>NW_023503005.1:0-2566986 GCF_014461135.1 Mycena indigotica
TCCCCCGCCGTTTGCCAGCGCCAAGACCGGGAAGGTCTACCGTCGCACAAGGGGTCGCTGGATTGAGACTAGGAGCCGGGACACTGGTGCGTGCGCTTGCGCCAGCCTCCTGACCGCCACTAACCACTTTTTCCGCTTGTAACTCGCTGTTACAAGCTTCTCGTGGTCCCGAGCGCGCACACGCGCGTTCGCCTGTCGACACAACGAAGGCCGGCGACCCCCGCGGTCACTACGACCGCGCCCCGCCCGCCTGTCGACGCTCGAACGGCGGCCCGCCTCCCGCGCGACTTCTCGTCGTATACCCGGCCGATGGGCCGCGGTAGCGGGAGCGTCGACCGCCCTAGGGCCGGTGTAGCCTGTCGTGCTGCCACTGCGACCTCCGGGCACCGCTACCCGCCTGTCCGCATGCCCCGACCCCGCGCTCACCTTCGCCGGCGCCCGCATGGCAATCCACCACCCGTCCGGCCCCGAGCCGCGAGCTAGCCCCCGGGGGCCTTAGTTATGGGTGGCCCGGTAGCCATCGGGCGAGTGCCAGCCTCTGGCGCGGCCGGGATGACCTACGAGCGTTAACCGCTCGTTTGTCGCCGGCCGCACAGCCACGCTCACTTACCGGCTGCACGCGTAAGCCGAGGCGCTCGTGCAACGGTCTAACGACCTGCACTGGCTTCGCGCTGGGTCTCCGCCCGCGCCGCCCTGCCTCGCCGCCGTGCTTGACCCCACCCGGTCAACAACTATCACCGCCACCTTCGCGCTTGAATCATCAGGCGCCGAGGGGATAGTTGTGCCAGCGCTTGGCCAGTTGCGCCCACTCAACCAGTCGCACTCTGCGTGCCTGGCTGACGGCGTCCTCCCCATTGTCATTATGAGCACCAACCTCGCCTGAGGCTTGATCTGCTCGACAAACCAGGGGGGAGCTGGCTGTTGGTCATACTCGTAACGAAACGCCTCGGGTTCCGCCCCAGGCCAACTCGATACGATGGACCCGTCTCTGGGCGAAAACTCAATATATTTCCCCGGCGTGTTAATACCCGTAGACGCGCCGGCGGCGAGTGAGTAGCCATGCAGACGCTTGTTGTAACTCCCGTATCTTCACATATGTATTCAATCATTATGAGTACAGTGAATACATTTTTGGAGTGAAACTTGATTGCATTCCCCCACCACATATAAACTGACCCACAACCTGTTCACCGCCACAGTGTTAGGCTCTGCGGTCATTTTAAGTCTGGCTATCTCATGCTACCCAGTGCTACCTCAGATGGGGAAAGTGTCTACTTCATAGAGAGCACATGCAAGCTGGTCCACCCAATAACATTCATATCCATATGTCATGATGCTAGCTGTTGAGCTCTGCTCCACTGCATCCACCTCTGCATGGGTGGTCAAACTTAACCATGCCAGAGAACACCCAAGCCAACTCATTCTGTGGCCAGTAGCCCTGATGCTCACAGAATGGTAACAGTTGCAATGGATGCTCACCATATGTGATAGACGCACCCTGCTGATCTTCAAGGTGGATTAGTCAACATGGCCACTATGCTTACGTAAGCTGGTCTGTTTCCTCAGTGAGGAAACTCTGTTGTCTGTGAACCCTTAGAGTGCACTGGACTGCCAAATGTGGAACTGAAAAGTTTGGGAACGGCTCCCACCACAAATGGACTAAGTTACAGTAGAATAGGCTAGAGGGCTATAAAGGATTGGCAAATCCACCATAGCTCTGGCTTCTTCCCCATACTCGCCTTTGACCAGTGACCACCCTGTGAGAACGGGTGTGATTGGCAGGTTAGTCGTGACAGACTATATCATCGAACGTTTAATATTGTTTTTCTCAATCCTCAGCCTGTGCCGCCGGGACCCTGCGGGTCCCTACGGGCGGCGGCACAGGCATTCGGATTTCGAAAAAATCAACAATTTATTCTGTTCCTTCTACTATCTCAGTATAAATGGAATTTTTCCTGCATTTTGCACATATACACGTTGATTTTGCTATATGTTCCTGGTCTGTTGACCCGGTTGCAATGGTTTAAGATCCGTTATGTGGTGCAATTCATATGCACCTATTCTGTTGAGTTCACCATGAATTTTTCTGCTCCACTGACCTGGTTTGCCATGGTTTGAAATCCAGTATAGGGGAAGTTATTACTATTTATGCATCCCATTGACTCACTGCATAATGACACAGATGTACTGGTCTGATGTTAGTGCCAGAGTAATGGGAGGGTATAGTGATTGCTGGATATGTTGAGTCCTAGCCCTGGGGCAGGATTCCATTCCCCAAATGTCAGCAGCTATGGCTTGATAATTGATCAGATCAGTAGTCGTCACACATATATAAGGGAACGTCACCACCTGATGAGTCTTTTAGACGAAACGCCCAAGCGTCGTGGGTCCCACCCGTCTTCTCGCCTCTCCCAGTACCAGCCCCTCCTCCGTGCTTCCTCTGTTTACAACCCAAGAGTACGACACCCCTCTGCAAGTTCGCCCTCGACTCCCGCCAAGCACCTCGCTGCTTCCGCCCTCGACTCGACTCCAGCAACTCGCCCCCCGCGTCAAATCGCCCGCCATCGATCTGCCATCGATAACACGTCATCGACTACGTGGCGCCCCGTCAGCCGTTCCTCCACCTGCCCCGCCACGTCAACGACCCCCGGTCCCCCGCCATTTGCCAGCGCCAAGACCGGGAAGGTCTACCGTCGCACAAGGGGTCGCTGGATTGAGACTAGGAGCCGGGACACTGGTGCGTGCGCTTGCGCCAGCCTCCTGACCGCCACTAACCACTTTTTCCGCTTGTAACTCGCTGTTACAAGCTTCTCGTGGTCCCGAGCGCGCACACGCGCGTTCGCCTGTCGACACAACGAAGGCCGGCGACCCCCGCGGTCACTACGACCGCGCCCCGCCCGCCTGTCGACGCTCGAACGGGCGGCCCGCCTCCCGCGCGACTTCTCGTCGTATACCCGGCCGATGGGCCGCGGTAGCGGGAGCGTCGACCGCCCCTAGGGCCGGTGTAGCCTGTCGTGCTGCCACTGCGACCTCCGGGCACCGCTACCCGCCTGTCCGCATGCCCCGACCCCGCTCACCTTCGCCGGGCGCCCGCATGGCAATCCACCACCCGTCCGCCCCGAGCCGCGAGCTAGCCGGGGCCTTAGTTATGGGTGGCCCGGTAGCCATCGGGCGAGTGCCAGCCTCTGGCGCGGCCGGGATGACCTACTGGCGTTAACCGCTCGTTTGTCGCCGGCCGCACAGCCACGCTCACTTACCGGCTGCACGCGTAAGCCGGGCGCTCGTCAACGGGTCTAACGACCTGCACTGGCTTCGCGCTGGGTCTCCGCCCGCGCCGCCCTGCCTCGCCGCCGTGCTTGACCCCACCCGGTCAACAACTATCACCGCCACCTTCGCGCTTGAATCATCAGGCGCCGAGGGGATAGTTGTGCCAGCTGTGGCCAGTTGCGCCCACTCAACCAGTCGCACTCTGCGTGCCTGGCTGACGGCGTCCTCCCCCCATTGTCATTATGAGCACCAACCTCGCCTGAGGCTTGATCTGCTCGACAAACCGGCGGGAGCTGGCTGTTGGTCATACCCTCGTAACGAAACGCCTCGGGTTCCGCCCCAAGCCAACTCGATACGATGGACCCGTCTCTGGGCGAAAACTCAATATATTTCCCCCGGCGTGTTAATACCCGTAGACGCGCCGCGGCGAGTGAGTAGCCATGCAGACGCTTGTTGTAACTCCCGTATCTTCACATATGTATTCAATCATTATGAGTACAGTGAATACATTTTTGGAGTGAAACTTGATTGCATTCCCCCACCACATATAAACTGACCCACAACCTGTTCACCGCCACAGTGTTAGGCTCTGCGGTCATTTTAAGTCTGGCTATCTCATGCTACCCAGTGCTACCTCAGATGGGGAAAGTGTCTACTTCATGAGAGCACATGCAAGCTGGTCCACCCAATAACATTCATATCCATATGTCATGATGCTAGCTGTTGAGCTCTGCTCCACTGCATCCACCTCTGCATGGGTGGTCAAACTTAACCATGCCAGAGAACACCCAAGCCAACTCATTCTGTGGCCAGTAGCCCTGATGCTCACAGAATGGTAACAGTTGCAATGGATGCTCACCATATGTGATAGCACCCTGCTGATCTTCAAGGTGGATTAGTCAACATGGCCACTATGCTTACGTAAGCTGGTCTGTTTCCTCAGTGAGGAAACTCTGTTGTCTGTGAACCCTTAGAGTGCACTGGACTGCCAAATGTGGAACTGAAAAGTTTGGGAACGGCTCCCACCACAAATGGACTAAGTTACAGTAGAATAGGCTAGAGGGCTATAAAGGATTGGCAAATCCACCATAGCTCTGGCTTCTTCCCCATACTCGCCTTTGACCAGTGACCACCCGTGAGAACGGGTGTGATTGGCAGGTTAGTCGTGACAGACTATATCATCGAACGTTTAATATTGTTTTTTCTCAATCCTCAGCCTGTGCCGCCGGGACCCTGCGGGTCCCTACGGGCGGCGGCACAGGCATTCGGATTTCGAAAAAATCAACAATTTATTCTGTTCCTTCTACTATCTCAGTATAAATGGAATTTTTCCTGCATTTTGCACATATACACGTTGATTTTGCTATATGTTCCTGGTCTGTTGACCCGGTTGCAATGGTTTAAGATCCGTTATGTGGTGCAATTCATATGCACCTATTCTGTTGAGTTCACCATGAATTTTTTCTGCTCCACTGACCTGGTTGCCATGGTTTGAAATCCAGTATAGGGGAAGTTATTACTATTTATGCATCCCATTGACTCACTGCATAATGACACAGATGTACTGGTCTGATGTTAGTGCCAGAGTAATGGGAGGGTATAGTGATTGCTGGATATGTTGAGTCCTAGCCCTGGGGCAGGATTCCATTCCCCAAATGTCAGCAGCTATGGCTTGATAATTGATCAGATCAGTAGTCGTCACACATATATAAGGGAACGTCACCACCTGATGAGTCTTTTAGACGAAACGCCCAAGCGTCGTGGGTCCCACCCGTCTTCTCGCCTCTCCCAGTACCAGCCCCTCCGGTCTCGTCGTCGTCGCTCGGCGGGCGGCTTCGCCGCCCCGCCTCGCTCCTCCTCCTCCGCACCACTGCTTCCGGTGTCCGGGCCGCCCGCAATTCCAGCAACTCTGGTTGCCTCGGCTCCCGTTCCCATTCCCAGTGCCCGACCCATTTCCATTCCCATGTCCGTTCCTGTTGCCCTGCCCCTCTCCGCGTCGCGCTGGCATCGCCGGTGGTCATGTCCGTGTCGGCGTCCGGCTTGGCGTGGGGTCGTCCGGCCTGCTGTAAGATCCTTCCAATCACATCTTCTGAATCATCAATCTTCGTCAAGTCAATCCCATTCACCCAGTGGTCCCACGAAGTCGGTAGCGATGTCAACACAATGATAGCAAACTCGGCCTCGTCGATAGAGCTGCCGAATGCCGCGAGTTGTGTCCGGTAGGTCGAGAGCCGTCTGATATGCTCTTCCACATCCTCCCCCCTCGGCGCACGATGTGTGGTAGAGCACGCGTCGAAGCCGAATGATACTGATGGCGCCTTTAGGTTGATAAATAGACTCCAATTTCCTCCAGGCCGCAATGCCGAGGGTCATGGTGTTAATGTAGGCCATGGGGCCATCGCTGACGCGCTGCCGGAGGAGGGACAAAACCTTCCGTTGCTTCTTCGTCCATACTGCTGTTGCCTTCTGTTCCGCCTCCGTCGGCTCCCCTGCCTTAACTACCTTCGGCGGCTCCATCTCGTCGCCGATGAGGTACTCATCCAGGTCGTGCTCATTCGCCAAGTCGAGGATCTTCACGCGCCAAGTCGCGTAGCCAGCCTGGCCTTCAAGGGCCTTGATGACGTTGCGAGAAGTCGAAGTCGTAGAGTCTGACATGATGTGTCAAGTGGGAATGTGGGAGGTGCAGCAAGTAGAATGTCGATGTCGTTGTCTTTTAGTTATGGCTAGCGGGGCCCATAACCTGTTGAAAGAATAGAAACAAATTCAATGTCTATTACTGAGAAACATCCAAGTATTTATACTATTCTAAGTGTTCTAGTAGATTCTACAAAAATGAGTCAATGGAAACTTGGAGAAAGTGCCCGACGTCGGTGATGGCGCCGGAGCATGGGCCGGCGCTGACATCATCCTCTCGGCGATGACTCGTGTTCGCCGCCATGATATCTTCAACAGGTGTGACGCACGCGCAAATAAGCCCTCTCACCGGGCGGGAGGTAGCGGTGGACGGGAGCCAGCGCCAGCGACTACTGGGTGAGGCCCGGTGAGCGAAAGAAGAGAAGAGAGTTTGGCTTGGCGCGGCGACACGTGGCGCTCGCGTCATCCCGCTTACCGCATCCGCGGCTTGCCTCCTCCCTCCATGTCGGCTTTGCGTCCAGCCCCCGCCAGCGGGTTGCCCAGCAGTAGTCCGTCCATGGACTCGGAGGACGGTACCTGCGCGCTGTCGTAACGGTACTCTGGCGAGAGGAACCCGGCGCCAGCGACGCATTGTGATTTCCGAATGCTCGAGGCGCGAATCGGATTTGAAACGGTGAGCTTTACAGTGTGTCTGTCCTCCGCTTGCGCTGACTGGATGCCAGACAAGCAAGTCGCGTCCGGCAGCAACGCGCCTCAAGCGCGACAACACGCGCGGGATCCAGGCGGCGGCATTTGCGCTGTCCGGCATCCCGTAGAGAGAGGCAGAGAATGGATACTTAGTAGGCTCGGGTTCATGTTGGGCAGGTATGTGAACCTGAAGCTCCGCTTGGCTCCTTACTCACGCTCCTTTAACACAGCTAGCGCTCCATGGCCACTCAAATGAGGGCCGGCGGCTGTTTCATTCTCACGCTCTCCCTCTCCGAAGTCGATTACCAAGCGCACACTCCAACTGGGCACATCTACCTTCAGCGCGACCACCCCTCCGTCTAGTCTACCCCTTCATATCCACACGCGACAAATATAACTTGAACCTCTTGCATTTCTCTCGCTCTCGCTCTAATGGAGTGGTTTCGGAACCTCGACACCACGCTGAACGACGCTGTCCGTCGCTGCTCGGCGATTATCCGTGATGCTACTCAGAGATAAGCAACCGAGCGACTACAGCGTGGGCGCTTGTTGGCAGACTTCTGGATGCCGCTTCAAGTGCGTGTTGGTGGAGAGCGGGGAATATCGGGCTGTCCGACAAGCGGAGACCTCTCTCTTTCACAGCTGTGTTCCGGAGGCGAGCTCTCCCTCAAGGTCCAACCACTCACAGCTTAATTTGATTAGCGCGCTAGACGGCGTTACAGCTCTCACTGACACCCTTCTGATAGAACACGACGCACCGCCTTCTGCCACAGGGCACCAGGTATAAGAAGACGGTCAGCCTCCCCTGGTGATACTCCCCAAGGTTGGCATGCGCAGGCAACGAGGCCTGCCTGCCGGCTCTTCGGCCCGCTCTCTGGACGGCCCGCCCTCCAATCCGCGTCGCCTATCCCTCACCGTCGATGGCCTCCGCACCTTGCTCGAAGTCGTGAAGGACGCGGCAGACGTGTGTCCGCCGCTCAAGTCGTCTGTCGGGCTGGTCCTCGCGATCGGGGACGTGTTTGAGGTAATTATTGTTAAATATACTGTCGGTGACTATTGCGTGACTCACTCATTCATCAGCGCGCCGGAGATGTGCCAAAGCGCGCCGTGATGCTAGC
Source organism: Mycena indigotica (assembly GCF_014461135.1). Lineage (NCBI taxonomy): Eukaryota > Fungi > Basidiomycota > Agaricomycetes > Agaricales > Mycenaceae > Mycena > Mycena indigotica. The sequence goes on from NW_023503005.1 coordinate 7,707, forward strand.
TCGCCAGGCAGCCCAAATCGTCAACGTGATGTACAAGTCGATTGGCCCCGATCCACCGCCACTTCCAGAGTCAGTTCTTGTGCAACTCGTTGGTTTTGAGGAGTGAGTCACCATCGATTGATTTTGCTCTCCGCTGGCGGTAAGCACTGATATATCCACAGAACTCTGTCCCGTATTCAAGCGTCACTCGAGTCGATCGCGGCCCAACACTCGCTCAAGCGCATAACACACCTCCGCAAAAATACTGCGCTCCTGAAGCAGCACGAGCATGAGCTGAACGCCGAGGAGCGTGCCTTCATGGTACACCATCTGCCGCCCTTCCGAGCTCCTATTTATGCTGCTCTAGGTCGGGCTGCAAATGGCGCAAATCGTTATCGTTAGCCAGACCTCTGCAGCTGTTGCGACACATACCGACCATCGCGAGCTGTCGCTCCCCCGTGCCGCCGCGGACAACTGCCAGTGCGCTGTCCGTCCCTCTCTTTGTACCCTGACCAATTGACTGAGTCGAGCACAGACCGAAAAGGCGCACCTCCGCGCGCAGGTGCAGTGCCTTAGGGTGCTGTGAGCTGGAAGTGTTTCGAAACCCGTTTCGAAACGGTTTCGAAACACCCGTTAGTTTTGAAATGTGCCGGGGGTTGCCCCGGTTTCGAAACCGGCACGTGCTTGCCCGGCATGCCCGACCTCGGCTATTGGCGATTGCCCGGGTGGCCAACCATCACCAGACTGGCAGCTCCCCTACGGGAATGGCTTGGGAATGGCTCGGCTGTGGCGCCACCCCTTGGCGTGGACCGGCATGCCAATGTTTGACATGGGATCTTGGTTGGCACCTCGGCCGGCTGCTGACGGAGCGGTCCGGGTCCGGTAGCCGGCCGGTTTCGAAACAGTTTCGAAACACCCCTGTTTCGAAACCGGTTTCGAAACAGCTGTGAGTAATTCCTGGGGAATTACTCACAGCACCCTACAGTGCCTCCAAGTTACTGTCATTTTTTTGGATCGACCTCAATACCCTGAAGTCTTTGCCGTACAACTTCTAGTTGTACTCTAGAGACACGCCTGAACTTGTACAGAAGTACATTGCTCTGGCCTCCTGCGTGCTCCTCCATCGGCGCTTCTCAGCCCATTTCACCATTCACCGTTTCACCACGCCTTGGAGTGCAGCACGCCGGTCACAGTTCATCTGTTGGATGTACTAGGATCCGATTTGAACAGCCCGACAACTGTCGCGTCGTTCGAATCTTGCAGGGTATATATCTCAACCAGGCTTGGTTGGGTGGGGGAAATCCGTAGCCTTTTATTTGCTTACATGCAATTTTTTTTCGTGTTCTACCCCCTGTATTCCATCTACTCCCAGTTTCCAATGAATTTCCATTTGAGCAGCCTCATCGACGACGGGCCCCCGAATACTTCAACCGCGGCCGCCACTTCCTGCCCTCCTTGTCCAGAAGCTCCACCTCGCTGTCGGCAAGCTGCTCTGCCCAACGTGGCCAGCAGCTCTTCGCGATATCGCGTCTACCACGTCCGTCAGTCGTTGTTGAAGGAGTTATACACGAGTGCACGCACTCATTCATTGGCCATTGGCAGCACGGAATTGTGACCTGCTTTAGATTCGGCATCCATCGGCGCGGCGCCAAAGCGTCAAAGAAGGCGTCCCATAGAGCAACGAACGTGGCGGCAATACTAGTATTGTGCGGCTTTCTGCGTAAGAATATGTCAATCACTTGTTCAAATTGCACCAACTCGCTCACCGTGACTGGGGCCAGCTTCGGATATTGAACGTGATGTTTGTAAGCGTGGGGCACTGTCGGCCTTGGAAAGCCGTTGCAGGCGGCGGTCCACCCGTCTGGAAACATCAGCCTGGAGTCAAGAAAGAAAATAGAACACACTCCGCTCTCGTATGCCAGCGTCAGATTGACGAGATTTGGCAGCAGCTCAAGCAGCCGCCCATCCAGCGACTTCGCGACGACGGTCGTTGGTACCACCAGCGTGCTGATCTTCGGGCCATGAACGCCAAAGAACGGCCGCCACGCGTCGTAAAGCTGGTCGACGTTGAATGCTTTAAACACCCGGAGCGAAGGCAAGCTGCCGAAAACTTGGATCAGTCGCTCATCCGAGTTACGAAGCAGAAAAATTACGCACTCGAATGCGGCGAGCACAGAGAGCAAGCTTGGATGAAATCCGTCAAGGACCAAGTGCTGCAGCATGGGCAGTGCCTTGCGCGCTTGGGCAGACTGGTCGAGATTGAATACACAGGTACTGTGCCAGCGAAGGTGGGTCAGAGAACCGAAATAAGAAAACATGTCCGGGTCCACGATGGTGTAGTACGCTTGAAATGCTAAAAACCGCAAGCGAGGCTCCGACACGCTCCGCAAGTGTAGCCAGAGGAAGCTCGTCTTGAGTTGGTGTGTACGATTCCGTCATGAGTGATTTCAACCCACGAAAACGATCAGAGTTGGCGTCGCGCTTTGCATCGGACGCCTTCAACGCATACCGAAAATTCATCTTGTTGACCGAATTTACCACAAGGTGGGCGTAAAAGTGCGGAAGCGACAGTTTCTACCCGAAAAATCAGTCGTTCGCAGCATGGACAGGAAAAACACCCACAAGAAACATCTTGGACACTTGAAGGAGGGGAATCCGCGGGGAAAGTCGTGTCTTGGTCTCAAACCGAATGTCGAGTGCCCGAGCTCGAGCTTCACGCTCAGGACAGTGCATCGTGAAGTAGAGGATGCGCGACCAGATTGCTTCTTTGACCTCCATAGATTCCGTGTCCATAGGAATAAAGGATGGATTTATTGGTGACGGCGGGACGAGAGCCTGGGGTTCGCTGAACCCGGAGGTCAGTTGCAATAATACAGACACCAAGCTAAGAAAAGACTTACAGTGGTGCCGTTTCTTCCTCCTCCATAAATTGGAGAAGAGCAACAAAGGGCTCGGAAAGGTGCGATAAACGATTTGCCACTTCCGTGTGGGACTGTGCCACCTCAATCAAGCGAATTGGACAGTCGGCGAGCAGTGAGTAGGCCCACAATGCACTCTGCAGATTGGGCACACGAATCACTTCCAGTCGGGCGGCATGACCAAGCGCTGTGAGAAGGGGGTCGCCGAAGATATCCGTTTGGGACGGCGGAAAGAGGTAATCCAGCTTTGTCTAGCGAAAGTCAGCCAACGTCATCGATATAGGCGTTGCCACCCACCAAATGGTCCCAGGCGTCGTGGACTATAGCTTCGAGGGTATCAACAAGCTGAAAACACGCCTTGTTCGAGCGGCGAGCCTTGTTTGGCCGGACAATGAGGCGAGACGGGCTAATGAGCCGAAGGCCCTTGCAAAGTCCATCTGTCGTGTCTGGCGAGGCGATATCGAGGGAGAGAAAGAGGTCGGTAACGTTGGGCGAGAGCTTAAGAACGGTGTACATGGCAGGCCCATATCCGCCCTCGACACGCAATTTCTTGATGAAGCGGCCAAAAATGCTGTTCTTGCTCAGCACGATCGACAAGGCCTTTGCCTGAGCTTTGGAGCGGAGGATGACGATGCGGTAGAGAAGGGGAGTGCCCACGCGGAGCCAAGATTTGCAGACGACAAGGTAAGCAGATGTCGACTCGTCAAAACGAGCAAAGGCTGTGGTGGATGGGTTGGCAAACGCGTCGTCAGAGACGCATAAGGCGGGGGAGAGGATTTGCGAAACGATTTCATCAGGGAGATGTGGTGCCACCTGCATTGCAGTCGCGAAAGGTAACAGGTTGTCGTGGTCTATGGAAAGGGGAGGTGGAGGTGGAGTCACGGTCTGGTGACAGTCTTCAAGTCCAAGCGAAGCAGAAAGTCGACAGAGTAAACAAGGTATATTTCGACTCGGACTCTGACAACATAAATTCAGTTATAAAGTACAGTAACTGCAAAAAGTTGTCAATATGCAGCCGGAATAGAAGCAAAGCAGACGGGCCAAGCATCCCACAAGACTGCCTCTCCCCATAGCCCAATGGATAAGGACCATATACCATCTGTACCGCTGCTACTCGTAACAAGATGAGCCCTGCTTTGAGGTCAGCGAATGTCAGTTCTGCTGTAGATTATGCATACGCACTCGTGCCGTCCCACCAATGCTTTCCCATCACTCTGCTCCCTCGCCTCGCTCTTCCGCCCGATCCTCTCGACCCGATGCTTAGGCGGACCTCCCCATACTGCAGCGTGCGCGTTTGTTGACAGGGACGAAGTGGGAAGAGGAAAGAGGCGCCACGTCAGCATGATTGATGTCACCGACCCGCTGTGATCCGATGCACCGCCTCCGCCTTCTTTTCCTTCTCCCACTTCCCCGCCTCAGACGACGCGATAGTTGCGCGAGCAAGAGTCGACATGCGAGATCAGAGATGATGGTGGGCATGAAGCTGAGGGGCCTGAACGAATCACTAGCGCTGGAAGGGTCTTAGGTGCGTCTTCATGCTTTAAATTTCTCGACAGCTTCCCTCCTAACCACCATAGCAGGGCGTAGGCCGCGTAGCAGTACTTACCTATCAATAGTATGCCTAGTATCCTCACACACACTCTCTCTTCCTGGAACTGGTTTTCATCACCTCACGTTGGCAAGTTATTTCAACGAGTTTCTGTACTAGCAGGCTAGTAGCAGCTTCCCTAACACTTAAGCACAAGAAACCTCAAGTTCCGAGTCCGACATTGCATCCAGAGTAATCCAAAACCCCCCCAAACATCCATCTTTCAAGTTCGATTGCTGATTATTCTTCTCCTTTCTAATGTAAACTCAAACGCTGCTAAACAACAATCTGGACTCCCTTATGCACGCCTCGCTTTCTTCCCCGCCACGTCTTCTGCTTCCCCCGGGCCCTCCGCCTTGCGCTTCCGCGCAGCCCGCTCCTCCCCAGCCCTAGCACAAAGCGCCTCGTGCAAGTCCCGATTGAACCCGACGGCGCTGAGGCCAATGGTGTGCACCAGAAGATGCTCGGGCGAGCCAAACTCGCCGTCGCAGGACATCGTCGACACAGCCGGGTCGCGGAACGCCAAACGCCGCGTCGATCAGTGCGTCTCGAGACTGGTAAATAGTGAACCTAGATCAAGCGCGCGAAAAGGACTAACTGACAATGAGGGATGGCACTGGAGCGGCCGTGGGGTAGACAGCGGAGAGGTCATGGACGCGGAAGGTGCCCACGTAAACGAGCGACCCGCCGTGCCGCAAACGCGTGGTGATCACCTCTTTCTCGCAGCCGACCAGCGATTTGAGCTCTGATTCCTGGCGCCATTCGCCAGCGCTGCGATCGTACCTCCCCCGCCAATGCGAACGCGAGGTAGCTGACTTCCGTCGTTGTCTTTCGTTTGAGTCGTAGAGTTGCAGACATCATCCGTTCCGGGAGATAAAGGATATGGTTCAGCCATCTAGAATAGCCTTTTCAATGATAGCAGATGATATGATTGGGGGCATGACTTACCGCGCAGTTGTGGCATCCTACATAGATGACCGTCAACTGGCAATACTAGACTTGCAAAACAAGTGGACTACATACCGAGGCCAGGGACTTCCACGGATCCTCTGTCATGAGACAGATAGTAGGTAGGTCAGAAAGCGGAGGGATGAGCGCCTGCTCCGGGCCCTTGAACTGACGCAGGTAGCGCCGACATTTCGTAAGTCATAACCTGCAGCGACTCATTCAGCAAGTCTGGAACTTGATTTACAGCGCACCTCGGGATCTTTGCCTCTCAATGAGGAGAGTTGCTGTGTGGAAGTGGTTACGCGAACTGAGGAAGGTGCACGATAACTCAGATATCACTACTCACCAGCTTCGCGTCTTGATACTTGGCCTCCATATCGTCAAGCAAATCTCTGAACCGGATTCGCTCCAGCTCAATGGCTTCCCAATCGTCCGTGAGCTGAAGTGGATTCCGTTTTCCGCGTCTGCCAGAGCTCGGGCTCGCATGCTTACCTCGCGAATCTCATCCCTCATCTCCTTGTTGTCCGCGCGCAGTTGTCGGTTAATCGCGAAAACATTGTTCATAGCCTTCATGGCCTCGCTGTGCGCGCTGGTGGCTCGTTCAGCGAGTGTCTGGGCGTCCTGAACAAGGAGTATTAGCCGTCGCTCTTGCGTGAGAATGTGAGAGAGACATATATACCAAGTGCGTATCTGGCAGTGTCCGATCTGAGTCCGAGCTTGATTCCTGCAGGCCAAATCAGCAACGTCATTGCATATAGCAAAGGACTCCCACCGTGGCATCCTCCATGCCCTTTGCTTCCGCGAGCGTTGGAGTAGCAGCAGCTACCGTGACGGACTTTGCCCCCGAGAACAACATCAACAGACCAGTAATGGAAGCGGTAGACTCGGAGACTCACCGTTACCCTCCCCTCATTCATATCCCCCACACCTTTCTTCGGGTTCTCCTCCCGGGATGACGACGACTCGGAGTCAGAATCAGAGCTCGAAGATTCAGAGTCAGACACCTGCAAAACCGTTATATCCCCTCTTCATCGCCTGAGAGCAACCCCTACCGCGCTCGTGTCCTTCCCCACCGCGCGAGTCCCGCTCCAAGACGACGGCGCCATTCGTTGGTGGTGGTGGTGGAGTGAAGAGAAAAAACGCGAGCCCGTGATGTGATGATATGTGACGGTACGTGATTTGATCGGCCCGTCGGCAGCCGTCGGGGTTAATCGGACGTCGAGGTTCTTGGGCTTCTGGTAGGTTATGTGGTGAGCTTTACTGTAGTTATAGCTACATTTGTATTCATACTGCACTCATAGTAATGTTGTGATTGCACCTTCTGCGGCCGAAACAACTATTTGATTCCGACGGCGTGCGAATGCTCATGTCAGCGCTTACATCATCCTCGGCCCTTGCTTCCGACGCCCATCTTGTCTTTCTGTGGGCGCGACTAACGGCTATGTCCCGAGTCAGTGACTCTGCCATCCAGAGTTCGCTCTCAGTGCTGACCGCTGCTCCCGTTCAGGCCCTGCAGCGGCGCGTTCTTGAAACAGAGCCGACGGCTGTGCTTCCAACTCGTCCTACTCAGGGAGTCAGGCTGGCCCTCCCGACTCCCGTTCTTCCGCTGGACTCGTAACAACGCCATCCCCGCGAGCCTTGTCCCCAAGATCCGACGCGTTGGACGGTATAGGCGGTCTACCTCAGGCTTTTGCGTGCGTGGTCTTTCGTTCCCTCGCACAGCCGAACTTACGCCTCCCATACAGATATCTCCTCCACCTCGCCGCATTCCAACAGACTCAGACCTGCCATCGTTACTCCTCCATATCCTTCGAATTCGCTTATCTGCCGCCTGATCTCGCCGCGACGACTGACAGAGCACTTCAAGCGGCCTGAGGAGCCGGTTCTGCGCGGAGTACCCTTCCCAGCCTGGACGAAAGAAGCGAAGGCCGCGCGGCCAAAGCCACTTATTTCGAATGCACAACTTGTCGACACGCGTACGGACAACGGGGCGGAAACACTTTAGACACCCCCGAGTCAGACGGCCGTGGTGCGAGTATGAAGCCGCAGCCGACGCTTATGAAGAAAGCACAGCAAGACGATTCACTTCCACCCTTCATGCTCCTCCCCGGCACCATACTAGTACTCCCAGCCAACAAACGCTTTGCCGTTGAGTTCGCCCAAGTTATAACGCGTCGCTTGGGCCGGCGACCGGCATTTCGATCGGAAACCTGTGACGGAACTGGTATGACTATTATATGGTTTAATGACGGAGCAAATGCGCGCTTGTGCGTTGTCTTCGATGCTTTTTCCATTTCGCACTAACTAGATTTGAAGTAGAAGGGCAATGGAAAAGACGGTACCTAGTAATCTATCCCAATCAATCAACTTGTGTCGCGTTGAACAGTCCCTCCGGCACGATATGGCTCAGCTCAACGACGCGGCGCGGGTCTACGGCTACTCAGCACCCCCTGCACACGCAAAAGGACGACGGAACATACCGCAGTACCCGCGAAATTGCGTGTGGGGGCAGAGCTCCGGGAACCGCGCAACACTGAGATGCATCGACGCGTTCCCGCCCGCGCAGGGGGCAGCGTAGATCAGGCTGACGGCGCCGGCCTATAACCGACATGTCGTTAGCCATTCCAACACAGCCGACACATAATGAGTCAAGACACACCTTCTTGAACGCCGGATCGTACACCGTTGCCTCGAACACGCGCTCAAACTGGACCGTCGGCCGCGCCACACACGATGCACCGCCGGCACCAGCCTCGTAGAGCCACGCGCGGTACCACTCCTCGCCGACATTCACGCCGTTGAGAGTGAAGCTCGCGGGGGGCCGACGCGGGGGCGAACAGGGCGGCAAAGGCGGTGCCAAAGAGCGTCTCGTTCTTGCTGAGGGAGTGGGCGATGAGTGCGGTGACGAGGGACCGGGCCCAGAGCGAGAGCGAGGGGAGGAGGATGGCGGTTGACGACATGATGGGGGTCAAGAAAGCCTGAGTACAGGAAGTTGTGGAGCGAGCTAGGAGGCAGGTTTCACGCGGGAGGCGGTTTGTGGCGGAAGTGAGATCGATGTGAAACATCCAGTTACAGGCTCGAACCTCAAAGCTGATGCTTAGGAATGTGGTAAAATCCACACAAGCGCAATTGGTGTCACTTGCGGCACCCAAGCGGTCTTCGCCGCTGGCGGCGTTGTGTCCACTGTCTATATCAAGGTCTTAGGTCGGGTATCTGACGAATTGAGGGCAAATTACATAGTGGAGCTCCGAGCTCATGGATAAGTGCGCAATGAATGAGGGTAATCACCATTTTTCGATGGCAGATAATTGGTCAAGTCACAATTCACAATGACTGTCTATAGACTGCACTTTGCGTTCTTCTCCTTGCATATTTTGCCCCTCCCGTTATGGTCCATTCAAAAATCCACCATCTCGGAGATCCACCCCTCCCTATCCCTCTCCACAACCGCCAAGCCCAGCGGCACACTCAGCGGATGCGCCTCCCTCATCGCCCGCGCAAACGCGTCCATGTGCAGTCCCGCGCGCGCCTTTGCCTCGTCCTGCAGCGGGGGGAAGAAGCGTAACTTTGGGATGTAGCACGCCCGATTCCGCGTTGCCTCACGGGCGAGGAAGGCGGAGATGAGCGAGTCAAAGACAGCAAATGCAGCAGGCGGCTCGTATTTCATCCTCAACCCTCTCACGCGGACGTCGACGGGCAGGACAAGGGTGGCCAGCGCGGGCACGCTCGGGAGTGAGTTTGCAAGGAATAGTGGGACGAGCCCTGCGTTGTGAGGAGACAGCGCGGGGGCGACACTGACAGCTGGGCCCTGGGCGGTGTAGTCGATGTAGTGGAAGCTAAGCTGGAGGTAGCGCAGCTTCGGGAGGGGCGGGAGCACGATAACGGGGGAGTAAGAGACATTGTCGCTGTGTGCCATGCCTGTAATCCAAGTGCGTGAGTGGTACTACCGAGAAAAACAACTGACACACGCACAGGGAAACTCGATCGCGAGGTATTCCAGGCTCTCGGCGAGCGAGGCGCAGAGCGCGGGGATCGTGAACAGCTCATACATTACGTTTCCACCGGAGTTGCAGAGCACGAGTGCGCGGAGGGACTTTGTGTAGGGCAGGACCGTGAGGGAGAGAAACGGACGGCACAGCTGGTAGATGCTCGTCTTCAGGCGCTCGATTGGTGACTTGTGCCAAGACTCGGGGACAGAAGTGCGTGTGCTGAAGTCGTCTGCGCTCACCCTGAAGAGCGTGACAGTGGGGCAGGCCATGAGCGCACTGTGCATCACCTCCCGTGGGATTACGAGGAAGTCGGACATCCTGAGCTTCCGGAGAGAGGCGGGAGGGCGCGCTAAGAGCTCCGCAACGGCCGTTGTGAACCCCGCGGGAAGATTGGGCCAGACGGTGTCCATCTGAGTGTAGTACAGCCGAATGTCGATAGCCGCAAGCTTCGAAAGGATCGATAGAACAGAGGGCAGTGCGTGAAACACCGACTCGGCGGTGTCCATGTCGTCCCCAACACAAAGCCACAGCTCCAGCTCAGCAACATACGACGCGAGGTGTGGATACGCAGCAAACCGCGTAGCCGCCTGCAAGTAAGAGTACGAGTAGCCGTCATTATGCGGGTTGTTGGTGAGCTCTAATTCGCGCCACAGCCGCCGCTGGCAAGTCGCACGAAAGACCGACCCCGTAACGGCGCAAGCCTTGAGTGTATCCTTGTCAGAGGTGCTGACGTGGCCGACAATCGCGTCTATAAGCTCGGGAGGGAGACGCGGGACCATGGCCAGGGCTTGCTTGCTTGTTGCGGGCGCCGACTGTGCTGGTTCCGAGCTTTGGATCCAGAGAAGAATGCGGGAAAGAGCAAGCCGCCCGAGACGTGACATGTACACGTGCCGATCAATCACCACGTGCGCGTGACGCTTACGTGGCTTTTTTTCTTCCGTCTTCCGTCATTCAGGGACCGGGCTCCGGTCAACGCAAGCCTGAAGCGCTCTTGCGTGCTGGTCCATGCTCAGGCTCTCTTCTTCGCCTGTCAGCACTATAAAGCTCGTCTGTAATACGCGTACGCTGGTCGTCTCTCCAAATGCACTCGTCTAAGCGGCGGCGAGCGCTAACTTGAATGTTCCTCAATTCCTCAACCCAGCTCGGTACCTTCTCCGAGGGGGCCCGGCTCTCTTATGACCGCGCTCCTCTGTGGTCTTGAATGTGTCCTGGACGCTGTTGACCAGAGCGGCGACCGTGACTCGCAGCTTCTGGCCCGGGCTAACAATAACGCGCGTCGCGGATGCTGTTAGAACCGAATGACCATCGTGAGCGGGAAGGTCCAGGATCCCGCTAGCGGCAGCGGTGCGTCCTGTCATACAACGTCTTTTGAGCATCTACTAACGAGTGGTGTTTCGCTTCAATCTGTCTCAGCAGCTTTTGTCGATCATTCACTTTACTTCCGCCCATCGATCCAAAAACTGAATGATTTGAACAGGGCGGGGCGCTCACGCCTCACTGGCACCGCACGGGGCCAACCAACTATCCAAAGCCACACAACGCGCCGGGTACCCCGTAAGTTTGAGTGTTTTACAGGTCACCTCGGAGACTACTGTGTTTTTTTCTGAAATAAATACTCTCTAGAGCTTTCCACTCCTTCTCACGGTCCTCCGCCACCGCCCTCTGCTCACGGCCCAGGCCGAAGGAGGATGGGCGCGCATAGACGCGCATCTTCAACCGGGGGGACGATGAGGGAGGAGAAGAGGTGTGATTCCGTCACCACGGTCCACGTGCCGCCAGCCTACCTCGACGTCGACTTGCATTCCACTGTGCGACTGAAACCACTTGTTTGTGGCTGCTATCCAACCAAGCTACTTGTACCGCGGCAGTATCTCCGCCCGAATCATCTCGTCCAACGTCCCAAACCTCGCACCAAGCTTGACGAGCTCTGGATTCGGCACAGGCGTGTCTGTGTACATGCCCAAATCTGCCTGATATGTATACTAGCAGGCAAATCAGTCGGTATACAACAAGCTCTTAAGCGCGCCATACCATCTCGTCGAGCTCAGCCAGGCCAGACGTGTCGACCGTTGTAAAAATGACCTTTTTGCCCAGAACTAGAGGGATACGGTTATGAAGATTCCCTGCCAACGCCGACGAGCTCCGCACCTTCGCCAATCCTCCGCGCAACCTCAGGGTACGTCTCAACAAATGTGACGACGGGAAACGCCTTCCCAAGTATATCGGCGCCCTTCCTCTCGCTTGCGAAGTTGCGCAAGATGGCGGCGACGGCAGGGCCGATGTCGTGCTTGGCCCACGTGAAGCTCTGCGTTGCAGATGCTGGGTATTTCGGAACCGGGAGCATGAGTTCGTTGGGGTCGTCCGTTTTCTGGAGGGCGAAGCTAGAATGCATGTCGTTTAGCCCGGTAAGCTTCAAGCTGTGTGCGAAATTGCCAGTGACTGACTTCCAGAGATTGTCCGCAAAATAGGCTGTATCGACAGCAACATGCGGCACGTCAGACGCCTTCAGATACTCCCAAACGGCCGCTTTGTCTGCTCCCCCGTCAGGACGAGCTCCGCCAAAGAGATGGACGCACGATCGATATGATAAATGTTGGGGTACTTGCCACTGGAGAGCTTCTTGGAGCTCGGCAAGCCGCTAGTGGGACATCAGCGCGTACTTGGTCCACACAGCGGGCGTCGGCTGACCTCCATATAAACAGCTTCACTCCCTCCGCCCTGGCGGCGTCGACCAAATTCCTGCCTTGTTCCAGCTCTCCGATGCCATTCGGCGTGCCCGGGAAGACGGATGGATCCCAGAAGTTCGTAACCTACGAACGACAAGCCATTCAGCAACGCACCATCCAAGCGTAAGTTGACTCGGACTCGCCCCAAAGACCACATCGCTGCCCTTGACCGCCGCCCTAATCGACGCGACATCGAAGAGATCGCCCCGAACGACCTGCACGCCCGCTGCCACAAGCTTCTTGGCGGCATCTGAGTCAACGTTACGCGTTACTGCCCGTGGGGCAAAGGTCCCGTCCTCCACTACTGCTTTGATCACCGACGAGCCTGTGACAAGTGCGTTAGCCTTGCGGCGTCCCGATCGGAGAAAGACCGAACCTTGCAGCCCCCGTGGCTCCGAAAATGGTTATAACGGGCCCGGGCCCGGGTCGAGTCGTTGTCATCCTGAGGGAATCGTAAGACGATAATCTGCCAGAGGGTGTCGCGAACAGCCTTTTAAGCTGAATCTATGCGGACTCTGACATGCGTGAGATGACCGGGAGGGAAACAGACAATTCAAATGAAGCACTCATCCAATTGGTTGGCTGCAGTACTCTGGGCCCGTCACGGTAGCCACCATGGATCCGGCCCGGGGGACGTGCTCCAACCAGGCTCATCGTGAGTCCGAGCTCGGAGCTCTGGTCAAAGTTGAAGCAGTACATGGAGGCTCGTGGTGACATCAGTGTAAGGTCGTGAATGATGAAGTGCAGATGATCAGCAACTGTCAAAATGCCGGTGCCTGGTTGCGCCACGAAGAGAGGTGCTGCTGTATTGCCCGACCGCGTTCGCTACAGTCGCACAAGTTACGAGACCAAAGTTCATAGTTAACACGCTACTTACGACCCCAAAGTTGAAAGTTTGACCATAGCCTGCAGTTACAAGTCAGCGAAGAAGGTATCCAAGTGAACAACAGCTAACATTCTGCAGCGGCTTGCACGTCGTCGTGTCCTTGACGCCGACATCCACAATAAGCTCGACGCCACTGACAAAACATTGAGCGATGAGCAAAGTATCACAGCGTTAAAATGTACGGGGAGTTGTTGACGTTGAGTGCAGAACGGACACTGGCAGGCTGTGAGTTATCAGACGGAAGGGCTCATTCGAAGCTTTACCAACAAGATTAGCAACACAGCTCGAGGCCATTGAGCTTTCTGGTGCCCACACGCACGTCAGCTGGTAGACATGTCAGCAGGCGACTTTACGCCTGCCAAGCAGGAAGGCGATGAGTAATACGTTGAGCATTTTTGGATAGAAGGTGCGCTTCGCAAGTGTAAGGCCCCGGATCGCGTGCGCGCGATCCGAGATAAGATATGATTGCTCATGCCGCTGGAGTTGCGCTTGGGGCGCGCCATCACTCCACAGTGAACTCATTCTTTTCATCATACTCTCCACTATGACATCAGTCTTGTAAATACTTATATAGGTGGAGCTGTTTTCTGTATTAGTTAGTCTTTTCCGAGGTCAAATCTACAGCTTACGCCAGTTCTATCACGTCCCTGACCTCGCCGGCCTTCCGCCCTCGGTCTCCCGTGTGCCGGGACCCGCTTTGGTAAGCGCCCCGTCACATATTTTGAACTGCTCGCTACTGGTTTACAGTCTGTACTGACTCCGAGGGTCTGATCAACCCTTCCTGTCGTCTTGCTGTTGCCCTGACCAACCTCCGACGTCTCATGGCTACCCATCGAACCCGTCTTGCTGTGGCTACCGGTCGCGCTCCTGCCCCGACGCCCCCTGCTCGTTTGACGTCACGCCTGTCGTCATCCCGCTCCACAAGTGGAGCCGACCATCACTTGGTGAGTGATATGGGTCGCGGTGTCCCGGCAATGCCGAATTCTCGCCCCGCCTCACGGCGTGCCGCCTCCGGGCGTGTTCCTGGCTTTGCCAGTCCTCGGCTTGCCGAGTCTCAGCTTGCTGAGTTCCCTGCGCTTTCGGGCGATGTCGATTGGGGTCGCCGGACGCCAGTCGCGGATCTTGATCCGGTTGACGATGATAGTGCTGGTATGACAACGCGCTTGTCGAGCGCGCGTCGAAGCCCAGTCATTCATCCTACAAGTGTAGCACATTCGTCAATACATCAGTTTGAATCTGAGTCAACAACTCACCTTGCCATGGATGGCATGAGTGTTGAGGAGCTCAGCCTGTTGGCGCGCCGACACCAGCTGCTGGCTGATGAGGCTCGCTTTGCTGCGAGTCGCAAGTCTGTGAGTGCCGCCCCGCGATTTTCAAGGTCGCCGTCGCCATTGATTGAGTTTGACGAGCGGTCTCGCCAATCTTTTGATGATGGGTATGTGTCCCCATCCGAACATCAGAGTCTCCGGTCATCGACGCACCTTGGCCATATCAGCCCAAGGCCTGTTCACCCACCTTCGGCTGGACCTTCCCGCAACAAGGGGAAGGGCCCCGACCCTAGGAATTGGGGAGCAGTAGAGTTTTCGGAAGAGTTTTCTGAAAACGAATTAGCCGCGCAGCGTGATGCATTCGAAAACTTTGCAGAGTTGCATCACCGTGAGCCGCGCGTGAAGATCGAACGTCGAACGACGCCGCCGAGTTTTTTCGCGAAATTCTCGCCGTCGAGGCCATCCTCTCCGGGTATTAGAGCCCCGGATGAGACGTTGCCTGTCTCCGAACACCCGTCGCGGATGGGTTCCGTTGTCGAAGGCTCTCGTTTGAGCGCTGAGGCAAGGATCGCTGATCTGGAGCGCCAGATCAGTGAGTTGAGGCTTGCGAACGAGGAACATGTACCAGCAGTGAAGCCACCCGCTAGTCGTGCGGAACGCAATGCGCGCGAGCGCATTTTGCGGGACGTACCCGCCGAACCACGCGTGATGGGGCTCTTGCTTGCGCACAACGGTGCCAGCAAGACCATCCCGTGGCCCTCGATTCGCAGCTGGGAGCACTATCGAGCGCGCTATTAACGCCGCGACAGCGGCGCCTGGGAACCCGTCCTCGCCAGACCCATCTGACGATCCTTCGAGTTCCGGCTCTGAGCGGGAGCCCAACACACCGGATGCTGATGGAGTCCCAAGGCCAGGACGGCGCCTGCCTGCCGTCGCTCCGGGCCGCGCCGAATCTTCGCGTCTAGGCTCACGCCGACGTGACGTCGCACTGCCCATGCTGCTGAAGCCAGTGAAACCGACACCCTACGACGGTTCGCCCGACCCCGCGAAGTACAAGAAGTTTGTTCGCGAGGGCACGGCGTATGTCAATACGGGTCGTGTGCCCGCAGAGCAGCAGATATTCTACTTGTCCCACTTTCTTGAGGGCAAAGCTGCGAAATTCTACGATCAGAAGGTCGTTTTGCATGAGGAAAATTACTCACTTCGTGATTTCTTCTGGGGAATGTTCGAGTTTTGTTTTCCTATGAACTTCCGCATCCAAATGCGCGACAAGTTGAATAGAATGGTCCAGAAGGACGCACCTGTTGTCGAATACACTGCTGAATTCGAAACAACCTGGAATATCATCGGGTTAGCGGACGATCAAGAAAAAGTGGTCAAATATTGGCGCACCTTGAACGCGGACATCCAGCGTGAGATGTACCGCCAGAAGCTCGACCCCGAGACCGCCTCCTGGGACGACGTTGTCCAAGCGGCTGAAGACGCCGAAATTCTGCTCAATATTGAGCCAGAATCGCCCGCGTCTGATGCCCTGGGCAACGACAAGGCGAAGCCTGACGAGAAATCGTCAGACGCCACCCAGAGGGACGGTGAGAACGCTCACCGCAACCGTAGGCGAGGCCACGGAGGGCGGGTCGAGTCCGACAAGCCGCAGGCTGACTCGCGGAACGAGCAGCTTCGCGCCGCGTCTGTCGAGCTGCCGACCAAGCCAGATGCGCTGAAGGAGCGCCGTATGTCTGCCAAACGTCGGAACGAGCTCCTCGCGACGGGAGCTTGCTTTACCTGTGGAGAAATCGGGCATCTGGCCCGAGACTGCCCCACAACGTCCACCATGAAGTCCACCGTTAAAGGCAAGCCGCCAGGCTTTGGCGCTCACGGTGTGGACTTCTCGGAGCGCCAGTCTGCGCTGTATGATAGCACAGAGGTGCTCGAAACACTCCCGGTTGGCGCCGTTGGGTTGTCGTGGGCTGACGAAGTCGAATCCGAACTGTTTAGCGACGGTGTCGTTGTCCAGGAGGGCGAGGGGGAGTCCACTGAGAGTTCTGGCGAAGAATTTTCAGCCGGATCCTCGGAGCTTTTGAACAACGCACCTCGTAATGCTGCTTCTGAGCAGCACATTGGCGATCTCTTCCTCCTCAACGCGGGGCTGTCGTTGCAAAATGCCCAGCCTTACCCGGGAGATGAAGGAGAAGTCCAGAAGACGAGCCGATTTGCGATTGCTCGGCTCTCGGAGTTGCAGCTTGTCGTGCGCGATGAGATGCATGGCGTGGAGGTGTTGCTTGAGTCCCGGCAGCTGGCCGACTCTCGCTTCCGCATCGCCGCGTGGTACGCTCGCCACAGAGCCGCTTCGTTGGGTTTTGGCACAAAGAACTTGCGCCGTCGTACGCGTTTCTTCGAGTCGCTCGACGACGCGCTTGCTCGGACGGTGCAGACAGTCCTAGAAGACCATTTTGGACTCCATTCGGAGGGCGAACCTGTCCTGAGTCGATTCGCGGTCCATCCGGGCGTGAACTCACTCACCGTAGTAGACTCCGTTGCGGACGTCGTGGTGGTTCTGGACAAGAAGCGATTACGCGATGACGCGTTTGATCTCATCACGTGGTATGAGTCAACGATCGTCAACGCATCGTCTGGCAAATACTCAATGCTGGCTGATACTGAAATGTACAACTTGGATATCTTTTCAAGCAAAGATATGGAGGGCGTATGTAAGGCCCCGGATCGCGTGCGCGCGATCCGAGATAAGATATGATTGCTCATGCCGCTGGAGTTGCGCTTGGGCGCGCCATCACTCCACAGTGAACTCATTCTTTCATCATACTCTCCACTATGACATCAGTCTTGTAAATACTTATATAGGTGGAGCTGTTTTCTGTATTAGTTAGTCTTTTCCGAGGTCAAATCTACAGCTTACGCCAGTTCTATCACGTCCCTGACCTCGCCGGCCTTCCGCCCTCGGTCTCCCGTGTGCCGGGACCCGCTTTGGTAAGCGCCCCGTCACAGCAAGCCCACGGGCCGCGCGCCGCTCCGCATTGAATTTTGCAGCCGCGGCTGAGCAGTCGTGGGGAATCCCCACGAGTAGGAGCTGATGGCAGCGCTGCAAAAAAGCTGTAAGTTTCCGCAAAGTTTCCGAGTGGGCAGGCTGCCAGTGGATGGCGGCAGACGCGCGATTGGGTCCGATGCCAGGTCGGCACACGTCGGCCGACTGCGAGTGGAGTTGGGCGGATGCGCGCCGAGACAGAGGTGGAGTCGTCTTCCGTCGCTCGGCGAAATAGGGTGTTGTTGCTGGAAGCGCTGGTGGTAAACCACATGCAACGTTCGGAAGGTCTGGCCGGGAAGTAAGCGCGAGCCCACTCTTCGTTTGCCAGCGCACACACCGGGTGTAGATGGTGGACGGTGGCACTGGCAGTAGAGACGTGTATTCGCGAAAAAAGTCCAAGTTCGTTTCGTAAGGTCGGAGAGCCAGGAGGTCGTTACTAGTACCCCGCAGAAAACGAGTAGCACGGGATGTTTTTGTTCTGTCCAGAGCAAAAGGCGGCAAGAGGGGGCTCGATTATCTGAGGCCCAGAGATGTGGAGGGCACGAGCAACACGGTCGGTGGTCAGTGGTCACAGACTTTTCTTCAAGTTCTTTCTCGCCTCCCATGATGAGCTACCCCCAACTCTATCTTCACCCTCATGACACCCGTTCCCGTTCGCCGCCGCTCCGCCCGGTCTAGCGAAGCTCATGGCGGGTCTGCAAAGATTGGAGGGGAAGAAGAAGAAGGATTGGACTGGGCACGCGAAATCTTTTCGCGCTGGTTGCGAGGCATCCCGCTTGCCGCCCACAAACTCGCCACCGGGGCTGCCACCGAACTGGACGCCGCAGAGATATTGGCGCCATTACTGGGTAAAGAGATGCTGTGTGAGTGTTCCTCGCCACCTTCGTCCGGGCGCTCACTCGAAAACTACTAGATGTGCTGGCGAACCTGCAACGCCTCGCTACTCAGATTCGGAAATGCGGCCTCAGCGGCTTGGACGGGAGCGAGCAGCAAGACTTCCTTCGTTGGCTACACCAAACCCGCGACTAGCGTCGTTGCAACAGGCTCTCCAATCTCCCCCCACCCAGACGATACACCAGGCCCGACGACGAATTCGAACTCAAGAGAGTGGCGGGCAGAGCGGGACTGTGTGTGGAGAGGGAGGGAGCCAGTGGGTAGTGTGTCGGGGGAGTCATTGTGCATGATTATGCCGCGAGCGGGCGACAACGCGGCTTTCATTTGAAAAACGGCTGGATATGGCGGTGTGTCTTCTACTTGTTCCTTTTTCCAGCTAAGTCCAACTGTGCAGGACCCATACCTCGTCCCCTCATCCTTGCTCTCATCCCACTCCTCCACGACATTCTTCTCGCAAGACCCGGTCGAGTCAGAATCCACCTCAATGCGGAGTACCGAGGCTATCTTTTGCTGAGCTGGGAGACGTTATTGGGTTGGATAAGAATGCGGCCTCAGCAGCTTAGACCAGCACGAGCAGCCAGACTTCCCTCCTTTTCCACACCGGACCCGCGACAAGCCTCGTCGCTGCGGGCACTCGAATCTCCACTGCTACACAAAGCCCGACGACCACGACGAACTGAGGAGAGTGGCGGGCAAAGCGGGGCTGTATGTGGAGAGGGAGGAGGCTGGCGAGCGACCACGCGCCGTCCATTCGAAAGCGGCTGGATCCAACGGTATGTCCTTTACTTTTACTGTTTTCGAGCTAACGCTAACTGGCCAGGACCCATACCCCCTCCCCTCATCCTCGCTCTCAGTCCTTTTCCATCTCTGCGCCACGACATTCTTCTCGCAAGACGCAGTCGAGTGGGTTCTACCCTCGAGGCGGAATACCACGGCTAGTGCCGGGTTGGCATGAGCAAGCTGGCGGCACGGCATTCTTGGCGGAGAGAGTGACCTTGGACGGGGAAACGAGGTGTGCAAACGCCCCATTCTTCAGCTTTTACTGCAGGACTGATCTCGTAGATATAGGCCGGCGTCAGATCGTTCCAGTATTCAATCCCAAACGACGGCCGACAACCCATTTCTCTCCTGTTACCTCTACAAACGCCGCTACTACTCGTCCGCCGCCGGCCTATCCTTGCGCAGCTCTCCCCCGCCAGCGGCTGTAACCACTATCCACACTCATCGACTCTTCCTCAAACAACACCGCTATTCGGTCTTGCATTGCCCAGATATCGTCCAACAACTTCCCTCAGCATTCCCTCTCTTCTGCCGACGATGAGGCAATTCGATACCCTCGCTGCCTTCCGCGACCAGCCTCTTTACGCACATGAGAGGATTTGGCTCCCTGAACTCGCAGCGTTGTCGCCCATTAGGTCAAGAACATAGCCTGCAATACGCTAGAAGTCCTCCAACGCTCTTCCAGCACCGACACAAAACGGCTTCGCTCTTCCGAAGCTGTGGCTGTGCCCTCGAAATCACGAAATTTTCCGTTTCTCGATGCGGTGTTTTCGTTGGCCCTCTGGAACGTTTTGTGTGGTATAGTCTACGGCTCCCCCACCGCGAGCGCCACTGTATTCTGCCCCGGCTCCTGTCCACTGTCCAGTGGACGCCGAGGCCTCGGATAACTCGTTGTCGTCGTCGAAGGCGGGGCGGAATGAGTCATTCTCTGTCTGGGTCGAGCATATGGCCCAGCATCTTCTTTCGCTATAACCGCGGCCTCACAACGTCCATCTCGCGCGCTACCTCAACACCAACGCGTTGGTGGTTTATCTACCCTTGGACTCAAGCTGTGGCTGTGCACGCGCCAAAATCAGAGACTCGACATTTCTCGACACTGTGTGGGGGCTGGTCCTTTGAAACTTGCTACGGACACAAGTAAACCAACGAATGCTTCATGATCGTCTCTCGATTTTACTGCAGCGCCATTTGGGTGGAAGTCGACGGTCGCGGGCCTTTCACAGGCGAAAAATCAATCGTTTTCTGTGGAGTCAAGCCCAAGCACCAAATGCTCTGTCATTCTCATTGCATTTCGCGTCGCCAGTGCCAATTTACGAGGCGCTTTTGGCCAGATATGAGTGCGATGACGATTTTTTGGCGGCATGTGGCTGTGCAGCTGCTCGCCGACAAATTCGTTACTCCTTATCCTTGTCTTCATGCTGGGGCTCTGAAACTTCATATGCTTCATCTTCGACCACTCCTTTACGACTAGGGCCACCCGATTTTGCGGTGTTCTTGGTTGCATGTCAAGGACATCGAGTCGTCGATGCCGGGCAGAATCAATGTCCTAGGCGTTGTTCCGGCGCACAATGACTTCCTCCCATATCATTCCAATACCAAAACACTCGTCGTCTGTGCGCAGACCGCTTGGTTCGTCGCCTTCGAATTGCCGATTGCGTGCATCCCCGTTCCCGGTGCCGGTAGCCGGCTGATCCAGGCGGGCTTCGGATTCAGAGCGGAACGCGCTAGCAGATAAACCTGACTGTTGCTGTTCGTGGTCTCTTTCGAACGCCGTGGCGTAACGCGTCGCTATTCTGGACAACCGCACATCTTTCTTGGGCCTTGTTTGCATGAAATGTGGCGGTCTCGTTTTGGCCAGTGTGTGTGCCAGGCTGCGTGTCGGCTCCTCCTTTTGCTACGTTATATCCTCTACCTTTAACGGATATATCTTACCATTGACGATGATACCTACCTACATACATGTTAATCTTCTTGCTCTTTTGATTTGGGTAATCAGACTTGTTTCTTAATACACCACTACAGTACCTCCCCATGGCCCGGGTTTTTGTTATCTCAAAACATCAACTATTCCAGCACTAATTTCAAGTTGAATTGCAGAATACTAGTGCTGTAAAGGCACTAATGGTACAGTACTTCTGGGGCTTCCCATTCTTTTTCAGTAGATATTTGGAACTGTATCTAATGCGGCAATGCCTGCCATGGATTATAGATAGGGATTGACCGTGATAGAGGTTCCCACCAATAGACTGTCTGTGTGTGAGAATGGCTGTGAAGATGCAGCGGATACGCCAGGAGAGGCAGATGGTCGTTGCTGGTATGACGCGGGAATGAGCTTTTAATATCTGATCAATGCATCATTTCTTCCTGATCAAAATCGGCCAAGCATCACATCTATCTTCGATGCAGGTTCCCATCCCATGTCTTGCCCGCGCATAGCACTGACGAGGGATATCTAAGCGTCTCTTCCCTCTCCCCCCACCCATGGCCGCCCTTACCGCTGACTCGTCTCTTCCTGGCCGCCCAACTGGCGGTGCACCAGGCAAGCTGACCTGCCCTCCAGAAGACCTGGATGGCAACGCGCTGCTGCCTGACCTAGGCTTGCCTGTGGCCGCGGGCCCGGGGCTGCTTGTGTGTAGCTACGGCAGCCTCCTCCTACCGGAAACAACCTGTTTATATGACGTGAGCGGCGAGGGAGATAGCAGTTTCATGGGTACTGACCTTGCCCCGGTCCTAGGCTCACGGCAAACTCGTATCTTCCCCGCTCCCACCGTCGTGTATTCGTCGTCTTTCGGACACCGTTGACGCTGGCAGCAGCTCGATTGCGTGAGTTGTGTCACCAGGATCAGTTGTAGTTCATATTCATGGCAATAGATCTACTGCGTCTTCAACACCTGTGGACTCCGCGTCAGTCCGCACCTCGCTGCAGATCATTTCAACACCCACCGGGTCATCCGCGCCAGCCACGCAAACACCGTTGTCCGGTACTACCGGCCCGCGCCAGGGAGGTGATCAACAGACAAACCCTGCTGCCGGTGCAGGAGGCGCGACCAACGGGCAGATAACCCACGTATTCACGACGACGATAACCGCAGATGGCTCCGAAACGACGGGCATCGCGAGGTAAGTAGACACTGTACCCCCCCTTCAGCCGAGCTTGTCGTGACCCGTCCTACCAGCGCGGCTGTGTATAAGGACCCGGCCACCTCAATCGTTGGTGTGGTCCTCGGCGCGTTGGCGCTTATCGCTGTGCTCGTGTGGCTGCTCCGGCGCCGGCGCGCAAACGTCCGCCGAAAGAGGGAAGAGCAGGACGAGTGGGGGAATGTGTTCAAAGACCACACAGATTGGCTGGGGCGCGAGCAGAGGGCGTTGATGGAGGACCGTGACAAGGAGTAGAAAGCTCTAGAGTATTTATTTCAGAGAAAGGTAAACCGGGGTAAAAACTGTGCAACAACTTGGAATTAACTGGCCGTAGAAAACGCTCTGCAAACAGTACGAGCGGCGAGGAAATGTCTGCGCGGGATGCATCAGTGGGGCCGTGTCATGATCAGATGAAGGGGGCCACGCACGCGAAGAGGAATCTTGGGAACAGCACTGGTAGCGAGGGAACACAGGAATTAACCCTAACCAACACGCAAGAAGCTTAAGGCGGCGTCAAAGAGTACAGCAGTCTTCGTCCTGTGACTCCTGTTCGGATGTCTAAGGAATTGAGAAACATCAGCGCGTAGACAAGCGCATTGGGGAAGACGACAAGCTTACGGATGAGCTGGAGTGCTGAAAGGCAAAGAAGAATGAACCGGGGTCCGGCACGCCAGCGTGCGTTGACCGGAAGCTGGAAGACGGAAGAGAAGATGCCACGTAAGCGTCACGCACACGTGGTGATTGATCGGCGTATGTCACGTCTCGGGCGGCTTGCTCTTTCCCGCATTCTTCTCTGGGTCTCAAGCTCGAAACCAGCATAGTCGGCGCCCGCAACAAGCAAACAAGCTGTGACCATGGTCCCGCGTCTCCCTCCCGAGCTCATTGATGTCATTATCGGCCACGTCAGCGCCTCTGACAAGGCTACACTCAAAGCTTGCGCCGTTTCAGCGGTAGTCTTTCGTGCCACTTGCCAGCGGCGGCTGTGGCGGGAGCTTCAACTCACCAACGGCCCTCATGACGACAGCTACTCGTACTCTTACTTGCAGGCGGCCACGCGGTTAGCGGCGTATCCACACCTCGCGTCGTATGTTGCTGAGCTGGAGCTGTGGCTTTGTGTTGGGAACGACATGGACACTGCCGAGCCGGTGTTTCACGCCCTGCCTTCCGCTCTATCAAGCCTTTCGAAGCTTGTGGCTATCGATATTCGGCTGTACTACACTCAGATATCGATGGACACCGTCTGGCCCAATCTTCCCGCGGGGTTCACAACGGCCGTTGCGGGGCTCTTAGCGCGCCCGCCCGCCTCTCTCCGGAAGCTCAGGATGTCTGACTTCCTCCATATCCCACGGGGGGTGATGCACAGTGCGCTCATGGCCTGCCCTACCGTTACGCTCTTCAGGGTGAGCGCGGACGACTTCGGCACACACACTGCTGTCCCAGGGACATGGCAGAGGTCATCAATTGAGCGCCTGAAGACGAGCATCTACCAGCTGTGTCGTCCGTTTCTCTCGGTCGCACTTCTGCCCTACACAAAGTCCCTCCGCGCGCTTCATCAGTAAAAGTGTCAAAAAGTCTTTCAGATCTTTAGTCTTTACAGAGGGTCTTTGGTCTTGGGGATCAGATCTTTTGGATCTTTGGTCTTTGGTCAGCAGTCTTTGGTCTTGCCAAGCAATCTTTGGTCTTATTTTGCGATGATCTTTGTAGTCAACAAATACAAAATTCTTTGTATAAATGTGAGAACAAGGAAGTACATCACCAGTCAATTGATTATAAATGTCTGCAGTTTTAGACAGAATTGAAAAGCCTATTGAGCTGAGCTGCAGACTGTTTTTAAAGTGCTCAAGTCATCCATCAAAATACGGCCCTAATGTTCCATCATGTTGCCATGTGAATGACAGATGGCTGATTGCTATCGGCGACTCATCGCCGTTTTTCTTCCTTCCTTTTCCCCTCATCCCCCGCCCCCTGCACACCCTCCCATAGCCTCAATTCCGCCTCCTCAAGGCTCAACCGACTCAATTCCATCAATGCACAAGACTTTTCCCCCTCAACGGCAAGTTTTTCAAGCCCGACAGAGCAAACAAAGCTGCAAATGCACCCTCAAGCTCTTCATTCAAGTCCGAATGGCCGTCGTGGGGTGAAACAAACCTAAGTGTTGTAAGGTCGAGCATTTGGCAGCTCTGTACGTCGTCGGTGTACTCCTACGTCATCCTCTGACTGCCTCCCAGCCCTTCTTTGCCTAACGATATCTTCATCATTGCTCAAAACTTGTCCCCCACCTCCCGCAGCCAATTCTCGCCCGTTTCACCCCATCTTCGGAGGAGCGTCTGCGACGCCCCTTCGCTTCCCGAAGACCGAAGACTGAGCTTGTCGCTCCCGCCGTTCCCGCTCGTCAGCCGATGCAAGCCAGAGTGGGCCGAAACTTGTCCCGCCCACTCTGCGCTCATTTCTGGGCCGAATCCCGCCGAAGTCTGCGCACCTCCCTGTCTTCCCATCCGCTCCTAACGAGGTGAGAACGACGGCCAACCGCCAACGCGTTCCCACTCGCCGCGACTTCCCATCCCCGCCTTTCCCACCTTACCCCGCCGCCAATCTTGGGCCGCTTCACGCCAAAACGCAGGATTTAGTGCGGATGGGTTGCTCCTGCAATCCTTGAACGTTTTAGCCCGAACGGGCCAGCCGTTGTCTCCCGCCGACCTGCCCGCCTCTTCATCGCCACTTGTGTTCGGCACAACACCCGTCGCTGGCGTTTCCGTCAACAATTCCCAGCCCTGGTCTCCTACAGGAGGGGCTGTAGTATGAGCGTAGCTACAAATAAGCAAGTTGTATTAGCTATATCTAATTTACTGCTTTTATTGACTGTTCACATTGCATCTTTAAGAGTCTTAGGGGGTCTTAAATCAGGTCTTTATTGTGGTCTTTCATGATCTTTGGGAAAGACCCAAGGTCTTTTCCAAGACCGGGACGCTGCTTAAATAAGACCCAGTGTCTTTTGAGTCTTTCAGGTCTTTCAGATCTTTTTGGTCTTGCCCAAAGACCAGAAAGACCTGAAAGACTTTTGTGCACTTTTACTGATGTTGTGCTCTACAACTCCCGTGGCAACGAAATGCATGAGCTATTCGCGATCCCCCCGCTCTGCGCGGCGGTCTCCGAGAGCCTGGAATACCTCGCGATCGAATTTCCCTGTGCGTGTGCCCATTTCTTTTCTTGTTAGTACCCCTAATGTGCTTGGATTACAGGCATGGCGCAGAGCGACACTGTCTCTTACTCCCCCGCTATCGCGCTCCCGCCCCTTCCAAAGCTGCGCTACCTCCAGCTCAGCTTCCACTTCATCGACTACGCTGCCCGGCGCCCAGCTGTCGCCCCCGCTCTATCTCCTCACAATGCAGGTCTCGTCCCAGTATTCCTCGCCAACTCGCTCCCGAGCGTGCCCGGGCTGGCCACCCTTGTCCTGCCCGTCGACGTCCGCGTAAGAGCCTCAACGATGAAATGCGAGCCGTCTGCTGCCTTTGCTGTCTTTGACTCGCTAATATCCGCCTTCCTCGCGGGCACTGGCAATGCAGAGCGGACTCGGGCGTGCTATGTCCCGCGGCTGCGCTTCTTCCCGGACGAGGCAAAGGCACGGGCGGGACTGCACATGGGACGCGTTTGCGCGCGCGATGAGGGCGGCGCATCCGCTGAGCGTGCCGCTGGGTTTGGAGGTTGTGGAGAGGGATAGGGAGGGGTGGATCTCGGAAATGGTGGATTTTTGAATGGAACATAACGATGTTGTGAGCGCTGTTGACTGGAGGGGCAAAATATGCAAGGAAAAGAACCCAAAGTGCAACAGTCTATAGACAATCATTGTGACTTAACCAGTTCACACCTAATTGACTGTCGAAAAATGGTGATTACCCTCATTCATTGCGCACTTATCCACTCTTATCCATGAGCTCCGCTATGTAATTTGCCCTCAATTCGTTAGATACCTGACCTAAGACCTTGATCTAGACAGTGGACACAACGCCGCCAGCGGCGGAGACCGCTGCACTGCAAGATGTACCGTTTGATGCCGCCTTCTTCGCTTGCTGGCTGGCGCATGGAGTCGAATTCTGCACCAAAGTGTGCCACAAGTGACACTAATTGCGCTTGTGTGGATTTTACTATGATTTCTGGCGTGAAACCCATTCCTAGGCATCAGCTTTGACGTTCGAGCCTGTAACTGGATGTTTCACATCCATCTCACTTCCGCCACAACCCGCCTCCCGCGTGAAACCTGCCTCCTCGCTCGCTCGCTCCAGCATCCACGGCACTCCGAGTCAGGCTTTCTCGTTTCCCATCATGTCGTCAATAGTGGTCTGCCGGGCCGGGCTTTGAGCCCGAAGCCCGGCCCAGCCCGCGTCGGGCAGCCCGAGCCCGAGCCCTGATCCGGGCCGGGCTTAGTCGGGCCTGAGGCTCGGGCCTGGGAAATCCCAAGGCCCGACCTTGGGCTTCTGATGTAACCATGCCGGGCCCGGGCTTAAAGCCCGAGGGCTCGGGCCGGGCCTGTCAAGGGCCCCGGGCTCGGGCCTGGGAATTCCGTGGCCCAGGCCCGACAAAGCCGGGCCCCGCCCCCGCCCCCGCCCCCGCCACAGTTACAGAACACATACGACGCGTAGATTTGGGCCTGGATAGGAGCAGCGGTTAGCACGGGGAGTGGACCCTTGGATGGGGGACCCACTGAGTCGAAATATAGCCATTAGTTGCGACCACAGAAAATACAAAGATGGGCGTCGGAAGCAAGGGCCGAGGATGAAGTAAGCGCTGACATCAGCGCTCGCACGTCCTCAGAGTCAGATAAGTGTTTAGGCCTGCAGGGGGGGGCGGATTGTGCGATGAGTGCGGCATGAATCAAGGGGTGTCAGATTTGGCCGATTTGCCCACCCGCAATCAAACGGCATTTTGATTGAATCACGCACTGCCTTCTCCAAATCAAGGTAGAATCCGCAGAAAAACTAGCGATCATGCAAGAACAATATGTATATAGGCCACTTTGTAGTGCAATCTCTAGGCAGTGACAATGTGACAAGCCTCTGAAAAATTGCGCTAGCAGGTCCTAAGCACAAGATAAACACACATCTAGCTATGTCAAGCACTAAGCTTCCAACAGCTCTAAAAGCTGCTGTCAAGCTGATGGGCTCGCCACCTTGGCCCAACCTCCAAGGCTCCAACCTTAGCCTCAAGTCACGACAGTGTGATGAAGTCACGGGATTTCCGCATTTGGGGGGGGTGGTTTACGTTTGATTGCGGGTGGGTGGATCTCACGAATCTGACACCTCTTGGCATGAATGTGAATGTGCCTCTCGCTCCAGCTCACCGCATAAGCTACCAGAAGACTGTTTACGGCAAGTTTACGGCCAAAAGCCTCGACGTCCGATTAACCCCGCGGCCAACTGCTGCCGAGAGGCCGATCACATCACGTACCATCACATCAGGCTCGCGTTTTC
The DNA here is from genome assembly GCF_014461135.1 of Mycena indigotica. NCBI lineage: Eukaryota > Fungi > Basidiomycota > Agaricomycetes > Agaricales > Mycenaceae > Mycena > Mycena indigotica. The sequence goes on from NW_023503005.1 coordinate 35,326, forward strand.
ACCGACCACCACCAGCAGCGGATGGCGCCGTCGTCGTGGGAGCGGGACTCGCGCGCAGGGGGGAGCACATGAGTGGTAGGGCTTGCTCTGGGCCGCTGTGCGGATGGTTTATAACGACTTTCGCAGGTCCAGCTCTCATTCCGACTCGTCGTCATCCGAGAGGGAAGAAGACCTGAAGAAGATATGAAGGAGGGGTCAACGATGGTGCCGCGAGCGAGCGACAACACGCTTTTGAACAACGGCCCGATACGGTGTGTCTTCTACTTGGCCCTGGTTCGAGACTAGTAACTCTGGCTGTCCAGCACCCATACCGCGTCCCCCCATCGTCGCTTCATTCCTTACCATCCGACATTCTCCTCGCAGGACCCGGTTGATTCAGAATTGAGCTCCCGGCGGAATTCCAAGGCTATCGTTCGCCGAGCGGGGAGACGGTGTTGGGTTGGATAGGGAAGTTTGGCACGCAGATGGCGGCATTCTCGACGGGAAAGACGACCTTGGACCGGGAAACGAGGTGCGCAAACGCCCCCCCCCATTCAGCTTTCACTCCAGGACTGATTTTGTATCTCGCGTCAGATCGTTCCGGTATGCGATCCCAAACGCAAGCCGACAACGAGTTTCTCTCCCGTTGCCTCTACTACAAACGCCGCTATCACTTGTCCGCCGCAGCGGGCCTATACTCTCGCAGCGCTCCCCTTTACGTTTCCCCCGCCAGCGGTTGTAGCCACTATCGACATTCTCCTCCACTCGTTCTTCGTAACCTCATCAGCTCTTCCTCGAATAACACCGCCATTCGGTCTTGCACTGACCAATATATCGCCCAATAACGTTCCTTCGACTTGCTCCTTCCCTTCCGTCCCTTCTGCCAACGACGAGGGAACTCGATACTCTGCCGTTCGCGACCAGCCCAACTTTCCGCACACGAGAGTGACGAGACGCTGTCGCTTCGAGAAGCCTTGTCTCCCATTGGGTCGAAAACATGGCCTGGGCTCCTTTACAAGTCCTGTACAGCAACTTCACCCAACGCTATTCGAGCACTCATATAAGCCGACTACATTTTCGAAGCTGTGGCTGTGCACCTGCGACATCCCAGACTTTCCACTTGTCGACGCTGTGTTATCGTTGCTGCTCCGCAACGTCTCATGGTGCACATTCTACCTCTCCTCCCCCGCGAGCCGCGAGCGCCACTCGATTTTCCTCCGGCTCCGTCGAGCGGATAACCCGTTTCCTCGTCGAAGGCAGCGGCGGCATCATTCATTCTCTGTCTGGGACAAGCGCATAACCCCTACCTCTCCTTTTGATTCACGCGCGCCATCCACGATCTATTCCGCACCGCCTCAACACCCACGCGCCCCCGGTCTCCCCCATTCGACTCACGTATGGCTGACATTGGCTGTGCACGCGCCGAAAACCGAGACTTTCTCATTTCCTGAGGCTACGCGGGCGCTGGCGCTTTGAAACGCGTTACGACATAACCAAACCAACCAATCGTCCATCATCGACTCTGGATTTTACTGCAGCTCCGTTTGGGTGGAAGGAACACGACGGTCGCGGTCGTTTCTTGGGGCGGACTGATTCGTTCTCTGTCTGGGCCAAGCGCATGGCCCCTGCGTCTTCGTTTGCTTGATCCTCGGAATCAAAGATACATCGTGCACTACCTCAACACGGACGCGCTCGTTGTTCATCTACCATTCGACACAAGTTGTGGCTGTGCACGCAGGGAAATCAGAGAGAGACTGCATTTCTCGATGCTGTGTGGCGGTGGGCCCTTTGAAACGCGTCACGACACAACCAAACCAACCAATCGTCTATCATAGCCTCTCGATTTCACTGCACCTTCGTTTGGGTGGACGGTTAAAGTGCTTTTGCTCCTTCGCAGAGTCAATCGTTCTCTGCGGAGTTGGAGCCAGACCACCAACTGCGTCGTCATACCCATCTCATCGCGGCGTCCGCTGCGCCAGCCTCAACGCACCAGTCGCTCAATGTCGCTCTGAATTCGACCAAGTTATTCCTCGTCGTCGTGTTTGCGTTGGTATTCTGAATAGCTCGCGTCGTTTATATCTGACCACTCCTCGGCTACAAGCGCCACCTGATTTGGCCGCGTTTTCGGTGTCAAGACGATCGAGTCGTGTACTCGGAGATCCGAGACCAGGCAGAATGGTACCCAGGTGTAAAATCGTCGTTGCAACGCATAATGGCTTCATTGCATGGCATTCCAATACTAAAACGCTCGTCGTATGTCGTTTGTGTGCAGACGGCTTGGTTGGTCGCCATCAAGTTGATTCAGGAATGAGCAAGTGGAACCTGTCACGCAGGAACCATTCTGCGCTTGCCAGTGGTAGCGGGGGCACAGGGCTGGTGTCCGCAGACACCGCTGGAGAACTCCGGACCGCGTCATCCGGTTGCGCGCGTTGCAGCCTGCGTCTGGTGGCCATGTCCTCCGCAAAGAGGGCGCCCGCGTGCGCCCAGGCTAGGGTTAGGGTTAGGGTTAGCGCCACGCAGTTCGGCATCCGACCGTCTGGTCAAGATAGCGCTAGCCGAACAAGGCGCGGACCTGCCGCAGTCCGGCGCCGGGGCCGCCGACCCGCCGCCCGGAGCTTCGGCTGGAGCTGGGGCCGGGCGACGAGTAAACCCGCAAGAGCGCCGATGATTGTTCTGATGCTGTGGACGCACGCCAGCTGGACGGAGGAGCGCGGATGCTCGCGAGAGAACGTCTCTGCAAACCACCGTGACGTTTCGGGCGCGCTTTTCAAGTTGTCTGGGAAGGTCGGGTGGACATGGGAACTTGGAGGGGAAGGCACGCGACTACGCGGTGCCTGTCGGACGAGAGAGACTGGGGGCTCGGGGGAGTGCACAGTCGTCTTGCGACCAAATGCCAAATGAAAAGGGAGGGAGGTGGCTCGCAGGAACTTGCAGCGCTTTCCTTATTGAGCCTTGGGTTGTTTTGGTAGCCCAGGGCGGAGTCGAAGGGGATTCCAGATTAACACCCCATGGTTGGGGTGCTTGACCAGTCGGCGAAGCGAGTGGCTCTGGGTTGGTAATGCTCCTAGTACTGGTATTGCTGGTATTGTCGTCCGGTCTGATAGATAGTGAGCATTGCTGATAACTCGACCTGTTCATGACACTAACATAGGAACTTGAACCATGGTGCTGAACGCCTGAACTCGATATGCGGTGGAAAACCATCGCATGAACGCGTCACTAGTCGCCCAGGAGTGGGCATTGGGCAGCATTGCCTCAGCCTTCGGACTACACCGTGATGAGCAGCCGAAAGTCAAGCGTTCCAAGAAACTCACTATCTGAGCAGCGAGACCACGTCGAGTGTGCCCGAATACCATCCGCCGTCATTCATTTGAAGAGACGATTGAAGCCCCGGGCCCCGGCCGTGGCGAACGATAAGAGCCTGTATACCCAGCAGGAAAGCGGTGCAGAGAATATCGAGCCCTTCACAGTCGGCCAGCAATGCGTCGGCGGGTCCCGCTCCCAAGTCTGTCTGCTGGATATCGACATCCCGCAGCCGTTGGATGATACCGCTGTTGACCTTTCGCAGAACAGTGTCAAAGAGCGCTCCGGATTGGAGCCAAAACGACGGTAGCTCGAGTACTCCCCCCAGATAGCGAACACAGACGCAGGCCGATACGGCCGACGAGGAGTGGGCCGTGCTGGTGTGGGCGGAGGGGAGAGAGGTAAGCTCTTCCAGGGCCAAGAGCAAGAATTCGGCGACCGTCCATCCAACGTGACTGCTCCCGCTGTCTGGAGCCCCACGAGCTTTCAGGTCTTCTGCGTGATTCGCCTCTACAAACACCGCCATAGTGCTGTCAAGAAGGGAAGCAGCCGCCAGGTTGACGAAAAAGTCGAGCTGCTTCTTGTCCCTTTGGTTAGTGCAGCGATGGTCTCCAAAGAGCGCAGAGAGCATCGAGAGTGACAGGTCGGAGGATATGCGCTGGGGCATTCTCGAGAAAGACATGTCGCAAGCCTGGGTAGCGGGTGGTACAGTCGACAATGCCATCGAGAGCATTGATTTGCGTTTCGACAGACGCCGTTCTGGGGCACGGTGAGAACGAGTATTCACAAGAAGAAATGAGACCACACGCACGGAAAAGTGTACCCGAACAATTTTGTGCAGTTTTCTCCGAGCATGCTAACACTACCCTTGTTTGGCTGACGGACTCTCCGTGCCTTTTCCTGCGGACCTCCATGCTCGAAGTACGAATGGATCCGTCGACTGGCAGCAAGCGGTCCGAGCCCCGCGCGATGTGCCCCCTTGTTGGCTGTGGTTTCCGCAACGGAGCCGGCCCAGTTGTAGAACTGGTTGATCGTTCTGCTGGGAAAGAGGTAGCTTGGACGAGGAGTGGGGCGTTCGACGACGACGACTGCGTTCTGGTTTGGACGGAGGATAAGCGCTGTGCTTGTGGCGCTCATTATCGGAGAGAAGAAGCAAGAAGCTGGCCCTACAGGAGCCGCTCGATAGGTACAGCATCGTGTGATTCCGTCGGGGCCGTCCTGAAGGCAGGAGTTAGATTTCCTTTGCGCCGTGTAATTTATGGCAGGACAGTATAAGAGTTGCTCATCGCAGATCAGAAATTGAGATTGGTTCTTGGTTTGGTGGTCAGGAGTATCCGAGTCAGGAGTAACAGCGTGACACTCGTTTTTCTTTCCTCTCCTTTCCTTCCCAATTCCATCCTGGACCCACGGTGAATGCCTCCCACCAAGCCCCAGGCCGCGCGAAATCCTCACATACCATGCATTGGTCAGGCCTGTCTTCCCGCAAGCTTCGACAGGAACTCGTATATTGCCCGTCAGAGTAGGATTGACCAGCAGCAAACGCGTGTGGTCAACGGACAATAGTCCCATCTACGCCACCAGTTTCCCCTCCGCTACAACTGAAAGTCGCGTCTCAGGCCTTGCCTGCAGCTACAGGACGCATAGCAACTGCGACAAACTTTCCCCGGGAACGAGGCAAGATCGTCGTGGACAACCTCTCCGCACATCTGTATCGACTTTCAAACGACCAGAGGAGAAGCGGGTTCGATGGGCAATGAGGTGCGTCAATGCCAATTTGCACAATTACTCGAGGGCTGATTTCCAAACGTCTGTCTAGACTACCAGTCGAGTCGTTCCTGTGCCAGCTGGTGAACCGCACAAGAGCCTTCGCCTTCTACATTGGAGTCGAGCGACGGACGCGTTGGTTTAATTCAATAGTGGCTACCTCCGAAATCCCACCTTTTCCTGCTTCGTTTTCTTCCCAATGCCGTGGCCATGCACCCCCTTGTGTTTCGCATTCGACGCCAATAGGCTGGAAAAGCCGGATATCAGGCCGCTCTTATCCAAAACGGTGGTAGAGCGGGTCAACCAATCGAGGCCGAACTTAGACTCGCTATTGAGGAGCGGTACTCAAGGGTCGATATCGCATTCCAAAACGCTGGCCCAAGAATGGTGGCTTGGGATGGACAACAGGTGAGAAAATACCCCCGCTGATCGAAAGGCTGCTGAATAAGTTATTCAGAGCTACATACTTTCGACAAGCTGGCATTTTGGATTTCCTCCCAAACGACTACTTTCGCCGCTCAATGAACCTCTTCAGAAAAACGCCACATAGTCGACATCTGTCGCGACGTTTTCGGTTCTGCGCTGTACACAACACAGGCGCTTCTCCATGTCGAAAACCACCACCCGTCTTTTGCCAATGCGTCGTATCATATGGACTTGGAGCGTTCAATTACGAGCCATGCTGGTGCAGAAAACCCGAAATCTCCATCCCTTCTCCCTACATTTCTCCTCATCCTCCTTTGCACATCCAAAATCGCACCCTTTTGATCGGGGCGTGGTTTCGCCGCAGTTTCTTGCGCTGAGTCCCACCACTCTCGATGGCTGCATGCATAGTATCTCGCGACCGCGAATGGCATTTACGGCTTTTGGTCGTCTTTGTTGTCAAATCCTGGGGAATTGCACGGATGCTCCTTCACGAATCGAATGACTTGCCCGGCCTTGCATTTTGTTACCCAGGACTATCGAAGCCTCGAATGGCTTTCATCCTTCATCAAATCCAAAACGACTGCGCCAATTCTTCTTCGCAAATCGAATGGCTTGTGCAGTCTTGCATCGCTCCTTCATTACCGACTGTTGCGGGCCATACCGGAGACCATCTGGGACCCATGGATTTGTTCCGCGCTCCAACATCCATAGTGCTATTGGAGATCAAGAGTTGTTTGGAGATGTGCTCTAGCTTGCTCTGCTTGTTCGATAGTATGTGGTTTGTCTTACCTATAACAACAAAAAAGTGGCTGATCCATATTACAAGTCCGAGAGCCGAAGCGCCATTGCCCAGCGCGCATGCGTGAGCTAACAATGGTCGCTTTCAATGTTGCGTTGGCTCTCCACTCGGAATCAAGTTCGGGCGTCGACAGCTGCTGCCGCTGCTTTCGTTTAGTCAGTATCGATTTTGTTGACTACACAGCCATTGATTTGTGCGAGGACTATCTACCAACATTGGATTTGTCGTTACCTGAGCTCTCATGGCGCAAGTCAAGCAACCTTGCGCTGTCCACGTTCTCCGTAGACCCAAAGCTGGTTGGACAGAGCGATCAGACGGTTACTTCATCGAGATGTTTTCGGACGAACAGGAGTGTAATTACCTGGTTATTAGAGGAATGTGATGGGCGGCGTTGGGAGTTCAATGGGGGTCAAGGCCGACCTGTATACAGAGAGGGTTTGACGAATCTAGATGGTTATTTATCCTATCTTTCCGTGACCATGACAGTGGCAGTGTGCCGTGACATTACGCGTTTTTTGACCTGCTTGTTCTGCACCATCACCCATGTCGGCTATAGAGCTACTCGCCACTGAGCTGATTTCTCGCATCCTCGACCACCTCTTCGCTGCATCACAGCGGTCGCGAACCTGCGCGTTATCCTTGTCAAGCACGTCGAAAACGCTGCGCGCGAAGACCGTCCGATGGACCTTCTGGGATGTTTCGAACTTGGGGAGAAAAGGAACAAGTATGTGGCCCGAATCACTTTGGCCTCATTTTCGGTGCGTTCTCTTTCACTCCGCCCATGCCTAACAATGATATGTTGACAGAAAAGTCTCCTTGTGGGACCATCTCGACGCGTTGCACAGGGCTGCCTCTCTGGAGATACTACCTTCGTCCGCTTCGCAAGCCTCCTTATCCCAAATGCCCTCACTTTCCCAACTTGTGGTATACTTCCGTACCACGCTTTCCTACTCATTCCTCGAAAGAATCGCCGCCCTCGATTCCCTCGTCCATCTCGAACTCCATTACATCCGGCTCGATGGCCCAATACCCGCCAGTCTCTCATTCCGCTCCCTAACGAGCTTGGTTCTTCGCATAAGCGGACCACTGCGGACTCGTCGCCAGCTGGACATCAACAGAACGGAAGAAACACGCAACCTTATGGCCTTTCTGGGCTCCCTCTCGACAAAGCTCATCAGACTCGAAATATCAGGCGACCTTCTCGTCTCGCAATTCGGCGACATCCGGTGGAAATGCCTCAAACACTTCACGATCACCGACCACCCTCCGCTTCCCTCCATCCCGCTTACTCGCCTGATTGGCAACATGCGGCGGGTAGTTGAGCTGCAACTGCATTACACGGCCGATGTCCCCCACCACCGTTTGCCGCCGTTCCGCCTGGACGTCGGCGCCGACTCGGACGTCTTTTCTTGCCTTCCGGAGCTGGAATCCTGCTCATTCTCGAATCTCGACCACGAAGATGCAGTGTTCCGCCAACTCCCGCCCAATCTGACGGCGCTCAAGCTTCAAGCGCTGCATGATGTGCCCGCAGGACCATACCGAAGTGCCCGTCCGCAATGGTACCTCGGGCCGCTTGGCGATTACCCGCTGTCGACCAAGCACGCACACGCCGTCCTTCAGGCCTTGCCGCCCTTTGGCAGCCTCACCACGCTGTCGATTGCCGGTGCACTGCATATACCCGGCCGCTGCTTCGGGCCACCCGTTCTCGAGTCGATACTTGAACGGGCGCCGAATCTGGTTTCTTTGGAGCTGGTGCATCGACCGGAGTATGAACAGTTCAATCTCATAGACTTTTCGGGAGTGCGTGATTATATATGATGGAACATTGACTGACTCTGTGTGTGTAGTACTCCGAGCTGCTCTTTGACTGGTTCCGGCAGCTGCGCCGCCTCGCCCACCTCAGGATCTGCATCGTGATGGAGGCGATGGAGTTCTACCCCGGCCCGCCGGTCTACGCCGCGTATTGCCTCTTCGAGCATGTCCCGACGCTGCGGACGGTGACGTATCGGTTTGAGGGGTACTGGAACACGCGGCATCCGTACGGGCTGGGCAGGCCGGTCGTTGACGCGTGGGACCGCAGCTTGCTCGCGCTGCCTCGGCCGGCCAGGGTTATCCGGCCGGGACAGTTGATCATGTAATCATATTCTGTCGAGATACTAGTAGTAACTTGATTTGCGGGCCTTGTAACAAGCTTACTTAGTAACATTCAAAGCCACTCCCCGGCTTGTCTAGTACTAGTTCACAGAAGACTTGGAGTACAGAGCACTCTGCTGTTTGTTTAATGCAGTCGCATGGGCTCCGGTCGAAAGTCCTGCGGCTTTGAGCGCCAGACAAGCTCGTGGCCCTCCGGCGGGAAGCGCAGGGCGGGCTGCATCCCGTACATGTCTGTAGTACAGAAGCCGCAGTCAGCTCGCTGTCCGGCTGCCCAAACGGAAACGGGCACTTGCACGTCCAAAGTAATTCGGCGGGTCGTTCAGACAGTGATTGCCCAAGGTGCCAAGGCCCTTTGATGGCAGAGGCCTCTGGGGCCCTTGGCCAGGGCCCTTGGGCTCCGAGCTGCCAGACTCAAGGGCCTTGCAAGGCCCTTGTGATTGGATCATGATCGCATCAGTCAGTATAATCTGTATCACGTCAACGTGTTGATCCCATACAGCAAGATGAGATTGATGAGCAGGCGGAGGTACAGCACCAAAACGATCTGGCTGATGCCAAAGCTGATGCAATCCCCGATGATGGCGCTTTGTACCCTTTTGGATGACAATGATTATGTAGAGAAGTAAAAAATTGATGATCACGATCAAATTGATGATCGCGATCAAAAGGGCCCCCAAGGGCCTCCTAGAAAGAGGCCTCTGGCCCTTCCAAGGCCCCTGGGTTCCCGCTGCCAGCCAAAGAGGCCTCTTGGGCGATCACTGCGTTCAGAGCCTTGCCGCCCCGCCTGAGCAGGTCCTTTGACTGGATGCCGCAGATGTCATACCCTGCACCGTAGGCTGTGCGGGGGGACGCGGAAACGGGTGAACTGGAAGGTTGTCATGGTGCCGCCCATGTCGAAGAGCACGGTCGGCCAGGTCATTTCTGGCGCATCTCGGGGCCGCTCTGGGATCAGGCGCATCCCGGACGCCTCGTCGTAGACCACCGGGCCCGGAATGAGTTTGTGGATCGCAGCCGCGATGTGGTCGTTGACGTAAGTAAACTCCGTCCCTAGATTTTCCATTGTTAGTGCCCGTTAGGTATGCTCTGAGAAGGACGCAGCGTTCCTGGGTCGATTATTGCTGTCCCATCAGATTCGCCGGTGGTGGACAACTTCGCTCCGTCCACGAGCCAGAAGCGAGAGGTGATTTGCCACATGTCGTTGCCGACCGGTTTGACTGGACCGCTGAACGCCCCGAAGGAGACGTCGGACTCGGAGCCAGAAACATTCGGGAATTCGCCAAATACGAGGTCTCTGATGAAAAAATCAGACGAGGCAGACGCAGCAGGCGGACTCGCCCTGGGGGGTGAGACACAATGTCATCTGCGGCACGCGCTGCAAAGGCTTAGTCGCAGCCCCTTCCCGATGCGCCGTGGCAGCACACCAATCGAGCGCACATCTGCACCAGGACGCCCTGCCGCTTTTCGTCGGCTGTTGGGATTCGAAGAGTGCATCAGGCTGCCCCGCCCTCCGCTGCGCCATGCACCATTCTATCGCATGATCATAAGCAAAGCCGGTTCAGAGCGAACGACCTACTTCCGGATCCGACCGAGACCGACGACGCCATCAAACGGCTCCTGCTCCAAACTGCTCCCAGAAAGATGATCTGCAACCCCGAGTTCGGGCGGGATGTACAGGTGCCCATCTGCTTCCGCCAGCGCAGCGTCGTCCCGGGACCCACTTATGATGCGTGAACGGAAGGAATCCGCATACAATTTCCCTGGAGAGAGCGGGTCAGTCTCGGGGAGGCGAAACAAGGGAGAGAGACACACAACCATGCTCCTCTTCCGCGTAGTACGCGCTGAACCTGTCGCGGTCCTGCGAATCATTCGGATCGGCGTTGTCGAAGGGGGGTCGAATTCCCCGCAGTTATAGCGACCGACAGTGCGACTTGAATCCTGGCGAGAAAGGGTTTGTAGTTGCCCCCGACCGCAGGGATTCTTCTTGCCAGTACTTCGTCGTTGGTCCAAGTCCTGGAGATCACTAAAAGTAACGCCGTGACACTACTTTTGCTTCCTCACCCCATGGCATCCAAATTCTATCTCCCGCACCCGCTGCGCACTCGGATGCCGCCCGCCACCATAGACCAACAAGCGCGTCAGCGTGTGGCCACCGGAGCCTCCGCATAGGCCCATCCACGACACACGTTTCCCCGCTGCTATAGCGGGAAGACACCTCTTTCCACGAGCGGAGCACGGTCCGTCGTGGCGGCCTCGCCAGACCAGACTACATTCCGACGACGGCCGCGGGGAATGGGATGGACGCCGAGGTGAGTCAACGTGTGTAGCTTAAGCTTCTGGCCGAGGCCTGATTCCGAATTCGCAAGACGGGCAGTCTACCCTCACGCATCATCGTATTGGACTCGCCACGCCGTGCATAGCGAGCCGGCCTCAACTCGGCGGCCGTCCGGCCCCAAAAGCCTACCCTCATGTCCCCTTCTCCCGTCGACGCGGGCGCGCTGCCTGTGTCCGACATTCGATGCCAATGGCAAGACGCGCAATCACGCCCTCACAACCGAATCTCCCGCCAGCGTTTGCGAGGCGGGCAATACCTATACGGCCGAGGCTGAGGAGCCCATACTCGTCTACATCGCCTTCAAATTCGCTGGAGAATGGTGTCTTATACCGGACGACGGGCGCGTACCATCTTAGCTCGTCGAAAAGCTGCTAACGGGCTTATTATTCAGGGCTATGCCCACCGCTACCACGCGCTCGCATTTTGGACGAAGGCAAACCACACCCAGCCCTCCCGAACGACCACTTTTCCCCACTCAACAAGCCTAAACGATGCATATGGACTATCGTCGACATATCTCCCGGCCTCGCAACCAACCCGCTTCTCCTCCATATCGAATCCCACCATCCATCCATCCATCCATCCGATATCCTATGGACTGGCAGTGCTCGATTGCGGGTCAGCAGCCCGCTGCACAACACCCTCGATTCTTTCCCGCCCCGTCTATGTCGTTCGGCGTCATTCTCCCCTTCGCAGCCTGGTTTTGCCCCAGTATCTTATGCTGGCCCGGCGCTATCACCCTTCCAGTTCACGGATTCAAAGGGCTGCTTCCGCCCGCTGCGCGCAATCCTAAAGACTCGACTGGGATGGCATTTCCTACTCGTCTTCATGCAGCAGTGGCTGTGCAATTTTCTCGTCCGACTGGAAACAGTTACAGTCATGGGCAACCTTCCACGACACACACGCTGTGTGTTCTCTGCCATCAATGCCTGTTGGGCTCATTAACCGCGGGTCCTTTTGGTGATGCAACGACATTGTGGGCTGCCAGTGTCCCTATAAGTGGTGGCGCGCGCCGTTTGATAATTTGCCGCAAGCCTCTTGACTTTCCGGGGCTATTCTTCTTATAACTACTATGTACTATTCTACCAGTATGCCTGCGTTGCTAGCGTGTGCCTTTTGTTCTTGTCGGTTACTCGCCTTCCTTGCAGCTTTCATCTTTGTCCTAATTTGATAGCCCGAGTACATGTTACGAGCACTAGCAGAAGCACACACACACTATCTACTCCCAGGCTCCTCTAGGTGCCAGTGCCCCACAGTCGGCTGGCTTCGTGCGCCACGCCAGCCGATCGCACCGCCGGTCGGCAACATCCGGGAACCGCAACTTGACCGCAAGATGCGTCAGCGCGGTCTGTCGATCGATCAACATGGCACTCGTCATTACATAAAATAGAAACATGCGTACGATGCCGAGGACCTCGGGTGCACCCTCGTCTGTGGACAGCTGTGAGAGGGGCTGGATGGCGCATACGACGCGGCCCGGGCCGGCAGGGGGCGCTGCCGCCCCCGCTGGCCGGAGGTACAAGACCGGAAATGGGAAATACCGCGAGTCCCCCTGGGTCGCGGGCCCCAGCTGTATCTCGACCGACGGCAGTGGAACGCCGGAAATTGTGTCTGCGCTGATGGTCCACGCCTCCACGGCGGGGTCGTATTCGAGCCGGTGCTCCTTATATATCTTGTGGAAAAGCAGGTCTTCGAGAAACGTGAACGTGGAATCTCGGAGCAACGTCAAGAGTGTATTAATTGAATGCCGCTGGGACGTACCAGAGTCGAAAACTATGCCATTCTGAGCAAGACGCGTATTTGTCTGGTGCACTTCATCGTCCACCTTCTTGAGGTTGGCTTCGAGCGCCCAGTGGAGGTCGCCGATGAGGGGAATGTCGTCGTGCCATGGTCCGAAGAGCCCCGCCTTCTCGTGAGCTACTTTTGTGCATTTGCCAAGCAGAATCGCGCTGGTGATGTCAATGTCGGCAGCCGCCGGCGTCGCTTTGACGACGTACCCTGTTGGGTTACCAGTCTTCGTAAAATACATGGTTAACTCGGGATGTTCCTATGGCGGATTAATCGAATCATCGATGAACAACAACCACTCGTGTCTGATTGCACTGACCAAGTGTGGGGCAATCTGGCCGAGGAATGACTGCACAATTGGTTGAGCCGCGGAAGATCGGTGAGCGTGATTCACTTGCATATCCTTCATTCGGGTCAAAGCTCATGCTGCCCGCCCAGTTATCTCCTCCTCTGAGGCAGCAGACTATGCAGTCGACTCACCGACGGCCTAACGGCAGGATACCGTCCGCAGGAATCGTCTGCAAACGGCCTTCGCTGACGTCGTGCGCGACGCCGAAAACAACCGGAAGTGTCTCCGCTTTCGACCAATCATCCGCGTGTTTGAAGTAGATGCGGTCCCTGTGGAGACGGTAAACTGAGAGTTGTGTGTTCAAGTTGTGAGCTGCATGGCTGCGGGCAGGTCGCACTCACCCGCTTGACCTTCTTTGCCATCGGCACATCCACTGCAGAATTCGTCAGTCATGGTCGAAATCACAGTCTCTCTGTTCCTCGGGTTTCTGTAGCCCCAGAGGTCGTGAAACGCGCCGAAGCGGCCCCGAAATGGTAAATACTGATCGTCACTGCCCGTAATTTCGGCCGATGCGGCCCAGCTGGTGTCCGATAAGCAGTGTGGACATGTCGCGGCAAGCCAGCTTACAAGGCATTAGATCCTGGAATTGACAAAGTTCAGGTGGGTGCGCGTTCGTTGGAAGGAAGATCACACGCACCCAGGTCAACCAAGAAACGCAGTCTTTGCTCGGGTGAGATACCGTCCTCGCGGCCGAATGTCTGCGGAGAGAGGATGAGTATCCGACATTGAAAGCTAATGTGCCTGATCGCACCATGACCGCGGAAGGACTGGCCGCTGCCCGGTGGGGTGATCAGTGACAGGTATGCGGACGCTTCCAGGTGCTCGAAGGACCGACCAATATCGTCGCCGAGCCCTGTCCGGTGCCCGATACCCATGGGGTTCAATTGGAAAGTATATGGCGGACGGCGATATTGAGGCTCTGGCAGAATTCTTTCATCCACTGGCAATTCCAAACTAGATGAGCCGAGAGCGTCTGTCGTTGCTCGGAGCCTTGGACTGGAAACACTGTTGGTCACAGCGGCCGACTCACGAGCATCCGCCGAGTCCGAGTCCGCCACGAGGGACTCAGAGTCAGACTGTTCCTCGAGCGGCGCCAGTCCATAGTTCGCCGCAACACGAAGCCGAGCGTATTTTATCTCCAGGCTCAATCAAGCTTGGACCCGTCGAATAAGCCACGACGCACCTCTTCGGCGACGGTAGTCATATTGGAGTGTGCGTACAGGATCTTCAGCCAGAACCCGTCGAGCTTGGGCTGTGCCATAGACGTTCAAGTTGAGGGAGGCGGGATGACTAACGTCATGGTCACTAACGTCACGGTCACATCGACTCGGCTGAGCGCAAGCTTAACCTTGGACATGCGCGCTTGCTGCAGCATCTCGGCACTCACAAACTCTCCTCCCCCCACTATCGCTCCATAGTCTTGTTGTGGCAGCAAGTCGGGATGAAACTGAAGCCGGTCGTTTCTCGCAACGACGACGGTTTTATTTGCAGAGTGTGCGTTTGGTCAGCCCGCGTCAAGAGAACAACTCGTCATGTCTTCCTGTGCGTCGTACTCAAACTGTGGATAGCCCCACTCTCAACGAGTCAACGACAGCCCACGCACACAGTATGGATGGCCTAGGAGGCTAGGACCCCGCCTCGCCGCTGCGCCGCCATGGTCATGAAACCGACACGAAGTCGACTCTCTCGTGGGTTTCCCAAGCGCGGGTCTCGTCGGCAGCGCGCATGTCTTGTGGGAGTGAATCGGGCAGGAAATGTCAAGGCCATGCTGGTGGACTGACGGTTGTCGAGACCTTGCTCGTTGCTTTTGGGTCCCAGTGTGTCTGTTCTCATCATCCCTGGTGCTTTCGCTGACTCGATGTCGATAGCCGCCCCCATCCAAGCCGAGCGCATTCTTCCTGCTTCAGTGCTTCCCACCCCTATTGTCAATTTGTGAACATCCACGGCAATAAACACACTTTTACTCGTTGGATACGTTAACGTCACGGTCCTCCACTACCGCGCCCACCACACGATCACATTCCACTTTCTCCGCTCTCCATACATACTTACGTTGGCCGCGTTTACGAGGACACACGATCATACATTTGGCTGTGGGCACTTATATCGGGATGTCCTAGACTTCTAATATGACAGTGTGATTCTCTTTTGCTGTTGGAGGGGAAAATGTGGTGCCACCTGGCCGCCGTTGGGAGGAGCAACTAAACTGTACTAGTAACTTGTGCCTATCATCGATGCCAGAAACCGCCTTTTCAAATAAGTACTTTTCCGGGTGGCGCCCAATCCTTTCACGTCATTTACTGTCGATGAACGTTCACGGGCCGTTTACGCGGCTCAGAGAAGGACGGGCGTCTGGGCACGATCCGCGGAGGGGGTGGCCTGGCGAGCATTTCCCTACCCCACACATAGGTCAACACGGACTGTGGCGGCGAGAGATAGCCCGCAAATTTGTACACCACCGTCTGCAGCGCCGGGACCTCCGCGAACAGGCGGTAGGCCGAGTGGCCGGGGGCCCCCGGGTTAAGCTCGATCACCAGGTAGTCGATGAAGATGCAGAAACGCGCCAGCTGCTGGAGCTGACGCAGGGCAGGGAAGATGTGTGTCTGAAATTCGAGTGAGTGGGTTACTTACTGTATGAGTGAATTGGGAGAGCTCACATTTACCAGATCGACGGTGATTCGCTGCTCGGCGTCGCTGGTCTCGTATACCGCGCGGAGGTTGGGGGCGGCAGAGGCGATCGTCTGAATAAGCAGAGGTGCGGGTGACGGGGGTCCAATCGTCATGGACATAGTGGTGAGATTGAGGAACGAACATTGAGCGAGCAACAGCACCCATGGCTCATAGGACACGCGGTACTCCCCCATCCCGCCGAGACTGGAGTGGTCTATGTCTGCTACGAAAAAATGTGTGCCTTCCTCGCGGACGTCCCACACCGCGAGAAGATGCAGCTCTTGGAGGCGTCCGGGCAGGCTGTGGAAGACGGCGTCTTCGATGTGGATATTGGACACCGACAAGGAGGAGAGCTGCGCGAGGCAGCTGCAGTCTTCGCCCGGTCTGACGAGATCAAATGGAGGCAGTCGTTTCGTGGCGCGGTTCGGCGTATAAAGAAGCTGGAGCTTGTCGAGGGACGGCATCTGTCCAACGAGCCTCGATAACGGGATGTATGTGTTGGGCGGGTGCTCCGTCATTGTGCAGGAAATGAGTCGTGGCCAATCAATTTCCGTGAAATCTGCAGGGAGAATGTCCCCAGACAGGCTAAGAAACCGTAGGCTGGGAGCGACAGCTCGCAAGAGACTCATGATATTCTGTGATTCACGTTTGTAATCCACATCTTCGGGCCGCGAGACGCCAAAAAACCCAGCGATCGAGAGGGTCAAGGCCTCTAGGAAGAGCGGCCGTGTCTTCACGACCCCATCCAGTCTGATTTGGTGGATTTCAAGGGAGGACAGGAGCGGAAGATGCTCCAACGCAGCAAACAAAAGGTCCGGCACAGCAGAATGTAGTCGTATTGCGATTGTCGTCAAACTCGTCATTTCACGAAGCCCCACGAACAGTGTGTTTGAGACTGAGATATGTTCTCTGCGAGCCACGGAGAAGTCCCGAATGTGTATAGTCCTGCAGGGCTCAGACCACCGCCCACACGGCTAAACAGTGGACTTACTTGAAGAACGGCCACAGAACGCGTGGCGGAAGGCTTGACGATTGTTTCGCTGCACAGTTGTACGTGGAGGCAAACATCCACGGTAGCACAGAGGCTCTCAGTGCTCGCGAGACCGTGGAGAGAGGGATAGCGCATGCCTGGCTGAAGTCTTCCAAAAAATCAGTCGCTTGCTTGGACTGCGCTCTCAGGGCACTCAGTATGCAGTGTAGTACTTCCAAGGGAAGGCTTTCCAGAGTTACTGGCATCGCAAGTGGCGTTATCGTCGCAGGTCGAGGTCAGAATTGAAGATCAATGAGGGAAGAAGAGGAAGGAGGTTGGCACGTGCTCGCAGCTCCACTCAGAAATGGGCTGCTCTGTAAGCCGCAATCAGAATTGGCGCGACTTGAATGACAATCGGGGTAGCGGAGGGATTATGTATGTAGAGGATAAAGTGACTAAAGGGTGGTCCAAAGAAACCGCTTTTTTTCGTATGGCACAGCCACTGCTACCGATAGACTCGAAACAGTCGATAGAACCAGGCGCAAGGCTACTACAGTAGGAGTAAAGCCGTGAGGAGATTGATATATACGGGGGGAGGATGGTCGCCATTGGCATGGGGAGTAGAGAGTATAAACGTGCGTTGTTCCGGCTTGTTGTGTGCACTCAAGCGTCGTTAACGGGCCATCTGCGAAAGCCAGCAAAGGTATTGTTGTCTGTCGTCCTTTGCGGGTGGCTGAAGCATAACCAGTGCCCATCTCGTTCAGTCTCACAACGAGTAAACCGAGCCATGTCCGCGGTTCATGGTTATGACGACGACGCCTACTGCAGCAGGCGACAGGCGAAGCAGGTTGGCCAGCAGTTTCGCTGTCGGCAACGGACGGATACGAATGGGACAAACACGTGTCGTTGTCGGGTGGAGATTATAGCCCGTCTTCGACAGGGCCCGCAACGGGGGGATGGTCCTGACTCCTGGGCACCGAAAACGCAAAGCCGGGCAAGTTGCTCGATTCGTGAAGAAGCAATTCGGCAGCGATGACCAAAAGCCGTAAATGCCAGTCGAGAGTCGCGAGACATCCAGAGTCGTGGGACTCAGCGCAAGAAACTGCGGCGAAACCACGCCCCGATCGAAGGGGTGCGATTTTGGATGTGCAAAGGAGGATGACGAGAAACGTAGCGAGATTTCGGCTTTTCTGCACCAGCACGGCTCGCAATTGAACGCTCCAAGTCCATATGATACGACGCAAAAGATGGATGGTAGATTTCGACATGGAGAAGCGGCTGTGTTGTGTACGGCGCGAAACCGAAAACGTCGCGACAGATGTCGACTATGTGGCGTTTTTCTGAAGAGGTTCGTTGAGCGGCGAAAGTAGTCGTTTGGGAGGAAATCCAAAATGCCGGCTTGTCGAAAGTATGTAGCTCTGAATAAGTCATTCAGCAGCCTTTCGATCAGCGGGGGTGTTTTCTCACCTGTTGTCCATCCCAAGCCACCATTCTCCAGCGTTTTGCGATATCGACCCTTGAGTACCCGCTCCTCAATGGCGAGTCCAAGTTCGGCCCCGGTTGGTTGACCCGCTCTGCCACCGTTTTGGATAAGAGCGGCCTGATATCCGGCTTTTCCAGCCTATTGGCGTCGAATGCGAAACGCAAGGGGGTGTATGGCCACGGCAGAAAAGGTGGGATTTCGGAGGTAGCCACTATTGAATTGAAACCAACGCGTCCGTCGGTCGACTCCGATGTAGAAGGCGAAGGCTCTTGTGCAGTTCACTAGCTGGCACAGGAACGACTCGACTGGTAGTCTAGACAGACGTTTGGAAATCAGCCTTCGAGTAGAAATCGTGCAAATTGGCATTGACGCACCTTATTGCCCATCGAACCTGCTTCTCCTCTGGTTGTTTGAAAGTCGATACAAATGCGCGGAGAGGTTGTCCACGACGGACTTGCTTCGTTCCTGGGAAGGTTTGTCGCGGTTGTTATAGGTCCTGGAGCTGCAGGCAAGGCCTGAGACGGGGCTTGCAGCTGTAGCGGAAGGGAAAGTCAGGGCGTAGATGGGACTCTTGTCCGTTGACCAAACGATGACGCGTTTGCTGCTAGTCAATCCCAATCTGACGAGCAATATATGAGTTCCTGTCGAAGCTTGCAGGAAAACAGGCCTGACCAATACATGGTCTGTGAGGATTTCGCGGTGGCTGAGGCTTGGCGGGAGGCATTCGCGGTGAGTCCAGGAGGGAATTGGGATGGGAAGGAAAGGAAAACGAGTGTCACGGCGTTACTCTTGATACTCCTCACCACCAATCCAAACCAAGAACCAGTCTCAATTTCTTTCTGGATATGCGATAAGCCTGAGGAAATCTTATACTGTCCTGCCCTATACATGGCGCAAAGGGAAATCCAACTCCTGCCTTTTTAGGATGGCCCCGACGGAATCACACGATGCTGTACCTATCGAGCGGCTACTGTAGCGCCAGCTTCTTGCTTCTTCTCTCCGATTATGAGCGCCACAAGCACTGTGCTTATCCTCCGTCCAAACCAGAAGGCAGTTGTCGTCGTTGAAAGCCCCACTCCTCGTCCAAGCTATCTCTTTCCCGGCAGAACGATCAACCAGTTCTACAACTGGGCCGGCTCCGTGGCGGAAACCACGGCCAACAAGGTGGCACATCGCGCGGGGCTCGGACCGCTTGCTGCCACTCAACGAATCCATTCATATTTCGAGCATGGAGGTCCGCAGGAAAAGGAACAGAGAGTCCGTCAGCCTAACAAGGGTAGTGTTAGCATACTCAGAGAAAACTGCACAAAATTGTTCGGGTACACTTCTCCGTGCGTGTGGTCTCATTTCTTCTTGTGAATGCTCGTTCTCACTGTGCCCCAGAACGGAGTCTGTCGAAACGCAGATGAATGCTCTCGATGGTATTGTCGACTGTACCACCCGCTACCCAGGCTTGCGACATGTCTTTCTCGAGAATACCCCGGCGCATATCCTCCGACCTGTCACTCTCGATGCTCTCTGCGCTGTTTGGAAGCCAGAAGACCATCGCTGCACTAACGAAAGGGACAAGAAGCAGCTCGACTTTTTCGTCAACCTGGCGGCTGCTTGCCTTCTTGACAGTACTATGGCGGTGTTTGTAGAGGCGAAACACGCGGAAGACCCGAAAGCTAGTGTCGTTCCAGACAGCGGGAGCAGCTACAGTGGATGGACGGTCGTCGAATTCTTGCTCTTAGCCCTGGAAGAGCTTACCTCTCTCCCCTCCGCCCATACCAGCACGGTCCACTCCTCGTCGGCTGTGCTGGCCTGTGTCTGTGTTCGCTACCTGGGAGGAGTACTCGAGCTACCATCGTTTTGGCGCCAATCTGGACGGCTCTTTGACACTGTTCTGCGAAAGGTCAACAATGGTATCATCCAACGGCTTCGGGATGTCGATATCCAGCAAACAGACTTGGGAGCGGTACCCGCCGACGTATGGCTGGCGGACTTTGACGGGCTCAATATTCTCTGCACCGCTTTCCTGCGGGGTATACACGCCCTTATCGCTCGCCGTGGCGTTCAATCCTCTCAGGAAACCAATGACTGCGGGTGGTATTCGGGCACACTCGACGTGGTCTCGCTGCTCAGATAGTGAGTTTCTCTGATCGCTTTACTTTCGGCTGCTCATCACGGTGTAGTCCGAAGGCTGAGGCAATGCTACCCAATGCACACTCCTTGGCGACTAGTGACGCGTTCATGCAATGGTTTTCCACCTCATATCGCGTTCAAGCATTCAGCACTTTAATTTCTATGTTAGTGTCATGAATAGTCGAGTTATCAGCAATGCTCACTAGACCCGTCTATCAGACCTGACGACAATACCAGTACTAGTAACGCTTCGAACACAGAGCCACTCGCTTTGCCGACCAGCCAAGCACCCCAACCACGGGATATTAATCTGGAACCCCCTTCGACTCCGCCTTCAGCTACCAAAACAAACCAAGGCTCAATCAGGAAAAAGCTTCAAGTTCCTGCGAGTCGACTCCCTCCCTTTTCATTTGGTCGCAAGAAGGCCGTGACTGTACACTCCCCCGAACCATCAGCGTCTCCCATCCGACAAGCGCCTCCGAGTCGCGTGTCTTCCCCTTCAAGTTCCGAGTCCTCAGTCCAACCGATCTTCAAGTTGGACACAAGCGAGCCTGAAAAGTGGTTCTCAGAGACATTCTCTCGCGACCATCCACGCTCTTCCATCCAGCTGGCGTTCGTCCACAGCATCAAAATAATCATCGGCGCTCTTGCAGGTTTCTTCGTTGACAGACCCCAACTCCAGCAGAAGCTTCGGGTTGGTGGTCCTGGCGCCGGACTGCGGCAGGTCCACACCTTGTTCACCTATTTTGATGAGCAGCAAGTCTGGGACACTGAACTTCTTGACGCGTTCCGCCAGATGGCCTGGAAGCACGGGGGCGTCCAGGCCTTCTTTACGAAGGAAATGGCCACCAGACTACAACACACCGAATCGGAAAGCTCTCTGTCGTTGTCTGCGGATGTATCAAGCGCCACCAGTGCAGAATGGTTCACCGCGACTTTCCTGCCCACGGCCACACCTTCCGATGTCCGTCTCGCCGTCACAAAACGAGTTATCGATATCCTCCGAGACCCGGAGCTGGCGAGACCATTGGAGAACCATCCTACTCTCCACGCAGAGATTCGCGCTGCCCACCAGGCAGAGAAAAAGGTCGAAATACTTTTCGCCTTTCTCGACGACCACTCAAGCGAGACCGATCTCATAGAGTGCTTTCAGAGCGCCATATGGAAGTTCGGCGGAAATGGAGTTACGTCGCTCTTCAATGACGAGATGGCAAACAAAGTGCAGTACAGACTTGCTTTGCAGAACACGTCACGGGCTCTTGCAGTAGGTGCTCCTAGTCCTTGGGCGCTGCCGGAAGCCATCAACCTCGACTGGTTCCCCGCAACATTTGTATCCACGACCACACGCTCTCGTATTCTCTCTGCCTTGACGAGAAACATAACTGACATCCTCCAAGACCAGGAGCTCGCAGGCGTATTGAGCGACTATGCCGAAATTCCGGCCACCGCTAGCACATGGGACCAAGTGGAAAAGGTATTCCAGCTGCTCGACGACCAACCGGGCAACACACGCCTCATCGAGGCATTCCAACGTGCAGCGTGGCGTCGGGGCGGTGTCAAATACCTCTTCAACAACGAGGTTAAGGCGCTACTGTCGTCCTTATAGCTGCTTGACATGTACTACTTATTACTTATTCCTAATTCAACTCAATGGCGACCAACCAAGCCATCTGCGCACAGAGGACGAGTGGTTCAGTATTGGAATGCTATGGAATCACGTCATCATGCGTTGCAACGACAATTTTACATAGCCTGGGTACGATTCTGCCTGGTCTCCGCGACTCGATTGTCTGGAAACCAAAAATGCGTCCAAATCAAGTGGTGCTTGTAGCAGATAAGTGGTCGAATGGAAACCATTTGAGTTTCCAGAACACCAACGCAGACACGACGACAAGGAATAACAGATTTGGCGGGGAGAATGTGATAAAATCTTTTGGTCGAATTTCGCCCACACCTCTGCAACAGAGGAACCAGCTCCATAAACGACTACCAAGCAGTGCGCTGGCATTGGTGTTGGTGTAGCGGAATGAGATTCGTATGGCGATTCAGCTTCAACTCCACGGAAAACGATTGATTTTGCGATGGAGTTACATTGGAGTAAAAGGACCGTGACCGTCGACTCCCACTCAAACGGAGCTGCAGTAGAATCGAGAGGCTATGATGGACGATTCGTTGGTTTGGTTGTGTCGTAGCGCGTTTCAAAGGACCTGCCCCCACACAGCGTCGAGAAATACAGTCTCTCTGATTTCAGCATGTGCACAGCCACAACTTGAGTTGAATGGTAGATAAACAACCCGCGCGTCCGTGTTGAGGTAGTGCACGATGTACTTTTGATTCCGAGGATAAAGCAAAAGAAGATGCAGGGGCCATATGCTCGACCCAGACAGAGAACGACTCATTCCGTCCCGCCTTCGACGAAGAAACGAGTTATCGGCCTCGGCTTCCACTAGACAGAGCCAGGATAAAATCGACTGGCGCTCGCGGTGAAGGAGACGTAGACTGTACTCCAGATGAGACGTTTCAGAGGACCAACGAAAACACAGCATCGAGAAACGAAAATTTCGTGATTTTCGAGGTGCACAGCCACATCCTCGGAACAATGAAGCCGTTTTGTGTCGGTGCTGGAATAGCGCGGGATAAAGTTGTTGTAGAGGACTTGTAAAGTACTCCATGCCGTGTTCTCGACCGACGCGAAACTAAGCTACTATGGGAGTAGCGCCGTTTTTTTGTGATGCGAGGGAGGAGAGAACGAGAAACGTAGTAGGGCCAAGGAATCGACATTTTGGTTGTTCTGCCCCGACGTGCTAATTCGCACCAATCACTACGATGTTGCGCAAAAGATGGATGGATGGTTCTCGATATGTGGCAGTGGATTGGCTGTGACGGCACGAAACCGAAACGCGCAATATATGTCGACTTCCTGAAGAGGCTTGTTGAGGGAGGGAAACTAGTGGTTTGAGGATTTGAGTGTCGTCTAAAATCCTAATAACTTGTGACACGCAGGCACGACTCCACACTAAGTAAGTCCTTCAGCAGCTTTTCGACTCGTTGCGGTGTTTACTCGCCTGCTGTCTAACATAGGATACCATTTTCTCTCGCATGTTAGAACGCGATGTAGACGCTTGAATGTCCGCTCCTCGATTCCGAGACGAAGTTTGGCGACAATTGGCATTGGTTGACCGGCTCTCCCGCCACCGTTTTGGATGAGAGCGACTTGAGATTCGATTTTCTCGTCTCTTGCAGCTCATGCGCATTGAATGCTAAACGCAGAGGGTGATGTCGTCGTAGTTTGGGAGAACCCGAATTAGGAGTCATGTCAAGGTACTTTTGGGGAACAAGACGGTCGCGCAATTGGAGCCAGCTCGATATCATGTCGGATATGGTGTAAAAGGCGACGGCCTGAGCTCCTGTGGACCAGCCGGCACAGGAATGACTGGACTGCCCATCTTGCCAATTCGGAATCAGTCCTCGAGTAGAAACTACGCTAGTTGACATCGACTCACCTCCTTGCCCATTAGAGAAGCATGTTCTCCGTCGTTTGAGTGTGATGTGGTCTGGAGAGATGGCCACGACAGCCGCAGACCTGTCTCCGGTCTCAGAAAACTTCAGTCCTCGTTGGAGTCGGTATAGCTTGTGCTGGAGCTGGAGGTGTAAAGCGCGGCTATCAGCTCGTGCAGCGGAGAAGCTTGTGTCGTAGATAAGACTATGGTCCGCTGGCCACACGGCGGGGCGCTTGCCGCTGGTCAGTGTGCTTTTATCTGAGGAGTAATATCAGTCGTCGCTGAAGCGTGGTCAAAGCCGAAACCAAGTCTGACCAAGTCATCGCATGCTACAATTTCGCGCCGGAAGACGCTTGGTAGGAGGCATTTGCGGTGGTTCCAGCATGAAATTGGGATGGAATGAGAGCTGGAATGAGTAAAGCAGAAGTGTCACGGTCACGGCGTTACTTCTGACCCACATCCATGTCAGCGATTGAGCTTCTCGCAACTGAGTTGCTTTGTTGCATTCTTGATTACCTTCGGTCCAATACAATCGATTATTCACGGGCTAGTGGAATATCCTTGTCCAGCACGTCGAAAACACTGCGTGCCAAAACTCTCCGATGGCTCTTTTCCGATGTGTCCAACCTGCTGAAGAATGGGACCGGTGTGTGGCCCAGGACACTTTGGCCGTACTTCATGTGAGTCTTTGCGACTCTCTGTCTGTCCATGACAGTGATACATCAACAGGAAAGTCTCCTTATGGGACCATTTCTACGGGCCAGTTAGCATTATCCCCTTAGAAGTACCACTGTTGTGCGCTTCCGAGTTAGAGGCTGCGTTACCTCAGATGCCCTCTCTTACCCAACTGGTGGTCATCTTCAATGCCGCGCTTTCCTGTGCATTCCTTGAAAGAGTCGCTGCCCTCGACTCCCTCCACCATCTTGAACTGCACTATCTTCGACTCGATAGTCCAATACCGGCGAATCTCCCATTCAACTCCCTATCAAGTCTTGTTCTTTGCGTGGGAGGACCGTTGCGGATTACACGTCGGCCAGACATTGACAAACAAGAAGAAACTCGCAATCTTCTAGCCTTTCTGGGCTCTCTCTCACACAAGCTCATAAGCCTTTCCATCTCAGGCGACCTTCTTGTCCCGCAATTCGGTGACATTCGATGGATGTGCCTCAAGCACTTCACCATTGCCGACCATCCGCCATTTCCTTCTATTCCGCTCGCGCGACTAATTAGCAACATGCGACGCGTAGTCGAGCTAAACCTACATTACACTGCTGACCTCCCTCACCATCGCCTGCCCCCGTTTCGCCTGGATCTAGGCGCTAGTCACGACATCTTTTCGTGCCTTCCGAAACTAGAATCCCTCTCATTCTCAAATCTTGATCCTGAAGATGAAGTGTTCCGCCAACTGCCACCCAATCTTACTACGTTTGGGCTTCGAGCGCTGCATAACTTGCACGAAGGGCCTCACAGGCCTCACCCGCATGTCAATACCGGGCCCAATTGGCGTATGGGGCCCCTTGGCGACTACACTTTGTCAAATGAGGAAGCTTATGCCATCTTTCAATGTCTACCAAGGTCCTGCGACCTCACTACTCTGTGCATTTCTCGTGCCAGAACAGCCGACCATTTTGGACCCACTGTGCTTCAGTCAATCCTAGAGCGAGCGCCAAATCTGCGTTCTTTGGAAGTGATTGATCAGCCGAGCTACGATTTACGACTCTATCTCGTGGACTTCCCTGGGGCAAGCACTGACTCTTGTCGATTCTGCTCTACAGTCTGCTAACTGCTTCGTGTAGGACAACAACCGCATACTCAACTGGTTCAAGCAGCTTCGCTGCCTCGCCCACCTCAATATCTGCATTGTGATGGAGAGCATGTCCGAGTATCCCGGCCCGCCCGCGCACGCCGCCTATCGTCTTTTCACGCAAATTTCGACGCTGCAAACGATGACATACAAGTTTGAGGGGTATTGGTCCACGAAATATCCGGGTTTCGGGCCGACCACAGTGGTCGACTCATGGGACCGCAGTCTGCTTACCTCACCGCAGCCGACGAGAGTGATACGAAGGGCGACACCCTTGCACAACCTCAAACCCTTTATGTAGAGAGAGGGAGCCTGGCTGAAGTCTTCCAAAAAATCAGTCGCCTCAGAGCACTCAATATGCAATATAGTACTTCCAAGGGAAGGCTTTCTAGAGTCACTGACATGGCAAGTGGCGTCATCGTCCGAGTCGCGGGTCAACGGCGGACGATGAATGAGGGAAGAAGAGGAAGGAGGTCGGCACCCGCTCGCAGCTCCACTCAGAAATGGGCTGCGCTGTAAGTACTTTTTCAATCGGGAGCAATAAGGGGAATGAATAGCGGAGGGATTAAGTATGTAGAAGATAAAGTGCCTAATGGGTGGTCCAAAGAAACCGAAATTTCACTTTTTTTTGTCTTTCGTATAGCACAGCCACCACCAATGAAGACATTGATTCGACAGACTCGAAAGAGTCGAATAGGGCGCAAAGCCATCTACGAGAGCCAGCAACACCACTGCCGTCTGTCGTCCTTCGCGGTCGGCCAAAGTCTAACCAGCTCCCATCTCGTTGTCAGTCTCACAACGAGTAAACCGAGCCATGTCCGCTGTTCGTGATTCGACCACGACGCCTTTGGCAGGAGTAGGATGGACAGTGAAATCACTGTTGGCGAAAGACGGATAAGAGTGGGAGGGAATGAGGCCGACACGCGTAGTAGTTGTCGGGCGGAGGATTACGGACTGTCTCCGAGATGGCGCGACAACAGTGGGATGAGATAAGATTGGAGTCGGTGAGGGAATACAAGACTGGGCAAGCCATTCGATTTGGGAATATTACTCGTTTAGATTTGACGAGTAATAAGCGAACGCCATTCGAGGCTTTGAGATTGGAAGCCTAACAGGCCACGGAAACCGCGAGGGAGATGTTCGGCCCAGGTCACCGGGGCGAGAACAAGCGACCATCGAAGTAGCGCGAAACAGAGAATGGCGGAGCGGGGAGGAATCGAGATTGTGGCTCTTCTGCAACAAATCACTGAATGGCAATTGAACACTGCCAGTCCTCCCTAGGACGTCGAGCAATAGATGGATAGCGGATTTGACATGGAAAAGCGGGTTTGTTGTACGTGGGACGAAACAACGGAGATGGACCATGTGATTTCAGGGACGTTTGAGCGGCAGAAGCTTGTCTTCTGAAAGGACTTGAATGTGTTTTTGTTGCCGCCAAAATGCGAGCTTGTGGAAGGTATCGCTCGACTCTACACTGAGCAAGTTCTTTAGTAGCGCTTCAATCAGTTGCGAATTACTCGCCTGTTGTCCGACACCGACACAAGAAACCCATTCTCCAGCGGGCTTGAAGGCGATGTAGACGCTGGAACATCGGCTGCTCGATTTCGAAACAAAGTTCGGCGAGATGGGTGTGGATGTTTCGAATGGGACTTGGAGCGGCTTGAGATTCGGCTGTCTTGTCTTTTCCAACCTATTGGCGTCGAACGCTAACGCAGGGGGGTGCAGGTCGACTCGGTTTGGAGGAAAAGGGCCGATGGGAAAGGTGAGGTGGTGGATGGTGGAGTCGCTGAATCGAGCTTGAATAACTCGTTTGCAGAGTTGAGGTCACCTCGACTGCCCATCTTGACAATGCGAAATGAGTTTTTGAGCTGGGCAAAACACGTAGATTGGCATTGACTCACCTCCTCGCCCATCGAAAAGACTCGCTTCCTGGCGTCTGGGGAGGTTGCCGCGGCAGACCTTGCTCCGCTCCCGGAAAACTTGGGTGTATGTACTGGAGCGGTGGGCAAGCGTGGGTTTCCGGTTCGATTAGAGGGGAGCGTTGTGTCGTTGAATGGGACAATTGTCCGTTGTGAGCTGGTCAGCGCAATCTGACGAGTAGTATCAGTTACGGTCGAGCTTGCAGGCAAAGCAGTCTTACCAACCCATGGTGCTATGATGACGCGCGGGCTGAGTTGGTGGATTTGTAGTGAGGAAAGGAAAAGAGCGGTGTCACCGTGACTGCGGGTAACAAATTTTGGATCAACCACGACTGCAACAGCCAAACCAAGAACCAAGCTCAATTCTTTTCTGTCTATACGACGAGGAATCCTTTTACTGTCTGTGCTTTGAGTACGCTGACAGGAATCACACAGTGCAAACTGGATTACTGGAAAAAGTTCCGACGAACAGATCATCACCCATTTATTAGATGCTGAGGAAAACTTGAAGGCCCTACCACTGGTCTGGCGCATTCTCAGTAGACTGGTATTGCCTGATGCGGACAGAAAAACTCCGGGGCCGTTTTTGATTGAAAAAAAAGCCTTGAGCTTGCTCGCCTCAGTAGCTCCATTTCTCAAATGAACAGTTTCGGGGCTCAATTGAATCCGTTTGTCCGCTTTGCTTTCAACACCAGTACTTAACCAAGTATACTACTCTCGCAGGTGCTGTGGAGCCACGAAAGTCCTGGCCGGTCGGCATGTCTACTTTGGGTTGACTTTTTGGCTATGCTAAGGCTGTGCGATGGACATACACTTCTTGTCAGCTTCTCTCACCACTGATACTATGAATCGGGCCTACTTCCCTCGAGAGCTGGAGCGACTCATTCTGGAGACTGCTGCCGAATCCAGCCCCAATTTTGTTCCCACCTTGCTCCTCGTGGCTCATCGCACATCTATCTGGTAGTACCTCAGCGTTTCCATTTTAACGCAAGTGGTCGAGCCGTAGCTGTAATATTTTGAAAAAATCCCCTGGATATAACCAGGGTGACCGGATTCCACAGGCCCCGGATGTAACCAGGACCTGGCTGGGACCACCCAGCACGCACTCAGCACTACACACACGGCTCTTCCCCGGCACCGGGCTTGCACCGCCGCACCGGGCCATCAGCGTCATGCGGCACATCAATCACACACACGTTGATCGCTGGCAGCTGTTTGATGGTTGCCCACCAGTGCTCCCACATGTCGCCGATGACACTTCCCAAGCATGCCATGCTATGTGGCGGCATCGTTGCCCGCCCACTGATGATGGCGCATCAAATGTGACATAAGCACGTGGCGATTCGCTTGCTTTACTGCAGATTTCTTGTTACTATGAGTTGTTTCAATGAATATATAGCAGTATATGTCCCTGTTTTAACTAAACAGCACAATTAACCCATCTGCTGTAGGGAGTGTCAGGGGTTGGTGCATCTCTGACTGGTAAGTGAAAGAAATCCAGAGAAAGGCCATACAGAGATTCTAGTAGCATATATACCATGAGAGCCTAGCCAAATGTAGTATAATTGTGTCTCAAATATTGGAAAATAGTGTTAATCTATTGCCAGTCACGGTCACGTGACCAGCGCCCACCCTTGCGATTGGACGTGTATATGACCTTCTGTTTATAATTTCCAGTTGCCAATAGTGTCATAGACATGTCCAAATTGCTCTCCTGCCCTCATTATCACCATGAAGTGCCTCAATAAGTGTACTGTACTGAATGGCAGCAACTTTGTTCTTCTCCCTCTATGGACTGGTATATTACTGCCTAGCTAATAGAATTGATATGAGGCATAGTTTAACCCCCTGACTAGCTGTCTCACACAGTGGTAAGTCTGAATATTATGATTTGTGCCAGAAAAACATCTGCAAAAGTACAGCTGATGGCAAATCAAAAGGCACTTTCTAGCCAGTCTGCAGCTGAAACTGCTCTGAATTTGCACTATGACACTCAGACAAGGTATTCACTTCATATGAAGTCCATAATTATCAAAATCAGTTTAGAGAAACAAAATTGTACAAGTGAAATGTGTTGCGGCATACATGTTTCTGAACTCTAACCAAGCTTTTGAGAACTTGAAACTCTTCTTGCTTACTGTTGAGAAATAAAATCTAGAAAAAATCTCAAGACACCCCAGGATCCTACCCAACAATTTCCATGCAATTCCGAGGTCATAGGACCAGCGGGTGTAGGAATATAAGCTATTTAATCAGCTTCACTTTTGGAGGTGAGTTCGCGACTATTTGAGGTGAGTTCGCGACCCGCCGAATTGTCTCATTCCTGTGTAGCTACCGACACCGGATCATGTAGATCATGGGTAGATCTCCCCGCGTTACCTAGTAAAATGCAGGAATGCTGCAATGTCACTGACAGATCCCACTTTTCGCCACCAGTTGTTGCTGACTGCGCCCCCTCCTCTCTCTTACACCGTCACCACTATTCTGACGTGCCTCCCCATCAAGACGAAGCAGCCATTCAACGTAGGCTGTGGTGGGCGCCCCAGCGCCCATGCGAAATTCGTGGACCGTGGCTGGTGGGGTGGCCCAGCGTGGGCGTTGGTGTTGGCGCCAACCGCGACAGCAGGCGGTCGAGGGCAAATGTGGCCACAGCCACCGCCAGCATGGGCGATGCAGTTCGAGGGATGTGGGGGCGGGAACGGGGGCAGGAGAGAGGGCGGGGGGCGGGAGGGGGAGCGGAAGCGGAAGCGGAAGCAAGGGCAGGTGGCAACTGCTACGGCCGCGCTCGACGGCCGCGCCATTAGCTAGTACTGATGCAGACAAAGTATGGACTTACGTTGGATGTACGAGAGTCATTTGGTCGAACGACGGTTTGTGACATACGCGTAGCAAGCGTGGCCAGGGCGGGTGTGCGTCGTGCATGCCAAGCGGTGCGGCGCGGCGCGAAAAGCGCCCAGGTTGCGGTGCAGCGTCGTGGCGGCAGCGGGAGGGGGCGGGACCATGACGCCGGTCAGCAGCAGCGCTGCCAAGCAAATCGCGGCGACGGCCAACAATGATGGCGAGAGGCCGGTGGGTTGCGGAGGTCAGCGAAGCTCATTCCCGGAGTGGCTCCAACCACCCCCTGGTTATATCCGCGGTGGGTGCAATCTGCACACCCTGGTTATAACCAGGTCATTTGGCAAAAGGTTACAACCACGGGTGAGTGGTCTCTGACAACGAGTCCAGGCTCGAGCCATTTCTGTACCGACACGTGTATATTAGCCCTGACTGCGCGCGGCAGCGAGCCATGGAGGCGTTCTTCTATATTATTGACTCAAAACCACCATCCTTTCTGGCCAAGAGCGTGCGTCGCATCGTTCTCGAGTTCTTTGACGGGAGCGAGATGGCTACCGAAGAACTCGTTAACCGCGTCTATGCAGCACTCCGCCTCTGCACCGGAGTGCAGGAAATCGTCGTAAACGCCTCTGATGAAATGGACATTGGGCGGACATTGTTTCCCATCTTTTCTGCAATGCCGCTCTGTCGCCTCGGCGTTTTCCTGGAAGATCTAATGCCCCATCCAGTCGCTATGGCGAGCCACGCGGCAGCATTTCCATTCCTTACGCACCTCGAGGTCTACGACAACGAGGGCCACAGCAGCCACTCCCGCGACCTGCTGCGTGTCATCCCCTTCGTGGTGGCCCTTCCAAAGCTGACTCACCTTGCTCTTCACGTCCTCCTTGGTGCCACGGTCGTCAAGAAGATCCTGAACGAGTGCTATCATCTCGAAGTACTTGCTTTCGTCACCCGCGCACCCCATCCCATCTTCTGGCCATTCATGGAAGGCATTCAGCACCTCTCGCAGTCGCTCGGCGACCCGCGCATCATGGGCACCACTTGCGGGCAATGGATGGAGGCGCTGTCCGATGTCCGTGATGGGTTCTGGAGAGTTCTTGAGATTTTCATTGATCAGAAGCGACGTGGGCTCATACACGGTAAATGTTCTCCTCACTGTCTATTGCGTCTAGGAAGACTGATAGCTTCCCAGATCACCATGCTCTCACAGGCGACATCCACGCTCTAACGACGACAGATACTGTAGCGAAGCAGCTTCAGGCGTTGATTGCTGATAAAACTTGAACAAGCCTGAGGCTTGTACATGCTGAGTATTTGTAGCACTTGGAACGACCCGTTAATAATGACTCAATAATGAGGCATCAGGTATTCAAGTTGCCTGGTCCCAGACTCCCAGCGCCTGCCGGCTGGCCCCGAGCTTGGCATATCGCTGTTAAAATCGGAGCTTCCATTCCCGAGCTGTGCACGATGAGACATCTTGTCTAATCGCAAGCACTCCCAAGCCTGAGCGAGTTACTCAGTTAGTTCCAAATTGACTGGACAGACGATCGAGATCGTGTGAACTTGAACCGTTCAAAGTTGAACGTTGGTTGTGCAAACATCTGTAGCCAATTAGAGTGCATGGCTTGTGGACGCAACTCGAATGACTCACCAAGTCAAACAGCATAAAGGGCCTAAGGCTCGTCCACTTACTGTGCCCCAGCTCGCATTCTTCTACCGCTGCCGCGTGCCAATGTCAGCACCAGCCCCAGTCCTGGTGGCCACATATAAAGAGCCCTGTGAATACTGCAAGTCAAAAGGCCTCCAGGTAAGTGTTCCTATCCTGTTATTCTTCCCTGCTTGAATTCGCCGGCAGTGCAGAGAACCATTTTCAGCCAGTTCAATCCCGCTGGGAGAGAAGGGCTACCGCTATATGGCCTGCATCCATGCGAAGAAGACATTCTGCCTCTTCAGGAGCTCACTCGCAAACTCGGAGTTCCCGTACCGCCAGCTGAGTCCGCTCCCATGGAGGCGGCCTCCCAGTGGTGAGTCCCAACTTGAATACGGACCACAACATGCTTCGGGTGAGTACTTTACTCGAGGCGACAATCCTAGGCCGGCCTACTGGGACCAAGGCGCGACCACTAGTATGCCACAAGTTAGTGGATACCCAAACCCAAATGCTTGTGGCATTTTCTTTCCGGTAGCCCCAGGCGTGCCTTACCCTGGGCCGATGCCAACCAGAGCATATCCGAGCCTACCGCCAGCGCCATGGGCTGAACGTCCCCCGGTGGACCCACAGCACAATCACAATCTCGCATCCGCCCCCCTGCCCGGGGGGACATCTGGCGCGCCACATCACGGACATTGGCAGACGGGTGCGGCAACGACACCAGCCCCGGTACCTGCAGCAAATTGGAGCCAGGGCTCCGCTCAGGCGGGGCCAAGTCACGGCTATAAACTTCGTGATCGCAGTAAATCAAAGTCGAAGAAGAAATAGACATTCGTCTTGCTCCGTAGAGTCCGTCCAAACCTGTGGGTTCTGACAGGAAGCAGTAGCAATGGATCACGGAGATGTAGAAATGGCTCAGAGTCAGAGGCACGAATATGTACACAGCATTTGCTGTTATTGCGGCAAGGTTCCGAATTCATTGAACGACAATTGTTGCTTGGCAAGGTCCAGTACAAGTATAATAACGAGGCTCGAGTTTCTCGAGAGATGGCATCCGTGCAGCGGAACGTGTGTGTGGCCAGTGAGTTCCACAATTATGAAGGGAATATGGAGTCGCGCAGCCGTCGATTTGGGCGAACGCCACCACTGCCACCGGGATCAGCATTGAAGTAGATGGGCTCGAAAGAGTCGCTGTAACGAGGAGTAAAGCCGCAGTGGGTAGTGGGGATGATACATGCTGGAGAGGGAGTCTATAAGCGCGATTCACTTCAGAGCGCTCCGTTAACGAGCCATTCACAAAACTAGCAACACAATTGGTGCCTGTCGCTCTTTGGGGTCGGCCGAAACCCAACAAACTCCCATTTTGTTGTCAGTCGCAACGACACGGCCGGTTTCGCCGGACGGATACGAATGGGACAGACATGTAGTTGTCGGGTAGAGGATTATGGCCCGTCGTGGATATGACTCGCAACGGTGGGATAGTCCTGGGTAACGAAAATGCAAGGCCAGGCAAGCTGTTCGACTCGTGAAGAAGCGTTGGTGCAATTCCCCAGGATTCGACGACAAAGACGACAAAAATTCAGTTCGAGGCTTCGAGATATGCATGCAAACCCCGAGAGAAACCGAGGGTGGTGGGAAACAGCGCAAAAAGCTGCGGCGATACCAAGTCACGATCGAAGGGTGCGATTTTGGAAGCGCAAAGGAGGATGACGAGAAATGTCGCGAGAAGGGATAGAGATTTCGGTTTTTCGGCCCCAGCACGACTTGCAATTGAACGTTGCGGATGAATGTGATGAGACGGAAAAGATGGATGGTGGTTTTCGTCAGGGAGATAACAAAAGCGGCTGTGTTGTACATGGCACGAAACTGAAAAGGTCGCGACTATGCGGCGGTTTTCAAGTTCTGAAGGCGGCAGAAAGTAGTCGTTCGGGAGGACATCTAAAATGCCAGCTTGTGGCAAGCATAGTATTCTGAAAAAGTCATTCAGCAGCCTTTCGATCAGCGGTGGTGTTTACTCGCCTGTTGTCCATCCCAGGCCACCATTCTCCGGCGTTTTTGTCGGCCCCAGTTGGTTGACCTGCTCTGTCAACGTTTCGAATAAGAGCGACTTGAGATCCGGCTTTCTCGTCTTTTCCAGCCTATCGGCGTCGAATGCAAAACACAAGGGGGGTGCATGGCGATACCGTTTGGAAGAAAAGCAGGTAAAGGTAGGTTTTCGGAGTTGACCGCCATTGGATTGAAAACCAACGTGCGTGTCGGGTCGACTCCGATGTAAAAGGCCAAGGCTCTTGCGGTTCTCCAGCTGGCACAGGAACGATTCGACTGTCTAGACAATAGGAAATCAGCCCTCGAGGAATTGTATAAATTGGCATTGACTCACCTCATTGCCTATCGAACCCGCTTCTCCTCTCGTTGTTTGAAAGTTGATCCGCATGCGCAGAGGTTGTCCATGACGGACTTGCCTCGTTCCTGTCGTGATGAAAAGTATCAGTTCCTGTCGAAGCTTGCTAGAAAACAGGCCTGACCAATACATGGTCTGTGAGGATTTCGCAGGGGCTGAGGCTTGGTGGGAGGCATTCGCGGTGGGTCCAGGATGAAATTGGGAAGGTTTTGTCGATGAGAGTGTTGCACAGCCACACGATGTAGAAGTCAGATCGCCATAAACGACTACTATTAGGTAGTGCGTTGGCATTGGCAGTGGTGTAGCGGAATGAGATTAGTATGGCGAAGAATTTGGTGTTTTGGCTTCAACCCCACAGGGAACGATTGAATTTGCGATCGAGTATAAGGACCATGACCGTTGACTTTCGCACAAACGAAGCTGCAGTGAAATAAAGACGTGCTGGTTGTCGATTCATCGCTTTAGCTACGTGGTAGAAATCTTCAAAGCTCCAGCGCCCTCACACCGTCAAAAAATGAGGAAGTCGAGGTTTTCGGCGCGTGCACAGCCACACTTGAGTCGAATGGTGGAGACTGGGGGCGTGTTCGGTTTTGGGGTGGTGCGAGATGGATTATGAATGCCGCAGATGAAGCAAAAGAATGCATAGAGTCATAAGCTTGACCCACAGAGAGAACGAATGATTCCGCCCTCGCCTTCGAGGAAGAAACAAGGTATCTGCTTCCGCTTCCGCCAGACGAAACTGGAGCGAAATCGGCTGGGGCTCGCGGTCGGGGAGCCTCATCATTTTAGAGCACCAGCACCAACAGGACATGCAGAAACGGAAAAGTTGGTGATGCCAGCAGATGCACAGCCACAACCCGGAAAATCAAGCATTTTGAATAGCGTTGGATGAAGTCGTCATGGAGGTGATCCAGGTTCTCGACCCAATGGGCAACAATGGTTCTGGGAGCCAAAGCTTCTCATGCGGAGAAAGTTAGGCTGGTCGCGCAATGCAAAGCATGGGCAATTGAAAGTATCGAATTCCCTCGTGGTCGGCTGGGGGAGACAGGATGGTAGGAGCGAGTGGAAGGAAAGCGATGGGACGATATCATGGTGCATATAACACCTAATGGTGAGTGTTATTCGAGGAAGAGCGAGCGATTGGATTACGAGGAACAGAGGAAAGAGAATGTCGTCCTGAACAGTCGGAGTTAGCTTGAAAGAATAACAAGTAGGGGACACACCATTGCATCCAGCCCTTTTCCCAACGAAAAACTGCTTGTGGTCGCGCTGTTACTCAATCATAATGACCGCTCCCCGACACGAGCCTTCTCCCCCCCACACACAGTCCAGTTTTGCCCACCACTCCCCGAGTTCTTCGTCATGGTCGGGCTTTGTGTAACGTCTGGGTGGGTGTAGATTGCAGTGCCGTTGCGAAGATGCCCGTTGCACGTTTGGTGGAGAAAACGGATAAGAGCGACTTGAGATCCGATTTTCTCGTCTCTTTCGGCTCATGCGCATTGAACGCTAAACGTAGGGGGCTCATGTCGATGGAGTTTGAGAGAAACCGAGTTCGGAGTCATGTCAAGGCAGTTTTGGGGAACATGACCATCGCGCAATTGCAGCCAGCTCGATATGGTGCGTGTCGAATATGGTGTAAAAGGCGATGGCCTGAGCTCCTGTGCGACTGGCCAGCTGGCACAGGGACGACTGAACTGCCCGTCTTGCCACGGAATCAGTCCTCGAGTAGAAACAACGCAAGTTTACATCGACTCACCTCCTTGCCCATTCAAAAGACTCATTCCTCGTCGTTTGAGTGTGTCTGGTCTGGAGAGGTTGCCACGACAGCCTCGAACCCGTCTCTGTTCTCGGAAAACTTTAGTCTGCGTTGGAGTCGGTATTGCTTGTCGTGGAGCTGCAGGCGTGAAGCGCGGCTATCGTCTCGCACAGCGGAGCAGCTCGTGTCGTGGATGAGACCATGGTCCGCTGGCCACACAACGAGGCGCTTGCCGTTGGTGAATGTACTTAGTCTGACGAGTAATATTAGTCCCCGCCGGAGCTTGCTCAAAATCGAAGCCAAGCCTGACCGGTTCATCGCATGCTACAATTTCGCGCCGGAATACGCTTGGTAGGAGGCATTCGCGGTGGGTCCAGGATGAAATTGGGACAGGAAGGAGAGGAAGAAAAGCAGCGGTGTCACGGCGAGCGGTGTCACAGCGTTACTCGGACGCTTCCTGCCCACCAACGACGACGCCAACAGTGAAACCAGAAACCATTCTCCATCATTTCTGGATATATATGCGATGGGGAACTCTTAGGCTGGCTGTGCTCCGAGTGCTGCGTATCAAGACGACGGAATCACGCGATAGCTCTTGCTTCAAGTTCTCTATGAGTGCCACAAGTACTGCGATTATCCTCCGTTCGAGCTAGGAGGCCTCGAAAGCTCCTCCTAATATTTACTTCTAATAATGGCTTGAATGCACTGGCATATGTCACTTCTTCGCTGGAATCGGCTCGATATTCACCGGCCTGAACGGCAATTGCATCCCAGTGCTCCTTAGCCATGCTCATCCTGTTTCAACTTCAAGTTGGTCATGCCAGTGGCCACTCTGCGGGATCAGGGGTTTGCGGATCTGCTTTGGTGCCTCGGCGGTAATCTGTCTCCTCAGTGCTCACGCGGGTTGGACTGGCAATGAAAAATTTTAACTCATCTTTCCAAGTTCCCTCCTGCCGCGGACTCGGACCGCGGTATCTCCTCCCCATCCATTTGTACCCGGCATTATGCCAGCGCGCGCTGACGAGGACACCGTCAATGCCATCCCCAGGCCCACACGACATTCCCGCAAGAGCTCTTCGACCTAATCATCGACCACGTCTACCTCCAGGCTTTCTCGCGCTCAGCCGCCAGCGCCTTTCGCCACGCCAACGCTCCCGAGTCAGAACTGTAGAAAGAACTAAGATTGGCGCGAGCATCAATGATGAGCTACATGAAATTGCTTGCTTGGGCAACGGTCGTGGACCAGGTCATTCAGGTCTTCCAAGTTAATAAAAGATCCCAGTTGCATTGAAGATACACCGCCTCGGAGCCGCGAGGCAGTCACTCTTCCAACGACAACAGATTGACTATGTGGATGCAACAGGGCCCAAGAGCAGGACGTGCATCAGCAACCAGCTACGACGGATGATTCATGATCACCGAGCGCGATGGGCTCGGGCCCGATTTTCCAGGAACATTCGTGTTGTCGCCTCCGGAACAGGCTGTACATGGTGCATCGCCAAGCTGAACTCTTCAGAGACATTGGCAGGAAGGGCCGGGGTCAAGCTTGAAGTCAGGGAATGCGGAGCGGGCAACTATGATAGCCTGAAGCTGGTGCAATGGTGTCGGCCGCGTTGACGAAGACCGGACCTATTGGTATGGTTGTTTGATATCGCGCGTAACATAGCAGATGACCAAGGAATGCACATGGCCAGTTGCTTGCTTTTGTGCCGCCACTTATCAAATTTGGCTACTACTCCATACTCAGCTCCGTGTCTGCTAGCAGGTTTCTCCAGCAACGGCTGCGTCCGATCCAGCGCCACCGATGTACTCTGCAGCCTCCGCTACACTTGTTCTGGACGAGTGCTTCCATGCCCGTGCTATCTGTAATGAGGAATGTTCGCCGTCGACGTTACTAGTAACGACAAGGAGAAAAGGGTGATGTCAGTACTAGTGACGTTATGCTACTGTGATTCTTGTTTTTCCTCCATTCGTTGACAAGATGGATTGGGGATGGGTCGCATGCCGACGGCGATTGTTACTCAAAGTAACTCTCTCCCAACCATACACTGCAGCCTCATTCTACACTTAATGAGTCATGACAGTGCTCTTGATTGATAAGTTGCTGATACTCCAAGATGGCTCTGACTCGGAGCTCTCTTAAACTCCTTTCAGTCCTTCCCTCTTCTGCTCCCAGCCTCCCACCAGCCCAAAGCCTTGAACTTGAAGCTGAGGCCCTGCATCCATCGGTGCTGCAATGGCCACTGGCAATGAGTCAGAACCCGTCAGCATCATTGTCGACGACTGGACATTCAAGTTGCGAACAATGCCCCACCTGCCACCAGGCGGGTTTGCCGTCTATAGCTCAGCATACCCGGCACAATACAACAACACCATGTTCGTTGTGCACCAGAATAGCGAGTCTACACCCTGGATCCTCGAGTTCTTTGGTGAGCACAGAGCAGTGCATCAGGGAAAAACAAAATCAAGATAGCAAAGGGAGATAGAATATAGCAGAGATAGCACCATATAGTGATCCACACATTTATATTGCAGAATATAGCACAGATAGCTAATAGAGGTTCCATATAGCATTGCATAGCAGATATGAGGTCAATATAGCCTATATAGCACTGCAGCTAGCTATATAGAATAATCATAGCACTGCAGCTAGCTATATAGAATAATCATAGCATAATATAGCTATACATATATCTATATAGTAGTATATTATTTAGTGAACCTTGGCAATAAAGTAATAATTGATCCAATATTCAATTGCCCTGTTACCTGGACTGAGAATATACAATTCTAAGTTGTTAAGTCAAGGCAATAATTACATTTGTCCTAGGAAGATGCTAAGGTCCTATGAAATAAAGTACTTAAGCAGTCTATGCTACTTAGTCCCAACATATGGAGCCTGTAAACAAGTAAAGACCTCATAAAATAAAGCAGTTTGTAAGAGAATCAACTATGAGAGCCAAGGCTATAGCCCATCACAATCCACCCCTTATAATCAACTGATAGACTAGTAGTAGACCTGCTTGCTGTCTTTCATGCTGTTGTGGGTTCAAGTCCCATAAACAGTATTCATTTCTGTGAAACTTAAAAAGTGCCTGTTTTCTAACCAGAAACTGAGGGAAGCAAGGAAAGAAGGCAAGAAATAGGATGTTCATTTTCATGAATTTCTGTGGGTTTATGATAGCTACTGTCTATGCTATATTGTGCTATGAGATCATCTCTCTTTGCTATCACCTGCTATATTACAGTACACTTTGCTATGTGTTACAATGAGCAGGGGGACTTTTCAATAGTGCTATCACTGCTATATATTATATATAGCTTAATATTGCAGCTCCATTTTTCCCTGATGTGCTTGAAAGTACTATTCCTATTCAATTTTCTTCCCTCTGCCATAGGAACTTCAATGGCACTATACGGTGTAACACCCCCTATTGGTTCGTCTACTCAGGGCATCCCATATCCCCAAACTATCAAAATCAGTGATTCGACACGTCCTGGTGCCAACGCCGATGAAATCAGCACTTACGAGCCATACACATATGCAGCGCCAGCCACACTTGGCCTGGTCTTGGTGACGGGTACTGCATCTACGGCGGGTATTCTTCGCCTCGGAATCACAGGGTTCCTCGGCCTAGCTGTGGACTATGTTGTCATCCAAGTGAGCGAGTTCACAAATGTGGAGGGGCGTACAATGTTGGTGGATGATAGGAGCCCGGAACATTTAACATTTAACAAGCCCAAATGGTCCCACATCTGGGTACCGGGCAACCTTACAAGACGGCGAGGGTGAGCTGTACCCTCTTACGAGTACGTCGGCCCCCTACCCTCCTGCAAGGTCTAAAGAAGTACAAGCAAGTAATGAGCCACCTAGAGTCCCAGTCGACAGTCACTTGTTCAAGTTCATAGCCAAAAGACAAACCTGCCTCCGAATCTTCTACTCTCCCGCTGAATCTTCTGAATCCGCGCCACTGTCTGCCACGTCATCATCAGACTCGGGAGCCAGTTCGGTCACCATAGTAGGCAGCCTCCGCCCAAACCAATTCCAAGAACGGAAATCCAGTGGAATGGAGGGTGGACTGTGAAGAATGACTACCACTTGCAAGGCAACTCGACCCTTCCTCCAACGTTTGACACAATCTTCTATCCACATAACAATTCCACGCATACCAGTGCAACAGTAGGTGATTCATTTGTGTTTCTGTTCTCTGGTAAGAAAAACATATGTTATCCAAAACCGCATTAACCCTCTTAATAGGCACGGCTGTGTCTGTATATGGCATACTCCCTGCAAGTGCGACCATAGACAACTGGGAGCTGAGTATGAGCTTCTCCATTGATGGCCAATCCACTACATCAGCAAAACTGTAAATTCCAGATTTAGCGACTTAATCGATCACAAGCCTGTCGTGGTTTGCATTGCCTTGCAAGCACAAGTCGGGCAACGCGAAAGCTTCCAAGTAGGATGCAAGCAGGACAGACACTTACAAGA
The DNA here is from genome assembly GCF_014461135.1 of Mycena indigotica. NCBI lineage: Eukaryota > Fungi > Basidiomycota > Agaricomycetes > Agaricales > Mycenaceae > Mycena > Mycena indigotica. The sequence continues at coordinate 75,825 of NW_023503005.1, forward strand.
AGATATATTACTGTTATGTAGGTGCAAGGTAGCACATGCTTTCTATCTGTAGACCGACAAGGAATATCATATATGTACTATACTACGGCGGTGCATAACCATATTGGAGCTCTTCTGGGTAAGGTTCCCCTGCTTCCCACTCTGCCTCTTCATCTTGCTGATGCACAATCTTGCGCCGAGGTCGCGGGCGAGGCCGAGAGGAAGGAGGCACCGTGATAGTCAGCGGCAGTCCTTGCTGGGAGCCGAGGCTTGAGTCGGAAGGGTGTGATGGCAGAATTAAACGAACGCGCGGCAGGACACGAGCCTGGGTACCGGTTTCGTTGTCCTCCGAGCCTGCTCTTTCCACATCTGCAATACGTGCCCTCTTGTGTTGCAGCTTGTCATTGTCCCCATTATCGGAACCAGCAGACGAGCTTGATTCGGAAGACGAATCCGAATCGCTCTGATTAGATTCCAAGTCGCTACCGGGACCTTCGTTGGGGTCTGGGGCAACTTCCTCTTGATCTGCAGGGCCCGAAGGCGGTTCTTGGGGAGGTTCTACCGCCTGGGGAATGATAATGGGGGTGTCGACTGGTAGCTCTTGGTCATCCATCTGCGGCTGTTGCTCTGGCTCAGGCTCTGGATCCAATGGCAGTGGTACTCGATAGTGACCTATACCACCACCAAAGTATCGCATGACCATGTCACGATCAGCAAAGCTGTAAAGCAGTAAGTCTTTGGGTGCTGCTTATGTAGGAAAAAGACGAGAAACTGACAAATTGACGTAGTACGATGTCCAATCTTCATTTGGAGCCAGTCCTTCACGCGTCAAGCGCCCAATGGAGTCGCTCGCCAACAAGTGAGTGCATTTGCCATGCGCAAAGGCTGGAACCAGATGTGAAGCCCGAATGACCTCATCTGGGTTCAGGAATGCGAACGCGTTGGAGTCTGTTTCTGGTATGAAATGAACGCGATGTAGACGCTTTCGCTTGAAGCCAGATTTATATCCCTTGTCAAAAGCATAGCGACGGACCCATAGAAAGTCGACATGTTGCGGGGTTGGGTTTGACTTGCGAAGGACGTTTGCGTGGCATATCATCAGGACCTGCGCATATGAGAAAGGGTGCGAGGTATCACCTTCGGGGCTGAGCATCATAACATCGGAACGGCGTGTTGGATTGAGATGGTCTTGACCACGTCGTATGTCATAGGTGGTGTAATTGACTCGGCACATTTGGTGGTAATAGATGCGGTCATTTCGCAAGATGATATCCTCGCACTGCTCTCTGCTGAACTCGTTACTATCGCCAGTATGGTCTGGATGAACTAGACGTCCAAGCAAATGGGCTTGAAGCTTGGGTAGAAAGTCCTATCCTCCGCTATCAGTGAACATCGTCGCTAATGACACAATAAAACACACCTGGACAGCAGGATCACCACGATGGTCGGATAGCCAGGATGGGAGAGAGATGAATACTGTTATTTTGGGTGGATGCGACATGGTAATGCTGTTCCGGTGCCATGTAGGGGAGGGCCTCTGTCTCCGCGAAAGGCAGCGTCCTCTTGTTACGACGCTGATGGACGGGTGTTGGTTTATGAGGGCGAACAAGTGCGGTTGCACGCTTGACAGCACGAGCCCGAATGTTGCGGAAGAACGTATCACGACGCTCGAGTAGTGTCATCTGCCGTACAGCCCGGTTTTTGTTTGTGCGCGCATAAAAACGTTTCACACGACGATGCTCGAGCTCGCCCTAGATAGATGATAGGTGAAACTATACAAACAAAGAAAAATGGGGAACACGTACCGTTTGTGTTGTATACGAGTCCAGGGATCCAAACCAAAGAATTGATTTCACGTAATCTCCAAGAGCATGTAGCTTGTAGGTGAGAAGGGAGTAAACTTTCTCCTTTGGAGCAGCGCTGCTGGTACTCCTTGCTGTTTGCTGAGAACCACGAGCCTGTTGAGTGGCGGCAGCTTTGGCCGCTCGTTTAGCCTTCCGACTCGTGCGGGCATTGTGTTCAGATGGCAGTTCTTTTGGATGTATGCCGCGTTGGGCCAAACTGGGTAAGAAAACACGTTGGAAGCGTCGAAGCAGTCGTCCAAGTTCCTTGGTCAGGGCTCGGAGATGCTTTATGGTGTCGTCTGTATGAATGCGGAGTTTGGCAAATGCATGAAACTCCGCAAGAGTAAAGAGGATGTCGAGAACAAATGCATTGTCATTCGGGTCATCTAGCAATCCTTCGACAACAGGCAATGAGCACTTGGGAAGTCAATATATGTGTTGAATATCCGAGAAAATTTACATACGGTGAGTATCGCTTGCCAGTTCCATGCCGCAAGCTTTTTGAGAGCAGAGGTGTTCTCCGTAAATCGCCGAATAGTCGCTTGTCCAAATGTAGGGATAAGACGATATCTGTAGCGGAATCAGATAACTGTTCGGCAGGTCCTGCTTTTGCACGCACCGATAATCGAGTGTGGATACACAACCATTCCCATATGCCTGAAAAACCCGAAGGAGATGTGTAAAGAAAGCTTTGAATACGCCGAGCTCAAACTCGTGCATGAAATCGGGGACGAGCATCTTGAAGGGGTTGAAGTTGAACCGAGCAAGTCGGTCGGAAAAGGCATTCTGTATGGTGGTCATTGGGATAGAGAGAAAAAGCAACTGCTGTCTTACCGAAGTTGGCACCTCGGAAAACGGCCCGAGAAAGCGCTCGACAGCAGCAGACTTGATCTTATAGCCCCACTCATATATCCACGTTCGTACACGCTCAATGCCGACCACGGCGATGGTCATCATCAATACGAGCTAGCTTCTTGCGTCGCTTTTGGTCCAGTTCCATACCAATATCTGGGATTTGTTCTTTCGGCAGCAGGCACCGTGGACAAGGACATTTGCCCATATTGCGAATAGTTGCCAGGAGAACTCTGAGAGTGGTTAGCTAAATTCCATGCAGCAACAAACTCTTCGTCCAGCAGGAGCCTCCAGATCCCATGCATTAGCTCACGCCGACAGTGAGTGAGAAGTTCGCCGCTCGGACCGTCGCCTCCGCTTTGTGTTTTGAACCAGTCGCTGAAAGAGTCTGGCAGCTTAATATTGTAGTCAGTCGCACGCAAATGTACAATAAGAACATACACACCTTCGGGAAATACGCAACATGGTGACAGACACCAGCGCGCGGCTTTGCACGTAACCACTTCGATTGGTTCCCGAAAAACAGATAGAGTGGCCAGAGTGAGGCAGTACCGAAACTGGCCAGGTGTGTAGAGTCCGACCAGAACATTAATGGGAGAATGACTCGCTCCAAAGTACATTCCTGCTTTGGCGGCTGTTGGTGAAGCTCTTCGTATGCTTGAACCATCGCATCAGAGGAATAGATTTCGTCATAGACGCGTTGGGGTTGAGAGTCCTGCGAAGGAAGCCAGAATTGCTTGAACGGGGTATAATGGAAGCAACGTGCGCCGCCATTGATGATGGCGGCTTTAATAACGTCCACAAGTGGACGGTAATAAAGGCCAGACACCGAAAAAACAGGAGCCTCAGCTTCGCTCCGGTGTATGTTCCCGTCGGGAACGGATATGTTGATGGGCGCCGTTTTCCAGCCATCGCGAATACCAGCAACAGGTGCGGCCAGTCGTGTGTCAAGCATTTCGGTCTCTTTCTGAACATTCATTCCCTTCACATCATCAGGGTTGAAGTCGCTTGAACCCAGAAAGTCGACGAGCTCTTGAAACTCGGGAATTGTCTTTCTGCGCGGATCCACCCCAGAAGTAACTCATCAGTCCTGCACGGCTGGAATTGGAGAATTGTCCCAGCGCAGCCATATGACTCCAGACTGACGCCGATTGAGAAGTTTCGGTTTCTACAGTCATTGGGTGCATAACCGGGGTAGCGAAAGGAACTTCAGTGGGGGGCAGTGTCGCAGTATTGGCATGTAAAGGAACAGGGATATCGGAAAGGTCCGCATTTGCAAGCTGTTCATCGGGGTTGTAGGTTGGGCATGATGGATAATCGCGGAATAATCCAAAGCTGTTCACGGTTGTCCGCAAACCTTGCCAAACCCACTGATAGGTAGACGGCGTGGGCGATGGCGGTGTAGGCTGCTCGGTGGGAAGTGATGTGGTTGGGAGGCTCAACGGCGTCTCTGGTAGTTGTTGAAGAAGCTTCCAAGTTTTGCGTTTGCGTCGGATAGGTCGACCTGCTGCATTGAGCGGTGCTGGAACTGGGTCTGGCTCTACGGCTGGTGTCGAGTCAACATTTGGCTAGTTGGTCTGGTCATGAGATACGGGACCAAGAAGGTATTATAGCATACCATCAATGTCTCATGGTCTGAATTTGCTAGACCTTCGGATGACTGCAATGCGCTGGCAGCTGTGGCTGTAGCAATACGGTTATCCTTCTTTTTTTGCTGCCGGCGTTGATACAATTCGAGTGTGTTGGGCACTGTCGTTCGATTGGCTGTGGTCAGTTGCTGGTGAGTTTCGAAAGCGAGACATGTCGATTGGTGTCGTTTGAGATCAGATAGGCGTCCAAATGGTGTGCCATTGACTGCGTGCTTACACTGCGCGACACAGGCATACGACATAAGCACGAGAATGCCAACCAGGAGAAGCTGGAGGTGGGGGTAGGGCATCCTTGGCGTTGGAATAACATGGAAGCAGCTTTTGAGGGCGGATGGAACCCTGTTTCGAGGGCGAGAGAGGGGAACCGATCGTTTTACAAATTCTTTGGCCATATGGATGGAATATCAGGAGAATTGGCTTGACTCATGACCTGGAGGCTGCAGGGTCAGTAACGACAAACAACTGGCCAGCCACCAACCAAGGCGCGAGTGACTGGTAGGTCGGTACTGGGGTCGTCGCTGGCAGAGAAAACGCAGCAAACACTGCCACTGATAGACAGCGCCATATTATCGAACACCGTAGATTTCAGATTCCAACTATACAGAGAGATTATACAAACAGCCGTTGAGCCCGGATTCGTTGAGGCATCTTTTTTCGGTGGGTGCCGTTGTGGAGTAGAATTTTCCCATCGATCATAGTCGCAGAATAAGGGCTAGATAGCCCAAGTTAAGTCGTGAAACATTGGAAGAGAGGTAAACTCAAATGCTTACCAGCATTCGCTCGCTCCATGATTCCATCTGCTGCACCTGAAGTTGTAATCAGAGGAGGATAGAAAATATGATATTATTTTACCTTGGCTTCATTTTCTGATCGGAGCGAATATAGATAGAGGTGCTCAACGGCCTCTTGAAGAGTCACAAGCAGCCAGTGCTGCATCCCAATACGAGTTGTCCATTCCGGTGCAGGTCCTATGCTTGAGCTCTTCCATTCACGCCGGACAACAAAGACACTTTTGTCAGCAGCATATGAGTCTTCCTTGATATCAGTTCGAGGACGTGCCCAGAAACGGGTTCGCGATTGAAAAACAGTTGTGCCGTCGACAATCTAGAGCTATATAAGATGGATTTTAGATGTTACTATAAAAAAATCTTGCTATGGCGCGGTATCTGATCTCTTGTAGGGCTTGAGTGACACCGAGGAAGCGCATGTAGTGTGGTCCCAGAGTCTCAGGTGGTGTTTTCCAGTTGTACTTGGATCCTTCCTTTGGTACTAATGGAACTGTAGCAATCTAGAAAAATAGCGATTAATTGGTGCAGGAGATAGGTGATGGACCCACAGATGCAGCTGGAACGCCACCATCGAGGCCTCTACCGCTCGATGGACTCTCGGGGAATGATTGACAATGTTTGGTATAAATGTCATCGTCGAGATTTGTGGGGGTTTGCGGGCGGCGGGAGGGATACTCTGCAAAAATAAGGAAGGGGATGGGTGGAATCGACAAGTCCATTGGCTTGCGTGATCGCTCCAAGCCCATGAAACGCGCAGGCAGCACCTGACTTCAGTCAACAAACAAAATGGAGCATATAAAGGGGCACCACCCATCAAATTATCAACCCCCCTTTTCTCTCTCTCTCTCCCTCCTCCACTGAACCACCCATGGCGTTCCCCCTTCCAACTCCACCATCGAGTTCTCCATTTATTGACCGGACCAATACAGGGGTTCTTACTCCGCCTGGGGGCAACGCTTCTGAGCTCACAACAGCCGAGCTTCAAACCCAGATCACTCAACTCAAGAACGACTATGCGGCCCTCCAGATAATCGCTGCCAACAAAACCAATCGTGGGCGCAAACGCAAGCGAGAGTAAGTTGCCGAATCAGCACTGCCGCCAGTCCCGTGATCATTCTTCTTCTCACAGCAGCCCAAACGACAACGACAACGATTCATCCAATACGACGGACAAACCACCTGACTTTCACGAGGTCGGGCGAACCATTGCTCGTCACATAGGCAGTGGAATATTTGAAGACTTTGGACCCATAATTCGCTACGGACTAAATCGTGATACGGGCCTGACGGGAGATGAGGCGGAGGAGACGTACGGTTTATTTTGACTGCTCTTAGGTACTCACTGTTCCTCAGGCCTGCCAATAAGCGGCTGGGGGAAGCATATGACATCTTCTGGCAGTCTACACCCGGTCTTCATGCAACTATTCTCAGCAACTTCCATAACTTCAAATTCCTCAATGCTCTTGCTCGTTCGGTGCGTCACCGTTTGTGTCAATGGTTGATTGCTAAAGGATCACAGATTAATGCGGGCATAGAGAGTGTCCGCTCCGATGACTCTGGAACTCTTCGCTACAAGATTCACCAGTGGATTTCCTTACTGCCTGCGACGCCTGCCCCCAACAACACTGCTGACAGCATCGACATCAACTTTGAAGGCTTCGACCTCACCATCTTCCCAAATGCCAATGCCGCTCTTAACAAAGACCTTCCTGGCTTCAACGACGCATACTACGGTATGTTGCTATTGCCGTTGGAGTACAAGAACAATGACAAGTACCCAAAGTACGACTTTTCTTGTTTGATCCCTGAGCTCATTACTTCCCAGTCCTGTCGAAGGTGTTCGTTCTGGCCTCCACGCTCTCGACGGCTCCATGTTACCCTGTTTCATGTACCCCTTTGGTCAGCAAAACGATATCACCGCCCTGCGTAACTTCGCCGCAAGTCCAATCATGCTCCGGGTATGTTGTCATTGCAAGCTGATGATATACTGACACTGTCCTAGTCTGCAAAAGCAATTCTTCAAGGACCTTCGTCAGCTCTCAAAAGCGATGGATATCACGCTGGACGCAAAGCTATCGCCAAGATCATTGACTGTCGGACTATTACACCCCGCATTATTGCATACCTGGCTTGTCAGGTCAGTTTACCTCGTCACCTTCCCACTCAGCATGAATATTCCTGACAGGTCCGTTTTGCGCTGTCCAGTCTCGGCTCATGGAATCGATGGGAGGGCCAATTTGACTACGAGAAGTTCTTCTGGGCGGTAATGACTGAACTGGAAAGGCCAAACCTTCGCACACGAACTATTGCTATGTATAACCGGTATGATTTCCATTTTGTCTATCCGATTCTGGGCTTATATATCCGTCATAGTGCTGTATTTGGCGATCCGGCGGGTCGCAATGTGACCAACGATGCAACGACAGTGATCCCAACGGCAGCTCCCACCCTCAGTAATATGGAACGCCTGCGTGCGGAGGCACTCGCCAACGGGGAGGACGACGACCCTGCTTAATTTTTTTTTGTTTTTTTTTTGTATCAGTTGTTTGATAAATACATTTGTGCATCCTTCTTCTACTGCATGGCAGGCTGAGCAACAGTAAGCAGCAAGGTCAATGGCAACAGGCGGACATTTGTTTGGATGCGAATAGGGTGACCTTACATTGCCTTGTATCGTACCTACACTTCCAAGTCATATGAGCAATCTCAAGCTCATGTCGCAGATCACTTTTCGTGGTGGCAATACATTGCCGTTTGATAGCTTGGGTTGTTTGGGTCTTTGGGTGAGTTTATATACATATATATACTATTCTATGCTTTTTCCGGTTTTGCTGATGTACCAGGTCGTTCACTGCAAGTAGCACCCAGGGTATTGTTGGCCCACACTTTGTCTACTTTGCCACACCAAAGCTAGGAGGCCTGACAAGTGGAAACCACACTCTTGTTGCTACTATTCTCAACATTGTTGGCCCTGCAAACCCAGCAGCACAGATTGACTATATAACCTATGCTGGAGACTTTGCAACACCCCATGATCGGCCAAAGTTTTCATTTCCAACTAGCACTAGTACTAGCTCTACTCAAAATGCATCTATAACAAGCTGGCCAAAGCATAGGGCTGTAGTAAGCCCAGTGATTGCTGGAGGCTCAGCAGCAGGTGTGCTTGTCTTACTTATTCTGGTTGGGATATCATTTTGGTACTGGAGAAGATGGAGAATGCACCATGATAATATGAATTACAGAACTAGTGAGGGAAATTTTCAACCAGTAGTCTATGTTTCCTGACCTTCTTATAGCACTGGAGCCCTTTCCTGTCACACTGGTATCTGAGTCACAAGATATACAGAGTTCCATGAGATCAAGAATAGATGCAGGGCCATCTCTAATGGGATTGGCTCTGACTGGAACAAGGAGGGACAAGCACTTGCCAGAAACTATTAGAGTAGATAACACTGACAACATCAATCAGCAAATTGGCCTTGGAAACCAAGTTGATGGCTTAAATTTGATCCTATCACTTCCTCCGCCTGCATATACAGATACTAGAGAACGATCAATAGCACATGATATATAGTAACTGAATAAAAATAGTATTAGATCAAAAAATACAAATTTCACCCTTTAATATAGAAATAAGATATTTCATCTAAAATGATTTCTTTTTCATCCATATTTTAAGTGCCAAAAAAGAACTCTATTTTTATCATAATGAAATTGCAATTAAAAGACTATGGAGGCTTTATGATACGTATAATTGGACTGGAGATGTTTCCAAGTTTACACAGTTATTTCCACCTAGGGCTGACTGTACCTAGTGATCTAGGCTATTGAATCCATAATATCAATGATGGAATATATTATCATATAATATATGTAACTTAATAATTATATAATATAATACTTTTGACTTCTTTTCTTCAGGCTGCTGACCTGGTACTATAGTATTTCGATCAATTCGGCACGTCACGGTCACACTCAATTTTGGAAAAAATACCGGCAATAATTTTTCTCAATTTTTTTTGGTTTTTAGGCGACTTTTGATTCCATCAAAAAGCGGTGATCCGGCCAAATTGAACAAAAGAATGACATTCTCTTCCTTTCAGCGATGAAGAAGCACTACCCAGACCTGGATATGGACAATCCTGAGGCCATTCTAGGTGCATGGCCAAATATGGGCCGAACACCACTCAGCATAGCAACTCAAGTTAAGGTGTGGTCTACCAGTGGCACTGCATGCTATAAGCACTATGTGCTGCCACCAACTAACAAGCACAGTGGGCATATCATCCAATATGAGTTCCATTGCAAAAAGTGTGTAATCAGTCTGCTCCCTGGGCAACGCTGACTGTAGCAGAACCCCTTTGTGATTCGTCACTTGTGCACGCTATGATGCTTCGACAAGCAACCTTAATGACCACATGAAATTGTGCAATCCTGAATGGACTGCAAACATGATCATGAAATACACAAATGGCAGCAATTATAACAAGGGTGCATTCCACATGTGAGCCGCAATTTGGGCTGCCGCATGCAACCACCCCTTTGTCATCATTGGCGACTGGCCACTTGTCAATGCCTTATATGCAAGTTCATACACCGGTGAAACGCAAGAAAACTGAACACCAACACAAACAAACTCCAACACAACACACTAAATCAGCATACAAAACACAACAGAACACAAAACCAGGGAGCCTAACACCAAAGTACGCGGGCCGAGTCTCGGATCACTCGGATCAGACCGGATCACGTCGGAGTTTGAAATGGGTGGGGTAGTTAACTGATGCGGCGCAAGTACGGGGGTTCCAGCTAAAGTATATAGCTGCTGCAATCCAGAAAACATGTTTAACAGCTCGAAATGATAAGGTGATGGTGATTAGGTAAGCGAAACAACGGGCGGGACCAAGATCAACAGTGGGCGGGGAGGCGGGACGACGGGCGGGTACTCGGAACAATGGGACGCAATGACAGAGGTTCTCCAATACAAACGGCGATAGCGGACACGGCGATTACGGCGACAATGATAACGGAACGGCGATAGCAAAATAAAACCCGCGCAGAGCCGGGCACTCGAATTCTCTACCCTAAGCCTACAAACGCTGCAAATATATACGTTTTTGACCACAGCCTTACCACTGCCCTCCGGCGCATCGAAAGGCCTATCTGGCCTGTGCCCACAGCGCGCACAGCGCGTACTGCTTGCCCTCTTACACGTCTGGCCTTTTCTGCTTACGCAGGCTTGCTTACAAGCCTGTTTCACCTTTGCGATGCGTCTAGGACGCGCCTCGACGCGGCTGTGCCAGCTTTAGCCACCTCCGGTGACCCTCTATGGTCGTCCTAGCTGGATGGGCACGCGCTAGACGCGTCCCATCCTTCCCAATAGCCTTCAATGGCTCACCCTCCATTCAGGCACGGAACGGAGCTCGGTGCGGGCTTCGGACCGACATCCAGCCCAATCGGGAAACCCTGCTCCGGTCCGGCTGTGCGGCGGCGTCTGCCAGCGAAAATGGCACATGCCAATTCACAATGGCTGTGGTCGGGCTGTGTAGCCCGATCCCACAGCTGCGCAAATTTCGCGTGCGTGTCACCGGGATGGTTGGATGTGGTATGATCCAATGCTCTGAAGGAATATTACTCTGAGTTAAAAATCAAGCTTAAGCTCTTGCTAGGATAATTTAGGATCTGAAAATACCCACATTTGCCAGTCTTGGACTCAATTGCTACTACAATGCTGTATATGTAGGACACTCTTTATTTACTTTCAATCAGTTTGTGCTATGCCGCTACTTAGCTGTGACATTGTGACCAGCTATGACATTGTGACCAGCTATGTCACAGCTGTGACCACAATGTGACTGGTCACATCACCAAGCATGTTGTCTTGTCTCGAGCTACTTCCTCCAGAGCTGGTTCATCTCATACTGGATGCACTCAGTCGAATCCTTTACTCAGCAAAAAATGTGCAGGAAGACTTCAGTCGAGACTGCGCGGTTTCTCTGGCCACCGTCTCGCACCGCTTGAGAGCCACAGTCCTACCCTGGATGTTTGCCACGATCCACAACCGACACGAAAGTCTGCCGCCTCGCGCTCTGTGGTCCCATTTTAGGTGAGAGACGAAGGACCTAACTAGTTTTGCTGTTGCTGAAGTCAATACAGGACTCTACACATCCGGGATGTCTCCGCTTCACGGAACGCGGCCATCGTTGTCTCAGACGCGCTGCTCATGGCCCTTGCTGAAATGTCCCACCTAACGACAGTCACGATAAGACTGAACTCTGTCATCCCCGACCTCTGTTTTTCCGCTTTAAGCCAACTACCGCTGTTGTCCTCACTTGAAATCTACCAAATCAGGCTCGATGGTGAGGTGAATTTCGCCCGGATGACCCTCCCCGCCTTGGAAGCTTTGTCGCTTCGAATTGGGGGCTTTTTCGGCGTTTCCCGCCCTGCAAATGTGGACCTTGCGCAGGAAGCACAGAATATCATGCACCTCTTGTGCACTGTCGCACAAAAGCTCCGTTTCTTCACGATATCTGGCGACATTCTACCCCCGGCTTTCGGCGAAATTCACTGGCCAGGACTTATTTCCCTTGCAATTACAGAGCACCTGCCTCCCACACACATTCCGCTGTCCGCTCTTGTTGGACAGATGCCCTCTCTCGAGAAGCTTGAGCTTCTTTATACACCGGATCTTGCCAGGAGACGATATTCGCCTTTCAGGGTCATTCGACCAGGTGAAACAGTCCCTTCCCAAGTCCTCCAGCGGCTCTCTGTCTTGTCGCTCTCGAATGTGCATATCTATGACCCCATTCTTCAAGCTCTTCCGCAAAACCTCAAGAAGCTCAACCTCTTAGCGGCGTGGGATGTGCTTGACTATCAAAGGCTGGCGCCACCACCCTTTGGCTCTCCACCTATGGGCTGGATGGGTGAGTACCGGGTGTCATATCTGCAATGGACGTCATTGCTCAGTCAAGCTTCCTTCCCGAATCTCACTGCTCTCTCGATGACGATTGGGCCCCCGTCGCCAGCAGCTGTACTCATCGAGGCAATTGCGTCTGCGGCACCAAATGTACTCGACCTCGAATTCCGGCACACGATTTATGACAATTCTGACGATCGCCTCTTGACCATCGATTTTATAGACGTGAGCACGAAGCCATATATGGTCGCTGACGATCCGCTCACTCTACATTCAGCCAGGTTTCTTCACCGCACTGCGGAAATTTCACCAACTCGATCGTTTCTGCATCTTCATCGATTACCTCAGGATCCACATGAATCCGGGCCCACCAGGACACGCGGCCTATCGGTTGTTCGTCGAGGTTCCAACGCTGCAGACCGTGGTGTACAAGTTCTCCGGCTACGTTTCGCCGCCGCAATCACAAATGACTTGCGTGTGGGGTAGGGAAATGCTCGCCCGACCTGCACCTCCCCGCGTCATTCGTGACCTTGTCCTGGAGGGCCCCGCTTACTCGCATATTGAGGACTCAGACTAGTAACCTTTTCTTTTTTTTTCGTATACAGTATATAATGTTATCACGGTCCTCCACTCGAGTCAGTTAGAATTGATAGAATAATAAGGCAATTCAGTCCTCGGCACTGTTCGAAACAGTATACAAGCAACCTGCATCAAGTTGGAACTTTCTCATGCGCCAACAAAGCGTGAATGGTCTAACAGCCTTGAGAAGCTTGTTAGAATACTGGTACCCGAACTAACTAATATATTGTGTAACACGGAGAAAGGGCTTGGAAGATATGCATATTGTCCCACTGGCAGACAAGACTCAAAACCAAAAATGTGCTAAGCAAGAAAACGAGGCGGAGCATCAAGAGTATATCCTGAGCGTGGGCGGAGACACCGATTCATTCGCCATCGATAGGTATGCCTCGATACAATGGGAACATCTAGATCTGGGAGAAGTAATGGGCACTATTATGGGAGCTCCGGGAAACCATTTCGTTCGTATGTCGAAAACGAGGACGCAAAAGTTCCTTCAGCCCTAACAAAGACGTCCGCCTTTCCGCGCGAGATGAATGTTTACGATCGAGCTAGTGGAATGGCAGGATGCACCAACAGTCGGCAGCCCATGCTTCTAGCAACGGTTCGCCGCAAACAGTAAACAATGGCTTGGGATTGGCGGAGAGTGACGAGCGTAACGAGTGATGACTGAGCAGTGAGAAAGCAAAGGTAGCTTGTGGAGGGTATGAAAGGTCCAGCTCCAGGGGAAATCGACATTTTGTCGACTCGGCACAGCCACCGCCTCCTGAGAGACGAAAACAGAAGTCGCAATGAGGACGGAACGAGATAGAAAGGGCGGTTGATATAGAGTAGGGTAGGTCATAAGGGAGCTTCAATTCGGCTTGTTTGCAGCAACTCGAATACCGCCGATGTAGCGAAAGGGTAAGAACGCGTGTGGTTCAGTAGCTATTGATTGAGGTAAGAAAAGAATCCTAGATGGAAAGAGGCCACATACTGCGACTCAAAAGTGATGAGCAATTTCCCGATAACCGTCTACCAATCCACCATGATACGATTTTTCGTAGAACTGTGTCGAAGAGCTCTCCGGACTGCAACCAAAAGGGAAGAAGCTCTAGAACACCGCTGATGTAGCAAAGGGGTAAGAACGCGTGGAGTTCAGTCGCTATTGAAATCGAGGTAAATAAAGAATCCTAGATAAAAAGAGGCCACATACTGTGACCCAAAAGCAATGAGCAATATCTCGACAACCGTCAATCCACCATGATAACCTTCAACACGAGCATTTTCCACCAAGTTCGCCTCCACCAGGGATGTAATGTCGCTGTCGACAAGGCACACGCTTGCGAGACCCACAAAGAAGCTGAGTTCGTCTCCGTTTTCATGACCATGGTAGTACTAGGGTGGCTTCCAAAGTGCACGGAGTCTATCTAGCGAAATATGTTGCTTGACTAGAGTGGGAATTGACCGTGCGCGTGACGCCCAGCGGGTGCACAGCCACAATTTGGAAAATCAAGCATTTTGGATAGCGTTGGATGAAGTCGTCATGGAGGTAATCCGAGCTATGTTCTCGACCCAATCGGAAACAATGCTTCTGGGAGCCAAAGCCTCCCATGTGCAGAAAGCTAGGCTGGTCGCGAAATGCGAAGCATGGGCAATTGGAAGTATCGAATTCTCTCGTCATCGGCTGAGGGAGACGGGATGGTAGGACCGAGTCGAAAGAAAGCGATGCGATGATATCATGGTGCATGGAACAGAGTTTTATTCGAGGAAGAGCGAGCGATGGGATTACGAGGAACAGAGGAAGGAGAATGTCGACAGTTGCTACAGTCGCTGGCCATGGACATGTAAAGGGAGAGCTGCGCGAGTATAGGCCCACTGCGGCGGACGAGTAATAGCGGCGTTTGTGGGGTCAACTAGATAAACCGTTGTCGGCTTTCGTTTGGGATCGTGACAGACCTGACGCCAACCTGGATATATGCAATCAGTCCTGCTATAAGAGTTGCTTCGTGGGGTTTACACACCTCGATTCCCTGTCCGAGACTGTTTCCTCCGCCGAGAATGTCTCCATCCTTGTGTTAAACATCCTGAGTCCAACCCAATAACACCGTCCGGCTCGGTGAAAGATAGCCTCGGTGCTCCGCCTCGAGGACATGAGCTAAAGTCTAACTCGATGGTGTCCTACGAGAAGATTGTGGTAGAGCAGATAAGTTGGTAAAGAATGAGAGCGAGGATGAGGGGACGGGGCACAGGTCCTGAACAGTCAGAGTTAGCTTGAAAGAAGAACAAGTAGCGGACACACCATTGTATCCAGCCCTTCTCCCAACGTAAAACTGCTTGTGGGCGCGCTGTTACTCCCTCAATCATAATGACCGCTCCCTGACACGCTACCCAGCCTTCTCCCCCCCACACATAGGCCAGTTTTGCCCACCACTCCCCGAGTTCTTCGTCATGGTCGGGCTTTGTGTAACGTCTGGGTGGGTGAAGATTGCAGTGCCGTTGCGAAGATGTCAGTTGCACGTTTGGTGGAGAAAACAGGAAAATGTGGCTGTTCTTTCTTGTCTGAGCGATTGATACTGCGCTTCAGAATTTTGACTGCAAGTGCCTTGTAGTTTCACCAACATATCTTGTTGTGAGTGAGCTTCTAATGACAAGGTTGGTAAGAAACACTCACACAGCATCGTTACGAGGCAATGACGCCAGTATCTCCACGGTCACGATTTCCAGTTCAATGGCGAGTTTGTGGTCGATAAGATGGGTAGGGATGTTATGCGAAGAGCTCGAAAAGACTTTGCATAGCCCTGAACATTCGAATTCGTCTGCCATGCTGAACTTCGCAACCTCACCATGAGCTCCTCTATACAAGGTACCTATTCTTCGGTGGGTTTACTAGTAGATACGATGTAGACTTGAATGTCGGCTCCTCGATTCCGTTGGCGACAATTGGCATTAGTTGACCGGCTCTGCCGCCACCGTTTTGGGTAAGAGCGACTTGAATTAGATTTTCCCCGTCTCTTGCAGTTCATGTGCATTGAATGCTGAACGCAGGGGGTGATGTCGACGTAGTTTGGGAGAAACCGAGTCATGCCAGGGTAGTTTGGGGGAATAGAACCGTCGCGCAATCAGGGCCAGCTCGATATCGCGTCGAATATGGTGGAAAAGGTGACGGCTCGAGCTCCTGTGCGAATGGCCAGCTGGCAACGTCTTGCCACGGAATCAGTCCTCGAGTAGAAACAACGCAAGTGTACATCGACTCACCTCCTTGCCCATTCAAAACACTCATTCTTCGTCGTTTGAGTGTGGTCTGGTCTGGAGAGATTGCCACGACAGCCTCGGACCCGTCTCCAGTCCCAGAAAACTTCAGTCCTGGTTGGATTCGGTATAGCTTGTGCTAGAGCTGCAGGTGGAAAGCGCTGCTATCAGCTCGTGCAGCGGAGAAGCTGGTGTCGTAGATGAGACTATGGTTCGCTGGCCACACGGCGGGGCGCTTGCCGCTCGTCGATGTACTTTTATCTGACGAGTAGTATCAGTCCTCGCCGAAGCGTGCTCAAAGCCGAAACCAAGTCTGACCGAGTCATCGCATGGTTTCGCGCCGACCGACGCTTGATGGGAGGCATTCGCGGTGGGTCCAGGATGAAATTGGGATGGGAAGGAGAGGAATGAAAGCAGAAATGTCACGGTCACGGCGTTACTCCTGACCCTTCCTGACCCCACAGCCCGGATACTAATAGAGCTTCTCGCCAATGAGCTGCTTTCTTGCATTCTTGATTACCTTCGGTCCAGTACACTTAAGCATTCACGGTCTAGTGCAGTATCGTTGTCCAGCACGTCAAAAACACTACGTGCTAAAACTCTGCGATAGCTCTTTTCCGATGTGTCCAACCTGCTGAAGAATGGGACGGGTGTGTGGCCCAGAACACTTTGGCCGTATTTCATGTGCGTCATTCTGACTCTCTGGCTAACCATGACGGTAATGCATTAACAGGAAAGTCTCCTTACCATTTCTACGGGCCAGTCAGCATTATCGCCTTCGAGGTACCACTGTTGTGCGCTTCCGAGTCAGAGGCTGCTTTATCTCAGATGCCCTCTCTTACCCAACTGATGGTTATCTTCAATGCCGCGCTTTTCCGTGCATTTCTTGAAAGAGTGGCTGCCCTCGACTCCCTCAACCATCTTGAACTGCACTATCTTCGACACGATAGCCCAATACCAGCGAAGCTCCCATGCAACTCCCTATCAAGTCTTGTTCTTCGCGTGGGAGGACCGTTGCGAATTACACGTCGGCCAGACATCGACAAACGACAAGAAACTCGCAATATTCTGGCCTTTCTGGGCTCTCTCACACACAAACTCATCAGCCTTGCCATCTCGGGCGACCTTCTTGTCCCGCAATTCGGCGACATCCAATGGATGTGCCTCAAGCACTTCACCATTGCCGACCATCCTCCACTTCCATCTATTCCGCTCGTGCGACTAATTGGCAACATGCTACGCGTAGTCGAGCTGAACCTGCATTACAGTCTACTAATTGCTTGGTGTAGGATAACAACCACATACTCAGCTGGTTCAAGCGGTTTCGATGCCTTGCCCACCTCAAGATCTGCATTGTGATGGAGAGCATGTCCGAGTATCCCGGCCCGCCTGCGCACGCCGCCTATCGTCTTTTCACGCAAATTTCGACGCTGCAAACGGTGACATACAAGTTTGACGGGTATTGGCACATGAAATATCCGGGTCTCGGGCCGGACACAGTGGTCGACTCATGGCACCACAGTCTGCTTGCCTTGCCGCAGCCGACGACTCGGAGGGTTATACGAAGGGCGACACCCTTACACAACCTCAAACCCTTCATATAGACATCATGTATTCTGTTGAGGTCCTTACTTGGTCTGTTCCTCAACGACTGAGGCAATGTACATGTACTTGACTTCAACCAACGCTATCCACAGGTAGCATATTGTGTCATGCTTTAGGGTCGGTCAACTTGGAAAATTCAAGTTGAATCTGAACAACCACCGTGACATCGAAGTCAATTGATCGTCGAGATGGATCGTTGTCTTGTCTCGCGCCTGCATGACTCGGACAATTACTTATTACTGATTAGTAGTACTTACTGATTGTCCAGCGAACCCTGGAATCTTTACGCGTACTTCGAGTCAGTGTTGTCACTCTAGATCTCGCAACGATCTTCTGGACTCGGAGGTTGTTCTGATTCACTTCAAGTCCACAGCACTTCTATGATTCGACTTCTGAGTGTTCGGCGTTCGCATGATCACAAAGAAATTTGAATTCACTGGTGCTATTGTGCGGTCGTTCGGCCAGCCGTGGGGAGGGACTGCGCATGCCCCAGTAGACGCCGTTTGGAGTCTGGACACACACACACTCTCTCTCTCAGATCCGGAGGTCATCGATTGTATTACCCGATGTTGACTCGAGAGCCATGAGGACAGAGTCCGAATCTGAGCATTGTGGGTTAGCATATCATATGATAGAGCACCGCTCGCACCCGGGCCCGTCAACTTGGTTCTGCAACTTCTTGAAGTTGACGTCACAAATTACAATTGAGAGAAATCTATGGTATGGTAGAACATTTACAGACAATATTTCGAGCTTTCTCCTCATAGCATCGCAAATTCGCAATCTGTCGGTTGATGTTGTTTGAGTCATCCAACTCATCGGAGGAAGAGGGATGCTGACGTCATCTGATGCAAAAAGTCACACAGCCTCATCTTCGACACACATCCAATCCACGAATGCATGCGACGTTGGATTCACTACCGGAAGAGATTCTATCCGCCATTCTGCGCACTCTACTCGCTCTTCTTCATCCCGAGAAACCACCACCTTGGCATCAGGCATCTCGAGCCTGTGGTGTGCCATTGTCGAGTACTTCACGGGAGCTCAGGGTAAAGACTTTGCCCTGGGTCTTTCACGAAACCACCATCCGACACTCTCACACTTGGCCCGCCAACTTATTGCATTATCCTATGTGCGTGGCTGCCCTTGTTCTTCGTGAATCGTGATTAACCGTGTCGCAGCAAAGTGCATCTTCTCAACGGGACACCGGCCCCGCCACATCCACTTCTGTCGCTCATGAGCTCTGGCTCTTTTTCGGCTCTCACAACTCTCACTGTGTGTCTGCAGACGGTCCTCCCCGTCGAATTTTTTTCTGACGTGGCTTCGATTTCCCTCCGCCATTTGGAAATCTACCGGTTGCGTCTAGATGCAGCCCCGCCTCCTCTTGACCTGTGTTTCCAACAACTTGCAACTCTTGTGTTATGTATTGGCGGCTCCCATGGCACTCGTCGTGACAAGGGTATCGACAGAGAGTGCGAATGGCAAAACATCACTCTGCTTCTAAACTGCGCCTGCAAATGCGTCGAAGACCTCTCCATTTCCGGCGACCTTCTTTCTCTACACTTCCCTGAGATCAAGTGGAAGAGGTTGAAGCATTTCAGTGTAACCGACCACCCGCCGCGTTCTCCATTGTCGCTCTCAGCCCTAGTGGGCGGTATGCCACTGCTGACCACCTTTGGCCTGCTCTATACGCCTCACCTGCGTGCACGACGGCTTCCCCCGTATTCGCTGAAACACGAGGGGAATGCATTCGACCTCATACCGAATCTCGTCGCGTGTTCTCTGTCCAACATTGCCCCAGAAGACCCCGTGTTTGGATACCTTCCCACGACGCTCGAGTGCTTACATGTGCGGGCGCTGTGGGACATCTACGACCCCAAGGTCCGCAGATCTAGACTACCCTACCACGTCCACAAGCTGCTCGATGATCTTGGCGACTGTCCTTTGCCAAGCGCTGGTCCGGGGACAAGCTCTGTTATAGCGTGCAAATCAGAGTGGCCGATGTTAACGACTCTTTCCCTCACCGTTTCAGAACGAGGGCCCGGGTCTGACCTATTGCCAACTCTCATCCAAAGGACACCACATCTTCGCTCGCTGGAGCTCAATTACAGGCCAGGAGACATCGAGCGCCGCATTTTTGCATTCCTTTTCATTGACCCATGGGTAATAATGATACTTTCCGCGTAGAATTTCAGGCTCACGGCTTCCTAGAGAGTGCTGATCACCTTGAAACAGTTTCAATTCCTCACACACCTAACATTTGGCATCACATACGACACACTCGAACACAACCCGGGCCCGCCAGCCCATGCTGCATATGATGTGCTTGTGGCGATTCCCACGCTCCAGACGGTAACCTACAGGTTCACTGGCTATCTCGATGGCAGCATCGTTCAGCCGTTGGAGTACACATGGGGCCGCGACATGCTCTTCCTCCCGCGTCCGCCGAGGCGAGTCCAGCGAGAGCGGTCCACCGAACGGACGGTATGGTCAGAACTGGAAGACTCGGGATCAGACTACTAGGGTAGACTAGAACTTGTTTATCGTCAGATACAACGTCAATTTATGTCCTTTGGCTGACTGCGTAGCCAGGAAGTCAGGAGGTAAGTAAGTACTCGGCGTGACTGTCACGTCACGAATCGTCGTGCTTTTCTTTTTTTGCCTTTTTCTGCTTTACCTTCATTCTTGTCCGTCAACCACCAGCCCCCAAGCTTGATCCCGGGAGAACACTGAACGGAACGAGCTCTACGACTCGCTTGGCTCGATTGAGGCAAAACGGCACCGGCAGCCGGCCACGATTCACAATCCGCAAGACTATCTGCAGCCACGTGCACCTGTACTTTTTAGGTGGGACTCGAACCATCAGATTGTTTTCGCTGTTTTTAACCTCCACAAGACAGAACTAGCTCGCGTGATGAACCCCGTTTCTCCGGGCACGCTGTTCATGGCCCTTCGAGAAGTGCCAAACTTGACGAGCTGCTGTCACGAGCATCGCGATACCAACTCCATTCCGACATGGCCCCACCCTTATTCTCCCCAGCGACAACAATAATCCTCCTTCAGATTATACTATCCAATCATTTTCAACACAATAGCATGCGTAATCAGCTTGGATTTCCCTCCACGCCGCGCTCGAGACCTTGTCAGCTTTTTCGGTATCTCCCGACCCGCAAACTTGAATGTGAACCCCAAATCGCAGATCATCGATCATCAGGCTTATTGCGGACTGTCCGAGTCCTCCACCTAGCGACATTTTACCCACGTAGTTTGCGCAGACCGACCGGCGTCGACCTAGTTCCTTCGCCATTCTGGATCTCAGGCTAGCGTGATGGAAAAGAGTGGAACATTTGACTCCCCCCCAAGCCCCACCCACATTCCGTTCCTCTCTCTCGTTGAACGGATGCCATCTTTTGAGAAGCTTCCACTCTTTTCCATCACGCTAGGTCGCGCCAAGAAACAATTGTCGCTGTTTGATCCCATCCGACCAGGCGAAGCACCGCCGGTCCACCCTCCAACCATGGGTACCGGTTGGCTCCGGTGAAGAATTCGATTAGCATGAACATTCCCATGCACCAACAAAGCGTGGACAGGCCTGGGCCGCCTGGCCCTGGGCTACCTTGGCTGAACACTGGCAGAATCTCTGATGGACTCCACGAGCATACTCATGTGTGCGCTCAGGCTGTGACTCGCGCGCGCCTTCACAGCTCCCACTTGAACCCACATGGCGATGGCGGCTATGCTCCATCACCCGGTTCGCTATATAAGATGCTTGGGTTAACACTGACGCCCCAGGATCTTTCTCCACCGCAAGCTCCACTACTGACCACTAGTGCTACACCTCGAATCTCGATGGCGACTACAGACGACACAACTGGCAAGGTTGACACATTTGTGATCAATTTCACCACACATGTCTCTGTTCTGAGCTTGGCTGAAGAGGTGCGGCTTGGACGGCGCCGGCGCTGTTTCTTTCACTAGACGGTGTAGCACTAACTCAAATACATAGTTACGCCTTGCACGGATTCGGATACTGGTCAACGAGCATGCTGCAAAGGGGATGACGGACGAGGAGCTCAAGATCGAGCTTGACGCAATTGCTGCTAGCGCTACGGCTACTCAGACTCCACTTAACCCGACCGCCGGCACCAAAAATATCTCACCTCCCAGCATTCAGGTTGGCAGTATCCAGAATATCGCGAGTCAGCCGCCGCCAACACAAGCACAATCCAACCGATTCGCACTAGATGTGATGAGCGGTGGCAGACGATTAGGCACTCCTGCATTTTCCAGCGCCGGGGACTCATCCGACTCAGAGTCCGACTCGGGGTCTCGTGATGCCAGTGGAGGTCCGCGCAGCGCGCTCCGAGGCCAAGAGCAAACCGTCATACAGACTGCGCACGGTATCATGGGAACATTGAAATATGTGCCGTGTACGTGCATCGCTCGAACCGGCTGAAAAAGTTGCTAACTTGAACTCATTATTATCCACTGGCAGACGGACACCACGTTGCTGACCTTGTATGCCATAAGTACTATTCCCGCTAACCTTGGTAGCCTGATCACCCCTTCTAGGAGTTCGGGGGACCGGCGGCCAAAGGTCAAGTGAAGTCAAAGCTGCGTCTGCGGTTTCTAGTTGATACAGGTCAGTGCAAAGTTGTCCTGTCTGAGTCCCAGAACTAATAATTCCTCTCTGTATACCAGGCTCGAATGGATTGTGAGGCTCATTTTATTTTTACACCCATAGTGCTCTTCTTGGCCCCAGCCTGATTTTGACATGCCAGTGGGTTTTGTTCAGCCTTTAGTCCGAGTCGCATAATGGGCGCTTCGGGCACTTGGCATGTCGGGCTGGGCCAGCCAGAAGAGCACTACTAAGTCGTACCTACAATCATGACTATTAGACTGATCATCAACTAGCTGGGCTGCGTCATCCGACATTGTTGGCATTGACAAAGATTCTATGTTCAAGGGTCCAGATCCTCGAGTTCTAACCCCGCGAGAGCAAGAAATTTTCCAGCCAACAGGCTATCCCATTAGCCGGATGAATGGACAGTTGGGACCACGGCGGCGATTCCCACTTTGTGCAGCCTTTGCCCATGAAATTGTGGGCCAAGCAGGTTAGTACTATATATCCTTGAACTTGAATTATATTGGTGATTTTACGAATATGCTTTAGATTACGAAGAATATGTTGAGAATGTTCTCTTCCCGTCAACAATGCGTGATTCCCCAGCTGAAATGCTTCAACTTTACCTTGGGGTTGCCTATCACATTAGCCCAGGTCTTATTCAACACATCCCATCCGACGGAATTCTTGGTCTGGGAAGATGGTTCGTCATATCTGGTCACGGTTTCAATTCTGTCGTTCATTTTTTTTTAAATGTGGATTAGCATGACCTTGAGCAAGGAGGGATTGGTATGTTTCTCCACTCAGGCTACAAGTGCATAGCAGTTATTAACCGACATGGCTAGTCGTTTCTGGCTCAGATCAGAAACCGATTGGTAATGTTATTTATCAGGGAGCATTAAGCTCATATATGTTTAACCGAGTTTTTCAGACGAGTCCTGAGATGACCATAACTTTTTCAGATGGAACCACAGGGTAAGTCACCTCGCTTGCATTTTTTAAATTAACTCCGAGTCATATTACTAGTTCTATCATTTTTGGGCACCGTGTCGAGGATAAGAAAACAACAAAGGATTGGAACAAGGATATACCAGTGCGGGGTGCCTATCAATGGGAGGTCGACTGCCGCACCAAAAAACTGAATAATCGGGTTATCGAAACAACCAATTCTAAGAAAACGATCATACTGGATACCGGTGAGTACCAGTTGACACAATTTGCCGTGTAACTGTGTTTCATCCAAGCATAGGAGCGATCTACACCTTTCTCGATGACGAGTTTGTTAACCAGGTGGCTGCTCTGATTCCGAATGCCACGCAGGACACCGAAACCAAATTGTGGAAGATACCGAAGGAAACTTGGGGTTCAACTAGTTCACTGGAATCCGACGCGACAACTGGGATTGAAGTTCCGCATGTTGAAATTGAAATTGGGAACAAGTATTTTAGCTTTCCCGCCATTGCGTTCTCGCGTGACGACGATGACGCTTATGATATGTGCACAATTCAGCCAAAATCATACGTCTGGGGTACTACCTCGCCGAAGCGGAAGCCAGAGATTTTAGGACTTGTGAGCATGAATCCCATATAATACCCCCCCATTCTCTGACGATCGATGCCTGTTCAACAGTCTGCTATCGTCTATATGGAGCTGAATCTACAATTCCCACCGAGTCCCGAGCCCCATTTATTGTCATGGCGAACAAAGAAAGGCTATGACAAAGGTTTCCACAGCAATATGGGAAATAAGCCAGTTCAAACGACTCGGAAGGCCGTTCAAGAGCCGAAATAGAGGAGGAAATCATCGTAATTCGACTTGCTTATGGAATACACCGTCTGTTCAAGTTCGTTAACGTTTGCAATATGGATTGGAGTTGATGACGTGCTCGGACTGCAATTGCCAATGTAAGGTTCAGGTACATACTTGCCCAACAAGGGTGTGCGATGTGGATGGTGATTCGTGTGTGTGTCTTGAATATGGATGAGGATCTCAAACAATCGTCTACACATAATCATTACCAAGCAGCGAGTGAAGAGGCCAGGTACAAGGGAACGCCCTACATCTCACCCGATCGTCCCATCCCTCGCGCCGAGTCGTCGCCGACGCCTCCCAAGGCGCGACGGGAAGGTAGGTCACCGTAGGTGGTCGACATAGAGTATGGGGATCCATAAGCGAGCTTCAATTCAGCTTATTTGCAGCAACTCCTTCCCTTTCTCCCATCTCCCCCACGAGCATACCCAACGCCTTCTCAGCTGCCGCCCTCCTGCCCGCCTTCTTCGACCGCCCAACTCCGGAGCCCACCACATTCCCATCCAACAGCAAAGTCACTGTCCATGTCGTGACAGCGCCCTTCTCGTCCGAGGACATCTCGATAGAGTATTCCCAGCCCACCGTCTGGTTGGTCTTCTGCGTATATTCATGGAAGCGCCCCACTGGATTCGTATCCGTGACAGAGAGAGGAGAAGGCGCGATATGATTTTCTGGTGGTCGCGGCAGTGAATGTGTTGGGGTGTTAGATGCTGGAACGGGAGGCGATGGAACTTCGGGAAAGGGACTGGGATCGGGGGCTTGTTCAAGCTCGTTGTCGGGTTCTTTCTCCTTTGGGTGGCCCTTTGCCCTCCTAGAACGTAGAAACGAAAGACGTTGGACGAATTTGAGCATCCGCAGGATGTGAAATGTCCTCCTTCTCGGCGTTGTGGAGTTGGGCGATTCATGGAATGAATCCAATGTGGGCAGAGTCTCCTGGTCCTGCCTATCCGATAGACAGGATGCATCATTGGTGGTAGCACCAATTGAAGCGTGAGGAATAGTACAATCTGTCGCCTCAGTACTAGTCCTAGCCTTAGTCAATGCCTATAAAGTCGACAAGAGCAATCTACTTACTGAATGAAAGTCGCAGCCGCAAACGCGCGAACTTGATACGGAGTCGAGAACCAACGTTGAAAGCGACTGCTGTTTGCCCACACATATGCACTAGGCAAGAACGCTTCGGCTCTCGGACTTTCGATATGCATCAGCTACCTTCGTTGCAATAGGCAGGAAAAACCACGTACTATCGGAGAAGCGAAACGAGCTGGAATGTGTCTTGGAACCACTCCTGGTCTTGGAGGATGCCCAGGATGTTGCAGCGAATGATGAAACCATGGATTCCAGATAAGAAAGCGGACAAAACAATGTCGAGGCCATCAAGGTCCGCAAAGACAAGTTCGGTGGTATTATCGGAGGCTTGCTCGACGTCAAGGTCTCGCAAGATTTGAGACATAGCATGTGCAATCTTTCGCAGGACTGTGTCGAAGAGTTGTCCAGACTGTAACCAAAAGGAGGGAAGTTCCAGAATACCGCCGATATAGCGAAGGGGTAAGAACGCGTTTGATTCGGTAGGGGTGCTATCGATGGAGGTAAGAAAAGAATTCGAGATGAGAGAGGCCACATACTGCAACTCAAAAGCGACGAGCAATTTCTCGACAACCGTCAATCCACCGTGATAACCTTCAACACGAGCATTTTCCACTAGGTTCGCCTCCACAAGAGATGTAATGTCGCTGTCGACAAGGCACGCGCTTGCGAAACCCACAAAAAAGTCGAGTTCGTCTCCGTTGTCATGACCATGATACTGCGGCTTCCAAAGTGCACGGAGCCCATCTAGCGAGACAGGTTGCTTGACTAGAGTGCGGATTGACCGTGACTCCAGGAAGAAATGACGCAAACCCGGGTAACGGGTCGTGAAATCGATGATGCAATTGAAGGCATCCATTTGCGTGTCCGCTGAGTGCGTCCTGCAGCTGTCGTTGAGAGATGGGGCCAAAGAGTTTGTATGAGACTCACGGGGAGGCATAATATAACAGCTTGGAGCAGTCCCTCTTGAGCTTTCCGACACAGGCCTGGCTGTGGTGAAGGGTATAAATTTTGCGCTCCCGTTCATGCTCCCCTCCGGTGTCGAAGTACCGCGTTATCCTTCCTGCCACAGCCAATGGACCCAATCCGAAACTGTGGGCCGCCCTGTTGGCCGTCTTTTCTGCAACTGAGCCAAGCGAGTCGTAGAACTCATTCAGCGTCCGCCCGGGATAAAGTTTGTGTGCCGGTGATTGAGCGCGGTTATTCTGACGGGCGAGCGTCTGAGTAGGGCGAAGGATGAGCGCAGTACTGCTCATTCACGATCGAATGGACTGGGGGAAAGCCAGGCATAAGGCGCATGACCACGGACAGATTGCTGTGTTATATCCATCTATCATTGCGAAAATGGTAAGTAGAAGAACGGGGAGACTTGAGCAAGAGTTACCTAGTCTGACTCAGCGTAGAAGTTTGAGAATTGGCTACAGCAGAGTGAGCGCTGACGACGAAAAGTGACGAAAATTTGAGATGTGACACCGCTGTGACCATCACGCTTCAGACAGGAATATTCGCAAAATTCTGGATTGACTCCCATCCACTTAGTCTGCCATAGCAATCGAACCTGCAACAACGTATTCTAGTATCCTCCCTGCATCTTTGTAGCGCTCTCCCTCTGTTTTGACTCTGGGTCCTCTGCTTGCTGAAATAATGCCAATTCGAATCGCTTCCTCTCTACCCAGCCTCAGCACCACAGCTACATCACGATACCAGCCAATTCCATGCTCTAGTGTTACCCATAATGCGTACCCCTCCAGATCCGGATGCAAGATCACGGAGCCCTCTGTGTCGTCTGACCAGCGAAGATTGGGGAAGGCGTGTCCACTGTCCGCCCAGCGCCGCCACTTCCCTTGCATCGGCTCTCCACACGGAATATAAGCGTACAACTTGTACTCCCCCGCCCTGCAGTCAAGGTATATGTCTCCATGTTGCGGCGCCTCGTCTTGCGACCAACACAACTCTGTTTCTGGGTCGCTGATGCCATAGAACTCATGATAAGCTATTTCGTACGACAAATGCGCAAATTCCGATTCATTGGCGGTTGGAGAACGAGGTCCTGGAGCTCGTGTCGCTTGGACTGGATGTGGGTATGACGCGGGGAGGAATTTGGTCCGGAATGACTTTTTGACGACTGCCATGGGCCCCGGAGCAGGACAGTACTGGTTTTGGGTCTTCAGCTCGGTGATCGTCCCAAACGAAGGAGTAGGCCAGGTTTCGCGTTGACAGAGAGGCGACATCTGGTCAGTGGTGTCCATTGGTTGTTTGAAGCCGCTAAAAGTATTCGAAGCGCATTCCTGGTTGAAGAACTGGTCGGACTGAACCTAAAGAAACTGCATTACTGGGGTTAACCAGCAAAGACGATGTCTAACCTCTTTTGAGGGCCAGGAGACTGCGGGGATCCGGTAATTGAGGGTACTTTCTGCTCGACACTTGACCTCTTTAAGGACCCGAATTTCTAGATTTCGTAGTTTGGCTGTTGGCACTACCTCCTTGAATGTAAAGTCATATGAGAACCTCGATAGATCTGCGATTCGAATCCAGCGAGCGCAGTGTTCGTATCGATCGACCCCCAAAGAGTAGGAAGGAGCGAAAGGATGCCAAAGAACCGGAGAAAACTGGACAGAACAAGGACCCACCACGTCATCGACGAGTGGGAAGAGCTCGAGCTCTTTACTTAACTCAAGCTCAAGACGCCACCGCTGCCAACCACCTTTTGTATAGCCATAGAGCGTGAACTGTTGGTTTGTGTCAACATAAACATCGCCGGGGTTGACGCCTAAAAGGGACGCTGTCGGCGGTCCTGCACCGTAAATCTCATAGTAAGGAATTCGAAAAGCACCGTTATGACTGCGACGGAGAATATACGGATAGTCGACCTCCAGCTCATCCTGAGCGACACGAAGCTCCTTCAATCGCGCTGTAAGCCCGGGCTGCGTAGCGCAGTGCGGCATCGATTGTGTTCTTGTGGGATGGATCGTCCGGAATCGCTTCAAGTCACGGGCCCGTGCCAACTTGAACTTCGGCGGCATGACGGGAAGAGACAAACTTGCGATTGAGTCTCCGATTCAACTGGACGCTGTGATGTAAGCAGCACGTGCTCTGCATCACTCTCCCACTTACCGTCACTCAACAGCCTTCGTCCCATTCCAGGCAAGGCTGCGATGATCAGCGCCAGAACCATCTCGAAGAACTTCAAGAAGACAAGGAATGACGTCGCCTGACTGGACTCAATTCGTATCTCGTGGCTTGTGGCCCTGGTGGTGGCTTTCAAAGCTTTATGCTCACCAGGCCTCCGTGGCAGCATAATCCTCGATGTAAAGGGTAAGTCGGTGCTCATTCTGACGATTCCAGTTCATCTGACGTGTCATATCAGCTATTGCCGCATCTTATATATTACTGTGTGTCCATGGGCCGTGTATTTAGCGGCGTTGTAAGTATAAAGACCGCAAAAAAGGTCACACAATCTCTCTGGCATATTTTACCCCTCCCCTCTGGACCGCGATGTCGATGCAAAGTAAGCAGAGTAACTACCCCTTCGGTCAGCGCATAGGTACGTGACCATTACCCTTTTAGATTGTCCTAACATTTACCTGCGTCTCTATAGATCACCCGACCACCGATTTCTACGGTCTCGCAAGCGGAGGTTCATTCGGACGCTCGTCTTCTACTAGGATCCCTATAACTTTGCTTCACGACTGCAAATTCCCGACAGCTGAACGGCCCGCTGCCTCTGTGGGATCGGAAGGGCCCATTCCTGCCAACTCCCAGGAGCCCCAAACGGCCTCATCGTAGGCTTTTCTTCCTCGTATTTGGATCGGTTGCGAACATACTCCACAGGCAGGGAACTTGAATGTGCATGAGTACGAACGCTGGCTGCTCGAAGTTGTCGGTATTAGCCTGTTGCTTCACGTTGCATGCATTTCAATGGCACTTTCTGGATTGTTATTTTCGAGAGGGAGTCAAGCTGCCAGTCACCATTCTTCCTCAACTTGTCTTCGAGTTAGGGACTGTGTGTACGACTGTGTACGACTGTGACGAGGACATTTATCTGAATTGGGTGGAACAAAATTTCCGATCGCCATCTGTCCATCGGACTCTTTCCCATTCTCCCCCACTCAACCACTTGGTTTGGATGCTCGAGCTAAGTATACGATACTAGACACGTCTTGTCAAGGTGGAGAGAGCTGTAGGCTGCCACCGTGGTGTAGCACGCGGTGCACCCTTGATGACAGCCCTCCTGCCTGATTGACCTCTTGGCTCCTCAATCGACTCAGTCCGAATCCGCAAGAAGCCCTAGAAGCTGTCGGTGCCTTCCGGTTCGAGGAACAGAGTCAAAACACCGCTTTTCAATATACGCCAATGATTACGGAAGCAATACAGCTCTTGCCGATTGGTACATCTGAGCCCTTCATCAAACGCGTCCTTGCTTTATCTCCTCTCCATTGTCTCCTCTGTGTCGACCCCGCTTGACTTTCCCCCCTCATGAGCCTCGCAAACTTCCTCCGAGAGTACAAGTTGGTCGTCGTGGGCGGAGGTGGTGCGTATTCCACTGAATGTCACGGTCGCGCTGTAGGCTGACCTCTTCCCTTAGGCGTTGGCAAATCTGCTTTGACCGTCAGATTCATCCAAAGTGTGTCGTGTGGCTTTCGTTGAATCCTCGCCTAACTTGCTGAAAAGACCGCTATGACGAGGAGGACTACCAGCCGACGATAGAAGGTCTTTCCTACCCCATCTCAAACGCGTCTGTCGTCGCTCATGACTGCCAGACTTCTTTCGAAAGCAGTGTGTCATTGACGAGGAGGTCGCGCTGCTCGAGATTCTCGATACCGCTGGCCAGGAGGAGTATCGGTGCGTGGCGCAACACCATAAATAGCTGGCTATTGACGAGCCACTACCAGGGCTATGCGAGAGCAGTACATGATTCACGGCGAGGGCTTCCTGATTGTTTACTCCATCAACGACCGCAACTCGTTTGAAGAGGTGCCCTCGTTCTACGAACAGATTCTTCGGGTCAAGAACGTCGACGTCTTCTCCTCGGTGATCATCGTTGGGAGCAAATGTGATTTGGAGTTCGAGCGGCAAGTTAGCACCAGCGGTATGTGGTCATAACTGGTTTTTTTGGCGAGACTGATGTCCTTTGGTTTGGCAGAGGGCCGCAATTTGGCGCGGAATCTTCGCTGCACGTTCATTGAAACCTCTGCTAAACAGCGAATCAACGTCGACGAGGCATTCATCAATCTTGTCCGTGAAATCAGGCTGTACAACAAAGAGAAGGTGCGTAACCATCTTTGCCCAATTCAGCACGAATCATCCCTATCCAACTATCCATCCGCTGCAATTTTGACTGATACACACCGTAGCAACTGGCGTCTGGGCGGGGAGGTGGCGGTGGCGCAGATTTGGCCTCGCGAGGATTCAATAACAATGGCGGAGACGATGACCCAGGATTCACTTGCAGCTGCAAGTGCGTCGTACTCTGAACAACTGAAGGAAGGAATTGGAAGAAGTCAATACTGGAATTGAAATGTATCTGTATAACAACCCTGGACAAGTATCATAGACTGTGTCTGACCCATACTCGTCAGACATCAAGGATGGCTTGGGACAATTCTTGAGCAGATGGTTACCCGCCAGTGCTACTAATACTGAGAGCGAGGTTGATTGGATGAAGAATAACTTGCTCTAATCGCTGCGGCATTCAGGATAGCGCAACGAGTGTTCTTGAACTTGAAGATGGTCGACTCTCGAGCGAGGCTGCCGCCGAGGCAGCGTCGATTTGTCAGTCATGTTCTTCGATGCAGAGCTAGTGCTATTAGGAGCATAGACTTGTCTTCGCGGAGGTTCATACGTCCGATGTTATTGGACTATCAGAGTGACTAGCCGGGGTCAACGATAAGTTATAACGTGTCAATGACCATGAAGGAGCCCTTTCAGAACGAATCGCAGAGCCAGGGAAGTGATTGGAGTCGTTTGATGTCCTCTCGAGTGGGCTATGACCGACGTGTTGCCACAGTTCCTGGGAGTGCTGTTAACAGTTAAGCTCTACTAGTAGGTCAACGACTTGTAATCTTAACTTGTGAAAAGACAGACAAAGAAACGCGCCATTTAGCTTCCGGAATATGACGGCCACGAAATAGCATGGCTCATGGTCGTCTGTTGTCGAAATACCCAGACTATTCGCTCATGGGAAGAGAGAAGCCTTGAAGGACTGAATCTGACTTTTTGTAAGTTCCTGTCCCCTTAAGTATTGGAGCTCTACCGTACCACGAGCTGCTTCTTGTGCTTACTCCCGAGAGCATTATTCCTCCTGTCGCCTCGTCAGCGATTTTTAATAGGACCATCTTGCGAAGGAATTGGCCTGAAGCAGGTTTGTCAGCGCGTGATCGCATGACATAAGCGATGAAAACTTGTCCCGACAGTCGAAGCCGTGCACACGACGCACACGCAGCCTGAAGTTGTTGACCCGCAAACCCACGAAAGCACATAACAAGCGAGACAGCACTCCTTTTCTCGCAAGAATGGCTTGACTCTAATGGCGAATCGGCTGATGCGGGTTCCGTCGCGGTTGGCCTTCGTTGAAGCAGACAGCAACTCGGATAACGGTTTCTTTTGGACTGTCTATGCTGGTCGGAACGAGTCGCCGTACTGTCAAAGTCGCTGGTCCGGCGTCCACGCCTGTTCACGCGGGGTTTGTGTTATCCTGTTCCCCGCCTCGTCGGATGCTGAACTTTCCCAGAGCCTCGTCCCCCTCGATCTCAGTCCCGACCGCTTTGGGGGGCAACCCTAGCTGCTGACAGCGCAAATACCCGAAGCCTCGCGAGCATTTTGACGCTGTCTGGGCTTGAGGAAGCCTGAAAGGAGATTCGGGGCAGCACCAGGTGACCACATCCCAAGCCTCAACGTCGCCGGAGAGCCAAATTTAGGTCATGGGAGCGTGAGGGGCATATTTAGCCAAGGGGCTCAATTCATCGATGGTCGCGGGTGAGGTCCAGCTTCAAGTCTTATATGGTGGCCATCGGCATTCTCCTGCTGGTTTGTATCCTTGGGGTCGACGCTGCTACTTTGTCCACTGTCACTTTGGACTGTAGGTACGCGTCTTTGAGTAGTTTCGTGTCTGATTTCATTCTAGATGGGACGTTCAAAGGCGTAACGAACACGACGACGGGCCTTATATCATTCTTGGGCGTGCGCTATGCAGACCCGCCGACTGGGGCACTGCGTTGGCGAGCACCTGTCTCGCCGCCTTCAAAACATTTGGGGAAGGTCGACGCGACTGCAGTATGTGACGCTCGTTCAGTGCTCGTCTAACTCGTCTCACTCTCGATTTGTAGCTTGGCTCCGCATGTATCGGGACCACTCAGACGAACTCTGGCGCGACAACGGACGAAGACTGCTTGTTCAGCAATG
This sequence comes from Mycena indigotica, assembly GCF_014461135.1. Lineage (NCBI taxonomy): Eukaryota > Fungi > Basidiomycota > Agaricomycetes > Agaricales > Mycenaceae > Mycena > Mycena indigotica. The sequence continues at coordinate 108,188 of NW_023503005.1, forward strand.
TACGCCCCTGTTCAACATATAATCATTCTAACGCCGCCCCCCGAAGGTCTATGTACCTATCAACGCCACCCTTGGCAGCAACCTCCCTGTCCTTGTCTTTTTCCATGGTACATTCCCCGAACGCTCGTCGAAATCACGCTCTAATCTTATCTTAGGCGGCGGATTCGAAAACGGTCGGACTCGCGATGCTCCCGCGCAGTTCTTCATGCCCCACATCAAACAGCCCATGCTCTTTGTCACTTTCGAATATCGCCTTGGCCAGTTCGGCTTCCTTGGTGAGTTGTGTGTTCGCCAAACGATGACAATAAACTCATTCTTGTAGCCGGGACTCCAGTTCACCAAAGCGGACAGCTGAATGTCGGGCTCTTGGACCAGGTATGCGATATCCATGTCGCCCTTCCCGAGTTGCTGAACCTGGGTTCAGAGAGCGGCTTTAGAATGGGTTCAGATCTACATTGCTCAATTCGGCGGAGACCCGACAAAAGTTACGATCTGGGGTCAAAGCGCTGGAGCCGCATCTGTCGTGTACCACGTAGGCGCATTTCTTTGGCCAAATCCAGAAGCTCAGAATCACGACAGCTGATAGCGGAGGGAGGGGAGGACAAGGGACTTTTTCGTCAAGCTATTGCCGACAGCCCACCTATGCTGTCGCTCTTCCGCTATAATGATCCGCACATCGAGAACCTTTTTATGCAATATGCGGGCTTTGCGTAAGTCTCAAAAAACTTCTGTTGCTTGTCTTTGGCTCAATACATACTCAGAGGCTGTTCGGGGAGCGGTAACGGACCAGCCATCATGGCCTGTCTTCGTGCAGCATCGACAAAAACGATCGCGACTGCGGGAAGCAAACTTTTGGCCAACTTGACGTCGGCTTTATTTCCCATCGGCCCAATCTTCGACGGTTCTTTCCTGCGCGAAAGACCTGTGGAAGCATTTCAAAACGGCCACTTCGTCCGCGTCCCCGGAATCTTTGGGTGCGGGGTTGGCAAGCCCTTGCAAACTCGCCTCTGACTATGTATCTCTAGCTCCAACACCAATGAGGGTGATCATTGGTCCGCCGAACTGGACAATCCCCTCGCAAACACTTCGATGCCTAATGCGACACAAACGACGGTCTACAACTTCCTTGCCGGGCAATACCTCGACTTGTCCCGCTCGTCTTTCGACACAGCGGTCGCACAATTCTATCCCTTGACCGACTACAATGGCTCGTTCAGCCTCCAAGGACAGCAGATGTATGGCGAGATGCGCTACATATGCAGTGCCCTCTCTGTTGGCGGGGCCTTGAACGTGTCCGGTGTGCCCTCCTGGCAGTTCCAGTAAGCGACGGAACCTGCTTCTATCGATAATGACTGACATGCGTGCGTAGCTGGGACAACCCCACCCTCGGCTCTTCCCACGGCGACGAGCTCGACGCCTTCTTCGAAGACGACTCGGGCAACGATAACGCCAACGAAGCGGTAGTCGTAGCGATGCGCGAGTTCTGGAACTCGTTCGCCGTGTCAGGCTCCCCGCTTTCGCCGTCTGCCTCTGTTTTGTGGACGGCAAGTAATTCGCGGGACAGTTGCTGCAATGTCGGCTGAAGGCTACCCACAGGAAAACGGTGTCGATGGAGGCCCGCGAATACTGTTCCATCCCTCGCAGGTCGCTATGGAGCCGGTCGACCCAAAGTTGGCTGCGCGATGTGCGTTTTGGCACTCGCTGAGCACAGAACTTGCAATCTGAATCACTCAATTTACGTCTTAAAGACTTGTATGTAACAAAGCGCAATGCGCGCAGATTGATTGATTAAATCTGCTTATATAACATGTTACCCCTCCCCGCACGCCTCGCTCCAACGCTAAGTCGCGCTCGCTCGCCAAGTCGCGCGAGGCCAAGGCCATTCTAATATACCTCGTTGGCTTGCGCACGGACCCATAAACAACGTCATGTGAGTACTTTTGTGCGTCGAGTAGCGGGCGAAAATTTGGGTTTGGGGACGTGTTTGGGTGGATTTCATGGGTGTCTCAGGCAGAGTCAGTCTCGGGCTTCTCGGGTAGGGGTAAAAGCCATGTATTCAGTATTTTTATGAGACACGCTAATTAACGACGCGTCGCGACGCGTCTCGTCGCGTCAAACACGCGTCAGACTCCCTCCACGCAAGTCCCTCCATCCTCACTCCCCCTTCCAATGGCAGCGCGCCGCGTCAATGACCCGTACACCGTCCTGTCCGGTTCCCACTGACGGCCGTGTGGCCAACACACACCCAATCCCTTCGCAAGCCCACCTGCGCGTTGGCCTCCGGCGGCCCGAAAACGAGCCTTGAATCGCGCAAGGGGCATCCTAAATCACACCTACAAATACCATCAAAATCGTGGCAAATCCCGCGGGTGTCGACTGACTACGTATGTCGATGTCGCTGGCCGGCTAGATCCGCCTCGGGTGCTGCAGGTCCGGCGGTGTGGGCCAAGGAAGACACGGGCCTAAGCTCGGGCAACGAGAGAGTGATGTCGAAGGTTTAGGGTTGACGGCGCGCGCAAAACGGCAGGCTAAGCGATGTGATGTCCGCGCGGGAGAAAATTGATCGGAGACCGACTTGATAGCAGCCGCGCGAATTTGGCCGTGCACCAGCCGGGCCGTGCCCGGAAGCATGTCAATCTTGCCGGCAGGAATGTCCCAGTACATGCAGCGGCGGGATAGAAGCCGACGCGCGCAAGGACGGGAGTCAGTGCAGGGGGGGAACTTGACCGGAGGCCCCGGACTTGATAGCCAGTCAGGCCGTCGCGCAGAAGAGTTTGGCATGGGCGGCAACTTGAAAATGACAGAGACTTCGGTGCAGCGGGTGAGTCACGAGCCAAAGGTGCAGCTATACAAACGAACATGTTAGCAGAGTTGAGAAGCAAAGATGACGGGTACTCAGTACCGTCACTGGCAATCGGGGACCATAGTGCCGCGAACGAGAGGTTGGCCGCGGCGCCGGCGACAGACCCGATGAGTTGGGAGAGATGATGGCCCGGTAGCGCAACTCCCCATGGGTCCCGAGGGAAACAAGCTGATGCAAGGCGCGGGCACAGGTCGCGGTTCGGGTGATCTAGACAAAGATGTAAGCGGAAGTATAAGGCAAGAAGAACATGAACCTATTACAAGGGCCAGCGGCAACAGTGGCGGATCCACTGTGCCGAGTGCGTTTACAGCCAGGCGGTGGCGTTCGCCTCCGGCGGCCCGGACCTGCGAAAAAATGAGCTTTGAATCACAAAAAGAAGGGGTAAGGATGCACCTGAAAATACCATCAAAATCTGATGATATCAATGATCCGGACGTCGGCAGCCGTCGCTAGCGCTGTAAATTGGGTTAGCAAGAGGACAAAAGTGGAGACACGGAGGGAAACTGACCCGAAATGATGTGCCATCAACAAAGGCTGGGAGGCATCAGTCGGTATTGGCGGTGATGCACCGACTGATGCGGCTGATGTTCGGTGATGGCGGCGTGGCAGCCAAAGACAGAGCTTTGGCTCCGGGAAGGTTGAAGCCTGGAACAATGGTGGGCCTGCGGCCGTGGAGACCCTGGAGGAAAAATGAGCATGTGAAGGTCAAAATGAGCGCTGCTTACATGAGAGGTAGTGATGCACCATCAATCGCGGCAAGGTCCGTGGAAGGCTGCAGGTGGGAACCAGCAGCGGAAGCAGCCGCGGCTGCAGCCAGGGTATGCCGAGGACTGGCGGCGCCAAGGCAAGGCACCATCGCTTCATGTTGACCACATGGCAAAGCAGCACCGATGGCACGTTGTGTTGATGCGCCGATTGATGCGATATTTGGGCGGGCGGGTGATGGCGGCCGAAGTGCCACCAAAGACAGAGCTTTGGCTCCGGGAACATCGAGGCCGAGAGCAATGTCGGGCCTCCGGCCACCAAAACCTGGAGCAAAAAATGAGCATTTGAACGTCAAAATATGCGCCGCAATCTGCTTACGTAAGCATCAATTGATTCGTGAGTTCAATCAAAACTGCCGATTTCTCGCCAAACCAACCAGCAACGTCCCCATCAGTGTTCGGCCAAAGGTCCCCCGCGCCGGTCGGGAATCGTCGGACTGTCCGGACTCCGGAGCTTGAGATGCGAAAAAAGACCTATCCAAGGCATGGGTCAGCAAAGTTACATTCAAAACGCACAACAGCATACCAGTATTAGTTCCACGTCTGAGCAGAGGTTCATCACACCACCACGGCCTGCGAAGTCGGAAGCATCATCGTCGGCGGTTGCCGACCAGCGTTCTCCGTGCCGGCATGGATTCCCGCTCGGAGTCGGCGGTGGATCCAAGAGGAAAGCCTAGCAAAGGTCAACGACGTGAGACTCAGAAGAAAAGATCATACTGACATAAGTTCCGGGTCCGAGCAGAGGTTCCCCCAACCGCCATAGTTTCCCGCTCCACCGGCGATGACAACGAGACAAAGAACCTATCGAAGGTCAGTGTCATGGATGAGGAATGGATACAACTTACGAGCAGAGGTTCCTGTACATTCACGCAGGTGCAGGCCCCCACACAACAATACTAGCCTAGTAGAACTCAAGGTCAGCTTTCAAACCCCAGAAGAGTAACGAAGACTTACCGTATACTAGTACACCCATGGTTGGTGGCAGCGGCAGCGGTAGCGCTACAACAACAGAGATATTGCCGCCGGCGGCTGGCATGTCGGCCGACTGTTTTCGCGCAGAGGTGCCCGCTCCAAAACCGGCACGAGACAGCCGAGCAAACGGAAAATCTGGAAATTTCATGAGTCGAAATCAAAACCAGAGATATTCGGACCATACCTCCATCGAGAAGAACCAAAATAAGGGCGGGAATTGATAGTGGATAGTGAAGCTGCGGAGTGGGGGTACTGGGGGGCTTCTGCGCTCGACACAAGGACAAAATCTGCAAGCTGTTAAGTCAAGGTCAAGCAGAGGTACTGCGGCCATACCTTGAGCGCAATGTAAGCACACAGGGAGAGTCTAGAGAGAGTCGGCACGGGCACAGCATTGGCAGCTCAGGTGGACATGTGATGGTGAGTGCGCTGTCGGTTTCTCCAGAAGGCGAGTCAAGCATTTGGCTGACGACAATGTGAGAAGGAAAAAGATCAAGCAAACAGCCAGACTCACCGCGCTCAAGTTGGTGGGCAACTTGAAGCAGCCGAAACTTGAAGCTCCAGTGCAGGATGTTGCAGCGACATTCAGAGTTCAGCGCACCAGACACGGATGGCTCGGGGGATGGTGTGAGGGGAAAGCAAGAAGTCAAGCGAGCTTGCAGACGTACCGGCACTTTAATGGGCGCGTTGAGCACCGCAACGGCAAGGAAAGGTAGTCGTGGAGTGAAGACAACCAGGATTTGATGTGACGGTCAAATCGTCACGTCAACAAACGAAGCTGCGGTCCAAGGGCGGAGCGCACGTGTGGAGGGAGTTAGAGTGCTAAGTCTGCGTCACTGTCCCAGCTTGCCCGACATGATCGCAGCTGTCGAGAAGCTTGCGGGCACTGGCATGGTGCGGCGTGGGGTGATAAGGCGGACACCGGCGGCCCGCGCTGCAAGTAATTCGGAAGCTAGTTGAGTGGCGCCTCGGCGAGCAATCGGGCGGCGGAAGGATGGAGGTGTGGGCGTGGGTAGTGCGGTTAAAGAAGGGAAGTCATGCACGTTGTGAGGTTAGTGGACAAGCTTGTGTCAGGCGGGCGTAGGGTGGCGATATGTACACTCGAGCGACTTCCCCAGCAAGTCTTCCTAGCGCTACTGGTGCTCTCCTGCCTTCTGTTTCCTCTCTAGCTGTTCTACCTCTCTCTCCGACTTTTGCACTGTATCATTTTCATCTTTTTTTTGAAATTCTCCCTGGGAAAGGACCTCGAATGTGGTCAATGCGTCGCATACTCGTATGGAAGTCACTCGCCTCACTAGCAGTCCCTCTGCAGAGAACTTCGCACAGACAATTCCCGATTGGGAAGTTGGCCCGGTACCTTTCGGGCTCAGCGCCTTTCTTACCGATGCATAGGTATATTTCAGATAAGTTTTAAATATACTTTGCTTCCGTCTGCCGAAAACTGTCCGAGGCTTATCGCGGCGCGGGATACCATCTAATTGGACACACACACATAAAACCAGCATTTGTTGAAGTAAGTTATGCAAAGTCCGCTTCGAAGGCCGATTAAGGCGCGGAACGGATATTAATAGATTTTATGTGATGCTTTGGGCTTTTCAGGCGGCTTCAAAAGTGCACAATCGTACGATTTGACCACATCAATTTCCGCAAACCAACAACCCGCCGCACTTTGTCCACTTGACAGGTGGATCCTGTCGCCGCCTTCGATGGACATACTTCTTCTCCCGATGACGTGGGGACATCTCCGAGAAGCCGCTCTTTGGCCCCCCGCTATAAGTTTGTTAGCCTCCACGATCTTCGCAAATCCACTCTCTCCCTTTCCCCCCCATCTGCCCTTCCCCCACTCTTTCCCTCCCTCACACTTTCCCTCAGCATAATTGTCGCCCTGCTCGTTGTCCGCTCCCTTCGCTCGCTTCCAGCTCGCCTCCGGCCCACCCGGTCGATCATCACGTGTGGTTGACTTTCCACTCATTCTCGTCATCGTTGTCATTGAGCTGACCATCGTGTACAGGCTGTCGTCTCCTCTATCTCTCTGTTCCCTATTCACCATTGCCTCCCCTCGCTAACTTGAGAGAAGCCATAGCGCAGACGATGAAGCCTAGGACATCGTTTGCGCTATGGCTTCCCTCAAGTTCAGCGGTGGATACTGCTGACCATCGTGCACAGGCGGATTCCGCTCTTCAAGTTCGTCACCCACCGCTTCTGGTCTTCAACATTATCGCCCGTCCCTTCTCTTGTCGGGGTTGCAATGCAGGTATGCAAGCTAGTTGTTGTCGTGGCCTTGCTCGTTGACAGAGTCGCCTTAGTCCTTGATTGGTGGACGTTGTCGTCGGAGCAGTTTCACCCTCGGGCAAAGGTGCGCGTCGTCTCTTTGCTATTGGCTTAATCGCTGATTCCGAAGTCAGTTCTTGTGCCCGACTTTTTTGAATATATCGTACCGTGACCAGTCTTAATCCCTTCGTTCCACCTCCCCTCTGACCATCGTTCACAGGCTTGACTGTGCTGTCTCGTCGGAGGGTCTTCGATTTATCCAACATCTTGATCTTCATTCGCTGACTTCATTTCCAGGCGTTGTCGTTGTCGGGTTCCACCACAAGTGTGTCGTTACCGTATCCTTCCTGCCTGCTGACCATTAATTTTAGACCAGCCTTCGTTATGCAGCACGTACCATTCATGCTGCTTCACCTTCCCGCTGACCATCATCTCCAGTTACCTCGGGTTGGTTATCGACCGTGTCCTTGTCGTTCGCAACGAAGTCGTAGTCAATGACAAGACGGTCTTCAGTCGGTAACCCAGCAGGCTTGGCCTCTACTTCTGCATCTCCCGCTGGACCGCTCACCGTCCTTCACAGTCCTTTTGCCTCGTTGGAGGCGGCATTTTCGCTCGAGGTCGCTGGGGACGGTGCAATCGGGGCGGGTTATTCGTCAAGCTGCTGGGGTCAGTCCCCGTCTCGCTTTCCTCAATCTCGTTGCTTACCACCGCACAGATCGCCTCATTTCGCCCAAGAATGTTGTCCATGCCCAGTTTGCGAAGTACCCATCGTGTTTTCGTTCTTGCTGACCGAGTTTTGCAGGTCTATGGCTGGAATTCGACCAGACGATGCCTTGGCGATAGACGTCGAAGACCACGCGCTTGGTTTGCGATTGAGGCTGTGTTCGCAGGCGCTTTCGCGCCCAGTCATTCGAAATACTACTAAAGTTAGTCTCCGTCTCGCTTTCCTCACTCTCGTTGCTTACCACCACCCAGATCGCCTCGTTTTGCCCACGACTCTTGCCCATGCCCAGTTTGCAAAGCATCCATCGTGTCCTTGCTCTTGCTAACCGAGTTTTGCAGGTCTGTGGCTGAAATTCTGCCAGGCGATGCTTTAGCGATTGATGTCGAGGGCAGAGTGCTTGGCCTCGCGATTTGCGACGAGGATGGCGCGCTAGACAGCGCATTCGCTGCGGGCGATTCGAAACACTTCTGGGGTCAGTCCCAGCTTCTCTCGCTTCTAATATTGCCACTTACCGCCCAGCAGGACACCTTGTTTCGCCCAAGATTGTCCTTCATGCCCAGTTTGCGACGAATCCTCTTGAAGTCGCTATTGCTGACCGATTTTTGCAGGGTTTTCGCTGGGAATCGGCCAGGCGGAGCCGTCCGCGATAGAAGCCGAGGACAGCGCCTTTGGGGCCGCGCTGAGCGGCGCAATCGCGGCTGGTACAGGTGAGACTATGCCGGGTTAGTCATAGTATCGCTCGCGCTGAAAGCCGGTCGTTTAGGCCCAGCCTTGCGAGCAACAGTGCCCGATGCATCCCGAGTCCGAGTTTGCGGTCGATTCGTCCTGTTTTGGCCGCTTCTGAACGAGCTTTGCAGGTATCCGGCAGGCATTCGGCCAGGCAACGCGTTTTCTATGGCGCTTGGATGTGCCGTCGGAGCGACTGTTAGTAGCCGGGACTCACCAGACACAAGTATTACCGTTGCACTATCCCTTGTCCTTGGCCCATTCACTAATCTTCGTGGGCAGGCCGCTTGAACAACGGAGTCAGCCAGCACAGCAGTTGTCAACAAGCTGTACCTTTCTGATACTCTACCTCTTTGCATTCACATGCTGACTTTTTTTTGCAGGTTACCGCAGATGTTCTGTTCGCGATTGCCAGTGCCGACCTTGGGCTGGTACTGGATTTCCTCATTCGTGACATTGCCGCTGACGAACGCGTTCGTTAGGATTGATTCCGCGAGTTGCGAGCGCAGGACGGACGTTAGCGGCGCCCCGGCATCTTGTTGTTTGGGTTCAGGATGGCGTAGTGAGAGTTCCGGCCCGCAGTACATAGATTTGGAGGTCGTGCTGCCGAGCGAGCGCCGGTCCAGCTTGCCCGAAGAAGCCGCGTCGGTGGCGGGCGTTGCATGAGAACGCGGCCCGAGCTGTCAGGGCAGCTTCGGGCGGGCTGGTTGGGGGCGGAGGAAGGGACCCGGAGTGGTTGGTCAGCAACACGTGCCCGGGTGACGGACCCGACTCGCCGGCCATGGTCCCACGCTGCCGCCGCCGCTGCTGGGCTCGTCTTGTCCCCCCGTTTGACTTGTGCTCACCATCAGTGCAGAGTCGTGCGGCGGTGTCTTCAAGTTGTCGGGGTTGCGCGTATGCTGGTTGTTGCCATGGGCTTAGTCGCTGATGCACTCGTCATAGGCGTGAATAGGTGGAGCCGCGGCCACGGCCTAGGCCTGAAGTCGCTGTGGTCGTGGTTTCACCCTTGGGCAAAGGTGCGGGTTGGCCTTTTGCTGTTGGCTATGTTGCTCATTGCGAAGTCAGTTCAGGCGTCGTTTCCAACGCAGGCGCGTGTCGTTACCGTCTCGTTCCAAGGGACTTTTTTGTCAAGCTATTGCCGACAGCCCACCGATGCTGTCGCTCTTCCGCTATAATGATCCGCACATCGAGAACCTTTTTATGCAATATGCGGGCTTTGCGTAAGTCTCACTTGAAAAACTTCTGTTGCTTGTCTTTGGCTCAATACATACTACTCAGAGGCTGTTCGGGGAGCGGTAACGGACCAGCCATCATGGCCTGTCTTCGTTCAGCATCCACAAAAACGATCGCGACTGCGGGAAGCAAACTTTTGGCCAACTTGACGTCGGCTTTATTTCCCATCGGACCAATCTTCGACGGTTCTTTCCTGCGCGAAAGACCTGTCGAAGCATTTCAAAACGGTCACTTCGTCCGCGTCCCCGGAATCTTTGGGTGAGGTTGGCAAGCCCTTGTAAATACGACTCTGACTGTCTTCTTAGCTCCAACACCAACGAGGGTGATCATTGGTCCGCCGAACTGGACGATCCCCTCGCAAACACTTCGATGCCCAATGCGACACAGACGACGGTATACAACTTCCTTGCCGGGCAATACCTCGACTTGTCCCGCTCGTCTTTTGACACAGCGGTCGCACAATTCTATCCCTTGACCGACTACAATGGCTCGTTCAGCCTCCAAGGACAGCAGATGTATGGCGAGATGCGCTACATATGCAGTGCCCTCTCTGTTGGCGGGGCCTTGAACGTGTCTGGTGTGCCCTCCTGGCAGTTCCAGTAAGCGACAGAACCTGCTTCTATCGCTAATGACTGACATGCGTGCGTAGCTGGGACAACCCCACCCTCGGCTCTTCCCACGGCGACGAGCTCAACGCCTTCTTCGAAGACGACTCGGGCAACGATAACGCCAACGAAGCGGTAGTCGTAGCGATGCGCGAGTTCTGGAACTCGTTCGCCGTGTCAGGCTCCCCGCTTTCGCCGTCTGCCTCTGTTTTGTGGACGGCAAGTAATTCGCGGGACAGTTGCTGCAATGTCGGCTGAAGGCTACCCACAGGAAAACGGTCTCGATGGAGGCCCGCGAATACTGTTCCATCACTCAATTTACGTCTTAAAGACTTGTATGTAACAAAGCGCAATGCGCGCAGATTGATTGATTAAATCTGCTTATATAACATGTTACCCCTCCCCGCACGGCTCGCTCCAACGCTAAGTCGCGCTCGCTCGCCAAGTCGCGCGAGCGAGAGCGTACTCTAATATACCTTTTTTTTTCAGCGCACGGACCTCTAGAAAGTCATGTGCTTAAGGATTGCGGGGAGAAAAAATGGATTCTGAGGGCTATTTGGACGTGTCTAACGGCGGTCTCGGGCATGGTTTGGGCAGACAAGGCAGTGGGTCACTCTCGGGCTTTCCGGGCAGGGTTTGGTAGTGCAAAAACAATGGAATTCTATTTTAAGAGGTACATCCAGGCGCGCTACTTAAGACGCGTCGCGACGCGTTCGATGCCATCAAAACCAGCCCAAGTCCATCTCCGCATCCACATTGTGTAGACAACACACAGTCGCAAACTGTGCAAGTCCAGCGTTCGTTGGCTCGGACCTAGAAAAAAATGAGCTTGTTAAACCGCATAAGGGAAGCAAATACACACCCGCGATGTGAAGCCGCAGCGCGCTCCCAACGCAACTTTCAAGTCCACCCGTTCATTGGCCTCCGGCGGCCCGGACCTTCGAAAAAATAAGCCTTGTAGACCGAAAAATGGGGTCAAAAATGCACCATCAAATCGCGCGATGGCAACGGCAAGTCGGCGCAAAGAAGGAGGACGCGGGGCCCGAGAAGAAGTCGGCGGGAGGGAAGCTGGACCGGCAGCGCTTCCGGAGCGCAAAGGGCAAGGGATGCGGGGAAGGCACCGCCTGGGAGAAGGAGGAAAGCCGGTCACAAGGCCTCCGAGGCAAAGTCAGTGATGATTGCGCAGGGATTGACAGAGAGTACTCACAAGCATGTCACAGGGGAGGCACCGCATGACCACAAGTCGGTCCGGCCCGGGGCAGGGACTGTGGCCGGTGACTCGGAGCAGGGATGGGAGAAAGACGATAACGCGGGGAAGGTGCCGCCCGAGAAGAAGTCGGTGACCAAGGACAAGGAGGAAAGAAAACCGGAACAACCGCACGTCCCGAGCGCAACTCAAGGCCTACATGACAAAGTCAGCTGCGATTCCATGAGTATTGGCTTCAAAACTTACCGACAACGGCAACCAAAGGCTGAGATGATATGACCAAGACTTGAAGGCCGAGTCGGCGGCCAAACTCGGACCCTCGACACCCGAATAGGACAGAACTGTGATATCCAGGGCGCGATGCAGGCCTCCGGCGGCCCAGACCTGCGAAAAAATGAGCTTTGAATCGTGTAAAAACAGAATGCTCACCAAAATACCTTCAAAATAGAAGTAAGAGGACGCGGGGGAAGCGCCGCCGGAACAAGAAGTCGGCAGGAGGGAACCGAAGCAGCAGCGCTTCCCGAGCACAAACATCAAGGTCGAGCAGGAGAAGACGAGGGGAAGGCGCCGCCTGATAAGAAGTCGGCCCCATGTACCCGTTGACCCGCAGGAAAATGGGCAGCGCGTTCCCTATATAGCAAAGTCAGCTATGACTAGATGAGGATTGGCTTCAAAACTTACCCTAATGATAAGATGATATGAAGACAAGGACTTGAAGCAGGAAGCCCATCGAACCGATGGGCCATGTAGCGTTGCTAGGCCACCCGTTACTGACGCCTCCGGCGGCCCGGACCTGTGAAAAAATGAGCTTTGAATCACGCAAAAGCAGCGCCAGAATGCTCACCAAAATACCATCAAAATGTGATGATGGCATCAGATGGCCGTATGCCGGTGGCGGCGCCGCGTTCGGCCGGCTGATTATGGATGATCCTGAGGCCGGCCAGGCCACAGTGGCAGGGCACTGTGGCAGACGAGTGCGGTTGAGAGTCCGGGCAGCTATTTTGTGCCTCCGGCGGCAAAAATCTGGGGAAAAATGAGCTTTTTTGCGTCAAAATGTCGGCCAAAATCGGCTTACGTAATCATCGTTTGCATGTCGAAATCAGCCAAGTATCGCCTCGAAATCCCGCGCTGAGGCAGCGAAATGGAGCCTTGGGATATAAGATCAATAACATGTGCCGCAGCAAAGCAAAATGAGAACATACCAGCATAGGTTCCCCCGCACCGGCAAAGGTTGCCCCTGCAGGCAAGCATCACAGGCAACAACAAATCTAAGCTTGGCGTCAGCACAATGGAATAGACAAGGAGAAGCAATGACTTACAAGCGCGAGCAGAGGTTCCCCCTCCGTGCAGTGTCACGCTCGACAACAGCTAAGCCAAACTTCAGTACTGCATCACATTCCGACGACAGAAACAACTTACAACAAGAAAAGCGGCGTGGATCAGTCCCGAGTTGTGAATAGTGGCAGAGCACTATGCCGGACGAAAGTGGTTGACAGTCCTGGCGGCTGTCTTGGCCTCCGGCCGCAAACGATCTAAAAAACATAAGCATTTTGTGCCTCAGAATGTCCGCCAAATCTGCTTACGTAAGCGTCGCTGACACATCAAAATCAATCGGTCGTGCGCGCGAGCAGAGGTTCCCCCTCCGTGCAGAATTGTCCGCGCACCATCACGCTCGACAACAGCTAAGCCAAACATCAGTACTGCATCACATCACAATGGCACAAAGAACTTACCAGAAAAATCCCGGTCCGAGCAGAGGTTCACCCTCTTATCAGGGTTCCGAGGTCAGAAGACAACAACAGCTGAAGGAGTAGGTTAATACTTTGTCGCATGCCATTGAGGGACGACATACCAGTAGTGCGCGAGCAGAGGTTCACCCTCTGACTTGCGAGAATGGAAGCGGCAACGAATCTAAATCCGTCATCAGCATCGACCATGAAGAAAGGTGACGACTCACTACTGCCCGCGCCGGGACAATGAAGATACCAAGGCTGAGCCGGACAGGACCTCCGAGCAGAGGTACACCCTCTGGGAAGAGTTCGCAAGCCGGCGTTGTTGTTGGTGGGGCTCGTCCACGAGCAAGGACAGTGACACACAAGGAGAGGTTGCTCCAATGTGCAAGGTTACGGTCCACAAAGAGAGCAGCGAAGCTATGTATGCGGTTAGCATCGTATCATATACCAACGAACAAAAATGACTTACAAGTAACAATGCCGCGTCCGAGCAGAGGTTCCCCCTCTCAGTCCGATGAAATCCACGAATCTGAGTTTGAAAATCAATGCGCTGTCAGATATGACCAAAAGAAACGGCATACCAGCAGTGGTTCCGCGTCGGGGCACAGGTTTGGCCGCTCTTGCAACATCAGGATGGGAGGAGACGGCGGGGGGTGAACACAAGAAGTTTGGTGGCCAAACGGATAACAACAGCGTTGCCGCCAAGCCAATGGCTGGCGAGAGCATGTCGCCACACGGAAGGGAGTAGAAAGTTGATGGCGCGGGAAGTCGGGGGCCACCGTTGGGAAACTAAAGAAAGGGTAAGCGCAAGTCCAAGGCAACACAACAGCAGAAGCTTGCCTTCGACTAATGCAGTCGCGTTGAGGAGGGGCAGACCAAAAGCCGCGCGTTCAAAGTCTAAGCCAGAGTCAACGCAATGAGCTGCGCAACATGACAGTACACACCGGAGAGGAGAGGCTTCATTGTCGACAGCCCCAAATGACGTCCAATTTGAAGTCAGCATCGAGTGGTTTGGAAGGGGGAAAGACTGAGGAGAGGAGTGAGTAAAAGGAGCAGGCATATGCAGAGCAACATACCGAGATAGACGACGGACGCGACGAGGGATGGTGGAGGAGTGAAGACAAGAAGGAAGGTGCGTGACCTTGTTGATGATTTGATGTTTTCACGGCAGTCAGTCGCGTGCATCACGTCAAGCCGGGGCCGATTGTCGGGGGCGGCGAACCGCCTTAGGTGATGATGGCCTGAGAATTTCTCAGGATGCCATAATGCCCGCCGACCATGATGGCGGGGAGCGCGTCAGTGGGCGCCGCATGCGACGCGTTGGGAATGTCGATAGCGCTGAAGGGCGCAAATACAAGCGGAGAATAGTAGTACTAGTTTAGTATAATGAGAATACTTACCGGGGGCCGCGGCCTAGACCGCGCGGCATCTCGCCTATGAGCGTCGGGGAAGGAAATGGAAGCGCGGGCAGTGTGCTCAGGGTCCAATGTCGTGAGCATCAGGGATGCCGGTATTATTACAGAAGCAGCCGACATTAGCCGAGGCCGCCCGAGGCCGACCTGATGTAACCCTGCCTGGGTCTCTCCTCTGTAGTCTCTTGCTCAGGTTGGCTTTGCTGCTGGCGCTTTTGGTCCTTTATTGGTTCCAAGGCTTTTATTTTCCTCCCTACTTGACACTGCCCTTTTTTTTTCAGAACTCAACCATAAATACACGCGAAATCACGCGTTTCTCGCGTGCTAAACCCGCGATTTTTCTCGCCTTGAGTTGTCGCTGCGCGCTCGACTTTTTGGAGCCATCACCACTCACGCTGGAATCCAAATCCGGCAATTGTACCGGTCCGTCTCGGACTCGCGCCCATCCACACCTGCGCATCAACTTAATTGGAAGAAGTTTTAGGCCGGAGCCTACCGCATCTTCCGAGGAGCCCCCGAGGTCTATCGCGGTACGCGATGCTCTGGAATTCCAGGAAAAACAGAAAGCCCCATTTCGTGCAGTAAGTGGGTGGGAAATGGCCACGAGGCCAGATTAATTTGATAGAATGATACGAATAGATGCCCTTACCCTAACTCCGTTGCCCGAGACGCCCAGCATGGTCAGAATGGTACAATCTTTGCAGATCAATTCTGGTGCCCACACTGATTTCCGTTTAATGCAACCGCTGTTGCGCTGTAACCCTCCGCGGCATTACCACTTGACAGATGGGGCCTGTCGCTTAGTCTGGGCGCGGTTAGTTCCGTCTCATGGAGTTCAACTTGGGCAATTTTCGATGCACTTCATCCTCTTGGAATTTCATGGTTCAACCTATACACACAATGCATTAGGGCCAAAGTTGCCCTCAGATGTACTCGCACACACTCGCCGTCGCTTAAAATGGCTCGCTTATGCCATAGAAACTGACATCTCTCCATTCCAGAGAATGTCAGTCAGCATTTCGCAGCCGCGATAACAACGCGGGCGGTGTTCGCTAAGCGAGCTCCACGGCCCGGTTGTGAGTATATAAGGCCACGGTCTTCCCATCATCGCGCACGTCTCTCTTCCTTTCCCCCATCCTCTCCCTTTACCACTTCCCGATTGGGTTGAAAGTCAACCTCACGTGCATCTTGCGTCTGCGGGCCAATGTGGGTGGCTAGAGTTGAATGGTATGGTTCGCTGCCTCTCTTCTTCTTCTCCCTTAGTACGTTGTTGGCTTCATTCTGATCACTGTCGCTGTTTACTTCATCTTTCATCCCCTCGCTCTTCACATACCCATCGTATATCATTACTTGGAGGTTGTTATACACGTAGATATAACAGTTCTCGCACTTACGCTTCTCCTCGCCTCGTGTTCTCTGCTGCTAACTCCCATTCCAGCTCATGACAAGCACGACCTGTAATCATGTGAGTACATCTTTGCTCCCCAGTCCTCCTCACTGACATTTCTTAGTTCACGACTTCCTCCGCGTCCGGCGTCTCCGCAGGTCGCTCGCGCTTACCATTCGCTAGAATGACTGGGCCCAACGGTTGCGACAAGTTGAAACAGAGCTGACCTTGCATCGGTTGGCGTTCTCGCTGTTGTTGACTAGTTTTGGGGCGATTCGCGGTCGAGTGTGGTGTTAAGTAATCTTGCGCGAGAGGTTTGTGCCGGTCGGCTCTGGTGTTAAGGATGCTAACTAAACTGCAGAGTCAGTGTCGGACTCGGCACCAAAGTCGACCTACTTGATGGAGGGCCTTCGGTGCGGGGGGAGACGGTGCTGTTGCCGCAAACAGCCCGGGCAGCAAGGTATGTTTCCCGTTGTCTTGCCATCTTTGACAACACTAAATCCTTGGTCAGTCTTACCGCTTGCAACGGGATTTGGGTTGGTCTTACGCTTCTCCTCGCCTCGCGTTCTCTGCCGCTAACTCCCATTCCAGCTCACGACAAGCATGCCCTGTAATCATGTGAGTATCTTTCTTTACTTCCCAATCCTCCTCACTGACCTTTGCTAGCTTCACGACTTCCTCCGAGTCCACATCCCGCTTCCCCGCCGTGACCTCTCTGAATTTGGTCAGTCCGTTGTCCCGGCTGCGTACGCTCGCGCTTACCTCTTGCTAGAATGACCACGCCCGGCGCAATCTGACATCACTTCGGTTGGCGCTGGCGCTATTGTTGCCCAGTTCGTCCTTGCTGACGCGTTTTAGGGCGATTGGCGGTCGAGTGTGGTGTTAGCACTTGCGCGAGCGGGCTGTCGCAGCAGACATTCGTGTCGGTGTGTATTCGTGTCGTCTTGCCGTGTTTGACACCAAATTCATGTCAGTCGCACCTTCCCGCGCGCGTTCGGCGGCTGTTGCAGAAGGCGGGAGCGGGAGCGGGAAACGTGGTTCGAGCAGCGCTGGCGGGAGTAGTCGGCATTGCAGCACCCTTTTTAGATAGACTGAGCTCGGCGCTGACAAGCTGGTGATTTGTAGGGTTGTTTGGCGGCAGGCAAAGGCGGCACGAGCGGGGGGAGGCGGCTTGGGGGTAGTTGTAGACAGCACCGGCTTGGTCTTGAGGAAGGACATGGTGGGCGAGCGGGAGAGGGTGAAGCGGGAGAATGACACGTGCCGTCGGGTCACGGACCCGACCGGCCGGGAGACCTCTGCGGTCATCGTAAGCTTCACATCCTTGCTGCTATGTCGAATGCTCACCGTGTTATAGTGCCGTTGTTGTTGTTCAACCGTTCTGGAGGAGAAGGTAAGTCCAATCTGTTCATTCAATGACACGCCTGCTTACTTGGCATAGCCCGTCTTTTCCACGCTTAAAATCGATGTCGCTCACAAACTTTCAAGGTAAGTCCTGACTCGTGCTTGTCCTTTGACGTGCATTGACTTGCCGACAGAGCTCCTTCCCAGCGGACTTGAATCCTCGTCTATGCCCTCTCCTGCAGGCTTCAATGTCGACCAAACGGAAACAGCGCTACTAACCTCGAAGATTGGTGTGTTCGGGTTTGGTCTTGCGGAGCTCGCGCTGGCGAATCCAGAAGTAGTTGTTGCAGTCTTGCGCAAGGTTCGTGGCGATTCGTGTCTGGTATTGGGGATACTAACCAGACAACAGAGTTAGCAGTGTCGATACCGCGGAACGACGACTTACTCGATCTTGTTGTCGTCACAAAGGTGTGTATTTGCGTTGTCTTGCCGCGCTTGACCCTGAATCCATGTCAGTCGCCGGCGGACACTCCCGCGCTCGTTCGACGACCCACCTCTCCCCTTCCCTCCACATTCGCCTAGCCCTGTGTCCCGTTACCGCTAGCGAGTGCGTGCTGCTCGTTCTTGAGATCAGCGCTGACAAACTTGCTGTTTGTAGTGTCCTTTTGGCACGAGTTGAAGGCGGCGGGGGTGGTTTGAGCAGCGTTGGCGGCCACTAGTGCGTGTTTTGCTCGTTCTCGAGATCGGCGCTGACAGCTTCGTTCTGTCTAGCTGCGATTTTGGCGGTCTTTGAAGGCGGAGGGGCCAGGAAACGAGGCTCGGGAGGTGTCGGAGCGGGCCAGCAAGCGGTTGGAGTCTGGGGCGGGGGTTGTTAGCGCCGTAAACAGGCGCGGGAGGTGTTGGAGCTGGTCGGCAAGCGGCTGGAATCTGGCGGGGGTAGTTAGCGCTGTAGACAGATTTGGGGCTTGCCGTTAGGTTGGTAGGCCCAACACCGTTCGCGGCGTCTTGAGGCGAGATGCGATCATGTGTCCCAGGGCAGCGAGCGAGCGGGTTGCCCGGTTAGTGAAGTGGGGCGGGAGTGAGCTGGTAAGCAACACGTGCCGTCGGGGAACGGACCCGAGAGGCCGGTCGTCGACCAGAGTCGTTGCCCGTTGTGTCATCGACGAGGAGGTCGCGCGGGCTAGGGTTAGGGTTGGCCTTTTGCTGTTGGCTATGTTGCTCATTGCGAAGTCAGTTCAGGCGTCGTTTCCAACGCAGGCGCGTGTCGTTACCGTCTCGTTCCAAGGGACTTTTTCGTCAAGCTATTGCCGACAGCCCACCGATGCTGTCGCTCTTCCGCTATAATGATCCGCACATCGAGAACCTTTTTATGCAATATGCGGGCTTTGCGTAAGTCTCAAAAAACTGCTGTTGCTTGTCTTTGGCTCAATACATACTACTCAGAGGCTGTTCGGGGAGCGGTAACGGACCAGCCATCATGGCCTGTCTTCGTGCAGCATCGACAAAAACGATCGCGACTGCGGGAAGCAAACTTTTGGCCAACTTGACGTCGGCTTTATTTCCCATCGGCCCAATCTTCGACGGTTCTTTCCTGCGCGAACGACCTGTCGAAGCATTTCAAAACGGCCACTTCGTCCGCGTCCCCGGAATCTTTGGGTGCGGGGTTGGCAAGCCCTTGTAAATACGACTCTGACTGTCTTCTTAGCTCCAACACCAACGAGGGTGATCATTGGTCCGCCGAACTGGACAATCCCCTCGCAAACACTTCGATGCCCAATGCGACACAAACGACGGTCTACAACTTCCTTGCCGGGCAATACCTCGACTTGTCCCGCTCGTCTTTTGACACAGCGGTCGCACAATTCTATCCCTTGACCGACTACAATGGCTCGTTCAGCCTCCAAGGACAGCAGATGTATGGCGAGATGCGCTACATATGCAGTGCCCTCTCTGTTGGCGGGGCCTTGAACGTGTCTGGTGTGCCCTCCTGGCAGTTCCAGTCAGCGACAGAGCCTGCTTCTATCGCTAATGACTGACATGCGTGCGTAGCTGGGACAACCCCACCCTCGGCTCTTCCCACGGCGACGAGCTCAACGCCTTCTTCGAAGACGACGCGGGCAACGATAACGCCAACGAAGCGGTAGTCGTCGCGATGCGCGAGTTCTGGAACTCGTTCGCCGTGTCAGGCTCCCCGCTTTCGCCGTCTGCCTCTGTTTTGTGGACGGCAAGTAATTCGTGGGACAGTTGCTGCAATGTCGGCTGAAGGCTACCCACAGGAAAACGGTGTCGATGGAGGCCCGCGAATACTGTTCCATCCCTCGCAGGTCGCTATGGAGCCGGTCGACCCAAAGTTGGCTGCGCGCTGTGCGTTTTGGCACTCGCTGAGCACAGAACTTGCAATCTGAATCACTCAATTTACGTCTTAAAGACTTGTATGTAACAAAGCGCAATGCGCGCAGATTGATTGATTAAATCTGCTTATATAACATGTTACCCCTCCCCGCACGGCTCGCTCCAACGCCAAGTCGCGCTCGCTCGCCAAGTCGCGCGAGCGAGAGCGTACTCTAATATACCTTTTTTTTCAGCGCACGGACCTCTAGAAAGTCATGTGCTTAAGGATTGCGGGGAGAAAAAATGGATTCTGAGGGCTATTTGGACGTGTCTAACGGCGGTCTCGGGCATGGTTTGGGCAGACAAGGCAGTGGGTCACTCTCGGGCTTTCCGGGCAGGGTTTGGTAGTGCAAAAACAATGGAATTCTATTTTAAGAGGTACATCCAGGCGCGCTACTTAAGACGCGTCGCGACGCGTTCGATGCCATCAAAACCAGCCCAAGTCCATCTCCGCATCCACATTGTGTAGACAACACACAGTCGCAAACTGTGCAAGTCCAGCGTTCGTTGGCTCGGACCTAGAAAAAAATGAGCTTGTTAAACCGCATAAGGGAAGCAAATACACACCCGCGATGTGAAGCGGCAGCGCGCTCCCAACGCAACTTTCAAGTCCACCCGTTCATTGGCCTCCGGCGGCCCGGACCTTCGAAAAAATAAGCCTTGTAGACCGAAAAATGGGGTCAAAAATGCACCATGAAATCGCGCGATGGCAACGGCAAGTCGGCGCAAAGAAGGAGGACGCGGGGGAGGCGCCGCCCGAGAAGAAGTCGGCGGGAGGGAAGCTGGACCGGCAGCGCTTCCGGAGCGCAAAGGGCAAGGGATGCGGGGAAGGCACCGCCCGGGAGAAGGAGGAAAGCCGGTCACAAGGCTTCCGAGGCAAAGTCAGTGATGATTGCGCAGGGATTGACAGAGAGTACTCACAAGCATGTCACAGGGGAGGCACCGCATGACCACAAGTCGGTCCGGCCCGGGGCAGGGACTGTGGCCGGTGACTCGGAGCAGGGATGGGAGAAAGACGATAACGCGGGGAAGGTGCCGCCCGAGAAGAAGTCGGTGACCAAGGACAAGGAGGAAAGAAAACCGGAACAACCGCACGTCCCGAGCGCAACTCAAGGCCTACATGACAAAGTCAGCTGCGATTCCATGAGTATTGGCTTCAAAACTTACCGACAACGGCAACCAAAGGCTGAGATGATATGACCAAGACTTGAAGGCCGAGTCGGCGGCCAAACTCGGACCCTCGATACCCGAATAGGACAGAACTGTGATATCCAGGGCGCGATGCAGGCCTCCGGCGGCCCAGACCTGCGAAAAAATGAGCTTTGAATCGTGTAAAAACAGAATGCTCACCAAAATACCTTCAAAATAGAAGTAAGAGGACGCGGGGGAAGCGCCGCCCGAACCCCGAGCACAAACATCAAGGGCGAGCAGGAAGACGAGGGGAAGGCGCCGCCTGATAAGAAGTCGGCCCCATGTACCCGTTGACCCGCAGGAAAATGGCAGCGCATTCCCTATATAACAAAGTCAGCTATGACTAGATGAGGATTGGCTTCAAAACTGACCCTAATGATAAGATGATATGAAGACAAGCCCATCGAGCCGATGGGCCATACAGCGTTGCTAGGCCACCCGTTACTCACGCCTCCGGCGGCCCGGACCTGTGAAAAAATGAGCTTTGAATCACGCAAAAGCAGCGCCAGAATGCTCACCAAAATACCATCAAAATGTGATGATGGCATCAGATGGCCGTATGCCGGTGGCGGCGCCGCGTCCGGCCGGCTGATGATGGATGATCCTGAGGCCGGCCAGGCCACAGTGGCAGGGCACTGTGGCAGACGAGTGCGGTTGAGAGTCCGGGCAGCTATTTTGTGCCTCCGGCGGCAAAAATCTGGGGAAAAATGAGCTTTTTTGCGTCAAAATGTCGGCCAAAATCGGCTTACGTAATCATCGTTTGCATGTCGAAATCAGCCAAGTATCGCCTCGAAATCCCGCGCTGAGGCAGCGAAATGGAGCCTTGGGATATAAGATCAATAACATGTGCCGCAGCAAAGCAAAATGAGAACATACCAGCATAGGTTCCCCCGCACCGGCAAAGGTTGCCCCTGCAGGCAAGCATCACAGGCAACAACAAATCTAAGCTTGGCGTCAGCACAATAGAATAGACAAGGAGAAGCAATGACTTACAAGCGCGAGCAGAGGTTCCCCCTCCGTGCAGTGTCACGCTCGACAACAGCTAAGCCAAACTTCAGTACTGCATCACATTCCGACGACAGAAACAACTTACAACAAGAAAAGCGGCGTGGATCAGTCCCGAGTTGTGAATAGTGGCAGAGCACTATGCCGGACGAAAGTGGTTGACAGTCCTGGCGGCTGTCTTGGCCTCCGGCCGCAAACGATCTGAAAAACATAAGCATTTTGTGCCTCAGAATGTCCGCCAAATCTGCTTACGTAAGCGTCGCTGACACATCAAAATCAATCGGTCGTGCGCGCGAGCAGAGGTTCCCCCTCCGTGCAGAATTGTCCGCGCACCATCACGCTCGACAACAGCTAAGCCAAACATCAGTACTGCATCACATCACAATGGCACAAAGAACTTACCAGAAAAATCCCGGTCCGAGCAGAGGTTCACCCTCTTATCAGGGTTCCGAGGTCAGAAGACAACAACAGCTGAAGGAGTAGGTTAATACTTTGTCGCATGCCATTGAGGGACGACATACCAGTAGTGCGCGAGCAGAGGTTCACCCTCTGACTTGCGAGAATGGAAGCGGCAACGAATCTAAATCCGTCATCAGCATCGACCATGAAGAAAGGTGACGACTCACTACTGCCCGCGCCGGGACAATGAAGATACCAAGGCTGAGCCGGACAGGACCTCCGAGCAGAGGTACACCCTCTGGGAAGAGTTCGCAAGCCGGCGTTGTTGTTGGTGGGGCTCGTCCACGAGCAAGGACAGTGACACACAAGGAGAGGTTGCTCCAATGTGCAAGGTTACGGTCCACAAAGAGAGCAGCGAAGCTATGTATGCGGTTAGCATCGTATCATATACCAACGAACAAAAATGACTTACAAGTAACAATGCCGCGTCCGAGCAGAGGTTCCCCCTCTCAGTCCGATGAAATCCACGAATCTGAGTTTGAAAATCAATGCGCTGTCAGATATGACCAAAAGAAACGGCATACCAGCAGTGGTTCCGCGTCGGGGCACAGGTTTGGCCGCTCTTGCAACATCAGGATGGGAGGAGACGGCGGGGGGGTGAACACAAGAAGTTTGGTGGCCAAACGGATAACAACAGCGTTGCCGCCAAGCCAATGGCTGGCGAGAGCATGTCGCCACACGGAAGGGAGTAGAAAGTTGATGGCGCGGGAAGTCGGGGGCCACCGTTGGGAAACTAAAGAAAGGGTAAGCGCAAGTCCAAGGCAACACAACAGCAGAAGCTTGCCTTCGACTAATGCAGTCGCGTTGAGGAGGGGCAGACCAAAAGCCGCGCGTTCAAAGTCTAAGCCAGAGTCAACGCAATGAGCTGCGCAACATGACAGTACACACCGGAGAGGAGAGGCTTCATTGTCGACAGCCCCAAATGACGTCCAATTTGAAGTCAGCATCGAGTGGTTTGGAAGGGGGGAAAGACTGAGGAGAGGAGTGAGTAAAAGGAGCAGGCATATGCAGAGCAACATACCGAGATAGACGACGGACGCGACGAGGGATGGTGGAGGAGTGAAGACAAGAAGGAAGGTGCGTGACCTTGTTGATGATTTGATGTTTTCACGGCAGTCAGTCGCGTGCATCACGTCAAGCCGGGGCCGATTGTCGGGGGCGGCGAACCGCCTTAGGTGATGATGGCCTGAGAATTTCTCAGGATGCCATAATGCCCGCCGACCATGATGGCGGGGAGCGCGTCAGTGGGCGCCGCATGCGACGCGTTGGGAATGTCGATAGCGCTGAAGGGCGCAAATACAAGCGGAGAATAGTAGTACTAGTTTAGTATAATGAGAATACTTACCGGGGGCCGCGGCCTAGACCGCGCGGCATCTCGCCTATGAGCGTCGGGGAAGGAAATGGAAGCGCGGGCAGTGTGCTCAGGGTCCAATGTCGTGAGCATCAGGGATGCCGGTATTATTACAGAAGCAGCCGACATTAGCCGAGGCCGCCCGAGGCCGACCTGATGTAACCCTGCCTGGGTCTCTCCTCTGTAGTCTCTTGCTCAGGTTGGCTTTGCTGCTGGCGCTTTTGGTCCTTTATTGGTTCCAAGGCTTTTATTTTCCTCCCTACTTGACACTGCCCTTTTTTTTCAGAACTCAACCATAAATACACGCGAAATCACGCGTTTCTCGCGTGCTAAACCCGCGATTTTTCTCGCCTTGAGTTGTCGCTGCGCGCTCGACTTTTTGGAGCCATCACCACTCACGCTGGAATCCAAATCCGGCAATTGTACCGGTCCGTCTCGGACTCGCGCCCATCCACACCTGCGCATCAACTTAATTGGAAGAAGTTTTAGGCCGGAGCCTACCGCATCTTCCGAGGAGCCCCCGAGGTCTATCGCGGTACGCGATGCTCTGGAATTCCAGGAAAAACAGAAAGCCCCATTTCGTGCAGTAAGTGGGTGGGAAATGGCCACGAGGCCAGATTAATTTGATAGAATGATACGAATAGATGCCCTTACCCTAACTCCGTTGCCCGAGACGCCCAGCATGGTCAGAATGGTACAATCTTTGCAGATCAATTCTGGTGCCCACACTGATTTCCGTTTAATGCAACCGCTGTTGCGCTGTAACCCTCCGCGGCATTACCACTTGACAGATGGGGCCTGTCGCTTAGTCTGGGCGCGGTTAGTTCCGTCTCATGGAGTTCAACTTGGGCAATTTTCGATGCACTTCATCCTCTTGGAATTTCATGGTTCAACCTATACACACAATGCATTAGGGCCAAAGTTGCCCTCAGATGTACTCGCACACACTCGCCGTCGCTTAAAATGGCTCGCTTATGCCATAGAAACTGACATCTCTCCATTCCAGAGAATGTCAGTCAGCATTTCGCAGCCGCGATAACAACGCGGGCGGTGTTCGCTAAGCGAGCTCCACGGCCCGGTTGCGAGTATATAAGGCCACGGTCTTCCCATCATCGCGCACGTCTCTCTTCCTTTCCCCCCATCCTCTCCCTTTACCACTTCCCGATTGGGTTGAAAGTCAACCTCACGTGCATCTTGCGTCTGCGGGCCAATGTGGGTGGCTAGAGTTGAATGGTATGGTTCGCTGCCTCTCTTCTTCTTCTCCCTTAGTACGTTGTTGGCTTCATTCTGATCACTGTCGCTGTTTACTTCATCTTTCATCCCCTCGCTCTTCACATACCCATCGTATATCATTACTTGGAGGT
This sequence comes from Mycena indigotica, assembly GCF_014461135.1. NCBI lineage: Eukaryota > Fungi > Basidiomycota > Agaricomycetes > Agaricales > Mycenaceae > Mycena > Mycena indigotica. The sequence goes on from NW_023503005.1 coordinate 133,184, forward strand.
TGTTATACACGTAGATATAACAGTTCTCGCACTTACGCTTCTCCTCGCCTCGTGTTCTCTGCTGCTAACTCCCATTCCAGCTCATGACAAGCACGACCTGTAATCATGTGAGTACATCTTTGCTCCCCAGTCCTCCTCACTGACATTTCTTAGTTCACGACTTCCTCCGCGTCCGGCGTCTCCGCAGGTCGCTCGCGCTTACCATTCGCTAGAATGACTGGGCCCAACGGTTGCGACAAGTTGAAACAGAGCTGACCTTGCATCGGTTGGCGTTCTCGCTGTTGTTGACTAGTTTTGGGGCGATTCGCGGTCGAGTGTGGTGTTAAGTAATCTTGCGCGAGAGGTTTGTGCCGGTCGGCTCTGGTGTTAAGGATGCTAACTAAACTGCAGAGTCAGTGTCGGACTCGGCACCAAAGTCGACCTACTTGATGGAGGGCCTTCGGTGCGAGCGGGGAGACGGTGCTGTTGCCGCAAACAGCCCGGGCAGCAAGGTATGTTTCCCGTTGTCTTGCCATCTTTGACAACACTAAATCCTTGGTCAGTCTTACCGCTTGCAACGGGATTTGGGTTGGTCTTACGCTTCTCCTCGCCTCGCGTTCTCTGCCGCTAACTCCCATTCCAGCTCACGACAAGCATGCCCTGTAATCATGTGAGTATCTTTCTTTACTTCCCAATCCTCCTCACTGACCTTTGCTAGCTTCACGACTTCCTCCGAGTCCACATCCCGCTTCCCCGCCGTGACCTCTCTGAATTTGGTCAGTCCGTTGTCCCGGCTGCGTACGCTCGCGCTTACCTCTTGCTAGAATGACCACGCCCGGCGCAATCTGACATCACTTCGGTTGGCGCTGGCGCTATTGTTGCCCAGTTCGTCCTTGCTGACGCGTTTTAGGGCGATTGGCGGTCGAGTGTGGTGTTAGCACTTGCGCGAGCGGGCTGTCGCAGCAGACATTCGTGTCGGTGTGTATTCGTGTCGTCTTGCCGTGTTTGACACCAAATTCATGTCAGTCGCACCTTCCCGCGCGCGTTCGGCGGCTGTTGCAGAAGGCGGGAGCGGGAGCGGGAAACGTGGTTCGAGCAGCGCTGGCGGGAGTAGTCGGCATTGCAGCACCCTTTTTAGATAGACTGAGCTCGGCGCTGACAAGCTGGTGATTTGTAGGGTTGTTTGGCGGCAGGCAAAGGCGGCACGAGCGGGGGAGGCGGCTTGGGGGTAGTTGTAGACAGCACCGGCTTGGTCTTGAGGAAGGACATGGTGGGCGAGCGGGAGAGGGTGAAGCGGGAGAATGACACGTGCCGTCGGGTCACGGACCCGACCGGCCGGGAGACCTCTGCGGTCATCGTAAGCTTCACATCCTTGCTGCTATGTCGAATGCTCACCGTGTTATAGTGCCGTTGTTGTTGTTCAACCGTTCTGGAGGAGAAGGTAAGTCCAATCTGTTCATTCAATGACACGCCTGCTTACTTGGCATAGCCCATCTTTTCCACGCTTAAAATCGATGTCGCTCACAAACTTTCAAGGTAAGTCCTGACTCGTGCTTGTCCTTTGACGTGCATTGACTTGCCGACAGAGCTCCTTCCCAGCGGACTTGAATCCTCGTCTATGCCCTCTCCTGCAGGCTTCAATGTCGACCAAACGGAAACAGCGCTACTAACCTCGAAGATTGGTGTGTTCGGGTTTGGTCTTGCGGAGCTCGCGCTGGCGAATCCAGAAGTAGTTGTTGCAGTCTTGCGCAAGGTTCGTGGCGATTCGTGTCTGGTATTGGGGATACTAACCAGACAACAGAGTTAGCAGTGTCGATACCGCGGAACGACGACTTACTCGATCTTGTTGTCGTCACAAAGGTGTGTATTTGCGTTGTCTTGCCGCGCTTGACCCTGAATCCATGTCAGTCGCCGGCGGACACTCCCGCGCTCGTTCGACGACCCACCTCTCCCCTTCCCTCCACATTCGCCTAGCCCTGTGTCCCGTTACCGCTAGCGAGTGCGTGCTGCTCGTTCTTGAGATCAGCGCTGACAAACTTGCTGTTTGTAGTGTCCTTTTGGCACGAGTTGAAGGCGGCGGGGGTGGTTTGAGCAGCGTTGGCGGCCACTAGTGCGTGTTTTGCTCGTTCTCGAGATCGGCGCTGACAGCTTCGTTCTGTCTAGCTGCGATTTTGGCGGTCTTTGAAGGCGGAGGGGCCAGGAAACGAGGCTCGGGAGGTGTCGGAGCGGGCCAGCAAGCGGTTGGAGTCTGGGGCGGGGTTGTTAGCGCCGTAAACAGGCGCGGGAGGTGTTGGAGCTGGTCGGCAAGCGGCTGGAATCTGGCGGGGGTAGTTAGCGCTGTAGACAGATTTGGGGCTTGCCGTTAGGTTGGTAGGCCCAACACCGTTCGCGGCGTCTTGAGGCGAGATGCGATCATGTGTCCCAGGGCAGCGAGCGAGCGGGTTGCCCGGTTAGTGAAGTGGGGCGGGAGTGAGCTGGTAAGCAACACGTGCCGTCGGGGAACGGACCCGAGAGGCCGGTCGTCGACCAGAGTCGTTGCCCGTTGTGTCATCGACGAGGAGGTCGCGCGGGCTAGGGTTAGGGTTGGCCTTTTGCTGTTGGCTATGTTGCTCATTGCGAAGTCAGTTCAGGCGTCGTTTCCAACGCAGGCGCGTGTCGTTACCGTCTCGTTCCAAGGGACTTTTTCGTCAAGCTATTGCCGACAGCCCACCGATGCTGTCGCTCTTCCGCTATAATGATCCGCACATCGAGAACCTTTTTATGCAATATGCGGGCTTTGCGTAAGTCTCAAAAAACTGCTGTTGCTTGTCTTTGGCTCAATACATACTACTCAGAGGCTGTTCGGGGAGCGGTAACGGACCAGCCATCATGGCCTGTCTTCGTGCAGCATCGACAAAAACGATCGCGACTGCGGGAAGCAAACTTTTGGCCAACTTGACGTCGGCTTTATTTCCCATCGGCCCAATCTTCGACGGTTCTTTCCTGCGCGAAAGACCTGTCGAAGCATTTCAAAACGGCCACTTCGTCCGCGTCCCCGGAATCTTTGGGTGCGGGGTTGGCAAGCCCTTGCAAACTCGCCTCTGACTATGTATCTCTAGCTCCAACACTAACGAGGGTGATCATTGGTCCGCTGAACTGGACAATCCCCTCGCAAACACTTCGATGCCCAATGCGACACAAACGACGGTCTACAACTTCCTTGCCGGGCAATACCTCGACTTGTCCCGCTCGTCTTTTGACACAGCGGTCGCACAATTCTATCCCTTGACCGACTACAATGGCTCGTTCAGCCTCCAAGGACAGCAGATGTATGGCGAGATGCGCTACATATGCAGTGCCCTCTCTGTCGGCGGGGCCTTGAACGTGTCTGGTGTGCCCTCCTGGCAGTTCCAGTAAGCGACAGAACCTGCTTCTATCGCTAATGACTGACATGCGTGCGTAGCTGGGACAACCCCACCCTCGGCTCTTCCCACGGCGACGAGCTCAACGCCTTCTTCGAAGACGACGCGGGCAACGATAACGCCAACGAAGCGGTAGTCGTAGCGATACGCGAGTTCTGGAACTCGTTTGCCGTGTCAGGCTCCCCGCTTTCGCCGTCTGCCTCTGTTTTGTGGACGGCAAGTAATTCGCGGGACAGTTGCTGCAATGTCGGCTGAAGGCTATCCACAGGAAAACGGTCTCGAGGGAGGCCCGCGAATACTGTTCCATCCCTCGCAGGTCGCTATGGAGCCGGTCGACCCAAAGTTGGGTGCGCGATGTGCGTTTTGGCACTCGCTGAGCACAGAACTTGCAATCTGAACCATAAGGAGGAACTGAATTTACGTCTTAAAGACTTGTATGTAACAACTGTTTTGCTGCGATTTTAACAAGTCAGTGATTCAAGACCAATTCATGCGGCAGAGATAAATCGCCGCCCAGTGGTTGGGCGGCAGTGGGGCGGCGGTCTGGCGGCATACCAGGTCTGACCGCCGCGCTTGCTACGAGTTATATTGTGGTTATCTTGTTAAAACCAACATATCTGGGAAGGAGTCATACCCAAGTGAAATCCCCCACCCAGTGTACCGCGTACCAAGTCTCGTGTATTGTTGTCAGTAGATCAGCAAACGGACTAAAATTGATGGGCGGCATCTGGGCGTCACGCGGGCGGCAGCTGAGGCTCGAAAAATTTGGCTGGAACATACCTGTTGGTCTCTTGAAACTTTGGGGCGGCAGAGTGGTGGCGTCACAAAACTTGGGCGGCAGTCACACACTGTGGGCGGCACTGGGGGTGGCAATCCCAAACTTCTGGGCGGCACCTGCCCAATGCCAGCGGTCAAGTAGGTCGTCGTGGACAACTTCAAGTCCTGAATCATGTCTGCATCGTGAGGTGAGAGACACACAGCACTGAGGCAGTCATGACTTGGAGCACAATATGAGCAGCGGGTGACAATGAGCTCAAGGTGGTGTGGGAGCAGGCCGCCACACTTTAGTAGTTGGCGGTAGTGAGGCGGTAGTCGGCGGCAGTGGGGCGGTAGTCAGGCGGTAGTCAGGCGGTAGTCGGCGGCGGCAGGGCGGTAGTCGGCGGGCGGCAGTGGGCGGCGGGCGGCAGTATGAGTAAGCATCAGCTCTGAGACATGTCAACGACGATCCAAGTGACGCTCAACGTCGCTCTCATTATTGTGCTTCTCTGGACACAGCGTGCTTGGATGACAACACAACTGACTTTCTTCTGGTACTCCTGGCTGGTCGACAACAAACTGAATACTGTCTATGGGCTTATTCTGCGTACACACTTCGTGGGTCCCAACGGATATCAGCCAAGGATCTACACCCGTCGACTTCGATCCGATAGCTATCCTGCTCCTCCAATCCCACTAACCGTCAATATCACCCGCGAAGTTCCTGCTTCCGCCGAGCAAAACATCGAGCAGAGCCCTGAAGTTGCCGCCGAGCGACCAGACTCAGAGTTGCATGCAAGCAGCTTGAAGCGTGTTCGCACCCCATCGCCCGTGTCAGAGGACCTTGAAGCACCAGAGGAATTGGTGAGGAGGGTGTTGAAGCAACGCAAAGTCAAGGGGAAGCGTCATCGTGGGCAAAACTCAAGTCGAAAAAGTAGTCAATAAAGCTGTTACCTTAAGTAGTATGGATGGGCGGCGTACCTTGCTTTGGGCGGCAGTGTGGTGGAGCACTCAATACCTGAGGCGGCAGTCGATGAAATACTTGAGGCGGCAGTCGACGACACGCGGGCGGCAGCCTGTCACGCTTGGGCGGCTGTACCTGAGGGGCGGCGGCACTGGGGCGGCAGCCAGGCGGCGTGGGCGGCGATTTATCCCATACCCAATTCATGACTGTCCATGATGAGCTGATTCTTTCTGCGAATCGAAGCTGTCGCACTCATGTCGCACCAAATACAGCAACTTCATCGACTAACCTTCAATCCATCCGAACGAAAGCTCGGACTTATCAGTCACGGACTCATGGTACCTACTCCGAAAGAAAGCTATGGACTAAAGCGGTTGTACTCAGGGTCAGAGCATCCAGGAATGATGTGAAAGCAACGTGAACCAGGAAACTGACTGCATGGATTACTCTGTTCTACGAGATATTAGTTGCTGTCCTACACTATGCGCTCCGCAAAACAAATTTTCGGGCCGCAGCCCACATCTGTTGGATTCCCGAATACATCGGGGCACAGAATGCCCACAATCGGTCCGAGCGAGCGCTGCCGCTGCCGCTGACGCTCGGGGCAGACGAGTCGGGTGTGGTCTCGATGCACTTCTTGAAAACATCCAGCGCATGCTGGGGGTCTTCCCAGACCAACTAAGCGAGAGTTCAGAATCGAGACCATGGTCTATGGAGCGACTCACGAAGTGGTTGACGCCTGGGAGAAGCTCAAAGTTCAGTGCGAGGTCGGGGTGTTTGCTCGATTCTTCTTCCAACAGCCACGGTGCCTGGACGACATTCCAGGGCTCTGCCGTCCCGCTGATGACCCACAGTCCCCGCTTCTCGTACATCCTTTCCCATGCCTCTCGCACCGTAGTGCTCCATAAAGCCCGTTGTGTTTGATTGTGAAGGAGCTGACGGTACTGCGGTGCGCCAAAGATATCGTCGTAGCGTTTTCCGGGTGCGAAGTCGACCATGGTCATGAGCTCTCCTGGCTGGATGCGCGCCAAGGTCGGGGTCTTCTTGGGGTTGGCGGGTGCAGGGTAGACAAGTTCAGAGATGGCGCGCTTCGAAAGGTCGCCATGCTCGAAAAACGCGCTGACCCAGTTGGCGAATGCGGCGGCCTTGTCGGCCACAGCAATGGCTGGATCGGTGTGGGGCATTAAGAGGCCATCCGGAATCGGCATTCCTAAGGAGAGAGTAGGAGCTTCTGTACCAGCGCAGTCAGGATTGAGGAAGAAAGGGAGGAGGAAAACAACACACGAAAGATGATGGCGGTATGGACCCATTCGGAAAGCCTCTCCCTTGTCGGCTCGGGAAGAGCGTCGATACTCGCCAGCAAGCTGCAGAGAAATGATACTCCTAGTGACCAGCCACAAAGCGCAACCCCGCCCGCCTTGGGAAGGGAAAGAGTCTGGACGATGCCGTCGACACACAAAGCCAAGTCTCGGCCTTGTGCAGCAACAAGTTCGACCCTCTCTTGCTCACTGCCGGTCGTGAACACCGCAAGCTCGTCTTCACGATAGAGGCTGGACCCCCCGTACTCGCGTCGGTTGATACAAACAACGCGAAGGCCGTTGGCAGATGCGAGTGGGTGCAATCGTTGGAAAGTCCCTGAGAACGAAAAATGAATAGAAACAATGGCAGGCGAAATTGTCGCCGCGATAAGAGACTGACCGGCGTGGAAGGTATGCCCATGGATGATAACCAGAGTGGGGTAGTCGTCGCCATTGGTGACGGGCCCGCTGTCGGTGTAGGTGAAGGTGACGCCATTCTCGAGAGTGAAAGAAAGCATTGGGAGTTCTGGAATCATGTTGCGTGTAGATGGTGGTTTAAGAGAGAGTTTGAAGCGTTACGAGAGCGAGGCGCCCACAGCCCTGAGCCCACAGGCATCTCGCGCTTGCGCGAGAAGAGAATAGACAGGGCCGGAACGGCGGAATCAATCAGTGGAAACTGCACCTGATAGCCACGGTAGCAAAAAAAGCCGCCTTCTTTCGACATATATGGCAAGCTTACGAAAGGAACGCACGGACTTTCCCGCCAGTCATCGTATTGTCCGTGGACAGGCGGCAATTGGGTGGTCAGAAATAACACCCGTTCCCAGTGTCGGACGATTACTAGCGTAATGAGTTCATCGGCGCCGTAAGTGGAGGAGCCGTTGTTGAGAATCTTCTCGATAACTTCGTTTGAAACATCAGCGAACCTTCAGGGTTGTGCAACGGAAAGAGTAAGCAAAATGTCACTTTAGCTATGACGTGTTGCCCGACGGTACCGAATGGATCTGCGCGCGTGTGGCCCTGAAATCCCGTGATGGATGAGCCCGAGCTCTTTACGAGTACGGAATGGAGGCAGTCTTGCTTTGCAATTGGTTGCACAGACTGAGAAAGGTTGCAGAAAAGTGAGAGTTGTCGTGACTCGTCATCACAAATCGTGATGCAGCATCAGCAGCCAGCTGACACAGCCTCGAGTAGCATGGTCAGATATAATACTTATTATAAGAAGCTGGTTACAAAGCCCGGTGCAACTAAATAATAAAGTTGACACAGGTATCTCCAGAACGTGAGGTACTAGTATGATAAGAGTTAAGGAATATAGTAGTATGAGAGATCAGTTTGCAACAGGGAAGAGGAGCAGTAGCTTTGAGGGTCTTATCCTTTGAGTTTGCCTCCAGCTCAGTCATCTTGATCACATACTGATATGTAGCACCTTGCTGCAAAGAGCTTGAAACCCTACTTAGTATGGAGGCTTGCTTTTGAAGTAACATTAAGCTGATTCTAATGGATGAATTTTCTGTCAGCCAATTCTATTATATATCAAGATTTAAGTATATTATAGATAGATTACTATACTATTTTATTCAGTTTTTCACCCCAAGGTGCATGACATACACAATAAACCTAATCTTTTCTTTCCCATGAGGGAATTTCATGCCACAAATCACAAAAAATCCTTTTTGGACAGATTTCAGGCCCAAATTTTGGTGGGACAGTATGACTGACAAAAGATTTTTGTCAGGCCAAGGCCAGTATGACACATAACCGATGGACTGAATAAAATGATATAGTTAGTCTCGATTCCAGATGTTCATGAGCAGCGGGCGAGCGAAGCTTGCCGGAACAGACACTTGACGTTGCCAGGGTAGTTTTTGATGGGAGGATAGGATAGGATAGGATAGAATTACCGCAGTGGTCCCAAATCGGAAAGCGTAGCGGGGTCCGTCTACATACTTACAGGCGTCTTGTAGTATGCTACGTATGTAAATAATCTCCACTGTTGTGATCAGTTGACACTTATCTGTTTCTCCCTCTGGTCGTGATGTATTGGGTACCTCCCACGACGGGATGAGCAACGCCAACCTCAATGTAACGCAGTGAGGAGTCGGAAGATGGTTCTCCATTTTCCCACATAAATCGTTGACATCCAAAGGATCCACCGATAAGAGCAGACTGTCTCGCAGCTTCAATTTAGATACATGAATGCAACCGGGTTTTTAGATATTAGCCTCTCTCATGTCTGTATGTTTCTTACTACCATTTAATAGAGCAGTAGAAAGTACAGCAATGCTCCTCTACAATGCTTTTATTTGAACTACTATGAAGTTCATGATAAGATTGCATGTGTAGGAAGCATGAGAGTCTAATAATGTGTCGGTCCAACATGGTGCAATTTGTGTACAGGTCATTGTTTCAGTCTTCAAAGAATTCAGACATAGGTAAGACCATTTACTCCTCATGTTGAACTACCCACCCAGCTGTGATTTAAGGGCCTGCGGACAATACACACATAGGGACTAACAGGCGAGAATTATGTTGACAGAAGTTACAATCTCGCATCACATAATATCAACGGTTGAAAGTGTTGTGGTGACTGCAACAACTCTCTGCCGTTGAAGTATTGAGATAGTAGGCCCAAGGTGATGTCGTTGCAAGGAATTATGATGCCAAGGAATATAGCATAAGCAATGAGGTCATCACACTCATCGCGGAGATAGACTGAGACAAACAAGGGCATGCATACTGGTACTCTACTCGCGTTGGTGAGATGGTCATAGAGGGACACCGAGTATTACACTTCAGTTCCTTAGACTAAATTTGACAGCAACAGTTCATAACAGCAGTGAGAGCATCTGGTTTGTTGACTTGCAATCTACTACTTAAAAAGTGCCTCGCTGACCCAACATTTTGCTGAGTAGCAGTAGTCGAACCCTTTGCATGTGGCAGAGGACATGCACAGGAAGGGGACAGGGCATTGGTGTGTGCACCAACCACAACACAAGGTCCACTGTAACCACATCTTCGAATAGTGTGCACAACACATGTCTAATGATGACGCAATATATGCCAGGACCAGTCTTTCACATCACAACCACAGACTATAGTCTGTATATATCATCCCCGAGCTTTGCCGGGCACCTCATCTGCTACATTTGAGCTGGATGCAAGGAGATCATTGTGATGATGATGGTAGGAGGGAGACAGATGAGGGGTGATGGAAAAGGTTGCTCACAAACATCTGGTGCAAATTGATCAGAGATGTTGCGTGTGCTGATATCTGATGATGTACATTTACTAGTAGCCACCTTGGAATAGCTCAGTAGTGGCCCATAAGCCTCAGGGTGCCAATAATTTATAGTGTATACTCAAGGCAAGGGTCCTTCAAGCAGCCCTGCAAATTTTTAGCAGCCAATTCATATGTCATGAACCTTACATGGGCTAATGATGTCAAATAACATAGTTATGAAAAATCAGTCAAAGATGTTAAAGATACCATTTTTTCTTGGGGAAATAGGTGTAAGTATAGGTTGACTAAGTAAATCTGCCCTTAATGGGGTCAGTAAAGCCCCAACAGCAAGAAAACAAGGAATTTTGGTCAGTTTGATAAGCAACTGGTAAGCATGTGCAACCCACCTGGCTAAATTGCACCAGATCTTCAAGGGCTGATTTCTCTGGTATGATGGGTGATGGCACATCCCCGCATCATATCCGGCATGTCCCCACCGAGAACAATCTGGGACCGAGATTATAATATAGTATGTGATTGTAGTTGTCCCAAAATGGTAAGTTTTTGTGATGGAGGCAAGAAAACAGTTTATTCACTTTTGAGGTTTATGTCACAGATAAAACCCGGCCTGTTTGCTCCGCTACTGTGGGCCTGCAACATGCAGCACGTAATGACAGGGAATAGGCGCCTCAGTAGGAGGAACACATACGTGGGAAGCACGTGACCAAGAATGATGTGTCAAGCCATTGCCGAGCCCAACTCAACACTAGAGGACTGGGGAGGAGTACTAGGAGGTTAGGAGTAGCACCTGGCCCACAAGGGATGTACGATCGTCCCCTCTGCAGCCAGGAATGGGAGTGAGGGGGAGCAGGAGAGGCCAAGGGTGTCTGATCACCCTCAGTGGGCCCACATATATAAGGCCCAACAGTGTACACTGTACTTTATTGCTTAGATCGTCTATTGTACCACTTCTCTCTGTGCAAGGAGGTACTGCCAACTCATCGGGCCCGAAACAACCCAATTCGACCCCGACCCTGACTTCAATAAGGGACCGTGTTAACAGGCCCTTTTGGTTCGATTCTACTCAGCTCGCTTCACCTGTAGGCCCGATGATCCGTCTGTTCGGTTCCAGGCATGCAATCTTAGGAGAAGTCTTGCATGGCCTGACCCAAAGCTTGACAGTTTATTATAGCCCCAATGGGGATTTTAGTCTGATGGAACTACTGACATCTTGGCAAAGGGTTTATTCTGTCAGGGGAACCTCCCTTTCGGCCCGGATACGCACCCGATTCCGGTCCGATTCCGGTTCCGACTCCGGTCCGGCCCTCCATCTCGCCCGCACAATCACCGATCTGTCAATGCCCTCCCGACGGTCGCCCTGGGACCTCGCCTGCGACGCCGCCCAAGCCTTCTGTGCCCGACAGCGGCAGCTACGGACAAGGAGTATATAGTCAGCTACCTAGCAGGTGGACCCTCAGAGTTTCTTCTCTTTGGATCCTCCCCTGCTAGGTCAGCTTCATTTGTATTCGCTTACCAATGTTCACGCTTTGGATCCTCCCCTGCTAGGACCTTGATCTCAGGCCTCCGGGGTTGCCCTTACAGCAGAAGAAACTCTCTACGGGATCAACCGGACAAGATTGCCAGGTTCGGCGCTGACTCAGGCTCGGAGTACGAGTCCGTTCCGCCCTCGTCACCGCCCCTGCCACTTGTCCCCTCCTCCTCTACTCCTGTGGTCCCCGCACCCGTCATGCCGTCCGGAGTCACTCCTACCGCAGACGCCCGGCTGGACTCACTCGAGGCGAAAATTGATAGCCTAACTGAGGCCCTTGCTTTACTCACCAACCAGGCTTCCGCTGCCGCTGCCGCCGCTAATAATGCTGGCGGACCCCAAACACCTTCGCCGGAGACGTCGATTCCGACTCCGACTCCGGTCCAGGGCGACTCGAAGCCCTTTTTGGCGACATCAACCTCGCCTCAAAATTGGTCTTGCGACCAAACCCCCCGTTCACCTTCAACGGCGACCGGAAACGCGGCCGCCGTTCCTCACGCGGTCCGCACCTACGCCCGCCTTGCCCCTGAGGCCCTCGTGGTCAACGGAGAGGCGAGCGAGGAAAAGGCCCTCCGCTATGCCATGTCGTTCATGGCAGAAGGACCCGCTCAGCAATGGGCGGAGCGCCACGGAAGCAAAGCCCCGTTTCCGTTTCCGTCCTGGGGGCTCGTTCGTTCCGAGTTTCGACTCCGGTTCGTCGAGGAGAACAAGCAAGATCACGCTCTCTCCAAGCTGGAGACTTCCGCCTATCACATGGGCACAAAGGATGTCTACCAGTACACTGACGACTTCGAGGACCTGATGGACCTCGCCAGATTCGAAGACGCGTTGATAAGCCGCAGTCTGGGACAGACCAGGAAACGACTATTTTTGTCGATTTTGTTGCTCAGCGCACGTCTCAGAGTTGACATGAGTCCCGAATGGTCAACTAGGGAATTACCTGCACAAGAACCAGTCAAACTCCAGTCAAAATCTATCAAATCACTCTCAGTGATTCCAAAATCTTGACTAGGAAAAGTTCGCAGAGCCCGTTCCTCGCTAGAATCTATCCAATTCTATGCAAAATACCCAAAGGGAGTGTATTCTAAAAGGCATATTCGGTTTGGCGCTCAGTGGAGACTCGAGATCGACTTCTCCTAGATAAGGGACACCCCTATCTCTGTTGGTATCAACGACTGACATTATTGGAACGTGGTTTCGGATCATGCTGGAGGATCGAGAGTGCCAAGGGACGGTTAAACGGCGAAAACCTACTCAATTGATTGGGGCCTGGACCTGTGATCAACGGCGACTCTAAAACACTGTCGAGGAACTGATCGTCTGAACATTGGAAATGCGCCAGGAGAGTTGGGACAACCACCGCTGAGGCCATATGCACAAGATACGAGTTATGGGTATCAATCGAAAGCTGGGAAGCAGAGCTATCCACTTATCCTACTCAAGATCGAGGGATTCTTCACAAGACAAACTAGATGGTCGCGAACACGGAAGATTTACACAGGTCATTGACTCCAATACACGCGATACCAGTCATCTGGACCTGGATTTTCGACTCTGGGCCGTATGGCGAAACAATACCTATACAATTATGCACATGGACTACTTTTCTTACTCGAGATTTTCCCTGATTCTATCAATTTCTGTTTAGTATTTATATCTCTGTTTTGTATTTGGCAGGTCCACGGATTGCCCCGCTCTACTAGGTGCATCTGGGGATCTAGCTCGTCAATCTACTGTAGTATTTTACTCATTTCGAATGTCACGCGTCACACTGCCGCTATTATACGAATTTTTTTCGCATGTCACACGAATTTCAGCAAAATCACGTCCTAAAATGGTAATTATTGACATTTCCGGGCGCCTCCGGCGCCAAGAGTTGCCTAATTAGGCAGTTATACGAATTTAAATTTTCGTATGCGATGTCACACGTAAAATGTCATTCGAATCGAGTAAAATACTACAGTATCTTGCTAGCTCTTTCGAAATAGTATCATCGCGTCGGAAGGATTATTGGTTGAGGGTTTCGGTTGCTGAATACAAGAGTTCCGGTTGCTGTTTATTGGGTTTCGGTTGCTGGTCGAGAGTTTAAGGCAGTTAGTTCCTGACTCGAGACAACTCAGAGGGTTTAAGGCAGTTAGTCCTGATCCAACGAGTATAAACTCTCCGGGCATCGTATTGGCGCTTCTCTATTGCTGAGTTTCGTCAATAGTACGCTTTGGGGCACGACAAATCAACGTTTTTCGCAAGAAACTCGTATCTACCCTACAACCTTACACATCTGTGCCAAGGCTCTGTTCACAGGGGCCTGTACTCGCACAAGGAGTTGCGATTTTTTTGGGTTTTGTGACTTTTCCTACTCGACATTATACATCTTTCTCTCTACGAAAAGTGGAGTTTTGGTTGTTTTTGTTGGTTTGGTTAGTTAGAGAGCTCATTTGCTGTCCCCACTCCGCACTCATCAGCGTTGGTCAAGGTGACCAAGTTCCGCCATGGACTTGATCCCTTGATCATCAACAACGGAATCACGTCCTCGAACGACCTCCCGGACCTCCGGGACTACCTTAGCTGGCGTACCCGGTGGAAACCTGGTGGCCCAACCAGGAAACACTGAAGCAAACCAGACAATACAACAGAACCTTGCTGTATTTGAGGACTATGACAGGGTACAGAGGTGAGTGACTAAAGAACATGTGATCTACAGATGAGTATGTAAGCCAGGCTTACACCCTCCCCCAATTTAAAACACCAGACCATGCAGTAAAAAAAGGATGAAGTACCATAAAGTGCAACGAACGGCGGACACAACCAAGACAGCAAACAGGACACCAGGCCAGCCAGGCACAGAGCCCACGAGGACCAGATGCCAGGGAGCTTATCCCAATCGACGGGCGGAAGCGAAGCTGAACCCCTAACCCGGGAAGAGCCAGGCCGTGACCCAGGGCGGCGCGCAGCCGACGCGACCGGTCCTCGTCGCTCGCGGGACGTGGTTGACAGTGGGGGCGTGTGTGGCGAGGCCGATGGGGACGCTGGAGCCTCCAGCGAGAGAGTTGGCGAGTTTGGTGAGGTGGTGGGAGTGGACAAAAAAGCGTGGCGCCATGTCACTAACGGCGTTCCCACGTCGAACGGCTCGGTGGGTTCTTCGGTGATGTCGGCGACCGCGGGCTCGGCCGAGCGGACCCGTCAGCGACGCGGAGTTGGGAGCTCGGGAAGCAGCGCGCCCGGCGCTTGTGCGGCGAGTGAAGCGCGGAGTTGTGGGTGCTGATGCCATGAAGGAAGGGGGAAAAAATGAGGAATAGAGCTAGTGTGTTGTAAAAAAAGTGGAAACCTGGTGGCCCAACCAGGAAACACTGAAGCAAACCAGACAATACAACAGAACCTTGCTGTATTTGAGGACTATGACAGGGTACAGAGGTGAGTGACTAAAGAACATGTGATCTACAGATGAGTTTGTAAGCCAGGCTTACACCCGGGCCTTCCGTCAATACGAGGCCCTGGTCCGGGCCAACTGATCAAGTCAGCCGCCCCCAAGACGCCTGGCGGTTTGATTCGGACTCCGTTTCCGGTCAACCGCATCCCGGCTCCGGCCCCCTTCCGCCCGGTGGCTCCAGTCGTGCCACCCGCGGCCCACGCCCCCGCTCCGGCGCCTCCAGCTCCTGTCCCTATGGAGTTGGATCGCACCAGGGCTTGGGGTGCCCCTCGTCGCGCCTGCTTCAGGTGCGGCGACCCAAGCCATCCCGGGATTGCCCCCTCCCCGCCGATGTCCGCTCGATGGACATCCTCGATGAGGTGATCCAACAACTCAGTGACGAGATGTTAGCGGAGTTGATCGCCCGCTACACGGACACAGCTGCCCTGCCGGAAACGGCAGCGGAGTCGATGGCCGGAGAGGATTTTGTCCCCCGCGACGAGTGACTGGTGTGCCCTCGTTCGCGTCTATAAATCATTTTGCCTCTTTGTATGATGAATGCAGTTCCTTGCCCTACAATGAGCCCGAAACAAAAGACACACCCTCTCCTGCCCCCGCCTCGACTCCGTCTCCGACTCCGCCCGCGACTCCGGTCATCGTCCTTCGCTGCCTCACTGCCTGGGAAAAGAAACTGCCCAAGCAGTATACTGTTGCCGCTGCCCCTGGGGCGAACTCCCTCCACCTCCCGTTGGAGCTAGAGTCCACCACCAGCGCGCTGAAGCTCTCACTCTCTGGGCTTGTCGACTGTGGTGCCACCTCTGACTTCATTGACACGAACTATGTCGCTCGGAATGGCATTCCGGTCCGCACTCTTGATCAGCCGATTCCGGTCTTCAATGTCGACGGCACCCCTAATGACGCTGGCTCCATCAAACAGATCGCGGACTTGGTCCTGCGCTACAGAGGCCATGCCGAACGAGTCCAACTGGCCGTCACTCATCTTGGCAAGCAAGACCTCATCCTGGGGTACTCCTGGTTGCGGAAACACAACCCAGAGATCAATTGGGAAACCAAGAATGACACGGTGTCCCCGCAATTGCTCGACCTGCCGCGAGGAGGAGCGTGTCGAACGGACCGAGTTGCGGCGACTCCAGTCGCTCCAGAAACGTCTCCGCTCCGGCCCGTTCCCCTCGGTTTGCACTATGGACCTCTCCGGCCCTGAGGACGGAGACGATTCCGACTCCGGTCTCGATTCCGACCTGCCTGATCTGACACCGGACTCGGACTCGGATGACGAAGATGACCAGCTCGAAGATGGTGACCGCATCTTCTACACCTCGTTTCGTCCCTCGGAGGAGATACGCGCAGGTAGCACCGTCTCGCAGCGCCTGGCCGAAGCCTTTGCCAGGAACTCTGCCCCTCCGAGATCCCGGACTGGGCTAAGGAGTTCCAGGACGTCTTCAACAAGGAGTCCTTCGATACGCTACCGGAACGGAGAGCCTGGGACCACGCCATTGAACTTGTCCCGACGCTAAGCCCACCAACTGCAAGGTGTACCCCATCTCGCCCCTCGAGCAACGCGAGCTCGACGCGTTCATCGAGGAAGGGCTTTCGACGGGCCGGATTCGCCCCTCCAAGTCTCCGATGGCGTCTCCAGTCTTCTTCGTCAAGAAGAAGGACGGCGGACTCCGCTTCGTCCAGGACTACCGTGCTCTCAATGCGATGACTGTCAAAAACCGGTACCCCCTTCCGCTGATCAACGACCTCATCAACCGGCTCAAAGGCGCTTGTTACTTCACCAAACTCGACGTCCGTTGGGGCTTCAACAACGTCCGGATCAAGGAAGGTGACGAGTGGAAAGCGGCTTTCCGGACTAACCGAGGCCTATTCGAGCCCTTGGTGATGTATTTCGGCCTGACAAACTCTCCCGCGACGTTCCAAACGATGATGAATGACATTTTCCAGGACCTCATCCTCTCCAGAGACGTCATGATCTACCTTGACGACATCCTGATTGCCCACTCCGACCTCCGGAAACACCGGCAGATCGTTCAGGAGGTCTTGCGGCGACTCTGAGAGCACAAGTTGTACCTCCGAGCGGAGAAGTGCGACTTTGAAAAATCGTCAATCGAGTACCTTGGAGTCATCATCTCCCACAACCATGTCGAAATGGATCCCGTCAAGGTCGCAGGCGTCTCCGCTTGGCCGACTCCGGAAAACAAGAAGGACATTCAGCAGTTCCTTGGGTTCGCTAACTTCTACCGCAGGTTCATTCGGGACTTCTCGACCCTTGCGCGCCCTCTGTTCGTGCTCACCAAGATGGACCAGCAGTGGACTTGGGGCGACGCGGAGGCCTCCGCGTTCCAAGCGATCAAGGACGCGGTCACCTCGGAACCGGTCCTGGCGATTCCGGACGACGCACGGCCTTTCCGACTCGAGGCGGACAGCTCTGATTATGCGACGGGGGCGGTTCTTTCACAATCTGCCCCGGACGGGAAGTGGCACCCTGTAGCATTCTATTCCAAAAGCTTAAATGATGTCCAGCGCAACTACGAAATCCACGACAAGGAGATGCTTGTGATCATCCGCGCACTCGAGGAGTATAGACACTTCCTCGAGGGCGCCGCGCACCCTGTCGAGATTTGGACTGACCATAAGAATTTGGAGTACTTCAGGAAGACGCAGCACCTCAACCGGAGACAGGCCCGGTGGTCCCTGTACCTCTCCCAGTTCGATTTCACGCTGCACCACAAGCCCGGCCGCGACATGGGTCGACCTGACGCCCTCTCCCGGAGACCCGACCACGGAGTCGATTCCGACAACTCTGATGTCGTCCTTCTGCGGCCTGAACTCTTCCACGTCCGCGCACTCAAGGGCATTTCCGTTTCCGGTCCCGGCTCTGAACTCCTCTGCGACATCCATGATGCCCTCTCCGGTGAGCCTGACCTGGAGGAGCCCGTCGCACTAGCGGCCCGGCAACTTCTTAAGGTTCAAGGTCAAGCTCGAGGCCCCCCCTCCTCACGGTCTGACGAGTGGGCCGTCTCCGGCGGTCTTCTCCATTTCCGAGGGAAGATCATTGTACCAAGGGACAGGGACCTCCGGAGACGCATCATCGAGCTCTGCCATGACACCCGAGTCGCCGGACATGCAGGTCGTTTCAAGACCCTGGAGTTGGTCTCCCAGAACTACTGGTGGCCTCAGATGTCTCGCCATATCGGCCGGTATGTTGCGACCTGTGACTTGTGCTGTCGCACCAAGGCACTCCGGAGACTGCCCCACGGAGAGCTGCACCCTACGGAGACGCCTCCGGAACGCTGGCATACCATCTCCGTCGACTTCATCGTAGAGCTTCCCGAAGCCCACGGGTACGACACGCGATCATGGTCGTCGTTGACACCCTCGGAAAGTGCGCCCACTTCTCGGAGTGTCATACGACGGTCGATGCAGTAGGGGCAGCCCGCCTCTACTACCGGAACGTCTGGCGGCACCATGGGACTCCGGAGAAGTACGTCTCCGACCGCGGCTCGCAGTTCATCGCAGACTTCACCCGAGAACTCTGGCGCCTAATCGGCATCAAGCCTGCCACGTCCACCGCGTACCACCCGCAGACAGACGGTCAGACAGAGCGCGTCAACCAGGAGTTGGAGCAATACTTGCGGATCTTCACCAACTATCAGCAGGACGACTGGGGACGAGCTGATTCCGGCCGCGGAGTTTGCCTACAACTTGCGGATCTTCACCAACTATCAGCAGGACGACTGGGGACGAGCTGATTCCGGCCGCGGAGTTTGCCTACAACAACCACGTTCACTCCTCCACGCAACAAGTCCCGTTCATGACGTACTCGGGCCAGCTCCCGCGCATGGGCTTTGAACCCGGAGTCTGCTCCGCTATGGAGTCTGTGAACGAGTTCCGCGACCGGATCGCCACTGGTGTTGCTGAAGCCAAGGTAATGCATATGGCGAATTATTTTTTTGATTTAATTGCCATTTAGCCATGGTTTTGCCATTTCGCCAGGTTTGATTGCCAGGTGGCAATAATCATGTGACTTGCAAATAAAAATATAATTTTTACATAAAAAGTTACAATAAATCAGCAACTTTCCAGCCTCCCTGACCTCCATGCCGCACTACGTTGACCTTTTGGACCTCTTCGCGAGGAATAACGCTATCCAACGCATCTTTGATCAAGTCAAAAGAATATACATCGCCTTCCATCAGTGACAGCGAGGCTGCGTGCTTCTTTTTCTTCTTTGCTGGCACCGGCAGTCGTTCAGGCAACTCGTCGTCCGAGTTCTCACCACTGCTATCCACAGTACCCACTCCATCCACTTCCTCCTCCTCCGCGAGTCTCTCCTCAAGATCCCTGTAAACAGCATCAACACCTGTCGTCCCATCCTCCGGTTCTGAATCCGCGTCATTCAAGGCATGCAGGGGTGCCTGCCATTTGTCAAGACTCGTGTCGCGCTCCAACGGTGTGGAGTTCTCCGCGGTTAAGCGTGTTGCTGGCTGCTGTGTGGCTTGGGCCGCTTGGGTGGAGGTGGTGGGCGGTGAGGCAGCGCTGGCCTCGGCTCCTGGTTTTTTTGACTTGACCGGCGGCGCACGCTGTCTGGCTTCTTCAACGAGAACACTGCGAATCTTGGCCAACTTGGAGAAGGTATCAACACCCAAACTGTTCCGTTTCGCAGATTGAATCCCATTGCACGCTGAAAACAACCGTTCAATCTCGGCAGAGTGTGGCACAAGGGATAGCAACGCCATCGCAAGTCCTTTGAGCGGGTGGGCCTTGATCGAGATGGCCAACCCCTTCCACCAAGCGCTAGCATCTCGTTGGCCTCCAATAAACGGCTCCTTGCAGGTGAAGTACCTGCCCATATCCTCGGTGAGTTGTCTTGCTTCGTTCTCCTCCCATCCCCACTGCTCAGCAATTTCAAGCGCTGTTTGTTTCAAATCGCGGAGGGTATAGCCGGGGGCATCGTCGATGACAGCAAGCTTGCGGCAGAGAGGATGGAGAAACAAGGCGAGACGATGGACGGGTGTCGCCATCTTTCGGAAGCGTTTATCGACTACGCCGCACGCATATGTTCTGAAGGCTTTGAACTCGGGGGTGGGGTCCTCTTTTTCGTCTACAAGCGACAGCTGACGGGCTGCACCTAGCAGATTTAGCATACAGTCCGCGAGGTTTACCGCCCTTCCTTCCGACGCCGCAATAGCATCAACGAATGGCCGGGCGAAACGGACGATACGAGTTGCCCAAGACCAGAAGTCGTCATCGTGATCTTGCACGATCCGTATGACATCCACGTTCACTGGTGAGTAGCCATCTGGGGGCCATCGCGCATCTGGATGTGCGACGAGAACGCTGAGTGGTGCACGATGTGCTAGGATGCTCATAACGAGCAGAATCAGCGCATACCAGCGGGATTCGCAATTTTTCTTCAGCCCGCGATTGACTTTTTGTGCTGATGCCGCTTCTTTCAGCTGTCCACCCCAGAAGTGTGAACTATTGAAGAAGGTGACTACGCGGTTGGCGCGTTGGACAGCTGACTTGACGGCTGGGTAGCGACACATTTCGCCAACCAGTGTATTCAATCCATGTGCCCAGCAAGCTAGCGGCTATTCACAAGTGAGTTTAGACTTTGAGATAGTTATTATTCACGCACAATTATCCACTTATAGCGCGTTTTGAAGAGTTTACGAAAGCATTGCATGACGGTTGGATTGTCGGTAACAAGTCCCAGTAAGCAGCTTGCGTTTTCGACGCCCATCTCAGTCAGCGCTGTTTCAGCAGCGTCAAGGATAGCGTGGGCATTTCCGCGTTTGCCCGTCAAATCTTCGAGGCCCAAGATAATCGTTGGCTCGCCAGCGACTGCAACCGCTGTACCATAGAGCGAGCGCCGAAGCTCGTCTTCCCAGCCGTCGATGATCAGGGTCCCGCTCCGCTGCATTGCGTGGAGTCGGTCCACGGTTGCCAAGTGGACTTCGCTGTGCTCGGCATCGAGCAATAGTGTTGACATAACATTGCGGGGACGCAACGTGGAAAGACGGTCGGATGGCATTGGTGAAATCGGCAAGGAAGATGTTGTCCGCATTAAGGAAAGCAGTGTTGGAATGGACGAAGTATCGCAACAATTTACGATTGGCCCCATCCTCTTGTCCCTGTGTCATGGGATAGTCAACGACGCCGAGTAGATTGCCTTGTGTTTTGGGTTTCTTCTTCGGCGGCTCACCAGTGACAGGATCGCGAACAACGCTTGCGTTGCTACCAGCGGAAGCCGCTGTCGCGATAGCAGGTGAACTTTCGTCGGGACTTTCGGGAACCTTCTTGTTTTTCATAACAATATGTGCTGCTGTCCGTGCATGAGCCGGGGCAGTGGGACATTTCTTCGCCGAGATGGTATGGTTTGCGAGACGGTTTTCGCGATGTTCAAGCTCTGCGGAGCAGTAGTTGCATGAGAAGACTTTTCGCTTGGAGCTGTTCTTGACAAGCCGTAGATAGGTAAAGTGTGCGACATAGAATGCGTTGAGCTCCCGACCAACCATGGTGTGTGTGTGTGTGCATAGATGTGTAGAATAAGCCTATATAAATAAGCTATGCGCATCAAAACTTCAAAGCAGCGGTGCTTTGTGCAACTGTTGCTTGGTCCAGCAATACAATTATGATTAAATGACCAGGTCTCGTGATTTTTTCCAAACCAAATCGCCACCTTGGAATTTCCCACCCCTCATTTTGCCAGGTTGTGCCACCCTGGCGATTGGTTGAATGGCGAATTAATTCGCCAAAGCCAGCAGCTTTAAGCCAAGGCCGCGCTCACTAAGGCCAAAGAGGAGTACAAGCGCTACTACAACCGGAGACGCACTCCGTCTCCCGGAATTTAAGGTTGGCGACCGTGTTTGGCTGGATGCCTCAGACATCAGGACGACTCGCCCCTCGGAAAAGTTCTCCCATCGCCGCCACGGACCGTTGATGAGTGCGGAGTGGGGACAAAGCAAATGAGCCTCTAACTAACCAAACTAACAAAAACAACCAAAACTCCACTTGAGATAGAGAGAAAGTTGTATAATGTCGAGTAGGGAAAGTCACAAAACCCCAAAATATCGTCGACTCCTTGTGCGAGAACAGACCCCTGTGAACAGAGCCTTGGCACAAATGTGTAAGGTTGTAGGGTTGATACGAGTTTCTTGCGAAAAACGTTGATTTGTTGTGCCCCAAAGCGTACTATCGACGAAACTCAGCAATAGAGAAGCGCCAATACGATGCCCGGAGAGTTTATACTTGTTGGATCAGGACTAACTGCCTTAAACCCTCTGAGTTGTCTCGAGTCAGGAACTAACTGCCTTAAACTCTCGACCAGCAACCGAAACCCAATAAACAGCAACCGGAACTCTCTTTTAAACGGCAACCGAAACCCTCAACCAATAATCCTTCGACGCGATGATACTATTTGAAAGAGCTAGCAAGATAAATTGACGAGCTAGATCCCCAGATGCACCTAGTAGAGCGGGGCAATCCGTGAACCTGCCAAATACAAAACAGAGGTATAAATACTAAACAGAAATTGATAGAATCAGGGAAAATCTCGAGTAAGAAAAGTCGTCCATGTGCATAATTGTATAGGTATCGTTTCGCCATACGACCCGGAGTCGAAAATCCAGGTCCAGATGACTGGTATCGCGTGTGTTGGAGTCAATGACCTGTGTAAATCTTCCGTGTTCGCGACCATCTAGTTTTGCTTGTGAAGAATCCCTCGATCTTGAGTAGGATAAGTGGATAGCTCTGCTTCCCAGCTTTCGATTGACACCCATAACTCGTATCTTGTGCGTATGGCCTCAGCGGTAGTTGTCCCAACTCTCCTGGCGCATTTCCAATGTTCAGACGATCAGTTCCTCGACAGTGTTTTAGAGTCGCCGTTGATCACAGGTCCAGGCCCCAATCAATTGAGTAGGTTTTTCACCGTTTAACCGTCCCTTGGCACTCCCGATCCTCCAGCATGATCCGAAACCACGTTCCAATGATGTCAGTCGTCGATACCAACAGAGATAGGGGTGGCCCTAGTCTAGGAGTTGTCGATTTCGAGTCTCCACTGAGCGCCAAACCGAATATGCCTTTTAGAATACACTCCCTTTGGGTATTTTGCATAGAATTGGATGGATTCTAGCGAGAAGCGGGCTCTGCGAACTTTTCCTAGTCAAGACTTTGGAATCACTATGAGCGATTTGATAGGATTTGACTGGATTTTGATATGTTCTTGTGCAGGTAACTCCCTAGTTGACCATTCGGGACTCATGTCAACTCTGAGACGTGCGCTGAGCAACAAAATCGACAAAAATAGTCGTTTCCTGGTCTGTCCCAGACTGCGGCTTATCACCGTTCAAGATAGTCATGGAGATCAGCAAAGGTGCCTACAAGCTCGACCTCCCTCCGCGCTACTCGAAGCTCCACCCGGTCTTCCCTGTCGTCAAGCTCGAGCTCGCCCAGGACGACCCCTTCGACGGACGCCCCGGCTATGACCAGCCCCCTCCGGACCTCGAGGACGGAGTCCCGGAGTGGGAAGTAGAGGAAATCTTGGACGCAAGGGTGAGGTATAAACGGCTGAACTACTTCGTCAGATGGAAAGGCTACGACGCATCGCACGACCAGTGGGTCTGCTTCGACCGTGTCTTCGCCCTGGAGAAAATTGCGGAGTTCTATCGTAAGTACCCTGGCAAGCCACGACACATCGCCTCCGCGACCTTCGACTCGATTCTGTTCCGGTCTATGCGTCGAGACGCCGCATTCAGGGGGGTGATGTCAGGGGAACCTCCCTTTCGGCCCGGAGACGCGCCCGATTCCGGTCCGATTCCGGTTCCGACTCTGGTCCGGCCCTCCATCTCGCCCGCATAATCACCGATCCGTCAACGTCCTCCCGACGGTCGCCCTGGGACCTCACCTGCGACGCCGCCCAAGCCTTCTGTGCCCGACAGCGGCAGCTACGGACAAGCAGTATATAGTCAGCTACCTAGCAGGTGGACCCTCAGAGTTTCTTCTCTTTGGATCCTCCCCTGCTAGGTCAGCTTCATTTGTATTCGCTTACCAATGTTCATGCTTTGGATCCTCCCCTGCTAGGACCTTGATCTCAGGCCTCCGGGGTTGCCCTTACATATTCATGCAAAAACTGTTAGTACATGATGATACACATATGACAAGTAACAAGTGAGCATATGGGGCAGTTATTGTCATATGATATGTATATATAGACAATATATAAAGGCCTGGTGGAGAATACATTCCCTACCAGTTGTACCCTATCTACGGTATCCTGCAGAATTGCTGGCGCCCTAGCAGGCAGATTCTTAGAGTTTCTTCTCTTTGGATCCCTTGCTAGGACTCTCATTGGAGCCTCTAGGGTTGCCCTCACAGTTTTAAACCAAACTGAACTTGGCTAACACTACTCTAGCCTCTACACAATTGTATATAACATACTGCCCAATGTACATCCAATCTGCACTGGGACCTAGTGCTCATCCAATCTCATTCCTAGAACCACTACTGCTATAAGACCTATACCTATACTGTAATAGTACTGTCCACAATTATATTATGCTAGAATATATTTTGAATATATTTGAATAAATATGATTATAATATGCCTCCTACATATTCACTGCAAAAATTATTGATATGGAAAAATTTGAATATGATTATATTATACTAAGGTCATATTCATTATATATTCACAGATATATAGTATCACCCATTCAAAACCTTGTTTATTAGAAACATACTCTAAAAGCTCTGTTTCACAGTGTTGTTGATCAGGGGGTTAATAAGGGTACCCTCACAAGCTAAGGGGTTAATAACAGAATGGGGGTTATTAAGGGATGTGAAATTAAGGGTCTTAATAAGGGTATTTCCTTTTTGAGAAGTAGTTGATATGAGTGTTTTAAGTGCTATATAACAGTATTAAACCAATGCTAGGGCTATATAATCCTCTTATCATAAGACCTATAAGCATTGGTGAGTATTTCCCCTATGATTGTATATCTATCTCAGGCTGGAAGTTAATCATAACCCCTATTGCTAGGACAGGAGCAATTGTCAGTTCTCTAATAGGAGTAATTGTCAGTTCTCTAATAGGACTAAAAATATCAATAAGATAAGTATAGTAGAAATTTAATAAATCTTCTAATCAAAGGCAGCTATCTTTAGAGATGATCGATAATTTTGATGGCATCATTAAGGTTATTAAGGGTCTTATCATCATTCACCTTCATAATAAGGGCTTATCATTATCATATTGCAAAGGGTTAATATCAATAACCCTTAACACTTATCAACAATACTGCTGTTTCAAGACTAGTTGCATGATAATTGTATATGGATATATGACTTTCCCCTTACAAACCAATGGCCCTTCATTTCAGACAGTTCACTAACTACTGTCCTATTTCGATCAGGTGTCCAGCACTTTTTTCAAAATTTGGGAGGAAAAAAATTTTCTTTTGATTTAAGCTGATTTTTGGCGAGGACTTTTTTGGTCAATGTTACGCGTAACACGAACACTTGATCAAAATGGGTGGCTTTCCATAAGAATAAAAACATTGTTTTCGAATAGAATCTATATTTTGCTGCGATGCTGGGCCTTCCATCAGGACCCCGAATCGGAGATCTCTCGCTTAAGCCTTGTAGAGGCCTCGAATAGACTGGAATCTGAACGAGGGCTAACCCCCCCCTCGTTCAGATTCCCCATCACACGAATAGACCGTTTCGGGCGAGATTTGGTCACTGTGACGGCGTTACATGTCAGCCGCATTCACTCACCCACTCTGCTCGCTCACGACGGCCACGGCCCTGCCACGCCCAAACCCAAGTCCCGTAGTCACCAGCAATATGTGGTGACCTTGATGGTCGCTCACTGTGCTCCTGATGGTCAGCCTACGCGAAGCCTTGAAACTGGCATCGACAAATTCAAGTCGCGTCGGTGGCCAATTGGGCTTATTTTATGGCTATCGGGAGCATGCCTTCCACATGGGATCGATGCTGTTCGTTTCAAAGGAGGATTTGTGGTGTTTCAGAGGAGGATTTTGGCCATTTTAGGTGAGCTGTTCCATGCTATTCCATCGCGTATCAACAACGCAGAGTTTAGGAGCCTCAAAACGAAAATTTCAGCTCTTCAGCATACTTGGCACTGCTCCGACAGGTCGCGGAGGAAAGGATGGGGGAGGGCATATATAAGGTGCTCAGATAACATGGTGCGTTGTCTATTTCCGCTGTATCTCCTCGTCTCAAAATGTCTAGTACACTGGCAGACCTTTTCGAGTTCACGAAAGTGAATGACACGGTATACTATCGTCAGAAAGGCAGTGATGCGTGGAAAGAGTATCCGACTGGCTATCCACCGCCACCTGTGCGTCTTATCTATTACATTCTTCAATTTACATCTGACATCCATTGTAGAATGTTATTACTTCGACAACCCTTGGGGGAATCCAAAAACAAAATCAAGATTATGCTCGTCATTACCCAGGTGGACCACAAGGACCAATCGAACCCGAATTTCAGGTATATTCATGTTCTCGTCCAGCCGGCGATGCTAATCTCAACTTGAGTTTGAACTCCGCCCTGTCAATCCAAATCCAGATGATATTCCAATCGACCCAGTGCTTCTCGAGCCCCAACATCGTCTTGCTGGCAACAATCCTATCCATTCCTCCCCTCGTCGCCCTCTTGACCCTGCCACTATAACAGCACTCAGCGGCCGACCGAAAACGGAGAAAGTCGGAGGTCGACGTGTTGTGGACAAAGGGAAAAAACGTGCGCGTTCCCCAGGCTCTGATGTAGAGGATGGTTGTCGTGCTCCGGACAAAGGTAAAAAACGCGCCCGTTCGCCAGGCTCTGATGGAGCGGATGCTCCAAAAACGAAGCGTGGGCGCAAAACCGGGTCGACAAACTTCAGCACTCGTGAAACCACCAAACTACTGTCAATATTGGAGGAGGTGCTGCCTGTAGGCGGAAAAGGTTGGCAGAAGGTTACGGTGACATATAACAGTTGGGCAAAGCCAAAGGGCTTTTTCGGAGCGTGATCAACGCTCGCTCGAGACCAAGTTCAAGGGGGTATGTTGTAATTCTCATTAC
Organism: Mycena indigotica; assembly: GCF_014461135.1. Lineage (NCBI taxonomy): Eukaryota > Fungi > Basidiomycota > Agaricomycetes > Agaricales > Mycenaceae > Mycena > Mycena indigotica. Next base: position 159,874 of record NW_023503005.1, read on the forward strand.
CTACCTTATCTAATGCCGAGCAGATCCTCAAAACCAAACAGCCAACTGGCAATGCCACTCGCTCGCCCATCGTTACCAAGGCTCTCGGAATCGAAGACCTTATTAATCAGAAGGTCGGCGCTCGTGATCTCAGCGATGGCGAAGACGAAGACGACGATGTTATCGAAATCGAGTCTGACACCTCCATGTCTGATGTCGACAGTGACGATGCTCAGCTAACCGCTGTTGCACGTCGTGCTCCATCGCCATTGTTGCCCCCTCGCAAATCACGTACAAGCGCACCAGAGCTTGTGCATACTATTGCTCATGCTCTTGGCCCCACATCAACCCGGGCTCGCGAGGAGTCACGCAATCGGCGCTCGAATGAGAATGCGCATATCCTTTCCCTTACACAACAAGTCGGCCTTCTCCAAACCGAGAACAACAATCTCCGAACCCAAGTCTTTGAATTACAGCGTCAACTTGATCGTGCTGAGCTGCGCCTCGAGTTCCAGCAGTTTGCTCCAGCAGATAACAACCCTCGACATAAATCTTATCGGAAGTCTTATTCGGAGCGGCCTCATGGGGAAGACCTTAAGAAGTCTTACTATGGCTACCAACGTGTTCGGGGCCGTCTTCGGGTGGAGGAGAAGTACCGGGATGGAGGGAGAAGGACAACCTGGGTTACCGATGCGTCTTCGGATGCAACTGACTTTGACCTTCGTGATCTCAGTCGTCCGCCATCATCTCATCGACACCGCCGTAGCCCTTCCCCTGTTGCTGGCCCTTCCAACCTCTCACATGACGACAAGGCCGCACTGCCTACAGTTGATGGACAGGCAGCTGAGCTTGTCATTACCCCCCGTCGTGGCAAAGCAATGACATTCGTAGTCAGTCCTTCAAAACAGTAGATATATAGTATCTACTTACCTTAAGCCTAGTCTCTCTTCTATTCCTGTTCTTACTTCGTAGATAAAAGCATTTTAATTGTAGTAGCTACTTTCTTCCCATTTACAAAGTACTACTCGTAAACAGCAAAGTTGTGGAAGCGAGCTACTCTGTCATTACGACGCTGATCAGCAAATAACATTCTCTCAAAGTTACACCAGACTTCTTCGTCTTCCTTTGTTGTCTGCCAGATTGGTGCATAAACGGTACGGATTTGGTTATGGCCAACACGAACAGCACGAAGATTATGCAGTCGGATGCATATCTCGAGTAGATCGCCCCGACCTTGCTCATCGCTGATATCGAGTGGCATTCGGAGCCTTCCAAATGCACCCTGCAAGCTCCGCATTCCCCATTCTGCTGTCTGTCGGTAAGATAAAAGCTCCCGCCCAAATGCAATACGCTCTTCGATTTCTGTCCTTGTCCCAACGAGCTTCTGACCTGTCTTGATTGGCGCTTTAATTTTCCCTTCGATCTGGGAACCACGAGGAAAGGCAGTGTCAGCGCAAAGCCAGTAGCCATCTGGCGTCCGTGTACGGAGCTTCTCGTAAATGCCTTTGGCGACACGAGAGTCATGCCAGCTGCCTGGCGCATTGAGCCGTGCCGCAATGACAGTTCCTGGATATCTTAAGTTTGGAATGAAAAGAATCAAAGAGAGAAATATACCTTCAGGTGAGAAGCAAAGAACAGAGCTCACAAAATGCTCAGAGAGCCATCCATTGTAGGTTGCATTTTCAATTTCCATGTCAGCAGAGGTTTGGACAGGTAGATTGAGCCCGTCGATTGACGCAAATGCACCGACAAGGCGGGGATGACACTCGAGTATTAGCTGATTGTAGTGCTTGAATTGAGTGTGGGTTTTCGGCCAGCAAATCTGGGCTTCGGGAAGACGGAGAAGCAACGGTAGGAGGATTTTGAGACCAAATGTGATGTATCGTGAGACGGTGGATGGAATAAGAGCAAAAACTTGCTGGAGTGTGATTTCGCGCATCGTTGAGTTGAGAAAATGGAGTACAAGTCCAAGGGCACCTGCAGCATCGAGAGAACGACCTCCAGGACGAGGGTTTCCTGTTGCAGAGGTGTCGGTACGAGGGATGGCCGTGGAGTCCCATGCATGAGCAAAGCCAGAGTCTAAGATGTAGTCAAATGTTGCAACGTCAAAACCCATCGTAGTGATGAATGCACGGTCATTTTTGCTGTTGTACAAGACAATCCAAGGTGTCCCAGACCGAGGCTGTGGCAGAAGTTGAGGTCTGCACAGGTATAGCCTACTCTTTCTCCTCCTCTCCACTCGCAAACGCCCGTGCCTCCAATGCACCACCCAAAACCAACGCCCCAGCCACTCGAATAAGCTCTAATTCCTCGTCTTCAAGTTCCTCCTCCTCCTCCTCCATGAAATGCAGCATGAGCTGTGTGGTGAGGTCCATTAGGAATGACGCAAGAGGCAGAAACGGTCGTTTATCTCAGCGGCTGATGGATGCCTAATCGGATCACGAGACCATTTCGTCGCATCTCAAAATATCACTACGGAAGGTCCGCACTAAGAATTTCTCTCAATTTCCCATTTAGCCGACATCACTGGCACCCTCTAAGCGCTGTAGAAATATTTTATTCTTTGCGGAAAGTCATCCAATAGGACAGTAATGTCCCATTTCAAGTCACATGATGATACAATGAGTTAACCTGTTTTGACATATTCTGGCACCACAAAATCCTACTAAAAACATTTCTCAAGTCAAAAGAATGTAATAGCTAGTCTCAACAGTACTTCTGGAAACACTCTGATAGTTTGACCATATATTCTGAATATAATTGGCTATATATTCAAGATTAGTATGAATACAATTACATGCTGTCTGTAGTATGACTATATTATGTGAAATATATATTCATAATTATGACTAGACACATTTTTTTTTTTGTCTTTGAACAACATATCAGTCCATAAGAGAACATAAGGCGCATTTTAAACAATATCTCAAGTTATTTGTTCATGTTCATACCCACGAGTAATCTGAAAACTTGAACAGCTTTTTCAATGAAGCATGCGAGGTCTCCACCTGAGAGCTTACAATTCTCATCTACTTACACAACACAGAAATACAGTACCCACAATAACCCAGTGTGAAAAAAAGTCCGTTTGAACCATGAAATACGTCGGATAACTTATCTCACCAACCACCGGTAGTTTTCGCGACGCCTCATTGCGCATAGTTTCCCCGGCCATGATGTTGGCTGATAGGGTCTTCGACGCGCTCGACAACCTTGGTCATATGGACGCCATATTCCAAGTCCCGTGGTCGTTGCTCGAACGTGAGAGTAGGCTGGGGAGAGAAGATCAGCAACGCTGGCGAGCGCTACACAGATGGTACTCACTCCTGGTGCTGTGTCGATGAAACTCTCCTTGGCCAGCCGTGAGTACGGAGGCAGACCCATTAACAGAGACATACCTGCTTGCCGTTCGAGCCACTGCGGATGGGCGACATGACAAAGTTGCGCTGGTGCTGGTAGGTTGATGCGTGTGATGCGCTGTTGAGCTTGTGTCTTGCGTTGAGGGTCGAGAGCAGGCAGTTGGTGTACCTGTATACTGGCTCAGTTACCACCATGACTTGAAAGGAAAGACTGACAGTTTCGATAGCGCGAGATCCCAGACGAAGTTGCTGTAGAAGTATATCAGCTTGGAGTATGGCAACGAGGGTGGACAAGACCCACATCGCGTAATGAGGGAAGACCATGAAGCAAATAACATCCATGATACTGAATACGGCGCTGCAAAGAAGTCAGCTTCAAAGCACCGGAAGCGAAAGAATATTAACGTGATCAAGCCAGTCTGGATGGTTGCTGTGGTGGAATGTCAGCCCTACCAGGGATCGCGAGCGAAAAGCGGACAGACCTCGGATGATTTTATCGACTACGGAATCAGTTGCAGAGAAACCCGTCTTCTTCTTGGACTGCCAGCAGGTGATAAGAAGTTGAAGGTAATCAGAGAACCGGCTTACCAAGGTGAGAACGAGCGAAATAGTGATGAGCACATCCGCCACGCAGCTGGTAAGGAACCAGAGCAATGCCGGCGCATGTAGCAAGGGCTTCTTGGCGAACTTGCGGAGAACACGAATCATAACCTGGCGGGCAGTTGAGCATTGAAATTCCACGGGAACCGGAAAGCGGTAATCACGGTGGTCCAGACACCTCCCGCTACGAGGCGAATGTCAATCAGCGTTGGTCGACCGATAGGTAGAAAGACACGCACCGAAACTAGCTAAGCCTAAAAGTACGATCAGGATGGGAACCCAGACGCTCTTGGTGAGCTGGTAGATACGCCAGGCGAAGAAAAGTTGGATTGGCATTGACACCAGGACCTGCGATTGTCAGCTTCGACCTGCCTGAGGCGATTGGTTTTACTTACAATGATCAAGGGCTCTGGAGTCAAAAAGGTAATGAGACAACGATCTCGTCAGTCCCAGGTAAAAAGCCTACCGGTCATGAAAGCTACCGAGCGCCGTCAACGAAGAGCGGGAGATAGAACGATGCTAACCCACCATCGGGGAAGAAGACCGGTTTCTGTCCGTATTCCAAGATGAGCGGTTGGTACATCATGTACATGTCGAGCGCAGTGTTTGCCGTCTCCACGAAGAAAAGGAATCCAACCTGGCGACGGATTGAGTGGTTAGCAAGTACAAAGTTACTGTTGAGCCTGAGTACTGACAAAAACCCGCATCCATAACGCGTCCCTGTGAGGCCGGGTTCAGATGTTTAATTTGACCAAGAATAGACCCTAGCGTACGCTTTGTAGACGGTGTAATAAGTCAATATTTGGGTGAGAAGCACGCCGTAAAGGATCATATTGACGAAGACGCCAATGAGCATCGGCCCATATCTTTAGACTCTCAGTCAGTAAACTGACGGTCATGGAAAACGATGTCCACATACGAAAGGGTAACATTGGGCAGGGCGACAGGAGGGGCGGCCATTTTTATCGAAAGATGCTCCAACAATGGAAGATAGTGTCCTCAGCTCGTTGAAAGAGCGGCAAGTGGAGGGGGATGGATGGATGGCGTCAAAAGGCGAAAAGTCAGCAACGCAGTGTGAGCTTTTTAAAGCGTCGATGGCCTAGCTAGGGTCTTGCTACACATGGCACGCCAAGGACGGAGATGACGCGGAAGTTAGCGAGAACAGCAGCCGAGAAAGCAGATGGATATTGGACGGGGAATCGACATCCCGTGTTCCCCCGCGCCCCGGTTGACCAAATGATCGAGCGGTCCCCCCCTAAGTAATCACACGATCGCCCGACATCTCGCGTGGTAACGCCGCAACTCTTCTGTGGGGTTTAAATTTGCTAAAGAGCAGCACAAAGTACAGTTTCTCCATGAACAATACTATCGCCCATATGCAGAGGTCGATAGCAACGCTATCTAGACAAAAAAGCATCAGAAAACGACTTGCAGTGGCGGCTTCGTGACTTACTGATTGTGCGGTCGGTGACCGTTACCACCAGTCAACGATTGAATGGTTTTGAATTGAAGAAGCAGCCCCTGTAAAAGATTGGAAGAGTTCAAGAAGAGCCAAATTTGACATCCGTGAACGACTGACGGAGTGTTAGACAACATGCGACAGGACAGAGCGAAAACTTAGAGAAGGCTTGTAAATGGCAGGGCCCTTGAATGATCCAGACAGTGCTTCATCTGTAGACAGACTGAATGCACAGTGTACGATGGAGGAAGTCAGCAAAACGAAACAGGCAAGAAGATGGCCAGGAGCCCGCGAAAAAGTCGGATGCGGTCTGCAATAAAACGCGTGCATTCGCTAGTCTGATGTTGTCGGCAAACGAAGATAGCCGTATGAGTCGCGGGAAGCCATAATACAATTTCGCCACTGGCAAAAGAGAAGGTAATTGAGGCAAACGGTTGAGAAGGACTTCCTTGCTAATGCGAATGATGTCGGCCAAGATGTGTCGGATGCTTCCACAATGCTTCATTGTTGCTCATTGCTGGCGGGTCCTCGAACGCAAATCGTATGCAGTCTCAAAGGAGTTGAGCGCTTGTGATGAACTTTAGGGACCTTCTTTCTTCTTCGCCGTTCAGCAGTCATTTGGCTCGGTATCATTCAAAGAGTTAGCAACCACCAACTCATGACATCGACCCAGTCCTGGCGGTTACTCGCCTCGGTTACTGTACTTGGTGGCGCAGAAGTCGCACCCTGCATTACTGGCTGTGACTGTTGCCTCTTGCGTCTCAAGCGCTGAACTGGCAGTCGTCAAAGCTCAATTCGCATTCGAGGTGAGGAAAAGCGGAGTATTACCGGTGGTCACACTGTCACACCAGATTGATCTCCGACCAGATTGGTCTCTCCCAAAACGCATTACAGACAAACAAACAAACGCGGATGATGCTCCATTGTCGATGAGGCTTGAGCAAACCAACGATAAGCAAGGCGATATCGAAGCCTTTCATCATGTTTTCATGATCAATAGGCTTGGTCTCACTCAAGTTTCAACGTGACTTCGACGTGGCTCAGAGAACGGGATGTCATTTGTCGCTGTGAGTAACCACCAGTGACAGAATCAAAGATTGCCCAGGACTTACATTGAATTGTCCTCATCAGCACGCTCATTATCATTTCACTGGAGCATCATCTCGGCCCGTATCGTAATATCAACTTTCTCGCTCAAACTTTCACCAATCCATGGCGGAAGCCGAACCCAAGTCAAGGAAACCCAGGACTAAACGCGCGTGCGATGTGTGTCGGGCAAAAAAGCGTACTCTTGCCGTTATGCACTGTGTTGTGGAGCTAACCGTTCGTAGGGGCCTGTAAGTGTTAACGCGGCGGGCTCGCTCAAATAATGTCTTTCGACTTCAGGCGATGGACTACGCGCACCATTCAAACGATGCAGTCATTGCGCGGTAGAGAATGGCGCCTGTGTTTTCAGTCCCGACGCGCCGAAGAATCGACCCAGGTAAGCAGACTAGATCCTTGTTTCAGTGCTGATTCCTACCACCAACTTGAATAGCTACCTTGGAGTGCTTGAACAACGACTAGAGCGGAACCGAAACTACCTGAAAACGGTTCAGCCTTCCCTCTCTTTCCCGCTAGTCAGGTTGACCTTCGTTGCAGATTGGTAGCAATGATGAACTGGCGCCATTCCACCTGCCAATGCAGCAAGCGTCAAGACTTCAAACACAGCCAACCTCCGCATCAGCAAGTACCGCAAGTGCACGGCGGTTGCCTGGCCCCGGCGTTGAACTCGCTGCATTAACCATTCGATCTATGAACACAAAAGCGCCATTACCTAGTCAAGAAGATTTGGGCCACGTCGATTTGATAGAGTACATGGACGGGCTTCCTCAGGGAACGGACTACAAGCAGCGGCTGCATGGAAAATCAAGCACCGTTCGGATTCTCAAAGTCGCCGCACAGCTTAGGCAAGAGTATGAGGAAAGAAAACTACCCTGGGCAGCCTGTCGAGAGCGATACTGGCGCCACAACCCTGTGGGTTTCTCCCGGTACTAGTCCTATGGGCCGTAACTTATACTCCAACTTCAGCTTGCGACCTGTCCTGGCCGTGTAGACCGTTTCACGTTCCCCCCACCCGATCTACTTGCAGAACTGATTGACCTCTATTTTCACCACAAAAATATTTACCTTCCTGTCTTACACCGCCCCACATTCGAGCGATCTGTCACCCTCGGCGCTCATCTCGTAGACGATGGCTTTGCGCCAGTCGTGCTGCTTGTCTGCGCTATTGCCGCTCGATATTCGACCGACCCACGAGTGTCTCCTCCTGGGTCAGAGTCGCTGGATTGTGGATATGAGTTCTTCCGCCAAGTGCCAATGACTACACAGCACATATTCGAAAAACCGAGACTGTACCACCTTCAGTCGTACTGCGTATGTGCCTACTCTTGTGTCATTAAACTTGAATCACCAAGTTCAAATAGCTTGCCGCCGTATTTTTGGAATGTTCGGCTCACAGTGTTTGGTCTCTGGTTGGCATGGGTATACGAATGGCGCAAGACGTAGGCGCCCATCGAAAGATAGACGTGAACTCCAAAAGCCGGCAGCCAAGGCTGACGGTGGAGTCGGAGCTTTGGAAGAGATGCTTCTGGGCTCTGATTTGTTTGGAGCGAGTGGTTTGCACTGGTCTTGGGAGGCCGGCAAGCACACAATTCGAAGCGTGCGTGCTCTCTCCATTCACGGGCTAAGCGAAATGAAGAAACCCAGATTCGATGCTGACATGCCCATTGAATGCGACGACGAATATTGGGAAAGCGAGAACCCGGCTCTGGCGTTCACGCAGCCCGCTGGTCGGCCTTCGCTCACCGCCTATTTCACGTCATATATCCTTCTCAGTAACATCTGGGGATTTGGACTCAATATGCTCGTGAGCGACACTTCTGGTCGATCAAATTCGCTCGCTAACAGATATCCAAGTATGCTCTGAAGAAGGGCAAAGTTTTATTATCCTATCGGGACTATGCATGGGAGCAAAAAATCCTGAGTGAGTTGGACTACGCTCTAGCGCGATGGGTCGCCTCAATTCCTGCTCATCGTAAGTCTTTCCTTACCCGTCATGCATTTTTTGAATCACGGCCAGTACGATGGAGCCCAAACATCCGAGACGAAAAGTTCTTCTACCAGTCCGCCACCTTACATGCGTATTACCATACGGTGCAAGTCACGATCCATCGGCCATTCATACCGACGTTTCTGAAAGACCCTGGCGCGAAGGTGTGCGACTACGGTTCTGTGCCTGTTGGACTCAAAACCGGTAGCTATCGAGCGATATTCCGTCCCTTGCCATTTGCACAAACGCCGGGCGCTCGTTCAGCCACGTTGCACAAGTAATAACCCAAAGACAAAACCCATCCCCAATGCCTTCACTTGTAGTGGGTGCCTCTTCTGCTCTATGAAGTACTTTACCGAGCGGAGCTTTTAGTCCCTCACTTTCATATGCGGGCTTGTTCTCGTCCTGAATGTCTGGAGCGGCAAGCGGACCGGTCTTCCGCCTTACATGAATACCACGACCGAAGAAGTCGCCAAATGCATGAAGCTTCTGCTTCACTGCGAAGAGAGGTGTGCCACCGTCCTTATCGCTTCGCATCGCCTCTCACCGGAGCTTAGATGGCAGTCCGCTGGCCTTTTTTGGTCTGTTCTGCCGACCCAGCGTTGTCTACCAAAGTTGACCCTGTTCAGGGATCTGCTGCACGAGCTGGTGGTACTTAGCGACTCTGTAGCTCCGCTCACACCCACGAAATCTTTCCCAGCCGAGTCGAGCAAGAAACGCAGCTATGTCGCTAAACGCGATCACGTGACCGACGCGCCTGGCCACATCGTATTCAGTCCTTTCGAGCGGAACGCTCAAAATTATGAGCCACAGGAGCTAACAGAGACATCGAATATACCAAGTCATGAGTCGACTGTTGGTAATACTAGCACATGGTCAACTCAAACCTCCCGACCGGGAGCTCCGGAATTCCAAGTTGGACGAACAGCGGATGTCGAAGAGATGAAAGAATACCCAAGAACCTCTCTACAAGATCTGGCTCAAGTATGGGCTGATACGCCAATGACTTTGGAGTGAGTGACACCGCCAGTAACCAAAGTGAAATGGCTAAAAAGAACAAAACAGAATGGGGGACTGGAGCGCTTATTTTAACACGATGACCCAGCGAGTGGGCTGAACGCAAAAGCATTTGATCGGTTCATTCGGAATGTGTGTGTGTGTGTGTGTTGATGAGTATTACTTGTGCCCAGAGTCCCAAAATAGAGCGGTATACTGCATTGTTTTGTCCCATCAACTCCCTCATGCCACTGTGAAGCTTGACGACGTGCCCGTGAAGGCGGATATCGAGCCGATGAACGGCTTAGAGTCGCCAAAGTACTTGAGGCGATAGGTACCAGCTACCTTTCCGTCAGTTTTGCGTTGCGGAAACAACAAGAACACTCACCCGGCGTCCCAGCCTCGATGGTCCAGTTGAGAGTAACGGTGCTGGTAGCGAGAATCGTGTTGATGCGAAGCCATTGGAAGGTCGTCGAGGGATGCGAGTCAGAACGGACCGCTTTCCAGCTACCGCCCGTCTGTTGCTCGACGCTCATGAAAGTCTCCTCCAAACGAAGGTTGTTTCGTGGGTTGGCACCGACGAACTGGGCAGAGACGGTTTGTCCAGCAGTGTAGGACCTGTTGGTTGCGACATCGACCAAAACCTGCCCGAAACTCTGTCCGATAGGGGCGGCATCGAAAACGACGCCGGTTTGGAGAGAGATGGCAGAGGATTGTAGTTCTGGTGGGGCAGCGTCCGAGGCAGGCTTCCCTGTCGGGGAGTCGGCAAGGAAAGGAACAAGGGAGGTATATTTGTCAATATATGCATCAAGAGTGTTTGGCCCATAGATCGTTGAGGCACCCTCGTAGCGTTGGATAGCATACTCTTCACGGGTTGTGATATAGTGTCCGTAAGTATTGGCAGGACCCGCAACGACAACATAAGCGCTGTTGTCGATAATCTTGTTGGAAATGAGGGCGGAGCGAACAGCGTTCCTCAGACGACGACCAGCCATAGTCGTAAGCTCACCTAAAAGACAATTAGCAAGTGCATTCAAAGGATTTCAACGACTTGCCAGGGACAATGACCATGACGAAGTTACCGACCTTCAGTAACTGGATATCCACGGTGCTGGGGGACCAAGTGTAAGGGAAAGTGGCGTAGCCCTGGAAGGTGAATAAGCACATTAATTGACGAAGCAGAACATGATTCCCTACAGTGTTGAGCAAGATTGGTTTTGGTGCATGGCATGCTCTCTGAGCAGCGTTAGGAAGCGGGGTGACAAAGCCCTTGACAATTTCCCATAAAGGATTTTGCGTTGTCGCGTTGTCGCCTTGAATGAAATCCAGAGCTCCAGGACCATCACTAGCTCTAGCATAAGCAATACTGCCCAAAATCGAAAAAAAGGTCCATACGTGGTTCCTCCTGCAAACGAGTAACCCATAGCGGGAGGGCAAGTTGAAGCTTTGCTGCCATTGGGAAGAGTGAACGTGTGATTGGCCATGTTAAGGTGAATGTGAACGCTGCGGACAGTCCCCGCAACAGACGAGAGTTGCTTGTTCATGATGACCTTGGCCGCGTCTGCTTGGGTCTGCGCAATCATCATGTTGGAGTGGAATCCATACGAGTCAAGATTAAATCCAGGACCACGGCCGTGACATTGCTCAGCGGTACCGCCACAAGTAGAAGAGTTGGCTTGACAAGGCTGGCCATCGTAAGGTTTACCAGGCGACTCGCAGAAAGCGCCGAGGCTAATATAAATCAGAGTCGGAAACGAAGAACAACATGAACGGACGTGTTTGGACTAGTGTCTCCAACATTAGCCTGAGCGAATCCAGCGACGAATGTTTGCTGTCCAGGCATTGCGTTCGGCTCGACAGAGGCTGAAACGAGAGTGAATGTAAGAAGATGGTAATGCTAGTGACTGACCTTCGTATAAATAAGCTGCCATGCCCTTGTTGTCTGTACTAACGAGCGTGTTGTTCTCGTAAATGCTGGTCCCATGTACTGGGAAGAAAGAGAGGAAGCCCCGGTCAGCTCCAAAGCTGAGCAGACTCATTGACGTGTCTTGGTCGCCGCCTTCGTTGACGTATGAGTCTCGTTCGGCCTGAGGGTTGGCCAGATATGCGGTCGGACTGCGGTTGCGATTTCCACCGACGACGGTCGTGTTCCCAACGCCCAGTGTGCCGGGCTTAAGGGAAGCATGGGCACGGTCAACAGCAAGCACAACACCCTGAACAATCGCGTCGTAGCTTTGCTTCACGAAGCCCAGAGCGGTAAGTTGGGGGAGTAAATTCTCGAGGTAACCCCCAACGCCACTGTGTTGATGTGTGCTCGAAAGCGCGAAGTTTGTGGCGGTATATAATGACCCATATTTGGAGGCAAGTTTGGCCAGTATAGCTCGTCGAATGCCCGTGTCACCCATCGCAATATCAGCATTAATGAACACCACTCGGTTAGTCGTGTTTCCGGTCTCTCCGATGATGAAAGCGCGAGCCCGTTGCCGCTGGTGAAGTCCGCTGTCGGTTTGAGGTAGACTAGCGTAGCCCATCTATAAGAGAAGAATGAGAACATAAGCGGAAAAACCAAGAGGATAGCGCACCATGTTCGTCTCCACAACTTTTTTCCGTTTCAATCAGTAAAGGGGTCGCCAGAAATAGACAGTAAACATACCAGGGCCCGTGATGTCAGCGATTCCCAACCCAAGAAGATACTGCGATTGAGCGACAGCATTGTGGACTGCGGCAGCGAGGACTAGGAAGGAGGGAAGGAGGCGGACCATGACGGAGGAGGAAAGGAATGGTACCGCGACTCACCTGCACTGACCTAAAATGAGACCAACTTTGATGGAAGGTAGCCGATCCCGTTGAGACACATGGTGACCTCAAGCAAGAGGTGTCAAATTCGGGCGTCCAGCCTATGCGAGATCAAACGTAAAGTTGATGGCGGCCGGGACCGGCAGGCTTGATTTGGGGCCACCGGAGGCGGTCCGGAGCTCAACCAGAAATGACATTGTTTGAATAACCTATTGGAGGAGACAAAAGCCCAGCACTAGTGGTTGAACAGTCAAAATGTCCATAATTTGGACTAACTCACATATTTTTGGTTGCTTCAATAGGTAACTGGTGTGGTGAGCCGGCGATGGATGGCGGTGCGCCGGAGCTGCCAATCAAATTTACGTTTGATCTCGCATAGGCTGGACGCCCGAATTTGACACCTCTTGACCTCAAGGGTGAGACGTACAACTGTATTACGGTTGTTCATGTGCTTTGCTGTTGGTCTACTCATTTACTTATCCAAGTCCAGGAAAAGAGATTCACCGTTGAGCGCGCATAGCGAAAGAGGTACACAAAACCCTGCCATTTCCCAGCCATTTCTATAAAAGACTGTAAGCTTAGTTCATGAGCAAAGGGTTCGGAGCAGCTTACGAGCCCGATAACACGTCATGGTGTCACATGAACAACGCGAATATGGCTCGTCTTGCATTCGACTTTATAATCGGGCTTGAAACACTGCAATTTTCCGGCATTGAGAGTTGTGAATCTCGAGGCACCGCCGAAAAAGTCGTGTAAGGTGGTGTATCGAACTCCAACCCTAACTTGAGACTGAAAATGTAAGGATAACACGCCAAGAAATATGGTAACCACACGATCTATTCCACATGGTGGGGTTGATGCGGGGCCCCAGATTCTCAATCCTCAGCGCGACACACTTGCTAGCTAGTATGTATCGTCAATGCGACTGGATTCCCGAGAAATAAAACAGGCCATTTCGCCACTTCTCGTCGCCAACACAGAGGACTGAAGACAAGAAGGGTGACGACTGATGATCACGTGAAGCGTGACTCACTTAGATTCCTACTTGACTCCTGCTTGACTCCTGCTTGACTCCTGCTGTTATTCGGCACCGTCACTTCTATAAAGGAGCACCTCTGCAGGGCTAGCGCTCTTACAATGGCGTCTTTCAAGCTTTCAGCCACCGAACATCGTAGGACTTATTCGTTCTTGCTGTCGACTCGCTCATCTCTTCCCAGCAATCAAAGCGGTGACAGTCTACAAATCGTCTCGAGCTGAAGTCGTGCGTGTATTCCCTCTCAAGCTCCAGGTAGCTATAGCTTTACTATGCATCATTGTTATTAAACATCAATACCATTTTCTTCTCTCCGTCACAAGTCCGGAAACACCAAAATCGACATTACTGAGTTGCCGAGTTGCATTGACACTCATTCTGTCCGAGTTTCCGGTCTTGGGGAAGCTAGGTTATTCGACGTCGTGTGTACGACGCGCAACAAAACACCAGGCACCAAACCCACAGAAGCTATTCAACAACTTCGCGTTCAGAAGACAGCGTTGCAGGGCGAGAAACGGGTCTACGACTACGAGTCAGATTTGCTCGTTTCCTACGCGAAAACCCTCAAGGGCGAGCATGTCTCTCCATCTCAGATGGGGGTATTCCTGCAAAGCTTTGTTGAGTCGGGCAAGCGGAATCTGGTGGCAGTTGCAGAGATCGACGAGAAGATTGCCGACATTGACCGTCAACTAGAGCAAGAGCTGGAGAAACAGGCGGTCAAAAAGGGGGATGCGACGGGTTTAGTGACCGTGGTGGTTGGGACTGATGTTCCTGTGAGTGTCGAGCTCAAGTTGACCTACAGTGCGTGTGCGTTTTCTGTCCTTGTCCCTCTACTAAATTCTGGTAGTCGTCAGCAGCGCATCCTGGTCCAGCACCTACGAACTTCACGCCTCCACCGACAACGGAAAACCTTCGTCAGCCGTCACGCTGCATTATCGCGCTCGAATTACCCAAAGCACCGGCGAAGATTGGAGCGATACCGCCCTGACATTGAGCACCGTCGATGCCTCCACCATGGTCCGCAACATCCCCTACCTCAGTCCAATCAAGATTCGCCCTCAGAATCGGGGGTTATTCTTCACCCAGAAGAACAACAACGCCGGCCCCATTTTCGGTGCTCCAAACCAACCACCTCAAGTCCCAGGCATCAGCAACGTCCATAAAACTCCCGCAGGTCTTATTCCTGCGGCCTTCAACGGAAATAGGGGCAGCAATGCTCTGTTTGGAACCCCTTCGCAAAGGTCCGCTGCAATCAATCCCACATTCCGCTATTGACACAAAACATCATAGTCTTTTTGGAAGCGGCACAAGTACTGCATCCGCTCAGCAAACCACTGGAGGGTCCTCTGATCAGGGACAAAGGTCAGTTTTTGCAGCGTCTATGCAACTCGTAAATGAAGAAGATCTTTTAGTTTTGGCATCACACAAACCACGCAGCCAGCAAGTGGGCTGTTTGGTAGCGCACCGACAGGTGGGCTTTTCGGAAGCACACAATCGGCCACGACTGGCGGTCTTTTCGGAAGCACACAATCGGCCACGACTGGCGGTCTTTTCGGCAGCACACAGCCGGCTACGACTGGCGGTCTGTTTGGAAGCACCCAACCAGCAAACGCTGGTGGTCTTTTTGGAGGGGCAGCCCCCGCTGCACCAGCAGTACTTGCATCACAACTCGCATCCACCAGTCTCCACGACTCCGAGATAACCGAGGAGTTTGAGGAAATCGCTATTCCTGGTGCTCAAGCGGGTCCAACGACGATCGTCACTGAAACTCCTCTCGCTGTTTCTTATGCTGTTGAAGGAACTACCACCGTTCCGAGCGATGGAACGGCCCATCAAGTCGCTGTTGCCGTCCTCCCATTCGAAGCCAAAATCAAGCACATTTGTACCCCCAGAATTGATGCTCGTGTCTATCTGCAATGCAACGTGAAAAATACGAGCGAGTATCGTCTGCTGCCTGGCCCAGTTACTGTGGTTCTCAATGATAGCTTCGTTTCCAAGACCTCCATCAATGTAGGCGAAAATATTTTGTCGGACATCATCCACTTACATTTCTTCGCAGGAAATCGCTACTGGAGACACCTTTGCATGCACGCTCGGGGACGATGCTGCCGCCAAAGTCACATATTCGCGCAGCTCCAAGACCAAAAAGCTCGATTCTGGCTCGTTCGCGGAATCGCTCAACAGCACGACGTATACTACGAAAATCACCATCCATAACAAGCACCCTTTCGCCCTGACCGATCTTGTCGTTCGGGATATCGTGCCTACCAGCGACGACACCAGAGCCAAGGTCTTGCTGCACAAGCCTGCTGGTCTGGCAGATGCGAAGGATGGGCAAGTTGTCAAGGTCGATAGTGCGAGCCTGAGTGGCTTGACGGTTCGCTGGGGGGCTGGCGCTGACGGGAAGCCAGGCGAGAAGGAGGGCCGTATTGAATGGGGCTGGAATGTCGAACCAGGCAACAAGGCGGTTTTGGAGGCGGAATGGGAGCTCAAGGCGCCAGCAGATGTCACCTGGGTTGAGTATATGCCGTTGTTCGGTGCTCAGTGGCAGTGAATTTGACATTCCAATGGCTTGTACTTACCTACCAGTAATCTGCGTGTAACAAATG
Source organism: Mycena indigotica (assembly GCF_014461135.1). NCBI lineage: Eukaryota > Fungi > Basidiomycota > Agaricomycetes > Agaricales > Mycenaceae > Mycena > Mycena indigotica. The sequence goes on from NW_023503005.1 coordinate 175,796, forward strand.
ACAATTGAAAGAGCCTCTGTCGATGTCTCACTTTTTCACAGTCAACGGAAACAATATGTCGTGCTAACAAGCTATCAGTAGGTGCAAACGCGTGCGGGACTTGATTAGTGGTAATGCTCCTCCTCTTCTACCTATCAGGAAGCCACGTAGTCGAAGCATTTTACATAAATTGGTGTCGAGCCAGATCATTTCTTCAAGCCAGTTTTACATTGGAATACCACGTATGTACATCTTTGAGCTCAATGCAGCTCAACTACAGCCTTCTTTTCTTCCAAGATACGCTCTACAAATCGCTGCTTTATGATTTTAACGTCTTCCGGATCTAGATCTTCACCCAACTCGATTTGAGAGCCTCCAAAACTACCAAGAATGTCGTCAAATGCTGCGCGAAAAGCCGATGTCCCTCGGTCATTCCCTCGCAACGGAACGACGGTCAGTCTATTCGACCAGCCTGAAACACCGCCGCCGCGCAACAAATAGGGCAGGTGGACCTGATGAAGCTGAAAAGACGTATTCGATGCTTCAGCACGCTCTGCACGACGGTTGAGATGTTCACATGCAGAAGAAGTCCACTCGTCGACCTGTGTGTTTTCCAAGCCGCGCTCTTTGACCGTCACTTCTACGCTGTCATCACTTCGAATAGAATTGAAATTAAAGTGCACAACGACTCGCGCCAGATTGATTCGTGGATTCTTCAGCATCAAGTCAAAGTACTTCTCGTAGATGATAGACTTGTGGTGCTGATATTCGCGGTCAAGCAGGTCTCGCATGTAGCAACGTTGACGGAAGCCATGTGTCGCTAGTGCTTGTCCGTGAGAAGCACATACATAAGTAGACTTCAAAGAAAATATACCAAGCCCAAGCGATCGTCCTCCACCGTGACGGCAAAGTTTCTTGTGCAGTTTCCAGTCTTCACGTTGGCAGTCGGTAGAGCAATACCAGGCGTCTTTGCATTCTTGACACCGTCTAAACTGCGTCCGATTAGCCACCAAATGACACTTTTTGACAGTCAGCTTCAAGGTCCAGATAACGAAAAGACAAGCACCAAAAGATTCCCGCATATCTTTGAGGTTGCCGATAGATCGAATAGTTGCATGGCAGACAACCGGTCCTCCGCGACGTCAAAAAACCTCTTCCACAGCTCGCTGTCATTACTCGCCAGCTCAGCTTCTGCGACAAGTTGCTTCGCGTGAGCCAGTTCTTCTGGCAGATGTTGGATGGCATAAACGTCAAGCAGCATGGGCAACATGAAAGTGCGAAGAATGCGGGCCACGGAGGCTTGCAGCTCGTCAATGTCGCTCAGATGGCGCGCACAAAGGGCTAGAATGCGAAGGAGACGAGACCCAAGAGTCTTTTGCGACGCCCCATAGAGCCCAGGACTAAGCATACTGACTCTAACGATTAACCAAAAAGCCCGAGATGTGATTTCAACGAGTCTTGGATGCTCTACGTGAGCCTCTGACTGTATCCCAGACGTGATGAAGAGGCAGAGAGTATCAACAACATGATCGATCAGCCCTTCTTGGACGGCGACGAGAGTGATAGAACTGGGAGAACTAATCATCGGTTTTGGCTCCAGTTCGCCGATGTTGTCTGTCCAGTCTAGAAACATCAGAAGGCTTTCGGTGTGTTGAGGGTGGATAGCTAGTTTATCGACGCTTGCGACAGTCTTCATATATTCGGAAAGCATTGACCCGAGGGAGTGAACTGTGCCCCCCGTGCCTTCTATTATTTCCTGCAAGGCGTTCGGCGCGGGGAAAGCGCTTTCCGAGAGGAAATGCACGAAAATGATACTGAACACGCGAGCCAACCGGCCCTTCTCGCCCTCATCGTCTCTTGGCGTTGGCCCGCCAGTTAACATGGTGTTACACCATGCTGCCGCGATAATCGTTCGAAAGCCTGGTGTCATTAGCATCAGACTGTGGCTCTCCAATGTGAGGCTCAGGTGAGAGCTGAAGATGATGAAGTTCTGGAGGAGGCTCGCTTTGAAAAAGGAACGACACTCAGGTCGAAGGTCGAATTGATCTTGGAAGAAACAGACCCATGGCCATACACAGACCCACAGTGCCGCGTAAAGGTCGTGGGAGTCTGGAAGCTCGGTCATTTCCACCAGGAAGCACACCGCGTAGAGAGCATGCCAAGCGTGTTCAATGCCGCTTATCCATTCAGCAGCCAGTTCGTCAACAGAGGGAATACGGATGGAGCGGAGAATGGTATAGAAGACGGGGATGAATGGCGCACGGTCGGCCTCGTTGATGTTTTTGAGGACATTGGCGGCCGCCTCGACACCTGCGGTTGTCCGCTCTGGAACAAGTGCCCTCTTTGCGTGGAGCTATCGACAACTCTGTCAGAAGCGGTAGACCGGTCTGTCACGCATACCCGGAGCCGGAAGGGCAGCTTTTCAACATTTTCAACACGGAGCAATGGGTGAAGCCGTGCCATGAGAAAAAAGACAACAAAACGATGATGACGATCGGCCTGAGAGTCTCGTCACGTGCTATGGTCACAAAAAAAGCCTGTCCGGGTCCTTGCTCTTCAGAAGTGTGCCGGTCCAGGAAGATCGTATCGTTTACCACTGGAAAATGATGGACCGGTACACTTCCTCACAAACCAGACTCGCATTGCCCTAGCCGAAGGACTCCGAGTACGACTGATGATTTCGATGTGACGGCGCCGTGACAGGGCCAGCTTCTGCCAGAAACTATGAGCATTTCTCCAGTTCCAGATCTTCTGCGCACCAATTCGATTCCATCCCCGGCTCAAATTGAGCTTATCAACGCCTTCATTTCCCTCTCAGAGCCGGAACTTGGAACATTGGAGACGGAGTTTATTCGCATCCAGACTTCGCTTGCGGCGGCCAAGACGCGACTTGAGAAACAAAAGCAGCTTGTGGAAGACCATCGGGTGCTCCTTTCGCCAATGCGGAGAGTCCCGGATGATGTCCTCCGCGCTATCTTCCTTGCGACGCTTCCCGCGCATCGAGATACTGCAATTGTGCCTGAGGAAGGGCCGCTTTTGCTTGCCCAAGTTTGTCGACTGTGGCGGGACATTGCTCTTACAACACCCCGTCTTTGGGCATCCATTCATCTTGCAATTCCGAGAGACGAGTCGCGGGCAGAGGACCTCGTTGGAATTCTGACTACTTGGCTTCAACGGTCCGCTGCTGCCCCACTATCACTCACAGTGACCTTGGCACACGCTTCCATGTCTCCGCCTCATCTGGGGCCTGGATGGAGGCATACGACACATGGGGATGAACTTCTTCGCGTCCTCAGTTCTGAGGCTCACCGCTGGGAATCCCTGCGCTTGTTAGACAAAATTGACCTCTCAAAAGTGCCCTTTATTTCGTCCCTCACGGCAGAGAGTGTGCCAAAGCTGCGCCATATTTCCTTCTCAGAGGGAAATCGCACCTGGTCGCACGTGGGAGATGTTGAGGCATCAACATCCAACCCTCTTCTGCTTCTCGGGACAGAAAGTCTTCTTACTCTCTCTTTGGATGGATATACGCACCTTCTACCCCCATTCATTCCTTGGGCCAAGCTCCGCCATGTGTCGCTTGATACCCCGTACACATATGGCATAGCGTCGTCTGTCACCTTTCCGCTGGCCATTCTCGAGATGTGCTCGGCGCTGGAGGCCTTTGCGTTTTCGTCCGGACATGCCGAAACGGTGATTTTGCCGCCAATCCCAACGACACTTTCCTTTCCTCGGCTGATAGCCCTCGCCATCGAAAGTTTCACCCCCGCGAATTGGACAGATCTCCTACAGCGTGCCCATTTCCCCCGCCTCCATGCGCTGGGAGTCTTGGGCCTTGCCAACGATCTCACCTGGCTCGAGCCTAGAGCTATAACCGCTCTTCACCTCACCGAGAACACACTGAAGACGGACGACCTGGTCAAGGCACTCGCAGCGCTTCCCACACTCGAGGAGCTGTCCATTGGGGGCGAGCCTTACGACGCAAACCAGAACCAAGAATCAGACGCAGACTTCATTGGGCCCAAGCGCGACGCAAAGTTCCTCCATCAGTTCATGCTGCCAATACCCCTCTGCCCGCGCCTCCAACGCTTCCGTCTCTACGTGATTTCCGCCTGCTCCGACCACACCCTCGTAGACTTCCTCCGCTATCGCTGCAACCCCACAGACAGCTCAATGACCGCGCTTGTCTGTGCCGACTTCACCATCGTACGAAGCAACATGTACAGCAAAGACTTCTCTGCGCAACTTGCAGCCGAGGTCGCCAACGGCTTGCGACTTTCGGTCACACTGATCCAGCGAAACATGCCCACTCCACAGTACAATCCCAAATCAGGGCTTCATAATGAAAGACCAGAGACAGGGTTTGTCTTCGAAAGAAATGGTACTGCTATCCACATCTGATCTCTGATACGACTTGAAAGGGTACATAGATTGTGTCCGATAAGGATATGACGTGTAGCTGGTGCGTAAAATAAACAACGAAACGGCGTCCAGGCCCGATTATAAAGAGTAAAAAAAGTTCGCGTTCCTCATTCCTCACCGACCCGACATCCCGCCCTTGGCGTTGGCTGAAGCTTGGCCTTGATGGCCGCATTTGACACTGAGCTCGATGGAGACAGTGGACTGGGCATCTCTGAAGAAAAAGAGGAAGACGGCGTTGTTGGAGGACTTGATTCAGGCTCAGTACTTGTCATGATATCCTCCGAAACTTGCGACATCCTTTTTGTCACAAACGAGAACGACGAAGACGCAGATGAAGAGCAAGAAACATTGTAGGCGGTGAACGCCATGACTGGGGCGCTTTCCATGACTGCAGTTTGGGTGGCGCGTGGAGTTGCTTGTTCGTCGACAGTGGTAGCTGACGGAAGTTCATCGTTGACCGAGAAGCGTGGTATTTCGTCCACTGAAGATCTCATTTGAGCAATTGTCGGCCTGCGTCTCGGGTCCTCTTCGAAACAGCGCTTGAGGAGTGCATTTGCTTCACGGGTGAGCTTCAATACTCGAAAGAGATGATTGTTGTTGCCACGGAACTTGGCGTAGTTTGGGTCCACCATTTGCGCGCAAGACCACGGATGGCGGCCAGAAATGAGGTTGGTGAAGATGACGCTGAGGGCCCACAAGTCGCTTGATCGTGCAGAATAACATCCTTTGGGGTTCGTGCGGTCCAACGACTCTGAAGAAGAAGATATTAAAGATGGAGAAACTTGTAACGCCAACAACGCACCAGGACTCATGTAAAACCTCGAGCCACACCCAAACTCATTCGAAAAGTCTATTTGTGTGGCGAGCCCGAAGTCGGCGAGTCGAATATTGAGTCCCGATTCGTCGCAGAGAATGTTTTCAGGCTTGAGGTCACGGTGGTAGATACTATTGCGGTGAAGGAAATCAACAGCATCGAGGATTTCGTGGAAGACTTGTTTGATGAGAAGAGGCTTGTAGCGGAAGATTTCGCGGTCGACAAGTGCAGTGAAAAAGTCGCCACCAGGAATATAGTCCAAAACGGCGAAGGTAAGCTCCTCGCTGGCGAAGACACGATGAAGGGCGATGACTTTTGCTCCGCTACTGGCCATCTTGTGCAGTCTCAGCTCGTTGCGCTGGATGCGGTCTGCCCGCGACTTGTGTTCGTGTCGACGCATACATTTGACGGCATAAAATCGAGGTTGGTCCGGTGGCGAGGAGGTATCGAGTGCTTTGTAGACCTGGCCATAAGCTCCAGTGCCCAGAATGGAGAGCATTTCGAGTGAGCCACTGTCGACGAGCTCGCCGGTGAGATCAGGAAGGGATTGCGAACGGTCCATGGGGAAGCTTGAGTTTGTGCGCAGCACGAAAAGGCGAATTGGAAGTGTTTAGGATGTGAAGTGAACTTTGAATTCAAGGACGATGGAAACTTCTGAGAAGGAAATGGGACATGTCACACTCTGACCGTGGTGACATGTCCTGATTTGTCGGTTCAACGACCCCGACGGTCCAAGATACAGGACGGCCTTGATACGACTGGTGGCATTACTGCTCGGGAAACAGAAGCCTTGTAGAACCCCAGTCCCCGGAAGCCTGACCAATTTCAGTGTTAGGTGGGTTTCAGGGTCTTCTTGGCGTTGTGCTAATCTCGCTAACTATCCCGACTCAGGCCGACTGTCATTCAAGGATCTTATCATTGAAATGAACAGCCAAGACGATTGCAGGACGAGCTGACCAGTCAACACTCTCGGTTGAAGCAGTCCTCCTCCTCTCACAACCTTGAATCGACTCGAATAAGCCATGATTTCCCATCTTGAAACGTTGATCAGGCCGGAGCACCATTGGAGCCTAGGCTTCAACTCGCCACAAGCCGAGGTCGATCCTAACCGTGACAGCGCCTCTATCATTGGCTCGATGTATGGTCCGATGAGGCGGGCACCGTTGGCCGGCAAGGGTGTTGGCGTCTTCGTATAAAAAAGGCACTACACCTCTAACCATTTTCCAGGCCCTTCAAGGATCTCTTCAGCATGCGTTCCTCTCTGACGATTCTCTTGACTCTCGCGGCGTTTGCCCTGGCTTCACCTTCTGGCCTCCATACCGATGGATTTGAGAAGCGCGCTGCTGACGACAACATCGTCTATGTTACTGACGCAAACTTGCATTGGTGCGTGAACTGGCAGTCATGCGCCATTCTCCCTCAACGCTATCACAGCATGATCATGCCTCGGGACCCCCACACCAACATTGGCGACAGTGAGCACCCTGGGGGCATGAAAACATATTGCTCTCCGGCGGGGAAGTACTCTTCCTTGCAAGGCACACTTCCCTCCAACTTCTGGAGCAATGTCGAATTCAAGACTGGATACGGAAGGAATGGTGGTCGCTTTGCACAGCGTGTGTTATACGATTTCATCCCGCCTTCCAAGAGGACTAATGGCTGGCTCAGTAACTGGATGTATCCGACCTGAAACTCTCGATCGTCTGAACCCTAACGATGGTGGAGGTCAATACGATTCTAGTGGAGGTGACGGTGGACAAGGAAACCCGCGAGGATCCGTCTGCCTAGGGTAATATCTCGCTCTTCCATATTTGCCCATTTCCTCACTCGAATGCGGCAGATATAAACATTACGTCGAGCTTGTTGAGCCTGATGTTCGACGAGCTTGCATTAAATGCTGCGACGACCCGTCTGAATGTCCACTCGACCGAGGTGACGAGAATACTTCCACGCAACGCTATCGCTCACAGTTCTTTTAGATCAATCCGGCTGCCCAGCAGTCATTCAAGGCAACTACTTTAACTGCAATTGAACTTGGACACATTAGCAAGGACTATCATGATTTTCGGACTTGGGTTAATGCCAAACATCTTATGCACCCTTACGTTTCCTTGCTGATACAAATGCTTAATGAACTGTTGTACAACTTACTGCTAATATCCAAGCTGCTATCGTACTGAAGCTTATTTGTTTGCAATACCAAGCATCTCTTGCACATCTGAATCTCCGCGTGCACGTGACAGTAAAAATCTCTCTCTTGCTTCTCTCCGGTTTAAAATTCTCAAGTCCTCAATCAACCAGCGTTATCTTTGGTCCAAAACCAAAAATACTCTCCCTGCGGAACCTCCGAAGGACTTCCTCCCAAACAACGAAGACCATGAATTGTGAGATATGATTGGTTACTCCGGTCGTCGCCTGAGGTCAAAGTCAACAGAGCGGGTCATGCGGAGATCCTTCTATGCTGTCATTGTGGCCTCGTGGACAACGACCGACTATTCATAAGAGCGGGGAGCGTGTCGTCACCAGAGATATCATGCTTCGCAGTTCATGGGGACTGTTGTTGGCGCTGCCGCCAGCTCTACATGCTGCTTTGACGACCGTCACACTCGATTGTGGGTCTCTTGTTCATATATCACCTTCTCGACTCTCATTATCCTTCCTAGACGGTATTTTCAACGGCCTTGCGGGCGATACTCAAGGAATTGTGTATTTCAGAGGCGTTCGTTATGCGGACCCACCTGTTGGAGAGTTACGTTGGAGGGCGCCTGTAACGCCACCCACAAGTCATATTGGCACAGTCGACGCGAGTCAAGTAGGTATTCTACTCCACTCCCAAGGTCAAGCGTTGACTGGGGCTAGTTTGGTAGCACGTGCATCGCAAACACACAGACCTCAACGACACCAACTACGTCGGAGGACTGTCTTTTTGCGAATGTGCGTAATCGTTATCTATCCAGGGTTTGCACTGAAACCGTTGTGTAGGTTTATATCCCCATCAACACCACTGAAAAGAGTGCTCTCCCCGTCCTTGTTTACTTCCACGGGGGCGGGTTTGAGGTAGGCAGCAGTCGGGACGCTCCACCAGAAAACATCATTCAAGGCTCTGCGACGCCGTTGATCTTTGTGACCTTCGAATATCGGCTGGGGCAGTTTGGATTCTTGGGTGGGGAGGCGGTGAAAATGAATGGTGACTTGAATGTGGGGTTGTTGGACCAGGTGAGCTTCTCGGCAGCATTGCTCGGAATGCGTGTCAATATTGCCAAGAAAGCCGGTCTCGAATGGCTTCAACGGTACATCCACAAGTTTGGTGGTGATCCAAAGTCCGTTTTATCTACCTGCCCCGCGTTACACTAAGCGTGCTATCAGACGGGTCACGATTTGGGGCGAATCGGTATGTTGCCCATTGTCTTTGAGGAGATACTTCAATATCTATGACTGCTTCTTAGGCAGGTGCGGGATCGACAATGTTCCAACTAATAGGAAATGGAGGCAAGAACGCCAACCTCTTCCGTGCCGCGATGGGAGACAGTCCTTCTCTGAACTTTGCTCCGGACTACAACTCGGATTTCGTCCAGGGACTTTTTTCGCAATTTGTTGGTTTTGCGTGGGCTCTGCGTTCTTCACTCCCACCCGCAGCTAACGACAACTAAGCGGATGCTCCGATTTGAATAGTGCACAAACCATGTCGTGCCTCCGAGCCCTGCCTGTCAACACAATTGCGCTGGCAGGAAGCAGAGTCAACGCTAACCGAACCGCAACTCTCTATCCCTTCGCCCCATATTTCGATGGTGTTTTCGTTCAGCAACGCCCAGTGGAGGCCTTCAAGAGTGGTCGCTTTGCGCGAGTGCCCATTCTCTTCGGGTGAGTTGAAGAAGCAGCATTCAAGTTGTTTTTTTACTAAAAGCATCGCAGCTCTAATACTAACGAGGGTGCCCATTGGTCTTCGGAACTTCCTGACCCGAACGCCAACACATCTAACCCGAACGCCAACCAAAAGACTGTCTTCAACTTTCTCAAAGGGCAATATACGACCTTGTCGGAGACCTCGTTTGAGAAAGCTCTTTCGCAATTCTACCCACTGTCGGACTATGGAGGCTCGTTCAGCTTGCAAGGACAACAGATGTATGGGGAAATGCGCTACATCTGTACCGCAGTCATGATTGCGGGGGCAGCGCATGATTTTGGACTTGAAGCTTACCAGTACCAGTATGTCGAATCTTTTGCTGTGGTTCTCAGTCTCATATTCGTTAGCTGGGATAATCCTACGTTGAGCTCAGACCACGGAGCGGACCTAAATGCATTTTTCAAAGGCACTCAAGTGTTTGACCCTGATGACCAGGCGCTTGTCATTGCCATGCGACAATGGTTTACTTCGTTTGCCGTCTTGCAGAAACCCGTAGCAAACGATGCCATCAAATGGGTTGTGAGTGGTCCAGCAGTACCTCTTCTATAATCTCACTGGCTATAGCGTGCCACTGACGCGACCGGGAGCCCGCGAATTCTTCTTCATCCTGGCGCTGTTGCGCTTGAAAACGTAACAAGCACATTACGTTCGCGTTGCGACTTCTGGCATAGCCTACACAAGGAGATTAGCACGTAGTTGGAAATAAATAAGGAATTTTGTAACTGTACCCGCCTTTCCCTCAATGGCGGTGTCACGTGCCACTGATCAAGATTTGAGGGTCTTGCCACCATCCTCGAGTTCTCCAATCTCTTCAACACCCATGGAGGACAACCCACGACCACATAAGCGCGTGAGGTTAACGCCTCCGGCAGAAGCAGAACAGCTTCGTAGTCCCCAACTCCTTCTGGCTCTTCCGTCCCTCCTACTTCATCCACCAACACATGCAAACCATAAGCACTCTCTATGGCTATCTCTTATGGCCCTCCGTCGATGTCTAGGCCTTCCAAATCCTGGCCAACAGATTGGAAGGGTCAAAAGGGTCCCTTGGGACATTTCGAGTACTCCCCTTGACGAATGTCGAGCCTGGTGTGCCCTTGCGGAAATCGGGGTCAATATACTTGAGGGTGGGTTTGGTGACGAGGACTGGACGGAAGGAATCGAGGGAGAGGTACAGAAGGCGCTAGGCAAAGCTGTGAGTAAGTTTCCACGCGACCATTCGCGTTCTTATCTCTTTATAGTTGGTCATCGCCCAAAAGCATCCAACACTAGCACTGTACCCTCATTATATCACACGGCTCTCCGCTCGAGCGACTCCGCAGCGCGCCAAGCAACTTTTGAAGCCACTCAACAGCAGCGGTCCAGCGGAGGGTACTCCTGCCTATTACTATGCTCATCTCGCATGGGCCGACCACCTTCTCAACGCGCTCTTATACCCCCATGCCTCTGCGAAGCCTACCGCCAGACTGAGCACGCCAATGTCGACTCCCGTGAAACCTGTCGCTCCCGACAAGAACCTGGCCCGAGAATTAACCACTTTACGGGCAGCGATGGGCCCTCTGTTCGGCGCAAAACATCCTAATGTGGTATTGCTGGCGCAAATAATTGAGTTGAGAGCGCTGGTTGCGCTGGGCCGTTGGACGGACGTTCCGGGTGCTTTACAACGTGCCGAGGCTGCTCTGAAGATCTCATTTCCGATCGTGAAACCTCCAGACAATGCCCCTCAGCCCTTGTATGCGACCTCACCCTTCCACGCTGCCGCCGTTGTTCACGTTCTGATTCTCGGTGTTGTTTGGTTTACCTACTCCGCTGCTCAAGCACCGGGTCCAGCAACCCCAGAAGGAGGGTCAACAAATATCAACACTACCCCCGCTGGCGCACGCCTGACACTCCTTTATACGGTTCTCGATGCTGGCGTTTATAACGGGAAATGCCGCGACAACTCTCCTGAAGTAGTGCTGGAAAGCGAAGGTGTCCTCCAGGTATTTACCTCAGAAATGGGCTTAGCAATCGATTTCTGATGAATATAGATTCCTCTTGACAACCAAAACTTACCGCTTTACATCCGAACAACACACCCCCGCGTGTTATATGCGCTTGGCTATCTTATTAGCGCAATTGCTCGACGGGACTTGGTTGGCCGCAAGCCCAAGCGGAAGACGTTCATTTTGGAGGGATTGGGGGTAGTAGAACGGGAGGCAGCGCGAGAATTGAAGATTCATAGATGGGCGAGTGCTGGCGATGTCCGAGCGATTGACCTTCAAATGGCGAAAATCCAGGCAGACCTCAAGTGCGAGCTGATTGCGGTACATATTATTAGCTCACTCTCATTTCGTTATTCTCACGCATCGACAGGTCAACATCATGCGAAGCGAATTCGGGGAAGCGGAGAGGAATCTTAATGAAGTTATTGCTCACGCGCGGACTTTCGGCTTGTTTGAAGGGACGCTTGCCCCGCGTATAACCCTTCTTCATGCACAACTAGCCCACGCTCGGGGTCAAGCTGCTCGTGCTCGCAATTGCTATCGAGTTGCAGGCCAACTAGCGAAGGCGGCAGGAGACGAAGGAGGTTGGGTATCCGCACGAGTGGGAGAGGTTGTTCTGTTGATTGGACTCCAAGCGAGGGCGAAGTTGGACCCCGCGATGCAATTTCCCATGGCGGAGGACGGTCTAGACATTGGAGAGAAAGAGTTGGAAAAGATGGGGCATGATGTTGCCGGCGCTTGTCGCGGGCTGGGCGGCGCCATGCGGGCAGTAGGAGAGGTTATCGAAGGCGTGTTGACGCCCGAAATTCTGACTGCCAAGTACGTCTCTTTTTCCCCTGCTGAAGATATTGGCTCATTGAGGAATAGGCAACACCTGAAGCACGCTTTGGCGTACGCAACGGAACACCAAGACAACCACCTCCGCGCACTCATTCTCGCGTTGATCTCAGCGCATTATCTACACACAGCAGGGGACCAGGCCGGCAAGATGTTGGCGACATGCGAGCAACTCGCGGCCGGACTTGGTGCCCCTCTGAAGAAGGAGGACAACCGGCTGGACACCGCTGGCAATGTGCCTTTGCGGCTCTGGGTGGGCGAGCGATTCTTGGAGCTGCATAAACGGACTGGGAACGCGGAACTTATTGAGAAGCGGCTTGAAGCAAACAACATCCTTCACCAAGCGGCTATCTCACTTTCTCGTCGTTGAAACGGGAATTTTCCTCGCGAACGACATTCTCCTCGTTCATTATCTGGAGTCGAGTCCAAATCGGCTGGGATAGCAACTTGAGTCTAGTTAGCCATCGAAAGCCAAATTCGAAGGAGGTGGATGGAAAACGCGGAGATGTCGCGCTGTGTGTTTTCGAGGAGTGAGAGATATGCTTGTCAATCTGTTAGAATAGGACGTTTGTGAGGATAAACGGTAGTTTTACCTATTTTACCTTGTTCGTAATAATCACGCTGCCAAGCCGCTATACGCAGCAACTATTGAAACACAGGGGACCCTCTTTTCTCTCTCCTCCACCTCTACTCTAACTGTCGCTTCGCCCTACAAAACGCGTTCAGAGATGACGCCAGCTCCCAGGGAAAGCCTGAATCTGAGCCTAGTTAGTTCTTTTCCCCTTTCCGATCAATGACGTTCTGAAGCTGACCTCCACTCGCAGCATAACCACAGGTGTGTGCAACGATTCTGCGACTCTTTAAAGTGAAAAATCCTTGTCCAGGGCGTCAGATAACCTCTCGACAATATCCACTTCCGCTGCTTCGACTGCCCATATGCTCGCCCAACCCCTTGAACCACCAAGACGGCCCTTTCTCGACTCTGGAGGGTCCAATTCAAGTCGGAGCAGCTCTCCGGGGGGTGCATTTGGCGGAAGCACGGTCTCGCTTCATGTAAACTACGTTCCAAGCAAGTTTGCTGCCCCCGCAGTCCGGAACAGGAGGAGCGGTATTTTCAAGCGTGGAGGGGGCATAGACGCGTTTCGAGCGGGCGAGTCGCGTATACCGGGAGCAAACGACGACAGCTATGACGGGGTCGAACTGGGCAGGAAGGGAAAGAAGGGCGCCAAGTGGAATCGGTTCAAGTGGGTGCTTGTGTTCTCCAACTCTGTGGTATGTGACTTCGCGACAACAACATGGGAGCTATCTGATACCCAAAAATAGTACACTTGCCTCGCTTTGGCGTCGCTAATCTTCATGATTACGGCCTGGCTGAATGTGTGGGACAACGCCGATGTTGTTCGCGTTGGAAACCGGCCAGAGCTTATCCTCACCACACTGGCTGCTGCTGTGGCGGTCCTCACCGCAGTCATTGGCTGGGCTGGCATCGTGCTGAACAACCGGGTCAGTCCGCTGTCTCTCTCACGCTCGTTTCGGTCTCACACAAGTTGAAGGGCTTTCTGGCGGTCTACACATTCATGCTGTGGATCGCTTTCGCATTCCTCGTCCTCCCCGGCTATCTCACGTTCAAAAAGCACACCTTCAACCTCGAGGGCAAGGTCAACAAGCAATGGTCAACGGGGCTCGGGGCCGTCGGTCGTCTGCGCATCCAAAACCAGCTAAAATGCTGTGGTTATTTCAGCCCCTACGTCGAAGCGACCCTCAGCCAGACGTGTTACTCCCGCAGCATTCTCCCTGGCTGCAAGAAGAAGTACTGGTTCTTTGAGAAAGACCTCCTCCATCGCTGGTTCGTCGTCATATTCTCATTCGTCCCAGTCAACATCGGCGCCATCCTCGCCGGCCTCCTTTGCTCTAACCACATCACGTACCGCTTCGGGAAAGGTACGCTTGTCCTTAGACTGTCTCTTGTTGTCGTGCTGAAGTTCTTTGTAGGGATGATGCCCAAGGCGTATCGACTGTCGGAAAGGAGTATGGCGGTGATAGCAGGAGCCTATGCACAGTAAGTCGTGTCCTTTACGCGTCTACTCTACTCTCTCAACCTTCTGTCAAGGCAACTCGCAGATCAGTACGGGCCAGACATGGCTGAAGAGGTCATGGCGCGCTCGTATACCAACTTGAATGTGTCGCCTTCCGGGTCAGACAACGGTAAATGAAGTAGAAACGCACTTGTACATTAGGTATCATAGACTTACCACGGACCAATTCATCTTCCATTTTCGCGATACGATTGACAAGCGATTTCAGGGTCTTTTTTGACTTTGCCTTTCCAGTGCGTGTCACTTACGGTTCGCGACAGTCATGCGTAACCAGAATAGCGCTCGAAGAAAGGTCCCGAGGCCCCATATCAGGCAATCATGGACGTACGTGAACGACCCTTAAATTCTAACCCCACCTTCATTCGCCTCTAGTATGTCCATCCGAGTTGTTGTCGACCTCTACTCGACCTATGGGCCTTGGTTCATCTCTCTCCTCCTCGAAACAGTGTGAGCACCACTGGCACTCTGAAGGCTGACCCGTGCCATTCAAGTTCACCAAGTTGCTCAATGCTGACCGTGACTACAGGCTCTATGGGATCGGGCTGCTGCAAACATGGCTGTACTTCCAGTGGTGGAACGACGGCTGGGAGATTCGCGGCGCTGTGCGTCCCTGCTGCCACTTTTCCTTTGTCGTTTGCCGCTAACACGGGTTTTGCAGGTGCTACTTGTGTTGTGCGTTCCACCGCTCCATTCGGGGCCCACAACGCTGAAGCAGCGCCGCCTACAGCTTTTTCGAGACTGTCCAGGTCATATTCTTCTGGGCGTCGAGCTTCGAGCGCTACGTGATGCGCTTTGGGCGGGTTCAACCGGATTTGATGTGGTGAGGCGCTTTCCCCCCATTTGTAGCCAACAGTGGATTGAGTTTGGGGTTCTCCAGGACGGATTCGGTGCGCAGACGTCCTCGTCTACCGTGACGGTCTACGACGCTGATCTGAACCGCGTGTCAGGTCCAACTGTTGGCGAACGTGAGCGACCATGCCGCGTCAGAGAGTATCAGCATCATCTGATCGGATTATTTTCGCAGTATCTCTCCGCCTTTACGGTCCAATTGTTCGTCCACTGGCATCCCTGTGGTATAAACCCTTGCTAACTGCTCATGCAGGTACTTCGCAAGTCGAATCTGGCATCGTTCGTCATCTTCCGGTGTCAACCCAGCAATTGAACTAAATGAACTTGACAGTTACACGTGACGGTGTTCGGTTTCATAGCGTTTCTCGGTGGGGAATCTACTTCATAGTGAGCCACATCGAATCACCCCCATCTTCACCTCATTCGTTGCCAGATATTCCTCGCTTTCACTCAAATGGGTATGGCTTACCTCCGATACAAGCCGTTTGCTGAACTCGGCAGCTGCCGGCACTGTGCAAACCGCCTGGACGTGAGCATCGCCGTCCACCCCCCACGCTCTCTGACCTCGCCGAAGCTACATCATCCGTCACTTCGCTGAACTCGACCGGACAAAAGTGCGCTCGCCGATTCAGCCTCCACTCTGACAACTGGGACTAACCCCACAGGCTACCACCACCCTGCAGACCGCCGCCTCCCTGGTGTGCGACATGTCCATCACGGTCTACCTGTGCATCTTCCTGCGCCGACATCAAAGCGGCATGCCTCGGTGACACCCGGATCACCCGCGCATCATAAATCCTTGATTGATCGTGTCTCTAGCACTCGCCGGCTCCTCAAGGCCGTCATGATCAACGCGGTCAATCGCGGGATGCTCACCTCCCTCACCTCTGCCGGCACGATGATTCTGGTAAGTCTCAGTTGAGCCATGCCTGATTCTATTCTAATTTCTGACACAGTTCGTTGCGTTCCCTAACACCTTCTGGTTCTTCTTGACGTTGGCCCCAAACAGCAAACGTACGTGGCTTCCGCGTCTACTTATCTTTCCAGACCTACGCTTCTCACTGCCGTCAGTCTATATGAATAGCATGCTCGCGACGTCAGTGCTACTATTATCATCATTGATTAGCTAACCGCCATCGTCTCATCAGCCTCAACATGCGTGACCACTTCCGCAAGAAGCTCTTTGGGCCGGCGGGGCATGACCCCGACACAGTCAACCTCCACGACTTCCCGTTTTCTCCTGGCAGTCGCCGCATCTCAGTGACTGTCTCTGCCGTCGAGTTTGTCCATCCACCTCCTGGTTGCGCCATCACTAGTACTGCAACCGTGAGAGCTCTTGCAACAGAGGCTCTTCCACTGACCTCGCAAGCAGGGGCCGACGCTATCAGTGCCGAACAAAACCCAGACGATGTCTTGCCATTCAAGCAGCTCTACGTCTGATAGTGCTATGGAAGTTGCTGTCTAATTGTGCATGTGTGTGTGGATTGATAAGTACGTGCTTGCCGCTGAATCTGTAGCTATAATACTAGTATGAGTACCTCTGAACCCCTGTAACAATACTGCTTGTCCTTCTTGTCCATGTTGGTTAGTCTAATTCAACTCTTGTCTATCCGAATTCGCTTAGTGTCCCGCTCTTCGTCTTCTATCGTCTCGAGTGGAATTCCGAACCCAAACAACAAACTGCCTGTTCCTATATGGATACTAGTGCTGGAATGCGACCGCTTGAGCTCTCTTGACCGACTAGGTGTGGACGGGACGTAATTCATCGGGACAGTAGTGAACTCGTTCGGAGTAAGCGACGCAAGGCTCGCCGTCCGCGAGCGAGGCAGCGAGTTTGATTTCTCTCGTGGGGGTGTCAACGGACCGACGGACTCCAGTGGCCGAGCCGAGACTGGCGGAGTTGCGGGGAGATCTTCCGGAATGGATTGCAAGACAGCACGATAACCCGCTTGAACAAACGCTAGATATCTGTCGATTCATTAGAGTAGTTCGTAAGAGGTTCCAATTCGTACTCGGGTCGTTTGGTGTAGACTGTGAGCTTGACTTCGGCAAATATGGGCGGCATCAGCATGGAGTAGTCGCACTTCTGTGCTGGAGCACATTCTACACCGAGTCAGCGTACAGATCAGCGGAACAAAGACGACTCGACTCTTTGGATGACGCTTGGAGTAGAACCTGACTGAGTCGAGCGGGTTATCCGTCTTCATTCCATAATGCATCACGCAATGATCCACAATGACCGTGTCAGGAGTGAGCAGAGACAAGTCGACGGGATCAGCTTCGCCCGCTTCAATCGCCACCTTAGCCAGCCTCCGTGCTTCCAACGCGACTCTCTCTTGGGTGATGTAGGCCTTGAAGAGCTCCCTTCGCTCCCATTCTACCACCCGCTGGTCGACAAATTTGTAAAGGTCGCGAAGTCGGATTCGACGAAAAATCTGTCGGGCCTCCTCGAGTTCCTGATGATGGCGGTCAGCGGAGAGCTGACCACCAGATATGAGCATTTACTGGGTCGTCGCTGGCCTCAATTCGCGTCATGATGTCGTCCGTCAAATATAAGAACTTTTGGGGGATCTCGATTTGCTCTGCAATCCTCAGAAACGGGTTGGCGGACTTGAGCGCGTCAACGATCATGAATTCGATTGCCCTGGCGGTCTTGTGCGTGTAGACTTGCTTGTGCAGCTTGAAGCGAGTGTGGCAGAGCTCAAAGAGCTCGTTCACGTCTTTGATGTCATAACAAATTTCGTTCTCGATGACCCGAGCGCTCTTGATGAGACGAGATGTGGATATTTTGGTCGGTTCACCAATCATGTAGGTGTCTCGAGCGATGTAGTCAAACCTGTGATCGTTAGAGAACTCTCTCTCACGGAAGACAAACGCACTTGTCAACGTCGAGGCCGTTGCGAGTGTTTGCGACGATGTCAAACAAGAATTGCTTCTCTCGGGGGCTGGTGGGAATGTCAGTGGACTGTGACTGAAGGAGAGTAGTCGCCCAAATACCTGCACTGGGAACGGTCGCCAACAATTAAGGCAAGAATGAATTCAATGTCTTCTCGAGGTAGCTGAATGCTGTTGTTTGCGACCAAAGCTTCAAACATCATCTTGCTCGCGTCTTCGTGCTTCCACGACTTGCCCGGCCTGGCGGAATATAAGCATAAAGCGCAAAATGGAGGAGGCCGGGACTCACAATACTGCCGGAATGAACAAATTGTCAAAGACGTGGCTCCAAGGACCATGGCCAAGATCGTGGCAGAGGCCCGCTATTTCCACGCAATTCACATCCCTCGTGTCGATTCCGAGTGACGACTGCTGTCTCTGGAGGTGTTCGACCATCGAACGCGCTAAATGAGCGACACCTTCAACAAAAGTCAATCTCTGAGCTGACTCGAAGCGCGTTGTTGCACACCCAAGCAGTGCTCAAATCTGTTGTGGGAGGCCCCAGACCAGACATAGTAGGACGTGCCCAGCTGCTTGACGTTTCGCAGCCGCTGGAATTCTGGGCTAGGGCGATGGTCAACGCTTGAAAAAGCTTCATGGTCGAGGCGTACGTGTCAATTATGGAACTGATTAATGGGGATATAGCAACTAGGCGATTGATTGAGAGGATTTGCGGTCAAGAACTCGACAGAACCCAACTATAGTCATGGATCTGATCCTTGATTTGGCGACCAGGCTCAGGCTCCTCTTCGTATTCCATGGCTGGCTGGAGGATCCTCGTGGTTTGAGATGAAAGGAGAGAAAGCGGTGCAGCGATTACATCAGCCGACCGATTAGATAGACCCAAACTGATTACCTACCAACGTTACTTTACAACTATATTACAACAGTGGCTACCATATACGATACTACCAGGCGATACAAGCCAACGACGACTTGGGGTGTTTCCTATTCCACCATTTGCGCGTTTCATCCAAGAACAGCAGCACAACGCCATATCTGCGTCAAATCAGCCAGCGCGTAGAAGAAGACAGGCAAAGGAGACGTACGCCATTGGCAGGAAGAAGTATTGGGCGGCGATGCCGCGAGTCAGAAACACTCTTTGGAACCAGGGAACATATGAGAAGAAACTAGACAGGTTACTGTCAGGCTTCGCGAGGGAAGAATGGACTCGAGTCACCAAGCTAGCAGGAGTGCGGCCAGCATGGCAGGAAAGAGGAGTAAGTTTCGAGTGGCGGGCGAGCCCATTGGGTTCTGTTGGAAAATCGACAAGCGACGCGTCCGGGTTGAAAGCAAATTGAACCACTGCATGATGACCAGGTTGAAAAAGTCTATAAATACTCATGAGAAGAGACAACTCTGGACATCAAAGTGTCCTTACACAAGGACTGCGCTTGAGCAGTTTGTTCGGAGATGAGGTCAGGGTCAACATTGTAGCCACCATACTTCCGAAACATCGCAGAGAATGGCACACCGTTCTGCTGGAAGCCGAAATAGAACGCACTGTCAAGCATTTTCAGTCGATGATCATCAAACAGTATGAACCACTGACGCGGTCATTGAAGTGAGTGATTCAAGAACCCCGATAAACAAGTACGCATGCAGAAGCAGCCTGAGAAAAGTTTAGGTGAAAGACATTTGACAAGGGTAGGAATAAACTTGATATCGGCCAAACGGTCCTTTTTTCGATCGCGAGGCTTACGAAGAAGAAGGTCCGCCTCAGGCTGCTCGTAAACCAGCGAAAGTGCGGGGAGAACGTCGGTGACAACGCAAATCTGTGCCAATATCAATCGTGTGCTCAGAGAAAATGACAAAGTATGGCGGTTACAATGATCATCTGGATGCTGCTCAGAGCCTGGGGCACTCCCGCGAGAACATTGAGCAACACAGGCATCAGTTCCGAGAAGCTTCCAGCCGGAAGAAGATATAGGATCGACTTGCGCAAGTTCTCAAAGCAAAGGCGGCCGTATTTGATTCCCGTCAACATTGTGGAGAAACTGTCGGACAATAGGATGAGATCGGCAGCTTCCTGGCCAATTTTTTATTATTAAGCACAGTTCAAAAACAGTTAATCTCGCTCACCATTGCAACTTCTGAGCCGGTGGCCATCGCCACACCAACATCAGCCTGTTTGAGAGCCGGGGCATCATTCACTAACGGAACGTCTGAGTAAAAGACACAAGACACTGGAGCAACGGTACCTCCATCTCCTGTGACAGCGACTGTACATCCTCCTGCCTGGAAAGTACGGACAATTTGGAGTTTCTGTTGCGGCGTCGTTCTCGCAAAGACAATCTCATCGAACTAAAAGGTCGTCAGTTCAGTGATATCGCTCTCAGGGAGAACCCCACCGTCAACACCTGTTTCCACTGTGATTCGGTCATTGTCATCATTTCTGCACCACTGAGAACGATGCTAGAGAGAACGGCATCTTCAGCCTTGTCATCATCAAAGTCGGGGATGGTGGCGAGCGGAACATCGCGATCAAGGTCTGAAAGCCCTTTGATGTCGGCTTCCGGAGTCGTAATAATGCCAACTTGACGTGCAATCGCAGCAGCAGTAAGAGAAAAGTCGCCTATTCTCGAGTTAATGCCATGAGGTATTACTGAACAATACATACCGGTGACCATAGCGAATCGAATACCAGCCCGTCTACAAACCCGGACGGTCTCGGCTGTGTCAGGCCGGGGAGGGTCCACTAACGCCACCAAGCCAACAATTGTTAAGTCGACATTGGCGGCCATCAGAAGGTTTTCGAGATCGCTGTTGCTCTCCTGCAACGTTTCGTAGGCCAACGACTTCTTGGCGAGCATGAGTACTCGTTGACCTTGAGCGGCAAATGATTCTTGAATAGTGGAAATCTTGGCGATAGCGTTGTCGTCCAAAGGGAAAGTAAGACCATCGGAATTGACATATGCATTGCAGCGACGGATGAGCACGTCAGGAGCCTATCATATCCTAGTCAGAAGAATGAGAGGGCAGCGAGAAAGAAAAACGCACTCCTTTGACTGCAAGCATATGATGACCAGGAAGAATTGACCGAAAGTGTGCATCTGGGGCTGCACTTCGAGAGAAGAGTTTCAAAGCAAACTTGTTCTCTGAAGTCGACTTAAGCCGACAGCCACGCAGAAGATTTTCAGTGACTCACTGGAATTAAACGCAATCTTTCCGACCTCTTTCCAGCTCGCACGCGAGTCCTCAGTTGAAGAAATACTCTCCGAGAAGCGTAATAATCCCGCGTCTGCCACAAGCACGGAGTCAGCCAAGTCGGATGGAATAAGTGAAAAACTAACCTGTGGCGTCACCGTTGACCTTACGATCCTGCAGGGCTTCTTCAATTTTTGATAGTGCGAAGACAGCATCATTACAGAGGCTCGCAAGAGCCACAAGTTCCCGCAAAGCCACCGCTGGCGCGTCGTCATTCGCTTCAGGGTGCGATAACTTGACTCTGACGTCCGCAACTTTATATGTTGCTTCGCCAACAGCGACATTAACCACTGTCATCCTATTCTGCGTAAGAGTGCCGGTTTTATCGGAGGCAATGAAGTTGACAGAGCCGAGAGACTCGACAGTGGCGAGGGATTTGCAAAGAATGGAGCTGGACCGCATAGCGCCAGCGCTGGATTTAAACAATTAGAAGACCGAAATCGCGAAAGGTCAAGACATACATGACAGTCAATGAAAGTGTAACGCAAACAGGAAGTCCCTCTGGAGACCAATAAGCATTTGTCAAGGAGTTCATAGAATCACTTGCCAGGAATAAACGCAACGGCTACGGAAACACAGTCGATAAGGAGAGTGGGCACATTGATGAAGCCAGGGTAATCACGACGGAGCCAGGCGGCCCATAAAACTAAGAGCGAACTTGCGTCAGCAGTAAAATATTGGGGTCGAGGGACCGCACTCACTAACAATAATGATAGCCACCGTCAATGCCAAAGACGCGATGATAAGAACAAAACGAATGATCTCCGCTTCGAGAGTCGTCCTAACAGGGCGTTCGCTTCCTGCTTGTTTGGTGATGCGACCGAAGACCGTATTGTCACCGAGAGCGACAGCAACACCTATTCCACTTCCACTAGTGCAGAGGGTACCTTGCAGCGCAATGTTACGAGACTCGAGGACTGATCCGACGTTTAGCGAAAGGGAAAGAACGGAGAACGAGAGCAACTGACAATTGTGATCGGTGCAGTCAACAGAGCCAGCGATTTCATTACTCTCGCCCGTGAGGATGGATCGATCAAAGCGAAGGTCAGGAGAGACTTGGACAAGGCGAAGGTCAGCAGGAACCTTGGAGCCGAGAGTAATCGTGACAATATCTCCAGAAACGAGGTCAGCCGCTGGTAACCTGAGTTGGTGTTATGTGGGGCAAAACATGAAGTAAACAGCACCAACTTGAATTTTTCTCCGTTACGCATAACCAGTATTTCAGTTGGTAGCAGTCCTGCGATTGAGGCCATCACATTGCTCGTAGACCAATCTGAAGGGAAAATATGGTTTAATCATGGAGTTCCCAACAAGAAGAAGATAGACACCTTGCCATGCATTAAAAACTGCCTGGATGACGATCACAATGAGTAGCACGACCGCAAGGGCCAAGTTTGGTGCAAAGGGGTGGGGATCTCCCAGTGGTCGCCTAACAGCAAGATGAGTTTGTGTTACGATTACTGCCAAGAAAACAAACCATGCGATGAAGCAGATGATGCTTGCAAGGAAAAGCAGACTACCGAAGCCTACACAAGTCGTGAGTACGTGGGTGAATGTCTATCTATGCACTTGCCTCCGAAAATGTAGAAGAAGATTTTGCGAGCAAGGTTTCTTGGTGGGCGCGATATGACATTCTTTCCGTTCGTAGCAAGTCGACGAGCAGCAATAGGTGCATCAAGGCCAACGGCAACCGAAACCCCAAGACGGTTGCAAACATCTTGGGTCGATAATGTGTGCCAGGTAACCTCAGCAAGCTCTAAAACAGGTGGGGGGATTGAGGAACTGTGGTGTCTAGAACAGCGAGAACACACCTTTTACCGCGCCTTGTCTGGCACCTTCTTTGGCTTCTTGGGTTTCCGTTACATGGATGCTGGGAGAAATTTGAGCAAGCTAAGTCGTCAGATTTGCTGCGTGTATTCACCTGAGAGTGCGGAAGTCAACAGGGATTCTCGTGCGGGGATCACCCGAGGTCGAGCCAAATGTTGGCGCTCGATGGAACTCGCGGGCAAGCGATAGGGCTGGGTCTGGCGTGTCGAGTGAGGGTGACACTGTCAACGCTGATATGGACGCCTCTATATCCTTGGGCTCCATGAGTTCTGGGTGGACGAAAAAAAGACAAGGAGACCGTACTTAAATTCAGCGCGTCATACCTGATCGTGCGGGATTTCTGCCGTCTGACTCTGGGTCAAGGAGGCGAGGAGATAACGCGGTTGGCTGGCAGAACTTGCTCAGTCTGCTGATGGAGATGGACAGAAAGCGAGTCGAGTGGTTACTCTCGTCAGATGCGGAAAGCAAGACGCGACAATTTCAGCTTGGGTCTCCAACTGGATGACTACAAGGAATAGTTTGAGGATGTTCTTTAACACGTTATTGGAAAGCCACACCTTGAAGATGAAAATTGCTGGTGTCCTCGATGTCCTGTACGCTTCATGGTCTTGGAAAAGACTGAAAAAGAATGATGATGTAGTGTCACAGCGTGACGGATGACATGAAACATCACTTGTCCCAAAAGTCCTTGACGCCAGCTCATTATAAAAGTAACAAGAGTGAGACGCCTATATGTGCGTTGTACCATTTTCCCTATAAGAATCCTACATAGCCAGAATATTCTTCCAAAAGACAAATCCTGCTTCCGGTTTCTCATTGTCAACACCTGATCTGGGATTATATTCTGAGGTTGGCATAGGTCTGCGTATACGTGTTAATGATAATTGCAGTCCGTTTTCCAGCTCTACCGCTAGTTCGGCAGAGAAGTCTATGCTCTCGTCCCGCACAATGGTGAAGTTGGCATGAACAAGAGCGGTCATCGAGCTGTCTTGTGCCGGGTTACACCGGTGACGAAGGAAATCCACGATGGTGCGATCGGGGCATGCAGAGATCGGATAGAAACGGAAGCGTTGAAGCTGTGGGCAGAGAGGTGTTGACAGCATAAAGTGGCGCAGGAACTCTCCATCGCGTCGTGGTCCGATGAAATCTGTTTGTGGGTTGTAACTTGCATCGTATGGCTCTCCACCAATGGATAGTTCTTCAAGGCTCGGAAGTGCTACAAGGCCTCGAACCAGATCATCTGACTTCATTGCATTCTCCTTAAGATGCAGGGCTGTGATTGTTCTAAGGTGAAGCCACGTGAGATCGGTGGTGTGACCCAAAACCCCGACAGCATAGAGCTGAGGGAAGTACTGTACTATTTAGACCTTAAGTTCAGCCGGTCTTACGCATTACGCGCTGAACTTACAGGGTTAGAAGTTCAGAGGGTCATCTTACACATTACGGATTTGCAGAAGTTCAGTTCAGTCCTCGGGCCAAGTTTGCCGAAGGTTGCGAGGGGGGGAACTAAGCATTTAATGGGGGTATTCTGGAGATTTTCACTACTAGCATCTTTGATTGCAGATCTAGTAGCCATACGCGAATCAATGAATAAAATTTTCTGCAGTCCCTACCTTGCCCCCACCTCCACGCCGACCATGTCTGACTTGTCTGACTCCGAAGGCGAATCCAGCCAGCATGACATCGAAACCTTTCGTGGATGTGGCAAGACCATGAAGGAAGTGCTGCGACGCGTCCGTCGCGCTGCCAAGGAAGCCTTCTCCATCCCCCTACCCACTGCCACCAATATACTTCCCGCACCTACTCTTCCCATTCCCGAATTCCCTACGGTTCCCACTCCCACTAATCACCCCCATCGCCACGGAAAAGAAGCCTACCGACTTCTTCAGCCAGTACGAGCCGGACACTTTGGACAGCGGCACACTCCTGCGAATGCGTCATCTGCCAGTGCCCAACGAGAAGCTAGCTCGGCAGATCTTGGAATACAGTCGAGAGGCGTGGCTCGATGGGAATCGTTCTATGGTTTATGCCCATTTGGACGGGACTGCAAAACGCTTTCCGATGTGGGTTATAACATTCTGGATAGAAGTCATTGAGGCGAGGAAGGTGCGGGCTCGTTGGCTAAAGTCGTCCGACTTTATCAAAAGCGAGCGAGAACGGGCAGAACGGAGTGCCCGTGCAGACAGATCTTCTCGAGTCGAGCTTCTCGAGGAGGCAAAACAGTTGATTTCGATGATTCCGTGGTCAGCTGCGAAGCCAGCAGGCTTGTCGGATACGGAGCCTTTTCACAAGCTCTCTCGTCTTGTGGGACCCGCTTGGCTGTCCGATTCGCAGATCAACGATCTGTTGGAGTTGCTGCGGCAGAAGATTGAGGATGAGGTCGACGGAGATGTTGGCGCTCGGTTTCGGGTGAAGAGTACGGCATTCATGGAGACGCTGTTGAGAGCGTACGAGAAGGGCAGCGACAAATACAACTCAGACAGTGGATTTCGTTGGCTAAGGGAGATTGGAGACGAGTTGGCAGAGGACAACGGGACGCTGCTCACGATTGCACATCTGGGCAAAATCGAAAACAATCCGCACTGGATATCGCTCGCCATCGAGTTCTCCAACGAGCGAGTGCGAGTCTTATATGGGGACTCGTTCAAGCAACCTATACCGGCAAAGCTGCGAGAGATTTGTGAGTGGTGGGTGCTGCTGCATTCGGGACGGGACGTACAAGTCGAGAGCTTACCCATTGGCCATCAAGACGATGGATTCTCTTGCGGGCCGCTAGCTATCAACGCCCTACAGCATTATGTTGACCCAGCGGTGTCGTTGACGAAGGTTGGAGAGAAGTGGATCGTAGCGAGGCTGCAGGCTTTCAATGCAGTCGCAAGGTGGACTTTGGAAAGGGTGAGAGGATTTGAATGTCGTTTTTGCCATGCTAACAAGTCCTTTAGCTTCAAGCAGACCAGTTCGAGGCGGAGATGGATGCAGAAGAAGAGCGTGAGAGTCACTCGGGTCACGGTCCGGCTCTTGACGACGACGATGACGATGGCCACTTACCCAGCTTTGGCCGACGTGAGGACGGCTCTTCCCATGCCTTCACCTTTTCCCTCGACAACCAGATCTCGCCTGAGCCCATCCGTTCGAGTTTGAAACGCCCCAAATGGCATGACAATGCACCCACACCAAACGCGACACCTGAACGGCGTCGAATCTACAAAGACGACAGGGACCAGCTTGACGACAAGGAGGACATACCGGCGCCTCAACTCCTCTTTACGCAGGACTCGCCTTCGTCTACCAACAAGACGGCGGACGTTTTTGGGAGTACGTCACTCTCCGATGTCGATTTGCTCTCCCTTCCATCTTCCCCAAACTCTCTCTCTTTCGACCCCATGCCTCGACCCATTGCTCCCCTTCCTCGACGATCATCCCCAGTACCAACGACCAACGCTGAACTGCCGAAGCAGAAGACGAATTCCATCTTGTCCTATTTCAGCAAGGAAACACCAGCGGAGAAGGAAGTTCGTCTTGAGCGCGAGCATCGTGAATATGCGGAGAAGTCAGAACGAAAGAAAGGGGAGATACAAAATCGAGAGCGGGTTGTGCTTGAGGAAAAGCGGGCAAAGAATGCAGCGTACATGAAGGCTTATCGTGCTAAGCTTCGAAACGAGCGAATTGCAAGGGGAGATATACCAAAACGTGGACGGAAACGGGTATGTGCTGGTGATTTCAACGTGCTTTCGTTCTCACTTCAGAACAGAAGTCAACTGAGGCCGATCTTGAGGACAACGGGGTAGACGAGCCCAACAAACGATTGGCCGAACACTCTCGACCCTTCCGCCAATTGGCTCGGGCAACACTGCTTTCCGTTGCTCTGAAAGCTTTGTTCGCCGTTACCTTCGAGAGGAGCTGGGATGGAGCGAGCGACGAGCGACGAAAGCAGCGCAAAAGCTACCCGACAACCACGAAGCGATTCTCGAGCAAGCCTTTCTGCGAGAGGCTTGGCTCATTCGACAATACAACATTCCAGCTGCGTTGCGAGTCAACACCGACCAAACCCAGGTCATCTACGCCCAGGGAAATGCGTCAACATGGAATACCCGTGGAGCAAAGCAGGTTGCTGCTGTAGGGCTCGAAGAGAAGCGTGCTTTCACGCTTGTTCCATCCGTCGCTGCAAATGGGAACGTTCTCGCGGCCCAGGTTATCTACGGTGGGAAGACCAAGCTATCAGCACCATCGGTCTTCTCCCGTGGGTATGCAGAAGCGACCCGTGCTGGTCATGTTTTCACCAATTCCGGCAACGACTCGTATTGGTCCAACCATGAGACCATGCACGCCCTCGTCGATAATATCATCGCTCCGTACTTCGAGCGCCAAAAGGCCGAGCACAATCTCCCTTCTTCCCAAGTCTCAATCTGGAAGATTGACTGCTGGTCAGTGCATCGCTCAGCGGATTTCATCAGCTGGATGCGCTCCAACCACCCGACGATTGCGCTTGTTTTCGTGCCTGGTGGATGTACAGGCATCTGGCAGCCACTCGACGTTGGGATTCAGCGCCCATTGAAGCTGAGCATTAAGCGCTCAGCCCATCGGGATGTGGTTGATGAGGCTCTTCGCCAGCTCGCGTCTAATGCTTCTCCTGCGAAGGTCAAGCTTGACACCACAGTTGGAAACCTGCGGAATCGGTCGGTTCAGTGGGTTCTTCAGGCCGTGAAGGATATCTCGCAGGTGGAACTCGTCAAGAAGGTGTGAATTCCATCCACTTGTTCTTTACATCTTTGTAAGGGCAACCCCGGAGGCCTGAGATCAAGGTCCTAGCAGGGGAGGATCCAAAGCGTGAACATTGGTAAGCGAATACAAATGAAGCTGACCTAGCAGGGGAGGATCCAAAGAGAAGAAACTCTAAGGGTCCGCCTGCTAGGTAGCTGACTATATACTGCTTGTCCGTAGCTGCCGCTGTCGGGCACAGAAGGCTTGGGCGGCGTCGCAGGCGAGGTCCCAGGGCGACCGTCGGGGGGCGTTGACGGATCGGTGATTGTGCGGGCGAGATGGAGGGCCGGACCGGAGACGGAACCGGAGTCGGACCGGAATCGGAGGCGTCTCCGAGGGGCCGAAAGGGGAGGTTCCCCTGACATCACCCCCCTTTGAATGCGGCGTCCCGACGCATAGACCGGAACGGAATCGAGTCGAAGGTCGCGGAGGCGATGTGTCGTGGCTTGCCAGGGTACTTACGATAGAACTCCGCAATTTTCTCCGGGGCGAAGACGCGGTCGAAGCGGACCCATTGGTCGTGCGATGCGTCGTAGCCTTTCCATCTGACGAAGTAGTTCAGCCGCTTATACCTCACCCTTGCGTCCAGGATTTCCTCTACTTCCCACTCCGGGACTCCGTCCTCGAGGTCCGGAGGGGCTGGTCGTAGCCGGGGGCGTCCGTCGAAGGGGTCGTCCTGAGCGAGCTCGAGCTTGACGACGGGGAAGACCGGGTGGAGCTTCGAGTAGCGCGGAGGGAGGTCGAGCTTGTAGGCACCTTTGCTGATCTCCGCGACTATCTTGAACGGTCCAAGGCGGCGATGGGAGAACTTTTCCGAGGGGCGAGTCGTCCTGATGTCAGAGGCATCCAGCCAAACACGGTCGCCAACCTTAAACTCCGGAGACGGAGTCCGTCTCCGGTCGTAGTAGCGCTTGTACTCCTCTTTGGCCTTAGTGAGCGGCCTTGGCTTCAGCAACACCAGTGGCGATCCGGTCGCGGAACTCGTTCACTGACTCCATGGCGGAACGGACTCCGGGTTCGAAGCCCATGCGGGAGCCGTCCCGTGTCCGTCATGAAGGGGACCTGCTGTGTGGAGGAGTGAACGTGGTTGTTGTAGGCGAACTCCGCGGCCGGAATCAGCTCATCCCAGTCGTCCTGCTGGTAGTTGGTGAAGATCCGCAAGTACTGCTCCAGCTCCTGGTTGACGCGCTCTGTCTGACCGTCTGTCTGCGGGTGGTACGCGGTGGACGTGGCGGGCTTGATGCCGATTAGACGCCAAAGTTCTCGGGTGAAGTCCGCGATGAACTGCGAGCCGCGGTCGGAGACGTACTTCTCCGGAGTCCCATGGTGCCGCCAGACATTCCGGTAGTAGAGGCGGGCTGCCCCTACTGCATCGACCGTCGTATGACACTCTGAGAAGTGGGGCGCTTCCGAGGGTGTCAACGACGACCATGATCGCGTCGTACCCATGGGCTTCGGGAAGCTCTACGATGAAGTCGACGGAGACGGTATGCCAGCGTCCGGAGGCGTTTCCGTGGGGTGCAGTTCTCCGTGGGGCAGTCTCCGGAGTGCCTTGGTGCGACAGCACAAGTCACAGGTCGCAACATACCGGCCGATATGGCGAGACATCTGAGGCCACCAGTAGTTCCGGGAGACCAACTCCAGGGTCTTGAAACGACCTGCGTGTCCGGCGACTCGGGTGTCATGGCAGAGCCTCGATGATGCGTCTCCGGAGGTCCTTGTCTTTTGGTACGACGATCTTTCCTCGGAAATGGAGAAGACCGCCGGAGACGGCCCACTCGTCAGAACGTGAGAAGCGGGGGCCTCGAGCTTGACCTTGAACCTTAAGAAGTTGCCGGGCCGCTAGTGCGACGGGCTCCTCCAGGTCAGGCTCACCGGAGAGGGCATCACGGATGTCACGGAGGAGTTCAGAGCCGGGACCGGAAACGGAAACGCCCTCGAGTGCGCGGACGTGGAAGAGTTCAGGCCGCAGAAGGACGACGTCGGAGTTGTCGGAATCGACTCCGTGGTCGGGTCTCCGGGGAGAGGGCGTCAGGCCGACCCATATCGCGGCCAGGTTTGTGGTGCAGCGTGAAGTCGAACCGGGAGAGGTACAGAGACCACCGGGCCTGTCTCCGGTTGAGGTGTTGCGTCTTCCTGAAGTACTCCAAATTCTTATGGTCAGTCCAAATCTCGACAGGGTGCGGCGCCCTCGAGGAAGTGTCTATACTCCTCAAGTGCGCGGATGATCGCGAGCATCTCCTTGTCGTGGATTTCGTAGTTGCGCTGGACATCATTTAAGCTTTTGGAATAGAATGCTACAGGGTGCCACTTCCCGTCCGGGGCGGATTGTGAAAGAACCGCCCCCGTCGCATAATCAGAGCTGTCCGCCTCGAGTCGGAAAGGCCGTGTGTCGTCCGGAATCGCCAGGACCGGTTCCGAGGTGACCGCGTCCTTGATCGCTTGGAACGCGGAGGCCTCCGCGTCGCCCCAAGTCCATTGCTGGTCCTTCTTGGTGAGCACGAAAAGAGGGCGCGCAAGGGTCGAGAAGTCCCGAATGAACCTGCGGTAGAAGTTAGCGAACCCGAGGAACTGCTGAATGTCCTTCTTGTTTTCCGGAGTCGGCCAAGCGGAGACGCCTGCGACCTTGACGGGGTCCATTTCGACGTGGTTGTGGGAGATGATGACTCCGAGGTACTCGATTGACGATTTTTCAAAGTCGCACTTCTCCGCTCGGAGGTACAACTTGTGCTCTCGGAGTCGCCGCAAGACCTCCTGAACAATCTGCCGGTGTTTCCGGAGGTCGGAATGGGCGATCAAGATGTCGTCAAGGTAGATCATGACGTCCCCGGAGAGGATGAGGTCCTGAAAAATGTCATTCATCATCGTTTGGAACGTCGCGGGAGAGTTTGTCAGGCCGAAATACATCACCAAGGGCTCGAACAGGCCTCGGTTAGTCCGGAAAGCCGCTTTCCACTCGTCACCTTCCTTGATCCGGACGTTGTTGAAGCCCCAACGGACGTCGAGTTTGGTGAAGTAACGAGCGCCTTTGAGCCGGTTGATGAGGTCGTTGATCAGCGGAAGGGGGTACCGGTTTTTGACAGTCATCGCGTTGAGAGCACGGTAGTCCTGGACGAAGCGGAGTCCGCCGTCCTTCTTCTTGACGAAGAAGACCGGAGACGCCATCGGAGACTTGGAGGGGCGAATCCGGCCCGTCGAAAGCCCTTCCTCGATGAACACGTCGAGCTCGCGTTGCTCGAGGGGCGAGATGGGGTACACCTTGCAGTTGGTGGGCTTAGCGTCGGGGACGAGTTCAATGGCGTGGTCCCAGGCTCTCCGCTCCGGTAGCGTGTCGAAGGACTCCTTGTTGAAGACGTCCTGGAACTCCTTAGCCCAGTCCGGGATCTCGGAGGGCGGAGGGGCGGAGTTCCTGGCGAAGGCTTCGGCCAGGCGTTGCGAGACAGTACTGCCAGCGCGTATCTCCTCCGAGGGGCGGAACGAGGTGTAGAAGATGCGGTCACCATCTTCAAGCTGACCATCGTCATCGTCGTCGTCGAAGTCCGGCGTCAGATCAGGCAGGCCGGAGTCGTCACCGGAGACGGAGTCGTCTCCGTCATCAGACCCAGAAAGGTCCATGGCGCAGACCGAGGGGAACGGGCCGGAGCGGAGACGCTTCTGAAGCGACCGGAGTCGCCGCAACTCGGTCCGTTCGACCCGCTCTTCCTCACGGCAGGTCGAGCAATTGCAGGGGGCACCGTGTCATCTTGACCTCCTTGGTTTCCCAATTGATCTCTGGGTTATGTTTCTGCAACCAGGAATACCCCAGGATGAGGTCTTGCTTGCCAAGATGGGTGACGGCCAGCTGAACTCGTTCGGCATGGCCCTTGTAGCGCAGGACCAAGTCCGCGATCTGTTTGATGGAGCCAGCGTCATTGGGGGTGCCATCGACATTGAAAACCGGAATCGGCTGATCGAGGGTGCAGACCGGAATGCCATTCCGAGCAACATAGTTCGTGTCAATGAAGTCGGAGGTGGCACCACAGTCGACAAGCCCAGAGAGTGAGAGCTTCAGCGCGCTGGTGGTGGACTCGAGCTCTAACGGGAGGTGGAGGGAGTTCGCCCCAGGGGCAGCGGCAACGGTGTACTGCTTGGGCAGTTTCTTTTCCCAGGCAGTGAGGCGGCGGAGGACGATGACCGGAGTCGCGGGCGGAGTCGGAGACGGAGTCGAGGCGGAGGCAGGAGAGGGTGTGTCTTTCGTTTCGGGCTCATTGTAGGGCAAGGAACTGCATTCATCATACAAAGAGGCAAAACGATTTATAGACGCGAACGAGGGCACACCAGTCACTCGTCGCGGGGACAAAATCCTCTCCGGCCATCGACTCCGCTGCCGTCTCCGGCAGGGCAGCTGTGTCCGTGTAGCGGGCGATCAACTCCGCTAACATCTCGTCACCGAGTTGTTGGATCACCTCGTCGAGGATGTCCATTGAGCGGACATCGGCGGGGAGGGGCAATCCCGGGCGAGATGGTTTGGGTCGCCGCACCTGAAGCAGGCGCGACGAGGGGCCACCCGAGCCCTGGTGCGATCCAACTCCCTAGGGGACGGGAGCTGGAGGCGCCGGAGCGGGGCGCGGGCCGCGGGTGGCACGACCGGAGCCACCGGGCGGAAAGGGGCCGGAGCCGGGATGCGGTTGACCGGAAACGGAGTCCGAATCAAACCGCCAGGTGTCTTGGGGGCGGCTGACTTGATCAGCTTGGCCCGGACCAGGGCCTCGTATTGACGGAAGGCCCGGGTGCGCCAGCTAAGGTAATCCCGGAGGTCCGGGGGTCGTTCGAGGACGTGATTCCGTTATTGATCAGGGGGGTCAAGTCCGTGGCGGAACTTGGTCACCTTGACCAGCGCGTCTTGAATCCGGCGAGGTCCATCAGGTCCTCGAAGTCGTCGGTGTACTGGTAGACATCCTTTGTACCCATGTGATAGGCGGAAGTCTCCAGCTTGGAGAGAGCGTGATCTTGCTCATTCTCCTCGACGAACCGGAGTCGAAACTCGGAAACGAACGAGCCCCAGGACGGAAACGGAAACGGGGCTTTGCTTCCGTGGCGCTCCGCCCATTGCTGAGCGGGTCCTTCTGCCATAAACGACATGGCGTAGCGGACAGCCTTTTCCTCGCTCGCCTCTCCGTTGACCACGAAGGCCTCAGGGGCAAGGCGGGCGTAGGTGCGGACCGCGTAGAGGAACGCGCGGCCGCGTTTCCGGTCGCCGTTGAAGGTGAAGGGGGGTTTGGTCGCAAGACCAATTTTGAGGCGAGGTTGATGTCGCCAAAAAGGGCTTCGGAGTCGCCCTGGACCGGAGTCGGAGTCGGAGTCGACGTCTCCGGCGATGGTGTTTGGGGTCCGCCAGCATTATTAGCGGCGGCAGCGGCAGCGGAAGCCTGGTTGGTGAGTAAAGCAAGGGCCTCAGTTAGGCTGTCAATTTTCGCCTCGAGTGAGTCCAGCCGGGCGTCTGCGGTAGGAGTGACTCCGGACGGCATGACGGGTGCGGAGACCACAGGAGTAGAGGAGGAGGGGACAAGTGGCAGGGGCGGTGACGAGGGCGGAACGGACTCGTACTCCGAGCCTGAGTCAGCGCCCGAACCTGGCAATCTTGTCCGGTTGATCCCGTAGAGAGTTTCTTCTGCTGTAAGGGCAACCCCGGAGGCCTGAGATCAAGGTCCTAGCAGGGGAGGATCCAAAGCGTGAACATTGGTAAGCGAATACAAATGAAGCTGACCTAGCAGGGGAGGATCCAAAGAGAAGAAACTCTAAGGGTCCGCCTGCTAGGTAGCTGACTATATACTGCTTGTCCGTAGCTGCCGCTGTCGGGCACAGAAGGCTTGGGCGGCGCGTCGCAGGCGAGGTCCCAGGGCGACCGTCGGGAGGGCGTTGACGGATCGGTGATTGTGCGGGCGAGATGGAGGGCCGGACCGGAGACGGAACCGGAGTCGGACCGGAATCGGAGGCGTCTCCGAGGGGCCGAAAGGGAGGTTCCCCTGACAATCTTGTCTGATTGTACACCAATATAGGCCTTCGAAATGTGTGCTGTCGGAGATCTCAACTGCTCACAGGAGTGTCTAACATCGCCTACAACCCTCGCCAAACTCCGCCGTCTCTCGAAAGACCATCCCGACCTCCATGCAGAGCTTACGCAAGTGACGGAGGACGAAACACCAGAAATCATGTCCCCATCACCAACCGGTGTCGAGGAGGAGATCTATTCGCCCGAGACGGTCTACGACGATAGCGACACACCAATCAATGTCGCATTCGCAGCTGTTCAAGGCAACACATCTTCGGCATCATTTTTACTGGGTGACGACGGTGGAATTCAGCGGGACGGGGAAGCGGAGTCACTGGACTTGAATGTGGATGAACTTGTTGCTGGGGCACCAGAGGAAATGGGCCGTGGAAAGCGCCATAAGACATCAAATAAGTTGTACTCTTCACGCCTTTGGGAGGAAGGCGAAATTTAGTTTAGAAAAATTTTGATTTTTTTGCACAAAAATTTCCTTTTTTGGAACAAATATGTAAGAGGTTCAGCCGCACTTTTTACGCATTACGCATTTGGGGGAGTTCAGTTCAGATGGTGCTCTTACGCATTACCTGAACTTAGGGTCTAAATAGTACAGTAACAACTCCCCGCCTTTGGGCATCCATTCATATCGCCATACCAAGGGTTGAGTCACTGGCAGAGGACTTGATCGGAGTGTTGACAACCTGGCTTCGACGGTCCGCTGCTGCTCCGTTGTCACTCACCGTCACCTTAGCACATGGTCCCATGTCTCCACCTCATCTGGGGCCTGCATGGAGGCATAGTGCACATGGGGATGAACTCCTCCACGTTCTCTGTTCCGAGGCCCACCGCTGGGAGTCTCTTCGCCTGTTAGACAAAATTGATCTCTCACAAGTGCCCTCTATCTCTTTACTCACGGCAGAGAAGGTTCCAATGCTGCGCTACATCTCTTTTTCGGAAGGAAAACCGCGCCTGGTCGAACATGACAAATGTTCAACTTGCAAACCCAAGCCCAACTAACCCTCTTCTGCTTTTGGGCACACAAAGCCTTGACGCGCTTTCTTTCGACGGATATACCGACTTGCTTCCGCAATTTGTTCCTTGGGCTAAACTTCGTCGTTTATCAATCTGCACGCCCGTACAACTATGGCTTAGCAGCAACCGTCACATTCCCCTTGGCTATTCTCGAGATATGTGCGTCACTAGAAGCTTTCACCTTCTCTTCTGGGCACGCCGAAACGGTTCTTTTCCTGCCATTCGCTACCACCCTCTCCCTTCCTCGCCTAACGACCCTTGCAATTGATGGCTTCACACCCGACAACTGGACAGACCTGCTTCAATGTGCCTACTGTACTATTTAGACCCTAAGTTCAGGTAATGCGTAAGAGCACCATCTGAACTGAACTCCCCCAAATGCGTAATGCGTAAAAAGTGCGGCTGAACCTCTTACATATTTGTTCCAAAAAAGGAAATTTTTGTGCAAAAAAATCAAAATTTTTCTAAACTAAATTTCGCCTTCCTCCCAAAGGCGTGAAGAGTACAACTTATTTGATGTCTTATGGCGCTTTCCACGGCCCATTTCCTCTGGTGCCCCAGCAACAAGTTCATCCACATTCAAGTCCAGTGACTCCGCTTCCCCGTCCCGCTGAATTCCACCGTCGTCACCCAGTAAAAATGATGCCGAAGATGTGTTGCCTTGAACAGCTGCGAATGCGACATTGATTGGTGTGTCGCTATCGTCGTAGACCGTCTCGGGCGAATAGATCTCCTCCTCGACACCGGTTGGTGATGGGGACATGATTTCTGGTGTTTCGTCCTCCGTCACTTGCGTAAGCTCTGCATGGAGGTCGGGATGGTCTTTCGAGAGACGGCGGAGTTTGGCGAGGGTTGTAGGCGATGTTAGACACTCCTGTGAGCAGTTGAGATCTCCGACAGCACACATTTCGAAGGCCTATATTGGTGTACAATCAGACAAGATGTAAAGAACAAGTGGATGGAATTCACACCTTCTTGACGAGTTCCACCTGCGAGATATCCTTCACGGCCTGAAGAACCCACTGAACCGACCGATTCCGCAGGTTTCCAACTGTGGTGTCAAGCTTGACCTTCGCAGGAGAAGCATTAGACGCGAGCTGGCGAAGAGCCTCATCAACCACATCCCGATGGGCTGAGCGCTTAATGCTCAGCTTCAATGGGCGCTGAATCCCAACGTCGAGTGGCTGCCAGATGCCTGTACATCCACCAGGCACGAAAACAAGCGCAATCGTCGGGTGGTTGGAGCGCATCCAGCTGATGAAATCCGCTGAGCGATGCACTGACCAGCAGTCAATCTTCCAGATTGAGACTTGGGAAGAAGGGAGATTGTGCTCGGCCTTTTGGCGCTCGAAGTACGGAGCGATGATATTATCGACGAGGGCGTGCATGGTCTCATGGTTGGACCAATACGAGTCGTTGCCGGAATTGGTGAAAACATGACCAGCACGGGTCGCTTCTGCATACCCACGGGAGAAGACCGATGGTGCTGATAGCTTGGTCTTCCCACCGTAGATAACCTGGGCGAGAACGTTCCCATTTGCAGCGACGGATGGAACAAGCGTGAAAGCACGCTTCTCTTCGAGCCCTACAGCAGCAACCTGCTTTGCTCCACGGGTATTCCATGTTGACGCATTTCCCTGGGCGTAGATGACCTGGGTTTGGTCGGTGTTGACTCGCAACGCAGCTGGAATGTTGTATTGTCGAATGAGCCAAGCCTCTCGCAGAAAGGCTTGCTCGAGAATCGCTTCGTGGTTGTCGGGTAGCTTTTGCGCTGCTTTTCGTCGCTCGTCGCTCGCTCCATCCCAGCTCCTCTCGAAGGTAACGGCGAACAAAGCTTTCAGAGCAACGGAAAGCAGTGTTGCCCGAGCCAATTGGCGGAAGGGTCGAGAGTGTTCGGCCAATCGTTTGTTGGGCTCGTCTACCCCGTTGTCCTCAAGATCGGCCTCAGTTGACTTCTGTTCTGAAGTGAGAACGAAAGCACGTTGAAATCACCAGCACATACCCGTTTCCGTCCACGTTTTGGTATATCTCCCCTTGCAATTCGCTCGTTTCGAAGCTTAGCACGATAAGCCTTCATGTACGCTGCATTCTTTGCCCGCTTTTCCTCAAGCACAACCCGCTCTCGATTTTGTATCTCCCCTTTCTTTCGTTCTGACTTCTCCGCATATTCACGATGCTGCGCTCAAGACGAACTTCCTTCTCCGCTGGTGTTTCCTTGCTGAAATAGGACAAGATGGAATTCGTCTTCTGCTTCGGCAGTTCAGCGTTGGTCGTTGGTACTGGGGATGATCGTCGAGGAAGGGGAGCAATGGGTCGAGGCATGGGGTCGAAAGAGAGAGAGTTTGGGGAAGATGGAAGGGAGAGCAAATCGACATCGGAGAGTGACGTACTCCCAAAAACGTCCGCCCGTCTTGTTGGTAGACGAAGGCGAGTCCTGCGTAAGAAAGAGGAGTTGGCGCCGGTATGTCCTCCTTGTCGTCAAGCTGGTCCCTGTCGTCTTTGTAGATTCGACGCCCGTTCA
Organism: Mycena indigotica; assembly: GCF_014461135.1. Classification (NCBI taxonomy): domain Eukaryota; kingdom Fungi; phylum Basidiomycota; class Agaricomycetes; order Agaricales; family Mycenaceae; genus Mycena; species Mycena indigotica. The sequence continues at coordinate 212,986 of NW_023503005.1, forward strand.
GGTGTCGCGTTTGGTGTGGGTGCATTGTCATGCCATTTGGGGCGTTTCAAACTCGAACGGATGGGCTCAGGCGAGATCTGGTTGTCGAGGGAAAAGGTGAAGGCATGGGAAGAGCCGTCCTCACGTCGGCCAAAGCTGGGTAAGTGGCCATCGTCATCGTCGTCGTCAAGAGCCGGACCGTGACCCGAGTGACTCTCACGCTCTTCTTCTGCATCCATCTCCGCCTCGAACTGGTCTGCTTGAAGCTAAAGGACTTGTTAGCATGGCAAAAACGACATTCAAATCCTCTCACCCTTTCCAAAGTCCACCTTGCGACTGCATTGAAAGCCTGCAGCCTCGCTACGATCCACTTCTCTCCAACCTTCGTCAACGACACCGCTGGGTCAACATAATGCTGTAGGGCGTTGATAGCTAGCGGCCCGCAAGAGAATCCATCGTCTTGATGGCCAATGGGTAAGCTCTCGACTTGTACGTCCCGTCCCGAATGCAGCAGCACCCACCACTCACAAATCTCTCGCAGCTTTGCCGGTATAGGTTGCTTGAACGAGTCCCCATATAAGACTCGCACTCGCTCGTTGGAGACTTCGATGGCGGCGATATCCAGTCGGTGATTGTTTTCGATTTTGCCCAGATGTGCAATCGTGAGCAGCGTCCCGTTGTCCTCTGCCAACTCGTCTCCAATCTCCCTTAGCCAACGAAATCCACTGTCTGAGTTGTATTTGTGCTGCTGCCCTTCGTACGCTCTCAACAGCGTCTCCATGAATGCCGTACTCTTCACCCGAAACCGGCGCCAACATCTCCGTCGACCTCATCCTCAATCTTCTGCCGCAGCAACTCCAACAGATCGTTGATCTGCGAATCGGACAGCCAAGCGGGTCCCACAAGACGAGAGAGCTTGTGAAAAGGCTCCGTATCCGACAAGCCTGCTGGCTTCGCAGCTGACCACGGAATCATCGAAATCAACTGTTTTGCCTCCTCGAGAAGCTCGACTCGAGAAGATCTGTCTGCACGGGCACTCCGTTCTGCCCGTTCTCGCTCGCTTTTGATAAAGTCGGACGACTTTAGCCAACGAGCCCGCACCTTCCTCGCCTCAATGACTTCTATCCAGAATGTCATAACCCACATCGGGAAAGCGTTTTGCAGTCCCGTCCAAATGGGCATAAACCATAGAACGATTCCCATCGAGCCACGCCTCTCGACTGTATTCCAAGATCTGCCGAGCTAGCTTCTCGTTGGGCACTGGCAGATGACGCATTCGCAGGAGTGTGCCGCTGTCCAAAGTGTCCGGCTCGTACTGGCTGAAGAAGTCGGTAGGCTTCTTTTCCGTGGCGATGGGGGTGATTAGTGGGAGTGGGAACCGTAGGAATTCGGGAATGGGAAGAGTAGGTGCGGGAAGTATATTGGTGGCAGTGGGTAGGGGGATGGAGAAGGCTTCCTTGGCAGCGCGACGGACGCGTCGCGGCACTTCCTTCATGGTCTTGCCACATCCACGAAAGGTTTCGATGTCATGCTGGCTGGATTCGCCTTCGGAGTCAGACGAGTCAGACATGGTCGGCGTGGAGGTGGGGGCAAGGTAGGGACTGCAGAAAATTTTATTCATTGATTCGCGTATGGCTACTAGATCTGCAATCAAAGATGCTAGTAGTGAAAATCTCCAGAATACCCCCATTAAATGCTTAGTTCCCCCCTCGCAACCTTCGGCAAACTTGGCCCGAGGACTGAACTGAACTTCTGCAAATCCGTAATGTGTAAGATGACCCTCTGAACTTCTAACCCTGTAAGTTCAGCGCGTAATGCGTAAGACCGGCTGAACTTAAGGTCTAAATAGTACAGTAAGGCAATGTCCCGCCAGAGTCGACAAACTTGGGCCAGGAGAAGCGGTCCTTCCTCAGGGACGATTGCGGAGTCTCGATGAAGTGGAAGTGTTGCAAGGAATATTCAAGTTGCGCGAAGTACATCGTCTGGTACCCTCCTCATCGGAGAAAGCAGGACCCGATGGTCTTCAATAAGCTGTTTGTGCTTTTCAAGTTGCGCCTTCGCCGCCACAAGTGAATCCTGGATGCGAATAACCTCCTTCTCCAATCTTATGAGTTCCGGCTCTGATAGGGCAATAAAGTCACGTATGAGCTCAATCTGGCCTGGAGATGGAATAGAATTGGTGTGGAGTAGATCGGCAACCTGAAGAATGCGCATGGTTTCTGGCAAGACGTTCACGTGTTCCGTGGCAATGGTTTTTTATCCCGCCGGATCTGATCATCGAAACTAAAGTATGAGCTACAACTAAATTTATCGCTCATGGAATGGACTGAGAAACCAGTATTTCTCCCAGCTTCTAATCAAACCCATCGCACAACACGCACAACTCATCGCAGCATGAATAAATGAGCGATTTCCTCAACCCGCTCACTTACACTTGATCCCATCAGCGACTCCGAGTCTCCTTTCTCAGAAACGCAACATCGATAGTCCCCTCCCCCAATCCTCGCGCCATGATGACCTGTGTGTCTCCTGGCATGACATCAATAGCATTATCCGACCAACGAACGTCTTCGACCGAGCTCAAAACGAGCCCTTTGATGGGTCGCTCAGCCCGAACGGTGACCGTGGCCTCTTCTCCGCGTAGAACGTCAAGCACCAGCCCGGGTTCCCGCAACACTCGGGGCTCAATGAAACGGAATGGTTGCGGCCAGTCAGCGAATCGCGCCAGAACTTCCCCCGTTTCAGGGTCCCGCAGGCGAGCAGCGACAACGACCGAATATGTGGTCGTGAATAGGTCATCTCCAGTTGGATTGGGTGCAGCAAGGTGGTTTGGCGGGCCAGGACAGGGTATCGAGAGTAACTCGGTTGCTTGGTTGGGGAGGAGTGTGATGGGATGGGTCTCGGTGTGTGTCCATGCAGTTAGGAGATCAACGCAGTGGATTTCAAGTGTCGCAGAGTGCGCAATCAGGGAGGCGCTGGTCCCCCAGACATCCAGCGTCGCGCCATAAGAGCGGAAGGTGCTGAAGTCATAATACTGCTTTGGAGTCAGTCAAAGAATCGTTCGGAACAGCCCGGTACCTGAGCTGGACGGTCATTGTCGCGGCTTTTGTGCACTGTCCTCATAATGCCGACAGTGATCGGCGCCAGCTGTCTTGCGATGACGTAGTATACGGGTTTGGGGCGAAGCTGAGAACGATGAGCAAGTCAGTTATAGGTGGCCGAGGACATACGAAATAATCCGCAATCGCCCATGACGTTACTGGCCAACAGTCGTTCATTTGCCAGACAAGAACGCCAGCAGTCTTCCCGCAAGTCAGAACGGAAGCATAGCTGATGACACCCCACTCACGTATTCTTTTCCCCTCCCTGCCCATTTTCGTCGCCATACTTGATAAGCATAGCCAACAGCCTCGGCCTGGAGAAGCTGGGTGTTGTAGACATACCTAACAATGGGTCAGCTCGTAATGGGTGGGACAAATGGAGATGGCATACGTCTCCAAATCCTCTGTTACGCGGAAAGCTTCGTTCATCAAGATGGCGAAACGCCGCTCGAAGCTCCCAGCGCGGCAATGCTGCGCCATCAAAGCACTTTGTGGATGCCATTGCTCTTTCGGGGCGTCATCCATCCAGTATTCGATGGTCTTCATATCAGGGTGGCCAGGAATACCAAACTCGCTGGCGATGTGAAAAAAGGCTGAGCAGGAGGACAAGGACATACGAAACAAACCGTCCGCCGAGCTGAGCGTAATCTTGATATGGTCGTTCACGACCTCCCCAGATGTCCCAAACATGGACATCACCGATCGTAGGGTCAGCAGTATCCCAACCCTTTCCACCGTAAGGAGAACCACGATGGTATGGAATCGGTTGAGGACCAGTTAAATCCTCAACAACTTTAGGAAGCACCTCCTCGTAAATTTTGATGGCAGGGAAATCTTTCACGTCTGAAAGTCTCGTCAGAATCACGAGTCCAAGTAATAATAATTAACATACCGCCCCACTGAAGGACCATCTGATAGTCTTCGTTGTTTCCGCAAAAGAGTGCGATTGAAGGGTGATGTCGAAGTCGTTTGATGTTGTCTTCCGCCTCTTTACGAACACTAGCGACGAACGAGTCGTGCGCAGGGTATACACCACAAGCGAACTGAAAGTCTTGCCAGACTAGAATACCAAGTTCTAGCCACTGGTGAGGAAAGTCGTGAGAACAGCACTGACAACGGACCATCACAAGTCTCGTAGAACACGTCTGGCTCGTAGACACCGCCGCCCCAGAGGCGCACCATGTTCTGGTTCCCGTCGCGAAGTAGCGTTAGCCACGATCTATAGCGCTCGGGGGTGATCGTTGTGAGCAAATTGTCAGCGGGAACCCAATTCGATCCGCCCATAAACATCCTGACGCCGTTCACTTCAAACAGGAAGGTTGTCCCCGTTCCATGTTGGTCGGCCTCCTCTAAAGGCTCTTGGATCAGGGCAACACGACGGAAACCGATACGCCTCGAATGTGAATCCAACGTATGACCGGCCGCATCGAGCAGCAAGATGGTCACAGTATAGAGGTTCGGAGCGCCATAGCCAACTGGCCACCAGGGCTCCACAAGGTTAGCAAGATTCCATGATATAACGTCGTGCAGGACAGCAATCTCGGCGGGGACAACCTGTTCTTTGAGAAGGGTGTTATTGGAGTCGAGGAGTGATATGTGCAGAGAGGAGACGACGGGGTTACCAGAGAGTGTGACGTCAATGGAGAGGGAGGGGAGGTCTTCCTTGGAAAGGATTGCATGTGTATTGACCTGCTCTATACGAGCGGCAAATGCCTTGAGGGTGATTGGTCGGTAAGGTCCACAAGTCATGAGCTCGGGGCCCCAGTCCCATCTGAAAACAAGGAAGTCGACGATGATAGAGTAGAAAGCCAATTGCTGACCTCCAATCATACTGTGCTTTCCGGACATAAACTCTACTTGGATCACCCAGGTTAGTCGAACCGGCACGAACTTTTCCCATCTCTTTCTCGAGCTTCTTGGCCAAGAGTTGAGCCGATTTGAAATGGAGAAGAAGAGTGTTTTGGGCTTTGAGTGATGGGATGTCCAAAGGGACGATGTGGGTTTGGAACATGTTGTCCGTTACAAGGATTTTCTTGCCATTCTGCGCGTTGAATCAGTGGAATCACGGAAGGAAAACATGGAGACGCACTAGATAGACATCGCAGAGCGTATCGAGTCCGAGAAACTCAAGTAAAGCATGCGCTTCGTTCTCTTGACGGACAAACTCGAAGCTACACTGGTACAGCCATTCTACCTTCCCGATCCCTTCAAGCGGCGTCAGAAAACAGGAGAAACTCGAATGACACGCACATTGAACTTTATGCTCGTTAAATCCGACGTAGGGATCCGGTATAAGCCCAGCCTTGAGCAGTTCCACGTGGATTTCGGAAGGGGAGGTCTGTGCCGTTTTCCAACCGTCATTGTCGTCGAAGACGGAGTTAACCGTCTCGTCGCGTTGTTTCCAGGTCCAATTTGCATCGAGAACTATGTTTCGGGACATGGGAGTCAGACGTTGAGCAGGCAAGGCTTCTACTTCGATGAGATGGAGTTGGACGGCATCGTCCGGCCCGCAAAAAACGAATTCAAAACGATCTTCGCTCCATTGGTACAGTATCTACCGGGCCGTCCTTTGATGACGGAGGGCCAAGGAGTTAGCCGGGGCAAAGAGTCTTAAAAAGAGTGCAAAGATAGGGAAATCGAAGGTTGATCAAAGGTCACATGATGCTGAATTTGTCGCACACCAACAACTTTTATATGTGTTCTTATACTGCCCATTTTTTGTCATTAACAACGTTTCCGAAGTACAGCGAACTCAACGTCGCGATTGCCAGCGTACTTCTGTTATTTCTCGAAGCCACCGTATGTGACGTGACGGTGGTCATCTGCTCAATCTTCTTCAGACACATCGAAACCGTTGGGCTATAAGATGCGCTGTCGGCCATCGCGCCCGCCACGACATGCTTTAAGGCAGCTTCAACTATGCGCCTCTCAACAGTTATTGGGCTGTTCTTTGGAGCACCTTTATGCCTTGCCCAGTTTGGGTTCACCAAGTACAACTTTGACGATGGTGTCACTCACTACCTGCACGACGAAAAGAGAGAAGCCAAGGATGCCTTTGTAGACACCCTACTGAACAAAATGACGACTCAAGAACTAAGTGAGTGCTATTCCTCTCCCTATATACTCTCCCAAATGTTTCTTTAGTCATGCAGCTTCATCTCATGTTTGCGGACAATATGGTTGGCCCACACTCCGACAATAGTCTCTATGGTGTGTGCTAGCTGTCTCGCTCTATCGCTGTTGACTGTTCAATAAACTAGACTTTGCGACTCGCTTTGCGCCTGGTGCCGGCGTTGGTGTTGTCCACGACTGGTATCCGACAAACGCGTCCCAATATAACACCCTTCAGAAGATAAATATCGGAAAATCGCGTCTCAAAATTCCTTTCCTACAAATAGGCGAATGTCTTCATGGCGTCGGCTCTTTCAAACAGAGCATGTTCCCTCAATCCATCGGTATCGCCGCATCTTTTGACCAGGGACTTGCCTACGCAGTCGGTCGCGCTATCGGAGCTGAAGCTCGAAGCATTGGTATCCGTGCCTGTCTGTCGCCAGTTCTGGACTTGGCCAAGGAGCCTCGATGGGGTCGTGTGCAGGAAAACTTTGGAGAAGATTTCGTGCTTACGTCGCACATCGGTGTTGCATACGCAAAGGGCCTATCGAAAAACGGTTCCTTGTCTGATCCTGACGCCGTCGCTCCGGTTGTCAAGGTATTTTCCCATCTGACCTCTTCTTCAAATGTTTAAGGCGTCAACAGCATTTTGCTGCACATGGAAGCCCTCGCGGTGGCTTAAACGCGGCGCCGTTCGTTGGACGAGGTTACCGTCAGGTCATGCAAGAGTTACTGGTGCCCTTCAAAGCAGTGCTTGATTTGGGAGGAGCGAGAGGCGTTATGATGTCTTACAACGAGTTAGACGAGGTAAACCTCCCTCCTCTTTCTTTTCGCCGCTCATAAACCACAAGATTCCTGCTGTCGTACATCCTGGACTTTATCAAGCTCTCGATGACTGGAATTACGAAGGATTCATCATGGCAGACGACAATGGCATGAAGGTAGGTAGCTTTACATTCAACCCTGCGCAGTGCTAACTAATGACTTGAAAAGTATTTACTCACTCGGCATACCGTAGCTGATTCTCCTGCGGACTCAATCCAACAATGGTTCAATGCTGGTGGTGGGTTGCAATTCTATGACTTCTCCCTTGATGTTTTCATGAACGTGGGTGAAACTACACAACCAATGACTCTAACTTTGCTAACGTGTCCAAGGCCACGCTTGACCTCGTTTCTAATCATACGGTGTCCAAGAACACCCTCAAAGCAGCCGCTCGTCGTATTCTAAGCACGAAATACGATCTCGGCCTCTTTGATGATCCATATATTCCTGACTCCATCGACTCCGCCGCTCTCACTGCTTCCCATGTCCCTTTGACACTTGACGCTGCCCATCGAAGTATTGTTTTACTCGAAAATCGCGACAAAACACTGCCCATCAAACCTTCGGAACAGGGCATCAAAACCATCGCGCTGGTCGGGCCTTACGCTGACATCCTCAACTATGGTGATTATTCGGGTCCATGGGGCATGTACCCTACCGCGAACTCGACCACTATTCGACAGGCCATGCTCGATTACCTCTCTGTGAATGCCCCAAATGTGAAGCTGGTCTCAAGTTGGGGTGCAAACACTTGGCTCTACAATGCGCAGTATAACATTCCTGGATACCTTCTATCCACGCCTAAGGGCGCTTCTGGCGGGCTCCTTGCGACCTACTATTCCGATACCAACTTCACCAACGCAGTTTTCACAACGCAGGAAACCCCGAATCGTGACTGGGGTCTTTATCCGCCTCTCGGTCTTCCGTCTAATAATTTCAGTGCTGTTTGGGAGGGACAACTCACCATACCTGTCGACCACGACGTGAGCGGATGGATCGGTGTAGGGGTCTACGCCAATACGACTGCCAAACTCTTCATTGATGGGTCCATCGTCGCCGAATCCCCCGCGACGTTGTCAGGCAATGTAATGGGCAACATCCAACAACTTGCATATGATGTTCTTAATGGAACTGGCCCACCTCCCGGTGCCAGCCCATTCACGTTTGTCAGAGGCGCGACCCACAAGATTCGGGTGGAATACCAGGCCTATAACTATGTGCAGAAGTTCGAGAATGTCAACTCGTTAAATGCTCAGATCGAGTTATTCTGGAACCTGGTGGATAGGAAGGATCCCATTGGGCAAGCTGTCGATATTGCGAAGTCAGCAGACCTTGTTGTGCTTGCAGTCGGGGCAAACTGGAATAGTGATGCGGAGAGTAGCGATAGAGCGACGTTGGGGCTCTCAGTCAACCAGAGTATGTTATCGGCTTTCATTATCTACTTCTCACCTCATGGCAACTGTAGCTGAACTCGCTGACGCGTTGTTTGCTTTGGGGAAGCCCATCGTTATGGTACTTCAAGGGGGTCGACCTTTCGCATTGCCTACCTATTACGCCAAGTCTGCTGCTGTCATCAACGCATTCTTCCCCGGACAGTCCGGCGGCAAGGCCATCGCAGATGTGCTCTTTGGGCTTTTCAATCCAGGTGGCCGTGTACCAATTAGTGTCCCTTATGACACTGGTACATTACCAGCGTACTACAAGTGGGTCCCAACTTACTCTCTTCTAGGATATATTGATTGACTTGAACTTCCAGCTACAAGTTTACTGCCCACGCCAAAAACTATACCGACATTTTCTCTTATCCGACCTATTCATTCGGCTATGGCAAATCCTATTCGAGTTTCACTGTCACTGGCTTCAGCGCCAGCACCAAGTCCTTTTCCGCTGGCGACACCATCACCTTTCGCGCGACCGTAAAGAATGAAGGCCCATATCCCGGCAGTTATGTCACTCAAGTGTACCAACTCGTCCGCGTTTCCACCGTCACCCGACCCCTCCAGCAACTGGTTGCATTCGAAAGAGTATATCTAGATGTGGGCGAGAGCGCGACGGTAGTGATGCCATTGGAAGTGAGTCGCTACCTGCCGATTGTCAATCGGAAGTATCAGTTCGAGTTGGAGAAGGGCGACTATGTGTTTGCGCTGATGGATGGTTCTGGGATTTTTGCTGATAAGAGCATGAACTTGACCGTTACTTGCCGATAACAACGTCGAGTTTTATATTTCTTACTTGATCATGTCTATCCCCGACTCTATTGGGCTCGAGTTAAGCATGCATCTGTACCCTTGCCTAGGTCCCCGTGTTTTGTGGGGTGAAACCAGGGGGCTTACCGTAGCATGGTCACATCGTGACGTCACCGTTTTCCCCCTCAACCTCGATGGTTTTGACCGATTCCGGGCATTTGTGTAGGGATGACCGGGTAACTGAAGCTGGAAATGTATGTGGGCGTATCTCTTTGTCAGCATTTGAAGCTCATTTGCCAAGCTATCGTGGAGTACGACCGGCCCGGCCCACATCTTCTTTTTCAAAACAATCAGCCGCCCTTTAGATAAAGACGGCCATGGTCAGCTGAGCAGCCGCCCCAGGCTTCTGCTTCTCGCCGCCTGCCATGTCCCAACCCGACGAGAAAAAGTCTTTCGACGACGATGTCAAGTCCGGTTCTGACATCCCTCAAGCTGCACTCGTAACAGAGGTTTACAATTCAGACTTGAAGGCGGCCATGGCGAAAAGCCAGTTGAAGGGGTTCAGCCGTCGGAGCTTAATGGTGTGTCTTTTTTCCAGTTTTTTTGGCATGACTTGAAACAGTCCTGAAGCTCTACTTCATCGTCATGGTTGGGTTTCTCAACGCTGTTTCGAGCGGTTTCGACGGAAGCCTTATGAGTGGGATCAACGCGATGCCCCAATACCTCGACCATGTGCGTGTTTTTCTTTACTTCATGCGTGTCGTCTGACGCGCATTCAGTTTCACTATGAATCTGTCGGAAAGTCAACGGGAATCGTCTTCATGATATAGTATGTCCGTTATTCAAGAGGCCAATCACATTCTCAACTCTTTCAGCGTTACGGGAAACTGCGCTGGTGCACTTGTTGCTGGGCCAGCCACTGAAATAGTTCGTTCGTCCACCTCTCTATCACGCAGCACATTTACTTGAGACAGTGGGGTCGTCGAGGGGGCATGTTCATCGGTGGCTTCTTTATCCTAGTTGGCTCGGTGGTCAGCGTAACAGCGCAAACAAGAGAAGCCTTCATTGGTGGCCGGGTGCGTAAACCGTTTCTTACCGTGGGTTTCGGACTCATTGTTCTCTAGTTTGTCCTTGGGTTTGGTATCGCGATTTCTACAACTGCAGCGCCAACATGGGTTACCGAACTTGCACCACCTCAATGGCGCGGTCGACTGGGTGCCCTCTACAACTCATGCTTCTTCATCGGAAGTATGCCCGCAACGGGCTCGATGGTGGGCACTCAAATGATTGGGAGTACCTGGGCATGGCGCCTGCCCCTTCTTCTGCAAATCGGCCCGCCTCTTATCGTCATGTCCTGTGTCTGGTTCTGTCCAGAGTCGCCACGTTGGCTCATTTCACGTGGTCGCACTGAAGAAGCCCGCCAAATTCTCATCGACTACCATTCCAACGACGGCAAGATGAACGCGATAATTGAGCTCGAGATGGCCGAATTTCAACGCCAGATTGCCGTCCAACGCGAGGCTCCATTCTGGGACTACAGTGCTCTTTATAACACCCGCAACCATCGATGGCGGATGGTCTGTCTTTCGTTGATGTGTGTGAACGGACAACTTGCGGGCAACGGTGTAAGTCGTTTTTTCGATCTTTCTGGCCGGTTGCTCATCGACACCCTTAGCTCATCACCTACTTCCTAACCGTTATGATGAAGAATGCAGGGGTTACTTCACCACATACACAACTGGTCTAGTAGGCCCTCTTCCGAAGAAACAATGAAGTATGCTAAACTATTTGTAGCAACTTCGCCAACTCGATCTTGTCGGCCTTCGGTGCATTTTTGGTCAGTGTTCTCCCTCTTGCATGGTTCGATGATCTTAACATCGCATAGGGTGCAGCTCTTACTGACAAGATTGGTCGGCGGCGGCGTCTCTATTGTGGCTCTTTCGTGTTGGCTTGCCTCCTGGCTACTGTTGCAGCCTTATCATCGAAATGTGTGTCCTGTTCTTCCCCAGTCTTCTATGTCTTACATGTCCAGACGGCAAGCCTGGAAATAAGGACGTCAACGGCGCCAACGCCTCGATTGCGTTCATCTTCCTCTTTGGGATCGTCTATGCCTTCACCTACACACCTTTACAGGCGTTATATTGCGCGGAGTGCGTATCTTACCGCTGTGTCTATCCTCGCCGCTGACTGCAGCAGAGTTATGAGCCAGGAAATGCGGGCCAAGGGTATGGCAATCCATATTCTCATCTCTAACATTGCTGGGTACGTCATTTAGCCTTTTGCATGCTTTGACTTATAGTATCCTGAGCTTCATCAACACCTTCGGCAACTCTGTCGGCCTCCAGAAGCTTGGCTGGAAGTACTACTTCGTGTAAGCGCTTCGCTGTTGCTGCCCTTCCCGTCATTGAACCACTACTCAGATTTGTTGGCTGGGACATTGTCGCCTCTGGCCTGTGGTACCTCTTTGGTGTGGAGACTAACGGCCGAACCCTTGAACAACTGGACGAAATCTTCGATGCACCATGGCCCGCACGGGCAAGCACGAGGAAGGTCGCCGTTAAACTGAATGAGAATGGGACTGTGGATGTCGTTGGGAACGAAAAGTGAATGAAAGTCCTGATAACATGTCTCTCTTCTTTGTACTATAATGACAACGGTCGTCTTTCTTCAATCTTTCTTGCTCATTTCAAGTTGTTGGTCACACCAGTAACACCGTTTCTTCTTGCTCTTTCGTTGATGCTTTCAGCTTTCGAATCCCTCCCGCCTGAGCTCCTCGCTATCATCTTAGACGAGCTTCTTCTCGTTCATGCTCATTCGGCTACTCGTGGCCGCTCCTGTGGCGTTGCATTGTCCACTACTTCACGGCTACTCCGCGCAAAATCTTTCGCTTGGTTGTTCTCTGAAGTCAACAACTCTGAATGCGTGTGGCCGCGGACCCTTTGGCCACACATTGTGTTCGTGATTCAGTTCCCTTTGTAGCCACTGCTTGAGCGTTTTCAGAAAGGTACACATCCGTGGTTTATCAGCCACAAACGTCCCGCTGGCTGCCACATCCCCAGCGCTGTACCATGCTTTAGCGTCTATGCCGGCGCTCACGCATGTCTCCATTGACATCGACGTCGTATTGCCACCCGAAATGATGTCCACATTGGCCACCCTAAACAGTTTATATCAACTGGCAATTGAGCGAGTGCGCCTGGATGGCCCAGCAACACCACTACATCTTCCTTTCCCCTCGCTCTCTCGGCTTCTTCTGCGTGTCAGAGCACCATATCGCGAGCCTAACATCGACACCGAACGAGAGAACGCAAACGTTTTGGCTTTACTCTGCGCAGTTTCTGATAAGCTGGTCGAGCTCACCATATCTGGCGATCTTCTGACTCCGCCTTTCACCCAACTGGAGTGGGAACGTTTGAAATGCTTCACGGTGACGGACCACCCACCCTTCCAAAGTATTCCTATCCACTCGCTGGTTGGCCACATGCACAGGCTGTCCACACTCGAGCTTCTCTTCACGGCAGATTTCCGTGTCGCGAACCGGCGGCTTCCCCCCTTTACTCTCGACTACGCTGACAATTCACTGTCTCATTTGCCAGAGCTCTCAACATTTGCGTGCTCAAACCTCGATTCCGGCAATGCCATTTTCCAACACCTTCCTCAAAACCTCCAGACACTCCGCTTGCTCGCTCTTTGGGATTACCACGACCGCATACCTGTGCGATACGATCCTCTTCCCATCGGGTCTTTCGGGGAGCACGTGATGCCGACCACCGACGTCGCCAGATTACTCTCTGGTATCACCTCCGCGAACTTAACGTCCCTCTGCATCACGCTGCTCAGCGACTTGAGAGCGCGTAAGCCTATCATTGGCGCTTTACCCGCTGTCATTGAAAGAGTGCCGGCTCTGCGCTCCTTGGAGCTCCGCTATCGCCCATACGACTACACCGACATGTACTTTGTCGATTTTGTGGGGGTAAGCGTGACCATTCCAAATACACATTTGCAGATTCAAAATTTCCCCCAGATGCAATTCTTCTCGCTGCTCCAGCCCCTCCGCCATCTTGCCCACTTGACGCTATTCCTGATCTACTATATTGTTGAGGAAAATCCGGGTCCGCCAGGGCATGGCGCGCACAGCCTGCTCAAATATGTCTCGCCGCTGCAAACAGTGACGTACAAGTTTGCGGGCTATCGGGATGCCACGCTTGGGTCTCCCCTTGTGTACTGTTGGGACAAGTCCATGCTGCGGGATCCTCGCCCGCCACGAGTCATCCGTGAGCCACCGCTAATTGTCCTCGAGTGTTACAGCGATGATGACGAGTGAATTTGTGCACATGCGTATATCACGGGTAGTCTACATAGTAGACTACTAGTAGTTTTTCTGTTGATCAATGATCAGCCTGATCAGATCAGGTGTTGGCGGCCACTGCTGCAAGGCCTTGTCAGACAGTAGAAAGAGTGAACAACAGCTTTTTTGCTTCTAATTCACCATCCTTCGCCCACAGCCAATGATTGCATACCATGAGGCCAAGAGTAATTTGTAAACGGAGAGGGCCCACTGTGCACAACCCACTGGCACGACAGACTATGGCTTTTCGAATCAGATCTAGGTGTATTTTCCCCTAGGGCTTGGTTTTATAAAAATTTTGGCCTTAACAAACGGTTTGTAAAAAAATCTCCCCAAAACCCTGTTTATAAACCGGTTTTTAGGTTTTATAAACACTTCAGGCTAAGCAGCCTCGCGCCATGTAATTTTCATATGTTTGTCAAGGTGAAATACTACTAATAGTGGTGCCAGGTGAGGCTGAGAAGTTTCCCTTCAATATCTACTATCTCAGCTAAATTTTATAGTGTAGGATACTTTTGATGGCAGAGATGTCACACTTTGGCTGACTGTCACACTAGTGTCACATTGTTTACAAACACCCTCTTCCCAGAATGCCTGTTTATAAACAAATAAAACAGGGGTGTTTATAAACCGGTTTACAAACATCCCTATATAAACCAAGCCCTATTTTCCCCTTTGCAAGTGCCACGGCAACAAGTCTTTTCAGTGAGTGAACCAAGTTCAACACAAGAGTTTAATGGACTCTGCCGAATTCAAGTTTGTCGAGAGAATCCAGTCAATTTGTTTATCACCAGATGTGGTTATGTAGAATCAATAGAGCAATTCAGCTGCGCTTGAAATTTGAAAGACATGAATACAAGTGGATTATTCGCGAGAAACCTCGCTCCAGCTATATAAAAATACAGCGACTCTAAAGTACATTATTTTTTTAGTACGGGTCGGGGCCCGTTTTTAGGCGCGGGAAGATCAGACTGTTGCGAACAAATGGCGCATCAGCATCCTCCTCCTCATCCAGACCGCCCTCTGCCTTAGCCAGTGCCTTTAACTGCCGCTGCCGCCGCCGCGAGTAATAGTTGTCGTTCTTCCCTGCCCACTGCCCGATCTTGTCCACCTCTGGTTGCAGGCGAGCCAAGCTGTTCTGGACAGAGGCTTGCACGTCGAGCAGATGCACCAGAAGCCGCTGGCCGCTGAAGGTGTCCATGGAATTGCGGATGACCTCGAATACCTCGCTCGAGTTGGCACGTTCGATTGCCGGCTCAGCCAACGTGGGTGTGACAACACGTGCCTTGGTCGCGACCAACTGCTTTTCCATGTACTCCACAAAGCCGGTCAGGCTGCTGTGGGTGGGTGACTGACTTTCCAGTGCGCCAGTCGTCGCAAGCAAATCGAGCGTCGAACGCAGTCTTGGCAATGCAGACTCCAACCAAGGGATCACGATGCGAGGCGGGTTATCCACCGGTCCGCCGAGCTCCCCAATTCGTCCCGCACGCTGTTGCAGCTGTGCTTTCTGGGAAATAATATTCTGCAGTCCCGCCATCTCCAAAGGCGTCTCTCCAACCCCGTTTTCCATATAAAGACCCTCAGGAGCGGCGTTGATGAGCAACTGGGCTATCTTGGGGTACCCTGGACGAATGGCAAGATGGAGCGGAATCGACCCAGCGACGTTTCGGACAAGGACGGTTGCGGTCGAGAAGTTGAGCAGCTGTTTGACGACCTCGAGATTGCCGTTTTGAACAGCGACATGAAGGGGCTGGGTGGACATGATCAGTATGATTGTTTGAATAAAACACGCGTCTCACAGTGTTTTGCCGTCCGTAAGACTGTTGGGCCAACAACGCTTCGACGACATCACGGGGCAGCTCTTTCAAGAGGTGTTCAAGCAGTTGATGACGCGGTGATTGGGTTGCCGTTGCGAGTACGTCCGTTGCGAGCACGCCAAAGTGGCTTGCATTGTGATTCGTATACGAATTGTCGGCCATGTAGTGGAATATATTCCATCTGGAGCTGGTCAATCAATGAAAGAGCATGTAAAAAGAGCATACCCTCGGTTCTGATCCCTCTCTGCAGGTGAAATGTCTTGAGCGAGAAGGAAGTCCACGATTTCCTTGTCGCAACCTAGCTGAACTGCAACAGAAACTGTGTTGACACCGAGGAATTTAATTCTGAAGCAAGCAATTAATGAGTCATTTTAAGCTAGATGGAAAGACAACTCACCGCTCATCGACAGCAGTGCTCATAAGTTTGGGCAGCTTGCTGAAAAGGTAGGTGATGATGTCCATCTTCTTGCTGATCAGAGCCGCAGTCAACGGTGATTCGCCAACAGGCGTAATTGTGAGACCAAGCCATTCTGGGAGCACTTTATCGAGGTCGGGTGTTTGCTTGAGCAGCCTAGAGGTGTCGGTATTGTTCGTCGCTGCGTAATAACGGTATGCCTCCAATGGTCGCTCGCTCAACAAGTAGTCGAGGACCTTCTTGGCGTTGGAAGATATCGCTCGCCATACAAGCGGAGCTTCGAACTTGTCCGTCTCGTTGCTTGCATTCGGGTCGTTGCGCTTCGCAAGATCCATGCGCTTCTTCCCGTGAACATTCAAGCCAAGATACAACTTGTTCTGGTCGTTAACAACCGGGGCCAACTCGTCAGACTTGGGAGTCTCGATTTTGATACCCTGACCAGTGCGACGGATAAACTCGTCTAACATTTCGGGGCGGTCCCACGAGAGAATATTGCTGAGGAGGTAGTTGGGAAGCTCGGCATGTATCGGCGAGTGCTTGTAAAGCCTGAAGGCGTTTATGAATAGGTCAAAGTCGTCTTTGAAGGTGGCTGTCGAGAAAGGCTCGACTCCATTGTTGCCCGCTTGAAGTAGATCTTGCGGAGAAGCATTGCACTGAACCGAGGATGGGCGCTTCGCTATGTCCACGAAGTCGATGTCTGCTTGTTCAACGGTACCATCAGAGTCGTATCCCTCTGAGTCACCGTCGGAATCTTCATCTGTTACAAATCGTTAGCCGAAAGACTCGATAAGTCGATATAGCGAGGGGACAAGGGAACTCACCAGAATCGACATCAACAGTGAACTTCCTCTTATCTTCTGGGGCTTTATACTGTGCAGCAGCAATCGTCACAATCAAACGCGCGGTGTCCCAGTGTTTCCCGGAAATGGCAGCAAACAAGGGAGTGAATCCTTTTTGGATTGTTCAATCAGTTCAAAAACGGCGGTTAAGAGGAAAACTGTACCTGTTCGCATATACTGGTTTCCACTCTCGTCAGCAACGCAGACTGCAATTTGTAACGGACCCGAGTCACTTGTGACGACTTTGGGTGGCAAGCAGAGTTCCTGTATACGATCGTTCTTGCCGGCATAACAAGCCTCAAAAAGCTCGTCATAAAGACGCTCCGAGAAGCTTGGAACGGATTGTTGATTCCAGCCACCGGTCATCGCACAGTACTTGGGGCCTTTCGGGGCTTGGGCAGCCATCGTGGCCGAAAGTAGTGCTTGAGCTGCACGTGCTGCATGCCGGCGGTTGCCAAAGGTTTGAAGAGATTCTTCCTCAGAAGCGGTGGTGACTTGATCAGGGAAGACTTCCTGCCACGTCTTGGCGCCTTTCTCCACCAAAAACTTCTCTGTATCGACCAGGTAACCTTTGACATCCAGCCACTTGTCACGTGACTGCTCTTCGTAGGACGGTCCATTCGCCTGGCTCTTCGCTTGAGACGTCTTGCGCTTCGTTTCAGCAATGTGATCCGCCAAGAATTTTGCCCATCCCGACAAGGTCTCATCTGGCGAAGCAACCGGTGCTGCTGGTGGATTGATTTGAGCTTCGAACTCGGAAATACGGTCTTCGGCATAAGCAACAGCATGGCGGACCCAGTCTAGATAGGTTCTCCGACTCTCTGGACGACTATATTGTTGCATCGCCTGCTTAACGCCCGCGTTGATCTCTCCCCCAAGCTCAGTGAGCAAACGGACCATGTCGTCATGACGGACCAAAGCGGCTTCAATTCCCGAGTTATTCCGCTTGTCGGAAACATAGCTGTACTGCTTGCTGGAGAAGAGATGAGCGGAAACGAACTGGAGGAAACGAATATCAACCTTTCGGCGAAGGCCCGCTCAACGTCTTCTTGTGGAAGATCTATCTTGACACCATATGCCACAAGAGTAGCAACAGTCGAGTAATAACCCAGAGACACAGCCGCAACCAGCGGAGTAAGAGCACCACTCCATCCAACTTGAGGATAGTTGAGTGCTGCTTTCGCATTGGGATCGCATCGCAAAAATGTGGCAACAAGTTTGGCCTTGTCGGCTTCGACAGCTCGGCAGAAGATTGTTCGAGCTTCATGACCCGTGTCCAACGCCGAACAAGATGCCCCTGCTGCAATTAGACGTTCGGCAATCTTACAACTCCGGTCTTCGTCGTGGCCGACAATTGTTAGGGTTAACGGCAAGACTGCAGAGTTGGTGTTTTTCGATTGCAGGGGGGCTTTGGCATCGGCACCGGCGGCGAGGAGAGTTTCGACAATGGGAAGAGAGCCAAAGACGATAGCATATGCAAGTGGAGAATACGTGAGATCCCAGTCGGGAAGGTTGATGTCAAACACGTCAGGGGTATCGAACTCCTCTTCAGGAAGGTCTCCAGCGTTTGCAGGTTGATCAGCTGGGGCATCTGCTTTGGCCGCCGCGGTCTTATTCGGTTTCGCATCTTCACTACCCTCGGAATCAGCATCCTCGTCAGACATAGCCATATCGTCCTCATCGGAGCTCCAGTCATCTTCTGACGACATGCGAACTCTATCGGGGTCAACAACCTCTGCATCTTGCTTCTCGTCGTCGATATCGGTCTCGCCGAGCTGTTGCTTGTTCTGTGTACTTTTCTTCAGCAATTTTTCGACCACTTGAAGTAGATCCATTTGGGCCGCAAGATGCAGAGAGGTCCGTCCATCCACCAAACGAGAAGTCATTCTTGCCCCAGCATCGATCAAATCGCACGCGATTTCGACTTGACGACAGAGAATAGCGACATGAATAGGCATTCGACCAACATGGTCGCGGCGGTTGACGTCTTGACCCTTCTTCAGCAGTTTGGCAACAGCATGACGATCGCCAGATGCAATAGCAGTGAAGAACTTTTCGGTTGGACCAATGTAGACTTGGGCACTCCATTCGCCGACATCAATAGGGTTGAAGCTTCCAGAGATGGATTGACGACCAGGGTCTTCTTGAATGAAGGAGATACGCCCTTGGATGTACATATCGGACTCGTCAGCTTGAAGTTTGCGTTCATCCTCGTCAATTGGTTGGGGACAGTTCTGTCCAAATAAATGAGCACAAAATAGGACAATCTGAACTCGACAAACCTCGCAACAGTCCTCAATGCATTCTTGAATTGTCCCAAAGAAAGCTGGATGACGATGCAGCCGACGGCCCTTGTTCTTGGGATTGAAAGTAGCTAATAGGCGTAAATCAAGAGGAAGTAAATAAGAAACTGAGACCTACAGTTCATCCCAAGGTCCTGGCCGGGGTTAGAAATGGACATGTTGATGGAGAAGCAAACTCACAGTTTGATATACGAGTTTATCGATTCGACGAGCATCCCAACCAGGACCATAAGGAATGTGAAGCGAAGCAACGTCATAGTCATTCATCTCCATGCCCATCAAGGAGGAATCTGCTTTGAGATCGCCTTTAAACTTGCGCTTGTTGCGTCGATTGTATTGATTGAGTGGGTTGGAGCGACCACGAAGTGTGCGACGCGACTCTAGGAAGTTGAAACGCGTGTCCGTGTCAGTGAGCTTCTCCAGAACTAATAGTCGGGCGAGGCCGGTAATACGAGCAATTGAGCGCTCATAGATCTAGAAAAGAAATATTAGTCCTGACAATGAGTAAAGGCAAATGATTTTACAGTTGGGTCAATGTCCGAGCGCGAGAGTGTCGGAACATAGACTTCATATGCCCTGCCACTATATTTCGCGAGTCGAACCTCATAGGAAGGAGACCGGCGGGTCATGTCAACGGTGTTGCATTGGCGCATCATGGCGACAATGGCACGAGGGTTGGCGTAGACGCGGCTGCCATTAAACAGGACGCATGGCGCATCAATGTCAAAGCCAGCGAGAATCTCCGCAGGACTTGAGTATAGACGAAGAACGATTTGAACAGACCGATAAGGATATTGGGCTATGAACAAGGTAAAAGCGAAGCTTAGTCGCAGTAGAATAAACTCACAGTGGATCGATATAGTATGCTTAGTCCGCACACAAGTTACATCCCACGGGACAGAGTCGCGAACCGCTTCGTAGATCTGGACGATTTTGGCCTCTGCCTGCTCGGGCGTCAAACCCCATAGGAAAAGGTCAACATCCGAGGTTGGGTACGCGGCACTGTGGTAGTACTTGCGAATGGCCCGTTTCGAGGCCTTGGCTTCTGGCGAAAGAGGGGTCAAACACGCTAGAACCGACCCTCCTGCAGCGACGACATTATTCCAGTCCAACAACTGGCTCAATGAACCCTCAGAAAACACGCCCCAGTTCTTCTTGAACTCGTCAATATCAGTAACCATGGAGGGCTCGCCGTCGCTCCTACGATTCTGGTCGGAAAGCGGCATAACATATTTCGTGTTGAGGTCAGTGTTGACAACACGTGCCCGAGTGGTGCGAATGTCGACGGGGGCGGCGAAAACATCCACGAGGCCCACATATGGGTCGCTCAGACGCGGGTTGGCCTTGTCTGTCGCGAAAAGGCGGCGTAAGTCGGTCTCATCGTCGAGTGATGGTTGGAGGAGAGGGTCGAGAGAGGCCCCTGGTTGGTGGGGAGTGGAAAGAACACGCTGGATGAACGCCTCTGCTTCTGGAGTCTGTGCCATGGTGGTGTACCAATGGCGACAGGGGATGGACGTTGGCTTTAAAAGGCCAAGCGGCACGTGAGAAGCCCGCCCCGACGTGATGCCAAGCCCGCCATGAGTCGGCCTCGAGTCAGACATCATCCATCTTCTGGATGACTCGTGGGCGGAGTTCCGGAAGAAGTGACTCTGCAGCAACTTTTTCATGGCATCGTGGCCGTCGAGAGCAACACCTGGGAATGATCTGCTCGTATCGTAACGTAGCAACTCTATTGGCTGTGAGCTGTGTGTTTGGTCGTTAATCACTTAAGGCTTTCTAAAGTATATAGTCCAGGGTGTGACGGAAGTTCTCAACATGAGGTTTCGAAACGTGTCTTCAATCTCTCTTATCGTATGCTGGTTTCAGGGCTACTGATAACCTCATCACCGAATTCGCACTTTCGAACGACCATCATGACTGCTGTTCCCCCAGAGCCTCCTTTGACTCTCACTTGCGGCCGCGCAACAGGCTCTCCAACCGCCTCAACTGGGGTTCGTGGACCGCGTGGTAACGCAAACGTATACCGCCGAACGAGAGTGAAGAAAGCTTCTCAAGGCTGTTCTCAATTTCTGAAAATTCTGATCGGTGTAGGCAGAGACTACTCTTCTTTTCGGCGCTCGCATTACAAAAGTCTCACCATCACGGTGTTACAGTCGTTCAAAACCTATCTTGGCAGCCAAGTCAGACCGTTCACGCTTTGTGGGTGCATGAGAAAGTTCCAACTTGACTCAAGTTGTCTGAATAGATTCCGTTTTCGAACAGTGCCGATGACTGAATTGCCTTATTATTCCAAAACTGCGAAGCCTTCAAGAATCTTGTCCAAAGATATCGATTCTACCTGACTCGAGTGGAGGACCGCGATAACAATATACTGTATACGAAAAAAAAGGTTATTAGTCTGAGTGCTCAATATTTGAGTAAATGGGGCGGGGCGGGTCACGAATCATGATGACGCGGGGAGGTGCAGGTCGGGCGAGCATTTCCCTACCCCACACGCAAGTCATTTGTGATTGCGGCGGCGAAACGTAGCCGGAAAACTTGTACACCACGGTCTGCAGCGTTGGAACCTCGACGAACAACCGATAGGCAGCGTGTCCTGGTGGGCCCGGATTCATGTGGATCCTGAGGTAATCGATGAAGATGCAGAAACGATCGAGTTGGTGAAATTTCCGCAGTGCGGTGAAGAAACCCGGCTGAATGTAGAGTGAGCGGATCGTCAGCGACCATATATGGCTTCGTGCTCACGTCTATAAAATCGATGGTCAAGAGGCGATCGTCAGAATTGTCATAAATCGTGTGCCGGAATTCGAGGTCGAGTACATTTGGTGCCGCAGACGCAATTGCCTCGATGAGTACAGCAGCTGGCGACGGGGGCCCAATCGTCATCGAGAGAGCAGTGAGATTCGGGAAGGAAGCTTGACTGAGCAATGACGTCCATTGCGGATATGACACCCGGTACTCACCCATCCAGCCCATAGGTGGAGAGTCAAGGGTGGTGGCGCCAGCCTTTGATAGTCAAGCACATCCCACGCCGCGAAGAGGTTGAGCTTCTTGAGGTTTTGCGGAAGAGCTTGAAGAATGGGGTCATCGATATGCACATTCGAGAGCGACAAGACAGAGAGCCGCTGGAGGACTTGGGAAGGGACTGTTTCACCTGGTCGAATGACCCTGAAAGGCGAATATTGTTTCCTGGCAAGATCCGGTGTATAACGAAGCTCAAGCTTCTCGAGAGATGGCATCTGTCCAACAAGAGCGGACAACGGAATGTGTGTGGGGGGCAGGTGCTCCGTAATTGCAAGGGAAATCAGTCGTGGCCAGTGAATTTCGCTGAAAGCCGGGGGTAAAATGTCGCCAGATATCGTGAGGAAATGGAGCTTTTGTGCGACAGTCCACAAGAAGCGCATGATATTCTGTGCTTCCTGCGCCAAGTCCACATTTGCAGGGCGGGAAACGCCGAAAAAGCCCCCAATTCGAAGCGACAAAGCTTCCAAGGCGGGGAGGGTCATCCGGGCAAAATTCACCTCGCTATCGAGCCTGATTTGGTAAATTTCAAGTGAGGATAACAGCGGTAGTTGGCTTAAAGCAAAAAAACAAAGGTTGGGGACGACGGAGTTCAGTCTTATCGTGATTTTCGTTAGGTGGGACATTTCAGGAAGGGCCATGAGCAGCGCGTCTGGGACAACGATGGCCGCCTTCCGTGAAGCGGAGACATCCCGGATGTGTAGAGTCCTGTATTGACCTTAGCAACAGCAAAACTAGTTGGGTCCTTCGTCTGTCACCTAAAATGGGACCATAGAGCGCGAGGCGGCAGACTTTCGTGTCGGTTGTGGATTGTGGCAAACATCCAGGGTAGAACTGTGGCTCTCAAGCGGCGCGAGACGGTGGCCAGAGAAACCGCGCAGTCTCGATTGAAGTCTTCCTGTACATTTTTTTCTGAGTAAAGGATTCGACTTAGTGCATCCAATATGAGATGAACCAGCTCTGGAGCAAGTAGCTCGAGACAAGACGACATGCTTGGTGGTGATGTGACCATTGAACTTAGTTTAATACTCACAGCCGCGTTTCAAAAATGTTGAGGGCGGAAACGTTAGTGGGAAGAGGCAAAGTTTTTTAACCCACGTTTTTATCATACAAACTGGACCAAAAAGGCAAAGTTTTCGGGGGAGAAGAATTTATTGGACAAAGTAAAATTTACAAATAGGTATTTTGGCGCTACAAATGGCAAGTATTACTACAAATGTTCTTTAGCTACAAAGTCATCTAAAAACATGAGGCTTTTCTACGAGTTTTGAGAACGAGGGAAAATGTATTCTAAAAGGGGAAGTATTCGAATGAGTTTTTCTGCTCGAAAAAGCTCAAGTGTTTTGACTCGTTTTTTGACCCGATTAATGGAAAAAAAAACATCTAAGATTTAGATGCGTTTTTTTGACCCGGAGAATGTCGAGTATTTTAATGTGTTTTCCGAACCGGAAAACTTCAGGTATTTCAATCCATTTTTTGAACCGGAGGACAATAAGTTTTTTGACGCAAAATAGATAATAGAAAAACTTGAAGTTTTTTTGAGAGGTGAACGATTTCGCCCGAGATCGCGCGAAAAGCGCTTGATTACATTCATTCATACATAAACGCGGCGGACTGGGGCATCCATGCCCTCCAACATGAGCTCTACCCCCCTCAATACGCCAACTCGGCCCCCACAATCAGCAAACCCAAAGAGTTCTTGATGTTTTTTGCAGCACCTTCGACACGGCACCCGGCGCAGCCATGCCGGACGAAACCACCGATGCATGATCTTTTCTGAACCATGGATCAGCGCCGGACCCAGCGGCAAAGCCTGACGGCGTACCCGAACCGCTTTGGCGTGTCGACCGCCCATATGGCTTCCCAGCGGCGCGAACAGCACCGCTAGGGTAGAGCACGGGTCAGGGTCAACCCGCAGGGGTTTCAGGGTAGGGTCTGTCAGGGTCAGGGTCAGGGTACACCAATTTCTGAACCCGGCCAAACCCGGACCCTTTCAGGGTCAACCCGGAGGGTCCAATAAGCTGTTGTGATTTAACAATTCCCTATCTAAACATGATTTTTGTGAGTTTTTAAGAGACACAAAAAATTACATGTCACTTAAGTCACTCGTGTGACATGTGACATATAAGTAAACTGTATTAACTATGCTTAAAATCTTGAAAAATAGGCTACATATTCTATATCTGAGCCAATATCACATGGCAATATATATATGATGTCAAAATTATTGTTCCAAATACACCTTCTGCTACCATGTCTGTAACCCGTGGGTCAACCTGGACCCGGTTAGACCCGTACCCGGAAGGGTCAGGGTTGGTCAGGGTCAGGGTCAGGGTCAGCCTTCTGAGACCCGGACCCGGACCCGTGCTCAACCCTAAGCACCGCTCCCACTCCTCCAAGCGCTTTTTGTACCGGGTCGAGTACCCTATCTTGAAGGCGACGCGCCCATCGTCGAGGACTACCTCCAAAGCGTAGATGTAGCCGATTTTCGGGTCATTGACGTATATATATCGGTGCCCGATTGTCTGCGCGCGATTGTAAACGGCCTCCTTGAATTTGGATTCGAGTTGGACCCATTCGGCCTGGGTCGTGGGAGCAGGGTATGCCGAGAGGACCTGACGAGCGATGAAACGCACTTGTAGGTCGAGCCTGTGGTATTGGATGAGGTCTGCAGCGCAGGGGCGCGCCCATAAACTTCGACGGCATGAAGGGATAAAGTGGTGCTTGGTGTGACGATGGCGGCGAAGGTCACGTTAAGCGCGAGAGCAGTGGTGACGATGGGTGACGAAGAATGCGCTGGGACGTGTCGGTCAACGGCGGGAGTGAGGAGCGGATGGGCAGGTGAATCGGGAACGGTGTAACGGCCCGGTGACCGGCTAATTGACGCCGAATCCCGAAACGGTGCGAGTGGGCCGACCGGGAGAACGGGTGTGGACGGTCCGACGGCCCGGTTGCCGGATAAGGCCCGGGGCTTGGCGGGGGCGCGTTTGGCGCGCTGAGCTGGCCATGCCAGCCTATGAGGGGGGCAGAGGGACGGGCTGGTCCGCCGATGGTGGCCGCGCCAACGAAAACTAGGGCTAGGGGAGATTTGCGGGCGCGAGTGTGTCAATTCGTCGGTGGTTGGGGAAGACATGACGTGAACGGGTTGGTGTTCGTCGGCGGGCCCGTCTAAGATCCCTAGGATCAGTTAGCATACCATAATACATGCAAATTGAAGCACATACCTGGAGTTTTCATCCCCGACGACGTGGACGAGTTTTTGCCCGCCTGAACGATTTTTCGTTTAGGTGCAAATTTTTGAGGCCTGACGAGAAAAAAGATCGCCCAAGGGCTTCGCCACTGCCGACGCGAAACGCGTCCACGAATGCAGGGTGGTGACGATTTTTCGCCCACATGGACGATTTTTCGCCAACAGGGCGATTTTTCGCCCAAGTGTCCATCTTGAGGCGGAAGGGGAAGGGGGGAAAGAGGGATGCCGGAGACACCACCACGACCACTCCCGACGCAGAGCGCGTCCAGGAAGGCGGGGTGGGTGGTGGTTTGGTTTTCGTCGATGAGGACGATTTTTTCGTCGTCAGGGACGAGTTTTCGCCCGGGTCTGTATGTCGATGGAGAGGGGATGGAAATATGGGAAATAAGGGAGCCACCACTGCCGCCACTCCTGACGCAGAGCGCGTCCAGGAGGGCGGGGGTGGTGAGGAAGAGAAGACAAGAGGTTTGATGTGACAAGCTTGGTGTGACGATCACGGATCAAATCATGATCATCATCACATCTCAACTCTGAGCTCAAATGAAAATTTTTGTTGCATCGAAGCATTGTTTATCGACAGACACTTACGACAAGTACTACTGAATAACAACACTATGCTGCTGCCGCACGCTCAGTGGCCAACACAAACAGATTAAATACCTGGTGAGACACCTTCAGCTTCTTGACCTCGGATGGGGATTGCTCCTTGAGCCAGCCCTGGCTGTATAAGCTACGAGGAAGGCCAACGGGAGCGGGAGCAAACCCAGGCATCTCAGAGTGTTTGCGGGGCAGGGATTTGGGGCCGCGACTTCCTTTTTTGAATCCTTCCACTTCTGGATCCACAAGGCGATGCAGATAGTCCGTCACGAGCTCGTGTCGCCAGATGCAAAACTTGACCCAAAATACTTCATAACGTTCCCCATTCTTGTCCTCATCCTCGCCCAACTCCTCCGATGACATGCCCTCCCAGCCGAGTAATTCAACCATCTGCAAAAGGTGCTGCCAAGCTAAGATATCAGGCTCGTTGTTGAGAATCTTGTATTCGATGGTGCTGCGAAGAGCGTCCGCACGATCGACAAATTTCTATAGACCCTTGAGTAAGATGACGCCTTGTGAAGAGAATACTGACCCGCGTCTTGGCTGAATTGATACGTTGATCAAACTGCTGCTGTTGATTGGTCTCCAGTGCATGGTCAAGAGCAGCCTGTGCCGTCTCAACTTCGTCCGTGTCTGGGTCGAAACGTGGCTGCGCACTCATCCATTTGCGGCGATAAGTCTCGATCTTGTCATAGACCATCATCTCTAGCATTGCTGGAGTAACATCGGTGCCTTCCAGTATGTTCCCTGACTTCTTATCTTGCGCAACAGACACTTCAACAATCTCAGCCACAATCAACTCGTTCCACCTCGATTCACGGTACTTGCGACCGAAGTCTAGATGCGAGCAGTCTTGTGGGTCTTCGGCATGGTTTTCGCAGTTAAGGACCTCGTTTTCGGTGGCAGGAACGTGGGTGAGGAAGCTTTTGATGTTTTGAACCCCTATAAGCTTGTATGCCGCTTTTCGTAAAAGTTCCTGCAATGCCGGAGTTGATCAAGGCCATTGGGAAAGAATGGATAAACACGCACATGAATGGCATTCTTCACGCTAGGATCTCGCAGACTTGACGACGAGGCGAGAAGTTCCTCTCCTACGAGCTTGCCATCGTTCCCGTCCTCAAACGTGCTGCGCGCTGTCTGCCTTTTGCGTCTCCGCGATTTGGAGGGCGTGTTAATGGTTGCTGAGAGTCCTGTCCGACGAAGCTCATCCACCAGTTTGTTTACGATTGCGTCCAAAGTCTCCGGAGTCAGTTGTGAAGGTAGCTCTGGGACAGTCAAAGATTGTTGTTGCGGGGAAGAATTGCTGGTGGATAAACCAAGGGGTAGCATAAGGATATGGCGATTGTTGTGGGGGGTGAGACTGGCCCTTGTACCTTGACGCTGCGCTGGTAGCCGCTGAGGGGTGGTTTCCGCCTTCTTCGGCGTTGTGAAGTACTTGAAAAATCTCGTTGTCTTTCATCGTCTAGATTGATCTTAAAAGTGTGCACTATAAGGAGGATAGTTGGCTCACGACATCGCTGGACTTTTGTGTCAACTCGTTGGACTTCTGGGCCAACTCGTTAGCCTTGTCATCCTGGAGGGTGTTAGCCCGCACTCTCGACGAATACAAGTCTACGAACCCGCTCTTGTGTAACTTCTTTCAATTTTTCTGAGCGCTGAGCAAGATCTTCTTGAGCTTTGTTGATTTGCGCTTTCAAATTGGCTATCTGGGCTCGCTGGAGTCTTGTCAGTCGGAGTTTCAACGGGTAAGCTTAGATAGGCCGACACTCACCCCCTCCGCGTCATCATCATCGACCTCCATCGTCTTGTCATACAATTGACCTTGGACAGTCCTCAAAACGCTTTCCTGGTCTCGAACTGCCGCCGTAAGGCCTTCTACCTGAATCTGGAGTTGCCGTTTTTGCTCCTGAAGCAGTCGATTTTCGGTAGTAAGGGCGCGGGCAGCGCTGTGTTGTTTCTCAGCCCGCTCCTTGTAGATCTTGACTGTTTCAACAGCCTATGCAGTGTGAGTAAACAAAACAGTGGGAAGGGGGAACGAACATTGTCTTGTTGTTGTTGAGACGGCCCCGCGACCGCACGAGCTTTGGAAGAAGCTTGCCCGCCGTTGGATCGCCGACGCATGTTGGGGGTGGGATGTTCAAGCTGGTTACCCAGCTTTTTTTAAGTGAACGAGCGATCCGCTTTCAGCAAAAAAGCAAACAGGAACAATAACGAGGCACGATCAGAGCGGCACCACAATAATCGAGCTGACGCAGGGCGCGTCCAGCTCAATCGTTTCCATTGTCCGCGCAAAGCGCGCGCAACAAGGGGTGTGGTGGAAGAAAGTAAGGTGAAGATCAAGGTGACGTGACGGGTGACAGTGATGATGGCTGGCATATTTTCACACACAATCGTAACCACATTGGGAAATTTCGCACACGATTAGGTACGATTGATTCAAAGTAGACTAAAATTATCACACATCCTCCAATTCGACTGAGAGACTACTAAGGCTACTTGTATCTGAGCTTTCAACCTCAACTCTGTGTGCGGCTTAATAAGAACAACGATGAGCATAAAGATGATGACTTACTTCGCCCGAGCCTTGCCCTTTGCCTTGCCGGTCTTTGCCGTCGGAATGGGCTTGAGGATCACAGTCTTCTTCTTCTTGGCGGAGGGGCCGGCTTCAATTGTGCTGCCGGCCTTGGCAGACTTGCCGGCCACGTTGCCCGCCGCGGCTTTGTCGGCTTTATCGGCTTTGCCGGCCTTGTTCAGCTGGGCACTGAAGTCAGGACGGAGATGAGTGTTCAACTGCTCGAGAAGTTCTGCTCTCCCGGCGGCCTCCTTGTTTGCCGCGGTACTCGTGCTGTGGAGACGCTGGATAAGGAGAGCTTCGACCGGCCAGTTGCCCATGTACTTGGCGAGCACCGGAAAAGCTTGCTCAATCTATAAACGGGTTAACTTCGACACCATGCTGATCAGCTACTAACTTTGTGATAGACAATAGCTAGCTGCTGATCGTCCTGGCCCTTGAAGCTTTGTTTTGTGTCGAGATGGAGGCGATCGGACTGTGTCCTGTGGAAGATCGTTCAGATGACAAGTAAGATGAAGAAGCAAAACACACTTTGAGTTCCTTTGTAAACAGAGCGCTCTCCTTCCATTCTGCACAGAGGTCCAAGTTCAGTTTTGACAAGGGACCAGGAGGCGGAATCTTCTCAGTTGCCGCGGGCGAAGGAGGATATGTCCCTTGACGGCCAACAAGTCCGAGTGGTTTAGTTTTGGCAGGAAGATCGCTAAGACCCTTGGCGGGAAGATCGCGCTTGACAGGAAGATCGCCTTTCAAGTCTTCGTGCATCAGAAGCCTCACATTCGAAATGACTTTCGTATCAAGATCCGTGTGGGCAAGACTGAGAACGAGAGGAGGCGGCGGAAGTTCTGTCGCAGCAAACAGGGAGATATGATGGGTGAGTGCCATTTCTTGAGGACGTTGATCATGACGGGCACATGTTTTATATGCAAGCGTGATAATACAGAGACAATAGTGGTTGACAAGGTGCTAATAGCAAGGGTTGGATGACGAAGCAGAATGAGTGACCCAGGCTTATAATAATCCTAGAACGCAAGTGACGCGAAGTTCAGCTATGTTTTTTTCGCGCATCACGTTCGAAAACCGGTGCATACAGCTTGCGCGGCGAAGCTTCGCGGTCATACAGGTGCCATTCTGACCATGAGTGCGAACGATGACGGGTGACTACTTGCAAGTGGAGGTTTGACGAATTGTTTTGTCCATATGCTATTACTGAGCGAATGGTAGGAAGCGACGGCACGAAGATTTGGGATATTCAAGCGATGAGGTCGGTAACTGTGCCGAACATGGCGGAAACGTGTGGAGCAACGACAGCTCTCACGTGGGCGGTGCATGAAGAGGTCATGGAAGAAGGGGTCTTTTACGGGACAGAGAGAGGCTATTTGGTCTGTTGGACTCTAGCGCTGGATGATGCGGTTCGTTTGAATCCCAAGTCAGACTGATTCCCATGCTGATTACAGTTCCAGGGCTCGTTGAAGGTTGAGCAGATGCAATATAAGCGCATCGTCAAGCCAGCAGAGATTACTGGTATGGCTTGGGACTCCGCAACGTCACGCCTCGCGGTTTGCCACCGGGGTGGAGTTATCTAAGTATACACCTTGCCCCTCAAAATGATATTTTCTGTCGAGCTGCCGGGTGTCGTACCGAGAACTATTGCGTTCGGCCAATTGAAGGGCAACTCGAGGGAACACCTGTAGTTGTGCACATTTGACAACTGCACTGAGTGCACTGAGTCAACCTGGTGTCAAATCCACTAGCTCCACTGAGGCCTGAGTGCAGTTAGTCCATTTGTCTTCTGTTCCCCTATAAGACTGATCAAACTTTGATATAACATCAGTATTAATAATGATTATACTTAATAAATGAATGTTAAGTTCCTTTTCTTCAGGCCGAAGACCCGTTATATAATTTGGAAGACTATATATCTAGAAAATAATTAATAATCCCAATTTGGGCAGAAATGATGTAGCTGGTTACAATCATCAAAACTTTTGATGGCAATCAAAAATGTTTCCACATTGATAACATTATCTAGATGCCATCAATTCCATCATCAATTACCATAATAGTAGTGTTAAATAAATAAAATAAGCCTTTGAAGGAATGTGACATATGTGACAAAAAGCCCTGCTCAGTGTATTTGACAACTGTTATGCTAGCTGTAGCTAGTTGCATTTGTAAAAATATAACACCCATGGCTTCGAGGGAAATCATGGTCTTCGGCCTGTACAGTGGCGATGTGTGAGGTAAAGTTGAGCAGTTTGACGATTTACTAACCTTTTTTCAAGATATGTGCTGCACGATGCTGGCCAAGGAGTGGTGGAAATGGATGAGCCGTGGAATGTCGGAGGTCTCATGTGAGTAATGGTCACGACTTTGGGAAGCAATCTTATCGCCGTTGTTAGTGGCCACGCGGGTCGTCGACACAAGAAAAGGGATCGCATGTTTAGACGACCCTTCGAGCGGTGCTAGACTGTATCGTCTAGACAGTTTCAGGCTTGTCAAGACTTTCAGAGTTCCCGTGACGAAGAAGAGGCGCATTCGGAACGTGGCCTTGATAGACGACGCCCAAGTCATTGTTAGCGGCAGTGACCATGGCTTGATTTATGTGTTTAATCGGCGGACTGCTGAGATGATTGACGAATTAAGGGTGCATCCCAAGGAGTGGGTTCAAACAGTCGCAGTAAGTCGTTACTAATGCTGGACTGGGTCTGAACATACACTTAGGTTGCTGAGCGGGGTCGAGCTTGTACGATCTTTGCAGCCAAGTCGCGCGACCTCGAAGGGCCAAATGCCATTACGGTTTGGGACAAGCAGCTCGGAGAAAGGGAGAAAACGAGTGTCGGCTTGCTTGCTCTTCGAATTTTGCTGGAAGTCATCGTCGCGGTTATTGTAGTTGTTGGGGCGATCGTGTACTCGGACAGCATATGTTTCCCACTTCATCGCATGTAGTAGTCCATTTCAATGGAAAATCCCTTGGTTATTAACGCAGGGCGCGTTCAACAACACTCTGACCAGCCATGGCGCAGTGCGCGCCCAAGGTGGTGGTGTGGATTAGAGACGATGACGAAGGCTGTGTTGATCGATGGAATCACGTGCCAACGACTTGTTGACTCGATTCAGACAAGAAGATATCGGCAGCACTTATTATTGATTGACAAAAAAATACAGCACTTGATTGACAAAAAATACAGAAATATGATACAGCTACTGATGACGCTTGACTACTACGGGGCAACGGTCCAAGAAATAGGCAGAATGACTGGTATGCTTATCAGCGAGAGTCTTGGTTCGCCCATTCAGTCGAATCGCTGATTTCCATTTGTGGGATTTCATCAATTTGGCCCCACCTGCACGCATCCCTCGCAAGCGTGTCTAGAACCAGTGTTCGCAATTAGCATTCCACCAACTCGTGTTGAGACCGGACGGTTGGAAACTGCCTGGAGATAGCCACCATGAGATATACTTGCGTTGCGATGAGTTGTTCTCTGTCAAGCGTTGAATTAAAATGGCTTAGCCAGCAAACCAAGATTACCTGTTGGAACCGAATATACTCCACAGATGAGGTCTATCTCGTCTTCTTCCAGAGCACATTGATATAGTCCATCTCCGTCCAGATCCAGAATCTTGCAACTGAAAAAAAGGTCTTCGTCTGAGGGGTATGACGAAACCAAGTCCTCCACGTTCTCGATTACCATGCGAGCGAGCCTACCGACGAATCCCCCCTGTAGCAGTGCCAATGCGCCACGCGGTGTACCCAGAAACTCTTCCCGGCGCTGAACATAAGCGTAATAGTCGAGTATGTCGCCTTGGTGCTGCTCCAGTCGCATACCGAGTGGTTTGGGCAGGTACGAGCCATCTTTATATGTCGACATATTAGCACATTTGAAACTCGCAGGTCTGCGCTAAGCGGGGTAAAACTCTGCACCGATGCGGGCAAGATGCCTGACAATCTCGATTGTGCTTTGTTTACCCAGTTGAAGGCATTCTACTACTAAAGCAGCATTGTGAATCACGATGTATGGCTCCTTCAACTCGTCAAAGACCGGAGCGAGGACATAAAAAACATAGGATTGCCGCTGAATTTGCAACACAGAAACCGACCAGCCTTCTTGTTGCAGGACACTTCTACGGTCGGACAAGTCGGACAGGCCAAAAGGAATGGTGTCCGGGGTCTCCTCAACTGTGATACATTCGAAAAGAACTCCAATGTTGTTCATCAGAATCATCTCCGTAGACCTGCGATTTCCTATTGCCCATTTAACGTCATTGACATTGAAACGTTTCGCGTCATTGGGGGCATTGTTTGCAAGTAGGAATCCATAATGCCGGAATAGCTGGTCCTGGTCGACAACAGGAAAGTAACCTTGGTCTGCAATTTCATCCACTTGATTGTATGCTTTGGCGACCAATGGTATCAAACTATTGACATCGACATCCTCAACAATTTTATGGCCAGGCACGTCTTTAGGGACTTCAAGCGCCTTGCTCGTCGACATTTCGATCGGGCAAGTTCCCGTAATCGTAATCTTTGTCGTCATCGATGTCAGAAGATGGTGGTGTTGTTGCTTTGGGGTCCAATTCCTTGGCAAGATCCCATTCATTACGCAGCCCGTCATATTTGCGTTGAGTGGGCGCATAATCATCCCAAACTTCTGCTGCTCTTCTGACATTGTATGGTACACGAGTGGTTATTTCATCTCTGGGATTGACAAATTCCCAGACCCAGACGCGAGTGCGATGTTTCCCATTCAGAGAAGGGTGATGCCCAGTTGCTGCAATTTGTTCCCGTTGAAGTCGTTCTTGTGCTTGCCTCTCTGTTTCTTTTGCCAGTCGCTGTTCCGTGGATGGCGCTCGTCGAGCCATAAATTCATGGAAAGTCTCCCCTGGTTTCTGCCCGCTGGTTGGATCAACAGCCGGGAAAACCTTCACAGGCGCTTCCGGAAGTGGCCCAGTATCTTCCCAGGCTGGAGGTGCTTGTCTATTTTCCCAGTCCATCCACGACGATGGATCATGAGGTGGAGAATCATGAGGCGGAGTTTGCCTTTCCGCTGGAGTGAAGTGAACACGAGAAGGCTCGGGAGGGCGTTGGAAGAGATTGGGGCGAGGGGCTTTTGGCGGTGGACGTGGCGGAGGGGGAGCTGGTTCAAATCCTTCGGGAGCATTCCGCAAACTCATCCAGACAGACGAATGGATGTCCCATGGACTAAACACCACTTTGTGGAGCCGCATTTGCAGATACTCGACCTCCTGTAAATCTGGTACGAGTCCTTTGTCGATTAATGCTGGAGGGATAGGCTCTGTGAAGGGGATTTGATTTCCATAGTAAAAATACAATGGTACTGGTAAGCGGCCGAGTATGTAAGGCAAAAGCCAACAAATATAACGAGGAAGGCGATGCTCTTGGTGGGATTTGCTCTCAGTAATGTCAATCATGCCGCCTAGATGTCTGATGCGCATGTTGCCGACAACTGAATCTTGTAAATCGTCGAGCCATTGAAATGACACGCTTGCTGCCCGCTGAACAGAGCTTCTCCAGTCGCCCATATCGATCTTGTCGAGAATAACGATTGCCATGGTAATCGCTGCCATGAGAGGACGAAATGCATCGCGTGAACGGAGAGCAATTCGGATTGCATCCTCGCGCGTGCGGGCCATTCGGAGAGTGTAGCCATATTGAAGGGGCAGTGGGAATGTCCACACCATAGAGTCTCTAATGTGGGTCTCTATGAAGTACCACATTTTCAGATACATTTTTCGAAGTGCGCCTTCGAGGTGTGTCCACTCGTCGATCGTCTTCTGCGTCAGACCCCAACGCTCTATCCTCCGGGGACGACTGGCAATCTCGACATCGTCGCCCCCCACGTTCGACAATTACGGTTCGGGCTGTTATGTCGAGACAGCCCGAAAATAGGCCCTTTAAAAGGGTTGTCGACGCGCGGCAGAAAGAGGAGGAATGGGTAGCTGGGATGAATCCAGCTTGGGCGTTCGAAGTCGCCTCTTTGAATTCTCGAGGAATCCGGCAGGGGCGCGCGGTCTTGAGATGGTATATCCAACATAAAATATGGGTCCCCGCAATGGACGCCGAAGATACCTTGGGCGTTGCGGAAGAAGCCATCGAATTCGTCTTGCTAAAGATGTGTCAGTGTAAATGCAATAGAGAATTGGTCAAGAAACGTACCTTGGGGAACGTTGGGATGGTCGATGAGCGAAATTTAACAGACATGGCTGTTTGCCAACCACGGGGGAAGATTTAAGATGCTGCGCAGTGCGCGCACACGTTTACTTCTGTCCCAAGTCCCAAGCGATGAACCAAAGCGCAGAGCGCGCTCTCGGATTGTTCGATGGTGGTGGTCCAAGTCAGAGTTGTTTTAGAGTATGTTCGTCACCATCCGATCAGTCTCGTGCCTTTGGTCACCATCCGATCAGTCTCGTGCCGTTGGTCACGTCACACCAAGCGATTTTCTTTCTAAGTCCACCACCACCGTTGGGCGCGCTCTGCGCCATCGGTGGTTGGTCTCGCGCCTGGCCATTGTTGGGCGCGCTCTGCGCCAACAAACCACAGGCTCATGACACCGCGTCGTTTCCATAAGGGCGAATCACCCTGAAGACGTTGGCTACTTGCTTTGTCCTGAGTCTTTTTGTCTCGAGGATTGAAAAACAGTATCGCTGTCCTTCGCTTTCACCCATCTTTGCTTCGATGAGCAACAGTCTCACTCAGGCTACCCCCAATCCCCATGCTTTGCGCATTAGTGCTTCTGGTTCTTGTAAGTTTCTGAACTTTGTCCTCCGCCCATTCTAACCGTTTGTTAGCACACCATGTTTGTCACCACTGCAATACTTGTAGTGCTTGTGGCTCAGTCCCCAACTCGGTCGTTCTTGCTGGCTCAGACTCTCGCGCCGAACTAACGGATTGTAAGTGTCGCACAGTGTGGTCTGTGCTATTATTAATTCTCCTCCAGATCATCTCTTGCCCAAACTTCCCAAACTGCCGTTCGCATTTATGGTCCTGCTGTTTTTCATTCTGCTCATCATACGGGTGAACTGGCTCTTGCTCGTCGTATCTTTCGGTGTCACGTATTATCTTACGTTGGGGTGCATGTGAACTCTTTGGAACAATAAATCACCCTTTCCATTGTCTTATATTGTGCGAAAGACTTGGCATACTTCACCCACTTTGTCCTGAACACCTTGCGTCTTGACAATTCCTCCACATATGCCACCAGGCGGTTCTCGATACTACAAGTGTTCAAAATGCCCATTGCACAACGGCAACGCGCATTTCGAGGAAGTCACCCGGCGTGGCATACATAACGCCGAGATTTCCGCCAAACGGGCTCTTGTGGACCTGGACAGGCATGCCACTCTTGTAATGGGGCTTGTTGTGTCAGACGACGGTCCCAACGTCAGAGGACAACAACACTCCAAACTATTCAGCCCTCGCGACGAATTTCAAGAGTCACTTTCTCGTGTACCAGTCCAACTCAAGGCGCCTTCGTTCCAGGAAGCTACAATCAGTCTGAAAGCTGTAGCTGTCCCACCAAAACGCGAGCCGCAAACGACCCGAAAGGAGCGCCGACAAATGACCCTCGTTGAGCTGCTTGGTCGCCTCCACGCAGCGCACGACGACCTTGATTTTGCCCGGGTAATCCATGATGAGTCATCAAATGTCGATGCAACGATAGTGGCTTTGGATGCTGCAGCAAAACTGGTAGATGAAGCGGGCACAACCTTGGCAAAACAAAAGGCTGCGAGACGAGCACGTGAACCTGAGACCCAAAAGTTGTGGGACGACGCCTATGCGGCAGCCTTGAAGCTCGACAAGCTTGTAGACTGTGTTGGGGCGATTGTCCCTGAGTCTGGAGCAGTCGCTGTGGAATCTCAAGTATACGACACCGGTAAGTCGTCGATCGCTAATATTATAAACGAGAAACCTCATATTCTTCTTTGCAGCACATCATTTCGAGGATCCAGTGGGAGACATGAACGTCTTATCCCAAATTCTCATCCTTCTTGCTGTTATTGCCAATATAATCATAGGTTTGAGCAGGGAGGCTGTCAACTTCCTCCTCGACGTTGTCAACCTGGTCGTTCCGATAAGCATGCAATCGTCCCCACCGCATGAGTTGACAGCTGACCAAGACCACATCATCTCCGAGCTCCCCCAAACTCTCGAAAGTGCATTGCAATCGTTTCAGCTCGAGCCTAAAACCAGAATTTTTGCTGCTTGTCCCGAATGTCACCACACGCACGATCCAAAGGTGAATCGACTGACCAAGGAAGCAAATTATCCGAGACTTTGCCAGAACAAAGTGTTCCGGGATAAACACGGGCCAGCAATGCTCTGTGGGACACCGTTGCTCGAAAGTCGTCAAGGCAAAGAACGCCCAATCAAGCCTTTCATCTATCCCGATGATGAGTGCGGAGTGGGGACAGCAAATGAGCTCTCTAACTAACCAAACCAACAAAAACAACCAAAACTCCACTTTTCGTAGAGAGAAAGATGTATAATGTCGAGTAGGAAAAGTCACAAAACCCAAAAATCGTCAACTCCTTGTGCGAGTACAGGCCCCTGTGAACAGAGCCTTGGCACAGATGTGTAAGGTTGTAGGGTAGATACGAGTTTCTTGCGAAAAACATTGATTTGTCGTGCCCCAAAGCGTACTATCGATGAAACTCAGCAATAGAGAAGCGCCAATACGATGCCCGGAGAGTTTATACTCGTTGGATCAGGACTAACTGCCTTAAACCCTCTGAGTTGTCTCGAGTCAGGAACTAACTGCCTTAAACTCTCGACCAGCAACTGAAACCCAATAAACAGCAACCGGAACTCTTGTATTCAGCAACCGAAACCCTCAACCAATAATCCTTCCGACGCGATGATACTATTTCAAAAGAGCTAGCAAGATAGATTGACGAGCTAGATCCCCAGATGCACCTAGTAGAGCGGGGCAATCCGTGAACCTGCCAAATACAAAACAGAGATATAAATACTAAACAGAAATTGATAGAATCAGGGAAAATCTCGAGTAAGAAAAGTAGTCCATGTGCATAATTGTATAGGTATCGTTTCGCCATACGGCCCAGAGTCGAAAATCCAGGTCCAGATGACTGGTATCGCGTGTATTGGAGTCAATGACCTGTGTAAATCTTCTGTGTTCGCGACCATCTAGTTTTGCTTGTGAAGAATCCCTCGATCTTGAGTAGGATAAGTGGATAGCTCTGCTTCCCAGCTTTCAATTGACCCCCATAACTCGTATCTTGTGCGTATGGCCTCAGCGGTGGTTGTCCCAACTCTCCTGGCGCATTTCCAATGTTCAGATGATCAGTTCCTCGACAGTGTTTTAGAGTCGCCGTTGATCACAGGTCCAGGCCCCAATCAATTGAGTAGGTTTTCGCCGTTTAACCGTCCCTTGGCACTCTCGATCCTCCAGCATGATCCGAAACCACGTTCCAATGATGTCAGTCGTCGATACCAACAGAGATAGGGGTGTCCCTTATCTAGGAGAAGTCGATCTCGAGTCTCCACTGAGCGCCAAACCGAATATGCCTTTAGAATACACTCCCTTTGGGTATTTTGCATAGAATTGGATAGATTTTAGCGTGGAACGGGCTCTGCGAACTTTTCCTAGTCAAGATTTTGGAATCACTGAGAGCGATTTGATAGATTTTGACTGGAGTTTGACTGGTTCTTGTGCAGGTAATTCCCTAGTTGACCATTCGGGACTCATGTCAACTCTGAGACGTGCGCTGAGTAACAAAATCGACAAAAATAGTCGTTTCCTGGTCTGTCCCAGACTGCGGCTTATCACCGAGTTCAAAGATTACTTGGCAGCAACACTCTCCGATCCCGATGTTGTTCAAATGTGCAATAGCGCCTGCGACAAAGCTTGGGAAGCAGTACATGCGGGCATAGATACGGATGGGAACAAGTCCGCCCGAACGAGTCAACGACATATTTGAAGCCGAGTTCCTACGGAGCTTCCCAGGTCCCGTACCTGATGAGCTTTTCATTAACTGAGGCGGTCGAATGAGACTGGCTTTCGAAATACTTATCGACTTCTTCAATCCACACGGCTTGAAAAAGCGAGGCAATCACGATTCTGTTGGGATTATGGCTGTCGCCTATCTTAACATCCCCAAACATCTTCGATACAAGCCGGAGTTCTTGTGGCTCAGTATCATCCTTGGCCCCCAAGAACTAAATCACGATCAGATTGGCTCTTATATGCGTCCTTTGGTCGACGAATTTGTTACGGGCTGGAAGGATGGCTTGAGTTTTTCCCGCGTCGGCGGCACTGACGATGATGATGGGCCAATTCATGTCGATATCGCTATCGCTCTGACCATAAACGACCTTCCCGCTTCCCGCAAAATCCTTGGTCTTGCTGGTGTTGGCTCAAACCATATATGCACCGTCTGTAATTGCAAGGGTGCACGGAACGCTCATCGGACCAATACTGACCACCCCTACTGGGCAAGGAGAGATGTCGCAGATCTTCATCGATGGGCACTCGAATGGAAAAACACCGAGAGTCAAGCCAAGCGAGACAAGCTCTTTCAAGATCACGGAGTCCGTTGGTCCGAACTTTGGTGGTTACCCTATTGGGATCCGACCAAGATGGGTGCTGTCGACTCAATGCATTGCATCCTCGAGGGTCTTGTGCATTATCACTGCCGTCGCGTATTACGAATCGACCACGACATTGCGAAGAAGAAAGACAGCCCGAGTATCGCATTCCACCACGATTGGGTCGACTATGAGCCTTCTGATTTGCCTGAATCATACCACCTCTCCAATCCTGATACCGAGTTATCGCAAATATATCGCATTCAGAACACGCTTGTCCAGTCTCTGCAAGACGCTCCAGAGAACCAACAATTACCTGACGCGCCCAGAGGCAATGAAACCCACTCTGTAACTGAGGCAGCAATGGAAAAAGCTCTCAAGACCAACAATATCGCCGCTCTCCGATTTGTTGCCTTCACTCTCGGGGTTGATACTGAAGGCGCCACACAACGGGCTCATTTCGCTGCCAAACTCATGGCCTGGGTAAGTATTTATTCGCATTATCTTAGCAGCATGCTAATGAGCTCACAGCGTCGCACCAAACCTCGGAATGGTAATCTGTCCAACTCGAAGGCAATCAATCGCGACCAACTCAAGTTCATCCAAAGTGTTATTGCGGATACTGCTACTCCCTTATGGGTCAACACAGTACCTCTCGCAACTATGGCGAGAGTGCAGCGGGTACCATCAAAGCGGACGAGTGGCGAACATTGTCGACCTTGTACCTTCCGATTGCCCTTGTCTTACTTTGGGGCGATCGTCCTGTCGATGAACATACCCCCGCGTCTTACTCGAATGCTTCAACATTCTATGGCACTATTTGCCGCCGTCCTCCTTGTTTGTCGTCACACCATGACCAAGGAACGTGCTGAGAGATATCGAGAACATCTGCAGCGGTGGGTCGAAGACATTGCTGTATGCTATCCCCATACCAGTCAATACGTGGAAAGACCCAACATTCGCATGGCATTCCATATTTACAACTTCCTGCTTCTCTTCGGCCCTGTCACTTCTTGGTGGTGTTTCCCATTCAAGCGGATGATTGGTTATCTCCAACGCATCAACACCAATAATCGTGTCGGAGGAGATCTCGAGCGCACTCTTGTCATGTCGTATTTCAAAGGTGCCAAGTTGCGTCGCTGGCTTCGACGTCCCGATTGTCCAGAAATCATCAAACAGTTCAAAGCCCTATTCGATCGAACCTTTGCTCCTCGTAGTGAAGCTGGAACTTCTAACCCACCAGCTAAGGAGGGTGAGCGCGCATACTACAGACTCAACGGTGTCCATCATCCCACCCCTTCAAGTGTCGCAGTCGTGGGAAGCATCGAAAGGATCATATATAAAGATCAAACGACTTCATTTGTTATCCGCCCACAACTTCCCCTGCTCGAAGGAGAATCGGATCCTTTTGAGCCTTTCCACCCATATTTTCCTGCTTTTACTTATTCATCCAAGATGATGGAACGCACTGATACTGTTGATCCTTCGCAGGTCGTTTCGCATTGCGCCACGCTATGAGTTTAGCCAGAACCGAGCTGTAATACTGAACTTATCTAGAAGTTAGCATTCTCATGTACTCTTATCTCTTGTAATCTTATCTCCGTAATCTCATCACCGATTGTCTCATAAATCATTCGCTGAGTCTGATCATCATGATATCAGCATCACCTCATCACACCGTCACACACTTCTCTTCTCTCTGAACCACCACCCGTAACAGCCATCAAGTCCCCCACCTTCCTGGACGCGCTCTGCGTCAGGAGTCGTGGGGGGTGGCATTGCTTTCTGTGGGCGAGGAAAACTGTCGCGCTCGCAAGCTTATCGCTTTCGGAACCCGCTACGGTGGGGATACAGTATATACTGGACGCGCTCTGCGTCAGTATATACTGTATGATGTCTGCCCAGCTGCTCGCGGTATCTTGGACGTACTCAATGCCGTTAAGATTTTCTCCCTGCTTGTCAGCACCGGCTGGTTATTTCCAAAGACAATTAGACAATGCAACTTTTTGATATATAATTCTTGCTCGTCTCGTCCTTTCGAGTTCGCCTCACCGCTCCTCTGTCCCGTCTCCTGTTCAAAATG
This sequence comes from Mycena indigotica, assembly GCF_014461135.1. Classification (NCBI taxonomy): domain Eukaryota; kingdom Fungi; phylum Basidiomycota; class Agaricomycetes; order Agaricales; family Mycenaceae; genus Mycena; species Mycena indigotica. Next base: position 253,997 of record NW_023503005.1, read on the forward strand.
GCCCACGGGCGCATTGCTATGCCATCAACGGTGTGTTGTGTGCCCCCAATTTCCCCTGAAACTGAAAAGTATCTAGCGAAAACGTGTTCTGCGTGTCAGGCTTTATTCCACTGACCGCCGTAGTCCGCTCTGTGTTGCGGCACCTATCGTTGCTCAGCCCGGCCTGCGAAATTGGCAATTGCTGGCTGTTGATGCTATCCTTGGCGGGCATGAAGTTCAGCCTCGGGTCCACGAAATGGATGTCGGCCTTCGCCACGGACGCGCGCAATACACTTACTTCAAAGTTTTTTACAAAGATCACACTCGACTCCCGCAAAATAACCAGCTCGGTGTGAGGGGTGATATGGCTGTGGTCAAGTTGGGCAGAAACGGGTATCCAACCTCAATTGTCAGTAAGCATGACTGCTGTTTAGCGGATTTTGTCGCGATCTCGTATGTAACCTTCCATTATGCCGCCGCCGTCCTGACTTACTTTGATTTCTCAGCGCCAGCGACACCGTCCAAGATTTCCAAGACTATCAACGTCGTGCTCCACGAAGAGGTTTCGCAAAAGCGTATGATATGCCCAGCAACTTTGTATCATTATGGAATGCGTAGTGTGTACACTTATATGTTAGTATCTTTACTATTCAAATATTTCTACCCCTTTCAGACCAAGCCTTGAGTTGACTGGACGGAATTTTCATTTGATCATGATCGTCACATCAGCATGTCACATCAAACCCCTTCTCTTCTCTTCCTCACCACCCCGCCCTCCTGGATGCGCTCTGCGTCAGGAGTGGTGGCGGTGGTGGCTCCGACATTTCCCATCTCTCCATCCCCTCTCCATCGACATACAGACCCGGGCGAAAACTTCGTCCCTGACGACGAAAAATCGTCCTCATCGACGAAAACAAACCACCACCCACCCCGCCTTCCTGGACGCGCTCTGCGTCGGGAGTGGTCGTGGTGGTGGCTCCGGCATCCCTCTTTTTTCCCCCTTCCCATCCCGCCTCAAGATGGACACTTGGGCGAAAAATCGCCCTGTTGGCGAAAAATCGTCCATGTGGGCGAAAAATCGTTACCACCCTGCATTCGTGGACGCGTTTCGCGTCGGCAGTGGCGAAGCCCTTGGGCGATTTTTTTTTTCTCGTCAGGCCTCAAAAATTTGCACCTAAACGAAAAATCGTTCAGGCGGGCAAAAACTTCGTCCACGTCGTCAGGGATGAAAACTCCAGGTATGTGCTTCAATTTGCGTGTATTATGGTATGCTAACTGATACTAGGGATCTTAGACGGGCCCGCCCGACGAACACCAACCCGTTCAGGTCATGTCTTTTCACGTTGGCGGCCTTCCCAAACCACCGACCAATCGACAGACCCCCGCCCGCAAATCCCCCTAGCCATGCTTTTCGTTGGCGCGGATATTATCAGCGAGCCAGCCAGTCCCTCTGCCCCCCTCATTGGCTGGCATGGCCATTCCAGCGCTGCTCAGCGCGCCAAAAGCACCCCTGCCAAGCTCCGGGCCTTATCCGGCAACCGGGCCGTCGGGCCGTCCACACCCGCTCATCCGGTCGGCCCACTCGCGCCCGTTTCGGGATCCGGCCTCACTTAGCCGGTCACCAGGCCGTTACTCCGTTCCCGATTCACCCGCCCATCCGCTCCTCACTCCCGCCGTTGACCGACGCGTCCGCCCGACGCCATCTCCGCGTTACTGGCTCCCCATCGTCACCGTTGTCACCATCGTCACCATCGTCACTCGCGCTCGTCGCGCTCCCGCCGTCACACCTCCACTACCACACCACCTCATGCCATCCTCCGAGAACGCCTTCACCTACCACCGACTGGACCTGCGCTCGCGTTTGATCGCGCGTCGGGTTCTCTCGGCATACCCGTTCCCCAGCCGAAGTCGAGTTCCTTGACTCCCAATACCAAGAAGCCGTTTTCGATCGCGTTGACTCCCTCGGCCAACGTTATATGCGTGTCAAAGACGACAAATGCGGGCAGATCTATGCGTTGGAGGTGGTGCTCGATGATGGCCGGCTTGCTTTCAAAATTGGCTACACCACCCGTGGAAAGAAGCGGCTGGGGGAGTGGGAGCGGTGCCGTCTGCGCCGCTGGGAGGCTGTTTGGGAGGTCCCCGCGCCGAAGCGGTTTGGTACGCCGGTAGGGCTCACCGCAGGGTCCGCCACTGATGCGCGATTCAGAAAAAATCGCGCATTCTTGGTTTCGTCCGGCGTGGCTAGGCTGGGTGCCGTGTCGACGCTGCCGCAGAAGACATCAAGAACTATTTGGGTTTGCTGCTTGTGGGGGCCAAGTTGGCATGGTGAGGGCAATGACGTTGATTCTGGAGGGCATGGATGTGCCTGTTCGGCGCGTATATATATATAAAAACTAAATGCAATACAAGCGCTTTTCGCGCGATTTCGGGCGCTCTCGGGGCGAAATCGCCCACCCTTGGAAAAACTTTAAGTTTTTATTTCACCACATTCGGCCCAAAAAACTTGTTGTTTTCCGGTTCAAAAAATGGATTGAAACACCTGAAGTTTTCCGGTTCGGAAAACGCATTAAAATACTCGACATTCTCCGGGTCAAAAAACGCATCTAAATCTTAGATGTTTTTTTTTCCATTATTCGGGTCAAAAAACGAGTCAAAACACTTGAGCTTTTTTGAGCAGAAAAACTCATTCGAATACTTCCCCTTTTAGAATACATTTTCCCTCGTTCTCAAAACTCGTAGAAAAGCCTCATGTTTTTAGATGACTTTGTAGCTAAAGAACATTTGTAGTAATACTTGCCATTTGTAGCGCCAAAATACCTATTTGTAAATTTTACTTTGTCCAATAAATTCTTCTCCCCCGAAAACTTTGCCTTTTTGGTCCAGTTTGTATGATGAAAACATGGGTTAAAAAACTTTGCCTCTTCCCACTAACGTTTCCGCCCTCAACATTTTTGAAACGCGGCTGTGACTACATAACTTGAAAAGAGTTGGTGTCACGTGTGACTTGATGTCACACCACTCACTGGACCCACCGCAAATGCCTCCCACCAAGCGTCGGTCGGCGCGAAGTTGTAGCATGCGATGGTCGAGAGCAACACCTGGGAATGATCTGCTCGTATCGTAACGTGGCAACAGCTGCGTGTTTAGTTGTCGAGTACTTTCGGTTGCCTCTGAAGCAGTCCAGAGTGCAGTGATAAAGAAACATGTCTTCTGTCTTAGAGTACGCTGGTTGCAGGCTCATCTACGAATTCACACTTTCGAACGACCATCATGACTGCTGTTCCCCCAGAGCCTCCTCTCACTTTCACTTGCGGCCGCGCAACTGGCTCTCCAACCGCCTCAACTGGGGTTTGTGGACCGCGTGGCAACGCAAACGTGTACCGCCGAACGAGAGTGAAGACAACGACCTGTCCTGGTTCAGCAATTTTGCTTTCGGAGATCGAAAGCTGTCACCTTTATCATCGCTAGGGCAAGGCCAGAGCCAATGCACGCCCTACTTCCGTCTCCAAATGCAAGATGCTTGATCTTCTGCCCACTAGGGGCTGGTTCATCTTGAGTCGAGAGATTCCACCACCTTTCAGGGTCGAAAGCACCCGCGCCGGGGCCCCAAAGCTCTTTACTAGTATTGACAGGCCGGATAGGCACCCTCACATGTGTTCCTTTCGCAATTTTGATGCTGTTAACTGAGTCTCCCGCTTTTGTCATTACTATACCACTGAGAGGTATAACGTCGTCTCGAATGGCCTAAAGCACTCAACGGATGGAATCATACGGGCAGAAATTCATACCACACGCGTCGTCATTCCAATGGGAGGATGTAGCCGTAAGCTTTCATAAACGACCGCATGAAGATATGGCTGACGAGCCACCTCAGCCTCGTCTAGTTGCCGCAGCTCTTTTTTAAGGCGCTCTTGTATGCGGGGATGTTTTGCCAGCTCGATTAAAACCCACTGGACCCGATTCAACGACATTGTAGGGAAGGGGAAAGCGAAGTCACCGTTAAGCTGGCGGCAGTTGTCTCGAAGCCAGAAAAAAGCCACGTATTCTGCCAAATATATCAAGTTAGAGAGTGAGACACAATTATAGAGCTCACCACTTGGGTGGCTACTTCAGAAGGCGACAGTCTCAACTGGTCCTCCGCCAGCGTTTTCACTGTACGATTTTAGGAAGAACTAAGAACAATGATCCGACATACTCAGAGAATCGATGAACGACTGTTTTGGCAAATCCGTCATTGGTACCTGCTTCAGGAACACGACATCCACCATGGCCTTCACCACCGCCTGGAATTCTCGCAGAATTCGATTGCGATGGCCAGGCCAATGTCTAAGCAGCGGCCAAAACCATGTTCGGGGTCCAAATCGGAATATCTTGTCTGAGAGTGTTGTAACTGGAGCCCTCAGCACGTAGAATGCTGCAGTCGTTGGGCAATACTCTCCAGCGAGCGAGTTGAAGTCGTAACCAAAGCCGGCTAGGCCGAGAGAGTCGAGACTAAAAGGTGTTCAGTCTTGTGCGGTTGGTGGAAAGCGTGAAAGCAAACACAACGCTGTTCATCCTAAGGAGACGTATTCAATTTGGGAGAGTCTTTTGTGGCGTCTATCACGCACCAATGAGATATTTCAACGACCATTCCGCGTGGTCTAGATACTAGAGCTTGTTCCCACACAAGATGGACCTTCTTGGCCATTGCGGAGAAGGTAGGAGCATGACTCTCGATAGCATTAGCGCCAAAAAGTGGAGTCAGTACTTTGCGGTAGCTATTAGAATGTCAGCATAAGCATCCAAGTAAGGAGAGACAAACGCTTCATGTTGTGCCCCGTCAACCCAGGTCAGTCCTTCGCCCACTATGTTCCCCGTCCAGCGTCTTGTCGCAGTTGTCAACCGATAAACAGTGGGTGTCTGAGCGTAAAAATGTTCTATGTGGGCGTTGATAAGTTTGGGCCCTCACGGTACAAAATCATACCTATGCCAGAAGCATCATTCAACACAATCGTACGCTCGAATAACGTCCTCGGAACGGAGTAAACAGGCCCATATTTTGCTTTACAACCGATAGGGTCCAAATCATCGTTGTTACGCGCAGGTCCCAGAAGTTGTGTGGTATTGAATCTGCGACGGACTGTTTGCGCGCAAAACACGAAAGACAGCAGAATGGCGATGAGGACAAAAGTCCAAACAAGCCAGAGGCCAGAAAGGACGACGATACGGACGATGGTGGGGTCCATGAAGGGTCGATGAATGGTGTAGACTTCATATTAGAAAGGTAACCGAATACGAGTGGTAGCAGCCGAAGACTCTAGTTGGGAGGATATTCGGATCGGAGGGCTTGGTAGTAGGTAGCACAGAAATACACACTTTTAGTCTAAAACAACTTGCATCTCATTCACACCGTCTCTTTGCGTTGTCGACGAAAACACATCCGCACCGGATGCTAAGGAGTCGATTAACATGGCAAGGCGGGACTGTCCAAGATTGGGCTCCTGAAGAAGGATTATTTAGGTGAGCATAAGGCGGTATATTGGACGGACACACCTTAACCCGAATTTGCTCCAAATCCTCCTTGAATCCGTCTGCTACGGAGGCCATCCAAAACTTTCTGAATTTCTCCTTCATTTCCTGTTCGGTATTTTCGAATTCTGCTGCATCCTTTGGGGGCAGGAAAGAGGGAAGTGTGGGTGAAGGCGGTGGTGGAGAGGGAGAATCACGTCGATTTGGAGGAGGCCTAGCAGCGGGTGGAGCTGATTTGCCGGAAGTATTAGCAGTGATACTCTCTAGGTTTTGCTCGGGTTCGGAATCCGAATCGGATGAGCTCGAAGAAGATTCTGAGCTGGAACTGTCGTCTGAAGGCAAAGGAATCGCTGCTTTTGGTTCAGGCAACGCCTTAGCGGTCGCAGGCGCATCTGAATCTGAAGAGGAGGAGGAAGATGACGAGGATACGGAAAGGGCGCGTCTTTTGCGCTTTCGCGTTCGTTTGCGAGGTGCAGGTGGCATTGTGAAAATCTAAAGTCACGTGCCAGTCACTGTGGTCACACACACACATAATTTGCTCACCGACACCATCATCATGAGCGATAAGGTGGTTGGAATCCTTGGTAAGAGTATGTGATACTCTCCTTACAATTGGGCCTCGATTTGCTGAGATAGTGTAGCTTCCACGACGAGATTCGACCATTTCCAAGCATTCAATAGGCGGCGGTCAGCTGGGTCGAATGCTTGCCGCATCTGCGTCTTTACTCAACATAAAGACTGTCGTCCTTGATGTCGGAGAACACGCGCCGGCCAAGCAAATTATTGCGCCTTCCTCTTCTCAACACGCACATATCGATGGCTCTTTTTCTGACCCCGATAAAATCAAAGACCTGGCACAAAAGGTTGATGTTCTCACCGTGGAGATCGAACATGTCGATGCCGATGCGTTAGAACTCGCTGGATGCGTCACTCATCCTAGTCCGACCACTATCAAGCTAATTCAAGACAAATATGGCCAGAAAAACCATCTCAAATCGCATGGCTGTCCGGTGTCGGAGTTCGTTGTTGTGGAATCAACAGTGGAGTCCATAGAAGCTGCCATCAATACCCTTGGACTTCCTCTAATGCTTAAAAGTCGTACACTTGCGTATGATGGACGTGGCAACTTCGTGCTCAAGGACTTGTCTCAAGCACAGGAGGCGTTGACTGCATTAGGCAATCGTCCCCTTTATGCTGAAAAATGGGTGCCGTTTACGCATGAACTTGCCGTTATGGTTGTACGGAGCACCAGTGGGGAGGTTAGGGCATACCCTGTGGTGGAGACAGTCCACAAAGAGAGCATATGCCATCTTGTCTTTGCTCCCTTACGATCTCGAGACGCAACTCTGACGCGGAGAGCACAGTCAGTGGCGATGAACGCAATCAAGACTTTCACCGGTGCTGGTGTATTCGGCGTAGAAATGTTCCTCCTGCAAGACGGTAGGTCTTTAGTTTCTTATATTTCCCTTCCTAAAACTGTTTCAGGCACCCTGTACATAAACGAGATCGCACCCAGACCTCATAACTCAGGTCACTATACCATCGAAGCCTGCGAAACCTCCCAATACGAAAACCATCTCCGTGCAATCCTCTCTCTTCCTCTGGGCTCAACGGACTTGAAAGTTCCGTCCTGTGCTATGCTCAACATCATCGGTCAATCCTCGTCAATGAGCGAGATTAGAGCTCTTACCGACGTCGCCTTAACTGTTCCTGGAGCCTCAACACATCTCTACGGCAAGTCCGAATGTCGCAAAGGGCGAAAAATGGGTCATATCACAGTCGTGGCCCCCTCTGATGCCGAGCTTCGGTTGCGGTTGCGTACTCTCCTTTCTGCCCTCCCTTCGAGTCCGATCAAGGAGACCAACCTCTATGCACCTTTACCACCAAGCCGTGGCTCTGGTTTCTCCAATGCCTACCCTCTCGTTGGCGTCATAATGGGCTCTGACTCGGATTTACCTGTCATGCTTCCGGCAGCTCGTATTCTCGACCAGTTCGAGATTCCATATGAGCTAACAATTGTTTCGGCTCATCGCACTCCCGACCGGCTGGTCGAATACGCACGAAGCGCATCGCCGCGCGGCCTTCGCGTTATCATTGCTGGAGCCGGCGGTGCGGCCCATTTACCAGGAATGGTGGCAGCAATAACTGCACTCCCAGTCATCGGTGTCCCCGTCAAGGGGAGCTCGCTTGATGGGGTTGACTCGCTACATAGCATAGTTCAAATGCCAGTTCGTCATTTCCACTGTCATTATTTGACTTGCTCACAGCACGTTTTCAGCGCGGTATTCCCGTTGCGACTGTGGCCATCAACAACGGGACCAACGCCGGACTGCTGGCGGTCCGCATTCTGGCGGCGGGTAACCCCCTACTCATCGAGGCAATGGATGGATATCTTAAGAAGCTCGAGGCAGAAGTGCTTGGCAAAGTTGACAAACTTGTGGAGGTTGGCTGGGAGACGTATCCGGGGACCAAGTGACCCAGTTGCAACTTTGTTTCGATTCAGTCGCAAAATCACGAATCAGACATTTGAGCACCTGGTCAAGCAGTCGCAGCGAGAGATTCTCCGAAGTGTTGGTCAGCCAGACGACGCCTGTACCCCCACGGCAACATGTCGGGAAACCCCGTTGTCGCCCCACATTGAGAGGTGGGGTCGGTCACAAGGTTTCGGGCTTGGCATGCCTTTTTTCTCAAGTGGAGTCACGGTCTTGTGATCGTTTGAAGACTGACCGCAATTTCCTTTGCGAGCCTATTTCCACCCCAAAAAATGCGCCAGTATATGACCAGGATAGTGCACCACTCTGTCTCTATTATCCGAGACGTTCAACCGGAAAAACCGTCTTTCCAGTTTACTCTCCAAAAAATTCCTCAAACCAACACCATCTTTCGCAAAGAACGAATTAGAAGGCGAAACAACACACAGCCATGCTCCTCAGCCACATCCGAGCCTCCCGTAGGTCCGGGCGGCCCGTTACGGTACATTGGACCACTACCTCGATTCCGAAGCTGTACCGCGTTCAGACGGGATACCACAGTATAAAAGACAACGTCGTTCGCTCCGTTTACTTCAGCACACAGCAGCAGCAGCAGCAATGAAGTGGCTTTACTCTCTTATCGCTCTCGTCGCAGTTCAAGTCGTCTCGGTACGATTTACTGTGCTGGTCCATTCAAGTTGCTCTTTCTGACGCTAAAATAGGCCAACCCCACCCCAGAACTCGCCAAACGTGCGTCGGCCAACGACGTCGCTACTCTCGGCTACGGTGAGCTCTTTCATAGTGACTATCAGCGTACTGAAGCGATACAGCGACGCTCAATGGAGGGTCGGTTTCCATCAGTTTCTGGCTCCTGCGAATGCTTACGCTCCAAAAGTACCTCGGGTGGCTCGGGCGGCAGCCAGACCACAGTTTCCAGCCTGTCCGCATGTATGATTGTCTCATTTCTGTCGTCTTTGTTATCGAAATTCAACTTTGGAACAGTGACATCTGCTGTTTCGGGAAGCGCGAAGAAGATCGTTTTTATTTCTGGGACCATCACGGGCAACACCGTCGTCAAAGTTGGCCCCAACACCAGCATTATTGGAAAGAGCGGCTCTTGTGCGTTTGTTCTTTTTATGCGAGAGCCACCAATTTATCTGCATTAGCGCTCGTCGGTGTTGGCCTCCGCGTAAGTTGTCAACTACTGTTCTGATCGTAGCTTAGTTTCGTCCAAGATCTTGGATGTCTCCAACGTCATTGTCCGCAACGTCAAAATCTCCAAGGTTCTCGCTGACGCTGGTAGACACACATCTTCCATTGTTGATCCACGAATGACACGTGACTCTTTAGGTGACGCGATTGCCGTCCAAAACTCCCACCAAGTCTGGATCGACCACGTCGACCTTTCGTCTGACAGAGGTGAGGCCTATCTCTTTGCGTGACTGCAGTGAACTCACATATATTCTCAGACCATGACAAGGTGCGGTAATCATATTTTTCGTGCTTAGTCGTACCGAGCTCCATTCAGGACTAGTCAGTCGTTCCTTTCAGCTTTGCGCAACCACTGATGTGTTTTGAAGCTACGACGGTCTTCTTGATCTTACTCACGGAGTAACTGGCATCACCGTCACCAATGTTCGTCGCCGAAATACTTTGTGGTATGCAGAAACAGTATTGATTCTCCAAACAGAGCAAGCTCTATACGCACTGGAAGGCCTCCCTCATTGGTCACTCCGACAACAACGGCGCCGAAGACACCCCCATCACCGTGACCCTGGCCAGCAATTACTGGTACAACCTCAACTCGCGTACCCCATCGTTCCGATTCGGTCACGGCCACATTTTCAACAACGTCTGTTCATGTTGCACCTCCGTGCTGTGCTTCTTTTGACAATGAGCTAGGTCTTCGATAACAACAGCGACGGCATCAACACTCGCGACGGCGCTCAACTCCTTGTCGAGAACAACGTCTGGACCGGAACCAGCAAGCCCCTTTACTCGACTGACGGCGGCTTTGCTGTTGCGACTGGCAATGACTTCGGTGGCGCCTCAAACACAGGTGGGTTATCTGATTGACCGATGTCCTTATCTAATCGTTATCATTCCAGCCCCAACTGGCAGCTTCACTAGCCCACCATACTCCTACAGCAAACTCGCGGCCTCTGCGGTCCGCAGTGCAGTTGGTGAGTTCTTCGTAGCATGCGAAACTTATCTCTCATACTTGATAGTCGGGAGTGCTGGCCAGACTCTTAGTTTCTAAACACCACTCATGTACTACCCAAAACGGAAAATTGACTGATTTGTTTTGCCCTCAATATATCGCTTAAGACCGAAAAGTTACTGCCATGTTCGTGCACAGAAAGTGATCGAGTACTGACGTCGTGATAAATGCTCTAACGTGTGGCTATCACCACACAGCCTACAGCTTCACTGCCTCCGAGTGAGTGGGAACAGATTTCGACTTTCTTTCCAGAACTAAACACGACCGGAGACTCTTTAATGCCGTGCGAGAGCATCGAGCCCAGATACTCCCCTTCAATCCAGAAATTATATCAATGCAGCCCAAGCCTCAGCAAGAATCAGCTTTGTGGATCGAGTATGAATTGGCATTGAAACCACTTCGAGTCTTTCGACGATGCGGACCAATGTTTGCGTCATAGGGGGCTGTATCCGGGGCACAAGACGCCGAACAGCAGTCAACATCCATCGCGTGGTACCTATTTTCCAGGTCTCGTCTTGTCTTGCCTCCGACTCTTGAGAACTCACTATTATTGCCATTTTCTAAGCGCTCCCCGAGTTTGTTTCGCCGATAATCACCTCCCAACCAAAAACCTCAACTTCTACATCTCTAGCCTGCAAGAACCGGACCCAGGGTATGGGTTCTTCGTCTTTACTGACTTCTTGTGGGGGCCTGTCTTCATCATCAACTCGGAGCCGAAAAAGGAAACCATCAATCGGCCTCACGGTCAAGTCAAATAGCCGCGATGACCTTGTTCTTACCACCACCCCGCTTCGCGCCACATTCTTCGTTTTGAATGCAGGAAGAAGCCGTCCTTTACCACCCGACGACCGCCTACCCGTTCTTCCTCTCTGCAAAGCGCTATTGGCTGCCGGAATTCAAGGAAAATGAGCAAGACCCGGAGGCACTGACGCTCCTCTTTCTGCACGCTACGAGCTTCCACAAGGAGACATGGATGCCCACTCTCGAGGCGATCTTCAAGCTGGCCGCGTCCAGCGGGAGTTCACTCAAAATCCGTGAAGCATGGTGCTTGGATTGTCCGAATCATGGCGCTTCTGGCCACGCAAACGCCAATATTCTCCTCCAACCCGAGTTTTTCCTCAACTGTACGCGTTTTATTGCTCTAAAACACGACCTAACTTTCATAGTCTCCTGCGAACGGTACGCCCAAGGAATATACCACTTTCTCTCTATGGGCCCCGAACAAGGCGGGAAAGTGGATTTCCGGAAGAGAAACTTGGTGGGGATTGGCCACAGTCTAGGTGGTGTTGCGGTGTCCGTTTTCTTGCTTTCCGTTGAGCTCTCTTCGCTCACCAAGCCAAAGCACATTGCTACAAGACATCGAGCCACACTTCCCCTTCTCTTCCCTCGTCCTTCTCGAACCCCTCATCAGCCCCGCTGGTGGGCAGCATCTCATCAAGCTGCGCGAGCTGCTTGTCAAAGGCGCCTATGAGCGTCGAGATGTGTGGCCAGACCGCGAAAAAGCACTGGCGGCCCTCAAAACCCGCGACCGTACCAAAAAATGGGATCCTCGCATCCTCGAAATCTTCGTCGTGCGCTTCTTCTCCTCTTTGGCTAGGCGCAGCTGACATATTTTCCCAGAAGTACGGCATTGTCGAGCACCGTGTGTGGCCTTGCACTGGTTACCATCTCTGCTGACTTTCTGCAGCGGGGAACCAGTACCCCGAAGGGAGGTACCCTGGCGTGACGCTGGCGTGTACACGAGACCAAGAAGCTGTCCGTGCCTTGCTCGATTTTCTCTTGCTCGGCTTACTCTTTCAGGCAATGTACCGTGACCCAGACGGCGCAACCAAGCCAGTCGAGACGCTCAAACGGCTGTGTCGCATAATGCCCGTCCATCTCATCCTCGGCGGAATCGCCGACTTCATGTTTGTCTCTTGTCAACAAGCTTTCTTTTGCTTAAACCTCCGTAGACCAAAGCGGGTCCACAAAGCCATCATCGAGAGCCAGCCATGGGCATCTGTCGACGTTATAAAGGATGCCGGCCATCTGGTGCGTGTTGTCCGTCTTTTGCCACTGATCTTATGGGCGTAGATTGTCCAAGAGATTCCTGAAACCCTGGGCAAGTCGATATTCACGGCTCTCCAGGCCTCAAAAGTACGGAGTCGACTGTGAGCAAACGATGGACAAGCAGTAGGGAATATTGTAAAGAGTTACAGTTAATTGGCTATCTGTCGACGTGGAACTGCAAAACCCAGTTGTGCATCCTTGACCAGTTCGGGGAGCTATGGATTCTATCGACTTTCAAGTTGTAAAGTGACATCGACCGAAGGGACATGGAGCTGTAGACTCGAGTCCTGTGTCTCCGTGAAATAGAGCAAGTCCGTGGGGTATCCCCGCGCGAAGCCGTCGTCGATAGTGACCCACGAGCGCATACAATTGAGTGACGGGGAAGTAAAAGCCATGCTGGGCAATTATCAAGGCAAGGTGCACGTGACGATGAAATAACTCACCGAAACTCATGCAGCGTGCCTGTTGACCACATCGCAATCGGCTCAGCCGCTCGCTGGTCGTCTTGTGGCATGCCGTGGACCACACGGAGAACATCTGAGCCCCTGAGTAGCAGCTTTGTCACCCAGAATGACCCTCCCATGACCGCGACGACAATCTCTGAGTTTGACGCTGGCTCAGTCCACCGGCCGGAATAGATATTGGCGGTCTGCTCTGCCAACAATTCGTCGAGAAATGGCTGCAAATAGCGGAATATATTCAGCACCAACTCGCCCCCGGCTGGCGAAGTGCCTGTCATGAGCAATGCGACGCCGTACGACATGTCCGCGTTGATTGCAAAGACACTGCGGGCGGAATTGAGCATTCCTGCTGCAATAGGGTCAACAAGGCCAGTGGGTTCTACTAATGGACCCACATTTCTCAAATATCCTGACTGGACGGCGGTACGAGTCGCGGATTTTCTCGATCTCCCAGATGAAACCGACCTCTGTGGTGTCATCGAACCAGCCATGAACGGGATGCAGCCATTCACGGACTACATGGGGCGGAAGAAGACTCTGGGGGAGTGTTGGGTCGAGGAGGGTCTGCATCAGCGCTGTGTAGTCTGCCAAGGAGCTCATTTGGCCTCCTGAAGAAGACATGGCGAGGAAGTCGAGATCCTGGAAACATGATCAATGCCCAGAAGCAAGACAAAAAAGACACGTACGACTTCAAAGCTGTCATGCGCTGCCACTGCTACTCGCGCCTTGTTCTCCGAGGTCACGACGAAATCGCTGTCGTTGAGCCCCAGCGGTGCGAAGATATCTCGCTTGGCCAGCTCTTCCCAGCTCGATGGAGAGCTGTTGCTCGCTTCAAAGGCCTGATTCGCACTGACCGCCACCTGGCCGAGCAAAGCAACGCCGACATTCGAGTAAATCGGGTAAGAATACGTCGGTATGGTGAGAGGGTAACGCTCTAGACCCGAAATTATATGATCCAAGGTTGGAAATGGCTGCCCGTTGCCGGGAGGTGCCCCCGTCCCTTCCATCGAGTAGGGCCAGTGAGGCATATCTCCCCGAGGGAATTCCCGGGTAAGCCCCGACATATGAGTTGCGAGTTGGCGCACGGTTATGGGCCCCGACTCATCCGCCCGCCCGGTCCATCCATTCGCGGCATGGGCAAAGCCAGGAAGGTATTTTCCCACGGGATCATCCCTGCCTTGCATTAGTCCCAAAACACACCACACAGTCGAAACATTCACAGCTGCAGCGCGCCTCTCTCTCGCAATACCAACGCCTCCAATGCGGCGAACAGTTTTGACCCAGACGCAATGCGGAAGATACTGTTTCGATCGACCGTCCCTCTCGCTTCCGCGCTCGTCTCGTTGGCCTTGAGCTTCCCAATCGCCCGCTCATAGACAGCCCCATTACGGGTGACAATTGCTACCACGAGACCGTCGATGCCTCCAAGAGCATAAGTCTTGTTGACCATACCGTCAACAAAGTCCAGAGCGGAGGGAAGTTGCGCGGCCGTTATGGGGCTGTTCTTGAAGAGGTTTGGAAGTGGCGGATGACATGTAGGCGAAGGCGAGTGTCCTGCAGGACTGTGGATGGTTTGCAGAGAGAACAGGTGCTTATAAATTTGAAGGGAAAGTAGAGCCGTGAATAGCCCTATGAAAAAAGGGATAATCCCATTAGTTTTCTGCTTTGTTTGAATGTGCGGCTGGATTGACGACTGCATAGAGGCCTTGGAGTCCATCGCTGACGTCAAGTAGCGCCAACGACTTCAAATCATTGTCAAACGCAAGTCGCAGAAGATGAGGTAATCTGATCTAATCAACGACGGACACGTGATAGTGACGGATCGCGACATTCTACTCTTTCCCGGGTTTATCGATAAATAGAGAGCAGACACATCCAGCCTACGTTACAGTCAAGTTCGACTGGGCGAATACCTGGTCGCTCGTCCCAATTTTTATCGAGAAGACCCCCGGCTCTACCACCCATTTGTTCTGTAACGTCCAGACCGCAAGTTGGGAGGAGTCAACGGGGATGGTAACGGTCGTCGATCCACCCGCACTAGAATCCATATGAGGGACACAAGAAAAGAACATCGACCGAAAGAGTGCACGTACGGGATGTCGACCTTTTGGAAGCCAACGAGTTGTTGGTTCGCAGTGACGGTGGAGCTGACGAGGTCTGTTGCATACACCTAAGGCAGTGAGGCTTAAGTTACAAACGGTAAAAGGTGCTCCTCACCTGCACCACCTCTTTCCCAGCAACGGATCCAGTGTTGTGGACTGTCACGACGACATTGAACGGCTGCGAACCGCTAATCTTGGCGGGGGACAGCTTCAAGTCAGTACTATAAGGCACAATTTAGCGCCGAAAAATAAACGAGCAATCCTCATACTATGCGAATGTTCTAGTTTGCAATGGTTAGTGGGAGGCAAGTCGCAGTAGACAGACGCACGTGTAACTCAAGCCATGGCCAAAGCTCCAAAGGGGAACGGGGCTGTCGAGCACATACTATCATCGAATTCAGACCTTCACAAATGTCGGAGAAGCAAATCAGCAGACCTGATGACCGAATTGCAACCTGCCATCATCCATGACTTGTCCAGGGTCGATGGGCCGACTGCCCTTCAAGTAGTTATAAAAGACGGGGGTCGTGCCAACAGAGCGGGGGAAGGACACAGGTAGTTTGCCTGAAAAGATGTGAGCGCGCATGAGTCAATACGAGCTATGGACACGTACCAGAAGGGTTGACTGCACCAAATAGAACTTCGGCAAGTGCGAGTCCTTAGTCAAGAAAATAAGCTCTGTCCAGGCCGTGTTCCGGTCTACTCACCGCCAAGTTCGCCAGGATAGAATTGCTGGATAACTGCATCCGCATCTTTTCAAGGCATTAGCATTGAAAACGACACCAGCCCCAGAAGACAACTCACTGGCTTGGATCCATGGTTCCGCGATAGGCTTTCCTGAAACAAAGACGACCACTGTTGGTTTTCCCGTTGCTTTCACAGCTTTCACCAGCGCCAACTGTGCACCAACAAGCGCCAAATCACTCAAGTCAACATGCTCTCCGGTTGTTGCATTCGTGCCAGGGGTCCAAAGGTTGGTTTGATCGAGACTCCAAGTGCCCACCATCACAACTGCAACGTCCGAGCCTTGTGCCGCGTGTACGGCAGCCGAGAAACCAGACTGGTCGTTAGACCATAGCTTGCAGCCTTCTGCGTAGTTGACCTTGACATTGGAAAACCCTCCAGCCGCGGGACTAGAGATGAATTGATTAACACCAGCGACTGGGGTGATGCCATTAAGAGTGGCGTTGAGGAAAACGTAGTCGCCAAGCTGCGCGATAGTGAGTTATACTGGGGGGAGAACGTATGAACGAGCTACCGTGACCCGATTCGCGTGTGGCCCAATCAACGCGATCGACTTTAAGCCGCTTTTGAGAGGAAGTGTGTTTTTGCGGTTCTCCAACAGAACGATAGCCTCAGACTCGATGGAATGAAGAACATTGCGCGATGCTGCTGTACGGAGACTGGAAGTGTAATCCGCATATGGATATGGATCTGAACAATTTACTGGATGGTTTCGACAGCATAGAAATTCACGTACTCTCGAACAGCCCCAAAGAAAATTTGGTCCGTAACATGGCCGCAACAGTCTGGTCAAGTAGTTTCTCATCGACCTTCCCGGCTGCAACCTGGTCTGGTCTGGCGTTAAGTTCCCCTCCAAAGGAAAAAACAGGAGAAGCCTTCACTCACCGGGAAGGGTGAGATATGTGTATGTCCCACCACCCATTTCACCTTGCAGACCATTCTCCAATGCTGTTTTTGCAGCACATTCGCGGGAGTCGCATGTGAAGTGAAGATTGTAAAGCATATCCTGCCATCCTTGTCAGTAAGATTGATATTTAGCTATATCCTCACTGACGATTGAACCAGCATCACAAGTGACCCAGTATTTGTAGCCCCATTCGTTACGAAGCTGAAGCAGGATCGATATGTGTTAGCACTGAAAGAGAAAAAAACTGACAATGTCGGTCAACAAATCTACAGATGTCAGAGAAGTTGGTTAATTTTGCAAAACAACGCACGTTTATTAGCCACTGCCGGAATACCATCGTAGCTGGAGTAAGCGGTCATGAATGACAACGCATTCAAGCATGCTCGATTGAATGGCTTGAGGAAAGTTGTTCGCAGCTCACGCTCTCCTCCAGAGACCTGAGCGATGTTTCTGCGCTGTGGTCAGACCCGAAGCAACTCGCAAAGTAGACGACAGCTCACAAGCCACCTTGAGGGGAGCCAAAAGCCGCAAAATGCTTGCAGGTTGCTGCAACACGCGCAATAGCTGTCGAGCTGGCATTTCTCCGCTTTCCGGACTGCAAGCCTGTGACATACGCGTTGCCGACCTCTCCAGTCAAGAAGGGATCTTCGCCAAAATTTTCTTCTACTCTGCCCCAGCGAAGTTCTCGCGACAAGTCCAAGACTGGCGCAAAAATGTGGTTTATTCCCAGTCCCTCTGCTTCGCTTCCAATGATTTGGGCTACTTGTTTGACGAGATCGGTATTGAATGATGCGGAAAGACCGATTGGAGAAGGGAACGTCGTGCCATTGTCCGTAAAGCCATGTAGACCTGCAGGGATGAGTATGGGCATCAAGTCGTATATGCACACGCACCTTCGGACTGGAACAACGCAGGAATGCCCAAGGTGGTATTTTCGATCATGTACTTTTGAGCGACATTAACGGCGAAAGCAAGTTTTTCCCAAGGCATTTGGTAGCCCGCCCAGACGGAGCCTGACCTCATTCAGTCTCTCCTCGCTTGAACAACGAAGCCCGCAACTCACCTCCTGTTTGCGCGTACATTTCGGCAAGCCCTGTCTGGTTGAACTGCAGTGTGTTGTCTAATGGGTCGAATGGGTTCGCGATATAGGACTTTATGTCGCCTTGGATGCTAGCGGGGATAGCATCAGCTCCAGCTTTCCGCACACCCACAGTGGAATAGACTCACATCTGCGAAACCTTCTCTTTCACGGTCATCCGTGGCAACAAGTCCGCCACCCTCGCCTCGATTGACGCTTTGGGGTTTTTGTAAACCGGTAGGGACCCATCCTTGTTCGTCGCACGCGATTCCAGGCTAAAATGGAGCCCGTCTTGGAGAGCGAGGGCGGGAAGAGCCCACAGGGAGGCAAAGAGCAGGCGAAGCATGGCCAGCTGACGACCTCGTCTCTGCTCGCAGTTCTTATAATATTTTCGCTGGCAGCAGTGTGTCGGCCAACGCGCCGCCGCCCTTCCATGTGACCATGTCGAGAGCGGTCCGTAAATTCTTCTCCCGAGAATTGTCCTGACGGTTGGAGGGAAAGCTGAGTTCAGTAGCCAGCCAGACATGTGTCGAAATTAGTCCGGATGCTTCCCGGGACCGGGAAAAGATGTTCTCGAACTGCATAATGGAACAGGCACACTGGTTGTGGGCTGCTGGTCATGGCGGAAGGAGAGAAATGCAGTTATGTAATCATTGTCACGTGTCGCCTAGGCAGGTCAGGAATTTACATCGAGAATCTCAAGCCACTTGAACGAAATGCATTAGTAGTTCCACTATTTACAGGTAGTATGCTCTAAGAAATATACAGAAAAGCACGGTAAGATAACACTTTCGATCGAGTAGCAACAAGAAAGCTTTGGTCCATGGTCAAGCCGTTCTCCGGTCATTCGATTGACCTGGCTTGTCGCTTCGCACTTCTCTCATCATCTCCCTCATCTATAGAGCCCAAAGACCGTTTCCCCGTGATTGGTTTGCCAGGAGTGGCCAGCGAAAAGTTGAGCGGCACCCTTGTCAACGAGTTGCCATCGAGCGAGCCAAAACTGGATACGCGGGAATGTCCGGTCCGTGTAGGCGTTGTGGGTCGCATGATTTCGTCCTGAATTGACTTGAGAACAGCACGATAACCTGCTTGCACCACGCCAAAATACCTGAAAACGATGAGTCAAGGCCAACGACAAGCAGAAGGATTTGAAACGCACTGGGGCAATTTCGTGATAACAGAGAGCTTAATTTCTGCGAAGTATTGGGGCAAGAGAGTTGAATAGTCGCCTCTTTGAGCCAACGCACATTCTGCCCTTCGGTAAGCCTTGGTTGAGAGACGAACAGACACGCACGATCGGGGTTATGCTTGGAGTAAAATTTGACGAAATCAAGCGGATTCTTCTCCTTCATCCCATAGTGCATGGTGGTCTGGTCAACAATAACCGTCTCGGGGGTGAGCGAGCCGAGGTCCAACGATTCCGCCTCTTCTGCCGCGATACGCTTGGCTGCTTCGACGATTCGTTGGCTGGTCATTCGTTGCCTAAATATTCTCTGATTTTCCCAGTCGACAAAAGTGTCGTCCACTAGCTTATAGAGATTGCGGATGTCGATGTCATCGAGAAGGTCTCGGGAAGCCTGCAGCTCCTAAAGCACCGCGATGAGAGAGAGAAAAAGGTAGACAACCGAATGAGTCCACACCGGTCCTCTACTAGCTTTGATCTCCAGCTCGATGTTGTCGGTAAGATGAAGAAACTCCTCTGGGACATCGATTCGAGTGGCGATTTTCATGTGTGGCTCGGCAAGCTTCAACGCGTCCACTATCATGTACTCGATGGCTTTGGCTATAACCCTTCAAGCAAACGTTCCGCGAAAATGTAGAAACTAACCGGTTTTGTGATTGTACTGCTGCTTGTGAAGCCCGAAGCGACTGGTGCCAATGTCGTGTAGGATGTTGACGTCTTTGATGTCGTAGCAAATTTCGTTGTTGATGACTCTCGCACTCTGGATGATACGAGAGGAAGGAAATTGGCTGGAAATGCCCATCATGTAACGGTCCCGGGCAATGTAGTCAAACCTCAGGACCGCTTCAACAAGGCTTCGACCAAAAAGGGCAATGAACTTACTTGTCCACATCGATTCCATTCCTTTTGTTGGCAACTATATCAAATAGGAACGGCTTCTCTTCTGGACTGGAAGGGGTGAGAAGCGCAAAATGCATCCAAAATCCAACGCACTCGCACTGAGCCGGGTCTCCGTCGATGAGGGCAAGTACGAATTTGACGTCCTTTTCGGGGAACGCGGTTTCCTCGACGATACCCTTTCGCTTTAAGAACTTGATGAGGTCGTCAAACATCATTTTCGACGCGTCCTCGTGCTTCCAGTTCTTTTCTGGTCTGGTTTATTCGTCAATAAGTTCGCGCTCCATCATGTGTGAAGCTTACGCGACGGAAGGAATAAATAGGCCATCCCAGACGTGACTATACGGACCATGCCCCAGGTCATGGCAAAGACCCGCAATCTGGACACACTCCACATCCCGGTCCGTTATGCCCAGTTCAGGTTGATTACTTTGTAGGTGGACGGCCATAGAACGCGCCAAGTGAGCCACGCCTGTAACCGAGTCAGTCAGCTTGCCCGAACTAGCCCCGAGTAGTCCAACGCACCGAGACAATGCTCGAAACGATTGTGGGACGCGCCAGGATAAACTCGATAGGTTGTGCCCAGTTGTTTGATATGGCGTAAGCGTTGAAAGTGTGGTCTGCAGGAGGCTTGAGAGCGCGGCATATATTCAGCATAGGACGTACGTGTCGATTATGGCGCTAACTTGTTTCGAGAAGTTCCCCACTGTCGCGCTGTGAGCAGCCCAGAATGAAAACAAGATGTTGAAAGGACGGACTGAAGTCGTGAATGGGATCCTTGATGGACCTAGCTTTCGCCTGCCTCGAAAGGATAGCCATAGCGCCTTGGCTCGGCGACGAGATGACAGTTTCTGGTAGAGCAAAGGCTTTATGGTCACATGATGAAGTGATTTCATTTCTTTCTTGGACATCGTCTTGCTTGTCGTGCTCGCAACCCTTTCAGCATCCGAGTTGCTCACGAGCGCGGCTATACAGCCTCAATCCGACGGTCTTCTACCTCGGTCGCTCGATTCGACAAACTATGGACATGCCTTCACCTACCCATGCTTGCTCATCGTCTGGACGGTCAACCTATTGTTGGGGCAGTTAATGCTAGATAAGTTCTTGGTAACCTGGCTTGACAGGTTCCAATTTGGTCGCATCCACACATAGCCACAAATCGTGGCCACATGCCTTCTTTTTTTTGTTCGATGACTCTATCGGCGACATCTCTGGCGCCCGGTGTGGGCGTCTATGGGGATGAGTATAAAAGGCGTGCTAGCTTGCAACGTGATCAACAGCCTCTTGTCCTCTCCCCTCATCTCCTCTTCGAACTCGCTCCACTGCTCCCCAAGTAACTGACCGTTCCACGACCCTCAACAGCACTCGACGTAGGTGTCGCATACCTTATTACACGATGCTCGCTCACCATGCTCAGATCGGACTCATCGTCGTCAACATTGTACTCATGCTCGACACTGGTGAGTAGGCAGTCAGCTATCCACCCATTCTCTCTCTCTCTACGGGCATCGTCCCATCGTTCGCGTGGTGGTCGGTTATCAACCACCTATTCCTATTCATTGTCCATCGAGACTGGGACCACCACGTCGTTCACCATCCACTACCTCTGCCTCTCTTTCTTTCTTTCGCACACACTCGCAAACCAATCCACCAACCAACCACCGACTACCCATTCATCGCCATGCTACCCTTAACCGAAGCAGGCCCAGCCATAGTCCCTACACACACGGTCTCAGCAACATCAGGACAGGACCATTCTGCGAGATGAAATTCCAAAGCGGTCAGTTGCCTCCATCATTGTCGAGAACGACCACTCACCCTTGGACACTAGTGACTAAAGTGAGAAGACCGTGTTGTTCAGGCGATCAATGGCTGGAGTCCGACCGGCAAGAGCCCGACTGTCGCAGTGCGCCCGCCGCGGTTTCGGATCGAGGATGCCGCGTCTTAAATTTGCATCGCTGATGCTGGCCGGCAGGTCTCCTGTGAGATTCCAACGGGGCGTACGGACGGGGGCTCACTCAGCATCGAATGGGCGTCAAAGGACATCAATAACCCGCTAAGTTGTCAAATAACTCCTGTTTCCTTTTCTTTTCTTCGTTTTTCTTCCTCGAGGAATGGGATACTGGCTGACCTACTCAACTTTTTAGGTGTTCTTCGCGGCTGTTGACTCCAATTAGTAGTAGCTCAAGTACGGTCTTCTTGTACAGTAACATTCCCATATATAGTTGAAACACTTTCGAGTTCCAAGCTGGTGTCCACGTGCAAATAATAATTGATTTTCGCGAATACAATGAGCGTCTAAAGGAACTAAATATTGGCTCAACCGCTTACTGGAACTCTGCAGCAAACACATCAGATAATATATCATCAGGCTCGCAAGGAAGCCTACCAGGAGGAAGAGCATCGTAAGCAGGGCACAAGTCGAGCCACTCTTGTTTGATGATCTGCGACTGGGGACCCTCGCGCTCTTCTGGAGGCGACTCGGCGAAGACAACAGCGAGACCAGCCTCCAAATGCCAATCGATGTGGCTGTTTAAAGTGAGCGAGAAATTCAATTAGACGAACTGATAAGTCACCAGTGCAAGAACCAGGGTCCGGGATTGTCGGCCCGGAAACGGATAACCACGCCACCTTGGTCGACAGCGATAACGTCTCGGCGTGGCGGGTTAACGAAGTTGACGGGCCCAGACGCGCTCTGAACAATGTCGAAAGCGTGGCCGCTGCATCACGATTAGCAGTCAACCAAAGACCAAAGGAACTAGCGCACTGAAGATGGAACGGATGGGTGATTCCATGGTCAGCGCCGTGAATGCGCAGCTCGACAACCTCTTGGTTCTTCAAAACGAACGTATGCTCAGAAACATTGAAGTCAGATTCGACGGTAGCTCCGTTTATGATCTTGAGGAGTGTCGGGAGGTCTGGAGGGACATACGAAATACCGTTGATTTCCCAGGTACCTTTTCCGGCCTGTAAAAGGCTTTAACATGAGACGAGACTGCTAAAAGAAGTATACTGACCTCGTCGAACTGAAGGTCAATGACATGGTCAGCAGGAGCACTTCCTCCTGGTGCGCCGGGGTCGATCAGAGTCTAATGAACATTTAGTCGTAAACTGGGAATTCAAGGCTGCTTACTTGAAGTTGGTATTCCTCGAGAGGAGCTGGTGCACCACCACCCGCACCGCCCTTAGAAAGTGGGTGGACAACAACCGCAGAACTAGTAGGGTCTTCTACCGGGGCGCCGACATATCGCAAAATGCCCTTGACGTTCTTCTTGTCCACTGTTGCAAGTCAGATTTGAGTTGACTCTGGATAATCAACTTACGGAGAGCGTTATTCCCTGCTACGTCCATCGGGGCACGGAACCAGTAGTTTCCAACAGGCTGATTGGCCTCCAGCACAAAGCTATAGCGTTGCGCGGCATGAATGTCGAAGCTGGTGACACTAAGCGGGACGGTTTCAATGCCATCGATCTCAATGATGCTCATCAGATGCTCTGGAAAGGAGTTGAACTAGGAGGGGAAAAGCACCACAATCCACGCACGATCGACAGAGACTGTGTAGGCAGCGAAGGCGGAGATGTCGATAACACGGAAACGGTACCGCTTTCCTTGTTCCACAGTCACAACTGCCCAAGGGATTGCTGGACCCCCAATAAAGCGCTGGATGATCGTCAACATAACGTTGGGACTGACGGTGATGGACCCACTCCAACGCCATTGAAAAGCCCGGAAGCAGGCACAGGCGTCACGTCGTCCTTTTTGAACTGGTCCATAAGCTGCTCAGCTGGAGTGTGGTACCAGTCAGCCAGGGTGATGATGGTTCCAGCATCGTCGACATCGTAGAGGTCGCCAAGTGGGTCCTCCGGATCGTCTGGTCAACTATTAATCATGGAAAATTCAAAAGCATAGACCATACAGATAACGAAGGTGCCACGTTCTTCAGAAAGAGATGAGCTCAGGCAAAAATCAAGAAGTGAAAATTTACCGCCATCGGCGTACTGAGTACTGAGATGGGAGTGATACCAATAGGCTGGAACGGAAGTGAGCGACGAAACATAAAACTAGGCCGGAACGCACTGCCAGATTGATTTCCCGTGCTGAAGCTGTAGACGTACGAATTGTTTGGAGCAATGGGGCCTGCAAGATACGTCAAGAGAAGTGGATAAGGCTGAGACAATCTTACACTGATTGACGAATGACGGTCCGTCTTCGCTCGCTGTTCTGTCTTGCTACAACAAGTGTCAGAGACTTCCATCATCGCCCGTAACTAACTCACGAAAAGACCATGCCAATGCTGAACAAGATTAGTGAGGTTCACGCGAGAAAAAGTGGAAACACACAATCGAAGTCGACCGACGCATAGTTGGGTCCGTGAGGGTGTTCGTAACATTGATGTTGACGAAGTCGCCCTTGTTGAGCACAATAGGCACGCCACCAAACTGCCCCGCAACGATGGATGAACGAGGGAAGCCGTCTGGGCTCTCGACAGAGTTGTGGACCTGCAATGGAAGCGTAAATATTTGACCTTTGGGAGACTACTTGAAAGTCGCACGTTGATGTCGAAGTTGACCGTAGCGGCGAGCGCATGACCTAGGAGGAGTAGGAAGGCTGCAGTTTTCCTCATTGCAGTGGAGAACTCGAAGGAGGATGAGGATTAGTGCACTTTGAAGGCCGTTTTATACGCAACCCAAAGAGCATCCAGAGGTACACTGAAATTGAGGCATATTTCGGCTTGAAGGCTCCAGAGGCACAGAACGTGGGTAAAGAAGGGGCGGTTTCATGGCCTTTCTCGGATGGCGGAATCAAAGGAATTCACGTTTTCTGGGTCTGCAAGGAGTATCAGAACGAGTGTTGTTGACTTGGAAAAGTCCAAACTTTGGGCACTTACAGCTTCAGTAAGCTCCTCGACATTAGCATGCCCTCGGTCGCATCCACTAGTATCGAGAGTCGAGAGGCAGAAATTTGAAGACGCATTCAATATGAGCGGCTGCTGAAGGCATTTGTCAGTGCAGGCAGCGAATACGACTCGACACACGTACTCACGCTTGAGTCTTGAGAAGTGCCTGGATGTCTGCCCAACTTTGCTAGTGGGGGTGGTGGTTGAATTGGTCAAGGTGCGCGGCTGACAACGGCAATTGGTGATCCGGTCTGTTCCGTTCCCACGATAACCACCTGAACCTGAAGCGCATTTGTAGCTGCCTTTATTTAGCCTGGCTACCAAAATAGAGTAATGCAATGCAGGTACGCCAGTGTGTGAGCCTGAGAAAGACATCTCCATGCATGTGCTCAGGCTGTTGCTCCAACAGATTCAAGTTTCGGACTCGGAGTGACTGTTGGACAATTGGAATGTAAGTAATTCGTTCAGCAGCTCTGCGCTCGTATGTATGTACTAGATAGTGCTTTGACATGGGAGCCACAAATGAGTTTTATAGTATAATAGTAAAAACAGACATCAGGCTAATACTAGACTATAAGATGACGTAATTCAAGTTGTGCTTTCCAGCAACTTTCCAGTCCTCTGGAAAATCGGAATGCTAACTGAGTCGGGTAAAGCTACGGCCAGAAGTTGAAGAATATCATAGTCCTGCCATAGTATAAGAAACATCGCCGAAACCCACCGTTTCTCCTGATGTTTTTGCTTTTTTGTGTCGAAAGTGTCGCGAACTGACGCGCGGCACGTGGTGTATACCACGTGATGTGACCATCATTGATATACTAGTGAGCAGTCCCGTTTTTTCCCTCTGAGCCGGGCGACCATGTCTGTACCCACATATGCACTGGAATCCGGCTCCGCGCTTCCGCATCGAAAGCCGCCACCCCCATATGATGCTCTGTGCGTTTCTCCTCCCCTCAGTTGGCCGTCGTTTGCGTTGCCAATGGCCGCAGTGCCTTCGCTGACTTCTTTTGCGATTCTCTCCAGACTGAAGCGACAGTTGCGGCGAAACGAGATGGCAAGGCAATATATGGCCAAGTATGTTTTGCCCGTCGGTCGCTCTGCAACTTACAAGCATTATAGAAAGCGCGCTAAGCTCAAGGACAGGCCAGCTCGGGAGCAAGAGGAGGCTGCTGCACGCGCGAGAGCATATCGCACGCGCTATCGCCAGAAGTAAGCAAGAAAACATTACTTTCCACTTTTAAAACTATCTTGGCTAGGATCCGCAGTGCCAAAGCGCGAGAGCAACCACAGGTTTGTATCACATGTGGTAGAGCTCGTCATGACGGCACACCCAAGTGCCAGCCTCTCACCTTACACTGGGCCACACCTAATTTCCCAATTCAAGATAACGAATCCTTCTATTTCGAGCAATATAGCGACGACAAGTGGCCTGGGCTGAACCTCTATTTTTCGGAACCTCCTCTGCAACCCTCGAATGACTTCCAAACAGCCCATCCTCCTCGTGTGGATTCACAAGCGCCAGAGCCAGTGCAGTCTTCCCCTTACTTCCGATTTGACGACAATCCATGGCAGCAACCAACACCAGCACGCCAAGTCGAAGAGGTCGTTCCAGCATCCCCTGCTCCAATCACACAACGATATGTCAGCGAGGATGAGCGACATGCCCGTTGGTGGTGACTTGGGAGAATGAGCATGGACAGACAGAAGCGACCGAGAAATCGAGGATGAGTTGGGTATTGGCCTCGGAGAAGTCAGAGGAGAAGGCGTAGTTGCGGAACAACTTACAGTGAATCCAGACCGTATGTTTCGTCCTCACACAAGCAACATCCCAGGGAAAAGAGTTGCGAACAGCTTCGTAGATTTTGACGACCGCTGCTCCAACCTAGAGTTAGAAAACTGAGCAACAACGTAATAACAACATACCTGTTCCAGCAGTGGCATATCCCAAAGAAAATTGAAAGAAACAACTCTATATGACAATGTTTGCGCATCAATAGTCTCGTTTCCTTCGCCAGCTCGGATAGTGGCTCCAAGCATGCAAAGACGAAACCGGCAACAGCCCCGTTACTCCAGCCGGGGACGGATACTTGGGATTGAACTCAGCCTCGTCAACAACGACACCGTTGCTTCCTCATCGAGAGACGGTTGGAGGACGGAGTGAAGAGTGGAGGCATGTTGAGCGTGTAATGCACATGTTGTATGAAGGATTGTGCTTCTCCATGAGACCGTCACGAAAGGAAGAGCCTCAGGAGTTGAGATAGAGAAAAGAGGAAAAGCTACCGCTGCGTCACGTGTGCACGTCAACAGCCTCCGTCAACCAACCGTCGACTGTCACTCCTTCTGTCGTTCAGTATCAACGGAGCAAGCGTCATCCGAGAGGTTCTCAAGAGAATACACAATCAAGTAACTCGGAAATGTTAATTTCGTCTACCAAGCTCGAAGCTAATCTACACAGCCGTACCAGAGGCTTTAGCGTCCTCTGCTCCACTTTCCGAATACTCTCGCGGCGCTTTGGGGTCGGTCCAATCATCTCTGTTGACCAAGCGCGAGACGTGGACATTAACCGCACCAAGTGGGTAGGAATCAATGCCGCCCAGATTCCCTCGACCAGACAGCGACGCCGAGTTGGAGGAGAACTGCGATGATTTGGGCGGCGAGTGGGCTATGGATAGGCGGAGGATGATGCTGCTGAACGTTATCCCGATGATGGAGGAGGTCTGTGACATGTGTTAGGCAAGAATAACAGTCAAAAGGCACCAACCAGGTCGAGAATGATGAAGGAGGTGTTGATTCCCAGCTGATATGTGACGAGCAACGCAATGAGCGAGAGCGAGTAGAGGGCTGCAGACTCGAGGAATATAATCTTGATCGGTTATAAGAGTGTGTCATTGACAAGCAGGCTGCAAGCATACCAATGCGGGGATTACTCGTCCCATTGTACTCTGTGCGCCCCTCCGCCGCAAACGAAGCTGACTTAGAAGCACCTTATACGCAATAAGGACTGCGAAGCCCAGTCAGATGAATATCCGGTAATGGCTGAACTCACGCGTGCAGAAAACATTGGTGGCGAGCGACAGCGAGAAGAAGCTGATGATCCATGGCTGGAGATTGGAATGAAAAATCCCGCCCTTCTGAGTCTGCACAATCTCAGCCGTGCCGACCCAGCCGGTTACTTCACCCGTCAGTCAGTAGAGAGCCGCTGCTGCCACGACTTACTAGCAGTTGCGATCCAGCATAGCACGGGAAGAGCGAGGACGTAAAAATTGTGGTTCCATACCATCCAACAGCGGTAAATCTAGAACAACAGTCATGTCAGGGCTCGCCGAGATAACTTATGCGCACCATGAAGAAATCAGCAACGATGGTAATTGTTGAGTAAATTCCAATTTTTGCGCCCTCAAGAGGCTGGGCTGGATTGCTGAGGTATAACAGAGCATTCGCGGGATCGTCAATGAATGCTATTCTGGCCCGGATAATGTCCACAACCCAATGCTGAGTTTTGTCACATACTAAACGGAAGCTAGTGTTGACGGACGCACTGTAATCGAGAGAACCCAGATCAAGCACAGCGTCGGCGTTAGAATACCATTGACGTCTGACGCCCTCTTGGTGAAAATGAAGCGGAGACATGCGCCAAATAGTATGGTGAAAGCGCCTAAGCCACGAATTAGCGTTACACAGGCCTGGAAGTATTGAAGCTTACGCACCAACATTGAACGTTTCAATGACAAGAGCAGTCAGCCAGGAGGACATGAGTAAAGGCGGCGCATCTCGAGAGCTTCATACCGTGGCCTTTTGCAGGGAAAGATCCGACATGCAGCGAGGAACTTGAAGGCCGCAAGATTTCCTCGGAGGGTGTCCCAATTTATGGCGGTAGGATGTCTCATGCTCTTGAATAGACCGAGTAATAATACTCCGCACACAATCAAGATCAGAAGGAGAGGGGGGTGAGAAGCAGCGCCGTTAGTGGCGCTGTCACCGACGAGCCAACCAGAGGTTGGGCCTGTGGGGACCATCGACTCAACGGCGACAGGCCCAAACTGTGATGCCCGCGGCAATTGCAAACCTCCAAAAATATCGACGACCCTTGTTACTCGGCGGCATTACACGCATGAGTTTTGACATGGAGACTCCTTCTATCGATACGGAGTCTGTCTAAGTCAGTGGAGGGACTCTGCCAGATCCATTTGTTCGAGTTTTGTCTGAGTTGTTGCTTGTTTGAGATGTTTTCCACTAGTCGGCGAGTTCAAATTCCCACTGTTGCCCTCAGTTCGCGCCAGGCTCATCGCGTCATTGGAGTCAGCGCTAGTCACCACATTCGCAGACAGGTTTTCAAGTTGTCGCACTGGCATGATTTTGGAGCAGGATTGGAGGGGTAACTCTGATCTAACATCAGACGCGCAACTCGGTCTCTTCCCTCACACTTCCCCCCCACAAATACTGACTCGGCGCTATAAGCATGCAAAACGTTAGCAGCCAATGGAAGGATCGACTGATATATCGACACGAAAGAGGGGCTGTGAGATAGCAAGAAGGTGCTTTTCTCTCATAAATCGTCCTCCCCAGTTACAAGCCGGCCATAGAAAACCGACCCACTCCGAAGCTCTTTCTCCTCCGGGGTTTCACCTTCTTCTCCATCTTCCTCATCACTTTCCTCCTCCTCATCATCATCGTGACGACGCCCTGCTCGTCGCTGGTTCTTGTCCAACGTATTCTGGACCGACATCTGAACATCCACCAGATGCACCAATTCACGATTAGCCTGACTCGTCTCCCCCGCCGCCCGCAATATACCCAACACCGAATCACCCGCTCGCTGCGGCTCCACACTGTCGCCTTCCAGCGCCTCCAAATGCTTCACGAATAAAGCAAGTGCTTTCTGAGTCGGTGTCCCCAGGGTCAACGTCCCTTGCTCAACAAGCATCCCAATCGCCCGCTTCAACCGCGTCAGCTCGTCGCCCAGCCGCACAAATGCCCCCGGGAACTTATGCGGATAAGAAAGACGGTCGATTTTGGTAACGCTGGGTGTCGCATAAAGATCCTCGTTGCGCGAAACCAAGTCTTGGTGCATGGCCATCTCCACCGCAGTCTCACCCACTCCGTTCTCAGTGAGCAGTGTCAATGGCTCGGCCTTCAGAAGCAGCTTCACCATTTCTGTATCGTCAAGTCGCACAGCGGAATGCAGAGGCAACGAGCCCTCGACATCGCGTAGACGAATAGAAGCGACCGAGAAATCGAGGATGAGTCGGACACACCCATGGTGTCCGTGCTTCACAGCGACATGGAGAGGCTTGGAATAGATCAGCTAAGACCTTCGCTACGAGTAGACAGTACAAACCGTGTTCAACCGTCCGCGCGACTGCTGTAACAGTAGTTGCTCAACGGATTCGCGGGGGAGCTTGCCCATCAGATGCCCCGCCAGGTCGTGTCGGTTTGAGTTGCAGAGGAAATGGAAAACGTTCCAGCTGCAGCGTTGGTCAAAAAGGGTCAGACGGCAAATCGCGTCTACTCACCCTCTGTGTGCATCTCTCTCCGTGGAAGAGACTGCCTTGGCAAGCAAAAAGTCGAGCACAGCTGGTGGGCAGCCGACTTGGACCGCAACCAACATCAGGTTAACGCGGAGGTATTTGATCCTACCAACGACATGTAAGCAAGAACGAGGGGGAAAGGCGGGAACATACTCCTCCAGCAACGATTCCTCCATTAGTTGCGGATGTCTGCTGAACAAGTCTTCAATGACAACCAGGTTGCAACTGCAGATCGCGGCAGTCAACGGAGACTCGCCAAGGGACGAAATCTTCCAGCCCAATAACTTTGGAATTGCCTTGGACAAGTCCGCAACACGCTGGAGAGCTTTCGCACGCTCGGTATGGTGGGTGGAAGCATAATGCTTGTACGCCGCCAACGGTTTGTCTCCTTGAAGGTACTCTCTAATCTTCGTGCGACCATCTGAGATGGCGGTCCAGACCATCGGTGTACTAACGCCATCTCCATTCTCAGCATCCGAGTGAGCGTTAGGATCGTTCTGTTTGGCGAGATCAATTCGCTTTTTCCCATGGACATTGAGTCCAAGGTAAAGTCGATTTTGATCGTTGGCCCCCCCTTCGTTGTGAACTTGGGTGTCCACATTGATGCCACGACCCGTTTGGCGGATGAGTTCGTCGAGCATGTCTGGCCTGTCGTAACTGATGACACTCGTCAACACAAAATGCGGGACGTTGAACGGAGTGGGTCCATGCAGATACACTTGAAGAACGTTTGCAAAGGCTTCAAAATCGTCATCGACGATGGCTCGATATAGCAGGCCCCATCGCCACTCGAGTAGATTTTGTGGACTCATTTCACATTCCACCGTTGAAGTTCGGTGAGCAACATCAACAAAGTTGATGGTATTCTGCTCCACGGTCTCGTTGGATGTGTCTGATTCGTTGTCTGAGTCGTCATCTAAGGCAAATTAGCGGCAGCCCTCCTTCGCCAAACAACAACACTGACCCAAATGAACGTGAGAAGTGCTGAACCTCTCCTCCCCTTTTGCGGGCTTATGCTGCGCCGATGCAATAGCAACAATCAACCGAACAGTTTGCCAGCGGCGACCAGCAACGGCGGCGGTAAACGGAGTATAATCTGGAAAGAGAGATCAGCATCCAGTGCCAAACGAAAAACTGTCAACGAACGAACCTGAAGGGCGGTTATCCCCATCATCTTCATTGACCGCAACAGCGATTTGCAGTTTAGTATCGTTTGTCAAGGTATTATGAGGCAAACAGAGCTCTTGAATCTTGTTATTGTCCCCAACGAAGCACGCCTCAAACAACTCGTCGTAACGTTCGTCCAAATGACTGGGAACAGGTTCCTGATTCCAGGGGTTGACCATGCGGTGATAATTGCATTTGGGATTCGAAAACGATGTGGGAAGTTCGAATTTGGCACTTGAAACGACGTCAGGATATGCCTCAGCCCACGTTTTCGCTCCATTATCGAGGAAGAGCTTCTCCATCTCGATCAGATATAGCTTGCATCGAATCGCGTCCTCTCGCCTGTTCCTTTCGCTGAACCACTCCTGGTCCTGCATCGAGAGTCGATGCTTCTCTCGCAATGCCTGTAAATGTCCCTTCCACCCCGGATGTGTAACGCTGTCCCCCGTTGGCAGACGATATCGATCAATCTTGCGGGTGAGCTCCGAAATCTCGTGGTCCACCACCTCTTGTGCATATCGCAACCAGTCCAGGAATGTCTGGCGGTTTTCTGCCCGGTTATCGTGGGTCAACGCATGCCAGACCCCACTACTGATGTTTGCCCCCAGTTGAATGAGAAGTGGGAGAACATCCCGCGCCGTGTAAATTTGGAGAGCGACTTCAATCGGCGATATGTCCTTCTTGTCCATGACATAGTCATACTGTTTGCTGAAAAGGAACGCAGTTCGTTGAGTAAAAATCAAAGAAAAGTATAGAAGCCACGGACTTGCGAGTATAGGCCGTCTCGGCCTCTTCCGAGGTCAACATCAACTTTGCGCCATGGGCTAGCAGAACGGCCAAAACGGCATGGTGTCGTAGAGAAACAGCAGTCGTCAGAGGAGTGACGGCGCCATTCCATCCAACAGTCGGGAACTCCAGAGCTATCCTCCCGTTTGGATCGTTTCGTAAGAATGCATTGACGAGGTTTGGTTTGTTCTTTTCGACCGCTCGATGGAAAATAGTGCGTCCCTCGCCATCGGTCTCAGTGGCGGTACATGACGCGCCAGCTGTGATTAAGCGTTCCGCAATACGGCAAGTCTGTTCGTCGTCTGGACGCAGCAGCGTAAGAGCAAGGGGTACAACGGCGTCCGAGCTGCCTTTAGCTTGCATCACGTGGCTCGCATCGGCACCAGCATCGAGAAGAGCCTCCACGACGGGCAGACGGGCAAAAACAATTGCATAACCCAAGGGAGAATAAGTGATGTCCCAGTCCGTCGCATCTATCTCAAACACATCCGGGATGTCGAGCTCGTCGTCAGGAACGCCTGAGTTGGCGTTAGGCTGTGTTTCCGAATTCTTATCATCAGAGTCAACATCTTCCCAAGATTCTTCATCTTGGTTTTCTTCATCTTCATCGCCTTCTTCAGGTTCTTCATCTTCGTCTTCGTTTTCTTCACCCTCCTCGTCGTCTTCACGTTCGTTTTCCCATTCCGCATCATCTCCATCTTCCTCAACAACGGGATCTTCCTCGGAACTCCAATCGTCCTCAGACGACAATCTTTGCCGCTCAGCATCCACTTCATCATTGACTTCCTCGTCGTTATTCTCGGACCCAGTCAGTGCCTTATTCGCAGCACTCCGCTCCAAGAGCTTCTGCAAAACAACAAGCGAGTCCATTTGTGCCGCAAGATGCAACGCGGTCCTCCCGTCCGCCAGCCGCGAAGTGATCCGCGCACCAGCATCCACCAGATCACACGCGACCTCGAATTGACGCGCTATTATTGCGACATGAAGGGGCATACGGCCAACATGATCACGGCGGTTGATGTCTTGACCGTCTTGAATCATATTCGCCACGGTGGCACCATCACCAAGAACAATGGCGGCGAAAAACTTTTCGCTAGGTCCAATGTAGGCCTGCGCGGCCCATTCGCCAACGTCGATGGGATTGAAGCTTCCTGAGATGGACTGACGGCCTGGGTCTTCTTGGATAAAGCTGGGAGAAAGGGTGTTTATGCTCAACAGAAATTGGCAATGAAAACCCACGAGATTCGACCCCGGATATGTGTCTGGTCTTCAGTAGCTTGCAGTTGGCGTTCATCTTCGTCAATGGGAGCAGGACAATGTTCGCAACAGTCATCCAGGCACTCCTGCGCAGTCCCGAAGAAAGCCGGATGACGATGAAGTCGACGACCTTTATTCTTCGGATTGAAAGTGGCTAGTAATTGTGAGAATTCGATATAGACGAAAAATGATGACTGACAGTTCATTGCAAGGTCAGTTTGATATACCAGCCTGTCAATTCTCCGGGCATTCCAGCCTGGACCATAGGGGATGTGCAAAGAGGAAACATCATAGTCATTCATTTCTAAACCTGTATCTTCCCCTTTGAGATCACCTTTGAGCTTGCGTTTGCGACGGAAGTACTTGTTCGAGGCCTCGGAACGCCCTCGTATAGTGCGTCGTGCATTGAGGAAGGCATGTCGTGTCTCGGCATTGGCGAGCTTTTCCAAAACAAGCAGACGAGCTAATCCAGTGATTCGGGCGATCGAGCGCTCGTAGATCTATCGGAATTGGTTTGATTCCGGTGACAAAAGGCAAGAAGCTTACAGTTGGATCCACTTCAGACCGAGAAAGACTGGGGACGAAGACTTCGAAACCTCGTCGGGCATATTTGGCCAGTCGAACTTCGTATGAAGGTGAACGACGGGTCATATCGACAGTGTTGCATTGGCGCATCATTGCGATGATAGCACGAGGGCTGGCGTAAACCCTACTGCCATTATACAAAACACAAGGTGCGTCGATATCGAAACCAGCAAGAATTTCGGCGGGGCTGGAATAGAGGCGGAGGACGATTTGGACCGAGCGATAGGGGTATTGGCCTTGAACAAGGTCAGTGTGTCCGTGTAGTCACGGAAAACTCACAATGAATTGAGACGGTGTGTTTCGTCCTCACACAAGTCACATCCCATGGTACAGAATCGCGGACAGCCTCGTATATTTTGAGGATCTTAGCTTCAGCCTGGAGATGGGAAACTCAGAAAAAAAACGAATAACTGCATCGATGACATACCTGTTCAGGTGTCATACCCCACAGAAACAAGTCCACATCCGAAGTTGGGTAGGCAGCAGAGTGGTAATGCTTGCGCATCGACCGCCTCGTTTCCTTCGCTGACTCGGGCAATGGCTCCAAGCACGCCAAAACAGAACCACCAGCAGCAACCACATTGCTCCAGTCGAGTAACTGGAAAAGTGAGCCCTCGGAGAACATGCTCCAATTCTTCTGAAACTCCTCCAGGTCAGCCACCATGCACGCTGACCCGTCCTTTCTACGAGCCTCGGTTGCCAAGGGCATAACATGTTTAGCGTTCCAGTCAGTGTCGTCGACAATGACACGAGCTCTGGTCGTCCGAATAGCATCTGGCGCCGCAAAAACATCGACTAGCCCAACAAAGGGGTCCTGCAGCCGCCCATTGGCCTTGTCGGTCGCGAAAAGGCGGCGGAGCTCTGCTTCATCATCCAGGAAGGGTCGCAGAACGGAGTCGAGAGTAGATGTAGGGTTGTTGAGCGTGTCAAGTACACAGTTCACGAACGAATTGGCCTCCGAGTTCAATGACCCCATGTGAGTCTTGAGAAGATGAGGAGGGAGTGTCGGAGGACCGCCTCGAGGCAGAAGGCGGCGTCAAAAAAAAGGGGAGTATGGCACTATCGTCGGGAAGAGTAAAACATGGGCGCTGATCCGCCCACTGACGGAGACGCAAGCCACTCCACATCGGCTGGCATCGGTTGAGTCTGAAATTGGGCTCAGAGTCGAGCTCAAGAAAGGACGAAGGCTTGGAAGGAAGGTGGTACGTTGTAGTCACGTGGATGTCACGTCGTCGTTTTGGCCACCAAATATTTCCTTCCAGTCTCCTTCATTCCCCCTCGCTCGCCAGGACTTGTGTCCTAAAATATGTGAGTCAATGGATTGTTGATTTTATCTACTGTAAATACAAAACTATACATCTGTATCAGAAGTTTTACGGTCCAGTCTGTCCTCCTCTGCTCCACTGCCACTCTCTGAATAATGTCTGTGCGACCAGTCATCTCTGGTGACCAAACGAGAAACGCGGACAAGCGGGTAGTTTCCGCTTGACGGAGTGTGAAGAGGAGGCAACGACGCGGCTGTGGTGGACTGTGCTGATCTGAGTCGCGAGTTGATGATGGACAGACGGATGATGATGATGCTGAACGCGATGCCGATGACGGAACAGGTCTGGAAAACGCTATTTCAGACCAGTGTTCAAGGAAAGCAAGTGGATATACCCAGTCGAGGATGATGAACGAGATGCTCAGTCCTGTTTGATAAAGGACGAGCAGCGCAATAAGCGAGAGGGAGTAGAGAGCAGCAGACTCGAGAAATATGATCTTACGCGACCATGAGAATGCGTACGGTGCACATAATGGTCAACGTACCAGTGCAGGGATTACTCTTCCCGTTGAATGAGTACCGGTTCTGCGTAAATAGATTTGACTCAAAAGGACTTTGTAAGCAATGAGAACTGGGAGCCCCTTTAGCTGGGCACATTGTTGCAGTCGATAACCTAACTCACGTGTGCAGAGGACGTTGGTGGCGAGAGACAACGAAAAGAAGCTGATGATCCAAGGCTGGAGATTGGGAATGAAGATGCCTCCCCTCTGAGTGCGAATGATCTCAGCTGTCCCGACCCAACCCGTTGCTTGGATTATGTTTGAGCTAGTCTGGCAATTTGCTTGGCATTACTTACAAGCAGTAGCAAGCCAGCATAGCACGGGGAAACTAAGGGCATAAACATTGTGGTTCCATACCATCCAGCAACGGTAAAGCTGCAACAGCTTAGGAATTATGTTATATGGACGTGACCGGCGCACCATGAAGAAGTCGGCGACAATAGTAATTGATGCATATAGTCCTAGTTTTGCGCCATCAAGAGGTACAGTTGGATCGGTGAGGTATTGGACAGCATTTGCGGGATCATCAATGAAGGCTATTCGAGCTCGAATAATATCAACCACCCAATGCTGACCTTTCGTAAGTCTATGGAGGCTGGCAATCCCGATAAACGCACCACAATCGAAAGAATCCAAATCAAGCAGAGTGTCGGGGTTAAAACTCCATTGACGTCGGACATTCTCTTGGTGAAAATGAAGGAAAGACATCCACCAAAGAGTATGGTGAAGGCGCCTACACGAGTCACAGATAAACATAAGCCCGATGAAATTGATGGATTTCGTACCAATGTTGAATGTTTCGACGACCAGAGCAGCCAGCTGAGAAAGCTTCGGCAAGAACAAGGCATAAGAGTGAGAGTTATTACCGTGGCCGTGGGTAAAGAAAGATCTGGCACTGGCATTGGAGAGGAGGCTCCGAGGCTGGCGCTGAAATTATGGAGCTCCCCGTCCCATTTATGGCGTGCACTGGCAGCTCTCATCGATCCGGCTTGCTATCAACTTGTAGCAAGAAAGACGCCGGGAGTGGTGCTGACACTGGCAGGAATACTAAATCTGTCTTCGGTTGGATTTCAGTGTAACAATAAAGAGAAAGAAGGCAACGTGAGGATGACATGGAGTTGATAGAGGGAGAGGGACGATCGTGTTGCGGAGAACACACCTACATATTATTAGTCCGTTTCTCCGTTGCAAATGCCATCGAATTCCATACCAGTGCACATACTTGATGCCTCTACTTTCACGCACAACTTGAAGGACCTGAAAGACAGAATGCTTTGTGCTTCAAAAGTTGCAAGGTATGGCGCTGAGACTGGCAATTTTTGACAGTCAATAACCGTGACGTTGACTCACAGTCTCACACAAACTTCACCGGGGAGCGGCCTTGAGCAAAAGTTCACATCGTCCCGAGGGCAGCAGTTTACGCCACCGCCCCTGGCTTCTGAACAGTTAGACGGCCCTGGGCCTTCGACGAGGGGTTCGATTCCGGCGTGTCCAAGTTGCGGTGACGGTCAACTTGAAGGATCAAATTTGCAAATTGTTTTCCGCTTCTTTGATTCGACGTCACAGTCCAACTAAACACAACCAAACACAATCATTGAATCAAGTGCTTCATCCCGCCTCTACTTGGCCTCTATGCGTCTCTTACACACCTGAACCAGCGTGGATTGTCTGAGGCTTGTAAAAGGACAACCACTATGTAAAGACCACAGTTTGCAAACTGAATGCTTTCTCGCGCCGGCCAGGCAGAGGGTGAAAAGTTACTATGAATGCTGGAACATGCTAGTGGACTGTTGATTGCGTTGAATCCAACACATTGGGGAATTTCCGGTATCATCTAGGTAGTACACCACTCTCTAAATGCCGCGCTTTGGGGTTCGACCAATCATCTCGAACCAAACGCGAGATATGGACAGTACCCAGTGGGTAGGAGTTTGGGTCAATCCCACCCAGTCCGGAGACGTTCCCTCGACCAGGCAACGATGCTGTTGTGGTGGACTGAGATGGCTTGGAATCAGCCATCGACAGGCGGAGAATAATGCTGCTGAACGTTATCCCAATAACTGAAGATGTCTGTGCAATGTCATTTTTGACTGAGCACATGAATACTGGTGAAATGGAGAGTATCTACCAGGTCGAGGATGATGAAGGAGGTGTTGATTCCCAATTGATAGGTGACGAGTAACGCGATAAGCGAGAGAGAATAGAGAGCGGCGGACTCGAGGAATATGATCTGTTTGACCATGAGCATGCACATAAAGCATATAAGCACATAGGTTCTTACCAACGCGGGAATGACTCGCCCCGTGCTTTCAGTACCGCTTCTGCGCAGTCGAATCTGGCTCAAAAGTACCTTGTAAGCAACCAGAACTGAGAAATCATTCAGGCATGTACTTCGCCCCCAGAAAAATGATAGACTCACGCGTGCAGAGAACATTTGTGGCGAGCGACAATGAGAAGAAGCTAATGATCCAGGGTTGAAGATTGGCGTGGAAGATGCCGCCCTTCTGAGTCAGCACAACCTCGGCCGTCCCGACCCAGCCAGTTACTTCACGCACAAATGAGTCAATAAACGGAGTGCCGCCACTGCTTACCAGCGGTTGCAACCCAGCATAGCACAGGAAGAGCGAGGGCATAGACATTGTGGTTCCATACCATCCAACAACGGTATATCTGAGAACAGTCAACAGCCGTGTCATTTAGCAGTGGCTTATACGCACCATGAAAAAGTCAGCGACAATAGTAATCGTTGAGTATATCCCAATTTTTGCACCATCGAGAGGCTGGGCTGGACTGCTCAAGTACAACAAATCGTGCGCAGGGTCATCGACGAATGCGATTCTAGCTCGGACAATGTCAACAATCCAATGCTGAGTTCAAGTTTTCTCAGTTCGTTTTGGACAGGGATCACTGTCAACATACCACAATGGAAAGAACCCATATCAAGCACAGGGTCGGAGTTAGAATGTGATTGGCGCCGGAGGCCTTCTTAATGAAAATCAAGTGGAGACAGGCGCCAAAGAGGATGGTGAAAGCGCCTAAGTCATGCCAGTGGGCGCGGGTTACACAGAGGCCCAGGATGCCTGGACTGGAATCCACGCACCGACATTGAATGTTTCGATGACCAGAGCAGTCAGCTAGCAGGCTTCAGAAAAGAAGTATGTAGCGTATCCCGAGAGCCCATACTGTCGCCCTTTGCAGTGAAAGATCGGACATGAAGAGAGGAAGGAAGTAAAAAATTGTTCAGCAGGTGTCCCACTGGCAATTTATGCCTGTTATGATCATTTGCTTTGAATAGGCAATGAGATATCAGAACGAGGGCGGGAAGTTAGCGCCGTCATAGAGATACTTATTACCGGCGAAACAAAGAGGCGAATCCTGCCAGTCGGTGCGGGTGCCAACCCGCGAGACGTCAAATCGTCGATGTGTTTCGAAGGTATCGACGAGAAGGTGACACGTCGGCATTACTAGGAGGCGCCATAAGTATTAAGCTTTCGTTGGAGTTTCATTAGGATTGAAGGACGTCCTCACGTTTTAGAGCGTCTTGAGAAGGTATGGCTACTGAAAGTGATGGGTGGTAGCTGCAGTCACTTTATGAACAGTTGATCCATTTAAATTAAGTCGAGCTAACAACGCACATATCATTCATCCTTTTTTGTTTGCGGCTCCATGAAAGTGTCCCGACTATCATCCAAAACCCGGGCAAGTTCCACCACGATAGGTTGAGCTCTATTCCAAAAATCGACCCATTGCGGCAGCTCTCCGTCGTCGCTGGGCCCGCGGTAGCTGACAAACAGCGCATCGAGGGCCCCGTGCAGTGCAAAAGCGCTGGCGTTTGCCTCCCTGATCTTCGATGACGCTCCAACCGCCCCAAGTATCTGCGCAGTGAGTTTTGTTGTTGTGAAGATCGCTTTCCTGGCACGAGCCACGTCGGAGTCGGCAGGCACGGCGGTATTCGTGAAAATCTGGCATATTTGGGTCAGTTTGGTGCTAATAGTATTCACGGTTGTCGACGCACACTGATATACGCTGGCGCCTCCTCCCCATGTCGCGAAAGGTAGGCGAGCACTTCACACAAGAGGAGGTAGGCGGCAGCGAGGCGCTCCGGCGAGTCATGAGGGACGGTGTGGAATACATCTCCAAGACTTTCTATCCGCTCAATCCTCAGTAGCGCCTCTTCTTCGGACATATTAGCCATTGGGCTGGGATTTGGTGCTCCATCGGCTGGCTGCGTGCTGTAAGGTTGTCGTCTCGCGACAGAGCCGCCATTCTGAGCGACAGCGTCGAGATGCGAAGGTAAATGTCGACTCGAGACTCGTTAGCTTGGAATCGAAGCTTCCGAAAATTGAAGACACACGGACCGATTCAGCAGCAACGCGGAAATGGACACAACGTGGTTTTGACTAGACCGCCAGCGGGCTGATTGGAAGAACGGGCCTTTCCCAAACGCCCGCAGTTGTTTTCCC
Source organism: Mycena indigotica (assembly GCF_014461135.1). Classification (NCBI taxonomy): domain Eukaryota; kingdom Fungi; phylum Basidiomycota; class Agaricomycetes; order Agaricales; family Mycenaceae; genus Mycena; species Mycena indigotica. The sequence goes on from NW_023503005.1 coordinate 294,104, forward strand.
GGAAGAAGACGCAGCATTCGGTTCAACAGTTGGCAAATGGTTGATCAGAGAGAGAAAAAAGTGGTACACGTCAAACAGCTGACGTCACGGAGTGATAGTGATAAGCGATAAGATTAGGATTACAATGATTTGATTAGGTACGATAAGAGAAACGAGCGACTCGCGCAGGTGGTTCAGTTAATGGTTTCAAAGCTGATTTTTTTCCCTTGATCGGGAACTGGTGGAGAGGCACCCGACCCAATCATGACTTGAGCACCTTTGCTCACATATGTGTCTGCGACTGTGACGTAGATGTACCCTTGGAAATCAGGTTAGCACAAGCTACAACCTGGCAGAGGCAGAGCTCACCAATACCAGGGGGATAGACCCTGTTGTTGGGCGGGCTGGTGATGTGGAGGGTTTTGTGGTCCGAATCGAGCTTCGCATCAAGGTAAACCAAGCGTGCGCTCGAGTGGAAGGCATGCGATGAGAATCCAAGGTCCATCAGGGCAACTTGAGAGCTTCAGTTTGAGTGATTACAGACAAATTCACGCACCTTTGACAGTCGGGAAGATACCCGCGCCTTTCGGGAGGTTGATTTGGACGCTGAATTGTGTGTTGAACGCCACCTTGCTTGGCACATGGGAAAGCACGGGCCGTTCCAGCGACATGTATGGCGGATTCAAATGCTCCACGCGGAACTCACTATAGTTAGGTTCAAACACGGCCAGGCCAATCTATGTCGTACGCACGTCGCATATTTGACGGTGGTGTTGACGTTCAGGTTGGGATTTGATCCCGCAATCATGAAGTTGCTGTGTGACCGATAAGACAGAGACAGATATAAACCGCAGAAAACTCACCCAGAAGGTGTCAACGAAACTGTAGAGTGGTACATCCGAGGGATCTTGGATGCTGGGAGGCCCTTCTTGATCATCCGTTGTCCAACGGGCGCATTCGGGTCATACAGCGTGGGGGTGAAGCTAGCAGTCCGTCAGCCAGTATTTCCAGGTCATCGCAAGCTATACTCACTTTGGGTTGTCAGAGTTGGAGTTGCCGACGGGGTCGCTGATGGACGTCAAGTTGCTCGAGAATGCGGAGTAGCCCGTTTGTCCGCCATTAATGATGATGAGCTCTCCGGTTGGTAGAATGAGCATCTCGGGAAGCATCCTAGCCTCAGGCATACGCTCGACGACCCATCCTTTCTTGATTCCAGCGGGAGTGAGAGTGATGCGACTACATTGGTGAGAAGCAGGGTCCTGGCTGGACAACTTGATCGGGGGGATCAAGTCGCTCTTGTCAGAGCCGCCACAGACGAGCACCTCGGGTGTGTAGTTGGGAGGGGAGAGAGGCAAAAGCTGCGCAGTCCCGTCAAAGGGGTTGGTCGCCTTGCATAAAGTCAATGATCTGGGTACCGATAAGTTCTAAAATACTCACTTTGACGCCGTTGGGAAGGTCTGGTAGCCTGGTTTCCTTCCCAGTATCGACGTTATATATGATCGATTGATTCCCGGCAAGCATATAGACTGTGCCATCTGGCAGCGCAAAGATGCGAGGGAACATGTTTGCTGGTCCACCGCGTTTTAAGAACGGAGAGGGTCGAACAGCTCCATGGTCTTTCTTGGGGAAGAATTCGAAAGAGTTTTCGGGGAACTCGTTGTAGAAAAGAGAGAAGTTGAGTGAACCGCCAGCAATAATCTAGACGCGCTAATCAGTCCACGATCAAGAGAATAGTCTAGGCACTTACGAGCGAGCCATCATATAGTCTGGCGGATGACGGGTACCAACGTGGAACAGCGAGGTGGACAGTAGCCGGGTTGTCGAATAATGTGCAGCCGTGGCCGTCAGAAGTTTTGCAGGGCTCGAATATCCGCAAACCCTGGAGCCCGTTGCTGCCGGTTGAGAAGCCTGGAATCCAATTACCGCCTACGCTGACCTAGGAAGCGCTCGGAGTCAGATGAAATAAAACAAAATGCGAATAAAATTTACCATGCTACCGTTGCTGAGGATGGCTCCCGACGCGCAGAACGTGTCGGACTTCACATCGATTGGAGCGACCTTGTTTGTCTCGAGGTCGTACAAGGCCCCCCAAGCCGAGTGGTTGTTAATCTGCAATGGCGCGCCAGTACCCGACAAGTCATAGAGGAGGGCGAGGGTCGGGGAGACAATTGTCATTTCAATTGCGAGGATACCAGAGGTCCCATTCTGGACAAACTCCCAGCCTCGGGACGTCGATGCTGTGGCTGCAGCAGTCGATAGACCCGCCAAAAGAGAAAGAATGAGCGAGGGTGAGTTGAAAATAGGCATTTTGGTGCCTGTGGTGGCTTCACAGTAGAATTGCGAGCCCTTTTTATAGCGAAGCAATTTATTCGGGCGGTAGTTATTGTCTGAGAGGAAATGAAGAGGCTGTCAAGGTGTCCCGCAACTGGATGTATCGATACATAGCCCAGGGCAAGTGAAACCCAGCGCCATTTGAGCGGCGTAGATGATAGACCACATTGATTCCTGAAATAGCCTCGACGGCGAGACCCATAGTGGGGGCCGGGCTACGAAATCCTGGCAGACACGGGAGCGTGAGCACTAATCCAAGTGGTTTGTAACAGAGAATCCGAGGACATCCAGCTAAATTTGGCCTCAGAATCGGTGTTTTCCCTTGGCAAAAATAGTCGACCGACTGCAGCATTTACTTCGGTATATCAATGACAGATGATGCGGTCCCTTGAGTCAGGTTATTTATGGTCAGAGGCCCCGGGTTCGGGTTACCCAAACCGCCTTGTGGGCGTCCGCAGAAGTTGATAGAGAGGAACACCGACGCCGGTGTGACGCCAGGTAAGTGACGATGCGTATCAGAAGCTCTTGCTGCACAGGTCGGCGGTTCATGGACAGCGAGGGGCCCAGAGTTGGAAGGAAGGGAGGATGGAGGGAGACAAGGACATCTTCTCACGTGCCACTGACTGACATTGATCTATCAGTCAACAACGATTTCGACTTGCAATGCCAACCAAAAATTAGACTGGTACGCATAAGTATCTTTTTTAGGCCTAGGTCGTACAGATACATATAAGAGCGTTGGCTATTAAAGCACTGGAGAGTAAGATATTTACATGCAATGATATGGGGCAACAACTTGAATGAATCAGATGCAACAAATGCCGAGTGAGGGAACATAGTCCTTTCTTTAGCACCGAGTGGGCGGGGCGGGCGGCAACCGCAGGCGCCGGCGCAACTCCCGCAAACAGTCACGGTCCAGCCCAGCAACATCTGCACTGGCTTCCGGGTGCATTTTCTCGCAGTGAGAGCGAAGAATGTCCCATGGAGCATCAACAGGGAATGCGTGGACTGCTGGAGATGATCGCGTAGCCGCCGGGGATGGACTTGAACTTGGAGTGAGTCTAATCAACCATCAGACCGAAATATGTAGTTGATGACTAAAGTACTTACACACAAGCGCGACAAACGAGCTTTCCTTCGGTCGGCCAGTACATTATATCGACATGCTCGATTCCTAGGTGGGACGAGCGCCGACAATTCCGAGGCTGTGCTATTGGAATAGGCTGTTGAATCGACGGTCGTGCGACAGGGGGAGAGACGACAGTTGATGTGGGCTTGGAGACCGAGAATGAAGAACAGGCAGTCAACTCGCCGTCAGATTCGACATCCGTTTCAAGATCCATATCGCATTCACCGTCACTTGCATGCGGATTGTATGGTGGGTGCGTGTCACGGAGAAATGACTCGGGAAACTCGGAGACGGGAATAGCTGGCTCTGGACTGACTCTACGACGCTTTGCAGGACGCGGCAGTGCATCACCAGTGATAGTCAGATCGAAATGGGTGCCATCGGGAGAACCACTGCGGTTACGACCCGCTGCAAGAATAAAAGGGCTGAGAAGACGTGGAGGAGGCGAATCGGGATACCGGAGTTCGAGTTCGTCAGCATCAGAGTCTTCTTCCTCGAGGATTTCGAACTGCGCGCGAGAGCGCTTCCGTCGATCCAACAGAATACGCAGCTTCTCTGTTTCAGCACGTGCCTCGTCTCGCTCTCGTGTCAGCTTCCGTCGCTCCTCCGCTGTTTCCTGGACTAGTTTTGCCTTCTCTTCCATCAACAGTCGATTACAAAAAGCGTTGAGCTGATGTATCTCGCGATTAAGCCGGCTCGCAGACGCCCGAACGACATTGCTGAGAAAGTTGGTGATGCTGGATGGCGATGGCTGAGGGGCCGAAGGGGGAGGGGGAGGTGTGGGTGCATGTAGTTGAACTTGCAGCCTATCATGGTTCTGGCGAAGCCGGGCATGAACAAGACGCGCATTGGCCTGGGCGAGTGCAGAAACGGGGGTCATCGTGTCGTTTTCTGCTTTTGGGAGAAGAACAGGCAGTTGATGTCTACGTTGAGGTTGATTGTTGGGAGCAAGAGGAACTCTCGGGACATGTCGTTGGTGTGGGGTCAGAGGAGTCTAACAGGACGGTCAATACTCTCCAATGATAGTCGGATGTTTGTTGCACACCTTGGGAGGGACCGGAAATTGTACGTTGATAGGAAGATGGATCATGTTTCCAGCCATCCGGTGGTCACTATTTCGTCGATTCTGGAGTGCGGTGTATGTTTGGCCATAGCACGGTCAGAGCGCGCCTTATCATAGTTGTAGACAATAGACCGCGTCGAAGTCACGTGTGATGAGAGAGACAAAAAGCCTCAGTCATAACTGCAAAATACGGTGAGAAAAGAGGAAGTAGTGTGAGAAGAGCCTCGTACGCGACAATTAGCCCGTCTACACGAGGCGCGCAAGACAATGTACCATCGCCGCATCACTTCTCCGAAGTAACGCGTTTCGCAGATAAATCCGGCGCGTTTGCCATGGTAATTGTGGCGGGAGTGCGGGGAGTGTGTGCCCCATTGTTTGATTAGCGATCTTGGCGAGGAACGACAGAATCGGTACGTAGTCGACAAAGGAAGGGGGTAAACATTCCAGCTAATTTGAAGTAGTTCCTGATGAGCCAAGAAGTAAGTTTTCCGATCCGAAAAGGCGCACACTAGCCGCTGTTTTAACGCTCCGTTGGTACGTTTCCGATAGATCAAGACGTTCCACTCACGGGTGGTCAGAACTTGGAGAACTTGAAAGGTTGGTCGTGATCAGGTGATCGTCACGGAAGCGTCACCGTGTGACACTCCACCTTTGCCGGTTGCCGAACTCCTCGTCATCCTGCTCTCGCAACTTTCCTCCATGCTCCCTCTTTGACCGAATGCTGCTGGGACGAACATGGCGTGCCGGACTCCGCTTTTCACGTAACTCATCGACAACGGCAACGCCACGCCCACGATGGCAGCGTTATTTGCGACGTGTTGGTTTTATGGGTGTCGGGGTCGGCGTGGTGTACACGGTTGACAGAAATTATAATGCCTCTGCGCTGGGGAGGAACCTGAGGACCCTCTGGGCCGTGCGTTATTCGGTTTCTCTGTTATATGGTGTCCTCACAGTCCCCATTCAGTGCGCCTTAATAACGGCCGATTACAAGGTCAGGAGCCTCGCAACAGACCTTTTTCGGCTAACTCTGAGGACAGCTCAACTTCACACCTGAAAAGTCCGACCAAATTCCTCAGTTGCACGAACGAGTCGCAGAGGTCATGTTCAACCTCTTCACCTCCAATGGCGGACTTTACATCAAGATTGGCCAGGCGATCGGGGCCAATGCTGCGTTTCTTCCTCGGCCTGTACAAGTCAAATTCGGGACACTCTTCGATGATGCGCCCCAAATACCCTACTCCGATATCCTTTCTGTCTTCAAATCAGAGTTCGGTCGTCCTCCCGACGGTCCAGACGGCGTGTTTGAGTTCTTCGACGAAAAAGCCATCGCCAGCGCCAGCATTGCGCAAGTCCATAAAGCAAGACTGCGGCCGGAGCCCGGAGAAACAGAGGGACAATGGGTTGCGGTCAAAATCCAGAAGCCAGACGTGGCAAAGCAAACCGAATGGGACTTGGGGGTTTACCGCATCGTTATGTGGCTCTTCGAGAAGGTTGCCTTCGACCTCCCGGTCTACTTTGTCGTCGACTTCATCTCCGAGCATCTTCGCCGCGAGTTAGACTTCGAGTTGGAAGCCAATAACGCACGGAGAACTGCGGAATTTGTCGCCGCCGACCCCGATCTATCCCAAACAGTCTATATCCCGCGAGTCTACCTGGAATTGACGACGAAACGCGTGATGACCGCTGAATGGATTGACGGAGTCCGGTTAAGTGACCGACAGGGCATTCTGCGACTTGTCGGTGGGGCTCTCCATGGCGGTGCTCGAGGGGTTATGGAGCCAATGGTCGAGCTGTTCAGCGCTCAGATGTTTCGCTGGGGTTGGGTTCACTGTGATCCGCATCCCGGTAATGTGCTGATCAGGCCTCACCCACAACGACCCAGCCGCCCGCAACTGGTGCTGCTCGACCACGGCCTCTACGTCCAACTCACTGAAGACTTCCGAAGGGACTGGTGTTCGATCTGGGAGGGCATGCTGGCGGGGGAGTGGTCTGTTGTCGAACGGGTAACGCGGAAGTGGGGTGTCGGGATGCCAGACCTGTTTGCAAGTGCAGTTCTTATGCGACCAACAAGACTCGGCCGTGGTCGCCCGCCTCCGGACCCGACAAAGCCGAAACGCAAGCCCATTGACGAAATGACCAACTACGAGCGGAGCGTGATGATGAAGGCGCAGCTGAAGGGCTTCTTGCTGGACACTGATCGGATGCCGAAGGTGCTCATCTTCTTGTTGCGCAATATGCGGTACGGTTCTTACCTGATACGTGCGTAACTCTGACTCTTTTTTTTCAGCATGGTGCAAGGCAACAATCAGGCGCTCAACTCCCCGGTCAATCGAATCAAAATCACCGGCTTCGCTGCCTCGCGGGGGCTCACTCGAGACCGCAACGCTGCCTTGCGTGTCCGACTATACGACTACTGGCACTACACCCGTTTCAGGATGTTCATGTTCTCGATTGATGTCGTGTTTTGGCTGTCGAAAGCGAGACAGTGGACGTGGAGATGGCTGGGAATGGGGGCTGTGGGCTTGGGATTCGAGGATGAGATAGAACGGAGTGTGCGTGGGCTGGCTAAGAGTAGCTTTGGGGTGGATGTCGGGCCTGAGGCCTTCCAGGGCTAATAATAGAGGTAGACGTATAATTGCTGTCAACAGTGAATACCCTTGAGCTGTTTAGAATGACTACAGAGAGTTAATTCTTGAAGTAGATTCCCTTTTGAATATTGAGTTGATGGGATTTCAGTCCCATCTGGTTCAAAAATTAAGTCTTCAAACCTCATGTCTAGAAAACGTATGGTACTTAGGCTTCCTCTCTCAGGCCACCCGCCTCTTCTTCAGTGTCTGTTAAGTAGCATAAAGATATACTCAAAACAATGTCACGTAGTTGCTCGGAAACACATTTCGCCCATTGACCCTCCTCCTTTCATCCAAGAGCTCCCCCATCCACCACCCGTCTGGGGGGGTCGCGGTCACTGCGATGATGTCTCCAGGTTGGAAGTTGAACTCGTCAGGAGAAGTGGCCTGATATTCATATAATGCTTGTACTAAAATTTGTTAGTCAGTGGGGGATTGTGCTGTTTCGCAAGGAGACGGACCATAGAACAAGATGCGCTCGGAGTCCTTTCCTTCTGGTGGTTCTGGCGTAGGCGGCGCATGTTGTAGTGGCGCGGGGTCGGATGATGCTGTTGCTGGTCGCGCGGGAAGCGGTCCTGATAGCCGTTGTGGTTGTGGTTGTGGTTGTGGTTGTGGTTGTGGTTGTGGTTGGGTAGTATTGATATTCGTTTTCTTTGACGAGGAAGGCACTGGTGTCTTCAGAACGGGAACACCGACAATGGGCCTGGCGGTAGCCGCCTCAACATTGACTGTGCCTTCGCGGGGCCGGTGGAATACGTCTTTTTTGTTCGGTGAGTTCTGGTTTGACTGGTATTGCGGGGCGGGCCGCGTTGAAATGCGAGAGTACTGGGAGTGACGTTGTTTGGAAGAGTTGAGTTGGGGAATGCTATTCCCCGTTCCGTAGTCATGCACGAAGCCCAGAATGTCCACCTCTGGCTCCAATTGGTCCAATGCCGTTCGAACGTGCTCGCAAGCCTGATAAAGCTGAGTCAAGTAAAACTTTTAGACCATGATGTACCTGATCATCAGAGACACACAAGGTCGACACAGCGTCGACGTAATTCCAGATAACGTCTTTCGTGGTGTCCAGCCTATCTTCTTCCATGTCCTGACTCGAGTCACAAAATTCCTTCCAATCCCTCTCCCACTTAGGCCCCCCATCTCCATCTAGCATCGCTCGTGTCATTTCAGCGATGGCTTGTTCGGCAACTTGCACAGCCAGCTGAGCACGCTTCAATCCGGGTCCCGCGCGTGGGTGGAGATGATCAATGTGTTTGCCTGGGTAATGTGGCGTTGCAGGCGTGGCTGGCTGTTGCAGCTGTTGGCTATATGCTGCTACCCTTGAGCATTCATCTCCGTATTTGTCTCGTGCCTGAGTTAACACCCTTTCGGCCGTCTGCTTCTCCGCAAATCGTTTCTCGAGTGGGGTGAGGAAGCGTTTCCGATGTGATATCTGCTTCTTGAGAAGATCGGTTGTCGCTGCTTCAAAGCCAGTACGAATCTGCGTCGCCAGTTGGAGGTGAGCTGTTGCTTGTTGGGAAGTTTCGAGCAGGAGGGTATCGAGAGAGTTGCGGAGATCGCTTTTCCGTAGTGTTGAGCACGATAAGACGGAACGATTGACAGTAAACTCACCCGATTTCATCCCTCCCTAACCGTACTTTCGCCAGCTCAAGCAGCCGATTCGCGTACTCCTCCTCAATAACAGCACTAGTCATTCAATTAGCTTCAGCTCACCCATAGATCCAAGTATGGCACACCGTTCTTGCCAGAATTTGCGGAGGTCATCTGTCGTTTTTATGGCTCCTCGCATTCGCGCAAACAGTATATCCACCCCCCGCATGTCCCTCGCCCCAAAATGAGTTGCAAAAGTCGCGGGAAGAGCTGCCATTGAATGGGTCGACGTGTGGCGATTTGGCGACTGCATAGCGTAGAAGGTTGGTTGAGGAGGATGTTGAGGCGACTGGCGAAGCCATACGACCATATGGTGGTGAAGGAAGACTAAGACGGGAATGCACGGTGTCAGAGGAGGATCACGACGGAGATAGCTGGCAGTTATGATCATCGCCCGGACCGGCTTTAACCTCGAGAGCGTGAATTGTCGCAGGTCTGCGGAAACATGATGGCCCTTCAACTGCGATGATAGGCCTTGCTCAATTCTTATCAAAGGGAGACTCACCAGAGAATTCGCGATGCGATGCACAATCAGATCAGACTGTGGGGAACGCCAACGCTGCTTGAATCGAATTAAAGTTATAGCGCAGCCATTGGGACTGAACGAAACCGGACAAGACAACCGTAAGCATATCTGAACTGGTTGGAACGAGTGCATACTGGAACATCAGTCAAGGGTTCAATGATGGTGGTGGAGAAGCAACGCACAAATGATCGAGTAGTCAGCAATGCACGTGGTTTTTGATTGGGGCCCGAAGAAAGCCGAAGCGTAAGCGAGGGATGTACCTCCGTGCCCAGTTAGGGCCAGCTCAACCATACCTCTAAAATTTCCGATAAAACGAATGTGAGAGGCAAGACAAATAGTCTGAGTTGTGGTTTGTTCTCGGTTTATCAGGCTCATTAGCCAAGGCCGTTGCTGGCTTATGCCAAATCGGGCATGAGCCACTTGATTGATGGTAGCACAGCCCTGTGTCACGCGAGATAAGCCATCGTTAAGCCATCTCCGCGCGACAGCGAGCTCTCCCCACGTCCAACGGGCCTTCTGCTGCTTCTCGACATGGCGGGAGACACGGCACCCAATGACCGCAACCACGGTGGTCGCCGGAACGGCGCCGGCCGACCGAAAGGCTCGAAAAACAAACCCAAAGAGCCTGCACCGTCCACACCTCCCTCTGCACCTTCCGCCGGCCCTCGTACTTCCGCCGCAAGCGCGGACACGGTCAATCCATCGACCAAGCGAAAGACCGCGGACCGGATTCTCTCCGGCTTCTCGAAAGTCGGTCGTGGCATCGCCAACTTTTTGGACTACGGGCATGCCGCAGACTGGAGACGCAACGTCCACCGAGGGACCCACCGGTGCGTTTCTGTGTGCTCTGGCAACGTGCCCTCTGACTCGGATGACCCAGACCTCGACTCCAGCGCGTCTACAACCGCGACCAATGCTGTCATGCAGCTTCAAACCGACATTGCCGCCGCTGGTGCTGCGTTGTCAATTCCGGACCGCGTATTCGACGAGACCATCGAGGAGGATGGAGAGGGAGATGGAGGGGTGGGATTGCTGGACGATGAAGCGGATGTGGGTGACGAGAACGACGAGAGCAACTTGGATTCCGAGCAGACAGCTGCGGAAACGGCGTGCGAGTCGGTCAACGACCAGTGGCTTGCGTCAACGCTGGAACAGGTGCAGAAGGAGATCGAGCTGCTTGGCCAGCCCCGCGTTTACCGCGACGGGCAGTTGTGGGTTCATCCTAAAGACCCCATTTTTGCCCTGCACGACGCTGCAACCACGGGCGTCTTCACTCCCGATGGGCTCTACCTCCTGCCAATATTTCTTTGGCTGCCCGAGCATCTGCCTGGTCATCCCGACGACTTTCACTGTGAATGTGGAGAGAAGCTCAACAAACACGGTGTGTCTTTGCGTTCCTTTCCAGTTAAGACACTTCTGACTTGTATGCAGGCTTCAACTCAAATCCAATTGCACGACGTGTATGCACCACATCTGGGTCGGACTATTTCCTGCTCACGCGGCGGTTCTACTGCCCCAATCGCGAGGGAAACCGGCGAGGATGCGGAAACACCTACCAAGGAACCGATCCATGGATTCTCGCTCAGCTACCACGATTCGTTCAAGACCGCTTCCCTGGTGTGTTTGTTGCTTAATGCTTCACTCTTCATGCTCAATGGTTTTCAGTGGCGATTAGCCACCGGTCCGCGCTCGACTTGTCGCAGATGGACATGATGAAAGTCACGTTCGCTGGACGATTCGGCGCAGATCCGTTCTCCAAGATGGTGGGCGAGCTCAAGCGTCTACGCCATAGCCGCCTTGAGGCCATGTACCTGCACGCAGCCATGCATTATGGCTTGCGCGGGACGCAGATCCCTTCGTTCTCGCAATTCAGGGACCGAATGCGCTTTGCCGGCTATGCACCATCCACCAAGTACCTCAAGAGCATGTTTATTGCATGGTTCGCCGCCCACCGCTTATATATGGACCGTATCATGTCATCATTGCCTGCTCGAGTGCTACGAGCCGACCACACCTTCAAAGTATGTGTTGCTCTTGCCTGTCTCTCTTCTGGGGATTGACAAATTTGTGTAGACTGTTGAGCACCAAGGTCGTCTGCCTGGAGGCGAGCCAATCCACACCGCTCTTGTACGAGGGTGTCAACGAATACGAGGAGGTTCGCTTCTACAACCTCGTATTGACGCAGGGCTTTGCCCCGCTGCGAGGGACGTATGAGCGTGTTCAGACCGAGCTCGCACGTCATGGAAACACGCCGACAGAGGTACTTTATACAGACAACCCGCGTCGTGAGTTGATCATGTGACCATACTACTCTCGCTAACTCAGACGCAGATGAACGGAACTGGCACGAGTCAGTGACTGCCTCGCTCAAGAAGAATGTCGAGCACATCGTCCTCAATCCGTTCCGTGATCTCCCGGAGTATAAGCTGTCGCTCACGCCGCAGTTTGCCAGTACATCTGAGCGTGTCGAGACCATCTGCGACACAATCATTCAATCCCTCCCAGATGTCGACTCTCTCTACACCGCTCTTTCTGTTGTTCAACGGGGCAACACTGTACAAGCCCTCTCGCTTCGAACAAAGTCCGCTGTTTATGTCATTGATGTACGTTGTCCTGTTCGAGCTTTGTTGACTGAAGCTGACTTGCAAGATTTAGACGACCAACTTCAAGACCGTCCTCCCCTTGTCGCTACGCTCAGTGCTCACACATCCACGTATCATCAAGTTTGGGCATGACATCAGCTCAGCGGCCAAGCTACTCTCCTCTACGTGGCGCCTTACAATTCCGCCCGCCAGCCTCGTTGACCTCGGCAAGCTTGCCAAGGTCAAGGGCGCTGCCAGCGATCCAAACTGCACTCTGGCCACACTCTGTGGCGCAGTATTGGCCGTCCAACTCATCCAGCCTGATTTGTCCTCACTTCCCGTCTCGACCCAGGTCAGTAGCCTAGCTCTGCCTGTTGACTGTGCGTGGTTCATTCAGGCTGCACTCATGCAGCTCGGTTCGGTAGGTATTCCGTTACAGCCGAGCCAGCTGTCTGCTGGGCAGCTAGTGGCATTCGTCATTGGCAACAAAACGCAAGCATGGGGCGAGCTTGTGGCCCACGATGGCTCCCTTCGTATTCCCAATACCGAGGGTGCGGTGACCGTTACCGCTGCCTACTCCGTCATCAAGTTGACGAAGGTCCTTGTACCTGGCTTCCTTGTCGCCAAACATGGGCAGACTCTGGAGTGGCTCAACACAAATGGTGGGCATGCTGTTGTTCAGACACGCACTCTGCGCAGTCGTGCTCCCGAGTCTCCTCATCCTGCAACCGAGTCCACCGAGGATGCCTCATTTGGCATTGCGGCTCCCATCACCATACCCTCCGTTGTTGAGCAACTCCAACAACCTCCGCATTTTGATCCACACCAGGTTGCTGCAGAGGTCAGCTCCTGTATCCTCTCTGACTCTGCTTTTCCTGGAGATGAGGACGAGGACGAGAATGAGAACGGGAATGATCCTGTGGTACGCTTAGCTTCTGCTACCTGCCTTCGCTGACATCGAACAGGTGGACTCCAATACTAGCGCTACACCCGATCTCCAGACTCTACTCACCAACTCTATCGAACATGCTCAAAACGTCCTTCGGCAGCCTGCTATGGCGACCAAGCTTGACAGTCGTGTTCTTGACGACGCCTACCACTTCATGGACCGTCTCCTTCGCCTCCTCTCCAAGAAGCACCCTGCGTTTAAGGAGTTTTCCCATCTTTTCAGCGAAACGATTTTTATTCGTGACGCGGAGGACGAGGCCAAGGTCCGAGCCATCCTGGAGCAAAAGGGCATTCGGTGGGAGTATGCGATACGAGCTCGGAAGGATTCACTCAACCGCAGAATCCGTCGGTATATTGCCTGCCCCGAGAAGCTCGTTCAGGATCTTTTGCTGCTATTCACCTGTTTCCAGGACCTCCGAGATGCTGATGGCAAAAAGTTCTTCTCCAAAGAAGCTCAAAAGCAGGCTGCTGCCCTTGTCGAAACTGCTCGACTCGGATTCCTCTCGGACCCAGCTGGCCTTGCCCTTTACTTCTTGGTCGGTTGCGACAAGAATGGTCTGAATCTCTATCGCACTATTCGTGGCACCAACTCGGTCGAGGGTGGGGTCCACAAGCAGATTCGGCGCATCTTTGGCTCCCTCCATGCATCGTTGGCCCTAACAGAGGCAATCCTGGCAAACTGGTTCCATCGGCGCAATCGTCGGGTATGATCTAGTTTTTCTGCTGGGTACTTCCAGTTTTCTGATATACATCTGCAGATTGGACACTATAACCGCACTGGCTTAAGGTGGAACAACCACTTTGACCTGTGGTTACTTGACGAGATCACCGAGACCGCAATCAAGTTGGACACAACGACCACCTTTTCAACTCCCTCCCTCCTTGCAACTCGAATTGCAACCTCCGAGTCGTTTGGTGTTATTCCGCTGACAAACGAACTTGCTGTCGACTACGAGATCCTCACAGTCCCATTCCCGGACATCGTCGCCCGCCCACACCATCATGACACTCCTCGCTCTTCCCTTGTGCGCTTTGTTACAAAGCCGGTCAACCTCTACCACTACATCCAGCTCCGCCAACGCACAACAACTCCTGTGGTACCTGTTCACACACGCCGGGAGTTTGAATTCTTCCAGGCAAACATTGCCTCATTCATCCCGCTCAACGCTCACACATCTCCTGACAACATCCATAAAGTCACCAAATACGTGGACTTGGCCCGTTTCTGGAATCGCCAGGTTGTTGCGCAATCGCCTGCCGAGTTGGACTCGACAAAGCGGCTCTACTTCAAGCTCCCTGAGCAGCTCGAACGGCACCACAAAAAGTCGGTGCAGTGGCGACAGACTCGCGCGACGCTCAACATGGGCGAGAATGTTACTGCACTTGAGCCCATCCACCAACTTGTCCGCGACCCTGCTCGCAAGGCCATCGTCCTCCCGCCCATCATGCATGAATCAATTGAGGTCGACTATGCCGCAGATCGTGCGTCCTTCTTTTCTGTTCGGAAATTGTCTGCTCACACTCATAAACAGCACTTGTCGGGATGGATGTGTGCTCCTTCAACCCAACCGAGATGCGGCGCCGTCAGGACATGCAGCGGGCACTCAATGCTGCCATCACTGCAGCTCCCGGACTTGAACCACCTCCGATTGAGCTGGCCGGACCACAAGTGCCGCCGCCTGAGTTGCATCAGACCGTGTTGGCATTTACGCCAGCCGGAGGCGACGGAGACTACCAGCTTATGGAGGTTGCCCGGCACGCCAAGAAGGCACGCTTGAATGCGCCTGCAGTGGTCCAGAAGAAACGAGGCGGGCGGCGATGCGCACTCTGTGCGCACGCAAAATGTCCCGAAGCGTTGACATGCAAGGGCAAGGGTGGACGGCTGAAATGTGAGCACAAAACACGGGACGATCACAGTGAGCTTGGTTTCGAGGAGCTCACGCGCAGGCGGCACCGGGATAAGGCGTAAAAACTTATATTTGCTTGTAAATAGTGTACATGCTGCCAAAGCCACGTTAGTGAGGAATCTGAGTTCAAGCGACCCAACGAACCTAATAAGAGTGAAGGGCTTGAGTCGCCCATGCTGATGCGGTTCCCGTGGCGGCGAGAGAGCTTGCGGAAAGTCGCGTTTGCAGAAAATCTGCGGAAAAGTCGCGTGCACGTGACTTTCCCGCAGATTCTCTGCGCGACGCGAATTGCGGCAGCACAGTGAGCAAAGCTGGCTCAAAAACGTCAGAAATATGCATGATAAATCAGTTGGAAACATACCTTCAAGTTCATTGCTTGTGGATTCCCCGAATTCACGCGTTAAAGTTTGTGGTGAGCGGGAGCGGGAATCGAGGTGATGAGGGTCGGCGGAGACGAGTGCAATGGCGGCGGGGTCTCTTGGGCTAACTGTGCGCATGGCGCAGGCTCCCCGACTCCTCCACTCATTCATTTGTGCTCTGCGCCGCAGCGCGACACCACCAGGACACGCGACAAGGCGTGAGGCGGGTGCCGGTTCGTGAATCGGATGCGGGGGGTCTTGGCGCGCATGGGGGGCTTTGGATAGAGTGTTGTCGGGTTGGGAGGAGTGTGGGTGTGGTGTCGGGGCAGGCGCGAGACAGAGGGTGTCGCCAATCAAGCCCAATGTAGCACGGTTTATACCGCAGGTAGTTGTTTGAGGCCAGGCTGGCCGCCCAGGCTTGTCGGCTTGGCCGTTCGTGGCAGCGCTGATGGTGTGGCCCGAGGCAGGAGGCGGGAAGAAGCAGCTTGGACGGCTGTTGTTGCGCAGACCCAGCGAGTGAGCAGGCAGTTGGTGCTGTTGGCGAGTGAGCACAATTCGCAGACAGCCACAAAGAAGGGCAACGCACCTTGAGCCAGGAGTTTCATCCCAGTGCGTGCCCGTGCCGGCTGGGGGCCTTGTCTCCCGCTCCCAATCCTCGAAACCCCAGCTAGCGCTCGAGTGTGGCTGTCGGTCGGCGGCGGACGACAAGAAGATGGTGGTCGAGGGAAGGAAGATGGTGGGCAGAGGGCTGAGGAGTTGAGCGCGAGCTCACGTCGGACGGTAACTGCGTCCGACGTGAGCGTTGCGAGCAAACAATTCGCGGCGTCGCGCTGGGTCACAACGCCGTAACACCGGCTCGGATCCCGTCGGGCGGCCTCGCGTCGCAAAGTCCGAGGTGAGCTATTCATATCTTGATTTTCATTGGCTGGGGCTTAACTCTTTCGGGCAGTCGTCCCCATTTGCGATAACTTGATATCCGGCCATCAGCCCGCCAACCCGCCAGCTTGATATCCGGCGCTCTTCGTGATTTTTTACGCGTCTCGGGCCACAATCAAGCAGGGAAACTGGTGCATTGGATTGGCAAGGTACGCTACAATGTTCCTCCCTTTTCTCTCTTTTCTCTCTCTTTTCCCTCTTGAAAAACTTGATATTTTAGACCCCGACAACTGACATAAGCCATAAGCCGTTTATCAGATGATCCGACGCCCTTGTCTCACCTTCGAGACACCCAGATCCGTTCCACTTGACATTCGTCGGTGACCCACAATTACCAAAAAGCAAATGTAATTGATTGAATGCACTCCTCGACTTGGCTCATTTGGCGGTCACACCCGCTTCATTCCGCCCTCTCTCGCCAACCACCACCAACCACCCTCCAGTCCTTTCCCCTCTGCGCAACCTATTCCCCGTACGCGTCTCCACCGCTACCTATCTTCTATTTCGCTCCGTTTCCTTCCCCATCATGAGTCTGACGAGCTTCACGTCCACGCTACTTGGTTCTATTTCGCGCATCTTGTTCCACCCCCCTGCCTCTCCAACAAACACGATTTCCAAGACACAAAGCGAGTCCGCCTTGACGAGCTGCACTCCTACCGACTCGCCCCGCTCAGCGAGTAATCAAACACGAACCCCTTCAGAAACAGGCAGCTATTGGAGCTGGCAAGACGATGGTGGGATGGTTCTTCGGCATCGTGGCGGAGATGGACAAGGCGAGTTGACCAGCGAGGAAATGGGCAGTCGCGGACGCAAGGCGAGATTGTTTTTTCATCCTCGTTGCCTGCTGATTGACGCGCCACTTATCAGGCTCGTCCCCATGTTTCCTCCGTCTTTGCGTACCAGCCGCCAGGAGCATATTACACGCCATCCCAATCCCACAGCTTTCCGTCCCCCATTATGCCGACCCAACTCATCGACGAGCCCTCGTTTGACATTTCTCTCATTAGCGACACCTCTACCATCACTTCTGGCTCAGATGACATCGATCACGAAGCCTCTCTTTCGTTTTCCTTCGCCATTCCCAACGAAGATGATATCGAGACCGACAACGAAACGTCTTTCTTTCCACCGCGCGGGCTAGGCATCGGACTGGGTCTAGGAGCTCTGTTCAAGGCAGACGGCACTCCATTCGACGGTCTTGGGGTGGTTGGTCTTGGTCTTGCTGGAAATGAAGACAAGCGCCGAGAAAGCAACGCTTCTCGCGGCCTTTCTCGCACTTTCCTTGAAGAAGCTGCTTGGACTTGGGCCAACGACCCCCACCATCGCATGCTCAGCGTCATTTCTGAAGGCAGTTCGGAAGATGAAGACCTTGACGTCGGATACGAAGACGAAGACGATTCTATTGCTTGTGGCTTTGCAGAAACGAACAGCAACGAGAGTGGCAGCATCCGGATGAAAATGCGTGATTTCTCCGCCATGGG
This sequence comes from Mycena indigotica, assembly GCF_014461135.1. Lineage (NCBI taxonomy): Eukaryota > Fungi > Basidiomycota > Agaricomycetes > Agaricales > Mycenaceae > Mycena > Mycena indigotica. The sequence goes on from NW_023503005.1 coordinate 311,622, forward strand.
CACGATTTCGAGCGAGTTGAAGCGTGCGACACCCACTCGCCCCTTGCGTCCAGTAACGAGTCCTGCCCCGCGCTCTGATACGCCCGGTCCGCGTCGCGTAAGAGCAGTTTCACATCCTCCATGGCGCGTTTGAAGTGTAGAGAAAGCCAGAATTCACGAACAGAACGACATAAACGCAAATCCTTCTTTAGCCTTTGTTTCCATACACAGTTTGTAGCGCACAATGTACTGTAGGCGATGTACGAATTGATCGACGTCTTGAACACAAAGGCGGGAGTTCAGTTGGATGGTTGACTTGCTCGCTCGAACAGAAAAAAAAGAGGATGGTGACATATGTGACATCAGGATGATGGATGAGGCCCCCTGCGTATACGCTAAGATGTCCGATACAGAATCACGAATTTTGGCCATTTTACGCATCACTGATTTTGCCCAGATCTGTCCGCATAAGTATCGGGTACCCTCTTTTTCGCCCAAATCTGTCCGCATAGTGCATCGAACTTCCGGATACATTGAAGGTATCCGCATAAAGTTATCGGGGTCCAAGAACAGCAAGATATATCCGCATTATGTATCGTACTAGGCTACAGCTATGATTGGGGGAGCTAACATATGTTGTTCAGCTGCCCGCGGTACTCTCGTCAAGACTCAAGAATTGGTTCAACCAAGAGATCCTCCATCTCTTCATCGCTCTCCGAGTTCACCTCAACAGCATTCATGACTGTTTTCACCACGACAGGCCGCTTCTTCCACACCAACTCCTTTGTTGTCTCCAATGCGCGGGCAAGTGATGTTGTTTCAACGAAGAACGACTGCACGAACGATGCCAACTCGTCCGAAAAGGATACAATGGCACTTGGATAACCGTTTGCATCTAACCAGTTTTGATGAATTATGTTTGGCGCATGCGAGGCAAGGGAAAACACTATGTGAGTGCGGGGAATCTGGAGGATGGTCGGTGAAGCAAGTGCCGAGCATGTAATTGATGTCAACAAGTTAAAGTTGCCGAGAGCCTTATACGTCTTGACGTAGATGTAAGATGGCTCGCCGACGCTGTCGACTCTCCTGATCCATTCATGAAATGTTGTCTTCTCGTACATTGTCAGAACTAGGGGCAAGATATCAGGCCAAGTCAGCAACAAACCGATAAATCTGACCTTCCCCGATAATGATCCCCCGACAATGAGGATGGAATGCGATGATGAAATGGCCAGCGGTGAGAGGGTTGTACGATGTGATATTTGCATTGTGCATATTCTCGTGAAGGTGCTGGTGGTTGCGGAGTGCTTCTGTCCGGATTCGCAGGTAATTCTGTGTGAAAGTTAGAATTTTGCACTGCCAATCATATAGGCATACCGCGGCAGCAACATTCTTGACTGTTGCCTTGTTTGCTGCCCGACGTCCGCCGTCCTTTATATCGACGGTACCAGAATGCCGCAGTTGTCGTCCAGCACCTGTTGTCTGGCGTACAACACCGGCATTAGGAACGAACACGGCGAGTTTCTCAATGAGACGTTCTCTTAATGATGGGGCTTTGTCGGTTGGTGCATCTGTACCTGAAAGTACGGTTGATATTCGACCATGTTGGCGAACAGATTTGGCTGCAAATGTAGTCTGGTGGCGGAGTCTCTCTACGACCAAAGCTGGATAATTAGGGGTTGTATGGATAATAAAATTGTGCGGCTCGTCAATTGACAAGACTGGTGATGACTCGGAGCGTGTTTCTGAGATGCTGTTCTGGGTGATAGCTTCTAGAGTTGCCTCTATTTCGGCACGTAGTTGATCTAAGGTCTCTTCTGGGGAATCGGGAGAGCAGCACTGGAACAATGAGAAAGAGCATAGCGATATGATGACAGGGCAAAACATACATAGCATGAGTTTTGTCAATGGATTCTGCAACCAACGCAAGTTTGAACGTGTTTGCAGCTTGCTCGGCTTTCAGCGTCATACCAACCGGGTTGGGGGAGTCATACAGGTAGGACAACGCTACCAATGTCTGAGGGGGTCGTGAAACAAAGGTAGGTCGTGTCGGAGTGGTTGGGGCAACATAGCGTGTCAACATAGAATGTCCATCAATCCCGAGCAGCTTGAGTAGTTGCATAGCTTCCAACAATCCATTATGTGAATCGAGTTGCATTTCAACGTCAGTTGGCCACGACATCAGGCATGTCAAGTCGAGACCATCGGTGTCGAGGTAAGAATGGAGATAACCGGACGAAGATAGATTTGATTTCTGCTCGGCGGTTAAGCCGTCAATAGCGCCCATTTGAAGGGATCAAAGCTTGCGTTCAAGATGCAACACATCGATGTATGCAAAGTCAATCTTGAGTTGTCGAAGAAGCCCAAAGTAGTGCTCGCAAGGCTCGGTTGAGTGGAACCATGGGAGTAATGGAAATAAGGGAAAGAATTTTCGATGAACCACGATAAGCATGATAAGACTGTCAGAAAGAGTTATGAAGATATCATAGGATTGCCGAGAAATGAAATGGGTGTCAAGGGAATGGTCAGGATGAGCAAGTATATGGGTGCGCCAGGCCATGAGAAAGAAACGGGCTCGTAATACCATCTTGACACGCTCACGATGGGAAATACTCCGGTTTTGCCAGGCATCTACAAGTTCGCCTAAAACAAAGAGATATATCGCAAGACCATGGCGACCATTGTAGTGGGTTGTGAGAAATTCGAGGGTTTGAGCACTGAAAAGTCGAGCGGCTGCACGATCGTCCTGCTTATCTAAACCCTTGGCGTCTCGTGATTGCAGTGGCGAGGCGGGATTTTCGGCAACTTCTCGAATCATGGCATAATGTGCTGTATAGTGACCAAGAGTTGGCATTCGTGCTCCGGTATGAAGTTGATTCCGAGCAGTTTTTGCTGCATGCTTTGAGTCTTGGGTAATAACAAGAGGATGAGAACCATAGGCGATTGGCAGCTTGTACTCGATACTGCAGTTTGGTGCGTTGTTGGGAATACAGAAGAATAGATGATCGGAAGTAGAGTTGGCGATAATCCGTTGGACAGACCGTTCAGTGTCCGCACCATCAGCAGAGAGCGACATGGGATGAACATCGTGTTGATGAAGAAGGTCAAGGACCTCTTGGTGCATAGCGGCCAATCTCTCGGATGTTACTGAGGAGCCACGAGCAACTGCAGCAACGACAATTGGTGGGACCTTTGGCATAGGAATGCTCAAGAGCCAGAGACGAAGCTACCAAAAGTCAGGTATGGTGGGTAAAATATCAGAATGAACCCGCCTTGTCAGCTTTATGGAGTTGGGCAGACCGCATAACAGCATCTAGGTCGTCTTTCTCTCCAACACGGATAGGCCCCTCGGTTGATCCAAGAATTAAACAAGTATCGATCGTCTCTTGGTAGATGGAGATGGCTGGCTCAAGTGCAGTATCGTCGCACGATAGAGCCAACGGACCAGCATAACCAAGCTTGAAGAGAATGTCAACAATACGCCCGATGTTGGCGCCAACAATGCCAGGCGCAAATTGAGGAAGTTTAGAACGGACATCCCTATAGGAATGTCAGTACTAGTGAGAGTGAAATAATGCAGTAATACCGGATACTTCGCATCCCGCGGCCACCAAATGTTCTTCGGAAGGTCTCATATGATTGGGGCGACATTGACGCGAGTAAATCACAGAATTGGTCAAACTCGGGTGGATATTTCATGTTCTTGAGTGATTTCCCGGCATGTATTCGGTTCTGTTTTACCACCATAGCTTTGATCATCCCTGGAAGGACATTCGAACTATACGAGCCATCAAGACAACCTTGAGCGAACTTCAAAAAAATAGGAACGGCCATCTTTCTGCACAGCCAAATCAGTAAGCTGGAAATCTTTCAAGCGAAGGAACTCACGTGTTCCATAAGCTCCCGAAGCCCATGATACTTCAGATATAACTCGCCAAGTTCTGGATTGCGATATGCTTTTGGCACATGTTTCATTGCCTCCTCCTTCGGCATTGGTCGGTTAATCCCAACCTGGAACGACCGAAGCTTCCACAGCTTTTGGCACTCGCTACATGGTAATGGGATATCATCGTCTCGCACTGGGACATCCCGTAAGCAAGCCGCAGAGAACACAGCACCGAGTGAGTGGACATTCTTCCATTGTTGAAGCATTATTTCACGTCGCAAGACCATGCGCTGCTGCTCTTTGTTAAGCGCAATCCAACGGTCTTCAAACAAATCAAGGGAAATTCGTTGGCGAGATGGGGCACCACCACCAGGAACAGAGGTGCGCAGGAGAGATAACGCAATCTTCTCATTAGACTCATGGGTTAGACCTGGACAAGGTCGGGGTCGCAGCGGCAGTGATGGTGGTGCAGTATGCAGAGGCTGCCGTTGCTTGGCCGTAAAGCCAAACGACAGAAGAGACTTGGTCTTGAGCTGACTTCTCTGGTTTTTCTGGCAGATAGCTGATGCTCGATGTTGTCGCCATTGTCGCACATCGTATAGAGCTCGCATCTGAATCCATCGAGCACACTGTGAACAGCGAACACTACACAGATCGTCATCCTTGAACTCTGCGGTCGAATCATCTGCTTGAATTTTCGCTCGAAAGTTGGCAAGACGGGCTGCATTGGCGACAAATTCTGAATGGTCCGAGTGGGCTTTGAGACGTTTCTGTTTCTCCCATGAGGATCCAACACGAGGAGCAGAGCGTCGATATGGCTCAAATTCGTGGGCCGGAGCATCATCATTGTTGTCATACTGTATCGAAACACCAACATCAAAGAAAGCGTCGTTACTATCATCAATAGTAAGAGGGGGAGAGGAATGGTCTTCAGAGGCAGCATCGATGATATTGAACGATGAATCAGATGATTGGTTTGGCGTAGTGGGGCGTGAGGATGGCCACGAGCATGAAGTGATAGATTCAGCTGGAGTTGATGGTTGAAGTGGAGACGAGCTTTCGAAATCGCTATGGCTAATTTCAACATAATTTTCCTAATGAGATGCGTTAGTTGAGTATATAAGAATGTAAGTACCCGTACCTCAATTTCTTCATGGTCGGAAAAACGATCCGCCAGTCGGACAAACCATAGTAAACGATGCCGGACCGCATGTTCAGCAGACCAATTATCTTCATTGAGAAGTATATGGGCAAGAAGTGATAGAACGACAACACCGCAAGAGTGACTATCATTCTGCTTGGGTGATGGGAAGTTAGGCTTGACGACTGAGAAGGGCGGACAATTGGGAATGAGTGACGTCAACCACCACCGGACTGTATTCAGTTCGTTGGTTGGTATAGCAGCATTCGGAAGTGAGTCCGCAACAGAGAGTGTACACGTCCGAAGGTCAATTTTGAGAAGAGACCAATGCGAGTCACGAACATGAAGCGGAAGGAACACTATGCTTGCAGTCCCATCCATAAGAGCTTTGTCGACAAGTGAAAGCCGTTGGGGAGTATAAAAAGGTGCATTGCGATGTGCGACACGTAGCATTTGGAGGAATAAACAGTTTTGCAGATAGACAGTTTTTGGCTGAGGTAGGCAACCATCGATATACGCAGCACCGGCATTGATCATTTCATCATCAAGCCATTCACTGCTCAAGAACCCAATGAGATCTTGTGTTGTGAAATTCCCGGTACGACTGAGATCGGGCACTGGACCATCCCACGGCATGAATTCCAAGATATCCTCACAGGATTGGACAAGGTCACGACAATTTGTTGGGGCAGCTTCGAGAAATGCTTTTGCGGCTTGCAGACGGCGATGCTTAGTCACAAAGCTGTCGTATACTGCAAGAAGGTTCTCGGTCCACAGTGGGAATGACTGACGAGGAAAGTCGGGAAGAGATATGGAAAGTGCGCCAGACAACCATGCATTATTGAACTTGGCACGTAATTCCGGCAGTAAATCCAGTGAGGCAGCAAGTACATCACGAGTCGGTTCAGCAGTAGGAGGATGGGTAGTGAATGTAGCAAAGCGGTCTGATGAGGAATAGTGTCGTGGCGAGCAAGGCATTGCGATTATTTGCGCAGCCGGAGTCGATGGTGGGGGCACAATTGAAGTGATGATACGACTTGGGGACGTTGCGAGCACTGTCCCGTGCCTTTCGGACCTCCATTGGCATTTTCTCGTTCCATATCTTGCCCAAACCAATCCATTCAGCGGGCAAAAAAGATGCGAGATCTTCGCCATCGTCCGAATTCACATCAATTACGCCAGCATCCGAGTAGTGAGGGGAATGTGGGTTGGGGGCCTCGGGGCCACCACCTGCACAACGAGAGTGACCAAGAGGGATATTTCGGGGTGTCTGAAGTATTCCGGACCATGGAATATGTGTCGAAGTCAGTTTTGCAAAGGACTCGAGGCGTGTGCATTTGTAGGCTGCGTCGAAAGAAAAGGGGACAGTGTTTGAAGACCATGAGCTGGGTGAATAAAGTAAGTAAGCAACGATGTTTAAGATAGCTGATGAACGTACAACGTGAAGACTTGTTGTGGTATTGACTGGGTGTAGTGCCGAGAAGTAAGGAGCTGGCATAGAACCAGTCGCTCTTGAGGATTATAGATACCGTATTGGTGCATTCGGTCTCGTCGAAGATGTACTATATGTGTGCGGCTGTAGCGCACCGACAACCCATAATTGGACAGTGCAGAGTAGTAAGCTGAGAACGATATAAGAATGTGCCATAAAAAAGGGCCGCAAAAGAAGCTTACAAATAGTCCAGACGACGGTGAGGATTTCGGCACAGAGGATACTCGCTGCAGCGGCAATTGTAGACGGCTGGACTTGTGTCTCCCTCGCCAGGCATTTCAGAGTAGATACAGTGCTCTCCTGGGAGAAGAGAGCGGTTATGGAAATGATTATGGCCGTAAAAACAAGGAGTGGTCGTTCATATGACCGGGCAAAGGAATGTCGTGAAGGTGGTCGAAGGAAAGTCGGTGAAAGTGGTTTATGCATGTGTCGGTCTGTAGTGACAGTCAATGGCAAGCTGAGAGAACCATGAAATACAGCACCTTTCTTTGCGCATGCTTAGCTTGAGGAGAGGTGTTCGTGGTATGGTAGTGCTGGAAGGAGAGAAAGCGGTTGTGTTGTGTGCTGTTGTGTGTCGCGAAACTATATATCGGCCGGCCATTTCTCGCGTACTCAAGTATCCTCTTTGGGCTAAGTTGATTATCTCGACTTCTGGACAAGAGAACAGGGTCTTACTTTGAGAGCCGAGAGGTTTACCTCTTTCGTGTTCGAGGTCGTGAGAGAATAGCGTAAATCAAATGGTTTTTGAGGTTTGAGTTGCATGATATAAAGATGTAAAGAGGTTGAAAAGTCGATATCGGAGAGATATTTGAGCGGAAGAGGGAACTTGGGTGGCCAACAAGCAATAGTCGAGACAAGGCCGTGACGCTGAGTTCATATTCTATACCCAGCACATTCCACGCTATCCACTACAAGTTCGGGGCGATCCAGCCGCCGCCCGATTTCCGTGAGCGCGTGAGCTGGTTCGAGCGAGAGCCAAGGCGAATGCTTGTTCGAGTAAACAGGGTGTGACGTTTTCGTCACGCCAAAATGCCGGACCAGATGCCGACTTGTGAATCGGACATTCGCTCTGACTGCCCAGTTTAGCCATCATGTGATATCGGACACAACTCAGGAAAGGACCACTTCTAACCGCACAATTATCGGACACAAAGGCCTTTTTGGGGCCATTTCTATCCGCATAAATATCGGACCCTTAGGCGCATACGCAGGGGGCCTGATGGATGATCATGATATTCAGCAATCACTTCTGGGCAACGACTCGGATGAATCTGGAACATATTTATTAGACTCTCTATGCTTCCAACTAGTCCTTGCTCGGTCGCAGTGGTTCGACGCGCGGCAAGTGAACCCAAATGCCTGCCGACTGGACCAGGAAGGATTGCTCACTACCGTCTCCCTTGAAGACGTCAGTAAAAGTGGGAAATAAACGGCTATACTTACAATCATGTTAGTGGGGAAGCCTGGGTCGAATGGTACAACACTCTCGAGGTACTTGATCTGCTCGGGCGAAAGATCGATGTCAAGCGCTTCAATGTTGGCGACAAGGTGCTCGATTTTTCGGCCTCCAATGATGGGGAAGCAGTAGGGGGCTTTCTGCATCACATAGGCGATTGCGACTGTCGGTGGGTCAGTTAGAGAGTTGGAGATGAGGAAATATGTGTACTGGCTTGGATAGACTTGGCGCCCGACCTCAGCAGCGACTTTCTCGAGAGCACGTGATATCTTGACTTCGTTTTCGTTGCGTTCCCAGTCTGGGCCGAAGAGGGCGCGGCCCTTCTCGCCGCTCTCGCGACGGACTTGCTCTTCAGCATCGGTTCGAATCTTTCCCGCAACGAGAACATCCCATGGTGCCAATGCCATGCCTGTTAGTCATGTAAAAGCGAGAAAAAGTTGGAGCATGAGACGCACCATGAGCACGAGCCATAGGAATGATCTCACGCTCAAAAGAGCGTTCGAGGATGTTCCATCGACCTTGGTAGATGACAAACGGTGACTTCCCGTGGTCTTTCGCGTAGCGGTTGGCCTCGGAAACGACCCAGGCCGGAGCGTCTGAGATGCCGAGGTAGAGGACTTTGCCTTGGACAACAAGGTTATGAAGACCGTTCATCACTTCTTCGATGCTCGTGTCCCAATCCCACCAATGGACGTAGAGGATGTCGATATACGAGGTGCGGAGCTTCTTGAGACTGGCTTCGACGCTGAGATGCATCGATTTGACGTTGTTGCCGGCGTGGTTGGCCTTGTTGAGGAAGCCTGGTTTGCGCTGCTTGTACAGGGCAGTGTACTGATAAGCGATGAGCTCGTGGTTAAGGAAGAGGAGAGCACGCCTGCCTTGGTTGCGATGACCATCTGGTCGCGGATGTTGCGCTGCTCCATCCATTCGCCCAGAAACTCCTCGGACGATTCGTCTTGACTGTCGATCACAATGAGATTGAACACTTGAACAACGATCAGGAGACTTACTAGCCGTTCGCGGTGTCGATGAAGTTACCACCCTTCTCCGCAAAGGCGTCGAGCAGTTTAAAGCTCGATTCCTTGTCCATTGAGCCCATTCCGAGCTTCGCCCATTTGTCGCCAACGCTCATCGCGCCAAGTTGCAGAGGAGAGACATGAATACCCGCATTGGGGGAAAGAGTTCGGTAATGGGCAAGCTTAGTCGCCGCAGGGATAGGAGCCTCCATGAAAGACATGTTGAGAGATGTGCAATGATACTGTGGAAAGGATTCCTCTTTGCTCTTTTATACCCATTTCTCGGGGTTGCCGGACGCGTCAGGCCTTGCCGTGTAGCCATTAGAGTCAGCTGAATCACCTCGGTGAGAAGAACAAAAGCAGGCGAGACATCCAGCGGCGGGCGTCCGAGAATACGAACCAAAGTGACAAAATGGGTAGAACGGCCTGAGAGCCGCTTTTGATCCGATGCGTTAGTCAAGTTGGTGTACGTCAGGTTCTTCAGTTCGAGAAACGTTTTTGTGTGCGCTTTAACTCGCAGGGTCGCTTTTAAGAAACTACTTCCTTGGGATGAAAAAGTTGTTTTAATTACTAATATTTTGCCATCAAAAGTACATTCTTTTTTCATCACCCTTCACTGGAATTGAATTTTTTTTTGTCTGGAAAAGTCAAAGAAAAAGGAAAATTGACCTTTCTAGGACTTGAAAAATGTGGGGGGATAAATAGAGAGAATCTAAGTTTTGCACCTGATGTTGAATTTGAAATTGACTGAGCAAAACATTTTCGAATATGTATTGATTATCCCAGATAGACCTCTCAGGCTGAAAAGATTTCATATTCCAACAATACTTGGTCTGTAATTATTTAATGAGGTTGTGCTTAGTATACTACCTAATAGCATTGGCCTCCCTTCAACCATTTGAACTTGAGGCTTGTGACAATTTGGCAGAATTAATATGCAATCCAGGCCCTATGCTCAAAGGAGGGATTGGAACCAGAATTTAGCGGTGAATTGTGATCTGTCACTGGCAGAATTGTCAGAATTGACCTACAAAATTTCTCTTCTTCAAGTTGGCCAGAGCACTTGTGATAGTTTTTTCTGGCATTGTGCTCATCAGGACAAAGGTATTTGTTCAACTCCATTTTACCTTCCCTTTCAAGTATAATATGAAGGAAAGGGAAGGGGCTACATATCATTTCATGGTCCATTCATTACACTTTATTCAACATTTAACTGAGGAGTTCAACTCGAAGCATCATGGTGTCAGATGAGCATGGAGCAAGTGCTTATATCAAGCCTGACTTGGTCTCAAAGGCTCGATGCGAGGTAAGGGGACCCAGATGCCGGCAGACTTAGTCAGGAAATGTTGTTCAGTGCCATTGCCCTTTCAATCTGTCAGTAGAGCAACAAAAGGGAGCAACTTGAAACTCACAATCATGGAAGTAGGAAAGCCTAGGTCAAGCGGGACAATACTCTCGAGGTACTTGATCTGTTCTGGCGAAAGGGAGATGTCAAGCGCTTTGATATTGGCGACAAGGTGCTCGATTTTGCGGCCTCCGATGATAGGGAAGCAGAAGGGAGCTTTTTTGCAACACGTAAGCAATGGCAACTAGGAGTTGTAGGTGAGTTGAACAATAACGGGAAGCAAAAATCTGTGTACCGGCTTGGATAGACTTGGCTCCGACCTCAGCCGCCACCTTTTCTGTTGGTATATACTGTAGTTAGTCTGCGTGTCTGCAGAGACGTAGCTACTTATTGTAGTCACATGATATGGATCTTGGCTTTTCCGCCATCTTCTTGCGCTCATCTCAGAGTCCGGTCTCCGTTGTGTACCGACAGGTTATGGGCCCCGAGCTCCTCTAACCCCATCTAAGAGTCTATCCCATCTAAGAGCCCCCTTACACACCTTATCCACCCCGATCTTCCACCCCTTCCTTCTCTCTTCCTACCATCATGACGACTGCTACCACTGGCTTCCTCGCACTTGCCAAGGACATCCCCAAGCTCTCTGTCAACAAGGCTGAAGCCTGGACCTTTTGGAAGGATGAAATGGTCAACACTGTGTTCGCTGCTGATGGTGTCACTAATGGCATTGTCGAAGGCACAACAACGCGTCCAACGCAGGCGGCTGAGGCAGCCGAATGGGATAAGCGGAACACAATTGCTGCAGCTGTTATTCGCGCCCTCACAGATCCAAATACGCGTTCAATCTACGCAAAGGAGAATGGGGGGGGCAGCAATTTTTGCGGCACTGTGCAAGCGTTTCGACAAGTCCACCTTCACCACTCGTTCCCGCGGCTCGTGCTGCTTTCCATCGCTGTCAGCATGATCCATCTCTCCCCATTTCCGTCTATCTTGACCTCATCACGTCCCTCCGCGATCGTCTGAATACACTTCTCCCCGACAACGAGAAAGTGTCTGACACTTACCTCAAGGACGTCATGCTCACTAATCTCCATTCATCCTATGGGGCCGCAAAACTCAATCTCCTGGGTTCTGCCTCTGGAGAACCAGATCTTGACCAGTGCAAGACTATCTTGTCATCTGCTGGTCCTGATTTCGACGTTCAAGAGGAGGCTAGCAAACTTCTTGAGTCGGCAGGTGCTACTATCAAGACGGAGCCTGTCGAATCCGCATACGCTGCTCGCGCTACGCGTCAACGCGACACGCGGTACAAGAACTTTGGTACTGCAATTGCGACAGGGGGAGTTTCCGGTTCTGCCCCCAGAGGGGGAGTCGGTACCACTGGTTCTGGGGGAGCCACCGGTTCTCATCGAGGCGAGGGTTATGTTGACCAGCAGGGCAACCGCTGGTGCGATATGTCCATGGATGGATGTCATCGTTGCGGTGGGCGGTCACACAAGGCAGCGTGCTGCATCAAGGACATGCCATCCGAAGTCAAGGACTGGTGCCTCAACCGTGCATATGAGACGACCCACCTTGCCGCAGAATCCATCCAGCCCGTCACAACATACTTCGTTCAGGAACCCGCTCCAACGCCCGCACATGGACTTTACGCAGTATCCGACACCCCAGAATATGGAGGTCAAGGCTCGTTTGAGATGGTTGACGATGACTTTGATGCCTAAGTACATGTTCTCTGTCTACGCTTGTCTCTTCCGCCCTGCAGAGGGGGAGTGTTGGTATATACTGTAGTTAGTCTGCGTGTCTGCAGAGACGTAGCTACTTATTGTAGTCACATGATATGGATCTTGGCTTTTCCGCCATCTTCTTGCGCTCATCTCAGAGTCCGGTCTCCGTTGTGTACCGACATTTTCGAGAGCGTGCGATACCTTGACTTCGTTTTCGTTACGCTCCCAGTTGGGGCCGAAAATCGTACGGCCCTTTTCTCCGTAATTTGCCCGCAACGAGCACATCCCATGGCGCCAACGCCATACCTGTTGGTCTTGAATAGGACTCCAAGATTCATAGAGAAGCTATACCGTGAGCACGAGCCATAGGAATAATCTCACGCTCAAAAGAGCGTTCGAGGATATTCCATCGACCTTGGTAGATGACAAACGGTGACTTCCCGTGGTCTTTCGCGTAGCGGTTTGCCTCGGAAACGACCCAAGCTGGAGCATCTGAGATGCCGAGGTAGAGGACCTTGCCTTGGACAACGAGGTTATGAAGACCGTTCATCACTTCTTCGATGCTCGTGTCCCAATCCCACCAGTGGACGTAGAGGATGTCGATATACGAGGTGCGGAGCTTCTTGAGGCTCGCTTCAACGCTGATATGCATTGATTTGATGTTGTTGCCGGCGTGGTTGGCCTTATTGAGAAAGCCTGGCTGACGCCGGTTGAATAGAGCGGTGTACTAGCAATCGGTGAACGGTGAAACGCTGTGAAGAATGGCTTTACCTTGGTTGCAATAACCATCTGGTCACGAATGTTGCGCTGCTCCATCCATTCGCCCAGGAATTCTTCGGAAGATCCGTCTTGACTGTTGACTCATTTCAATGGAAGCTAGCACCGGAACGACGCGCAGGAAACTCACTAGCCGTTCGCGGTGTCGATGAAATTACCCCCCTTATCTGCAAAGGCATCGAGCAACTTGAAGCTTGTTTCCTTGTCCATCGAGCCCATTCCAAACTGGGCCCATTTGTTGCCAACGCTCATTGCGCCAAGCTGCAGAGGAGACACATGAATGCCCGCATTGGGGCAGAGTGTTCGATAATGTGCAAGCTTTGTCGCCGCTGGAACGGGAGGGTCTATGAAAGACATGTTGCGACGGTGAACTGGAAAGCATTTCCAGTTTCCTTCGCGCTTTTATACCAGTTTCCGTTGCCGAATACGTCAGCCCCCCTGCCGCGTGGCCATTGAGGTCGTCAGCTCAATTAGCTGGGTGAGAATGAAACAAAAGTATCCAGCGGCAGCCAGCGGCGAGAGTCCAAGAAGCTGAACACCAGTGAGAGAACGGAATGAGAGCCGATGTGTGAGTCATATCAACACACGTCACACGATAAGATCAAACTAAAGTCTAAGATAAGGGAGGATGTCAATGATGCCGCGAGCTTTTTTCTTATAACTCATTGAGCACCACTCACATGGCCATGTATTGTACACTCAACGAGTAGTAGCAGCGTGTCGTCATACCTGTAAATACAAGCCTTCAAGTAGACAACAAGTAGACGCAGGTCAATGAGACACGTGACAGGATTCCTTCTCCCTTTCGACCGACGAACACGATGCTGTCGACTACATGACAATTCATTGTGCCCACACCTGCTCCTTCCATGAGCCAAGTACGTCAACATAGTTTATACTGATCTTTCGTATATTTAGCTTCTGACAGCTACCACCTATCCCTCTGTCGGTTCGGGAGGGTTGGGCCAGAAGTCAACCTCCCACGACCCATCATAATCTAGACAAACGACAACATCCTCACGGACATCCAACCCCCCCTCCACATGTACACTCGGCTGTTTTCTCTCCAGAAAGCAGTCCGAAAAGCCGTGGACTTCCAACGCCGCCTCCACCAAATCTCGGCCCACCTTTGAATGGCCGGAACGATGGGGTGCTGATTCGCCGTCCTGCTCCCAACACTCGTAATCTCCCACCTGCAGCCAACGCACCACAGTTTTTCACGATGGACGGCCGGGCAATACCCCAAACGGTAACCAGCCCATCTCAACCACCCACACGGATTACAGCAAGTCTGCCGCGCACCGCTCAGCACTCCCCGCCCATGTTTGCCTCCCCCCAGACGATTTCATCATCGCCAGACCTCGCTATCACCCGTGTCCAGCCTACTCCACAACCCAGACCCTCAGCATACGACACACTCAGCACAGTTGTTGCCGACTTTCGTGCAGAACGAGAGGCAATGCAACAGGAGCGGAAGAAGCTGGTCGCGGAAAACGCATCACTGAAACAAACCAACTTTGCGTTGATGAAGTCAGAAAATGAGGCGCGGGCGCGGATGCATGCTTTGGAAGAGCAGCTGGAGCGGTCAAGAGCGGAGCGGGAACAAGCGCATAAAGCTTTTGTTGACGCTTCGGCTGGGCGGCATAATGACGGTATCGCGTTTGCGAAGGAGCGACAGTGGCTTAACCAGGCCCTCCTTTCTGAGCAGCAAGTGCGCGCAAGTGCCGCGCAACGAGCCCAACTGACTCTGATGGAGAACGATCACCATGCCAGAGCTACAATTGCGGAGTTGCAGCAGAGAAATGCCCGTTTACAAAGCGACTTGAATGCTGTTGGACGAGACCGAGAAAGTTTGATGAGGGAGAGAACGGAGCTTCAGGATCGTCTTCGTTTGCTAGAGGTGCGTTGTTTGCTTAGGCTTTGGTCTTTTTTCCTGACACGACGCGACAGCTCCAAATTTCACAACAACAAACAACAGTGAATCCAGCGCATCTACAAGACGGTGTAAAATCCGAGCCGGTTGCCCCATCTATTCCCCTCGCAGGCCCATCGTCCGATAACTGGCAGTCCTCGTCGTCATTTTTCAGCTTCGAGCCTTCATCTCCTCGAAAGGCCAAGCGGTCTCGTGCTGAATACGAGGATCAGAATGTAGAAGAATTCAGCCTCGGACCAGAGTTTCCTCGCCTGGTTCCTATCTCGAACGTCGGTGTCGCAAATAGCCCGAGTAATTGGGTCATGGCGATTCGAAAAACGCAGGAGAATAAGCCGGCCGCAGGAAGTTGATACCTGACCGTAGGGTCATTTGTGCCACTATCCACCCAACTCAAGATCTTGGTTCCCCATCTCATCGAGGTCATTGTCAGTCGACCACAGCGCCAAGGAGGGGCTGTAAAGACTCGCAGGTCACTGTCAAGGTCGTCGATGGCCATCTAACACTAGCGAAGCATTGGATTTTCGCAATTATTGGGCCCTTTTGAGCTTAAAACCACGACTTGTTGTGGTACAGGCATGTCCAACGACGACATGCTGCATTATTGGAAATTCGTGGCGCGTTGGTCAAGCTGTGATGCTTTTACATACTAAAGCCTTCTTTACATCTACATGAATGTATTTCCCCTAGGCTCACGTTGGCGTACCTAGTCTTTATTTCATCAGCTTGTTCTATTCTGGTGACCCAGCGGCTAAAAATAAAAGTACAGGCTTGAGCGAGATTCAGGTCAGTATCGTGGGAACGGAATAACTCTCTTCATCCAATTTTCATCCATTTCCGTCGTCAACCGCTCACGCTTGAATCATCTCCAGGTACATCTCAGAAGTATGTGTGGGCCGTCGAGCCTTATGTGCCATCGTTATTCCGTTACATGCCTTAGGCCTCAGGGCTTCAATGACCAACACACTGGCACGAGCTACCTCGAATGGCTCGATTCTAAGAAAGCCCGTGGCTACTTCAAGTTATCGGTGTACCCTTCTACACCCTGGCGGTAGATTCGTAAGTAGTCGGGACATTCAGCTTTCCAAGGCTTGTTCTGATTCTTTTACAGCTGTAAATGGGAGAACGTGATTTCTGTCGCAGAGGAATGGTCATCGGCGTTTCGCCAATGTGTCTCGCCCAGTTATTACCCACGTCCTGTGCCTCGAAAGCTCTCAGGTCGAAATATGCCTCTCTTTGTGGTGCCTTCGGATGCTCTTTTCGCTCATATAAAGAGGCATCCCAGTGCACTGATCCTCATCCTCCTTCGGACTCCCCACTGCAATGAGGAAAACAGCAGCCTTCCTACTCCTCCTAGGCCATGCGCTCGCCGCTACGGTCAACTTCGACATAAACGTCAGTGGGACTCCAATCTATCGACGGCCAAGTTGTTTACGCGTCCATTGCAGGTTCACAACTCTGTCGAGAGCCCAGACGGCTTCCCTCGTTCATCCATTGTTGCGGGGCAGTTTGGTGGCGTGCCTATCGTGCTCAACAAGGGCGACTTCGTCAACATCAATGTTACGAACACCCTCACGGACCCAACCATGCGTCGGTCGACTTCAATTGTGTGTTTTTACTTTTTCTCGCGTGAAGCTCACTAATTTTATTCAGCATTGGCATGGTCTTTTCGTGAGTTGGTTGCGGACGACGATGGAATTCTCTGACACTTGTTGTAGCAAGACAGAACAGCGAGTGAAGACGGACCGTCATTCGTCAATCAGTGTAAGATTGCCTCAAATTTTTCCACTTCTCTTAACGTAGCCTGCAGGTCCCATTGCTCCAAACAATTCGTACGTCTACAGCTTCAGCACGGGAAATCAATCTGGCAGTGCGTTCCGACCTAGTTTTATGTTTCGTCGCTCACCTTTCCGTTCCAGCCTATTGGTATCACTCCCATCTCAGCACTCAGTACGCCGATGGCGGTAAATTCCCCTTTCTTGCTTGTTGCCTAAGCTAATGTCTTTCTAAAGAACGCGGTACCTTCGTTATCTGTATGGTCTATGCTTTTGAATTTTCCGTGATTAATAGTTGACCAGACGATCCGGAGGACCCACTTAGAGACCTCTACGATGTCGACGATGCTGGTACCATCATCACCCTGGCTGACTGGTACCACACGCCGGCTGAGCAGCTCATGAACCAATTCAAACAGGACGATGTGACACCCGTTCCTGCCTCTGGCCTTTTCAATGGCGTTGGGGTCAGTTCATTGCTTTCCAGTTGAATTCAAGTATATTCAACTTCTTCAGCGTTTCATCGGTGGCCCCGCGATCCCTTGGGCGGTGGTGACTGTAGAACAAGGAAAGCGATACCGTTTCCGCGTCATCGACATCTCCGCATTCTCTGCATACACCGTTTCGGTCGATCGTGGGTTTTCCTCACCGGTTACTCACTAATACTCTCGTCTAACCCTCCTCCAGAGCACTTAATGAGCATCATAGAAATAGACGGCATCGAAACTGTTCCACTCACCGTCACCAGCTTCGAAATTCACGCAGCACAACGCTACAGCTTCGTCCTCAATGCAACGCAGCCGGTTGGAAACTACTGGTTCCGTGCTCCGATGACTGTGGCAGGAAGCAACCCAATTCGTGAGTGTACACTCAATCCTCTTGTTTTCACGACTAACTAACCGGAAACAGTGGACAAGGAAAATGTCAAAGGAATATTGCGATATGTCGGCGCCCCTGTACAAGACCCGACTAGCTCTGCAGTCGTTGTTCACCCACTCGCCAAAGGCGGTGTCGCTAACGCTGCACCGGCTCCTCTGGAAGAGTACCAACTTCAAGTAAGCAGCTTTGAATTCCCAGTTTATGACTAAATACCCTTTAGACTCTGATCGACCCCGGCGCACCAGGAGGAAGTGCTCCTGCTGACCATGTCATTGACCTTCAGTTCGACGAGGTCAGTATACTTATTTTAGCTGTCTCGTCCCATGTTCAAGCCTTGTGCAGGCTGGCAAAGGTACCTGGGAAATCAACGGTATTTCGTATGTCCCTCCAGATCTCCCGACACTCCTCAAGATCATAAACGGAGCTACCGTCGAATCTGACTTCAACGTTTCTGAGCATACGTTCGTTTTGAAGAACCAAGAGGTTGTCGAGCTGCGCATTCACGGTGCTGACCATGGAATCACCCATCCGTTCCATCTTCAGTGCGCTAGTTCCTTTGGTCTTTGGTTGACTGCTAATCGTGATGCAGCGGCCACGCTTTCGACATCGTTCAGAGCGCGTCTGGGCCCGTCAACTTCGTTAACCCGCCACGCCGAGACGTTATCGCTGTCGACCAAGGTGGCGTGGTTATCCGCTTCCGGGCCGACAATCCCGGACCCTGGTTCTTGCACTGGTCAGTTATTGTCGGTTTGTCGACCTGAATCGCTCCCTCACATTATGCAGCCACATCGATTGGCACTTGGAAGCCGGTCTTGCCGTGGTCTTTGCCGAATCTCCCCCAGAAGAGCGCGAGGGTCCCCAGTCGCAGATCATCAAACAAGAGTGGCTCGACTTGTGCCCTGCTTACGATGCTCTTCCTCCTGGTAGGCTTCCTTGCGAGCCTGATGATATATTATCTGATGTGTTTGCTGCAGAGTTCCAGTAAGCGGTTGAGCCAATATTTAGTTCCTTTAGACGCTCATTGTATTCGCGAAAATCAATTATTATTTGCACGTGGACACCAGCTTGGAATTCGCAAGTGTTTCGACGACTATATATGGAAATATTACTGTACAAGAAGACCGTACTTGAGCTACTACTAATTGGAGTCAACAGCCGCGAAGAACACCTAAAAAGTTGAGTAGGTCAGCCAGCATCCCATTCCTCGAAGAAAAGAAACAGAGAAAAGAAAAAGAGTCATTTAACGACTTAGCGGGTTATCGGTGTCCTTTGACGCCCATTCGATGCTTGGTGAGCCCCCGTCCGTACGCCCCGTTGGAATCTCACAGGAGACCTGCCGGCCAGCATCAGCCTGAGCGATGCAAATTTAAGACGCGACATCCTCGATCCGAAACCGCGGCGGGCGCACTGCGACAGTCGGGCTCTTGCCGGTCGGACTCCAGCCATTGATCGCCTGACACAACACAGTCTTCTCACTTGAGTCACTAGTGTCCAAGGGTGAGTGGTCGTTCTCAACGATGATGGAGGCAACTGACCGCTTTGGAATTTCATCTCGCAGAATGGTCCTGTCCTGATGTTGCTGAGACCGTGTGTGTAGGGACTATGGCTGGGCCTGCTTCGGTTAAGGGTAGCATGTCGATGAATGGTTGGTCGGTGGTTGGTTGGTGGATTGGTTTACGAGTGTGTGCGAAAAAAAGAAAGAGAGGCAGAGGTAGTGGATGGTGAACGACGTGGTGGTCCCAGTCTCGATGGACAATGAATAGGAATAGGTGGTTGATAACCGACCACCACGCGAACGATGGGACGATGCCCGTAGAGAGAGAGAATGGGTGGATAGCTGACTGCCTACTCACCAGTGTCGAGCATGAGTACAATGTTGACGACGATGAGTCCGATCTGAGCATGGTGAGCGAGCATCGTGTAAGAAGGTATGCGACACCTACGTCGAGTGCTGTTGAGGGTCGTGGAACGGTCAGTTACTTAGGGAGCGGTGGAGCGAGTTCGAAGAGAAGATGAGAGGACAAGAGGCTGTTGATCACGTTGCAAGCTGGCACGCCTTTTATACTCATACCCATAGACGCCCACACCGGGCGCCAGAGATGTCGCCGATAGAGTCATCGAACAAAAAAAGAAGGCGTGTGGCCATCGATGTGTGGGTGTGCGACCAAATTTCAACAGCTCTTCACAGCGTCGGAGTCAGCGTTGAAGCTTCCAGAACCGTGGGTTGGTGGTGTTCTTGATTACTAGGAGGACAGATAAATCCGAGTCGCCCACTGCCACTAAAGTGGAATTTGGGTCGGATTGTTCCACCGAAATTCAACAGGGTGCCAGGGTAAGAGAGTAGGCAGACTTAGCGCATTACAGGAGCGCTTGGATGGGGAGAACAACAGCAGTGACGAACGGGACAATGGAGAAGAAGGCTAGGTATGCGCCGTCACGGTCACGTGTCACCATCGCGTCAAGCCTTTACCGAGACTCCCATAATCCACTGGCGACACTTGCTTACTTTTCTCGCGTCTTTGCAGGAACACTACTCGCTGTACCGCTAGAGCCCCTCTGGTCAAGACCAAGCCCTTCACCGGCAATATCCTACCGATTGTTCAGTACCGAGCACTAGATTTTTGGATTTCAGTCTTAATACCGCCTCACCTCGTGCTATAGCGACTTGACGCCTCTCGCCAAATAACATTTCGTATCGACCACAAGCTCAAGCTCCAGATGGTGTTCTATTTCATCAAACTCTTTTCGTTCATACTTGCGACTTTCACGACTATTGCCAACACACCTGTCATCGTTCCGCCACTGGGTCTGCAACTCGATCAAGCCTTGACTTCCTATGCACGCCTAATTGATGGACTGAAAAGTGTTGTCAATGCCACATCGCACTCAGCGCTGGCAGCTCCATCTATTCCTCAGGCTGTTCTCTGCCGCATTTACCTTGCCATTCAACCCACCTGGTCGTGTCCTCGTCATTCGCCGTTCTTTTGCGTTGAAGATGGTCTTCCTTGGAGCTTAGGCAGTGTTTGTTCGGCCCAAACGTCTCTTCAACGAGCAGCCATATGTCTCGCAGCCCCTCCGCATCGTTCCCTCAACTACGAGCCGCCGTTGTGGTCACGTCTCATTATGGGTCTCTTGTCCCGCTTGCCCCATGTGAAGAATGGTTTGGTGGCCATTGCCGTGCATATCTTATTCTGGGTGATTTTCTTTTCAATTTGTGTCATTGTCGGCTGCGCGGGGGTGGACTTGATATCGGTGTCTGTGACTTGGATTTTTAGACTCAGACGTAGGGAAATACTGCTCACAATGCTATTCCGACTGCTCTTCGGCCAAGGTCGCCAGCCAGAAGGACGCGGGGAGCATCCGCAATGGCTGCCCGCGATGGTGAAGATTGATCCGCTCGATCTCGCGCTTGGACAAATCAGAGAAAATGAAGGTACCGCGCACATTATCCATTCCCCCGCGCTCAAATCTCGCTAGGACAAGCCGCGATTGAACCATTCGAATTCGCTCTTCAGTTTCCGCTTGTGAACGTTGATGGTGAAGGTCACGAAGCACGTGAGTTTCCCTTCCTCTTCCCACCATGACACTTTGCCGATTCGACTTCCAAAGATCTTGTCGAGGAAGCAGCGGAGCACAACGAACGACTGCATGCCGCTTTGCTTCTGCTGTTGCTGTTACTGGCCGAGCAAAATCAAGGTCAGTCGATGTTTTTAGCAAGCCTTTCCCGCATGTTTTAATCTTACTTAGCTGGGCTCAATCTTTTGACTGCTGATGGAGCAAACGACGGAGAACCATGGCAGCTAAATGAAGAACTTGTTGAGAACAAGGACGATGCAGAAGGTGGTGAAATCGAAGCCATTCAGGCTGACGAATGTACGTTGCCTAGTTCATTAACCATGCACATACCAACTCCTCACTAGTGAATATTGCTCTTGACCCTCGCAAAAAGTATACTGGAGCCGGTCCGCTTGTTTCCGAGGAAGACAAGTTCGAAGAAAATGTTGCCGTAGAGGTTGTTCCCGGTACATTTATTTCCCTCAAAATTCGAGCTTTATTTATATCTTTTCCGATATGGAAGTAGACAATGGCCACGGACTGGTCAACTTGAATGGACACGAAGGTCTGTTGGTCCATTACCATTCATCACTCGAACATTGCTCAGTAGTTTGAAGACGCTGCCCCGCCTCCAGCCAGGCAAGAGGACTCGATAAAACATGTGGCGCTGGCGGGTTTAAATAAAACGGAGATTAATACCGTCGGTGAAGAGCTGGTTGCGGAGCAAGCTGCGGAGGGACAAGAGGCATCGACAGAAGCCATTCACAAAGGTGTGTCACCTCGCTTGTCGTTCTCACACATGCGCCAACCCATCTGAACCAGAAAAGGACATCGAAAACGCCGGTAGTCGAGGTGAGTCATATATCACAACGTTTCTCAAAGCGCCTCACCATTCGGCAGACATGCTCCCCTTTCCAGCCGATTTTTCGACCTCTTCATCTTCTATTCAGGAGCTGTACAACGCTGGAGTCAAGATTAATGTCCGGTTGGGTCGGTCGCGCGTCAATCCATTGCATTTCCCACCAGTCGAAATCATCATTCAATCGCCACAAGTCGTCTCTCAAGAGATATTACCGTTTGACAACTCAGACGTGTTTATTACAAAGCTTCCCGTTTCTCCAGCAACCGCGTTCCCTCTTGGCTCCCCATCGAACCCAGTGCAAGACCCTGTTTCCGACCCAGAAAGCCCCTCAGCCAGGCAAGTGGCTTCAGCGCAACCCAAGATAGTTGTACCCAAAAGTATGTGTCTCGGTTTTATCCAGCTGTTCTGGCACTGACAACTACCTTAGCAACCTCGAATGTCGGACCCGGTCTGGACTTGAATGGCAAAGACAGTGTCGGAGTCGATGGTACTTGTTACCTGTCTCTCTTCTGATTCGATCTGACTTGATTCTTCGTAGTCCAAACGAATCCAAATACATCTCCGAATCTGGACAGGACGGCAACGGAAGTAAAACTGAGGGCGGCGAATGCGCCTGCAAGGGTACAGTTGGCGCGATTTGGCTCCGTGGCTCCACGGGCGGATGAAGTTGCGGCCTATCATGTTGCCCCTTCGCTATTACGATCAACTGGGCCGTTTGCTTCAACAATGCCGATGTCCACCTCCCAATCTCAGCCTTTCTCCCCAACCACAACTCAAGTCGTTGGCAGCTCCACCAACACTCTTCACGTCCCTCATAATAGCTCTGCTTCTCAAATACGCCGTTCTACAGTGTCTGGTATGGTTACTGGTCCTTCGTTTCTTCGGATCCCATGGCAACAGCTTCCTCCGTCAGCCCACGCGCTAGGAAAGCGAGCAGATATAAACAGACCGGAACAACCTCCCATGGTCGTTGCTGCACCACACGATGTGACAACACAAGAAGAGCGTCCCGGAAGGAGACGATCAATAACGGAGGAGCCTATCGCCCGTTCTTCGATCGAGTTTGCGCGCCATCGTAGGGCAGCAACTGGCCAGCCTGTGCTTCCAGCTATCGGCGAGCGACATGTGATGGACAATAGCCGTGGTTCTGGTGGAAGTCAATCGGACAAAGAGAACATCAAAAGGAACGCAACGACATCGAATGCTACTGGTGCTGCTCCAAAAAGCGATGGCGGTTGGAGGCACAGAGATGAAGGGTTTGTGTAGGTTATTTTTGAAGACTGGATTTAGCTTGGGATACTTGCTACGTAAATGCACGGCACATTGAAGTCATTCTAAGAATCCGATAATCGATTGACGCGCGTCAGGGTGGGTTGGAGATCAAAATGCGTCCACATATCTCGTAAGCTTAACCTCGATGTCTGCCTCGACCTACCCTCCTCATGGACCGTTCTTGGGCATCATCAAACACTCATGGGATGCAATTGCGGTGGTGTATGCAGCCAGAACTGGCAAAATTCCTCGGATAGTAGCCAGATTACCCAGTGAAGAGCGTGAGAAGTGGATTCGAAGTGGTGCAGTCCTCATATTCAGCCTTCAGGAAAGCAACATTGCAAGGTGGACAGGTAAGTATTGCTAGTGCAGCAGTGACTTCTACTCCCAAACTTATAATCCCAGATGGTCATTCTTGGACTTCATCACGCACAATGGGAAACTTTACTGTATGTATTATTCAACATTTCCTTAGCGCCTTTTTGTCAAACCCTGCCAGATGTATCATGAAATTGACTCAGAAGTCAAGCCTCAAAAGAGGTGAGCTGGATTCTCAGCCACAAGTGGTATGCTTACCGCCCCTGGCATGCAGTTTTCCCATCTTCCATATGTCCAGTGGGGGGGAGGCCCCGGGCCCAAGACCGCTACTACCCAATGGCCTAATAAAAAAGGTCAGCACCCCATCTCCACCCATACAAATAAGCCAAGCTTTACAGACTATTACCTTGACAGTGGAGGGGGAGGAATATCGGGTGATTGCATACTACAAGGTTACAGACTACCAAGACCCCACCCTCAATGAGGTGAGCCACCACCCATGCTCAAATCCCATTTCATGAAGATTCAGAACACAGCCAACTTGAACCTCCAAGTACCCCAAAATCTCGACTGGCTGGCCAATCTCAATCTACGCCTGTCGCCCCAGTTGGAGAGACAAGCAGATGGTAAACTGGTGTGCCAGTATGTGCCAATTTATATATATATATGCCTGATGACTAATTGAGAACCAGCAACTTGTCTCTGCTGTTGACTGAGTCCACGAAGGATCCATGGGCATATGAGTCAAAAAGTAGGGCAAAGACACACCACACCTTATGGCAGAGCAATGCCACCCAGGCTCCATCCCTGGACATAGGCTTGGCTACCACTGCAGTGGCGGAAAAGGATCAGAACCGCAGAGAAGAACCCATGAGTTGGAATTTGGATAGACATTGGCACAACCCACCACTCCAAGAACCAGAAGATGAGACTTCCCCCTTCTTGGAGTATCTGAACATACCCTTCAGCACGGATGGAGAGTTAGGGGTGCAATCAGATGAGGAGGTACGTACCTAGGACATGGTAGGTATATGATGAGTGAATTAGAGAGATATTCCTGCCAGTGAAATGCACGGGAAGTGCCAAAACACTTCAGGCAAGAAGAAAACAGGGCAGCGTCAGTTTAGATAGGCAAGACTGGGGAAAATCAACAAACGTGTGACGTTACGCGTCGGGAAGGACGAGACAGGTATGATGTTATCATACCTGCAATGATCCCAACTGACCCCCTTTCCGCCGAGAAGAAGCTAGATGAACATCACCAAATGGTATGGCCGGTGGGCCCCCCAAAATTGTAGGGCCAAAAAATAAGTAGGTGGGGAAATAGCCATTTCCGAGTCATCAGTATCTGCTGCTCTGCGATAAAATAGCAAGGCTAGACAAGTCATCAGAAGAATCGACGAGTGAAAGGAATTGTAATTTTATTGAAAAGAAGGGACAAGAAATAACTACTAGTACGGTACAGAAGCGCGTTGTGGATCGCGGAGCACCACTGGTGTCTCCGCAATTCCGAGTCGACGATAAAATAGCAAGGCTAGACAAGTCATCAGAAGAATCGACGAGTGAAAGGAATTGTAATTTTATTGAAAAGAAGGGACAAGAAATAACTACTAGTACGGTACAGAAGCGCGTTGTGGATCGCGGAGCACCACTGGTGTCTCCGCAATTCCGAGTCGACGAAAAAAGGGACAAGTCTCGACGGTTGGAAGTACACGGAGGTATCCCAATTCTCATAAGACTTGGATAGACTTGACGGTCGGACAACTTCAACAACAACTGTTGTCCGATTCTCAATCAAATCTGCAAAGGCCTCCTTCAGAACAAACTCGTAAACGACGGGATTCAAGACGGACCTTCCTCAATCACTCGACTCCAAGTTGAAGTCGCTGGTCTTGACGGTCGAAAGCTGATCGCGGGGCTGGAAATATGCGGTCGTTCGTCAGAATCGATTCTCAATCAATGCTCGCTGGTGGTAATGGTCGCAACTCGAGGGTCGGAATTTGATTCTCGCTCGAAACCTGCAGTCGGTGGGTTGACGGTCGAAAGCTGATCGCGGGGCTCAAAAGGCCGTCGTTCGTCAGATTCGATTCTCGATCAAGACTTGCTGCGAGTTTCGAGGATCGGGCGTCCAATTCTCGCTCGAGGGTTGGTGGGTCAGAACTTGACGGTCGGAGTTCAAGTCGGTCGAATAATGTCGTCCTCTATCGGCTCCGATTCTCAATCAAGACTGGCGCAGAGTTCGAGGGTCGGGTCTGATTCCCGCTCGAAAGCTGCTGGGGTGTGTGTGACTTGACTGTCGATACTGACATTGGGTTTGCCCGTCCCGATTCTCAATCAAGTCGAAGGATGTCGTCCATGGGTCGGAATTCAGGCAGCGAGGTGTCTGTCGGTCCAATTCTCGCATGGTCGTCATAATCAGTCGCTAGATGGTCGAAGTAGTCGTGAAATCTCTCTCTCCGAGTCTCTTGAGTCTCTTCGCATTCTTCGATTCTCGATCTAGCGATTGTGCAAATTCAAGGGTCGGTTATTCCGCCCCTTGCTCGAATGCTGTTGTTTCTCGACGGCGGCAGTAGAATGGCAAAGCCCACATAATGGCATATTCGCTAGCGAAAGGGGGTTGATGGGTAATGCGACATGACGATTCCAAGTAAGCCGATGCAATTGGGCGTCCCCGTATGGTGGTCGTGCTTTGCCGTGCACGTCGCGTCGATTACAGCCCTGTTATGGACTGTTCAGTATCGGATGCACCCTTGGAATTGTCGCACTTACCCCGACCATCGAGCAGACGTTTCACAATACGAACAGCCTGTCGGAATTGGAAGACATTTGGGACCTGTTGCAGACGCTTTAGGACGATTCAGCTGGCAAAAGAAAGAGAGTCACCACTTGAGAGTGGACGTAAAAGAGGATCGGGGGCAAGCCGATGACCTGCCGTCGTCTCAGTATATAATGCTTGCTGACAGAAACCGACTCACTAATATCTGCCATAAAGGCGCGTTCCATTCAAGGATTGGGTGTGTGACTGCTTGATGGAGGTGGTGGGCGACAGCAGCAAGACGTTGATGTTGGCTTGCTATCCACATATCGCTCTCTTCGACAAATTCGAGCAGCATATGCTCCCGGAGCGGCCAGACACCGTAGTTCCGAAAAGTCGTAGCATAGAGCACGATCGCAGAGCATATATGGTGACGAACGAGGCCCCAGAAGAGTAACTGGCCAGCGGCACTCAAGAGGTAGGCGTAAGAAATCACGACAGCTTTCCAAGCCAACAGATAGGCGACGAGTATCGCGAAGTAGATGCGCCAAAAGTCTGGATATATACGCGCAGGAGGGAACATAGCAGCAATAATCGAAGCTGCGACCGAAACACAGAGGCAGAAGCCGTGGAAGACTGCTGGTCCCAAACAAATCTAGAGAAAGCGATCAGGCAAGTCGAAGAAAAGCTAACAACATACCGTCAGGGTACTGTAGTTCATCAAGCCCATATTTTCGATCCACGAAACGAGGAAATAGGCCTGACGAGCGATCGTGTCCGCAAAGGATGAAGTAACAATTGGACGAGTGGCTATGAATGCCATTAACCACGCAGCCCTCCGTATTTCGTGCCAGTAGACAAAAGGAAGGGGAGTTGGGAGAAACATCATCAGGAATCCGGAATTTTCAAACGGATGGACAAAGAAAAACGCTCTCAATCGATGCAACTGCCAGATAATCGAAATCCACCCAAGGTGACTAGCCAGACAAACGGCTGAATATTTGGCCAGTGTTCGCACTGCACCACTTTGTAGGGTCAAGATGAAAAACACAATCATTCGGGACAGGATGCCGAAACCAAGCTCAAGTGCCTTGCTGGGCAAAGGGAGGAGTGAACAGCCGATGAATATGCCCGGATGAATGGAGCGGAAGCAAAGAGCAGCCCCAAAGGACATCCCAACTGGGACCCATAGCTGCCTACCCGTGGCCTTCGACTTGCCGTTCGCATTCTTCACATGGAAAAGAAAGGGAGCGAGTGCGGCAATGAAAAGGACGAGTGCCACAGGAACAATGGCATAAGTCGAGGGCCGGGAGATTGAGAAGGTGCAGGGAGTGGGAGGCTTGAAACTAGACGTCTTTGTCGCGGGGTAACCGACAATAGCCGCCACTGGAACATCCTTGCTATGCTCAACGTGATGAACATGGAGGTAGGTGAACTTGACACTCAGAAGCAGCAATTGAGCTGGGACGATAAAGCTTATGAGGAAGCAGCGGACAGAGGGCATTATCGAGGGCATGGCTGTCGAAGACAAGTCAAGTGTGACCGTGACTAAGTGACACATGAGTCTTGATCCGACATCACGATATTTTCGCCATCACGTGCTCATATCTGTGGTGTCGCGGTTGGCTCTCCTTCTTTCAGACTCCCAGCATCGCCCTCATTGAAGTGCTCGGATTCAACTCGCCTACCCCAGACGCATTGTAATGCTTCAACTACATCTTTCAACCTTGGCGAGGGCACTAATTCGGATTTAGCTCGTACATCGCAACGCGACGAAGGTTGCTTTCCATTCGACTCCGACTCCTGCGCAACTGACAAGGACGAGTCAGATATCTTCATCCTTCCCATTCTTTTCATCGTTACGTTTTTTGTGTCCCTCGCACAAGGACCCCGACCAACCTCGGCGTTTGCTGATATCCCAACGCTCGAAGACTATCGGGCAGCACTTCATCGCCGTCATCGAATCCTCAAGAATCTACGCCTCATTTATGCCCCTCTACTCCGACCTTCCATTGGCGAGCCCCATTCCGTCGAAACCGAGTCAGAGAACGACGCAGCCCTTCTGATGGCAGAAGATGCAAGCTCTTCTCGCAAGACTCCTGGCCACGATAGTGACGACACCACTCCTCCGAGTAGCGCTCTTGAAGCTCTCAGCGCGATATTTCAACAAACCACATTGTCAATTGACTCGCTGCTTGAGCTCCCAGTTTTGATCGCAGCTGAAGTTCTGCCCGAGGCAGTTGGGGTCGTTGGAGTGGCGGTTCATGCAGTGTGGTGGCTCTTGGTTTGCGCCCTATGCAGTATCCCTGGGGCAGTCATAGTGCTGGTGGTATGGTATTTTTGGCCAGACATGCACCGCTTTTGGCTGCATCTTCATCGACTTCAAGGAGCCCTAGAACCCATTTGGACGTTTCTACTCAGAGTCGCGAGGACTATTAGGCGGTATCTGTTTGGTTCAGAGCATGTTGCTATTAATGTCGCTAGGCAGGAAGTCGAAGTCGGACCCGTTTTTGAAGACGCCGAAATCCACGGGAGATTGGCCAACCTCAATGTTGGTCCGATAGACTGGGTCTTGAATGGGATCGCGGGTACGTCTTGGTATTCTTGGCTTCAGACTGGTGAGAGCCAAAGCAGAGGGTGGATTTGTCGCTGAACATGGCGGGGGAGACGAGGGTCTGTTAGGAGCACGTGACGAAAACTGTTGGTTACTTCCTCCCGCCATATGCATTTGCTCAAATGCTCCGGCAGTCAACGAGCAACCGCCCCGAGTCGAGGAACACGCGCGAGGGACTGAAGGAGCCGGTCGACAAGCTGATGCGAACGGTTCGCACTCTCTGACCAGTTAACCTAACACGCTGACGCAATTCAGGGACTGGTATCGACACCGGTACAGCGACTGCCTGATTCCAGCAAGCAGAAATGACTTAGAAACACTAGATGGTGGCGACGTGGCTGACGGTGCCGTAGCTGGACTGGAACAAGGCAAGTTGGCCTGACTTCGTACTCAAACGAGAAACTCTGAATCTTTTACACTAGATATTGAGGCTGTCGCTGCTCCTGACGATGCGGTGCCCGAGGCGGACAACGGACATCCCATAGGAGAAGCAGACCGCTTTCCTGATCAACTGGATGAGAATGGTATGTGGACGGATTTTTGGAAACCAAATCGTCCTCCTCACTGCGTTCCAGTCGATGCTGTCCCTGAACAAGCACTGCCATTTGCCCATGGACTTGGCGGAAATGAGGCCGTTGAAATGGAAGAGGCACAAGGGGACAACGGTGCGTGAACACAGTACTAGCTATGTATCTTCTTTGTCTCATTTGTTATGCAGCAGAACGAGAAGGTGATTCTTATTGACTCGCAATGCAAATTTCAATATCTTCAACAGATCATGAGGCAGACGACGGTGGAAACGACGACTGGGGAGACGGTCTTCTCGTGATCGAGGAGGCTGCGCTTGAGCTGGGTAATCTGTTTAGATTGAGTTTCCCGGCCATCCATTCACTAATTCAAGGTGTTTTCGCCGGTCATGACACGGACATCTGGTCACTCAAAGATCTGCTATGGATAGAGGAAGCGACACTGATCTGCCATGAACAACTACCTCCTCCCAACGACCTTTTTGATAGAGACGATGGTACAGGCGTGATTCGATTGGGAGATGCTGGTAACTGTGTTGCTCATGGTGCTCAACTTGTGTTCTCAGCCTTTACAGATGCCGAAGCCGATGAAGAGACAACACTCGCGTTAGGTTAATGATGATTCTACCCAATTACAACTTCTTACTGATGCTCAGAAGTTTTCGCCGCGGTCGTTGAAGAGGGTGTCGAGGAAGACTTAAACGAAGGTTAACCAAATTGCTCGCACTAATTGTGTTCTCATTGTTGACCTAAGGACTCGGATTGGCGGACAATGTCCAGCCGCAGATCCACGAGGAACCGCAAGAGCCTGGCGTGGCCCCGCAACTGCAAGTTCAAGGCGCTGGCGGTAAGCTGCTCTGACCCGTCGTTGCAACATACTGACAATGCCTCCACAAGCAGATGCTGCTGAGCTTGAAGATCTCCGCATGGCTCGATATGTCCTCATTCTCTTAGATGTCGACGAGCAGGAGCGGAACAATGACGATCACCTCCAGGAGGCAATGAAACATTTGCGTCTGGCTGAGAAAGTCATCCTCGCATTTGGTGAGTATTTTTCTTTTCCAACTGGGGTGTTTCTTGATTCGCCGGTCCAGACATCTTCGCTGACAACGATGACGAGTTGCCGTTGCTATTGGACTTGTTCAAACTGGGGGTTCCTGAAGGTGAACAGTTTTGCTTGAAGTTCACGCAATGTGCTTATGTTTTTCCAGAGGATGGGGAAGCAGAGGTCGATATCGAACTTCTCATCAACCGCCGTCCAACAAGTCTGAACGATATTCAGCCACAGGACTTTGCCCTGGCGGCTGAAGTGGCGGAAGGTAAGCCACATTTCAAATGATCCATCTAATATTTCTCTCAGCGGACGATTTTGAGGAGGAACTCGAGGTTGATGATGACGACAACTACGACGACTGGGTCTTCGATTGGCTCAATGAAGGGGTGGAGGTAGTGGACGAATCCACCTTGCGTGAGAATATTGAAAGTGGAATGAATCCTGGTGTGTTTCTTTTAAACTCGCACATTATTTGAGCTCATGCGAACACAGAGCTTGCGATTCCTGCCCCACCCATCGACTTTGCTGAGTCTGTTGTTCCCGCCACCCCACCTGGCTCATATTCTCGCATTCGATTTGGTCAGGGAATCCGCGACAACTACTCTCCACATCGATCACCTCAACTTAACCACCCACTTCCCGCCTCTCAAACGCAAGACGCTCTGGTCGATTCTCCCCCTCAAGGCGTCGCTCTTGTCTACATCGCTGGGAAGAAGCCAAGACTATTGCCTCCAGCCCCGTCTTCCATCCACTTCCTCAATAGACTTGTCGGCCAGTTGCCTCCACCACCTTCTGCCAAAGCTCTCGGAAAGCGGCGGGCTGTCCCATCAATTGACGACGACAACGAAGCTACTCCTCAGTCAACTCCCAAAGCAACACCTCCCGCAACGCCGCCAGTCGACCCTTTCGCACCCTCAACAAGCAAATTGCGGGCACCGCACAAGATTGCTATCGCTGATTTGGCTAAATCTTTTGTTGCTCAAGGTTCGAATTTAAATGCTAGGTTTGACCTGGGCCATCAACGCGCTTCTTCTGGCAATGTGGCGCTGGGTCTGCAGCGGGCTTCTATACGTCTGCGGGTAATGGAAGGCGAAGCGGAGACGCGGAGAGCGCGGACTGCGTCGGGTCCGATTTGAGTATTTTTTGCGGTGGTGGATATGGAGTGTGGTAGGATTCTCCTGCAAGTTTGATTGTACATTTCTGATGTTTTTCCTCGCAAAGTTCCAGCAAGTGCGATTGAGCCAAATGTTGGTAGCCAGACTGTTGCACGTTGAACCTATGCGAATATGTACAAAGATCGGATTACTACGTTTACTGTCCATCATTTGTTGACTGTCCCAAGTCAGCCCTAAGGGTGAAGAGGCCCCAACGTGAGGTGAGCGCACGAGTATCATTATGTACCCCAGCACTTTCCATGACGAAAGTGGTGTGCAAATTTGTTACTGTCCACACAAAAGAGGAAATAATGGTTGGTCGGAGAGTGATGACTGTACAATCGTTCGAAGACCGCAGGGGACTGGGTTAAGCTGACAAATTAGCGAGGCCGGGCAAGTCTTCAGAAGAATTAACGAGTGAAAAAAATTGTGAATTCATTGAAAAGAAGAGACAAAAAATAACTACTAGTACGGGTACGGAAGCACGGCGTTGCAAATCGCGGAGCACCACTGGTGACTCTGCAATTCCGAGTCGATGAAAGAAGGGACAAGTCTCGGCGGTTGGAAGTACACAAGGTATCCCAATTCTCATAAGACTTCGATAGACTTGACGGTCGGACGACAACTGTGGTCCGATTCTCAATCAAATCTGAAAAGGCCTAAGAACAAACTTGTAAACGACGAGATTCAAGACGGACCTTCCTCAATCACTTGACTTCAAGTTGAAGTCGCTGGTCTTGACGGTCGAAAGCTGATCGCGGGGCTCAAAAGGCCGTCGTTCGTCAGATTCGATTCTCAATCAAGAGTCGCTGGTGGTAATGGTCGTAATTTTCGAGGGTCGGAATTCGATTCTTGCTCGAAACCTGCAGTCAGTGAGTTGACGGTCGAAAGCTGATCGCGGGGCGAAAGAAGCCGTCGTTCGTCAGATTCGATTCTCGTTCAAGACTTGCTGCGAGTTTCGAGAGTCGCGAGTCCGATTCTCGCTCGAGGAGTTGGTGGATAAGAAGAACTTGGCGGTCGGAGCTCAAGTCGGTCGAATAAAGTCGTCCGGCGCCATCGGCTCCGATTCTCAATCAAGACTTG
Source organism: Mycena indigotica (assembly GCF_014461135.1). Lineage (NCBI taxonomy): Eukaryota > Fungi > Basidiomycota > Agaricomycetes > Agaricales > Mycenaceae > Mycena > Mycena indigotica. Next base: position 344,219 of record NW_023503005.1, read on the forward strand.
CTGCGAGTTTCGAGGGTCGGGGTCTGATTATCCCTCGAAAATTGCTGGGTTGGTAACTTGACGGTCGAGGCTGATGCTAGGTTTGTCGACCCCGATTCTCAATCAAGTCAGATAGCATTCATGGGTGAGAATGCGGGCGACAGGATGGCCGTCATTCTTGGTGAATGGTCGTGAAACTGCTCTGTGCATTCTTTGAGTCGATTCTCCGTCTACCAACTGCACAAGCCCAGAGGTATCCACGATCGCTTGTTGTTTCTCGACCGTGGAACGGAAAGGAGTGATGACTTGATTTGCATGTGTATGCCTACTCAATCACGTCCTTGAGAGTTCTACAAGCAACCTCCGTGTTGTTGCTCGTAGTTCCGATTTCGGTGTTCGACAGTGAGTGAAGCGATCATTGAGCATGATGACACGCAAACAATCGACTGGGCGTCCCCAGCACAATTGTTGCTGCAAGTTTTGCACTCGTCAGTTGTTCCCCACCCGGCTCTGAGTTGTCTGTACTGCGTCGCAACGTCATCTGAGCAGTGTTCTCAGATAAAGAAAACCCTTGTGCAATGTGCGCCGCCACGGAAGCTGTGGAAATCTGTGAGTCATGAAATTGGGAAAGACAAGATGCGACTGACCAGTTCAAGTTGAATATAAAAGAGGATCGGGGGAATGCAGATAAGCTGAGCGGAGATAAATTGAAAGTTCTTGTTTAGTAGACTCGGAGACAAACTCACCATTAACTGCCACAAAGGAGCCTGTCGTTGGAGGACTCGTTCGGCAGTAACATGGTGGAGAGTTCGGAGAAGTGGGGCGATGCGATTGCTCTGGCGTAACAGCCAAGCGTCGCTGTCGCCAAGAAACTCCACGAACATGTATTCTTGAAGCGATTCAACGCCGTAGAAGCGGAAAGCAGTTCCATAATACACCGACAACCTGCAGCTGAAGATCTGGCCGAAAAACAGGTACGGTGCCACAGCAACAACCGTTATCCAGACCACCATGATGTAATGGATAGACACATAGGCCAGCCATAAAGCGATGAAGTAAACCCAGTTTCCCGGTGGAAGCATATATGCAGGTGGAAATATGCATGCGACGACTGAGGCGCTGATCGAAAGAAATATGCCGGGTCCGTGAATGACGCCGGGGCCCAGCAACAACTGGAATAGAGCTCAGCCAAGATACTGAGAGGACAGTTCACGCACCATAAGAATATCCAAGTCTATGCCGAGCACCCACTGCTGAATCTGGTGCTGAAGCGACACTAAAGCACGAGCCAAACCTGGCAACGGTCTGGACACAATGAAGATGTCCAACAGCAAGGATTTCCTCGCTTCCGAGCTGTATATGAGGAAAAACGGCGCCAGTGCGAACAACACGGAGCATCTGTAGTTGTGGAAAGCATTCTTGAAAAAGTAGGTTCGCAATCGGTAAAGTAGGCCCATCAAATGAACCCAGAGGATATGGCTCACAAGACAAGCAATGGCAAGCGTTGCAGGTCGTTGTAGGGCGCTCACTTCTGCAACTGACACAGAGTGAGAGAACACCTTCGTGGGGATAGCATAGCCAAGCTCCAAAACACGGGAGGATTGCCGAGCCACTCTCATGGTCTCGATGAGATATGGTGTTAATGAGACGGACCAGAAGAGAGTGGTAACGATGCCTAAGAGGCAAACTGATACCCATGGCCACTCCTTTGCCTTTGGCTTGCGACGTGTACGCTTCTGCAGCATGAAGATGCTTGGCGCAGTAATAAACAGGACTAAAAATATGACAGCTGCGACGCCCACGATCGATGGTTGGGAGACTGCAGGTCTGCAAGGCGTTGGAGACTCGAAACCAGACGTCTTGGTAGGCGGATAGACGCCACGCACTACATCCTTACTCTGACTTTGCTCGGTGGCGGAGTTCAAAGTATAAGTGGCTTTGAGTCCTAACAGAAGCAATTGGATGGGGAGAACGATGTTTATAAGGAACCGAGGAACGGATGGCAGAATCGAGCGCATGGTGGGCGAAGACAAGATGATGTGACGTGACTGATTTGCGGTGTCACAGAGGTGTGTCAATCCGCCATCACGTGTCTACACTGCGTCGCGACCTCTCTTTCCTCTGTCCTTCAATCACTGAGTGTTCTCCTTGTGCACCACGCCTAGTACCATCTCTTGAAATTCGCGATATCTCTCAATCCACTCCCTCAAGGCGGGATCAAGCTAAAGAACAACCTTGTTGCAACAGCACGAATTAACTGCCAGTGTCCGAGTTGGTGCGTGCTGCATATTCTCTTTGGCGATGTAGTTTACTGGCTGATGATGAAATAGCCATGCTTCTCCTTCCCATTCTTTTTATCGTATCACTGTTTGCTTCCCTTGCACACGGCCCACGACCCTCGGCTCCTCCCGTGGAACTGCTGACACTTGAAGAATACCGCGCGATTTTACGAAGACGTCAGGCGGCGGCAAGGCGAGTCAAGCTCATTAACGCCCCTCAATCCACTAGCGAGGCGTCCACAACCGACAAAAATTATCTTCCTCCTCCAACTTCTTCCTGTTCAAGTTCTTCAAGTCCAGAGCTTTCAAGTTCCCTCACCCCTCCAACCACTGACGAAACTTTCGAAAACGGCGGGGATGATGGTGAAGCAAAGGCGACTGTGACACGCCTGCAGAAGATCATCCAACTGGCCTGGCTAGTCATCGTTTTCCTTGTTAACTTGCTCTTGTTTGTCCCGACTTGGCTCCTCCCTGACCCGGTGGGCTTCACCGCTGTCAGCACGCATGTGGCTTGGTGGACGACAGTTTTCTGTGGCTTTTTTGTGTTTGGTTGGGCTGCCTACCACTATCTCGCCCCATCCGACTGGGATCTCTATGACTTGGTCCAGCGCATTCGCACAATTATTTTGGGTGGTCGCGAGAATGCCCAAGAAGCTGGTCGTGATGTAGCTGGCCCGGGTGCCGATGCCGCTGGGGCTGAGAATGCCAACGAAGCACAAAATCCAATAGATTGGGTCCTAAACGGCAGGTAGTTGCATTAGAGACAGAGAGGGTTGTAACTTTGGCAAATAGGACTAGGGCGCGACGACCAACTTGTTGTCCTTCAAGGTGAAGGTGATTGGGAAGCCGAACCACGTGCTGCTGATGGCGCCTGTCAGTTTCTTTTCTCTCCATCTTCACGTTTTTGCTCAAGGCTTCAGTGTGGATCAACGTTGCTGGGCGGCCAATCGACCAGGAGCTTCAAGACTTCGAAGTAGCCGCGCAAGATCAGGGCGGAATACATCCAGATATCAACCAGCAGGGTAACGATGTGCTTGAAGACGACGAGTTGGCTCGTCAGTTGGATGTTCCAGGTGCGTCCGTATGGCTTTTTTATATGCTATCCTCTCTAAAGTTCCAGCTCTTGCCAACGTGTTGGGAGACGCCATCGCAGTAAACAACCACGCCCCACTTGAGGAAGCAGAGCTTTGGGGCGAAATTGAGGCCCAAGAGCCTGTGCATGAGGCTGAAGGTGCGGTCACGGTGGTATTGCTTGGTCTTGAATGCGATTTTCATGGTTTATAGCCAACGAACAGCAAGTCGAGGACTGGGAGCCGAAAGACTTACTCGCACTCGAAGAGGCACTGCTTGCTTTCGGTCAGCAATCGATGAAATTGTAATTTATTCCTTATCAAGTTCCTTAGATGTCGGCGAGGACCATGGCGACGAATTTCACAGGATGATGAAACATTTCCGCTGCCTTGAAAAGCTCCTGCTTGCGTGTGGTCAGTTTTTTCTTTTACAGCTTGTATGCCCGTTCATTTTCGAGCCCAGATATTTTTGCGAGTGCGAATGACCAGTTGTGGTTGCCGCGGGACTTGTTCAGGGTGGGACAGGAGAAGCCTCAGGTAGATCACCTCAAGGAGGCAATGAAGCATTTTCGTCTGGCTGAGAAAGCCATTCTCGCGTTCGGTGGGTGTTTTTGTCTTTCAAACTGTGCCTTCTTTGATTCGCCGGTCCAGACATCTTTGGTGGCAACGGTGACGAGTTGCTGGGTGATTTGTTTGAACTCGATTTGGATGGGGTTCCTGAAGGTGAACAGTTTTGCTTGATGCTCGTTCAATGGGCTTATGCTTTTCCAGGGGACTCAGAAGAGGTCGATATTGAGGATCTCGTCAACCGCCATCCGACCACCCTGAACGACGTTCAGCCACACGACTTTGCCGTGGCAGCTGAGGTGGTGGAAGGTAAACCGCATTTCAAAATTTACCCATCTAATATTTCTCTCAGCGGATGATTTTTTTAATGAGGAACTCGAGGCATTCGATGATGACGACGATGATGACAAGTGGATGTACAATTGGATCTATGACTGGCTCGGCGAAGGGGTAGAGGTGGTGGATGAGTTCAACCCGCGCGTAAACATTGGAGGATCCGTTCCTGGTATGTTCCTCTAACTGGGAGTTGATTTGAGCTGATGTCGACACCAAGAACTTTTTGTCCCTGCCCCTCCTGCAGACTTCGCTCAATCTTCCACTTCATTCACCCCACCCGGCTCTCATTCGTTCATTCGATTCGGTCAAGGCATTCGACAATACCACTCTCCAAACCTACCGCCTCCAGTCGACCACCCACCTCCAGTCACTCAAACACAAGATGTGTTGTTTGAATCTCCTCCTCAAGGCTCTCCTGCTGTGTTCATCGCTGGAAAAAGGCCAAGACCATTGTCTCCAGCCCCATCTCCTGCAAATAGCCAACCTTCTGCCAAAGCTCTCGGAAAGCGGCGGGCCGTCCCATCTGAAGACTCGTCAATCAACGACAACGAAGAAGCTACTCCTCAGCTGACTCCCCAAGCAACGCCTCCCGCAACACCGCCAGTCGACCCTTTCGCACCCTCAACGAGCAAGTTGCACCCATTGGTGAAGATCGCTCTAGCTGATTTGGCAAAATCTTTTTGGCGCTCAGTTTGATTTCTCGAACTTTTCCGGACATCAACGTGCTTCTTCTGGCAATGTGGCGCTGGGTCTGCAGCGGGCTTCCATTCGTCTGCGGCGGATGGAGGGTGAAGCGGAGACGCGACGAGCGCGGACTGTGTCGGGTCCAGTTTGAGTATGCGGTGGTGGATTCCTAGTGTGTCGATTTGTGGTAGGCTTTGTCAGGCCTGATGATATGACTCTGACATGTTTGCCGCAGTGTTTCTTCAAGTGGTCGAGCGAACAATATTCAGCTTTTTATATGCCCATTGTAATCTGCGATACCAATCATATTTGCCATTGACTTCTATGCATGTGTAATTCTACACCAGTACACCAAATCAAGTCAACAGCCACAAAGAACAGCTAAAAAGTTGAGTAGGTCAGCCAGCATCCGGGGCCGCATCCCATTCCTCGAGGAAAAAACGAAGAAAAGAAAAGGAAACAGAGGAGTTATTTGACAACTTAGCAGGTTATCGATGTCCTTTGACGCCCATTCGATGCTTAGTGAGCCCCCGTCCGTACGCCCCGTTGGAATCTCACAGGAGACCTGCCGGCCAGCATCAGCGATGCAAATTTAAGACGCGACATCCTCGATCCGAAACCGCGGCGGGCGCACTGCAACAGTCGGGCTCTTGCCGGTCGGACTCCTGGACCAGCCATTGATCGCCTGACACAACACGGTCTTCTCACTTTGGTCACTAGTGTCCAAGGGTGAGTGGTTGTTTTCGACGACGATAGAGTCAACTGACCGCTTTGGAATTTTATCTCGCAGAATGGTCCTGTCCTGATGTTGCTGAGACCGTGTGTGTAGGGACTATGGCTGGGCCTGCATCGGTTAAGGGTAGCATTTCGATGAATGGGTGGTCGATGGTCGGTTGGTTGGTTGGTTTGGGGGTGTGTGCGAAAGAAAGAAGAAAGAGAGGCAGAGGTAGTGGATGGTGAACGATGTGGTGGTCCCAGTCTCGATGGACAATGGATAGGGATATAAGTGGTTGATAACCGACCACCACGCGAACGATGGGACGATGCCCGTAGAGAGAGAGAGAATGGGTGGATAGCTGACTGCCTACTCACCAGTGTCGAGCATGAGTACAATGTTGTCGAGCATGAGTCCGATCTGAGCATGGTGAGCGAACCTCGTGTAAGAAGGTATGCGACACCTACATCGAGTGCTGTTGAGGGTTGTGGAACGGTCAGTTGCTTGAGCTTGAGGGAAGGGAGCAGGGGAGCGAGTTCGAAGAGAAGACGAGGGGAGAGGACAAGAGGCTGTTGACCACGTTGCAAGACGGCACGGCCTTTTATACCCATACCCATGGACGCCCACACCGGGCGCCAGAGATGTCGCCGAAGAGTCAGAGGACAAAAAAGGAAGACATGTGGCATCGATGTGTGGGTGTGGGACCAGATTTTCACAGCATCGGAGGACTAGTAAAGAGTGAAGGAAGCTCTCAGCAGGCTTGTCGGTGCTCTTGATCACGGAGGACAAGGCTGACGCCGCCCACCACACTGAAAATTTCAGTCAGATTATTCCCCCCAACAAATACCTCGTTTAATTTCTCTCCAACCCTACTTTCAAGTCCAGCGTATGCTCTTGACGACATCCATAATGAAATTCGAAGTGTACTCGGCTGTACTTGGGAAATCACGAACGTATCAAAACTCCAGCCACTCGAGCTCTAAATGCTATTAGTCAGGTTAATCTTCCGTGCGGCGCAAGGGTTGAACACGCGGCAGAGGAACAAGACGACCCGCAGACTTGAGCATGAATCTTTGCTCGGAGCCATCACCCTAAACTGCTTCAGTTTTGTGCAGAGGAACTATGGCAAAAACTCACAATCATTGCTGACGGGAAGCCCAGCTCAAATAGAACCACGCTCTCAAGATAACTAATCTGTTCTGGCGAAAGAGAGATGTCAAGAGCCTCGACATTGGCCACCAGATGTTCTATTTTGCGTCCGCCGACGATAGGGAAGCAGTAGGGAGCTTTCTACATCACATAGGCGATGGCAACTTGTGTAATGGGTGAGCTATGAGCATATGACGAGGTCTATTTACCAACCGGCTTGGATAGACTTGGCTCCAACCTCCCCGGCAACTTTTTCGAGCGCACGAGACATCTTGACTTCGTTTTCGTTCCGCTCCCAGTTAGGATCCAGCAATGTCCGGCCGTTTTCTCCGCTCTCTCGACGTGCCTGATCCTGAGCATCAGTTCGCAGTTTTCCGCCCGCAAGCACATCCCATGGGGCGAGAGCCATGCCTAGCACCCGCTGTCAACCGTGACCAGACAACTTGTGGTAAACGAATACTTGCCGTGAGCGCGCGCCATGGGTATGATTTCGCGCTCAAAAGAACGCTCCAGTACATTCCAGCGGCCTTGGTAGATCACAAACGGCGATTTTCCGTGGTCTTTTGCGTAACGATTGGCCTCCGCGACCACCCACGCGGGCGCGTCGGAGATGCCCAGATAGAGCACTTTCCCCTGAACGACAAGATTGTGCAAACCGTTCATGACTTCCTCGATGCTTGTGTCCCAGTCCCACCAGTGGACATAGAGTATATCGACATAGGGAGTACGAAGCTTTTTGAGACTGGCCTCAACGCTGAGATGCATCGACTTGACGTTGTTGCCAGCGTAGTTGGCCTTGTTTAGATAACCTGGCTTCCGCGTTTTGTAGTTCGAGGTATACTGGATCCCTGTCAAGTCATTGCGGAGTCCTTTTGAACTGACGCGCCTTGGTCGCGATGACAAGCTGGTCCCGTATGCCGCGTTGTTCCATCCATTCTCCGAGAAACTCTTCAGAGGATTCATCCTGGCTGCAAGCGTAGAAATCATGAGCGGGTGTTGTAACAGTAATAAGAAACGACGCACTAGCTGTTGGCCGTGTCGATGAAGTTGCCGCCATTTTCGACGAACGCGTCGAGTAGCTTGAAGCTCGACTCCTTATTCATCGATCCGGCTCCAAACTGCTCCCATTTGTCTCCAATGCTCATCGCGCCGAGCTGGAGGGGAGAGACATGAATGCCTGCGTTGGGAGAGAGTGTTCTGTAGTGTGCAAGCTTGGTAGCCGCTGGGATTGGTGCCTCCCAGAAAGACATGTTGGGTATGAGCCCACTCAGACCACAGCTGCCGTCTTTTATCTGGTCGAAGTATCAACCTCATCTTCTCACACCCACAACGAAAAGAATCCGAAATGGGGGGGCGCTCAACAACCAAGTGGCTCCCGTGGAGAATACGAGCGCCGCAACAGCTGAGAAAGCGCGCTTTGTCAGCTCTTGCAATTGTCAGCTCAGCGAGTCACTTAATCAGCGAAGAAGTAGGACTGGTCACATTTCAGTGCAGAAGTTACAACAAAACTAACCCTTATCAGCCGGCTCCTTGAGTTCGCTCCAAGATTCGATTGACTGCCATTTGCCGACCCTGTTGTTGAATGTGATCTTGCATTCGCGCCTCCCTCATGCGCGTTAGAATATCCGTCAGCATTGCTGCTGTCATCCCATTCCCGTCGACTGGCGGTGGTGTTGCGTCAGCTTCTGATTTCTTTTCAGATAGTTTGTCCCTGTAGCGCTCCCAGAGCGTGTACATGGCGATGATTTCTTGGGCAATTGTGGCTACCAGTGGGAGGGAGACGTTCAAGCCGGCAAGGAAGGTGAGCGGGTCCTGGGTGCTGGATTTGTCTGCTGCGTGACGCGAGGAACGTCGAGGAGTGGGAGTAGGCTCGTGGGAAGCGGCAATGGCGCTTTGTGTTGCAGGGTTGAACACACAGGTAAGGTAGATGGCAGCGATGGCAATCAGGTGTGGCGGATAGAGGAGACAGAGTTCAGAGCGAAAGGTGTCGTTGATAATGAACCATGCCGTTTGGAGTCCGCCGGAAGGGAGCTCAAGCTGCCCTTGCCCAGTCCCCCAATACCGCGAGCCATCCTCCGCATTAACACCGACACCGACTTCTCCGGCCTCTGATTCCTCCTCAGGCTGATCCTCGGCAGACTTGCACAAGGTGAGCAGTGTTCGATAGGGATGGAAGACTGTCAGGTCGCAGTCAAGGTCGTCGACAAGGTAGAACTCCATCTCGGCGAGCTTGGTGTTGTCCGTAGGGAAGGTCTTGACGTTGTATGGCTCCTCTACAATTGTCAGACCACACCAGAAATGAAAAAGAGCAGCCACTGACGACCAAACATCCGCCTGGCGTCAGAGACGACATTCTTGATGTGGACCGGAAATTCCTCTGCTTTTGAGGCAAGATAACAGCATGCTGCGGCGACGATGAATGGGTCGGTCTCGCAATAAGAGTTTTTGAGGTAGAAGCGTCGAAAGAAAACTGTCGCGGTGGCGATGGCACGTTGCGCGAGATGGAGAGACCTTCCTAGCTTTGCAACCACTGCCAAATATGAATTTAGGCCTGGTATTGGGGGTAAAAGGACGAACCTTCAGCAAAGTATATCGCTAGAAAGTCTAGATGCTCAGGGTCTTCTACATAAAGCAGGTCTTCTGCTCTTGCTTGACGGAGTGTCGCACGGTCGACAATCCATCGCTTGCTACAGGCCGTCAGGTCGGAGTTAGAGGATGAAAAGGCTTGGTACTAGTGGGAACTCGACCAGAAATCGGTGGCCATTTCAACGGGTGGTCATGATGGAAAGGATCAACCGGCTGCAAGTTTTTTTCTCTTCCCGACCACCACCATGCTTTCCCGTTCCGCCCTCCGTACGCTGACCCCCTCGTCGCGTCTCTTCTCCTCATCCGCTCCCCGACAAACTAAGGTTGCGGTTCTCGGTGCGGGTGGAGGAATTGGTCAACCTCTCTCCCTACTGCTGAAAAGTGACCCTCTCGTCACCTCTTTGAGCCTATACGATATTCGCGGTGCGCCTGGTGTCGCCGCCGACGTCAGCCATGTGGATACCGGCAGCGAGGTGCGTTGTTCTACTTGACTGACACAGTTTCTTACGCACACCATGTTCTAGGTTAACGGCTATGCTGCCGACCACCTCGACGAAGCTCTCCAAGGTGCCAAGGTCATTGTTATCCCTGCTGGTGTACCAAGGAAGGTATGAGCATATTCTTGTCGCGTTTTATACTGTCCTAACTCGGTTTGCTAGCCAGGAGTACGTTTTTTGCCCTCGTTTTTATTTTTGACTAAGACGTGGCTTCTTAGATGACCCGAGACGACCTCTTCAATGTGAGTCCTTATGCTTTCTGTGACTTTTCTCTGACGTGGCCCGCTCCAGACGAATGCCTCAATTGTCCGTGACCTGGCCGCTGCTGTTGCCCGTGTAGCACCCGACGCCAACATCCTCGTAATCTCCAACCCCGTCAACTCGACTGTTCCTATCGTCGCGGCTACCCTCGAAAAGGCTGGTGTCTTCGATCCCAAGCGCGTCTTTGGTGTTACCACCCTGGATGTTGTCCGCGCTGCTCGTTTCCTGGCTGGCATCAGCAACGCCAGCCCCAACGACACACCCGTGACCGTCATTGGTGGCCACAGCGGTGCCACGATCGTCCCCCTTCTTTCGCAGTCCAGCTATGGCAAGGGTGTCACCGGTGACGCGTACGCTGCGCTTGTCAACCGCATCCAATTTGGCGGCGACGAGGTCGTGAAAGCCAAAGACGGTGCCGGTAGCGCAACCCTCTCGATGGCCTACGCTGGCGCCAAGTTTGCTAATGCTGTCCTCCGTGGCCTGAACGGCGAGAAAGGCGTCGTCACCCCGACATTCGTCAAAAGCCCGCTATTCGCCGACAAGGGCATCGACTTCTTCTCGTCCAACGTTGAGCTCGGTGTACGTATTGAAGTCCTTCCCTATCTCATCTGCTTACCCATTTTGTGCAGGTAAATGGTGTCGAGAAAATTCACCCCATCGGACAAATTTCGGCGGAGGAGGAGAAGTTATTGGAGGCGTGCCTTCCGGAGCTGAAGAAGAACATCGAGAAGGGCAAGGCTTTCGTTGCATAATTCCTTGGTGTTTTCATTGTCTTCCACTGGAGGCACTAATTCTGCAATGTCCAAAAGTAGATTCTGCATGCCTACTGGATTCTTGACTGGATTTCGCTGTGCCAATACATATATATTTTACACTAAACTGGAGGCCTGTATCCCAAGGTATCTTTTATTCACTGGCACCAGCTCCTCTCTCCATATCCATAGCATCCTACAGTCAATTAACAACTGACCCGACTAACTGTTTGATACCGCATACCATAGATAATACTTGTTTGTCTCGATCTGAAGTAGTTTCCATCATGCGATGCATTTGTATGACCATATTCTTTCGCAAGGATGAGTTCGTGGGCGATGACAACAATGGATCACTGACTGTAGGTCGTTGTGGCAGAGTGCTGGAGGCCCCCGAGCTCACAGTAATGATGGTATTCTTTGAGCGCAGTTTTTTCCGGTTGTTCAACCTTGAAAATGTTCATACTAGTCGTGGTCCAGGATCTCATGATTACTTACGATGCAAGCATTGAGTTGGAGAATACTGCGGTGCTGTGAGCGCCGAGTTGAAACTTGCTGCATAGAGACTCACATTTAGGTTGTAATAGATAAAAGGTAATCCAGGTAACTAGAGTACAGATTATTTAGTATTATTAAAATCAGTTAATACTTACGATCATCCCTGGTCAGGAACTATACAATAAGTAGGTGTAAACAAATAAATTGAAATGAATAATCAAACTAACCATGATAAGTTGCATAATACCAGCAAGACTGTAATAGGAAGTCAACTTTTTGATATCTCTGTATATTAGTATATGAAATACCAAGTAATAGCTGTTGTTTCTGAACAAGATTTGACTCTACTGAGCAGCACATTTATTCAAGAGACATACCAACAGTCCACAGGATCAGATCATCAACAATTCGCCGTGTTCTATAGAGGTTAATTTAGTTCAAAAATATTTTAAGATAGTTGTCAGCATACGATGCTATTCTTGTTGATCCAGTCCTTTTTTGCCATAAAAGATAGCAAAGTGAAGTGGCAGTTATAATATCTACAGTTGGACCCAGTGATGCAACCAGAGTGAACACCCAATAGATTTTGATGTCAGTATGGAGAACTGTAAATCCGGCAGAGTGGAGGAACAGGGACATGAGGACCATGCTGAAGACAAAGCGTAGGGAGGTGAGCACAGAGCAAATGGCTGTGATGCTCCAGCGACCTGACAGACTGCGGATACGGAGTGCATAAAATGTCTAGAAAATTATTTGTATGAAAACAGTGATAGAACGGTGGCTGTCTGGCTAGCTGACCTGCACCAAGGGAATCACAAGCCCTGTAAACAGAATAGAGATGGCCAGTGATTGAGGAGGATTGAGCAGGTGTCCAAGCTGGCCATAGAATGTAACATTGATTGAGTACAACTAAAATTTGTCAGTGTTTTCTGAGTGCTTTCAGTGAAATATTGACATACCCCATGCCAGGTGGAGATAGAGTGGGCAAGCTCAAGAAACCTAAGCAAAGAAATTAAACAGTGGTCAGGTTTTGAATTGAAACCTTGAGCACAACTGCGTTACATACCAAAGAATAGCAACCTGAATATAGGTCATGTTAATGACAAGCAGGTAGTAGCGAACTGACCGCAGTTTTGAGAATGGGACCATCGGACGGATAATCTTGAAAATAATTAAATGTCTGCAATGTGCCTATCCCGAAGAGGAAAGTCCCGACGACACCACCGATTTCGGCGGCGCCTAATAGTCCGTCGAGGGGAGGGATAGTTTCTGCTGCCATGAGAAATAGAAGGCAAGGGGGCAAGCGCGCGACCAGGCGACGACGACTCGTCTTATAAAGGCCCCGCCAGTCGTGCAACTCTAAAAAAAAACTTGAATGAAACACCAGACTGCTATTTTTGTCGCCGATTTGAGGCTGAAGGGCGTCCTTCGGTCGTCCGGAGTCAGCGCGCAATAATACCCGTCGATAAGTCGAGCCCACGCAACAGCGCTTGATGCTCATGCTCGCAATCACGGTGCCTAATTTAGATGGCACCCACGGTGGCGTCGTCGTGGCGCATTCATCAGGTGGGACTCAATGAGATGCCGGCGGCCATATCGAGCAGACCCCAAGTTGTGTCCCCAGCCCAGCGAATATCTTTCCAAAACAACAATGAACTTGATCGGGACGGCATCTGAGAACAGTGTCAAGTTCACAACCTCCTCAGTCCTGGCTCGTCTAGTGATGCCTGAGATTCAGTGCAGCCCCAGGAGCGGAGACCATGGCTAGTAGGACTTGGATAGCCATGCGTTGACCCGTGCTGCGCGGCCGCGGTTGAATACTTGGAGATTCCGGGTAAGCACCTGTTTAGACATACGTGTACAGCCAACAACCCGCTGTCATCATGATGGAAGCAAGCCACCATGGGGATCGTAAGACGTCCAATTTTGGACCCAAGACGATCTGTGGGTAAGCAACGAGCGAAGTTTTCGAGGGCCATTCGCCAGATCACAGCTGGTCGAGTTCGGAGACTTCGGCCATACGGTCATTGGTAAGATGATAGAACGATCGCGAGAAGCAAGGCGAATTGTCAACGAGATAGACATTACATTCGACGAAGCTCGAACTGCGAACCTTGGATCATAGCTCCCTCACTCCTCAGTCCCTCTTGGATCTCATTCAGTACCGCTGGAAGCACGCCGTTGTCGACCGCGTTTCCAAACGGAATTTCTAATATGTTTTCCTTGGCCAACACGGAGCCGGTGAACGAAAAGACAAGGCCCAGATTGCTGGCAGACTCTGCCTCGTACTCCGCTAGTGAATCGCCCTTCGACCCAGCTCGGTGGGCGCAGAGCTTACCCCATGGCGACGAGACGTTTTCCTGGGCGGAAACTGCCAGTCCCAATGCATTAGCGAGTTCGGGGAGGCGGAACGATAACCTAATGCACACTTGAGACCGAAATTTTGTGGTATTAATGCCCTTACCCAACCACTCGCTGTTTGCGTAGCATGTAACCGGTGTAAAGGGAGTTGGCTTTGTCGCGCCAAGTGGAGCCTTTCATATATGATTGTATAGCGTCTCCGTGTGAGTCTTCTCGCCGCTGACGGTCTTGAAGCTCTGTCAACAAGATAGGGTCAACCTCCTCGAGAAGAATAACACCGTTCGGCTCTGCAAATATTGAGCGCCAGAAGGTCGGCAACCCACACGCGTCCTTACTGAGGATATTGCGCAGGTTTGTAAGCGCCGCCTTCCAGTCTTCTTCCGTCAGGTACAGGAAGAGCAAGCTTGCATGCACGATGTCGAACTGACCGAGGTGGTCCGGGAAGGGCTGTGTGATGTCCTGAGCGAATGGCTTTAAGCCTGCTGCGTCCAACACGGAGGACGGGGGGAAGCATGCAGTGTCAACATCGCAAACGTGGATTTCAATCGCCCCTTGCTGACCGCGAACTTGGGGTAGAGCAGCGAATTCGAGAGCCCAAGCACAGGTTCCAGCAGCGACATCAATAACACGACGGACTTGGTTTATATCAACCGAGTCGGGCAAAGGCGACGTTCGCCCGTATATCTTCTTGCGCATATCATACTGCCTTTGCAATCTAAGCGAAATACTTCAGCTGCTAAACGGCCACGAAAGCGCCGAATATAACCTTTCTTGCTCTGGAACTAGTTTCTTGCCTGCGTTCATGGTCAGAGATAGAGCCGCAGCGAAGGCTGTGAACAGACTTTAGCTCTGACAGTTTCCGCTGCTTCGGCACTGCGTATCACGCATCGAGGAATCGTGTTGGGGAAGCGGGAAATTGCTGGCTAATTTTGTTTGTCTGGCCGCGAGTCCCCGTGCTGACATAAACGGGATGTCCAAGGAATGTAGGTCTCGTTGGGCTCGATGCATCGCTCGCCTGCGGCTATAAGCGACTGAGAGGAGATTCGAAGAAATTTCCAAGTTGGTCAAAATGCAGAAAATCACACTGTCACTCAGCGTCAGTCACGATCAACAACAGCCATCATCTCGTCAACAAACATTCTTTCTCCCGCATTTGTCCCGCATTCACAACGCGTTCATCAAGGGTCGGGGCTGAGGATTGGTTATCAGCTTGCTATCGGCGACAGATGGAGAAGCTCACTGGCAAGCCGACATGCCCATTATAGAAGATGTCTGTTGTTGCAACCCACGGAACTGACGCAGGGACGGACGAATCACGGTTGCTTCCTTCACCCAGTCATCGAGGGAAAAGCATGTACCGGTCTCAAAATAGAACCAGTGCAGGAATAGGAGCGTGGGCACTTCATACGGCGTTCATATGTCGAATCTTGCTCTCTGACGCTTCACTTATACCCAGCATCGTCTCTCATTTTGATCCCAGCTATCTCGATGTCCATCCCCCAAGCTATCAAACGCATTACAGAGGAGCACGACAATTCTCCATTCTACGTTTTTGCTGAGCCCAGCCCATCTACTGAGGTTATCACCGTAACCCGATTTGATTTCGCGAAGGCGGCGCACCGTGTTGCTTGGACCCTTTCGGGCTACTCTCAGCCTACAAGCTCTGGAGAACAGCCAACGGCGCCAACTGTTGGGCTCCTCGCAAATACCGACACTCTTGTTTACCATGCCGCAGTTGTGGGCGCCATGTGTGCGGGACTAGTCGTCAGTGGTGATTTCTCCCGGTTCGATTTGTTGGATGCTGACATGCAACAACCAGCCGTTCCTTCTGTGGCCGCGTCTCGAACCGAAAGTTGTTGTCAGTATGCTGAAGCAAACGGACTGCCATTTTCTCTTGGTCACTGAAACGAGTCTTACCGACCTCATTGCTGGTATTAGAGCCGAGTTGGCGCGTGTCGACCCAGATTATCCTCTCCGCATTCAGGAATTTCCTAGCCTGGCCGCAGTCTATCCACAACTGGCCCACGTTGAATCTGTGTCTGAGGAGCCTGAGCCATACCCTTCACCTCCGGCCCGGGACCCCGAGAGTCTTGCAATGATCATGCATTCATCTGGTAGCACTGGTTCGGCTAAACCAATCCGACATATACACAAAACCGTGTCGGACTGGACTGAGTTTGGTATGTGGTATATTCTTGCGTATTCATTCCACGAGTTGAGCTGGGTTATTGTAGCCATGATAAAAGAAATTCACCACTTCGCTCCAGCGCCATTTGCCGTTGGTGCAATGGGTCTGACACCTTGGGCTCTGTCGGGGACTTTTTGTCAGCTTCTACAGCCTTTGTTTGGTGGCATAGCCGTTGCTCTTTATCCTCCTGTCGTCAAGTCGCCCGGTCAGATACCCATTGTGCCCACACCGCAAAACTCAATCGAGTATGCGCAAAAGGCTAACAGTAAGGTTATGCTGTGCTTCCCAGCTTTGCTTGCCGGCTGGTCTGAGTCTCCGGATGCTGTCAAATTCCTCCAGTCCATGAATCTCGTTGTATGTTTGCCCTTCATTCTGGGACATGTCGCTCACCGCTATAACCAGCTTTTCGGAGGGGGAGCCTTGGCTCAGGCAGTCGGGGACTCGCTGGTGTCGCTCGGCATTAATATTCGCTCTCTCTATGCTGCTACGGAATTTGGCGCAATCTCTGTACTTCGACCCCGTCCCGAGGATGCGAAGGACTGGGAATATATGCGCTTCACCGACCGGGCAAAACCTCGCATGATTTCTCTCGGGCAGGGCATGTTTGAATGTCAATTCTTAGTCAGTTCTCCTTTACTATCTTGATCATCCAGTCAATAGACATCTCCTAGTCCTGGGAAAAACATAAGCTTAGTGGCGAAAACCTGTCCGACACCAAGGGCTATGCGACTGCGGATATTTTCGAGCGTCATCCACGCAAGAAGGATTTGTGGCGGAGGTTTGTGCATATATGGGAGTCTAGATGTCCTTGGCTAATACGAATAAACAGTCTTGGACGACGCGACGATATGTTGACCATGGCTTCTGGGACCAAGATCATGCCGGTGGCCGCAGAAGATGCCATCGGCGCAACCCCTCAGTGAGACCGATATTTGTGCAAGTAATCGTTGTTGGCTCAACAACAAGCAGTGCCGTGGCTGCTATTATATTCAAAACTTCTTCTGATAAGCTTGGAGTGCTGGTGCAGCCGAAACCGAACTTGCAGTCCACGCTTAGCGAAGAGGGTTTGCGAGACTTGTTGTGGTGCGACTCCAAACTCGGTCCGGAACTTCATCTGATCCTCTCTTGTCAGGTCCGCTGTCCTTATGGGCAACCAGAAACTACCGAAATCCCACCAAATTCCGCGACCTTTGCTATTGGTAACAACACCTGACCGGCCACTGCCACGTGCGGGCATGAAAAATCTCATTTCCCGTCGTAACTGCATCATTGAGTATGAGGCGGAAATCTCAGCAGCGTGAGTCTCCTCACTATGTAAACTTTCTTCTCTCAACAGTTTGTGCGTCACTTAGGAATGACGTCGTTATTCCACCAGCGACGAAAGGCAGAATAGCCCAACTATTTGCTGCGTTGAGATGGTCATAAGTTTCTGAGCACTTCATGTTCATTCTTGTATATCGAATAGAATCGAGTAGAGGAATGCGCCAGAAGTCTGTGCACCAAGTACATTTCGACTGCAAACTGCGGATCAATCAATGATTGATGACATCATCTCGTTTTGGAAACTCTCATCGCCGACCACGTCTTCGACACTTGCTGTCATTTCCTTCCCTTCTTCCCCTCGCAAGCTCGACGACGCTCATGGCGGTTAGAGCACGGCGACCCGCGTCACCTCCGCCTGGTGCTACGCATCCCACTCCCCAACGATTTCCACATCCCAGGCAGGACCATTTAGATGCAGACCAACGCCGCGCCGCTGCCTCCAAAGGACTGGCCCCAGGGCGTGTAAAAGTGTACCCACTTGGAGGACTGAGTCTCAGCTCTGGCGAGTGGAAGCTGCTCATCGTAGTGCTCGTGGTTGCTTGTATAGTTCGCCTTTTCCGCCTCTCCAAGCCTTCAAGTGTCGTGTAAGTTCATAATCTCGTCTTTCTTGACGCGTCTGACCATTCTGTCAAGCTTCGATGAAGTTCATTTTGGCAAGTTTGCCAGCAAGTACATTAAGACCCAATACTTCGTCGACGTCCACCCGCCTCTGGCCAAGCTTCTCATAACTCTGGCCGCATTCGTATTCGGATATGACGGAAGCTTTGAGTTCAAGGATATCGGAAAGTGAGTGTGAATCGAATTGTTTGACTAAAGACCTTCATATCGCGATAGACCTTATGAAGACGTGCCCTACGTGGCCATGCGTCTAGTTCCAGCTCTTCTCGGCATTGCCACTATTCCCCTTTCCTATTTGACCCTCCGTGGCCTCGACTGTCGCGCGACTACTGCACTCCTTGCATCTCTTTTCATTACCTTCGAGAACGGGCTTGTCACCCAATCTCGTTACATCTTACTCGACGCTCCCCTCGTCTTCTTCACCGCCCTCGCTATATTCTTTTGGGTTGGATTTTGTAACGAGGACAAACACGAACCATTTACTGAATCATGGTGGTTCTGGCTCGTGATGTCCGGTATATCGCTTGGTGCCGTTTTAAGCGCCAAATGGGTCGGCCTTTTCACGGTCGCCACTGTTGGATGCAGCACCATCCACCAACTCTGGGTGCTCTTAGGCGACCTACGTGTCAAACCTAAAACTTGGTTGCGACATTTCGTTGCTCGTGCTCTTTGCCTCATCGTCATCCCCGTCGTATTCTACATGGGGATGTTCCAGATTCATTTCATGATTCTAGGCAGCTCGGGTGACGGAGATGGCTTTATGAGCTCTGAGTTCCAACACACTCTTGGTGGGCGCGGGATGCAGGACACCTTTGCGGACGTTTATCTCAACTCAATCGTTACCATTCGCCATGTCAACACCCAAGGCGGCTATCTCCACTCTCATGCTCACAACTATCCTGGTGGCAGCAAACGTACCGCAGTTTATTCGTTCCCGTTATACCTCTCTGACGGTTTCCACAGAACAGCAAATTACGCTCTACCCACATCGTGACCACAACAACGACTGGCAAATTACAAATGCAACATGGGAAGAAATTCCGTCGAATGGCCTCATGTTTGTCGGCGACAAAGCCCGCGTAAAATTATTCCACCCTTCTACCGACAAACGTCTCCACTCCCATGACTTCCGCCCGCCAGTGTCAGAAGTTGACTTCCAGAACGAGGTCTCGGCTTATGGCATGGCCAATTTCGAGGGCGATGCTAATGACGATTGGTGGCTCGAAATTGTCAGCGGAGACAAGCGTGACTCGCACTCAACGAAGCGACTCCGGACAATCAAAACCAAATTCCGTCTCCGCCATGCACTTACTGGCTGCTACCTCTTCTCGCACAAGGTCAAATTGCCAGAGTGGGGTTTCGAGCAGCAAGAAGTTACGTGCAACACCAATGCGGTCATGGCCAACTCGTTGTGGTATGTTGAGACTGCGACACACCCAAATCGTCAGTTTTGTTTTTGCTCGTAGTGAATTCGCTGATGTTTTTAATAGTTCCCGACGACGCACCGAAGGTCAACTACAAACTTCCTGGATTCATGGGCAAGTTCCTCGAACTCCAACAAGTGATGTGGACGACGAACGCTGGATTAACCGATCGACACACATATGACTCCAGACCGGATGCCTGGCCTCGCCTTCGTCGCGGAATTGTAAGACCAGTAGTCATTTTCTGTGCGTCAGCTAACATATCTGTAGAACTTCTGGGTCAAAGACCACACTCAAGTCTATTTGATCGGCAATGCTATGGTTTGGTGGCTCAGCTCACTTGCCGTGCTGAGTTACGTCGCTGCCCGTGGATTCCTCATTCTCCGTGCAAAGCGTGGTTATCGTGACTTTGACAACAGTGCGTTCATTTTGAACTTGTTGCTCCATCTCTGACTTTTTCGTAGCCAAGGTGGTCAAGTACGATTCGATCTGCGGGTTCCTCTTTATGGGATGGTTCTTACATTACTTCCCCTTCTGGCTTATGGGCCGCCAGCTCTTCCTGCATCACTACTTCCCCGCGCTCTATTTTGGCGTCTTGCTTTTCGCGAGTGTGTTCGACCTTGCTACTTCAACGTTGCGACCACGCGTGCGACTTCAAATCGCGGCAGTTCTTATTATCCTTGCCATTTGGAACTTTTCTCATTTTAGCCCGCTTGCCTACGGCACCCAGTGGACGAAGAGCAAGTGTAATAGCGCCAAATGGCTCAAGACGTGGGACTTTTCGTGCAATGACTTCCACGATAATGTGTGTTTTAAATGTTCACGGTTTATCCCCTCGCTTACTTTACGTCTAGTACTCCGACTACACCCCCGGGATGGCGGCAGCGACTCCACATAAACCACCAGTCGCGGTCGTGACCAATCTTGACGAGAAGACGTCCGCATTTGTCGTCAAACCGGAGCCAGGGCGAGATATTTTTGCCGGTGAAGGTCAAGACTCGGTGAAGAGCAGGGCACCACCGCCACCACATCCAGCTGACGAGCATGTCGTGACGAAGGACGGAGAATCAGACTTGGAATCCCAATCTTCATCATCATCATCATCTTCGTCGTCGTCACAGAAGGCTGCATCTTCATCACAGTCATCTGGGTCGAGTAGCTCTTCGAGTTTGGTGTCCGACAAGGGAGACCATGAAGCAAAAGCGGGCAAGCTGGCTGGTCCGTTAGGAGAAGCGGAAGCGGAGGCGGAGAAGGTTGCGCATGAGCTGTACCCCGATGCGGACTAGAAAAAGTACCTACGTTGTAATTTATGAGTATAGGCTTTGTGTGCGTAATTTTATATCTCTTTGGACTTCATCGTCGACTTCTTCCGCGATTAGGTAAGAATACCGACAATTGCTCTTTTAGGCACAAAATCAGTCAAAAAGCAAATAAATCTACAATTTGAAAATTATTCGTTTTTCTACGATTATTCATGAACGTACATTGCTCTCTTATGTCGCCTCCGACCCAGACGTCGCAATGTCTCCAGAGTCCTGACCGAGCGGACGCTGAAGAGGACCTGACAGGAGGAGTCAACGAATTGTCACACGTAACCGCGACGCTGACACGTTTTTCTTCTTCCTTCGACTTTCTAGTGGGTTTCGATCGCAACACGTCTTACTTCTTTTCCTGCCTTGTCGGTCTTTTATATGCGCAACACTTAGGCAACCTTGGGAGCAATGGACCGTGAACACCCAATCGACGTGGACGCGGCTGCGAATTCAATTCCCGAGCAACAGCCGGCCCGCTCGGAGGATCGCCCCAGATTCACTCTTCGCATACCGAAATCTGTGCTGGAATACCGCAAGGCCGGACTGAACTTTGACTATGATCTTGTGACGCCAGAGGCGGTTGCGCGAGAGACTGCCCACCTTCACGAGGAGATCCAGAGGCTCAAGAAAGAGTTGGGGCGGTCGCAGAGCGTGGAAAAGGCGCTGAAGAAGGAGCTTGATTTGGCGCACGAACAGAACTCGCATCTCAGTCTAAAGCTGATTCAAGTGGATGCCTTCGCCAAAGCAAATGCGAATGAAGTAACAAACCTCCAGCACAAACTTGACGCGCGAACAAAGGAGCTTCATCATGCTCGGCAGCACACGATATTGTCCTCGAACCGTTTGCCCGACTCGCATGCGGAAGTAAGTTTGGTCGGTTTGAGGTAACGCCTACTGACAACATTTTAGGCTTCTGTTCCACTACCGCAAGCTGAAGAAGTTCACAGCGATTCTCCTAATATCCCTCCACCCATGTCAAAGTCTGTTTCTCCGGTATCCTCGAACTCGCGGTCTCCTCCCATACCGCCTACGTCAGCTCCTGCGATCATTACTGCCTCTTCAACTCGGCCTATTGCTGCGAGTAATTCGCTGAGCTTAGCGGGACCATCTCATGTTGTCCCGGGTCACAAACCGAAACGGAGTCTGGATGCTACTCGGCCACTGCCTTGGACCTCGCGGTCTCCTCCCATACCGCCTGTGTCAGCTCCTGCGATCACTACTGCCTCATCAACTCGACCTATTGCTACTTCTTCGAGCATAGGGCAGCCATCTGATATTGTGCCTAGTCACAAACGAAAGCGGAGTCTGGAACACACGCAGCCACCGTCTGTTGTCAACCCGCCCATGCCCTCCTTTACGACCCCGCCGATTATACTACCACGGCGAACTCAGTCTCATGATGCTGGGGTGCCATCCCACCGGCCAGTCGTCACCAACTGGAACTCCTCATTCCAACCCCCACCAGCCCCACCGATACGGCGGGCTCTCGGCATCAAGCATTTGTCACTCCTTTACCAGACGCACAACGAAAAGATGGCCTGCCGCACGTGCAAAAAGAAGTTTCCTGTGTCTGCTCCGTGGACGGACCTTGTTGGCCATGCGAGAGAAGCGCACAAGGAAGTGTGTGAAGAAATCGAGGCGCTGAATCCGTCGCAGGTCGTGGAGCGCGCTCATCGGTTGTCTCTACCGATTGTGCCAGCGCCGGGGAAGAAGGCAAGGACATGATAGTGTTTCTCTCTTGAAAAGTCTTACTGTATGTCTTGGATTTTTGTGTAGCAGATGTGTATTGATAATATTCTCCTTGTACTACAAGCAAATTAACAGTCAACAATGAGTTCAACTTTGGAGAAACCCTCTGCCATCAATGTGACGTCCTTGCTGTCACACTTTCACTTGGAACAAACTTTGAACCCGAAAAAAATCCAGAACATTTGACGCTGACCATTCTTTCCTAAGCCGACTACGACGGAAATCGTGCCACCAAGCCACAGGCACATAATCCTCTTTACATTCCAACATGCTGCTTAAACCCCGATTCGTCGGTCTTTCTTGTCTGCAAGTCAGCAATTTCGATCTCAGTCTGACTCTCAATATCCGCCCGAAGAAGCACGAGTTTAGCGGGGAAGATATAAAATGGCCCAGTATTCCTTCACAAACTCACAATGTCTTTCATCGACGCACCAATCCCCGCAGCGACAAAACTCGCGCATTACAGGACCCTTTCCCCCAATGCGGGGATCCATGTCTCGCCGCTCCAGCTCGGCGCCATGAGTGTAGGCGACAAGTGGGAGCAGCTTGGTCTGGGGTCGATGAACAAGGAGTCGAGCTTCAAGTTACTTGACGCATTTGTTGAGAACGGTGGCAATTTTATTGATACTGCGAATGGCTAGTGAGTCTTGCAGCTTCAAGTTGTTTTGGTCTAGGTATAACCGTCCTTTACAGCCAGGACGAATCGTCTGAGGAGTTTCTTGGGGAGTGGATGGAGCAGCGCAACATCCGCGACCAGGTGGTCATCGCAACCAAGGCGACTATTAGTTTTCTTTTGAGTCGATAATTGAGTCTCATCTCACGCAGTATACTTCAAACTACAAGATTCGCAAGGCCGGGTATCTTAACAAGGCCAATTTCGTAGGCAACAATGTCAAGTCGATGAATCTTAGCGTGGACGCCAGTCTCAAGAAGCTTCGCACCTCGTATATCGACATCCTCTATGTGCACTGGTGGGACTGGGAGACGAGCATCGAGGAGGTCATGAACGGCTTGCACAACCTCGTCGTCCAGGGCAAGGTCCTCTACCTGGGAATTTCGGATGCCCCAGCCTGGGTTGTCGCAGAGGCCAACCGCTATGCAAAGGAGAAGGGCAAGTCGCCGTTCGTCATCTACCAAGGCCGCTGGAACATTCTCGAGCGGTCTTTCGAGCGTGAAATCATCCCGATGGCTCGTGCTCACGGTATGTTTTCTGTCCTTTTCCCGTTGTCGAGTGAATAATGGTGTCAAATTAGGCATGGCGCTTGCTCCGTGGGACGTCTTAGGCGGAGGAAGGCTGAGAACTGACGCGCAGGATCAAGTGCGTCGGAATACTGGTGAGAAAGGCCGCATGACTCAGATGGGCGGATTTGACTGGGAGCGCAACGAAAACGAGGTCAAAATATCTCAGGCACTCGAGAAGGTTGCTGAAGAAGTCGGCGCCAAGTCTATTCAAGCTGGTATGTGGCTCTCCGCTATCGAAACCGAACTCGCTCAATAGCCCACAGTCGCCATCGCCTACGTTATGCAAAAGACGCCTTACTGTTTCCCCATCATCGGCGGACGCAAAATCGAGCACCTTCTCGCCAACGTGGAAGCGCTGGACATCTCCCTCTCGCCCAAACAGATCGAATATCTGGAAAGCATCATCCCCTTCGAGCCGGGATTCCCCGCGAATATGATTGTGCGTGTATGAGTTTGGCTTGGTTGACTGATTTGAACTTGCCCGACAGGGTGATACTACCAAACCAGGCTTCATCCATTCTTTCATCATGGACAGTGCTGGGGTACTCGTGCGCTCGCCTCACGTTGAGCCTCTTCGCCCTTAGGGCTGACTCAAAGGGTCAACAAATGATGGAAACGTAACAATCCGCTGTTTTGCACAGCGCAATCTGGGCTCAATGTACAACGGTCTGGTTACTCGACATTCCTCGTAGTTATTCCGAGACTCTAAATCCATACGTCTAGTAGACCCTTTATTGACACGTGATCATCCGCAAACCTGCTGCTCTTCACCTGAGAGTTCTGATGTACAGTTCAACGTCCAAAATGATTGATATTCGAAAGACCGCTGAACTCTGCAGCAAACATGTCAGAAATGGCACATCAGACTCGTAGGGAAAGCCCACCACAAATCGATACGCTAGATATGCACTCAAACCGGACCCGACACAGTCCGTGCTCTTCGCGTCTCCGCTTCGCCATCCATCACCCGCAGATGTATTGAAGCCCGTTGCAGACCCAGCGCCACGTTGGCAGAAGAAGTGCGGTGATGGCCGGAGGTGTCCCACAGTCCCAACATAGCAGAGTTTGAGCCACCTTGAGCAAAAGATTTGGCCAAATCAGCTAGAGCGATCTTCACCAATGGGGGCAACTTGCTTGTTGAGGGTGCGAAAGGGTCGACTGGCGGCGTTGCGGGAGGCGTTGCTTGGGGAGTCGGCTGAGAAGCAGCTTCTTCGTTGTCGTTGATTGACGAGTCTTCAGATGGGACGGCCCGCCGCTTTCCGAGAGCTTTGGCAGAAGGTTGGCTATTTGCAGGAGATGGAGATGGGGCTGGAGACAATGGTCTTGGCCTTTTTCCAGCGATGAAGACAGTAGCAGGGCCTTGAGGAGATTCAAACAACGCATCTTGTGTTTGAGTGACTGGAGGTGGGTGGTCGACAGGAGGCGGTAGGTTTGGAGAGTGGTATTGTCGAATGCCTTGACCGAATCGAATGAACGAATGAGAGCCGGGTGGGGTGAATGAAGTGGAAGATCGAGCGAAGTCGGCAGGAGGGGCAGGAACAACAAGTTCTTCGTGTTGACATCAGCTCAAATCAACTCCCAGTTAGAGGAACATACCAGGAACGGATCCACCAATGTTTACGCGCGGGTTGAACTCATCCACCACCTCTACCCCTTCGCCGAGCCAGTCATAGATCCAGTTGTACATCCACTCGTCATCATCGTCGTCATCATCGAAGGCCTCGAGTTCCTCATTAAAGAAATCATTCGCTGAGAAATATTAGATGGGTAAATTTTGAAATGCGGTTTACCTTCCGCCACCTCAGCTGCGACGGCAAAGTCTTGTGGCTGAACGTCGTTCAGGATGGTCGGACGGCGGTTGACGAGATCCTCAATATCGATCTCTTGCGAGTCCCCTGGAAAAACATAAGCCCATTGAACGAGCATCAAGCAAAACTGTTCACCCTCAGGAACCCCATCCAAATCGAGTTCGAACAAATTACCCAGCAACTCGTCATCATTGCCACCAAAGATGTCTGGACCGGCCAATCAAAGAAGACACAGTTTGAAAAACAAAAACACCCACCAAACGCGAGAATGGCTTTCTCAGCGAGACGCAAATGCCTCATTGCCTCCTGGAGGTGATCACCCACTACAAGTTCCTCCTGTCGCACCCTGAACAAATCCCGAGGCAACCACAGATCGTCATTGTTACTTGCAAAAACATCTAGGCTCGAAAATGAAAGGCGGTACAGTCTGTGAAAGAAACTCACCACATGCAAGCATAAGCTTTTCAAGGAAGCGCAAATGTTTCATCATGTCTAGAAATTCGTCGCTATGGTCCTCGCCGACATCTAAGGAACGGAATAAATCACGAGAAATGACAACGGTGCATAGAGGCAGACGCACCTTCAGGACGCTCATCTCCTGCCCCACCTTGACCGACATCTGCTTGTTGTGGCGCAGCCCCTTCAAGTTCACCAACATCTTGGATTTGTTTAGAATAGACACAAATAGCAGTCGATGTCACTACCTCGAGCGGCGGGGAGGTTGTCGATGCCAATGTCCACTACCATGTCGTGTCAGTATATTGCAACGACCAGTCAGAGTAGCGTACCACCAGCGCCGTGATCTTGCGGGGCTACTTCGAGCTCTTGTAGCTCCTGGTCGATTGGCTCCCCAGCAACGTTGAGCCATACTGAAGCCTTGAGTAAGAAGAACGTGAAAATGGAGGTAGGGAAAGAAACTGACAGTTGCCATCAAAAGCACGTGGTTCAGCTTGCTCAGCACCTTCACCTCGGAAAACAACAAGTTGGTCGTCGCGCCCGAGTCCTAATCACTCAAGTCACAGACGCCTCTACCGCCGACACAATGACGCACCATTTAGCACCCAGTCTACTGGATCCTCCATACCAATTCGCCCATCGTGGTCTTCAGCAAGACCGTCCAGATCAAACTCGCGGAAGTGAACTTCAACACCAACATCTGGGTTAGGCAAAGGAAAATGTTCTCGCCGGATAAGCTGCCAAACCGCAAATATCAATGTCTCAAACCAGTTCAGCAGGACCCATTCAAACAACGGCGCCAATCGACGGAGAGTGGGGTAGACAGCCCAGCAAAGGCCAGCAAGAGTACCGGCTGTGATGCAAGCAAGAAGGAGCCACCAGGTCGCATGAATACTGACACCTATGTAGCCCTCGGGAGTTGGAAGCCGCTCGGCAGCAAAAAGGACAAGACGGTCGAGAATCCAAGTGATATCGAAGACAGTGGCGAGCGAGTTGATGGGGTGCTCGGGGGTATTGTCTGCAAGATCTGCGTCGTCCTTCACGTCCGAGATTTCGTCGACACTAGCAGGGAGCGATGAGTTTGTAGCGAAAGAACTATGGCCTGTTGCATTCGAAGGCGGCTCGCGAGTTGCTAGGCCTGTGAGCAGCTTGATATGCCTTGCCGCTTCTTGGTGTCGTTGAAGGACTGCTCTGTAGTCCTCCAATGTTGGGAGCTCAAGGGTAGACGACGTTTGCGGGCCATGGGCGAGGGTAGCCAAAAGCGAAAGGACGAGAATTAAGGGAACGAAAAACATCGCTGCATTACAATCAGCTTACAGTGGTCTGTTCAAAGAAATGGTATACGCACCAGAAGTCAATTCCTTGAAGCGACGAGAAGAGGCAGCCCGAGAACTTGAAGAACGCAGCCGCCAAGCAGAATTTTGAGCAAGTAAGTCTCGCCGAGTGGGAAGAAGAACGCTGGACGGCCCTGAGATATTTGAAAGCAATAAGAGTTGTAGCCCGTAGTGGAAACAATGAAGGAAGAGAGAGGAGCGCGTCGTTGCACGTGATGGCGGAAGGACATCATCCGTGACTTCAAGATCAGTCACGTCACATCGTCTTGTCTTAGCCCACCATGCCCTCGATTCCGCCATCCGTTGGCCAATTGCTTATAAAACTCGTTCTCCCCGTTCAAGTGTTCCTACTGAGTGTCAAACTCACTCGCATCTTGAGCTTCAACACCGAGAAGAGCAGGGATGTGGTGTCACTCATCCATCGTGACTTGCCTACCAAAACGTCGGCTTGGGAGCTTCCAACACCATGCTCACCCACAATCTCCGATCCGTCCGCCCTTGGCACTTACTTGGTAGTCCTTGCACTACTGGTCGGTGGCTTGGCTCCAATCCTCTTCCACACCAGAAGTTTGAAGCGATTGTGTGTGGCGTTAGTTTGGGTCATGCTGTCTGGCTCCACAATAGCCTTGCGATTCATCTCCCCTTCCTTCCATCTTCATCACATTGTCCAGCCCCTCCTATTTGGATTCAGTCTGGCTTCCCAGTCATCCAATGCCTGGACAAATCTTGGAGCCGTTGGCGCCCGCGCGTTTGACCGCCCAGTCCCGGTCAAGCACATAACCCTTTTCGTTGCCAGTCATCTGGTGTGGATAGGCATAATTCGACGATTCCATCGTCTGCAAACGGAGTTTTTTAAAAACCCGATAATAAGATTTGCCTTGTGTATGATGTTCGCACCACCAGTTCTGTTCTTCGCCTTTTGGCCAGACACCAGGCGGTCTGTGTGGTTGATTTTATTCAGCGTCACGCAGCCACTATCGAGGTCACCACATGCCGTCCTCTTGCACAATCTGGTTGAATGCCTGACTTCCTGGATGGACGCCAATACTCTTATGGTACAGTGGTGCTTTACTGACACTGTGTTCATACTAATTACGCTCTCTAGTTTGCGCTGGGGCCGGGTATTGTCCATGGATTCTGCGCATGCTTTTCCGTTGTCACATCAATTGCGACAGCCACACTTCCGCCCGCCTATCTGTTCACCGAAGACCTTGCACGACTCTGCTACATTTTGCGCGTTTTTTTCTTCTATCGCCTGATGCAACTCGTACTGCTTATCACGATTGCTGTTTACTACATGGGTGTATGGCTGGGCGTAGGAGATTTCTTTTCGTACAATGTGCTGATACTACTCGGGACTTCCTTTCGTTTCTATGGTGTCTCGCCGCTGGAGCAACACATGTTCTCAGAGTTCCTCGAAGCCAACAATGCATGGCTGTCACGACAAAACGACCGGATCTCTCCGCTCCTTCAAAACTTCCAGCGTGGCGTTATCGAGCTAGTCGTCCACCGACAGGCTCCTTGGTGGCAGTTGATGGTGAGTTTGTTGCTGCCCGACTTGGGAACTTTGAGTTTATCCGCACAACAGTTGATCTATTCCCCTCCAATCGTCTTTTACATCTACTTTGACCTGGTGAGTCGCGTCATAGTACCTTTCCGCCCAGATAACTCAACACTACCAACAGCTTCCATGGTGGCGAACATGGTGCAGGTATTTCCGTCATTTGAGGAAACTCTACCGATGGCAAGTGGTTCGAGTTTCCGTTGTTCCTTCGGTCTGACACCCCCACAGACGAGCTATCCTCGCAAGCGTGCAACGCCATTTGCATCGGGGACGCCCAGCAGGTGATTGCCCTTGTGTGCCACTCTTGATGATACAAAAAACGGGCAACACGTTCAAATCACAACGCGTTCTAGCGTTTGACGTTCTGCTTCGCTCGTCGAGAAACCATATCAGCAGCATTCAAGCGAGAAGCGGGAAACCGACCCTTGAATTCGCGCAATCACACCGTGACTACTTCGCCCATTTGGCGACTACTTATGACGACCATGCGACTTTGGAGCTACGGACACTCTGTCACCTGCATTCCAGCTTATGGACGCCATATTCTGACTTGATCGAGAATCCGAGCTGACAAACTTAACGTCAGCCTCGACCGTCAACTCACCAACCCAGCACCTTTCGAGCAAGAATCGGACCCGACCCTCGAAACCCGCAGCAAGTCTTGACCGAGAATCGAATCTGACGAACGACGGCCTTTTGAGCCCCGCGATCAGCTTTCGACCGTCAACTCAGATTTCAAGAGAGAATCGAATTCCGACCCTCGAGTTGCGACCATTACGACCTGCGAGCCTTGATTGAGAATCGGATCTGACGAACGACGGCACATTTCCAGCCCCGCGATCAGCTTTCGAGCGAGAATCGAGTCCCGACCCTCGAAAATTGCAACCATTACCACCAGCAAGCCTTGATTGAGAATCGGATCTGACGAACGACGGCACAACCCCCCGCCCCGCGATCAGCTTTCGACCGTCAAGACTTCAACAACTTGGAGTCAAGTGATTGAGGAAGGTCCGTTTCGAATTTCATCGTTTGCGCCGAGTTTGTTCTGAGGCTTTTGCAGATTTGATTGAGAATCGGACAAGTTGACAACAATTGTTGTCGTCCGACCGTCAAGTCTATCCAAGTCTTATGAGAATTGGGATACCTCCGTGTACTTCCAACCGCCGAGACTTGTCACTTTTCTTGTTGACTTGGAATTGCGGAGTCACCAGTGGTGCTCCGCGATTCACAACGCCATGCTTCTATTATAGATACCCGTACTAGTAGTTATTTTTCTGTCCCTTCTTTTCAATGAATTTACAATTCCTTTCACTCATCGATTCTTCTGGAGACTTGCCTGGCCTCACTAATTTGTCAGCTTATCTTCGAACGATTGTACAGTAGTCACTCTCCGACCAACCATTATCTTCCTCTTTTGTGTGGACAGTAACAAATTTGCACACCACTTTCGTCATGGAAAGTGCTGGGGTACATAATGATACTCGTGCGCTTGCCTCACGTTGAGCCACGTGTGGTCACTGTCACAGGTTTGTCAGCGAACGTTTGTCAGCGATGCAGCAAACTTCAAAAACCGCGATTTCACCCAGGACAAAGCACAAATTAACAGTAAAGAATTGTAGATAGTAATGCAGTAGAGTACTTAGTATTAGAGATTGTAGCCTTTCATATCAATGCAGGCTCGTTTGCTACTATATTCGTAGCAAAAGCTTACGAGTCGTTCCTAGAATATCCACCCATAGGATATGATTCCCATAAAAAGCCCTAATAATATACCCGACGCACTCATGTGAGCTGATCTCGCAGCTGCACTTGGTGGTCGACTTGTTCCGGCAAGTTCGTGGTCGGCAAATCAATTACCATTCGAGGTGGCCAACGCGGCAAGGTTCATGGTTGCTGTAGACATCAAAACAACCTGAGTTGATTGAGCGGCGAGCCGCAAATCACGCACCAGTATTCCTCAGTTTTGTTCTTGCGGTAGTCGCAAATGTTGTGCTCACTTTACCCGAGCTCTCCGTCTCCGCGTCCTCCGACAAAAACACAAGGGCGAAGCCCGGGGCCGGCACATTAACCGTGCAAGTTCTGGACTCTGAATCGCACGCGACCGTCTTGATATCCTTTTCGCCCATCGGTCGTCCGTTGCTCTCGAAAAAGGAACCAAATGTCTGCCCCGCCCAAGTGTAGTTTCCCTTCTGTACGACCGACGATGCAGCAAGATATTTGACCCTGACGCTTGACGGTGTAGTCTTCGTTCCGTCTCGGTTGGCAAGGCTAATGACGGCGTCCACATCGTGAGCGCCGTTGGGATCATCCATATAGTTGACAATGGCGACCCTTTTTGGAACGCCGTTCTCGTAGATGCCGTAGACGGGGGTGAACTCGGAAATGCCCGGGATAGGAAGGTCGAGCTCTTGAGAGTTGTTGCTGGGTCCCAAAGCCTCCACCATTATCAGGGCAGAGTAGTATATCTTCGTGTAGTGAATTAGTGAACAATTGGGAGTAGTGGTGTTGCTACATACCGGGCCGACAGACCAGCGGTGGAAGAAACTCTCGTTCATTGGTGGAGATGTAAACGGCTACATAGTAGTCATTGGTTGAGACGTAGTATACAATGGAAAGCAACTCACGTTATAATAGACGTTCTGTCCACCCACATGGAACATCGCGCCGGAAAAGTTGGAGTGGGCTAGTTGCAATGAGTAGTCGATGCCCCACAGCGCAGCGGTAAACGAGTCCGAGACCCCAGGAAAGCCGCCGCACGAGGCAGTATTCGTCTCAAACATCAGGAACGGCTTCTTCTTGGCTTGCGCATATCTGGTGGTGTTGAGGTACGGCTGGAGGAACTGTAGAATGGCCGTGTGGTTGAGATAAGTATGAAGAACATTTTGAGGAGGGATCGCTTGGGCAAGATTACCGAATCTGGCCTTAATTTGGCGTTAGCCAAATAATGACGATGTAGGAAGAGGCCAACCTGGCAGTTGTCATTCGGATACCTGGCGACAACGGTGAGGGGCGTGTGGAAAAGATCATGAAGATGTACTTCTCAGCAGCTAAGAACGCCAGGTTCGCGCTGTACTTGTCGACAAAACCAGTGTTCCACACCTGCTCAAGCGACCAATTGAACGATGTGGTACTTGGGCCAATGAGAAGCTTCCGCGCGCGACCAGTTGGGTCCGCGCCAAAGACGATTTGGCTGAGCAAGTCGGAGAATTCCCCGAGGTAGTCGTATGGCCCGTAGGTTGCTGGCCGATGATCATGGAGGTAGTACATGTCGGGCTCGTTGCCTGCTTGAATGCCCAAGAGATAGTCCCCAAGGATGTTATTGGCGGCGGGAACAATCGATAAGTCGAACGGTTGGGTTTCAAACCAGGGAATACCGGCGAACCAATGGACGTTGACGAAATTAGAGATGTTTCGCATAAGGTAGATGAGA
Source organism: Mycena indigotica (assembly GCF_014461135.1). Taxonomy (NCBI): domain Eukaryota; kingdom Fungi; phylum Basidiomycota; class Agaricomycetes; order Agaricales; family Mycenaceae; genus Mycena; species Mycena indigotica. The sequence continues at coordinate 376,402 of NW_023503005.1, forward strand.
TCGAGAGTATACTCGAGTGGAGGGGTCTTTGTTGTGCCCGTGACGTTTTCGAGGTCTTTGGAGAGAATGCGGCCATTGGGAAGACTGTCGACCAACTTCGCGCTTTCTTGTGTGTTCCCTCCTACTCGAACCATGACGGAACCGGCGCGTTGTTGGATGTTGGCCATGAGATTGAGGAAGGGCACTTGTATTAGTGTCGAGTTACTGCCCACTAAAATTGGTGAGCTTCTCCCAGTCGGAGACCTGGGACGACTCACAGACTTGGTTGCAGACGGACATCTCGATGCTGAACCCAATAAACGATCCTTTCTGCTTAATCGAGAGACCGGCGGTGCCTGAATTCTGGGCAAAAGCGTCAAGCGAGACCAGCGGAGACGAAGGAAACTCACCTGGAGTTTGACAGGAATACTGGTCATAACATTCGTTGGTGCAGGAGGAGGAATGAGTGTGGCCGGATCGTATGCTGGGAGGCCAACGTGTGTTGCTTGGGCGCTGTAGACAGTAATGGCACCCAACACGCAGTGAGGAACCACGGAAAGTATGAGAGCGAGATGCGGAAGACCCATGAAGAAAAGAGAAAGGATTGCGAAGATCGAGTCGACATGGAGGCAATTTGTGCGGAAATTGTACGTTATTCCCCCATTCTTCGTTTCAAGGACAGTAACTTTTTTGAGCAAGAGGCATCGACAAACTTTCTTGAAAACCCATTTCCCCGGCGGACTTAGCAACCCGTGTTCTCGATTTTGGCGAAGTCGGAAGCACCAGCAGAACGGTCATGATGTGGTTGCTTCGAGTTGCTGAACCAGTTCTGAACTGGTCCGAGTTTGCTCGCGGTAACTCGACTTCTGGCAGTCACGGTGGGTCCCATCATCGTGGCGCCGATCACCACATTTGGTTGCCAAAACAGTGTAAAAGCGGCGGAGGCGAAAGCATGGTATGTTGTTGTTGTTACAAAGCGCCAACTTGCATTCCCCTTTGTGTCATCAAGTTGGAGCGACAGCAGCTTCGTCGCTGTTGCCAATTCTTTTTTAGCACCGAGATCCTCTCGAAGAGCCGCGGAACCAGCCCTAGCCTAGCAACCCGAGTAAGATACGGAGGAAAAGGCTGGACGATTTGAATTCACGTTTTGTTGGCGGACTAATGTCCTCTCCCTCCATTGCACGACCTGAAAGTTGAACGGGAGTCGCCAGTCGGCAACATCCCCAGGCAGACCGGTGGCTGCTAGCGAGTTTTGTAGTTTTTGGGGAGGGCGATATGCACTCAAGTGTACACAAAGATGAGAAGGAGCAAGACAGGATTTTTGCTGGATGTCGTTGGCATTCACAATGACTCAGCCGTGACATGGCCGTGACGGCCGCCGTTACGGGTCAACGGGTGCAACAGCACATTTGGTCCCGGCGTGCCGTCGGCCGGGAGCTCTAGGCTCGTCGATGTAGTACGGGCCGTAGGGCCCGTCAATCCACTTGCGTAGGAGCTTGGTTTAAGGGCTTACCCGATGGCACGATCTAGCCCTCTTCAGATTCTTGTGACCAACCGCATCTGTATCTACTTAACTTGACAACCGTACCTTCTTTTGGCCTTCTTATTAAGTACTCTCTCAGCTTTCGACTCTTTACGACTTCTACATCGGATTTCGAATTTCTGTTAAGCTCAAGAGTACCGTCCATGCATCCTCTTCCAACCTTGCACCGCGCCAGTGCATACTTACTTCAGCTTCTCGAACACCGAGCATGTGGCAGCATTGTGGCTTCACGTTAGTAATAATTGCTAATGCCTCTCAAAGTAAGTAGCATCCGGACTAGTAAAGCTCCGTCGTTTGCGCGGATTCAGACGTACTTATCCGGATATATAAATCCAGAGCGACCACCTTCACCCCCCACGGGTCAGCAACTGAAAGCTCTCTCAAAGTTACATATGCGCTGGCTGGGATTTTTCACCATCACCTCCCTTCTTTCACTGGCCGCCGCTGCCCCGACTGTGACAGAAGTTTGGTCCTTTTTTCGCCACCCACCATGGGCCTGACCGCTCTCTGAATCAGACAGCTCAAAACGCAACCAAACAGCCCAATGTCCGTATCCAAGTTTAATCCATTCGAAGTTAATGAGAGTCTAGTTCACCTACGTCGTACTCTACAACAACGCCGCTCAAGGGGCCGCTTTTCGAACCGGGGAGCTCTACTTCAAACCTGGTGCGGATGCCTACCTCTACCCAATCCAACTCCTGCCGGGTTACGACAACCTTCCTGGACACAGCATTGTGGTAAATCAACTTGAACTCAAAAAGTTTCGATTCGTCTCTCTGACTCCCCGCAGTGGCAGATGTATAAGCATGGATCCGCCCCCGGAGAATACACCTTTGTCAACAAGGACAGAGGCGACAATCTGCTTTATAGTCCAGGCAGCGTAAACCCTTCGTTTTATCATCACTGTCGACAGAGCTGACGAGGCAGTTGAATCTTGTCACCTCCTATGGAAGAGGCCCTACCGTATTCGAACTCCAGCCCGCGGAGGATGGAACCTATTTGGTCTGTCGAAGTCTACTCTCCTTATATTTCCTCGCTCATCATTCTGCCTCCGTAGATAAAAATCCCAAATCAGGATGCAGTCGCTCAAGCACTTGTCGACACACCCAAGGACTACACAAAAGACCCGGTGGATGTCAGTCCTCTGGCCTGGCTGAAATGACCCCTTAGACTGATATATCTAGATTCATTTCAGCCCACAGAACGGAAGCCCTTACCAACGTTGGACGATTGGGAAAATGGTTGGAGATAGTGATTGGGAGTGGGAGCCCTGGAACCCTTGAGCGCAATCTTCAAGCCTTAATTGCAAATCCTAGTGTTGTCAATTATCCTGCGCTATTAAACCCATGCTACATATGCCATGCTGACCATGATACAAACACACACAAAACCAAGTCCGATAGTGGATAACAATGAGGAGGGATAAGGCCGCAAGCGGCAGGTGCCGAACCTTACATAATAAGCCAGGGAAGACCGTGGCCAGCACCACGTGATATGACGTGGCTCGTCCCAAAAGGGTTATAGAAATGCACAGCCATTCCCGATATGGGGGGGCTGGTTTCAACATGATTCTATAGAGCCAAACCTTAGGTTCGGCAATAAAGCTCAAATCAATGCCAGGTCGACGTAAAAGTCGCGCGAAATTCCCAACAACCGCTCCTGCTCAGCCGCCCACTGCGACTGCACCTCCGTCTTGGCCTTCTGTCGCACATCGTGTCGAATAGACTTGACAGTCACTTTGAACGCCGCTGAAACAGGCCGATGGTCGGACACTCTCGCCTCGTACCGCCGATAATGCAGTTGCTGCACCCGATTTGGCGTCCTAGTCCGCCATAGAACACGGTCACACCACGCTGGGGCCCGCGCCTTGTCAGACGTGTCGTAGATGTCAGAATTCCGGTCGTATTTGTACGTCGGCGCAAAGTTCAGTGGCCCTTCCGAGAACCCGCGTAGTCTGCAACCCCGGTTGAACTTGATCTCCTTCAACAATTGGTCGTGCGCCAACAGACTCTCCAGCTCGCCCGACTTGACAGCAGCAGCGATAACTTCCCGCCGTTGGTCGATCCGGTAGTTCATATCCCCATTCAGCTGTGAATAACGTTCATTAGCGCCACTACAAACCTCTCGTGAATCGCACTTACAAACACAATCTCGTGGTCTAGCGCCATCTGTCCATCTCCTCCACCCACATAAGCAAGCAGGTCCTCCTGGCTCGGAGGTAAAAGTGACTGCTCTTCCAACATCGCCGCTACATCCGCATTACGCGCCCGTGTCGCATGCTGACCTGCAGCAAGATGACAATTAATAAAACATAACGACGAGTCCTCGATTACTAAGCGGGTAATAATGCCACCCTGTCCACCAATTTAGAGCCTTGTGAATAGAAAGCATGAGGGGAATATACCTTGTTCCCGTACCTCCCTCCCATCCCCCGCTTCATGGACGTGATAACGTTGTCCTTGATCGACATACGTTCCGAGTGCTTGACAAACACACAGGTGAACAGCCCGACGAGACTCTCCGTGTGAATCACAGTATAAGGCACGTTTGTCGGCATCGCCAGTCGGACCGCCATGATAAGATGCTCGTACCACTTGCGGTAGGCAGTCGTGACCTTCTCAGACAAGCCCGATAACCCAGTGATCTGGGCAATCGACGCGTCCTGCTTGTCCTTTCTTCCCAACAAAACATTCTTCGCAACCAGCTTGCGACTCTCCAAATCGACGAGCTCCTGGAAGCCAAAGGTGATGATGTCAGGGCAGTCGACGCTGGTGAGTGCTTCATGGAGGAAATTGATGTTGACAGGGTCTCCCGACAACGACTCCGGTCGAGCAGAATCGCAGTTCCACGAGATGATTAAAACGCTGAGGTCCCTGAACTTGCTGAACGACGCTTCGCGCTTCAAGAGTTCCTTATCTGTCCCCATGTGAGTAGACGGGAATGAAAGTCAATAGCATCACATACCAACCCAGTCCAAACCCAACAAACCATCCCAAAGCTTCAGTTGTTCGTCCCTGCCCACACTAGCAACAGACAGCCGGCCCGTCTTCTCGATTCCATAATGGTCAACAGCAAGCATCGTGACAGGGAGCTTTTGATGGGCTTGCCAGCAGTTTGTCGCCAGCCATGGCTTGACCGAAACATCATAAGCGGTAATCATACCGTTCCGTCCTCCAGCCCAGAGTCTATCGTTGACCCCTTCAAGGCAAAGAACATCAGAGGTGGAGACACGAATGACTTCGATGCAACGCGGCCAACCATCTTCCTCTTCCAAGGACCACAACGAGACTGAGCCACCTTCGTGTCCAAGAAAGACAATACCAGGTTTGGAAGGTAGCATTGTTGCATCAGTGACTGCCCCAACTGCCTCTAGCGGCAATACAGAGCGAGCAGGAGCACCCGGGAAAAAAAGATCGAATATTCGGATAGTTTGCAGTCGAGCCCCATGCAATTCCGAGCGACTAGCTGTCCAAAGTTTCCCGCAAATCATCTGGGCAAAATCCTGCTTCTCCGTGATCCGCAAGACGCGTGGCAGCGTAGATGTCAAGTCGATATCTTCATCATTCTCGGAGGGTGTGAAAAGAAGTGTCTTGCCAGCTTCGTCCAGTGTGATCATACTCCGCCCATGTCGGAATATGCGAACAATAGGGTGCAAGTGCGCAGACAGTTTGATTGCGGTGACGCAGCCACTCCTCACATCCACCTCGGCCATATGACCTTCCTTCGTGCCAATCCAAAGCAAACACCCTCGGTTAGCCGGCTCGTGACAAGGACGGTATTCCATGCTCGTTATGCGAAGTTCCTTAATGCCATGGCCATTGCCTACATCACGTTTTTCGAGGGTAAAGATGGGGGTCTCTGAATGTTCAGTGTCGTAAATCTTCAGGTGATGAAGCGTCGCAACAACGATTCTAGTTCCAGAAACTATCACCAGTCCGTGATGAGCCGCGACAGGGATTTTGGGGTCGTTGGGACCCACATAGCCAGCTCTTGAAGACAGATGTGGTGGACGCCGAGAAGAACGGCTACTGTCAGGAAGATCGACTGCCGAAGTACTGTGTGATTCATCTCCAGACTCCTCGTCAGACGACAGATTGGGGGAAGCTGGGCGACGAGCTGGTGGCAACTTCTCTCCAAGGGCAATCGTTCGGGTGGGTGGTGGTGGTAAACGTCCGAACGCTTTGCGTTCTGCAGTAGTTGGGGTGGATGCAGATGATGAAGAGTCAAGATCTGGATTCGGAACAGTAACGGCAGGGCGAGCAGGCAATCGAGGAGGGGGTAAATAACTCGTTGGCTCCTCAACAAGTACCGCTGTGGGCCGCCGGTTCGGTAAAGGGGGCGGGATCATGGTGGCGGAAGATTCGACAAGTTTTGGGGGCGATCGATGTCGAGGCGGTGGTCTAGGAGGGGGTAAACGGGAGACTGTGGTATCGCCTTCGCTTGAAGTCTGACTGGAACTGGTTCGTTGGTGATTGTGCGTAAATGGACGTGGAGGCAACGTGGGTCGGGCGACGGGGGATTCCGGGTCCCCGTCTGAGCTAGACAACGGTTCAGGGGAGCTAACTTCGTCATCCGGGATTTGGTGTATGAGGCGGGGTATGGGAGGTGGGGGACGATGGATGCCCGATAACTCTGGTTCAGAGTGGGTGATCAGCTGGCCGGTCAGACTTGGGCGATTGAGAAGAGGCTTGCTTGAGGATACGGGATCGCTAGCAATGTGTTAAATAAATAACACAGTCAAATTGGCGGTAATTCGACCTACGCAAACACGCTCCTTAGGGAAGAAACACTGGGAAGAGTTGATGTTTCCTCAACGACTGTCGGCTCTTCTTCGTCTTGGGCTGAGACGACAGACGACAGGCTCGACCGATGGCCTAACGCGGGGACAGGCGAGCCGCCTACAACTGGACGAAGTCGGGGTGATGAATTCGGGGTAGAAGCAGGGGTAGGCTTCCCACTTCGTGGTGTAGGCGGAGGAGGGGGCTTCTTTCGTAAATCGGATGAAGAGCTTGAAGACCGTAAATTTGCACTGCCTTCAGCGCGTTCCCCGTTCGGTTGTGAGCCAGAAGTTGCTCGTTGGCGGGGAGCAAAGCCTGGAGAAAGACCTGGTCCTTTTGAGGTCGAGGCAACCGCGAGTTGCTCAAATTTGGACCGAAGATTCTTTACCGCTGGCGGTGGCTCGGTGTCGATGTCAGACATGGCGCCACCACGAAAAGTTTAGTATTGAATGAGGCAATGCGAAAAGAGTGATGGAGGACGCGGAATGAGCGCCAGCTCACACGAACGTCGCCACCGTTCTTCGTGAGGAGCTCGTCGTGGTGGTCGAAGTGAAGAGCAGTCAGGTTTAGAAACGAGGGAGACTCGGACGTCCAAAGTCACGCGTTATTCTTTCGCATCTCGTCCGGATTCCCCGACCACTGACCACGACGCCAAGACCACGACAAACCTGTCCGAGATGTGTGCCAAACCACCGGCAGGCCATTTGAAGCCAATCAATAGGCCCTTGTGCCTTCTTTCACCCTGACATCATGAAGGAGCTCAATGACCGAAAGCAGCCAACCAACCAAGATTCCCGTACGTCTATGACAGGCTGCAAAGTTAGAATCTAATGCAGTTCAGTCGGTACAGAAGAAGCATGGGCTCAGATGTGGTCTGCCTACGTCGCAAGCTGAGAAGTATGACAAGGCGGCATTAGTTGCTGGATGGCGCGCTGATATGAAAGGAATTCTCATCTTTGTGTGTGGTTTCCACCCGTTTTCCTGACTTTTTGACTGACCAGATCAAGCTGGTCTGTTTTCTGCGACCCTGACTGCGTTTATTGTGGAGAGCTTCCGCTCCTTGACTCCCGATCCAACGACTTGTTTCACCAATGCACATTAGTTGGCCTCCCTTTGTAAATCCGAATTGCGGACAAACGAGCCCCGTCCTGCCCTGGTCGGCAATGATTTGGACAGTCTCATACGGCAAAATGAACAATACCTGACATCCCGAGGTCTGGCAACCAGCCAAGCGCAGATAAGCTTGAAAAATGCCAGAAAATCTTTCTCCGAATCTCCGTCGAGAACTCTCCAACTACTTCAGTCTCCATCTGAAACCCGTCGTCCTCTGTGGAATACAAGGACGTCGGTCCAACCTGACATCCTCTGCGCATTTCTATCGGAATCGTCCTGGTTTGAAGCTCAGCCATATCACTTCGATATCATCCTACTGTGGCTATGTTCCTGCCCATACTCTGCCTACCTGCCTCATACCCACTCTACAACTCGTAGTCAGCCGAGCCACCTCCTCGTCAAAGGTGAACCATCTCGACATACATCTCTGCGACACGAATTTGGCTCTTTCTGAAGAGCAATTGGTGACAGACTCTCTCATTACGTATGTCAATCATGAGGCTTTGCTTGAAGTCGTCTGCAACTGTGATCTCGCTCTCGTTTGGGCGCGGGTCACTAGCCGGCTTGGGAGGCGGGATCACCCCGACGAGGTGCTGACGGCTATTTGGGGCCTTTGTCGTCTATTCCTTGATCCACAATTCAAGCAGTCGGATGTCATTCCGCTGCCAACGAAACCTGCCGCATTCCCAGTGCCCCGGCCATCGATGCTGCGCCAGCGCAACCATTTTCTGAAGTCGAATTCATAGCAACCCTGAGCGATACGTCAGGGTCTGCACTTCTCCATCAGCACCCTACAGAGCTGTCGATGCTCTTGCTTATGTCAGAGCGGCCGAGCTCACCCGAATTCGGAATATTAGGGTTTCAGCAACTGCCTGTTGTTGTTGACGCGCTTTCGAGATTAGCTGTCGCTGATGTTGATAGTTCCAATGAGCTTAGTTTACCCAATAACTTGAAGACGCCGTTGTCATTAAAGTAACTGGATACTACTTTTGCGCTATGATCAATCATCCCGTGCCGCCGCGGCTGAAGCCTGATGGCCGCCGTTACTTGCTTTTGAACTCCTCTGCACGACAGTCAGTCTCTCTCGGAAGCTCTTTGGAGGTATCACAAAGCCTTTCCAGTGGATACTTCCTCCGAAATAGATGTGTTGAGAGGTATCCCACCGCGAAATCCATCGTTTGCGACAACTTCCACTGATTTCACTCGATCTTGTCTCGGTTTTGCCCGATAGACGCCATCGTGCAGTATGGGACCACGACGAGCGACGGGAAGAGCTCTGTCGCCTACGGGATCTTGTTCGACAAAACTGCCAACACACGTTCGTGTTTTGCTTCCTTGGCCAAGTTTATAGTAAAGCTTTGGCAGTGGAAGCGTTGAACGGGACATTGCGCGCGGCGAAGAAGCAGAAGAAGGTATAATTTCCATTGCAATTGGTGAAGTCGGCATCATACTTAGTAAGACGTTCATAGGTCGCTTTCGATGCAGAGATCTTGATGATGCCCAAGGACAAGGACGTCCAGGTTGTATGGCTCGGGTGAACTGCGTACAACAATGTATTACAGGGATGCCTAATTATGGTCCGTATGTGCTAAATTTATTGAAAGGTGAACTTGAAGTTCCATGCTTGGTTAGTGCTGCCTTCGACGCAGTTCCAGACTTGGAGCTAGAAAAGGTTGAGCAAGTATTGCGGAAAACAAACAAACACGCACCTGGTTGCCAGATGTCTGCTTGCCGTCTGTGAGGTCAACGCACTGGAGCAAAGTCAGCAATAAACAATACTCAATATAAAACCCACCCAGTCGACGCCAGAAAGCGCGCTGCGAATGGTGTTAAGAGACAACGCCCAGCGGTCTGCAGCGACCTTGGAGGTAGGGCACGTCGCAGCAACGAGTTTGGTGCCAGCAACGATGGGTGTGGATTCGGGGGCGAGGCAAAGGGTCGAGTTGAAGACGCTCAAGTAGCCGTTGGTGCTAGCGGCAGCTGCTTGCCATGTTTGGGCAGCAGAGTTGGCATTGCATGTTGCGGCAACGACGGGGGAGCCAGGGGTGGTGGAGGAAGCGGCGATACAGAGATTAGTGTTCGCTTTAAGGGCGGCTTGGACGCTGAGTAATTCTTAGCACTCATTGCGCAAAAAAGAGACCACAGACGTTGCAGGCTCGTTGAACGGGAGAGGCGACCAGTTCTGGTTTTTGTTTGTCCCGGCAGCGTCACAATCCCATATTTGCACCTGCTTTCCGTCGGTCGAATCGCCATCCGTGAGGTCGACACACTGGAAAAGTGAGTCTCTCGTCATAAGCACTGGTAGCACAAACCTTGTTGTTGTTAGCCCATGTTATGTGGGACGTAACCCAGTCTGATGAAACCCATTGCTGGTCTAGAAGATGTGAATCAAGAGCATTCTGGTCGCATATAGCGCACGCACTGGTGTTTCCAGCAGCGCAGGTCCATATTTGCAGCTTGGCTCCGTTCGCAGTGTTTCCGTTGGTGACATCCAAGCACTAAGGGCAGACTGAGATGAGATTGCAAGAAGAAGGTTTGCGCACCTTGTCACCGAAGATCCTGATTTGACCAGCCTGTTGGGCGCCACCAGTGGTTACCCATTGTTGGGTAGCGGGGAGGGCGCCAGTGCCGCCAGTTCCCAGTATGCATGAGCCAACAACGACTGCTGCCCCGTCTGCGTTGGCGGTGGCTGTAAGACAGCTCTTGTCGTTGTTAACATCGGTTGCGTATACGACAGTCTGGCCAGCGCTAGCGAGGGAAGTTAAGGACAAACGAGATGATAAGTAGTGTTGAAGAAACAGAGACTAACAGAGGGAAAATCGCGTTGACGCGTGCAGCAAGGCAAATGGCGGCAAAGACGAGCCCGGAGAATCGAGAGGACATGATGAAGGTCGTTGCGGGTGAAGGGGTGAGTTTGAGTGGATGAGTTTCGTTGTCAACATGGTCGGGTTTATATACTTTTTTTAGATCACCTAGCCGCGGCCTCTGGAACCGCCTCCCTCGGGCCGCACGTGAACGGGAAGCAAAAACGAGTCTATTGACGGAGAGTCTTTGCCGAGCATTGCAACCCGTCGCCGACGTGTGCCAGGTTGATTGGCGAGCAACAACGTTCGACTTTGCAGCCGCTGGCAGTGAGAGGGCGTGAACGACAGTGTAGGCGAGTTTGTGCTTGCATTTGGCTAATAGTGCTATAGTTTGTCGTCATAAACCTTCCTCATATTAGCAAGTGGAGAGGCGGCTACTGGCGGATCAGGGCGGTGCGAATCGAGCGTTCAGATGCAGAGAATGGCGGCCACAATGATGTTCTATACCCTGGGCAGCTGCGTAAGATACCTGTGTGGTGGACTCGAGTAAGTAGTGAATGGCACTGGCACTTGGTTGAAGATTGCGACTCCAATCAGCTGATGAGATTCGACGAAGATGACAAATCAGCGAGGTCGCTGGTGCGTTTGTTTGTTTGTTTGTAATACAGTAATACTGCCTCATCCGAGAGCTACCGAACCTGATACCTGTAGACCAGGCCAGGCACAAAGATCAATACGAGTGTAAGGAATTTATTGCAAGGAAGAAACAAACGACTACATGTACACTAGCAGAAGCATGACGTTGAAAATTGAAAAGCACCACTGGTGACTCCCGAATTCTTAATCAACGAGCAAGTGAGAGAAGTCTCGACGGTTGGAAGTACACGATGTATCCCAATTCTCATACAAGACTCACTTCGGTTGGGTAGACTTGACGGTCGGACAACAGTTGTTGTCCGATTCTCAATCAAATCTGTGAAGGTTTCAGAAGATCAACTGGCAAACGACGGAATTACGGACCTTCCTCAGTCACTTGCGGATTGACTTCAAGTCGCGGGTCTTGACGGTCGAAAGCTGATCGCGGGGCTGAAAATACGCCGTCGTTCGTCAGTTCCGATTCTCAATCAAGGCTCGCTGGTGGTGATGGTCGATCCTCGAGGGTCAGGAATTCGATTCTCGCTCGAAAGCTGCGGTTAGTGAGTTGACAGTCGAAAGCTGATCGCGGGGCTCAAAAGGCCGTCGTTCGTCAGATCTGATTCTCGATCATGATCAAGGCTTGCTACGAATTTCGAGGGTCGGGGTCCGATTCTCGCTCGAGGGTTGGGTAATAAGATGATGTCGATTCTCGATCAAGACTCGTTGCAAGTTTTGAGGGTCGGTGTTCGGTTCTCGCTGGATTGGTAAAAAGCGAGTCGGAATCCATATGCGGTGGGTACCGGTCCGATGCTTGCACGTATGTGCTGTGGTTGTTGATTTCTATACGGTTGAAAGAGCGTAGAGGCAATGTACTTTCTCCTCGACCCCGTCCCGGGCCATCTCTCAATTCTCTATCCGTTTCTCCAAATCATGCATATGCGCCGAATTATCAATAGCCATCGATAGTGTGCATTGACAATGAGCTAGACCAGACGCAGTATTGGCAACAAGCCGGGCGTCCCTAGCGGTGCTTACTTGCATTTCCGTAGTGATGTTGTCCAGCCATCTTCGATTTGGGTTTCTGAAATCTTGGTAGTTACAGCAACGGCACGGATAATAGGCAGATTTCGTTTTTTTATGGAAGGAGTCGGGCCAGGCGACCACACAGTCGCCAAATTTTACGCGCAGTTGGCCACTGATCACATTATTCAGCAAGACGAAGACGGAAAAGAGTAAAGACTGACAGCTTCACAGTAGACGAAGAACAATACCGGCGGCACAACCACAAGCTAGACGAGAAGTCAGCCCGTGTCGTTATCTGGTAGAGCTGAATATCGAACCAGTAAGCAAGACCATGGTACGTCCTTCCACAAAGCTCCATTGATCCCGTCCTGATATACGTCTCCCCACCACCGAATTTGCTCCCGTTTCCAAACAGCACTATTCTTGACCAGATTTTTTACAGCATAACGCCGATCCGGAACACGCGACGAAGTGAGACTCCAAGTTCCGCCCAGGATGCAGAGATATGGTATCAGAGGTAGGTATACCAGCACTGATATGGCCGATTCGACGATTGAGACGAAGAGGGCAAGTAGCCCAATTCGGATGGTGTTTGCGACAAGTATAACACATCTGAGCGGCCCGGAAAAGACGGTGTATGCTAATTCTCTGATCAATGTCACGATAATGGTCGTCGCGAGGTAGATTGCGTGGAGAAAGCTGTAAATTACGACAGGGCCAAGCAGCATCTTCAAGCGATCAAAAAGACGGATTGAGGGAAACAAAAGAGGGCTTACATGAAGAGTCCCCGGCTCCCATGGTTCATCTGAGTGAGCGAACAACCCAAGTTCTTGGAAATTGTGCAGGAGAGACTTGATGCGCCCAGTGAGTCCGTATAATAGCATGGTTGCTAGGTGCTGCGATAACGGATTCCACGACAAATCCAAACAGATCGGTGCAATTGTTATAAACACCACAAGCCGCTCTGTGACCGAAGACAGAACGATCCTTCTGCGGCAGCGATAGAAACGAGGAATAAGGATGATCCAGACTAGATGGCCGCCAGTCAAGAGACGGATGATAGCCTTTTCACTCCATTCTCGGAATGTGCAGGTCGTCATCGAGGCAATAAGGAGAATGATTGTTTGGGTAATCTGAAAGCCTTGCTCAAGGTTGCGTCCAAGAAGATACGACAACACTAGAGGTTTGGAAGTAATTATCCCATAGAAGTGAAGCGCATATAAAAATGCACAGGGGATGCCAATTGTCACCCATAGCGTGGAGAGCGACATGAAGTTCACTCTCATTTGAAATCTGAGACGGATGCATGCAACGACTAGCACCATGTAGACAGTAACGAGGAGCCAATTTGTCAGGGGTTGCACGATGTGGGGTGCACAAGGAGTTGGGGGTTGGATGCTGACGGTCTTGGTCGGCTGATATATGGTGGCCAGTGGCACCACCTTAATAGCCTCTTCAACGACACCAATTGTGGGGAGAAAAAGGTATGCAATTTTGACACTCCAGAAGAGGCATTGTATGGGTGCGACAACGGTGGTGAAGAAGCTGCGAAGCGATGGATTCAAGAGCATGGTGGGCTCAGACAAGTCGAATGACAGTGACGTGACGTGACTTGGTTGCTGACTTACATCCGCCCTCACGTGCAACCGGTCTTCACCTTTCACCATCCCTCGACCGAGTGCTGCAAAGCACGCCGAAAGTAGATATCGTCCGGAGCTACCTCGCCACGTTAGTAATCTCTTCATACCAAGTAACTCGCTAACCTTGAAGTTCTCCAAGCCACTCAGGTCGACCAAGATTCCTGTCCTCGCCGCGTGAAAGATCTAATAAGAAGGTAAGCGCTGGTAATTGCTTTCAACGAACCTCGCCATACTAACCAGCAAATTCTAGATGTTGTTGTTTCGGTATCTCGTCGCGCTTCTGGCACTCGTGTCGAAATTACCGCAGAACCCAACGGTGGGACCCATTCTCGTATCAGGAGCCGTCGAGGCGTATGCACATTTCCTGCGCACTCGGTTGAAATATCGGCTCTCAGCAGCATCACCTATCCAAGAGCCTCGACCGCCAAGGCCGACGATCCGCCCACCACGCAATACATGCACAGTGGTCGAGCCATTTGTTTGCCCAGAAGTGCTTCCACTCCAGCGTTCGAAGTCACTAAGGCCTACGAGCAGAATATTGAAGCGCCAATTCTGTCCAGAGACTAGGCGGGGGAATGTGTCGACCACAACGCAAGAGTCGGAGACGATAGCGTCCGGGCAAGTAGTTGATGATCCAGGTCTACCAGAAGGATATTCGTCAACCGAGTCTTGGTCAGGCTGGTATTCCCTTGCGTGGGATGTTCTCCAACCCGCCATCGATGCTCTCCCTGACCCGGAAAGTGGCTTTGCAGCACTCAGCGTTCATATATCGCTCATGGCTGTGATTGGCTATGTCATTTGGTTGGCGCTGGCACCTCTCTTGTGGCGACTTTTCGATTTCGTGCAGCCGCATATACGAGAGTGGTTGGAGTTCGTTCTGGAAAAAGTTTGGCTGTTAGTACGGGAGCAAGACGAGGAGGAGGGCCATGAATTACCTCAAGAGGAAGCTCTTCAGAATCCGATGGAGCTGGCTGTCGTCCAATGGCAGGAAGGTGCGCAATGGCTCGTTCACATTGCTGAGATCTGATTTCTCAGTTGCCAATGCCGGTTGGGGTCACAGGCTAGTTGTCAACGAGGTAGAAGATGGTGGTTCGTGTTCCTTTTCTTCATTTTGTGAGCCTCAGCGAATACAGTGACCCATGCACTGGCAAGGGAGAGGCACATCGTGGTAGATGGTGATGAGGTTGATAGGAATGCACGTGCCCATCATGATGGTGAGCTTTTCTCTTTGCGCCAAACTGAAACTCAAACAACGACAATCCAGACGTGGGACAAGCTGCCGAGGACAACGAAGAAGGACGTGTTCTGCTTGTTTATGAATCAAATCATGGTGCGGGTTCACACCACTTGTTGAAAACCTTTCCTTGACGATGACCTCTCTAGTCGAAAATCATGCTCCCTTGGCTCAAGACGTGAAGAGCAACGTGCAAACATCTGTGCATGCACTGTCCAACCCCGGAAAAGAAGTCACTGTTGACGGTGAAGAGCTGGAGGTTGATCGAAACTCTTCAAGCCCCCACAATCAGGCGATGAACGTCGAGGAAGCCATTGTAAACCATGGTGCGTATCTGATCATCTTTCCATATTACTTGCTAAGGCTACTGACTCAGAAACTCATCCAGTCGACAATGGTGATCAACTGGCTCTCCTTGCTGGTGCAAAAAATGATGACGAAAGCTTGGTGCGGCGCGATAGCCATCCTGCTACTTGCCTAGGAGAAATTGGAGGTATGTGTTATAGGCGATGTGGGTATACTTACTCTTGCTTTGCATCGGATAGACACCTCAGGTCCTGCGAGAGAACATTTGAGTTCTAACCTAGTGCAAGGTCAGTTAATAGTTCAGTCCCTTGGTTCACTCACCCAACCGTTGCTTGACACAGACACCACTCTTGACAAGCTTCCTATTGACGATCAAACTGAAGTCGGCGGGGCTTCGTCTGTAGCCTCATTGGCAGGCAAACGTGGTTTGTACCTTCTGTTGTTTCCATTTGATCTCGGGTTCAATTGTCGGAGCAGATGATGACCATATAGAAGGCATCTGCGAAGAAAGTTTAGGTCTGTTGAAGTATCGTATCGGGAAATCGAGGCATTCTGAACTGTCTCCAGAATTCGTGGGAAATGAGGCCTTCATCCTTGCTAGCGACAGCCAAGAAGATTCATTGGACAGCTCAAACTTGTTTAGTGGAGGAAGTGACGCTAATGATTTCAACAAAACACGTTTGTGTATGTTCATCGCTTCTTCTGCATTGCTCTTCTCAATGTCGCCAGCTGCGTGGACCGAGCAACGAGTGAATGAAAACATATCACAAGGTTTGTCATTTTCTCCGACTACCATTTCTTACATTTCAAAAGATGTTTCTCCCGATGTCCCTTCAAGTTGCACCTTCCCTCTCTCACCCAGATTGACCAACTCCCATGCGATACCTTCCACGCCTAAAATCGACCTCGCTGCGCGACGGCAGGAATATAAGGCCCATCACGGGCATTTTTCGCCTAATCCCAACAGTCGAAAGGGGAAAGGTCGAGCGGCAGGAATTGCTTCTCAAGAGACAGAGATAGGACATTACGACGAGACACAAGGTCAACGACATTCACTCCCTTGCGTTGTTTGTCTGACCATTGCCACGACAGACATTACGGCTCGCGATGAGAACAACAATTTTATTGGGCGAGATGTTGAGGCGGTCGCATGCGGTATGCTTGGCCAATTACCTTTCGACCGAGATCTCATTGATAAACAGACAACGACGAATTCGAAGACGGAAATCGTGCTTTCATTGTTGCCAGCGATAGTCAAGAAGATGTGGTGGACAACTCCACCCGGTTTATTCCCAAGACACCACGTAAAGCTGTCGGTGCTATATCACAAGGTCTATCTCGTTCATTTGGCCGAGTGACCTGGCTCATTGCTTCAGATGTAATCATCTCCAAACCTGGGCAAGAGATGGCCATAACGACTTCTTTCCCATACTCTCCCGTCTCTTTCCATGTCTCCGTTTCTCCTCCACCCTCAACCCCTGGGAGCAAGCTTGCTGCACAACGGCGAGAATATAAAGCGCGCCACGGGCATGTTTCTCCGGATGCTGCCAGCAGAAAAGGGAAGGGGCGAGCAGTGACGGCGGAAGAGCTGTTCGAATCCAGCCATACAGATCAAGCATCAGAAGTTACAAACACTATTGAAAACGATCCAGTGGCAGCTCATCTTCCTGCAATCTTCACGGGTCTGCTTATTCCTTGTTGTGACTTGAAAAGTTCTGATAATGCGCAGACTCCGTCCCAATCCACCCACAAAATCTCTTCTGCCACACCGCCCACTCTGTCGCCCCTGGAAGACTTAGTTTTGCTGACATTCGTCAAATGGCGGCAGCGTCAAATCATGAACGGGGTGCTTCTCAACAAGTCCCAAGCGATACAGTGACGGACAGCAGCATAAAAGCAGATAGGAGAGGCCGCTCCCAAACAGCTGAGGTGATTATGGATGCTCGCATTCTTGTGGATTTGAACGGCCCTTGCCATCAACGAGCAATCTCAGACGGCACGCGTTGCACGTTATTTCCTTCGCGCATCCCGCGTCCGTCACGCGGACCGATTTCTTTCCCAAGACGAGAACGTAGCCGAGCGGACAGTGGACCAGCGTCTGCTGCTGTCAACCTTGTTGAAACTCGTCCATTCATGCCGGAGTTGGCGGGCGACGAGAACGAGCAACCTGATCCAGTCAACTCGCAGGACATCGCACCAAGCGAAGGCCCTAATTTGATGCATTCCAACCTGTCTGCATTTCGCAGCCAAATGCGTCTCAGCGAGCTCGGGCCGATCGCACACATCTCGTCTTCTCAGATCTGGGCAACCGAAACCCCTACGACTCCTCCCGGAAGCCCACTCAAATCCGTCGACATGCCTTGCAAAGATTCGAGCACCAATGCCAGTGAACAAGTCAACCCTCTTGCCCAGCCAATATTGGCTGTTGTTGCAGCAGAGTCGACAGAAATGACTCGTTCGGAACGAATCCGTCATCTCCCCACTCACCTTCGTCAACAATTGGGACGGGATATCGAATCCGGCGACTTGACATTTCTGGAAGAATGTGGGCCCGCGGTGCCAGTTGCGTTGGTGCACTCAACCGCTCTGGTGCCTGTTGCGCAGATCGAAGCAGTGAAGACAGGCTGTACCGCGCTCAATACCACCCCTTCCTCTGGTTCTTTATGGTCGACAACTAGTCGTTCATACATGTCGTTGAGTGAGCTCGGCGTTGGTCCTTCTTCAACGTTGACGGAGGCTTTGGGCAAGCTCCCCAATGCGGATAAACTGTTGGGGGATTTTTCTCCAACAAAAAGTCGGCCAGTCAGGATCGCTCCAGTAGGTTTTTCGGGGGAAGAGGAAGGGTCGGGTTTGACGCGGTCTGAACGCGTGGATCGTTTGCCTGCGCATTATCAAGGTCAACATGGTAACAATGTCCAGTCAGGAGACATCGTCTTCCTCGAGGATATGCACGATGGTGCTGGCCCTCGAGCGCTGGCTCATTCCACTGGGGTATCATGTGCCAAGGTTGGGGGAGAACGGGCGGAGGATGTCATGGACTCGGATATGGTTGAAGTCGTTGTTAAACAGGCAGCAGATAATAGGCAGGCAACCTTCATATGATTTAGATTATTGTTGTACTTTGTTCATATCAGGCTGTGCTTGATATCTTTACGCTGGAGGTTCTTTTCTGTCGTATGAGCTTTCCCCACTGAAATCCACGTGACCTTCGCGTCGCGTTTTTAACTCCAGCCACAACTTTGGCATAACATCGTCAGGCAACTTCGCATTCAGATGGCGACAAACGACGACAGACCGCGAGTTCTACTGGTCTCTTTCGAGTTCATGGAGTTCTTTGACGACACGTACAAACCTCTGATTGAAGCTTTGAGCGAAAAAGCTGCTGTACAACGCGTCAAAACGGCAAACCCTGCTATTCGCACATTGGAGCAGGACCCCAAGGCTGTTCTCATCACGGACGGAGGGATTGCCAATGAGCTTGGGAAATACGGACGCGTTTGGGATGCAATTCTTGCTTATGTCCGACGGGGAGGTACTGCGATTGTGATGGGCCACTTCTCGAGCTTCGTCAAGCCAGACAACATCAAGCCGTTCTTCGCAAAGGCCGGGCTGTCGTGGGAGAGAGGGTCTTACCACCGGACTACGACAACGTTGAACCGCACGAATGCTGGGCCAATGGCGGACAAGTTGCCTGCGAGTTATAGTCAGAAGGCATTGTCGGTGAGCAAGGTCGATCCAGCCCACGTTTGGTACGCGTCAACGGCTGAATCGGTTGTCGAATCGCATGTCTTTGCGCCGACCTCGGCGCATACCCCTTCAGAGGCAGCAGTGGCGCTGGCGGTGGTGGGAGATGGGAAGTTGGCGTATCTGGGAGATGTCAATGCAGAAGACGGGTCGAATGATGCAGTGTTGGCGATGTGTGGCTTTCTATGATGATAGTCGTGAGTTGGCATTCAGCAGAGGTCTGGTCTAACTAATCTACTTCGTTTGAAGAACACTCGAATCACAACTTTCGCCTCGCCTCAGTGGGTAGTTGCAACATCCCATGAAATTGTTTCTGTCGTCAATGTACGCTGTTAATGGGGGAGAATTGTCTACTCTCTGAGTACGCAAATCCTGTCTTCACGCTTGAGAGGCAACAACTCGAGTTCGATGGTGGACACGCGGCACACAAACCGACCTCCATCTCCTTTAGTGCCTTGTGCCGTGCAGAAAGCGGCGGAGGCTGCCATTGGTGAGGGAGGACCTGGATAGCAGGAGGGCCATCAGTTGAGTTCTTCTTGGGTTTCTGACAGCCTTTTGTTCAGGGGACCCAAATCCGTAGGTCATGTGACAATCTCCGGATCAAAATCTTCTCTTTTCATGTCGGTCACCATCGGGATTCTAGGCAAGCGCTGCTTGCCTCTGGGAAAGCCAAGGGACCAACACTGCTCTTCCACACAGCCCTTCAAGCTTCAAGGCGCATTTGCAGAACACCAGTCAAGACTGCAAAATCTTCATCTCAAACGCAAAATCGCGACTGTGCTCGTGAAGACTACGGATGACCTCGAGCGGTGTGATGGGCTCATTATTCCGGGTGGCGGTTCGTCTGACCAGATCTCATTAAATCTCAGCATGTTCAAATAATCATGCCAGAATCAACCACTATCGCCCTTCTGGCGCGGCTTTCGGGTCTGACAGACGCTCTCAAGCAATTCATCCAATCCAAACCGGTCTGGGGCACTTGTGCTGGCGCTATTCTGCTATCGAGATCAGTCACTAGTGCGAAGAAGGACGGACAAGAGCTGTTTGGAGGCGTGTCAGTTGACATTGCGAGGAATGGCTGGGGTTCGCAGGTAAGACTCTCTGAGTTAGTGTGCTTTTCTTTACTTATCGCGTTCGCAGGTCGAATCGTTCGAGGCAGCTCTGGACGTCAATGGCCTCTCGGACTCGGCAGTACCGTATACGGGCATCTTCATTCGTGCTCCGGTGTGTTTCTCGTTTTGGAAGGAAGTATTAGAGCTGATTGTTTTCCAGGTTGTCATCGGGCTAGATTCAAATGCTGGAATCCAAGTCATTGCACGACTACCACCCAATCTGCTTCCAGAGCCAGTGGACGACGAGATTGACCCACGAACTATCGTCGCTCTCCGGGAAGGCCAACATTTGCTGACGACCTTCCATCCTGAGCTGACAAAAGACAATCGCTTTCATGACTATTTTGCACGACAGTGTGTACTTCCTAGCCTAGATACTCATTAGACAATAGATACCGTCGAAACTTGAAATTTTGCTTATTTTAACGTGCATTCAACTGGTTCAACGACTGTGTCCGTGACTCACGGTGGTGCAGCAAATAAAAACAGCGCCCCAATGAACACACCCACTTCAATTTTTTCAGCAATGCCCTCCAGGCTCCTCGTAGCTCTCTTGGGAGCTCCAACTGCCTACGCAGTCTTCAAGATCATCTTGAAAGCATTATATGGATCCCGTTCGCCGCTTTACACCCTTCGCGTCGATTCTAGCATCACACGTGGCGTCGACCACGACCAGCAGTCAGCGACTTCGATAACCCCGGTTGACGACTTCACACTAACCGTGTGATGATATATTGGAATTACAGACATTTCATACAGGACCAATTTTTTTTTTACTTTACAGTGGCCAGGCAGATGTGCGAAGAACAAAGGCAGCAAATATGATAACCTTCCTGACCTACAAGATCGTTAGTTGCAATGCAGACAACAGAAGAAAGGAACAAACGGACTCAGACAGCAGCCAGGAATGCTGGAATATCATCCCAACAGAGATTTGCACCTGGGAACTCGACCAGGACAAGATCCCAAAGATACTGAAACAGAGTCGCATAAGTTATATCGGAGCCATCACTCCCTTTGCTTGTTCCACTGGTGATCAGGCCGACAAGCTCCCCTGCTGGAGAAACCACGAGAGCACCCGAGTCCCCACCCTTGGAGAACGGCCCAACCTGACGCTCATGGGGGAGAATGGGGAGTTCAAGTGACTCGAGGGTACCGGTTGTAAAGTACTTCCTTGTGAAGGACATAAATTGGGGTAGCGTTCTGACCGTTGTGTTGGTTGGGAAACCACGTTTCAGGACCCGAGGGATTCGATCTTGATCAATGGGACTTTTGATTTCGTTCTTCGTCGTGATACCCTTGAGTTGGAGGAGGCCATTGGATGGGTGGTTGAATTGAAAGGGGATACATGTATCAGGATGGTCGTATAGAAGGCCCTTGAGGTCGGACTCATTCATCTCAGATCCTAGGAAAAACAGAAGAGAGAAGGGACAATGATGAACAAACAGAACTTGAATGACAGACAAGCATCATACCTAAACTGAGCAAATTTCCGACGAATTTGGAGAATTTCGACTGGTGCGGTTCAACAACGCACACATCTCGGGTGAAGCGACTAGGACCGACGCCCACACCGATGGGAGGAGCCCAGACAATATGCCCAATCACATGTGCACCCGTCTTGCTCCAGTTCTTCGACAGCGTGACGAACAACTGCTTGAGCTTGACAATGCGTCGGTGTGCCTTGTCGAGCTCGGTCTCGAAATCTGCAAGCCTTTCCTTCGACTCCAAGAGATTAATTTGCTTCTCAACTCGGGCGCTGTAGGTCGCGATCAACTTCTTGAACGAAACAACGGAGTCATTGAGGTTGCTGATACGGGCTTGTATGGCGGCTTGGTAGTTTTCAAAAGCCGAAGCACCCATTGCAATGACCTCGCGCTTCGGGCCATGTGCTAGGAAAAAAAGAGGGGGGGTCAGTAATCTCATTCGTGAAACAGCAAGTCAACGTACGGTGATACCGATACTCGTTGTTTCCATCGTTGGCCAAGAACAAATTGCGACGAGCCGTAATTGCGTAAAGGTTGTTGCCGTGCTTGAAGTATGGCCCCAATGTTCCTTGCATTGGCGTCTTTCGACCGCAGATGGGGATGCACAAGATACTATCGATGAAGTCTTGCAATGAATCACCCGTCTCGGAGAGTGCCGGCCCTGGGCCGCTGCGAACCAAGGATTGTGTGATAGACTCGCGAAAGGCGATATCCACATTGACGATGTTGAGCCCATTCAAGAAATCACGAATTTTCCGGTTGAGCTCGGCGGCGTGTGTAGCGTTCAAAGTATCGGGCAAGACGCCGATCCAGATCGTTGGATTGGTGTAGTACCTGTCGCCGGTCTTGGCGTATGCAGCATCGATATCCTCGTCATCCAGATTATAATCGGTTGCTGCGGTTTCCTCTTCCTTGTTCACCTCAATCTCCTGGTCATCCCGCTTATTGAGCCAGGTGAAACGAACAAAGTCAATAGACGAAACCCTAATTTCTTGGGCTATGAGGAACACTTCAACCTTGTAACGAGCATGAGCGGGGGATTATGAGAAGAAGAAGAAACTGTACGTGCCCAATCACGGACGGTGTCCCATAGTCCATTCTTCGCAAAATAATGGCTGCTTGGGACCGGCACAAGCCTCATCATGCGAATGAAAGCCTCAGGCCCGGTTGGTTCTTCGAACACGTCAGGAGAATCACGATGGACTAGCCGTGGCCATGTTCCCTTGGGCCCGAGACCTGCATAATAAAAGGCCGCTTCGAGTTCGCCAGGGTCCGACTCGACGGTGGTCGCCGAGGTCTCGCTGGTCGGCGAGGACCAGAGACTTCTAGTCTCGTCGGAAAGGTCGCTCCCGTAAGCGATCGATACTCTGGCGAGGTCGTGTGCTTTTTGCGCACAGCGGAAGTCGAAAGCCGCGGAGTTGACCCAGTCATCGATGCTGTCCCTTAGCAAGTAGATTGTGAGGATTGTAGGAAAGTCGAGATGACGGATGGCTCACCAGGGGACGGAAATGGGTTCTTGTCGCGTTCGAGCGACATGCTTCATACCATCCTGCTTGGTTTGTTTGGTCGTGTTTTGATAAACGTCAAATTCCGAAAACAGCACAGTTTCGAGGCTTCAACACCTCTCTCAACTACTTATCAGCGACATAAACTATTAACCCGTAAGTACCATCCTGGAGTAGCAACTTATCATGTACAGAGGTTCCCACTTTTTATATAAGTTGCTGAACACGAAACCCGGACATACAAATCTTCAACACTTTACTTTTTTTCTTTCTTATTTGGAAGACGCTCCACGGTGACGCTTGTGACACGGGGATACCCCTAAAACTTCATCTTGCCCTCTGACCATGTCCACCCCACCTGCGCCGACCCAACTTGCGCCATGGAAAGTTCGCGCCGCACGCCGGAATCTCGCCTATGATCGCCTCACCAAGAATGACTGCCCCTCTCTCTTCCAGATGCTCGACAATTTCAAGATACCCTTGAGGCGAGGCACGAGCGGCTCAAGGGTATCGTAAGATAAGTTAGCTACAGATGTGTCGAGTAGACGTCACGTGCCATCATCTCTTCTTCTCCGCCCTCGACACATCTGTCGGGGCCTTTTCTCTTTTTTTCTCTGCCTCGCTCTCTCTGCTCGCCTTCCTTGCCACATGTCTGAAGGCAGCCCAACTCAGCGCTCTCCTGTAAGGGCAACCTCGCGAGGCTCGAAATCAGAGTCCTGAGCAGAGGGGGAATCCTTAGTGAAACTACTACAACAGGAAGGGACGCTACAGACTCACCTGAGCAGAGGGGGAATCCTTAGAGAACAAGCCAAGGAGCCCTCTGCTCAGGTGCACTACTATATACTAGTGACCGGAGTAATGATAGAGTGACTGCATAGCGACGAACGACGCATGGGAGAAGTCAGGTGTCGCTAATGGACCCTAGGTGAGTGTCGAGTAGCCCTCGAAGCTCCGGAGAGGCAGGTTTGGGACCGTGATGCCAAGGGAGGAGCCCAGGCATCCTTAGAAGGCCTAAGAAGGGCTTCGGGAGGTCCAGGCTGCCTCTGAGCGTCTCCGCTTGTGACCGTGACCGTGACAACCGGAATCGGAACCGGAATCGGAATCGACTCCGGGTGTGTGACCGTGACGTGACGGCCGGAAACGGAGAGGGAAGGCGTGGAGCGGAAGGGGAAGGAGTCTGGTCTAGCCCAAGGGCCGGGGAGTGTCGGAGAGGACCAATGGGAATGGCGGCCAGCCATGACCACTGGAGGGTAGCGACAGGAGGGTCACTCGGAGACGTCCCCGGACGTCTCCAGAGAGGTGGAGGTGTGAGGGCGTGCAGCCTGGGGCGCTGCAGTAGGCACGAGCCTTAACGGCAGTAGGCCTCACCCAGGGGAAGGCCCGATGGACGGGGGCCGTGGTGGCGGAGTGGAGAGCGGAGCCATGGCAAGGCTCAGCCATCCGAACATAAGCCCGAACGCTGACATGGGTTGGGGACACCCAAGAGGTCCAGCAGGTAGAGATCGTAGGGAGACCTTGATAAGTGACAGCCCAGAGAGGCTAGAAGGCCATAGGCTCAAGGTCTCGGAGGGAAGTGGTGCGTCCACATCCGGAGAGGTCTCCGATGGCATTAGTGATCCCTGATGGTGACTCCGCCGGCGGAGAGACTCCCGGAAAGGGGTGGCCAGGGAAGTCGAAGACTGGGGATCACTGGATGTGTGATGTGGTGCGGGCAGTGGAGGGAGAGCGTCAGGGTGCGGAGACACGGAGACACGAGCGGAGACGCGGAGACGCGAGCGGAGACGCGGCGCTTGATGGGATCAAGTGACGGCATCAGGGTTTCCCCTGACATCATCCCCCCTTCAAGCTGCGTCGCCCCGATGCAGGAAAAAAAAATCGGGGGGTCACTGAGCTCGTCCTCCGGAGTCCCTTGTCCTCCGGTGGCCAAGCTCCTGTCTCTGTCGATGTCCAGAGACTGTCCATCTCCAAGAGCCAGTGTGACGGTACCTTGGCGTTGCTCCAGTGATTGCTGTTGCCAAGGTCAACCCATGGAGTACTTGCGTTCTCCACTGGTTGCGCGCCCATATTCGGGAGACGCCCGGAGACCTGCGGTCCCGGTGCCTCTCCGAGAGATGGTGCAACCACACCTTTGCGTAGCTCGGTGTGCGCCCGCTTGCGCTCTGGTCGCATGTTGCTCCAGGAGGGTCCTCTGCGAGTCCCCTCCTATACCTCCTCCATCCCCCTTCAAGAGTGCGGCGCCCCCGACGCACCACAGAAAAAAAAAAAAGGGGGGGTCTGCGCTTAGCCAAAGCACCAAGTACACCTCCGGAAACGTCTCCGTTTGTGCCCGGAAACGTCTCCGAGCGTGACCGGAAACGCCTGTGACGTCACAGGGCGATTCCGACCATCTCTACTGGTTGTTGGAGATCGTTGGGCGGCAAATGACTTGCCATGGGGTGATAGCATAGCGAGTGGCGAGCTCACTTTTACTGCACCCAGATGTCAGGTTGGGGGGGAAAGGAATTGCAGTGTGACTCCGGACACTGCGCTGTCAGCCGGGGCACTAAGCCTAGTGTTGCGGACTGGGTGGCAACAGCTCGACCCATCCTAGTTGTGCGGCAGAGGCGGGTTGACGTAGGCATTCCAGAAGCGATTCCATTGTTCGGGGTCCGGCTGTACAATGGGACCCTTTGAGCATCTCCGCTTGTGACGTGACCGTGACGTGACTACCGGAAACGGAAACGCGATTCCGAGCGCGTGACCGTGACGTGACGGGCGGAAAGCGGAGAGGGGTCCCATGAACGGAAGGGGCACCTGCAGAGCCCTGAACTGCAGTGACTGCCTAGGTAACACCATGGTGGATCCTCTAAGGCAAGGGTACCCTCCGGGGCAGCTATGTTGACACCAGAGACGTATGAGACGTCTCCAGGGGGTGTGCTAGATGAACTCCGATGCCATGTGAATGACATTATGGGGTGGAGTCCGTCTCCGGAGAGTGAGGGGGAAAGTCGGCACTCCGACTCAGCACCTGCCACTCGTCGCCTAGTAGGGCGGCCCCAGGCGAGCGGACTCGTCGTCTCGCATCTGGCACGGGCCTATACGGCAGTAGGCCACGCCCAGAACCTAGTGGGGCGGCAACGAGTGGTGTCATGCCAAGGTGTCGCAAGCCGATCAAAGGGATCAGCCATCTCGCGGTTATCCCAAGGTCCAGAGTCGAACTGGACGCGTCGAGCCGGACACGTAGGGAAGGTCACCCGGGTGGTCCGATGAGAATCGGGGCCGGGTTGTGAAGCCCGCGGAGACACGTGCGTAGGGGAACACGGGTGATGGAGTGTGGGAGACTTGCCTCCCAAGCCTTTGCTCGGGGTGTGAGCGGTCTCGTGTCAAAGGCGCGATGACAGCATCAGCGGAAAGGATCTCCGGGGTGCTGGAGACAGAGGCGAGGTGTATGGTGATGGCAGAAGGTGCGGAAGAAAGAGTTGTCGCACCAGCAAAAACACTGTGATCAGCATCTTTGGCAGTTAGAGTGGGGAGCATGCAGAGATAATAGCCATCGCAGCGACAACCGCGGGAAAGCGGAATCGGAATCGGAATCGGAATCGGAATCGGAATCCGGAGTCGTTTTGATGCCATCAGGGCGCTCCGCATGACAGGGAAAGCCCATTCCGACAGGTGGCTGGCAGCAGGAACGGCTAGGGACAGACCAGCGGTGGCCGGAGAGGCCAGCATTAGCCATGGGTGGAGGGAAGGAAGGCGGGGCCACGGTCGGAATCGGGGGGAAGGGGGTCCGGAAGTGGTTCAGGACAGCCCGGGGCCATAGGGCGCGGGGCACGGGAAAGCTAAACCACGGCCGGAGGAGAACACCAAGGGCCGGGCAGGAGGAAGTATTGAGGCCTCACGAGGACCAAAGTGTTCGAAGGGGGGCTGGGGCTGTGCAGCGCAAGGTCGGGTGGGGCCGGGACGGAGCCATCTGTCGCAATCCACCAAGAATCCTCCTGCATGCAGCCCCTCCGGAGGCCACCTCCAGGTTACCGGCAGGGGGGCGTCAGAGACTGCGGGCCCTGGCAGGGAGTTGGGAGGTGAGGTCCGGATTGGTGGGCTTGTTCTGCTGTAAGGGCAACCTCGCGAGGCTCGAAATCAGAGTCCTGAGCAGAGGGGGAATCCTTAGTGAAACTACTACAACAGGAAGGGGACGCTACAGACTCACCTGAGCAGAGGGGGAATCCTTAGAGAACAAGCCAAGGAGCCCTCTGCTCAGGTGCACTACTATATACTAGTGACCGGAGTAATGATAGAGTGACTGCATAGCGACGAACGACGCATGGGAGAAGTCAGGTGTCGCTAATGGACCCTAGGTGAGTGTCGAGTAGCCCTCGAAGCTCCGGAGAGGCAGGTTTGGGACCGTGATGCCAAGGGAGGAGCCCAGGCATCCTTAGAAGGCCTAAGAAGGGCTTCGGGAGGTCCAGGCTGCCTCTGAGCGTCTCCGCTTGTGACCGTGACCGTGACAACCGGAATCGGAACCGGAATCGGAATCGACTCCGGGTGTGTGACCGTGACGTGACGGCCGGAAACGGAGAGGGAAGGCGTGGAGCGGAAGGGGAAGGAGTCTGGTCTAGCCCAAGGGCCGGGGAGTGTCGGAGAGGACCAATGGGAATGGCGGCCAGCCATGACCACTGGAGGGTAGCGACAGGAGGGTCACTCGGAGACGTCCCCGGACGTCTCCAGAGAGGTGGAGGTGTGAGGGCGTGCAGCCTGGGGCGCTGCAGTAGGCACGAGCCTTAACGGCAGTAGGCCTCACCCAGGGGAAGGCCCGATGACGGGGGCCGTGGTGGCGGAGTGGAGAGCGGAGCCATGGCAAGGCTCAGCCATCCGAACATAAGCCCGAACGCTGACATGGGTTGGGGACACCCAAGAGGTCCAGCAGGTAGAGATCGTAGGGAGACCTTGATAAGTGACAGCCCAGAGAGGCTAGAAGGCCATAGGCTCAAGGTCTCGGAGGGAAGTGGTGCGTCCACATCCGGAGAGGTCTCCGATGGCATTAGTGATCCCTGATGGTGACTCCGCCGGCGGAGAGACTCCCGGAAAGGGGTGGCCAGGGAAGTCGAAGACTGGGGATCACTGGATGTGTGATGTGGTGCGGGCAGTGGAGGGAGAGCGTCAGGGTGCGGAGACACGGAGACACGAGCGGAGACGCGGAGACGCGAGCGGAGACGCGGCGCTTGATGGGATCAAGTGACGGCATCAGGGTTTCCCCTGACATCTCCGGCCCCGAGAACCCGCCGGACCCACTCCTCTGCAAACGTCGTTGAGGCCCTTAAGAACCTCAATCCTTCTCAGAAGCGGGCGGAGAATGAGAAGATCGCGGCGCGCAACGCGGCCAGAGCGGAGAAGAAGCTCGCGTTTCGCGCGCGGCGACGAGGGCGCCACATCTGACGTGTCCGACAACGAATCCATGATCACCATCGATGAGGAGCCAAACTCCCCCTCCTTCTGGTCCCGTATCCTCTCTAAGGCCTCCCCGCGCACTGCCAGAGAGGTTATCACGAAGTTCGGCGACGCGCTGGCCGGCAAAAGGAAGCACCCTGCCCCGGGCGACCAAGACTACCGTTTCACCAAAAAATTCCGCGAGGAGGCTCGTCTGGTCCCGGGCCTTGCCCTCCCCGTCACCTTCCACCACATGATCCACGACCTCTTCTGTCTGGAGCTGGAATGCCCGCTCTCCCTCTTCACCACTTCCTCCTTGCGCTACATCGCCGCCAACACCGCCACCTTGCCGACCAAGAAGATGAACGCGCCCGAGGGCACCGACAAGCGACCCGTGGTGTTGGACGTTGGAGAATTCCAGAAACAAATCCTCAACGAGAGCGACCTCAACCGCGGGCAGTGGATCGAGGCCAGCAAAAATTTCCTCGCCTTCATACACGAGTCCTACCCCGAGCGCGAACAACGTTACTCCGACCACTTTGCCTTTTTCGAGCAGCACCAAGACGGCGAGGACCTCTTCCCGGCCCTGCTGAAGACGGACATCAAACTGCGCTCCCAGTACACCGTCGCCCCCTTCGTTTTCGACATCCCGCTCTACAGCTACCACCTCCAAGCGGCCATTACGGACCTGAAGATCGAGCGCGCCAGCGGCCCGGCCTCGGCCTCGGCCTCGGCCTCGGGCCCGGCCGCGCCGCCCGCCCCTTACCGCCTCCAACCGTCCGCCCTCCTGCGCGTTGGCCGTGGGCCCCTTATGCGCGGCGGCGGGGGCCTCCCGCCCAAGCCTTCCTTTCGGTCGGGCACCGGGGTCGGCGCGCCGCGACCCCGTCTGCCTCCTCTGCGCAAAATCGGGCCACACGGCCCCCACCTGTTTGAACAAGACTCTCCCAGACGGCAAGCACACCTTTTGCGAGTTCAAACACGACGCCATCCTTACTAAGCAAGGCGCATCCGAAATCTGCAGAAACTGGAACACCCGCGGCGAAACCTTTGCCTCCTGCACCCACGGAAGAGACCGCGCCCATCTCTGCGCCTTCTGCGGGAGCAGGGCCCACCACGCTTTCAGCTGGTCCTGCCAGCGCAACCCACACCCAGTTTGAAGCAGAGGCGGTCGTTTTCTTGAACTCCATCTTGCCTTCCGCAGACTTCGACAACGAAATTTACAGCCGCGTTATCACACCATACAACCCGGACGCTTTCAACGACTTCCTTTCCCGCCTTGATCTTCTTGACTCGCATGCGTCCCTCCCGGACAAACTGCGCCATGGTTTTCCCATGGGCGACTTCCCGGTTCTCAACGAAACCGTCATTTTTGCCAACCACCCATCGACCCGCGAGTACGACGAGTTTGTCGACGACTACTTGAACGACGAAGTCCAGGCGGGTCGCATGAGCGGTCCTTTCTCCCAGTCCAAAACGGAGACCATTCTCAAAGGCCCCTTCCAATGCTCTCCCATCCTCATCGCGGTTCAACCCCAGGGCCCAGGCAAGCCAGACAAACTCCGTCTCTGCCGCCACCTCTCCAAGGGCGACGCAACTCACCCATCCACAAATTTCTTTGTCGATAAAGAAAAGTTCCCCACTAAGTTTGGATCAGCCTCGGACGTGGCGGAAATCGTGAGTTGGACTTTTATCTACCGTACTGATTCCCTTCCATGACCTGTCTCCCCATCGTTTCCAACGTCCCCTACCGTGCTACACCCTCCACCTGTACTCGTTTACCGTGCTTAATCCTCGTGCTTGCCTGGCTCGTGCCACCTCCCCGTCCCGTGCTTAAGTCCCCCTCCCGTTCCCACGTCGTGCCCGTGCTTTCTCCCGTGCCCGTGCTTTTTCCCGTGCCTCTTTCTTTCCCGTGCCGTGCTCTTTCCCGTGCCATGCCCCTTCCCTCGTATCGTGCTCGTCTTTCCCCCAGACTCTCGCGTGCCCTTCCTTTTTTCTCACCTCGTGCCACCCTCCCCCGCTGACCCCATCCCCAGATCGCCACTGCCCCCGCGAGCTCCCAGGCCATGGTCCTTGACATCGCTAAGTTCCACCGCACCTGCCCCATCCTCCCCGCCCACAAACGATGGTTCGTGCTCCAGGGCCCCAAAGGCTTCTACATAGACCACTGTTGTCCTTTCGGTTGCGCTTCTTCAAGCAGCAACGCGGGCCTCATCGGTTCCGCCATCATGGACATCTGGACGGCTCTCGGTTTTGCCCCCGCAAACCGCTACGAGGACGACATCCTCTCTCTCAGACAGCCAGCCTCCTCCCGCATCCCCCCTGCACCTCACCCGGCTTCTTTCTGGTACACCTTCTCCCGCGCAGACGCCATCGCCGCCATTCAACCTCTCTGCATCCCATGGCACCCCACCAAATGGACGGACTACCTCCCCAACCCAACCTATATCGGTTTTCTATGGGACATACCCAACAAATCGGTCGCCCTTCCCGAGAACAAGCGTTTGAAGTTTCTGCACCGAATCCGAGATTTCCGCATCAAATGCAAGGCGGGCAAATGCCAGCTTTTGGACGCACAAAAGATACACGGTTCTCTCTGCCACATCTCGTTCGTCTACCCGCAAGGCCGCTCTTACCTTCCCCCCCCTCACCTCACTCATAATCGCTTTCAACGGAAACAATTTCCAAACGCGCCACCCAGCCCCCTCCGTTTACTCTGCCTTGTCCTGGTGGGACAACACACTCTCCCTGCAGAACGTTTCCCGCTCCATCGCGCCGGCGGGGACCCCGCCAAGACTGCCGCCTTTTCGTAGATGCATCCACGGCGTGGGGAATCGGCATCTGGCTAGACGGCAGATGGGCAGCCTGGAAAGGCACCGGCGACTGGAAATCCCGCCAGCGCCACATCGGCTGGCTAGAAACGGTGGCGGTCGAGCTCCTCATCCTCGCTCTTGACTCCTTAAACGTTGACAACTCCTTCCTCCTCGTGCACTCGGACAACCAGGGCGTCATCGGCGCCTTCGACAAGGGCCGCAGCCGCAACCCCGATATTAACCTTTCCCTTCGTCGCTCGTTCTCTACCCTGGCAGCATGCAACATTTCATTAGACCTCGTATATATACCTTCCGCAGACAACCCGGCGGACCCCCTCTCACGGGGCATCCTCCCGGGCTTAGACACCCACCTCCCGTTCTCCTTTTGTCTCCCCGCGGACATTAAGTCCTTTTTCGTAGCAATGTAAATCACATGTCTCACACGTGACCGCGTGCATTTCTCATGACGCCGCCACCCCCCCGCCGCCCAGATCTGTCCGCCTACCTGCCCCCGCCAGTCCCAATGCCGCCCCGCTTGGGTTTCGCGCCTCCGACCCCGGCCCTGGCTGCGGCCCCGGCCCCCAGCGTCGCCGGCAGCCTCCGAAAAGCCGCGGTGGTCAAGCCTTTTTCGCGTTTCCTCCCATCCGCCACCCCGCCCGAGAGACGCGGCAAACCAACCCCAAGCCCTGCACCACCCCGTCCCCCCCTTCCCCCCTTCCCAACCCTTCCCGCAAAGCCCCGCAAGGCCAAACGCGGCAACGACATCGCCCCAAGCCCTTTCAGACCACCAGCCCTGGCCAAAGACCGATTGCGCACGTGGTCCTCCCCCTTCCTCGCGCGACAAAGAGACAGAGTTGCGTAACTCCCTTCCCGAGGACGACGTCAACCGCATGTACGCGATTCTTTTTGCCTCCTTTGCTCCAGACACCCAATCGACATACGCCGCGGGCCTCCTACGTTTCCACCAATTTTGTGACGACCGCAAGCTGCCAGAGGAAGACCGCATGCCCGCTTCCGCCACCCTCCTCTCCGCTTTCATCGCACATCACACGGGAACGGTTGGCGGCGACACCGTCAAATCATGGCTCTCGGGCCTGCGTGCCTGGCACGACATCCACCAAGCACCGTGGCACGGCGATATTCGTGTTGTGAAGCTGGCCCGCCGCACTGCTAACAAGCAGGGTACAGCTTTCAAGAAGGCCCAGCGCGGCCCGGTCACCGTCCAGCACCTCATCGCCTTGTATTCGAAACTCTCGCTCAAGGTTCCCTTCGACGCAGCGGTCTGGGCTCTCGCCTGCGCAGCTTTCTGGGGCTGCCGTCGCTTGGGAGAACTCACCATCCCGACCACCCAAGGTTTTGACCCGCTCTTCCATATTGCCCGCAGCGCCGAGATCAAGCGCAGCAAACAAGCCAACTCCTTCGCGTCCTCTTTCCACATCCCCTGGACCAAGTCCACGCAGGAACGCGGTGGCACCGTCATCCTCACAGACCGCGACGACGAACTCTGCCCAGCTGTGGCATTGCGCAACCATCTCACCGTCAACGCGAACATCCCGGCAGACGCCCCCCTCTTCGCTTTCTCCCAACCCGGCGGAAGCTGGCTCCCCATGACCAAGGATTGGTTCCTCACACGCTGCACCGAAATCTGGAAAAGCTGCGACCTCCTCGCGGTCGCGGGCCACAGCTTCCGCATCGGCGGGTCCACCGAGCTACTTCTGGCAGGTGTTCCATGCGAAGTCGTGGCGGCCACGGGCGGCTGGTCTTCCCTCGCCTTCCTACTCTACTGGCGCAAGCTCGAACACATTATCGCAATGGCCATCGGCAAAGCGTACGACAAGAAAAAAATCGAGGAAGTCGCCGCAGCCTTTGAACGTTTCCGTATCGACAATAACATCAAATTTGTACACGAAGAAGACCTCTAGCTACCGTTTGTTCCCCTACCGTGAAGTAACCCCTCTTGCCCAGCTTGCCCGTGCCCTTTCCTCCTCTCCTGTTTTTTCCCGCGTTCCATCTCCTCTGTCGCCCAGCTCCTTTGGTGGGTTGCTGGCCCGAGCCTGCGGCGCTGCCCATCCTGGGTGAGCTGTGCTCCAGATTGCGAGATCTGGGCAGCCCGCAGGCTCCCTTTTCTTCTCACGCTCAGAGTCGGCGGGTCAGGCCCGGGGTTTCCCCTCGAGGCCGGCGAACTCTCAGGCACTCTGTGTCCGTTCGCGCCCTGTCGCCGGGGCCGGCCCGGTCCCTCCGCGTCGGGTCCGCGCCGCCTCCCGGGCCCCCGACTCTTCCCCCCACTAGCGCACACTTATGTGAGCGCTAGACCGCAGGCGGAGGCGGGCCCCGCAGGGGCTCGTCTCCCTCCTTCCTTTCCCCTTGGCTAAGAAGACCAGACTGCTAACTTATCTACGTGAATGGCTGTTTCAAGATGAACCTGGTTTGCAAGCCCTTGCACGAGTAACGCTCACGCGTAAAAACCGGACCGACTCTCCTTCAGCAGTCAAGGCCAGAGCCCGTCAGATCACGAAGGCGCTACGCCAGTATCCCCCTGTCATTTACTTCACCGATTTGATAACAGTGTTTGCCTCTGTTGATCGACCATTCACAAACGACGTGCCCTTCTTTCGCGCGCAGCGCAGCAGAACGGTGCGCATTGACGTCAATCAAAGTTTCCCATCACCTGTACGATCAACTCCGTGTTCTCGAGAATGCGACCCACCCGTCCGCCCGGGCCCAGCTCTTGTAAGTCCTACTTGCGCTTGTTTCAAGCCATCATTTATGTTTTTGTAAAGCATGCTATCTTTCTTCATTCTGCGAATTTTGTTCCACGAGCTTGCTCATGCCATGCGGTCCCTCTTCCAGTGTAAACGTAACAAACACATCCCCGGCGCCCACCCAGCAGGGGAGGCGCAACCTGACTCGGACGACGCGTTAACCGGCGCAGCTGTCTACCTTCACGTCTCAGGAGGATTATCAGGCTCAGCATTTCGTGGAGAAGACATCAGTGGAATGACTGTGGAGATTCGCCGTGGGGTTAAACACTACATCGACCGTGAGTTTCGCACTACGAGTTCCACCATCTGCTAAGTCATCCTGCGCTAGTGGGGCAAGTAGACCTGCTGATGCAGTTGGCCAGCGCCGACTGGTCCGACTTGTCGCTCAAGCTCGCTACTGGTGGCCTCCCCCGGGATGCCCCGTTCGCTGCTCAGCCCTCCCTCCGTGCCGGCGGCATTCACGACAACTGTCCCGACTGCGATGACCACGACAAGGACGACACTGATCCAGAGGATGAAGACATCGATGGTTGCGGTCTACAGTCCGAGACATATTCTCGCAACGAAACAACAACATATGGACAGCTTCCAATGCAAGAATTGGAACTAGATGGCCATGACGAGGACAATTACGAAGGTTCAGACTCAAGCGAGTCGTTTTCTGACTCAGAAGAGGAGGGCCCGAGATATGGTGGTACCCGCAGATGTGGAACCTAGCACCAATGTCTTATTTTAACACGCTCCAAGTAAGCATCAACTAGATTATGGTAGATAGATTATGGTAGAGCTGTTCGGAGGCGTGTCAGTTGACATTGCGAGGAATGGCTGGGGTTCGCAGGTAAGACTCTTTGAGATAGTGTGCTTTCCTTCCTTTACTTATCGCGTTTGCAGGTCGAATCATTTGAGGCGGCTCTGGAGGTTAATGGCCTCTCTGACTCCGCAGTACCGTATATGGGCATCTTCATTCGTGCTTCGGTGAGTTTCTCGCGAATCGAGAAACTCACCGAAGTATGAGAGCTGATTGTTTTGCAGGTTGTCATCGGGCTAGATTCAAATGCTGTAATTCAAGTCATTGCACGACTACCACCCAACTTATTGCCAGAGCCGGTGGACGACGAGAATGACCCACGAACTATCGTTGCTCTCCGGGAAGGCCGACATCTGCTGACGACTTTCCATCCTGAGCTGACAAAAGACGATCGGTTTCATGACTACTTTGCACGACAGTGCGTGCTTCCTAGCCTAGATACTCAGTAGACAATACAACTCGCTGAAAGTTAAATTTATTGCTTCTTTCAACATGCATCCAACTGGTGTTGTGTCCGTGACTCACTGTGACACTGTGATGGAAACTCTCACTCTTTTGGTTTTCACTAGGGGTTGCCCGTGCTACGCAACGGGAACTTAAATAAATTGGGTGTACTCTTATATTAAAAATTTCTTTGTATGAAAAGATTGTAAGGGCCGCACTGCCGCCTCGCGGGGCTCGGCGGCGCGCGGCCCAGACTCTCAGTCTTCTACATTTTGTCTGAATCCTACTTCTTTTGGTTCTGTTTGTGAGCCTTATTGAGATATTTTTGTATATATTTAGTTTGAGCCAGTGAAGTTCTTCCTGTGAGACTGAAGAGACGTTAGATACTGTGTAGTAAAGAAGAGGTGCTTACATCGAGAGGCCCGTGCTGCCTGTCAACGTCCCCGTTGGCACCCATTGAGAGTTTGATCCATTTAGGTTGGTGCTGGTGAGTGGATAGCCCGCCCCTGGGCCCCATAATACTCGTTGAGCTCGTGTCCTAAGCAACAGCCAGCAAGAATAAGTTTTTCATAAACTGAACGGAGAAGTTTACGCACATTAAGATGGTAGCGCGAAAAGTGGTTGTCCGAGTCACATGACCTCGGGTATGACCGGGCCGAGTTAAGCCGAGTGCTTGCAAACGGAGGTGGATGGCGGGGCCAGCGAGAAGGGAAGTTACTGGCAATATGAGGCCCACTGTATAGCCTACCCAATAGCAGAGTGTGGGAACCCCCAGCTTTCAGTGGCCGCCCGTGGCTTAGCAGAGAGCATGGCAGATATGGTTGACTACACCCCTGCCTCAAAAGCTCAAAACTGGGTCGTTTTTCGTGCTAAAAACGGCGCATACAGAGTCTTTAAGGTGTATTCAACATCTACATACACTTTTCTGTAGCTAAAACCACTGTCTACATGGGCTTTGAGGTTGGTAAAGTTGTCTATCCAAATCGGGATAGCTAAGTGAGGTTCTTCCTTTTTTGGTAAGCACAGCCTCCCTTCCTCTCTTTGTATAATAGATTGCACAAGCTGCCACTTCAGCTTAGTGAAGCGTCACTTTGTCTTCTCAAAAGATCATTTGCTTGGACTTCGCCGACACAATACGCAGGGTATACGCGGGGTCGGCATAGCCAATGGATTTCCGAATTGATACGACCTGTTGCGGCAAATAAAAAACAGCGTCCCAACGAACACACCCACTTCAATTTTTTTCAGCAATGCCCTCGAAGCTCCTCGTAACTCTCTTGGGAGCTCCAACTGCCTACGCAGTCTTCAAGATCATCTTGAAAGCATTATATGGATCCCGTTCGCCGCTTCACACCCTTCCTGGGCCTCCGCGACGAAACTGGTTGTCCGGGAACGTTGCGGAGCTTGTGAAAGATGCGAGTATTTACTTTGGTACTTGAAAGGTCCTTTACTCACTTCATTTTCAGGGTGAAAATGGCCTTTTCGAGCGGTGGGTGGGAATATATGGGCCAACCTTCAAATGGCATGGCCTGGTGGTACGTCTCTTTCATATGCCCGACGTTGAAGACTGAGCCATGCTTTAGGGAGAGCCGCAACTCTATAGCGTTGATAC
This sequence comes from Mycena indigotica, assembly GCF_014461135.1. Lineage (NCBI taxonomy): Eukaryota > Fungi > Basidiomycota > Agaricomycetes > Agaricales > Mycenaceae > Mycena > Mycena indigotica. The sequence goes on from NW_023503005.1 coordinate 413,145, forward strand.
CAAGTTCATTCAACATATTCTCGCTCATACCGACATATACCAAAAGTCGGAAACGGTCCGGAGGAGCTTGACAGCGGTGGTCGGGCCAGGCGTGCTTGTCGTGGAGGGGAGTCAGCACAAACAACAAGTGGGTCTTTTCGCTGCGTTTGTTCTTGTTCTGACCGAGTATTCAGCGGAAGATTATGGTGGGCCTGTCCATAGAAGCCATTTCTCACACTTATCTGCGCAGAATCCAGCCTTCGGGCAAGTGCATATCCGTGAATTAACACCGATATTCTTGGAGAAAGGTGACCAGGTTGGTTTCGTCGTATGTCATAGATATGTCACTCATTGAACTCGAACAATCATAGCTACGGGACATCTGGCTCGAGCGGGCCGCTGAATCCACAACCCTGACGGTTGATGCCCTCTCGTGGCTTAGTAAAACGACGCTGGATATCATTGGTCTGGCTGGTATGAAATCTCGTATAATTATGTCGTTTTGCCTGCAATGATGAAACCCAGGCTTCAATTATCCAATCGATTCACTCCGCGTGGACAACCATTCTGAAAATGAGTTGGCGACGGCATTCGAAACCATCTTCGCTGCGGAGACGGGTTTCAACCTCTGGAAGCTTTTCCAGCTTTTATTCCGATTCTGCAATGGATTGTGGGTGCTATCCAATCTAGCTGGCAGTATACTGATTTAGTATATTGATGCAAGCCGACAAGAACCGACCGTAATGTCGCCAGCGCACAGCTCACAATGGCTCGCGTTGGACGAAAACTGCTGGAAGAGAGCAAACGAGATAGTGAATCAGATGTTCGTGACGCCAAAGACTTACTTTCTTTGCTGGTCCATGCCAACGCGGCGAAAGAAGTGCCTCACTCTCAGCGATTGACCGACGAGGACGTGATTGCCCGTAGGCATTTTTCATCATCAACTGGAGTAGCGACTCATAACGTGCAGAGGTTCCTACTTTTTTAGTTGCTGGGCACGAAACAACGAGCACTGCGATAACGTGGGCTCTTTTTGAACTCACGCAACATCCGGACATACAAAATGGACTCCGGGAAGAACTGCTTTCGGTTCGGTCTGAAAATCCCAGCTCAGAAACCCTCAACGCGTTATCACTTTTGGATGGTGTTGTTCGGGAGACACTGAGACTCCATGCACCTGTGCCGTCGACTTGTAAGTGTTCATGCTGATCCACACTCGCATGACTTACTCTATCGCAGCCCGGGTCGCCTTAAGTGACGATGTTGCTCCACTCGCGACCCCGTTCACAGATAGCGCGGGTGTCTTGCGTGATAGCATTCGGTTTGTCCTGACCTTTTGCTGAATGACGGATCTGATTTGTCTAGAATTACCAAGGGCCAAACTATCATGATTCCCATTCTCACCGTGAATCGAATGCAAATTGTCTGGGGTGACGATGGAATGGAGTTCTCGTGCGCTCGTTCCCTGGCTTCAAGTTTGTCATTTTGGCTCACTTCTCCAGACCGCGACGCTGGGACAATCCACCCAGTGGTGCCAGCACAATTCCTGGCATTTGGGGACACACCCTCACTTTTCTTGGAGGGCCTCGGAGCTGTATTGGGTACCGATTTGCACTGGACGAGTTAGGTATCCACTCAGGCTATGAATCACGTGACTGACGTAATAAATAGGATGAAGGCAATTCTGTTTACACTCGTACGCGCGTTCGAGTTCGAGTTAGCGGTGCCTGGAACGGACATTGGGAAGAAAGCGACGGCGATTGTGGAACGGCCGATAGTTCGGAGCCAGCCCGAAAGAGGATTCCAATTGCCGTTACGAATAAAACCCGTCGTCTAACAACTGGGACTTGTGAGGTTGTACTTGATTTACCAGTCAAAAAAATAATCCTCGCCCTCTCGCTGACTCGGACGTGACTGGGTGACATACCCCTGAAATCACCACCTTCTCTCCATGTCCGACCCACTTCAGCCATGGAAAGTCCGCGTAATGAGGCCGGGCTCAAGCTGCTATGACATCCTCAGCAAGGATAGCGACCCATTTCTTTTCCAGATGTTGAACAATCTGCGCTACTGTCTGTTGGTCGATGCACCTGGTCTCCAGTGTCTCGCCCACTTTACCCTGAAGCACAACCGCCGTCCGAATCCTCGCTCGCTGAACACCAGGGTCCGTCAGATCACGCAAGTGCTGGGCCAGTCTCCCCCTCTGATTCAAATCGTCGAGTTGACAACGGCGTTTGCCTCTGTTGAGCGACCATGCGTCGACGGCATCCCATTCTTGGCGCGCCCGGCAACAGAACGACGTGCGATGATTTCTATAAAGGTTTCCTATAATCTCTACCACCAATTCCGCCTTCTTCATCATTCGACCCACCCATCCGCCAGGGCCCAGTGCTTGTGAGTCCTACTGGTACTTCCGCTTGTTCCAGGCCATAATTTTGTAAAGGATGCTCTGCTTCTTCATTCTCCGGGTTTTGCTCCACGAGCTTGCTCAGGTCATGCGGTCCCTGTTTCACAATGAGTCCTGCTTGGACAGGCAAATCTCTGACAATGTACAAGGACGTATCGTGAAACGGGGGGCGGCGAAGCGTGAGGCGTTCGCCGACGCAGCTGTTTACCTTCACGTCTCGGGAGGGGGGAGGGTTAACAGGCTCAGCATTCCGCGGAGAGGATATCACTGGAATGACCGTAGAGGTTCGACGCGGGGTCAAACATTACATTGATTGTAAGTCTCGCTTTCGCACTTACATCTGCCAACTCAATCTGCTGCGCTAGTCGGGCGAGTCGATCTGCTGATGCACTTAGCAAGTGCCGAATGGTCCGACTTGTCGCTCAAGCTCCGAGTCGCTGCTAGTAGCCTCCCCCGGGATGTCCCGTTCTCTGCTCAGCCCTCCCTCCGTGCCGGCGGCATTCACGACAACTGTCCCGATTGTGATGAGACAGAGGATGAAGCCCCCTCTCCAGACATCGAGGATGAAGCAGAAGATGAACAGCTTGCAATGGCATTGCTGGAATTGGGACTAGATGACGAGGACGAGGACGAGGACGACTCGGACTCAGACACGTCTTTTTCAAGTTCGGAAGATGAGGGCCCCGGTCCATTTGGTTATCATCTACGCCGCATCTGTGGAACCTAGTGCTACCATATGATAGTCGCAGTTTTAGTAGAAAAGTCTAAGTGTCGTACTTTTAGTCCGCTTATTTGGCAAAATACTGGTGTTGTGGGCAGCCGAAAGAAGAAAAATAAAAATTCCCAAAAAGGAAGGAGGGAGGAAAAGAAAAGAGAGGGATTTGAATAGATTTCTGTATTGTATTCCTACTGTTTATACATGCAAAATGAGCAATCCTAAAGTGTAAATTTCTCTGAGCGGCGTCTTACGCGTTCGAGTCCCGATGGCAACATATTTTCTGGGATGTTTCTGTAGTCCTTGGAGGGTGTTTGAGACAACTTTTGGGACAGGATACTAGTATAAATCATGTTCTTTAATATAATCCACCGCTCTCGAGGTTAATTAAGAGGGAATTTACACAATGATGCTATAGATTGATCATGATGATCTTGATGCAGTCCATCAACTCCAATATTTGAGGAGAGTCCACTCTGAGTTCAGGCAAAAAGTACCTTTGGACACCCCAGGGGGCTACTAATAGCCAAGAACTGTCAGACTGCGGGTCGGGCCGTGCAAGGACTTCTCCTAAGAACACGCGCCTGGAACAGAACAGACGAATCGTCGGGCCCGCGAGTATGGCGAGCAGGGTAGATCGAAACCGAAAGGGCCCGTTAACTCGGTCCCTTGTCGCTGTCGGTGGTCGAAGATTCAAATCGGGTCGTGTCGGGCCTGATGAGTCGTTGGCACCTCCTTGTGTTAGCGCATGGAGATGCGCATGTGACGAGCGAGCGCACATGGCGGTTATGTCATATGATATGTATGTATGGACAGTATATAAAGGCCTGGTGGAGAACGGATTCTCCACCAGTTGTACCCCTTCTACAGCGTCCTGCGTGATCGCTGGTAGGCTCTTGGCAACGGATCTTTAACACCTTGCACAGAGAAAGATAGTTCTTTAGACGATCTAAGTGATAGAGTACATGTAAGCCTGGCTTACATACTCACCTATAGATCACATGTTCTTTAGTCACTCATCCCTGTACCCTGTTATAGTTCTCAAATACAGCAAGGTTCTGTTGTATTGCTTGGTTTTCCTCAGTGTTTCCTGGTTGGGCCACCAGGTTTCCACTTTTTTTACAACACACTAGCTCTAGTCCTCTTTTTTCCCCTCCTTCATGGCATCAGCACCAACAACTCCGCGCTTAACTTCGCCATACAAGCGCCGGCGCGCTACTTCCCGAGCTCACAACTCCGCGTCGCCGAAGGGTCCGTTCGGCCGAGCCCGCGGTCGCCGACATCACCGAAGAACCCACCGAGGCGTTCGACGTGGGAACGCCGCTAGTGACATGGCGCCACTCGTTTTCCTCCTCTCCCACCACCTCGCCGAGCTTGCCAAAGTCCTCGCTGGGAGCCCCAGCGTCCCCGTTCGCGTCCCCGCACACGGCCCCGCTGGCAGCCACGTCCCGCGAGCGAAGAAAGCCGGTCTCGTCGGGCTGCTAGCCGCCCCTGGGCCACGACCAAGCTCCTCCCCGGCTCGCGAACAACCACCACACCTCCAAATCGCCTCTCGTACGCGTCTATCGCCCCCAGCCTTGTCCTCCGGGTCCACTGAGCCCGCGTCTCCACTGCCGACTGACGTCCCTGTACCCTGTTATAGTTCTCAAATACAGCAAGGTTCTGTTGTATTGCTTGGTTTTCCTCAGTGTTTCCTGGTTGGGCCACCAGGTTTCCACTTTTTTTACAACACACTAGCTCTAGTCCTCTTTTTTCCCCTCCTTCATGGCATCAGCACCAACAACTCCGCGCTTAACTCGCCATACAAGCGCCGGCGCGCTACTTCCCGAGCTCACAACTCCGCGTCGCCGAAGGGTCCGTTCGGCCGAGCCCGCGGTCGCCGACATCACCGAAGAACCCACCGAGGCGTTCGACGTGGGAACGCCGCTAGTGACATGGCGCCACTCGTTTTCCTCCTCTCCCACCACCTCGCCGAGCTTGCCAAAGTCCTCGCTGGGAGCCCCAGCGTCCCCGTTCGCGTCCCCGCACACGGCCCCGCTGGCAGCCACGTCCCGCGAGCGAAGAAAGCCGGTCTCGTCGGCTGCTAGCCGCCCTGGGCCACGACCAAGCTCCTCCCCGGCTCGCGAACAACCACCACACCTCCAAATCGCCTCTCGTACGCGTCTATCGCCCCCAGCCTTGTCCTCCGGGTCCACTGAGCCCGCGTCTCCACTGCCGACTGACGACGACGCGTCTCTCGCGGCCTCGCTGTCCCCCTGCGGCTCCACCTCTCCTGTCTCGCTCCACAGCTTGCCAACTCCTCCTCCGCCTTCCTTGCACTTCCACCTCAACCCACTGCCCTCACCGCACGCCCCATTGAGTGCCCCACGAAATCCACGAGCGAAAATGACCAAGCTCATCTCTTTTCCTGCGTTCACGGATGACCCTACCCCACTCTCGGTCCGCAGCTGGATTGGGCGCTGCGAGGACACCATCGAGTCCTTTGAAGCTGTCAACCCCACGCATGGCCTCGCCACCCGCAACTTTATCACTCTGGCAGGCTTGAAGCTCGAACAACGCGCCGTTTCCAACTGGTGGGAGGAGAATCGAGACGAGCTGAAGAAGCTATCGTCGTTCGATGACTTTGCGATCAAATTGCGTGACAAGTTCGTCCGCTCGACTTGGCGTCTTGAGGCACTCGCGGAGTTCTACGATTTGCGCCAGGGCACATTGGACGCAAAGCAATGGGTCAAATCGATTGAAAGAGGCCGTGGACTCTTGAACGCTGCAGGCGACGACTTTAAGTTGGCGGACAACATTATCATCCACCATTTGCTGTTTTACGCGCACCCGATTCTCCGTCGCCGCATTCTCAACACCCCTGGCTTTCGCCTGAGCTCGCTGAAGATTGAGGGTGCCGTTACGCTGTTTGTCACGGATAAGACCCGGCCCGTCCGCTCCGGCGCTGGTGTCGGGCCATTGCGGGCCCGCAACACGCAGCACGTGACGACGGGGAACATGCGCCCCAGTAGGAGGAACGCACACGTGGGAAGCACGTGACCGAGAACGACGCGTCGAGCCGTCGCCGAGCCCAACTCGACACCAGGGGAATGGGGAGGAGTGCTAGGAGGTCAGGAGTAGCGCCTGGCCCGCAAGGGATGTGCGATCGTCCCCTCTGCGGCCAGGAACGGGAGCGAGGAGGAGGAGGAGAGGCCAGGGTGTCCGATCACCCCCTTTGCGGGCCCGCGTATATAATGCGCGATAGTGTACCCTGTACTCTATCGCTTAGATCGTCTGAAGAACTACCTTACTCCGTGCGAGGAGACGCTATCGACTCATCGGGCCCGACACGACCCGATTCGAACCTTCGACCACCGACTACGGCAAGGGACCGAGTTCACGGGCCCTTTCGGTTTCAATCTACCCCGCCCGCCATACTTGCGGGCCCGACTATTCGTCTGTTCTGTTCCGGGCGCGCGTTCTTAGGAGAAGTCCTTGCACGGCCCGACCCGCAGTCTGACAGAATCTAAGCGATCCCCCTACACCCGCAACAGAATGGACGCTACCACCGTTATCGCACTCCCGGCGTGGGCTACGATCGTGGCTATCGTCATCGCCTCCCTTGCCTACCTATACGGGCGCACTCTCGAAGCCCAACCCGTGGTCTTTAACCGCGTCCTCTACGGGAGAAAGGAGCCCGCCCTGAAGTGGGGTACCCCTAGGCGGGTCTCCCTGGACGAGCACCATCGGCACATGGAACACGCTTGCCCGGCCCATGGCGCCGGGCCCGCCCGCAGCGCCGACGCCTCAACAACTCACCGCCCCTCCCCCGTGCGGCCGAACCCCCGGTCCGATCGTCTCGGACCGCCCCGCGCCACCGGCACACTCTGCCTGATGAAATGGGGCACACCTCCCTCCGCACGAGAGCCCTGGGGGCCGCTCTTATCTCTTTCGTAATCTGCTCTACTTAATCTGTGGCGGGGCCTCTGTCCCCAGTAATAAATCTCTTTCTTCCTCCATCACAACAACGAACGAGCGCAAGATGAATCGATCGATTGCAAGACCGCGAAAAGGAATACAAAAAGTCAAATACATAGACAAAAAAAAAAAAAAAAACACGATACGGTCCGAACCACCACGGGGCGCCCTACGAGAGAAGGCCGATTTGACAGGGGCGCGAACGACGACAGCAGACGAGAGGATGAGGATACCCGAACGCCGAGACCCGAGTAGACGGGGAACTCCGGCCGAGGTCGCCGAAAGACGACCAACGACCCGCCGAAGCCTAATCCAGGTCCATCATGCCGAAGCTCAGGCCGTCCTGACGGCACACATTCGCATATACCTCTCGTTCAGCGGCCCGACGCTCTAAACCCTCCGGCGTTTCCCAGAATCCCGACCTCTCCTTCGGACCGGTGGATAGCCAGAAGAATGGCGCCCAGATAGCGGCACACGCCGGGCGACGTCCCGCGAGGCGGTCAGGGACTCCAGCGAGTTTACCAACCGGAGGTCTGCGTCCAGGGAACGCATCGACGACAACTCCGCGAGTGCGCGGGTCCGAGCATCCGGGAAGCCCCCGTCGGCCGAATGAACCGCCGACTGTTGCAGCAACAGCACGCCCAACGGAGACAAGCGCTGATCGGCGGGTACCGACGGGTCCCCATGCAACCGGCGAGACTCGGCAATGGCCCGATCCAAGTCCCATCCCCTCCCGAACCACAGGGAGACTCGAGGGAACGAAGGCACCTGGAAACCCATGGTGGGATAAGAAAGAGGGTGGGTCTCACCGGCAGGAACGGATGACCGGGACGATGCCTCTCCTAATGAGCGATCCGCGACAGGGGAGGCCGGCCGGCGGAAAGTGGGGCGGGGCCTCGGCGGGGGCCGACTTGACGATGGTGGGGGAGACGGCGAGCGGGTGCGAACTCGTTTTCGCACGGGGGACGGGGAGGAGTCCCGAGAAGACGCTGACGAAAGGACGACCGGGCGGCGACGACGGCCCGAAGAAGGCCCGACCGTCGGGGTCGGGCTCCGCCCGAACCGATCCTCGTTTGATCGGGGCAAATAGGAGAACAAGAAGGACCGGTACGGGACCGAAGCGGACAGCCCGACTAGATCAGCGAAGCGGGGATCGGGACGTAGCAGCGCAAACTCGCCATCCTCGACCTGACGCTCCCAAAACTCGAAGGAAAAATCGTGCAGAGCCGCGGAGCGAGCCTTGTACGCATCTGCAAAAGACCGCCAACGCAGACAAGCACGATGGAGCGGGCTGCACGCGTCACAAGCCCGACGCACGGGACCAGGGAGTTTCTGGGGAGAACTATCTGGGACGCCCCCACACGGTGCACAAACGATCGTGGGCGATGCAATACTCACAGCGAGGGGAAAGGGATCGGATCACTGTTCCCGGTTGACGAGGGGCTCCCCTCGAAAAAGCGCCAGCTGTCCAGTGGATTCAAGACGAGGGGCCAAGGGGGTGCCGAAATCCTGTTGCAACGGGGCAGGCGACACGGCCGGGGAGAAGGAAGGGTCGAGGGCATCCGTAGCCGACTCGTGTTCAGAGGCGTCGATCCCCACCAAAGACAAACGACGAGGGCCGGCGATCACCTCCACATCCGAATCCGAACCCGAGTCGGAAGGTAGGAAAAGTAGGGTCGAAACCGGCGGGGCACCATCCCGTTCCACGTCGACCTCCATCGAAGACGAAGACCGCGCCCGAACCACCGGAGTAGGGGAAACGTTTCATAACCGGGGCCGTCGACTCGGAATCCTCCGGATCACTCTCGGTGCTCGGGAATTGATCATCCAACCAGGCCGCCAACGGGAGAAAGCTGAACGAAACACCCGCTTCCGCCTCATCCAACGAGGGGCCGCCCGAGAAGGCAAACTCCTCCCGAGGATCGGGCAAAGAAACCACCCGGATGAAGGGACGACCACCGGTCGGCATGAAGGAACGGCGGCACGAGAGATGGAGGGAGAGGACCCAGTAGTCGGGCCAGCGTATCGGGCCGAGCTACGTTCTCTTCGGGAAACCAGCTCATATGGCTGCATCTATGCAAAAGATGTGGGTAGCATCCTAGGGGGGTAATGCAAAAGATGAGGGCAACTGCTTGGAAATTAAATTAAATAACACTGTTTTCTTGTTTGTGGCTGCTATATCAAGGTATCAGTGATGGGATCAATGGCAGCTAGGTATGTTGATCAATGTGGAACGATTTTTGATTGCCATCAGAGCTTTTGATGACTGCATCTTGCTACATCAACCTTACTTAATCGATTATTAATTTTTTGGTCCCTGGGCTTATAAGTCCCAAATATAATATTACGAATATTCGGCCCAAAGAAAAGGTGATTTATCTTCCTATATGTATTTTTATATTAGTCATATCTCTTGATTCCAGTGAGAAATTCATGAAATACATCTGTCACAACATCTTTTGCATTACCCCCTTGGGATGGTACCCACATCTTTTGCATAGATGCAGCTATATGTACTGGGGAAACACGCGAAAAGCGGCCACGTGGGCTAGGACGAGGAATCGATCTGAGACGAAGGAAGGGAGACCGACAGAAGCGGCGCAAGACAAGGCGTGAAGGATGAGGCGCTGAACGGAGCCAGTCAGCACGCGGCCGAAAGCGCACAGAGAGGGAGACATACCACCCAACGCCACAGACGGGGAAAAAACGAATCACTGGGCGAAGCAGCGTCGGCAGCGAGGAGGTGCGCAAGGAGGCCACGGCCCAGCTGTCCAAACAAAGGGCGAACATCCTGAAGAGAGCCGTCCTCGCGACGCCAGACGAAGGAGGAGGGGAACGCATCGAACAGAACACCGAAATAGAGGTGATGGGGCCCGAAGACCAGCGGCTGCCACAAACCGGCCTTCATTAGGCGGTCGGTCGCACTGCCACAGGATTCGGCGGGAAGACGACGGCCGGGGGCGCTGGGGGGAACTGGGAGAGCGGGAGCTCGATGTGAACGGACTACGGGGGCCAGCAGAGGGAGTAGCTTGGAGGAATAGTCGACGGCTTGAGACGGGGGCAAGTCCTCCAACAGGCGCAGGGGCTCGAACGACTCCCGGTACGACGGGTCTCGCCCTTGCGCGATGGGCCAGGAAGCAGGAAACTTCGACGAGGGACATAGAGGCGAAACGGACGAACAGACGACCCGGCTCTGAGGATGGGGGAACCATCTGAGAACTGAGAGGGCCGGAGCGGTACAAGTTGGGGGACGACATAAAGAGGATTAGAAGGGGAAGCTCCGGCTTATATGGGGGAACGAACGCGTTCTATATCGAACTCGACCGAGGCGCGCAGCACAGCCTACTCGCAAGCAATACGAACAAAGGACGCGCAACTGAATTGAAAAGGACCTACGCTATACCGCACGTGACCGCGATGAAACACTTGATGGACAGGAAGAATCGATCTGCGGACGCCACGAGGCGTCAGAAGCCAGGGAGATTAAAATGCGCAGCCGAAGCTTAGCTTAAGCTTATGGGCTGGATGGAATTTGCGATTGGAAGGACGAGCTAGAGTCAAAATTAAACCCGAGAAACCGGGCGACCGAGCCACGCCGACTCGAGACGAGTCGTTCCTAGGGGGGGGGTGATGTCACGGATAAGACCCGGCCCGTCCGCTCCGGGCGCTGGTGTCGGGCCATTGCGGGCCCGCAACACGCAGCACGTGACGACGGGGAACATGCGCCCCAGTAGGAGGAACGCACACGTGGGAAGCACGTGACCGAGAACGACGTCGAGCCGTCGCCGAGCCCAACTTCGACACCAGGGGAATGGGGAGGAGTGCTAGGAGGTCAGGAGTAGCGCCTGGCCCGCAAGGGATGTGCGATCGTCCCCTCTGCGGCCAGGAACGGGAGCGAGGAGGAGGAGGAGAGGCCAGGGTGTCCGATCACCCCCTTTGCGGGCCCGCGTATATAATGCGCGATAGTGTACCCTGTACTCTATCGCTTAGATCGTCTGAAGAACTACCTTACTCCGTGCGAGGAGACGCTATCGACTCATCGGGCCCACCCGTAGCTGTAAGATTTAGCCTTCAGCCCTAGGTACAGGTAGGAAAATGGTTGCCGGGAAGGGTAGCTGTACCTAGGGCTATCTGTACATAGCTCTCTAAGCCCTTTTCTATCTAATAGGCAGATAACTAAATAGCATCAATGATGTGATAAATGGGTATAGGATACATATAATTTGATAATAATATATATATAATACTTTTAACTCCTTTTCTTCAGGCCGATGACCCGGATTATAGTTAGGAAGGCCTGAATCAATAACAATCCTAATTAGGACAAAATTGATGTACTATGATATAGCCATCAAAAGTACTGATGGCTATCAAAAATGGTTCCACATTAAAAACATTACTCAGATAGGGGCATTGTCACAACCTATAGGATACTAGATAAAGAATAATAATGTATTTTTTCACAAGAATGTCACATGTGTCACATATGTCACACATATGTCACACGTTACAAATCGTCACATTTGGCTCTAATGGAGGCATGTAAAAGGCTACCTAGGTACAGCTACCCTCCTAGGCAAGCGTTCTCCTAGCTACACCTACTGGTTTTAGGCTATATATTACCACTACGGCTCTCGGGCCCGACACGACCCGATTCGAACCTTCGACCACCGACTACGGCAAGGGACCGAGTTCACGGGCCCTTTCGGTTTCAATCTACCCCGCCCGCCATACTTGCGGGCCCGACTATTCGTCTGTTCTGTTCCGGGCGCGCGTTCTTAGGAGAAGTCCTTGCACGGCCCGACCCGCAGTCTGACACTGTTGGAGGGCACCTGGGACTGTCTTGTCGGCGAAGGTGTAATCAAAACACGCCAGGCTACCCCGACCTCGGTTGCCTTGCCATCTAACCCTCCTCTGTCATCCACCGCCACTGCTGCAACAAACCCCCCGGCCCTTCTCCCTGCTATTGCCCCCCTCACGACTGCCGAACGGAATGCGCTGCGCGATGCAGGTGGTTGTTATAACTGCCGCCGTAAACCAGGTGACCCTGGATGGGTCCAACATCGTCAACATGATTGTTTGGGCGACCCTGCAGCAGGTATCCCGCCCCGAGCAATGGTCCGTCGTGTGGCTGCTATTATGGGTCGAGCGAACAATCCCGACTCTTCCGATAGCGAGGCTGACTACTATTCGCCGGGTGTTACCACATTCCCTGCACGTCGTGTTGCTGCTGTGATGCCTTCGTTTCCGCACGACAACGTTTTCGACTCGGACTCTTCGGACGATCTCTCGACACGTGAAGACTGACGCTTACTGTTGTATTTTGCCATTGGAACTACCTTACTCCCCGTTTAATCGCGTTCTTCATTCTCGCCCACCCCAGCTTCGCTTCCGCCCGCCCGATTGGGATAAGCTCCCTGGCATCTGGTCCTCGTGGGCTCCGTGCCTGGCTGGCCTGGTGTCCTGTTTGCTGTCTTGGTTGTGTCCGCCGTTCGTTGCACTTCATGGTACTTCATCCCTTTGTTACTGCATAGTCTGGTGTTTTAAATTGGGGGAGGGTGTAAGCCTGGCTTACATACTCACCTATAGATCACATGTTCTTTAGTCACTCATCCCTGTACCCTGTCATAGTTCTCAAATACAGCAAGGTTCTGTTGTATTGCTTGGTTTTCCTCAGTGTTTCCTGGTTGGGCCACCAGGTTTCCAGTACATGGTACGCTATCACACATTATATACACGGGCCCGCAAAGGGGTGATCGGACACCCTGGCCTCTCCTGCTCCTCCCTCGCCCCCGTTCCTGGCCGCAGAGGGGACAGCAGAGGGGACAATCATACATTCCTTGTGGGCCAGGTGCTACTCCTAACCTCCTAGCACTCCTCCCCAGTCCCCTGGTATCGAGTTGGGCTCAGCAATGGCTCGACACATCGTTCTCGGTCATGTGCTTCCCACGTGTGCGTTCCTCCTACTGGGGCGCATGTTCCCCATTGTCACATGCTGCATGTTATGGGCCCGCGATGGCCCGATACCAGCGCTGGAGCAGACGGGCCGGGTCTTATCCGTGACAAGAACCCCCCAGTTCTATCCAAAACTCACAAGCCTGCAAGTGTGGTGGCTTATTAAAATGACAGATACCACTTGTTGCAGGTAAAAAGTCAAGATCTGGCAAACACTGAGGCCTGAAAAAGTAAGGTTTTTCTGCAAAAGAGACCTAAGAGTCAGAGTTCTACTGTTTCTTCTCTGAGTTCATGTTAACCATGTCTATTAACAATTTCTGTCTTTAAGCATGTCACGGTTAGGGTCGGGCCATTGGGCCCTATATGGCCCATCGGGCCATCACCACCCTTAGAGCCCTAGGGCTTGACAAGCCCTCATAATTCACAAGCTCAAGGCACTGAGCTACAACACTAATCTCCCAGAGAAGGGACATAATCACGGATCGCGCTTTAGTCAGCCATCAAGCCATCATGACCCACCATCAGGGATCATGATGCGCTGCCTTACGCCCCTTGACAGTGGGCCCAATCGGCCCCAGGCAACCACAGGGCCCAGGAGGGAGCTCCTTACTGTTGCATTGCCAAACACTTCTTAGTGTCGACTTTGACATGGCTCCTTTCCAGAGGAATGGTCCCTGGGCTCCTAGCGGAGCGACCAGGGACGACCAGAGACAGTCCCTGCTCCATTCTGATCAACCCTCAGCAGGCCTGATCGGCCCCTAGCACCTATAGTATATAAAAGACTAGAGTATTACTCCTGTACCTTAGGTTTAGCATTGAAGTCTCTTTCTTTGAACCCTACTCTGGCCTGGTCCCCTCGAGCGGGGTTGCTGCGACCATACCCCAGGAAAGGGGCATCTAGACAACTTCCAACACTTCAGGCTAGCTTGCCTCATTGACCTGAGCCCTTGGTTGGGCTGGAAAGCCCAGGCTCTTATCTCTTATGTTCACTCCTTGTCCTAGTCACTTCCTGCTTGCTTTCTGGCCTCAAACTCGGGTTCCCCTGGTATGGGGCGATGGGAGGGTATGGGACCGATCGGGCCCATATGTCAAGCATCACACCGGACCGTTGCCACGGTCTCCGGGAGCTTTAACAGCTCACTCCTCCAGTTTAGGAGATGAGTCACCCCTTAGACTGGCAACCCTCCTCAAGCGCTCCAGGGGTCTCAGGCCCGCAGCCCCTGTTGCAGGGCAACTCCCCTCGACCCCCCTGAGCCGTCGGGTGTGACCGCGTGACGTCACGCCCCGCCCAAATGGCTTGTTCGACTGGCTAAGCCTATGCCTTGTCCTATGCCTTGGGCACTGATAGGACCTCTCCTGGGCAGCACTCTTTGACTATGGACATGTTCCCCTCAGCAGGGGTAGGACACTCTAGGACTACTCGTGTCCTGTGACGCCGCTGCCACACAACGTGACAGCGGGGCGTCCCGAGTCGCCCCGAGCCGTCCCTACCCTGCTCTCTATTGCAGAGGTACCACCTGCTCTGCCTGGTTGCCAACCACCCAGTTATAGGGGGTTGAACCATCTTTCCCACACTTATCAGACTGGCAGGAGACTGTCACGTGGGCCCGGTGATAAGCCGCAGTCTGGGACAGACCAGGAAACGACTATTTTTGTCGATTTTGTTGCTCAGCGCACGTCTCAGAGTTGACATGAGTCCCGAATGGTCAACTAGGGAATTACCTGCACAAGAACCAGTCAAACTCCAGTCAAAATCTATCAAATCGCTCTCAGTGATTCCAAAATCTTGACTAGGAAAAGTTCGCAGAGCCCGTTCTACGCTAGAATCTATCCAATTCTACAAAAATACCCAAAGGGAGTGTATTCTAAAAGGCATATTCGGTTTGGCGCTCGGTGGAGACTCGAGATCGACTTCTCCTAGATAAGGGACACCCCTATCTCTGTTGGTATCGACGACTGACATCATTGGAACGTGGTTTCGGATCATGCTGGAGGGTCGAGAGTGCCAAGGGACGGTTAAACGGCGAAAACCTACTCAATTGACTGGGGCCTGGACCTGTGATCAACGGCGACTCTAAAACACTGTCGAGGAACAGATCATCTGAACATTGGAAATGCGCCAGGAGAGTTGGGACAACCACCGCTGAGGCCATATGCACAAGATACGAGTTATGGGTGTCAATCGAAAGCTGGGAAGCAGAGCTATCCACTTATCCTACTCAAGATCGAGGGATTCTTCACAAGCAAAACTAGATGGTCGCGAACACGGAAGATTTACACAGGTCATTGACTCCAATACACGCGATACCAGTCATCTGGACCTGGATTTTCGACTCTGGGCCGTATGATGAAACGATACCTATACAATTATGCACATGGACTACTTTTCTTACTCGAGATTTTCCCTGATTCTATCAATTTCTGTTTAGTATTTATATCTCTGTTTTGTATTTGGCAGGTTCACGGATTGCCCCGCTCTACTAGGTGCATCTGGGGATCTAGCTTGTCAATCTATCTTGCTAGCTCTTTCGAAATAGTATCATCGCGTCGGAAGGATTATTGGTTGAGGGTTTCGGTTGCTGAATACAAGAGTTCCGGTTGCTGTTTATTGGGTTTCGGTTGCTGGTCGAGAGTTTAAGGCAGTTAGTTCCTGACTCGAGACAACTCAGAGGGTTTAAGGCAGTTAGTCCTGATCCAACGAGTATAAACTCTCCGGGCATCGTATTGGCGCTTCTCTATTGCTGAGTTTCGTCGATAGTACGCTTTGGGGCACGACAAATCAACGTTTTTCGCAAGAAACTCGTATCTACCCTACAACCTTACACATCTGTGCCAAGGCTCTGTTCACAGGGGCCTGTACTCGCACAAGGAGTTGACGATTTTTTGGGTTTTGTGACTTTTCCTACTCGACATTATACATCTTTCTCTCTACGACAAGTGGAGTTTTGGTTGTTTTTGTTGGTTTGGTTAGTTAGAGAGCTCATTTGCAGTCCCCACTCCGCACTCATCACCGGGCCGGCCCCGTTCCTGACAGAGCATCAACCCAATGTGGAAAATAGGCAGTATTGGAGCCCTTGAGGCTCAAAACAGATATATAAAGTCGCTAAACTATCCAGAAATACTTGGGAATTCTGTTCCCATCAGGGTTTGAACGCGGACCAAATCGATCTCAAAAGGTTCAAATGAAAAATAAACCAAATCGATCTGGCCTACGGTAGGCATCTGCGGCAGGCAGTTTGGTGTGTGACATATCTTGTGTAAAATATCACAGAATACTGTCAAAATTTCCGTTTTTGAATATTTTTGCCACGTGGCACCTGTTGATGGCAAATACTGAACCCAAATCGGTTTTTTTCCGGCCGGCTGTTCCACGGTCCGATGCCCGTCACACCATGTGGCACAGAGTCACAGACCCATCAAATAGGAGTGGTGTGATGGGATATCAGCGGCTTAGTTGAGCATCATCATGTCACGGTAGTCACATAGCATCAGTAGTTCACGCACCAGCAGCAGGCAGCAGTGGATACCACAGTGGGCAGCAGCTCTGTGCACCTAAGGAGATGGTAAATGGTTGGCAGCATAGTCAAAGAGTGTAGCTTTAACAGACTCCCTGCTCTCTAGACCAGATATTGCTTCCAAACATACATTATTGTGTCTGTTTCATCCTTTGTGCTGTTCCAGCAGCAGTTCTAGCACTAAATAAATTATGGAGCAAGAAAAGGAGCATAGTACATCTATAGTATGTAATCCAGCACAAAGCACCATTTGAATTGATTATTGTCTGCAAAAATATTAGGCAAAGCGCGGGCCTCCGATAATCACGGAGGATCAAAACCCGTCCCAAAACGGATACTTGGTGATGTGATGTCAGCGTCACACCGTCAGTATTACTAGTATTACTGGCAGTATTTGCCCACAGCACCAGTATTTAGCCGCTTGCTTATTTTAATATGTATTCAGCTCCAAGTAAGCCTCGATTAGATTATGATACCAAGTAAAGCCTAGCAGAAACTACAGCGATTAAGCGCTCTCCTTATCTTCAAGCTTCTCCTCTGCCGCACCGACCTTGCCCTTTTCGGCAGCCCAGGTGGTGTGCGGTCTCCAGCTGCTTGAGGTGCGCGGCGTCGTCTCGTTGAGCATCTGATCGACCTGCTCGAGCGACAGGCCTTTCGTCTCAGAGACCGTGAAGTAGGCGAAGGTGACAGAAAGAGCGCAGGTCGACGCCCAGATGAAGAACACCTTGGGCCCGAGGTTGGCCTCGTCTGTCGAGACAAAGTACGGGGTGATGACGCCGATAATGCAGTTCCAGAACCTGGTTAAGAGTTAGCAAGACCCAGGTAGAAAAGGCAAAGCATACCAATTGGAGGCGGTGGACATTCCCACGCCGCGGGAGCGGATCGGGAGCGGGAACATTTCGCCGACGACGACCCAGGCGGCCGGGCCCCAGGTCATGGCGAACGAGGCAATGTTGAGGCAGATGAACGCGATTTCGGCCCTGACCGCAGCCGGGTTGCCCCCCGGAGTTTGAGCGTGGGGGGCAGCGGTGCCAATGATGGCGACAATATATTGGCAGATGACCATGAACGAGCCACCGATGAGAAGAATGCGGCGACGGCCGAACTTCTCGATGATGTAGAACGAGAACGGCGTCGAGAGGACGTTGACGAGGGTCGTGACAAGGGAGATAAGGAAGGGGTTGCTGATCGTGCCAAGGGTTTGGAAGAAGGACGTGCCGAAGTAGAAGATGAAGTTGATACCGGTGAACTGCTGGGCGCATTGAAGACCGGTGCCGACGATAGTGCGGCGGATGTTAGAGCTGCCATCCCAAATCGAGCCTTTGAAGCAAGCGAGCCACGAACCGACGTAGCCAGTGGCAGGGATGTGCTCCTTCTCAAACTCCAGGTTGGCGATGATTTCCGCAAGCTCGTCTTGGACGTAGTCCGAGTCGCGCGGTTGGTCACGGACACGTGCAAGGCAGTCCGTGGCGCGCTCGATGTCGCCCTTCTTCGCCCAGTAACGCGGCGATTCGGGGAGGAAAAGCAGACCGCCGCCCAGAATGATGGCCCAGAGAAATTGGACACCGATGGGGATACGGTAGGAGCCAGTGTCGAGGCGGTCTTGCGTGGCGTATACCACACAGTTGGCGAGCAAAATGCCAATGGTGATGCAGAATTGGTAGCCCGAGACGAGTGCACCACGGACTTTTTTGGGGGCAATTTCCGACATGTAGAGGATGATGATGGCGGAGATGAAGCCAACACCGGCGCCAGCGATGACACGACCGATAGCAAAGCAAGCGAGAGCGTCTTTAGGAGCGATCTCGAGAATGCAGCCAACAGCGAAAACCACACAGCCAATGACAATGGTAGGACGACGACCAATGGTGTCCGCAACGTCACCCTACAAAAGTCAGTTTTTGAGCAAAAAAGAACATCGATTGGCGCACCGCGATAAGAGCACCGAAGAAAGTACCAGCAGAGAGAATCGAGGTCATCAACGACTTCTCCCAGGCTACAAAGTGTTAGCTGAGGCTCTCTGGATGCTACGATGGGCATACCAGGGAGAGCAAAGTCGGCTAGAGCAACGTTAAGCGGGGGGGGGGTTGTGACTCTAAGAGAAAATTTACTCACAAGGAATATGGGCCGCTCGTGGGTCTGCGGGATATGGCTTGTGGGTGTACATCTGGATGAAGTAGGGCATTCCCAAGACACCACCCATCCAGCCAGTGTCGTAGCCGAAGAAGATACCGCCAAACGCAGCGAAGACACACATAAAGTATGTCTTGAAGGTTACTGGCGCCTCAATGCGGCTTGTGTCGGCCGTTCCAAACACGACTGCGCCTCCGGGCATGTTGGGCGAATGAAAGGTGGGGGAAAGACACGAAGAAGAGCTGGCAACGTAGCCCGTCTATTTAAGTATCGGGCGAGCCAATATAATTTTAGAATCGGTCCCATGGGGTGGCCGTAAGGTGCCCGCATGGTCCATCGTTTTTTTGAAGTTTCATAGGCCAGGTCCGGATCCGGCGGTACAACAGAGAAGTCGTGGAGCAACCATCGAATTCGGGGTGTGGAGAAGAAGATGTTGAGAAGCTGTCACGCCCATCGCATCAGTTGATGCTGACTTTAGAGCGTCGTTTTTCTGCCTTGCGTGGGGAGAATGGGGAGAGTGGATTGGACCCTTGCGTGGCCCAGGTTTGGCAAAGCCAACATCTACGCTCGAATCAAAATGGAGTCCACGGTTACCGAACTCTACCCGCCAGTTTATTCGGCATGTCGGTCGCTGTCAATCTGCTCGGGCCTATGACCCCGAACTAGCTGAAATGATTGAACTGGTTGAGCGCTACGTGTAACGTTAAAAAAAGATTCAGGGCACATGAGGCAGCATGAGGCCTCTTCATTGACCAAGTATATTTAGGAGGATGACAATGCCTAGAAAGAAAGAAGAGAGAAGAAAAAAAATCAAGTTGCGGGTTGCTATAGCTGCTACCGCTGATTCTTGAAACGTGAACCGCGGGCCAGGGGCTCAAAATGCACCTGCCAAATGGTAAAAATAGCATATGATGAAAACAGAATCCGGCAAGACCCTTCCGACAAAACAAACAACCCGGAACGGAGCCAAAGAAAAGGTCGGGACTGCCTTGTCTCAAGTGCTCAGTGCTATACTTGGGGGAAGACCTGCAATTATGATGAGTGTCGGGTCAAAACGACCGCCGACGGTGAGGGGGAGACAAGTTGGTATGAAGTTGCAAGGAAGTTCGAAGTCTTGTGTCAAGGGATTTCCTGCCTAGCTCTGTTTCCTTGTGATTGGCCATGTTCATCCAGGCGGGGATCCAGGCGGGGATCGACAAGAAACAAGGTCCCTACCATCGCTCGCGTAAGTAAATCCATGACGCTCTTTACGATTTATACCTAAACTCGTCTTGGTCAGCATTTTCCTTTCCTTGAGCAAGCAAGACTGGTAAGTACCCTGAGCAGCAGCTCCGAGGCCATCTGAGCAAACGCAAACTAAGCCAAGAGCGCTCGTGTGTCCTGAACAGGTTCAAAACAGAGAAGATCGCGAAATGTCACGCTGTGAAGAGAAGAGGCCCCCGGCGTATTCGCTAAGATGTTCGATAGTTATGCGGATGAAAGTCGTCCAAAAAAGGCTCTAATGTACGATATTTATGCGCCGAAAATGGGTCCTTTTGCCTTGTATGTCCGAGGTCGGATTGTGCTGCTGGTGCTCAAGTCATATCGCAATGCGGACTTCCAAGGGCCTCGAAAGCATTATGCGGTCCCTAGATTCTTGTAATTCTTCGTGTTCTCTCACAGTATCCAAATTTGAGCCAAATCATATTTCCCGAAAACTCTGCTTCAATCAGCTCATAGTATCAAGGTAGTAGCTCGGTTTTCTATGTTTGATCCATTGTGCGGACAAATATGACCAAAATAATGCTGGTGCTGCTGAGAAACTCCGATCTTTGTGCGGATGTCGACGCAGAATAAACAGGCAAGCAGATCCTTATGCGGATGTTCTGAAGCCAAACAGCTATGTCGAAATTTGACCAAATCATGCCATTTTGGATCGAACATCTTAGCGCATACGCCGGGGGCCTAAGAGAAGATCGCGAAATGTCACGCTGTGACTGTCAATCCTCCTCCTTGCTTCAAGTTCTCAACCGTCATGCACAATGGCACAACAACCCACCGCGACGCTCTGCAATGACCCGTTCAGCCACACACACTACAGCTTCCCTTCTCCACCGACCCCCTCAATCGGCACAGTCGGCGACATTTATCTCAACACTAATCAGACCAAACCCGCACTCTATGCTCGACTACCTGATGGATGGAGGATCTGGATGGGGCCTAAGGGACGGTCGGATCCTATTGTGTGTCCGCAGGATGACAAGTATGTGCTCAATATCGCACTGTTGAGGGGGGAGCATGGGTGGTTGCCGCGAGAAACCCTGAATGCACGAATGAGTGCGTCTTCCTTCTTCATTTTGTGCTCTTAGGTTAATTTACTTCTAGTCCAACCGGCCCATATACTTCTCCAACAATTACTCAAGAAACAAGCACTGAATGCCAAGCGAAAACCAGCAGACCATGCTGGTGGTGATGCCGCCAAACGACCTCGAGTGTCAGACTCAACTCTAACCTCTATCTCAACAAAGACAAATACTTCTCTCTCTACTCCTCGAAACAATGGCACCCCCAACACCAGTTCCATATCCGCTCCTCCCAACGCCAAACGGAAACCCGACCAAACTACTGGTCATTCCAAGCGCCCTCGACTCTCTGAGCCTGTTCCGGCGAAAGAGACGAGTCCTTCCCCATCTCACTCCAACAATTATTCTCCTCCACCTTCGGTCAGAAGCCCCAGTCCGTCTATACCAGCTTTACCACCACCCGAAGTAACAAAGCTCAAGAAACCATCTTCGCATCCTCTACGTGATCTCTCAGCTATGTCGCGAACACCCAGCTCCTCCACTTTCCATCCAACAATGACATCTACGCCAAAGCCACTGCCAAAGCGAACCGGATCAGACAAGAAACCTACGGAGCCTCTTCCTCCTAGCACCATTCCAACGAAGCGGTCACACTCAAAAGGGTTGGAGCCGAGTCCTCCAAAGAAACGTCGTGTGGAGCCAGATGATGAAGACGACGACATTCTTCCCGGAGAACCACCAAGTGCTGCCAAAGCTGCGGAAGCAGAAAGAAGAAGACTGTGTAAGGAGGCGCTTGCTCCGTTTAAGTCGAGATTGGTATGTGCTCGTTCATTCAATTCGTGGTTGATTAAATTCGACTTGGCGCTGCAGAAACATATGGCGACTCTTAAACGGCCATGGGAAGGCACGCTGGCGGCTGCAAGCGCGCTATTCGACCGAGAGGACCCAATTCACAACACGCTCAAACTGAAGTCATGGGCGTATGCGGATGACATCGGCGGGCTGGCGCTCGAGGTGGGGAGGCGTATTGACAAGGTCACGAAGACAAAGAAGAGCGAGATGCGGGAGAAGGAACCGTGGGTTGATAGGGCCGACAGCCGAGCGATTGCGCAGCAGTGGAAAGTCGGAATGTGGGCGTACTGTCAAGGATTTTGGAAGGAGATTGGTACCTTTCGCTCGTTCTACGAGAAGTACAAAGGACCGAAAGGCGTTGAAATGTCGACAACAGCGTGGGCCACGTTCCGAGCGATAGAAGAAGAAGCGCGGTCTTCTGCGGACAGACAACAAAACAATGGAAACAATGCCATTCAAGCGGCGTTGCCAAAGCCCAGGCCACCACATTCGACAAGCATGAAACCAAAAGCCGAGCCTCGTCCTTCTTTCGCGATCAAGTCTGCGCCCACTGACATTTCTGACAAGCAACCGACTTCAGAACTCCCGTCGGGCCACGAGTTGGCACCGAAGCTAACTACGCCGCCTCTGAATGTGAAGTCACCTCTTCTGCCCAACATGCACCAGCCAGTTGTGCAAGAGCCGCAAGAAGAAACTCCCATCCGTATGCAGCTTCCGCAATCGAACGAAGAGCCTGAAAGGGTCCCATCTCGCGAGCCGAGTCCGATATTGGAGGACATCCGTGACGCCCCCAGTCCTGGTCAAGCTGTGGATCGCGAAACAATCATACCAGCATCACCGGCTCCCAGTTTGTCTCATGCCTTGACTCCACCTCCACTTTCACCACCTCTGCCACCAATCCAAGTCAAAACAGAGCCCATTTCGACTTTCTTGCAAAGTGTCAATGCTGGGCCGAAACCGGGCCAGGAGGTGGTTGATCTGACGCTGGACTCTGACGATGAAGAGGCACCTACGCCAAAGCTCGCTTCCCTACCACACCCTACCTCTTCTTCTTCTCGTGCTGCTACTTCTTCCGAACCTGTTATTCCCGCGCCGCTCTCACGTCCATTGTCTCCAGCCCTCGATGACGCACCAAACCGCACGTCTTTGGTTTCTGCAAGCCCAGCAACGCCGGCCTCGAACCGGGTGACTGCAGAGCCCTTGATGCGAAGTAAACCTCGTTCGAAGAAGAAACCCAGGAAGTTGGCGGAGTTTGTGGACCAGTTGCTCGAAAATGATGAGATGATTGGCATCCGACCTGCTGCGAATAATAATCGGACACTGCCTAATCTGCCAAACGATGACTCGGAAATGCCGCTGCGACGGTCTGAATCGGAGAAAGAAAATCAGGTCTGCTTAATCTTTTGGTGCTGTTTATTGGGATGGCTCACCGTTTTGAAGGAAATGTCAAAGGCAGATGCTCAAAAGAACCCGGTTGGTGACTTACCTTCGCGCAACTGACTTGCTGACAACGTTTGCAGGAAGTACAGGTCAAGCGCGACCAAGAACAGCGTCCGCCGCTGCTTCCGCAGCCGACAACTTCTGGAGGACGAGTATTTATCGATCTCTCAGTGGATTCAGATGACGAAGTGTCCTCAAATAACCATTCGAGCGCTGAAATTAGCGGCCCAGCCAGTACTCATCCCCTTGTCCGCCCATCACCCTCCAAACCTGACCACTTCTACCTTGTCGCTTCTGATGTTGACGTGGCCAACGAGATCTTGCTGCGCTGCGTTGACCCAGGAAGTGATGCTGCTAACACGGACTGGAACTCGGTGCTCGCCCATATTGGGCTTTTGGGGGTCCCGCAGAATACCAAGCACGATGAGGAGCTGTGGAGACAGACCGCCCCGGCGTTGAGGGAGTACTATGTGCAATATGTTGCTCCGACAACAGATGTCCCTGAAAACGACACCGGGCCGATTATACCGCAAGAATCGTCTGCTTTAACCCAATCTGGACCAAAAGCATCCCTAGCTGTCGAGTCCGCTGTCGAAACCCTCCCTCTCGAAGCCCCCGATGCCCATGTTGGACCGCTCTTAGACCCTGGTGTTTGCAAGAGCACGCAGCACCCCATCAAGCTGGAGGACATCTCTTCAGGTGAGACAATCACACTCTCCGAACAACCTCCCCACTGATTTTGTCTCCCTAGGAATCCTGGAAGAGCGCATGCTCGCCATGTGCCTGACCCAAGTTTGTTTCCCGCCGTTTTCGCAGCACATGATCCCGTGTGTGCAGTGCTGGGAGAAACGGTGCCTTTCCCCCCGTATTTGGTGTGTTGTGCTTGTCTGACTCGTTGCAGGAAAGCCGAGGGAGGAAAGGGAGATGCGTTTGAACTGCCTCAGAACGCCTCACGACGACAGCGGTCGAATCATATCCGCCAACACCACCCTGAGGTATTCGACTTGATCGTTGAGAATACGGCGGGCATGTCGGACGAGGAGCAGGAGCAATGGGCTCGGAGCTTCTGGGAAGATTCGGCGGAATGATCTTGTTTTCTTGCACTACCACTGACTTAGTCATCTGATATTCTACACATCTACCTGAAAATTCTACACAATGCCTATATATATGGTTAGGTAGTCGGTCTAGTAATCCTACTGTGATGGACTTATTCTTGGAGTCCCTTCGACTTTTTGTGGCCTTTATATCACCGCTAAGCTGCTCCGCAAACGAGGCAGATGTTTCCAAGAATGCGGCGGAATGATTTTGTTTTCTACTGACAGACTTACTCTACTAGTAGACAGACTTACTCTACTCAGCTTCTACATAAGTATCTACCGGTGTCTTGGCTGGAAATTCTACAGAGTGATGGTTAGGTAGCTGGTCTAGGAATCCTACTGAAGGCGTGATGTACCTGTTCTGTGGAGTATTCACCAGTCCGAAAACCCGACAATCTTGCCGTCCCAGCTCCACCAAATCATCTCATCCTCTTCATCTTCGCCATCCAACAGTTCTGACGTTGTCCGACATCCGACCCACACCCCTTCGACTTTTTGCTTTCGTTTCGTGGCCCTGATATCACCGCTAAGCTGCTCCGCAAACGAGGCAGCTGCCCGGTCCATCGCATTCCCGACCGTCTGTCTCGGCACCCACGCAGGGTGTTTGAATCGCCGTGGGGCATGAAGGAGGATGTGTGTTTGTGTTGAGCCTACGAAAGTATTTGTGAAAGGAAAATAAAAGGATGGTGCTAACATACTGAGTTCAGCAGACAGGCTTTCTGCTGTAGCCATCGCATGCGACAGTTGGCGGGTCGCGGTCCGTATTAGTTGCTGCTCGTTGTCTGTTTCGCGTGGGGCATGCGGGCCGCGGCTTGTGGGCGGCGTTGACGGTGCTGGGGAGAATGGGATGCGCGGTTTTGGTCGTGGGGGAGAAGACGAATTCTCCGCCTCAGATTCTGACGACTCCTCGTTATCGACTTCCTCTTCAGAGTCGCTTTCTGGTGGCTCTGATGCATCCTCGCCATCTGATTCGGATTCCGACTCTGAATCGCCACTTTCATCTTCGTCTGAATCATCACGCTCGCCCCAGACTCGCGCTGCCAACCCGTCGACAACGAATATCACTTTGGTTTTCGCCGCGCCAATGCTGGGCCCAACCAGAATCGCAAGTTGCGCGCGACATGTGCCATCTGCTCGATTCTGGTTACGCCTGCAGAGCGCCATCGCAGTCGAGAGAGCGGTGAATGTGGTGTCCAAGTGGGAAGAGAGCGTGTCGAACGAGGTAAGGAGCTCAGTTCGTAGTTTGAGTGCACGCGGCGCGGACTGGAGGTGGCTTAGAAGGAGATCTGTGGCTAAAGCAGCGCACCTTTCCGTTTGGCAGTCGCGAGAGCTGCATTATGGGGCTAATCAGGTTGGTTAGCAATCAGTTTTGGTCGTGTGCCACGTACAATGGCACTTGGTTTTTCAGAAATAAAACATGCGCGACGACAGAGGTGGCCAGCGCCGACGCCAGTCCCGCACTAATCGAATCCACGTCCAACGCAAGTCGGGGTATGGGTGATTCCGTGTCGGGTGTTGGCATCGCTTCGCCGTTGGGCGGAAAAACAGTGGCAGGCGCATTTTTAAAAGGCTTGGGCGCCGCTGTCATGGATGGCGCTGGAGGGGGTGACAAGGAAGGAGCGAGAATCGCCATCGTGGTGGTCTGAAGACCCGTTTTGGGCACGTGCTCGCGCTGGCAGGCATCAAAACGTGACCGGCGGCTCGGACCGTCAATGTTTACGAGTCATCTCCGCGTTCAAGTTCTTGTTGTCTCCATGGCTCGACAAAACAAACGAGCAATTGCCTCGACATCCTCTTCTGCAGCCCCGGGAACAAGCTTTGACAACGCTCTCTATTTCGCCTCGCCTGCCGCCTTTAACGACTGGCTCGCGGCCCACTACAACACCCACACTGAGCTTTTCGTAGGGTTCCACAAGAAGCACACAGGCAACCAGACCATGACTTGGTCTGAATCCGTTGACGAAGCGCTTTGCTGGGGCTGGATAGACGGCCATGCCCGCAGTGTCGACGCCAACCGAACAGCTCGCCGTTTCACACCGCGGGCCAAAAAGAGCCATTGGAGTCGTGTCAATGTTGACAAATTCGCTGCTCTCGAGACCGCGGGAAGAATACACGAGCCCGGAAGGGCTGCTTTTGCGCGTAGAACCGAGGACAACACCGCGCAGGCGTATTTCGAACGACAAGCCCACACTCTGAGTGATGAGTTTGCAGCCCGTCTTGCCGCCAACTCAGAGGCTTCTGAATACCTGGAGGGGCGGGCAGCGGGGTATAGACGACAGGTGTACGACTGGGTCATGTCAGCAAAACGGCCTGAGACCCAAGAGAGGCGGCTGACAGAGCTGATTGACTCGTCAGCGCAGCAAATAGACGTGAAGCCATTCAGGCGGTGAAGTTGTGGCACGGTATATTCCTTGCTTTCTCTCTGCGAGTCTCTCATCTGTACTTAACATCTATAGGTGCGTGTTGATGTCGTTGAGCCAGCCCTAGTCCACTGACTCCTATCCGCAAGGACCAGTTTCCCAGCGTCTTATCTCCCTGGCACTCTTATTATCGTCTGGCGGCTTCAAGCTTCGTCACCGTTTTCCTTTGTCGTTGGGTAATTTGGGTTGTCAGCCCCAGATAGTGCCCTGCAATGGCCTCATTCAGTGTTCACGCTCGCAAAGGCGTCCACTATAATCTATCATGGCGGCATTACATCGAAGGACACACGCACTGTCATGCAGCGCGGCCATTGACTGGACTTTCAATAGTGAAGAGAGAGAGATTCACACACAAATTGAAGCCCGAAGTCCGTATTGCATTGAAACTTTCGTCTCTCCAAAACCATTACAATGAAGCATCCCAGATTAATATAGGTCGTGTTCCAATCCAAGTCCATGAGCCACACCCAACCAAAGAAAAAAAATGCAATCCTTAGGCCGAGGGTTGGCAGTCAGCGACAACATCGTTTCCGTCCTGAATCGTCTTGGCGAGTTTGGTTTGCGCGGCCGCGAGGCTGGCCTTGGTCTTCTCGTTTGCGGTCACGCCAGCAAGCGCCTGTTGGGCGTTGAGCAGGCCCTGCTGGGTCTGGTCACGTGCGTCCGCGGGAGGAGCACCGCCAGAGATCAGCGCGAGCGCGATCTTGCCGATGCCCTCGCCAGCGCTGACGAGGCCGGATTTGGCGGTGCCGACAGCCGCAGCCATGTCAGCATCACTGTACGATCTGAGATGTGGGACAAGAGCCAGAAGCAGGACCACGGACCTGGTGTCAATCTTGGCCAGGGCAACGCCGGTGGCGGCAAGAGAAGTGACGATGTTGAAGCGGTCAAGGTTGCATTTGCTGAGGATCTTTCCGAAATCGAGCGGAGCTGATAGCGTGCATAAGATGGAGCCCTCATCATATACCCAAGACGACACGCACCAGCAACAACTGTTGACGAAGCAAGGAAAAGAGTGGCGATGATAGCGAAGAGACGAGCCATTTCAGATCAAAGTGGGTAGCGAGGAGAGTTGCGTGTAAAGCGGAAGAGGATGAGCGAAAAGATAACAAGACACCAGGTCGGAGCGGAACGAAGGGAATGGGGACTGGTTTTCGGCGGGGCGTGCTTTATATAGCTGGCTTGACGCAGATCTTGATCTCGGTAAGTCCTCGCCAAGCTGTTTCTATGGAGATGGTGCATTCCCATGTGCCAACCCCGGCGGATGGTGGTTTGCCGATGGTGGCCGGAAACTCGCGCCGACCTGTGAGTGCAGAAAACTCTTCAAGATTGTCCTGAACTTTTTCAGTCGCGGTTGGTTGAGTAACCTGGCCATAGGTCAGCGATACATCGACTTACATTTCGATCTGCCAGTGGCTGCTGAAAGACGGTTATCGCACAACCACAGCCTATGGTTGCGATGGCTCCAGTGATCTTCCCCGGATCGACACATCAATCGTCGCCGTGATTGGCCTCTACCAATTGGTCGCACCGCCAAGCACGCACTGGCACACGATTAAACCGTGACTGCGCGCCGTTCCTCTAGAGAAGGTTGGCAGGTCGTTTATTGCGGACGCGACGAAAATGTGCTCCGCGTCGAAACAGCATATGGGCGAATCTTCGAAAACGACATTGACAGATAAAGAGAAGCCCCACTTCACTGGCATCAGCGCTCCGGACAGTGCAAGTTCTTCGCTGAAGATAATGATGAGCAGGAGCAATGCAGGTGAAGGCATAGAAGCCAGTTTGATGTTCAGGAACACCAGTCGCAGTTGTAGCAGTTGGACTCTTAACAGAACTGACTGAGAACGCGTTGTACAAATTGAGCTGGGTGATACGAGGCAAACAGGCTGCAGACAGGCGTCGTCGAACCCAGAGACTATCGGTAAGCTTACCATCCGGAAGCGTGAGCAGACTGTAATTCTGTGTAGTACAAGCCTACCTCGACCCGGGCCGGAAGCAAAATGTTGACTGGGCTTATTGAAGCCTATTTTTGGTTCCATGACACTTGGCCAAATTGGCCAAGCTTGGCCGTCGTCCTGGTCATCGGGAACGCGGGGCGTCACAAACGCCGTGATCCGTCACTGCTCGCGTACGCTTCGCCGCGGCCATGACTTATTTTAAGCCAAATGCAGTCGAACGTCTATCTCTTCCACTTCAACATCCGTCGCAACCAGCACAAGGACGTGTCCGAGTCATGCCATTATCCAATCTAACAAGCAAACTACTGATTCCCTGCCCAGACTCGGATTTTATTTTTTGCGTCGGCATTTTGCTGATGACTCAAGGAGAAGGGCGGAAGCCCATCAAGAACGCCATACTCTGGAAAGCAGCCTAGGGGTATTGTCAACAACAACAACAACAACAGATCATGTTCCTTACCAGCGGCGAAAACTGCGGAATCATATGTCCACTCAGCTCGACCTCGATGAAGGTCAGCCCGCGTTCAGTGTGCGACGTTCCCAGCGAGCCAACGCCGTCGACGATGAAACTGTCGTTGGCAATCGGGGTCTGGAAGCCCTGCATGCCGTTCCATGTCATGCTGGGTGGAGTTCAGTGGTAAGTTGTGCTATGAAGGAGGACAGACTTTTGGATGACGATACGCGTTCTGGACAAAGGAAGTGAGCGCTGCAGCAGGACGATGTGCGTAGTGCCTACCCGTCAGCAATCAAAATGAAGTCGGCCAGTCCGTGATTAATCTACGATTCCATTGAACACAGTTTTAGATAATGGGGGAACGACACTCACCACACTGCGGACACTCTTCTCGATAACGTTAGGGAGGACAGTGAAGGCAGATGGCGCAGAGGCATCTCCGCGAGGGAACACTCTGACGTTGGAGCATTCAGTCCAGTCCACATTGGCGGGGGCATGAATCGCAGCCTTGACATCAGCGCGGTCGAAGTAAAGCGGAGACAATTGGACGTCTTCAAATGAGCCTCTGATATGATCGTTAGCGGGCTTAGACAGACGGGCGAACGCGTTTACGGGAAGCCAAGCACATCCCAGAGAACAGGGAACTGGATGCAAGGTAAGTTGAGGAAATCTCCAAGAGGATTTCTTGCCGTATCGAAAATGCGGTAGATATTGAACGCAGGGTTCTTTGTCACCGCGGCATCGAAGACCATATCCCAAACATCACATCCGCGATCGGCTGAGGTCGATTTGCCTGGCAATGGGAGCAAACCCTTCGGCGGGAAGGTGACAAATTTATCCATATAACCAGCATAATTGCAGCGGGCCGCAACGGCATCGAGTTGAGCCATGAAACTCTGGCTGCAAAAGTTGAGCAAAATTTGCTCTAAACTCGGGCAAGAGATCACCTACTTGAACGAGAATACGTGCTCGTATTTGTGCACAAAATCGACGACGGGAATTTGGTCCTGGACGACGTCCCAGCCGAGAACGGGGTCGGCAATCCAGATGCCTTGTAGGTTCAGGTCAAGCAACGTTGGATTTTCGTAGATGAAGTTGGCGATGTCTGTGTGTCGGTGAGCTGGCAAACGCGGAGCAAACAGCTTCACTTCCATGGAACATACATCCCGGCGTACTAAGAACTAACTTAGTCGCTGATCGAGAGAAGAAGACGGCACGCACACTTTCGCCGCTAATCCACAACTTCTTGCCCTTGAGCTCGGAGAATATTTCCAAGAATTGGCCCATGAACCCGACAAGCTGCGCCGCAAGGTCATCTTCATTCTGCGAGAAATCAGTTTCACCCTCCAGCAGCAGACCGGCCGTACACGAATATTCGGAGTTCCCTGGGAGAATCCAGTGCCCACTGGTTGCTCGATCCAGATCATACTTGATAAATTTGTCCAGCTGTTGACATTTGGAATGGGTTTGGCTGTACCGACGCCCCATTGGAATGGCTGGTGTTCGATTAGACCAGCGGTAGAAATCCACAGGAAGAACAAGACTTGCTCCGTTTTCCTGCAAGAAACCCTCCAGCGAGCTGCACCCCGGACCGCCATTCTAGACGACGAGTCAGAGGAACTAATTTTAGCGCAGGTGTGAGAACCGCACGGTCCTGTGACACTAATCAGAGTGTGAAAATAGCGCGCGCGGCTCGCCAACGCACCAGAATATCAGGTCATCTAAACTGCCTTCGGGGCCAGGGGGGAAGAACCAGAAGAACAGCTATTCAAGAGGAATTCATCAACTAGATTCAGAGCCGCGAATGCTGTGACTCACCTTTCGCGTCTCGTTTGCTGCGGCGCTGATAGGTATTAGGCCCGACCAACTGGGACCAACGTCAAAGTCGACCTCTGGAATGCTCTTTCCGTCGACGAAGAATTCTGGGCTAGGTTAGGCATGGTGCAGAAGAACGAAATAGGGCTTGAGACACACGCGACGCCTTGGGATTGGAGAAGGTGATGTTTTTCACTCGAGCTCCACTTGTTTTTGCGTCGGAGACCGGAGCGGCGCGTTGGAAACGCTGAGCGGCTGCCTGCTGTCGGGCGTGGAGCTCTGCTTTGGTCATTTGCTTGCCATTGGCGACACCAGCAAGAGCGGCTAGAAGCGGGAGACCGAGTAATAGACTGGAAAGCATGGTGCTTTACGGGACGAGCAGAAGGAAAAGCTCGCAAGCCTTCGTGCATCCTTTTATATGGCCATGCGGGTAGAACGGCAAGTATTTCTGTTATCGTCGGAGAAGCGTGTTCACCATCTCTGCGTTCCCATGACAGACTACGGAGAGGCGCGGTGTCGATGAGATCATCAGCGTGGGCAACAAGTGGACAGCGCTGATTGGAGCAAGAATTCGGTCGGAAACGCATTGCACATTGTCAAGATAAGACAGAGCAACAAATTGGATTTCTGCGGTCTGGAATCGGAGTCAGAAAGGGATCTATACTCCAGCTACGTATTCTATGAGGCAAGAGTTGGAAAGACGCAGTTCCGCGCAAAGTAATCATGAAACCGATCGTCTTTTGTCAGCTCAGGATGGAAGGTCGTCAGCAAATGTTGGCCTTCCCGGAGAGCGACGATAGTTCGTGGGTCATTCTCGTCGTCCACTGGCTCTGGAAGTAGATTGGGTGGTAGTCGTGCGATGACTTGGATTGCAGCATTTGAATCTAGCCCAATGACAACCTGGAAAACAATCAGCTCTAATACTTCAATCCAAAACGAGAAACACACCGGAGCACGAATGAAGATGCCCGTATACGGTACTGCCGAGTCAGAGAGGCCATTGACGTCCAGAGCTGCCTCGAACGATTCGACCTGCGAACGCGATAAGTAAAGAAAAGCACACTATCTCAAAGCGTCTGACCTGCGAACCCCAGCCATTCCTCGCAATGTCAACTGACACGCCTCCAAACAGCTCTTGTCCGTCTTTCTTCGCACCAGTGACCGATCTCGATAGCAGAATAGCGCCAGCACAAGTGCCCCAGACCGGTTTGGATTGGATGAATTGCTTGAGAGCGTCTGTCAGACCCGAAAGCCGTGCCAGAAGGGCGATAGTGGTTGATTCTGGCATGATTATTTGAACATGCTGAGATTTAATGAGATCTGGCCAGACGAACCGCCACCCGGAATAATGAGTCCATCACATCGCTCGAGGTCCTCCGTAGTCTTCACGAGCACAGTCGCGATTTTGCGTTTGAGATGAAGATTTTGCAGTCTTGACTGGTGTTCTGCAAATGCGCCTTGAAGGGCTGTATGGAAGAGCAGTGTTGGTCCCTTGGCCTTTTCCAGAGGCAAGCAGCGCTTGCCTAGAATCCCGATGGTGACCGACATGAAAAGAGAAAATTTTGATCCGGAGATTGTCACATGACCTACGGATTTGCGTCTTGACTCGTGCTGCGACAACAAACTAATAGCATGCCAAAAGGCTCTCAGAAACCAAAGAAAAACTCAACCAATGACCCTCCTGCTATCCAGGTCCTCCCTTACCTCTATCTTGGCCCACGAACGGCAGCTTCTGCCGCTTTCTGCACGGCCCAAGGCATAACTCATGTCTTGAGCATTGGCTCATCGCCTATCGCAACTCTGCCCTCAATAACCTACGAGCGATTATCGCTGGTGGACGACCCCTCGTCGTCAATTTCCGAAGTCAGCGCCAAGGCAAACACAATCATCCTCGCGGTTGCGAAAGCGGGTGGGAAAGTTCTGGTCCACTGCTCGGCGGCAGTGTCTCGCTCACCCACCGTGGTTGCCGCGTTTCTTATGCAACATCGTGAAATGTCTCTTCGCCAGGCCTTGGCCACCCTGATTCTGGCGCGGCCTGCAATCTGCCCCAACACAGGCTTTTTGACACAGCTAAAGGAGATGGAGGTCGGTTTACGTGGCGTGTCCACCATCGAACTCGAGTCGTTGCCTCTCAAGCGTGAAGACAGGATTGCCGTGCTCAGGGACTGACCCCAGCTAATACGAATTGACAAGTCACAATAGGCCTGAACTTTGTGTTTTGTCAACTGAATCGACTGCGTTAACAATCTATCAGCTTGAGCGCGACTAAGTACGCACACAATTAATCCACTGGGCTGACTCTAAAGTCTCGCAATCAAGCGATAAAGCACTGACTTGAAGTATGGGGATATATTCAACGTATGTGTAGTGTGAACAATGGTTGTAGCCTTCCGAACCGCTTATTCCTTTTCTCTCCACTCATGAATCTGTGCCCACTTAGACAAATCTAGCTCCTCTGTTGTCGGCCCACGTGGCCTGTCTCTTCATTATGTCACCACCCAATTCCCCTTCTCCACCCCCTTGTTGTGCCTGCCCATTACCATCTCCATCACCCATACGAACTGACGCTGATCCAAGTGGAACTACCATTGAATGGACAAGCCCAGCAGAGGGTTTCCACGCATGATCTTCTAAGCACGTCAAATCGCCTGGCCCGATAGAATTGTGAAGTTGACAACGGAGGTGTTCTGGTAGTCGATTGACGCGCTGAGAACGCGTGATATCCTCAAGCGGCGCAGGGTGGACCTGAATATTCCCAAAACTCCCAGCAACTTGGCCACCTTGATGATTGGGGGGCGCATTCCGGGTTGGCTGAGACTCTACACGACGCGGACCTAGTTCGCTGATGGACATCCGTGTATCGCTTTGAGGCAGGTTCCCCACAGAAACGGAAGTTGAATTTGACGGTGGTGATGGGCGAGATGGCGACTTGGACGAAGCATTCATGCCCGAGTCCGATTTAGGCACCTCAATGATAGTACTTCGTCGCTCTCCTAGCTTGTTGGCCGGTGTGAGAAGGGTCGATACTCGACATTTGCGCGCTAACGCCACCAGAGATGCAGGTCGACCAAGTGGAAGGGGGATAAGGGAAGTTTTTGCACGATAATGAGGCCTGAATTGGGTGTTCTGCGATTTCATGTCGACTTGTGCGCTCGGCATCTCGACAATGGATCCTCCAGTTGGCCTTTTGACGGGGGAGAAGGGCCCCAACAACTTATCGGCTTGGTCAAGGTTGCCCAAGGCCTGAATCAGAGTAGTTGGAGCTAATGCAGAACACCCGGCCGCTCGACCAATTGCTGAAGGAGAGATAGGCTTGCCAGTAGAGGCGTTGTGTCGCTCTATCCTCGCCGCCAACACGCCATCGAACGTCACGGTGGTCATTTGCCGACTTGGAGCTTCATCGACTGCCCGTCCTTTGCCTTTTAGACGAGAGGAGGCGATTGATCCTATCGATTTTGACAGCAAAGAAGTCGGAGATAGACGGCGAGATCTGTTTAGTGGAGGTTGAACGCCAGACGAGAACACATCTACTGGAAATTAGCGTATTTCTGGAAAAAGATGATTTGACCCACCGTTTTCCATATTTTTTGGTCCCCTTGAATGACGGATAACAGTTTCCCCCAGACCTGCTACATCTTCAATATACCGAAAACCACAAGAAGGGACAGCTAACCTTGACGAGACGCCGGTTGATGTTGGCATGCTGATGATTTGGGATCGTCATGCTCCGCACACTTGCAAGCCCGCCCGCCTTTGCAAACAATTAATCACCAAGCTGCTTCGCAAATGACAAGACTAACGGGAAGACCCTGCAACGGAGGGACCGGCTTTGCTTTCTTGGTCTACAGTCGTTGAGAGCTCGCTATTATTGAGCTCATCTAAACATTGGAGATATTGATGAGACAATGTTTGCAAACAAAAGAGGACGCACTGTGGACAAAGGCAACACGGGTGCTATCCACACCATCTCCGAGGTCGTCATGTTCACCGTCAGTTGGCGAATGTTAAAGTGTGGAGTTGGCAATATAAACAAATTGTGACATACTTCGGTTCATCTCTTGAGGCTCATGAATAGGATGCTCGTATATGATTGCTTGATCTGCTGTTGTATGGTTGAGGTGTGGTCAGGAAGAAGAGACAACAAAGGCTCACGATCCTGTGCGAAGAGCTCTATTACCTCTTGTGGTAGAGCGTGTTGACCAAGAATATCGCGCCGTTGATCAAGTCTAGTTTCCGGTCTTGCGAGACGATGCTGTGGATCTGTTGGATGATGTGTCAGTCCAGACTCATTGTTTGCCAAACTGATAGATCGTACTGCCGAATATCAACCGGTGGTCATTCAAGTTGTCGTCTAGATCCCCATCAACGTCTGGCGCTGGCGCTTGAACGACGAGAGGGTGAACAACGAGCTCAAGTGGTGCTTGAAGGGCTTGAGGTTGATTTCGAAGCCATGGCGCAGGTATCGCAAAACCGGTAACGAGAAAAATGAGCTGCCGAAAGGCGTTGCGTGGAAGAAGCTGCCGGATTTTTTGGAGATTAAGGCGGTCGTACACACTCTTGAGACCTGCCAGAAGTAGGAGAACCAGAGCCGAGACAATGGCAATGAAGAGAAGCCACCACAAAAGATGTGAGAAAAGACCTTTCAACGAGTGGCGGGGCAAAGCATGAAGGGTGCTGATTATGTTTTGCCAGAGATTGATATAAACAGGCACAGGGATCGACGGATGGTCGTCTACCAGACAGAAGAATGGCTGTCGGAGAGGGCAGTGAGAAAATGGATCTCGCAGTGTTCCCAAGAGTGTGAGGCTTGAGTGAACATTGGGTGGAGGGTCCAGACGAGATATCGCAAGGCTTGCTGAATTTAAAAGCTGCTTGGTGTAGAGTTCATCGATGATTTCGAAGTATCGTCCTATGGTCGGTATGCGATCTTCACGAGTCCGAAATAAGCGAGGGTTGTTTACAATTGGGACCACCAGAGTCATGATGAAGAGGAGAGGGAGGACAAGCATTGTTTAGAACTTGAGAATTGTCGTCAGAATTTGACGGAGGGTAAATAAGTAGCACGCACAATTTGTAGGCTAGGCTATTCCCACTGTCGGTATTACTGGCGACACTAGAGTTGTAGATAGGAACAGCGAGAAGCTCGTATGGTGCTCAGACTGAGAATGTCGAACAACCGGGTTTCGTCTTTCAAGCAGCTTGGAGCAAGTCTTCTCGACCCTAGGATGCTGTCGGCGTTCTGCGAGGTAGCTGATGGTCGATATACTTGAGCTTGAGTTTCGCTGGAGTGGGGGAAAACGAGAAATAGAAACGTGCGACTGAAGAGGCTGATTGGGTCCACGTGATAGCCTTCAATCAGATGTGACATCAAATCGGTCACGGTCCACTCTTGACTTCCTGAAGCCATGTACTCGATTTCGTCTGTTCGCAACTTCCGCATTCCCATCGTCCGCCCCGTACAGACTCTCTTGCTTGGTGCCAAGCTCGTTCATATCATTCGGGCTGTTCTCAGCGGTGAATTCGGGGAGAACAAGGATATTGCGACTGCGCCACTCATTCCAGTGTGGCCAACCAAAACCATCACTTTCAAACTCCCTACCCCTTGCTCCCCCTTGCTCCCCCAGCCGTCCATCTCATGGGCTGCCGTGACGTTTTACCCTCTCTTGATAGGTACATTCGTTACTTTGCTTCTTATTGCAAGAAAGCCGTTCCGCAACGCGCATTCGAGATCTAGATGGGTTGGAAAAATGATGATTTGTGGATCTTCCAGTCTCATATGGTATCTGGAGGCGTACCCCAGTGTTAACCCGCATTGTTTGAGTCGAACCCTTGCCACTCTCCCTTTTGCAATAGAGAATCTGTTTTCTCTTCTCTGGCGAGTCGTTGATGTCGATATGGGAGATGTTCGGTCCGGATTCTCCGTCGCGGTCGTCGTCAGTGCAAGCCAACTATGCTACATCTTATGCATACGACGAATTTATCGGCCATACACGCGTGCATGGCTCCCCCTCGAATTTCCCCTCGCGCCTGGCCGAGACGACTGGGAGCTTATCCTTCCTCTCAAACACGCAATCTTCATATCCACTGTCGTCCTCTTGACTACTTTCCGTTTTGCTCGAGACACCTTGTGGCTATTTTGCTTCACCGTTAGCCGGACGACTCAAAGAGTCTTGAACGCTCAGTTACAGCGAAGCATTGTTGGCGCTGTGAGTTGGATGAAATATGTCATCCCATGGCCGCATGACACTATCATGGTGCGCACTTTGTGTCCGTTCTTGATTCCTTCTCATCTCGTTGACAGTTGTTAATTGGCCCCGGGGTAGTGCATATACTTTGCATCATCTTGTCCCATTCAGCGTCCAGCTTTTCGGCACTTTTCCTCCCAGAGGCTCTCTTCATTGACCTCCGTCTTCGGTTCCGCTTGATTTTTCACCGATGCACACAAGCAGCAATCGTCATTATCCTGACCCTTCCCCACGTTGCCATTTTCTCTGTTCTTTGGATAATCCTCCTGAACATTATCGTTGCCGAGATCGTAGTTCTCTCAAGCGACCAATCATTATCGGCCTTCGAGGTTATTCAACACGAACACAAGCAACGAATTCACGCCGAAATTTGGCGTGGAAAGTCCCTCGAGAGCGCTCAATACATTATCATTAAGGGCATTGCCAGTCTCAGATCTGATTGGGTGATGTTGGTGGTCAGTCATCGCAGCAGCAGCTGAAACTACTTACCGCTGACTAACATTACAGTTGGTCGTGCTTCCGCCCCTCATTTTTCATACTAGGCTCGAGCTGGTAGATTTTTGCCTTTCTTGCTGAGTTCGCTGTTAACCTAATCCGCACAGGTGCCATTATGGCCTCGATTGCGAAGGACTTTTCTTCGCTTATTGAGGCGTCTTCAATGATGGTATGCTGCCGTCAAGTTGGATGCATCGAATCGAGCGGATAATAGCAGGATGAGTGGTGGTTGACTGACTGCAACGAACGACGGCGTGGACCCAGGTTTAGCAATCAATCTATCAGCAGAAGAGACGCGAAAAGGACTCGAACTACCTCAGGGACGCCTGAAGTTTTCGCGCTTTCATTCCAACATCTTCTGGATCGATTCATTGCCGTTAGGGACCTACAGCCCCGCGATTGCGACACTCGCCAATCACGACCACCATCAAGTTATCGGACTAGTAATAACGGAGACAAAGAGAAGCACGACATGCGACCACCACATTCCTTATCCCCAAAGATCATCAGCTGAGCTTTTTTGCTTGTGTCTCCTCTCTCTCTCTCTCCGTCTCCATTTTTATGGATTCCTGGGCTCTTGGGCCGGTAATGTTCGATCTTCTAACCGATTCTTAATCTAATGTGTTCACCAGAAATGACAACACATCTTTCGAGCGAGAATCCAACAAGACCTGCGCATATTCAGATGCTGCCCTAATTAGGTCCACGAGTTGGGATACCGACCTGTCAATGAAGGAATATCCGCTCAACCCTCAAGATTTAACATCTTCACACACAATCGAGAATCAGACCACTGACCGTTGGAGGAGTCCAAAGCGCGGAGCAAGCGAGAATCGGGCAACCGACCCTTGGGAAGCGACAGCAGCAAGTCTCGATCGAGAATCGACACAGCGACGAACGAAGGCTTCTGTAAGCCCCGCGATCAGCTATTTCGACCGTCGACACTTGCGATATGGACTCTCCGATCGAGAATCGGTGGCCTGACCGTTGTGGGAGAAGGGATGTGTTTTCCCCGGCCAGGAAGATCTTCCTCTTCGTTTGCGTAGAAGATCGATTGGAGCGCAGAGTTACCAATGGTGCCCTGTGACCGTCGTAATTACTTTCCCTTAGCGTGTAGTACTAGTGCCTTTCTGCAATACATTGAGTTTTACAAATCGCAAAAAGTGGGAATAGCAGTTCAAGTGCCGAATTGAAGTTAGTGGAGGATTTATCCATCAAGGCCAATCCCCAGTCCGTTCTCCGCCAACCTGCTGTAAGTATCAACAGTATAGCGCTTTGCAGGTGCATGTAGCAATGTCAATGACGAACAAAGTATATTACTCTGACGACTACGGCCCTGGATGTGACACGTAGTAGCCTTGTTGAAACGACCACATCTGGGCAGAATCCGAATATACCGGCTCGTCTAAGCCAGAAAGATGGCCCGG
Organism: Mycena indigotica; assembly: GCF_014461135.1. NCBI lineage: Eukaryota > Fungi > Basidiomycota > Agaricomycetes > Agaricales > Mycenaceae > Mycena > Mycena indigotica. The sequence goes on from NW_023503005.1 coordinate 452,294, forward strand.
TGCCACACAACATGCGGGAAGATTCTCGTCGCATATCGCGGCTTGTGCTTCCGGGAGGGTGAGGCTGCGGTCGCGATTGTAGTTGGGGAACCACGTGTATTGGTAGTCAGAGGCGTTGCTGTCGGGATACTTGTCGCCGCGGCTGTCTTTCAAGTCATTGACCAATTTGACGTCAACGGGATCGGTCGGGGCTTCCGTCTTTTCGTCCGAACGCATTGCCGGGGGATGTGCCAAACGCTGGTTCAAGATAGGCGGCGGAGAGCAGGGGGTCCAATCCAAAGGCAGCTGCTGATCGAGTTCCAGTGTGCATTTCGATACGGCGAGAATTTGGGCAACCAGCTCTGCATAGGGAGGTGTAACGCCGAGTGGTATTTCAGCTCCACGAATACGATCAAGTATCTGCCCCAATCGCAACGCCAGAACGCAGTCGACATCTTCCAACGCGCTGCCAACGAACGCACTCTTGGATTCTTCGATCCTGATGATAGTAGCAGACAGCTTTTCGCCGTAGTTATGTGGTATGTGCCATGGGAGCGAGGCGGCGAGGAGAAAGAGGAGTACAAAAAGTGTTGACTCGAGATCATCAGGTGGACAAATTGCTACAAGCATTAGCAAAAAATGTCAGCAAGTAGAAGAAAAAAGCGCACCATTGCCGTGATGAGAGCTCAGGCTACACCAACTTAGCGTTCCAACGGGCCTCCGAAAGTTCTTAGGACCGATAGGGCTCTCTGAAGAGATAGGGGTAACAGGCAGAGAAATGCCAAAGTCGACGAGACAAATTTTGGAGGGGTTTTCAAGGGAACGAAGAATGTTTTCTGGCGTGATATCACGATGGACGATGCCTCGAGAGTGAATGTGATCAAGAGCAGAAAACTGTTTGACTTTCAGCAAACACTAGAAAGGAGAAGGAGACACACAAGCTGGATGGCAATACGCGCCACTGTTTCGGGGGCCAGAGCGTTCAGGTCGTCGTGGATTTGGCTCTTTATTGGTGGGCCCAAGAGCTCCATAGCGATGTACTCAAAATGCGGCCCGCGGTAGTAACCAACCAGTTGCGCAATACCTCGATGGCCTTGAACCATTGCAAGAATCCGGGCCTCATGCTGCAGGGACGGACGCTTGACTCGTAGCGAGACCCGCGACTTTTTCACAGCTACAACTCCGCCCGAAGGCAGGTAACCTTTGAAGACAAACGCCTAGCGGGGTTGATGTTCAAAGCCTCTGAGGTATGAGCTGGAATTTACCTACGAAAGCGCCCTCTCCAATGAATTTCCCCAGATATATCGGTGCCCTGTTCGTTTGGCCAGTCGTCGTCGACATGAAGGAGGGTCACAATTATCACGTGACCTTTCTTGCTGAAAATGGTGTGGAACGCGACGCAAAATTTGTCATAGAAGATACTGTACATCATATTCTGCCTACTGACAATGTGTATCAGTTAAAACTCAGCGAAGAAGAAGAACTTTGAATAAATACCATCTTCACAAGAAGCCACACATCGCCAAAACTGCATCATTCGACCCGTCTTCTGCATTGACATCTCCCAGATACGCCAACTTCCCATCTCCCACCACCGCCAGCGCCACTGCTGCCTCTGAAGGGGTATGCGCCGAGGTCGGCGCAAAGACATGCGATTCGACAACCGATTCAGCTGTTGACGCGTACCAAACGTGGGCTGGATCGACCTTGTTCACCGACAATGCCTTCTGACTATAACTCGCAGGCAACTTGTCCGCCATTGGCCCAGCATTCGTGCGGTTCAACGTTGTCGTAGTCCGGTGGTAAGACCCTCTCTCCCACGACAGCCCGGCCTTTGCGAAGAACGGCTTGATGTTGTCTGGCTTGACGAAGCTCGAAAAGTGGCCCATCACAATCGCAGTACCTCCCCGTCGGACATAAGCAAGAATTGCATCCCAAACGCGTCCGTATTTCCCAAGCTCATTGGCAATCCCTCCGTCCGTGATGAGAACAGCCTTGGGGTCCTGCTCCAATGTGCGAATAGCAGGGTTTGCCGTTTTGACGCGTTGTACAGCAGCTTTTTCGCTCAAAGCTTCAATCAGAGGTTTGTACGTGTCGTCAAAGAACTCCATGAACTCGAAAGAGACCAGTAGAACTCGCGGTCTGTCGTCGTTTGTCGCCATCTGAATGCGAAGTTGCCTGACGATGTTATGCCAAAGTTGTGGCTGGAGTTAAAAACGCGACGCGAAGGTCACGTGGATTTCAGTGGGGAAAGCTCATACGACAGAAAAGAACCTCCAGCGTAAAGATATCAAGCACAGCCTGATATGAACAAAGTACAACAATAATCTAAATCATATGAAGGTTGCCTGCCTATTATCTGCTGCCTGTTTAACAACGACTTCAACCATATCCGAGTCCATGACATCCTCCGCCCGTTCTCCCCCAACCTTGGCACATGATACCCCAGTGGAATGAGCCAGCGCTCGAGGGCCAGCACCATCGTGCATATCCTCGAGGAAGACGATGTCTCCTGACTGGACATTGTTACCATGTTGACCTTGATAATGCGCAGGCAAACGATCCACGCGTTCAGACCGCGTCAAACCCGACCCTTCCTCTTCCCCCGAAAAACCTACTGGAGCGATCCTGACTGGCCGACTTTTTGTTGGAGAAAAATCCCCCAACAGTTTATCCGCATTGGGGAGCTTGCCCAAAGCCTCCGTCAACGTTGAAGAAGGACCAACGCCGAGCTCACTCAACGACATGTATGAACGACTAGTTGTCGACCATAAAGAACCAGAGGAAGGGGTGGTATTGAGCGCGGTACAGCCTGTCTTCACTGCTTCGATCTGCGCAACAGGCACCAGAGCGGTTGAGTGCACCAACGCAACTGGCACCGCGGGCCCACATTCTTCCAGAAATGTCAAGTCGCCGGATTCGATATCCCGTCCCAATTGTTGACGAAGGTGAGTGGGGAGATGACGGATTCGTTCCGAACGAGTCATTTCTGTCGACTCTGCTGCAACAACAGCCAATATTGGCTGGGCAAGAGGGTTGACTTGTTCACTGGCATTGGTGCTCGAATCTTTGCAAGGCATGTCGACGGATTTGAGTGGGCTTCCGGGAGGAGTCGTAGGGGTTTCGGTTGCCCAGATCTGAGAAGACGAGATGTGTGCGATCGGCCCGAGCTCGCTGAGACGCATTTGGCTGCGAAATGCAGACAGGTTGGAATGCATCAAATTAGGGCCTTCGCTTGGTGCGATGTCCTGCGAGTTGACTGGATCAGGTTGCTCGTTCTCGTCGCCCGCCAACTCCGGCATGAATGGACGAGTTTCAACAAGGTTGACAGCAGCAGACGCTGGTCCACTGTCCGCTCGGCTACGTTCTCGTCTTGGGAAAGAAATCGGTCCGCGTGGACGCGGGATGCCCGAAGGAAAGAACTTGCAACGCGTGCCGTCTGAGATTGCTCGTTGATGGCAAGGGCCGTTTAAATCCACAAGAATGCGAGCATCCATAATCACCTCAGCTGTTTGGGAGCGGCCTCTCCTATCTGCTTTTATGCTGCTGTCCGTCACCGTATCGCTTGGGACTTGTTGAGAAGCACCCCGTTCATGATTTGACGCTGCCGACATTTGACGAATGTCAGCAAAACTAAGTCTTCCAGGGGCGACATAGTGAGCGGTGTGGCGGAAGAGATGTTGTGGGTGGACCAGGACGGAGTCTGCGCACTGTCAGAACTTTTCGGGTCACAACAAGGAATAAGCAGACCTGTGAAAATTGCAGGAAGACGGGCTGCCACTGGATCATTTTCAATAGTGTTTGTAATATGGCTGGATTCGAACAGCTCATCCGCCGTCACTGCTCGCCCTTTTCCTTTTCTGCTGGCAGCATCCGGAGAAACATGCCCGTGGCGCGCTTTATATTCTCGCCGTTGCGCAGCAAGCTTACTCCCAAGGGTTGACCGTGGAGGAGAAACGGAGACATGAAAAGAGACGGGAGCGAATGGGAAAGAAGTCGTCAGGATTATCTCTTGCCCAGGTTTGGAGGTGATTATATCTGAAGCAATGAGCCAGGCGACTCGGCCAAATGAACGAGATAGACCTTGTGATATAGCACCGACGGCTTTGCGTGGTGTCTCTGGAATAAACCGGGTGGATTGTCCACCACATCTTCTTGACTATCGCTGGCAACAATGAAAGCACGATTTCCGTCTTCGAATTCGTCGTTGTCTGTTTATGAATCAGATCTCGGTCGAAAGGAAGTTGACCAAGCATACGACCAAGCATACCGTATGTGACCGCTTCGACATCTCGCCCAATCAAATGGTTGTTTTCATCGCGAGCCGTAATGTCTGTAGTGGCAATGGTCAGACAGACAACGCAAGGGAGTGAATGTCGACCTTGTGTCTCATCGTAATGTCCTGTCTCTGTCTCGTGAAGTTGGCCTTGGGGTTTGAGAATAAGAGAGTGCGACCATGATTTGAGCAAGGATACGCACTCTTTTCTGTTGTCTTGTCTTCCTCCAAGTCTAATGATATGAAGTAAGAGAAGATATATCAGCAGTCTTCGGAAAGCATACCGGTGTTCTACCTGGTTTTCATTCTCGGTCTTGGCTTCCCGCACGCGCTCATGATTGTTCTTGCCTTGTCTGAGTGAGCAGTTGGGACAAGTTGTGTAGATAGTTGAAACACACCGACGTGTTTGTATTCACCGGCAATAATCTTCATCCACATCGCCTTCCTTATGGTGATGATCCGGCAGCAATGCTATTGAACAATTGGCCTTGAGCTCCATGGTTCATGAATGTACACTCACGATTCTGTGTCGTTTCGTTCTCCTCCACGGCGGCTCTTATGGGCGGCAATCCATCAAGTGGATGCTCTACAGCTGGTTACCGAACCCGAAGTAAGGTCGCAGGAGCAAGCTCACCAATGACACTAATGTCGTTATTGTGCATTGGGTCCCATTTGTCTTTATCCCGGCCTGGAAACTCTGCTGGAATCGCATGTGGTCGTGTCCTTGAGGGAAATTTCTTGCTTTGGTAATCGTGACACTCACGCTGATGAGGATCATGTGCTTTCCCGACGACTCCATCCCCGACATGATTTTCTCCAAATCCTCCTGTAACCGGTCAGCAAACTATCCTGTCAACCCTATTGTTTCACCTTCTTCTTGCTCAACGAGCTGTGGCTCGAGATGGAAGACAATATCGTCACCGGCCCATTGATGAACGACACCTGCAAACAAGAAGTGGATATAATGTTGGCAATGAGAGACCGAGCTCGAACCAACTGTACCTTCGATTGGTGCCTGCCCTAGCGCCACGTCCAAAGGGTCTAAATGGTCATTATTGTCTGCAGGTACAAGTTCTTCTTCCCCCGGTCCCCAAAACTCAAGTAACTTGTGAAGGAGTGGTTGTAGAGCTTCAATAAACCACCAGACAATGGGACCGACGAATATCCAAGCGATTTTCTGCAATATAGTCCCCAGAACAAAGTGGAACACCACTGCTCCGACGCCACTTTGTGGGTCTGGGAGCGAATCAATGGCGCGTTGGAGCCCAGTCGAAGCCTTGTTCTCTTCCACATCACCTTCAGGACCGAATGTGCTGTGCATTCGCCCTTGCGCAATCGTGTCTCTGTTTCCATACTTGATGGCGCTGGCTCGGAGTCGACAGTCTGAAACGCGATGCGGATGGAGTTTGCGGCAGTGTGGCTTCCGACCTCCCCACAGATATGATGTTCAAGTTTGCGACCTTCAAGCGGAGTTGCTGGACGCCGTGATCGTGAAATAGAATCTGGTAGAGTTTCGCTGCAAGAAAACGGCTCTATGGGCGAGCATGTGTTTCGTGGAGGATTCAGTCGAGCTCGAAGCGCTGCATTCGGTTGCCGCGGTGGTGAAGGAGGGAGGCGATACTTGAGGCGCGTCTTGAGAAAGCGGGAGTAACCTTCGATTGCCCCAGACATTAATGCCGGCCCCATCGTCGGATTCCATGGTATCTTCGAGACGGCGGCAAGCAAGAACAGCAGATAGCGCAAGAGTACCATCGACCTGGCAAGATGAACACCATCAGCGATTTTGGCAGCGAGTTAAAAATGTTCTACTCACGATGACTGCTTACACAAGGGGACAGGCTTTGTGTTTGGCGAGGAAGCTGCGCGGTCTTGCAATCGTTTGTTTCTGACCTCTCGCCGTTACTAATATTTGACAATATTGGTCAGGTTGAGAGATAAGCCTAGACGAAAATCTACCAATTATTCTGTTGTCGTCGTTTGAGACAGCGTATCGTCGTGCACTGGGCGAGATGGACGAAGCAGAAAGAACGCGAATGACCGAGACGTGCAGGCACGTGATGGCGGATATCAACTCAGCTTGTCACGCTTGTTACCTCCACTGTCATACGACTTGTCTGAGCCCACCATGCTCTCAATCCCATCGTCTCTGCGCCGTTTATTTACCATAATAACTCCCACTCAAAGCATCTTCCTTGGTGCCAAATTAATCCTTCTTCTTTCTCTACCGCATCCCATCGTCGAGGAGAAGAAAGATGTCGATTTTCTGCCATTGGACCTGGTTCGTTGGCCGACGAGAACGACCAGCATCGACCCCCCGTCATCTTGCGTCCCTAGCATCGAACAGCCACTCGTGAATTGGCTTGGGATTGTGGCATATATAAGCTCCGTTGGCTTATGTGTGTCCCTCATCTTCCGTGTAAAGTGCCGCCCTCTCAGCCTATGGTTATATCCACGAGCTGAAATTGGCATGCTGTGTGCAGTGGTATACCTTACCAATCTTCCAAATTTGGTCTTGAGGCCATCCTGTGTCTCTCATTTCCTTGCGGCCAACCTCAGCCACGCGTTCCATATTCTCCAAACCACCTGCGGGCTCCTTGCGTCCATCGTCGCCGAGTCGTACTACGGACGGTATACTGTCAACCTGAACGACATCCTCCTCTTCGCTTCTAGTCACGCATCTTGGATTGTCCTACGCACCCCACTTTGCCGCTTGCGGAGACAAATTCTCGCAACATCGGTTGGGTCGCGACTTCTGGCCATATTCTTCATACTACCGACTTTTCTGGACTTGTGGTGCAACCCACTCTCCCAAGAATTGACCTTAACTCTACTGTATGGGCTCAGTTGGCGCATTGGCCGGTCCGCGCCCTACCAAGAACTCATGTCGGTTGACTGGGACCCCGAGCTTATATCTGTGTGTGGTTTTCGAGTCTTTTCTTGGTTGTTATCTGAACTATTGCAGCTCCTCGTTGCTCCTATCATGATTTATCTTTTCCTTCACGTGACCCATCTTGCGACGACAAGCTTTGTCCGTCTCATCCACGCAACAATTTCGACAATCTGGTCTGGGCCCTTTGAATGCTTCGTACTCGTCATTCATACGATGGCTGTCGCAGGATGCTGCGTTCTTTCCATGGTCCCGCGGCTTGTTTTATGGATGGTGGCCTACATTGTCTACATGCCGTACCTCCACATCTTATGTGGCATCTGGCTCCCGCGCTCTATCCGCCAACCAGCCATTGACGCGCTCTCCGACAATGTTGCTCTTTGGATAGCAGCCCAGTTCCACTGCATCCTCCATCCTAATGTGAAGACCGGCCTACTCTGGCAACACATATCGTGGCTCCGTCTTCTGGTTAGTATCCTCTCCAAGGGAATTGACACGTATTGATTACTTATATAGCTTGCCGTTGGACCCCCAATATTTTGTTTCGTATATTGTGAAGCTGTCAGTCGGTCAAGTGATTTTTTCCGCTCGTGAGACTGACAGCATCTACCAGGCCATCACTGTTCGCAAGCTTAAACGCCTCTGGGGACTTCTGGTCCGACATTAAACCATCGGCTTCCCTCTCAACATATTTGCTACAACACATTAACGGAGATGGCCGAGCGGACTTTTAAGTTTTTTCTAAAAGAAAATGGCGCTTCCGTCCTACAAAGTGAGCCCTTGTCTTCCAAGTCCCGTGTAATACTGACTTGCGATACAGATGCATTCCGACTGAGTCGACGGCAACGACCGAAGGAAGGTTTGATCGACACTGTAAACAATTGGGCATTGTTTGGGTGATGGACGTGGAAGAATTGGTGAACAGACGACACAACCGGGGACGCCTGGGAGTTCTTACTGTCTCGACACGCTCCCCAAACCCACCATATTCGTGCGGGTGACATAACCGACCCCGCGATTGCCATTATCCCTTAGGAGTGTGTTATAGAGGGGGAGTGGTGTGGTTTCGAGGTTGTTGGTTGGGAATCGAAGCGCAAACGCAAACGACCTATCCACATTCTTCGAGCCAACTAAGCAGCAAGATCCGCGTAGGCTCAACACCTGCATCATTCCACAATCGAGAATCGGGCCACTGACCGTCGGAGGAGTTCATGGCGTGGAGCAAGGTACCCTTGGGATGCGACCGGCAGCAAGTTTCGATCGAGAATCGACACAGCGACGAACGAAGGCGTATTCAAGCCCCGCGATCAGCTAATTCGACCGTCGACACTTGCGATATATATGGACTCCCCGATTGAGAATCGGTGGATCGACCGTTGTGGAAGAAGCAGATGGGTCAGTGGTATAGACTGATCTTGCCAGACCTGATTGAGAGTCATTGGCGATGAAGTGTTTTGTCGCATCTATGACCGTCAAGTCGGCAAAACAAGAGCGGGTGCCCTTCGGAGAATTGGGCCTGCCCGACCAGGAGCAATTGCTCTTTACTCCCCTTAGAACATCGATGGAGAGCAGAGTTACCAGTGGTACTCTGCGACCGTTCGACTTAATTCTACTCGTTAGCTTGTGGTAGTTTTGGTGCCTTTTTATCAAATACACTCAATTTACGAATCACTTGGACAATTTGAAATTCGATTCAGACTGAGTCAATAATAATAATAATAATGGCCTAGGTCCCACGCGGGGCACGCCAACTCACAGTCAATGGCGGCTTCGAGCTTCAAATACCAAATACCATTGAAATACCAAAAAGAATATTAAGATTGGTCCGGCTGGGTTACTGATTGCGCCTGTCGTACTCGCAATAGTTTCTTCACTTCACGCATTTCCTCCGCTATCTCTGGTGCTCCCGCCGCGACTTTCTCTGCCCGCCCTAGGTCGATAATGCGAAACCGCTGTTCGGAGTCACTGGCAACGAGAATGTTTTTGCGGAAGGGAGACTTCTGGAGGTAGCCTGCTTCGTGGAGACGGTGAAAGAGGTTCAAAATCTGTGTTCTGTTACTATGAGCTCGTTCCAGGGCATTGGAATAAGAATTGCACGCACTTGTTGTCGTCTGAAAGCACTGCTGGGTCAATTGGCTCCCCGCATTCCTCCAGGAGTAAGATTGGGCTGGCTTCAACGTCGTTGCGGGATATATAGTACCCGAGGAATCGAGGAATGACGAGATCGGAGTACAAAGCCGCTGGGAGCTCAGCGTAGACCTTGGCTTCATGTTCGAGAAAATCGCGCGCTGCTTGACGCGGAACGGCGACTTTGGCCACAACAGAAAACGGGTAGTCAGCCAGAGTGACGCGATAGACGTTTGCATGGTGTCCACAGCCAATACGGGAGGCACGGGTAAGATGAACATGACAGTTCTCCGATTCAGAGTCGCAATGAGCTGGAAGAATGCGTTGGTAGTCGATTGGGCCTGAGAGAAGCGAGATGCGGTGGTCTGGGTCGTGGATGGTGAGGGTTCGGGGAGAAGTTTTCATGCGATGTGGGAAGTGAGAACATGACCGACTAGATGACAAAAAATTCCATTATAGTTTGCTCTTCATACGATACAAATACTGTACATGGTGAATAGGATGGTTACAGTGACGAATAAAAAAGAAGGCTATCGCTTCCATAACTTGTCTCGTCCAACTAGAAATCCTTCTTCCGTGAAACTGACCCCCTCTTGCGCCAGCAGCGCGAGCTTGCGATCGCACTGGGTACCCGTCTTGTGCTCTTTGCCCCACTCGCCCACAAACCCGCCGATGAAGAGGTTGGAGGCAATAACGCGATGGCAGGGAACAAAAGGAGCGAATGGATTGACACGAAGAGCACCACCGACTGAAATAGGTTCTCTAGGAGAGACACTCGGGTTAAAACTCACCTGAACGAGGACTGCCGCCAATGGCCTCACATACATCTTTGTAGGTAACGACTTTCCCAGCCGGGATCGTTCTCGTGTAGTCGTAGACATCCCATTGGTGCTGAGTAACACGCTGGAGGACGGAAGTAAGTGTATGCGAGCGGTTAAGGTGCCGCTGACCTTGCCATCGTCTGTGCGATAAACGTCTCTTAGTGCAGCAGTGGTGGGGAAGTAAGTTTCGTCAAGTTTCGCTCTTGTGGGTGCGTAGTAGATGGTCGGGATCTTGAATTGCGCGGTTCGAATGACTGGCATGGTTGCTGCTGGTCGCAAACGCGAGAAAACTTGGTCTGGAACTAGGTGCGCTTGGAATGAAAGGATGAGGGTGGAAGTCACGTTCGTGACAACATTTTGTTGACTGCTGATGTCATCACTTCAGGGCCGGTTTGAACGCGTTAAGCTCGTCGCGTCGATTTGCGGTGGCAAAAAAAGCTCCGACGACAATCTTCAAGCTGGGGAGGGTCGCAAAGCGCGATTTCGAGCGGGTTCTCGGCTTTGTTTCGCGTTTTTGCTTATGAGTCGTCAAGAAAACTAGTTGCAGCTATGAAAAACAAGTTTTCGGAGCCTCTGGGGACCCCCCAGGATGCATCGAGGACGGGATTTTGAGGTTTGTTGTCTGTGAGAAACAGACTGTCACATGTGTGACAGTGACATCTTTCCTTTCTCTCGACCGCCACAGCGACCCCGACGCAGCGTCCCTCTCGACTTTTCCCACTCTACTATGTCGTTTGACGGGAACGGACTCCGCCGCTCAAACCGGCGCAAGAGTGGGTCGGGGTCAGAGTACACTATGACTTCGCCGTCCAACCACGACGAACCTATGGAGGACTTTGAGCAAGAATCGCCCGAGAAGCCAGTCATAGCCATATCGCAGCGTGGTCGAAAGCATGCAAAGATGAACTATGCAGAAAGTGGGGGCGAAGAGCCTGATGACTTTATTGGGAGCGGCGCTCATTCCGACGAAAGCGAACCTATCGGGCCGCGTACCAAACGACGAAACGGAAATCTCGATGCATTTGTTACTGAAGATGAGGAAGAAGAACAGGGACTGTTTGACGGCAACGAATACGGTCGACGAGTTCTCCGTTCCCGCAGGACGAAGCAGCAGCAGCCTAAGCCACAGACTCGCTCTAACACTTACACTGGCGCGGCCAAACGAAATGGCCCTTCTGAGCGTGAAAAGAGGCTTCAGCGGCGGCAGCGGCAGCAAGCACAGGACAACTACTCCCCTGGAAACCAGACTTCAGACACCCATCCCGATTCCGACATTGATGCTGAAGGAGAGGTTGATGACAACATTGGGGAGCTAATAGAGGATCAAGAGCAAATGGAAGAGCGCTCCCGTCGAAGAGCGCGAGAGCAGGCAGAAGACGAAGAAGATGATGGAAAGCCATATTCGTTACGCCAGCGACAGAGGATCAACTATGCTATCCCGCCACCACTAGAAGAAATGCCTCGCCCACCACCATCCAGGCCTCCACCGCATCGCAAAAAAACGAGGCCAGGGCCCGGTTGGAGTGCGAATGGAACAGAACTGGGGAGATGGATGGGAATGGGTGGTCCTGACGATTCTGACTCGGATAACCCAGGGGCTGGTGTTCCTCGTACACCGAGAAAGCCTGTCGCAATGGGTTTTTCGTCGACGCCGGGAAACATGGGCAATCTTGGTCTGGGGAAAGTGGGGGATGCTGCGCTGGCTGACGCGGATCCATTGGGTGTGAACCAAAATGTTACATTTGACGAAGTCGGTGGCTTAGATGAACGTACGTCGCTTTCCATTGATTTTTCTCTCCCATAATATTAATGTCCTCCTTAGACATTCATGCCCTCAAGGAAATGACCCTACTTCCCCTCCTTTATCCCGAAGTCTTCCAACAATTCAAGGTTACACCCCCGCGCGGAGTTCTTTTCCATGGACCTCCTGGTACTGGCAAAACCCTCCTTGCACGGGCGCTTGCAGCGTCGTGTCGTACCAACGGGCGCCAAATCACGTTCTTCATGCGAAAAGGAGCGGACATTCTTTCGAAATGGGTTGGCGAAGCCGAACGACAGCTTCGTTTGCTCTTTGAAGAAGCCCGCGCCCATCAACCCAGTATCATCTTTTTCGACGAAATCGACGGTCTTGCGCCAGTCCGTTCTTCCAAACAAGACCAGATCCATGCATCTATTGTTGCTACGTTACTTGCGCTTATGGACGGTATGGACGGACGAGGCTCAGTTGTAGTCATTGGTGCTACAAACAGACCGGATGCGATCGATCCTGCACTGAGACGACCTGGGCGATTTGACCGAGAATTTTACTTTGCGCTGCCTGGTGCCGAGGCTCGTGAGAAGATCTTGAATATCATGACAAAGGGTTGGAAGGGCTGGGATTCCGAAGAAGGGCGGGAGCGACTCAAAGGGCTTGCCTCAATGACCAAGGGTTATGGTGGAGCTGATTTAAGAGTGTGTGATCTGGTTTCGTCTTTCTATCTTTGCACTGACACTAGTCAGGCTCTCTGTACTGAAGCAGCATTAAATGCCGTGCAACGACGCTACCCTCAAATATACAAAACTTCAGAACGCCTTCTGCTCAAGCCGGACACAATCGAAGTTGGTTTGCGCGACTTCATGATCTCCATTAAGAGTGCGCGTTATTACCTCGTGATCGCGTTATCGCTGATCAACTTTCTCAGAGTTGGTTCCTTCGGCCGCACGGTCTTCCTCATCAGTTGCGACTCCTCTTCCGCAGCAGCTTGTACCATTACTAGGCGACCCACTGGAACGCGTGAAAAGCGCGATCGCAATGGTATTGCCTGTCGACAAGAAGCTTAGCGCCTTAGAAGAGGCCGAATTCGAAGACGTGGGTGGCGAAGCCGGTGCTTTGGAAAGGGAAATGACTATGCAATGTGTGTTATGCTCCATTCGCTCATTGTGATTTTCTCATCTGCTTCCAGCGATGGCTTCTTTACGTCTATATCGTCCTCGAGTTGTTCTTTATGGTGCTATGGGAATGGGTCAGACATTTGTTGGAGCAGCAGCATTACATCATCTGGAAGGTTATCATGTGCAAAGCTTGGAACTTGGCGCGCTGCTAAGTGATTCGACTCGGGTTTGTGGTCCTATCTGGAGGCTACATGGTCAAACTAAACAATATATAGACTCCTGAAGCCGCAATAGTGCAACTTTTCGTTGAAGCCAAACGACATGCTCCAGCTGTCATTTACATTCCTGCTCTCCTTGGCTGGTGTGCCGCTGTCTCCGAAACTTCTCGTGCAACTGTCCGAGCAATGCTTGACACACTTGCTCCATCCGACCCTGTTCTCCTTCTCGCAGTTGTCGACGGCGCATTTGGAGAGCTTCCCAAAGATGTTAGGGGGTGGTTTGGTGTTGGAAAGAGTGGCCGTGTCCAACTCGACGCCCCGAATTCACAATCTCGTCACCAATTCTTCTCGTCCTTAATCAAAGACCTGCGCCGACCACCAAATGAATATGCTGATGGGATGCCGCGAAGAAAACGGGTACTGGAAGTGTTGGAGATCGCTCCGCCGATTGAACCAAGAAAACCATCGGCTGCAGAACTCGCCGTGCAAGAGGAAAATGATCAGCGAGTGCTGGCGCTGTTAAAATATCGACTCGAGCCAATCTTGACTGCACTCAAAAGGAAGTTCAAGCGGTTCACCAAGCGGGCCACAGAGGAGTACAGCTTCGAAACCGTGCTAATGGAGGATGTTCAACAACAAAACGACTCCTTGGAAGTCGTCACGACCTCTCCGGTCGTCCGGACGGCGACAACCCAGCACATCGATGTTGTCGGTGATGCACAGCCACTTGTCAATGGTCACGTGAACGGAATTGTGCCAGAGCTCGAACAACCTCAACTCCCTCCACCCCCACCCCCTGCGCCAGAGCAACAAACTCTCTACGACATTGACCTGGAAAGAATGCACACTTATCTGTACAAAGGCCGGTATCTGACGCCTGACGACTTCCTCGAAGATGTTCGCAAAATGGTGCATAATGCGGCAACACGTCAGGCAGAAGACATCGAGCGGCTGTATAAGGCGCAAGCGATGCTGACGGCGACGGAGGTCAGCATGCACGAGTTTGACCCTCAATTGCGGCTTGAGTGTGAGCGTATGGCGGTCAGGGAGCGATCGAGACGGGCGGCGGCAAGGGGAGGCCATCAAGGCGGCTAAAGATGCGAACAAGGGGAAGGAGAAGGAGAGTGGTAATGCGAGTGGGTCGGATGCGCCTGCTGGAACGAGAAGAAGCGCGCGAAATAACGGTCTTCAGCCTGAGTTGACGATTACGGACCCGGTTCAGTTGGAGCGAAGGCTGAAGAGACAGCGTTCTGACGGAGCGGGGACAGATTCGCATGGTGGCTCAGCAGACGAGGGGGCTGGTGGACCTCGAGGCTTAAAGCGGTCAAGAACGGGGACTGTCAATCCTGACGAATCAGACGACCCTTTGGATACTTTGCCGACTGTCCCGACGGTTCATTTTGAGCTACAGCAAGGATCAGAGCAAATGGCACAGGACCCATTCATCACACAAACCCGGTTTTCACCCCCGCCTGTTGCTTCAACATCTTCCATGTCGATACAATCTCTACTTATTCCAATGCCCGACAGCGATCCTGTTGCTCCTTCTTCGCCTTCTCCCCGCCCCAAATCGCTTGAACCCGAGCCGCAACCAGAACAGCCGCCCGTGATCGTCTCTGAGCCTACGCTAATAATTGAAGTTGAGCGGACCCCAACTCCGCCGCCGCCCCTGCCGGACTTTGTCATCGACGATATGCTCGTTTCTGAGCTCGAAGCTGCCTTGTCGGACTCGACCGCGGGTATGTCAATCGAACAACTTGAGCAGTTACGGGCGACATGTGTGGGCAAGGTGTGGCACCACCGGACGGAATGGGATCGCACGCCGGCAGCGAGAGAGTTGCTGCAGTATGTGTCGGAGTTCGTGAGAGACGTGAAGGAAGACGAGATGGACTTTGAATAGTCATTCAGGTTAAGCTTTTCTTACTTTTTGCAGTGCTTATTCTTCTTGTATTCTCCGTTTAGTTATCGCTTATTGTACCACGACAGCACTGTAGAAGAATCCAACTCGATGCAATCATCTTGACGCAAGCCGAGGGAAGAAGCGTTCAAGTCCATTCCAATTGTCAATTTGCAGGTACTCGGATGCTCTCGCTTGATCATTATTGGCCAACGACACTCTGCGGAGGTTGTGCTTGGCATGAGGAGTTATTTTGGGCGACAGATGGAAGCTGAAAAAAGTTGGTGCATGTTTCAACTTCTTCTCTTGGTGGATATGACCGTTGACTGGCGTTTCTGTATGTTGGTACCTCGAGCTCTAGAAAGAAGAAGAAGCGGGCGAGAGGATAGCAGCCTCAGTTGTTGACCAACAATCCTACTGACCTCAACTCGGCATCAGGTTGTTTTCGCCCGTGCGAAGTTCCAACTCAGGCTTTCAGTCGTTTTATCCCGAGCTCCGCTTTTCCTACTGGCTGGCCACGACCTGTGACTGACATTTTTGTTAGTGCCTTGGAGCCAGCAAGAAGGAAGGATGTGGCCTGCAGCCTCTAGGACTTGTCGCGTTGGCTGCAGCATGAGAAATACCGCTGGGCTATAAAAGAGGGTTGTCCACGGCATTGGCAAACAGCCAAGCCAACAGAGCTTAGCGCACGAGTCGGACACTACACAATGGTTTTGCGCCCTCTTTCCCTCCTCGTCGCCAGCCTTGCCGCGATCTCAGGCGCTAGCGCCGTATCGTGCGGTGTCTGCGCCTCAAGCATATTCTTCCAGGGCCTCACGCGCAGCCTTACCGTCCAGCTCGAAACGAGCGGAAATACCGTCCAGTGCAAGTAAGTTTCCAAGCAGATTTATTGGTCTCGGGGTTGACCGTGACCTTGCCAGCTACGACACTCCGCCGATCTCTGGCTTGAATCCCTTCTGCACTTACCGCGTAGGTTGCATCCACCGTGGAATGGCTTTCGCTGACTGGGTGCTGTAGAATCTTGACGATTAGCAACACTGGCGGCGCGTGTCCAACCGTGATTTCGCTGGTGCAGAAGACGTCGTGCTAAGCTGTCGGGCCGGGGCGGGTAGCTTGAAGATCCCATAGGTTATGATTAAATGCCAGTGGTGGTTACGGAGACAATGTTTGGGTTCCTACCAAGCCCCGCAATTATGGATGCCAACGTGCGTGTCGTGCCGCGAAGAGGCAATAATCAAGTGGGTATTTGGATTGGAATCCTTGGACTGCAAGAATGACGCGCAGCGTCAAAAGGCAGGCACCATCCTGTAGATTCTTGATCAGCACTACCGGTACCTTCTCTCAAGTTTTGGGGTCCCGCAGACCATCGCGGCCGTTCTTTTCAGGACCCCCGACAACCCCCTCAAATGCCGAAGCCCCGACAGGGTAAATTTTGACCAAATTTTGGCCGAGGCCGGGGGTAAACTGGGTAAAAATGGCTTAAATTAAGCCGGGGGCCTCAGGTGTCAAAAAATGGCCGTGTTCTAGGGGGGGCCGGAGGCCTGACTGGGTAACTTCCACCCTAATCCTTCTTGGCGTAACCGGCCATCCTCGTGCGGTTCTGCGCCCCTAATTAGGTTCCCGCCGATGTTCGATCCTGTGTTGCACTGGTTTTCCATCCCCGAAGAGCTCATTCACCTTATTTCCGAGCCCCGGGTTTTTTGGCATTACCCTCCAACGCTGGGGGGGGGTCGAAACTGGGTACAAATGAGACCTCCTGGGACCCCGGAGGCAAAATTCGGGTAAAAAGGGCCTAAAGAATGACCGGATAAAAACCCCAAAACCCGGCCTCCGGCCTCTAAGGGGGTTGTCGGGGGGTCCTTTCTTTTCCCACCAGCGAATTCGAAGGCCTGGCAGTTGGCGGATCTTGCGCTTGGTGTGTGGTGAATGAATCGCCATGGAAGGCCATTTACCGGCATATGTGGACTTTTGACGGGCGGTTGAGCGCTTGGTTCCTCGAGAAGAGCACTGGCATGGGCTGCTCCAGACCCAGTTTCGGTGTCGCCTTGGGCGTCGAAGCGTATAAAAGGGTCGATGCTCACTTTGCGGAGAGGCAGAACTCCAAGCATGTTGTCCCGTCTTGCGCTCTTCGCGACTGTTGCTGCAGTCAGCCTCATTCCCGGCGTGACGGCAGTCTCCTGTGGTGTCTGCGCGCCGAGCATCTTCTACCAAGGGCTGACGCGCACCCTCACCTTGCAATGGCAAACGAGCGGCAACACTGTCCAGTGCAAGTGAGTGGATCAGCATTCAGCATTAACACACTCAATCTTGCTTAGCTACGACACGCCCGCGATCCCCAACAAGAGCCCGGCGTGTGTCTACCGTGTGGGTTGTCCGTGAGGAAGTCAGGTTTTGCTTGCTAATCTTGTCCAGAACGTTGATGGCGTCTTGACCATCACCAACACCGGCCCCACCATCGGGTCCCTGCCAGGAGCATGCCCGACCTCCGTTCCCTTGGTTCAGAAGACCTCGTGCTGAAAAAAGTGAACATGCAAAATTGAGGTCAAGCTTGTAGTGTTGTCCAAACTTGATACAGATACAATATTACGAATTTGGTGTATCATATTGTATGCATCATTCAGCGTATGCTTTGCAGAAAGTTCCTGTTCCTGTGTGCCGTGCCGTGCCATGGTGTTGAAATTCCGAGTGATCCGGAGAGCGATGGGATCAAAGTGAGCGCAATCAGTTTGCAATCACACTCCTGTGAGGGATCTGTGCGTTAGGGCAAACGATGCCCTACGCTGACTATCTATTCTGTTTATATACTAGTTATACATTCTCCTAGTATATTCTCAGGCAATCAGGAAAAATATCAGTCAGCAGAAAGTGGAAAGTGCCAGAACATTCCGGCGAGTCACACTGTGACCATCAGAACTTCAACACTCCCCCATGACGAGCCGCTCCCCCATTCCGTCCGTGCTCCCCCATCAACTGATTGCCGTCCATAGATACCTCTGGCATCATGTAGTACACCAAGTTACGCAGCCCTTTGGCAGTCCGTCGCCGGCTCGCGCGCCTCATCCGCAAGTGTCAGCACACTCGGATTGCTGAGGCCTACATGTCCAGATCGTCACGGTCAAAGTACTGTTTGGGTTTTGGACATGGGTGCCGTCGGGAGTGAATATCCAGGGTGGGAAGAAGGTGGGTGAAGGATTAGAGTTGCTGTAGGGTAGGTGGGGGGTATAGTCGATGAAGGAAGTGCCAGTGACCATGGGTGCTTTCATCTTTTAGAGCGTCGTCGTCGTTCGCGGTGGAAGCAGTAATGAGTGCGGGAGGACGGCTGACGGGTGCTGACAGGCCGCGGGAATGCCAGATAAATGGCGCATAAGCAGCGGGCAGCATGGCACTCGCTCTGATCGTGAGCGGGTAGCCAGTGGGACAGAGAGCAGGTCCCAGAGGGTTGATCTGGCTGAGTTGGGAGCCAGGTCGGAAGCGGGGAGCAATGCGCAGCGCGTCGAGTTCGCGGGAGACCGGCCATGCTCCGGTTGCAAGCGGAAGACCGAAGGTGAGACAGCGGTTGCCAAGTCCCAGAGTGTATCAACGAGAAGAGTCCAGCACGCCCGGCGGCGTCAATGCCGACAGTTCGATCGCATCATAGCGATGGGGGTAGCGTGGTTGCCGGCCTGAGAACACAAGAGTGGCGGCAGCCAGTTGCGAGAGGCAGAGGGCGGCGGCCTCAAGCGGGGAACGGGCTCGGCGCGGCGTCGATGAATCCGAGACGTCGTGGGAGCGCGTGGGAACGCCAAGCGAAGAAGCGCGCAGTGACAGGGCTTCGGCGCGTGGAGCCGATGGGCATGGCCAAGGGATAGCGGTCGACGGTGAGGTCGGACAGCGGCCAACGCATGCGCGGGCAGAGGCGCGATGCTGGGCGGGTTAACGGTGCCGTGTACCGTGATCGTTTGTGTTGAAATTCCGAGTGATCCGGAGAGCGATGGGATCAAAGTGAGCGCAATCAGTTTGCAATCACACTCCTGTGAGGGATCTGTGCGTTAGGGCAAACGATGCCCTACGCTGACTATCTATTCTGTTTATATACTACAGTCACGGCGAAATTATAGGCAGATTCCTTTTTGGGTAGTACCATGTAACGCGTGATGAATTTATGTGACCTCATTGATACCCTTGTCCTTGTCCTTCTCGAGCACGCCCACCGCGTTTGTTGACGCGTCGACGCGTTTGTTGGGTCACGCGGCACTCGAAATTCAACACAGCCTCCGCCACATCCAGCAACAAAACCGCGAGCACCACCTTGGCTTGGTCCCGCTACTCCTCCCCACTTCCCTCGCTACATGACCGCCAAGACCCGGGAGGATATCTTTTCCATCGCGAAGGAGGTTTGGGGCTCCCCGGGGTTTATTACATACACTATTCACACATATTATTCATTCCCTCGTCGATTAGAGGCTTTAAAGGCAAATAATTTCTACTGGATTGACTACTAATGTCTCCTAATGTACCATAGATAGTTCGTTCACATGTAGCATAGTGTTTTTCTAAAAAAAATGGCGATATCGCTGGTTTTGATGGCATTTTGGCTGGTGGGAAATGTGACCTACCCAAAAAGGAATCTGCCTATAATTTCGCTGTGACTGTAGTTATACATTCTTCTAGTATATTCTCAGG
The DNA here is from genome assembly GCF_014461135.1 of Mycena indigotica. NCBI lineage: Eukaryota > Fungi > Basidiomycota > Agaricomycetes > Agaricales > Mycenaceae > Mycena > Mycena indigotica. Next base: position 472,032 of record NW_023503005.1, read on the forward strand.
CAATCAGGAAAAATATCAGTCAGCAGAAAGTGGAAAGTGCCAGAACATTCCGGCGAGTCACACTGTGACCATCAGAACTTCAACACATGGTACATGGCACGGCACGGGGACGGCAACCACTGTTACTTATGTTATACTACCAGTTTCCCGAGGGGGACAGTACTAACTTTTACCTGGAGGCAATTTGTACAAAACAACCACAGGGCTATTATAATAACACTGCAGTGGTACTTTAGATTTGCCTATAGTTAAATAAACATTATAACTTATGTCTAATATCTCAAATTCCCTCAAGGTCTCTAGCCAACTTGCCTGAGGTTAAGTTCTCTATGTACCTGAAGTGGAATAGGTAGAGCAACCTCAGTGTTCTTTAGACAAACCTTCAGGGATATTCCTAATTTGCCTAATGGCTAGATGTTCATGTACCCTCAGGGACATTATAAGTTTCCCTTGGGGTTATTGGAGGATTTCAACGTTTCGACCAAGTAAATGTGACATCACATCATCTCTTTTCTAATGGATTCCACCAACTCATTGCCTCTTCTTGCAGCTACTCTTGCCTCTCAGCAGCTCCAGCTCCATGCTATTCTTCTCACTGTCTCAATTTTGACTCGTCTATAGGAATACCTGCAATTAAGCAATGCAGGCGTTGTGCCTAATTTGCTACCACCTGAAGTAATATCTCTTCTGGTGTCTGTACTTCAACCAGTCCTTGGAGAAATCCAAACAAAAGATCTCCAAGACCTTTGGCATGTGCTAGCACCCCAAATCCCTGCATGGACTACACCACTGCTTGTTGAGCCTATAGATGACGTGTTTCGGTTACATGGAGAACGATTGGGACTTGGTACACCAGTTATTTTGTAGCCATGTTCAAACCTGACTTATTTATTCATAGGGGCTGAGATGTTGTACCCACCCTATCAGCTCTGCCCAGATCCTCAGTATGGTCGTGCACGACTAAGTCATCCGGTCAAGACCTTTTGTCGTCTCTTCACCTTTGCGTCGAGGAATTTTGCCCGCATACGAGATCTCTTTATATTGCCGAAGTATATATTTTTTCCTGGATCTAATATATAATCACCTAATACCTTCAATCTAGAATGCTACACACGATACCATTATAGCTATGCTGTTGCACAAGCCAGCAATCCAGCCGCTGTACGCCTATATTATCCAGAAGTGAAGACCTATATTCAGGCTCAAGATACCTCTTTTCTTGAGGATCAACTATGTGAATACTTTGAGCTACAGATTTGTTTGTCACAGTACGTTCTACTTGCAGTTGTAGACCATATTCTCGATACTCACTGAGTGCGTTAGCACTTCTACTACAAATCTAGCCCGGCTATATAATGCTAATTTGGGTCAAACCGACATCATGAGCCCAGATCTGGCACTCAAGCCCGAGTTACAAGCCAGTGCTATCCTAGATGGCTTTTTTATGCATGCTCTCATTCGACGAAGCACCCGGTATAGTCGTTTACTGACTTTGCCACATCATGGAATACAAGAGCACCGTTTTGACCCAGCACTCCATCTATACAATATTCTCATGGCAGGAAACGGACAGCCCCAATATCTTCATGCTTGTTTAGACTGTTTAAAATTCTCTTATGGCCCAAATGGCGAGCTGAGTGCGTCTTTTTCCTTATTATATCTGACTCCATATGTTCTGAATACCTGGGACCAGATTTCATCCGTGCCGGCACCATGGATGGAGTCACGTTGGGCCATCCTTGTTGTGCAGAAGCGAATTGTCAAAACCCACTTCAATCCGTCAAAGACCATTATTGTTCTGAGCATCGCAACAACGCACTTCTTTGTCACATTTCCGGATGCACCCAGTCTACCCCTCCCGATTTCATTACGTGTGCACTTCCTGCTCATCGAGAACTAGAGCTGGAGCTTCAGAACCAAGCAGATGCAGCCTTCCGTGATCTTAGTCGCCGTCTAGCCAAAGATAATGTTCCTCGTAACCGCCGCAAACCAGCACTTGAGTCCACATTGGCTCTGATATCTTCCAGCAATTCAACTCCGGTTGAACAGAGCCCTACTACTAGGAAACCAAAGCTGCGAACTGCTCGGCGTTGGACTCATAATGAACAGTTGTTTGTTATGTGCTGCGGAATTATCACTGCTCGAGCCACATTTTTTTTTCGGCGGAAGGCCCTGCATCGGCCAAGGTCAGAGTTTTATTCCTATAGAGTCCACTCTATTCTAAATGTACTCATACAGGAATTCTTGAAGTGTGTATTTCCTCAGCCTTGGTTGTCTCCGACTCATATCTTCTATGATAAAGCCTGTCAGTTGCTGAAACATTTACAAGCTCAAGGTGATAGCTTTTTCAAACATACCCGACTTGTTGTGGATGTCTTTCATGCTAACAAAAACCACGACGAACCATTTTGTAATGCCAACAACATTCCCTCCCTTTTCTCGGAGTTACGCACTACAAGAAATGGTAAACCTGCATGGACCTTCAACTCGTCGGTTGCAGAGCAGGTCAACGTCTGGTTTGGTGCTTTTCAAGCTATTACACGGGAGATGTCTGTTGCTAGGTATTTTACTTCCTCCATTTATCGGTCAACTGAAGTGGCTCAGATATAATTTCTTTCTCGATGAAATGATTTCACTCCGTAATGAATGGCTTGTGGAGGAGATGAGGAAAAAGGGAAAGCAGCCGTTTATGCAATCTGAGGAGGACTTGTAAGGGCAACCCTGGAGACTCCGACGAAAGCCTAGCAGGGGAGGATCCAAAGCGTGAATAAAAGCTACGGGAAATACACGGAGGGACCGACCTAGCAGGGGAGGATCCAAAGAGAAGAAACTCTAAGGGTCCGCCTGCTAGGGCGCCAACTATATACTGGTCGTCCGTAACTGCCGACGTAGAGCGCAGAAGGCCTGAGCGGCGTCGCAGGCTCTGTCCCAAGGTGATCGTTGGGAGGGTCTTGACGGATCGGTGATTGTGCGGGCGAAGGAGGCCGTGGACGATGGTCGGGGTGGGTCGGAGCGTCCGAGGGGGCGCCGGTCGGATGCGCCTCGGATGCGTTCGGAGGGTCCGAAGGAGGCCGAAGCGGGGGTTCCCCTGACATCACCCCCCCCCTTTGAATGCGGCGTCCCGACGCATAATACGGAAGGGCAGCGAGTCGAAGGTTGCTGAGGCGATGTGCCGTGGTTTACCCGGGTATCTCCGATAGAAGTCCGCAATCTTGTCTGGCGCAAAGACACGGTCGAACCGAACCCACGAGTCGTGTGAAGCATCGTAGCCTTTCCACCTGACGAAATAGTTAAGACGCTTATACCTTATCCTGGCATCCAAGATTTCCTCGACTTCCCATTCGGGAACTCCGTCCTCTAGTTCGGGGGGGCGGTTCGTCGTAGCCGGGTCGTCCATCGAAGGGGTCGTCCTGAGCGGGCTCGAGCTTAACAACGGGGAAGACGGGGTGGAGCTTGGAGTAACGCGGGGGAGGTCTAGCTTGTAGGCACCTTTGCTAACCTCTGCGAGCACCTTGAACGGTCCAAGGCGCTTGTGGGAGAACTTCTCGGAGGGCCGAGTCGTTCTAATGTCAGAGGCGTCCAACCAAACCTTATCACCAACTTGAATATTCGGAGCGTCCGAACGTTTCCGATCGTAGTACCGTTTATACTCGTCTTTGGCTTTAACGAGTGCGGCCTTTGCCTCGGAGACGCCGTTAGCTATCCGATCGCGAAACTCGTTTACCGACTCCAACTCTGAGCGGGCGCCTGGCTCGAAACCCATTCGGGAAGCCGGCCAGTGTCCGTCATAAAGGGTACCTGTTGAGTGGAGGAGTGAACGTGGTTGTTATAGGCGAACTCAGCGGCAGGGATAAGCTCGTCCCAGTCGTCTTGTTGGTAGTTGGTGAAGATCCGGATGTACTGCTCGAGCTCTTGGTTAACGCGCTCGGTTTGTCCGTCGGTTTGCGGGTGGTAAGCCGTGGAGGTAGCCGGTTTGACGCCAATTAAGCGCCAGAGTTCGCGCGTGAAGTCAGCGATGAACTGCGAGCCACGGTCCGAAATGTACTTCTCGGGGTTCCGTGGTGCCTCCAGACGTTCCGATAGTACAAGCGGGCAGCTCCGACCGCGTCTATTGTCGTATGGCACTCAGTGAAGTGGGGGCGCTTTCCGAGGGCGTCGACCACTACCATAACCGCGTCATACCCATGGGCCTCGGGCAGCTCGACAATGAAGTCTACAGTGACAGTGTGCCAACGTTCGGGCGGGACTTCGGTCGGATGGAGCTCTCCATGCGGAAGCCTTCGGAGGGCCGCCGTGCGGCAGCATAAGTCGCAGGTCGCGACGTAGCGTCCGATATGGCGAGACATCTGCGGCCACCAGTAGTTGCGCGAAACCAACTCTAAGGTCTTGAACCGCCCGGGCGTGTCCGGCGACTCGCGTATCGTGGCAGAGCTCGATGATGCGCCTCCTTAGGTCCTTGTCTTTAGGGACTACAACCTTGCCGCGGAAGTACAGGAGGTCGCCGGAGACGGCCCACTCGTCCGAACGTGATGAGCGGGGGCCCCGAACTTGACCTCGGACCTTCAAGAGTTGCCGGGCCGCAAGTGCGACGGGCTCCTCTAGGTCAGGCTCACCGGATAGCGCTTCCTTGATGTCGCGGACAAGTTCGGAGCCAGGCCCAGAGACGGTGACGGCCTCAAGCGCGAACGTGGAACAGTTCGGGGCGTAAGAGGGTGACATCCGAGTTGTCGTCGGAGATACCGTGGTCGGGCCGGGCGAGAGAGAGCATCGGGACGGCCCATCTGGCGACCTGGGGACGTGGTGCAGCGTAAAGTCAAACCTGGAAAGGTACAACGACCATCGGGCCTTGCCGACGGTTAAGGTGCTGTGCCTTTCGGAAATACTCCAAATTCTTATGGTCAGTCCAGATCTCGACCGGATGCGCGGCGCCCTCGAGGAAATGCCGATACTCCTCGAGTGCGCGGATGATCGCGAGCATCTCCTTGTCGTGAATCTCGTAGTTGCGCTGGACATCATTTAAGCTTTTTGGAATAGAACGCTACAGGGTGCCACTTCCCGTCCGGGGCGGATTGTTGTGAAAGAACCGCCCCCGTCGCATAATCTGAGCTGTCTGCTTCAAGTCGGAAAGGCCGGGAGTCGTCCGGGATCGCTAAGACGGGCTCTGAGACGACCGCGTCTTTGATAGCTTGAAAGGCGGCGGCTTCGGCGTCTCCCCAGGCCCATTTCTGGTCTTTCTTGGTGAGCGCGAAGAGGGGTTGCGCTAGGGCCGAGAAATCCCGAATGAACCTGCGGTAGAAATTAGCAAACCCCAGGAACTGCTGGACGTCCTTCTTGTTCTCGGGCGGAGGCCATGCGGAGACTCCGGCAACCTTAACGGGATCCATTTCGACGTGGTTGTGAGAGATGATAACCCCCAGGTACTCGATTGACGATTTCTCGAAGTCGCACTTCTCCTTGCGAAGGTACAGCTTGTGCATTCGGAGTCGCCGAAGGACTTCGCGGACGATCTCGCGGTGCTTACGGAGGTCCGAATGCGCGATAAGGATATCGTCGAGGTAGATCATGACGTCTCCTGAGAGAATGAGATCCTGGAAAATGTCATTCATCATCGTTTGGAAAGTCGGGGGGAGTTCGTCAGGCCAAAATACATCACCAAAGGTTCGAACAACCCTCGGTTGGTCCGAAAGGCCGCCTTCCACTCGTCTCCTTCTTTAATCCGGACGTTATTAAAGCCCCAGCGAACGCCGAGTTTGGTGAAGTAACGGGCGCCCTTAAGCCTGTTGATAAGGTCATTAATCAACGGGAGGGGGTACCGGTTCTTAATCGTCATTGCGTTGAGGGCGCGGTAGTCCTGGACAAACCGAAGTCCTCCGTCCTTTTTCTTAACGAAGAAGACGGGGGAAGCCATCGGAGATTTCGAAGGGCGGATACGGCCTGTGGCAAGTCCCTCCTCGATGAACTCGTCAAGTTCGCGCTGTTCAAGGGGGAGATCGGATACACCTTGCAATTAGCGGGCTTCGCGTCGGGGACGAGTTCGATAGCGTGGTCCCAAGCCCTCCGCTCTGGTAACGTGTCGAAGGACTCCTTGTCAAAGACGTCTTGGAACTCCTTGGCCCAGTCCGGAATCTCCGAAGGCGGGGGGGCCGAGTTACGGGCGAAGGCCTCTGCAAGGCGTTGGGACACGGTGCTCCCAGCGCGAATCTCCTCGATTGGGCGAAAGGAGGTGTAGAAGATGCGGTCGCCGTCTTCAAGATACTCGTCGTCGTCAAGGTCTGGTGAGCGCTCCGGAGGGTCCGAAGGAGCTCCGAGTTCGTCGTCGGCATCGTCTGGGCCAGCGATATCGATAGCGCAAACGGTGGGGAAGGCGCCCGCAAGTAAGCGCGATTTAAGGAGTCGGAGGCGGCGAACCTCAGCGCTCGGTCCGTTCCTCGTCGCGGCAGGTGGAGCAGCTTCGAGGGCAGCGGCTCATTTTCACCTCCTTTGTTTCCCAGTTGATCTCGGGGTTATGCTTTTTGAGCCAGGAGTACCCGAGTATCAAGTCCTGTTTCCCAAGGTGGGTTACAGCCAGCTGAACGCGTTCGGAGTGTCCGTTGTATCGTAGGACCAGGTCCGCGATTTGGCGAATAGACCCAGCATCATTGGGGGTGCCGTCGACATTGTAGACCGGTATGGGTACTGAGAGATTTCGGACTGGCACGTTGTTTCGGTTGACGTATTCTGTGTCGATAAAGTCCGAAGTGGCTCCGCAGTCGACCAGACCCGAGAGGGAGAGCTTGAGCGCGTTCGCAGTGGACTCAAGTTCAAGGGGGAGGTGCAGCGAGTTAACGCCAGGAGCGGCAGAGATGGTATAACTGCCAGGTAGCTTCTTCTCCCAGGCAAGTCGGCGAATCCGAACGGGGGCTTCGGAGGGGGCAGGGGGTGCGTCTTTCGTTTCAGGCTCGTTGTAAGGCAAGGGAGTTGATTCATCATACAAACAAGTGAAACGATTTATGGACGCGAACGAGGGCACACCAGTCACTCGTCGCGGGGGACAAAATCCTCTGCCGGAGCCTCCGAATGCGCTTCTGCTAAGGCCGCGGTGTCGGACAACCGCGCAAGTAGCTCTCCCAGCATCTCATCGCCAAGTTGCTGGATCACCTCGTCGAGGATGTCCATATGGCGAACATCGGCGGGGAGCGGACAGTCCCGAGCCAAGTGATTGGGGTCGCCGCACCTGAAGCAGGCTCGACGAGGGGCGCCCCGAGCCCTAGTACGATCCAACTCCATAGGGACGGGAGCCGGAGGTACCGGGACGGGGGCGCGGGCCGCGGGTGGCGCAGGTGCGGCCACCGGGCGGATGGGGAACGGAGTTGCCGAACGAGTGATGGGGAAGGCGCCGCGCGGAGCTCCCGAAGCGGTCCGCGGGGTAGCCGTTCCCTTAATGAGCTTCGCTCGCACCAGGGCTTCATATTGTCGGAAAGCCCGAGTGCGCCAGCCCAGATAGTCACGGAGGTCTGGGGGGTCGTTCGAAGAGGTGATGCCGTTGTTGATCAAGGGGTCAAGTCCGTGGCGGTACTTGGTTACCTTAACCAACGCGTCTTCGAAGCCAGCGAGGTCCATCAAGTCCTCGAAGTCGTCGGTGTATCCGTAGACGTCCCGCGTTCCCATATGATAACCCGCGCTTTCCAACTTGGCGAGCGCGAGGTCTTGCTCGTTCTCAGGTCCTGTTCGTTCTCCTCGACGAACCGAAGGCGAAACTCGGAGAGGAACTGGCTCCACCGAGGGAAGGGGAAGGGGTTTTTGCTCCCATGACGCTCTGCCCATTGCTGAGCAGGTCCCTCCGCCATATAGGACATGGCGTAGCGGACGGCCTTTTCTTCGCTCGGCTCTCCGTTAACTACGAAGGCCTCCGGGGCAAGCCGAGCGTAGGTTTTGACCGCGTATAGGAAGGCGCGGCCGCGTTTGCGATCTCCGTTAAACGCAAACGGGGGGTTTGGTCGTAAGACCAGTTTTGAGGCGACAGTAATGTCACCAAATAACGCATCCGCGTCGGGGGCATTCGGAGATGCCGAAGGCGGTTCGGGAGCTGCCGGAGGTGGTGCGGCAGCGGAAGCCTGGGAAGCAAGGTGGGTGAGGAGATTGGTGAGGTTGTCTAGTTTCGCCTCAAGTGCGTCCATGCGCGCGTCAGCGTCCGGAGCAGCTCCGGTAGACATAGCGGGCGTAAAGACGACAAGAGCAGAGGAGGAGGGGTCAAGTGGCAGGGGCGGTGACGAGGGGGTACGGACTCGTACTCCGAGCCTGAGTCAGCACCAAACCTGGCAATCTTGACCGGTTAATCCCGTAGAGAGTTTCTTCTGCTGTAAGGGCAACCCTGGAGACTCCGACGAAAGCCTAGCAGGGGAGGATCCAAAGCGTGAATAAAAGCTACGGGAAATACACGGAGGGACCGACCTAGCAGGGGAGGATCCAAAGAGAAGAAACTCTAAGGGTCCGCCTGCTAGGGCGCCAACTATATACTGGTCGTCCGTAACTGCCGACGTAGAGCGCAGAAGGCCTGAGCGGCGTCGCAGGCTCTGTCCCAAGGTGATCGTTGGGAGGGTCTTGACGGATCGGTGATTGTGCGGGCGAAGGAGGCCGTGGACGATGGTCGGGGTGGGTCGGAGCGTCCGAGGGGGCGCCGGTCGGATGCGCCTCGGATGCGTTCGGAGGGTCCGAAGGAGGCCGAAAAGCGGGGGTTCCCCTGACAGGACTTGATGAAGCAGTGGACGGAGTCAAATATATAGCTCTAAACTACACGAGCATTGTGACGTACAAAGTTATCGCGAGCGTTTCGACAAGTTCGTGCCCGGTTTACATTTCGGCGGTTGTTAGAAGCATGATCCCCCTCAGAACGTGCCCCTGCATTGATTGCTTGCACACTAGGCATAATTGTAGCATGCCAGTCTCGCCCATCGAACAACCTAAAGACAAATAAGACCAAAGAAGATAATAAAGTATTTGGAATACCACAAAGTGTTCGTTGAGGTATGAATTGCAACACCAAACTTGACATATGCAAAGTTAAAGTCGTTTGGACCACAGTTTTCTTTTGCCAGCTGAAAACAGGGATGAAGACAGGTAGTGTCGGCGTCGACATCACGATCACGATGCACGCAGCTAACAAAATTACTGCAATGATACCCAGTCAGGCCATATCGGCCCATATGAGCAAGCTCCGCATCTTCACATAGGCCTGCGTATTGCTGCGGAGCACCGGAAAATATAATGCGACTGCCTTCAACCAAAAGATCAAGAGTCTAGAGAATATGAACACTAATTCGATAAAAAGATGATACGCACTAGACCCTGGCGCATGATAGCAAGTAGATCTTGGACTGTTTGGCCTGAGTATGAGGTGTATGGGTTGTATATATCGCCTTTACATCCACCACTTCCTTGTCGAGTGCCAAAACCTGTCATCGTGCCAATGTGTGACCACCGTGCAAGAGCATCACGTCGCCGCACCGATCTGACTTGAACAAGTCGATGGCTTTCTTGTAGCGTCTGAAGCACCTCTTCTGAGAACGTATCAAAGCTTACACCACCAACCTAATAGTCATTAGACTCTGTTTACCTATAAGTAAAAACGCACCAGTGTCTTTTTCCCATCTTCCCGAACATAAAATCTGACAACATCCCGACCACATTGCTCACGAACTCCAGGACGCTTATCGAAGTACCGCAGGCCTAATTCTTCAGGCGATATAAAGCCCTGTTTTGTTGTTCGTTTGTTTGGATGAGATGAGACCTTGCGCTTGGTTTTGCGTTTCTAACAAATAGTGAGTACAGACACAGGGTTAGAATAAGGTTACCTTCAAAGCCCGGGGTTGTAATCGATCGTCCCCTTTGGCATGGGTCACAGCATAGTCTTTATATTGACTTACTTCGGGATTCCGTTCTACTTCCACCAACAATACACACCGTTGATGGTCAGGGAGTTTGTCACACTTGCCACAGGACGAGTCTGACCACCACGAAGGGGTGAATGCTGGTGTGTTGCTGTCATCCATGTCGATACTCTGTGATTGAAGATCTTGAACTTGTTTATGAGCAACCTTTTCCGCTAATCGTCGGTTCGCATTCTTGTTCTGGGTTCGGGTTCGACGTTTCGGGGTCGTTGGCAGGCCATCGTCTACCTGGTTCTGCTGGGTTTCTGTCCTCGGGTGGGTTCGGTTTTTTTTGTTAGCCATGGGAGGTGGTGGTGGTATCGACGCTAGCAGCACGTTTTCGAGATGACGATGCTTCTGCAACTGGAATTGGCGTCAATGATTCTGAGTGTGATGTGGAAACCAAATCGATTGTCCCTGTAGATTTCCGATTGGCTTTGGAAAGAATGGCATCGCGTGTACGTTGCACTAGTTCCCTCTGCCAGACGGTTTCAGTGAGAATGGTCTGCAAACGTGGGTCCAAACCCCGTCACAAACTCAGCTGCATTCGCATGCAGAGCGTTAGTGTGTGTGGTGGTTGGACCAGGATCACGATCGGGGCGGGATACTACGAGAAAATCCATCAAGTGGTCATATACACAGGTTGGGTTCCACTCCGACAGCTTCTGCACAGTAGGTCAGAAGATAAATGCTGTATAGGACTCAATACAAGCCTTGAATTTGCCTGTAGTCGCATTCAGAGTTCGGAGATGGGGCAGAATCCATTGCTGCCAGTTGACTTTGAAAGCCGCACGTGAATACATGAAGAAAGACGCCATTGGGTTAAAACTCCAGACATGCATTTCCGGAGTATCACTCCAGTGCTGAAAGAAGTCTTGAGGAAAATTCGGATACATTGGATCCAGCATTGGTATCAGGGAGGGCTAAGAGGCCACAATTATCAGTTATCCAGTTCAGAAATGAATAAAAAACAGACCGTTGAAGATGAAGGAGGAGGCAGCCAAAGGTCAAGCAGTAGAATGAAGGCCAATTTCCAGTTGTATTTGCGGAAGGAAGGGAGCAGGAGATGATTGCTGCTAAATTCAATAAGGTTGCCTGGATCACATAGGCGCTCCAGCTCGTGTTGCAATCCTGACGTCTAGCTCGTGTGAGAAGGTGCTCTGCATGTCTCATATAGACCAACCTTAAGCTCGTGTAGCCAAGAGTTTTGTTGATAGGTTCCAGGCTTTACGTTCCGAAGCCAAACCAAATCGTTGACCAACACCGCAATAGCAATATTCAACTCATCTGCACGATCTATTGTCCAAGGAATTATCTGTATTATGAGCATGCGTCAGAGGAACCCACTAAGTTCAAGGAAAGACTTTACCGGAAAGAAAACAACTTGAAGATGAGTACGAATTTCGAGAAGAGACAGGTTATCCTCATAGATGAGAGGCAACTTGCGACTGGGTTGTTCGGACTCCCACAGACGCAACTCCTCTCGTAGGGGCTGGAGATCTAGTTCATCATCCTTCGAAGAAGATACTGGAGCGGGAGTCTCTATGTCGGAATCCAGAGGAGTCAGGTCTGAGAGATCAGCATTTCCCGAGAAATCATATTGCCAGTTATGACCATATGGAAGTAAGACCGCTTCCAGCAGTGAGTATTGGCGGTCAGGAGCATCCTGGAAAGTGTCAAGAAGGGCTTGGTCATAATATATCACACCAACAAAGCATCTCTTCTCCACGGGACGAATCGAGAGAAGCTTGCGTTTGACATGCATAAGGAAAGATTCTGAGTCTGTGTGTTGGGTCCGACTGAGCTGGGATTGATTTTGGTTGAAGCGGAATTCCTGGTACAACAGGAACTGATCAATGAGGACATTGAGTTCGCTGGCTGGAAAGGTCTCAAGATCCATGGAGAAAACACGTTCAAAGTATTGGAGAGCAAAATCGATCTGAATAGCTTTAGCCAATTATGCCAAGGTTGAAATTTGAAGCCACAGACCCAGAATGGTTGTGTCACCATGTGAGCAGCCAGTGTGGAATGGCTGCTAGTGCGAGGAGTGACTTGGAAGAAAATGTCCTGGAAAACACGTGCTAGTCTTCTCCCATCCAAGTCCCAGACATGGTTAATCAAGAATTCACGAGAGTCGACCAAGGGTGGACCTCCCCAGCACAGGAATCTTCCAGGCATGGAGCAGCAGGTGGAGGGACAACAAGTTATCGATGAAAAGACGTAGATTAGGTAACTACTGTCAAGGTGATGTGGCTATTCTAATGCGACTTTCGTCTGGATGACGTTCCACAACGGCTGTATGCGGGACCGAGCGAGTGGCATCGTTTGAAAGGTATCATCGAGGGCTTGAAGCCTAAAAAAAGAGCTAAGGATTCGGTGCAGAACTGACGGAAATATGGCCACTCACTCATTAACCCAAAATAGCAATCTTCCCTGGAGCGACGTTCCACAACGGCTGCACGCGGGGCTGAGCGAGTGAGAGCGTTCGAAAGGTATCATTGAGGGCTAGAAACCTGAAAAGAGAGCTAAGGATTCGGTGCAGAACTGACGGAAATATGGCCACTCACTCATTAACCCAAAATAGCAATCTTCCCTGGAGCGACGTTCCACAACGGCTGCACGCGGGGCTGAGCGAGTGAGAGCGTTCGAAAGGTGGCGTCGAGAGCTCAAGCCCTGAAAAAAGAGCTCAAACATTAGAGCCTTCATTGAATGCTCAGGCTATCCAGCTCTGTAAGGCTATAATCCTGGTTTCAAACGCAGCTAAAGATGTTTATTCAGTTCGCGATAATTTAGTTGCTGAATGCGGGATTTGTAAAACGGATGAAGGCTCAGTGCCAACAACCAATCCCTGGTATGCAAATATTTTATATTGTTAGATCTCAACTCTTATACGACACAGCAATCATTGTCTCCGTGCAGCTATATGTGTTAGCTGCATGGCATTCATGTTAAATACACGACGGACTGCTCGTCCTCCTCCGACTGAGCCCAAAGTTCCTTGTCCTCATTGTTCAACTCTTCTTGATATCCGTGGTGGCTTTGATCTCCCAAATTGGCAGTACAGAATGTGGGCAGCTGCGGTTGGGCAGTCGGTATCAACCTCTGATTATACGACTATTCTCGAGCCACTTCGCCAGGCACGGTCTCAATTTCTGGATAAGGTTCAGAGTTCCCAGCGGAGAGAACGATTGCACCGGTGGGAGGATGACCCTATGTTTTACTTGGCGGACGAAGAACCGGAGAACGAGGATGGGCAGGAGTATATTCCCGAGCGCCAATACATTGAAATAGAGGATGATGATGACTGAATTTAACGTCTACGCTTTTCACCTCTGTGCTGCACATCCACCTTCAATTCCCCTCGTGACACCTTGAAAACCTGAAGCAGTGCGGTAAGCAATCGTTGAGGTGAAACTTGTGGGTTCTTCGGCACGCCATTGTTGGTAACACCACCTAATTCATTCTCCAATTGAGGATACTCAGCTAAAACTCTTTCGAATCCACCGCCCATATCATGAATGATCTTGCCACAGCGCAGAAGAGGAGTAATCCAACCATCAGGTGAGTGCTTGAGCAGCTCGTGCCAGGTATTGCGTTGAATGCGTATATATTGATCTATATGCAAAACCGCCTTAGCATATGTGTAGACTTGTAAAAGAAAAGACAAACCGTCACTCGTATCATCTGAGTCATCAGGATCTCGTTTGGTGGTCGTATTTGCGATATAAATCCAATCTGCCCACTCCATTACCGTTGCCAGATTATAGGAATCATTTTTGTTGTAGAAAGCATGGTGGATTGCGTTAAAGATACCGGTTGTGCCCCATTGCTTTTCAACCAGTTTGACTTCGTCTGCATTCTGCTGTTTCTTTTTCAGGGAATCAGGCTGGTCACCTCGTTTCCGAGCCCTCTTGGGAGCACGAACAGGTTTGAAAGCAGGCACGATGTGAAGTTGACGACGGATGACACAAATAGTAAAGTCGAAAGTGGGTGTAGATGCATTAGCAACACGGGTGAGATAGAAGTCGTCTTGGCCTTCAACAGTTGATGTGTGCCAGTGGTTAGGTGTCTGAGGTAGTAGCGTAATCAGGTTAGGGTCCAAAGCCAACGTTCGAAAGTGATATGGCTCCCCAACAGTGGGTCGACAAGAGAGCCGACATTCTGAGCAACACCGCTCAAGAGAACCAGTCATAAGCATATATGCCTGAGACTGAAGAGTGGTATAGTCATGGGAGTTGCCTAGAACCGTCAACGTATCGTCAGCTGTCATCACGTGAGCATCACTTCTTAGTAGTGAATCTCACATACGTGAAAAGCTGGTAGGCATTCTCTGAACAATCGTTTCAACCATATACGCCACAATACCAACATCAAGTGGAAAACGTTGCTGATCAAGCTCTGGGCCAAATGGACAGGGAAGTTCAATCGTCAGAATCGGCCCAAGCTCGTATTCGGTCTTGGCATCTCGCAACTGAAGCTTTACTTGAATGCAGGCTGGATAGCATGTCAGTGATTTGAGATGGCTTATTGTCAACAAGAAAATTACCTTCATTGGTGTTCTGACCCTCTTCTTGTGTTTCGTCGTCACCAGAATCACGCTCTTCATCTGAATGACTCTGCTGTTCTTCACCACCACAACTATTATCCGAATCTTGACTACCATCTCCTGAACTTGAAGAGTCGGTACTCTGCTGCCTCAAACGAAGGACCCTACGGCCTTGGCCAAAGGCAGGCAACTGGTCAGTGATTGCTCGTGTACTGTTGTCGCTCTCGTTGTCGCTCTCGTTGTTGCCTTCGTTGTTCGGAGATGAGTGAGCTGCTGATTCTGACTCCGAAGAAGACTCTGACGATTCACTAGACTCAGAAGATACTTCTAAGCTAGTTCGTCGTTCATCTTCATTGGATACCTGATGGTCGGGCTAATGAAATATTGTGACTCTACGAACTATAGCTTGCAGTATTCACTTACCTCCATCTCCAACAGATTTTGTGCTTCCTAAAGTAGAGGAGGCCTTAGTTCAAATAAAAGCCAAAATGTAAAACCTGCCAGGTGGGATAACTCGAAGCACCCATTTTCCACCAGATGTATGAGAACCGCCTCGACAGGTCCAACGTTCCCTCTGCCATCTTCAACTATCTGAGAGTTGTACTCCACTCCACTTTCTGCAACAAGCTGACAAAGATGGGGAAGGGTTTGCCGTGCAAGACCAGGGTCACGACGTGCACGTTCACCTGGTTGTGGGCGGCGGTCCGAGGCAAGGGTTATGAGATCCTGTCTGGAAAGGAGTCCTCTTTGGAGCCATAACTCCAACTCAGAAGCAGGAGGCTGGAAAATCTCCATAGGGCCTCCGACAGAAAAGAGTAGCTGTGACACGTTTTTCTTTTTTCTTTTCCTTTTTTTTTTTGAAAATTTATTAAATTAAATGAATATAAGATAATATTTAAGATGTGGTTTATTCGATCTTAAGCTAAGCTTGCTCCGTATGCGCTGCAAGCCATTTGTTGTACTGGCGGTACCAGGTTGTATGGGATGGCTTACGACCTAACACTTCCTTGCGCGCAGCCTCCTTTCTCCCTTCATAACCACCAGTCTTTATGAGCCTCTCGTATGCCATGAATTCTTCATGAGTAATAAGATTCTCTTTCTTGGAAGGGGATGAGGTTGATGAGGACGCCTGAGAGTAATTTTCTTGAGATTGAATGACATCAAAATCTTCGCTAGTCTAATATTAGCAATGTTCAAGAAGAAGAAATGCGGCACATACCTATACTTAGACTTTTTAGATGGAGATTCCAGTGGGGAGGCAGATCGCTTCATAGCAGGTAATGGCGGTTCAGTTGGAATGAAGGGAGTGCCGACCAGATGAAGCGGGCCAAGGATGATTGTTGTAGGTGCCTGAACGTTAGAAAGAGGGACACCATGTGCCTGCCAACAACTGGTTTCCTCGTGGACCGTACAGAAGTTCTCTAATTCTGAGGCGGACAATTGTGTCACCTGCTGAAGAATGACACAAGTCGAAGGTTTGAATAAAGGTAGATCGGGAGCAGGAGCTACAATGTGTCGTGGAGGTGGGTTTTCGCCTTCGAAATTCTACGAACACATTAAGCCTGTGTTAGGACCTAGTAGTATGTACACACCGAATACCAAATCAGATTAACCTTCTTTTTGTGCCGCGCGCACTTCATCTAGCCTAGCTACACGCGTTTGATTCGGATTTGGTGTGCTGGGAAGTTGTCCGGTTGAGGCCAAGAGGTAGTTTGCAGGGGCTGAATAGTAGTGTGAAACATTCCGGCGGTGTTCTAGATGGACTGGTGGCTGAAATAAGGAAGGGATACCGGACTGAGATGAATTAGCCCCGGGAACCGTGATTGGTATTGGGATAGTAGGGGAGGGAGATGCGACAAATATGGAAGAAAGAGTGGACTCGGAGGGTATGGCTAAAGAGGGAATTTTATAAGCCACCGAACTTGCTGCAGGAGAATTGTGAAACGTTGCAAGTCCTGTCAAGACATCAAATAGAAGAATACAACTGAAAATCAGAATTACCCGTTTGCCTCGGTCTTGTAGGTGTCTGCGGTGCAGATGAGGGTGCCCGACATATGGCTCCCAACTTTGCATACATGACTCTCGTCACTGAGAAATTTCTCGTGACAACATCTGCGACACAAGAAGTGGGTACATGTCAAGTTTCTTGAACTACCGCAAAGGCAAGGAATACTGTTGGTGTCGGGCTACCAATATGAGTCCTTAGTACCTACACACATAAAAAAAAACACGTACCTTGGGGTTTTGCATCTTGTCGTCAAGCCATAGCCCATCACACCGAGTGTTTAAGGCTGCATCCGTAAGCCAAGAAGCCGTTGACCGCTCGTCATATGCTCTTGAGCACTGAAATAATCCTCAATTACCGGTAGCAAGTAGCATGCTTAAAATACGAGACTTCGTAAGGTATTGGCCCTTATAGGTGGTGCTATAGGTGCCATGAATCTTGGTTGAGAAGAGAATAGTGCCCTTCTTGCAGCGAGGACATAGAGTCCCAGCTAGAGGAGTTGGACCTGGCTGGAAGAAAGGCATGGAAGAGAAATAAGAGAAAATGTTGACAGGTAACGCACCTGGGGACAAACGCACTTGGGGCAAACGCTCAAGGACCCACAACTTGTCCTGGTACACAAAATGATCACAGAAGCAATGCTCAGGTACCTATAGGGACAAGGATATAGTTCCTACAGGGAAATAGTCAATATTGCCTTTGGTGACCATCTTACTTTGACTCAAGGGCATGCCTGACTTTTGACCCAAGGCATACCAGTTTGTCCCCAGGGGCATATTACATAGCTAGCCTGAAGGGACAAGCAATCCCTAAGGTAAGTTATCACTTGCTTGTCCCTCCAGGCAAACTATGGTTATGCCTCCCAGGAAGGAAGGGATATACATTGAGGTAAAAGAAACTTTGTACCTAGTGGCAGAAACAAAATGTTCCTGGAGTGGTAGCAATGCATAGGCCTTAGGTGAAATATAGTTTGTACCTACAGGGACAATGGGAAAGACCACTGGGATAGTCCACTTGTTCCCACAGGGAAGATAAGGTCATGTACCTTAGGGGAAAAAAGGGTTTATACTGCAGGAGCAAACAAAAACGCCTCCTGGTACAACAGATTTATGACTGGTGGGACATGCAATCAGTCACTGCAGGCATACTCTCTATGTACCTGTGCCGTGCCGTACCGTGGTACGTGTACAGTAACGGGATTGCTCTCATGCTTTGGCTCATAAAATGATCTAAAATGAGCTTTACTAGTAATTGAGCCATTTGGGACCTAGAACATATCATAAACTTTTTATCCCATCAACTAATGATATGATATGATATGATATGGACAACGATCCTGCGTATTGTATCTGTAGTTTCCATGATATATCCAAAGAATATTTTTGCATATCATATCTTTGGACAACACTATGCAGCCAAAGAGATATGGATATCAGTAAGAAGTTAGTTATGTTTAGTACTGTCTATGTTTTGCATAATATATTCATATTCATAATATATTTATATTGCTGGAGCCTGGGAGCATAATATAATTATATTCATAATCTTGAATATATATTCAATTATATTCGAAATATATTTAATTATGGTCAACCCGTCAGAGTGTTCCCTAGAGTGCAGTTGATACCAGCTATTACATTCCTTTGGCTTGAGAAGAAATGTTTTAGTAGAATTCAGTGGTGCCAGAATATATCAAAACAACTATTCCAAGTCAACTCATTGTATCATTATGTGACTTCAAATGGGGACATCAATTAGTGAACTGTTTGGTTTGTAGGGGCAAAGTCACATAACTAGTCTCTAGAGAAAGCCTTTAGAGTATGTTTGTTGCAAAATAAACCAGCCTATCAAGGTTTTGAACAGGTTATGCCATCAATGAATATATAATGAATATGACCTTGGCATAATATAATTATATTCATATTTATTCATATTCATCACAATGAGCAGGAGGCATTTTTTATTATAATTATTCATATTCATAACAATGAGCAGGAGGCATATTATAATCATATTTATACTCTGGCAGCATAATATAATTGTGGACAGCATACTTATGTTTGATTTCTGCCGGCGGCCAACAGACTTGGGTAATAAGCCCTTATGTTGGGTGAAGAAAGCAAATCTTGAAACCATCTGTCAGTAAGTAGTGGCTATGTGAAACAAGCTCTTAAAATCCCGCCAACTCCTTCTCTGTCCACTCCCACAGCTTCCCTGCTACCGTCTGGTTCAAAAACTCCCCGCGAATGTCGCCCTTCTGTCCAACCGGCACGTAAAAGCAGTCCTGCTCGATCTTGCTCTTGTCTGCCGTTGTTGCCCAGAGGGTATTGTACGCGCCTTGGGCGGGCGTGAGGGGCATTCTCTTCGACAAGCTCCGCTCCCCGCTCGATTCTGGCATGCTCAAACAACGGCGCTACGGCCAGAGCAAGCTCGCCAACATCTACCTCGCCACGGAGATCAGCCGCCGCTACCCACAGTTGACCGCTGTCCCCATCCACCCCGGGGTCGTCGAGACCGAGCTCCTGGCCAGCCTCGGCTGGTTCATCCGGGGCCTGTCATACCTCTCTGTTGGCGGCAAACCACCCTTTGGCGCCATTTGATATCCAAGCGAGGTCAATGACACCACGCGGACATCGGAGTCTGGAAGCGCTGCAGTCTTGAGCAGGAGAGGACAGAAGTGCTTGAAGAAGAGCGCATGTGCGATGTGGTTGACGCCGAAATGGACCTCGTAGCCCTCCTTGGTGAGTGCAGGGGGCACATTCATGATCCCGGCATTGAAAACGACAATGTCCAGCCGCTCAGCTTCAGCTGTTATCGTTTCCGCTGCCTGTTTAACCGACATGAGCGAGGTCATGTCACACTGGACGAATTGCGCGACAGAATGGGTTGCGTCGACGACCTCTTGCGCTCGTTTAGCGTCGCGGCCAGTAAAGTAAATCTTGGCGGGGTTGTGGCGCGCATACTCCAACACAGCTTCCTTCCCGCAGCCACCAGTTCCTGTTGGAAAACCATGCTAAGTCGTCAAGAATATTTGACAAAAAAGGCATGCACCCACCACCGCTAACAAAGATGACCTTCCCCTCCAGACTCGGGACGTCTCTTGCTGGATCGAAGTCGCTAACCTTGGGCATCAGACTCGGACTGGGATGTGGGGCGAATCGTGGTCGGCTGGAGAACTACAGTGTTCAACCAGCGATTAAAAAGCCCCCACTGACGCGTCCATGGGTAACGCGCCCACCGTCATCGCGCCCGAAGACTGCGCTGTCAGCGAGAAACAAAATTGAAGACGGTGATGTGCTCACACCTCCGGCCCGACAGCGTAATGTTGATTAGTCGAGTCTGATTGATGGGCGAAGAGGACATGACTTTGACCCAGAAGGCCAACAAGATCGCTCAAGTATACTATGCACAATGTGTAGGGCAGCCATTCCAAATTTAAAGTCCTGATTAAGGTCCGTAAGTAATAATAGTAGGATCACAATGCGCGCGAAAAAAAATGTCTTGATACACCATCACAGCACCATCAACGCGCCGACAAAGGCAGAGACCACAACAAACGCGGTGCTCAAAAAGGTAAAATCCAGGCCAGCACCACGAACGGCCAAGTTGGGGGCCCCGCCGCTTGCTGACGGATTGGGGCGACTTGATGAGGTAGCTTTTGACCCAGACGGCGCAACACCGGTCGACCTGCCGCTCGGACCTCCGGTGGGCGCAGGCTGGTGGAAGAGATGAATGCACTCCTCGGAAAAGAGAATGTAAAGCAACTGACCACAGAGCTCAGACCGCTGGCAGGACCGGAAGTCTGGACCGCCTGGCCGTTCCCGACGGTAGACAGGGTGGTACAGGCCCTTGTTGCTGGGGCTGGATGCGCGGCAGGGGTGGCGCCGTCGCCCTGATGCCACGTAGAGCCCCCGTAAACACCCATAGGCTCCCCGCTATCTGCTTGACAGCTGGTAAAGCCTGCATCGTAGTTGCCTGGCATGTTCCATTGGCATCCTGGACCGGGTCAGTGCACAGATGAAGGAGAGAAAGAGGCGAACTGACCCATGACATCGTAGATGTGTTGGCAGTAGCCTGGTGCATTTGGTCCTTTGGGGTTGCAGGCCCGGAAGCAGAACAGCTGGCCGTCCATGAAGTTCTAGTTTGCTGATTAGTTAGACCTCGCGAGACATACACTAGCACCTACTGTCCACTCGAAGATTTGCTGAAGCTGGCCGAATGCGCTCGAGAAGACAACTCCGCCGACAGGGTTTCCTACGGGAACATTAGCTGGCTCAAGCTCTTTGTAAAGAACACAAACCGTTTCCGTCTGCGCCTACACCCCCTTCAGCCCACCCTAAAGCTCGGAAAGGGAGACATACCATGGGGATCCAGCTCTAAGGAAAGTTGTCAGATCATTCTTGCGGGTATTTGGTGACTTACCGCCTCCTTCATCGCCTGCAGGGACATTCAGCTTGGTCATATCGACAGCGCCTGTTTGGAGTGAGCAAGACACAGACCGCGGGCATTATGCGCACCGGTGACTTGAACAAAGTCGGGCGTGACGATCCAATGAGCGCCCGTCACCGCGCCGTCTGGTATCAGTCGTGTGCCGTAGCCGTCCTAAAGCCATTTGGTCAGTATCGCCGGCAGATAGACGATAAGCAGCATGCCATACCTTCAGACACCACGAAACCTCAACGCGCTTGGTTCTTCCGTTTAGTCGAAGTCACCATAAGAAGGATCAACACACCTCTGTCTCACCGATACCTGAGCCTGGCCCCGGCTGGGGCGGCGCCCACACACACCAGTCGTCCACTGCATTCACTGGGGAGCAATTAACCTTGCCCTAAACCGCGCAAAATACGCACTGTAGGCATTCTGGCACATAGAAGTCTGGTTTGCCACCGTCCCACATCGATTCGTCCCGGTTTGGCCTTCCTCTGTATGGTCAGGCAGGTTCGACGGCAGGTATGTCGCGCTGTAGGTGGGCGCCGCCGCGAGAGAGGGCAGGGACAAGGAAAGCAGCAATCCCACAGTCGTTAGCATCGCAAGTAGGAAAAGAGTGAGGGAGGAGGAAGAAAACAAGGAACGGTCTCAAATTGCCGCCAACGCTGGCCGTCATATGTACTCTTGCGAGGCCATCCAATTCCGGGCCTATCGCAAGGCCTAAGAATAGATCGATTGCGGAGAGATTTCGCCGTGGCGTCTGGAGGATCGCATTTGCGTCCGATCCGAGCTCCGAGTGAATGTTTATTACCTCGAGCTACGCGGGTTCATCTGGTTCCAGCCAATAAAAAAGAATGAGTGAGTCGTATTTCGATTAAAAGGCTCTAATAAAGTGCGGTACTTTTCTTATTTTGACACTCTAGTCGACATCCTCCGAGACCACGCCAGACTTTGCAATGAGAATCTTGGCTTTGGGTGTACCGCTGCCAGTTCCGAGCTCTTCGACAGCCTTGACGACTTCCATGCCCTTGACAACTTCGCCAAAAACGACGTGCTTTCCGTCGAGCTGCGCAAGTCAGCAACAAGAGCGGCTGCAAAATGAGAACAAACGCACCCAATCCGTAGGTACCGTTGTAATGAAGAACTGGTAAATGGCGTTAGTACGGAGTTAACGGCCACCAACAAACTGCGTACCTGTGATCCATTTGTGTTCCTCCCCGCATTCGCCATGCTCAACAACCCAGGCCGAGTGTGCTTGTGGATGAAGTTTTCGTCGGCAAACTTCTCGCCATAGATGCTCTTTCCACCGGTACCGTTGTGGTGCGTGAAGTCGCCGCCTTGCAACATGAACTGTCCTAGTCTGAGCACAAAATAAACGTTGTAGAGTATGTCAGCGCACCGAGGGTATTATCCTGTGAAAGCCGGATCCCGCATAACCGAACCCATGCTGGCCAGTGGCGAGCTCACGGAAGTTTCGGGCTGTCCGGGGAACCTCCGCGTCGTAGAGCTTGAACTCAATGCGGCCCTTGGGCTGTGAGTTGATATGTATGTCAAACTACGGTGCTGGTTAGGTGTTAGGGGTCCAAGAAAGAGTAGACTACGAACGAAGACATTGGGGAGTTTGCTGGTGGTCGTCAGCAATGGGCGAGAAGAGGCAACGAATGCATACCTAGCAGCACCTGCAGTTGCTGTCGATGCAACGGCGGAGGAAGAAGAGAAGTTACGCAGAGCAGCACGAGCGACAGCGGCCATGGAAGCTTTTGGAGAGTCTGAAGAGAGTCTGAGGGAGAGAAGCAAAACAAAAATTAGTATCAGACTTAGGTAAGCGGCTGCCGATCACTCTCCTTCGAGCTTTCATCTTGGGATGGGACTTGCTGCAGACCTATCCTCGCAATGGATCAAAGTATCTGAACCAATACCACACGTTCTCCATGTTGAGCTATCCAGGTCCGCATTCTAACTTCTGTCTAAGCTGTTCTCACAATTAGTGCACAGAAAGCCCGTGAACGCATTCCCTGCAGAGTATTATGTTTGCACTTGGATGAACAACGACTTACGCAACTTGAAGATACTGGCAAGCATACGGTGCTCTTTTTACAAGGCTGGCAAGGGAAGGAAGAGACGTTCGCGCCGCTGTAGTCTCGTCCGCCTTGCCTAAATTGTTCACCGCCGGCATTGACTGTGGGTCAACAAACAACCTTTCCTTTTGCTCAAGTTCACAACACAGTCGCTTCCGCTGCCGATATAACTCAGGGAGGTCTCTCTGGTGTCCAGCAAGTTGATGATGCGCGCGCCTCCCTCTCGCTACACGGTGACATCCAGGAATACCAGCGCGCCATCGGCTCCCCCCAGCTCTGCCACTTCCCGGTCATCATTGCGGTCCACGGACTTGTTCTGGGGCTCGGCGTCGACTTTGTCTCCGCATGTGATATCCGGTATGCTGCAGAAACCGCGCAGTTCAGTATCAAAGTCTGTTTGTTATCAGGCGTCGCTAAGTTCTTGGCTGAGAAACGTCTAGGAAGTCGACATTGGGCTGGCGGCAGATGTAGGCAGCCTCTCCTTCCTCCCCAAAGTCGTTGGCAACCACTCGATGCTGCACGAACTGGCCTACAGCGCCAAAATGTTCAACGCTGAAGATGCCCTCCGGATGGGTCTTATTTCTCGCGTAGTCCCTGGCGGCCGCGATGAGGTGATCCATGCGGCACTCGAACTGGCTGGCATCATTGCGACAAAAAGTCCCATTGCGGTGTCCGGGACCAAAAGGATATTAATTCACTCGCGAGACCACAGGTACGGGTTAAGGCTTCCTCGTATCACTGGGTAAACTGCCCGACAGTGTCCCGGAAAATCTCGACTATGTTGCTGCATGGAATGCAGCAGCGTTGCGCACTCAGGTTAGTACCTTTTCGCTGTTTTGTTTACTTGAAAGTGATTATATCATTAGGACATTCCAGAGGGCCTGCGTGCCTCACAGGAGAAGCGACGAGCCTCGTTTGCGCCCCTCAGGAAACCAACCTCCAAACTATAATTTACAGCATGTAGTAGATATATACTGTCTGAATGATTCCCAAGGAAGGCTGGTATTCGAGTTGAATGAGCAGTGGTTCAAGGTTTATTAGTGTGTTTATTGACTTATGACAGACTTCGGTTCTCGACGCCTCTAATTTCACCATCCTCCACTCGCCGTCTTCGCCGTCTCGCGCGTGGGTTCAAGAGTAATGCAGAGAGTATGACACCCGCATCCATTGCCTGTGATTTCGCAGCGTGAAGAAATATATCGATAAGCACAACCACTCACAATGACAATGCTGTAAGAAATGGCCGCAATGCCGTCGAACTTGGGCTTGAATACCAGCGACAAGTCCGAGAAAACGCCTTCCGGGTGGGTACCGTGCGTCAGCCGCCAGAGGAAATGTGCAGTGGGCCGACGCACCCCCCATTAGGTCAATAGTCATGAACAAGATCGAGACCCCGACGACCTCCTTGCGCTGGTAGATCTCGTAGTACTGTGCCAACAGCCCCAGGGCGAGTAACACGGAGCTGAAGATGCCAAAGAACATGATTGCGCGTGGGTTCATTGACGGGCGAATCGAAAACACCATTGCGGCCTCGACGCCGCCCAGGAGCAGCAATGCCGCGAGTCCGAGCAGCAATGAGTGCCGTTTGGGTCGGGGGGAGCCGTAATACTGACACTGTGATCGTTTTCACCCGAAAGTGGGAGTGGAGGAGCGACAAACACAGACCTGGCCCCACGAGACCATACAGAGCAGCCCGAAGAGCTGTGGCTGGATGATCAGGGGGATGTTGAGGTTCTGGACAATAGCGTAGACGCCGAAAAAGCCAGCCGAGATGCCCCAGCAGAGTCTGTAAGTATTGCGCTCAGTAAGTTCCACGCCAGTCACTGTGAAGGTTGCGGCACACGAACACGAGCCATGGCGACAGCCCCTGCGTCGATTTGTCCCGGTACGACTTCCAGACTTGGGGCGTAAGCTGCACAGTCCAGCAAATCGTGCCTGTGATGAATTTCGGTGAGATTTACCAACCTTTACAGAGCACTAGCGCGTACCCATTGTTCCAAAGACATTCTCCGCGACCCGGTTCGCCGGCATGGTCCACTCTCGGTGAGAATAGGCTCACCTCCCGAGCTGACTCGTCGTGGTGAGTGTCTACCAGAAATGTTTAATGGGCGCAATATGAGAGCGCAAAAATACCGCATCACGACAGGAGGGTTGATTGATAAGATAGTTTCAACGTTAGAGCGAGTGTGTGTCTATGTAAAAGAGTGCAGTGGTAATAAGTTAACGTGCAGCTACTACTGGAAAGCGGGAGAGCTAGAGTATAGGGAGGGAGGGGAATATAATGATACAGCAGGCATACTATACACAAAAGCGAGTCGCGACGGGCTATGACACTACGTCAGAGCCAAATTTACGCGTATGTCGTGACCGTCTGGCTCCCACGCCGACTGAAGACGCAGTCGTGTCCTCCCCTTGTCCTCGAAGCCCAAGGATATTCATCGTCATGCTTGGGAAAGACCGCGCGACAGGTGAGATGCTGAACCGACTCGAGGGACGGCTCAACATAGCACCGGTGTCTTCTGACGCTGATATTTGGTGCCCCGTTCTCCGTCGCACAGGGGTAATGGGAGTGCGATTGTTCTGTTGTTCAGGGGACAGACTGGATTCTCGCGGTCGAGGAATGAGAGTCATAGGATGAATTGGCTCCGGAGGGGCGACAGCAACGGTCAGCATGGGCCGCATTTGGGAGGGTGGCGACCCTCGGAAGTTGGGTTCAGATTTCTGCCTGGCTAGCGGAAGTTGTTGGTAAGGAGGTGATCGTGAATTCCCACGGTCAATAGACGGCGGGGACGCTGCGCGAAGTCGGGTAGCCCTGCTAGCGAGTGCTGCTGACAATTCAGGAGTAATCGACGTTGGAACAGAGGGGCTTGGCGTCGATCTCGTCCGACTAAGGGATGGAGAGGGACTGTGTGATGGTGTAGGCGCGGGCATTTCCGTAGTAATAGGCAAAGGTGGCGCGTCGTCGTACAGGCCAGTGGCTTCGATCAACTGCTGCATCGAGCTTTTGCGTTCCAGGGTCCGCGTAGGAGGCAATATGCTTGAGAAGGACGCTGTTGCTGGGCGGGGCAATGAATAGTTCTGCGTTATTGGCCGTTGCTGTGCTGTCGGCTGCTCTTCAATCTGCTTCTCTGAAGGTTGTTCGGAAAACCACAGCGACTGATCAGCAGTTATGGGTCTGGGAGATTTTTCGCGTGTGGCATTGAAAGATGGTCTTGGAGTCGCATTGTAATATTCCGCATTAGAAGATGCAGAAATCGGCGTCATGAAGTTGGCCGGTGTGTTGGGACTCGTGACCGAGGCGGAGGCATACTGATATTGGGAGTCGTCAGTGCTGTCTCTCCGATTGTCGTCCGACCGCCTGCGCCTGATGAGGCGAATGAGGAGAATGAGGGTGATAAGCAGTGCGACACCGCCGACGGAGCCAACGATGATGGCAATGAGAGTGGATGAGCTGAGTTCGGCTCGCCGCGAAAGGAAATGCAGATGGGTTGACTGTTATCTAAGGTCAGAACGATGGCCAGAGAAAACAGAGAGAAAGCGCACCACCACGGCTCTCTCAAGGACATCCGTTTCACCGGCAACATCCATCTTCGGGCTGCCAAGCTGTAGTGAGCAGCCTGACAACGCCTTCTCAGTCAAGCTACGCACCTCAACGCGACTGCGAGGCCAAACAGCCGGCATAACAAAAGCAAGGAAAGCGTCATGCGGCTGGTGGTGGTCTTGGGAAGAGAGACTACGCCTAGTCTATTTGAAATTTCGCATAACAGTGAAAACCATCAAACCCGCTTGATTGATCTACGCTTACAATCAAGTGACGGGGGCTCAAGTCGGCTCGAGTTAGCCGTAAGTACTGATGCACTCTGTTGCACGAGAGGGGAACGGTGGGAGGAAGGAGTCTATAACGACTTCCCTGTATTCTAGGACTTGAATGAAACTTGACCCTGCCTAAGGTCTTCAAGTTTTGATTCAAGCATAAATAAATCGAATAAATAAAGTTTTGAACAACTGACTGGACAAGTGCGCCAATAAAGATAACAACCGTCCGAAGAGGTCCGAAGCCCTTCTTGAAGTTTCGAAACGGGGTGTTGGCACAGTGTTGCACGCGCAGGTGGCGATGATTCAGATGCCGTCGATATCGATCTTGGAGAGCCTATGCTCCAGTAAGCATGCAAGCCATGCAGAGCGTTATGACAATGTTGAGTATGGCGTCGACGGGTTGAAGATGTCGTGTTCACCATTGTCGCTGCTCATGGCTGCAAACTGAAGTTTGCGTCAAGGCACACGTTATCGCGATGAGTCATACATTCCCTCAGTTCCCGGATCAGTGACATCATTCTGATCAGTATTGGCGATCAAATGTCAAAGCTCGCGCAAGATGAGGTCCAGTATTGCCTGCAGCCTGCTGTAGTCCAAGAGTAAATACAGGAATATTCCGGCTCTACGACGTCAAAGACGTGACCCTCCCACAAGTTTGCTGACGCTGGCCTCTTAGCAAGAGGCAACGCGGTACCCAGAGTTGCTTCAGCTATTTGAAAGCTCTATACATAAAGCAAGAGAGGGTAAGTAGTTACAAGTATGTTTGACTTCTGTAGATCTTATTGGAAATTTGAGCTTGAGCTGACTAGCCTACAGCTCGTCATGCACGCCATCTTCCGCCGTCGCTTGGGCAGCAGCAGCCAAACCACTCTCACTTAGCCATGCCCTGATTATCTCATTTGCCTTCCCTGGGTGTTCGAGGTGGCACCAGTGTCCACCCTCCATAAACTGGCAATTCATGTTGAAAAGAAACGCCGTGGAGGAGCAGGAGGACGTACCTTGGTCTTGAGATTGGGTATGAAATCAGCCGAACGAAGGAACTTCGCAACGAAACCCCAGTTAGCGACAGGGTCCTGGTGGCAAAATAGATGGTTTAGATATATCTGGGTCGATGGAAGGGGAAAATGTCAACCTGTTTAGGCAAAAGGGACAGGGCGGGCTGTGGGAGGGGTGTGATTGCCTTGCTCTTGAGCGAATTGCCAGGTTAGTTTGCGGTTCTGTGGATCCGGGTGTCGGGGTAAGGGCGACCTGTAGGGAGCATGCATACCTCTTCGGTGTAAAACTGGAGCGCTGTGACACTGCTTCAGTGCAACCCGAATGAGGAAGGTCAAATACCAACTATTCTCAAACTTCTGGATGGAGTATTGTTCTACGAAGTAGTCTTCTTCGTCCGGACTGAAGAAGGGAACCGGAGGAATCTATCCCGAAAGGTTGAATGACTGCTATGCGAGCCGAGAATACAAACATCAGCAACGTCAGCCCAGGCATCCAAGAAAGATGTCGTGCTTCTCAAGAATTTTTTGGGAGGCGAGCTTGCAGTTGAACGGAGAGTAGCTCGGGTCGTCCTACGAATATCTTTGGCAAGCTCTGCAACAGCCTCAGCAGTACGTTCGTTGAAGTAAATTTGATAGGAGAGTGTCGGGAGCGAAGAGACGAGATGTTTTATAGGTGTGAATGCGCCCGAAGAAGACAAGTACTGAGGGCCTTTCAGCATAGAAAACTGGGTTATAGATTTACCTACGGGGACAGCAATTCCTACGACGCCGGTGAATATGTCTGGACGCATACGAGCGGCCGTATAGCATATTTGTGAGCCCCAGTCATGTCTATGAGATTGTTAGTTGAGCGGGGGAAATGATGATAAGACCAACCCAAGGCAAACAGCAGACGTAACCCCGGCATTTTCCAGCACGCAAACCATATCACGGACCATGTCATCCATTGTGCCGGAGCTTTTCACGTCGCCGGGATGTGTGGATTCACCAAACCCTCGGAGGTCAGGGACAACAAGTCGGTATTCGTTCTACTGGTAGCCCAGTGAGTAGCAGCCCGTCGAATATAGGACTGAACAAGCCTGAAATTCTTGGATTTGGTTGGACCAAGTGCTCCAAAGACTTGGCCAACCGTGGACCATAAGCAAAGTCGTTTTGGCCTCTTGATTGATGTCGACATAGTCTTTAAAGGGCTTGGGTTAATAGCACAGAAGAGCCTGAGATACAGCGTACGAATATTAATATCGACGTCCTTTTCTTCGGCGCGGTTTCTGGCTTTGCATGTTACCAAATTCTTGGTGTAGGCTCTTGGATTGAAGGTTGTGGCAGAGGAGGCTTGGAAGAGTAGGAAGAGAGCACTCAAGATCGCGAGATTGACCATCTTGCACCGACAGGCACTATTTACAGGTGAGCGGATGGCGGTCGGTCGCAAGAAGACGCGTCTTTTTGAAATTCTTGGAACGGATGACAGGGCTTACGTAAAACACCATCTACCCTTCCCTTGTCCACCACCGGTTGCCCTAACGCCAGCCGCTCGGCTCCCACCAAATCCTCTGCTACCACTTCTAGTGTCAGAATCAGGGATGCCAGACGCGCCAACCAGTTCAAGGTTTGTTCCACAGAACATTATCCAAGTAGATTGACGCGTTGTCTATTCAGTTTCATGAGGCTCTACGAGGCCTTGCCACCAGAAGCGAGACAGCAGCTAGTGGAGAAAAGGCTGGCTCCGCTACTGGATCATGTCTCGAGAGAGCGAGGAAAGAAAGGCGCGTTGCAGTTGTCTTGAGAATGAAACAAGAGACTAAAGGCCACTTGTAGTCCTCAAATCCGCCACACAGCTCCGCATGAAATATGATACTGCGCCGGACCTCAATATTCGAGTGAAGAAGCGAGAAATCAACGCGCTTGTCGATGAACTCGTCCGGGACGCTAAACGCTCGATTGTCAAGGAGCGATCGCGTCGTGAAGAGCTGATGGAGGAGATTGTAGAGAGCATAACGGAGTGGTTAAACGACATTTGGAGCGTGGTTTTTGAGTATAAAATCAACTTCGAAGAGGCCCATCGCTGTCTGCTCTTTCTTGCCGACGTCCTCGACACTCTCACAACAATTCCCACTGCTGGGTGCGGTTATATTCGCTCTCTGAGAAGCTTCTGACACCTCCAAGGCAATGTCGCTGCTCAATAAACCACCACAAAATCACAATCGAAATACGAAGGAAGCGCAAGGTCATCAAAAATTTCACCTTGTCTGGACCACGTCGGCTTGACCGTGTTCTGCTATGGATTTGGCGCGATCTCTTCGTCTGCATGTTTTTCAAGAATCGAGGAACCGAAAACATTCCCAACATGCTTACGGATATCGAGGACTGTCTGTCGTGGGAGGCATTAGAACAACTTCTATATGGTGGCTCCAGTAGTACGTTTCTTCTGGCTATATGCGGCTTTCTCTCTGAAACATGCACAGGTACGTATGACGATGAAGATGGAGAAGAATCGGACGAAGAGTCCGACCGTGAGCAAGAATTTGGTTGTCCTTGCCGACTTCATGGAAGTCATTGGTCGCAAGCTATCAATGAGCACCACACTTCCGTCCGCGATCTTGTTCTCGACCACCTTACTGCACTCTTCGAAACTGCACCATCACACAAACTTTACTCTAGCATTCTGTCAATCAGCCCCACCTACGATGAAACAGAAGAGCAACTTCAAAAGACCGTCACCGAAATCGCAGGTTGTTCTGCCGATACTCTTGTTGCGGCACTCGATATTCACACGGCAGAAGGAAACCCTATTGCTTCAGCGGCCCTTTTAAATGAGCATTCTTACCTCCTTCGGCCTCGTGATGCGAATATTCTCCAAACAGCTGTTGCTTCCCTAGCGGAACTGAGCTCTCTCCACCCTCTTGCGCTCCAAATAGCGGAACGAGAACTACTGGACACCGCTGCGGCCATTCGTGTCGCGATACGCTCCGCTTTCTGTAAAATCGAAGACAAGATAGCTGGACCGGTGCTCACCGACATAGGAAAGCTGCGGGTGGATACTGCTCCGAGGCGACAGCGCATCGATTCATGGGTCGATAGTGTTATCACCCCTGGGTCGGGAACTACTCATCCAATGGCATTCGCAGCAATGATGCTGGGCTTTCCATTTGCGCCGGGTATGGAAGACGGAGACGAGACTGGGGACATGGTTGGCTTCTTGGACCTTGACCCCGGTGACCCAGACTTGGAGGACTTGAGGGAGGAGTTTCGGCCGCGGTTACGGGAGCGATTCGAGAGTTGGGTCAGCACCGTTGGTGTGATCAAGGGCGGTGGGTCTGCTCTCCTCAACCGGGTCTACCACAAAATTGTGGAGGAGATGCCTTATTTTAAGCATGCAGATGTGGTGAACGAGATGATGAGCAGGTAGGCAGGAACAGTTGACTATATTTCTGGTCCTGACCCGTCCTAGAATCGGTGAACGACCAAGCAAGGCGCACATTGCAGACGGCATGGACGCAGTGCTCGACTTTTGCAAGGCGCAGCGCAAGAAGCTGGTAGCTATGGCAGAAAAGCGGCGGAAGAAGGAAGCGGCGAAGAAAGCCGCCGCCGCGAGCTCGCCTCCTGCCGATGACTCGGACGGCCCACCTCCTCTTATCCCACTATCCAATCTCGTTGTCATAGGACCTCCCTCCACACCCACAAGAACATTTGGCGGTATGAACGATGTCGATTAGCGTTAGATCTCAATTAATTCTATGGTACGATGCTCGTAAATGTTGCTGTACAGTAGCCCTCTCAAGACTAATAAAATGCATCTTCTTAAGCTTCTTGGGCTGGTTGAACAACTTGTTGTAAGCAAATTGCCCTATGATTCCCGTGACGTCCGACTGGTTACTTCAGAGTGACAGCTATTCACACTGTAAATATGGAAATTTTGGGTTTGCTTAAAATGTTACCTAATTAACTCGTTGAAGTGCTTTTTATAATGTTAGCTTACAAGAGTGTTTTAAGTTTTTTCTAAAGTTATTTCCTAAACCACTAGTTTAAACATCTGTTTAAGCATGAATTCTATTTAGTCTGTTAAGCAACATCCTAAACAAATACTAAAAGGACTCATTTAAGCATCTTGTTTAAGATCTACCAAAAATTCAAGAAGTGACTTAAACTTCAAATTTTGGTAGATCTGCAACAAGATGCTTAACTGAGTCCTTTTGGTATTTGTTTAGGATGTTGCTTAACAGACCCAATAATGCTCATTACCTTGCTTCACAAGGTCCCATCTGGTTGAAATTCCATCAGCCAAACAAGTGTAAACATCAGGAACAAACATGAACAAACAAGTCACACTAATATGATAGCCTGCATCCTTCTGGCCCGCTTCTCCAAGAATCTTTTGAATTAGTGCCAAGCCTCAGCTAGGCCCCAGCCTTTACACAGAATTTGATAATGAAGCAAGGTCTCCACCTGCGGCTGCGTGCACCAAAGGTCACTAGTGCTTAAACAGATGTTTAAAACCAGTGATTTAGAAAATAACTTTAGGACAAGCTTAAAACACTCTTAGAAGCTGACATTGTAAGAAGCACTTCAACAAGTTAACTAAGTAGCATTTTAAGCAAGCACTAAATTTCTCTATACTTATTTACAGTATGAAGGACAATGTTTCGTCAGACTTGATCCGATTCAACTTGCAGTGTTGTTGATAAGTGTCAGGGGAACCCCCGCTTCGGCCTCCTGTCAGGGGAACCTCCCTTTCGGCCCCTCGGAGACGATTCCGATTCCGGTCCGACTCCGGTTCCAACTCCGGTGATCGCATCACCGCCTCCGTCAGGCGCATCGCCGCCCCCGCCTGGCGATCCCCCTGGGACCTGGCCTGCGACATGGCGCAGGCATACTGCACGGAGCAACGATCAACCTTGGCGCGTCAAGAGCGCAGTATATAGTTCCGCTACCTAGCAGGCGGACCCTTAGAGTTTCTTCTCTTTGGATCCTCCCCTGCTAGGTCAGCCTCACTTGTATTTGCTTACTTCTATTCACTCTTTGGATCCTCCCCTGCTAGGACCTTGATCTCAGGCCTCCGGGGTTGCCCTTACAGCAGAAGAAACTCTCTACGGGATCAACCGGACAAGATTGCCAGGTTCGGCGCTGACTCAGGCTCGGAGTCCGAGTCCACTCCGCCCTCGTCACCGCCCCTGCCACTTGTCCCCTCCTCCTCTGCCACTCCTGTCGTCCCCGCACCTGTCATGCCTTCCGGAGCTACTCCTGACGCTGACACTCGGCTGGATGCACTCGAGGCGAAAATCGACCGCCTAACTGAGGCCCTTACTCTCCTCACCACCCAGGCTTCCGCTGCCGCTGCCGCCGCTAATACTGCTGGCGGACCCCAAACACCACCACCGGAGACGTCGATTCCGACTCCGACTCCGGTTCAGGGCGATTCCGAGGCCCTCTTTGGCGACATCAACCTCGCCTCAAAATTGGTTTTACGACCAAACCCCCCGTTCACCTTTAACGGCGATCGGAAACGCGGCCGCGTTCCTCACGCGGTCCGCACCTACGCCCGCCTTGCCCCTGAGGCCTTCGTGGTCAATGGAGAGGCGGCGAGGAAAAGGCCGTCCGCTATGCCATGTCGTTTATGGCAGAAGGACCTGCTCAGCAATGGGCGGAGCGCCACGGAAGCAAAGCCCCGTTTCCGTTTCCGTCCCTGGGGCTCGTTCGTTCCGAGTTTCGACTCCGGTTCGTCGAGGAGAATGAGCAAGATCACGCTCTCTCCAAACTGGAGACTTCCGCCTATCACATGGGCACCAAGGATGTCTACCAGTACACCGACGACTTCGAGGACCTGATGGACCTCGCCGGATTCGAAGACGCGTTGGTCAAGGTGACCAAGTTCCGCCACGGACTTGATCCCCTGATCAACAACGGAATCACGTCCTCGAATGACCCCCCGGACCTCCGGGACTATCTTAGCTGGCGCACCCGGGCCTTCCGTCAATACGAGGCCCTGGTCCGGGCCAAGCTGATCAAGTCAGCCGCCCCCAAGACGCCTGGCGGTTTGATTCGGACTCCGTTTCCGGTCAACCGCGTCCCGGCTCCGGCTCCCTTCCGCCCGGTGGCTCCGGTCGTGCCACCCGCGGCCCGCGCCCCCGCTCCGGCGCCTCCAGCTCCCGTCCCCATGGAGTTGGATCGCACTAGGGCTCGGGGTGCCCCTCGTCGCGCCTGCTTCAGGTGCGGCGACCCAAACCATCTCGCCGAGATTGCCCCCTCCCCGCGGATGTCCGCTCAATGGACATCCTCGACGAGGTGATCCAACAACTCGGTGACGAGATGTTAGCGGAGTTGATCGCCCGCTACTCGGACACAGCTGCGCTGCCGGAAACAGCCGCGGAGTCGATGGCCGGAGAGGATTTTGTCCCCGCGACGAGTGACTGGTGTGCCCTCGTTCGCGTCCGTAAATCGTTTCGCTTGTTTGTATGACGAATCAATTCCTTTGCCCTACAACGAGCCTGAAACAGAAAGACATACCCTCCCCCGCCCCCGTTTCGACTCCGTCTCCGACTCCGCCCGCGACTCCGGTCATCGTCCTTCGCCGCCTCACTGCCTGGGAAAAGAAATTGCCCAAGCAGTACACTGTCGCTGCCTCCCCCGGAGTGAACTCCCTCCACCTCCCGTTGGAGCTAGAGTCCACTACCAGCGCGCTTAAGCTCTCGCTCTCTGGCCTGGTTGACTGTGGTGCCACCTCCGACTTTATCGACACAAACTATGTCGCTCGGAATGGCATTCCGGTCCGCACCCTGGCGCAACCGATTCCGGTCTTTAACGTTGATGGCACTCCGAACGACGCCGGCTCCATCAACCAGATCGCGGACTTGGTCTTACGCTACAAAGGCCATTCCGAGCGTGTTCAACTTCGCCGTCACTCATCTTGGTAAACAAGACCTTATTCTGGGGTACTCCTGGCTGCGGAAGCATAACCCGGAAATCAATTGGGAAACCAAGGAGGTCAAGATGACACGGTGCCCCCGCGGTTGCTCCACTTGCCGCGAGGAAGAACGCGTCGAACGGACTGAGCTACGGCGACTCCGGCTGCTCCAGAAGCGACTCCGCTCCGGCCCGTTCCCCTCGGTCTGCGCCATGGACCTCTCTGGGCCTGACGACGGAGACGATTCCGTCTCCGGTGACGACTCCGCCCTGCCTGATCTGATGCCGGACTCCGACGACGATGAAGACGATGGTCAGCTTGAAGATGGTGACCGCATCTTCTACACCTCGTTCCGCCCCTCGGAGGAGATACGCTGGCAGTACTGTCTCACAGCGCCTGGCCGAAGCCTTCGCCAGGAACTCCGCCCCTCCGCCCTCCGAGATCCCGGACTGGGCTAAGGAGTTTCAGGACGTCTTCAACAAGGAGTCCTTCGACACGCTACCGGAGCGGAGAGCCTGGGACCACGCCATTGAACTCGTCCCCGACGCTAAGCCCACCAACTGCAAGGTGTACCCCATCTCGCCCCTCGAGCAACGCGAGCTCGACGCGTTCATCGAGGAAGGGCTTTCGACGGGCCGGATTCGCCCCTCCAAGTCTCCGATGGCGTCTCCGGTCTTCTTCGTCAAGAAGAAGGACGGCGGACTCCGCTTCGTCCAGGACTACCGTGCTCTCAACGCGATGACTGTCAAAAACCGGTACCCCCTTCCGCTGATCAACGACCTCATCAACCGGCTCAAAGGCGCTCGTTACTTCACCAAACTCGACGTCCGTTGGGGCTTCAACAACGTCCGGATCAAGGAAGGTGACGAGTGGAAAGCGGCTTTCCGGACTAACCGAGGCCTGTTCGAGCCCTTGGTGATGTATTTCGGCCTGACAAACTCTCCCGTGACGTTCCAAACGATGATGAATGACATTTTTCAGGACCTCATCCTCTCCGGAGACGTCATGATCTACCTTGACGACATCCTGATCGCCCATTCCGACCTCCGGAAACACCGGCAGATCGTTCAGGAGGTCTTGCGGCGACTCCGAGAGCACAAGTTGTACCTCCGAGCGGAGAAGTGCGACTTTGAAAAATCGTCAATCGAGTACCTCGGAGTCATCATCTCCCACAACCACGTCGAAATGGACCCCGTCAAGGTCGCAGGCGTCTCTGCTTGGCCGACTCCGGAAAACAAGAAGGACATTCAGCAGTTCCTTGGGTTCGCTAACTTCTACCGCAGGTTCATTCGGGACTTCTCGACCCTTGCGCGCCCTCTTTTCGTGCTCACCAAGAAGGACCAGCAATGGACTTGGGGCGACGCGGAGGCCTCCGGCGTTCCAAGCGATCAAGGACGCGGTCACCTCGGAACCGGTCCTGGCGATTCCGGACGACGCACGGCCTTTCCGACTTGAGGCGGACAGCTCTGATTATGCGACGGGGCGGTTCTTTCACAATCCGCCCCGGACGGGAAGTGGCACCCTGTAGCATTCTATTCCAAAAGCTTAAATGATGTCCAGCGCAACTCACGAAATCCACGACAAGGAGATGCTGGCGATCATCCGCGCACTCGAGGAGTATAGACACTTCCTCGAGGGCGCCGCGCATCCCGTCGAGATTTGGACTGACCATAAGAATCTGGAGTACTTCAGGAAGACGCAGCACCTCAACCGGAGACAGGCCCGCTGGTCCCTCTACCTCTCCCGGTTCGACTTCACGCTGCACCACAAGCCCGGCCGCGACATGGGCCGACCTGACGCCCTCTCTCGGAGACCCGACCACGGAATCGATTCCGACAACTCCGACGTCGTCCTTCTGCGGCCCGAACTCTTCCATGTCCGCGCTCTCGAAGGTGTTTCCGTTTCCGGCCCTGGTTCTGAACTCCTTCGCGACATCCGCGATGCCCTCTCCGGTGAGCCTGACTTAGAGGAGCCCGTCGCACTAGCGGCCCGGCAACTCCTAAGGGTCCAAGGTCAAGCTCGAGGCCCCCGCTCCTCGCGCTCCGACGAGTGGGCTGTCTCCGGTGGTCTTCTTCACTTTCGTGGGAAGATTGTCGTACCTAAGGATAAGGACCTCCCGGAGACGCATCATCGAGCTCTGCCACGACACTCGAGTTGCCGGACACGCTGGTCGCTTCAAGACCTTGGAGTTGGTCTCCCGGAACTACTGGTGGCCTCAGATGTCTCGCCATATTGGCCGGTACGTCGCGACCTGTGACTTGTGCTGTCGCACCAAAGCACTCCGGAGACTGCCCCACGGAGAGCTGCACCCGACGGAAACGCCCCCAGAGCGTTGGCATACCGTCTCCGTCGACTTCATCGTCGAGCTTCCGGAGGCCCATGGGTACGACGCGATCATGGTCGTCGTCGACACCCTTGGGAAGCGTGCCCACTTCTCGGAGTGTCACACCACGGTCGACGCAGTAGGGGCGGCTCGCCTCTACTACCGGAATGTCTGGCGCCATCACGGGACTCCGGAGAAGTACGTCTCCGACCGCGGCTCGCAGTTCATCGCGGACTTCACCCGAGAACTCTGGCGTCTAATCGGCATCAAGCCTGCCACGTCCACCGCGTACCACCCGCAGACAGACGGTCAAACAGAGCGCGTCAACCAGGAGCTGGAGCAGTACCTGCGGATCTTTACCAACTATCAGCAGGACGACTGGGATGAGCTGATTCCGGCCGCGGAGTTCGCCTACAACAACCACATTCACTCCTCCACGCAACAAGTCCCCTTCATGACGGACACGGGACGACTCCGCGCATGGGCTTCGAACCCGGAGTCCGTTCCGCTATGGAGTCCGTGAACGAGTTCCCGACCGGATTGCCACTGGTGTTGCCGAAGCCAAGGCCGCTCACTAAGGCCAAGGAGGAGTACAAGCGCTACTACGACCGGAGACGCACTCCGTCTCCGGAGTTTAAGGTTGGCGACCGTGTTTGGCTGGATGCCTCTGACATCAGGACGACTCGCCCCTCGGAGAAGTTCTCCCACCGCCGCCTCGGACCGTTCAAGATAGTCGCGGAGATCAGCAAAGGTGCCTACAAGCTCGACCTCCCTCCGCGCTACTCGAAGCTCCACCCGGTCTTCCCCGTCGTCAAGCTCGAGCTCGCCCAAGACGACCCCTTCGACGGACGCCCCGGCTACGACCAGCCCCCTCCGGACCTCGAGGACGGAGTCCCGGGTGGGAAGTAGAGGAAATCCTGGACGCAAGGGTGAGGTATAAACGGCTGAATTACCGTCAGATGGAAAGGCTACGACGCGTCGCCGCGACCAGTGGGTCCGCTTCGACCGCGTCTTCGCCCGGAGAAAATCGCGGAGTTCTATCGTAAGTACCCTGGCAAACCACGGCACATCGCCTCTGCAACCTTCGACTCGATTCCATTCCGGTCTATGCGTCGGGACGCCGCATTCAAAGGGGGGTGATGTCAGGGGAACCTCCCTTTCGGCCCCTCGGAGACGATTCCGATCCGGTCCGACTCCGGTTCCAACTCCGGTGATCGCATCACCGCCTCCGTCAGGCGCATCGCCGCCCCGCCTGGCGATCCCCCTGGGACCTGGCCTGCGACATGGCGCAGGCATACTGCACGGAGCAACGATCAACCTTGGCGCGTCAAGAGCGCAGTATATAGTTCCGCTACCTAGCAGGCGGACCCTTAGAGTTTCTTCTCTTTGGATCCTCCCCTGCTAGGTCAGCCTCACTTGTATTTGCTTACTTCTATTCACTCTTTGGATCCTCCCCTGCTAGGACCTTGATCTCAGGCCTCCGGGGTTGCCCTTACACCTCCTTCGGACCCTCCGAACGCATCCGAGGCGCATCCGACCGGCGCCCCCTCGGACGCTCCGACCCACCCCGACCATCGTCCACGGCCTCCTTCGCCCGCACAATCACCGATCCGTCAAGACCCTCCCAACGATCACCTTGGGACAGAGCCTGCGACGCCGCTCAGGCCTTCTGTGCCTCTACGTCGGCAGTTACGGACGACCAGTATATAGTTGGCGCCCTAGCAGGCGGACCCTTAGAGTTTCTTCTCTTTGGATCCTCCCCTGCTAGGTCGGTCCCTCCGTGTATTCCCGTAGCTTTTATTCACGCTTTGGATCCTCCCCTGCTAGGCTTTCGTCGGAGTCTCCAGGGTTGCCCTTACAATAAGATGATAACCCTTAACCTTATTAAGCCCTTAACATAAGATAATGATAAGCCCTTATCATGGACAAGATTTATGATAAGGCCCTTAATATGCTTAATGATCACATCACACCACTGAATTCTCACCCCCCACCGGTACTACTGTAGGTCAAAATCTGGCAAGCAAAATAACACTGTGCTTCCCAAACACCTCTACTGGGCTCCTGGCAACTCTTCACAAGCTCTTTTCCAAGAATACAGTCAATCCAATATAAACAGAGCAGGCTATGTGCTGCTGTGCAGCTCTTACACAGGAGGAGGGCTTATGGAACTGCTACAAGCTGAGTACAGTGGGAAGAAGCTTGACAATGGTGCACTTGGAGGATCTGGGGATGATTTTGATGGCTGTACATAGCTACACAAATAATATTTCCCAAATAGGAAATTACTTATTAACACCCTTAATTATGGTATCCTTATTAAGACTTATCTTGATATTAAGGCCTTACCTTGCAGGACTGCCCTTATTAATTGACAACACTGGATCATTCGAGACCAATACGACCGTCAATCGGTCATCGGGTCCGCCCAACCGAGGAGGCGCTTTGTGTACGTATGCCGTCGGCACGGAGTCACCAATGGTGCTGTAATCGTTGTTGCTTTTATATACTGTATAATAATATAGTTGGTTTCTAGTAGCATCTCTCTTCCAATGAACTTGTTTTCGGATTACAGTTGAGAGGCTCTTTTATCCTCGAACTGAACTGGCTTCATCCCAGCCGTATCAACCGATAAGATTGTGGCTGTTGTGCTGCGATATGCTGTGTTTGTGGGTATGTGTGACAGATCGTGACTCTCCAGAATTTGGCCACAACGGCGTTCGTCATTCCCAACTCAATCCACTCGCATGTTCCCAGACTCACAGCTTATTTCCGTGCTGTAGACGCGTGGTCACCTCACTCTTTTCATCCATGCCATCTATCCGACCTGCGACGATCGCTGAGCTTGCGGCAGTCTCTAAACCTTCCCCAGACAACTCGCAGCCGCTGAAATACTATCTGCGGCTTGCGGAGACCCACAAACGGGCGGGAAGGACACTTGCTTCTGCCGCCGGAACCGGCCCGACGACCACCAACCCGACGGGCAGCTACGATGTTGGTCTCGATCTTGAGAGGTCGTTTATCGAGTTTGCGAAGGCGGCGACGCTCATCGTGGACAATATCCCTGGCCACAGAGACTATGCCCAGGAGTTGACCGAGAAACAGAAGTCTAATTTAAGCGCGGTGAGTCGATTAGGTGGCGGTTTGATCTGTGGCGGCTAACGATGAGCAGAACGGGCAGGACCTACTCAACTTGCTTGGTCGTGTGAGGACTACACTAGTGGAGCGCTACGAGCGATGGAGTCAGAGTCCTGCAGCCAGTGCGCCTGACGCGAAAGACGCGGTACCTATGTTTAAGCTATACCCTTCGTGTGTTCTCACAATTTCTACCTTCGTTTCACATGCTAATAAGAGGGGCAGACCAGGGAGCGGACCACCACGACCAGCACCGCAAATGAAGGCCAGCCAGGAAGCCCATCTAGAGGCGCAACGACAAATGGCTGAGGAAGCTGCAATGTGGAAGGCCCAAAGGGAGGAAGCGACAAGGAAAGATGCGCAAGAAGGAATTGTTTATGAGGACATTGCGAGGCGGATGGGTGATGAGTCAAAGAGGAGGGCCCAGAGAGAGGAAGCGATCAGAAGAGATGTTCGAGAGGAAGCTATTCGAAGAGATGCCCAAGCATATTCCAACTCACCAACCAGCTCGGCTTCAAGCTACCGAGGATCGACATCAAGCTCATCGTATACCCAAGCCTCATCACAAACATCGATCTCAACACCACAATCCATGCCATTGCCGGTGTCTATGGCCTCTATGGGCGGACACCCTTCTACCACATCTCAGCCTGCGGCCCTACCCCCAAGTTTTGCTGCTCGACCATCAGTGTTGACGTCGTCAAATGGGAATTACCCATCAAGCGCTGGTGTCTCTTTCCCGCAACCACTTCACCAAAGTCCATCAACTCCGTCCTCCTCTACGTCGTATCCTTCAACACCAGCTTCTGCTACTATACCAACTCCAGGGCCCATGCCTTTGAGGCCACTATACGAATATGATGGTGAAAGCACGGATTCAGAAGGACCCAGCGGATGGAGAACAACAAGGACGAATGCGTGAGTGTTTTTCGGTATCGTGGGATGCATCTGACTCATCAATCGCCACCTTGCAGTCCCCAAATGCGACCAGGCCTACCCTCGCTCTCTAGTTTGAGCCTTTCGGATTCTAGTATGTGGTCCTTCCTTGTCGTTTCACTAGTGTTGACCCATGTCAGCCCGTTCCATTGACGGACTGCCTCCGAGTGTAAATCAGCATCTGAGCGTGACCTATCCTTCTCTGGCACGTTCCATGTCAACCCATCAACGTACGCAAGGCTACATTCCTGGTGCATCTGCTCCAACCGACAGTTTTGCTGGAATTGGTGCTTCAAATTGGGGCGCTAGTCAAGCTATTGAAGCTGCTCGGACAGCAGCAGCAAGACCGTCAGAGCTTCCTCCAGCGTCGTATTCGACTAGCTTTGCCCCGGTTTCGTCTCCAACGCAAACACAGCCCCAACAATATCCACAACAACAACAGCAGCAGCAGCAAAGACCCTCTCCTCCACGTGTACAACCCTCCGCTTCGCTAGACCGGCGGTCGTCACAATCGAGAAGGCCTTCTGATCCAAGTGCGCTCTCGACGAAGCTCAAAACTGTCGTTCTGCCGCAGACGATAATACCGCGCTTCCTCTCGATTGCGAGTGCGAATACTGCGAGGAACCTCGAGACATGTGGGCTGTTGCTTGGCCGCGAGGTCATCAGAGAGAACGACAAGGCGCGGTATATCGTGCAGACGCTGTTGATCCCGAAACAGCATGCCACGAGTGACACATGCACGATGGACGAGGAGGAGGCGGTGCTGGCGTTTACGGAAAGCAGGGACCTTATTACGCTTGGCTGGGTAGGCTTCTCTTCCCATCGAAACTATCGGCTCATTTAGGTGTTTAGATACACACCCACCCCTCACAGTCGTGTTTCATGTCTTCTGTCGACCTCCACACCCACGCGTCGTTCCAGTGCATGCTCCCCGAAAGCTTTGCTGTCGTCTGTGCTCCGAAATCCGAGCCCCGGTCTGCCGCCAATACCTCTTTACCTACTGCTTGCTGACCCAACGACAGATTTGGGATATTCCGCCTCACGGACCCGCCTGGGCTCAAGACCGTCCTGCAATGCACGGAGAAACAGGCCTTCCACCCGCATCCAGATCTGCCGATCTATACGGTGAGTTTTTTTACCGTCTTCTCTCATCGAATGTGGGGCTGATGGCCTGCGCCAAGGACGCGGACAAGGGGCATGTCCAGATGCGGGAGAGTGCGCCGCTGGAGATTGTTGATTTGAGGTAGGAGAAGGTGGTGTTTGGGATGTAATTTGTAACTGTACTTACTGGAGTATCCATTGCTGCAGGGTAGTGAAGAAAGCAGAAAATTCATTTTTGGAATCTTTATATGGAATGAGACGGCTAATAGAGCTTATTAGCAACTCCAAAAAAACGCTCGCTTAGCGTTTTTCTGGCCCTCTGATTGGTCGAGAGGCCTTAAGCGAGCCTAAGTGAGGGATTTTTTTGCGCTGCTAATAAGCTCTAATGTTGTTTGATGCTTTCCATTCAGATTGGAGCTCAAAAAGATACAAACCTGTAGAACCAAATAGAACGCAGCGTCATTGAAGCCAGCCTCCCAGGTGAGTTACCACTCGGCGAAAACACAATCCTAGGGAGAGAACACGTTGCCATATCACCGGGAGGATCGATAATCATAACCTATATAAGTATATGGAACCAACTTGTATTCTGAGTAATACATTTTATTGTACTCTCCTATCATCGCTCAGCAACTCACGCAGGAGTGCAATCTAATTGCCCCAGAATCCAATAACAGTTTTATGTGGCGGGGAGTGCAATGACCCCACCAGACGATAATTATAACCTGACAAATGGGAAAGTACAACCACATGTTGATGAGAGACAATTGATGGTGGGCCAAAATGACAACTTGGAAATGCAGGTTGTAACTCAGCTTATCAAAAGATACAGTGTTCAACTTACAAAGTTGCAACTTTTTAGTGACAACTTTTTGGTAGACAACTTCCACAGGGGAGACAACATTCAAGTTTTTGGGGGACAACTTGACATTTATCATCAATGAGATCAACGGGGAAGCAGTGACAATCAATCTATCAACATAAAGCCAGGCCTTTTCAAAAGTTGTACTTAGTACATTGAGGCTCCAATATAAATAGATTCCATCACAGTCTACTTTTCCAACATATAGTTGTTCTTTGAGATGTAAGTTGTCTCCCAAAAAGTTGTCCACCAATGGTAGTTGTACCCTATATGTTATCTCCACTTTCACAGTTGTACACAAAAAAAATGTAAAAT
Organism: Mycena indigotica; assembly: GCF_014461135.1. Classification (NCBI taxonomy): domain Eukaryota; kingdom Fungi; phylum Basidiomycota; class Agaricomycetes; order Agaricales; family Mycenaceae; genus Mycena; species Mycena indigotica. Next base: position 515,375 of record NW_023503005.1, read on the forward strand.
GCAATATAAAAAACACATAACTTTTTTTCCAAATATGTACCAAATACTTTTTGCATAGTATGTCGCCCATAAATACTATAAGCAGCACATAATGAGAATATTGTTAGTGCCGGCAAGTGGTGGTCTCTGACCCTGTCATTCAACACACATACTACCACCAACTCATTCATTCAAGTTGAACAATAAATTCTTGGCCCTGAACTGATTCATTATGAAAATTACAGAAACCACTATGGACAGCGACTAGGCCCGTGGAAATTTCCCTACCCCCACACATACAGGCAGCTTCCTGTGGTCTGCCAAGTTGAATGGTATACAAGCACCTGTATGGCCCTTGTAGATGTTAATGGCAGCCACAAAACCAAAAAAGCAAGATCCACATTGGCACATACCTGTTTTATCTGGGTGAAGTGACCCAACTGCACCTATCATGCCCACTAAACCCCTCTAATTAGAGGCTAAGGGGGGGGTTAGCCTCTAACTGGAGGGGTTTAGGCCAGTGGCCGGTGTGCTCTTAGGATTCCCTATAAGTTAGTGGACATGGCTGCTCGCTGGGGGCCCAAGTCCACTGAAAGTTAGTGGTCCTTTCCTCTGCTCATCAAACCTCTTCTCAGTGTTGATCTCGACATTGCCCGACCTCCCGCCCACTGTCCCGATCTGATGGCGCATCAAAATATTAAAGTTTGGCATCTTGTCTAGATAATCTCAAATGTATAAGCGAAAATTGAAAATACATAATATTAAAGAAGATATGATATTTTTGATCTGATGATCTGGGATCAAAAAATTTAACTTGTAGAGAGAACCATTCTAGTCCATATGGTAAAGTAATGAAATGCATAGGTATACTCCTTAATAAGATATAGGCTAATGATGTATAATATTGCTGTCTATAGTCAGTGTCAGGGGATGAGGGTCCAGGTGCCTAGTTGATACCAAAGCCGGGGGAACAGCCCCACAGCCAACTACTTAAGTACAGGGCTATCTGCGCACGGACCAGTCACGTGATCAGTCACAGCTGTCACATCACATGCTCCCCTTACACCAACCCCTCCTCAAGATCCGTCGCCTCGACGGATAGGCGGAGTGTAGGGTTCTGCGAACTCATATTCGGGATCACCAGGGAAATAGAGGTTGTCGCCTATGACGCGATGACTGCGCAGGTACGCCCCTCGTCGGGCAGTCTGCCGGTTACGCGGCCGGGCGTGAGCTACGTCGATCTGCATAGGAGAGCCGATCGGGGTAGGTGACGCTGGTCAGCGCCGACGGAGTGGCCATAACCACCGAGGGTGCGAAGGGGAGTAGGGTAAGGCTGGGGGGTAGGAAGAGATGGTGCCGCGGCCTGCATAGGTGGGGTAGTGGCGGCGGCAGGTTGGCGGGGTAGAGAAGACGGGAAGAGGGGGGAAGACAGTCGCGAATGCCCAGCTGGCCCACCAGCGGCCGAGGCCCTCGGATAAGTGGCAGGTCGAACCGCAGTGGTGGCGCGGGGCACCTGAGACTGGGCGTGGATCACGGTGGACGAGCGGTGCAGAGGGGCACGGTCGACATCCATCTTCGTGGCACGTGGTACAGGCACAGGCGCGGCAGGAGGAGAGGGGGCAGGTCCCTCAGCAGACGGTGGCTGACGTTGCTTCTTCGCACGGACACGCTTGCGCATGAACCGTTTCCCAAGCGCGATAAGCGCTTCACCGATTTGCTGGTCGGTTCCCCGGATAGAGACCCGGCGCTCGCCAGGCGCAGCGCGATCAGAGTACGCGCGCAACTGAGCACCGGAAGTGTCGTGAGCTTGGTGGAGACCCTTGCCGCCGCGACCCACGATATGCCCGACAGCCGAGTCAGGCACCACAAGCGTACAAGAGAAGCGCGTGACAGTGTCGGGCGCAGTAGGGGGGAAGGTTTCGGCAAGTGGGATAGAAGTGTGGGCCGCAGCAATGACGGCAGGGGTAGGGGCCGGGATCGTTGGAAGAACCCAGCGACTGCCGTCCCAGACACCATGGAATGTAGGACCAGGGGAAGGGGGAGCAGGGGGTGGAGCAGGCGTACCATACTCAAGACGGTCGAGACGGTCGATGAGGCGAGTAATTTCGCTCTGCAGAAGCAGGCAGTACGAATACAGGTCAACAGAGACGCCGGGAGTCGTCATTGGAGGAGAGAAGGCAAGCACAGTAGGGTAAGGACGAATATAGGAGATAGAGAGGATCAACTGGGGCTAGAAGAGTGCCAGAGTCGATATAGAGGCTTTGGTATGCTGTCAGGGGATGAGGGTCCAGGTGCCTAGTTGATACCAAAGCCGGGGGAACAGCCCCACGGCCAACTACTTAAGTACAGGGCTATCTGCGCACGGACCAGTCACGTGATCAGTCACAGTTGTCACATCACATGCTCCCCTTACAGTCAGACTTATTGAATGTTCTTATTAATACAGGGAATTATACATAAGGTACGTCTAAGAAACTGTATGACCTCTATAGTGTACTAGCCACTAGCATAGCTGTATGGTTTATATGGTGTTCACTAACTTTCCTAGGTCCAAAGTTAGTGAACATCATCATAGTGAATGACCTCTATATATATACACTAATGTAGAGTCTGTATAGCCCTATATATCTCTCTAGAGTAGTTATGGTTATTGATATTTATATATTATCTAACTAGCACTATGTCCACTAACTTTGCTAGGTTCAAAGTTAGTGGACAGCTTACCTATATCAACCAATGGAACTGAGGGTATGTATCCACCCAGAGGGTCCATATACCACATATATAAAAGTATATACTAGTCCTGGACTCCACTGAGCTATGATCAGGATCTGGTGTAGATGTCCACTAACTTTGGTTCCCAGTGGACATCTTACCTGTATCAACTAGTGTAACTGAGGGTATGTAGCCACTCAGAGGGTCCATGTACTATGTACATAGAAGTATATACTAGTCCTAAACTCCACTAGACCATGATCAGGATCTGGTGTAGATGTCCACTAACTTTGCTAGGTCCAAAGTTAGTGGACATCTTCTCTATATCAACCAGTGGAACTGGGGGTATGTACCTACCCAGAGGGTTGTATACTATGTATATAAAAGTATGTACTAGTCCTAGGCTCCACTGGACCATGGTCAGGATCTGGTGTAGATGTCCACTAACTTTCAGGGAACCAAAGTTAGTGGACATTATACCTATATCAACTGGAGCAACTGGAGGTATATATCCACCCAGAGGGTCCATATACTATGTACATAAGAGTATGTAAAACATAATAGGACTTGGTCTATTTTTCTGAAAGATTTACACATAATCAGATGCTCTAAATGTCAGTGATGTCCACTAACTTGATGCATTTATCAATCTCAGTGATGTCCACTAACTCCCGAGTCGGTGCACATCAATTGCTTAATAACATGGGCAATACTGTAGCAAATAGGATGGGGTTTGTGGTATCCTTAATAGCACATATGCCCGAAGTTGTCTATCAATTTTGAGGCAATTCTGAGAGATTCATGAAAATTGGGGTGAACGAAATACACTATTGTAATCTATGTTCTAGTTCCAGGTAAAAACTGCACCTATTTTCTTAACAAAGTTAAAATTGATACACAAGTATATAGGATGCTTAGAGAATCAAGTTTCAGAGTTCAGATTATATTTGTGGTGATTAGTCATGCACTGATACTAAAGTGATGTCCACTAACTTTCCGAAATTGGTGTACATTGATTGCTCAACTGCAAGTCCAATACAGACTCAAATAAGATGAGGCTTGCTTTATGTATACTTGAAGATCTGCCCATGCTACCTACTCTTCTACTTTCATGAGACTTCAAGAGGTTTGTGAATATCATCCAAAATATACTCTGGGACTTGACATTCCAGTATCAGGTAATATGCTAAACTTATCTTGTGAATAAAGTGGAAATCAAGACTGGTATATCACTCTATATATATAGTAGATAGACCATGTGGGTGGGCACATACTGTCAGGGGAACCCCCGCTTCGGCCTCCTTCGGACCCTCCGAACGCATCCGAGGCGCATCCGACCGGCGCCCCCTCGGACGCTCCGACCCACCCCGACCATCGTCCACGGCCTCCTTCGCCCGCACAATCACCGATCCGTCAAGACCCTCCCAACGATCACCTTGGGACAGAGCCTGCGACGCCGCTCAGGCCTTCTGCGCTCTACGTCGGCAGTTACGGACGACCAGTATATAGTTGGCGCCCTAGCAGGCGGACCCTTAGAGTTTCTTCTCTTTGGATCCTCCCCTGCTAGGTCGGTCCCTCCGTGTATTTCCCGTAGCTTTTTATTCACGCTTTGGATCCTCCCCTGCTAGGCTTTCGTCGGAGTCTCCAGGGTTGCCCTTACAGCAGAAGAAACTCTCTACGGGATTAACCGGTCAAGATTGCCAGGTTTGGTGCTGACTCAGGCTCGGAGTACGAGTCCGTACCCCCCTCGTCACCGCCCCTGCCACTTGACCCCTCCTCCTCTGCTCTTGTCGTCTTTACGCCCGCTATGTCTACCGGAGCTGCTCCGGACGCTGACGCGCATGGACGCACTTGAGGCGAAACTAGACAACCTCACCAATCTCCTCACCCACCTTGCTTCCCAGGCTTCCGCTGCCGCACCACCTCCGGCAGCTCCCGAACCGCCCGGCATCTCCGAATGCCCCCGACGCGGATGCGTTATTTGGTGACATTACTGTCGCCTCAAAACTGGTCTTACGACCAAACCCCCCGTTTGCGTTTAACGGAGATCAAACGCGGCCGCGCCTTCCTATACGCGGTCAAAACCTACGCCGGCTTGCCCGGAGGCCTTCGTAGTTAACGGAGAGCCGAGCGAAGAAAAGGCCGTCCGCTACGCCATGTCCTATATGGCGGAGGGACCTGCTCAGCAATGGGCAGAGCGTCATGGGAGCAAAAACCCCTTCCCCTTCCCTCGGTGGAGCCAGTTCCTCTCCGAGTTTCGCCTTCGGTTCGTCGAGGAGAACGAACAGGACCTCGCTCGCTAAGTTGGAAAGCGCGGGTTATCACATGGGAACGCGGGATGTCTACGGATATACCGACGACTTCGAGGACTTGATGGACCTCGCTGGCTTCAAGACGCGTTGGTTAAGGTAACCAAGTACCGCCACGGACTTGACCCCTTGATCAACAACGGCATCACCTCTTCGAACGACCCCCCAGACCTCCGTGACTATCTGGGCTGGCGCACTCGGGCTTTCCGACAATATGAAGCCCTGGTGCGGCGAAGCTCATTAAGGGAACGGCTACCCCGCGGACCGCCGGGAGCTCGCGCGGCGCCTTCCCCATCACTCGTTCGGCAACTCCGTTCCCCATCCGCCCGGTGGCCGCACCTGCGCCACCCGGCCCGCGCCCCGTCCCGGTACCTCCGGCTCCCGTCCCTATGGAGTTGGATCGTACTAGGGCTCGGGCGCCCCTCGTCGAGCCTGCTTCAGGTGCGGCGACCCCAATCACTTGGCTCGGGACTGTCCGCTCCCCGCCGATGTTCGCCATATGGACATCCTCGACGAGGTGATCCAGCAACTTGGCGATGAGATGCTGGGAGAGCTACTTGCGCGGTTGTCCGACACCGCGGCCTTAGCAGAAGCGCATTCGGAGGCTCCGGCAGAGGATTTTGTCCCCGCGACGAGTGACTGGTGTGCCCTCGTTCGCGTCCATAAATCGTTTCACTTGTTTGTATGATGAATCAACTCCCTTGCCTTACAACGAGCCTGAAACGAAAGACGCACCCCCTGCCCCCTCCGAAGCCCCCGTTCGGATTCGCCGACTTGCCTGGGAGAAAAAGCTACCTGGCAGTTATACCATCTCTGCCGCTCCTGGCGTTAACTCGCTGCACCTCCCCCTTGAACTTGAGTCCACTGCGAACGCGCTCAAGCTCTCCCTCTCGGGTCTGGTCGACTGCGGAGCCACTTCGGACTTTATCGACACAGAATACGTCAACCGAAACAACGTGCCAGTCCGAAATCTCTCAGTACCCATACCGGTCTACAATGTCGACGGCACCCCCAATGATGCTGGGTCTATTCGCCAAATCGCGGACCTGGTCCTACGATACAACGGACACTCCGAACGCGTTCAGCTGGCTGTAACCCACCTTGGGAAACAGGACTTGATACTCGGGTACTCCTGGCTCAAAAAAGCATAACCCCGAGATCAACTGGGAAACAAAGGAGGTGAAAATGAGCCGCTGCCCCGAAGCTGCTCCACCTGCCGCGACGAGGAACGGACCGAGCGCGCTGAGGTTCGCCGCCTCCGACTCCTTAAATCGCTTACTTGCGGGCGCCTTCCCCACCGTTTGCGCTATCGATATCGCTGGCCCAGACGATGCCGACGACGAACTCGGAGCTCCTTCGGACCCTCCGGAGCGCTCACCAGACCTTGACGACGACGAGCATCTTGAAGACGGCGACCGCATCTTCTACACCTCCTTTCGCCCAATCGAGGAGATTCGCGCTGGGAGCACCGTGTCCCAACGCCTTGCAGAGGCCTTCGCCCGTAACTCGGCCCCCCCGCCTTCGGAGATTCCGGACTGGGCCAAGGAGTTCCAAGACGTCTTTGACAAGGAGTCCTTCGACACGTTACCAGAGCGGAGGGCTTGGGACCACGCTATCGAACTCGTCCCCGACGCGAAGCCCGCTAATTGCAAGGTGTATCCGATCTCCCCCTTGAACAGCGCGAACTTGACGAGTTCATCGAGGAGGGACTTGCCACAGGCCGTATCCGCCCTTCGAAATCTCCGATGGCTTCCCCCGTCTTCTTCGTTAAGAAAAAGGACGGAGGACTTGGTTTGTCCAGGACTACCGCGCCCTCAACGCAATGACGATTAAGAACCGGTACCCCCTCCCGTTGATTAATGACCTTATCAACAGGCTTAAGGGCGCCCGTTACTTCACCAAACTCGGCGTTCGCTGGGGCTTTAATAACGTCCGGATTAAAGAAGGAGACGAGTGGAAGGCGGCCTTTCGGACCAACCGAGGGTTGTTCGAACCTTTGGTGATGTATTTTGGCCTGACGAACTCCCCGCGACTTTCCAAACGATGATGAATGACATTTTCCAGGATCTCATTCTCTCAGGAGACGTCATGATCTACCTCGACGATATCCTTATCGCGCATTCGGACCTCCGTAAGCACCGCGAGATCGTCCCTGAAGTCCTTCGGCGACTCCGAATGCACAAGCTGTACCTTCGCAAGGAGAAGTGCGACTTGAGAAATCGTCAATCGAGTACCTGGGGGTTATCATCTCTCACAACCACGTCGAAATGGATCCCGTTAAGGTTGCCGGAGTCTCCGCATGGCCTCCGCCCGAGAACAAGAAGGACGTCCAGCAGTTCCTGGGGTTTGCTAATTTCTACCGCAGGTTCATTCGGGATTTCTCGGCCCTAGCGCAACCCCTCTTGCGCTCACCAAGAAAGACCAGAAATGGGCCTGGGGAGACGCCCGAAGCCGCCGCCTTTCAAGCTATCAAAGACGCGGTCGTCTCAGAGCCCGTCTTAGCGATCCCGGACGACTCCCGGCCTTTCCGACTTGAAGCAGACAGCTCAGATTATGCGACGGGGCGGTTCTTTCACAACAATCCGCCCCGGACGGGAAGTGGCACCCTGTAGCGTTCTATTCCAAAAGCTTAAATGATGTCCAGCGCAACTACGAGATTCACGACAAGGAGATGCTCGCGATCATCCGCGCACTCGAGGAGTATCGGCATTTCCTCGAGGGCGCCGCGCATCCGGTCGAGATCTGGACTGACCATAAGAATTTGGAGTATTTCCGAAAGGCACAGCACCTTAACCGTCGGCAAGCCCGATGGTCGTTGTACCTTTCCAGGTTTGACTTTACGCTGCACCACGTCCCAGGTCGCCAGATGGGCCGTCCCGATGCTCTCTCTCGCCGGCCCGACCACGGTATCTCCGACGACAACTCGGATGTCACCCTCTTACGCCCCGAACTGTTCCACGTTCGCGCGCTTGAGGCCGTCACCGTCTCTGGGCCTGGCTCCGAACTTGTCCGCGACATCAAGGAAGCGCTATCCGGTGAGCCTGACCTAGAGGAGCCCGTCGCACTTGCGGCCCGGCAACTCTTGAAGGTCCGAGGTCAAGTTCGGGGCCCCCGCTCATCACGTTCGGACGAGTGGGCCGTCTCCGGCGACCTCCTGTACTTCCGCGGCAAGGTTGTAGTCCCTAAAGACAAGGACCTAAGGAGGCGCATCATCGAGCTCTGCCACGATACGCGAGTCGCCGGACACGCCGGGCGGTTCAAGACCTTAGAGTTGGTTTCGCGCAACTACTGGTGGCCGCAGATGTCTCGCCATATCGGACGCTACGTCGCGACCTGCGACTTATGCTGCCGCACGAAGGCCCTCCGAAGGCTTCCGCATGGAGAGCTCCATCCGACCGAAGTCCCGCCCGAACGTTGGCACACTGTCACTGTAGACTTCATTGTCGAGCTGCCCGAGGCCCATGGGTATGACGCGGTTATGGTAGTGGTCGACGCCCTCGGAAAGCGCGCCCACTTCACTGAGTGCCATACGACAATAGACGCGGTCGGAGCTGCCCGCTTGTACTATCGGAACGTCTGGAGGCACCACGGAACCCCCGAGAAGTACATTTCGGACCGTGGCTCGCAGTTCATCGCTGACTTCACGCGCGAACTCTGGCGCTTAATTGGCGTCAAACCGGCTACCTCCACGGCTTACCACCCGCAAACCGACGGACAAACCGAGCGCGTTAACCAAGAGCTCGAGCAGTACATCCGGATCTTCACCAACTACCAACAAGACGACTGGGACGAGCTTATCCCTGCCGCTGAGTTCGCCTATAACAACCACGTTCACTCCTCCACTCAACAGGTACCCTTTATGACGGACACTGGCCGGCTTCCCGAATGGGTTTCGAGCCAGGCGCCCGCTCAGAGTTGGAGTCGGTAAACGAGTTTCACGATCGGATAGCTAACGGCGTCTCCGAGGCAAAGGCCGCACTCGTTAAAGCCAAAGACGAGTATAAACGGTACTACGATCGGAAACGTTCGGACGCTCCGAATATTCAAGTTGGTGATAAGGTTTGGTTGGACGCCTCTGACATTAGAACGACTCGGCCCTCCGAGAAGTTCTCCCACAAGCGCCTTGGACCGTTCAAGGTGCTCGCAGAGGTTAGCAAAGGTGCCTACAAGCTAGACCTCCCCCGCGTTACTCCAAGCTCCACCCCGTCTTCCCCGTTGTTAAGCTCGAGCCCGCTCAGGACGACCCCCTTCGATGGACGACCCGGCTACGACGAACCGCCCCCGAACTAGAGGACGGAGTTCCCGAATGGGAAGTCGAGGAAATCTTGGATGCCAGGATAAGGTATAAGCGTCTTAACTATTTCGTCAGGTGGAAAGGCTACGATGCTTCACACGACTCGTGGGTTCGGTTCGACCGTGTCTTTGCGCCAGACAAGATTGCGGACTTCTATCGGAGATACCCGGGTAAACCACGGCACATCGCCTCAGCAACCTTCGACTCGCTGCCCTTCCGTATTATGCGTCGGGACGCCGCATTCAAAGGGGGGTGATGTCAGGGGAACCCCCGCCTGGCCTCCTTCGGACCCTCCGAACGCATCCGAGGCGCATCCGACCGGCGCCCCCTCGGACGCTCCGACCCACCCCGACCATCGTCCACGGCCTCCTTCGCCCGCACAATCACCGATCCGTCAAGACCCTCCCAACGATCACCTTGGGACAGAGCCTGCGACGCCGCTCAGGCCTTCTGCGCTCTACGTCGGCAGTTACGGACGACCAGTATATAGTTGGCGCCCTAGCAGGCGGACCCTTAGAGTTTCTTCTCTTTGGATCCTCCCCTGCTAGGTCGGTCCCTCCGTGTATTTCCCGTAGCTTTTTATTCACGCTTTGGATCCTCCCCTGCTAGGCTTTCGTCGGAGTCTCCAGGGTTGCCCTTACACATACCTTAGTTACACTGGTTAATATAGGCAAGATGTCCGCTAACTTTGATTCTCTGAAAGTTAGTGGACATCTACATCAGATCCTGGCTATGGTCCAGTGGAGTCCAGGACTGGTATATACTTCTACGTACATAGTATATGGACCCTCTGAGTGGGTATATACCCCCAGTTACACTGGTTGATATAGGTAAGACGTCCACTAACTTTGGTTCCCTGAAAGTTAGTGGACATCTGGGGAACCAAAGTTAGTGGACAGCTACACCAGATCCTGATCATAGTCCGGTGGGGTTCAGGACTAGTACATACTTCTACATAGAGGGTACATGGACCCTCTGGGTGGGTAGATACCTCCAGTTACACCAGTTGATATAGAGAAGATGTCCACTAACTTTGGACCTAGCAAAGTTAGTGGACATCTACACCAGATCCTGATCATGGTCTAGTGGAGTTTAGGACTGGTATATACTTCTATGTACATAGTACATGGACCCTCTGAGTGGCTACATACCCTCAGTTACACTAGTTGATACAGGTAAGATGTCCACTGGGAACCAAAGTTAGTGGACATCTACACCAGATCCTGATCATAGCTCAGTGGAGTCCAGGACTAGTATATACTTTTATATATGTGGTATATGGACCCTCTGGGTGGATACATACCCTCAGTTCCATTGGTTGATATAGGTAAGCTGTCCACTAACTTTGAACCTAGCAAAGTTAGTGGACATAGTGCTAGTTAGATAATATATAAATATCAATAACCATAACTACTCTAGAGAGATATATAGGGCTATACAGACTCTACATTAGTGTATATATATAGAGGTCATTCACTATGATGATGTTCACTAACTTTGGACCTAGGAAAGTTAGTGAACACCATATAAACCATACAGCTATGCTAGTGGCTAGTACACTATAGAGGTCATACAGTTTCTTAGACGTACCTTATGTATAATTCCCTGTATTAATAAGAACATTCAATAAGTCTGACTATAGACAGCAATATTATACATCATTAGCCTATATCTTATTAAGGAGTATACCTATGCATTTCATTACTTTACCATATGGACTAGAATGGTTCTCTCTACAAGTTAAATTTTTTGATCCCAGATCATCAGATCAAAAATATCATATCTTCTTTAATATTATGTATTTTCAATTTTCGCTTGTACATTTGAGATTATCTAGACAAGATGCCAAACTTTGATATTTTGATGCGCCATCAGATCGGGACAGTGGGCGGGAGGTCGGGCAATGTCGAGATCAACACTGAGAAGAGGTTTGATGAGCAGAGGAAAGGACCATTAACTTTCAGTGGACTTGGGCCCCCAGCGAGCAGCCATGTCCACTAACTTGTAGGGAATCCTAAGAGCACACCGGCCGCTGGCCTAAACCCCTCTAGTTAGAGGCTAACTCCCCGCCTCTAATTAGAGGGGTTTAGTGGGCATGACAGGTGCCCAACTGACCAATTGAAACCGGTAAAATTCACTGTAGGCAGACAGACAGAGCTATTGGATACAATTGGGAATGTAGTTGAAGATAGTAGACTAGAGACTGACAACTGTAAAGATTAGCAACACAGAATAACTAACACAGAAACTTATCTGCAGTTCATTTATGGAACTTGCACCATCCAATTGAGGAGCAAGATTTGGTGCAAAAAGTGGCTTACCCAGCTCAGTTTCTGCCTTCAAAGGTGTTTCAATTTATTCATGCTTTTCCGACACAAGAGGGATCAAGACAACTTGAGGGGTGGAATTCTACATAGAAGAATATCAGAGTTGGCAGAACAATCAAGCTTATGATCTGACAGAACCCTACTCTGTTCCAGAGTTGTAGATCAACAAACACACACTTGTGACTTGACATGTGTTGGCCACAACTGGCTGCAGTGCTTGCGCTAGGGCCAGCGTCTAGTGAGCCAGGTTTCTGGCCTTACCACAACATGAACTGGGGTCTGCAGCATGCGAGACAGTGCGCGCATTTTGAGAGGTGAGGCTTATTTGCGGATAGTAGGTGGTGCACTGGCACAAGTATCTGCATCTGCCAATACTGTACCGCACACACACACACATATACCACTGCTTATTTGTGTTTATAATTATGGGTATATGTGTGTGTGTGATACAGCATCAGCAGATGCGGATACTCACGGTGTTCATGTTACTATCCACAAATAAGCCTTACCTCTCAAAATGTGGGCTGTCTTGCATGCCGCAGACGGCAGTTCACATTGCGGAAAGGCCAGAAGCCTGGCTCACCAGACGCTGGCCTAGTGCAAGCACCGCAGCCAGTCGTGGCCAACACACATGCGCTGCCCCGTTCACTGTCGCCTTTACCCATCGCTTGGTTTCTGCCTTTAGCCCCTGCAGCAAGTTGTCGCAGTAAGCAGAGTCGATGTTCTGGAGCGAGCACAGTCGATCCAACTTGAACCCTGGCATCTCGTGGGTGAGAGCCTCGATGGCCAGCGCCAGGTCACCCATCATGGATACCGACCCTTGCGACGTAGTTTGTCCGCTTCCTGAAGGGCCTTTTATATGCGAGATGCGTGTGTGGGAGTGAAATCAGTACCGGAGGTAAGTACCGGACAGCGAGCGAACCACCAGTGGATACACACCGAGTTCCGAGTAAAGCTCCGCTACATAGTACCCGAGGATGCGACGGAATAGTCTTGTTGCATGTGTCTCTTGTATATTTTTGGTTGACTGTACTATACATGGACGACATCTTTCCCTCCCTCCCTCATGTTGATTTCTGAAGACGATCCGCTCGACCTGCACGGAAAAGTCGCTTTGGTTACTGGGGGAAAGCCTGAGTGCGTTGCACCATTGACAATGCCTATAACGAAGCTCAACCCTTGTAAGTACAGGAATCGGGTATGCGACGATCCAGATGCTTGCGCGGAAGGGCGCTAAGGTACTGTCGTCAACTGTTGAGTGGCTCTAAACATAGCATGTTGGCAGGTCTATGTGGCCGCTCCCGGGCAATCAAGGATGGGAGTGTGCATTGGCTGAAGCTCGACCTTTCGGACCCACGTTTGGCTGTGAGCGCAGCGAAGGAGCTCATGGAAAAGGAGGACTCGGAAAGACTGGATATCATTGGTGCTCTTCCATATGGTTGGCAAAACACTCATCGACAACCAAAATAGTCAACAACGCCGCTCAGTAAGCTATTCAATTCTGGCACGTTTCCGAGCCGAAAGTAACCGTATCAGTGCACTCCCTAAAGACGGCTTGCTCGATATTATGGTCATCAAATTCAGCTCCGGCAGACTCCCCTGCACACTTCTTGCGCCACCTCGAGCACTTTGAATTCGCCTCATTGGTGGCAAATGAAAAGCTGCTCTCCTTTTCTTCCGAACGGGTTGGAGTCTCTTTCGCTAAGGCGCTAGCGCTCAGGCTACCCGCTTCGTAATCAGAGTCAAGACGTTTACCAACCAATAGTTTCTTGCTCGCAACTCAACGCGATGCTGGCTGAAGCGGACTTTCCGTCGCTTGGAGCTTTCATAGTGTGGTATGTGATCACGACGGAAGACGATCATGATTTTACTTGGAGGATTCATTGCTCGAGAGCATACCACGGAAATTCCCACTGCTCGAGAACCTCGTCAACAGGCTCTGGCACCACACGTCACTCGCCGTGGAAGACTCGGATCGTTGGGATGCACGCCGCGCCGAAGTCTCCCACCTTTTCGCTAATCTTTCTGACAGGCCCGGTTCAGTGCGGAGATGAAGGAGACAGTCGCTGCACTCAACTTGAAGGTGAAGGCAGCGGCATGATTCAAGTTCAACGGCTCGCGACGCTGAAAACTCCGCCTCGCATCCAACGTCGCGTTCGCTTTGCAGAAACGAATCAGATCCGAACTGGGGGTCTGCTCGCAGCAGAGATCTGAGACATATGCAAAGTGGGCCGTCCTCTAAGATCAGGTTTTCATTTCAATGATTTCATTTACTTCAATGTAGAATAAATTCGAAGCATGTAGTAGCAAAAGTGTAGTTCTCGTAGTAGTAGTAGTAGTGTAGTAGAAATGTGAATATTGTAGCGTTATCTGTGCAAAGTCATGCCAGCTCTGCTCAAAAAGATTCTGGGAACGGAACTGACAAGCCTCATGATCATGTCACGCACCGCCATCTGTCCAAGGAGCCCGGCACTGCGAAGGAAATCAACAACACCATAGGTACTTGAATGTACAAACCTGCCTATTTTTAACAATACTCGACCACAAATGTGCTCGCTGGGCCCATCTGAGGGACACAATACCTCTGCACCCACTCGCTCTCAACGACCTGTTCTGCAGTGATCCGCGCCTGTTCATCGTAGTTGACCATGGACCTCAACAACGCCTCCAGCGCTGTTCGTTCTCCCTCATCTGGTATGAATGCAATGCGGAACTTGAGGAAGCGCGGGGCAGCGCCATTTTTGGGATGTCCGTCGTCGTTGAAAGCGTCCCTACCCGCCCAACTCGACCACAACGGCTCTGGGAGTTTACCGAGGTTCAACACCATGTCGCGTAGCATCCTGTCGTTGTCTTCGTTGAAGAACAGCCCACAATTGCCGCAAAAGAGCATATGACACAGAACAGCGAGCGCCCAAATATCGGTTTTGATGGTGGGATGCTTCGCAAAGCCGAGGAGGGCATCGGGTGGACAGAGCATGAGCGGAGAAGCGAGGCGGGGAGGGTCGGTGAGGGAGGGCATGTTCGACTCGCTAAAGTCGCAAATTTTGATGTGCGGATTATTCTCGAAGCAGCGTTTCAGTAGGGCATGGTTGTTCTGAATGCCCGGGACAAGATATCGTGGCTGGTGTGGGGAAGGGTTGATTACGCCATAGGCACACTCCTCAGGTTTCCTGATGTCCATGTCGACTTCTGCAGGAGATGTCCATGCCATTGGGAGGCGGAGGAGAATGTTTGCCGGGTGAAGATCGCCGTGGGCTACGCCGCGGCGGTGCAGATATGTGACACCCAGAGCAATTTGGCCAAATAATCGCCTGACCATGTCCGGAGGGTAACAGTCGTTGTCCCAGAAGCAGCCGATGTAAGACGCAAGAGTCGGGCCGAGCACTTCGCCGACAATGCACTGATGCCGCCCGTTTGGCCCCTCATGAACAAAATGGTCCAGCATCTGACCAACGTGGTTGCTGCCCTCCTCCTGTCCGCTGAAATTGGCTTCCAAGTGCTGGAGAACCGGGAGCTCAGTCACAGATTTCCATGCGGCTATTATCTTGAGCGACTTGTAGGTGCTTGTCTGTGTGTCAAGGACAAGCCAGATTGTCGAGGAGAGGCCGTGGCCCAGCTTGTGGACCACCTGATAGCGTCCGTCGGCAAAAGAGTCGCCGAGATGCACGGGGTGAAAGCCGTTAGGCTCGTAGTTATAAGGACTCTCGGCGTCTATGACGAATTGGAGGTCTGGAGATTCAGAGGTGCTCATGGTGGCGACATAACACTGGCAAGGCTGATGACTAAAGCATAACTCGTAAGCCGCAGACCTGTAATGCAGAACCGTTTTATTGCAAAAAGGGCACTAATACAAACAAACGCAGTCGCAGAGCACCATTGGTAACTTTACAACAATATCAACATCATGAGTCAACGAAGAGTGTCTTTTCCCGAGCTAATTCCCTTCTCTTCTCCTCTCCCACAACGGTCGGTCCACCGATTCTCAATCGGGGAGTTCATACATCGCAAGTATCGACGGTCGAGCTAGCTGATCGCGGGGCTTGAATACGCCTTCGTTCGTCGCCGTGTCGATTCTCCATCGATTCTTGCTGCTGCTGTCGCGCGTCCCAAGGGTCGGTGTGCCGATTCTCGCTTGCTCCGCGCTGAGCCTTGAACTCCTCCAACGGTCGATGGCCCGATTCTCGATTGTGGGACTGGTGACGATTCTCGCTCCAAAAATGGTGTCGTCCTCCAACGGTCGGTCTCCGGTTCTCGATTGGGGTCTCCTTGAAGGGTCGTCACTCCCGATTCTCGCTCGTCCGCTCAGTGGTCCTATGCCCGTTTGTGGGGACAATGCGGGCCACAGTGTTGATGGGTTTGATTCTTGGGTTCTCGATTCCAAAGAGCGTCGTGTCGGTATTCCATGTAGGTGGGAGAAGAATGGAAGGCCACACTTCGTCTTGGTACAGTTCCGAAAGCACAAGCCCGAGCTTGGGCAGGTAACCAGGCCACGAGTTGGAGACATGAATGAGAGTAGTCGGGCGTCCCCAACGTCCTCCATCCTTGCCACCATTGAATCTAATCGTGTTCGTGGAACGGCTTGGTAACCTGCCGAATCTGGATGCGGAGCACTGATAGCATTTCGTCAACAATACCGCCTTTTCGAAGAAATGCAAATAGCACGTACATCTTCGCTGACGAGGGCCACTGGTTATCACAGCGCGGCTTCGTCGTACAAGCGGAATCTGTGAATTGAAATCAGGCGTGGACAGGAAGAGCACAAGACGTGACTTACTACATGATATTTCGCATAGAAAACGATGACTGGCGCCACAATGACCTGGGAATGGTGAGAATTTGGAATAGCCATTGAATCAGACTCACCAGTCGCTGTGCGAAGCAGAGGGCGTGCCAAATATCCCAGGCAATGCCTGCTCGATCAACAATGGCCACCCACAGCTCATGTTTCGCAGCTGCCAACTCGAGAGACTGGGCTGTTTGCCATATTTGGAACCCTCTGGTTGCATGGAGCAGTTCAGGCGGGGGATTCACGAGTGCGAACTGAGAAAGAACGAAACGCAACAGACGCTGCCCAAACGCCATAAGTGAATGATCCATCGAGTATACCACAGACACGAGGACGAGCGTCACAGAGCACAGAAGCCAGATGAATCCACGATAGAGTAGGCTGATGATGATGTTCAGGATGAGCGCATCCCAGTTGTAGAGAATGCGTAGGGCAAAGACCGGAATATGTGTAACAACATACGAGGCAGAAGCGATGGCAAGAACTAAAGCGTGAAGGCTGGCTGGGCCTGTGATCATCTGAAAAAATAGAGCATAAGCGAAACCCTACCTAATGAAGAAACAGTACACACAGCAATATCACTTGTTGTCCATGTGCTTGGGAAAGGTTGGAACACACCCAGTCGCCCAAAACTCGTAGAAATGTTGCGGATTGGCTGTGTACTATCCACATAACACATCAGCCACATCAAGCGACGGTACGACGAGGCATCAAACAACGCGGGCAAGACCAGGGCCGCAAGAATGAAAAGAATCAAGGAAGGCTGGATCTTTTGGAAGATCCTTGACCCACGAATGAGTAGAGGAGCAGCCGTCAGCCAGCACGCATGGCTCAGCACCGCAAACCCTATCATGCGAACATAGCCCAAACCATGAAGGAGAATATGGGCGTAGAAGAAAACAAAGCCGCTTAGACCAGCCGGCCAGGCACGAGTGGCAGCATATTCAGCCACGAGGAAGGCATTTCCTAGCACGGATAGAGGCGAAATGCAGGCCCAGATGCCACTCCCAAACACAGTGGCAACGATGGCCACCCACAATAAGCAAAACACAGAAACTGTATTGCAACACCTTCTCAAAGCCAGGACTGGAATGCAGATGGCTGTGAGGAAGGCAAATGAAAGGGCAAACAGACTGGGGAGGGAAGGAGTCTGGATGAAGAGGGAGGTGGCGGATGGAGGTAAGACGACGTTCGTTGTCGGGGTTGAAACAAGCTTCGAGGAAGCAAGGCCGAGCGGAATGAAAGACTTGGTACCGAGCGCAGCGAAGGACCCAATGATTGTCGAGAACATGGAGGGCAAAGGTCGAAAGACAAGATCTCACTGTCACCACCGTCACACTCCCTACAACATCACAATGATCACCGAGAGAAATGGCGTGCTGAATCTACCGAAGCCCAAGGCGTCTCTGCCCCCCAGCGGGATCGTGGTCGTCCATCCCGCGTACCCAAGGCTTCGTGCCATTATCACTATTCTATGCTTCGCTGCAGCAGACGACCCACCCGGCACCCCGCCTTACGCCTACTACAACATGGTCCTCGACCTGGTCAGCGTGATTGCGTGCAATGCTTCTGGGCTTCTGCGCCGTGTTACCAATCATCCCTCCAACAAACTCCTTGAAGAAGTTGACCTCGAACCCACACAACCACGCCCAGACGGAGCTGTCATTCAAGCCGGTGCCTTCTACGCCTTCGTTATCGAGTCAAAGCCACTAAGTTACCGGTATAACGCCGTCCGTTAGCGCAGATACTGCGTGACTGAACCCCCCCAGCTAGCTATCCACTGAGAAGAAATTTCCTTTCGTGGCACCCACCGGTCCATCTACCGCCACACTGGCCATCTCGAAATGCACCTTTTGACTTTTTGTGCCGCCCCAATCGCCACAAGTTTTCGCTAAAATGTCCCAGTGTGGAATCTCTGATGCAAGACCAGCAAGACAATGGTTGCGTTGTCACGAAGAGGAGCGACCGCAATGCCCTGCAACCGGCGCACATCGTCCCTCATGATCCCGACACTAAGATCTGGGTATGTTCAATATTGTTCCTTATGCGGCTGTCTCATACTTCGCAAGTGGAAGAAACACGCATTGGCGACTGTGGACGATTCGAGAATCGACGGACCGGCCAATATCATTCTACTTGTCGACCACCTCTATGGCCAGGGACTCGATGCAGGCGAATTTTGCTTCTTCCCTGCCCCTGGGTCCACACAGTTTCTCACTATCTTCACCGGGGGTTGTTTGGCTGAGGATGCACTACAATTCAACTTCTCCTGTGCTGACATTCCACCTCGGACACCAACACGGCTCCTATTCTTTGCCTTCGCACGAACGGCATTCATGCTAGCCCACACACATCTGCACGATAGCCTTGTCTTTAAATTCCGGGGCCCTGACAAAG
This sequence comes from Mycena indigotica, assembly GCF_014461135.1. Taxonomy (NCBI): domain Eukaryota; kingdom Fungi; phylum Basidiomycota; class Agaricomycetes; order Agaricales; family Mycenaceae; genus Mycena; species Mycena indigotica. The sequence continues at coordinate 534,182 of NW_023503005.1, forward strand.
ACGACGAGGGCAATGCGTGGGTAGATGCGAGTGAGAATATGCAAGATGACGAGGACAAGAACAATGGCGGTGGCTATAATGAAGCTGGAAATAACGAAGATGGGAGCAATGAAGAGGGCCGAGGCAATGGTGGCGACAAAGACACGACCATCTTCCTTACCATCTGCGGCAACAACTGGGAGGTGGTGATATTCAGATGGGTGATGTGACTTGGCTTGAGGAGTGTGCATCGGCGGGGAGAGGACCGGTTGGCTTGGTCTACTCGACAGTAGTCCCTCACAAGGCGAGAATTGGAGGCGACAGGATCGAGAAGGAGAATGTGGCGGTTCTTCGAAAAGCCGATGGAGGAAACGCTTTGCAGAAGGGTCTAAGGGTCGCAGCTTTCGTCTAGTCAGCCTTGGCGAAAGTCACGGTATATGTGTATTGTATTCCTACTGTGCTTGTAGGTACTAGGTGTAGAGTAAGACTCGTCATATATTTGTACCAATTGATGGCTTGGATGCAATCAACCAACTCGAAGTCTTCACAAGCCACTCCACCGGTCTCAAGCGGTCCTCACCCAGGCACACAGGCTGTCAACGAAGAGCACGATGGACGGCATCTTTCCCTCCCTCCCTCATGTCGATTTCTGAAGACGATCTGCTCGACCTGCACGGAAAAGTTGCTTTGGTTACTGGGGGAAAGTGCGTTGCACCATTGACAATGCCTATAACGAAGCTCAATCCAGTTTTAGTACAGGAATCGGGTATGCGACGATCCAGATGCTTGCGCGGAAGGGCGCTAAGGTACTGTCGTCAACTATTGTTGAATGGCTCTAAACATAGCATGTTGGCAGGTCTATATGGCCGCTCGAGACGAAGGCCGGGCAATCGAGGCCATAAAGAAGCTGGAGGCGGAGAACATCAACGATGGGAGTGTGCATTGGCTGAAACTCGACCTTTCGGACCCACGTTTGACCGTGGGCGCAGCGAAAGAGCTCATGGAGAAGGAGGAAAGGCTGGATATCATTGGTGCGTTGCTCTTCCATATGGTTGGCAAAACGCTCATCGAAAACTTGAAATAGTCAACAACGCTGCTCGGTACATAAGCTATCCTGGCACATTTCTGAGCCGAAACTAACCGCCTCAGAGCACTCCCTGGGCCATACCAGCTGAATAAGGACGGCCTGCTCGATATTATGGTCACCAAGTGCGTCTGCACCGTCATTACTTCCTATCTCAACATGCTCTAGCCATATTTCACACTTTGCCTTGACGCAAACCCTCCTACCCTTATTAGAAGAAACTTCAAAGAGAGACGGCGCAGATGTCAGGATTGTGAACGTGCGTCGTGGCCCAAATCATTATTCTACTCAACTCAAATTGGCCACAGGTCTCGTCTTCTGCTCATGGAATGGTACAACCCTCTTCATTCACATCTTTGGACACGTTCAACAAGGACTATGGGATCTCGGTCACCAACTCGTTGCGAACATATGGTGAGTTTGTCGAATAACCAACTCGATTTATTCTGATTCTGCAGGCAACTCGAAACTTGCCAATGTCCTCTACATGAAGGAGCTGCAGCGCCGCTTAAAGGAAAAGTCGATTGCTATTACCTGCATATCGGCCCACCCTGGAGCCATACGCACAATTGGGTCAGACGGCTTCAGCGAGCTAATTCCAATCATCGGCGGACTGCTCAAGAGATTTTACTTCAAGCCACCACGGATGGGAGCGATGACGGTTGCGTTTGCAGCGGCTGGGGCGAAAGTGGCTGAAGAGAGGTCGAAATATGAAGGCGCTTACCTCGTTCCGATCGCGAAACTTGCCACACCGTCGCCCTCAGCTCAAGACCAGCGCCTACAAAGAGAGCTTTTCGAGGCGACAGAGAAGATTATCGCCGATTTGTCGTCGTAACATGCAATTTTTATTCGTGCTCGGGCCATTGGTCCGTTGTTCACATCATTCACGCCGCGCATCAAGTCAGCATCGGGACAGCCTGAGAGGAGACCAACAATGAATATAAGAGCGAAGCATCAAATTACACAGTCTCCAGATGTCTCAATCCTCTTCCTATATCGGCGCCGCGGTTGTCGTCTCGCTTTGGCTTTGTTCGCGGTACTTTGCATCATCCCACAACAAAGTCACCACCACCAAACTCAATGGGCCTTCGAGCTCCAACTGGCTTCTCGGTCTTTCGCGTTTGATCAGTCAGTCTCCCGACGTTGGTGCCGTTTACGAGGAATGGGCTGCGCAGTATGGCTCCGTCTTTCAGTTCCCCTTCACATTCGGTGAAAAGAAGATTGTCCTCACCGACCCGAAAGCGTTGGTTCACTTCTACACCTCCGAGCGCTCTATTTACGTGAAGACGGAGAACGACCGGTATTTCATTGGGAAAATCGTATGTCTGTTTCAAGCTGGTGTTATTCATGCGTTTTTCAAGCTGCAATCTAGTTTGGACGGGGAGTTCTGTGGGCGGAAGGAGAGATGCACAAAAGGTCTGTCGGCCCTCTTACGTGCTGCATATTACGAGCCGCTCATACTCCGTGTGAAGACAGCGCAAAGCACTCACACCGGCATTCAGCAATGCAGCCATCCGGCGGTTGACTGCTGTCTTCTATGATTCAGCCTACAAGGTGCGTGTCGCGTCTGCCATTTGCGACCAATCACAAACAGCATTTCGGCAGGTCAAGTCGTTGTGGGACGCCACCCTAGAGGCCTCTCCAGAGTCGAGCGCGGTGATTGATGTCCAGGATTGGTTCGCTAGTTTATCTCGCTGCTTTCCCACGCTCACGTCATCAGGATGAATCGTGTCGCGTGAGCCCAACATCTCTGCAATCTCCAATCGAGCCGAAGCTGATCTCGACAATCGCATTTTTAGGCTGGATTCCGTACGCAGCCCTCAGTCCCCTTTTAGACCCTGCTGATCCGTTGTGCAGATCGGTATTGCTGGCTTCTCGCACGATTTTGAGTACATCGCGGGCCAGTCATCGCCGGTAACGCGCGCATTCGAATCCTTCCAGACTATGCCGACGTCGTTCCTCTCGGACATGGTCTTCATTCTCAGCATGAAGTTTCCGTTCATATTGAGTCTTCCGACGGAGCGCATGCGGCTCTTTTGGGAGCTCAACCGGAGCGTCACCGTCATCGCCCAGAAGTTGCTTGCCAGTACGAGGCGGGAGAAAGAGAGCAATGTTGCAGAAGAGTTCACGGACAAGTCGGTCATCGGTTTATTGCGTGAGTTGCGTATCCGTAGAAGGAAATGTGTACTGATTTGTTCCTCAGTCAAATCGGAGATGGCTGCCGGTCAGCTGCATATGACGCAGGAGGAAATTGTGGCACAGGTGAGTCTCTCCCATCCAATAAGTGTCGTGATAAATCAATATTCAAAACAGATGGTGCGTGAAGTTCTGGTGTTTAGCCTTGTCTTATTTGTTCTGCAAAGAACGTTCTTCTGTTAGCAGGTGATGCTCTCCCTTCCTGTACACATCGGTATGTTAACTTGTCACTACAGGCTATGAAACGACTTCAGGTACGTCTGCATGTCGCTACTCTATCACTCTTTCTGATAGTCGTTTCTAGTCAGCCTTACGGTATGCCGACTCTTATTGATTCCATTGTGCCTATACCTTTGCACAGTGGGCCCTTATTGAGCTGTGCAAACACACGGATATTCAAGACAAGCTTCGCAAGGAATTGTCGCGCTTCAACACCAGCGACCCCACGTGGGACCAGCTCATGTCTTCCGAACTGCCATATCTCGATGCTGTGGTGCAAGAGACCCTTCGCCTTCATCCATCTGTCGTTGAGACTCTTCGTGTGGTAAGCTGTTTTTTGGACTCGTTTCCTATCACTCGTCAACTGTTTCATCAGGCTTCCTGTGACGATGTCATCCCGCTGAGTACACCTATTGTCGATGCGGCGGGCAACACCGTAGCGAGTATCACCGTCGCGAAGGGCACCCCCATTCTTGCTCCGATTCGCTCGGTCAATCGCTCTGAAGCTCTGTGGGGTAAAGACGCGAAGGAGTTCATTCCAGAACGGTGGTTCTCAAATATCGATGTACCTGCGAAAGAACTGCAAGGGTATCGCCATTTGCTGACGTTCCATGATGGGCCGAGAACCTGTTTGGGCAAAGCATTTGCATTGGGTATGTGTTATCGTGTTGCTGGGACAAGTTAAAGCTAAACGAACGGTCTGATAGCTGAATTCAAGGCTTGTCTTCCCCCATTTATGTGTGTGTTTATTGCTAATTTTTGTGCGCAGTCGGTTCTTTCGGTTCTGGTCCGTAACTACGTCTTCGAGTTCGAGTCTCCGGATGTTGTGATTGAGAACCACGTCGCGATTGTCCCGCGTCCGAGGATTGCAGGGGAAACTGGAACGAGGGTGCCTCTTCGGGTGAAGAGAGCGGAGTAAGACTCAGGCTGGATGATATGGCATACCCTTTTGTCTACCACCCACGAGGAAATCGATCGAATGCGTTCTACCAATCGCTGCACTGTCCGTTGCACTGCCAAAATGTCGGACCACTAACCGAGACCTATATATAGCAGCTTATAGCAGTGACCGAGCTCTCTTTTCCCCCAAACTTCTATAACCGTTATTCGATGCCACAACTCGCTCCCTTCCTCTCCCTGGCCGATGCCGCGGTCTTCCCAGGCTTCCTAGACGTGGGCAACGGTCAACAGGTCCCACACCTTGATGCACGCATGACCACGAGCAGTTTCGACAACGAGTCTTGGGACCCAATAGTCATTCGCCTTTTTATCGCGATGATTCGTGCGTATGCAACCAAGAAGCAGCTTCCCCAACTGACAACTTCCGTCTTCTCTCAAGTGTTTAGCGCTATCCTCCAGCTCGTGGTTATCGTCGTTGGCGCCGCATTCGAGGGTCAGCCTACTAACCGTCGCCGCCTCAGACGCCAGTACAATCTCCCCGCTTCGGTATCGTCTGGACTACAGGTCATGAGCGCATCGGTTTCACAATGGCGTTATCGAGCTCCTCCCCCAGCTATCGAAATCACTCTTCCCATCCATATAACACGGGCACAACGTGAAGCTCAAGTTGAAACCAACGACTTGGGGATTTCAAACGGACTTCATAACCCATCTGAAGATGTCCCATTCGACGATAACGCTCCCCCCACCGCGCTCGACCCGAATTTCAGGGAGGCGGCGGTTTCCGCAGCTGCTGTCACGGTGTTCGGCGGTGGCGACGGCGACGGCGGCTCGGGCCGGACCGAAAATCACCCCCCAGGAGAAGCAGATTTGTCGGATATGCAGGCTACCGAAGTGGACTGGGAGGAAGAATATGACCGCGAGACGCTCTATCCGATCTCCATGCACTCCAGCACGTCCACTTTCTGCCCGGTTACTTCTCGGTTTCCCGTTCCTAGAGCTTGATCGGTGTTTCCTTGTCTGGTCTTCTGGCTCCGTATACCTTTGGCCCACTCCTCACCGTATACCACTTTCTTTGGCCCACACGGACACTCATCGGTATCCAACAATCGCATACTAATGACTTTACACAAAAACTGTATGAATTAAGTACTTACTTGACCCAGAGACTACGTAGAATCTGGATCTGTCCATGTATTTTTTAGATATCTTATGGGTACTTATGCCTTGAATTTCCGGGCTCGTCTTCCCGGCGCTTGTCTTAATTTTTTTGCTCATTTTCGAGCTCCAGTAGGTGCATTCAAAGGCCGAGGTTATCGGATCTATCGGTCACATCGGGGATCAGGCCATCATGATGTCAACGTCTTCACAGCTCTTCCCGACGACGAGCAGACAACGAGGAAATTCACGGCCACTCTGGGAACTGGGGCTCTTGTCGTGCTCCTTCTGTGCCTTGCAGGTCAAGGTGCGTATAGGTCTTCTCTCTCTCTAACCAAGTTGCTGAGCCATGAATGATCTCATAGAGATGCAGTGTTTAAATCCAAGTTGCAATGGTCATCTGGCGGTGGCCACTTGGATTATGAGCTCGACGGGCCTCATAGATCGTTTCCTGCCCCGCGCCTCAACTAGGAACAACGGACAAGGAGTAGTGAGTCGCATCATGCATCTAGTGGTATAAGCCCATAACGCGCTACTTCGAGACCTCCACTCGAACTGCTCTAGAGTACTTTCGATGGCCAGCTGGGGTACCCAATCCAGAATGCCGCACTATCCCAAAGAAGACTTAGCTTCATTGAATCGGTGGGAGGGATCAGTCGCGGAGATTGAACCTGGGCTGATTTCTCCATAACAGCTACTGCACCAAATCGACAGCGGCGTTGATTCTGATATGGACTGTTTACCCGTAATGCTGGGAGCTGTTCCTTTATACTCGGCCCGACTCCGAGCTTAGCTGGCTGTTGTGCTCAGGCTGTTCTCTCAACTATAAGTTTTGGTGAGCCTTCCGCGTTTGCCTGTCTCAAAATAAGAGTTGTTCAGGCTTTGTGCGGGAATGAACCTGCTATGAAAGGGTCGCCACGGATGCCAAGAACAAATATAGTCCACCATTCAGGAAGTTGCTGTCAGGAGAACGAGTTGCGAGGTAAAGATAGACCCACCGCTTTCGTACTACCTCGACGTATAAGCTTAGGCAGGCGCCTCTTCGTTCCTGCTTTCCCTCACACCATCCAATGGTCTCGGCGTTTCCGTGCGTGAATCCTGACCCAACATTGCGCTGATCTATATGTCGAAGATAGCGGCTGGACAACGTGGAACACACTCGCAGCTACTCCATATTACACCCGTTTTTCGCCCGTTCTCAGCCAGAACGAAGGGGAAGAGGGAAGCGCGGCTGTCCGACTCGAACCTCCCAACCGACCGCTGTTGGTCGTTGATGATGTCCGGCTGTGTACCCTGGCAGAGAAGGGCGTACAATCAACATATTCTTCAGACGAGATCCACGTGCTCCAATCTGGTATTTCTCTCCTCGTCTTCCACTCGTCACAGACGGCCTTTTACTGGAATCGACCTCGCGAGAGTGCAAGGAAAAAACGGACGTTGTATTGGCGGTACATTGCGACCCACAATGCACACCCAGCACGCATTTTTTCCGAGAAGCTCCCGCAGACTTGGAAGCTTGCCTCGGTGTACCTCAAGTGGTGCTCTTTAGGTGCTAAATTTTCCCTTCGTCCCGTCATTGCTGACAAATTACGTCAAGGAGCGCTAACTTCATTGAACTCCAAAGTCAAGATACCGTATTCACTCAGGCATAGCCAAGAACTCACCAGCCTGCTTGATTCTCTTGGAGAGCCGCGGCCTTCATCGCAAATGCACTCGGATTGGGAGCGACTGGCTGAGGACACGAGGGACCCGATCGCGGAGAGCAGTCTGCGGTTGTGGAATCAACAGTCGCCAGGAATAGAAAGAAGCGCGGAAGAGACGGGCGAGGACATCATCCTCGCGGAGAACGCTGATGAGGAGACGCGCAAACTGCAGATTTCCATCATTGCTAGCGTGCTCGTCGAGAAATGTATGCCCCACTCGATTCTTGTCGCAGTCGGCTCATAAGCTACCCCAAGATACCCACCAGGCCGCCGAAGAGACTATTTCGGAAGCGTATTCATCGCCTGCAAGATCGAAAGTCATGAATGGGCTTTTTTGGACCTTAAATTATCTTACTCTGGGGGCATTCCTCCGATATCACCATCGACTGGCAGAAGTGCGGTCAGCTATAATCACGGACGAACAGTGGCGGAGTCATATCTTACAACTGGTCAAGGAGTGGGAGGAGTTCAATCTCATCGTGAGTTTCTAAGTTCCGTGTTTTACTGCCAAGCACAACCTCATCAGTTTGTCGCAGTCCACGGTGCTACTTTCGTGAGTCGCAACAACCCACCAAGTCCATTCAACTGACACGCTGTAGAGCATCAGCGGGAATTCTCGCGCTTCCTAGCGTTCAAGGGGTCCCAAGAACCGCAATATTAATATCAATTCTTGGCTCATTCGCAAGTGTCACAAGCGGGTTATACTGCATTTCCATGTACCAGGTCCGCACCAAGGACGAGCGCTCAAACGAGCGCACTAATGACATGGACAAGGTACGTGGTAAAACATTCAGTTCCTTCAAAAAAGTTGACCATTCTAGTTCAACTACAGCGAATACACCTCCGACAACAAGACTGTTTCGCTCGTGCTTGGTCTACCCATGGCATTCCTCGTCTGGGCGCTTGTCGCCTTCACCGTTGGCATCTTGTCGTACAACGTCGTCGCCACCAAAACGGCCGGGCGTGTTTCGGATGTCGCCTATGCAGTTATAGCGGTCGCGATCGTGATGCTGATCCTGCTTGTACTCGCATTGTACAGCCTTTCGAGCCTGTGGGGCGTTATTGATGGGCATTCTCGTGCTCGAAGGTTTTTCCGATTTGTGTTGGGGAGGCGGGCAGGCAAAGGGGGAGCGGGCAAGCTGGATGAGTCGAGTAGGGAAGGTCTGGAGATAGTGAGGGCGGTTTCGCCGAAAGTCAGGGTTCCTGTTTGATGTGGGCGAGGGACTATATTGCTATTCGCTTTCGTTTTGCTTTCGTTTTTCGTTCTGCTTTCGTTACCAGAGCATTAAAATCGATGTGCTCAAGCCGCTGACATGAAATAGAGATTAATCTTATTAAGTTTCTCCAGTTACCAAATCCAGAAGGTATACTAGTAGTAGTAGGGAAGAAGAGTGTACATGGCTGAAAAAAATCAACGACTACTCATGCGAGAGATTTGATTGTCTGAATGAGAGCCCAAACTGCTATACCCAGTGCTGGATGCTGGTGGCTGGTCAGCGGAGAAGTCGCGACCAGGGACGAAAATCTGGTGGTGGAAAGTTTGCAGTCGCGGGTCATTAGAAGGGAGCGTTGCCACGCCGTGTGCCGTCCAGCCATCCAGGGACAGCCATTCCTCCGTGTTGGGCGAAATAAGGGACATGACTGATGCTCTGGTGATTTGTGAGTCAGAAGTCTCGCTTTTACCAAGTGAAAAGAAGGTAGTTTACTTGTGCCGTGGAAGGGGAATAACCTCATCGGTGCTCCTCAGGTTGCCCAGCAGCGTTGCGAGGATGAATGTCTTCCCCCCATCTTTCTCCACCAAATAGAGGTCTGAATCCGAGCCATCATTTGCAGGCCCGCCATCCCACTGGACGTAGACGTGGGAGTCGGAGCGGCGGGCAAGGGCTATTTGCGAGACGACGAAGGTCCGCGTGACCTGGGCATGGGAGGTTGAGGTGTATAACAGCGGCAGTTTATCTGGCTTCAAAGCACGGCCACTCGGGACACACCAATACCTGATGAGAATGTCTAGGTGCCCCAGCGAATCTCGTATTCAACTAAATCAAAAGTCTTGCACTCAGAATAAAGCCATACCTGGCACAAAATGAATAATGCGACGAAGACCAGACGGCTGCCGGATCGTCCGAAATTTGAGGGGTCCATAGATTGAGCTGAAACGCTGTTCGTCCATTTCTGCCACTGCGATATTCTCGTCGACATAGTTCTGTTGCGCGGGTAATCAGACAACAACTCAAATTGTGTATATTATACTCGTCAGACCTTGAAGAAGCGCATCAGCTTTGAAAGCGAATTAAAGGGGATGGTGGTGTCGATGGTGGATCCATTCGAGTTCGAGTCTGGTTCGCTGGGAAACGTGGCGAGACTAATGATCTCTGTATCTTCACTGGCAGAGCTCAAAAACTTGTCGAGAAGTTTGCCGCATACGATATATTGAGCGATCTGACGGACTTGTGCGTTATTGGGAAGCGATGCGGAGTTGGCAATGGTGACAATCTCTGGCTTAATGAAACAAGTTAAGTTGCCTCTGAAAAAGCTCGTAGTCGCGTACAATTAGTTTGAGCATAGTCTTCATGGGAGACCGTCCCCGAACTTTGGCAAGGTATCCAGACTGCGACTGGAAATCGGTAATCGCTCTTTTGATTTTCTGGTTGGTCTCAGCTACGTCTTTCTGGCGGGCTTCTGCAATAAGTTGAGATAGCTTCGCGTGCGAGAGCGAGTTTCGTAGTTGGCTGCCTGGGCCATCATTAATGCCTGTGCGACCGCGAGAGACTGGACTCACCAAGCAGCTCTAGGATAATTTGGAGCTCCTTCTGACTTTCTGCGTACTTGTACCACGCTGCAAGATGCCCGCAATAAAGTGTCCGCTGTAAAATTTGCACGTTTCGCTGGCAAATCGTCAACTACAAGTACCTTCCACAAACCACGAGAGTTTCAAGCTTACATCTGCCTGCTCGATCTGGGCGAAGAATTCGTCTTGCTCCCAAGCCGTGAGCTCTTTTCTTTGGATTCGCGGGATTCCCTCCGTTTTTAGCTCCGTCAGCAGCTCGGACATGAGCTTGGCTTGTTTGGGGTGATAGCGGTGGATGTTCTTCACCGCATCGCACTCGGGATTTGCGAGCAGCTTGAGCAGGTCGCTGGTGGTGCGGAGCTCCTTCGCGTTGGTGACCTCGTAGGGACCGAGGTCCATCGTTTGAGAAAGGCGCTGAGACTGAAGCCGAACCCGCTGGTTATAAACGCCCGCGCGTCTGTTGCCATTCAGGAATGGGTGGCTTCTTGTCGCACAAGTGTCCAACTGCCAGATCGGTGACCAACAAGAACTGTGAGGAGCATCAAAAAATCGGATTCATTGCATGTGCTCTACCGACTCGGCCACTAACAAGCGGAATGTGGGGGGGAGATTGGAGCGGAGACTGAGCGGAGAGGGTGAAGCTCACGTCGCAGGATTCTGATCGGAGTACAGTAGTCAGACCAATCATTTAAAGTGACGGTACATGTAACTTACTACAGGAAGCAGGTCGGGTGCCAATAGCGGCCGTTAAGCGCCCAGTTCGAGTGAATGTAGTGGGGGGAATGTAAGTGATAGCTGTTGAGGTGATTTTGGAACGGGACGCCACTGGCACGTAGCCAAACAAGCCGGACTCCAAGATGTTTACTTGGGTCCACGAAGATTCAAGTTGTGGTGAACGAACTATTTCACGTTGATATTTCCTGAAGAGCAGAGCCAGGGACATGAAGCACAGACCGACAACTGTAAAGCGTTAATAATAAGCCAGGTCCACCCAAACAATAAGTTACGCGCCAAAATTGAAAATTGTAATTCTTTGTAATTTCAGTTGCTGTTAAGGTGGTGCAAAGCTGTATCCGTCAAAGTAAGATGCTCTCTATCCATAGTATATCGCCGGAGTTTCTACAGGACTTGAGAGACTTCGAACACACAGAAACTTGGAATGAGAGGTGTGTGACAGCGCCTGTGACGTTGTGTGACATCCCCCCCGATGTCACATCAACGTTCCTCGCTTGCACTCATGAACAGGTGTCAACTCTTCAATCCACAACCCCCGATTTTCGCCACTTTCCATGCCTTTTGGGATTGAAAAAGTTTTCCGTCGCAGCCAGCCTTCCGAGGGCATCTTGGACAAGCACAACGCCACTCGTAATGTTCCACAGTGGACCAAGACAGCCAACCCCGAATTCTTTCCTACTTCGTGCTCCGTCTCTGTCATTGAACCCGTCATCTCGAATACCATTGTTCTCGGCTATCTACTTCTTACTATCGTTTGCGTGTGGCTCAGTCTGGCACCGCACAACTTCAAGAGAAGGCGACGTGGGTGGAGTGTATATGCTGTCCTGGCCGTATCCGCCGTAATCAGGATGTGTCCGCTTGACTGGACTGCCCCATCCCTTTCCAGCATCCTCAGCTATGCATTTAGTGTGGTGCCCCAGCTCTGCACCCATGAACTCTTTTTCGGACTCACAAGCCATCTTTTGTGTTTCCTGTGTGCTCAACTCGTGTTCCATTTGCACCAACGACTTCCGCCCACCCATCCCGACACTGTTTTTGTACATATGTTGATCTGGGTCATCCCACTCGCCATCAATATGACCAGCGCTAATTTGAATCGGACTTTCTGGCTACTCTATCAAACGGGATGTAACATCAGGACATTACCCACCGTCAGCCAGCTTCGTTATGGCATTCTTCGTTTGCACGAACTTTGTGTCCTTCCATCAACGCTCGGTCAAGCAAATAAAACGGTATGATTACCTTGTCCGGCTCGGGAGTCCTTTAATAACACATTTGCAGATCATCCATGGGTCTCTACTCGCCAATCTTCTCATATTTGGCATCTGCCTTGCGCTCTCCAACCTTCACAGAGCAGCACGCGTAATGACCGCCGCCTACAAGTTACTTCGGCGAAATCCGACTCGTTGCTTGATCCTCTGTTCCTTCTCAACCATCGCATGGTGCCTCGTCTTTGGGGTGACTTGTGCCTTACAGTTGGCAAATGCGAGGCGTCCAAGTCATATAGCGCTGGTGAAAAGTATCCTATTTCGGCCCACATCGCACGCGCAGACAAGAGCCATCTGGAATGACATAATGGGCAGGCTAGAAGCATTCAGAATTGTGCAACGATGGGACTTGGACTACCTGATCCTGGAACGAAGGCGAGCAGTTTTGGCGTGTTTGGGCGGTTGCTATGCGGACTGGAGCACCCTAGCGTGGACACACAAACTCGTCAGTCTTTTGTCTCTCTGATAGTATTAACTAACCGGTCAGCAGATTGTAACTCTGCCGGCGGTGGTCTTCTATGGCCAAGCATATCTTGTTCGTTCTCTCTTTGGCATTGACAATTCCCCATACTTATCATCATTGTGTTGTAGCTCCCATTGATTCAGCACCGTCGCAGACGGCAGAGAGCATGTGCGTTGTTTGTTTTTCTATGGTTTGTATCCTCATTGTCTCACAGAAATCGACATGATGTAGTCTCGACGAAAACAGCAACGAACGACAGTATCATTCGGAATCGCGCAGGACCCCATTCTGCCAAGTTTTTTTGACGACGGAACGATACAGCAAATGAGCCTGTTGGGGACGCCCACTTTTTCTCAATCCAGCTGGACTCGAGCCGTCTCTGAAACTCTGGAGCAATTCCTGCTCTTTTCTGATATGCTGCGCGATTGCGTCTTTCGTCAAACAACCCATACACATCAAGAGCAACAAGTGTTTCTTTACGCCTTCCTCTCTCTCTCTCTCTCTCTTTCTTTTTGCCGTCTCTCTCTCTCTCTCTTCCAGTTTTTTTCGGTCTGGCTCAGTATGGTTGCCAGGGGTATGTTCGTCTCCAATTTGATGCTTCCGTCTCAACAATGAACCAGTGTCCATATGTCAACCGAGATGCGAGAATACCGACCAGCACCATCCTACAATCGAGAATATGCCACCAACCGTTGGAGGAGTTCAAGTCAAAGTGCGGATCGGAAAACCGACCCTTGGGAAGCGACAGCAGCAAGTTTCGATTGAGAATCGACACGGCGACGAACAAAGGCGTATTACTCATGCCCCGTACGAACTCCCCCGATTGAGAATTGGTGGACCGACCATTGTAGGAGGGAAGAGCAGGTTTGTGCTCTGTCTTGAATCGGAAAGAGCAGGTTGCACTGCTCTTTTGCGAAAATTTGACATCGACTGAGAATGAGGGTCACCAATGGTGCTCTCCGACAATCGATGTCGGTGTATAGTAGAGTTTGTCGTAGTTTTTTCTCCTTTTGGAATCAATGACCGTTCTCTGAAAACAATTGCGCTTGGAGGCGTGCGACTGGCTTGTGACTAAGTGTGTGACTCCAGCGTGTCACACGACTCTACTAGACGTCGACCCAAACAGTGAAGGCCCGACTCCCCACTCTCCCAAGCACTACTCATAGCATTAGGGATTGGAGCGGCTTCTTTAAACCAGATCGTCAAGGCAACGAGGACATGTATGATGCAGGCCACGACCGCCATACTCAGCTATCTTTTCTTCACGATGTTTGGCGTGTGGCTCAGCCTTAAACCACACAAGGGCGGGCGACGCGGCTGGAGCTTGGGTGCTGTGATTGCCACATATACCGTCATCAAGAGATTCCCAATTGAATTCGATTTCCCCTCAATTCCCCGCACGCTCAGCTCCGTGTTCAGTCTGTTCCGCGAGGACGCGTTCTCCGAGCTGCGCGAAACGGCTGGTCCAGACCCCGTACTACTGGGACTCGCGAGCCATCTCGTGTGCTTCATGGTGGCTCACTTTTCGCGCCGTGTTTATCGTTCCATGCACCTTCAATTTGATGTCCACGTATCGGTTTGGGTCATCCCCCTCGCTGTCAACCTATCGCACGCTCGTTTGAATGGGACCTTCTGGCTGCTCTATCAAGTGGGATGCGTTGGTCGATTTTTTCCTTCCGTCAGACAACTGCGTCGTGGCATTCTCTATATCGGCCAGCTCTCTATTGCGCCCACGGTCGGTGAGGCCAACGCAAAGGTAGGCGCTCCCAATCATTATGGGACACTTTTTAACAGCAGCCTACAGGTTATAGCTGGGTCGATACTGGCCAACACCATTGTATTCGGCATCGACAGCGTTGTCCGCGTGTCGCGGATATTGCCAGTCGCCTCCCCTCACCTCTTTCGTCTGTATCCGCTCGTTGAATGCATGGCCCTTTGCGCGTTTTTCACTGGCGCATGGTGTATTTTCTTTCCAGTTTTCTGCGCCATGCAGCTGTCGGTCTCGCCCCACCCAAGCCACCAAGCCCTCTTCCGGCACCTCATGTCTCGGCCAACGCTAGCGTGGCATGCGCGGACGAGAGACCTCTGGGGGCATGTCATGAGCGACCTAGATGCGTTTCAAATTGTGCAGAGATGGGACTTCGACTACCTGCTGCTGGAGCGGCGGCGCGTGTTTGCGGCGTGGCTGGAGAGTTTGCCCGTCCAATGGTCTGCTTTACCCGGGACACACAAATTGGTCGGTTCGCTGCTCCGCTGAGTGTCGCGCTAACATGATTAAAGGTCGTCATTTTACCAGCGGTGGTGTTCCATGCCACACCATACATTGTTATTCCGCCTCTTTTCGACTCCCATGATACTTAGGAACTTTTCAGATGCCCATGATCGGACACATGCCAGGGGAAAACGAGATAAAGTATGCTCGCTGACTCAACATTCGCAATAACATCAAACCCGGGCCATGGAAGTTGCCATGATGTGGTTGCGGTATCCACGAAGCAATTGCAAACGAAAGTGTTATCCGAATTTAGGGAACCCTTTCCCCAAGTTAGGCTCAGTTAGCTGGATCGAAGGCATATATTCAAAGTTTGGGGAGCAGGTTTGTGGTTCGCATCTTGCAAAGCCTTCATTTAACTCTGACTGCGTGTTTTGTAGACGTGTTTCAGAATTGTGAGATAACAAGTCCGGTTTCTGCTTCTTGTACACTGGCAACTCCGAAGTCGATGGAAGTTCAAGGGTTAGAGTCACCAATGGCACCCATGCTTGATTCAAGTTGTACTTGTCGGTGCACCAGAGTTTATCACGGTTTTGGTTCAAATACAATATATTGTGGCTGGAAACGATCTGGCTCCGATAAGCAAAAGGAGAGATCTTAAAAGAATCGCGAGTAGCAGTCGAATCTCAGCTTCCAGTCACGTGATCGCAACTTGATTAGATTAGATTAAGTATTTTATTTAAATCTATTGAGCAGAAATTTAAAGAGTGTGGTTCGTGTATGACAAGCGGCGGGCCCCCTTCTACTCCACCCTCCTCACGCGGAGCGGTATCTGTGTACCCGGTAGGCCGACGACCTTTGGCCGGAGGACAATCGCGACGTGGTTTTCGATGACAACGTTTGGATCGTCGAACTCAAAGGTGTAGTTGCGGACAAGGACGGAGAGGACGGACTGTAAGAAGGTGGTTCAGCCGGTATAATCGGGAAAAACGGAGAAGAACGAGCCTTGAATTCAGCTACAGACAATTAGTCAGCTTGACCCGTCTACCAAATGGGGTATGTGCACGTACCCAATGCGAACGCCTTGCCCAGACATATGCGCGGGCCGTCGTGGAAGGTGAGCAGGTGGCGGTGCCCCTGCAGCTCTTTCGCGGGCACGTCGATCTCGGAAAACCACCGCTCGGGGATGAACTCCTTTGCGTCTTTGCCCCACAGCGCTTCAGAGCGGTTGAGCGTCCGGATCGGCGCGAGGATGTGTGTGCCCTTGGCCACGGTGATGCTCGTTATCGTTTTACCAGACGCGTCGACGATGGGTGTGCCGAGGGGGATTACATCGTCGCATTGGGCCTGGAGAAACTTTTCAGCGAGGCTACGAGAAAAAACAAGCGGCTTACCACGCGGAGCGTCTCGATGATGGACGGGTGGACGCGGAGTGTCTCTTGCGCCACGGCGTCGAGGTAGGGCAGCTCCGTCGCTGACGTGAGCTGATCCCAAGTCGGGTCGCTGGTGTTAAAGCGCGACAGTTCTTCCCGTAGCTTGTTCTGGATTTCCGGGTGGAGCGCAAGTTCAATGAGGGCCCACTGCAAAGGGTTAGTGGAGCGCATGATCAGCTGGGGCGGCGTACCGTAAGGCTGACTGCAGCGCAGTGTTACTCAAGTCAATAATAACTTGGAGACATACCTGAGGTCGTTTCATAGCCTACAACACGGTCAGACGATCACAATTGCAACGACGGAGAGCATACCCGCTAACAGAAGCACGTTCTGATAAAAGATAAGCAAGTTCAAATGGTAAGACTAGGACGCACCATCTGCGCCAAAACCTCGTCCTGCTCCAGATGCAGCTGGCCAGTCGCCATCTCCGACTTGACTGTTGAAAAGAGTCAGCCTGCGACTACTCATGGATTGCCACGCACGCAGAAGTCCGATGACCGATTTGTCGGTAAACTCTTCGGCCACATTGCTCTCCTTCTCTTTCCGCGTGCTCTCGTATAACTTGTTGGCAATGACACTCATGCTCCGGTTGAGGTCCCAGAAGAGGCGCATCCGCTCCGTCGGGAGGCTCAGCAGGAACGGGAACTTCATGCTGACAACCGTGACTATGTCGGCGAGAAGCGAGACCGGCATCGTCGAGAACGACTCCAGCACGTCCGTGACGGGCGAGGACTTGCTCGCAAGGTACTCGAAGTCATGAGAAAAGCCAGCGATACCAATCTGTTTGACAGATTAGCACAAATTGGAAAAACTAAATGAAGGGAGATTTGCGCACGGAATCAAGTCTAGAAAGCAGGCCGTCGACATCAGCTCCGGCGCGATTGTAGCTTGGCTGCTCACGCGACACGGTTCATCCTGTGATGCTGATGTAAGCGGAGGCAAAAAAAAAAGTGAAATGGCGGACCAATTTTGTACTTCGATCACAGTGCTCGAATCTGAAGATGATTCGAGTTCCGCGTCCCAGAACGATTTGAGCTGGTGGAGTCGCGTTTGTGATTTGTCCCGAATAGCAGGCTTGACACACACCTTGTAAGCTGAATCATAGAACACGGAGGTCAGCCGCCTGATGGCTGCATTGCTGAACGCCGGCGTGAGTGCCTTGCGTTGTCTTCATAACAGAAAATCAATGACTGATGATATTTAGGGCCGGACATACCTTTTGTGCGTCTCTCCTTCCGCCCACAGAACGCCCCGCCCGAACTAAATGCACGTGAGGAGAGGCAGGTAAGCCAAGAGCACCATACCAGCTTCCCGACGAAGTACCGGTCGCCCTCCGGCCTGACATATACCGTGCGCTCGGAGGTGTAGAAGTGGACAAGCGCTTTCGGGTCGGTGAGGACAATCTTCTTGTCGCCAAATGTCACGGGAAACTGGAAGACGGCCCCAAAGCGGGAGGCCCACTCCTCGTAGAGCGCACCGACATCGGGAGATTGGCCCACAAGATGCGAAACACCCAGCAGCCAGCTGGTCCCCGCGGGCCCGTTGAGCTTGGTGGTTTTGACTTTGCTGGACGACAGGTAGCGCGAGCAGAGCCAGAGGGAGACGATTACTGCGGCGCCGATGTAGGTAGAGGATGGAGACATTATAGAGGGTTTCTGATGCTTTTGGCTCTTATAATCCAGCACGTTCTCCTCTCAGGCTGTCGGCATAGCGTATCGATGCTGACGCGCCGCGCGCCGTGGACAGTTGGGGACTGCTTGCGGGCGAGTAAGCACGGTTGATATCCGAGTGTCGAGAAGAAGAAGCCCAGCGACGATCCTTCCCGGAACCGCAGAAAGAGCTTCTATATGACGGCGTTGGTCTTCAGTCTTCAGCAGCTGCAGCTATCGCCTAATTGACACCAAGTAGCAATCGAACTGTGCACCTTCGTGTTGTGTCCTCTCTCCAGCGAAATGCCGCGGACGTAATTGTTGTGGCCCAGTTTTCGGGAGAAGATAGTTTGAGCCAATGTACCGATGATCGGCGCTGGAGCATCGAAACCGTCAGAGTCGCAGCCCCCAAGATCTATGATTGAAGGCGCCAGGCGCAAGCCAAGCCGAGTGGACTGCGAGAGGGTATGCCACATCGTGAAACCCAGCTTCCGTTGTGAATTTTGAGTGATTAAAGTGATCCGGAGGAATGTCGACAAATGACCGTACAATAGACTTGAGAGATAAATTGGAGCGGGACACGCTTGTCGACCAGAAGGAATGCGGTCATACTGGCCACCTGGGAAAGGATAACGAGGGAGGCTCTCTCCCGTCGAAGTCAACGAGCCGTGACACGTAATCCCGCCGGCACATGATCAAATCAGACGAACGTCAGCATCCCGCCACGATACGTAGCGCTGGCTGATGTCCATGGTTCAAAGGAGCTCTGCAGTTGCTCTGGAGACGACCAAAGAGTAGAGACATTGATTGTGATGACGATGAACTGATATTCTACAGCTCAGACCTTGTCGATGCATCATGTTGTCGTCTTTCCGGCTCCGAGTCGTCGGCATCGTCCTGATGAGTAGGCAACTGCAAGCAATCCATCGTCCCGATTTGGGCATTCCCCGGGTCACGCACACTCGGATGCGCCACGGCCCAATCGTGTTTTTGTTGCATAGCATGCTCGAATCCTGGGTACCACCTCTCGGCAACAAAGTACCCTCTTTTTCGCAGCGCCTCCACACGCCGCGCCAGCTCATAGTACTCCCGAAGACCCTCCTTCGTGAACACAGAGTCAAGGTCGGAGTCAGACATATCTGTGTCCAGGGCCGATTGATTTTTCTTATTCGGCCGCTCCCCCCGGGCCTGCTGAGACGTTTCCCGTTTCCGCTTGGCTGGTTTGCTGTCTTTGTCGCCACCATTGCCTCGGCCCTCTTCATTGCTCCCATCTTCGTTATTTCCAGCTTCATTATAGCCACCGCCATTGTTCTTGTCCTCGTCATCTTGCATATTCTCACTCGCATCTACCCACGCATTGCCCTCGTCGTCTTTGTCAGGGCCCCGGAATTTAAAGACAAGGCTATCGTGCAGATGTGTGTGAGCCAGCATGAATGCCGTTCGTGCAAAGGCAAAGAAAAGGAGTCGTGTTGGTGTCCGAGGTGGGAAGTCAGCAGAGGAGAAGTTGAATTGCAGTGCGTCCTCAGCCAAACAACCCCCGGTGAAGATAGTGAGAAACTGTGTGGACCCAGGGGCAGGGAAGAAGCAAAATTCGCCTGCATCGAGTCCCTGGCCATAAGAGGTGGTCGACAAGTAGAATGATATTGGCCGGTCCGTCGATTCTCGAATCGTCCACAGTCGCCAATGCGTGTTTCTTCCACTTGCGAAGTATGAGACAGCCGCATAAGGGACAATATTGAACATACCCAGATCTTAGTGTCGGGATCATGAGGGACGATGTGCGCCGGTTGCAGGGCATTGCGGTCGCTCCTCTTTGTGACAACGCAACCATTGTCTTGCTGGTCTTGCATCAGAGATTCCACACTGGGACATTTTAGCGAAAACTTGTGGCGATTGGGGCGCCATAAAAAGTCAAAAGGTGCATTTCGAGATGGCCAGTGTGGCGGTAGATGGACCGGTGGATGCCACGAAAGGAAATTTCTTCTCAGTGGATACCTAGCTGGAGGGTTCAGTCACGCAGTAAATGCGCTAACTGACGGCGTTATACCGGTGACTTAGTGGCTTTGACTCGATAACGAAGGCGTAGAAGGCACCGGCTTGAATGACAGCTCCGTCCGGGCGTGGTTGTGCGGGTTCGAGGTCAAGTTCTTCAAGGAGTTTGTTGGAGGGATGATTAGTCACACGACGCAGAACCCCAGAAGCATTGCACGCAATCACGCTGACCAGGTCGAGGACCATGTTGTAGTAGGCGTAAGGCGGGGTGCCGGGTGGGTCGTCTGCTGCGGCGAAGCATGGAATAGTGATAATGGCACGAAGCCTTGGGTACGCGGGATGGACGACCACGATCCCGCTGGGGGGCAGAGACGCCTTGGGCTTCGGTAGATTCAGCACGCCATTTCTCTCGGTGATCATCGTGATGTTGCAGGGAGTGTGACTGTGACTGTGACTTGTCTTTCGACTTTGCCCTCCATGTTCTCGATAATCATTGGGTCCTTTGCTGCGCTCGGTACCAAGTGCTTCATTCCGCTCGGCCTTGCTTCCTCGAAGCTTGTTCCAACCCCGACAACGAACGTCGTCTTACCTCCATCCGCCACTTCCCTCTTCATCCAGACTCCTTCCCTCCCCAGTCTGTTTGCCCTTTCATTTGCCTTCCTCACAGCCATCTGCATTCCAGTCCTGGCTTTGAGAAGGTGTTGCAATACAGTTTCTGTGTTTTGCTTATTGTGGGTGGCCATCGTTGCCACTGTGTTTGGGAGTGGCATCTGGGCCTGCATTTCGCCTCTATCCGTGCTAGGAAATGCCTTCCTCGTGGCTGAATATGCTGCCACTCGTGCCTGGCCGGCTGGTCTAAGCGGCTTTGTTTTCTTCTACGCCCATATTCTCCTTCATGGTTTGGGCTATGTTCGCATGATAGGGTTTGCGGTGCTGAGCCATGCGTGCTGGCTGACGGCTGCTCCTCTACTCATTCGTGGGTCAAGGATCTTCCAAAAGATCCAGCCTTCCTTGATTCTTTTCATTCTTGCGGCCCTGGTCTTACCCGCGTTGTTTGATGCCTCGTCGTACCGTCGCTTGATGTGGCTGATGTGTTATGTGGATAGTACACAGCCAATCCGCAACATTTCTACGAGTTTTGGGCAACTGGGTGTGTTCCAACCTTTCCCAAGCACATGGACAACAAGTGATATTGCTGTGTGTACTGTTTCTTCATTAGCTAGGGTTTCGCTTATGCTCTATTTTTTCAGATGATCACAGGCCCAGCCAGCCTTCACGCTTTAGTTCTTGCCATCGCTTCTGCCTCGTATGTTGTTACACATATTCCGGTCTTTGCCCTACGCATTCTCTACAACTGGGATGCGCTCATCCTGAACATCATCATCGGCCTACTCTATCGTGGATTCATCCGGCTTCTGTGCTCTGTGACGCTCGTCCTCGTGTCTGTGGTATACTCGATGGATCATTCACTTATGGCGTTTGGGCAGCGTCTGTTGCGTTTCGTTCTTTCTCAGTTCGCACTCGTGAATCCCCCGCCTGAACTGCTCCATGCAACCAGAGGGTTCCAAATATGGCAAACAGCCCAGTCTCTCGAGTTGGCAGCTGCGAAACATGAGCTGTGGGTGGCCATTGTTGATCGAGCAGGCATTGCCTGGGATATTTGGCACGCCCTCTGCTTCGCACAGCGACTGGTGAGTCTGGTTCAATGGCTATTCTACATTCTCACCATTCCCAGGTCATTGTGGCGCCAGTTGTCGTGTTCTACACGAAATATCATGGAGTAAGTCACGTCTTGTGCTCTGCCCCGGGCCGTCCACGCCTGATTTCAATTTACAGATTCCGCTTGTACGACGAAGCCGCCGCTGTGATAACCAGTGGCCCTCGCCAGCGAAGATGTACGTGCTATTTGCATTTCTTCGAAAAAGCGGTATTGTTGACGAAATGCTATCAGTGCTCCGCATCCAGATTCGGCAGGTTACCAAGCCGTTCCACGAACACGATTAGATTCAATGGTGGCAGGGATGGATGACGTTGGGGACGCCCGACTACTCTCATTCGTGTCTCCAAGCAAAACAAACTCACGGCGAGACCCTAATCGAGATTCGGACAACGACCGTTGGAGGACGAAGCCGTTTTTCTGGAGCGAGAATTGTAGACAACACCAAGCCCTTTTGTCTCCCCAGTCCCACTGTCCCACAATCGAGAATCGGGCCATCGACCGTTGGAGGAGTTCAAGGCTCAGCGCGGAGCGAGCGAGAATCGGAATACCGACCCTTGGGACGCACGACAGCAGCAGCAAGTTTCGATCGAGAATCGACACGGCAACGAACGAAGGTTTAGGGCTATTCAAGCCCCGCGATCAGCGGACTGGACCGTCGATACTTGCGATGCACGAGCTCCCCGATTGAGGATCGGTGGGCCGAGCACGACCGTTGTGGGAGAGAGAGGAGAGAGTGGTAGAAGAGTGGGAGTTCCAGGATTGGCCCGGGAGGAGACGCTGCTCGCTCCATATATGTATTGAGAGTCGTAGAGTACCAATGGTGCTCTGCGACTGCGAAGTTGCTTTTGTTTAGCTTGTGGTAGTCTTACTAGTAGTGCCCTCTTTCGCAATATACTTGTTTCAAATCACACCTTGGGCAAGCGGTCGGGTATAGCGCAGCTTTGCTCACGGGTGGAGCTCGCCGTTTACCTCCAGTACCTGATTACAAGTTCACTCCCACACACGCATCTCCTGTGCTCCATCGACTCTGCTTACTGCGACGGTGAACCTCTGCCCGCCTGCGCCCTCCTCCTCCGCCGCTGACATGGGACCTGCGCCGAGATCGCCGGATCATGATGCCTATGAAGCTGGACAACGTGCTCCTGTGGCCACTGCCATCTGATTGACTATGCGCGCACCGAGGCGTTCACCGCAGCCTACCGTGTGCGAAGAACGCGCACGCGGGTTACGTCACACCCGCGCGGTGACTCATCAACAACCACGACCGACAACAACACTGGCCGCAACACTCTCAAGCCGCGATAAGCTGTTACTGCACTACTGGCTATACTACGACGGCTCACCTTCAAGTTGTCCGGCAACACACACCAGCCGGTCTGCGACGGGTACCAACTAGCCACTCAACTCCCTTCACCAACGGCGAAGCCAGCCACTGCAATAACGGTGAGCCTCAAATTATACCACTAGAAATACAGCAGATTGTGATGGGACGACGCCCTTCGTTAGAGCAGGCTGCAGCCCGCGTCTTTAGCGCGGTTTTGGCAACCACTGGAAGTCATGCGCGTTAGCCCAAAGCACGGCACGAACGCTAACCCGCGCTATCTCGGACGGTCACCGTTGTTGATTCTGTCTTCGTCACAGACATCAACGACGAGCTCGCTACTCCAACGCCGAGCTGACAGCTCCACCAGCAAACTCTTCCGCCAACTTTGGCATGGTGGTGCCGACTTCGAGAATGACAACCCCGGCGGCGGCAACAACTAGGCCAACCTGCCCGGAGCTCAAGCAGGGCCGTGCGCGGGAGGTGGACAACAGGCAAGCCAGAGGGCGGGCCTGACAAAGCACATGGCCCGCGTGCGCCAAACCTGACCGGCGGAATGACTCAAACCATGAACAGGCTCTCTTGCGACAACAACCTGACTATTCCCGCCAACAACCACTCCACACGCAGCTTGCGGCAATCACCAGCCCTGCATCCCCCCTCCTCCTTCCCCCGCGCGGCAATTCGGCACAACACATGCCTCCGACTCGAATGCGTTGCCGGCGTCGGGATCGCTGGCCAACACGACGAATCAGCACGGCAACAACTTGAAGAGGCGCAAGAACTCGACGCACCGCGGCCAACACGATGCGGCAACGCGACTGCTGACACGGATGGGTACAGCCAGAGGGCGGGCGTGACAAAGCACGTGGCCCGCGCCCGGCAAGCCTGACCCGCGCAATCAACCAAACCAAGAACAGGCTCTCTTGGCCATAACCGCGACAACCTGACTATTCCCGCCAACAACTGCTCTCAAACTGACTCCAGCGGCAACCACCAGCCCTGCATCCCTCCTCCCGGCACAACACATGCCTCCGACCTGAATGCGGTGCCGGCGTCGGGATCCCGAGCTGGCCAACATAAGGCAACAACTTGAAGAGGCGCAAGAACGCGACTCGCCTCGGCCAACACGATGCGGCAACTCAACTGCTGACGCGGATGGCCAGCGGAGCCGCTCCCGTTCCTTCTTTCCATTGACAGCGACCACGGCCGGAGACGACAGCCCGCAGCGCAACACCAACTCCACGCGGGCGGGCCTGTGAGCGGGGGACCGGGTGCCCAGTTTGACGACGAGCGCAACGAGGGCTGTCCAGGGGTAAGCGTGCTGTGGATATATTCCGAATTGATGCTCACCAAGAAACAACGCGCGGTCTTAGCAGTCGGCAAGCCCATCCCTCGCGCGGCAACTCCGCAACTACTGGTCAGGTCACGCGAGCGGCAGCGCGAGAGAACTCGCCCATAACTTGGCGCGGCCAACTTGCATGCGTTGCCGGCCGCACGGCAGAGCTGGCGACGGCGGCAAATCAGCAAGGGAAGGAGAACACAACTCAGCTGCTGACACGGATGGGCGGCCAGCGCAGATCTGCAAGGGAAGAAGAGCTGCTGACACGGATGGGCGGCTTGCTTCGGCCCGAGGCCGTAGCCTCGGCCGACGACATCGCGTTCGACAGGACATCGGGCTATTGCGTCGAGCATGTGCCGCGTGGACTTGGGATGGTGCGGACACTGGCAATGACGAGGTCGCTGGCGGCAACTGCCACATGTGAGTCCCGTTCTAGGATGTCGACGATCAGCTTACCTTGGAGTTCCCAAGCCTGTCGCGGACAACGGCGGAGGAGACAGCGTGCTGGGGTTGATGTCGGAGATGGCGCACGGCTGGGGCGGACGCGGAAAGATGTTAGCGCGCATACTAATCTAATCATAATCAGCAAGACAAGAAGAGGATCAAGATGCCGACTCACCTCTGTAAGACCGATCCGGCGATTCGGATGGGTACGGCGTTTGCCCTCCCCCGTTCCTGCTTTCCAACGGCGACCCACGGCCGGGGACGCGACCGATAGAGCCGACAGCGATCGATTGCTTGCGCAACACAGCGAGCGCGAGGGTGTCTGACAAGAGGTAAGTGGGCCGCGAATAGATGCCAAGTTGATATCCACCAAGAACAGGCTCTCGGCGACAGCAACCACGACGACAAGCCCAACTCGGGGCCCGAACTGGCGGCGACTTTGACAACGACCAAGGCGGCGGGAGCGGAAGCAACGTGGTCCCGGCGTCCTCTCTCAACTCCAGCGTTACACCGACAAGGTCGTTGTAGTTGACTGTGAAAGGTGAGTGCTGTTGCAGCATCATCGACGATGCTTACCTCGAATAGCTCAAGACAACGAGGAGGGAAACACAGTAGTGTTAGTGGAGAAGACTGTCGCAGACGACGGCGAGGAGAGCAACGCGCTCGCGTGGTCATCGGAGGGAGATGATGGTTGGGGCGGACGCGGAGAGTTGCATAATCTAATCCCAAGTTAGTCAGAGATGTGTGGATGCAAAACAACATTGGCAAACAACCCACCAGCGATAAGCATGGACTCGATGACAATGCCGAGCACGACGCCCTCGAAGGGGAAGAGAGAAGAGGAAAGTGTGGGAGAGGGAAAGAGGGAGAGAGGGGAATGAGATGACGGGACGGATGGGCCTGGGTTTTATACCCAAGCCCCGGCGGCGCCCAGCGCAAGCGAGTGACAGGCATCCACCGGATGCACGGATGGCCTACAGCGCGACCCGGCGAACGCGCCACTTGTCAGAATATCCGAGAAGGCCTAGAAACCGGTTTTGCGCGGTTTCCCCTGCAGTCTGTGGGCCTGCTGAGGCGGGACCGCACAAGGAACTTGGTACCATGATTGCACAGTGTGTGGGTAACGTTTTGGCCGCAACTGCGGCACTCTACCACGCCCACAGCGCAGAATATGCTCGGGGGACAAAATGCAAAAGTGCGATATTCTCGCACGACGGAGCGCCCAGGGGTCTACGCGAGTGACACGAGGGATGATGGTGACAGCACGGGCGCTGTTCCTCATGTCTCCGCTCCGCGATCGTGCGACTGTAGCGGTTAAAGGCCCAAAATCACATCTCGCACAAGTAGGCAATATACCCTGGGAATATGACATGTCTGAGGAGCTATGCCAGCAGGGATGGTATGTCACGTGACATTCCCAAAATTTCAGCCCAATCGGACAACGGCGCACAACAGAATCGTAAAATTTGCTCAAACGGGACATTCTCAAAGGTCCCTATTTTCCACGCGATTTCCACGCGTTTCATCACTCTAACCGACGGGGACATGACGTGGGAGCCTCCCCTGAAAATTTCAGCGAAATCGGCCCACATTTGGCCACAGCGCACCACATAACTTGAAATTTCCGTTTTTGGCCACTGGCGTTGTTGGCGGATATCAGTCACGTGACCGGCTTCCGGCGCATCTGGAAGGTCAAAAATCTCTCAATGGCTGTCATCACTGTGCTACAGTAGGAATGACTAAACTTGGCAGAGGCTCAAGTTTTCCATTTTGTGCTATTGACTGTGGTACTAGATATAAGTCACGTGACAGACTTCCGGGCCCTCAGGACAGCCAGTTTTGACATCCAAGATCCGACAATGTTCTGCTTAAATGTGAGTATCAGTTTTAAGTTGTATTGTCTAAGATTGCTTATCAGCTCTGACATTTTACTTCAGCTGCAACTCAAAATATAATCATGTCATATGTCTGTTTTGGGCCACTGGTGTTGTTGCCAGATATCGATCACGTGACCGGCTTCTAGCGCATCTAGAAGGTCAGGATTGAGTCAGAATCTCTCAATGACCATTATCAGTCTGATGGTATTTGGCTTTAACTCAGAATTTTACATTTGAGGCGGAACTTTTGTCTTTTGTACCATGCCAGAAGCCTGTTACCAGTCACCTGACCATCTTCCAGAGAATTGTCTGACAAGTTGCCTCTGAGTCAGATCCATTCAAAAATTGCATTTGACTTCAGCCTGAATAATTCCTTTTTAGGCCATTGGTGGCAGTGGTATGTCAGGTCATGTGACCTACTTCCTAAGTGCAAATATTGACATCAGTGGACTACAGATCAGAAACCAAATACTTACTTTTGTCATCTTAAAAGACAGGTTTTTCTTTTAAAGACTATTGTCTGGGGAACCCTGCCTTGGCATCTGTCCATCACATCTCAGCATCAGACACCTGCCCATCAATTACCTACATGATCGACAAGCGACCGACATTCTGTCCACTGATAGGAATCAATGTAGGTAATTTCATCAGGATCTGCAAGAAGACCTGACATGTACAGGCATATTGCATAGAGCAACAATCATTCTTAGTGCATCAAGACCATGGTATATAGTTGGCTGCCTGGCAGGTGGAACCTCAGAGTTTCTTCTCTTTGCATCTATTTTTGTTTTCTCCTTAAATAAAACCTAACTTTGCTCTGATTTTGCAAACCTGATTTTCACCACACTCTTACTTTTTGTTCAGAGCCCTTTATGTCTATCAACTTGACTTTTATGACTTTAACCTGATTTCAATATCAACTTAATTTTTATCTTACTCTTACTTTGTGTTATTGTGACATATACTGTCTTTATAATCTTGTCTTGTCAAGGTTTTCTTGTGACACATGATTTCAACCCGATTTTGCAAACATGATTTTTTACCATACTTCTCATTTTTTTGGTTTGAAGCCTTTTATTGTGCTATTTTTCCAGGTTTTCCTGTGAGAAATTGCCTTATTGGGATGCTCAGAGTGTGATTTAGATCCAATTTATGAAAATGTCATTTTTACCACACTTTTGTTCAGACCTTATGGGTTGATTCTCATATAATTTTAAACCTGATTTGTGCAAATTTGATTTTTACCATACTTTTACTTTTGTCCAGGACTTGATACCCAGACCCTGTATTCTACACAAATTGCCTTATTGGGATACTCCTATTGTGATTTGGAGCTGATGTTGCAACTTTTATTTATACCACACTTTATATTTTTTGACAAATTGCCAGGTTTTCCTGTGATAAATTACCTTATGGGGATGAATCCTTGTGTGATTTAGTCCCAATTTGTGGAAATTTGATTTGTTTTACTTTTAGTCCAAGCCTCAACTATAGCTTGATTATGACAGATGTGTTGAGACCAATACTGTGACCAAATTGGCTCAATGTGATGCTTGATTTATGGAAATTTGATTTTTACCACACTTTTACTTTTGTTCAGAGCCTTATTATCTTTTGTCTATAATTTTTGAGAGAAATTTCCATAGACCAATACTGTGAATGTGATGCTCAATTTATGGAAATTTGATTTTTACCACACTTTTACTTTTGTTCAGAGCCTTATTATCTTTTGTCTATAATAGATGCTGTATTTTTGAGAGAAATTTCCATATCAGGATGTTCTTAATGTTCCAAGCTGTACCATAGTTTTACTGTGACAAATTACCTTATTAGAATATGTTGCTATCACCATCCAGAAATGCCTCATTTCAATGTGATGTAATTGCAGATTCACTGTGATTTAGATCTGAACTTGAAATTGAATTTTCTGTGTTGTCTGTTGCTGATGTGGAGGTGAATGAGAGCTTGACCATCAAAGATTTCAACTGGCGAAAAGAATTGGGATATATATTCCATGCCGGGACTGTGACTTTAAGCAGACTTGATTTTCTTGGCTTAATTTTGACTCTGAGCAATTTACCTTCACCTGATGAGCGGGCAGCACTCCGAGCATGGGAATACATGTCCGCCATTATCAAAGATTCCCTAACATTGATGGACTCTTGGCATTCTACTCCGTTGTGAACATCTACTCCGGACATGGGAAGATGACTTTAATCTTCCTACACTTGTGTTTTTGTTCCAACCCTTGTCTATAGCCATTAGTTTCAACTTTGGTTAGATTCAATTTTATGATTATCTTTGAGATTGAATGTTAGGTTCTCATGAGTTCTGCCAATCATCTATCCGCCATCATCAATTGAAAGATTTCCTAACATTGATGGACTCTTGGCATTCCACTCCGGACATGGGAACATGACTTTTATCAGTCACACCATTTTTTTTCCTTCCTTTCTCCCCCATCCCCCGTCCGTCCTTTGCTGCAGCGTTGTCCTGCTACCTTCGGGAGGGGGAAACTCTGCATGGCTGAAAACTCTACTTTTGAGCCAGCTATGCGGAGGGACGTCACTATCCCTTAATTAACGCGTTTTTGGGGACACCTCGGTGTTTCCCCAGCCAAGCGGTCCAGCAATGAGAGTGAAAATTTAAGCAAAGTCCTGTTATTTCCGATCACGTGACCGTGTAGCCGGCCGGCCGGGCGGGGACGCGGCGGCAGGTACGATAGTGTCAGTCACGCAGTATCTGCGCTAACGGACGGCGTTATACCGGTAACTTAGTGGCTTTGACTCGATAACGAAGGCGTAGAAGGCAGGCCCAGCCAGCCTTCACGCTTTAGTTCTTGCCATTGCTTCTGCCTCATACACATATTCCGGTCTTTGCCCTACGCATTCTCTACAACTGGGATGCGCTCATTCTGAACATCATCATCGGCCTACTCTATCGTGGATTCATCCGGCTTCTGTGCTCTGTGACGCTCGTCCTCGTGTCTGTGGTATACTCGATGGATCATTCACTTATGGCGTTTGGGCAGCGTCTGTTGCGTTTCGTTCTTTCTCAGTTCGCACTCGTGAATCCCCCCGCCTGAACTGCTCCATGCAACCAGAGGGTTCCAAATATGGCAAACAGCCCAGTCTCTCGAGTTGGCAGCTGCGAAACATGAGCTGTGGGTGGCCATTGTTGATCGAGCAGGCATTGCCTGGGATATTTGGCATGCCCTCTGCTTCGCACAGTGACTGGTGAGTCTGATTCAATGGCTATTCTACATTCTCACCATTCCCAGGTCATTGTGGCGCCAGTTGTCGTGTTCTACACGAAATATCATGGAGTAAGTCACGTCTTGTGCTCTGCCCCGGGCCGTCCACGCCTGATTTCAATTCACAGATTCCGCTTGTACGACGAAGCCCGCGCTGTGATAATCAGTGGCCCTCGCCAGCGCAGATGTACGTGCTATTTGCATTTCTTCGAAAAAGCGGTATTGTTGACGGAATGCTATCAGTGCTCCGCATCCAGATTCGGCAGGTTACCAAGCCGTTCCACGAACACGATTAGATTCAATGGTGGCAGGGATGGAGGACGTTGGGGACGCCCGACTACTCTCATTCATGCCAGTGTCTCCAAGCAAAACAAACTCACGGCGAGACCCTAATCGAGATTCGGACAACGACCGTTGGAGGACGAAGCCGTTTGTCTGGAGCGAGAATTGTGGACAACACCAAGCCCAGTCCCACAATCGAGAATCGGACCATCGACCGTTGGAGGAGTTCAAGGCTCAGCGCGGAGCGAGCGAGAATCGGAATACCGACCCTTGGGGCCACGACAGCAGCAGCAAGTTTCGATCGAGAATCGACACGGCAACGAACGAAGGTTTAGGGCTATTCAAGCCCCGCGATCAGCGGACTGGACCGTCGATACTTGCGATGCACGAGCTCCCGATTGAGGATCGGTGGGCCGAGCACGACCGTTGTGGGAGAGAGAGGAGAGAGTGGTAGAAGAGTGGGAGTTCCAGGATTGGCCCGGGAGGAGACGCTGCTCGCTCCATATATGTATTGAGAGTCGTAGAGTACCAATGGTGCTCTGCGACTGCGAAGCTGCTTTTGTTTAGCTTGTGGTAGTCTTACTAGTAGTGCCCTCTTTCGCAATATACTTGTTTCAAATCACACCTTGGGCAAGCGGTCGGGTATAGCGCAGCTTTACTTAGAACTTACCTCCAGTACCTGATTACAAGTTCACTCCCACACACGCATCTCCTGTGCTCCATCGACTCTGCTTACTGCGACGGTGAACCTCTGCCCGCCTGCGCCCTCCTCCTCCACCGTTGACATGGGACCTGCGCCGAGATCGCCGGATCATGATGCCTATGAAGCTGGACAACGTGCTCCTGTGGCCACTGCCATCTGATCGACTATGCGCGCACCGAGGCGTTCACCGCAGCCTACCGTGGGCGAAGAACGCGCACGCGGGTTACGTCACACCCGCGCGGTGACTCATCAACAACCACGACCTGGCGGCAACAACATTGGCCGCAACACTCTCAAGCCGCGATAAGCTGTTACTGCACTACTGGCTATACTACGACGGCTCACCTTCAAGTTGTCCGGCAACACACACCAGCCGGCCCGGGTCTGCGACCAACTCCCTTCACAGCCTGCAACAACGACAAAGCCAGCCAGCCCACGTCTGCGACGGTGAGCCTCAAATTATACCACTAGAAATACAACTCACCGTTGAGCAGATTGTGATGGGACGACACCCTTCGTTAGAGCAGGCTGCAGCCCGCGTCTTTAGCGCGGTTTTGGCAACCACTGGAAGTCATGCCCGTTAGCCCAAAGCACGGCACGAACGCTAACCCGCGCTATCTCGGACGGTCACCGTTGTTGATTCTGTCTTCGTCACAGACATCAACGACGAGCTCGCTACTCCAACGCCGAGCTGACAGCTCCACCAGCAAACTCTTCCGCCAACTTTGGCATGGTGGTGCCGACTTCGAGAATGACAACCGATGCGGCGCGCGGCAGCAACTAGGCCAAGCTCACGAAGGGCTGTGCACGGGAGGTGGAGATGTGCATGCGGGCAAGCCAGAGGGCGGGCCTGACAAAGCACATGACCCGCGTGCGCCAAACCTGACCGGCGGAATGACTCAAACCATGAACAGGCTCTCTTGCGACAACAACCTGACTATTCCCGCCAACAACCACTCCACACGCAGCTTGCGGCAATCACCAGCCCTGCATCCCCCCTCCTCCTTCCCCCGCGCGGCAATTCGGCACAACACATGCCTCCGACTTGAATGCGTTGCCGGCGTCGGGATCCCGCGCTGGCCAACACGACGAATCAGCACGGCAAGAATTTGAAGAGGCGCAAGAACTCGACGCACCATGCGGCAACTCAACTGCTGACACGGACCGGCGCCCGCTCCTTCTTTCCAGCGACCAAGGCCGGAGACGGCAGGCTGCCAGTGACAGGGCCCGCAGCGCAACACCGACTCCACGCGGGCGCCGGGCGGGCCTGTGAGCGGGGGACTGGGTGCCCGGTTTGACATGTCCAACGAGGGCTGTCCAGGGGTAAGCGTGCTGTGAATATATTCTGAATTGATGCTCACCGAGGACCTACGCGCAGCTTTCAGCAGTCGGCAAGCCCATCCCTCGCGCGGCAACTCGGCGCAACTACTGGTCAGGTCACGCGAGCGGCAGCGCGAGAGAACTCGCCCATAACTCGGCGCTCCGAACTTGCATGCGTTGCCGGCCTCTGGGTCTCTAGCACGGCAGAGCTGGCGACGGCGGCAGATCTGCAAGGGAAGAAGAGCTGCTGACACGGATGGGCGGCTTGCTTCGGCCCGAGGCCGTAGACTCGGCCGACGACATCGCGTTCGACAGGACATCGGGCTATTCCGTCGAGCATGTGCCGGGTGGACTGGGGATGGTGCGGACACTGGCAATGACGCGGTCGCTGGCGGCAACTGCCACATGTGACTCCCGTTCTATGATGTCGACGATCAGCTTACCTTGGAGTCTCCAAGACTGTCGCGGACAACGGCGGAGGGGACAGCGTGCTGGGGTTGATGTCGGAGATGGCGCACGGCTGGGGCGGACGCGGAAAGATGTTAGCGCGCATACTAATCTAATCATAATCAGCAAGACAAGAAGAGGATCAAGATGCCGACTCACCTCTGTAAGACCGATCCGGCGATTCGGATGGGTACGGCGTTTGCCCTCCCCGTTCCTGCTTTCCAACGGCGACCCACGGCCGGGGACGCGACCGATAGAGCCGACAGCGATCGATTGCTTGCGCAACACAGCGAGCGCGAGGGTGTCTGACAAGAGGTAAGTGGGCCGCGAATAGATGCCAAGTTGATATCCACCAAGAACAGGCTCTCGGCGACAACTACCACGACGACAAGCCCAACTCGGGGCCCGAACTGGCGGCGACTTTGACAACGAGCAAGGCGGCGGGAGCGGAAGCAACGTGGTCCCGGCGTCCTCTCTCAACTCCAGCGTTACACCGACAAGGTCGTTGTAGTTGACTGTCCAAGGTGAGTGCTGTTGCAGCATCATCGACGATGCTTACCTCGAATACCTCAAGACAACGAGGAGGGAAAGTTAGTGGAGAAGACTGTCGCAGACGACGGCGAGGAGAGCAACGCGCTCGCGTGGTCATCGGAGGGAGATGATGGTTGGGGCGGACGCGGAGAGTTGCATAATCTAATCACAAGTTAGTCAGAGATGTGTGAATGCAAAACAACATTGGCAAACAACCCACCAGCGATAAGCATGGACTCGATGACAATGCCGAGCACGACGCCCTCGAAGGGGAAGAGAGAAGAGGAAAGTGTGGGAGAGGGAAAGAGGGAGAGAGGGGAATGAGATGACGGGACGGATGGGCCTGGGTTTTATACCCAAGCCCCGGCGGCGCCCAGGATAAGCGAGTGACAAGCATCCACCGGATGCACGGATGGCCTACAGCGCGACCCGGCGAACGCGCCACTTGTCAGAATATTTTACAGTGTGTGGGTTACGTTCTGGCCGCAGCTGCAGCACTCTAACACGCCCACAGCGCAGAATATGCTCGGGGGACAAAATGCAAAAGTGCGATATTCTCGCACGACGGAGCGCCCAGGGGTCTACGCGAGTGACACGAGGGATGATGGTGACAGCACGGGCGCTGTTCCCCATGTCTCCGCTCCGCGATCGTGCGACTGTAGCGGTTAAAGGCCCAAAATCACATCTCGCAAAGGTACGCAATATACCCTGGGAATATGACCTATCTGAGGAGCTATACCAGCAGGGATATTATGTCACGTGACATTCCCAAAATTCCAGCCCAATCGGACACCGGCGCACAACAGAATCGCAAAATTCGCTCAAACGGGACCTTCTCAAAGGTCCCTATCTTCCACGCGATTTTCACGCGTTTCATCACTCTAGCCGACGGGGACATGACGTGGGAGCCTCCCCTGAAAATTACAGCGAAATCGGCCCACATTTGGCCGCAGCGCACCACAGAACTTGAAATTTCCGTTTTTGGCCACTGGCGTTGTTGGCGGATATCAGTCACGTGACCGGCTTCCGGCGCATCTGGAAGGTCAAAAATCTCTCAATGGCTGTCATCACTGTGCTAGGAATGACTAAACTTGGCAGAGGCTCAAGTTTTCCATTTTGTGCTATTGACTGTGGTACTAGATATAAGTCACGTGACAGACTTCCGGGCCCTCAGGACAGCCAGTTTTGACATCCAAGATCCGACAATGTTCTGCTTAAATGTGAGTATCAGTTTTAAGTTGTATTGTCTAAGATTGCTTATCAGCTCTGACATTTTACTTCGGCTGCAACTCAAAATATAATCATGTCATATGTCTGTTTTGGGCCACTGGTGTTGTTGCCAGATATCGATCACGTGACCGGCTTCTAGCGCATCTAGAAGGTCAGGATTGAGTCAGAATCTCTCAATGACCATTATCAGTCTGATGGTATTTGGCTTTAACTCAGAATTTTACATTTGAGGCGGAACTTTTGTCTTTTGTACCATGCCAGAAGCCTGTTACCAGTCACCTGACCATCTTCCAGAGAATTGTCTGACAAGTTGCCTCTGAGTCAGATCCATTCAAAAATTGCATTTGACTTCAGCCTGAATAATTCCTTTTTAGGCCATTGGTGGCAGTGGTATGTCAGGTCATGTGACCTACTTCCCAAGTGCAATTTTGACATCAGTGGACAACAGATCAGAAACCAAATGCTTACTTTTGTCATCTTAAAAGACAGGTTTTTCTTTTAAAGACTATTGTCTGGGGAACCCTGCCTTGGCATCTGTCCATCACATCTCAGCATCAGACACCTGCCCATCAATTACCTACATGATCGACAAGCGACCGACATTCTGTCCACTGATAGGAATCAATGTAGGTAATTTCATCAGGATCTGCAAGAAGACCTGACATGTACAGGCATATTGCATAGAGCAACAATCATTCTTAGTGCATCAAGACCATGGTATATAGTTGGCTGCCTGGCAGGTGGAACCTCAGAGTTTCTTCTCTTTGCATCTATTTTTGTTTTCTCCTTAAATAAAACCTAACTTTGCTCTGATTTTGCAAACCTGATTTTCACCACACTCTTACTTTTTGTTCAGAG
This sequence comes from Mycena indigotica, assembly GCF_014461135.1. Taxonomy (NCBI): domain Eukaryota; kingdom Fungi; phylum Basidiomycota; class Agaricomycetes; order Agaricales; family Mycenaceae; genus Mycena; species Mycena indigotica. The sequence continues at coordinate 569,289 of NW_023503005.1, forward strand.
CCCTTTATGTCTATCAACTTGACTTTTATGACTTTAACCTGATTTCAATATCAACTTAATTTTTATCTTACTCTTACTTTGTGTTATTGTGACATATACTGTCTTTATAATCTTGTCTTGTCAAGGTTTTCTTGTGACACATGATTTCAACCCGATTTTGCAAACATGATTTTTTACCATACTTTTACTTTTTTTTTGGTTTGAAGCCTTTTATTGTGCTATTTTTCCAGGTTTTCCTGTGAGAAATTGCCTTATTGGGATGCTCAGAGTGTGATTTAGATCCAATTTATGAAAATGTCATTTTTACCACACTTTTGTTCAGACCTTATGGGTTGATTCTCATATAATTTTAAACCTGATTTGTGCAAATTTGATTTTTACCATACTTTTACTTTTGTCCAGGACTTGATACCCAGACCCTGTATTCTACACAAATTGCCTTATTGGGATACTCCTATTGTGATTTGGAGCTGATGTTGCAACTTTTATTTATACCACACTTTATATTTTTTGACAAATTGCCAGGTTTTCCTGTGATAAATTACCTTATGGGGATGAATCCTTGTGTGATTTAGTCCCAATTTGTGGAAATTTGATTTGTTTTACTTTTAGTCCAAGCCTCAACTATAGCTTGATTATGACAGATGTGTTGAGACCAATACTGTGACCAAATTGGCTCAATGTGATGCTTGATTTATGGAAATTTGATTTTTACCACACTTTTACTTTTGTTCAGAGCCTTATTATCTTTTGTCTATAATTTTTGAGAGAAATTTCCATAGACCAATACTGTGAATGTGATGCTCAATTTATGGAAATTTGATTTTTACCACACTTTTACTTTTGTTCAGAGCCTTATTATCTTTTGTCTATAATAGATGCTGTATTTTTGAGAGAAATTTCCATATCAGGATGTTCTTAATGTTCCAAGCTGTACCATAGTTTTACTGTGACAAATTACCTTATTAGAATATGTTGCTATCACCATCCAGAAATGCCTCATTTCAATGTGATGTAATTGCAGATTCACTGTGATTTAGATCTGAACTTGAAATTGAATTTTCTGTGTTGTCTGTTGCTGATGTGGAGGTGAATGAGAGCTTGACCATCAAAGATTTCAACTGGCGAAAAGAATTGGGATATATATTCCATGCCGGGACTGTGACTTTAAGCAGACTTGATTTTCTTGGCTTAATTTTGACTCTGAGCAATTTACCTTCACCTGATGAGCGGGCAGCACTCCGAGCATGGGAATACATGTCCGCCATTATCAAAGATTCCCTAACATTGATGGACTCTTGGCATTCTACTCCGTTGTGAACATCTACTCCGGACATGGGAAGATGACTTTAATCTTCCTACACTTGTGTTTTTGTTCCAACCCTTGTCTATAGCCATTAGTTTCAACTTTGGTTAGATTCAATTTTATGATTATCTTTGAGATTGAATGTTAGGTTCTCATGAGTTCTGCCAATCATCTATCCGCCATCATCAATTGAAAGATTTCCTAACATTGATGGACTCTTGGCATTCCACTCCGGACATGGGAACATGACTTTTATCAGTCACACCATTTTTTTTCCTTCCTTTCTCCCCCATCCCCCGTCCGTCCTTTGCTGCAGCGTTGTCCTGCTACCTTCGGGAGGGGAAACTCTGCATGGCTGAAAACTCTACTTTTGAGCCAGCTATGCGGAGGACGCGTCACTATCCCTTAATTAACGCGTTTTTGGGGACACCTCGGTGTTTCCCCAGCCAAGCGGTCCAGCAATGAGAGTGAAAATTTAAGCAAAGTCCTGTTATTTCCGATCACGTGACCGTGTAGCCGGCCGGCCGGGCGGGGACGCGGCGGCAGGTACGATAGTGTCAGTCACGCAGTATCTGCGCTAACGGACGGCGTTATACCGGTAACTTAGTGGCTTTGACTCGATAACGAAGGCGTAGAAGGCAGGCCCAGCCAGCCTTCACGCTTTAGTTCTTGCCATTGCTTCTGCCTCATACACATATTCCGGTCTTTGCCCTACGCATTCTCTACAACTGGGATGCGCTCATTCTGAACATCATCATCGGCCTACTCTATCGTGGATTCATCCGGCTTCTGTGCTCTGTGACGCCTCGTCCTCGTGTCTGTGGTATACTCGATGGATCATTCACTTATGGCGTTTGGGCAGCGTCTGTTGCGTTTCGTTCTTTCTCAGTTCGCACTCGTGAATCCCCCGCCTGAACTGCTCCATGCAACCAGAGGGTTCCAAATATGGCAAACAGCCCAGTCTCTCGAGTTGGCAGCTGCGAAACATGAGCTGTGGGTGGCCATTGTTGATCGAGCAGGCATTGCCTGGGATATTTGGCATGCCCTCTGCTTCGCACAGTGACTGGTGAGTCTGATTCAATGGCTATTCTACATTCTCACCATTCCCAGGTCATTGTGGCGCCAGTGTTGTCGTGTTCTACACGAAATATCATGGAGTAAGTCACGTCTTGTGCTCTGCCCCGGGCCGTCCACGCCTGATTTCAATTCACAGATTCCGCATGACGACGAAGCCGCGCTGTGATAATCAGTGGCCCTCGCCAGCGCAGATGTACGTGCTATTTGCATTTCTTCGAAAAGCGGTATTGTTGACGGAATGCTATCAGTGCTCCGCATCCAGATTCGGCAGGTTACCAAGCCGTTCCACGAACACGATTAGATTCAATGGTGGCAGGGATGGAGGACGTTGGGGACGCCCGACTACTCTCATTCATGCCAGTGTCTCCAAGCAAAACAAACTCACGGCGAGACCCTAATCGAGATTCGGACAACGACCGTTGGAGGACGAAGCCGTTTGTCTGGAGCGAGAATTGTGGACAACACCAAGCCCAGTCCCACAATCGAGAATCGGACCATCGACCGTTGGAGGAGTTCAAGGCTCAGCGCGGAGCGAGCGAGAATCGGAATACCGACCCTTGGGACGCACGACAGCAGCAGCAAGTTTCGATCGAGAATCGACACGGCAACGAACGAAGGTTTAGGGCTATTCAAGCCCCGCGATCAGCGGACTGGACCGTCGATACTTGCGATGCACGAGCTCCCCGATTGAGGATCGGTGGGCCGAGCACGACCGTTGTGGGAGAGAGAGGAGAGAGTGGTAGAAGAGTGGGAGTTCCAGGATTGGCCCGGGAGGAGACGCTGCTCGCTCCATATATGTATTGAGAGTCGTAGAGTACCAATGGTGCTCTGCGACTGCGAAGCTGCTTTTGTTTAGCTTGTGGTAGTCTTACTAGTAGTGCCCTCTTTCGCAATATACTTGTTTCAAATCACACCTTGGGCAAGCGGTCGGGTATAGCGCAGCTTTACTTAGAACTTACCTCCAGTACCTGATTACAAGTTCACTCCCACACACGCATCTCCTGTGCTCCATCGACTCTGCTTACTGCGACGGTGAACCTCTGCCCGCCTGCGCCCTCCTCCTCCACCGTTGACATGGGACCTGCGCCGAGATCGCCGGATCATGATGCCTATGAAGCTGGACAACGTGCTCCTGTGGCCACTGCCATCTGATCGACTATGCGCGCACCGAGGCGTTCACCGCAGCCTACCGTGGGCGAAGAACGCGCACGCGGGTTACGTCACACCCGCGCGGTGACTCATCAACAACCACGACCTGGCGGCAACAACATTGGCCGCAACACTCTCAAGCCGCGATAAGCTGTTACTGCACTACTGGCTATACTACGACGGCTCACCTTCAAGTTGTCCGGCAACACACACCAGCCGGCCCGGGTCTGCGACCAACTCCCTTCACAGCCTGCAACAACGACAAAGCCAGCCAGCCCACGTCTGCGACGGTGAGCCTCAAATTATACCACTAGAAATACAACTCACCGTTGAGCAGATTGTGATGGGACGACACCCTTCGTTAGAGCAGGCTGCAGCCCGCGTCTTTAGCGCGGTTTTGGCAACCACTGGAAGTCATGCCCGTTAGCCCAAAGCACGGCACGAACGCTAACCCGCGCTATCTCGGACGGTCACCGTTGTTGATTCTGTCTTCGTCACAGACATCAACGACGAGCTCGCTACTCCAACGCCGAGCTGACAGCTCCACCAGCAAACTCTTCCGCCAACTTTGGCATGGTGGTGCCGACTTCGAGAATGACAACCGATGCGGCGCGCGGCAGCAACTAGGCCAAGCTCACGAAGGGCTGTGCACGGGAGGTGGAGATGTGCATGCGGGCAAGCCAGAGGGCGGGCCTGACAAAGCACATGACCCGCGTGCGCCAAACCTGACCGGCGGAATGACTCAAACCATGAACAGGCTCTCTTGCGACAACAACCTGACTATTCCCGCCAACAACCACTCCACACGCAGCTTGCGGCAATCACCAGCCCTGCATCCCCCTCCTCCTTCCCCCGCGCGGCAATTCGGCACAACACATGCCTCCGACTTGAATGCGTTGCCGGCGTCGGGATCCCGCGCTGGCCAACACGACGAATCAGCACGGCAAGAATTTGAAGAGGCGCAAGAACTCGACGCACCATGCGGCAACTCAACTGCTGACACGGACCGGCGCCCGCTCCTTCTTTCCAGCGACCAAGGCCGGAGACGGCAGGCTGCCAGTGACAGGGCCCGCAGCGCAACACCGACTCCACGCGGGCGCCGGGCGGGCCTGTGAGCGGGGGACTGGGTGCCCGGTTTGACATGTCCAACGAGGGCTGTCCAGGGGTAAGCGTGCTGTGAATATATTCTGAATTGATGCTCACCGAGGACCTACGCGCAGCTTTCAGCAGTCGGCAAGCCCATCCCTCGCGCGGCAACTCGGCGCAACTACTGGTCAGGTCACGCGAGCGGCAGCGCGAGAGAACTCGCCCATAACTCGGCGCTCCGAACTTGCATGCGTTGCCGGCCTCTGGGTCTCTAGCACGGCAGAGCTGGCGACGGCGGCAGATCTGCAAGGGAAGAAGAGCTGCTGACACGGATGGGCGGCTTGCTTCGGCCCGAGGCCGTAGACTCGGCCGACGACATCGCGTTCGACAGGACATCGGGCTATTCCGTCGAGCATGTGCCGGGTGGACTGGGGATGGTGCGGACACTGGCAATGACGCGGTCGCTGGCGGCAACTGCCACATGTGACTCCCGTTCTATGATGTCGACGATCAGCTTACCTTGGAGTCTCCAAGACTGTCGCGGACAACGGCGGAGGGGACAGCGTGCTGGGGTTGATGTCGGAGATGGCGCACGGCTGGGGCGGACGCGGAAAGATGTTAGCGCGCATACTAATCTAATCATAATCAGCAAGACAAGAAGAGGATCAAGATGCCGACTCACCTCTGTAAGACCGATCCGGCGATTCGGATGGGTACGGCGTTTGCCCTCCCCCGTTCCTGCTTTCCAACGGCGACCCACGGCCGGGGACGCGACCGATAGAGCCGACAGCGATCGATTGCTTGCGCAACACAGCGAGCGCGAGGGTGTCTGACAAGAGGTAAGTGGGCCGCGAATAGATGCCAAGTTGATATCCACCAAGAACAGGCTCTCGGCGACAACTACCACGACGACAAGCCCAACTCGGGGCCCGAACTGGCGGCGACTTTGACAACGAGCAAGGCGGCGGGAGCGGAAGCAACGTGGTCCCGGCGTCCTCTCTCAACTCCAGCGTTACACCGACAAGGTCGTTGTAGTTGACTGTCCAAGGTGAGTGCTGTTGCAGCATCATCGACGATGCTTACCTCGAATACCTCAAGACAACGAGGAGGGAAAGTTAGTGGAGAAGACTGTCGCAGACGACGGCGAGGAGAGCAACGCGCTCGCGTGGTCATCGGAGGGAGATGATGGTTGGGGCGGACGCGGAGAGTTGCATAATCTAATCACAAGTTAGTCAGAGATGTGTGAATGCAAAACAACATTGGCAAACAACCCACCAGCGATAAGCATGGACTCGATGACAATGCCGAGCACGACGCCCTCGAAGGGGAAGAGAGAAGAGGAAAGTGTGGGAGAGGGAAAGAGGGAGAGAGGGGAATGAGATGACGGGACGGATGGGCCTGGGTTTTATACCCAAGCCCCGGCGGCGCCCAGGATAAGGAGTGACAAGCATCCACCGGATGCACGGATGGCCTACAGCGCGACCCGGCGAACGCGCCACTTGTCAGAATATTTTACAGTGTGTGGGTTACGTTCTGGCCGCAGCTGCAGCACTCTAACACGCCCACAGCGCAGAATATGCTCGGGGGACAAAATGCAAAAGTGCGATATTCTCGCACGACGGAGCGCCCAGGGGTCTACGCGAGTGACACGAGGGATGATGGTGACAGCACGGGCGCTGTTCCCCATGTCTCCGCTCCGCGATCGTGCGACTGTAGCGGTTAAAGGCCCAAAATCACATCTCGCAAAGGTACGCAATATACCCTGGGAATATGACCTATCTGAGGAGCTATACCAGCAGGGATATTATGTCACGTGACATTCCCAAAATTCCAGCCCAATCGGACACCGGCGCACAACAGAATCGCAAAATTCGCTCAAACGGGACCTTCTCAAAGGTCCCTATCTTCCACGCGATTTTCACGCGTTTCATCACTCTAGCCGACGGGGACATGACGTGGGAGCCTCCCCTGAAAATTACAGCGAAATCGGCCCACATTTGGCCGCAGCGCACCACAGAACTTGAAATTTCCGTTTTTGGCCACTGGCGTTGTTGGCGGATATCAGTCACGTGACCGGCTTCCGGCGCATCTGGAAGGTCAAAAATCTCTCAATGGCTGTCATCACTGTGCTAGGAATGACTAAACTTGGCAGAGGCTCAAGTTTTCCATTTTGTGCTATTGACTGTGGTACTAGATATAAGTCACGTGACAGACTTCCGGGCCCTCAGGACAGCCAGTTTTGACATCCAAGATCCGACAATGTTCTGCTTAAATGTGAGTATCAGTTTTAAGTTGTATTGTCTAAGATTGCTTATCAGCTCTGACATTTTACTTGGCTGCAACTCAAAATATAATCATGTCATATGTCTGTTTTGGGCCACTGGTGTTGTTGCCAGATATCGATCACGTGACCGGCTTCTAGCGCATCTAGAAGGTCAGGATTGAGTCAGAATCTCTCAATGACCATTATCAGTCTGATGGTATTTGGCTTTAACTCAGAATTTTACATTTGAGGCGGAACTTTTGTCTTTTGTACCATGCCAGAAGCCTGTTACCAGTCACCTGACCATCTTCCAGAGAATTGTCTGACAAGTTGCCTCTGAGTCAGATCCATTCAAAAATTGCATTTGACTTCAGCCTGAATAATTCCTTTTTAGGCCATTGGTGGCAGTGGTATGTCAGGTCATGTGACCTACTTCCCAAGTGCAATTTTGACATCAGTGGACAACAGATCAGAAACCAAATGCTTACTTTTGTCATCTTAAAAGACAGGTTTTTCTTTTAAAGACTATTGTCTGGGGAACCCTGCCTTGGCATCTGTCCATCACATCTCAGCATCAGACACCTGCCCATCAATTACCTACATGATTGACAAGCGACCGTCGTTCTGTCCACTGATAGGAATCAATGTAGGTAATTTCATCAGGATCTGCAAGAAGACCTGACATGTACAGGCATATTGCATAGAGCAACAATCATTCTTAGTGCATCAAGACCATGGTATATAGTTGGCTGCCTGGCAGGTGGAACCTCAGAGTTTCTTCTCTTTGCATCTATTTTTGTTTTCTCCTTAAATAAAACCTAACTTTGCTCTGATTTTGCAAACCTGATTTTCACCACACTCTTACTACTTTTGTTCAGAGCCCTTTATGTCTATCAACTTGACTTTTATGACTTTAACCTGATTTCAATATCAACTTAATTTTTATCTTACTCTTACTTTGTGTTATTGTGACATATACTGTCTTTATAATCTTGTCTTGTCAAGGTTTTCTTGTGACACATGATTTCAACCCGATTTTGCAAACATGATTTTTTACCATACTTTTACTTTTTTTTGGTTTGAAGCCTTTTATTGTGCTATTTTTCCAGGTTTTCCTGTGAGAAATTGCCTTATTGGGATGCTCAGAGTGTGATTTAGATCCAATTTATGAAAATGTCATTTTTACCACACTTTTGTTCAGACCTTATGGGTTGATTCTCATATAATTTTAAACCTGATTTGTGCAAATTTGATTTTTACCATACTTTTACTTTTGTCCAGGACTTGATACCCAGACCCTGTATTCTACACAAATTGCCTTATTGGGATACTCCTATTGTGATTTGGAGCTGATGTTGCAACTTTTATTTATACCACACTTTATATTTTTTGACAAATTGCCAGGTTTTCCTGTGATAAATTACCTTATGGGGATGAATCCTTGTGTGATTTAGTCCCAATTTGTGGAAATTTGATTTGTTTGACTTTTAGTCCAAGCCTCAACTATAGCTTGATTATGACAGATGTGTTGAGATCAATACTGTGACCAAATTGGCTCAATGTGATGCTTGATTTATGGAAATTTGATTTTTACCACACTTTTACTTTTGTTCAGAGCCTGATTATCTTTTGTCTATAATTTTTGAGAGAAATTTCCATATCAGAATGTTCTTAATTTGAACCCAATCTTGGTTATACTCTCACTTTTGTTCCAAGCTGTACCATAGTTTTACTGTGACAAATTACCTTATCAGGATATGTTGCTATCATGTTACCATCCAGAAATGCCTCATTTCAATGGGATGTAATTGCAGATTCAATTCATGAGACTGTGATTTAGATCTGAACTTGAAATTGCTTGACTGTCCACCATCATCAAAGATTTCAACTGGCGAAAAGAATATAGCCTTAAGCAGACTTGATTTTCTTGGCTTAATTTTGACTCTGAGCAATTTACCTTCACCTGATGAGCGGGCAGCACTCCGAGCATGGGAATACATGTCCGCCATTATCAAAGATTCCCTAACATTGATGGACTCTTGGCATTCTACTCCGTTGTGAACATCTACTCCGGACATGGGAAGATGACTTTAATCTTCCTACACTTGTGTTTTTGTTCCAACCCTTGTCTATAGCCATTAGTTTCAACTTTGGTTAGATTCAATTTTATGATTATCTTTGAGATTGAATGTTAGGTTCTCATGAGTTCTGCCAATCATCTATCCGCCATCATCAATTGAAAGATTTCCTAACATTGATGGACTCTTGGCATTCCACTCCGGACATGGGAACATGACTTTTATCAGTCACACCATTTTTTTTCCTTCCTTTCTCCCCCATCCCCCGTCCGTCCTTTGCTGCAGCGTTGTCCTGCTACCTTCGGGAGGGGAAACTCTGCAAGGGTGAAAACTCTACTTTTGAGCCAGCTATGCGGGAGGACGCGTCACTATCCCTTAATTAACGCGTTTTTGGGGACACCTCGGTGTTTCCCCAGCCAAGCGGTCCAGCAATGAGAGTGAAAATTTAAGCAAAGTCCTGTTATTTCCGATCACGTGACCGTGTATCCGGCCGGCCGGGCGGGGACGCGGCGGCAGGTATGATAGTGTCAGTCATGCGCTTTGCTCACGGGGTGGAGCTCGCCGTTTACCTCCAGTACCTGATTACAAGTTCACTCCCACACACGCATCTCCTGCGCTCCATCGACTCTGCTTACTGCAACGGTGAACCTCTGCCCGCCTGCGCCCTCCTCCTCCGCCGCTGACATGGGACCTGCGCCGAGATCGCCGGATCATGATGCCTATGAAGCTGGACAACGTGCTCCTGTGGCCACTGTTGTCTGATTGACTATGCGCGCACCGAGGCGTTCACCGCAGCCTACCGTGGGCGAAGAACGCGCACGCGGGTTACGTCACACCCGCGCGGCGACTCATCAACACCCGACAACAACTGGCCGCAACACTCTCAAGCCGCGATAAGCTGGGTTCAAGATTACTGCACTACTGGCTATACTACGACGGCAACCACAAAGCCTGAAACAGCTCACCTTCAAGTTGTCCGGTGAAACGCGTGAAATCGAAGGTGGGAAGGAAATGAGAAAGCCAACAAAGGCAAGTGGAAAGGAAGTGGGGATGAAGGAAGGGAAGCAATGGGGAAGGAAGGATGACTAGCACCCAACTAACTCTAACACTCACTTATAACCAATGAATATGCAACCCTAAAATCAAACCCTAACCCTAGATTGAGGCTCTTCAAATACAGTGTTATCGATGTCGATGCACGCGTGTTCGGGGGCTCCAGTCAAAATATATGACTGTTGCAATCCAGCTAACGACTCAAAAGTGTGTGTGGGTGATGCGTTGATAAGCCGCAGTCTGGGACAGACCAGGAAACGACTATTTTTGTCGATTTTGTTGCTCAGCGCACGTCTCAGAGTTGACATGAGTCCCGAATGGTCAACTAGGGAGTTACCTGCACAAGAACATATCAAAATCCAGTCAAATCCTATCAAATCGCTCATAGTGATTCCAAAGTCTTGACTAGGAAAAGTTCGCAGAGCCCGCTTCTCGCTAGAATCCATCCAATTCTATGCAAAATACCCAAAGGGAGTGTATTCTAAAAGGCATATTCGGTTTGGCGCTCAGTGGAGACTCGAAATCGACAACTCCTAGACTAGGGCCACCCCTATCTCTGTTGGTATCGACGACTGACATCATTGGAACGTGGTTTCGGATCATGCTGGAGGATCGGGAGTGCCAAGGGACGGTTAAACGGTGAAAAACCTACTCAATTGATTGGGGCCTGGACCTGTGATCAACGGCGACTCTAAAACACTGTCGAGGAACTGATCATCTGAACATTGGGAATGCGCCAGGAGAGTTGGGACAACTACCGCTGAGGCCATACGCACAAGATACGAGTTATGGGTGTCAATCGAAAGCTGGGAAGCAGAGCTATCCACTTATCCTACTCAAGATCGAGGGATTCTTCACAAGCAAAACTAGATGGTCGCGAACACGGAAGATTTACACAGGTCATTGACTCCAACACACGCGATACCAGTCATCTGGACCTGGATTTTCGACTCCGGGTCGTATGGCGAAACGATACCTATACAATTATGCACATGGACGACTTTTCTTACTCGAGATTTTCCCTGATTCTATCAATTTCTGTTTAGTATTTATACCTCTGTTTTGTATTTGGCAGGTTCACGGATTGCCCCGCTCTACTAGGTGCATCTGGGGATCTAGCTCGTCAATTTATCTTGCTAGCTCTTTCGAAATAGTATCATCGTCGAAGGATTATTGGTTGAGGGTTTCGGTTGCCGTTTAAAAGAGAGTTCCGGTTGCTGTTTATTGGGTTTCGGTTGCTGGTCGAGAGTTTAAGGCAGTTAGTTCCTGACTCGAGACAACTCAGAGGGTTTAAGGCAGTTAGTCCTGATCCAACGAGTATAAACTCTCCGGGCATCGTATTGGCGCTTCTCTATTGCTGAGTTTCGTCGATAGTACGCTTTGGGGCACAACAAATCAACGTTTTTCGCAAGAAACTCGTATCAACCCTACAACCTTACACATTTGTGCCAAGGCTCTGTTCACAGGGGTCTGTTCTCGCACAAGGAGTCGACGATATTTTGGGTTTTGTGACTTTCCCTACTCGACATTATACAACTTTCTCTCTATCTCAAGTGGAGTTTTGGTTGTTTTTGTTAGTTTGGTTAGTTAGAGGCTCATTTGCTTTGTCCCCACTCCGCACTCATCATCTGGAGCCCACCGCGAGGGGTGATCGAGTATTGCTGAAACTTGGTTTCGTGCAATTTGTGACAAGCAAGAAGAAAAGCAAGCGCCCACACGCTTGGATCGAACGTCAAAATACCACCAAAAGGGAAACAGCGAGATCTAACTGATTCCCAACCGAACGATTTTACGAATCTACTACGCGGAGTTGGAGAACTGAGACCGACACCGTTATTCGTACCAAAACTATCTGCGAACGCGAAACCGAGGACTACCCGTAACTCGCAAGGCGATCGAAATCGGACAATCCCGACAAAATCGACAAAATCTCAAGCATCTTCGTCGAAAAGACCGACTCAAGCATCAACACAAAAGCGCGTTCAATCGAAATCTACAACAAAGCGCAAAACCAACACAAACTCAGCGACTGTCAAAGAAGAACAACAATCTCCGACACCATCTTCGCCTCTAACCGACTTATCAGAGAGCGAAATCAACACGAATCGGCTTAACGAACCTCCGATTCAACAAAACAACGAAAAACATGGACGATGGAAATGGTGGAAATGGCGGGAACGGAGGTGGCGCGGGTGGCGCAGGTGGAAACGGAGGTGGTGGAGGAAGAAACGCTCAAGGAGGAGCAGCGGTGCGGTTCAAGGTGCCTGAAACATGGGATTCTGGTCGTCCCTAGCTTCGATGGAAAGACTCCTGCCAAGTTGAAGAAGTTCCTAGAGGAGTGCGAGCGAATCATCGTGCAGGGAGGCATCGACAACGACGCGGAAAAGAAGGAGACGGTGCTGAGGTATCTCGATACTAAGCATGTGAAGGAAGCGTGGCGGAATCTGACAGCGTTTGCTGGAGGAGACTTCGATGGGTGGAAGGCGGAGATACTGAAGATGTATCCAGAGTTGGAGGAGGTCAACGAAGGATCGAGGAGACGCTTGAAGGAAATTTGCGCCGAGGCACGGGGTGCTAGTCGTGAAGATCTGGGTCTAGTGATTCGATTTTGTGCATTCTTTTTGGCAGAATCCGAAAAACTCCTCAGACCACCATCGCAAATCACCAACAAAGAGTTGGTATCGTCGATTCTTGGTACTCAGCGATGATTTTGCTCCGGCAGTTGAAGTTGTGTTGAACCAACCGAATGTGGCAAATATCTTGGGTCCGAACGCGAATGCGGGAAACCAAAAACGCGGGAAATACTCGAAGAGGCGATAAGTGGAACTACAAGGACGTCTTGAAGGTGGTGGAATGGTTGGCGAACAATTGGTCTGGACGGGAGGCAGATGCGATGATGAGAAACGACTCGAAACCCTCGAATTTGCTCTCGAGCTCGAAAGCGGAAACTCTACGAACGATATTAGAGTGAAAAACGAGTTTCGTGATCAAATGGAGAGTTTTCGCCTTAGAGATAAACCGTTGAAGGACGTTATGGCCGTTAGGGATAAGCAACTCATCGAGACGATGAAGCAGTTCCATCAGGCTACAGAAAATAAGTCCAAGGAGCATGCGCACCCTCAATCGGGACCCGCAACGCGATTATCAACAAGGAGGAAGTCGTGGGTATGGAGGACAACAGAGTGGAGGGGACCAGTGTCATTTCTGTGAAGAAACTGGACACATGGTGCGAGATTGCCCAAAGAAGAGGATGTTGTTGGACCAAGGGAAGATCGTTATGGAGAATGGAGGCTTGCGCCTACCAGGAGGTCAATATATTCCTAAGTATCCTGAGAATGCTCGAGGTATCAACGAATTCTCGACTGGTATGGCAAAGGCGGAGGGAATATTGTGTCAGGAAATGCGCAGACGAACCTTCAGTCGTCGTTCTACAACGAATATACTCCCAGCGAGCAGTATAATTTGCTGTATGACACGAATGAGGACGAAATCCGTTCATTGAGGCGCAAATGGCTGCTATGACTAGGCAATATCAATCGAATAATGTCTCAGCTCATGAACCAGCAAGATTCTCGAACCAGCCGGGGCGATCCAATCGTTTCCACAAATCCTACAACGAGATTCAGCGTCGCAGCAAGGGATAGGAGGTAGACAACAGCAGAGAATGGGGGAGACGGGGCAAAAGAGTGAAGCGTACCCTGTGTACCTTCAAGGGCCTGTTCAACCAGGCTTGCCCCCGGTCGATCCGAACTTTCAACAGTTCATGACGATGTACAATATGGTTCAGGCCATGCAGAACCAATCTGGATCCAGTTCGCAGTCCGCGAATCAGTCGATGGAGTCCCAATTTGCGAATACGCGTTCGGGAAAAGACTCTAACGCTGGGGAGGGACGAAATTTTTAGATAGTTCGAGGAAGGAGACAGGGAGCTGGCGAAAGAAAGCTCCTGAGGCAACGAAATCTCCTGAGAACCGATCGAAAGTTGCGAATAAGGAAAAGGAATCGTCGAAAAGAAGGAAGATCGAAGGAAAAAGGATGATCCTGTCGAGTCTTCAAGTGAGGAGGAAGAATCTGAGCCGGAGGTGCTGGAGAAAGAGGATGTGCCGAAGAAGAAACGCAAAGCTCGATTCAGAGGAGAAGATTCTGAGGACGAAAAGTTGGAATATGCTGCCAGGATGGTACCCAGTTCGGAATCGCCCAAGCGCGAGACGAATAAGAAGCGAGATGTAGAAGAGAGGGCGTATAAGTTGGCGACGAAGTTCGACGACCCGCATATAATTAAGCGAATTGTGGAAAAGACAGAAAATACAGTCGTGCACGATGTTACTGTGGGCGATTTGATCTCTCTTTCTCCAGAGTACGCGAAAGCGATGCGGAAATCGACGAATCGGACTCGACAACCTATAAAGCCAGTCTTGTTACATGGGAAATTGGATGAAGGATCGGAATACCCGTTCATGGAAGATGAGAACGTTGAAGTTCGACTCCAAAATGACGGTAGACATCGACGAATTGCCAATGGTGGACTCGTTCTACATTTCTACTGAAGAGGATAAGCAATACGGAATAAGGGAAGGCTCATACGTGAGTACCGACCCATATCTCCAGTATGTGGCTTCTCTCCCACCTGGGAGAACCGCCCAAGCAAGTCTTCTCAGGGAAAGATTCAGGCGTCGTTGAGGGTTGTGTGGCCGTTAATCGCTGCGCGAGAGCGTGTGGAGTGTGTTATTGACAGTGGGTCGCAAATTGTGTCGATGGCATTGTCGGTAGCGGAAAGATTGGGAATTCCTTGGGATCCTGACTTGCAAATCTACATGCAAAGTGCGAATGGGCAACTGAAGAAGTCTGCTGGGTTAGCAAGAAATGTATGCTTCTTGTTTGGAGACATACCCGTCTATCTGCAAGTGCATATCATCGACCAAGTGGCTTATGAAGTTTTGCTCGGACGACCTTTCGATCTAGTAACGGAATCCAAGTTAGAAAACTTCGGGAATGGGAACCAAATGCTCACGATTCGCGATCCTAACCGAGAGCGAAGGTGTGTGATACCGACTCAGGCAAGGGGAACTTATTCTGTGGTGTCGAACTCGAAACGGGTCGAAGAACCTGGGAAAGATCCGCCTGTTCAGAAGGAGAATCGAGAGCATAGGGCCAAAGTCGAGGTGGAATCGGATTTTCAGAACTCGTCGAGGAACTAGTGGGAGACTGGGGAGGCGAAGAGCTGTGTGTGTGTATGGGAATTGATGAAAAGGGCAAGTTGCGAGTGGAGGGATACATCGAACCTGAGGACGGGTGTCGATTTGAGGATGAAGAACTGCAATTGGCGTACCTAACAGCCAGTAAAGAGTCGAAAACCATGTCCAAGGACCGAAAGGCAAAAGAGTTGCTCGAGGAGTTTGTCCAACAGCGAGTCGACCACTCTTCACAGAGTAGGAAAAGTGGGCTAGTGGTAAAATTCGAGTCTGAATTGGGTGTCCGTCAAGGATCAGACGAGGAAGTTAGAGCGGCGGTAGAAGCATCTTATCTGGGGAACGTACATCAGCATGAATCATCGATTCCGTGTCTGAAATGTGCCGACCTTGGGTTCGATCGAGAGAGAAATGGTTCACCTGTGGAGGCTGGAGTCGAGATTATGGATACATTCGCTGGAAAGAAGTATAAACCGGTTGCGTTGAAAACGAGGCCAGTTTATGGTGAGCTTCCAGAGAAATATCGCATAAAGAGGGAAATCATCGGGGATCCTTTGGCTGAAATGCCTAAGTTATCACCAAATCCGAGTGAATTCGTACCTACCGAGAGATATACACAAGAGAGGATGGAAATTATCGATAAAGTTCACAACACTGGGTTCTTGAGGAGCGAGGAAATGAAGGTTATTCATAATTTCATGATGCTTCATTGGCCTGCGTTCGCTTGGAATGACGAGGAGCGAGGAACTTTGCGACATGATTTCTTTCCGCCTGTCGAAATACCGACGGTCGAGCACAAAGTGTGGATAGAGAAGAGTATTCCGATCCCGAGAGGACAACTAGAGGAGTTTTGTAAAGTGATTAAGAAGAAAATCGACGGGCGTGTACGAACCGTCGAATGCTTCATATCGCTCGAAGTTCTTTGGTGTTCTCAAGAAGGATGGCAAGAGTATTCGACTCGTTCATGCTTTGGAGCCGTTAAACGCGGTTACAATTGCGCATTCAGGAATCCCACCTGCGACAGAAGAGTTGGCAGACCACTTTTCGGGTCGAGCGTGTGGAGGAGTTTTGGATTTGTACTCGGGATATGATCATAGGGACCTTGCGGAGACCTCGGGACTACACAACGTTTCAGTCGCCCTTCGGAGCGTTGAGATTAGTGAAACTTCCTCAAGGATGGACGAATTCCGTACCAATTTTCCATGACGATGTCAATTTCATCTTGCGAGAAGAGGTTCCCCACGTTTCGATGCCATATATCGATGATGTACCTATTCGAGGACCAGCAACGCGGTACGAGGATGAGAACGGAGAAGAGGAAACGATACCTGAGAATAAGGGGATTCGTAGATTCTTCTGGGAGCATATGCAGAACGTGAATCGAGTAGTTCAAAGGCTGAAATACTCAGGTTTGACGGTTTCTGGCATGAAAGCGGTGTTGTGTGCGGATGAATTTGTGGTCGTAGGCCATACGTGCTCGCAATGAAGGAAGAAGGCCGTCGACGGATCGAGTAGGAGTCATTACACGATGGCCTCCTTTGAAGAATGTCTCTGAGATAAGACAATTCTTAGGAGTCTTGACGTATATCAAGCACTTCATTCAAGATTTCCATATTATGAGCAAGCCGATGACGGATATGCTGAAGAAAGGAGTGGAATTCGAGTGGGGAGAGCTTCAAGAGGCTTCTATGGCGTTGATCAAGAAGGCAGTGGCGGAGTGTCCGGCGATTCGACCGTTGAACTACTCAGAAGGATGGACGACAGTGATTCAGATCGATAGTTCGTACAAGGGAATCGGAATCGTGATCTACCAGTATCATGAGAACAACCCAAAGAAACGATACTACTCAAGATTTTCATCAATACCGCTCGACGAGAGACAGGCGAACTTTTCTCAGGCGAAACGAGAGTTGTTTGGCATAAAGCGAGGCTTGGAGCACATGCAATATTGGATTTTGGGCTGTAGAAATCTGGTACTTGAAACAGATGCGTCGTATATTAAGGGAATGCTGGATAATCCTGGCATGGGCCCGAATGCAACGATAAATCGGTGGATTGAACAGATTCTCATGTTCCATTTCGAGTTGAAACATGTAATCGGCAAGACCTTTACGCCAGATGGACTCTCGAGACGAGACAAAGTACCGGGAGATGAAGAGTATGAGAATACCGATGATGGACCCGAGTTGGTGAAGCCAGGAGTGCATAAAGATTGGGATTATTCGATTCCTCAACCGAAGGAGTATGATGATTTCAAGTCGGAAATTGACACGAGAGGTGGATTCTACCTGGAGCGTTGGATCTCGATGAGCACGACACAATGGAGAACGAAGCCTGGAGGGAGCATGGTCAACTTTGCTTGGATACCTATGTGGAATCAATGGATGAGGCAGAAATTATCAGGGATACTTATCGCAGAGAAGGAATTGAGATGCCACAGTACATTTCATCGTTCGTGCGAGAGCCTGAGAAACTCCTACCGAATTCAGCGTTCAAATGGGATGCTAAGAAGAGGGAACCATATCCTGAAGAGCATCGGACGACAGAAGGAATATACGCGGATGAAAAGCTCGAGTTGGTTGAGAAGTGGCTTGAAATACCAAGAAGAGACCGACTGGATTCACAGATAGGGCCTTGAGCGTTGATAAAATACGCTCGGAAGTTCTTTCTGAGTGAGAAAGGAAGGCTTTTCCGTCGAGATAAGGATGGAATGCACAAGATCGTTGTTAAGAAGGAGCATAGGATGTATGCGATGCGTTCTGCGCACGATAGTTTGGGTCATCAGGAGCGTATGCAACGAAATCCTTGATTGAAGTCAGATTATGGTGGCCTCAGATGGATCGAGACGTATCTTGGTATGTGAAAACGTGCCATATGTGTCAAGTTCGTCAGAGTACGATGATTCGAATACCGCCTATACCTACGAAGACTCCGAGCTTGTTCCAGAAAATCCATACCGATGTGATGGTCATGGGAGCGACTTCAAACGGACACAAGTTGGTCATTGCGGCGAGGGATTCATTGAGTAGATGGCTGGAAGCTAAGGGCTTGAGATCAGACACGGCGTCGGCGGTGGGATGTTCTTACTCGAGAATATTATCTGTCGTTGGGGTTGTCCTGCTGAATTGGTGACGGATGATGCGCCCCAGTTTCTCGGCTCTTGAGTGGCTCGGAAACAAGTATGGCATTACTGGAATCAAGATTTCACCCTATAATTCGAAGGCAAATGGACCTGTGGAGAGTGGACATCGAGATGTTCGACAGTCGATTGTAAAAGCGTGCGCTGGTAACCCTAACAAATGGTTTTATTTCTTGCCTCAAGTTACTTGGGCGGATAGAATTACCATTCGGAGAGGATTAGGCTGCTCACCCTATTACGCTGCGACTGGTTGTCATCCGATTTTGCCATTCGACATCGTGGAATCGACGTGGTTGGTCGAATATCCAGGGAAAATCATCAGTACCGCTGAGTTGGTCGGATATCGAGCGGAGAGCATTGGTGAAACATCGAAATCATATTCAGGAGATGAGAGATCGAGTCTCAAAGGAGAAGTTAGAAGCTGTTCGTCGATATGAGCGCATCCACGCTGCTACTATCAAGGATTATGACTTCAAACCTGGAGATATCGTCTTGATTCGTAACACTCATCGAGAAGAGTCTGGACAAGAAGGCAAAAACTTCGTTACCTGGGACCAATGGTGGTTGTGAGACGGACAATGGGTGGATCTTATCTAGTATGTGAGCTAAATGGAGCCATGGTACCAGGAAAGATTGGCGCATTCGAGTAATACCCTATGAAGCCAGGGAGAAGATTTCTTTCTCAAAGGACATCGAAAAGATGATCGACATGATAAAAGAGGAACTGGATGAGCTCGCAGAAGGCCGAGAGGATGTGGAAGGAACGGATTTGCAGTTTGGAGACATAGATCTTGACGAGGAAGAGTCAGATTCCGAGAGCGAAAAGTCAGATGACGACGCTTAAGGAGGAAGACTGCTTCAAAATCGAAGAGAAAAAGTGTCACAACGCAAGAATACATTCGTTCGAGGTGTGAAGACATAGTACAGTTCAAGTAACGACCGGAACGGCTGATCTGGAAAGCCTTGGAAACGAGTGTGGGGGTATATAGTACTATGGGAGAAGGGATTTCGATGGAGCAGTAAGGGATTTACTTGCGGCCATGGGAAGGACCGTTGGGAGTTGCGAGACGAGCATTTCCCGGATGATAGCCAAGTACTGGGACGGATCGCTGACGAGGAGAAGTCAGAAATCGAGCACTATGACGAGACTGAGAGGGACGGACGGGAGTTTACTATCAACTTTCATGTTGCGGTCCTTCGCGAGGTCGAAGAGTGTTTGGTAGCGACGAGCGACTACTTCAGCACGAGTCACGGGCATATGCCATACGCTGGACAGCGATGAGCACTTGCTGCTGAGCGAGTTCGAGGCAGGCGGTCAGCTGCTTATTGGTGATTCGGACTTCGGTTCCTTGTGCGAATTGATCGAGAAGTTCTTGAATGGTCTTGTACTCGAGATCAGCAGGAGCGGAATCGTCAACCGGATAAGGATTGGTCAAAATCTGGGAAATTCAAGTCAGAAACTTCGAAATCTTGTCAAGGAAAAAGTTACAATTCCGGCTACGGCAGCCGCGGGGATCTGCGAATATGCGAATCAGCGATAGAAGGGACATCGGACAGAGTTTACAGACGGTTGGGAGGTCCTTGGGGTCTTTCTTCTTGAAGGATAAAGAAGAGATCGGCGCAGGGGTTTTGCCAGACTCGTCTATGAGCTCGGGAGAACTGGCTTTGTTGCGCTTCTTCTTAGAAGGACTCTTGTCGGTATCGCCAGAGCCTTCCTAGATAAGAACGCACCGAGTCAGGGAGATTGACGATGAAAACGTTCGACTCAGAGTCGAAGAAGAGAGAACGAACCTCTTCTTCTTCATCTTCGGGTTCAGGGGAACGCTGTCGCTGGAGTAAATCAACGTTCGAATGAATATTCAACAGGGAAAATACCTTGTGCGACTGGTTAACGGTCGAAGAACGAGTATTCTGACGCGATGATGAGTTGCGGAGGAAATCTTCGACGGAGAAAAGTGAAACCGGAGTGTTCTTGGACGAAGACGTCTGTCACTGATAAGATAGTGTCGCTTCCGTTTTGGGAAATGATATTACCTTTTTGGTCTCAGGGGTCTTTTTCTTGGATTCATCCGCTTTGTTGCGATGAGCCGCGAATGTGCGTGCAGACGCGTCGATATGCTGCATATGGGCGATACAAGTGTTGGTGTCGCGAAGATGTTGATCGACTTTGGCGGTCCACTTGCCGTCGTTGCGAATATTGTTCTGAATCGCATGGAGTTTTTGAAGCGCATGGGGAAGGTCTTGATAGATCAACTGGCTTGCAGCCAAACGGTCATGGACCTCTTCCTCCTTGAGCTGAGGAAGCTAAGAACGATGATGAGTACCATTATTCCGACTAGGAAAAGTGACGACGCACCAAATACCGATACAACAAGTGAATTTTACGGACATTCTCGTCGTTGGTACGAATGCGCAAGTCGGAAACGGTGGTTATGAACTCGTGAACGTCGGCTTCGAGTTCTTCTGGAACTCCTTCCTCGGGTTCGCAGGGGCATACATCGAGTCTGCCATTTTGTGTTCAACTGGAGACGTCTGAGGGTTCATATCGTCAGTACTCAGGCTTGGAGGAGACTGTGGAGGAAGTGCTCGTACTGGTCGAGATTGGAAGGGAGCGAATGTCTTTGGATAGAGATGCGAGAGAAACTGGAATGGGTTATCGAACCAGGACATCTTTTATAGGCGATGGCTTATTGCTGGGACAGCAAGATCTTAAAAATGGGGGAGATGGGCTCAACGTGGTGCACGTTTTGGCATAACATGGAGAACATGGAGCGCAGCATGGTTGTGGACCGCAAAGCATGGTTCTCTCGAAAAGAGCGAAACACTTTGGCGATCTGGATCATGTTTCCACCCTCAAAGATATGCTATTACCGTCGAGATTGCCACTTTCTTATGAAATGCAAGCATGGAGAAGGATATACCCGGACCTGGATCTTATGCAGGACTGCCAAGGCAGCCTGATCGCAGTTTCTGGAAACGAGATCTTCGGTATCAACCAAATCTTCGAGTAGGAAAAGTGCCGAAACAGAGGAAATCAAGGAACAACACGCCCTTTGTGATTCAAAACGCTACTGTAACGACAGGAATGATTGTAAACGACGGTAACGACAGATAAGAAGTTGGATTAAGGGTTTGCGCCGTTGAGATTGTCAAACGACATGATCAGCAGGGCAAGGGTGGAAGGAGTGAGCCTGTGCGGATGGGCAGGTGGAGCAAGCAGGAGCGTCAGGAATGCCCATTGGGACGGAATGGATCACCGGGGAATGTTCTCCATGTTCAGGGATCGTTTCCAGTGCGGGCATATCAGTGAGAGAGGATGCAGAGGACGGGGAGAGTCGATTGGGACGTTCATGATCATGGTGTGGCCATATTCGTTCATGAAATCGTTATCTTGGGTATAACCAAAGAGCGATGCCTGAGGGAA
Organism: Mycena indigotica; assembly: GCF_014461135.1. NCBI lineage: Eukaryota > Fungi > Basidiomycota > Agaricomycetes > Agaricales > Mycenaceae > Mycena > Mycena indigotica. The sequence continues at coordinate 591,053 of NW_023503005.1, forward strand.
ATAGGTCAGATCGACAAGGAATGGACGATTCGCAGAGGGAAATGACCTTGGGGTGAGCAGATTCGAGTCGAGCGAGTAGCTCTGAAGCGTATTTGTACTCGTTCTTGAGGGATTCGACCTTTTACGAATTTGCTCGCGACGAATCTCGGCCTTGTCTTCGAGTTGGATGCGGGAGTAATGAGCGAGCTTCGAGAGACGCATGGTACTGGGGTTCCCGTCGAAAATGGCTTCGGCCTGATGGAGTTCGTCGTGGCCGAGTGTGGAGAACAAGCTTTGGACGCCACATTCGAGGAGTTTTTGGGTTTTCACCGCATAGCGTCGAGGAACGTTTTGAGATGGCCGTTGGTGCGGAGTTCCTCCCACTTGCGAAGTAGGACGAGGGTCTTGGCCATCTCTTCCTGCTCGTTGGTCGTCTTCTTATGATCTTTGTTGACAAGAGAAAGTCAGAAATGCCTTTTTCCTGTCAGGAAAATACCAAACGCACCAAGAAATGCCAAATGAGAGTCACGATTGAGACTATAAATGACATGGAAACCTTCGAGAATGGAGAAATCGCAGGTGTCGTCGCGATTCAGACCACAGGGGATGCAAGGAAGACCAGCCATGAGGTGGACACAGTCGCGATTGAGGACTTTGCAACAGTTACATGGGCCGATGAGCTGTTTCCCGTCAAGAAATTGCAAGATTTCGAGTGGGAAAAGTGACATACTTCAAGACTCACACACATTTTGAAGATGGATCGATAGACTTCGTCCACGAAGATGCCGCTATAGAGGATAGGGATCATGGGCTCGTTGACGTACTTGGGAATACCGTTGTCGGTCATGGTAGAGGGTCAAGACAGACTTTTCTTAGAGATGGAAAAGCTTTTATTCGACGAAACCATTACAAATTCGACCACACAACATCAAGGACGTTATCTAGGCGACCGATCGGAGTTGCTACTGGTGGATTGCTGAGAAGAAGACATGTGGGGAGTTGTGGATTGATGGGAAATCCGCAGATCTCGAACAAAGATTGTCGAGTTGATGAATTGGGAGGGAACCCAAGTCCAAGATCGAGTCAAAATACTCAGGAATTTGCATTGGGGACTTTTCTCAGATGAATTTTACTTAAGTTCGGACGAGAAAGGAAGGCAATGTGAAAATACTGATTATTTTGCCGGTCGTAAAGTACAAGCAAAGTACTTTACGCCGGCCGCGCACTGTGAAATATACAAAAATTTTATAGTCCGTAGACTTTCGACCCGCCCGACGAGCTCCCAACCATCGAGATGCAACCGGAAACCAGACCAAGGGGATCTCACCCAGATGTGGATGGACCCGCCTCGTTGGAATCGGGTGGAGCGATGGGCATCTCCGTGTCGCCCAGCAACTCGTCGTTCTCCTCCGTCTCCTCGTCCTTCTTGTCCTTCTCGTCCTTGGGACCGTTGGGATAGTTGGATCCTACAGAGGAAAAGAGTGTTAGCGATGGGAAGCTGAGGAGAGAGATGTGGAAGTACCTTTGCGAGCATTGGCAAGGAGCAGCTGGTTGAGGACCGCGGTCGCGGACTCGTCGCCAGTCTCGAGAAGGAAGCGTCGCTCGAGGCCTTCGGAAGAATGGATCTCGACAACCGACTCCAGGTGCCACTGGAAGGATTCGAGTGCCCGTTTGACCGAGGACATCGCCAGGCGATGGGCTTCACGAGTCTGCGCTGCCAGCTCGAAGACCTCCTTGAGGTGGATCAACTCCAGATGAGTCTCGCGGTTAGAAGACGCGATGAGAGGCGTGAGATGCTCGATGACTTTGAGCATCTCGTCTGAGGAGCGTTGGTGGTCGCAGAGGTGACCCTTTTTGCTGTCGTGGTTGCAGTTGTCGCAAGGAACACCGTATCCCAAAGGGGTGCAGTCTCGGCGGAACATCATGCACATCAGGCATGGCCAAGCGGGAAGAGGGGGCTGGTCCGGGAACGCTCTCTTGAGGAAAGCAATTGGGACGGGTGCGGACTCGACGTAGTAGGGCTCGAAACCCTTCGACTGGATCGTCGATTTGCCGGGGTTAGTTGAGACGGGCGAGTCGAAGGTCTTCACAAGGGCCGTCAAGAGAGAGGCAACGCTTGGGTAATGCGGGACAAGACCAGCTGGACGCGATTGTTGGGGGTGAAGGAAAGGATGTCGCGCATGAAGCCGCGGTTGGAAGAGACGAACCAAAAGCTGGTTGAGCTTATGGGTGTGTGCGGGGTCAGACGCGTCGAAGGGGGCGTTCTCGTCTGCCGGACGATAGCGGAAATACCCATCAGCGCCTGGCACCAACTCATCGTTTAGCTCCTCAGCATCGTCAAACTCCAGCACCGTGCCCTTCTCCTTGGCATATTTCGACTTTTTGGCGGGTGGCTTGCCTGAAGAACGAAGAGTTAGTGGAAGCAAGAAGTGAAGGAAGGCTTGAGAACGTACGGGTGGACTTGGAGACTTTCTCTGGAGAGACAGTCTCTTCTCCAGAAGAATCTTCACGAACACGCCATGGACGGGAGCCTTGCCCTTCTCTTTCTTGACAGCAACAACGGACTCTGAAGAAAAAGAGTGTCAGTACAATCCGGTTTGGGGGAAAGGGAGATGAATAAGACGTACCATTGTCGTCATCTTCACCGTTCTCTTCCTCGGACTCGACTGGAATGACAAGGGGAGGGTTGCTTGGCCTTGGGTTTGGGCCGAGGTTTTGGCTTCTTGTCGTCGGCTTGGTGTTTGGCCAACGAAGCGTGGAGGCTGGGCAGTCCGAGCTCCTTGAGCTTCAGCGTCGCCGGCATATTGCTAGGGAAGGCTTCGTCGGAAATGTCCAAGTAATATGAACCAAGGTCCTGAAAAACCGAGTCAGATAATCGAAAGGAGGAAATAAAAGGAGATACGCACGGTGAAGAGCGCAAATTTACAAGTCAGGAACGCCCAGTCCTTGTCCAACTCTTTGGAAGGGAGCAGGTCCCGCAATTTGATGGTCAAGTCGACGAGGAGCACGATATCGAGGGATGCATATTCGGTGGAGGCTCGCGAGAGGGATTCGGTGTATTGGAAGATATAGCGCTGAAAAGGGGTGATCAGAAAGCACCCGTAGCTGTAGAATTTAGCCTACAGGCCTAGGGATTGCTTGATAGGATATACCCTAAAAACCAAGGAATTGCTAGACCTAGGAATTGCTAGCAGGATAGGCTGTGAAATATTCAAGAAATACTCTCAGAATAATTGATAATTCCATCAAATTGATTGATGGGATGAAGAAATACTATATATGGTACTGTTAACTCCTTTTCTTCAGGCCGAAGACCCGGTATATAGTGGGGAAGGCCTGTATCAATATTTCTCCTAATTAGGACAAAAATGATGGAGCTGGACATATCCATCAAAACTACTGATGGCAATCAAAAATTGTTCCACATCAATAATATTCTTTAAGATCAGTCATTCCACAATAGATAACTACCTTAGATAAGCTATAAACAATTAAAACTCATTTTAAAAAAGTGTGACAGGTGTGACTGTGCAATGCTAGGCTAGCAAAAGCTAGGATGGCACAGCCTAGGAGCTCCTAGTGCCTAGGAACAGCTAGGGTTTTAGGGTATATCCTATTAAGCAACTCCTAGGCTATAATAGCCTAAATCTTACCACTACGGCTCCAGAAAGGGGAAGTGCGAGAAGAAAACGAGAAGACTCACGAAATACGGGAGTACTCCGTTGAGGTGCGACACGAGAGGAGGAGTTTTCCAGTGTGGCTTGAGGGCAGGAGTAGACGGGTCTTCGGCGGTGGACGCGACGGAGGGTGTTGAAGAAGGATTGGCCGGCCTTGTTAACGAAGCAAGACCAGCAGGGGTTGGAGGTCAAGGGGATGATAGGAGTTAGAGAGTCGTCTGACAGAGAGGGCGAGGCTGCCCGAGCCTGTTTCTTCGACGGGGAGGTCTTTTTTGGTGGACATGGTGGAAGAAAGAAAGAAAGAATGGGACGAAAAAGAGGGGCGGACAAGCTTTATACGCGCGAGCGTAGGGCTGTGAAGAAGAGTGAAGAACAAAACGTGACAGCAAGGACGCTTCTGAAGCTTAAACCACATGCACCGGCTCCGGGGAATTAACTTTCTCTTGCGCGCAGTCGCGGAACCGCTCTATTTGGTTAGCAGCTTAAGTGTATTGGGTGAATCTGGAAACCCGCGGTAGAATTAAGGGAAGCTTGCGAGACGGAAAGGGCCGACCGGGCGCCTGAACGGAAGCATTCCTTTGTCCGAGGGCAAATCAGTGATCACGGCAACGCCTTTGCTTGGCAGAACCAAAGATCCGACAGAGAATGTCAAAAATTTGAGTCCGAAGTGTCGATCCTTGATCTTCGCTGACGGCAAAAAGTGAAAGATGGAGAGAATTCATTGATGTTGTTGAATTCGAGTATTGCCAAAGACGACTGGGGACAGTCGAGATTTAAAAATGGGGGAGATGATAAGCCGCAGTCTGGGACAGACCAGGAAACGACTATTTTTGTCGATTTTGTTGCTCAGCGCACGTCTCAGAGTTGACATGAGTCCCGAATGGTCAACTAGGGAGTTACCTGCACAAGAACATATCAAAATCCAGTCAAATCCTATCAAATCGCTCATAGTGATTCCAAAGTCTTGACTAGGAAAAGTTCGCAGAGCCCGCTTCTCGCTAGAATCCATCCAATTCTATGCAAAATACCCAAAGGGAGTGTATTCTAAAAGGCATATTCGGTTTGGCGCTCAGTGGAGACTCGAAATCGACAACTCCTAGACTAGGGCCACCCCTATCTCTGTTGGTATCGACGACTGACATCATTGGAACGTGGTTTCGGATCATGCTGGAGGATCGGGAGTGCCAAGGGACGGTTAAACGGTGAAAAACCTACTCAATTGATTGGGGCCTGGACCTGTGATCAACGGCGACTCTAAAACACTGTCGAGGAACTGATCATCTGAACATTGGAAATGCGCCAGGAGAGTTGGGACAACTACCGCTGAGGCCATACGCACAAGATACGAGTTATGGGTGTCAATCGAAAGCTGGGAAGCAGAGCTATCCACTTATCCTACTCAAGATCGAGGGATTCTTCACAAGCAAAACTAGATGGTCGCGAACACGGAAGATTTACACAGGTCATTGACTCCAACACACGCGATACCAGTCATCTGGACCTGGATTTTCGACTCGGGTCGTATGGCGAAACGATACCTATACAATTATGCACATGGACGACTTTTCTTACTCGAGATTTTCCCTGATTCTATCAATTTCTGTTTAGTATTTATACCTCTGTTTTGTATTTGGCAGGTTCACGGATTGCCCCGCTCTACTAGGTGCATCTGGGGATCTAGCTCGTCAATTTATCTTGCTAGCTCTTTCGAAATAGTATCATCATGCGTCGAAGGATTATTGGTTGAGGGTTTCGGTTGCCGTTTAAAAGAGAGTTCGGTTGCTGTTTATTGGGTTCTGGTTGCTGGTCGAGAGTTTAAGGCAGTTAGTTCCTGACTCGAGACAACTCAGAGGGTTTAAGGCAGTTAGTCCTGATCCAACGAGTATAAACTCTCCGGGCATCGATTGGCGCTTCTCTATTGCTGAGTTTCGTCGATAGTACGCTTTGGGGCACAACAAATCAACGTTTTTCGCAAGAAACTCGTATCAACCCTACAACCTTACACATTTGTGCCAAGGCTCTGTTCACAGGGGTCTGTTCTCGCACAAGGAGTCGACGATATTTTGGGTTTTGTGACTTTCCCTACTCGACATTATACAACTTTCTCTCTATCTCAAGTGGAGTTTTGGTTGTTTTTGTTAGTTTGGTTAGTTAGAGGCTCATTTGCTTTGTCCCCACTCCGCACTCATCAGCGTGATGAGAGACTTCAGCGATCAACGCGTCAGTCAACGGTCGTGGGACGGTGTGGTGGTCAGGCGGTCGCGTGGGAGTCAAGTCGGGCTCGCAATAGAGTCCGGTCCGTATGTCGATCGTTCCGAGGTTGCCCCGTAGGTGGGCCGCGTGGTCAATTCAAAGTGTCAACGTTCAATCAAAAGCAGTGTCGTTTCGCGAAGGCCCGCTACTGAAAGCGAGAGCCAGTGACTCGAAATCCGTCTGGGATTCAGTGTCTATCTACTACAGGTGCGTGGTCTTTTATAGCTTTTTCCTTCCTTGGCTGACAAGCCGCCCAGCCTATTTCCAAGGCTCCCCCCGGCGCCCAGTTCTCCTCCTGTCGCTTGGCAGTGCGCTTAGCGCTCGGCGCTCGGCGTGCTTAGTTTCCGCGGGACTTGGTAACCCAAGCCATCTTCTGGCGCTGATTTCTCGCGCGCTCGTGGCACCGGTGCGTCATCTCCCCTTTTCAAAAATTCTGAGTGTCCTCACTCAGGTTTAGAGGGCCCTCGAATTCTGTTCCCCCGTGTACGTGATCGTTGTATTTCCTTGGTATTTCACTGATACTCGATAGCCCACAACCAAGTGCGCTTATTGCCTCAAGAACAATCTTCGTTGCCGCTTCCGTTCAAACGGCGTTCCTTGCACCAACTGCCTGTTTGCTGCCAAAGACGACTGTTGCTTTGTCGACCCCGAATTCTTTCTCCGCTCGGTCGCAGAGTGGCGGGACGAGGAGATAGTTGGGATATGCCGTGAGCTGGCTCGCCAAGTTCCTGATCACGAGCAACGCCGTACGTTCGTTGCTTATCCTGCTTGCCTGTCCGCTTATTCTTTTCAGTGTTCTGCTTCAACCGCGCTGTCGAGCACGCCCGACCGCTCCGTTCAAGGTGCTATCGCGCTTTTCGAGGTGTGTTATGCACGCTCTTGTCCTTGATTTTTGCTGACTGCTCGCAGGCGTTGACCAAATCCTTCCGCAACCTTTCCTCCGTTGGATATGCCGACCTTGCCGCTCTCCCTAGCAACTCTGAACACCTTGGTCGTGTTATTCGTTTGGCGTTAGACGCTCATTTTTCCGACTAGAACCTGTAGTTTTTGCTTGTATCGTGTTATAATATATTTTTGTGTATTGCTGGCTGGTCCAGCCTTTCCATTTTCGTGTCTGTATTCGCCCGGGGCCTTATAACGCAGCTCTTCCGCTCGTATTAAGCATAGACTCCTCCTTCTCTTATGCCCTTCTCTCGCAGTTTGTCGGGCTTCCGTCTTTCGCCTGTAGTTTCTCCATCCACTTCCTCGACTTCTTCACCTTCTTGGGGAGCCGATACCTTTGTTTCCGCCAAAACCCAGGCCTCTCATCCTCACTGGAAACCCTGTACCATGCCTCTTATGCCTCAACTGGTCGTTGATGAACAAGGCCGTACCCATTTTCCTCTGTTCTCGGACCACCCGTTTGCTATCTCGTCGCCCGCCGTTGAACGCGTTATGAAATATCGTCCCGAGGTAACCTCTCGATTTCGCCTGTACCCTCTTTTACTCATTGCGCGTTCTCAGACGTTGCAATCTCTTGCGAACATTGTCGGCAGTTTGGGCTCTCCTGCGTTTTCCGAGCTATGGGTATCCCTTGCGGGGCCATGTGCCGCGGCTGGTTCCAACGGCTGCTGCTTTGTTGACCCTACAATTTTCTTCGATGCTCTCCTGTCGTTCCGAAGCGCCGAACTGTCCGAATTTCGTTTTGACTTATCTTGTCGAGTTTCTCATGGTATTATTGACGCTGCCGAGGCCGGTCCGTCTTGGTACTAGTTTTTCTCGTTGCCTGACTCCTTATAGATGCTTTCTATGACAAAACCGTTCTGCGTTTAAATGGTATTTTGCAGGGCGCTATTGCCCGATTTCAGGTTGGCTTGTCATTTTCCCAGTCTTCGTTCTTATCTTCTCCCGAAAGGTGGTCTCAGAGGCCTTCGATGGGCTAGTCCTTTCCGGCTTTCAGGCCTTCCTTTCCGCTTGCGACGACTGTGAATTCCTGGGCCAATTCATTGCTGTTCTCTCTGCTTCTGGCGCCATGCATCCTTCATTGACCATAGCCGCTGCCCAACGGGTCATCGACTTATCGACTTCTCAAATTCAGTAGGCTGTGGAGTTTGACAGAAATATCGCTGTCATCTTTAATATTCTTGTCGCTCTTGTACGCTTCTTCCCAGTTCCATCTGGCAATACATCGATTTTTAGTTAGCCAGGTTCGCGTTGGCAACAGCGCTATTTCTTCCATTGCAACCTTGCTTCTTCGCGATTCTCGGAAATGCCAATTTGGCTTGGCCCAGCGCTCGCCCAGCCGCAGCATTCCTCGAACGTAGCTGCTATCGTGGCCTATAAAACTCGCCCGGTCTCTCTCGTTCCTCACTCATCCTTCCTGCCTGGCGCCGGACATGTCTACTGTGCCCTCTCATTTGTCTTCCTCTGAGCTGGCCTCAGTGTCAGCTATCCACGACAACCTCCTTCATTGTCTCCCATCCGACCCTGCTGACCGCGACCCGGTGTTAGTCGATCTCGCCACTTCCTTGGTATTTCTTATTTTCCGTCTCCTCTTGTCTGTTTTTCATTGTTTCAGCTGTCGTTTCGTGATCGCCCATCTTCGTTCGTTGAAAATCACGATGCCGGCGACTGTATCTTCGCCATCCGGAACGCCTTGTATCGAAACGGTTTTCGCGCTGGTGGGCCGTTCGGCCGACTCTTAACGGATGTCGTCGCCTTCTGTTCCGAGGTCACTCGGTTGCGGCGGCTGGCTCGTTCCCAGGCCTCCGACACAGCTGATTATGCTGCCAACTTGGCTTGCTGGCAGGTCAGTCTTTTCTTCCTTCTTGCCGCCCGCTTGCTGATTGTTTTCAGGCTAATCCGCTGGGTACTCAAGCTCCAGCAGCGGCCGACGTCCCCACCGCTTCCTGTTTCACCCAAGGATCTTCCCGATTTGATCCCCGGTGACGAGGTCAACGTATCAGCCCCATATTCTCCCACTCTGGGTACGTCCTCCTGTTCTTACCCTTGACTATCCTTATAACGCTTAGTGTGTGTCGTAGTTTCGCCTGTGTCCGAGCTCTTGACTCGCTTTAGCGCTCTCCGCGTTCAGGCGCTTCCTGTCCCGGTGAGTCATTCTTGCTGACATCGTCGCTTGATTTGATCGGGCATCAGCCTCCGTCCCCGGCGTCGATCCCGATCTCGAAAACCCAGGTGTCCCGCATCTTCCAGACACGCGCAAGACGCTTCTTTCCTCCAGCCCATCTATCTCGCGGCCCAAACGAGCCCGTGCTCCAAGCTCGTCGTTGTCCCCCACTCTCGCGCCACGTGCCAAACGAGGTGAGCTTCTTCTCACACAGCTCTAGCTTCTCTGATCGGTTTCAGGGAAATCCTCCGTTGATCCCCGGCGTCCCATCATCAACTACTGTGCGCCGCCCTCTGAAGAGGCCGTCATACGGCGGCTTGCGTATGTCGAGGGTCATCTTGACCGACTCGGGCGCGAACGTCGCTGCCTCATCTGGCAATTGGAAACCTTCTACGCTTCCTCCGAGCAATGGCAACCCGCGGCTTCCGAAGGCGAGAAAGCTGGCCTTTCTCCCCAACCAACCAGTTAAACGTTGCTTCTATTGTCACTCCACCTATCACCTTGTTCGTCGTTGTCCAGTAGCTTCTTAGTCCACTTCCATTCGTATCTTGTATTCCTAGTTTGTCGTTCAATCGAATTTCGCCTGGTGCGATTAATATGCGTGCTTCTTTTGAGTTTAAATTTTTTTTTTTCTCCGCTTTCGTCCTTCTTCTTCTGGGCTCTTTTCTTGCGCGGGCGCAGCCACCTCTCCCTCACTTATAAATCCACTGTCCTCAGTGGTCGCTCGTCTCTTCCCTCGTTCCTTCTTTCTATAATATTGCGATGGCGGCGCCATCGCTACCCCAAAAACAACCTCTCACCAGCCCCATACTTGACGACCTCTTATCCCGCATCATTCTCCTTCGCGACCCATCTTCCTCGTTCTTCTCCGACGTCGGTTATCTGCCAGCCAAAGTCGAGGCCGTGACAATCGCGGTTTAGTGCCATTGTTTCGGTGCAGACTTTCTTTGCTTATATTCTCTAGGTGTCGCTCCGAGGCCACTACGTTCCCCTCTCTCGTTCTTACCGCGGTCTCATTCCTGGCGACCTCATCCGCGAGCTGTCCCGGTGCTGCACCGAGGACGTGTTTCGCGACGGCGGCCAGCATTTCGACCTGCATCAGGCCTTGCGGGCTTTCGCGGATGTCTTTACTTTGGGCAATAATTGCGACCGTGCGGCTGCTACAGCGGTCAAATCCGCCGAGGAGCTTCATGTCTTTGAAGAATCCAAGGTATATTCTTTTCTTCTATGGTCCTCCGTTTCCTACTCACAGGCTTCCATAGCCTCGTTTCTCTTCGCCTTATTCTCCTCGCTCTGACGATCCGGTACGCGGCTTGGCTTCAAGCAATTTAGGCATACTGACCAGTGCTTTTTAGACTGTCCCTCCTCGTTTTTCGTCTCTCTCTCCTGCTGCTTTTTCGCTCAGTAATTCTTCTGGTGCGTGTTCATCTTCCATTTATCTCGTGTTTCTGACCATTTCTCCTGCCAGCTTCTTCTGCACGATCCCCTCCTCCATCCAAGGCTTTCGACCCGCTTGCTCCAGTCCCTCGTAAGGTCCCCACTTCGAACTTCTATTATGTGCAATATCGTGCTGCAGTTGGCGGAACCCCGGCCTACATTCCAGCCTTGCCGCCAACACCTATTCAAACCAACATTCGCTCTCCACCAAGTCTGTATCACAGCCAGTTTGAACGTTATGGCGCAGTTGTTCAACCGGTTCCTCGCGGTTCTGGCAATAAACCCATCGACGGTCCTCGCGTCGATACGCCTCGCCCTCGCGCTGCTCCTTCTGGTTGGACGTCGCCTACTGCTGGTCCTTTCTCTGAGCAGTACCCAGGTTCGTCAGTACATATAGCTGTATCTATGCAAAAGATATGGGCACTGTCCCAAGGCTCTAATGCAAAAGATGTTAAGACAGATGTATTTCATGAATTTCTCAGTGGAATCAAGAGATATGACTAATACAAAAATATATATAGTAAGAGAACTCACTATTTCTTCAGGCCGATGAGTCGCAATGTAATATTTGGGACTTATAAGCCCAGGGACCAAAAAATTAATAATTGATTAAGTAAGGTTGATGTAGCAAGATATAGTCATCAAAAGCTCTGATGGCAATCAAAAATCGTTCCACATTGATCAACATACCTATATGCCATTGATCCCATCACTGATACCTTGATATAGCAGGCAAAAACAGTTAAAGAATATTATTTCATTTTATTCTTGGGCAGTTGCCCTCATCTTTTGCATTACCCCCCTGGGACACTGCCCATATCTTTTGCATAGATACAGCTATATGAGCTGGGTTCGTCGTTCTTGCTCGTCGTTATGCCTTTATCTGATTTGCTAAGCCTCTAGTTTTCGCTACTTTCCAACCCCCGCACAACTTCAGTCCGCTTCCGCGTATCCTCACGCTGTCCCAGTCGTGTCAACTTCAAGTTCTTCACGCTCGATTGGCCTCTATCGACCTGCACCTGATGGCCTGTCGACGATTCCGGAAGGAGTGCGAGTTGGAGGTGTCGGAGATTCAAGGGCGCTCGGACCCCGTTCCGTTCGGTTCGACCATCCCTGAGGAGCTGGTATGCTGTTTCTTCTTTGCTTTTATGCGCCGCTAACCCTTGTCCAGCAGCTGCCTGACCTATACTTCGATTACCCGCTTGACGACACCACCTCTGACGACGATCTGGTGGACTATCAGCCACCTCTTGCCAACTTATATTGACGACTCTTCGCATATCGCATCGTTTCTCGCGCTTCGCATCTCGTGTACCGCTTCCGTGCATTACTTTCCGCATTTCGCTCATCCATATACGCGCGCGGCGCCGACGATATGCCCGCATCACCTGTACCATCATTCCATCCCCTTTTGCTACGACTGCTGTGTTTTGATAATCCGTAGCCTCACCAATATTGCTGTGTCACTTGCTATAGTCCATGTACCGTGCTTGCCTTGGTCGGGATGACCAGGCTAATAAATTGTATTTTCTTGTATTTCGGCGTGTTCTCGAACTCAGGACCTCTGAGTCCATTTTCGTGGGTCAAACTTCTGGCCAAACCATTGCCGCTCTCTCGGCTTTGGTGGTCGTTTGGTGCGGCGAATTCCGCCCGTCAGCCAATCGTCTTCGGCATCAACCGGGTCCATCAATTCGTCCGGCACGTCCTCGCTCAAGTCTGATAGTGGTGATAATGGCCCATCCAGGGCTCCGGCACCCTCGGCATCGTTGATGCGTAACTTGACGCCATCAAACTGAAGATCTGGACCGTGATATTCAAGTTCTTGCTCTAATTCTTCTTCTAATTCGTCAAGGACTTGCTCGGAGGCATCTACTAAGTCCTCGATCTGAGTTCCCACGGCCAATTTGCGCCTTTGATGGTACGGAATGAGCCTAAATCGTCCAAACTTTTTCTGCCAGACTGCCCCATTCATGTCACACACTATGTAGGCTCCTCCCTTGGTTCTTCTGACCACTACAACTGGTCCAGACCAACGAGTCCTATTTCTGGCACTTGGGGAGTCCTCTGCTTCACTGTTTCTGATGAGAGCTAGATCTCCAGGTTTGAACTTGTAGTCTTTGATGCTCTTTTTGTACTTTTCCAGATAGTCTTCTGCAGCTTGGTCCCTCTCTTTTTGCATTCTGTCTCTCATTTCCTGCACATGAGTGCCATGTTTGGCCAGAGATTTCGCACGTAGTCCAATCAGATCTTCTGTGGAAATGATGGCATCAGGATATTCTGATAGCCATGTTGCCTCTGCCAAATCCAGTGGTAGGGTGGGGTGTGCCCCACAAACTGCAAAATATGGAGAACAGCCCATGCCTCTCCTGATGGTGACTCTATCTGCCCATAGTACCTGGTGGAAAAACCAATACCATTTGTTGAGAGCTCCTCCTGTAGCCTTGTAGAGTGACTGTCTCAAGTCCCAATGTCCTCTTTCAACAATGCCATTTGCCTGAGAGTTGTATGGTGCAATTCTCACACCCTTGATGCCATATTTGGATTCTAACCATCTGATAGCTGCCAGGAAAGGTGACCCATTGTCAGAGACAATCTCCTTGGGACAACCCCATCTGCATATTATGTCCTCCAGCAGGAATAATCCAATAGTCTTGGCATTTTGGTCCCTCAGAGGCCTAGCCTCTAGGTATCTTGACAAGGCACATCTTGCATCCACCACAAACCCACAGCCATTTGACTTTTCTGACATGAATATCACATCTGTGTGAATCCTCTGGAAAATTCCAGGAATGGCAGCCACTACTGGTGGTGCTCTGAGCAATGTCAGGGGAACCTCCCTTTCGGCCCCTCGGAGACGTCTCCGATTCCGGTCCGACTCCGGTTCCGTCTCCGGTCCGGCCCTCCATCTCGCCCGCACAATCACCGATCTGTCAACGCCCTCCCGACGGTCGCCCTGGGACCTCGCCTGCGACGCCGCCCAAGCCTTCTGTGCCCGACAGCGGCAGCTACGGACAAGCAGTATATAGTCAGCTACCTAGCAGGCGGACCCTTAGAGTTTCTTCTCTTTGGATCCTCCCCTGCTAGGTCAGCTTCATTTGTATTCGCTTACCAATGTTCACGCTTTGGATCCTCCCCTGCTAGGACCTTGATCTCAGGCCTCCGGGGTTGCCCTTACAGCAGAAGAAACTCTCTACGGGATCAACCGGACAAGATTGCCAGGTTCGGCGCTGACTCAGGCTCGGAGTACGAGTCCGTTCCGCCCTCGTCACCGCCCCTGCCACTTGTCCCCTCCTCCTCTACTCCTGTGGTCCCCGCACCCGTCATGCCGTCCGGAGTCACTCCTACCGCAGACGCCCGGCTGGACTCACTCGAGGCGAAAATCGATAGCCTAACTGAGGCCCTTGCTTTACTCACCAACCAGGCTTCCGCTGCCGCTGCCGCCGCTAATAATGCTGGCGGACCCCAAACACCATCGCCGGAGACGTCGATTCCGACTCCGACTCCGGTCCAGGGCGACTCCGAAGCCCTTTTTGGCGACATCAACCTCGCCTCAAAATTGGTCTTGCGACCAAACCCCCGTTCACCTTCAACGGCGACCGGAAACGCGGCCGCGCGTTCCTCTACGCGGTCCGCACCTACGCCCGCCTTGCCCCTGAGGCCTTCGTGGTCAACGGAGAGGCGAGTGAGGAAAAGGCCGTCCGCTATGCCATGTCGTTTATGGCAGAAGGACCCGCTCAGCAATGGGCGGAGCGCCACGGAAGCAAAGCCCCGTTTCCGTTTCCGTCCTGGGGCTCGTTCGTTTCCGAGTTTCGACTCCGGTTCGTCGAGGAGAACGAGCAAGATCATGCTCTCTCCAAACTGGAGACTTCCGCCTATCACATGGGCACAAAGGATGTCTACCAGTACACCGACGACTTCGAGGACCTGATGGACCTCGCCGGATTCGAAGACGCGTTGGTCAAGGTGACCAAGTTCCGCCACGGACTTGACCCCCTGATCAACAACGGAATCACGTCCTCGAACGACCCCCGGACCTCCGGGATTACCTTAGCTGGCGCACCCGGGCCTTCCGTCAATACGAGGCCCTGGTCCGGGCCAAGCTGATCAAGTCAGCCGCCCCCAAGACGCCTGGCGGTTTGATTCGGACTCCGTTTCCGGTCAACCGCATCCCGGCTCCGGCCCCTTTCCGCCCGGTGGCTCCGGTCGTGCCACCCGCGGCCCGCGCCCTCGCTCCGGCGCCTCCAGCTCCCGTCCCTATGGAGTTGGATCGCACCAGGGCTCGGGGTGCCCCTCGTCGCGCCTGCTTCAGGTGCGGCGACCCAAACCATCTCGCCCGGGATTGCCCCCTCCCCGCCGATGTCCGCTCAATGGACATCCTCGACGAGGTGATCCAACAACTCGGTGACGAGATGTTAGCGGAGTTGATCGCCCGCTACACGGACACAGCTGCCCTGCCGGAGACGGCAGCGGAGTCGATGGCCGGAGAGGATTTTGTCCCCCGCGACGAGTGACTGGTGTGCCCTCGTTCGCGTCTATAAATCGTTTTGCCTCTTTGTATGATGAATGCAGTTCCTTGCCCTACAATGAGCCCGAAACGAAAGACACATCCTCTCCTGCCCCCGCCTCGACTCCGTCTCCGACTCCGCCCGCGACTCCGGTTATCGTCCTCCGCCGCCTCACTGCCTGGGAAAAGAAACTGCCCAAGCAGTACACCGTTGCCGCTGCCCCTGGGGCGAACTCCCTCCACCTCCCGTTAGAGCTCGAGTCCACCACCAGCGCGCTGAAGCTCTCACTCTCTGGGCTTGTCGACTGTGGTGCCACCTCCGACTTCATTGACACGAACTATGTTGCTCGGAATGGCATTCCGGTCCGCACCCTCGATCAGCCGATTCCGGTTTTCAATGTCGATGGCACCCCCAATGACGCTGGCTCCATCAAACAGATCGCGGACTTGGTCCTGCGCTACAAGGGCCATGCCGAACGAGTTCAGCTGGCCGTCACCCATCTTGGCAAGCAAGACCTCATCCTGGGGTATTCCTGGTTGCGGAAACATAACCCAGAGATCAATTGGGAAACCAAGGAGGTCAAGATGACACGGTGCCCCCGCAATTGCTCGACCTGCCGTGAGGAAGAGCGGGTCGAACGGACCGAGTTGCGGCGACTCCGGTCGCTTCAGAAGCGTCTCCGCTCCGGCCCGTTCCCCTCGGTCTGCGCCATGGACCTTTCTGGGTCTGATGACGGAGACGACTCCGTCTCCGGTGACGACTCCGGCCTGCCTGATCTGACGCCGGACTCCGACGACGACGATGACGATGGTCAGCTTGAAGATGGTGACCGCATCTTCTACACCTCGTTCCGCCCCTCGGAGGAGATACGCGCTGGCAGTACTGTCTCGCAACGCCTGGCCGAAGCCTTCGCCAGGAACTCCGCCCCTCCGCCCTCCGAGATCCCGGACTGGGCTAAGGAGTTCCAGGACGTCTTCAACAAGGAGTCCTTCGACACGCTACCGGAGCGGAGAGCCTGGGACCACGCCATTGAACTCGTCCCCGACGCTAAGCCCACCAACTGCAAGGTGTACCCCATCTCGCCCCTCGAGCAACGCGAGCTCGACGCGTTCATCGAGGAAGGGCTTTCGACGGGCCGGATTCGCCCCTCCAAGTCTCCGATGGCGTCTCCGGTCTTCTTCGTCAAGAAGAAGGACGGTGGACTCCGCTTCGTCCAGGACTACCGTGCTCTCAACGCGATGACTGTCAAAAACCGGTACCCCCTTCCGCTGATCAACGACCTCATCAACCGGCTCAAAGGCGCTCGTTACTTCACCAAACTCGACGTCCGTTGGGGCTTCAACAACGTCCGGATCAAGGAAGGTGACGAGTGGAAAGCGGCTTTCCGGACTAACCGAGGCCTGTTCGAGCCCTTGGTGATGTATTTCGGCCTGACAAACTCTCCCGCGACGTTCCAAACGATGATGAATGACATTTTTCAGGACCTCATCCTTTCCGGAGACGTCATGATCTACCTTGACGACATCTTGATCGCCCATTCCGACCTCCGGAAACACCGGCAGATTGTTCAGGAGGTCTTGCGGCGACTCCGAGAGCACAAGTTGTACCTCCGAGCGGAGAAGTGCGACTTCGAAAAATCGTCAATCGAGTACCTCGGAGTCATCATCTCCCACAACCACGTCGAAATGGACCCCGTCAAGGTCGCAGGCGTCTCCGCTTGGCCGACTCCGGAAAACAAGAAGGACATTCAGCAGTTCCTTGGGTTCGCTAACTTCTACCGCAGGTTCATTCGGGACTTCTCGACCCTTGCGCGCCCTCTTTTCGTGCTCACCAAGAAGGACCAGCAATGGACTTGGGGCGACGCGGAGGCCTCCGCGTTCCAAGCGATCAAGGACGCGGTCACCTCGGAACCGGTCCTGGCGATTCCGGACGACACACGGCCTTTCCGACTCGAGGCGGACAGCTCTGATTATGCGACGGGGGCGGTTCTTTCACAATCCGCCCCGGACGGGAAGTGGCACCCTGTAGCATTCTATTCCAAAAGCTTAAATGATGTCCAGCGCAACTACGAAATCCACGACAAGGAGATGCTCGCGATCATCCGCGCACTCGAGGAATATAGACACTTCCTCGAGGGCGCCGCGCACCCTGTCGAGATTTGGACTGACCATAAGAATTTGGAGTACTTCAGGAAGACGCAACACCTCAACCGGAGACAGGCCCGGTGGTCTCTGTACCTCTCCCGGTTCGACTTCACGCTGCACCACAAACCTGGCCGCGATATGGGTCGGCCTGACGCCCTCTCCCGGAGACCCGACCACGGAGTCGATTCCGACAACTCCGACGTCGTCCTTCTGCGGCCTGAACTCTTCCACGTCCGCGCACTCGAGGGCGTTTCCGTTTCCGGTCCCGGCTCTGAACTCCTCCGTGATATCCGTGATGCCCTCTCCGGTGAGCCTGACCTGGAGGAGCCCGTCGCACTAGCGGCCCGGCAACTTCTTAAGGTTCAAGGTCAAGCTCGAGGCCCCCGCTCCTCACGTTCTGACGAGTGGGCCGTCTCCGGCGGTCTTCTCCATTTCCGAGGAAAGATCGTCGTACCAAAGGACAAGGACCTCCGGAGACGCATCATCGAGCTCTGCCATGACACCCGAGTCGCCGGACACGCAGGTCGTTTCAAGACCCTGGAGTTGGTCTCCCGGAACTACTGGTGGCCTCAGATGTCTCGCCATATCGGCCGGTATGTTGCGACCTGTGACTTGTGCTGTCGCACCAAGGCACTCCGGAGACTGCCCCACGGAGAACTGCACCCCACGGAAACGCCTCCGGAACGCTGGCATACCGTCTCCGTCGACTTCATCGTAGAGCTTCCCGAAGCCCATGGGTACGACGCGATCATGGTCGTCGTTGACACCCTCGGAAAGCGCGCCCACTTCTCAGAGTGTCATACGACGGTCGATGCAGTAGGGGCAGCCCGCCTCTACTACCGGAATGTCTGGCGGCACCATGGGACTCCGGAGAAGTACGTCTCCGACCGCGGCTCGCAGTTCATTGCGGACTTCACCCGAGAACTTTGGCGTCTAATCGGCATCAAGCCCGCCACGTCCACCGCGTACCACCCGCAGACAGACGGTCAGACAGAGCGCGTCAACCAGGAGCTGGAGCAGTACTTGCGGATCTTCACCAACTACCAGCAGGACGACTGGGACGAGCTGATTCCGGCCGCGGAGTTCGCCTACAACAACCACGTTCACTCCTCCACGCAGCAGGTCCCCTTCATGACGGACACGGGACGGCTCCCGCGCATGGGCTTCGAACCCGGAGTCCGTTCCGCCATGGAGTCAGTGAACGAGTTCCGCGACCGGATCGCCACTGGTGTTGCTGAAGCCAAGGCCGCGCTCACTAAGGCCAAAGAGGAGTACAAGCGCTACTACGACCGGAGACGGACTCCGTCTCCGGAGTTTAAGGTTGGCGACCGTGTTTGGCTGGATGCCTCTGACATCAGGACGACTCGCCCCTCGGAGAAGTTCTCCCACCGCCGCCTCGGACCATTCAAGATAGTCGCGGAGATCAGCAAAGGTGCCTACAAGCTCGACCTCCCTCCGCGCTACTCGAAGCTCCACCCGGTCTTCCCCGTCGTCAAGCTCGAGCTCGCTCAGGACGACCCCTTCGACGGACGCCCCGGCTACGACCAGCCCCCTCCGGACCTCGAGGACGGAGTCCCGGAGTGGGAAGTAGAGGAAATCCTGGACGCAAGGGTGAGGTATAAACGGCTGAACTACTTCGTCAGATGGAAAGGCTACGACGCATCGCACGACCAATGGGTCCGCTTCGACCGCGTCTTCGCCCCGGAGAAAATTGCGGAGTTCTATCGTAAGTACCCTGGCAAGCCACGACACATCGCCTCCGCGACCTTCGACTCGATTCCGTTCCGGTCTATGCGTCGGGACGCCGCATTCAAAGGGGGGTGATGTCAGGGGAACCTCCCTTTCGGCCCCTCGGAGACGTCTCCGATTCCGGTCCGACTCCGGTTCCGTCTCCGGTCCGGCCCTCCATCTCGCCCGCACAATCACCGATCTGTCAACGCCCTCCCGACGGTCGCCCTGGGACCTCGCCTGCGACGCCGCCCAAGCCTTCTGTGCCCGACAGCGGCAGCTACGGACAAGCAGTATATAGTCAGCTACCTAGCAGGCGGACCCTTAGAGTTTCTTCTCTTTGGATCCTCCCCTGCTAGGTCAGCTTCATTTGTATTCGCTTACCAATGTTCACGCTTTGGATCCTCCCCTGCTAGGACCTTGATCTCAGGCCTCCGGGGTTGCCCTTACAAGCAAGTTCAGTTGCCTCTTCTGGCATAAGTCGCATGTCTTGATGTACCATCTAACGTCTCCCTCCAGATCTGGCCACCAAAATCTGAGCTCCAATAGTGCTTTGGTAGGAAATGCTCCTCTGTGTCCCAGTGAGTCATGTGCTGCCCTGATCATGTACATCCTGTGATGTTTCTCCACAAACAGCTGATGCATCGATTCTTTCCCACGCTTGTAAAGTTTTCCGTTTTTGCTCAGAAAGAACTTTGATGCCAACTTGACAAATCTCTTGAACTTGAGATTGTCCTTCATTCCAGGAGGTCTTTTCATGGTGTCAGACAGCCAACTCCTAACTATTGCCATTTTGTCATCTAGGGCCTTAGATCCCTGACTTCTGTGATTCTCTTCATATGGCTCTCTCTCAGCCTCCTCATCTCTTAGGGTTTCATCTGGCAGCAACTTGTCCTCAGGAATGTCTGCTTGGAGATATGCAGGCAATTCCAGGCCTTCTGCCTTGTAGACTTGCTGGACATAGATGGAATGAGCCCTGCTCTCCTCTCTAGCTTGGCCTAACTCCTTTTGGAAATCATTGATGGATTGAGCCAAATCAGAGGTTTCCTGCACATAACCTCCTCTGGTGTCAATGTCTGCCTTGAAATCTCCAAAATCCAGTGGCTGCTCAGAGAAGTAGTCCCAGTCTTCATGCTCCTCTGGTGGTGCACTTGGCTCCAGGCCATCCTCATCAGGTGGCCAGACTTCATCTCCAGGCTGAGGTTCTCTCCTTGACAGCCCATCTGGTGGGAAGTTTGCACCCTTCACATGCTTGAGCTTGAATTTGAACATCAAGATCTGTTCAATCCATCTGTTGATAGTAGCATTTGGACCCATTCCAGGATTGTTGAGCATGCCCTGAATATACTTGGCATCTGTCTCAATGACCAGTCTCCTGCAACCCAGTAGCCAATATCTCATGGCATCCAAAGCTCTCTTCAGACCATAGAGCTCTCTTTTTGGCTGAGAGAACTCCGCCTCCCTCTTGTTCAGGGGTATTGATGCGAACTTGGCATAGTAACGCTTCTTCGGGTCCTTCGGGTCACACTGGTAGATCTGAATGCCAACGGCCATCCAGGACGTATCCACTGCCATAACTATGTCTGACTCCCACTCATAGTTCAATGGCTTGAGACTTGGGGCATTTATCAAAGCCTCCTTGAGTCTTGCCATAGCTTCCTCCTGTTCTTCACCCCAGACAAACTCCACATCTTGCCTGACCAACTTCTGTCGATATATGGTTGCGTCACGTGCGGTATCTCGTCTTGCAGAATATATGTCACATCATCATGAAAGATGGGAACACTGTTGGTCCAACCCATAGGTAGCTTCACTAGTCTCATGGCTCCAAAGGGTGTCTGGAAGGTGGTGAAGTCCCTTGACCCTTCAGCAATATCTCTAGCATCATAGCCAGAGTAGAGGTCTAAGCATCCTCCACAAGCCCTGCCTGCAAAGTGATTGGCCAACTCCTCTGTGGCTGGTGGTATTCCTGAGTGTGCAATGGTGACAGCATTCAGAGGTTCCAGAGCATGAACTAGTCTTATGCTCTTGCCATCCTTCTTGAGAACTCCAAAGAACTTGCTCCTATATGAGGCATTGGATGGCTCATAGACTCCAGCATCCAACTTTTTCTTGATCACTTTGCAGAATTCCTCCAGTTGACCTCTAGGAATGGGGATAGTTCTCTCCACCCAGGTCTCATGCTCAATCACTGGGAACTCCACTGGTGGGAAGAAGTCATGCCTGAAATCTCCTCTCTCATTCTCCACCCATCTTCATGGTTGCTAACCAACTCATGCATCAATTTTATTTCCTCAGGTTGGAGGAAATCAGAGTGTCTTTTCTCCATGTCTTCAGCCCTCTCCTTTGTATATCTCTTGCCTCCAGTATAGCCCTTAGGCCTTGGATTTAATGGAGGGAGTCCAGCCAAAGGATCACCCTGTATGTTCCTTTTGATGCGATACCGGTCCGGCAATTCGGTATATACCGGGCGGACCTTGAGGCCTACCGGCTTGTATTTCTTACCCGCGAACACCGAGTTGATCGCCGTCAGGTCCGGGTTACCGGTCGGTCCGTCTTGATTCACCGGCGCAATATAGTCGATCGATTGACAGCACACGCACCGCTCTTTGCTCTCTGCCGCCATGTGCGTGGTCCAAACGGCTTCTCCGGCCTTCCTCTGGTCAGCGCGCGCGCCCTGGCGCTTCTTCACCGGCTCCACTACCACGTTGGCCAGTACCTGGCTTGGCTTGCCGTCTTCCTGATTGCTCTGGCCTTGGCGAAACTCCTCAAACAACTCGCTCGCTGCTGGATCCTCTTTGAAGCTCTGGGTTGACGACTTAGACGCGCAAAGGTAGGATTCCACAGTCTTCATTGAAGTCATGACGCCTCCTACAGGTTTGTAAAGCTTCTCTATGCGAGCCTCTCCATCGTCGTCAAACCCGATCAACACCGCGACTTCTTCTCCTTGGCCCAAACCGGCCAACTCATCGAAGGTGTGTGAAAATCCCGTACCATGTTAGCTTCTGACAGTACATATAGCTGCATCTATGCAAAAGATGTGGGTACCATCCCAAGGGGGTAATGCAAAAGATGTTGTGACAGATGTATTTCATGAATTTCTCACTGGAATCAAGAGATATGACTAATATAAAAATACATATAGGAAGATAAATCACCTTTTCCTTTGGCCGAATATTCGTAATATTATATTTGGGACTTATAAGCCCAGGGACCAAAAAATTAATAATCGATTAAGTAAGGTTGATGTAGCAAGATGCAGTCATCAAAAGCTCTGATGGCAATCAAAAATCGTTCCACATTGATCAACATACCTAGCTGCCATTGATCCCATCACTGATACCTTGATATAGCAGCCACAAACAAGAAAACAGTGTTATTTAATTTAATTTCCAAGCAGTTGCCCTCATCTTTTGCATTACCCCCCTAGGATGCTACCCACATCTTTTGCATAGATGCAGCCATATGAGCTGCTTCTGACGGCCCCGAAGGCCCAGCCTCTTTCTCTCTTGCCGCGCCGGCCTCACCACGGACTCGGTCGAAGATCGGAACTGTCCAGTTCCGTCCCGAGTTCGGGTCAGTCACCGTCAAGACTTGGTGCTCATCTTCGTGCACCATACGGCTCTTCGTCAACACGTCGAATGGGCGACCCAGCAAGACCTTGTACGCGGGTCCGCGTATAACGTGGACTTGAAGGTACAGCGTCAATTCGCCCCAGCGAAACATGACGTTGCGTGCCAAACCCATCGACTTCTCTAGCTGACCATTCGCAGATTGCATGAATATATTGATGCTCGGGTCCCACATTAGGCCGCACCGCTGCGCCGTCTCCAACGACATCGAAATGATCTGCGAACCGGAGTCGAGGACGCACTCGACTGGTCCAATGGAATTAATGTGCGGGTACGTGACTTTCAGTGGTTCCGAATCGCGCGCCACGTAAATCTGCTTAGGTTTCTCGTCCTCCTCGAGCCCGTCGAGGTACTGCAAGTACGGGTCCTGCGCGACCATCGAACCGGGCGGGTACACCGTCTACATCGGAGCTGACGATGAAGACACCAGCGACTCCTGGTAAGTCGCTTATGTCTACTGCGTCTCGGTCCAGCCGAAACTCTTCCTCAGGCAGCAACTGTGCCGCGTTTGATGCCATCGCGTGGCCAGCCACATCCTTGGCGCCGTCAACAGGCTCGCGGACTCGGGTGAGTCGCAACCTTTCTCGCTCGCGGAGGTCTTTGCTAAGACCAAACAGGTCGCCTAACTTAATTGTTACCTCCGTGGCGTTGATACGCTCGAGGATCTCGTCGGTAAGTCCATCTCGTTGGATTGGCGCCTTCAACTTATAAGAACGTCCAGCGTCCTCATCTTCGCGTTCGGGCTGCCTAGCTCGGGGTGGCCGAGTTCGAGCCTCACCGCCGACTGGCACAAACTTGAAAGGTAAGTTCTTCAGTTCCTTCTCTTTCTCTTGCTTCTTGGGCTTCGGCTTTGGACGCGGAGGCGGCACCTCGTCGTCCTCACCGTCGTTCGCTAACTCGTCTTCCTCTCCAGATTCGTTGCTCGGATCCCTCTCAGGAGGCCGTTTACGCTGCCGGTCCTCCTTCATGGAGGTATCTAAAAACCCAGCCCTTGTGAGTCGTTTCCTTTCGCTGGTTTCTTGCGTTGCTGAGCAAACTGGTCGGACTGGCCCATCTGGCCATTCATCATACTCCAAACAGCACGACCAAACTCCGCCGCATCCATCTGGTTCGGCACCGGTGCCGCTGCAGGTTGCGTGATGGGCATCGGCCCGTTGTGCGTCATCATGAAAGCGGGTTGCGCCGCGTATCGAGCTGGCGAAGGTGGTGCCTCATTCTTATTGGCAAGTTGACTCAACTTAACGTGCATCGTTCTAACCTCATCGCGAAGCAAGTCGAACTCGTCGTCGTTGACTCCACCATAGCCTTCCGAGTACATGTGTTGGCCAGCCACGCCCTTGCGCTGCCAATATTCTTCCACGCGGATCGCTGCGGGAGTCGGACCGGGAGGAATCAAGTTCCCATCCGACAACTTCTGGCGACCGTCCTCTCTACGACGATCCAGCCCTTCAAGAGGTGCTGATGTTTGCGCGGGCAGTCGCGAGCGAAGTGGTCTTGTTCGCCGCAGTAGTAGCAGGTCGAGCCGCTACCTCCACCACGATCGCCTTGTCCATATCCACCGCGGTTCATTCCGCCGCCATATCCGCCATATCCTCGACCATAAGGCCGCTCCTGCTGGCCGTACGAGTTCTGGGCGCGGTCACGCTGCTCGTAGTCTTCACGCGGAGGTGCGTGAGTGCGCTGGCTCTGGAACGCCTTGACTAATTCGTCTATAGATGACTTTGTTTGCTTCTGGCCCACGTCGACCATATCGCGGAGGCCCGAAACCTGTCCTTCAAGGTCGTCGAGGCGCACATCACGTTCTTCCATCTTGACTCGCGGGAAGCGCTCAGAGCGCTTAACTTCGGGTATCTCAGCATCAAAGGTAGAGTCTGCCCCGCTCGTCTTAGCGTATCGTTCCGCTAACTTGATCAACTCCTCTAGTTTGATCTGATCTTCCTTGCGATCAACGCCCGCCGCTGCCGCTGCTCCTGCCGCTGCTGCCGGTTGGATCAAATCGTCCTTCAAGATGTTGCGGGTATTCATGGCGGAACGGAGCGAGCGCGCGAAGCTCCTCTCGAGCGTCTCCAAATATTTCGTACAAGCCTCCTTGTTGAGTATGATAGCTGGTGCAATAGATAATTTCTTGATCAAAGCGGAATATTTAATTCCAAATCGGGTAAGACGTCCATGCTGAGTATGCTTGATGCCTTGGTACTCATCACAGAGCTCTTCAAGCTCTCTCAAGGTACCAGATCTGTCCTCTTCAACTTCAGGATAGATCTTTAGAATAGCAGCCTTGTAGTCCTTGAAGCTCTTGGCTATATTAGCATATTCTGCAAGGGCTCTCCACTCTTCTCTCCTTCTGGAGCCTAAGTAACTTGTGAGCAAGGTCTTCTTCTCTTGCTCATTGGTAATTCCAGCCAATGTTATGATATCCTCCACATTCTGGAAGAAATCTAGAAGATCATTCTTGTCTTCAGTAGTGAACCTGGGAACACCAGTCTCCCATGGTCTAGGTAGCTTGAAGGCAGAAGCATTGGTACCATTGGTAGGCACATGAGTAGCCATGTTTGGTGGTGGTTGTTGTTGTTGTCTCTGCTGCTGCTGTTGTTGTTGGTTTGTCTGCTGATTATCAGAGCTAGATGAAGAAGATGATGATGAACTTGAAGATGAGGAAGGTGAATGAGGAAGAGGGGTTTGGTATGGGAGAAGATTATCCCAGTAGTGATAGTTGTCTGGAGTTTCAAAATCTAAACCTAAGACCTGCTCAAGGTTGGTACTTCCAAGGTCAACTTCTGGTTCTTCAATGTTGTCTTCTTGTTTAGGGGTCTCTGGTCTTTCAGTAGGCAACTGCTCCACTTGGTTGGCAAGGCTCTCCAAATACTCCAAGGTAAGGGAGTGTTGGGAGGATGAACCAGAAGGGCTTGGTGATTGAGATGGGCTAGATGGTGTGTAACCAACCAGTGGTTGCCAGTAATGGTATTCTCTGGTGCTGTAGTCAATACCAGTTTCTGCTTCTTCTTCTATAGGAAACTCAAAGAGAGGAGGTAGATAGCGATTATAGCTAGCCACACTGGTAGATTGTTCTTCTTCAGCTGACTCTTCTTCAGTTTCAACTGCTGTAGGTGTAGGTGTGACAGATGTCACAGGTGTCACGGATGGTCGACGACTAAGTGCTGCTTGAACTTGTGCCCAACGCTCAGCGCGGTCACGTGTCTTGTCACGTTCTTGTTGTCTAGCGTTATCTGCTGGTGTTCTTGAACCCGTAGCTATACGCGTCTAGCGTATAGTGGTGTGTCGTATACAAACTGGATGAACCCCCTCGCGGTGGGCTCCAGATGAAACGCGTGAAATCGAAGGTGGGAAGGAAATGAGAAAGCCAACAAAGGCAAGTGGAAAGGAAGTGGGGATGAAGGAAGGGAAGCAATGGGGAAGGAAGGATGACTAGCACCCAACTAACTCTAACACTCACTTATAACCAATGAATATGCAACCCTAAAATCAAACCCTAACCCTAGATTGAGGCTCTTCAAATACAGTGTTATCGATGTCGATGCGCGCGTGTTCGGGGGCTCCAGTCAAAATATATGACTGTTGCAATCCAGCTAACGACTCAAAAGTGTGTGTGGGTGATGCGTGATGAGAGACTTCAGCGATCAACGCGTCAGTCAACGGTCGTGGGACGTGTGGTGGTCAGGCGGTCGCGTGGGAGTCAAGTCGGGCTCGCAATAGAGTCCGGTCCGTATGTCGATCGTTCCGAGGTTGCCCCGTAGGTGGGCCGCGTGGTCAATTCAAAGTGTCAACGTTCAATCAAAAGCAGTGTCGTTTCGCGAAGGCCCGCTACTGAAAGCGAGAGCCAGTGACTCGAAATCCGTCTGGGATTCAGTGTCTATCTACTACAGGTGCGTGGTCTTTTATAGCTTTTTCCTTCCTTGGCTGACAAGCCGCCCAGCCTATTTCCAAGGCTCCCCCGGCGCCCAGTTCTCCTCCTGTCGCTTGGCAGTGCGCTTAGCGCTCGGCGCTCGGCGTGCTTAGTTTCCGCGGGACTTGGTAACCCAAGCCATCTTCTGGCGCTGATTTCTCGCGCGCTCGTGGCACCGGTGCGTCACCGGCAACACACACCAGCCGGCCCGGGTCTGCGACCAACTCCCTTCACAGCCTGCAACAACGACAAAGCCAGCCAGCCCACGTCTGCAATAACGGTGAGCCTCAAATTATACTACTAGAAATACAACTCACCGTTGAGCAGATTGTGATGGGACGACGCCCTTCGTTAGAGCAGGCTGCAGCCCGCGTCCTTAGTGCGGTTTTGGCAACCACTGGAAGTCATGCCCGTTAGCCCAAAGCACGGCACGAACGCGAGCAAACAACTCACCCGCGCTGTCTCGCACGGTGACAGACGTCTTCGTGACAGACATCCGAGTCAACGACGAGCTCGCTACTCCAACGCCGAGCTGACAGCTCCACCAGCAAACTCTCCCGCCAACTTTGGCATGGTGGTGCCGACTTCGAGAATGACAACCGATGCGGCGCGCGGCAGCAACTAGGCCAAGCTCACGAAGGGCTGTGCACGGGAGGTGGAGATGTGCATGCGGGCAAGCCAGAGGGCGGGCCTGACAAAGCACGTGGCCCGCGCCCGGCAAGCCTGACCCGCGCAATGAACCAAACCAAGAACAGGCTCTCTTGGCCATAACCGCGACAACCTGACTATTCCCGCCAACAACTGCTCTCAAACTGACTCCAGCGGCAACCACCAGCCCTGCATCCCTCCTCCCGGCACAACACATGCCTCCGACTTGAATGCGTTGCCGGCGTCGGGATCCCGAGCTGGCCAACATAAGGCAACAACTTGAAGAGGCGCAAGAACGCGACTCGCCTCGGCCAACACGATGCGGCAACTCAACTGCTGACGCGGATGGCCAGCGGAGCCGCTCCCGTTCCTTCTTTCCATTGACAGCGACCACGGCCGGAGACGACAGCCCGCAGCGCAACACCAACTCCACGCGGGCGGGCCTGTGAGCGGGGGACTGGGTGCCCGGTTTG
This sequence comes from Mycena indigotica, assembly GCF_014461135.1. Classification (NCBI taxonomy): domain Eukaryota; kingdom Fungi; phylum Basidiomycota; class Agaricomycetes; order Agaricales; family Mycenaceae; genus Mycena; species Mycena indigotica. The sequence continues at coordinate 618,539 of NW_023503005.1, forward strand.
ACATGTTCAACGAGGGCTGTCCAGGGGTAAGCGTGCTGTGGATATATTCCGAATTGATGCTCACCAAGAACCTACGCGCAGCTTTCGGCAGTCGGCAAGCCCATCCCTGCCGCGCGGCAACTCCGCAACTACTGGTCAAGTCACGCGAGCGGCAGCGCGAGAGAACTCGCCCATAACTTGGCGCTCCGGACTTGCATGCGTTGCCGGCCGCACGGCAGAGCTGGCGACGGCGGCAGATCTGCAAGGGAAGAAGAGCTGCTGACACGGATGGGCGGCTTGCTTCGGCCCGAGGCCGTAGCCTCGGACGACGAGATCGCGTTCGACATCGAGCATGTGCCGCGTGGACTTGGGATGGTGCGGGCAATGACGCGGTCGCTGGCGGCAACTGCCACATGTGAGTCCCGTTCTAGGATGTCGACGATCAGCTTACCTTGGAGTTCCCAAGCCTGTCGCAGACAACGGCGGAGGGGGACAGCGTGCTGGGGTTGATGTCGGAGATGGCGCACGGCTGGGGCGGACGCAGAAAGATGTTAGCGCGCATACTAATCTAATCATAATCAGCAAGACAAGAAGAGGATCAAGATGCCGACTCACCTCTGTAAGACCGATCCGGCGATTCGGATGGGTACGGCGTTTGCCCTCCCTCGTTCCTGCTTTCCAACGGCGACCCACGGCCGGGGACGCGACCGATAGAGCCGACAGCGATCGGTTGCTTGCGCAACACAGCGAGCGCGAGGGTGTCTGACAAGAGGCAAGTGGGCCGCGAATAGATGCCAAGTTGATATCCACCAAGAACAGGCTCTCGGCGACAGCAACCACGACGACAAGCCCAACTCGGGGCCCGAACTGGCGGCGACTTTGACAACGAGCAAGGCGGCGGGAGCGGAAGCAACGTGGTCCCGGCGTCCTCTCTCAACTCCAGCGTTACACCGACAAGGTCGTTGTAGTTGACTGTCAAAGGTGAGTGCTGTTGCAGCATCATCGACGATGCTTACCTCGAATACCTCAAGACAACGAGGAGGGAAAGTTAGTGGAGAAGACTGTCGCAGACGACGGCGAGGAGAGCAACGCGCTCGCGTGGTCATCGGAGGGAGATGATGGTTGGGGCGGACGCAGAGAGTTGCATAATCTAATCACAAGTTAGTCAGAGATATGTGAATGCAAAACAACATTGGCAAACAACCCACCAGCGATAAGCATGGACTCGATGACAATGCCGAGCACGACGCCCTCGAAGGGGAAGAGAGAAGAGGAAAGTGTGGGAGAGGGAAAGAGGGAGAGAGGGGAATGAGATGACGGGACGGATGGGCCTGGGTTTTATACCCAAGCCCCGGCGGCGCCCAGCGCAAGCGAGTGACAGGCATCCACCGGATGCACGGATGGCCTACAGCGCGACCCGGCGAACGCGCCACTTGTCAGAATATCCGAGAAGGCCTAGAAACCGGTTTTGCGCGGTTTCCCCTGCGGTCTGTGGGCCTGCTGAGGCGGGACCGCACAAGGAACTTGGTACCATGATTGCACAGTGTGTGGGTAACGTTTTGGCCGCAACTGCGGCACTCTACCACGCCCACAGCGCAGAATATGCTCGGGGGACAAAATGCAAAAGTGCGGTATTCTCGCACGACGGAGCGCCGAGGGGTCTACGCGAGTGACACGAGGGATGATGGTGACGGCACGGGCGCTGTTTCTCATGTCCCCGCCCCGCGATCGTGCGACTGTAGCGGTTAAAGGCCCAAAATCACATCTCGCAAAGGTACGCAATATACCCTGGGAATATGACCTATCTGAGCAGCTATACCAGCAGGGATGGTATATCACGTGACATTCCCAAAATTTCAGCCCAATCGGACAACGGCGCACAACAGAATCGCAAAATTCGCTCAAACGGGACATTCTCAAAGGTCCCTATTTTCCACGCGATTTTCACGCGTTTCATGACTCTAACCGACGAGTACACGACGTGGGAGCCTCCCCTGAAAATCTCAGCGAAATCGGCCCACATTTGGCCGCACCACACCACAGAACTTGAAATTTCCGTTTTTGGCCACTGGCGTTGTTGGCGGATATCAGTCACGTGACCGGCTTCCGGCGCATCTGGAAGGTCAAAAATCTCTCAATGGCTGTCATCACTGTGCTAGGAATGACTAAACTTGGCAGAGGCTCAAGTTTTCCATTTTGTGCTATTGACTGTGGTACTAGATATAAGTCACGTGACAGACTTCCGGGCCCTCAGGACAGCCAGTTTTGACATCCAAGATCCGACAATGTTCTGCTTAAATGTGAGTATCAGTTTTAAGTTGTATTGTCTAAGATTGTGTCAAACCCTGGGTTCAAAAACCCTTTTTCTTCGCCTTTTAAACCTTTTATTTTGGCCCTGGTTGATAAGATAAGACAAGGAGGAGATAAGATGGACGATAAGATGGTGATTGGATCATCAGATGTCGATGCTGATGTTGATTGACAGCGTGGAGTTGAACATGAGGCAAACAGCACGTAAAGGCATGGCTAAAGCATGACGTCATTACCTCTCGTATTAGGCATGGTAAACACATGGTAGTAGTGTATATAAGTAGAGTAGATTTCGTCTTGTACCCCAGTCTTCGAATTCCATCATCTTTACGATATCCTTTCACGGTGCTTCTTGCTTGCCTTCACTGGCCAACTGGCATCCTCTGAATTGGTGTTGTTTGTGACATAATTCGAAGACTACCCTCTTACCCTCGTACCCTCCTACCTCTTACCACCTACCCAAACCACTCCCCTACCCCGTTACTATCGCCAAATTTCCCACACCCTTTTCCCACGCCCTCTCCCCTTCTGCTTTAGGTCGTCTGCTCTAGGTCCTTTTGCTCTAGGTTCTTTTCTTCTTGGCTAGGTACACTCGGAGACGACAATCCAAGGGACCCACTCGAGAGGACACGCGCCGGACTTGCAAGAGAGACGTCTGGCCCAACCCAGGTGCTTTCGTAGAGTCATAGCTGCTACAAGGAGCGCAGGGGCAATCTTCGGAGAACCCTAGTTCGTCCAGGGGGTGTGTTGTAGAAGGCCCCGGTGGATTCCTCTCACGCAACAGGTCTCTTGGACCCCCGACAACGGACTCTCCGGTCCATCCTCTGTGGCGCTCTCCGCGCGCTTTGATCCCTGACCTCTCGTCAGGGGCTCCTTCTGAGGAGTCTTCAAGAAATTCTACACCCCGTTCTCTCTCCCCTATCCCCTCTCCATTCAACCACTTTTACCTCGACTCTCTTCCTCCTTCCCCAATCTCCGCCTTGGCCACTCTTGCCATTGCTCCTACCCCTGCAACCGTACCCCAACCAACACCTGCACCCGCACCCCAACAACCAACCAACATGTCCCCGTCGTACTTTATAACCCCCCTCCTCTCTTCTCTGGCGAGAAATCGCTTTGGGAAAATTTCTACGATTCCGTCACAACTTATATTGCGGCTTACGCTGATCGCTCGATACGGATCATAAGCGAATTTGGTTCTTGATCTCGCACCTTCGATCTGCAGATGCTTCCGCATGTACGGCAGCTGACTGAGGTGCGCAATTGGAAAAAGCGAACCCTTAAGAATGGTGTGCTTGCGGCCACCTATACATTCGACGATCTCATCGGAGCTGGAACTCTCATTCAAGGATACGAACATCGCACAGGCAGCGCGATCTGAAGCTGACGACTACTCGTCAAAATAAGATGTCGCTGACCGACTTCTTCCAGTCTTTTGAATTACTGGCAGAACAGGCTGGCTATAGTCCCAATGCCAAGCCTTGTGCATACGACGCGTTCCTGATTCAGCTTCTTGAGGAGTTAGTCAATACGGAGATCACTGGTCCTATCTATGTGGGAGGCACTGCCCTGCCCAAAACCTATTTGGAATGGAAAGAGCGTCTGATGCAGATCAACGCGAACTTGTCTCGGAACAGGCTGCGTTTGGGCCGCCGCGGACAGACGTTTGGTTTCATACCTCAATTCCAACGTACTCCGCCCGCCGCCCCACGTGCCCCAGTACCGCAAGTGACTGCACCTGCCAAAGACCCCGATGCCATGGACGTCGACCGCGCTCGACAGAAGTGGAAACCTCTGCGCTGCTTCAACTGTGGCAAAATTGGTCACATTAGTCGCAACTGCCCGGACCCCCCTCAGAAGAAACTCAGCGTTAGGGCCTTGATGGCTCAAGTTGATGAGGGTGACAAGTTCGATGGCACGATAGCACAGTTGATCCAGAAGTTGCGCGAGGCGGGTTTTTAAAGCGCTCCTCTCCCCTGGCCAAGGAGACGGAGCGATCTGAAACTATTGATTCAAAATATGGACGTTATTCCCCTCTCAGTAAATTAAATGCGACTCCCGATATGCCTGCTACGGACTCTTTTTATGGTACCGACTCGGACTCGTTACGAAAGGACATACATGAATTCCTTTACAACTCTCGTCGTATCCATGTTTTGCAAAATCAGAATCGTCTTCATAACTTAAAGGAACAAAAGCGTGCTGAGAAAGATGAGTGGTGGACTGAGTTCCAAAAGGCCTGCGGAGAAAAACCGCATCAACAAAGACTGAGAGAGGAAGTGAGGAGGCGGAGGCTGATGTGACTGTACCTCCAGTCCCAGCGCACACTAGGGTTCGAGACTCTATCCGGATGCAAGAGGCTGCTGCGCGACAAGCTAGAACCAAGCCAGATCGTCTTAGTCAGGAATTGAAAGACTTTCAACGGGAACGTAAACGCTATGAGATGTTGGTACCAATAACTCTCATGGTTCCTGAGACTGGCAAGGTTCGCGCAATAAAGGCTTTGCTTGACAATGGTTGCACAACGACCTGCATTGACCGAGCATATGCCCAAGCTGAAGGATTTGACTTGAAAGAGCTGGACTCTCATATTATCGCCCGCAATGCAGACGGCACCGAGAACACTCATGGCAAAATAACACACTATGTCGAACTACGCATGGGTGTTGGAGATCATTGGGAAATGCAACGCTTCCTTGTCACTGGACTGGGTAAAGCCCGTGTCTTCATTGGATACGATTGGCTTCTCAAACATAACCCTGAAATTGACTGGCGCTCCCAAAAGATCAAGTTTTCTCGCTGCCCTGTTGAATGCAATGCTCGTGATGAAGAGTTCCAAGCCGACCCTGATCTGGAAGAAGGAGAGTCGATCTTGCTCGTGGACTTTGGTCCAGCAGTTGATCTCCGACTGAAGGAGACCCAAGCACAGCGAATGGCAGAAGAAGCTAGTCGAAACAAAGAACGAATGACCGAGGAGAAGATTCCCAATCAGTATCGAGAGTTTGTCAAAGTGTTCGCTAAAGAATCATTTGACTCTCTACCTGAACGTCGTCCATGGGATCATGCAATCGAACTCAAGCCAGACTCTAAGGCTGTAGATTGCAAAATCTATCCTCTGTCTCGTGATGAACAAAGAGAGCTCGACAATTTCCTGGAAGAAAACCTAAAGAGCGGACGCATCCAACCATCAAAGTCACCGATGGCGTCTGCCTTCTTCTTTGTCAAGAAAAAAGACGGTTCTCTTCGACCTGTGCAAGATTATCGGAAGTTAAACGAGATGACGATTAAAAACCGTTATCCTCTGCCCTTGATCTCTGAGCTTGTCAATAAGCTCCAAGGTGCCCGATACTTCACAAAGCTTGACATTCGCTGGGGTTATAATAATGCGCATCAAGGAGGGAGACGAGTGGAAGGCAGCTTTCCGAACCAACCGAGGACTGTTCGAACCCTTAGTCATGTTCTTTGGGCTTACCAATTCGCCGGCAACATTCCAAACAATGATGAATGACATCTTACGTGATCTGATCAATGAAGGACATGTTGTCGTCTATCTTGACGATATTCTTATCTTTACGGATTCACTGGAGGAACATCGGAAGATTGTTCGCCAGGTGCTTGAGGTTCTCCAGAAGCACAAACTCTATCTCAAACCCGAAAAGTGTGAATTTGAACGCACTGAGATTGAGTATCTGGGAGTGATTATCTCGCACAACTCAATGAAAATGGATCCCGTGAAGATCAAAGGTGTCATGGAATGGCCGCAGCCCAGAACAGTAAAGCATGTGCAAGCTTTCTTAGGGTTCACCAACTTCTACCGCCGATTTATTCGAGGCTACAGCGAAGTGGCTCGACCTTTGACCAAGCTCACTGGCAAAGGCGGTTGGACTTGGGGACCAGAACAGCAACAAGCCTTCGATGGACTGAAGTCGCGAATAGCTGAGGATGCAGTACTGGCACTGCCAACGGACGATGGAAAATTCCGTCTTGAGGCTGATGCTTCTGAAGGTGCAATTGGAGCCATTCTTAGTCAAGAACAGAATGGTGTATGGCGTCCTGTTGGGTTCTTGTCACATAGCCTGACGGAGACAGAGCGAAATTACGAAATCTATGACAAAGAAATGCTCGCCATCATGTTTGCGCTGGAAGAATATCGTGCCATCCTCATGGGTGCTAAGGAGACGTTCGAGATCTTCACTGATCATCAAAACCTCGAATATTTCAAGAAGCCCCAGAAGCTGAATCGCCGACAAGCCCGATGGGTCACCGAGTTGTCACAATATGACTTCACACTGCACCATCGGCCCGGAGCGCTTAATCGGAAGGCTGACCTGCTATCTCGACGGGCTGATCATGATCAAGGAAAGGACGATAACAAGGACGTCATTCTCCTAAAGCCAGAACTATTCAGAGCGACTCAAGTACACTTCGAGGGACCAGAAGACGATCTTCTTAGTCAGATCAAATCGACTAGAAGATTAGATACCAGTGTCAAATTGGCCCTTGAAAAGTCGCTGCCTGATTGGCGAAAAGATGGCGACCTGATCCTTTACCGAGATAAGATCTATGTGCCTCGAGATGATACTCTTTGTGAACGGATCATTCGCTTGCATCATGATACCCCGCTTGTTGGACATCCAGGAGAATATCGGACCCAGGAACTCATTGAACGTAAATATTGGTGGCCCAGAATGGGTAACCAAATCAAAGAGTATATCCGAACCTGTGATGCATGCCAACGGACTCGATGGAGACAACGAACTCATGGATTCCTGAAACCCCATAGTGTCCCCAATGGACCATGGGAGACAGTGTCAATGGACTTGATCGGCCCACTACCAGAAAGTAATGGCTTTACAGCTATCCAAGTCTGGGTCGACTTGTTTACCAAACGGATCCATATCGAGCCTGTGAGCATCAAGATCAACAGCGAGGGAATTGCACGCTTGACACGCGATCGGATTGTGCGATATCACGGGGTTCCTCGGAAGATAATTTCAGACCGAGACCCCCGCTATGTATCCGACTTCATGCGTGAGCTTAATCGGCTGCTGGGAACAGAGATGAACCCAAGCACGGCATACCATCCTCAAACCGACGGTCAAACAGAGCGGATGAACAAAGAGATTGAACACTATCTCCGCATCTATGTCAATCACCACCAATCAGACTGGTCGGAATGGTTACCGTTGGCCGAGTTCGCCTACAACGACAAAGCTCATGCTTCGACCAAGGTCTCGCCATTCTTCCTAGATCATGGGGACCATCCCTGGAAAGGCGTCGAAGGACCATATGACTCTAAGGTCGAGGCAGCAGAAGAATTCGCGAAAAAGATGCAGCGCGTGCGTGATGAGGCAACGGTGGCAATTAAGAAGGCCCAAGAGCGGATGAAGAAGTACTATGACCAGAAACGTGTACCAGCACCTGAGTTCAAAGTCGGAGATAAGGTGTATGTTGAAGGGTCAAAAGTGCAACAGAATCGACCATCCGAGAAGCTCAACGATCGACGTGTGGGACCATTCAAAGTGGAGGCAAAGGTTGGACCTTTGGCATACGAACTCAAGATGCCAGGTTCTAGTCAGGCTCATCCAGTCTACAATGAGACAGAGCTGACATCCTACCACGAGCCACCACCCCACCGGCGAGAAGAAAGGCCGCCACCGGACATTGTGGATGATCACGAGGAGTGGGAGGTTGAACAGATTATGAAGAAGCGGAAACGTGGTCGTGGTTGGCAGTATCTGGTGAAGTGGAAGGGATACCCGCATAGCGAGGATACATGGGAGACGGCGCAAAGGCTTGAGAACTCTCAAGAATTGTTAGACAAGTTCAACCAGAAGAACCCAGTGGTCAAGACCCGTAGTGTGCCTGTCCTTGCCCAGGGTCATTGGGATTACCTGGTCAAACGTTATAAGCCGACGCAAGAGAAGCTCCCATATCCATCCCGGAAACTCTTTAATTATCAGACTGGCCATTTTGTGGAGGCTGAAGGGGGGGTGGATGATGAACGCGCTTTAATGCCCTCTGTCGACGAGGACGTCGACCTTGAAGGGGGGGTAATGTCAAACCCTGGGTTCAAAAACCCTTTTTCTTCGCCTTTTAAACCTTTTATTTTGGCCCTGGTTGATAAGATAAGACAAGGAGGAGATAAGATGGAAGATAAGATGGTGATTGGATCATCAGATGTCGATGCTGATGTTGATTGACAGCGTGGAGTTGGACATGAGGCAAACGGCACGTAAAGGCATGGCTAAAGTATGACGTCATTGCCTCTCGTATTAGGCATGGTAAACACATGGTAGTAGTGTATATAAGTAGAGTAGATTTCGTCTTGTACCCCAGTCTTCCGAATTCCATCATCTTTACGATATCTTTTCACGGTGCTTCTTGCTTGCCTTCACTGGCCAACTGGCATCCTCTGAATTGGTGTTGTTTGTGACATTATCAGTCTGATGGTATTTGGCTTTAACTCAGAATTTTACATTTGAGGCGGAACTTTTGTCTTTTGTACCATGCCAGAAGCCTGTTACCAGTCACCTGACCATCTTCCAGAGAATTGTCTGACAAGTTGCCTCTGAGTCAGATCCATTCAAAAATTGCATTTGACTTCAGCCTGAATAATTCCTTTTTAGGCCATTGGTGGCAGTGGTATGTCAGGTCATGTGACCTACTTCCCAAGTGCAATTTTGACATCAGTGGACAACAGATCAGAAACCAAATGCTTACTTTTGTCATCTTAAAAGACAGGTTTTTCTTTTAAAGACTATTGTCTGGGGAACCCTGCCTTGGCATCTGTCCATCACATCTCAGCATCAGACACCCGCCCATCAATTACCTACATGATCGACAAGCGACCGACATTCTGTCCACTGATAGGAATCAATATAGGTAATTTCATCAGGATCTGCAAGAAGACCTGACATGTACAGGCATATTGCATAGAGCAACAATCATTCTTAGTGCATCAAGACCATGGTATATAGTTGGCTGCCTGGCAGGTGGAACCTCAGAGTTTCTTCTCTTTGCATCTATTTTTGTTTTCTCCTTAAATAAAACCTAACTTTGCTCTGATTTTGCAAACCTGATTTTCACCACACTCTTACTTTTTGTTCAGAGCCCTTTATGTCTATCAACTTGACTTTTATGACTTTAACCTGATTTCAATATCAACTTAATTTTTATCTTACTCTTACTTTGTGTTATTGTGACATATACTGTCTTTATAATCTTGTCTTGTCAAGGTTTTCTTGTGACACATGATTTCAACCCGATTTTGCAAACATGATTTTTTACCATACTTTTAATTTTTTTTGGTTTGAAGCCTTTTATTGTGCTATTTTTCCAGGTTTTCCTGTGAGAAATTGCCTTATTGGGATGCTCAGAGTGTGATTTAGATCCAATTTATGAAAATGTCATTTTTACCACACTTTTGTTCAGACCTTATGGGTTGATTCTCATATAATTTTAAACCTGATTTGTGCAAATTTGATTTTTACCATACTTTTACTTTTGTCCAGGACTTGATACCCAGACCCTGTATTCTACACAAATTGCCTTATTGGGATACTCCTATTGTGATTTGGAGCTGATGTTGCAACTTTTATTTATACCACACTTTATATTTTTTGACAAATTGCCAGGTTTTCCTGTGATAAATTACCTTATGGGGATGAATCCTTGTGTGATTTAGTCCCAATTTGTGGAAATTTGATTTGTTTTACTTTTAGTCCAAGCCTCAACTATAGCTTGATTATGACAGATGTGTTGAGACCAATACTGTGACCAAATTGGCTCAATGTGATGCTTGATTTATGGAAATTTGATTTTTACCACACTTTTACTTTTGTTCAGAGCCTGATTATCTTTTGTCTATAATTTTTGAGAGAAATTTCCATATCAGAATGTTCTTAATTTGAACCCAATCTTGGTTATACTCTCACTTTTGTTCCAAGCTGTACCATAGTTTTACTGTGACAAATTACCTTATCAGGATATGTTGCTATCATGTTACCATCCAGAAATGCCTCATTTCAATGGGATGTAATTGCAGATTCAATTCATGAGACTGTGATTTAGATCTGAACTTGAAATTGCTTCACTGTCCACCATCATCAAAGATTTCAACTGGCGAAAAGAATATAGCCTTAAGCAGACTTGATTTTCTTGGCTTAATTTTGACTCTGAGCAATTTACCTTCACCTGATGAGCGGGTAGCACTCCGAGCATGGGAATGATCTTGACTTTTCATCTTGGCAATCGGTCAAAGATTTGCTAACACTAGACATGGGAACATGACTTTTATCAGTCACACCATTTTTTTCCTTCCTTTCTCCCCCCATCTCCCCCGTCTTTCCCTTGCAGCGTTGTCCTGCTACCTTCGGGAGGGGAAACTCTGCAAGGGTGAAAACCCTACTTTTGAAGTGGGTATCTGGAGCACGTGTTGGACACGCTTAATTAACGCGTTTTTGGGGACACCTCGGTGTTTCCCCAGCCAAGCGGTCCAGCAATGAGAGTGAAAATTTAAGCAAAGTCCTGTTATTTCCGATCACGTGACCGTGTATCCGGCCGGCCGGGCGGGGACGCGGCGGCAGGTACGATAGTGTCAGTCACGCAGTATCTGCGCTAACTGACGGCGTTATACCGGTGACTTAGTGGCTTTGACTCGATAACGAAGGCGTAGAAGGCAGGCCCAGCCAGCCTTCACGCTCTAGTTCTTGCCATTGCTTCTGCCTCATACACATATTCCGGTCTTTGCCCTACGCATTCTCTACAACTGGGATGCGCTCATCCTGAACATCATCATCGGCCTACTCTATTGTGGATTCATCCGGCTTCTGTGCTCTGTGACGCTCGTCCTCGTGTCCATGTGGTATACTCGATGGATCATTCACTTATGGCGTTTGGGCAGCGTCTGTTGCGTTTCGTTCTTTCTCAGTTCGCACTCGTGAATCCCCCCGGCTGAACTGCTCCATGCAACCAGAGGGTTCCAAATATGGCAAACAGCCCAGTCTCTCGAGTTGGCAGCTGCGAAACATGAGCTGTGGGTGGCCATTGTTGATCGAGCAGGCATTGCCTGGGATATTTGGCACGCCCTCTGCTTCGCACAGCGACTGGTGAGTCTGATTCAATGGCTATTCTACATTCTCACCATTCCCAGGTCATTGTGGCGCCAGTTGTCGTGTTCTACACGAAATATCATGGAGTAAGTCACGTCTTGTGCTCTGCCCCGGGCCGTCCACGCCTGATTTCAATTCACAGATTCCGCCATACGACGGGCCGCGCTGTGATAACCAGTGGCCCTCGCCAGCGAAGATGTACGTGCTATTTGCATTTCTTCGAAAAAGCGGTATTGTTGACGAAATGCTATCAGTGCTCCGCATCCAGATTCGGCAGGTTACCAAGCCGTTCCACGAACACGATTAGATTCAATGGTGGCAAGGATGGAGGACGTTGGGGACGCCCGACTACTCTCATTCATGCCAGTGTCTCCAAGCAGAACAAACTCACGGCGAGACCCTAATCGAGATTCGGACAACGACCGTTGGAGGACGAAACCGTTTTTCTGGAGCGGGAATTGTAGACAACACCAAGCCCTTTCGTCTCCCCAGTCCCACAATCGAGAATCGGGCCATCGACCGTTGGAGGAGTTCAAAGCCAAGCGAGAATCGGAACACCGACCCTTGGGACGCGCGACAGCAGCAGCAAGTTTCGATCGAGAATTGACACGGCGACAAACGAAGGCATATTCAAGTCCTGCGATCAGCTAGATCGACCGTCGAGACTTGCGATGCACGAGCTCCCCGATTGAGAATCGGTGGACCGACCTTTGTGAGAGAAAGAGGAGAAGAGTGGTCAAGTCGGACAGAAGGGCCTGGGCGAGGAGGTCCCGGATTGGCCCGGGAGGAGACGCCATATATTGAGAGTCGTAGAGTACCAATGGTGCTCTGCGACTGCCAAGTTGCTTTTGTTTAGGTCTTAGTGCCCTCTTTCGCAATATACTTGTTTCAAATCTTGGAATCAGTTGACAAACCAGCAAAAGCACGTTGAGTCATAGCGCAGCTTTACTTGGAACTTACCTAGAACTTACCTCCAGTACCTGATTACAAGTTCACTCCCACACACGCATCTCCTGCGCTCCATCGACTCTGCTTACTGCGACGGTGAACGGGGCAGTCACGGTGCTGAGCGGTGCTGCTTCCTCTCTTATTATGTACACGGGCGCCGCTTTGATCTTGCCCTCATGGCTACGGCTGAGCTCTGCAAGTTCGACCCAGACACAAAGGCGCTCACCATCGGTGCGCCATGCCAAATGGGTCGATCTCCGCTCATTCTCTCTGCAGAACACGGGAACCCTGACGGCCACGTCAGCGGGCTCTGGACGCCGGTCCGCAAGGCTGACGTCAGCGACGTGTGCTGCACCACGACGGAGGCCATCGGGCTCGTCGACTTTCGCCGGTCGGCCAGGACCCGCATGGTGTTGGCACCGGGACGGCGTTCTCGATCGCCTATTGTCGAAACGAAGCGATCCGGGACTGCGCTGAGAACACGGCGATGCGCAGCAGACGGCCCCCTTTGCGAACGCGCTTCTCCGAGCGATCGCCGGCCGACTGCAGCAGCCGACAGCCGGCAACCGGGTCCGCTGCCGCTTCCGGACGCTCCCCAGCGGAGACTTTGAGCTGTCGGACAGCAGAGTGGAGCGGCTGCACCCCATGCAACCCGTCAGCGGCCTGCCCTTGCCCGTGGTCACCCTGGAAGACTTGTATCGCACGCACAAAGGCCCTTCGGTGGAGGGTGTCTACAACCAGCTGGTCACGCTCAACAAGTCGGAACAGTATGTGCTCAAGACCTCGGACAACAAACCTGAGGTCTTGGACGCTGCCGTTTTCATGGCCGCTCTGCCTGAATGCGACCTCCTCCTCCGCCCGAGCCACACAGTCAGCGACCAGGGATGAGAACTTCCGTGGGTTCCTTGTGCCCTACCAGCCAGCGTCATCCATTAACCATGTCCTATCTGCGCGGAGAGCTCCTCTGACCTGGGACCTCAGACTCGGTTGGTGCACCGAGATTGCTGGTGGCCTCGCTTGGCTTCACACGCATGCCGCTTGGGGCGATATGAAGCTGGACAATGTGGTCCTGTGCCGCGACGGCCACTGCCGTCTGATCGACTATGCACGTACCGAGGAGTACACTGCAGCCTACCGTGCGCCAGAGGACGAGACAAGCACTGCAGGGGACATCTATTCCCTTGGGATTGTATTGTAGGCAGTCGGCGGCTGTGCAACTTCTGACATTGCTCCCCCATTCGCATTCCCTGCGGAAGCGGAAGTGCCTGACTGGTTCGCTGTTCTGGTGGGCAGCTGCATGCAAAAAGACCCCGCACTGCGCCCGACTGCATCTGAAATCTACCAGACGCTCCAGTGTAAAACAGTTCTGATGTAATGCATCTCTCTACTGCAATAAAACGGTTCTGAACTACAGGTCTGTGGCTGACGAGTTATGTTTTAGTCATAAACTTCACCATGAGCACCTCTGAATCTCCAGACCTCCAATTCGTCATAGACGCCGAGAGTCCTTACTAGGATCCGCTGCAACGCGGGGAATGCTTGCGCAGAAATCACCAGGTGATTGTTAGGGGCTGCTGACGTGTAGAGAATTACAGGGTCTGACATACTCCAAATGACTACTTTCAGCTACAATGGTCCAAAATCTTCAAGGGGAGCACGAAACGACAGATAGTGGTCAGGCCAACTCACATTTAAAAGTGCGGATTGAGGAGCAGGAAAATGATTGAATTTGAATGGATTTTCTCTCCAAGTTCTGAAAGCAGGGGTGAGTGTTACACTTTGTACTTGTTTGGCTTCAGATTTGATCCTCTTTCCTCGCACGTGTTAGTCTAGGATTGCTCGCTGCGCTCGCAATAAGTACCAACCTAACGGCTTTCACCCCGTGCATCTCGGCAACTCTTTTGCCGACGGACGCTATCAGGTGGTCCACAAGCTGGGCCACGGCCTCTCCTCGACAATCTGGCTCGTGCTTGACACACAGACAAGCACCTACAGGTTGCTCAAGATAATAGCCGCATGGAAATCTGCGACCGAGCTCCCCGTTCTCCAGCACTTGGAAGCCAATTTCAACGGACAGGAGGAGGGCAGCAACCATGTTGGCCGGATGCTGGACCATTTCGTGCATGAGGGGCCAAACGGGCGGCACCAGTGCATTGTCAGTGCTCGGCCCGACTCTCCACGGTCAACTATGATGAACTGGCGCGGATCACTGCAGAACAGGTCGTCGAGAGCGAGTGGGTGCAGAAGTATTGTGTCCCTCAGATGGGCCCAGCAAGCACATTTGTGGTCGAGTATTGTTAACTATTGTTCTTGAAATTAATGATAAGTTTGTACATCCAAGAGCCTATTGCGTTGTCGCTGATATTCTTCACGGTGTTTGGCTACACCCACAGAAGGAAAGGACAGGGATGTCGTTGTCGCAAACGTTGTCGCCTGTTGTAACTTGTCGCGTACGTGACGTTACAATGTGTGACCAACGCTGACCAAGGTGACATCGCCTCTGGACTTCACCATTCACCATGTTCTTGATTTTCGAATCCGTTGAAACCCTCTGGGCTCTGTTCGACTCCATCCGCTTGGCCTTCAGTCCTACCTCTAACACCATCTTCATACCTCCAACCGCCACCTCCCATTCCATCCAGGCTTCGCCGTTGCCACTTCTGCCGCTCATTTCCTTTGCACTTGTGACGACTGTTTTCATTCCAGTCCTGGTGCTCAGACATCGCTGCAGTGCTGTATCAGTACTCTGCTTCTACTTCTTCCTGACTATGGCCGCCACTCTCTCTAGAAGTGGCAACTTGGTGCCTGCGTCCGAGTTCGTTCTTCCAAATAATTTCATTCTATTCGAATCTGCGGCCTCTCGGACATGGCTGGTATTTCTTGGCTGCGTTGACTCCCTCCAAACCCACCTCTTTTTCCATGGCATGGGTTACCTTCGTATGATGTGGTTCGCGGCGCTCAGTCATTCTGGCTGGCTCCTCGTTTCCCTTATCCTGATGAAAGCTGGCGCCTTTTTAACCCGGTTGTATCTGTCAGATGTGCTGAATGTGCTCCTCATTGTTGTCGTGCCAATAATTTCAGATGCGCCTCTATATTGGCGTATCATATGGTTGCAGTATTATATGAATGGTATGCCCATTCCGGTCATTTTTGCGCAACTAGAACAACAGGTCCGGGGCTGCTGCTCTTTCCCAGCAACGTGGTCGACCAGCGATTCTATCGTAAGTTTTTTTTTCCGCCTCGTCAACAGTTTCTGGTTTTGTGCTCACGGGAAGCAAGATGGTTGTGGGACCAATGGCCATACACATCTTGTTCATTGTAAGCGCCGCGGCCATCTTCATTATCGCCCGTGCCCCGCCCTTTGCCTGCTTTGCATTCAGGGTCCGTCGTCATATGCACTTTGGCCTTCCACAGCTCCTCGCGGGGTTTCTCGCTTGTGGTGGGAGCTTCAGAGTTGTATACTCCGCCGCCTTGTCGGCTGCGTCCGAGTGTTACTCACCCGACCAGTCATATTCCGGTTTTTGGTGGAGAATGTTGCGCATAACATTGTCTGACATCTCTCTTGCACGACTCGGAGCCCCACCCGAAATCTTTCCGGTCCTTCAAGAAGTAACTGCCTGGCAACACTCTCAATCGATGGAGCTCATCAGGAAAATGACAAGTGCTTTTTTGGTAGCTTGGGTAGTCCTTTATTCAGTTTTTATCTTTTTTGTGAACTTGTGCCAACCTTATGGACAGCTTGAATGACTTGTGATACTTTTAAGCTTTCTTCCTTTAAAAGCTTTAAAACTTTTTTAGCTTCAGATATTCTTGAAAATGATAAAATATCTGAAAATAATATTTTTGAAAAAAATTTAAAATAATATTTCATGTGCATGGTAGTCTGCATACTTGTTTACATAAAAAGCTTCAAATGCATCTAAAGAGTCTGAAAAGCTCAAGTCTTTGTCATCAGGAGGTAGAAAGTCCTTGCCAGCCACACCAATCAAATGCACTCCCCGTAAGATCGCATCAAGATGGACAACTGCTAGCAAGGGTTCTGTGCGCGCAGAACCCCGAACCCAGTCTGGCTTCACAATCCACATCCCAGTATCCAGACAAGGGGCATCGCCATGAGCAGAGAACCAATGAACCAAGGCGCAGGGATATTGAATACCGCGGAATGTGAACTTCATCAAAAGTCGAACACGGACAGCGTGAAGGCCACGAAAGCCCTGAGCGTCGGTGTCATGCTCGATGAGAGCACAGTCGTATCGAGGTGGACCACGGTACCATGACTTGGTGGCTCGAATTCATTCATGACGCATCCCACCAATCCCGCAGATGTCGCTAGGAGCATAGAACACTGCCCGGGCGGAGGTGTAGATATAGACACGTTCTGCGAAGTCTGGACAGTCGTCAAGAGGGATAATGTCCTCAGTTGCGGCTTGCTCAGGATTGAGCTGCTCAAAGAGAAAGCGTCGAATAAGTTCGTGAAGACGTGGCTGGTGTACATAACGTGCCAACTGGTGTATGTCGCGGGGCACCTTTCGAACTGGAAAGGCTTTATCAAACACGGTAGTAAAAGATAGGAGGAAGACAGTACCACAGCTCTTTGCAAGAGTTACCTCCCCTAGGCAGGTAGGGCCCGGAACATCCCCTTCTTCCACATCATCATCAATAGTGGTCTCTACTGGTTGAGGTTCCTCCTCTACAGGCACCAGCGGTGATGCAAATAGCGACCCAGATAGCATGCCACGGGCAGTGAAGTCAGCCCGTGCAGCAGCAAGTTTGTCGAGTCGTTGGTTCGAGAGGAGCATTTGACCAAGGGGTTTATTTCGATTAGAGCGGCGGTATGGTCGCTTTACGGCCCGGATATGCTTCGACTCCGTGATCGAGCTGCAAAGTCCATTTGGAACACCAAAGTCCATGATGCGAGCAATATAATGCTTCAGTGCATGCTGCCGAGGGAGCGAAAATCCTTGCGGACGTACAACTCGGAAGGCCTCACAGTAGTGATGATAGCGCCGGATCGTCTCGTCAATTATCTGAAGGGTATCTTCATCAATTACCGAGCGGCGAACCAGGTAGCAGAATTCAATTAGCGCTGCAACCGCCTGAACCATTTCACTTGGAACATGGCCAATGATTGCTGGAAGATAGACCTTCCACCCTTTCAGTCCTGAATATAGCTCTGAATCTTGACTTACCTTCATTAAACCCTTTGAATCATTTCCCGTCCACTGTTTGAAGCCTCGCCCGACAGGAAAACGTCGCAGCCCTGGAAACGGTGGAGCCACAGCAATACTAATAATATATATCAGAGAAGTGAATAAGTTTAAATGAAGGGCATTACCGTCGATCAATGTCTGCCAGAATACGCTCAGCTTGTGCAGGCTCATTCACTTGCTTGATATACAATTCAATCCAGTCGACGATATGGTCCTTGAATGTCCCCTTAATAATTTGATGTAAAAGATCGACCGAAATGAGTTCGTGAATATCGGCACAAGGAAAGTCCGCTGTAAACGGCTATACCAGATAAGTACAATTACAGACAGATACATAGGACAAACAATTATATCCCCCACAACCCCATAGTTGTCCCACATCTCCTTCAGCGTCAACGTCTCCAGCAGAGCTGCAGTATGCTCGCAAGACCGCAGCGGGCTGTCATGGTCAAGGTGGTCTGCTGGAGAGAGACAACTGGAAAAACTGTGAGCTAGTGAGGGCAAGAATAGAAGTTACCTACATAGGACAATAGCCCTGGACAATACCTGTAAGAAGAACCTGCTCGGGGTAATCCGCAATATCAGGGCCAAAGCCATAGATGGCTCGCCGAAAGTGTCGATCCGCACAGCGAGTAACACGCGGGGTTGTCATATGAGGCCGGACAGACTCAAAGACTCGGCGGATGGACGAGTGGAATAGCTGTCGTCGAAATTTGCGAAACTCATTGCTGTTGGCATATTGTTGTGTTGCTAATATCTATTAGTGTTTGAAAAATACGGAGAAGCACCACATACTCTTTGGAATGGCGAGGAATGCAAGCAAAGCGATACCATCGCGATGACTACGTCGAGCGCTATTATGCTCGTTGCCAACACCTCCATACATCGGCCAGAAGTCGACATTCCCAGTTCCAATTGAAGCCGTGGTTTTGTCGCTGCCAGTAACAATGGGAACGAACATCGCTCCATGTGTCTTCTCATCTTTGGCGATGATATCCTGCAAGGGCTTAGCTTGAATGTGGATTGAGAGGGTCAACTTACTGCTTGCCTCCATGCCCAGTTACCGGACATTAAATCAGTAAACTGTCGCTTGTCGTTCTTGAAAACGCGTTTGGGAGCCCAGTCGAGCTCATCCCTGAACTCCGGATTGGCTAGTTGTCGCTCAAAGATAGCGAGCGGCGACCGGAACCAGACCTCGTAGGTTTGTGTCATCCACGAGGGTGTTTCGCCTGTCTTAGGACGCGGGCCGGTGTACTGGACAGAGAATGACTGCCAGGGAATGTCGCCCTGCTGTATCTCATCGATCATCGCATAGAGATGGCGATGGTTGTTGAAATACGGGTCGTCCTTGTATAGTGCTGCCATAAACTGCGCCAGTTGATCAATGGAATCCCTCGACATCTCTTGTCGCTTGAAGATGAACTCCGCAAACTCGAATTGAGCGCGGGTGTCGAACGAGCCCCAATCGTCCTCGGCGCGTTCATCCAATGGTGGGGGTGCAGCGCCAGGAGGGAGGTCGTATCCATCGGCATCGCAGGGTGTCCCTGAGAAGTGGTCAGAATGGTTTGCAGAACTATTAAGATATGCACCATCAAGCACAGGATGGTGCTCGATTCGCACACGCTCGTGCGCGATTGGTTCAGCCACTGAGGCTGGAGGTGCCTCGGGCGGCGGTGAGGGGAGGTGGGAATGGCAGAGGGTCGTCGATAGGCTCCAGCTCTGGAGAAGTTTGATGTTGGTTGTTGGCGGTGGGCCGGCCGAGAGCAGCAGCGTTGGAAAGTAAAGGGTGGCTGTTTCGGTGTCGAGTCAAGCCCGAAGTTGACAGGCAAGCCTTCCCACAGATGTCGCACAGAAAGCGAGCGGTGCTGAAGGGTTGGCGGGCTCGACGCGGCATGGATTGGACGGCGGGGAGACAGTTGCGCGCGTTCGCGTATGCAGGAAGATGGGCAAGGACGGTGGGGCCCCCACGTAAACGGCGAGCTGTAAGCACGTTGTAGCCTCAGCCAAGGTGTGTCAGAGACTCACCGCTTCCTTGAAGCCAAGTAGCCAGAGGCCCAGAGTTGGCCCAGAGTCAAGCGCGTCAGAGTTGTGTCAGAGTTCGGAAGGCCGCTGCCAGTCCGCCGGGAGCGTCAGCACGCATGACACATCTTCCGATGGTCGCGGTCGTGAAAATTTTCACTCCGCCCACCATCTCTGCCCTCTGTCCCGCCAGCTAGCACACCCCAGCCGCCATGACACGTATGTGCCAGTGTCTCCAGAGGGGATGTTGGATTGCTGACCCCGTTCGTAGGGTCAGATCGCTCTCTGTGCGCCACCTGCGAGATAAACACGCCGGACACCTTCAACGACATTTCTGCAGCCCAACCCGCTGTTTGAGACACCCAAAAGGCGATGGTTGGTGAATCTGGGAGTGGTATAAAAGCAGGTGAGTGCTTGCGTGCCACTTGTGAATCTTTTCTCATTTCAGATGGCTGGTCGTTCTCGCAAATCAGTCGCTCTCCCTCCAACAGCGGTTGAAGTGCGTGTTTCTTTCAAAATATTCTATCTAGTGCTAACCCTTTTTGACTAGCAAAAGGCAAGGTCGAAGTCGAAGTCGAAAGCCCCAGCAGTTGTAAAAGCAGCTGCTGTAACCAAGAACTCGTCAAGTCTTGACCAAAACGAGCCGGTTCGTCATATCTGGATATCTTTCAGTCGCTTTATCCTCCCTATAGGCCTCTTCTGGCGCCGCTAACACCGCTCAAATGAACAGCGAAGACGAGCTTCCCGAGCGCCTCACAGTATGGCTTCTCGAATGCTTTGAGTCCATACTAAACATTCCTGTCTCCAGATGACCATGCGGCCCGGACGTGCACTAAACCCCGGGCTGCCTGATATGCCTTGTAGCAAGCGCACAAGCGCTGAAGTCGCAAAGACCAAGCAAGCCACTGTCAACAGCAAGCTCGCAACTGCCGCCAAATACGCCTCGGGCGTCAAGAATATTGCTCACATCGAGGGCTCAAGCGCTGCGCGAACAGTAGAAGACGATCCAAACAGCGGCTCATCCTCCGGTTGCGCAGACCCACAAGAAGCTACGTCCCCGTCCAGAGCAAGGTCCTGCAGCGGTCGACAAAACACAAGGTATTATCTAATTTTAAAGTGACTTCGCCTCTGACTATTCTTCCTAGCATTTGTTGACTTCTCTGACGGCCAAGGCAGCAGCGACGAGTACCAGCAGAGCCACGAAGATGACGACGACGACGACGACCCATCCAACGACGTTATGGATGTCGAATCGGACACAGAACCCGCCAAACCCCCTCCGGTAAAGAAATGCAAGGCACATATTCGTGCTGCCGTCGAAAAAGCGCGCGAAGAACTTGTTGCTGCTGCCGCACCTGCATTGAAGCGCAAGGCCTCACAAACTGAGTGGGTTTCTTTTGCACATTTTTTGCCACAATACTGACGACGTTCAACTACAGAGTCACTCGCACCACAAAAAAGGCCTGCGCCGCACAACCCCATGGTCTTCGAAAAGACTATCGACCCTCTCGTACTGACCAACCCGATGTCGATATGGCCTGGGACGATGGAAATGACACAGACGACGTTGGCGGCGGCTTTATCTCTGACAACGAAGATGATGGTGAGGAACGGGCGGCCGTCATTCGCTCCCCAGGCAAGGCCAAGGCCGCTATTGCTAAGGTAAACCATCGATTATTTGTGTCGCATACTGACTCCACCTAGATTCCTGCGCTTGCGGGCATTGTCGCCACGACTGAGCCAATGTATGTTGCCCCGAAGGACGACTCCACAACCACCACGAAGCTCAAGAAGGGTTCGATTACCCACAATAACCTGCCGCTCGAGTTCCGCCGTCTCTTCACCAAGGTCTTCGCGCCACATATGCTCAAGCGGCTGGGTGAAGATGAAGCATGGGCCACGTTTGAGGATGGCGAGATTGTGGCCTCATGGAACAGCATGTTCCCCGAGCTGCAGGTTGGGCTGGAGACTGACCTCGCGGTCGTCATCGTTAAGCTGGTGAGCTCTTCATCTTCTTTTAGATCCATACTGACAACACGAGACCGAGGACAAAATTGACGCGTGACGTCATCGCATTGGTGCGACTGCTATCAAGGCAGTCGGATTGATGCTCAGCGATTACAAGACCCTCGAGGACAAGATCGAGTCTGTTAAGCGCAACAATGGTGGGTCCGATGATGAGTGCGGAGTGGGGACTGCAAATGAGCTCTCTAACTAACCAAACCAACAAAAACAACCAAAACTCCACTTGTCGTAGAGAGAAAGATGTATAATGTCGAGTAGGAAAAGTCACAAAACCCAAAAAAATCGTCAACTCCTTGTGCGAGTACAGGCCCCTGTGAACAGAGCCTTGGCACAGATGTGTAAGGTTGTAGGGTAGATACGAGTTTCTTGCGAAAAACGTTGATTTGTCGTGCCCCAAAGCGTACTATCGACGAAACTCAGCAATAGAGAAGCGCCAATACGATGCCCGGAGAGTTTATACTCGTTGGATCAGGACTAACTGCCTTAAACCCTCTGAGTTGTCTCGAGTCAGGAACTAACTGCCTTAAACTCTCGACCAGCAACCGAAACCCAATAAACAGCAACCGGAACTCTCTTTTAAACGGCAACCGAAACCCTCAACCAATAATCCTTCGACGCGATGATACTATTTCGAAAGAGCTAGCAAGATAAATTGACGAGCTAGATCCCCAGATGCACCTAGTAGAGCGGGGCAATCCGTGAACCTGCCAAATACAAAACAGAGGTATAAATACTAAACAGAAATTGATAGAATCAGGGAAAATCTCGAGTAAGAAAAGTCGTCCATGTGCATAATTGTATAGGTATCGTTTCGCCATACGGCCCAGAGTCGAAAATCCAGGTCCAGATGACTGGTATCGTGTATTGGAGTCAATGACCTGTGTAAATCTTCCGTGTTCGCGACCATCTAGTTTTGCTTGTGAAGAATCCCTCGATCTTGAGTAGGATAAGTGGATAGCTCTGCTTCCCAGCTTTCGATTGACACCCATAACTCGTATCTTGTGCATATGGCCTCAGCGGTGGTTGTCCCAACTCTCCTGGCGCATTTCCAATGTTCAGATGATCTGTTCCTCGACAGTGTTTTAGAGTCGCCGTTGATCACAGGTCCAGGCCCCAGTCAATTGGAGTAGGTTTTCGCCGTTTAACCGTCCCTTGGCACTCTCGACCCTCCAGCATGATCCGAAACCACGTTCCAATGATGTCAGTCGTCGATACCAACAGAGATAGGGGTGTCCCTTATCTAGGAGAAGTCGATCTCGAGTCTCCACCGAGCGCCAAACCGAATATGCCTTTTAGAATACACTCCCTTTGGGTATTTTGCGTAGAATTGGATAGATTCTAGCGTAGAACGGGCTCTGCGAACTTTTCCTAGTCAAGATTTTGGAATCACTGAGAGCGATTTGATAGATTTTGACTGGAGTTTGACTGGTTCTTGTGCAGGTAATTCCCTAGTTGACCATTCGGGACTCATGTCAACTCTGAGACGTGCGCTGAGCAACAAAATCGACAAAAATAGTCGTTTCCTGGTCTGTCCCAGACTGCGGCTTATCATCTCCCCCATTTTTAAATCTCGACTGTCCCCAGTCGTCTTTGGCAATACTCGAATTCAACAACATCAATGAATTCTCTCCATCTTTCACTTCTCGCCGTCAGCGAAGATCATGGATCGACACTCCGGACTCAAATTTTTGACATTCTCTGTCGGATCTTCGGTTCTGCCAAGCAAAGGCGTTGCCGTGATCACCGATTTGCCCTCGGACAAAGAAATGCTTCCGTTCAGGCGCCCGGTCGGCCCTTTCCGTCTCGCAAGCTTCCTTAATTCCACCGCGGGTTTCCAAATCACCCAGACCCTTGGGCTGCTAACCATTTCGAGCGGTTCCGACTGCGCACAAAGACGTTTAATTTCCCTGAGCCGGTGTATACAGTTTAAGCTTCAGAAGCGTCTTCACTGTCACGTTTTGTTCTTCACGCTTCTTCACGGCTTCTTCCTCTCGATATTTAAGCCTGGCGCCCCTCCTTTTTCGCTCATTCTTTCTTTCCTTTCGCCCACCATGTCCAGCAAAAAGGCCTCCTCGTCGAAACGCGCTTCTGCCCGCGACTCCTCTCCTGCCCCTATCAATCCTCTCGTCCCCAACAATTGTTTTTCGGTCTTCAACACCGAACGGCATCAAATTCATCCAGGCCCTTTCGAAAACCGTGAAGAAGAACCCTGCCGTCGTCGAAGCTCCGAGTAACATCCCCAAGGCGGTCTCCACCATTAACCTGATCATCCCCTACTTGGTTCGTCATCCCCTTTTTGCCCAATTTCTCTAACTCCTCCTCTGTAGCGCTTATATTTTCCACAAAACCAAGTGCCTGTCGGAAGACAACGGTGGAGCGAAGGTGTCCCTCGACCTCGTCTTGTTCCTCGAGCTCGTTATCCAATTCCGCGACCATCTCCCTTCCAACCAAGTCAACCATGAGCTCTCTCTCCTGACTCTCGCCCATGTCAAGGGGCGGAATTGCACGTATCCCTTTCATTCCCTTTTTCTTTCATCGGCTAACTTTATTTGTAGAACTTCGACCGTTCCGGCACGTCTTGGACCTTTCCAACCCTGATTTCGTCCTGGGTTTCCGCCCCTCGAAGTTCCTTCCAACACGCCCACTTTGGAGGAGTCCCTGCCTGCCGCAGCTCCTAGACCGAAGCCTAAGAAGACCACCGCTACTCCCAAGTCGAAACAGCAACCTCCACCCAAGTCTCCCAGTCCCATCCACATTGCTTCCAGCGACGACTCCGGCTCTGGTGACGATGATGACGACAACAATCAAGAGGAAGAGGAGGAAGAAGAAGATGACCAGAACGAGTCTGGTTCGTCTTTTTCTTTCTCCTAATCTCCTGCATCGCTAACCCAAATCCAGTTTCCGTCAAGAAAGAAGGGAAGCGCAAGGCTTCGACCGTAAACGGGACGAGCAGAGTCTTCTGAGGACGAGACCGTCACTCAGGAGCCTGTCTCCAAATCGCCGAGTACGTATCTTCACTTTACACTCTTTTTCTTTCCACTAACCGCTGTTTCCCAGAAAAACCCGCCGCCAAAAAGACCAAACTCGCTGCGGAGAAGAACACGGTGCTCGAGTTCGTCAGCAAAATCGAGGAAGAGAAGAACGAGGCGTTGACTCCAGACGCGGAGGGGTACTTTCGCTACCGCCCGGCTGATGAAAACGCTCCTTTCGACGCTTCCGACCCCGCCACACCCACAAGCTCAACCAAACGCTTGTTCGGATCTTCCACCCTCGTCTCGCCTTCATGCGCGACATTATTTCCTTCACTCCCAACAATCGCGTTCGCATTGTGGTGTCCGCGTGACGGAAAAGCTTGTCCATTCGTGGTCGGCCATGGTGGCACACTACTCTTCCCCCGTCACGACCAACCCTGGCAAGTCGACAATCCAGTCGAAGGCCTTCGAGCCGTACTATGTGTCGTCTCCTCCGGTCCCTGTTGCTTTCCTCAAGCAGGTCCTTCCCCAGGACTCGCTGATGAGTGCGGAGTGGGGACAAAGCAAATGAGCCTCTAACTAACCAAACTAACAAAAACAACCAAAACTCCACTTGAGATAGAGAGAAAGTTGTATAATGTCGAGTAGGGAAAGTCACAAAACCCAAAATATCGTCGACTCCTTGTGCGAGAACAGACCCCTGTGAACAGAGCCTTGGCACAAATGTGTAAGGTTGTAGGGTTGATACGAGTTTCTTGCGAAAAACGTTGATTTGTTGTGCCCCAAAGCGTACTATCGACGAAACTCAGCAATAGAGAAGCGCCAATACGATGCCCGGAGAGTTTATACTCGTTGGATCAGGACTAACTGCCTTAAACCCTCTGAGTTGTCTCGAGTCAGGAACTAACTGCCTTAAACTCTCGACCAGCAACCGAAACCCAATAAACAGCAACCTGGAACTCTCTTTTAAACGGCAACCAAAACCCTCAACCAATAATCCTTCGACGCGATGATACTATTTTGAAAGAGCTAGCAAGATAAATTGATGAGCTAGATCCCCAGATGCACCTAGTAGAGCGGGGCAATCCGTGAACCTGCCAAATACAAAACAGAGGTATAAATACTAAACAGAAATTGATAGAATCGGGAAAATCTCGAGTAAGAAAAGTCGTCCATGTGCATAATTGTATAGGTATCGTTTCGCCATACGACCCGGAGTCGAAAATCCAGGTCCAGATGACTGGTATCGCGTGTGTTGGAGTCAATGACCTGTGTAAATCTTCCGTGTTCGCGACCATCTAGTTTTGCTTGTGAAGAATCCCTCGATCTTGAGTAGGATAAGTGGATAGCTCTGCTTCCCAGCTTTCGATTGACACCCATAACTCGTATCTTGTGCGTATGGCCTCAGCGGTAGTTGTCCCAACTCTCCTGGCGCATTTCCAATGTTCAGATGATCAGTTCCTCGACAGTGTTTTAGAGTCGCCGTTGATCACAGGTCCAGGCCCCAATCAATTGAGTAGGTTTTTCACCGTTTAACCGTCCCTTGGCACTCCCGATCCTCCAGCATGATCCGAAACCACGTTCCAATGATGTCAGTCGTCGATACCAACAGAGATAGGGGTGGCCCTAGTCTAGGAGTTGTCGATTTCGAGTCTCCACTGAGCGCCAAACCGAATATGCCTTTTAGAATACACTCCCTTTGGGTATTTTGCATAGAATTGGATGGATTCTAGCGAGAAGCGGGCTCTGCGAACTTTTCCTAGTCAAGACTTTGGAATCACTATGAGCGATTTGATAGGATTTGACTGGATTTTGATATGTTCTTGTGCAGGTAACTCCCTAGTTGACCATTCGGGACTCATGTCAACTCTGAGACGTGCGCTGAGCAACAAAATCGACAAAAATAGTCGTTTCCTGGTCTGTCCCAGACTGCGGCTTATCATCTCCCCATTTTTAAATCTCGACTGTCCCCAGTCGTCTTTGGCAATACTCGAATTCAACAACATCAATGAATTCTCTCCATCTTTCACTTTTTGCCGTCAGCGAAGATCAAGGATCGACACCGGACTCAAATTTTTGACATTCTCTGTCGGATCTTTGGTTCTGCCAAGCAAAGGCGTTGCCGTGATCACTGATTTGCCCTCGGACAAAGGAATGCTTCCGTTCAGGCGCCCGGTCGGCCCTTTCCGTCTCGCAAGCTTCCCTTAATTCTACACCTGGGTTTCCAGATTCACCCAATACACTTAAGCTGCTAACCAAATAGAGCGGTTCGCGACTGCGCGCAAGAGAAAGTTAATTCCCGGAGCCGGTGCATGTGGTTTAAGCTTCAGAAGCGTCCTTGCTGTCACGTTTTGTTCTTCACTCTTCTTCACAGCCCTACGCCTGCGTATAAAGCTTGTCCGCCCCCCTTTTTCGTCCCATTCTTTCTTTCTTTCTTCCACCATGTCCACCAAAAAGACCTCCCCGTCGAAGAAACAGGCTCGGGCAGCCTCGCCCTCTCTGTCAGACGACTCTCTAACTCCTATCATCCCCTTGACCTCCAACCCCTGCTGGTCTTGCTTCGTTAACAAGGCCGGCCAATCCTTCTTCAACACCCTCCGTCGCGTCACCGCCGAAGACCCGTCTACTCCTGCCCTCAAGCCACACTGGAAAACTCCTCCTCTCGTGTCGCACCTCAACGGAGTACTCCCGTATTTCGTGAGTCTTCTCGTTTTCTTCTCGCACTTCCCCTTTCTGATCACCCCTTTCCAGCGCTATATCTTCCAATACACCGAATCCCTCTCGCGAGCCTCCACCGAATATGCATCCCTCGATATCGTGCTCCTCGTCGACTTGACCATCAAATTGCGGGACCTGCTCCCTTCCAAAGAGTTGGACAAGGACTGGGCGTTCCTGACTTGTAAATTTGCGCTCTTCACCGTGCGTATCTCCTTTTATTTCCTCCTTTCGATTATCTGACTCGGTTTTTCAGGACCTTGGTTCATATTACTTGGACATTTCCGACGAAGCCTTCCCTAGCAATATGCCGGCGACGCTGAAGCTCAAGGAGCTCGAACTGCCCAGCCTCCACGCCGTTGGCCAAACACCAAGCCGACGACAAGAAGCCAAAACCTCGGCCCAAACCCAAGGCCAAGCAACCCTCCCCGGTTGTCATTCCAGTCGAGTCCGAGGAAGAGAACGGTGAAGATGACGACAATGGTACGTCTTATTCATCTCCCTTTCCCCCAAACCGGATTGTACTGACACTCTTTTTCTTCAGAGTCCGTTGTTGCTGTCAAGAAAGAGAAGGGCAAGGCTCCCGTCCGCAAGCGTGTTCGTGAAGATTCTTCTGGAGAAGAGACTGTCTCTCCAGAGAAAGTCTCCAAGTCCACCCAGACGTTCTCAAGCCTTCCTTCACTTCTTGCTTCCACTAACTCTTCGTTCTTCAGGCAAGCCACCCGCCAAAAAGTCGAAATATGCCAAGGAGAAGGGCACGGTGCTGGAGTTTGACGATGCTGAGGAGCTAAACGATGAGTTGGTGCCAGGCGCTGATGGGTATTTCCGCTATCGTCCGGCAGACGAGAACGCCCCCTTCGACGCGCGTCTGACCCCACACACCCATAAGCTCAACCAGCTTTTGGTTCGTCTCTTCCAACCAGCGGCTTCATGCGCGACATCCTTTCCTTCACCCCCAACAATCGCGTCCGGCTGGTCTTGTCCCGCATTACCCAAGCGTTGCCTCTCTCTTGGACGGCCCTCGTGAAGACCTTCGACTCGCCCGTCTCAACTAACCCCGGCAAATCGACGATCCAGTCGAAGGGTTTCGAGCCCTACTACGCCGAGTCCGCACCGTCCCAATTGCTTTCCTCAAGAGAGCGTTCCCGGACCAGCCCCTCTTCCCGCTTGGCCATGCCTGATGTGCATGATGTTCCGCCGAGACTGCACCCCTTTGGGATACGGTGTTCCTTCTGACAACTGCAACCACGACAGCAAAAAGGGTCACCTCTGCGACCACCAACGCTCCTCAGACGAGATGCTCAAAGTCATCGAGCATCTCACGCCTCTCATCGCGTCTTCTAACCGCGAGACTCATCTGGAGTTGATCCACCTCAAGGAGGTCTTCGAGCTGGCAGCGCAGACTCGTGAAGCCCATCGCCTGGCGATGTCCTCGGTCAAACGGGCACTCGAATCCTTCCAGTGGCACCTGGAGTCGGTTGTCGAGATCCATTCTTCCGAAGGCCTCGAGCGACGCTTCCTTCTCGAGACTGGCGACGAGTCCGCGACCGCGGTCCTCAACCAGCTGCTCCTTGCCAATGCTCGCAAAGGTACTTCCACATCTCTCTCCTCAGCTTCCCATCGCTAACACTCTTTTCCTCTGTAGGATCCAACTATCCCAACGGTCCCAAGGACGAGAAGGACAAGAAGGACGAGGAGACGGAGGAGAACGACGAGTTGCTGGGCGACACGGAGATGCCCATCGCTCCACCCGATTCCAACGAGGCGGGTCCATCCACATCTGGGTGAGATCCCCTTGGTCTGGTTTCCGGTTGCATCTCGATGGTTGGGAGCTCGTCGGCGGGTCGAAAGTCTACGGACTATAAAATTTTTGTATATTTCACAGTCGCGGCCGGCGTAAAGTACTTTGCTTTGTACTTTACGACCGGCAAAATAATCAGTATTTTCACATTGCCTTCCTTTCTCGTCCGAACTTAAGTAAAATTCATCTGAGAAAAGTCCCCAATGCAAATTCCTGAGTATTTTGACTCGATCTTGGACTTGGGTTCCCTCCCAATTCATCAACTCGACAATCTTTGTTCGAGATCTGCGGATTTCCCATCAATCCACAACTCCCCACATGTCTTCTTCTCAGCAATCCACCAGTAGCAACTCCGATCGGTCGCCTAGATAACGTCCTTGATGTTGTGTGGTCGAATTTGTAATGGTTTCGTCGAATAAAAGCTTTTCCATCTCTAAGAAAAGTCTGTCTTGACCCTCTACCATGACCGACAACGGTATTCCCATACGTCAACGAGCCCATGATCCCTATCCTCTATAGCGGCATCTTCGTGGACGAAGTCTATCGATCCATCTTCAAAATGTGTGCGAGTCTTGAAGTATGTCACTTTTCCCACTCGAAATCTTGCAATTTCTTGACGGGAAACAGCTCATCGGCCCATGTAACTGTTGCAAAGTCCTCAATCGCGACTGTGTCCACCTCATGGCTGGTCTTCCTTGCATCCCCTGTGGTCTGAATCGCGACGACACCTGCGATTTCTCTCCACTCGAAGGTTTCCATGTCATTTATAGTCTCAATCGTGACTCTCATTTGGCATTTCTTGGTGCGTTTGGTATTTTCCTGACAGGAAAAAGGCATTTCTGACTTTCTCTTGTCAACAAAGATCATAAGAAGACGACCAACGAGCAGGAAGAGATGGCCAAGACCCTCGTCCTACTTCGCAAGTGGGAGGAACTCCGCACCAACGGCCATCTCAAAACGTTCCTCGACGCTATGCGCGTGAAAACCCAAAAACTCCTCGAATGTGGTGTCCAAAGCTTGTTCTCCACACTCGGCCACGACGAACTCCATCAGGCCGAAGCCATTTTCGACGGGAACCCCAGTACCATGCGTCTCTCGAAGCTCGCTCATTACTCCCGCATCCAACTCGAAGACAAGGCCGAGATTCGTCGCGAGCAAATTCGTAAAAAGGTCGAATCCCTCAAGAACGAGTACAAATACGCTTCAGAGCTACTCGCTCGACTCGAATCTGCTCACCCCAAGGTCATTTCCCTCTGCGAATCGTCCATTCTTGTCGATCTGACCTATTTCCCTCAGGCATCGCTCTTTGGTTATACCCAAGATAACGATTTCATGAACGAATATGGCCACACCATGATCATGAACGTCCCAATCGACTCTCCCGTCCTCTGCATCCTCTCTCACTGATATGCCCGCACTGGAAACGATCCCTGAACATGGAGAACATTCCCGGTGATCCATTCCGTCCCAATGGGCATTCCTGACGCTCCTGCTTGCTCCACCTGCCCATCCGCACAGGCTCACTCCTTCCACCCTTGCCCTGCTGATCATGTCGTTTGACAATCTCAACGGCGCAAACCCTTAATCCAACTTCTTATCTGTCGTTACCGTCGTTTACAATCATTCCTGTCGTTACAGTAGCGTTTTGAATCACAAAGGGCGTGTTGTTCCTTGATTTCCTCTGTTTTGGCACTTTTCCTACTCGAAGATTTGGTTGATACCGAAGATCTCGTTTCCAGAAACTGCGATCAGGCTGCCTTGGCAGTCCTGCATAAGATCCAGGTCCGGGTATATCCTTCTCCATGCTTGCATTTCATAAGAAAGTGGCAATCTCGACGGTAATAGCATATCTTTGAGGGTGGAAACATGATCCAGATCGCCAAAGTGTTTCGCTCTTTCGAGAGAACCATGCTTTGCGGTCCACAACCATGCTGCGCTCCATGTTCTCCATGTTATGCCAAAACGTGCACCACGTTGAGCCCATCTCCCCCATTTTTAAGATCTTGCTGTCCCAGCAATAAGCCATCGCCTATAAAAGATGTCCTGGTTCGATAACCCATTCCAGTTTCTCTCGCATCTCTATCCAAAGACATTCGCTCCCTTCCAATCTCGACCAGTACGAGCACTTCCTCCACAGTCTCCTCCAAGCCTGAGTACTGACGATATGAACCCTCAGACGTCTCCAGTTGAACACAAAATGGCAGACTCGATGTATGCCCCTCGCGAACCCGAGGAAGGAGTTCCAGAAGAACTTCGAAGCCGACGTTCACGAGTTCATAACCACCGTTTCCGACTTGCGCATTCGTACCAACGACGAGAATGTCCGTAAAATTCACTTGTTGTATCGGTATTTGGTGCGTCGTCACTTTTCCTAGTCGGAATAATGGTACTCATCATCGTTCTTAGCTTCCTCAGCTCAAGGAGGAAGAGGCCCGCGACCGTTTGGCTGCAAGCCAGTTGATCTATCAAGACCTTCCCCATGCGCTTCAAAAACTCCATGCGATTCAGAACAATATTCGCAACGACGGCAAGTGGACCGCCAAAGTCGATCAACATCTTCGCGACACCAACACTTGTATCGCCCATATGCAGCATATCGACGCGTCTGCACGCACATTCGCGGCTCATCGCAACAAAGCGGATGAATCCAAGAAAAAGACCCCTGAGACCAAAAAGGTAATATCATTTCCCAAAACGGAAGCGACACTATCTTATCAGTGACAGACGTCTTCGTCCAAGAACACTCCGGTCTCACTTTTCTCCGTCGAAGATTTCCTCCGCAACTCATCATCGTCAGAATACTCGTTCTTCGACCGTTAACCAGTCACAAGGTATTTTCCCTGTTGAATATTCATTCGAACGTTGATTTACTCCAGCGACAGCGTTCCCTGAACCCGAAGATGAAGAAGAAGAGGTTCGTTCTCTCTTCTTCGACTCTGAGTCGAACGTTTTCATCGTCAATCTCCTGACTCGGTGCGTTCTTATCTAGGAAGGCTCTGGCGATACCGACAAGAGTCCTTCTAAGAAGAAGCGCAACAAAGCCAGTTCTCCCGAGCCTCATAGACGAGTCTGGCAAAACCCCTGCGCCGATCTCTTCTTTATCCTTCAAGAAGAAAGACCCCAAGGACCTCCCAACCGTCTGTAAACTCTGTCCGATGTCCCTTCTATCGCTGATTCGCATATTCGCAGATCCCCGGCTGCCGTGCCGGAATTGTAACTTTTTCCTTGACAAGATTTGAAGTTTCTGACTTGAATTTCCCAGATTTTGACCAATCCTTATCCGGTTGATGATTCCGCTCCTGCTGATCTCGAGTACAAGACCATTCAAGAACTTCTCGATCAATTCGCACAAGGAACCGAAGTCCGAATCACCAATAAGCAGCTGACCGCCTGCCTCGAACTTCGCTCAGCAGCAAGTGCTCATCGCTGTCCAGCGTATGGCATATGCCCGTGACCTCAGATGTAAGTAGTCGCTCGTCGCTACCAAACACTCTTCGACCTCGCGAAGGACCGCAACATGAAAGTTGATAGTAAACTCCCGTCCGTCCCTCTCAGTCTCGTCATAGTGCTCGATTTCTGACTTCTCCTCGTCAGCGATCCGTCCCAGTACTTGGCTATCATCCTGGAAATGCTCGTCTCGCAACTCCCAACGGTCCTTCCCATGGCCGCAAGTAAATCCCTTACTGCTCCATCGAAATCCCTTCTCCCATAGTACTATATACCCCCACACTCGTTTCCAAGGCTTTCCAGATCAGCCGTTCCGGTCGTTACTTGAACTGTACTATGTCTTCACACCTCGAACGAATGTATTCTTGCGTTGTGACACTTTTTCTCTTCGATTTTGAAGCAGTCTTCCTCCTTAAGCGTCGTCATCTGACTCTTCGCTCTCGGAATCTGACTCTTCCTCGTCAAGATCTATGTCTCCAAACTGCAAATCCGTTCCTTCCACATCCTCTCGGCCTTCTGCGAGCTCATCCAGTTCCTCTTTTTGTCATGTCGATCATCTTTTCGATGTCCTTTGAGAAAGAAATCTTCTCCCTGGCTTCATAGGGTATTACTCGGAATGCGCCAATCTTTCCTGGTACCATGGCTCCATTTAGCTCACATACTAGATAAGATCCACCCATTGTCCGTCTCACAACCACCATTGGTCCCAGGTAACGAAGTTTTGCCTTCTTGTCCAGACTCTTCTCGATGCGAGTGTTACGAATCAAGACGATATCTCCAGGTTTGAAGTCATAATCCTTGATAGTAGCAGCGTGGATGCGCTCATATCGACGAACAGCTTCTAACTTCTCCTTTGAGACTCGATCTCTCATCTCCTGAATATGATTTCGATGTTTCACCAATGCTCTCGCTCGATATCCGACCAACTCAGCGGTACTGATGATTTTCCCTGGATATTCGACCAACCACGCCGATTCCACGATGTCGAATGGCAAAATCGGATGACAACCAGTCGCAGCGTAATAGGGTGAGCAGCCTAATCCTCTCCGAATGGTAATTCTATCCGCCCAAGTAACTTGAGGCAAGAAATAAAACCATTTGTTAGGGTTACCAGCGCACGCTTTTACAATCGACTGTCGAACATCTCGATGTCCACTCTCCACAGGTCCATTTGCCTTGAATTATAGGGTGAAATCTTGATTCCAGTAATGCCATACTTGTTTCCGAGCCACTCAAGAGCCGCGAGAAACTGGGGCGCATTATCCGTCACCAATTCAGCAGGACAACCCCAACGACAGATAATATTCTCGAGTAAGAACATCCCATCGCCGACGCCGTGTCTGATCTCAAGCCCTTAGCTTCCAGCCATCTACTCAATGAATCCCTCGCCGCAATGACCAACTTGTGTCCGTTTGAAGTCGCCTCCCATGACCATCACATCGGTATGGATTTTCTGGAACAAGCTCGGAGTCTTCGTAGGTATAGGCGGTATTCGAATCATCGTACTCTGACGAACTTGACACATATGGCACGTTTTCACATACCAAGATACGTCTCGATCCATCTGAGGCCACCATAATCTGACTTCAATCAAGGATTTCGTTGCATATGCTCCTCGATGACCCAAACTATCGTGCGCAGAACGCATCGCATACATCCTATGCTCCTTCTTAACAACGATCTTGTGCATTCCATCCTTATCTCGACGGAAAAGCCTTCCTTTCTCACTCAGAAAGAACTTCCGAGCGTATTTTATCAACGCTGAAGGCCCTATCTGTGAATCCAGTCGGTCTCTTCTTGGTATTTCAAGCCACTTCTCAACCAACTCGAGCTTTTCATCCGCGTACTCCTTCTGTCGTCCGATGCTCTTCAGGATATGGTTCCCTCTTCTTAGCATCCCATTTGAACGCTGAATTCGGTAGGAGTTTCTCAGGCTCTCGCACGAACGATGAAATGTACTGTGGCATCTCATTCCTTCTCTGCGATAAGTATCCCTGATAATTTCTGCCTCATCCATTGATTCCACATAGGTATCCAAGCAAAGTTGACCATGCTCCCTCCAGGCTTCGTTCTCCATTGTGTCGTGCTCATCGAGATCCAACGCCTCCAGGTAGAATCCACCTCTCGTGTCAATTTCCGACTTGAAATCATCATACTCCTTCGGTTGAGGAATCGAATAATCCCAATCTTTATGCACTCCTGGCTTCACCAACTCGGGTCCATCATCGGTATTCTCATACTCTTCATCTCCCGGTACTTTGTCTCGTCTCGAGAGTCCATCTGGCGTAAAGGTCTTGCCGATTACATGTTTCAACTCGAAATGGAACATGAGAATCTGTTCAATCCACCGATTTATCGTTGCATTCGGGCCCATGCCAGGATTATCCAGCATTCCTTAATATACGACGCATCTGTTTCAAGTACCAGATTTCTACAGCCCAAAATCCAATATTGCATGTGCTCCAAGCCTCGCTTTATGCCCAAACAACTCTCGTTTTCGCCTGAGAAAAGTTCGCCTGTCTCTCGTCGAGCGGTATTGATGAAAATCTTGAGTAGTATCGTTTCTTTGGGTTGTTCTCATGATACTGGTAGATCACGATTCCGATTCCCTTGTACGAACTATCGATCTGAATCACTGTCGTCCATCCTTCTGAGTAGTTCAACGGTCGAATCGCCGGACACTCCGCCACTGCCTTCTTGATCAACGCCATAGAAGCCTCTTGAAGCTCTCCCCACTCGAATTCCACTCCTTTCTTCAGCATATCCGTCATCGGCTTGCTCATAATATGGAAATCTTGAATGAAGTGCTTGATATACGTCAAGACTCCTAAGAATTGTCTTATCTCAGAGACATTCTTCAAAGGAGGCCATCGTGTAATGACTCCTACTCGATCCGTCGACGGCCTTCTTCCTTCAGAGACGAGCACGTATGGCCTACGACCACAAATTCATCCACACAACACCACTTTCATGCCAGAAACCGTCAAACCTGAGTATTTCAGCCTTTGAACTACTCGATTCACGTTCTGCATATGCTCCCAGAAGAATCTACGAATCCCCTTATTCTCAGGTATCGTTTCCTCTTCTCCGTTCTCATCCTCGTACCGCGTTGCTGGTCCTCGAATAGGTACATCATCGATATATGGCATCGAAACGTGGGGAACCTCTCTTCGCAAGACGAAATTGACATCGTCATGGAAAATTGGTACGGAATTCGCCCATCCTTGAGGAAGTTTCACTAATCTCAACGCTCCGAAGGGCGACTGAAACGTTGTGTAGTCCCGCGAGGTCTCCGCAAGGTCCCTATGATCATATCCCGAGTACAAATCCAAAACTCCTCCACACGCTCGACCCGAAAAGTGGTCTGCCAACTCTTCTGTCGCAGGTGGGATTCCTGAATGCGCAATTGTAACCGCGTTTAACGGCTCCAAAGCATGAACGAGTCGAATACTCTTGCCATCCTTCTTGAGAACACCAAAGAACTTGAGCGATATGAAGCATTCGACGGTTCGTACACGCCCCCGTCGATTTTCTTCTTAATCACTTTACAAAACTCCTCTAGTTGTCCTCTCGGGATCGGAATACTCTTCTCTATCCACACTTTGTGCTCGACCGTCGGTATTTCGACAGGCGGAAAAAATTCATGTCGCAAAGTTTCCTCGCTCCTCGTCATTCCAAGCGAACGCAGGCCAATGAAGCATCATGAAATTATGAATAACCTTCATTTCCTCGCTCCTCAAGAACCCAGTGTTGTGAACTTTATCGATAATTTCCATCCTCTCTTGTGTATATCTCTCGGTAGGTACGAATTCACTCGGATTTGGTGATAACTTAGGCATTTCAGCCAAAGGATCCCCGATGATTTCCTCTTTATGCGATATTTCTCTGGAAGCTCACCATAAACTGGCCTCGTTTTCAACGCAACCGGTTTATACTTCTTTCCAGCGAATGTATCCATAATCTCGACTCCAGCCTCCACAGGTGAACCATTTCTCTCTCGATCGAACCCAAGGTCGGCACATTTCAGACACGGAATCGATGATTCATGCTGATGTACGTTCCCCAGATAAGATGCTTCTACCACGCTCTAACTTCCTCGTCTGGTCCTTGACGGACACCCAATTCAGACTCGAATTTTACCACTAGCCCACTTTTCCTACTCTGTGAAGAGTGGTCGACTCGCTGTTGGACAAACTCCTCGAGCAACTCTTTTGCCTTTCGGTCCTTGGACATGGTTTTCGACTCTTTACTGGCTGTTAGGTACGCCAATTGCAGTTCTTCATCCTCAAATCGACACCCGTCCTCAGGTTCGATGTATCCCTCCACTCGCAACTCGCCCTTTTCATCAATTCCCATACACACACACAGCTCTTCGCCTCCCCAGTCTCCCACTAGTTCCTCGACGAGTTCTGAAAATCCGATTCCACCTCGACTTTGGCCCTATGCTCTCGATTCTCCTTCTGAACAGGCGGATCTTTCCCAGGTTCTTCGACCCGTTTCGAGTTCGACACCACAGAATAAGTTCCCCTTGCCTGAGTCGGTATCACACACCTTCGCTCTCGGTTAGGATCGCGAATCGTGAGCATTTGGTTCCCATTCCCAAGTTTTCTAACTTGGATTCCGTTATTAGATCGAATGGTCGTCCGAGCAGAACTTCATAAGCCACTTGGTCGATGATATGCACTTGCAGATAGACGGGTATGTCTCCAAACAAGAAGCATACGTTTCGCTAACCCAGCAGACTTCTTCAGTTGCCCATTCGCACTTTGCATGTAGATTTGCAAGTCAGGATCCCAAGGAATTCCCAATCTTTCCGCTACCGACAATGCCATCGACACAATTTGCGACCCACTGTCAATAACACACTCCACACGCTCTCGCGCAGCGATTAACGGCCACACAACCCTCAACGACGCCGAATCTTTCCCTGAGAAGACTTGCTTGGGCGGTTCTCCCGGTGGGAGAGAAGCCACATACTGGAGATATGGGTCGGTACTCACGTATGAGCCTTCCCTTATTCCGTATTGCTTATCCTCTTCAGTAGAAATGTAGAACGAGTCCACCATTGGCAATTCGTCGATGTCTACCGCGTCATTTTGGAGTCGAACTTCAACGTTCTCATCTTCCATGAACGGGTATTCCGATCCTTCATCCAATTTCCCATGTAACAAGACTGGCTTTATAGGTTGTCGAGTCCGATTCGTCGATTTCCAGATCGCTTTCGCGTACTCTGGAGAAAGAGAGATCAAATCGCCCACAGTAACATCGTGCACGACTGTATTTTCTGTCTTTTCCACAATTCGCTTAATTATATGCGGGTCGTCGAACTTCGTCGCCAACTTATACACCCTCTCTTCTACATCTCGCTTCTTATTCGTCTCGCGCTTGGGCGATTCCGAACTGGGTACCATCCTGGCAGCATATTCCAACTTTTCGTCCTCAGAATCTTCTCCTCTGAATCGAGCTTTTGGTTTCTTCTTCGGCACATCCTCTTTCTCCAGCACCTCCGGCTCAGATTCTTCCTCCTCACTTGAAGACTCGACAGGATCATCCTTTTTCCTTCGATCTTCCTTCTTTTTCGACGATTCCTTTTCCTTATTCGCAACTTTCGATCGGTTCTCAGGAGATTTCG
The DNA here is from genome assembly GCF_014461135.1 of Mycena indigotica. Taxonomy (NCBI): domain Eukaryota; kingdom Fungi; phylum Basidiomycota; class Agaricomycetes; order Agaricales; family Mycenaceae; genus Mycena; species Mycena indigotica. The sequence continues at coordinate 656,710 of NW_023503005.1, forward strand.
TTGCCTCAGGAGCTTTCTTTCGCCAGCTCCCTGTCTCCTTCCTCGAACTATCTAAAAATTTCGTCCCTCCCCAGCGTTAGAGTCTTTTCCCGAACGCGTATTCGCAAATTGGGACTCCATCGACTGATTCGCGGACTGCGAACTGGATCCAGATTGGTTCTGCATGGCCTGAACCATATTGTACATCGTCATGAACTGTTGAAAGTTCGGATCGACCGGGGGCAAGCCTGGTTGAACAGGCCCTTGAAGGTACACAGGGTACGCTTCACTCTTTTGCCCCGTCTCCCCCATTCTCTGCTGTTGTCTACCTCCTATCCCTTGCTGCGACGCTGAATCTCGTTGTAGGATTTGTGGAAACGATTGGATCGCCCCGGCTGGTTCGAGAATCTTGCTGGTTCATGAGCTGAGACATTATTCGATTGATATTGCCTAGTCATAGCAGCCATTTGCGCCCTCAATGAACGGATTTCGTCCCTCATTCGTGTCATACAGCAAATTATACTGCTCGCTGGGAGTATATTCGTTGTAGAACGACGACTGAAGGTTCGTCTGCGCATTTCCTGACACAATATTCCCTCCGCCTTTGCCATACCAGTCGAGAATTCGTTGATACCTCGAGACATTCTCAGGATACTTAGGAATATATTGACCTCCTGGTAGGCGCAAGCCTCCATTCTCCATAACGATCTTCCCTTGGTCCAACAACATCCTCTTCTTTGGGCAATCTCGCACCATGTGTCCAGTTTCTTCACAGAAATGACACTGGTCCCCTCCACTCTGTTGTCCTCCATACCCACGACTTCCTCCTTGTTGATAATCGCGTTGCGGCGGTCCCGATTGAGGGTGCGCATGCTCCTTGGACTTATTTTCTGTAGCCTGATGGAACTGCTTCATCGTCTCGATGAGTTGCTTATCCCTAACGGCCATAACGTCCTTCAACGCGTTTATCTCTAAGGCGAAACTCTCCATTTGATCACGAAACTCGTTTTTCACTCTAATATCGTTCGTAGAGTTTCCGCTTTTCGAGCTCGAGAGCAAATTCGAGGGTTTCGAGTCGTTTCTCATCATCGCATCTGCCTCCCGTCCAGACCAATTGTTCGCCAACCATTCCACCACCTTCAAGACGTCCTTGTAGTTCCACTTATCGCCTCTTCGAGTATTTCCCGCGTTTTGGTTTCCCGCATTCGCGTTCGGACCCAAGATATTTGCCACATTCGGTTGGTTCAACACAACTTCGACTGCCGAAGCAAAATCATCGCTGAGCGTACCAAGAATCGACGATACCAACTCTTTGTTGGTGATTTGCGATGGTGGTCTGAGGAGTTTTTCGGATTCTGCCAAAAAGAATGCACAAAATCGAATCACTAGACCCAGATCTTCACGACTAGCACCCCGTGCCTCGGCGCAAATTTCCTTCAAGCGTCTCCTCGATCCTTCGTTGACCTCCTCCAACTCTGGATACATCTTCAGTATCTCCGCCTTCCACCCATCGAAGTCTCCTCCAGCAAACGCTGTCAGATTCCGCCACGCTTCCTTCACATGCTTAGTATCGAGATACCTCAGCACCGTCTCCTTCTTTCCCGTCGTTTTTCGATGCCTCCCTGCACGATGATTCGCTCGCACTCCTCTAGGAACTTCTCCAACTTGGCAGGAGTCTTTCCATCGAAGCTAGGGACGACCAGAATCCCATGTTTCAGGCACCTTGAACCGCACCGCTGCTCCTCCTTGAGCGTTTCTTCCTCCACCACCTCCGTTTCCACCTGCGCCACCCGCGCCACCTCCGTTCCCGCCATTTCCACCATTTCCATCGTCCATGTTTTTCGTTGTTTTGTTGAATCGGAGGTTCGTTAAGCCGATTCGTGTTGATTTCGCTCTCTGATAAGTCGGTTAGAGGCGAAGATGGTGTCGGAGATTGTTGTTCTTCTTCGACAGTCGCTGAGTTTGTGTTGGTTTTGCGCTTTGTTGTAGATTTCGATTGAACGCGCTTTTGTGTTGATGCTTGAGTCGGTCTTTTCGACGAAGATGCTTGAGATTTTGTCGATTTTGTTGGGATTGTCCGATTTGATCGCCTTGCGAGTTACGGGTAGTCCTCGGTTTCGCGTTCGCAGATAGTTTTTTGGTACGAATAACGGTGTCGGTCTCAGTTCTCCAACTCCGCGTAGTAGATTCGGAAAATCGTTCGGTTGGGAATCAGTTAGATCTCGCTGTTTCCCTTTTGGTGGTATTTTGACGTTCGATCCAAGCGTGTGGGCGCTTGCTTTTCTTCTTGCTTGTCACAAATTGCACGAAACCAAGTTTCAGCAATACTCGATCACCCCTCGCGGTGGGCTCCAGATGATGAGTGCGGAGTGGGGACAAAGCAAATGAGCCTCTAACTAACCAAACTAACAAAAAACAACCAAAACTCCACTTGAGATAGAGAGAAAGTTGTATAATGTCGAGTAGGGAAAGTCACAAAACCCAAAATATCGTCGACTCCTTGTGCGAGAACAGACCCCTGTGAACAGAGCCTTGGCACAAATGTGTAAGGTTGTAGGGTTGATACGAGTTTCTTCGAAAAACGTTGATTTGTTGTGCCCCAAAGCGTACTATCGACGAAACTCAGCAATAGAGAAGCGCCAATACGATGCCCGGAGAGTTTATACTCGTTGGATCAGGACTAACTGCCTTAAACCCTCTGAGTTGTCTCGAGTCAGGAACTAACTGCCTTAAACTCTCGACCAGCAACCGAAACCCAATAAACAGCAACCGGAACTCTCTTTTAAACGGCAACCGAAACCCTCAACCAATAATCCTTCGACGCGATGATACTATTTCGAAAGGAGCTAGCAAGATAAATTGACGAGCTAGATCCCCAGATGCACCTAGTAGAGCGGGGCAATCCGTGAACCTGCCAAATACAAAACAGAGGTATAAATACTAAACAGAAATTGATAGAATCAGGGAAAATCTCGAGTAAGAAAAGTCGTCCATGTGCATAATTGTATAGGTATCGTTTGCCATACGACCCGGAGTCGAAAATCCAGGTCCAGATGACTGGTATATCGTGTGTTGGAGTCAATGACCTGTGTAAATCTTCCGTGTTCGCGACCATCTAGTTTTGCTTGTGAAGAATCCCTCGATCTTGAGTAGGATAAGTGGATAGCTCTGCTTCCCAGCTTTCGATTGACACCCATAACTCGTATCTTGTGCGTATGGCCTCAGCGGTAGTTGTCCCAACTCTCCTGGCGCATTTCCAATGTTCAGATGATCAGTTCCTCGACAGTGTTTTAGAGTCGCCGTTGATCACAGGTCCAGGCCCCAATCAATTGAGTAGGTTTTTCACCGTTTAACCGTCCCTTGGCACTCCCGATCCTCCAGCATGATCCGAAACCACGTTCCAATGATGTCAGTCGTCGATACCAACAGAGATAGGGGTGGCCCTAGTCTAGGAGTTGTCGATTTCGAGTCTCCACTGAGCGCCAAACCGAATATGCCTTTTAGAATACACTCCCTTTGGGTATTTTGCATAGAATTGGATGGATTCTAGCGAGAAGCGGGCTCTGCGAACTTTTCCTAGTCAAGACTTTGGAATCACTATGAGCGATTTGATAGGATTTGACTGGATTTTGATATGTTCTTGTGCAGGTAACTCCCTAGTTGACCATTCGGGACTCATGTCAACTCTGAGACGTGCGCTGAGCAACAAAATCGACAAAAATAGTCGTTTCCTGGTCTGTCCCAGACTGCGGCTTATCATCGCCTCTCCCAGCGTGGCCATGCTTCATCTGCATGATGTTCCGCCGCGACTGCACTCCTCTGGGTTACAGTGTTCCTTGCGATCACTGCACGCAGGGACAACAAGAAAGGTCACCTCTGCGACCACGTCCGCTCCTCGGGCGAGATGCTCAAGATCATCGAGCATTTGACTCCGCTCATCGAAGCTTCGACTCGCGAAACTCACACGACGATGGTCCAGTTGAAGCAGGCTTTCGATCTTGCTGCGCAGACTCGCGAGGCCCATCGTCTGGCAATGAACTCCGTCAAGTACTCGATGGAGACTTTCCAGCGTCATCTCGATGCGGTTGTTCAGCACCGCAACCGAGGGACTCGAGCAACGCTTCCTCCTCGAGCCTGGTGATGAATCTGCGACCGTGCTTCTCAACCAGCTTCTCTTGGCCAACTCCACCAAGCGTACGTCCACCTTTTCTCCTCTAAATCTCACTTTCTAACCCTTTCTTCCTCTAGGCGCTGACTATTCGTCGAAGTCCATCGATCGTAGAGACAGATTGGACCCAGATACCAACGACAAGAAGGACAAAGTCGACGAGAGCGAAGGGCGACGAGACGATGGTCGACGCTCCACCCGATGCCAACGCTGCGGGTCCATCCAGTTCTGGGTGAGACCCCTTCGGTCTGGTCTCCGGTGTCGTTTTCTCGACGGTTGGGAGCTCGTTGGCGGGTCGAAAGTCTACGGACTATAAAAATTTTGTATTTTCATAGTGCGCGGCCGGCGTAGAGTAATTTGCTTGTACTCTACGACCGGCAAAATAATCAATACATCACATTGCTTTCCCTTTTCGTCCGAATCTTAAGTAAAATTCATCTGAGAAGAGATTTTGAGTATTTCGACTCGATCCTGACCTTGAGCTTCCTTCCAACTCATCAAATCAACAATCTTTGTCCAAGATCTGCAGATTTTCCATCGCATCCAACTCCCCACATGTCTTCTTTTCAGCAATCCAGCAGTTACAGTGCCGATCGGTCGCCTAGATAACGTTCTTGATGTTGTGTGGTCGAATTTGTAATGGTTTTGTCGAATAAAAGCTTTTCCTTCTCTAAGAAAAGTCTGCCTTGACCCTCTACCATGTCCGACAACGGTATTCCGAAGTACGTCAACGAGCCCATGATCCCTATCCTCTATAGCGGCATCTTCGTGGACGAAGTCTATCGTTCCATCTTCAAAATGTGTGCGAGTCTTGAAGTATGTCACTTCCCCCTACTCGAAATCTTGCAGTTTTCTGACTAGGAAAAGCTCATCGGCCCATGTAACTGTTGCAAAGTCCTCAATCGCGACTGTGTCCACCTCATGGCTGGTCTTCCTTGCATCCCCTGTGGTCTGAATCGCGACGACACCTGCGATTTCTCCACTCTCGAAGGTTTCCATGTCATTTATAGTCTCAATCGTGACTCTCATTTGGCATTTCTTGGTGCGTTTGGTATTTTCCTGACAGGAAAAAGGCATTTCTGACTTTCTCTTGTCAACAAAGATCATAAGAAGACGACCAACGAGCAGGAAGAGATGGCCAAGACCCTCGTCCTACTTCGCAAGTGGGAGGAACTCCGCACCAACGGCCATCTCAAAACGTTCCTCGACGCTATGCGCGTGAAAACCCAAAAACTCCTCGAATGTGGCGTCCAAAGCTTGTTCTCCACACTCGGCCACGACGAACTCCATCAGGCTGAAGCCATTTTCGACGAGAACCCCAGTACCCATGCGTCTCTCGAAGCTTGCTCATTACTCCCGCATCCAACTCGAAGACAAGGCCGAGATTCGTCGTGAGCAGGTTCGTAAAAAAGGTCGAATCCCTCAAGAACGAGTACAATTCGCGTCAGAGCTACTCGCTCGACTCGAATCTGCTCACTCCCAGGTCATTTTCCTCTGCGAATCGTCCATTCTCATCCATCTGACCGATTCCCTCAGGCAGCTCTTTGGTTTTACCCAAGATAACGATTTCATGAACGAATATGGCCATACTACGATCATGAACGTCCCGATCGACTCTCCCGTGTCCTCTGCATCCTCTCTCACTGATATGCCCGCACTGGAAACGATCCCTGAGCATGGAGATCATTCCCGGTGATCCATTCCATCCCAATGGGTATTCCTGACGCTCCTGCTTGCTCCACCTGCCCTTCCACGCAGGCTCACACTTTCCGCCCTTGCCCTACTGATCATGTCGCCTGACAATCTCAGCATAGCAAACCCCTAATCCAACTTCTCGTCTGTCGTTACCGTCGTTTACAATCATTCCTGTCGTTACGAGTAGCGTTTTGAATCACAAAGGGCGTGTTGTTCCTTGATTTCCTCTGTTTCGGCACTTTTCCTACTCGAAGATTTGGTTGATACCGAAAATCTCGTTTCCAGAAACTGCGATCAGGCTGCCTTGGCAGTCCTGCCTAAGATCCAGGTCCGGGTATATCCTTCTCCATGCTTGCATTTCATAAGAAAGTGGCAATCTCGACGGTAATAGCATATCTTTGAGGGTGGAAACATGATCCAGATCGCCAAAGTGTTTCGCTCTTTCGAGAGAACCATGCTTTGCGGTCCACAACCATGCTGCGCTCCATGTTCTCCATGTTATGCCAAAACGTGCACCACGTTGAGCCCATCTCCCCATTTTTAAGATCTTGCTGTCCCAGCAATAAGCCATCGCCTATAAAAGATGTCCTGGTTCGATAACCCATTCCAGTTTCTCTCGCATCTCTATCCAAAGACATTCGCTCCTTTCCAATCTCGACCAGTACGAGCATTTCCTCCACAGTCTCCTTCAAGTACTGACGATATGAACCCTCAGACGTCTCCAGTTGATCCCCAAATGGCAGACTCGATGTATGCCCCTCGCGAACCCGAGGAAGGAGTTCCAGAAGAACTCGAAGCCGACGTTCACGAGTTCATAACCACCGTTTCCGACTTGCGCATTCGTACCAACGACGAGAATGTCCGTAAAATTCACTTGTTGTATCGGTATTTGGTGCGTCGTCACTTGTCCTAGTCGGAATAATGGTACTCATCATCGTTCGTAGCTTCCTCAGCTCAAGGAGGAAGAGGTCCGCGACCGTTTGGCTGCAAGCCAGTTGATCTATCAAGACCTTCCCCATGCGCTTCAAAAACTCCATGCGATTCAGAACAATATTCGCAACGACGGCAAGTGGACCGCCAAAATCGATCAACATCTCCGCGACACCAACACTTGTATCGCCCATATGCAGCATATCGACGCGCGTCTGCACGCACATTCGCGGCTCATCGCAACAAAGCGGACGAATCCAAGAAAAAGACCCCTGAGACCAAAAAGGTAATATCATTTCCCAAAGCGGAAGCGACACTATCTTATCAGTGACAGACATCTTCGTCCAAGAACACTCCGGTTTCACTTTTCTCCGTCGAGGATTTCCTCCGCAACTCATCATCACTCCAGAACACTCGTTCTTCGACCGGTAACCAGTCTCACAAGGTATTATCCTTGCCGAATATTCCTTCGAACATTGATTTACTCCAGCGACAGCGTTCCCCTGAACCCGAAGATGAAGAAGAAGAGGTTCGTTCTCTCTTCTTCGACTCTGAGTCGAACGTTATCATCGTCAATCTCCCTGACTCGGTGCGTTCTTATCTAGGAAGGCTCTGGCGATACCGACAAGAGTCCCTCTAAGAAGAAGCGCAACAAGGCCAGTTCTCCCGAGCTCATAGACGAGTCCACCAAAACCCCTGCGCCGATCTCTTCTTTATCTTTCAAGAAGAAAGACCCCAAGGACCTCCCAACCGTCTGTAAACTCTGTCCGATGTCCCTTCTATCGCTGATTCGCATCTTCGCAGATCCCCGCGGCTGCCGTAGCCGGAATTGTAACTTTTCCTTGACAAGATTTCGAAGTTTCTGACTTGAATTTCCCAGATTTTGACCAATCCTTATCCGGTTGACGATTCTGCTCCTGCTGATCTCGAGTACAAGACCATTCAAGAACTTCTCGATCAATTCGCCCAAGGAACCAAGTCCGGATCACCAATAAGCAGCTGACCGCCTGCCTCGAACTCGCTCAGCAGCAAGTGCTCATCGCTGTCCAGCGTATGGCATATGCCCGTGACTCGTACGAAGTAGTCGCTCGTCGCTACCAAACACTCTTCGACCTCGCGAAGGACCGCAACATGAAGGTTGATAGCAAACTTCCGTCCGTCCCTCTCAGTCTCGTCATAGTGCTCGATTTCTGACTTCTCCTCGTCAGCGATCCGTTGATAAGCCGCATTTTGGAACACACATAGAAAACCACCGTTTTCATTCGTTTCATGGGTACAGCGCACGTCTAGGAACTGGCATGAGTCCCGAATGGCCAGTTAGGGAGATATTCTGCGAGGAGGCGTTTCGACCTCGACCGTTGTTGATAGCAACTGGCCGTTCAGAACGACTCTTACAACAACCAAAACAACAGCAGAGCCCAACCAACATAGAGGATCCATCCAATCCTTTATATATATACCAAAAGGGGAGTGTAAACTAAAAGGCATATTCGGTCTGGTACCGCTGGGACTCGAACTCAGAACGCTCCGACGAAGGTTCAACCAGGCTTGAACGGATCAGTCCCTGACAGCATTGGAACGCGGTTTGGAACTTACGCAAGGATAAGGACATGTGGAGGTGCGGTTAAACGGGAGGCATGACTCAGTGGAAACGAGGGCTTGGCTGCAGATCGCGGCGACCTTAACCCCAACCGTCCAACCGAACAACTCGACAACAGATTGCGATTATCTCGTTAAGAGATTTGCCTAACGGTGTCTGGCGGTTAACCTCAAGTCATGGATATCGATGGAAAGCTAGGAAGTGGAGCAACACGACGATAACAACAACGGTTAGCGGACCGTTCACAAAAACGCATAGACGGTCACAATAAAGGAGGATTTACAAAGGTCATTGACACCAAACACACGCTACCGGTCATCTAGACCTGGATTTTCGACTCTGGGCCTTATGGCGAAACGATACCTTACAAATTATGCACATGGACCATCATTCTGTTGTGGCGATTTACCTGATCTTATCATTTTCTGTTTTAGTATTTATATCTCTGTCCTGTATTTGAGCGATTCACGGATTGCCCCGCGTTACTAGGTGCATCTGGGGATCTAGCTTGTCAATATCATCCTGCTAGCTCTTTTATTCAAGTAAAAAGGCGTTGAGATCAAAGAGTTGAGGGTTCCGGTTGCCGTATAAGAGAGTTTCGGTTGGCGTACACTTGGTTTCGGTTGGCGGTCGAGAGTTTAAGGCAGTTAGTTCCTGACTTGAGACGACTCCTTGGGTTTAAGGCAGTTAGTTCCTGATCCAAACGAGTATAAACGGTTCTGGGCATCGTATTGGCGCTTTCCTATTGCTGGATTTCGTCGATAGTACGCTTAAGGACAACCACAAAACAAATCTTTAACAAGATTTCATTCGATCTACCCTACAACCTTGCACACCCGTGTACAGGCTCTGTTCCCAGGGTTCTGCACTCGTATTAGGAGACGGTTATTGGTGGTTGTTGGACGTTTGGAATGGTGTTATACGGTTATCGCTCAGACAGAACGACTATTTGTTGTTTTGTTGTTGAGTTTTAGTTGTGTAGTGTCGGTCTCATCTCCGGTCTCCCCACCCGTCATCCACCCTCATCATCTGGAGCCCACCGCGAGGGGTGATCGAGTGTTATATTGCAAAGAACTCTGTTTAGTGCAAAAACAGCTGTGACAAGAAAGAAGACAAGCAAGCGCCCACACGCTTGGATCAAAGTACAAAATTCCACCAAAAGGGAAACAGAAAGATCTCACTGATTCCCAACCAAACGACTTCCCTGGATTGTTAAGAGGCGTTGGAGAACTGCGACCAACACCACTTTTCGTTCCCAAATTAACGAAGAAACCAACACCGAGAACCACGCTCAACTCACAAGGAGCTCGGAACAGAGAAGCACCACAAAAATCGACAAAACCTCAAGCATCTTCGTCATCGGAAACCGATTCAAGCATCGAGCAAAAAGCGCTTACCAACAAAACCAGCTACAAAGCGCAAAACAACCGAAAGGAACACTACAGTCGAAGAAGAACAGCAATCGTCGACATCATCTTCGCCTTTAACGGACCTATCTGAAGGTGAACACAACACAAATCGGATTAACGAACAACCGATTGAACAAAACAACAACATGGGGGATAACGGAAACGTAAATAATGGAGGTCTTGGAGGAGCGGCTGCTGGTTTTAAAGTACCGGAAACCTGGGATTCGGGTCGTCCGAGTTTCGATGGGAAGACTCCTGGTAAGTTGGAGAAATTCCTAGACGAATGCGATCGCATTATCGACCAGGCGAGTATTACTGAAGCGGCGGAAAAGAAGGAGACGGTGTTGCGGTATTTGGATACTTGATATGTGAAGGAAGCGTGGAAGAACTTGATGCCATATGGAGGAGGAACGTTCAAGAGTGGAAAACGGCGATAAAGTCGATGTATCCAGAGTTGGATGAGGTGAACGAAGGGTCGAGGAGGCGTTTGAGAGAGATTTTGCGCGGAAGCCAAGGGGGCGAGTCGAGAGGATTTGGGGTTGGTTACTCGTTTTTGTGCGTTCTTCGTACCAGAAGCAGAGAAACTACTCCTGCCTCCCTCGTTGGTCACGAACAAAGAGTTGGTGTCCTTGATCTTGAATACGTTGCGTAGCGATTTCGCGTCAGCAGTCGGGCGGCGCTGAACCAGCCAAATATCGCGAATATTCTAGGGCCAAACGCAAATGCAAATCAGAACGCAGCAAACACTCGTAGAGGGGATCGTTGGAGCTACAAGGAGGTTCTCAAGGTGGTGGCATGGCTTGCGAACAACTGGTCGGGCAGAGAAGCGGATGCGGTATCGAGGGATGATGCTAAACCATCGATCTCGATGTCGAATCTCAGTGGAGGACCGTTAACCTCGGATACGAGGGTCAAGTCGGAGTTTAGAGACCAAATGGAGAGTTTTGCGCTGGAAATAAATGCGTTAAAGGACGTCATGGCCGTGCGGGATAAGCAGTTGATTGAGACTATGAAGCAGATGCATGTAGCAACTGAATCTAGATCGAAGGAAACAGCGACTCACCAGCACCAAGGGCAGCCTCAACGAGAATATCGCCAGGGTGGAGAGCGAAACTATGGTGGAATGCAAGGAAATGAACAGTGTCATTTCTGCGAAGAGACTGGGCATATGGTGCGGGATTGTCCGAAAAAGAGGGCGTTATTGGACCAAGGAAAGATCGTTATGGAGAATGGGGGTTTGCGATTACCTGGTGGATATTATATCCCCAAGTATCCTGAGAACGTGTCACGTTATCAACGAGTGTTGGATTGGTATAGCAAGGGAGGAGGAGCTGGAACGACTGGGAACGCGCGCAAGCGAACTATCAATCGTCGTTCTTCAACGAGTATACTCCGAACGAGCAATACTGTTGTATTTTATTCAATTCGAATGCCAAAAGTGGTGTGACATTCAATACGAAAATATCAATTCGAATTGTTTCCTAATTAGGAAACTCTTGGCGCCGGAGGCGCCCGGAAATGTCATAAATTGCCTTTTTGGGAGAGGATTTTGAGCAAAATGGTGTGACATACGAAAAAATTTCGAATTTTATAGCTACTGTGACACGTGACATACGAACTGAATAAAATGCTACAGTACAATCTCTTGTATGACACAAGCGAAGACGAAATCCGTTCGTTACGGGCCCAGATGGCGGCTATGGCGAAGCAAGTGCAAGCCAATAGCATGTCGACTGGTGGCCAACAGCAGCGTTTTTCAAGTCCTCAAGCACCAGTGCAGACCTATCCACAGATCCTTCAACGGGAACCCATGGTGCAAAACGGAAGTGGTGGAAGAACGCAGCAGCGAATGGGGGAGAGTGGAGTTGGGAACGAAGCTTATCCTTCCTTCATTCAAGCGCCCGTTCAACCGGGCTTGCCGGCAGGGGATTCGAACTTTCAACAGTTCTTGACGATGTATAACATGGTTCAGGCAATGCAGAATTCGCCTGGGTCGGGTTCGCAATCGGGAGGACAGTCGATGGAGTCGCAGTACGCGAACACACGTTCGCAGAAAGACAACTCGGCTGGCGGAAACCAAAATTTTTAGATAGTTCGAGGATGGAGACCGGAAGCAAACGAAAGAAGGCTTCCGAGGCAACGAAGTCTCTTGAGAACCGATCTAAAGTTGCGAAGGAAACGTCAAAACGGAGGCAGGACCGAAGAGAACTGGAGGAGGAGTCGAATTCGGATAGTGGAGAAGAAACAGAACCCGAAGTGTTGGAAAAAGAGGATGTGCCGAAGAAGAGACGAAAGGCGCGTTTCAGAGGAGAAGACTCGGAAGATGAGAAATTGGAATACGCAGCGAGGATGGCTCCTCATTCGGAATCTCCAGGGCGAGAAACGGGGAAACGCAAGAACGGCGAGGAACGGGCGTATAAATTGGCTACCAAGTTCGATGACCCAAATATTATTAAGCGTATTGTTGAGAAAACGGAGAGTACAGTCGTACACGATATTACCGTGGGCGATTTGATCTCGCTTTCGCCAGAATATGCCAAAGCTATGAGGAAGTCAACGAATCGAACGAGGCAACCGATAAAGCCAGTGTTACTTAACGGAAAACTTGACGAAGGATCGGAATATCCATTCATGGAGGACGAGGGTGTAGAAGCTCGACTCCAAAATGATGCTGTGGATATAGATGAACTACCAATGGTTGATTCGTTCTATATCTCGACTGAGGAAGATCGTCAATACGGGATAAAGGAAGGGTGTTATGTTAGCACCGACCCTTATCTGCAGTATGTCGCTTCGTTATCCCCAGGAGAACCGCCTAAACAAGTGTTTTCGGGAAAGGACTCTGCGTCGTTACGAGTTGTATGGCCGTTAATCGCAGCAAGGGAACATGTGGAATGCGTTATAGACAGTGGCTCTCAGATAGTCTCGATGGCGTTATCGGTAGCTGAGCGGTTGGGAATCCCTTGGGATCCAGATCTGCAAATCTACATGCAGAGCGTGCGAACGGGCAACTGAAGAAGTCGGCTGGATTAGCGCGGAACGTTTGTTTCTTGTTTGGGGACATACCCGTGTATCTGCAAGTCCACGTTATCGACCAAGTAGCGTATGAGGTGTTGTTGGGACGACCGTTCGACATCGTTACCGAGTCAAAATTGGAAAACTTTGGAAATGGGAATCAAATGCTCACCATTCGCGACCCTAACAAGGAGCGACGATGTGTCATTCCAACCCAAGCGCGGGGAACGTTTTCATCGACAACCAATTCGAAGAGGATTGAGAATGCGCAGAAAGAATCGCCAGGGCAAAAGGAGAACCGAGACCATCGAGTTAAAGTCGAAGCGGAGTCGGATTTTCAGAGCTCGTCCAGGAACTAGTGGAGGACTGGGGAGGCGAGGAACTGTGTATTAGGGTAGGAGTAGACGAGTCTGGAGAGTTGAGAGTGGAAGGGTATATGGAACCTGAGGATGGGCGTTGTTTCTCGGATGATGAATTGCGAATGGCGTACTTAACAGCAAGTATGGACTCCAAAGCGATGCGGAAGGACCAGAAAGCAAAGGAGCTGTTGCAGGATTTCGTTAGAGAAAGGTCTTCAGATTCAAAAACGGAGAAATATGTGGTGGAAACCCGAGTTGTAGCAGAGGAGAATAGGGAAGACGAAGGTCAAGACGAAGAGCGTAGAGCGGAAATAGAAGCATCTTATCTGGGACATGTCCACAGACACGATCCGTTGATACCGTGTCTTAGATGTGCGGATATGGCTTTCGATAAGGAGAAGAACGGGACTGCAGTGGAACCGGGAGTCGAAATCTTTGAGACGTTCGCAGGCAAGAAGTATAAGCCAGTAGCCTTAAAAACGAGACCGGTTTATGGCGAATTGCCAGAGCGTTATCGTATCAAACGTGAGATAATCGGTGATCCACTCGCAGAACTGCCCTCGTTATCAGCTAAGCCAGTGGACTTTGTTCCAACCGAACAATACACGCAGGAGAGGATGGAATTCATTGACAAGGTTCATAATACTGGATTCTTGTGGGACGAGGAGTTGAAAGTTATTCATAATTTTATGATGCTTCAATGGCCTGCGTTCGCCTGGAACGATGAAGAACAGGGGACCTTGCGACATGATTTCTTTCCGCCTGTTGAGATACCGACCGTGGAGCATAAGGTGTGGATTGAGAAGAGCATTCCGATTCCAAGGGGACAACTGGAAGAGTTCTGTAAAGTTATCAAGAAGAAATTGGACGCGGGAGTGTACGAACCATCGAACGCATCCTATCGCTCCAAGTTCTTCGGAGTCCTCAAGAAAGATGGGAAGAGTATTCGCTTGGTGCACGCTTTGGAACCATTGAACGCGGTAACGATCGCACATTCGGGTATACCCCCAGCAACGGAGGAACTTGCAGACCATTTTTCGGGAAGAGCCTGTGGAGGAGTGTTGGATCTCTATTCTGGATACGATCATAGGGACTTAGCGGAAACCTCAAGGGATTATACTACGTTCCAATCGCCCTTCGGAGCGTTGCGACTGGTAAAACTGCCTCAGGGATGGACGAACTTCGGTTCCGATCTTTCATGACGACGTGAATTACGTCCTGAGGGAAGAAGTACCGCACGTTTCGATGCCATACATCGACGACGTACCTATTCGTGGACCTGCAACCCGATATGAAGATGAGAAGGGAGTGGCGGAAACGATTCCAGAGAACAAGGGGATCAGGAGATTCTTCTGGGAACACATGCAGAACGTAAACCGAGTCGTTCAGCGATTGAAGTACTCTGGTTTAACGGTTTCTGGGATGAAGGCGGTGTTGTGTGCGGACGAGTTCGTAGTTGTTGGGCATACCTGTTCGTATGAAGGCAGAAGGCCATCGACGGATCGAGTAGGGGTCATTACCAGATGGCCTCCTCTCAAGAATGTGTCGGAGATTCGACAGTTCCTAGGAGTCCTCACCTATATCAAGCATTTCATTCAAGACTTTCACATAATGAGCAAACCGCTCACGGATCTGCTGAAGAAAGGAGTGGAATTCGAATGGGGAGAGTTGCAAGAGGCATCCATGGCGATTATAAAGAAGGCTGTCGCGGAATGTCCTGCGATCCGTCCTTTGAACTATTCAGAGGATTGGACGACAGTCATTCAGATCGACAGTTCCTACAAAGGAATCAGCATTGTAATCTATCAATATCAAGAAGGGAACTCGAAGAAACGATACTATTCGGTTTTCGTCCATTCCGTTGGATGAGCGACAGGCAAGGTTTTTCGCAGGCGAAGAGAGAGTTGTTTGGAATCAAGAGGGGGCTTGAGCATATGCAATATTGGATACTGGGATGTCGAAATTTGGTTCTGGAAACGGATGCGTCGTACATAAAGGGAATGCTAGATAACCCTGGCATGGGCCCGAATGCTACGATTAACCGTTGGATAGAACAGATCTTGATGTTTCATTTCGAATTGAAGCATGTTGTGGGCAAGACCTTCACGCCAGACGGACTGTCTCGACGAGACAAGGTTCCAGGAGACGAGGAATACGACTATGTTGACGACGGACCGGAGATAAACAAGCCTGGGGTTCATGAAGACTGGGATTACTCGATCCCTCAGCCAAGGGAGTTCGATGATTTCAAGTCTGAAATCGATACTCGGGGTGGATATTATTTCGGAGCGCTGGATCTTGACGATGATGATGAGATGGAAAGCGAAACGTGGAGAAAACATGGTCAGCTGTGTCTCGACACTTACATGGAGTCTATCGACGAAGCGGAGGTCATTCGAAACGCTTATCAACGAGAAGGAACGGAGTTGCCTCAGTATATTTCGAGTTTTGTTCGGGAACCTGAGAAGTTGCTGCCTAATTCGGCTTTCAAATGGGACGCACGCAAGCGCGAACCATACCCTGAAGAGCATCGAAACGTAGAAGCGATCCGGGCTGATGAAAAACTGGAGTTGGTGGAGAAATGGTTGAGGGATCCAAAGAAGAGACCGAGTGGTTTTACGGATAGAGCGTTCGACGCGTTAATGCAGTACGCGCGGAAGTTCTTTCTGAGTGAAAAGGGTCGACTCTTCAGGAGGGATAACAATGGAATGCACAAAGTAGTGGTTAAGAAGGAACATCGGATGTATGCAATGCGTTCAGCACATGACAGTCTGGGACATCGGGGCGCTTATGCTACGAAATCCTTGATAGAAGTCAGGCTGTGGTGGCCCCAAATGGATCGGGACGTGTCGTGGTACGTTAAAACGTGCCACATGTGTCAGGTTCGGCAGAGTACACTGTTGCGCATACCTCCTATTCCGACGAAAACACCAAGTTTATTCCAGAAAATCCACACGGACGTTATGGTGATGGGGGCTGCTTCGAACGGACACAAGCTCGTTATCGCAGCAAGGGATTCGTTGAGCAGATGGCTGGAAGCGAAGGGACTTAGGTCTGATACAGCAGCCGCGATTGGCATGTTTTTGTTGGAAAACGTTATCTGTCGTTGGGGATGTCCTGCGGAAATCGTTACAGATAACGCTCCTCAGTTCATCGCAGCGTTGGATTGGTTGGAAAACAAGTATGGAATCAAAGGCATTCGGATATCGCCCTATAACTCTAAAGCAAACGGACCAGTAGAGAGTGGACACCGGGATGTGAGGCAGTCTATAGTGAAAGCCTGTGCAGGGAACCCTAACAAGTGGTTTTACTTCTTACCGCAAGTTGTTTGGTCAGATAGGATAACGATCCGACGGGGATTAGGCTGTTCTCCGTATTATGCGGCGACAGGCTGTCATCCGATCTTACCGTTTGACATTGTGGAAGCGACTTGGCTAGTGGAATACCCGGGGCAGATCATTAGTACCGCGGAATTGATCGGTTATCGAGCACCGCCTTGGTGAAACATAGGAACCACATAAAGGAGATGCGGGAACGAGTAACTAAGGAGAAGTTGGAAGCTGTTAGGAGATACGAGCGGATACACGCGGCAACGATAAAGGATTACGATTTCAAGCCGGGGGACATAGTCCTCGTTCGGAACACCAGGATTGAGAAGAGTCTCGATAAGAAAGCGAAACTGAGGTATCTAGGCCCAATGGTCGTCGTTAGACGAACGACTGGTGGATCGTATCTCGTTTGCGAACTGAACGGAGCGATGGTTCCGGGAAAAGTGGGCGCTTTCAGGGTTATTCCTTATGAAGCAAGGAAACGTGTTTCGTTCTCGAAAGACATTGAGAAACTCATTGATATGTCAAAAGAAGAACTGGATTCGTTGGCCTTGAGTCGAGAGGATGACGAAGGGACAGACTTGCAGTTTGGGAATCTGGATCTGGATGACGAAGAAACGTCCGATAACGAGGGATCGTCCGACGAGGACTGAAGAGTTCTTAGGAAACGAACCGAGTTAAAGAGGAATCGCGGCATCAAGATACAAACGCCTTGAGGCGCGAGTACACAATACAATCCGAGTAACGACAGTAACGGCTAGGGAAAGTGGCCTTGTAAACGAGCGTGGGGGTATATAGTATTGTGGGAGAAGGGGAAAACGCTGGAAAGTGTTTCCTTGCGGTTGTGGGACGGACCATTGGGAGTTGCGAGTCGAGCGTTTCCTCGAATAACGGCCAGATACTGCGATGGATCACTGGGGAGCCTTCAGCACTAGACACGATGACGAGACGGAAGGGTTACGGACGGAAGTTTGCTTTCAACCTTCATTCCGCGGTCCTTTGCAAGGTCGAAGAGTGTTTGGTACCGACGAGCAACAACCTCGTAGGTGTCGGGAATACGCCATTCGTTGCACGGCGAGAAGGACTTGTTGTTGAGCGAGTTCGAGACAAGCGAAAATTTGCTTGTTCGTAACGCGGACTTCACCACCTTGTGCGAATTGGTCGAGGAGCTCTTGAACGGTCTTAAACTCAAGATCGGCAGGTGCGGAATCATCGACAGTGTAGGGATTAGTCAGAATCTGGAAACGGGTTAACGATTTAACGGAAGTCGATTTTGAAATGAACGCACGATGCCAGCGACAGCAGACGCGGGAATCTTGAGTAGAGACGGTCAGATCGAGTTTTGAGCTAACGAGGAACGCTGACCACGGGAACGTCTTTGGAATCCTTCTTCTTGGAAAACGAAGGATACGCTGCGGATTTGCCACGAGCTTCATCTATCAACTCGGGGGAAGTCGCTTTAGTGCGCTTCTTTTTGGAAGGACTCTTATCAGTGTCGCCCGGGGTGACCTGTGAACGAGGCGAGACAGGAAGATTAACGATGGGAACGGGGTCCTCTGAATCGTAAAACAAACGACGGACCTCTTCTTCTTCGTCTTCTGGATCGGTCGAACGCTGGCGCTGCAGTCGATAAACGGGGATTGTGTGGATCGAGAACTTACCTTGTTGGATTGCGCTGCGCTGGTCGAACGAGTGTTCTGAAACGAGCTTGAGTTGCGAAGGAAACTATCAATAGTAACAAGAGGAACCGGGGTGGACTTGGAGGAGGTGGCCTGTCATTGATAAGATAAGCGTTCCGAAACGGGAATTGTTCTTGCCTTTTTGGTCTCAGGGGCCTTTTTCTTCGCTTCTTCGGCGGCCTTGCGTTGTGCTGCGTGACGCACGAGCGGATGCATCGATATGATTGAAGTGGGCAATAC
The DNA here is from genome assembly GCF_014461135.1 of Mycena indigotica. Taxonomy (NCBI): domain Eukaryota; kingdom Fungi; phylum Basidiomycota; class Agaricomycetes; order Agaricales; family Mycenaceae; genus Mycena; species Mycena indigotica. The sequence continues at coordinate 675,113 of NW_023503005.1, forward strand.
AGGCGTTCGTGTCGCGAAGATGCTGGTCCTGTTTGGCAGCCCAGGTTGATTCGTTGCGAATGTTGTTCTGGATAGCGTGGAGCTTTTGGAGGCAGTGAGGAATGTCCTTGTAAATGAGGCGGGCTGGCCGCAAGGCGTTCGCGAACAGCTTCGTCTTTGAGTTGGGGCAACTGTAAACGGTCTCAGATGGTTGTGAAACGGTCGATGGCCGCAGGCACGGACCAGATAACGGTACAGCTGGTGGATCTTGCGAACGTTTTCATCGTTGGTCCGAATACGCAGGTCCTGGATGGTTGTAATGAACTCGTGAACGCCGGTTTCGAGCTCTTCTGAGACTCCCTCAGAGGGTTCTCGAGGCGCGTGTTCGGAGTCAGCCATGGATTCGTCACTGGAGGACGACTGGAAGCTCGTTAACGCAAGTATTCGGGTCGCTAGATCGATGAACCGTACTTTTGGGGAAAGATATGGAGCGAATGTTCTGGGGTAGAGAGCGGAGAGGAACTGGAATGGGTTGTCTAACCACGGCATCCTAAATAGGTGGGCTACATTGCTGGGACAGCAAGATGTTAAAAATGGGGGAGATGGGCACAACGTGGTCCGGATGGAGCGCAGCGTGGCCGTTTGACAAGGAAAGCATGGTTGTGGGTCGCAATTGAATTAATCGCACCAACGGCGATGCCCTTAGAACGACTAACATCATGTTTCCACCCTCAAAACGCCTTACTACCGGTGAAGGGACCAACTATGGTGTGAAATAACGTGGAGAACGATATATCCGGAGCTCGACCGTATGCTCTATCGCTGAAAGGAGTTCGATCGTAATATCTGGAAACCAAGATCTTCAAAAAGTACCTTATCAACGAGATGTTGTTGGGCCAGAACAAAGGAAATCAAGGCACAACGCATCCTTGGCATTTCAAAACGCTACTGTAACGACAGGAATGCTTGTTTTCGACGGTAACGACAGACTACGAGTTGGACTAGGGGATCTTCGTGGAGGATGATCAAGGGAGACGTTCGGTAGGGCAGGAACCGAAGGAGTGTGAGCTACCTGGAGCGCAGGAGACCAGGGGGGCATCGGTGGCACCCATAGGAACCTTACGGATAACGGTCTGGTGAATGACAGGGGATACCGCCTCGAGGTCAGGAAGACTGGTGAGCGACGAACTGCTGGAAGACGCGATATCGGCGATGTTCATGATCGTTGTGTGTCCGTACTCTGTGAGGAAGTCGTTATCTTGTACGAAACCATGAAGGGAAGCCTGGAAAACGGAATGAGAACCGAAAGAAAACAGAGACATCGGGAGGAATAACCTGAGAATGAGCAGAATCGAGCCGAGCGAGCAACTCGCAGGGCAGCGTAATACTCCGTTTTCAGAGATTGGATCTTCTTGCGGATCTGGTCACGACGGATCTCAGCTTTGTCTTCGAGGAGAATGCGAGAATAGTGGGCGAGTTTGGAGAGTCGCTGGGTGCTGGGGCTCCCTTCGAGACAGGACTCAAGGCCTTGGAGAGAATCGTTATCGAGAGTGCCGAAAATGCTTTGGATGCCGCATTCGAGCGTTTTCTGGACCTTGACGCATAGAGTCCAGGAAGGTTTCGAGATGCTCACTGGAACGAAGCTCATCCCAGTTGCGGAGTAGAGCGACGGTTTTAGCAATCTTCTCCTCGTCGCTTTTGGTATCGTCGTGATCTGAAAAACGGTCAACGAAACAAGAAAACGGGAGTTAGAACGAACCAAGGAACGCCAAATGCGATTCACGGTTGAAGGAGTAGAGAACGGAGAAGCCTTCAAGGGTGGAATAGTCGCAGGAATCATTGCGCGACAGACCGCAAGGGAGACATGGAATTCCTGCCATGATGTGAACGCAATCACGGTTGAGAACTTTGCAAGAACTGCAAGGATCAAGAATCTGTGTTCTATATCAGGGAAACGCTCGAAAAACGGAGTAAAACGATAGGACGTACATCGAGGCTTGCACACATTTTGAAGATAGCAGGATAGGGTTCTTTCGAGAAGAGACCAGTATAGAGGATTGGAACCATAGGCTCGTTGACATACTTGGGGATGCCGTTGTCAGTCATGTCGAACGACTAGGGAACGCTGGATAATAGAGGATGGAATGACTTATATTCGTTTTTGGGAGTTACAAATTCGTTGTGGAAACATCAGAACGAGAGTGTGTGGGCGACCGATCACGAATATTGTCAAGATGATGGAATGTCGAATGAAGGGCTGATGGAGTAAGGTGGAACAGGGAATCCTCATCACAGATTGATGAGATGTCGCATTAACGGAACAAAGAACGAAGAGTCGGACAAAACGAACGATAACGTCTGCGTTTTCTGGACTTTTCTCGATTGTTTAGATCTGTTATTTTCAGACTTAATCACGAGAAAGGAAAGGCAAATGATTACTATTGATTATTTTGTCGACGCAGTAGTACAAGCAAAATACTACTACGCCGACCCACGCATTGTTCGATATACAAAATTTTAAGGTCCGTAGACCGTGGGACACCCCGCGCAAGCCACCGGAACGAGTTGAAGAGCGTTGCGTACTCCAGAACCAGAGTGGAACCTCACTTGGAGGGACCAGCACCGTTGGAGTCGACGTCGGGGAACGAAAGAACGGTGACCAGTACCCAGATCGTTGGGAGGGACCGTTTCCTTTTCATCCTCGTCCTTCTTCTTCTTGATGTTCTCGCCGGCATCGTCATCCGTCGCCCATTCGGAGTCTGGAGGTTGTGAAAACGAAGTAAAAGGAAGGAACAAGGAAACGAACCGTTGTTGCTAGCGAACCTAGCAGAGGCCGAAGTCAAGAGATGGTTGAGGATCGAGGTGGCAGATGGGTCGAGAGGGTCGAGCCGGAAGCGCTGCTCGAGACCTTCGGTTCCGCTGACTTCGACAACACGTTGAAGGTGTTTCTGGAAACTGGCAAGGAACGACGAGCTCCGCGCATGGCAAGACGGTGAGCTTCGCCAGTACTGTTGGCTAGCTCCATCGTGTACTTCATCCGTAGAATGGCCGTTTGGGTGTCGCGGGCGGACGACTCGACGAGTGGGAGAAGGTGATCGATGACCCTGTACACCTCCGTTGATGAACGCTCGTGATCGCACAAGCTACCCTTGGTTGGATCGTCGTGGCAGCCGTTGCAAGGGATTCCGTAGCCGGCAGGGACGCATTCGCGCTGGTAAAGCATACAGAGAAAGCACGGCCATTCGGGCATCGGTGCTTCCTCTGCAATGACTTGCTTCACGTAGCGGATCGGAATGGGAGCGTTGGGCTCGTAGTAGGACGCAAACGGGAGTTTTGGTCTTCGACTGGGAGTTTGGGTTGGAACTCGTCAGCGAGGGCCGTGAGGTTCGGGGAGAACGTTTTGGAAACGCCGGTGAGGACGATACGAACGCGGTTGTTTGGGGCCAAAGTAACGACGTCGCGCATGTTGCCAGTCGTGCCCTGCATCAACTTGATTAAGCTGCGATTGAGGCGATGTGTGTGCGCGGGGACCCCAGCGTTGAACGCAACCTTGTCGTGGGGGGGCGCGATAGTGGAAATAACCGCGAGCGTCAGGAATGAGCTCGGGATCCATTCCACCCAAGGCGGCAACAGTCAGGACGGACTGTTCGTCGTCGTCATCCTCGTCGTCGTTGGTCTCGGCCTTAATCTTGGGTTTCTTGGGGACAGGTTTGCCTGGATGGGAAGGGTTGTTAGAAACGAGACAAGAGAGAAGGATAGTGGGCAGGAAACATACCCTTGCCCTTGCGATCTTCCTTTTCCTCTTCGGACTCGGGCTCTTCTGCCTCCAACTCGTCGTTCTCGTCTTCGTCGTCAGAAGGAGGGCCGCGTTTGTTCGAAGCACTGCGCAAACGACCTTTCTCCTTCTTTGGGGTTATGGAGGTGGAACCAAAATCGATTTCACTGAGTTCACCGTCGTCGGATGGAGCCTGGTGAACGTCTGACAACGAGGGTTTTTCGAGGAGTTTAGAGGTAGAACCGTGCAAAGAAGGGTTGTGGTGGGAGACTTGTTTCTGGTTCTTGAAAATGCTCGTTGGGAAACCCCGAACGATTTTCAAGAAAGAAGGGGCCAAATCCTAACGAAACGAGGAAACAGCGTTAGCGAGCGAAAAGAAAAGCAGAACGGGGGTGTACGAACCTTGATAGCTGCGTGTTCGAGCGTCATGTTCGGCCAGTCATAGTGAAGTCGAGTGGGAGGAAACGAGTCCCGGATTTGGATGGCTAATTCGACGAGAAGCACGATGTCTTTCGTGGCGTAGGTGGGCTCGCTTTTGGACAAGCAGGCGGTGCGAGAGAAGATATAGCGCTGGAAAACGATGAGTGGAATGATCATAAGGAGGGAGAGTTCAACATACGAAGTGGAAAAGGGTTTTGTCGAAGGCGTTGGCCATGTCTTCCTTCGGAATCACATCCTTACGGAAAACGGGGGTCGTCGCTAGTAGCGTGTTGAAGATAACGCAGAAAAAGAGCGCCTTGGGGTCGGGCGAAAGCCGCCCACAAGGGGTTGTTGGAGTCCGGATATACCAAGTCAGGGTCGGAGGAGGAAGGGCCAGGGGTCGAAACCTCAGTCTTCTTGGGAGCGGTAGTGAGTTTACGAGGGGGAGGCGACGAGATGCCATAGAGGAAGAAAGAAAATTAAAGGAGCAGAAAAACCACGGGCCACCTTATATGGTCGACGACGCAGTTGAAGAAAAAGAACGCTGAGGAAGAAAACGTGACTGTAATGAAGCTTCTGAAGCTTAATTTTGAATGCCGAACCGGACTTTGGAAAAATTAGCTCAAGGACACTGCCGCCGGAAAAACACGAGCTCTATTCAGTCGTGTCGACGTTGTTTGGAAAAGACGATTGGAAAGTGATGGTTCCCCGGACACGTAGGGTCGAGCCACTGTGAGACTAAACGGAAGCAATTCATTGTTCGAGCGAGGATCAAGGATCTGCGGAAACGCCTTTGCTTGGCAGGCATGAGGTTGTGACGTGAGAAGCGAAATTTGGTTCCGTTACGAGAACGAAACAGTTCCCGTTCCCGAACAACAGAACAGAGGAGAGTGATGGGCTAGAGGGAACAAGCGATGTAGCCGGACGCGAGTATTGCCAAAGCGACTGGGGACAGTCGGGATTTAAAAATGGAGGAGATGATAAGCCGCATTTTGGAACACACATAGAAAACCACCGTTTTCATTCGTTTCATGGGTACAGCGCACGTCTAGGAACTGGCATGAGTCCCGAATGGCCAGTTAGGGAGATATCTGCGAGGAGGCGTTTCGACTCGACCGTTGTTGATAGCAACTGGCCGTTCAGAACGACTCTTACAACAACCAAAACAACAGCAGAGCCCAACCAACATAGAGGATCCATCCAATCCTTTATATATATACCAAAAGGGAGTGTAAACTAAAAGGCATATTCGGTCTGGTACGCGCTGGGACTCGAACTCAGAACGCTCCGACGAAGGTTCAACCAGGCTTCCGAACGGATCAGTCCCTGACAGCATTGGAACGCGGTTTCGGAACTTACGCAAGGATAAGGACATGTGGAGGTGCGGTTAAACGGGAGGCATGACTCAGTGGAAACGAGGGCTTGGCTGCAGATCGCGGCGACCTTAACCCGCAACCGTCCAACCGAACAACTCGACAACAGATTGCGATTATCTCGTTAAGAGATTTGCCTAACGGTGTCTGGCGGTTAACCTCAAGTCATGGATATCGATGGAAAGCTAGGAAGTGGAGCAACACGACGATAACAACAACGGTTAGCGGACCGTTCACAAAAACGCATAGACGGTCGCAATAAAGGAGGATTTACAAAGGTCATTGACACCAAACACGCGCTACCGGTCATCTAGACCTGGATTTTCGACTCTGGGCCTTATGGCGAAACGATACCTTACAAATTATGCACATGGACCATCATTCTGTTGTGGCGATTTACCTGATCTTATCATTTTCTGTTTTAGTATTTATATCTCTGTCCTGTATTTGAGCGATTCACGGATTGCCCCGCGTTACTAGGTGCATCTGGGGATCTAGCTTGTCAATATCATCCTGCTAGCTCTTTTATTCAAGTAAAAAGGCGTTGAGATCAAAGAGTTGAGGGTTCCGGTTGCCGTATAAGAGAGTTTCGGTTGGCGTACACTTGGTTTCGGTTGGCGGTCGAGAGTTTAAGGCAGTTAGTTCCTGACTTGAGACGACTCCTTGGGTTTAAGGCAGTTAGTTCCTGATCCAAACGAGTATAAACGGTTCTGGGCATCGTATTGGCGCTTTCCTATTGCTGGATTTCGTCGATAGTACGCTTAAGGACAACCACAAAACAAATCTTTAACAAGATTTCATTCGATCTACCCTACAACCTTGCACACCCGTGTACAGGCTCTGTTCCCAGGGTTCTGCACTCGTATTAGGAGACGGTTATTGGTGGTTGTTGGACGTTTGGAATGGTGTTATACGGTTATCGCTCAGACAGAACGACTATTTGTTGTTTTGTTGTTGAGTTTTAGTTGTGTAGTGTCGGTCTCATCTCCGGTCTCCCCACCCGTCATCCACCCTCATCACCGTCTCAGTATTTGGCCATCATCCGCGGAAATGCTCGTCTCGCAACTCCCAACGGTCCTTCCCACGGCCGCAAGTAAATTCATTACTGCCCATCGAAATCCCTTCTCCCATAGTACTATATACCCCCACACTCGTTTCCAAGGCTTTCCAGATCAGCCGTCCGGTCGTTACTTGAACTGTACTATGTCTTCACACCTCGAACGAATGTATTCTTGCGTTGTGACACTTTTCCTTCTCCGATTGAAGCAATCCTCATCCTTAAGCGTCGTCATCTGACTTTTCGCTCTCAGATTCTGACTCTTCGTCGTCAAGATCCATGTCTCCAAACTGCAAATCCGTTCCTTCCACATCCTCTCGGCCTTCTGCGAGCTCATCCAGTTCCTCCTTTGACATGTCGATCATCTTTTCGATGTCTTTTGAGAAAGAAATCTTCTCCCTGGCTTCATAGGGTATTACTCGGAATGCGCCAATCTTTCCTGGTACCATAGCTCCATTTAGCTCGCATACTAGATAAGATCCACCCATTGTCCGTCTAACAACCACCATTGGTCCAAGATAACGAAGTTTTGCCTTCTTGTCCAGACTTTTCTCGATGCGAGTGTTGCGAATCAAGACAATATCCCCAGGTTTGAAGTCATAATCTTTGATAGTAGCAGCATGGATGCGCTCATATCGTCGAACAGCTTCTAACTTCTCCTTTGAGACTCAATCTCTCATCTCCTGAACATGACTTGATGTTTCACCAACGCTCTCGCTCGATATCCAACCAACTCAGCGGTACTGATGATTTTCCCTGGGTATTCGACCAGCCATGTCGATTCCACGATGTCGAATGGCAAAATCGGATGACAACCAGTCGCAGCGTAATAGGGTGAGCAGCCTAATCCTCTCCGAATGGTGATTCTGTCCCAAGTAACTTGAGGCAAGAAATAAAACCATTTGTTAGGGTTACCAGCGCACGCTTTCACAATCGACTGTCGAACATCTCGATGTCCACTCTCCACAGGTCCATTTGCCTTCGAATTATAGGGTGAAATCTTGATTCCAGTAATGCCATACTTGTTTCCGAGCCACTCAAGAGCCGAGAAACTGGGGCGCATTATCCGTCACCAATTCAGCAGGACAACCCCAACGACAGATGATATTCTCGAGTAAGAACATCCCATCGCCGACGCCGTGTCTGATCTCAAGCCCTTAGCTTCCAGCCATCTACTCAATGAATCCCTCGCCGCAATGACCAACTTGTGTCCGTTTGAAGTCGCTCCCATGACCATCACATCGGTATGGATTTTCTGGAACAAGCTCGGAGTCTTCGTAGGTATAGGCGGTATTCGAATCATCGTACTCTGACGAACTTGACACATATGGCACGTTTTCACATACCAAGATACGTCTCGATCCATCTGAGGCCACCATAATCTGACTTCAATCAAGGATTTCGTTGCATACGCTCCTCGATGACCCAAACTATCGTGTGCAGAACGCATCGCGTACATCCTATGCTCCTTTTTAACAACGATTTTGTGCATCCCATCCTTATCTCGACGGAAAAGCCCTCCTTTCTCACTCAGAAAGAACTTCCGAGCGTATTTTATCAACGCTTCGAACGCCCGATCCGTGAATCCAGTCGGTCTCTTCTTGGTATTTCGAAGCCACTTCTCAACCAACTCGAGTTTTTCATCCGCCCGTACTCCTTCTGTCGTCCGATGCTCTTCAGGATATGGTTCCCTCTTCTTAGCATCCCATTTGAACACTGAATTCGGTAGGAGTTTCTCAGGCTCTCGCACGAACGATGAAATGTACTGTGGCATCTCAATTCCTTCTCTGCGATAAGTGTCCCTGATAATTTCTGCCTCATCCATTGATTCCACATAGGTATCCAAGCAAAGTTGACCATGCTCCCTCCAGGCTTCGTTCTCCATTGTGTCGTGCTCATCGAGATCCAACGCTCCGGAAGTAGAATCCACCTCTCGTGTCAATTTCCGACTTGAAATCATCATACTCCTTCGGTTGAGGAATCGAATAATCCCAATCTTTATGCACACCTGGCTTCACCAACTCGGGTCCATCATCGGTATTCTCATACTCTTCATCTCCCGGTACTTTGTCTCGTCTAGAGAGTCCATCTGGCGTAAAGGTCTTGCCGATTATATGTTTCAACTCGAAATGGAACATGAGAATCTGTTCAATCCACCGATTTATCGTTGCATTCGGGCCCATGCCAGGATTATCCAGCATTCCCTTAATATACGACGCATCCGTTTCAAGCACCAGATTTCTACAGCCCAAAATCCAATATTGCATGTGCTCCAAGCCTCGCTTTATACCAAACAGCTCTCGTTTCGCCTGAGAAAAGTTCGCCTGTCTCTCGTCGAGCGGTATTGATGAAAATCTTGAGTAATATCGTTTCTTGGGACTGTTCTCATGATACTGGTAGATCACGATTCTGATTCCCTTGTACGAACTATCGATCTGAATCACTGTCGTCCATCCTTCTGAGTAATTCAACGGTCGAATCGCTGGACACTCCGCCACTGCCTTCTTGATCAATGCCATAGAAGCCTCTTGAGGCTCTCCCCACTCGAATTCCACCCCTTTCTTCAGCATATCCGTCATCGGCTTGCTCATAATATGGAAATCTTGAATGAAGTGCTTGATATACGTCAAGACTCCTAAGAATTGTCTTATCTCAGAGACATTCTTCAAAGGAGGCCATCGTGTAATGACTCCTACTCGATCCGTCGACAGCCTTCTTCCTTAAGATACGAGCACGTATGGCCTACGACCACAAATTCATCCGCACACAACACCGCCTTCATGCCAGAAACCGTCAAACCTGAGTATTTCAGTCTCTGAACTACTCGATTCACGTTCTGCATATGCTCCCAGAAGAATCTACGAATCCCCTTATTCTCAGGTATCGTTTCGTCTTCTCCGTTCTCATCCTCGTACCGCGTTGCTGGTCCTCGAATAGGTACATCATCGATATATGGCATCGAGACATGGGAAACCTCTTCTCTCAAGACGAAATTGACATCGTCATGGAAAATCGGTACGGAATTCGTCCATCCTTGAGGAAGTTTCACTAATCTCAACGCTCCGAAGGGCGACTGAAACGTTGTGTAGTCCCGCGAGGTCTCCGCAAGGTCTCTATGATCATATCCCGAGTACAGATCCAAAACTCCTCCACACGCTCGACCCGAAAAGTGGTCTGCCAACTCTTCCGTCGCAGGTGGAATTCCTGAATGCGCAATCATAACCGCGTTTAACGGCTCCAAGGCATGAACGAGTCGAATACTCTTTCCATCCTTCTTGAGAACGCCAAAGAACTTTGAGCGATATGAAGCGTTCGACGGTTCGTACACGCCCCGTCGATTTTCTTCTTAATCACTTTACAAAACTCCTCTAGTTGTCCTCTCGGGATCGGAATACTCTTCTCTATCCATACTTTGTGCTCGACTGTCGGTATTTCAACAGGTGGAAAGAAATCATGTCGCAAAGTTCCTCGCTCCTCGTCATTCCAAGCGAACGCAGGCCAATGAAGCATCATGAAATTATGAATAACCTTCATTTCCTCGCTCCTCAAGAACCCAGTGTTGTGAACTTTATCGATAATTTCCATCCTCTCTTGTGTATACCTCTCGGTAGGTACAAATTCACTCGGATTTGGTGATAACTTAGGCATTTCAGCCAAAGGATCCCCGATGATTTCCCTCTTTATGCGATATTTCTCTGGAAGCTCACCATAAACTGGCCTCGTTTTCAACGCAACCGATTTATACTTCTTTCCAGCGAACGTATCCATAATCTCAACTCCAACTTCCACAGACGAACCATTTCTCTCTCGATCGAACCCAAGGTCGGCGCGATTTCAGACACGGAATCAACGATTCATGCTGATGTACGTTCCCCAGATAAGATGCTTCTACAGCCGCTCTAACTTCCTCATCCGGCCCTTGACGGACACCCAATTCAGACTCGAATTTTACCACTCGCCCACTTTTCCTACTCTGCGCAGAGTTGTCGACTCGCTGTTGGACAAACTCCTCGAGCAGCTCCCTTGCCTTTCGGTCCTTGGACATGGATTTCGACTCTTTACTGGCTGTTAGGTACGCCAATTGCAGTTCTTCATCCTCAAATCGACACCCATCCTCAGGTTCGATGTATCCCTCCACTCGCAACTCGCCCTTTTCATCAATTCCCATCCACACACAGCTCTTCGCCTCCCCAGTCTCCCACTAGTTCCTCGACGAGTTCTGAAAATCCGATTCCACCTCGACTTTGGCCCTATGCTCTCGGTTTTCCTTCTGAGCAGGCGGATCCTTCCCAGGTTCTTCGACCCGTTTCGAGTTCGACACCACAGAATAGGTTCCCCTTGCCTGAGTCGGTATCACACACCTTCGCTCTCGGTTAGGATCGCGAATAGTGAGCATTTGGTTCCCATTTCCAAGTTTTCTAACTTGGATTCCGTTACGAGATCGAATGGTCGTCCGAGCAGAACTTCATAAGCCACTTGGTCGATGATATGCACTTGCAGATAGACGGGTATGTCTCCAAACAAGAAGCATACGTTTTCGCTAACCCAGCAGACTTCTTCAGTTGCCCATTCGCACTTTGCATGTAGATTTGCAAGTCAGGATCCCAAGGAATCCCCAATCTTTCCGCTACCGACAATGCCATCGACACAATTTGCGATCCACTGTCAATAACACACTCTACACGCTCTCGTGCAGCGACTAACGGCCACACAACCCTCAACGACGCCGAATCTTTCCCTGAGAAGACTTGCTTGGGCGGTTCTCCCGGTGGGAGGGATGCCACATACTGGAGATATGGGTCGGTACTCACGTATGAGCCTTCCTGTATTCCGTATTGCTTATCCTCTTCAGTAGAGATGTAGAACGAGTCCACCATTGGCAGTTCGTCGATGTCTACCGCGTCATTTTGGAGTCGAACTTCAACGTTCTCATCTTCCATGAACGGGTATTCCGATCCTTCATCCAATTTCCCATGTAACAAGACTGGCTTTATAGGTTGCCGAGTCCGATTCGTCGATTTCCGATCGCTTTCGCATATTCTGGAGAAAGAGAGATCAAATCGCCCACAGTAACATCATCGCACGACTGTATTTTCTGTTTTTTCCACAATTCGCTTAATTATATGCGGGTCGTCGAACTTCGTCGCCAACTTATACGCCCTCTCTTCTACATCTCGCTTCTTGTTCGTCTCGCGCTTGGGCGATTCCGAGTTGGGTACCATCCTGGCAGCATATTCCAACTTTTCGTCCTCAGAATCTTCCCCTCTGAATCGAGCTTTGCGTTTCTTCTTTGGCACATCCTCTTTCTCCAGCACCTCCGGCTCAGATTCTTCCTCCTCACTCGAAGACTCGACAGGATCATCCTTTTTCCTTCGATCTTCCTTCTTCTTCGACGATTCCTTTTCCTTATTCGCAACTTTCGATCGGTTCTCAGGAGATTTCGTTGCCTCAGGAGCTTTCTTTCGCCAGCTCCCTGTCTCCTTCCTCGAACTATCTAAAAATTTCGTCCCTCCCCAGCGTTAGAGTCTTTTCCCGAACGCGTATTCGCAAATTGGGACTCCATCGATTGATTCGCGGACTGCGAACTGGATCCAGATTGGTTCTGCATGGCCTGAACCATATTGTACATCGTCATGAACTGTTGAAAGTTCGGATCGACCGGGGCAGGCCTGGTTGAGCAGGCCCTTGAAGGTACGCAGGGTACGCTTCACTCTTTTGCCCCGTTTTCCCCATTCTCTGCTGTTGTCTACCTCCTATCCCTTGCTGCGACGCTGAATCTCGTTGTAGGATTTGTGGAAACGATTGGATCGCCCCGGCTGGTTCGAGAATCTTGCTGGTTCATGAGCTGAGACATTATTCGATTGATATTGTCTAGTCATAGCAGCCATTTGCGCCCTCAATGAACGGATTTCATCCTCATTCGTGTCATACAGCAAATTATACTGCTCGCTGGGAGTATATTCATTGTAGAACGACGACTGAAGGTTCGTCTGCGCATTTCCTGACACAATATTCCCTCCGCCTTTGCCATACCAGTCGAGAATTCGTTGATATCTCGAGACATTCTCAGGATACTTGGAATATATTGACCTCCTGGTAGACGCAAGCCTCCATTCTCCATAACGATCTTCCCTTGGTCCAACAACATCCTCTTCTTTGGGCAATCCCGCACCATGTGTCCAGTCTCTTCACAGAAATGACACTGGTCCCCTCCACTCTGTTGTCCTCCATATCCACGACTTCCTCCTTGTTGATACTCGCGTTGTGGCGGTCCCGATTGAGGGTGCGCATGCTCCTTGGACTTACTTTCGGTAGCCTGATGGAACTGCTTCATCGTCTCGATGAGTTGCTTATCCCTAACGGCCATAACGTCCTTTAACGCGTTTATCTCTAAGGCGAAACTCTCCATTTGATCGCGAAACTTCGTTTTTCACTCTAATATCGTTCGTAGAGTTTCCGCTTTTCGAGCTCGAGAGCAAATTCGAGGGTTTCGAGTCGTTTCTCATCATCGCATCTGCCTCCCGTCCAGACCAATTGTTCGCCAACCATTCCACCACCTTCAAGACGTCCTTGTAGTTCCACTTATCGCCTCTTCGAGTATTTCCCGCGTTTTGGTTTCCCGCATTCGCGTTCGGACCCAAGATATTTGCCACATTCGGTTGGTTCAACACAACTTCGACTGCCGAAGCAAAATCATCGCTGAGCGTACCAAGAATCGACGATACCAACTCTTTGTTGGTGATTTGCGATGGTGGTCTGAGCAGTTTTTTGGATTCTGCCAAAAAGAATGCACAAAATCGAATCACTAGACCCAGATCTTCACGACTAGCACCCCGTGCCTCGGCGCAAATTTCCTTCAAGCGTCTCCTCGATCCTTCGTTGACCTCCTCCAACTCCGGATACATCTTCAGTATCTCCGCCTTCCATCCATCGAAGTCTCCTCCAGCAAACGCTGTCAGATTCCGCCACGCTTCCTTCACATGCTTAGTATCGAGATACCTCAGCACCGTCTCCTTCTTTTCCGCGTCGTTGTCGATGCCTCCCTGCCACGATGATTCGCTCGCACTCCTCTAGGAACTTCTCCAACTTGGCAGGAGTCTTTCCATCGAAGCTAGGACGACCAGAATCCCATGTTTCAGGCACCTTGAACCGCACCGCTGCTCCTCCTTGAGCGTTTCTTCCTCCACCACCTCCGTTTCCACCTGCGCCACCCGCGCCACCTCCGTTCCCGCCATTTCCACCATTTCCATCGTCCATGTTTTTCGTTGTTTTGTTGAATCGGAGGTTCGTTAAGCCGATTCGTGTTGATTTCGCTCTCTGATAAGTCGGTTAGAGGCGAAGATGGTGTCGGAGATTGTTGTTCTTCTTCGACAGTCGCTGAGTTTGTGTTGGTTTTGCGCTTTGTTGTAGATTTCGATTGAACGCGCTTTTGTGTTGATGCTTGAGTCGGTCTTTTTCGACGAAGATGCTTGAGATTTTGTCGATTTTGTTGGGATTGTCCGATTTGATCGCCTTGCGAGTTACAGGTAGTCCTCGGTTTCGCGTTCGCAGATAGTTTTTGGTACGAATAACGGTGTCGGTCTCAGTTCTCCAACTCCGCGTAGTAAATTCGGAAAATCGTTCGGTTGGGAATCAGTTAGATCTCGCTGTTTCCCTTTTGGTGGTATTTTGACGTTCGATCCAAGCGTGTGGGCGCTTGCTTTTCTTCTTGCTTGTCACAAATTGCACGAAACCAAGTTTCAGCAATACTCGATCACCCCTCGCGGTGGGCTCCAGATGATGAGTGCGGAGTGGGGACTGCAAATGAGCTCTCTAACTAACCAAACCAACAAAAACAACCAAAACTCCACTTGTCGAGAGAGAAAAGATGTATAATGTCGAGTAGGAAAAGTCACAAAACCCAAAAAAATCGTCAACTCCTTGTGTGAGTACAGGCCCCTGTGAACAGAGCCTTGGCACAGATGTGTAAGGTTGTAGGGTAGATACGAGTTTCTTGCGAAAAACGTTGATTTGTCGTGCCCCAAAGCGTGCTTATCGACGAAACTCAGCAATAGAGAAGCGCCAATACGATGCCCGGAGAGTTTATACTCGTTGGATCAGGACTAACTGCCTTAAACCCTCTGAGTTGTCTCGAGTCAGGAACTAACTGCCTTAAACTCTCGACCAGCAACCGAAACCCAATAAACAGCAACCGGAACTCTTGTATTCAGCAACCGAAACCCTCAACCAATAATCCTTCCGACGCGATGATACTATTTCGAAAGAGCTAGCAAGATAGATTGACGAGCTAGATCCCCAGATGCACCTAGTAGAGCGGGGCAATCCGTGAACCTGCCAAATACAAAACAGAGATATAAATACTAAACAGAAATTGATAGAATCAGGGAAAATCTCGAGTAAGAAAAGTCGTCCATGTGCATAATTGTATAGGTATCGTTTCGCCATACGGCCCAGAGTCGAAAATCCAGGTCCAGATGACTGGTATCGCGTGTATTGGAGTCAATGACCTGTGTAAATCTTCCGTGTTCGCGACCATCTAGTTTTGCTTGTGAAGAATCCCTCGATCTTGAGTAGGATAAGTGGATAGCTCTGCTTCCCAGCTTTCGATTGACACCCATAACTCGTATCTTGTGCATATGGCCTCAGCGGTGGTTGTCCCAACTCTCCTGGCGCATTTCCAATGTTCAGATGATCTGTTCCTCGACAGTGTTTTAGAGTCGCCGTTGATCACAGGTCCAGGCCCCAGTCAATTGAGTAGGTTTTCGCCGTTTAACCGTCCCTTGGCACTCTCGACCCTCCAGCATGATCCGAAACCACGTTCCAATGATGTCAGTCGTCGATACCAACAGAGATAGGGGTGTCCCTTATCTAGGAGAAGTCGATCTCGAGTCTCCACCGAGCGCCAAACCGAATATGCCTTTTAGAATACACTCCCTTTGGGTATTTTGCGTAGAATTGGATAGATTCTAGCGTAGAACGGGCTCTGCGAACTTTTCCTAGTCAAGATTTTGGAATCACTGAGAGCGATTTGATAGATTTTGACTGGAGTTTGACTGGTTCTTGTGCAGGTAATTCCCTAGTTGACCATTCGGGACTCATGTCAACTCTGAGACGTGCGCTGAGCAACAAAATCGACAAAAATAGTCGTTTCCTGGTCTGTCCCAGACTGCGGCTTATCACCGATAAGGACCGCGTCTTCTACTACCGTGGATTTGGTCCGGAGCCTGATGGTCTCCCGCAAGTAAGTGCTTCGTTGGAGCTCTATATAATCTACTGATATATTGCCAGGGCATATTTCAAAGCTTTATTGTCTCGTATACCTTCGCTGCCCACATCTCGGCCACAACAATCGACAACACCTTGGGGCCTGTCGCCTTCAATGCAGATGATGCGTCAACCTATCCGATCGGAGCACTGACAATGTGCATTCAGGCGGTATGTTTATATCTAGACACGGAAACCTATTAACTGTGTCTAGCTCAAACGTGCTTTGAATCTCCACTCAACTGGGGTCTATGTCGCTGTTGCAGGTGGCCCGGGGAACTTTTCGAAAACCAATTATGGGCAGGGCCATCGCCTGATCAACGGTGTCAACAAGCTCGTCCGCCCATATGCGAAGATCGAGCAGCTGATCAAAAAGCTGAAGATGCACCATTGGTATCGGATTATCCAAAGGCTGCTACAACGCGCAACGAGGCGGTGTCCACCCCCATCGAGGTTTCCTCTGATGATGAGAGTGACTTTGATGTTGTAGACTACGACGCTGTTTCGGACTATTTTGAGTAGTTTATGAGTAGTTTTTTGTTTTCTTTATGCCAATTATGATTTATGCAGACAAAACAGAGATGGATTCAACTACCTTTAAGGTAACTTGGCTAGAACTTGAGAGTGAACTTACAGAAGCTTTACTAGCTTTATTACCTTAAAAAAGAAAGGAACATAACTTTCAAAAGATGCAAAAGAGCTTTTAAACTTTGCAGCTCTTTTTTGGCTTTTATGACTTTGAAAAGCTCAAAAAGTACAAAAAGCTTCAGTTGTCATTTTCCTGATGCTGACCGTACTCAAGCGGCAAATATGGATGATCTGCGAGGATCAATTAGCCCTTGGCCTTGAAATTTGGGCAGCTTTATGTATAGTGCAGCGACTGGTTTGTCTTTCCTCAAGTCCGTGATACGGTGCTCACTGGTGCTTCAGGTCATTGTCGTCCCCGTCGTCGCTTTTTACTGGTGGTGGCTCGTTGTGAGTCCAGGGTTCTGCTATGATGTCAAGTCTTATGTTTTGCACCAGGCACCGTTTTTGCGCGAAATCTGCGTGCTGGTTTCCAGTCGACGCCGTCGTCGAGAATGTATGAACGCTTGACATCCGTAATGCGCAACCGCTTATGAGTCTATAGACCTCGATAAATTCGTCGCCCTGCTCCGACATATCGATTAGCTGTTGAGGAGACACATTTTTCTACCACGGTTTGCACAAGCGACACGATGAAAATCGTCGGGAACGCCTGGGACACGAACGGGTTCAGAGCGAGGATCAGAAGTTATGTGCGTCTACGACTATACGCCAATCGAGAATCGGATACCGACCGTTAGAGGACGACACCAGTTTTTTTGGAGCGAGAATCGTGGATGACAGATTTGACCCTCGAAACCGAGCACCCAATCATCTCGGCAGTCCCACAATCGAGAATCGGGCCATCGATCGTTGGAGGAGTTCAAAGCCAAGCGTGAAGCAAGCGAGAATCGGCACACCGACCCTTGGGACGCGCGACAGCAGCAGCAAGTTTCGATTGAGAATCGACACGGCGACGAACGAAGGCGTATTCAAGCTACAAGCCCCGCGATCAGCTAACTCGACCGTCGACACTTGCGATGTACGAACTCCCCGATTGAGAATCGGTGGACCGACCGTTGTGGAAAAAGAGAAGAGTGGTCAAGTCGGATAGAAGAGCGACCGGAATTGGCTCGGGAAGAGACCCATTATTGAGAGTCGTAGAGTTACCAATGGTGATCTGCGACTGCGAAGATGTTTGTTGTTCGCTTGTGGTAGTATTAGTGCCCTCTTTCGCAATATACTTGTTTCAAATCACAACTTCGAGTCTTGGAATCAGTTGACAAACCAGCAAAAGCGTGTTCTCTTTCCCCAGCAAAAGAAGATCGTTTATATCACAACGCGGTTACAATGATGGGCTAACTGTAAGTTTGAGAGAGAGAGAGAGGTATGTCCATAATTAGAAAGGTTGGAGGGTTACTGAGCCATCATCCGACCGTATGACCTCCCAATGCTGCCAATAGACCGCCACATTGTCGCCGAGCTCCCGATACATCGACACCCGCTGCAAAGTCGGACACAAAGAGACGATTTCGATGACGAGGGCCGCAAGATGTTCAACATGAGCCTCGAGTTCAGGGTCGTCGAGACGGTAGAAAGGGCGGCGTCGAAATCGCTCTGGATGGTCAACATTGAGTGACAAGTGCTTAAGGTGACGTAACCTCGACAAGAGTCGACGGAACCGGGGCTGTCAGAAAGATTAGCGAAAAAGTGGGGGGCTTCGGAGCGGCGTGCATACGGCGGGGTCCCAACGATCTTTCAAGGCGAGTGACGTGTGGTGCCAGAGCCTGTTAACAACGAGGTTCTCGAGCAGCGGGAATTTCCGTGGTATGCTCTCGAGTAATGAATCCTCCGAGTAAAGATCGTCTTCCGTCGGGATCACATACCACACTGAGAAAGCTCGAAGCGATGGAAAGTCCGCTTCTGCCAGTAGCGCGTTTAGTTGAGAGCAAGAAACTATTGGTTGGTAAACGTCTCGACTCTGATTACTAAGCGGGTAACGCCTCAGCGAAAGAGACTCCAACCCGCTAGGAAGAAAGGAGAGCAGCTTTTCATTTGCCACCAATGAGGAGAATTCGAAGTGCTCGAGGTGGCGTAAGAATGGGCAGGGTCTGCCGGAGCTGGACTGTGCGGCGCCACGACGTAAGTAACGCCTCTTGGTCCCTGTTCTCGCAGGGACATATTCAACCGCACGGAGCGTAAGTTGGGCAATGCTTCTAGCAAATGAAGCAGTCGGGTTTGTGGCAGCAGCAAAGGGGGGTGGATAAAGACGCAATAATCTTGTGGCCAGAAACCTTGGAGTACAAGTTCTCGAAGGTGACTCCAGTCCAACGCCACGTCAATCGCCAGAATAAAAAGCTCCCCTGGGATCGTCAAATGCTCCAAGGTCGTATGGCATGCAGAAGTCAACCGCCTCAAGTTGGCGCCCTCTGTTTCGAGGACGATACGGGTTCGTCGAGACAAGGAAGCGTAGTTTCGTATCCCTGTGACGCAAGTGGGGAAGGGGTAGTTGATGGTTCGGAACGGTGGGGAGACGAAATTGTCGTCCAGGAGGTATGGAGGCAGTGTAGTCTTGCGCATTTCCCAACGAGAGAGAAAGTCGAGTGTGGTAATCATTGGTGCTGCAGATAGAGCATCCACCAATTCCGTCCAGAGGCCACCATACATATATTTGCCGAGGATGAAGGTGTGGAGGACAACGAAAGTAGGCAGTTGTTGGCGGAGAATCTCAACAATCCCGGGGTAATCCAACGGAAGGTGAGGCGCAAGAGCAATAGCATCCCCACATAAAGTGAAAACTCTGACACTAATAAGCAAAAGAAGAAAAAGTCGAGCAAACACGCACTGGATGAAGGGAATCAAGGAATCCGGTATAAATTCCAGCTGGCCTGGAAATGGTTGCCAACGCACGCGTCGGAAGAGGATAGGCCTCAAAACCTTGCGCGTCCGTCGGGAGACCATGGAAAAGTCAGCCCGATTTGGCGGGAAGGGCAGCAGAGCATTAATCTGGACCAAAATTTCATGGTCGAGGTCATTGAAACTAGTTCTCCGTCTCAATCTTGTTGAAAGACTCCCTAGAGTGGGGCGTAGGAGGTTGAATGCGAACCACGCGGCCAAACTAAATGGGATAAGCCAGGAATACATGCGGGTGAAGGGAAGGACCCACGTCTGTCATAGGTTGTGGGCGTGGATGTTTACAAACATGACCACTGGTCGAACGGTATATTCCAATAGCGGGTGCGGCCATCTTGGTCCTGAGAGTCGTTGGCGGTAAACAAGTGGGGATGAAGGGAGAGGAAGAGAATCGTGGAAAGCTTTGATTGCCGGTCAGCGAGTTACATTCAAGTTTTTACTTTTTGACTCTCAAGTCGTGGCAAGATGGTCTTCTCTCAAAAGCTTCGTTACAGCAAGAATACAAGCAAGCACATATCCTACGAGCCCTCCACAAGCCCAACATCCAACAAAGTCGAATGGCGGTGGCTCAAAGCTGACCGTGCCACGCATGACCGCATACAACACCTCCATCGATCCTCTCGTTCGTTGGCGTCTTCAGAGCAGTCGAGAGTTCGGTGTGGCTGAGCCATAACCCATCATTCTCCACACACTCTTCTGCCCGGGGAGCTTTTGTCTTGTCGCAGTCGCCCAGTCGTTTGGTAGCCAGTATCAACTCTGCTTGCCGGGACTCCGCCAACGGAGGCTTCCCGTAGCGCGGCCTCACCAGTACCGTACTTCCGTCTCTGCTCTCCCGCGGTGAATCGAAAGCGATTTTGGCGCTGGGGGTTAACAACACGCTGCTGGCCAGTTATCGCCGAATGTCGAGGGAGACCAAGTTCAGAGAGTCATTAACATAATCTGGGGAAAAGACTCGTAGAAGTTGAGTGCTAAAAAAAGACACACTAGCAAGCATAAGCCGTAGGAATCGTGCCACTGAGAGCAATCGTAGACATGACTAAAAAAGCCAGTGCCTAGCAGAAATATTGTGAGGTTGATCCGGGGTCGAAGAGACGTACATCATATACGAGAACAATCTGGATCGTCGCCGTCACTGCCAATAGTGACAAGATTATCGTTCTTGTTGAAGTTATCGTCAGTGGTACCGCAAAAGAGTATCCAGAGGAAGATAAAAAAGTAGGGTGCAGATGGCTGAGGTAGCTATACCAGAGGGCTTGGAGGGAAAATCCATCGACAGTAGAGGTCGATGGGGTTTGAGGTCAAGAAGTAGATGGAGTGTCACACCTCCATCACGCCTTCCTTAGCCACCGTGATCTGAGTCGTCGATTGCAGTCTGTGGATATCAATTTCGCTCAGATGAAAGCTTGCGAAAGGAAATGGCTTCTATTCCACATTCAGTAGCCTTGAAAAAGGTGTAATTATGGTCCCAAACTCGACAAACACCATGAAAAGCACCATCATTCACCTCTTTTGATCCCCTTTGTGTAAAAAATCAAAACAAGCCTTGCCAGGCTCCACCCCTAAAATTCCCTGCACCTCCACCAGCGTCATGTCACACAGAGCCCGTACACTCTGGATCTTACTGGCCACATACGCGACATTCTTTGCTGTGACTCCAGGCAGAGCCCGCAACAGCTCTTCTGCCGCTGCATTTACCCCCGCGCCGACATCCGGGTCGGCTTCTGCCCCGATCGCGATGGCCTCGTGTGGACTGGGTTCCGCGTTATTCGCTTTGAGGTCGGCGAAGATTTCAGCCGAGCTATGGGGTGACGAGGCCCAGATGATTCGCAAGCGCGGGAAGGAGAGTAAGAGCAGAACCAGTTTCGATTGGAGAAGCGGCTGAGCGTTGTCTTTATCCTTCGACCCACCCGCTTTGGGTGGGTATTTCCCAGTCGGCTTCGCATAGGATTTCATGTCTGAGACAACCTAGGCCAGTCAGCCATGAAAGTAAAGTCAATGAACCCAAGTACCTCCAACGAAAACGCCTTGTCCTCCTCGAATTCAATCAAGAGCACGGGGTGCTTGTAGTGTACCGACATCAGCTCACATTGGGTATACCTGTAGTAAGATAAGCCTTGTCCAAATGGAAAAGAAGAAGATGACATACAACCGCCCACTGTTGAAGCTGGACACCAAATCCGGTATACTCTTGCGTTCGACACAAATATCGGGCGTCAAGATATAGTCGCCGACTGTCAATGTCGCCGGGATGACCAACATACTCGCTGCATGTAAAAGTGACGGCAACGACGAGCGAAACTCTCGCATGTCGACGATGACTTGAGCAGGCTCTGCTCGAACCTCACGTCTCCCTCCCGCAATTCGCGTGCTAATGGTCTTGATCAACGCGTCGCTTCTCGCGTCCGCCTTGTCCTCGAATATCGGTAAGAGCATGGTCCCGCGCTCCTTGATCAGGCGCTGGAAGGCATCCTTCTCTTTACGCACACCGGCTAGATACCGATGTTCTTCGCTCGAGTTGCCATAGATCATGTGGTATACCCGGACGTTGAGGCCGGGACTGGAGCTACGGTAAACCTAAGGCTATTAGCTTTGTTACCGGAGGAGACAGAAAGTACCTCGATTCGTCGAACAAAGTCCATATTGGGTTCATACATCACGATAAACCTGGGCTGGAGCTCAGCTAGCATGCGGTCATCCGCGTCGCCTCCATAAGCTCGAACGACAACAGTCTGCTGCGGCGCCAACAGGCCATAATGCGTGTCGAACTCTTGCTCCAGTTCAGTAACATCGAATTGAAGCAGCTCGATGTTGACTTCGGGTTGTTCCACAGACTCGCCGTGGTTTTGCCAACTGTCAGCAGTCAATCATCATTCCTCAGCAAGAATGAAACCATACAAAGCAGCAATGTCGTCCGCTTCAGTGTTCATAGTCCCAATGGCTGCATCAGCACTGTCGCCTGGCAAATCTCGAGTGGTCGCAGAAGGAGTAGGTGCCCCACCACGCACTCTTCGCCTACGAGCATTGCGGTCAGCCATTTCCCGGTCTTTTTTCTTCAACGCTTCGCTTATTTGAGTGCCAACCCCACGCTCTTCAGTCGGATACCCCTGCTTGAACCCGCTTTCGCCAGGTATGATATCCGGCATCCCAAACCCAGGTTTTCCATCCGCTTTCCTCCGCGCCAATGTTGTCTTCCACCATAAGTAAACCCTCAGTCGCTTCATTAGCATCGCCCGGCCTTGGGCACCTCTTGGTAAGGAATCGTCTTTGGTGGACAGGAACTCGGAGATAACGCGACACGTTCGCGTTGAAGACGTCATGATCAAAACGACGTTTGAGCCGGGGAGGGGCGGCCCTTTGCGCGTCATGTCGGCAGTTTCGATGCGCAATATATCCCCCTCAATCTCCTGCAACGCTTCGGCCAATAAACCCCACTTAGGGAGTTCTTCGAGTACAGGTTCCAAGCCGTAGGGAAGCCATTGTGGTCTGACATCCGCTTTGGCTTGCACTTCGATACCGTCCAATTCATCCAGCGCTGCCCAACCATCGTCGTCATCGTTCTGCGCTGGGGGCGGTTTGGGTTTGAAATTTCCCAGGTAACATCTTCGTCTTGCCCCGTCAAAAATGAGATGGGCAACGTCGCTGATCATCCACGGACTCCTGTTTTCCTTCACACCCATGACGGTTACTGACCCCGTTGCCAGAAGGGTTTCGAGATATGCGTGGAATTGTAGAGGGTCGTAAGTGAGAAGATAGGTTAGCAGTCGCCGGAGGACGCCCAAGTCTGACACAAGTTGCTTCGTTTTTGGTCCCGTTTTGTGCCAGACGGAGTCGAGCTGCCGCCGGACGATGACATCAAAAGAGCGAAAATATGCGTTTTCGACTGTTAGCTCGTCAAGGTCGAGAGTCGAGTATGACCGCTTTAACTCGGCGAGCGTAGAGTTCATGCATTCGATTATTGCGTGGTGAATCCCAGCCATTGTCTCTGTCATGTGCTGCGAAAGCTCGACAACATCTGCTCGACGCCGTTCCAATGACTTTTTGATGTCTTCTTGGAATCTATGCAGGTAAGCAGGTCGGTGTGGTGAGAAAAATGGTCTCACCGCGGATAGATATGAACATTTCGGAGCTGCAGCTCTTTCATGATGTTCTTGAGGGGAGATATGCCGCTGCTGATGTGCTCTGCCTGGTCGGTGAAGCCCTTCAAGAACCCCGTCTTGTTCTTCTCGCGATACAGCCGGATGATAAACGCCTCTAGAGCGAGAGGAGTAACTCTACCATCGTTTAGTGCAATTAGTTTGTTTCAAACGACCTGACCTTTCCGCGTGGAGGACAAGCATCCCAGTGACCTTAGCGGTTGGTAAGTCCCCCTGCAACATATCGACCACGAGAATCCGCGAAGTGACTGAGAACAGGCCGCCAGAGAGGTAGAGAGCTTGCCTTTCGAGATTTCAGCTAGCATTGCAAAGCTCGAACAAACACATACCGGTCCTTGTTCTGCGTCTCGTAGCCAATTACACGCAGTCCTGGATTTCGACAGCCCATTATTCCCAGTTCCTCACCAATCTCCAGCTCCTCCTCTGGTGTAGCATTGACGAGGAGCACTGTGCTTCCAGGGGTGTCGTAAATTTTTAGAAGCGTGCAGATGATGCGCCGTAGGCCAAGCCCACGGGCAAGAACTAAGAGGTCGTTGTTCGTAGGGTCATGAATGCGCTCTAGTATGGTCTTATGAAAGGGCAGGAGGGTGGACATCTGGGGTATTGTTCATAGTTTGGAGTGAAATGAGTCGCGAGGTGTCACGTCACGCGATCAAAAAAACTTCACTTTGCACTCGTGTCCAAGGCCACCGATTCACAAGAGGCATATGCTCTTGGTAGATACTGTAGTCGCTAATGGACATGAATAGGTAAGTTTTCCTGATCACCAGCATGATAAAGAAGTATGAACATTATTTTTTCATCTACACCGTCATGCGCGACATGTCGGTACGAATACGGTTGTAATCTAAGAGACCGTCGATGTTTCCAATAGCAGCCATGGCAATCTAAGAAAACCGAAGTCAGTAAGAGTAAGAGACGACAAAGCGAAAAAAAGCACATCTTTGTCCCACAAGTATTTTTTGGCAACGCGGATGATGTCGTCAACGGTGACCGCATCCACAGCCTGTTCGGTTTGTTGGGGCGACATACGACGACCAGTAGTCACAATCTGGCGGCCAATATCTTCCGCAATTGCAGTCGTACCATCCAACCCAAGAAGCAGACCGGCCTTAAGCTGGCTCTTGGCGCGCTCAACCTCGACACTGGTGGGTGATATGCTCATCCGTGCCCATTCGCGGAGGGTGAAGTGGGAAAGATCGTCAAGGTTCATCAGGTTCTCACTGACAAGGTAGATTCCCCACAAGCCTGTGTCGGAGTAACTCGTGCTGAAGCTCATGAATGAGTTAGCGAGGTTGTTTGAAGAAATTATGCTTGAAAGTCGGGAAGAGAGATGAGGAGCAGAACCAAGAGAGCGATCCCAGTTGCCGAAGATGCTTTGGAGGACCATCATAGGGAAGTAGTCGGGTGATGACCAGCCCACACCCTCCACAGCAATGGCAATATGGGCAAGACCCAGCTCGTCATCTCGAAGACGGACTTCGGAACCAACAAATGACGGTTTTGGTTGCGAAGAAGTGCCGAGACGAATGGGAGTGGGGGAGGTAGGGAGTCCAGAAAAGTGCTTTTCAGCGAGCTTGACAAGTTCGCCATGGTCAACACCACCAGCGCCAACGAGAACCATGCGGTCGGCTGCGTAGTTGGTCTTGATGTAGGCATCCAGGTCGTCGCGTTTGATGGAAAGGATGTTAGCTGCAGTGTTCTAGTCAGCGCAGGAGCAGATTATTATCATTGCTGGACACACCTTTTGGCCCAAGAATAGTACGTCCAAGCGGTTGACCTATTCGAGGAATGAGTAAAAAAAGTCATCGACTGAGAATTACTACGAACGTTGGAAAGCAACGGAATGTAAATGATCGAAAACGACCTCTTCCATTTGTTTGTCGACCTCCTGTTGCTCCCGCAAGATGACATCCCGCTCGCGCTCAATAGCACCCGCCTCGAGCTTCGAGTTTTGGAGAATGTCGCTGATGATGTCGACAGCGACAGGTACGTCTTTGCGGAAGCTTTTGGCGTAGTAAACGGTCTGTTCGCGGGAGGTGTAGGCATTCAGGTGAGCGCCAATGTTCTCTACTTCGAGCTCGAGACCATGCTGTGTCCGTTTGCCGGTGCCCTTGAATGCCATGTGCTCCAAGAAGTGGGCGGTACCGTTGGTAGCGTCAGTCTCTGCCCGAGAGCCTGCATCTATCCAGACGCCAACGGTAGCTGTCTGGGCGTGAGGATGTGATTCGGTCGCAACCGTCAGGCCATTCGAAAGCCGCGAAATTTCAGTAAAAGGGCCAGGGTTGTGAACAGTCGCAAGGCCACGCAATGACTGAAAAGAGTGAGGAGACAAGACGAAAAGGCGTCTGAAGCGCACCGTGGGACGAGCAGACCGGAGGGCACGGTTGAGAATGGCCCGCGACACCACCATCGTCAGCGAGCGGAAGGGAAAGGAAATTGTCGGGAGGTGTGTCACAAGTCACGTTGTGTGACACATCAACTTGTTCCCGACTACGCCCAGGGTAAAAGCGAACCGCGTCGTTAGTCCCAGGTGTCATGGCTAGGTCTGCATTTAGCTTTATCTTGCTGGAGTTGACGCGTTTTCAGTACGCGTGTACAATATGATTCCGACGACGATACACTGCTTGTCAAATACTTGGCCAAGTATAATCCTGGCGTTCAAGGCCGTAAAGGCAACAAAGTCTATCAGACGCTGACTCTGAATGTACGCTGCTATTTCTCTCAGCTTTCCCATCCTCACAGAAGATTTCGATCTCCAGGCAGACAAGAAGTGGGCTTGGGCTAGTCGTCATCCATGGGGCGGTTGGCGCGAACGCTATATGAAGCACCAAGCCGAGTTTGACCAACGCATCAAGAAATATCAGATCCGCAAGAATCTCCCAACAGCGAATCCAGGGCATGTCAATGGGACGAAAAAGACTGTTGACTCTGAAATCGAAAGCGACACCAATGCAGGTCGCAAGCGGAAATATGTTCCGTCTACCATACCGAGGAAGAAAGCTAAAGCTGAGCAACGGGAGGAAGAAGAGGAGGATGAGCCCGCGCCAGAGATTCTTGAGGCAGTCGAAAGTTCGAGCGAGTCAAGGTGTGTTTCAAGCCCCTGTCAGATGCTTGGATTCTTATGAACAAATTCAGCGAGGCATCCCAAATTGTGCCCAATATTAATATATATCCGAGCCTCGATTCGGTTGCGAAACCCCATCCAGCTAAACCGAGACCCCTTATTCCTCGATCAACCATTGTCGACAACGATTTCGTCTCTTTGCCACCAACACCCGCAGACACCGTCTCCCGGCCTCCGACAACAGCATCTAATAAGAGCGAAGAAAGCTCATCCGAAGAGGATGATCCGCGGCCGCCAATGCCCCGCAGACTTGCTCGGATTGACGAGGGGCCTTTCCGTAGCAAGCTGGCTGTGGGGAAGCCCCATCGAAAGCTATTGGCGGAAGGCGACAGTGACAGTGACGACCAAGCGGGCCCATGGCCTCCGATTCGCAGCTCGCAACAAGCAGCGAAAGGAGCCCAGCTTTTGCCTGCCAAAGCCCATACGATCGTCAAGAAGCCCTTTCGAAAGTTATTACTGGATAGCGATAGCGATGACGACGCAACCCCAAATCGTAGCCAGCCGCCAAAACCATCACCTGCTAAACTCACACCATCCGCTAATAGAAAGCCGCGATCCCCCCGTCCAGGCCAGCCTGTTTTCCCGAAAGAACAAAAGCCTGCCCAAGTAGTGGTCGAAAAACGCAAGGTGGCCACCGGTCACATACCACAAGTCAATGCCATTGCATCTTCATCCAAAGTACACCTTACTCCCGCCAAACCCCCTCCGTTGGGAGTTCCTAATCCGCCGAAAGGACGAAAGGGTTTGCAACCCGTGGTCGGAATAACCAAGGTTGACACCAGTCGTATACAACGAGTCAATGCTGTTGCATCTTCGTCCAAAGTACAACTTACTCCCGCAAAACCTTTTCCGTTGGGAGTCTCTGCTTCGCCGAAAGAACGAAATGCGGCTCAAGCCGTCATCGAAAAACCCGATGTTGCCACCAGTCGCATACCCCAAGTCAATGCAATTACATCTTCTTCCAAAGTCACTCCTGCACAACCTCACCGCTCAACCAGCCCTCTTGACTGGGGATCACCGATTGGTGGCCATTCCCCCACGCCTCGCACTCCCACAAGCCCTTTCGATTTGACCACTTTGCTCACTCCTGAAGACGAAATCAGCTCGCATGACGCTGCCCCTGCCAAAAGACATCCTCTTCGCAATCTAGCCCAACCTAATCAACCACCACAGAAGCTGTTCTTCGCTGGCCGACGGTCACGCAACGAGGCGCCTCGCTCTGTCATCAGCGAGCATGAATCAACACGCCGTTCCCGTGCACCAAGTCCCAACACTGACGCGAATTCACAGCGATACCAGCTTCCTTCTCCCCCGCGCGCAAGCCTCTCCCGCCAACACCCCCGGTCCCCGCTTTCTGGACAAGGCAAGCGCACTTCCCAGTTCGAAAGCACGTTCAGTCGACGCATCAATAATAACCGTCTCTTGTCGGTGGTGGCCGACCACGACGTTGCTCGGAGACGCAGTCTTCCCGCTATCGATTTCCACAAAAAAACGATTGTGATGCCGCGCCAATCACTCCCGGCGCCGCAACACCGTCGCGTTAGCGCTCCCCAACCTCGCGGGCCACGAGAAAGCTCGATATTCCCCACCCGTGCCTCTCTTGGAAATTCCCCTGATGAGGACACAGCGGTGAATGCGGATCTTTCGGCGCAGGTGTTCGTGGCAATGGCGAAAAACCATGGGTTTGGGGTTGACGTGGTGAGGAACTTGTTTGCGCGGACGCGGAATTTGGAAAAGACGGACGCTTTGCTACTGAGATTGCGGGAGAAATCGGAGGCTGCTGTGGAAGCGATGCTTCAGGAAGAAGATGATCAGCCACCACCGCCAGTTTTGGCCCATCGACGAAACGTCTCGGGGAGCTCGTCAGTACGGACACCGCAATCCGGAGCCTTTTCTGTAAAATACCGCTCTTCCAGTCGACGACGCAGCTCCCGGTTGCCTGATGACGAGGTTTTTCGGCCCAAACGCGTCGACATCGACAGTGACGATGTTTTGGAGTATACGCCGCCTTCGGGCTCACGTGCCGCTGCTCTAGTAAGACCGATTCGGAAGAGCCGCGAATTTGCGGCCGGTCTATCAGCATCGATGCGTGAAGCGAAGATCGATAGGTCTGGTGGTAGTTCAAACTCTAGCCACCAGCCAAAGCCGCTTCCCGCAGTCGATATGGAGGATTTGTTGAAGGGGGACATTAGTACTTTGCGCGAGCTGGAGCAGCAGGATATGGATGTAGCTGTAGAAATGGCAGAGAAGTTTGCTAGGTATATCCTGGAGGCTAGCGAATAAGGATCATTTGCTTGCTTGCGTCATCATGTAACGTCTGTGACACTGCGTGTCGATGACCACGAACCCGTTACCAGTCGCGCTCTTCGACAGTCTCCTCCCCAAGCTGATCACGGTCCTCGAGCTCATACAAGGGCCGGATGGGACCGTAACTCCGCAGGCTAGACAGGCCGTGCTCAATGCTGTAAATTCCTGCTCCGCACCCTCAAATCCAAACGCTTCTATTTTCTACGCAGACAAACGAGTTCAAAAGCGCGTTGAACCAGGCAAAGGAGCTTGCAACTAACCTGCCCGGTGGTAACCTGCGGACTGAGGAGCAGGTCGAGGTCATTGCGATGCTTACTGAGTTGCGGGATCGGAAACGGTGCGCTATTGTGTGTTACTCGGACTGTGAATGACAGTTTTCTTAGGCGGCAGCTGGCTGAGTTTGCGACGCGGTCAGAGCCGATGAAGGTCGTTGCTGACACGGACATGGAAGTAGATTCGGAAGCATCGACGCCGTTTGTAGAAGAGGCATAACAATTCTCCCTTCTGGTCCTCTTAGCAACAAGTCTGGTGTACATTTTGTGGACCGCGCAGAGCGTAGGGTTTATGGGAGCCGCCACAAAACTGCTTGCCATGGCACCGATACTTCTTATGAACGGAATTTGTATGCTGTACGTGAAAGAAAATAAAGTCTGTTCAAAGCTCTTCAGTCCCCACTTCCTCTTCTTCCCGAGCTCTGAGTTGATATCCTCGATCAAGCCTAACCAAAGGAGCGTCAGACGAAATGCTAACCGCGAACCTGGAGTTGAAGTTGCCCAGGTTAAGAGTTCGTGAAAAGCGTAAAATCGGACCACGTTCGCCTAAGATCGTGTTAACTGGCCCACGCCAAATCGGATATAGAAGAATGCGGCTGGCAGAACGACGAGCTGCAACAGTTTTTAACCAGTCTTAAATCAAAAGAAAAAGAACGAACCAGGCGGCAGGCCACAGTCAACTCCTCCCATCCGAGATATGACTGCTTGAAGCCAGCGATGAACGCGGCTCGGCGTTCTGACAACAAGTGGTCAAACTCGATACGCTGAGTCAGTTGGAATGCCTCGAGATTTCCTATTATTGACTCCCAAATTTTTGTAGCCTGCTTGCGTGCGGATGCGGAGATGATAGCGCGGAGGAAAATGGATCTTCGCCTTGGTAGGGCACCCCAGAGGAGAAGTCCGAGCAACAACGCAAAATCGGCAGCCCAGATGAATGTGAAACATACACAATACAAGGTGAAAAGCAGTGGGCAATAAAGAAGCTGTTTTCGGAGACATTGGCCAATGAGAACCAGCTTGACTAGCCCGTAGGAGACGAAAAGTGTCACAGAATGCAGAATGATTGGTGCCATAATCATCTATAGCCGTTTCAGAAGGATGACTGACGAGCGAGAGCCACTTACCGGTTGATGGTATGCTTCGCTGGCCCATGAATCTGCAGCGTAGCAGTCCAGTCGTATCAGGTGCTCGCGGAGCTCGTTTACTGTGGGAAAGGCTCCCATTGCCGATGCGAGTTGGTATATCAACCAAGGTATCTTGTTGAGGCGGGGAGCGATGAAGTTGAAGGCAATGGGCAGGACAATGACGGCGAGGTAGATGAGCGTTCCCTCAGGTCGAGCGGGGTGGCGCCGACTCCACATGTGAGCACCGACTTTCACGAATAGCATGAACCCAATATGGCTGGCCACCACAAGGAGCAGCGGGCGAAAGCCGACCTCTATGAGTACTGCTTCGGTGATGGTGAACGCGGATTCGAGCGCAGCTGGGAGCGTCGGGAGGGTAAAGTCCAATGGGAAGCGTTTGACACAGGCAAATACAGCTACAACAGCACACAGAGACCAACCGCGTCGTTTCTCATCTGTTCTGGGAGACATGGACGAGACTATGGATTTGGTCAGTTCAGCTGCTTGCAAATAATGATGTCAGCCACGTACTTTCGCATTTCCTCCTGCTTCTGGGTCAAAAAGGTGGTAGGCGAGAGTTGCGTTCAAGCATTAAGCGATATTGTTGACGGGGAAAGAGAAGCTTTCGCTGATGTCATCAAGTTTGTCGGGCTAATCCAAGACTCCGAGTTTCTGTCTTTCGTAACAAGTATATTGCAAAAGAAGGGAACTCATACTACCACAAGCTAGCTACAAGCAACTTAGAGTACCATTGGTAACTCTACGACTCCTAATACCAACACCATAAGTGAATGAAGAGCATGTCTCCCCCATTGGACAGAGCCAAATCGTTGCTCTTCTTTCTAACCGCTTTTCTCTTCTCCCACAACGGTCGGTCCACCGATTCTCAATCGGGGAGTTCGTACATCGCAAGTATCGACGGTCGAGTTAGCTGATCGCGGGGCCTGAATAGCCTTCGTTCGTCGCCGTGTCGATTCTCAATCGATTCTTGCTGCTGCTGTCGCGCGTCCCAAGGGTCGGTTTTCCGATTCTCGCTTGCTCCGCGCTGAGCCTTGAACTCCTCCAACGGTCGATGGCCCGATTCTCGATTGTGGGACTGGTGAGATGAAAGGGTGTCGAGGGTGTCGTCCACGATTCTCGCTCCAACAGACTGGTGTCATCCTCCAACGGTCGGTATCCGATTCTCGATTGGTGTTAACTTGGAGGGTCGTAGACGCATATCGCTCCCAATTCTCGCTCGAAAATTCGTCCTCCACACTATACGGTTAGCGGGGGGGATGCTGATGGTCGAAGGAATTCAATTATCGATCAGCGCCCGCTATGAGGCTTCGAGGGTCGGTATTATTCTCGATTGGTAGGTTGACTTGGAGCTTCGTATCCATATAGCATTCCCGGTTCTCGCTCGAAATGATTCATGCCGGAAAACGGCAACGGTGAAAGCTCCCAAAAAGCAAAGGAGACCGATAGTCTAGTCCAGCGGGACCCGTAGTTGCTTTGCTGTGTCAACTTGATACTTTCGTCGAAAAATTTGAGGCAATGAACATGGTTGATTTGGGTGGAGTCGACTGGTGATGAGAGTCTCAGGCGTCCCCGACGACTCTCATCACGTTGCGCTCTTGCAAAGATTTTGATAGTGTTTTTTTTTGGTTGCGACTTTTCAGTGAATGCGTTGCAGTGGAAGGAGCAATACGTCGAATACTGTGACAATATAAGCATTTGACCATCAGAGAATCGGCTGCTCATACATTCTCGACGACGCCGGCGACTAGAAATGAGCCAGCGGAGTTGACACCACAGAGGCATCTAACGAATAGTTAGATTTGAATATCATAAACGCAGATATAGACTCACGAAGAGCCGCCCCCAATAAAACACAAGAACAGGAGCAACAACAATCTGGGAGATATTAATGACGAATTTAACAGGGGAGCGCGACTGAAAGCTGACCAGTTTTTGTGCCACACAAAGAGCCGACCAGATTTCC
The DNA here is from genome assembly GCF_014461135.1 of Mycena indigotica. Lineage (NCBI taxonomy): Eukaryota > Fungi > Basidiomycota > Agaricomycetes > Agaricales > Mycenaceae > Mycena > Mycena indigotica. The sequence continues at coordinate 707,426 of NW_023503005.1, forward strand.
CACCCAACAACTAGATGGTCAATAACGGCTGCACGCATTTCTTGCTTGAGGGCAGCCAGTTCGACAGACTGGGAAGCTTTCCATGCATCTACGCCTCTCAACACGTAGAAGATGTCTCGGGGTGGTGGAACGACAGAGAAGCGCGACAAAAACACTTCCAACAGTCGGTCGAGAAATAGGCCAAGTGAGGGATTCGAAGCAAATCGAAGTGATGCGGCGACCAAGAGAGCGGAGTATATTAGCCTAAAACCTCCTACAAAAATCAAGAGGCCTGAGACGAGGTGGACAACATAGTTGTGCAGGTGGAGGAGAGCACCCAATGTGAAGCTCGGAATCCGGATCGCGACGAAGAAGGCGAAGGCCCCAGTGAGAATGAGGAGATGGAGTAGCGTGGGTCCAACAAGCATCTACTTCGAGTTGAGTACAACTAAAAGGAGCGGGAAAAGAAAGAAAAGTCTTACTACAAGATCGCTAGTTGACCACGTCAGGGGAAACACAACGTAGCCGCTCACTTGTTCCATGACACGGTCCCAGATTATGCGCACAGTTTGCACCTCCGAACCAGCCGTCCCATCCACAAAATATATGAGCCACATCGTGCGGCGATGGAGGGAGGCGTCAATAAAGAGAGGAAAAACAAAGGCAACGAGAATGGCAAGCACGTCTGAGGGTTGAATCTGGTTCAAAATGTATGGGGCACGAAGAAGGAGCCCAGCAACAATAAGCCAGCCAGCATGGCTCGAGGCTGCGAAACCCATCATGCGGACATAACCCGCACCGTGGAGAAGAAGATGGGCATGTAGTGAAGCAACACAACCCGAAACTGCTATCCAAGCACGAGTGACCACGATCTCAACTAGGGCAAAACAGGGAGGCACCAATGCGGAGGAAACACGAGATGACACGCTACTCCAAACCACAGTGGCCACAATTGTCATCCAGAAGATGCAGAACACTCTTCCCAGATCGCAACGCCTTCTCAGCGCCAATATCGGAATGAAAAGGACGGTGAGAAGAGGGAATAAATAGGCGAACAGACTGGGGAATGACGGAGTCTGGATGAAAAGGAAAGTGGCGGTTGGAGGGCAGACGACGGTTGTCGTGGGGGTGGGAGCAAGCTGATTCGAGCTGGAGGCAAAGAGGCTGATGTGCTTGGCACTAAGAGCAGCAAAGAACGCTGAAATGGTCTCGAAGATTGAGAACATGGTAGGCGAAGCAGTGAAGCTAAGACAGAAGTCACGCTAGTCACACATGTGGTCGTCACGAACGCGACTTCCACTTCGCCTTCATCCTGCGACACCCCATTACGCCCGTAATACCTAGACGTTCCTTTCATGGCTTATTCATATGCCCACACTTTTCACAGCAGCCAAACCGCGTATTTTAAAGTTTTTTCACCTGCTTCGGTTCAAATCTCGCTCAGGCTTCCCACACTGTTCTCACTGACTTCTTCTCCAGGAATGCCCTTGCCAGTAGTACTTGCCGCCTGGGCTGTATCAATTATGCTCTTCGCTGGCTTGGTGGTTACGCCCACTCTCCTCCTCATCGAGACTAGCACTGTCGGCTACCTCCTTCATTCTGTCCCGACCTTCTCCGCCCTAGACAGCGTCTACTATGCCCTCAGACTAATCTCGCCCAACGTTGTAACGTGCGAAGACCCTGAGAACGGCTCCGTTGTAGTTTTTCGACGGTTTCTTCGCCAAGTTCAGACTTTTCGGCCGACACTAGTCCTCAATCCTCGCCAACTCCTAATCCATGGATATCTTTGCGCCGGTCTCGTAGCTGCCATTGCCCTGGCCTTTGCTGTCTACACTTGCCGCATCGGTCTCTGGTCCACTGACTCTCTAATTCGACCCTGGTCGTTTGCCCGAAGGCTTAATGCTGAAGAGCAACAACACCAACCCGCTGTGGAAGAACCCGAGAATGTGGAAGAGAGAAAACAGAACGAAGAACAGCTATTCGGACTTGAACCAGCGCTGCCAAACCATCATGATAAAGCGGCGATGGCAGACCGGCCTCTCCGAGTCCTCAGCCCCCGTCTGGATCGCCTTCTCGTCCTCCTTGACACTCAGAATAACCGGAACGATAGGCGTGTCGCGCTCAAGGGCACAGGAGACGATGAGCCCGTGCCTCGCGTGGCCAAGGAGGACCATGGGGTTTTCGAAAATGTCAAGAGCAGGCCCCGACCTCCACCAATCGATCGACGGGAAGCGTTGAAGCGTCTTATCGAAGACAAGCGTCCGCCTCTGTCTCCCATGGCCCGTATGAAACTGTTGAAGAAGGACATTCTCGAGTTTCAAGTCAACATGGAAAAGCTGAAAGCCCGTCTTGACGAAAAGCCGGCCATCGCCAGGCTCAAACCTCCCCGTCGCAGGGTCCAGTTTTCGAAGGCAATCCGGCTGCGAATCATTACTCCATTTCCGGCCGAAGTAGAGACCAGTTAACTCTGGCACTGGGTGATTCCTCGACTTCCTTTTTTGGCGAAGTTTTTGTACGCTGTTCCTTTCCCACTCAATAATTTGGACATGACTATCATAATTGTGTAGCACCCACCTGTTGTATGGTCGTCTCGAATTTGTAGCTTTAAGTACCCTTTTGTTTCTGTACTACTTGACCGAGTACTACTTAGTTTGAACTGGAAGCATTGTTCGGCTGAGATGGGCCTCGGAGAGCTAATCGTAATCTTCTATGGGATTTTCGTGTAATCGGGTCTCCGTTCGCATCAAGGCCTGTTTTGACAAGGTAGGTGCTTCCCTTGCCGTCGTTAAACACCCCAAATACTTCTGGCACGCGGGGCGATGTTGCTGTCGTTTGCGCCGCAACGTCCTCTTGTGTTTGTTCTTGGCCGACGAGGTCTGGGTTCCCCCGCTTCACAAAAATGCGTTTGCCCAGCTGGCTGGGATGCGGAACAACGTGGGGCCCGAATCGCTCAGCGCAGTGGGCGACGATGTGCTGTGTAACATGTTCGTTGAGGACAAGCATGATTGATGCTGATCACGTGTGAAGATTAGTGCCTTAACCAATACAAGTATAACGTCCGTGCCTCTGGCATGGACAAAAATTAATTATTTTGCAGCGCCCACACGGCCGCTCGCCTGCGGCTCGCAGCCGGCGGGCGGTATCCGAGGGGTGGTCACATGAAATTCACGTGCCATCGATCAAAACGCATGACTTTTTGCGTGACTTTCTGTCAATGCCGGCACGGTAGTGTTTTCATATTATAGATGTTGCGATTGATCGTGATTCGTGAGCTCGTACAAACAGTGTGGAGAACATACTTAGAGTTACTTCAATACTTAGTCGATGAAATAGTCCGGAACACACACTCAAGCTGGCTCCATCCTCACCCACAAGCCATCCTAAAAAAATTAGCGTCGACCGCCGCAAATGAAGCCTAACAACACTCACCTTAGCATACATCGTCAGACTCGTCCCATAGGTGATCTTCTCCATCTTCTTCAACTCCGAGTGCTTCCAATGTGGCGGGGGCTTGCTCGACTCTGGTTGAACATCTGGCGCAAGATGGATCGCGCTGAACCGCTGCAGGAGACGGACGAGGAAGAAGGAGGATTCCTGGTAGGCGAACTAATAGAGCTTTCGTCAGTTCTGAACGAGTTGTCACAGGAATGTAGACGGACCTGTTGGCCGAGACAAATTCGCGGGCCGGCGTTGAAGGGGAGGAAGATGTAGGGATTCGGGGTGAGGTATTTGCCAAGCCGTTCGTCAATGAACCGGTCTGGATCAAACTCGAGAGCTAAGGGCACGATAAGCCGAGGGAATGATAATCAGGAGAAGCCAGCACCAGTGGGTCCCCATAGATCCTTGCGTCGATGCATTAAGAAAACAGTATATACTATCCTGAAAGTGTTTGTTGAGAATGACAAAGAATAGAGTCAAGGTTCACGTACTTCGTGTTACCGGGAACGTATAGTGGCGGACCTCCAGGAGTGGTTGAAGGCCAAGTGGTGGCGTTTATAGATGACCGAGCATCAATTGGTCTGTGTCACGTGAGTGCCGACTGACCTTGTGGCAAAAACTCACACAGGAGGGTACAATCGCAAGGTTTCGTTGATGAACGCTCTCAAGTAGGGCATGTTCTTGATGTCGTCATGCGTTGGCCGCCTCGTTGGACCTACTTGATTCAAGATTTCTTCACGCAAACGACGGGCCTTGTCCGGATGGTCGGCCAGCATGTAGATCGCGAATGTGATTGTGGCGGCGGTCGTATCTCTGCCCGCTACCAACATGTTCAAAATTTCGTCACGAATTATCGATTTGTCTGACTCGTTGTTGACTAGGCGGAGTTGCGATTGAGACGTGCTCACCTTCCGTTGACAGCAAGAGGTGACCCAATAGCGTCTCAGGTTCCTCTTTCTTATCTGCGATGCCTTGTGCCTTCTGACTCAGTGCGCGTTGGATAATCGGCTCGATGAACTGGTCCATGACCTACAGCGGGGTTATTAGAGTTCCGACAAGATGAAGAAGGGAAACAAACTTCGCGATGTGGCTGAATAAGATCCTTCCAAAATTCACCGAGTTGCCATTTGCTACCAAATCGCGAGCGGTCCACATGAAACCGCTGGCCTTCAATGAAGGCGGTGACGAATGAGTTGGACGGATGATTGAGGAACTCCGCGCTGTTGAGATGGGATGCAGACTGAGGGTAGGCCAGCCCAGCCGACGTGGAGTCTACAGATGCACCGAAAAGGAATGCAGTAGCCGAATCTAGAGTAAAGCGAGCGGCAACGTCCTACTGGAATGAGAAAAGTCAAGATGAAAATGATAGTCTGACCTGAATATCGACTGGGTAACCCTCGCGAAGCCGGTTGACGGCCAGGTTCAGAACATCGTTGGAGTACTTGTCAAAGGTATCAAAGTCGGTTATGCGGTCTGTGAAGAGAGTCTAAGGAAAATATGGGTTCAAAACATGTTGCATACCGCGAGAGAAATAAGGACGAGTCATTGAGCGATGGAACTTCCACATTTCGCCTGTAAACAGCGTATAAAGGCCCAAGGGTATCTTCAAGGGCAAATCTCGTACCGTCGACGTTGAAAACTCCGGTTCCCAATAGCGAAAGACCACGGTAGCCATCGACAGGACCTAAATGTGTTACTTGATGCAATCTCTTGTCGAGCAGAGGTCGCACCCTTCCAGTAGTTGTCGAACTCGGTGGCGAGGACAGCCTGGACAAGCTGAGCAACTTGAGACAGTTATGAACTGTCTATACCTTGACGTATTGTGGTTCCGACGTTATGATCTAGTTGTGTTGTTGAGGCGAAGTAAGACTCCAACAACGCGTTTCGCTTACTCTGTCTTCATAGAGCATCGTGACCATGACCGTGTTTCCGTACTGCTTGAACCATTTGTGGAAAGACTGCGCTAAGCACACTTAACACGGTAGTAGCTCGAAGAATCGACAACGCACCTGGGTAGCCAACCTTGATCGTCCTGCCCAACGTCGCCAATGTCTCGAGCCCCAATCTTCCATAACGGTCGGGAATTCGAGGAATGGAGACTGCCCCGCGACGGTTTATATCTCTCCATGCCGCAACACTGCTCCAGAGGCCTTTGACGGTGGAGAGAAGCGGCTGGGTAAGAGCAGCGCCGCTACGATTGGCAGCCACCGAAAGCGAGCGGCGACGATTTGCAGGTGGGGGATTCGCGTGAAGGCAAAGTACGTGCCAACCGATGGCAGAAACACCCCGGGAAGATTGCGAACGAGGTAGACGATGCCTGGAGGAACTGGCATGGTGGCCTAGGTTAAGATCTGCCTGACCACCTGTTTATCGCTAATACCATTTGGCGGCTGAGCTCTGCTTCCGTTTCCGAGCGTGACATATCGTGACAGTGATTCGCGGTCCGGGTTCTCTTCGAAAATATCCAGACAAGGACCAGCGCTGAGGGAGCGCTCCATGGTCGACGTAACTTGGTGGCGAATCAAATACCCTTGTTCTGTTCAGCTAGATTGAAAAGGTTCGCGCTCATCACAACTCAGCCAGTCACGTTCCCCTTCTCACCACCATGGATAACCACCGTTGGCAACGAACCTCGTTCTATTCAACTACTTCTCTGGCGAGCTCAGGTTTCCAGTAGTAACTTAACGTATCAGTAAGTAGCCATAATCACCGTGCGCCTACTTCCTCAGGCAGTACTTGACTGTACTTCAGAGAAGAAACGAAGCAAATTTACTTATCATAAAGCAGACAACAATGAGTCTACAAAGTGTCCATATGGCCCACAATCCCCTGCACATCCCCGACATCGAATAAACCACGCAAGGCCGCTCTCGGACACAGAGACAAATACTGGTGGATAACCTCCAGGAAGCAATGCGCAATCGCAAGAGAAAACCAGGTCCAGAACAAAACCAAGTTGATTTGGTGTAGGTTAGAAACCGGTCCGCAGCCACCGTAGAGGGCCCGACGCGTTCCTAGGCCGAAGGGAGCTGTTGTGCTAGCCTGCAGTCGCCCAGCCATGATCTGCCGAGCAAAACGGAACACCGCCATGGTGCCCCATTTCTCGGGGAGAGTATGTGGTGCAAGCGGTTGGTGGGCTCAGAACAGTGAGGAGGGAAATTACTTGTGTCGAGAAGGTCCTGGAGACAGGGTGGTCTTGCGCATTTCCCAGCGAGAGAGAGAAAATCGAGTGTGGTTATCATGGGTGCTGCAGATAGGACATTGGCATCTAAGAATTTCGGCCAGGAGCCGAGGATGAAGGTGTGGTGCTGGTCGCTTGACGTTTAGTCAGTCAACGGCGCATAACGAGGTCGAGCAAACACGCACTGCGGTATAAATTTTAGCCGGCCCGGATTTACTCTGGTAGTAGCCTATAGCTTCCCGCGAGCGCGCCGGAAGAGTAAAACTGTGCGTGTCCGTTGGGATACCATAGCGATTTGGTGGAAGGGCAGTGCCTCGACCTAGACCACGTTTCATCGTCGAGGTCATGCAAACTAATTTTCCGCCTCAATCTTGAGCGAAGCCGCAGAATGGGACGTGGGAGGTTGAATGCGAGCCATGCACTAGATGGGATAAGTCAGCAATCCATGTAGTTTGAGGAAACGACCCATGTCCGCGGAAGCCTGAGGTTGCGGGCGTGGATGCTGACCGGGACCAACATGGTCGCCAGTTGAGGATGTTCCGATAGCTGATATGGTCATCTTGGACCCGAAAGTTGTCGGCGGTAAGGAAGAAGTGGACGGAGGGAGAAAGAGAGAATCTTTGATGTGACTGCCACATTCCAGTTCTTGCTTTCTTAGCAGTCTCGCCGTTTGAGAGCTGACTAGTAAGTGCGGGCTTGAGTTCTTGTCATAAACAGATTGAACCTATGTTCAAGCAACGAATTATATTCAGAAACTAAGCACCACCGCTAACTACCAAGGTCAAAGAGCACCACTGGTGACTCTCCGCCCCAACTCTACGCGGACACAGATTTGACGGTCGTTGGCAACAGCATGCCCGATTCTCAATCAAGTCTAGCACAACGTCAAATCAATTCTCAGAGAAGTCGATGACGAACCTGTTCCTGATACCCCCCAACGGTCCGACTCGGTGACCGATTCTCAATCGCAACTCCCAACTCTGCAAGGCTGGACGGTCGACTAGCTGATCGCGGGGCTTGACTATGCCTTCGTTCGTCGCCGGTCGATTCTCAATCCAGACTTGCTGATGCGCTCCAAGGGTCGAATACTGAGATCCGATTCTCGCTTGTGTGTCGCTGTTGGCGTTGCTGACGGTCGGTCGCCCGATTCTCGATTGTGGGAGTATGACGCAAGTGCCGAGGGGAGATTCTTGACCAAAGTTGTACGTTGTCGACCTTGAATGTCGCTCCAGTGGATTTTCGGTGGCAAAAGGACAATGGAGGGCGAGAAAATATGCCCACGGAACACCCAGAAGGCCCAAAGAGAAAGAGAAGTGACAGAGACAGAATTCAAGAAGAGGCAAACACAACTTTCCAAGTCGGCGGTCGCATAGCAATCGCGGGGTTAAGAAGCGCAAATAGTGCGGGCCAGGATGCGGCTCTTGACGCCGGGGAAGTAGGGCGTCCCCTACCACCTCTCTGTCAAATGCTATCGAGTCCTTTCGTATTCCTGCGTGTTAACCGTCGTTCGTTGCATTGCGATTCTCAACCAACCAATGGCATCTCTAGAACGGAGTTAATATCGGATTTGATGAGACTGGCGGACTCACATTCTTCAAGTCGACGCTGCCGTTGCCGCCGTTGCCATCGTCTCCACCATTTAGTCCTCCGAATGGCAGGAATCTGCAAATCTGTAAGTGGGTATTCATGCAATCATGTCAGCGTCACCCACCAAGTAGTATTTTACGCGAAAGACTACTATGGGACCTAGCACGAGCTGAAACAAAACTAAGATCTGAAAAAAAGATCAACGTGGTTAGAGACTGACCATTTGGCGGCTCAGATCCAACGATGTCCACACCGACTTTGCTACATCCATGAAAAGTGCTCTGATTACGCCGATCTCGTCGTATTGGTTCGTTCTGAATGGCTCGAGGCGGTCGTGCATGAACGGAGCGATCACACGAAGGTCATTTGCAAGTGCGTCGAAGAAAGGACGCCTGTCGAGCGCGGGGTCGCTCTCGCGGATGATTATCGAGCAATGCCCCGCCAATAAGGCGAGGATCCAGAGAGTAAGTATGATGTGGATGAGCAGATAAGGACCCGGGAATTGAATAAGGGAGTACTTGAAGATGTTATATGACGGACGCAACAATCGAACGCTGCAGTGCAGGAGCGTAGGTAAGGCGAATGCCATGTGCAGCAGACCGATGACAAGCGATGTCTGGGTATTATGGTAAGAGAAATGTCTTGATGGGACAGGTTGTCTTACCTTTTGCGAGTCGGACTGGAGGATGGACATGACCAAGGGATTGCTGAGGAGCCAAGCAAGCAATTGCCGGAGGCGACTCATGGTCGGGGGTCCCCAGTAGCCTGGCATTGTTCCACAGAGGTAGACAGCCCATAACAAATCCTTGAATGGCGGTAATTTCGTCGCTAGCGACAGAAGGAACCCCAATAGACCAACGTCTGAAGCCATGACGCTTACGACGAGTGGAAAAGGGGGCGGTGTTGGTGTCTTGGTCGAGATAAGCATGCATATAGCATGGGTTCGGACAACGAGGGATATTTCATGTGCTATACCATAGCCGTGGTTTCGAATATAGGCCGTGAAAGTGGATTGCGGGAGACAATGGCCGAAGGCACGCCACAGCTGCAAGCTCTGGTTTTCGACGAGGAGAAACAACCAAGAGAAGCTGTGTTGGATGCTCGAAAGGACTAAATTATGGCCGACCAGGTTGAAACCAATCAACATGCAGGCGACACCAACAGTCCGCCACCATGGAAACCTTATTTGACCATGGAGGAGACTGATGCAGACGCAAATAGCGGCAAGTCCAGTGAGGAGGAGTGAGAGGACTGCTGGTATGGTCGCATCGGAAATATACGGAGCACAAGGAGTCGGAGGGAAGCCATGGGAAATGGTTTTGGTGGGCGTATGGAGAGTATGGGCGGGCATTGCTCTGAACCATTGTGGAATCAAGCATAAACTTGTCCCTAGAAGAAAAATGGAGACTGCTCGTCGAAGAGAGGCAGGGACAGAGGTCGGACTCAAAGGCATGGTGGTATTTAGGCAAGTGGCGACAAGGCTGTCACACTGCACCTGTGACCCTCGAGCTCCAAGATCACAATCATTTCTAATTCGTGACCCACTTTCTTTCCCCTTCTCCCTCCCCTCGGTTTGTATTTCTTTGCATGGTGTGGGCTGTTATCCTGCCATATATTCCCGAACTCAAACCCATACAGGTCTTAGTCTACCCAATGAAACTGCCCACGATTTGGAAAGTGGCCTTGTTCCTCGCGTTCAGCTTCCTCCTGGCTTCCCGTTTCCATGGGCGAGTTCGACCTAACGCAGATCCCGCCTTTCGGCCGTGCTTCGAATCATTCCGTCAAGGGTACACATGCGAAGCTATCCTCGAGGCCGAACTATCTCAAGGAAATCATATCCCCTTGCTGCGCCTCCTCGTCATCTGGCTGCATCTCGTTATATCAAGAATCCTCGACCTCGCCGACACCGTCTGTGCCGGTTTTACGGCCACTTTGATGGTCATTTCATTGGGCTTGATAGATTCGGAGAACGACTGGGCGGATGTGATCTGGAATTGGCTATGGGCGCAACTCGGCCACTGCCTCAAGAAACTTATGGAGAACTTTTGGCAACTGATTCCCCACATCTCCATCTTCCTTGGCGTTTTGTTTCTCTTATTGTTTCTCACGGTGGTGGCAGTATTTCGGGTGATTTCATGGCTTCCACGGCATCCCCATCTACCGACTCACAACCACCCATTGCCAATCATTGTGCTTGACCAAAACAGGATGGACCACTTTCAAGACAACGCCCGGATTGTGCCCGTTTTGCCAGATCGATCCCTTGGCGAGGCGAACACGATGCAGTTGGGGGTTAACGTCGGTCAAGCGGAGGGGAAGCCCAGACTTGTGGGGGACAAGACGAACCAGGAGCATGGGTCTCATGTCCACGACAAAATCGAAGGTGTTCTCGAGCAGTCGTCCAACCATGTCAAGACGGATAACGCTCTCCAGCCATCACCTCTTCGTGCATCGGAAGAATCTTTTGGCAACGCAGAATTCAAAGACACCATACCTGCGCCGGTTCAACCTCTCGATTTTGGCAATATAGTGCCTGCAAGCGATCTTGATCAAGCATTGGCTCGTTTACCAGCTACCCCAAGTCCAACGGAGCGCAAATCAAGAAGCAATGACACACTGGCACCCACTTCTCCTCTGATCTCCTGCGCGACTCCCAGTTCTACCCCAACCTCGACGCCTCTTGCCCAAGATCAAAGCATAATGAGTGTCACGGAACTCGAAAGACCAGGCAACTCGGTTATCATCATGGACTCGACGACTCATCGCGGTTTTCCTAGTCGTCACGAAATGAGTTTCAATAACTTTGCCTTGGCTATCGACCAGGAGTCCACTCCGTTCCACGCCCACGTTCTCGCTTCCTTATCGCAACCGCAGACGTTGATTCGGCTTCCTCTTGCTCCAGCGCTCCTATCTTCATCCCGTTTTAACCGCGCAATGCCATCGCCTCCCCGCCAAGCAAGGTTCTCCGTCCCAACGGGCATTCGAAGACGCTTGTTCTCTCCGGCCACCGCAGGCGAAATGTCAGTGGAACGACAATGGGATCAACAGCGGGTCATGCTGCAGCACACTCCCCTTCCGCCTCGCGTTACCGACTCTTCTTCTGGTTTGCGGCAAAGCACTAAGAGTGACGAGAACTCGGCGAGCTATTTGGCAGCACCGCCGCTCAACGAACAGTCGAATGGGAATGCTGTCGGCGACATTGAATCTGCGCTTCGTCGTCACCTGACGGACTTCCCCTTCGGCCCGATACCGGCGGCCGATATTAGCATCTTCGCTCATTTCCTGAAGGGTGACAGGGTTGCGCTTGCGCGTTCGTTGACAGAGCGGGGCCAATGAATGGGTTTCCTCCCAGTTAGTTTGTAAAATTAGACTTTAGGAATAAGTAGATATGTAGCTCTACACCTGTAGCTTTGTAACGTAGTGTAACTCCAAGACAGGGAATGTTCGACCAAGAAAGTTCATATCATACTGCAGCACGTTTGGATCTCCTGCGAATGTCCCGTCCAAAGCGGTAGAAAAGTAGTGGAATGGGGACCATAGCTAGCGAGACAAAGGCCAGGAGCGACGCGGCCCATCCATTGCCCAGTCCGTGGAACATCTGGACAATGAATAGCGGCATTGCGGCGCCCGCGCCTGAACGGATGACCTTCAAGTTGAATTTGTGTAAGCGGGGCAGGGAATGGGCGGGCCAGACATACCGTTTTGGCTGCAAGTGCTGACGCTACGAAGCCCGGGAAGGCGTCGATGAGGTACGCGTTGGCAGAGAAGTATATGATGACCACTGTAACAAGTCAAATCAACCCCGAAATATCAATAGGTGCACTTACTCCCGAAGCCAAATGGAATACCAGCACTAGCTGGACCAACCCAGTTGCCTCCGCCAGGTGCTACATATGGCGGACTTGTCCACCCAAAAATGAATAGCGCTGTTGTGGCAAGTCAAAAATGTGTTTTTTGTGAGGGACTAAAAACGCACATATTGGCACGAAAGGACTCCCGATCATCATGCCAATGAGCCGGTCTTCAGGATCGGCCCTACCGCCCTTGGCTGCCGCACGCCTCAAATAGTCTTTCTCGAGCCGGGGAGTGACAAGCAGCGCAATTCCGAGACCGATGAGCACAGAGCAGAAGGTGACTCCAACGATGCCGTCGCTGAAGTGGTAGTCCTCGCCAAATACGACTAGGATGAATCAGTTTAGGAAAATCATGTTGATCAGTGGAACATACCCGGGAAGCTGAAGAAGAACGCATAGAGCAAGCCGTAGATCAGAGCAACATAGAGCGACATAAGTAGAAGTATCGGCTCTGTCGCGATCATTTCTAGGACATATTAGAGGAAGAGGCTGATAGTTGGTGCACAAACACTCACGGAATGGTCGTACAAGAGTCTCTGTTAATATTTGAGAAAATGACGCTTTGAACAGTTCTTGCTCTGTGACGATGTTCTCGCGTCCAGTATCAGCACGCAGACGCGCAGCCCGTTTGCGTAAGATGACAGGTGCGAAGGTTTCAGGTATTGTCGCGCAAAGGAGAAGTCTAGAATACCATGAGCAATTAGATGGTGTGGACAACATTACACCAACATGAAGCCCGCGAAGATCATGTTAACCCAGATAATCCATCGCCAGCCGAGTTTCTCGCCGACAAATCCGCCAACAATGGGCCCCAAGACAGGACTATAACATAATAAGCCAAATGACAACTGGAAGGGTAGTACCAACCCGCCATAGGGTGCCGCCGCAAAGAGAGCGATGGCCAATCCACGTTCATTGTTGTCCCAAATGTCGGAGATGGTGCCCCCAGCAAGGGTGAGTGGTGCAGATGCAAAAAGACCACAGAGGAAGCGGCAGACAAGAAGTGTCCCGATGTTCGGCGCAACAGCACACGGAATATTGAAAACTTAAGCTCAATGGGTTGTTCGGAGACCAAGAGAGATGAACTTACTAACGTAGAGTAACGATGGGATGATCCAGAGAGGTTTGCGGCCATAAAGTTCGCTGAGTGGTGACCAAACCAACGGACCGATTCTTTCGAAATGCTCAGCGATAAAAATATGGAAAGTTGGCGAAACATACCCAAATCCGACAACCATAAGAGAGACAGTCAGCGCAGTGACCACCTCGCTGACCCCAAACTCATCCTGGATGTCCTTGAAGTCGCCAGTTATGACAGCGCTGGCGAATGCAACAGAGACCACAGCAAGCGCAACGACAAGGGTGATATCTGGCAGATGATAAGCAACAATAGCAGACACCAGGAGTAACTCACACCAGCGCCACACGGGAGACCAATTCCGCGGGTCGTCTTTGTCGTCCTCCTTCCAAGTAACTAGTAACACTCGTCCCAGCTGATCGGCCTTCTCTGGGTCCAAAAGGACGTGAGGAGGCGCCGCTCCTCGCGATGGAACAGGATGTAGCGCATGGCGCGCGTCGACAAAACCGGTCCGAGTGGAAGTTCTATATTCATCGGTGATACCGCCTTCAAATATGTTGGTGGTTTGGAACGGAAAGCTGAGGTCAGGAGCTCCATCGTCGTGGGTTTTGTTCCGCTGAAGGACGACAATGGTGCTGTTCGCCGAGTTATCTAGTTGAAATTCAGTCAGAGCACGGTGAAAATGTGAGGGAGAAGATGCACCTGAAGTCGACATAGTAGTTTGGGGGGTGGAAAATCATAGTCTGGAATGGACGCATTATATAGCGCGTCGGGAGAGTACTCTGCCCCCTCGGCAGCACGCTACAAAGAAATTACTCGTGCCGTCGCGACAAGCCGGGGGTTGAAGATAAAACCGGACCATGGTGATCGATATCTCCGAGCGGAAAGAGTCGGGTGGCAGTCGGGGGTTGCCGGAGCAGCAAAGCGGATACGCATATACTGTACTGCAGAGTTGACGGAGAGTCAGTGGTGGTGGATGGGAAGAGGAAGGTTCCGTACGGTTCCGTTATATAAGAAGAGTGATTGACAAGATTTGCCTCTGACGTTTATCTGTCTCCTCCTGTGTATATAGACCAAATATCGACGGCTGCTTCTTCACAAGTCCCAGTAGCACAGCTAGCAACCGAAAGCCTCGTAAGACGACCAGTTGTTACTTGGAAGTGTCACCCCTTTTGAAGAGTGTGACGGAGTGTGACGCCACTCCATCCCTCTTGTTTCAGCCCACCATGTACTCGCCCCCATCGTTCAGATCGCAACTCTTTGGTTGCCTCATAGGTCCAATTCACATGCTGCTCTACGGGGCAAGGGTTTCCTACATGTTGTCCGCTCGTCGCCGCTCCCGTGAACTGAACGATCTTGCTGCAGAAACGATTCTGGCCACTGAGATCACCATCGACCTCGAGCCAGTGCCAATCGTCGTCCCGTTCGAACCAATCCCTACGAAGACCGAGTTCTTTAGTCTTCCACCGACATTGTCCAATCATTGCCTGTTGCCAACGCCGGTTAATGTCTTGGCTTTGGCCCTACTCGTCTCTTTCCTCTTCGCGGCAGTCGGTGCATGGCTCACCATTCGCTCCACTCCAGGCTTCAGAACCCCACGATTCCTTCGTCTCTTTCTCATCGTGGCCGCTTGGCTCTTCTTTCCCTTGAGTGGCTCACAGTTGAAAGAAGTCATCATTGATGCCATGGTCTGGCCAATGCGTGAAGTGCCTGGTATTATCGCTTCTTGCGTCCAATATTTTGCTTCGATGTTGGTTTTCGTAACACGAAAGCTAGTATTCAGCGCCATAAGCCATTCGTTATGGGTCTCCGTCATCCTCTCCGTTAGAGCGCTGCATCCATATCTGCCCCCGCGAGATATACTTCCAGCATGGGAGGCATTGGTCGTGTTTACAACACTCTTGGCTTCGCCCTATCTTCTCTTGCTCCCCATTTTCTCTGTTTTGGGGTTGCAGTGGGCCGTTTACCAATGGGGTTCCACTCCAAACTGGCCGCTTTGGCTGTTGACCGTGGGCAAAATACGAGGCATCCTCCACTGGACTTTTGCCAATGTGGGCTTACCATCCAATTGGAATGCCGAGCTGAAACACGTACGTTCTGCACTTCTCATCTCATTCACTTTTCTGATCACCGTTTTCTTCAGGTCATCGCATTCACTACCGTGGTCTATCTCGCATTATCCTTCGTCTCTACAATGCGAAAAATTGTCAAGAACGCCCCTTCCTCGCTCAACAACTTGTGGAAAAGATGCACTCACGATCGTCCTTTGGTTTTGATCTTCGTTTTCTACCTTTGCCTGTCCGCATTTGCGGTGATCACTGCGCTGGACCAGGGTCTCGGAAATGCACGCGTTGGCGAAATGTGGGGGAACGCATCGCATGGATCATTCGGACTTGAACAACTTATGGTGCATCTTCGTGAGCAAGCAATTCCATTCAGAAGCCAACAATACGAAGACCTCGCGCTGCTTGCCTGTGATTTTATTCGCGTTTTGACGAAGAGCTGGATGGTCCTGGGAGTCGTTGGGAATGCGGTATGTTCTCCGACCCATCCTTTCAACAACAGATACTTACTGTTTCTCGACGCAGCTTGCCATCTTGCCCGCTTTTATTCTCGTTGACGGCGACTATGATATCGTAAGTCGCGTCATTTAGAGTGAAAATTCGATTTTACTCAAGGCTTTTAGGTTGGCCTGGCAAAGTTCTTGACTCCTCAAACATGGCATAGCGTGAAGCGGCAATTTCGCCGCCGCCGCCATGCCTGTGCGTCTTCTGAATGATTCTCTCTCCATCGCGCTTACCTTGATTTGCCAGTTCTCTAGAGAACAATAAGGAGCGGTTCGCAAAGTCGGTTGAGAATCGGAAAGCAACGAACGACGGCGAAGAGTAGTATGCAAGAATACGAAGAGACGAGGGACAACAACTTTCGACAGAGAAGCAGGGGACGCCTTCCTTTTCTTGCCTCGAAGAACCACCCCCCGATTTGGAGTATCTGCAACTACTTGACAACCCCGCGATTGCCATACGACCGCCGACTTGCGAACCCATAGAGTTGTGTTGCTGCATTTATTCTTCTTTTCCTCTCTCTCTCTCTTCACCTCTCTCTCTCTCTCCTCTTTTTCTGCCTGGGGTTTCGGCAATATTCCAATGGTTCCAGCACAGACATCGAAACTCAAAGCAAATAACAACTCCCACAACCGAGAATCGCGCGACCGACCATTGCCAGTGTTCCTGAATAGCGGCATTCAAGCGAGAATTGGATTTATCCGACCCTTGGGACCCGCACCAACTGCAAGTCTGGATTGAGAATCGACAAGCATGACGAACGAAGGCGCATTCAAGCCCCGCGATCAACGAGTCGACCGTCCAGCCTTGCGAGAAGGACACTGCAATTGAGAATCGGCAACCGACCGTTGTGGGAGTGGGAACAGGTTCGTCACCGACTTCGTCGAAACTTCATTGATTTCTGACCTGTTGCCAGACTTGATTGAGAATCGGCGAGTACTTTCTCACCACCGACCGTCGAGTTTGTTCACAAACGAAGACTCGATCGAAGGGATGCCAGTGGCGCTCTTTGATCGTCTTCAGTAGCTAGCGATAAATTCTGTCTTAGTAGTGTTGAATCCATTTGAATCAATCGTGCAAAAAGGTCGCACATGCGAGAAAACAGTCTAGAAAGAATTCCATTACTTCCAGCTTACACGCTTTGCGTTTTGGATTTTCGACGACGGGCATCGACACGCTGAACCAACAACTTTTGAAGCCAACTCACGCCGCACCTATGAGATGGACGAGAGCTACTTACGTCGCGGATTAACGAATGCCCAATGTCGCTCTCTGATCGGGGGGTCAAGAACAGTGACTACTAGAGCGAAAGAGAGTACCAATTGCATGATATTGGTCCTGTCCGCTGGCGGGAGCGCATTGACTTGCTCTGGCGTCATCGACAACACGTTGATTAGCATTTGCTGGAAGTGGAATTAGCGAGGGCCAACGGACAGCAAACGGCTTACCCGTTGCTCTTCAGACATGCCAGCTAGCATAGACTCAGGAATGGCAGGCGGGGGAGGAGCCCGAGTTGGTGGTGGCGTTGCCGCGGCAGGTTGTGGATACGCGTTATAGGCGGGGTAAGCACCAGCATTGGGAGGCGTTGGAGTGTGTGACGGGTAATGTTGAGGATATGGCGGTTGAACTGGAGGAGTATTGGTGCGCGAAGAGGGCTGCATGTGAGGGGGGATGGCAGAGAGTGGTACTGGGGCCGGTGGAGCGACGCTAGCCCCACTGTGTGAAGCTAGAGTTTTCTGTGTGAAATTTAGCACTGCAGAGAACTTCTTGGACAAGTTATATACTTGGAAAACGTCGATGTCAATTGCATTCATCGAGACCATGAGAGAGATAAGGGCATAAGCGATGGCTGGCTGGCTGTTGAGCAGTTGTTTCGCTGCTTGAGGTGTCGTTCTCTATTGCAAATTGTGGATAGTGGCACGGAATCCAGAGGATTGTAGCTACCTTGAGTTGGAGCAGCAAATCTAGCAGGTCGCCTTCTGCTTTCGACATCGTCAACAGCAGAGAATCTCTCCATCAAAAAAGTGACACGTCAAAGGTTCATTCACAACTCTCATGCTTGGTGAACGCGGTTTCGTGCAAATATCATGCACTTATGCATTTTACTTCCAGTCGTCGGACTTACGGGAGGTATCGCGACCGGCAAATCATCAGTATCAAACCTCCTCAAAGCGAAAGGCATTCCTCTCATCGACGCCGATGTTTTGGCGCGTCAAGTCGTTGCGCCAGGCACGACTGGGCTGCGGAAGATAGTGGCTTTCTTTGGACAAGATATTCTCTTCCCCGATGGCTCGTTAGACCGCAAGAAACTCGGCTCTATCATCTTCAATGACGAGGCCAAGCGACGCAAGCTGAATTCCATCGTTCACCCGGCTGTAAGACGCGCGATGTTGTGGGAGGTTGTGAAGAATTGGCTGTCAGGAAGGAGGTTCTGTGTGCTTGATGTGCCGCTGCTAATCGAGAGCGGGTTGTGGAGGTTCTATGGCAAAATCGTGGTTGTATTCTGGTGAGGAGTGTACCTCCAAATGTCATACCGCTAACTAAACGGTATGTAGCTCTCCGGAGGTGCAACTAGAGAGGCTGATGAAACGGGACAACTCTTCTGCGGAAGACGCATCCGCCCGACTCAACTCGCAACTTCCCATAACGGACAAGATATTGTATGCAGATCACGTTGTCGACAACTCTGGGTCACCTGAAGATCTTGAAGGACACGTTAATGAGCTGGTACGAGTGCTAAAACGTGACTCAGGCTGGTCGTGGCGTCTGAGCTGGCTATTTCCGCCATATGGAGTTCTGTCTGCCCTGTTAACGCTCGTGTGGAGAGCGGCTTTCCACAAGAGCTTGGAGAAGCGAAAGAACTCGTAGCTTAGAGTCGTAGGTGTCAATGGTGGCTCTCAAAGCTCCTTGGCTCACTGGAAGCCTCGAAGGCCTCTCTAACAATAAAATAATACTTGATAAAGCCAAGGAGGCATCAAAACTGAGTGCAGAACGGCTCAACTGGGGTAGGTCGTTTCTCATCATCGATTATTGCACACACACAAAGCTGACTAGTACAAGTGCATATGAAGTTTTTGAACCTATTCGAGTCTCGAGACTGCATTCGACACCCATCAGGCGGCTGACGTAAGCGTCAAATTCTTTCCTTCAGACCACCATGGCCTCGGGCCAGGAGCATGATGCGAAATTTGCAGCGATTCTAGAAAGATCATATCGCCAGACGGCCGAATTCGAACAACCCATTGTCAAGCCGAGCTGGACTTTTCCGCTCCCCTTTGTTGCCTTTGGAACCTCGGAAGAGTCATCTCGCGGAGAAACCTGCTGGGGTCCTCCTCCACGTACAGTATGTGCCTTGACGTTTCCACTACAAGTTCTCTGATTGAAACTTTTTTGTTTTAAGCTGGCAGAACTCCGAATGTACGCACTTTCTTGGGCGATTCGAAGCAAACCCGACTGGCGTCGAAAGGCCAAGGACGCGACGATAATGGAGAAATGGCGTGAAGAAGCGACGGAGCAACAAATAACTCTTCCTAAATACGAAAAATTGACGAAAAATATGGTGAAACCCGGTCTGTTCTCGTCGTTTGGGGCTTGAACAAATTTCAAGATCAACTTCACCTTGACGGAGTTGGCTGCGTACTCTGAGCTAGCAAATAATCCACTCGGGCTCGAGGTATGTCTTTGTCTTCTTTCTGGGTATCCTTTAATCCCACTAGGCTGGTCCGTTTGACGCAATATGGTATTCTGACAAGCTCATCACCGATGACCTTGCTCAACTGTTGCGAACTGAAGTTGCCAAACTCGAAGATATTCCTGACAGTGAAAAAGACTGGCATCCGGGGTCCCACGACCAAGTTCTTGATCTTGTTCACCCCTCTCTCTATCCCATCATGTACGGCCGAACCATTGCTTCAACAACAAACACGACAGTGGCCGTTCCTTACGAAAAATCGTGGAAAATATGGCTCTCGGACGACATTAATGCGCACTGCTTGTCGGAAAAGTACTCTTGGCTCCCATCCGACTTTGCCATTTCGTCAAATAAGCCTGATGGCGTTGCTGAAGCCCGTCTTGTTTCTCCGTACATCAACAACCTGCACCCGACAACCCATCAACAGCTTTACTGCGTAATTGAGCAGGCCATCGGGGCATTCGTTCCCCTTTTCGAGCGGGTATTGAGTCAAATAAACGGCTCCGAACAAGACTTGCTGCGCGAATGGCAAAAAGACGAGGTCCCTGGTGGTTCGGGCCGTATCAAGGTGAAATATGGCTTTGGGACTTTCATCGGGTTTGACCGCAAGTACGTTGGACTGCGGGTGCCGTGCATTTGGGCCAGCGGAATGCGTGACCGCGGAGAATTTGAGACCAACGACCAATATCTTGATGCTATAGAGATACTTCCCGAGGCACATGAGGAAGATAACGGCGCGTTGAAGAGGACTTTTGTTCCTTACTCGCTGCGGGGCAAGACTATTCAGTGCATTGTCAAACTTGCAAACATCCATTTGACGCCAGAGAACAAGGAGTATGCGGGTGGTAGCTGGCATGTCGAAGGCCAGACATTTTTTTATTCCGTCGTACATATATTTGCTAACGGCATCCAGGCATGCTAAATGAACGCATCGTGGCTTCAGCAATATATGTCAGTCACCTACATGACGGAGTTTCACGAGACTCATTGCCCTGTAGTATTATGACGAGGACAACATCACTGAATCAAGACTGGAATTCCGGGTTACGACTAGTCCTCCTGTTTATCACGAGCAAGACGACGAATTATGTTCAAAAGTTCTGTATGGTATGGAGCGGTCAGTTGGATGTTCTTTGACTCGCTGTCTCTTGCGCTCAACCATTAACAGGGAGACACATTGTCTTCAAAGTTTGGGTTCAATCGTGCGTCTGCTTTCTCATTACTCCGCAAATTAGTCATTGGTCTTGATGTAGGAGACGAAATCTGGGCGTGTGTTAGCATGGCCCAACATCTACCAACACAAGGTTGCACCGTTCAGTCTCAAAGACCCTACCCGCCCTGGTCATCGAAAAATTCTTGCAGTATTTCTTGTCGATCCTTCCATCAAACCGGTCCCATCGGCCACAACCGTGCCTCCCCAACAAAGCGAATGGGCGCTGCGCGCGCTGTTGGAAGCACAACAAGATCCGCGCTCTTTAGTGTCGCGCCTGCCGCTTGAGCTCATCCAAGCAATTTCCGCTGAACTAGAGCAGGTTGAGGGAGGACGGTATTTGGGCCGTCGTGAGGCGCATGAGGTAAGAACCAGACTCATGGCCGAGCGGAAGGTGTTCCTAAAAGCAAGGGAGGGCACAGTCGCGTTGAGTTTTAACATGTGTGAGCACTAAAGTAACTTGTAGCACCTTGATCATCTTGTAAGTACCACTTCTTGTTGTAAATGCCTTGCGCGCGAACTTTTCGGAATGCAAACCTATTGCCTATCCGCGGTCGCTGATCATGACGACATAGAAATTGCCATCCAAGAAGACCAACTTCAGCTTTTTTAACACTCGAAAAACTTGAATGGCTGGCGTTCGTATTCGACTAGACTTCAACAAGACTCGGACGAGTACTCTACTACTACTCACGGTCTATGCCGGTAAGAAGCCGCGTAACTTGATGTGGGTCACACATGTCGACCTCTCGATTTGTCCAAGACCCCATCTATCTCTCGTCCCTCTATGAGCTATGCCGAAGCAACTTGTCTCCCCCAGAAAGTCTCTCCGACGATCTTGAAGCAATCACCACTGAAATGAGGACATACGACGATGAGATAACACAATGCCAGAGACGGCTGGTCGACCTCGGAGCCGGCGAGATGAGGAGGCTGGAGAGTCGAATTAAACAGCTTAATGCTCTTCGTTATTGGTTGGAGCCGATCCATGACGCTGCAAAGAGTCTATACTCCCCCATCCACCAATTGCCTACGGAGATTCTGGTCAACATCTTCCGTTGCGTTTGGACAACCTTTGCCGACGTTCCAGTTACCCTCGAGCGCAACCTGATACCATGTGTCGAGCCACGGTTCAAAGCCTGCTCTCCTATGCTCCTGCGACTTGCATTCGCCCCGCTGCTTACTCTCTCGCAAGTCTGCTTTCGATGGCACCACGTTGTCATGGATACTGCCGAGTTGTGGACAGAATTCTCCATCGTCTGCTCAGAATGGGGTGCAAAGGATCCCCGAGGAAGCCAACAGGCCCTCGAATTGCTCAAACTCGGGCTCGAACGGTCGCAAGAATCGTTACTCCATGTCAAGATTGTGCATTATGTGTCGCCCACCCTGGCGGAGGAGGCTGCTCAGGCACTTTCCATGCTCGGTGCCACGTGTCATCGCTGGAGGACTGCCTCTCTCACCTGTCCCGGACCAACTATGCTTGCTTTCGGCTTTCACAAACAAATGGCTAGCCTCAAAAGTCTCGAAATCAAAGACCGCCGTCACGGCAAAGACCGGTGGACAATCGACACTTTTTCTGTTTTTCGAGATGCTCAAAAGTTGAGGGCGGTAGCTTTTTCCGGAGAGACGTCCTTGCAACAGCTCCCGCTGGAGCAACTCGAACACGTCCTATATAAAAATGTTGTTCCAAGCACGCTTCATCTTGCTTTGGATTGTCTGCCCAGACTTTCGGGTGCGGCCTATATTTCCCTCGCAGCAGATTTCGATCGCCACGCAAACATAAACTTCCATTCCTCATCCGAGATCACAAAGCTTTGGGCCTCCGTTGATACTCATTGCTTCGAGTCCGACGAACTATATGCTTGTGTGAAGCTTCTCAATGTATTGCTCTCCTCTATCACCTTGCGGTCTCTCCGCGAGTTAGTGCTCAAGTGCACTGGCTATCCCACTGCTGTTGTACCATGGCCTGATGCCACCATTCGCGCGCTAGCTGGACGATCGCATTTCAACGCACATCTCCATACTCTTGACGTTCGCCATATGTTCCTCAGTGAGCTGGAGCTGCTTTCCGCACTAACCGAACTTCCTCGCCTGCAAACGCTCGCATTCTCTGATCAGCTTGCCCTGAGGGACTCCGAGCCTACCACGACAATTCTCACCAATGAGCTCATGAGCCGACTCACGGAAACAGTCTTTCCCAAAGAACTTCCCACAGACACACAGACCTCAAATCGGGTCACACATATCCTTGTCCCAGACCTCCATACGTTCAGCTGCGCTACTCAATTGTCATTCGACCACCAGAAGTTTTTCGAGTTCGTGGAATCTCGGAGTGGGCGGGAGCGAGTGGAGTGTTTCGAAGTGCAGCTTTCATGGTGGCCGAAGCAGGATGGCTCACAGCCGTGTCTGGAGCCCCAAGTTGAATTGAAGCTATGGCAACTCCACAAGCAGCACAGATCGAACTTGAAGTTGCGCATTGAAAGAGACCCAGGCTCGTTTCGGAACAGATATGGTCAGTGGGAGCCTGTGGGCTCAATGCATATATAGTGCTGAAGCAAAGGATGAAGATGTCAAATTAGTAATGTACACGTGTCTTAAGGAACTTGAATGCATATGGTGGTGGGCTGCGTCTCATGCAATTTCCGAGTTGGTCTCTGGGGCAAGTCTGTCCATCCGTACCCACAAGCCACCCTAGCGAAAAATAAGTCAGGCTGATATAAGTCGAATAGCCACAGGGCGGAAGCGCACCTTGGAATACATCGTCAGGTGCAGACCAAGCTGGATTTTCTCGTTCGCTTGCGTGCCCGGGCGCATTTTCCAGCTCTCTGGCGGCTTGGATTCCTCGGGTTGAGCGTCCGGTGCAAGACTGATGTTGGTGAAGCTCTGCAGAAGGCGGACGAGGAAGAACGACGCTTCGTGGTAGGCAAACTGGTTGATATGGTCAACAACCAATAATACCGGTCTCGATGGAGCCTCACCTGTTGACCAAGGCATATTCGAGGACCTGTCGGCTTACTGTCAGTATATTGGAGATGGGTGTTATCGGGACATACCGCCATTGAACGGAAGGAAAATGAATGGGTTTGGCGTCAAGTATTTCCTCACTCGTTCGTCCAAGAACCGATCAGGGTCAAATTGAAGCGCTAATCAAACGGTCAAGAACAATCCGAGACTAGATTATCTGGGAACACACCATCTGGTCCCCAGAGGTCGGTGCGGCGGTGCATCACAAAAACACTATAGCGGACTCTGTGGGCGAGTGAATCTTGATTGATCGTGCGTTGGCAATGCTTACCTAGTTTTTGCTGGCACAAAGAGTGTCTTTTCCCCAGGTCGTGTAGCATTGAACACCGTCGCTTGCTTCGATGCGCTGTGAGTGGCTCATAAGAAATTCCGTTCTAAATCTAGAAGGTGGGACAAACCGCGAATCAAACGGACTGTTAGAAGTCGTTATGAACCCTGCAATTTGGGAGAGTAGACAACGTACACCGGGGGATATAGGCGTAAAGTCTCGTTCAAGAATGCCCGCAAATATTTCATGTGGCGGAAATCTTCGTATGTCGGCATTCGGGAGCTTCCGATGACCTCAGTGATCTCGGCTCGGAGTTTGGCGAGAATCTCCGGGTGTTCGGCAAGCATATAGATGGCAAACGTTAGCGTTGCGGCCGTCTGTTCGAGCTTCAGTGTTGGTCCAATGTGATCGAATGCTCCGCTTACCGTGTCTCTGCCGGCGATTAAAATGTTGAAAATCGAGTCACGAATGATCTCTTTATCTATAAAAGCTGTGAGGAATCAAACTGACTAACGCAATGAAAGACGCACTGTCCGTTGCTTCAACCAAATGGCTCAAAAATGTTTCCTCCTCCCCACTCTCTTCAACTGTCTTTCCATTTGCGGCCGTCTCTTTCCTCCGTCGCTTCTTTTCTAATGCCTCGTTCAAAATAGGCTCAATGAACTCGTCAACGACCTTCCGATGAGGCTTGATGCGGTCCTTCCAGAATTCAAACAACGGCCATCGCTTTTGCAGCGCCGCACGCTCCAGTGTCATCAGCTGGCTCTGTACGAAAGAGCGGACGTAAGTCGTGGAAGGGTGGTTAACAAAAGCTCCCGAGTCGGCAAGTGGGGACGAGAACGGGTACGGTAAGCCAGCGGACATGGAGTCGATGGATTTGCCGAATAGGTAGGAGGTGGCGGAGTCGAGGGTAAATCGGGAGACGAGATCCTGAAAGTCGACTGCATAGCCGTTGGCCAAACGGGTCTTGAGGAGTTCAAGCGCAGCGAGGGAGTGGTGGTTAAAAATGTCGAAATCGCTGATTCGTTCTTGTGAGGAGCGTGTTAGAACACGACAAAATGGGGGACATGCGCTACTCACCTCGACTGAAAAAAGGGCGAGTAATGCTCCGATGGAATTTCCACAGCTCGTCTTGTGGGTGTCAGACTCCAGACATGAGGCCAAGCCGGTAACATACCATCGGTATTGAAAATACCTGGTGGAGTTTCAGCACCGGCATTAGTTGGTCCATAATCGCGTACCATAGCCAAGAAGCGACTGGCTCATCTGCGCTTCCTGCGGTCCCTTCCAAAAGTTGTCGAAATCTGTGGCCAAAATAGCTTTGACATGACCCGGCTCAGTGGTAGTTATCTGCCGCAAACTAAGCCACTTGAAGACCCAGAATCTATTGCCCTCAACGTACCACTCGATCGAAGAAGATTTTGGTCATGAATGTATGACCATATTCTTCACGCCAACCCTCTATGAAATCGCCTTCCGATACGTGGCCTTAGTTAAGAATCGGGCGGCTCGGGCGACATACCAGGATACCCTGACCTAAAGCTTTCCCTCAGCTTCGCCAACGTGCCCAGTCCGAATGGACGAGAGTCGCGGACGACCGGAATCAGCTCTGCCCCACGAGAGCTTGCATGCCGGGCTTCATGAAATTGCTGATACCAATCGGAGACGAATAGGCTGAGCGGGTTGGCGAGGAGGGAGAGGAGAATGCGAGCCCCGAGAGGTAAGTCGACACGCAAAAGACTGGCAAATGCGAGAGCGCAAGGCAAAAGCGCAACCGGTAATGCTCTTGCGAGATACTTGATGCCAGGGGGCACTTCCATCGACGGCCACCGGCAAGTCGGCTTTGAGCAGCATGGAAGCTGAGCGAGGTATATATACCTGAGCGAGTCTTCCGCGCGACGACGACGTGTGATATACAGGTGGGAGCCCGTGCAGTTACGGTTAGACCAATGACGATCAGCAAGATGGTCAACTAGTCGGCCCGAAACCTGACAATCAACACATGATCAAGAAGGGACAAAAATTCAAACGGCGAAAGGTTCACAAGTCATTGCGCGGGCAGCCCAGCCATATTCTCGAACCATGTAACCACCGCAGCGACTTTTCGCACACAAGCGTCACTCGCGCCCAATCGCAGATCTGGCCGAAGTCGGTGGTCTTCATGCAAATAGGGCATGGTCCGATAACAAATCTCAAGCTTTGGTTTATGCCATGGAGAGGCTGTCAGCGTAACAGCAGTGGCGGGCTCGTGGCCAGCCATAACATCTTCGGAAAGCAATGAACGTTCCCCGAGATGAACGGGAAAAAAAACAGGACTGACCAGTCAGCAGAAGAACGTCTCCTCGTTTCGCACCGATGTCAGAACCACACCCACCCCAGTCTTCTGCTACCTCCCTCCATGCCGTCAGCTTGCAGACATTTCCCTCCTCATCACCCAAGATCATCTTCAGCACAAATGACTCCTTGCCTGCATCCTTTCCCTTCTTGAAGCGAAACGTATCTGGTCCGTCAACCTCCAAAACCGCCAATAACATCGACACCTTGACGTTGCTCCCTTTGCCGTTTGCCTTTGCCAGCGCAGACAAAGAAGTGAGTGCATTGAGCGAAAAGTGGAACTCGGGGAAACGCGCGATTGACTCTCCCCCAGAGTTGTCATACGACTGGGATTCTTCCATCTGTGTCTCAAACTGGGATTCCAAGACCGGCGCTATCGACTTGGACACATCCAAAAACGAAGGTATCTGGCCTGGGGCATGAGTTTCGTCTCCGCTCTGGCTTTGAGACCCATAAGGGGCCGTTGGTGGCCATGTTATGAATGTCTCTGCAGTGCTTCAGTCGCGGCACTCAGTACGCTCAACAGAAGAACACGAACCTGATTTGTCCTCTTCACCGTCATCCTCGTCTGCATCATTGAATATAACATTCTGATATACTAGAGAAATTCTCCTGCTGACAGCTTCGAGTGTCGCAGGAGGAAGCTCATCGAGTTGTTGCGCCGTCAGATACATAGAGTGTTGTCGAGTCACTGTCGACTTTGAGGGGTTTACAACAGTAGACGATGCAGTTCGCCATTCATAATCCCCCAACGGTCGGTGGACATCTGACGCAGGTGGTGCTCCCAGAAAGACGATCGTGCTCATGGTTACTGGTAGTCGTGGTTGTAGACACGTGATCACATGCACGTTCGTTAACGCCTCTTGAACGCATCTCAGATGTCCATCATGGCCATGCATAGGCAGTTGAACCAAGGTTTAACGCTTAAAAGTTGAGGCCAACTCAGCGCTGACGAAGTATGCTCACAATTGATGGGAAATCAGATGTCACTACTCTCTCTCTCTCTTCATGCGTTCAAGTTTCAGATAAGTTGGGCAAGCGTGCCTTTGCTTTGAGCGGAGGTACTGGCACAGCTTGACAGGCAGGGTTAGAAGATTCCGGTGCGTCAATGCTGTGACAGGTTAACTGCTCTTCTAAGACGAGTTTAGCTAGGCTCCTCCACTATGAGCCTGCCACACACTCCCCAGGAGGAGTTCACCCTGCAGGATACTAAACCGATTCCTGAAGGCTCAATGGCCGTCAACGACTTCTGCGCTTGGAGTCAGGCGGCTAGCATATGGGTACAAAACGCGGTTGTCACCGATATGGCTTGGTGGGCAGAAAACGACACATTGCTGAAGCACCAGTTCATCATCCTCCGTCTCGCATATAACCCGCTCAACGCCAGTCCCAATGCCATGCCTCTATTCTACGACATCAAAATTGAGCGGCTCGGGAAACACTTTCCGAGTTTTTCGATGCGGGCGTCGGATGTTGTGACCATTCAGCGCACTCGACATCCATGGGACTCCAAATTCCTCCCCGACCACACACTATTCTTTGCGCTTGGATCACATCTGAGCTTCGTGTTCCCAACCACTCGACATTCGGAAGACCAATGTGAGTTATCAATCAGGTCTCCCAATTTACTCGTAGCTGATTTTTTTTTCACAGCATTGCATCCAGCAACTGCTTCTGGTATGCGCGACTTCTTTTCCATGTCGTCTCTCTCCGACACTACTCTTTTCCCCTCCTCGCAACATCTTTTCCGCTCGCAGACTATTTGCTGCCGTTGACCCAAGGCATCTCCGTGAAGCAGCGGCAAGAGATGGTGGAAGAAAAGACGTGGAGCAAGCATGACCCGTCTTCTACCGGGCACGTATTTCGTTTCCTTCACCATGAAGAAAGGCGGAATGGCATTCTTATGTACCTCCGTCTTATCCGCATTATAGCAACAGTAATGGTCTGCGCTATAACGGCCGCCCTGGCCTATGCGTTCTTTCGCTTGGCTCGGATTCCTGCTGCTCACAATAAGCTGGGTACCGTTGTCGCCATGACTGTTCTATGGCCGCTGCTGGCTCTCTGCTTTCTCGTTCCCTTGGTTGTTTTTGCGGCTCGGAACGCTGTCACCATTCTCACGCAATGGCAAATTCGGAGGAAGATGGAGTCTCTTATAAAGGATCTCGGTGCGTTTTAGAGCAGTATACGGGTGATTTCGCTGACCTTCATACTTTTAGGCAGCACAGACTACATACCACCGCTACTCCCAATCAAGCTCAAATACCGACAAATGAAAGGCTTCCCTGCGAGTCGAAAATACCGCGTAGCAGTTTACTTCATTTCCGAGAAAGTAAATCGGCCATCGTTATATCTGATCTGTAACTAACGTAGGTTGGCAGAAGCCATGGTCATCGTTCTCAGCCCTCCGCGCCAAAATCGAGCAACTGGCGGCCGTCGCCAACCTCGACGATTTGACACCAGGTGATGTCTTGCGGGAGGGTCTGTGCTCGCAACTCGTTCATGGCTGGTCTGTTCATCCGCCTTCCGCTACGATTGTTTTGCTTATTCTTCTCCAGTGTCACAAGTGGGAGACTTGTGAACGTCACTCGCTACCTTCGTCTTTTGATCTCAGTTGTGGAGTACTCTCCCGATGGCGCGAATGCTGTCGTCGACGCTGGGATTCTCCTGTTTGTCGGTCCCTTGATGCGGTCTCTCGGACCCGAAGTTAGGGTTTTGACGGATTGCCTTCTGGACAAGCTGGCTGGTTATCCTGAGACGGCCTCGTCAACTGAGTCAAGTCGCCGATGTGCGGCTTTGGTGGGAGGGATTGCGATTCCTGAGATTTGACAGACGGAGCAAGTGGCAAAGAGACTTGATGATGCTTGATCAGTGCGGAAGGATGGACCTAGAGTTGTCGCTGGGCTATCTTGTTGACATTGCCATTACTTATGAGCTCTTGTCGGGTTACATACGAGGCTTCAGATCCTGAAACTTGAACCAGAGCATCTTGGCAATCGTACATGACGCCATCGGCGAAATGTTTTTCGAATTCTTGCGTCTGAGTCAGCCACTTGGACGCCGCGGCGAAGTTTTTGCGGAAGCTTAAGCCGGGTTCCGGTGGTCGCTTGCCTCCTCCCTTCATGGCCGTCGATGCGGCTGACCAAGAGACGCCCGTCTCTGCGCCAGACAGGAAGACGAAACAATCCAAAGAGGACGATGAACAGCACCTCCCGCATAACAACCTCCCCCTTGTCTTCATCGCGCTCATGATGACAGCATTCTTGGTGTGTTTAGGCTATCTTTTTGTGACTCGTATGTCTGCTGATGTCGACCGCTCAAGGCTGCGCTAGACCAGACGATGTAGGCTTCCCTTGTCAGTCAGCGCGTAGTAACAAACGAAAACAAAGCGTTGCGACGGCACTACCGACTATCGTCGCGCAACTGGGCGGCGGAAAATCGTATTCTTGGGTGGGGAGGTGCGTTTTCGCCTCGACGAGGCTCAAACTTCGATGGAATGTCGTTGCAGTGCCTACTTGATTGCTGCAGCAGCATTCAGCCCCGCTTACGGTAAACTGAGTGACTTGTTCTCGAGGTGCGTCCAGGTCGATGCGATTAGTCTCCAGTTAAAAACCATAAACCAGGAAGAAAGTTTTATATCCTTCAATTGTCATATTCCTTGTGCGCAACTGTATCTCCGTTCACCAGCTCAGCTCATATCGATTCAGGTTGGCTCGGCCCTGTGTGGGGCGGCGAAGACGATGACCTGGCTAATAATAGCTCGGGCGGTTCAAGGAATCGGAGGGGGAGGTATGGGAATCATTTGTCATCAGGTCGTCGATGACTCGAATCCTTGCCTAGGTATCCAACAGATGGTACAAATCGTCATCGGAGATATTGTCAGCCTTGAGGAGTATGCGCCCGGACCATAGCCTTCCCATCCCGCCCTTACAATATTAACAGCCGCGGCAAATATGGCTCATTTATCGGCGCCATGTGGGGCATAGCGGGGTAATCTTCCTTCATTTTTCCTTTCCTCACCATTTATCTGAGAAAATAGTGTCATTGGACCACTGGTCGGCGGAGTGCGCGTCCTAAACAAGATACCGCGCCTGTTTAATATTTCTTCCAGGCTCTCACGGACCATGTCTCATGGCGCTGGGCCTTCTGGATCAATCTGTACTCCATCTTATCGCAAATTTCGCGACCTGATACTGATTCACGCCAAGACCAACAGGCGGCGTCGCCGGGCTCTTGCTATTCTTTTTTCTCAATCTCAACCCACACCACGGTCGCTCCTTCCATGAGCATGTACGGCAATTCGACTTTGGCGGGCTATTCTTCTTTGTCGGGGGAGTCGTCTGTTTGCTCCTTGGGTTCAGCCAGAGCGAAGATGGATGTCAGACTTTCGTTCTCCGTCTTCAAATTTCGCTGACGTCTACTACAGGGGACCGCGCACCCACAATTGCGCTGCTTGTTGTGGGCTTTGTGCTAATAATAACGGGTGTGTGGTTCGAGAGCTGGACCAGCAGGTCGCCTATAATACCGCCGCGGTTATTCCAGGTGCGATCTTCCAATGATCGTCCTCTTTCGCGCTGACTCATTTCCTTAGACAAGAACAACGGGGATTATATTCTTCAGCGTTTTCTTCCACTCGTTCTGCTTTTTCTGTGGTATTTTGCCCTGCTCCTCTCCTCCGAGTGAGCCTGAGCCTAATGATCATGCAGCGGCATACTACCTTCCATTATATTTCCAAATTCTAGGTGCATCGGCCACAAAATCTGGTGTTTTGTACGTGACGCTGCCCCTTCGCTCCACACTCTCAGTTTTTGTCATAGAATCATCCCCTTCTCGCTGCTTTCTTCTGTAACTTCCGCGCTGGGCGGATTCGTTGTGAGTTGGATGGGCGACTATCGGTAGGCGCAGACCGCTCCATTGAAACTAATCTGAATAAACCTAGACCCATTATGTGGTTTGGCTACGTGTGTTTCCCAACATTGAACAGAGAATACTCCTGACCTGACCGGTCATTACTTTAGGGCATCATGGCCGTAGGATATGGCCTGATGATAATGCTTGACGAGCGCTCGTCGCTGTTCGTTGCCAATCATCATACCGGCCCGCGCTCATCATTCTTTGCAGTGCGCTGCAAATAGTATACCCCACCATCGCCGGGTTCGGCCTGGGCTTTCTCTTCCTCCCGCCCCTCATCGGGATGCAGGCGGCCATGCCCGTCAAGGACATGGCCACCAGCTCAACGACGTTTGGGCTGTTTCGGTAACTCTTCCTAGCTCGGATCAGCACTTATTCTGATCCGAAATGTAGGATTCTCGGCTCGACGGTCGGAATTTCGATCGGCCAGACGGTCTGGTCGAGCGTAGCGCAAAAGGAGCTGAAGAAAATAGAGGGCCTGAGCGTCGACTTTACCGGCGCAGCCCTGGCGGACAGCGTCAGGGCAATCCAGCATCTACAGGCAGGCAGCAGTGATCGTTTTGATTTCGGCGTCTGATTTGGATGAGCGTAGCCTGAATCTGTACGGCAGCGGGTGCTGCGTGCCTACACCAAGGGCGTCTCCGCGATCTGGATAATGGACACGCCTATCGTGGTGGTTTGTTTCGTCGCGAGTAAGTCGTTCGTAGTCATCCAGGCGTTGTTCTGATGAGTAATGCAGTCTTCTTCCTCAAGAAATACAGCCTCAAGCGCAAGGTGATACGCGCTGGGAAGGATGGGAAGCCGGAAGTCGAGAACGCGGTGGCAGACGTGGTCGCGACGGGTACTGTGACCACCGTTACCGCAGAGGGGAACATCGACGAGAAAGAGGCGGCTGATGAAGCTGATGGAACGACGGTGGAGGCCAACAGTAATGTTTCCCAGACACTCAAGTCAACCGAAAAACAGTAGTACGCATGTATAATAATTTTCTTGAAAAAGCTGAACGGACTCGGTCCGATTTTACCCGCCCCAGATCACGTCATCACGATTTCACAACCTGTTCCCGACTT
Source organism: Mycena indigotica (assembly GCF_014461135.1). Lineage (NCBI taxonomy): Eukaryota > Fungi > Basidiomycota > Agaricomycetes > Agaricales > Mycenaceae > Mycena > Mycena indigotica. The sequence goes on from NW_023503005.1 coordinate 739,612, forward strand.
CCATCTGAGATCTCTCTCTCGGTAGTTGGCCGCTCACCCCCAATCCAACCGCTGCCGACCCTGTATCTAATAATGGCACAGAGATTCTCTCTGACTGCACATGGCGGCCGACGAAACCCAAGACACGAAACGCGAAGCTAGTTCTCCCTCTGCTGAAAAGCATGAAGAAGAGCCGTTCAGCATCTACACCGGGCGCGAGAAATGGCTCATAGTGTCCTTGGTGGCATCTGGCACGCTATTCAGGCCCGTCTTTGTCCTGCCCTCCCGTATATCCCACACTAATGAGAGCATTCCAGCCCTCTTTCAGCCAATCTATACTTCCCCGCCATCCTGACCATTGCTGTTGCGTTCCACAAGTCTACGGAGCTCATAAACTCGACCGTAAGAGCGGCCTACGCTCCGACCTGGACCATCATCTGACGATTTTGCAGGTTACGCTGAACATGGTCTTTCAAGGCATCTGTGAGTTGCATCTCAGGCTGTTCACGAGCGCATTGCAACGACTCACGACTACTCAGCACCCATGTTTTGGGGCCCACTCGCTGACACATATGGGCGTCGTCTCATGTTCATAAGCTGCCTCGTGGTCCTCGCACTCTCTTGTGTCGGCCTGGCGATGACACCGACTTCCGACTATTGGGTGCTCCTCTTCTTGCGGTGTTTCCAGGCCGCAGGGTCCGCCAGCACCGTGGCAATCGGTGCTGGCGTCATAACGGACATCTCTACGAGAGCAGAGCGCGGTGGTTTCTATGGTGTTTACTCCCTTGGACCTTTGGTGAGTTTAACCTGAGTTTCGTGTATCTTTTCAGTCGAGCCGCGTCCAGATGGGACCAGCAGTTTGGCCGGTGATTGGAGGCGCTCTTTCGGATAAACTCGGATGGAGGTCCGTTTTGTGTGCTTTTGACCTGCTTTTTTGTTGACTGAGTATCTCCGGAGGGCTATATTCTGGTTTTTGTGCATTGCAGCAGGCGTCTGTGCCATGGTTCTAGCCCTGTATGACATCACCTTTCGACCCAACTTGAACTTCAAGTCTGAACAAACACGCAGATTCCTTCCCGAGACTTTAATGGCCGTTGTGGGCAACGGAAGCGTCCCCGGTAATCGCCTACTGCACACCCCAATTATTGGCCTGGGCCGTCGAAACCCGGCTTCTCACGCACTGGCAGCTCACACGCAACCGGGGCCGCGAGGGTACCAAAACCCACTCCCTCTCTTTCTCGAGCCCGATATTGACCTAATCCTTTTCGTCACCGCTGTCGTGTATGCTGTTTTCCATGCCGTGCTTGCAAGCATTTCGAGTGTCTTCCACGAAACCTCCCCGCTCCGCAACCAGACCAAACTCGGACTGTGCTTCCTCGGTATGTCCGTTTCCTCCCTCGCTTCAAGTTCTGGGGCTTATGCGTTGTGGAGCCCTTGGATTGGGCATGGCCGCTGGCTCGGGGATTGCGGGGGAGGCTGCTTGACCGGGATTATCGGCGTGTGCGGCGACAGACGTCGATTCGAGGGTGGATGCGGACTTGCCGATAGAGAAGGTCAACACTTCGTCCTGTCAACAACCGGTCCTCATTATGCCTCAGGCCCGACTCCGTCTACTCGAGTCGGAGGGCGGAATCGAAGCTGAGGAGATAGGGATAGGGATTGCGATTGAGAGAATGTACTTATCCGACTCGAGGCAAAAATTTCATTAAAGCACGCCACAGCAACTCCATCGCCTTATGCAACGCAGGTCTTGCTCAGTTCACTTCAGGTCGTTGTGACAAAATAATGAGTTTTTGCAACGTCTACCATACTAAGTAATAACTAGCCGCCAAGAGCCAACCTCCCACCCACCGCCCATGCCCATGCCCGCCCGTCTTACGCTCTCCGACTCGGGTACCGCGTCAACTCGACAGCCGCCGCCGGGGGGCGCGCATGACGTCTTGCAAAAGGGACAGAGCACCAGGCGTCCAACCAACTGTGGGCGAGAACTCGACCGGGCGTCGTCCCCCGGCCGCGCCGGAATTGGTCCGGCTTACGTACGGTCTTGCCCGAGATCTTTCTTGCGGATAAGACGCGCTTGAGGGCAGCGCCGAGCGGGGGGAAGGTCGCGAGCGGCGAGCGAAAGCGGTGTGGTGGATCTGTGAGTAGGTCAGCCAGCATCCCATAACTCATGATAGAGAGAGAAGAGAGAGAGAGAAAAAGAATAGTAGGCGGTTACCCTCCCACGTCCGTTGTTTTTTTTGTTGTTTTTTGGTAGCCTTTTTTCGTTGTGTTCTGATTTGGGAAAAGAGCCCCCCGCCCGCACGTAGCATTGGAATCTCACACGGTCGCTGCGCACAGTGCCGATCCGATCCCGCCGCGGTCCGCGCTAAGGCAGTCGGGCCTTGTCGATTCGGGACCCCGGGCCGGACCGCTTTCACACGCGGCTGGAGTTTAAAGGCACGTTGAAGACCGAAAAACCGCCTTCCGCGGGTTTGACGCGCGGATGAGGCGGCCGGTCTTCGTGTTTACTCCAGAGCCATGGTGCGCGCTACTGACGGCCGGTCACGGGTTGGTGGGTCTTGCTGCACACGTGTTGATGGTGTGGGCGTGGGAGGGTGGTTCGTGTGTGGGGGGAGAAATGGGTAGATAGCTGGCCGCCTACTCACAGTAGAGGGAGCAACACAGCCTATGAGTGGGCGTCAGTGTCGGCGGAGTTGATGGCCAGAGGACATACCAGACATACCAGACGAGGGCAGCACGCGCCCATCAAACTTGAAGCATCTACAAACTAGTGAGGTCGTGATCGACGTCGACGGCGAGCAAAAGGACATACGATGAGGCAGGCCGCAAGACGAGCCAGGCTCAAGTCGAAGGCAAGAGTGGAAAGGTCTGTGAGTAGGTCAGCCAGCATCCATTGACTCGTGATAGAGAGAAGATAGAAATAGAATTAGTAGGTGTTACCCTCCCACGTCCGTTGTTCGTTTTTTGTTGCTTTTTTGCTTTGGGAAAAAAGCCCCCGCCCGCACGTAGCATTGGAATCTCACACGGTCGCTGCACACAGCGCCGATCCGATCCCGCCGCGGTCCGCGCTAAGGCAGTCGGGCCTTGTCGATTCGGGTGCCCGGGCCGGACCGTTTTCGCGACGCGGCTGGAGTTTAAAGACACCTTGAAGACCAAGAACCGCCTTCCGTGGGGCGGATAAGGCGGCCGGTCCTCGTGTTTACTCCAAGCCATGGTGCGCGCTACTGACGGCCGGCCGCGGGTTGGCGGGACGTGTTGATGGTGTGGACGTGGGGAGGGGAGTTTGTGGGTACGTGTGTGTGGTTGTGAAGAAATGGGTGGATAGCTGGCCGCCTACTCACAGTATAGAGGGAGCAACACAGCCTGTGAGTGGGCGTCAGTGTCGGCGGGGGTCCATAGCTAGAGGACACGCACCATACGCATGCTCCAAGGCAGTGGTCGATGAGAGCCTAAGGCGATCGGCGAAGGCAAGAGCGCTGAAGCGAAGAAGGCAGTGATCAAAACATCTACAAGCTGGTTAGGTCGTGATCAACGTCGACAACGACAACAAGACATACGATGAGAGCGACAACGACAGAGGTCGTGGTCAGGCCAAAAGACGAGCCAGGCTCAAGTCAGAGGCCAGAGCAGCAGCATGACTCCAGTCGGAGCAGCGAGGTAGAGCCAGGAGATGAGGGGCGAAGGCAAGAGTGCTGGAGCGAAGAGTCGCCCCGGGCCAGCTTATATAGACCACACAAGCGCCCGCCGTCCCGATATGGCAACATGCGCAAACAAACAGACGAACCGAGGAGAACAAGGGCAGCTGCTCATGTGGCCTGTTGCCTGCACTTCTGTGTGTACGGGCGCTGATGGGCCGTGTTGAAGGTGCCCTAAATCGAGCGCGAAGCGTGTCACTCGCCTCCACAGATTCATCGATAAGCGGCTTGTTTGAGGAATAACCTTCCCCCAGACGGCGTCTAGCTGTCCGTCGCCACAAATGGGGGTCCATTAATCTCGAGCCGTCGACTAGGAAAGGCCAAGGGCGGAAAAGCGGACGAGGAAGTTCGATGGCAAAATTCAAGGCCCGCCAATGAACTCGTCATCATGCCCCAGATCCGCTTCTGCGATACTCTATGGATTTTTGGACGGTGCTCCTATACTGCTCGATGGCCACTATTAGCATTACACCGTGACCCAAACAAAAGAGAGAACACACCAATACGGATTACGGAGAGAATGGATAACTCATAAGGAAAGCACAAGGGCGGAAAAGCGGACGAGGAAGACCGATGGCAAAATTCAAGGCCCGCCTTGGGGTGCCAATAAACGCGTCATCATGCCCCAGATCGGCTTCTCTGAGGTACGAAAACTGGGCTTAAATTTTTGGACGGCGCTCCTATACTTACTGCTCGAGCATTAGCATTGTACCCAGGGTACAAAAGAGAGAGCGCACCAATACGCCGGCGGATCACTGAGAGAATGCACAACTGCGACGAGTCGGTCGACTCATAAGGAAAGGAAGGAGCAAGTTCGATACTTGTAAATTCGAGGCCCGCTTTGGGGTGAACGCGTCATCATATGTACCCCAGATCAGCTTCTCTGAGGTACGAAAACTGAGCTTAAACTTTTGGACGGCGCTCCTATACTTACTGCTCGAGCATTAGCATCGTACCCAGGGTACAAAAGAGAGAACGCACCAACTAAGAGGATGCACAACGGCGACGAGTCGGTCGACTAAGGAATGGCCAAGGGTGGAAAAGCGGACGAGGAAGTGCGATGGCAAAATTCAAGGCCCGCTGTGGGGTGTCAATAAACGCGTCATGACGCCCCAGATCGGCTTCTCTGAGCGAAAACTGAGCTTGAATCAACTTTTGAACGGCGCTCCTCAGGCTATATTGCTCTATGGCCAGTATTAGCATTACACCGTGACCCAAACAAAAAAAAAAGAGAACGCACCAATACGAATTACTATTGTGTCTTGATGTTGGGTATGACTGCGTTAATCTAAATAAATAATCATGACACGTCCACCAGCTTTCCCTCGCTCGTCCCTCCATTTGGCTGAGCCTCAGCTTCAGCTTCAGCCTCAGTCTCCGTGTCGTCCTCCTCATCAGGCATCTCCCCGTTCTCGTCGACCGAGTCCGAAAGGCTCGCCAGCGACGCACGGTACATATTCCCGCCATAAGCAGTGGCCAACGTCGACACCGAGCCTTCCGCCGGCGGGTGCGCATCAGGCGGGGAAAGCAAGCCCTCAGTATTTGGCTGGATGATGTTCGCTGTGGGCGGGAACCACGCGTTCAGACACCGGGCCTGCTTCAGACAGAGTATGTCCTGCCGGATGATGTCGCGGCAGAACATGTCGAGGTCGAGGTCGTTGTCGTCGTACCCAAACGGCTGCTCGATCTCTTCACCAGCAGCAACAAATCCGAGGTAGACAAAACTGCCGACCATGACCTGGGAGAAATTGAGCTCAACATTTGGGTTTGAGGAAGAGAACTGACGGCGGGAACAGTGTGCCATTGGAACATGCCAACGAGCTGGAAAGGCAGGAGGAAGAGGTAGATCCAAACGACGTGTCGGATGTGGACAGAGTAGACACTAAAAGTTGTTAGGGTCGTAAAATTGGTGCTTGAAACGCATACAAAGGCAGTGGGGTGGTCAAAATATGCTCCAGTGCTGAACGCAATGAGCATTTGCCAAAAATCACTGTGATTTCACTCACTTGTCAAGCTCACTTCAAACGCCTGTATTCCGCCCAAAATACTCCCCAGACTCGCGCCAGGGACGGTCCCGCGCTCCTCCAGCACACTGATCCATTCGGACAGACATCTCAGCACTTCCTCTGGCAAATTCTCCCCCTTCTGGAACTCTTCCAACTCTGCAAGCCCATGGGGGTGAATCGGCCCACTCCAAGTACGCATCCGACTGGAGCGGTCGCGCTGGCGGTGACCGTCCATGTCCGCCTTGTTTTCCTTCCAGAACCCACGGAACCAGCCAGTGACGGCGGAAATAACACCCGCGAACGGCACAATATCAGGGTTGACGCGCCGCATAACGCTGTCTTGGTGGGCGATGCGGTGGTCTTGCGCGGGGAGGAGTGGTTGGTGGATGGAGACTTGAGAAGGATTGGGAGGCCGCTTTGTGAGCTTGTTTGGCTTGGAGGGCTGTGCAGTCGATGCCGAAATCGCAGAACTTGAGGCTGATTCAGCAGCAGGCGGGGGTGTCGGGATGGAGAGGGGCGGAGGGGCAGCTGGCGGAGGTGTGGGTGGAACAGCTGATGCTATTGTTGGACGGGGAACATTTGGGTCGGTAAACTAACGAGACGTTAGAGAGAGATCACAGCGGGAAAGGAATATGGACGGACATCATGCAGTGGTCTGACGAGGTTGTACAAATCGTCGTAGTAGATTCCTAACTCTCCGCGAAGATGATGTTTCAGAGAAACGGCGTAACTGGGGACTGCAGTCAGTCTAGCCAAATGGAGAGTAGGACCACATACGCCTCGATGAGATCTAACGCCATGCGTTTCTCAGCCATGACTTTTGCATACTCGTGGGCGCTGCGTTCACCCGGCCCAGGGGTCAAACGAGGCGGGATATGGTACCAAATCAGCCGCCCCATCGTGCGTGAGTTGCGAATCACGTCTGACCACGCTGAGCGCCCCATCCAATAGCGATCATAGCCACTGCTTGCGCGGTAGGAGATGACGAAACCAATGACCACCCCGAGGACAGTTAGCATTGCGTTCTGACGAGTGTTAGCCAGAGTAGTGCGACAAATAATGCACCACGCACCGGAATCTCAATGGTCTCCCCCGTGGCATACCATGTGTAGACTATCGTGGCCGCGAATGCGGTGTGTAGAAGAACTGCAGGCCAGATTTTCCATATCTAATTCAGTTTGAGAAGAGAGAAAGAAGAGCACGGCAAAAACGACGTACTACACTCCCCCTCCCAAATGTCCACTTGAGAAAAGTATATGTGGGGAGTCGCGGGGCGAACGGTGTCGGCGCTGGACCGGCAGCTGGGAGTAACGAGTGGTTTCCTGTGAAAGAGCGCTTGCCAAGCTTTCTCCGTGTGCTCATAGTGGCAAGACTGGGCACAATGTAAGACACGGAGTGTGGATATCCAGAGCCTTTTCCGCGTCAGAACACACTGGAGCGCGTCGATTTGAGTTGGCTTGTCGATGGAGGGGCGCTGGAAGGAATGTGGGCGGTGATGCGGCAAAAACGTCACGATCAGGTGACGAGAGGAAGAACTCCAAAAAATCGCCACCCCGCGAAACGATTTGCACTACTTTTATCGTCGAGCAATACCATGTCATAGCCTAACCGAAAGTTTTAATTAGGTACAAATCCAACTAGTCCCCATCCCAGCCCAAACGCGCACATGCGAGTCAAAGGAGCACAGTTTTTGAGGAAGTCGCACATCTTCTGTGGCACCAGTTCCGATATTCCCGTGTTCGTTCCAGCCCCACCCCCACACTTCAAACTGGCCGTCTTTTCCCCGCAGAACGGCAAGCACGTGCTCGCTTCCACACGCGATTTGGACCAGCCCGTGGCCAGGTAGCTGGACACGAGTGTGTCCCTCAAGTTCACGCCCGAGTTGGCCGTGAATGCTGTTGCCGGTGGAATGGATGTACCCATCGCTCGTTACCACATAGCTTCCGTTCCAGGTACAATGTACTCCTCCCGCGTTACGAATGGCGCTTAGACAGTTAAGTTGATGCTTTCGATTCGATCCCCAGCCAGTAACTTCGCCAGATTGGTGCAGAAAAACCGTGTGATGGTGGCCAGCAGCGATAGATACGACCCCTGTTCCAACTGGGATATTCGTAGGTAGATTGACGCATGGTTTTTCGACTGTGTTGCCGAGTTGGCCATGCCTCGACGCACCCCAACCGATGACCTCACCGCTTTCCAGCAAGACGAGAACATGGCGCTGGCCAGCCACGATGGAGCGTACGACCAAAGCATCCATCTGGACGACATGAAAGTCTTTCGGAGGCACCTTTCCTTGCACCCCGATGCCAAGGTCTCCAAAGTCGTTAGAGCCCATTGAGATGACGATATCTGGCTTGTCTCGGGCCGAAATAACAACGTAGCTTGTCTCCCATGCCGCTGCTATCAAGCGTGGAGTGTACCCCGCTGGTATATCGAACTCGAGTCGAGTAAGGACCGTAGTTGCTGCATATGCAAGCCCGAGCTGGCCCGCTTTCCCGTCTCCGCAGCCCCACAGCTCGTTTTCTTGACTTTCTGCCACTTGGGCGAGCGCAAGAGTGTGGTTAGCGCCGAATGCAAGGTCGAGTAATCGATAACCGGAAGGGATGTGATCTGGCTCTTCTGTGTTGAAGGAACAAGGTGAAAAGTGATGAGAGTCATCGGTAGTGCCGTTGGATAATTGTCCCTGGGCATTGGAGCCCGCAGAAAGAAGCAGCATTGTTGAGGAACATGAAGGTTGGGGACAAGTGTTGCGATCAACTCCCGGTCTTTTCCCCGCCACCACCATATGCGGAGGCGAGATGGTCGGCGCTTGGACTTCCTGTCTTCGGCTTCCCATCTAATCCCTCCACGGTTTCTACGACTCCTTTGGCCCGTTTACAATCTCCTCATCCGCACGGCATTCATTTCCCTTCCCGCCTACCTTCTATGGCGCATGTACGGCTACTCTTGGGGGTACTGGCTGCGAGAGTACGAAGCAGACATCTTCTGGCCGGCGTTTCCCATTCCTAGGATCCGCCTCGTGCTGCTCATGTTTGTGGTCCCAAGTTGGGGTGCAGCCATGGTGCTTGGCGTGTTGTTGTGGGCGGCATTGCAACGCTTCACTCAGAGGAAACGCCAATACGACTCGTTAATACCTTTAGAGCGTCGGGAAAGGCCGCGCAAATCAACGCAGACCACGTTCCTCTCCCCATTGTCGAAAAAATTCCTCATGCTCTATGTGGGCCTTGCGCTCAGCGGAGCCTTCCTCTACTTGACCCACGAATACTCCTCGGACTATCGGTATAGGTCGGTGGTGGAGGCAGCGAACCGCGTGAAGAGGCCAAAGGGTTACGGCGACGGCAGTGAGTTCCGCGTGCTTTTCTGTGCCCCACTTACGGACTTGAAGCCAAGGTGTTTATCGCAGCCATGTTCAACAACAACATCGCCATTATGCCTTACTGGATTCGGGAGTTTACAAAAGTTATCCATTATCTGGGTACTGTGAGTACTGGTCGTGGTAGCTGTGGAGATGCTCATGAATATAGGACAATGTGTTCGTTTCCATTGTCGAATCCAACAGCTGGGATGGGACAGCAGAAATCCTAGACGAGTGGAAGGGAACCCTTGATGAACTTGGTGTCAAGCACTTGATTCGCACTCGGGACAAAACGATAGAGCGACCAGCCGACATGTCGACTGCAAATCCACGAATAGAGTTTCTTGCAGCAACGCGCAATCTTGCCTTGGCCCCGCTTGTCGAGACCGGAGGCTATGATCTCGTTTTGTTCAGCAACGACGTTTTTGTCGAGGCCGACGCGGTTGTGGAGTTGCTGAAGACAAACCACGGCAAATGGGACATGGTCTGTGGAATTGACCTACATCGTTGGGGGTGAGTTTTCTTATGCCCTTTGGATGCTATTCACCAATTTCTAGGATGTATGACGCTTGGGTTTTGCGGGACCGCGTGGGCAACTTGGTTTCTTCTCTATGGCCATATTTCCTCGACAAGGAGGATCAGCAGGCCGTGATCAAGGACGAGCCAGCTCCGGTCTTTGCTTGCTGGAACGGGATTGTCGCGTTTACTCCGGAACCTTTCCTTCCCATTTCCTTACGGACCCCGGGTCGGCTTTCCACAGTGCCTCTGTCGACACCTCTTCCCTCCACCCATCCCAGCTATCCACAGTCACCGGCTCTTACCCCCCGCTTAAAACGCCCCCGCTCCAGTTCCGGCGGTCAACAGACAAAGAGTGTTTTTCTGCCGAAGCGTTCAACCTTCCCTACGATCTCAGACGGCAATTCGACTTGCAGAGAATATACCTCAACCCACGTGTCATCAACAGCTACGAAGCCAAATGGTATCGCTGGTACAAGCGCATTACGCGACACTGGCTGGTGCGGTGGTGGATGATCCACGTTGAGAGGGCTCGGGGAATCGAGGACGCGAAGATGATCATTGGCAATAAGGAAAATGTGTGGACATGGGATGGGCGAGTGTCAACCGGTGAGTGTACTTCTCCGTCGTAGCGTCAGCTAACCGAATGATTCAGTGGCGATAAATAATGTTGTCTGTACCTCTAAAAGCCATATGAGTTGGCAGCGTTTCGGTCGATTCTGGTCTTTGTTTTACTATCTACATCAAGCCTTAGTCCTCTCTACCCAAATCCCAGTCTTCGTGAATCTGTTTGATGGTCGTTTCCTTCGTGGTTGTGCGACCTTCGCCGCACGCGCGTTCTCGATCGGCATACACGCGCGTCTCGATCAGCATTCACCGGCACACCGGCACACACGGTCACGTGATCGGAAATAACAGGACTTTGCATGTTTTTCGTCTCTCATTGCTGGACCGCTTGGCTGGGGGAACACCGAGGTGTCCTCAAAAACGCGTTAATTAAGACATGGCGACGCGTCCTCCGAATAGCTGGCTCAAAAGTAGAGTTTTCAGCCATACAGGGTTTCCCCTCCCGAAGGTAGCAGGACAACGCTGCTGCAAAGGACGGATGGGGGATGGGAGAGAGAGAGAGAGAGAGAGAGAGAGAGAGAAAAAAAAAAGTGGTGCGACTGATAAAAGTCAATTTCTCATAATGTTAGCAAATCTTTGACCCGTGCAAATCATTCCCATGCTCGGAGTATTGCCTGCTCTGTAAACTTCTGTTACTGATGTTGACAATAAAATAATTAAATCTAACAAACTGCAACCAAAGCAAACACTTTCCTGCAGTGGAGGACAGTGGGGGATGGAGGAGAGAAGGAGAAAAAGAAAATGGTGTGACTGATAAAAGTTATGTTCCTATGTCCGGAGTAGCTGCGGCATGCCAAGAGTCCATCATTGTTAGGGAATCTTTGATGATGGCGGACATTGCAGACTCATGAGAACCTCACATTCAACCTCACAATCTCAAAGATATTTTCATAATCATAAAAAATTGAATCTAACCAATGTTGAAAAAACACAAGTGTAGGTCCAAATCACACTAGATGAAGGCTCTAAACAAAAGTACAATTCTAGTAAAAATAAAAATCAAGTCCCAATTTATCGCAGTATTGGTCTTTCCGTCACAATAAAGCACTTGGACTGAAAGTAAAAGTGTGGTAAAAATGAAATTTCCACAAATCAGGTCTACATTATACTAGGATAATCCCAATATGACCGGAATTTGTCTATAAATACAACTCTGACCAAAAAGTAAAAAGCACTTGGACTAAACGTAAAAGTATGGTAAAAAAATGAAATTTCCACAAATTGGGTCTAAATCACACTAGGATAATCCCAATATGACTGGAATTTGTCTATAAATACAACTCTGCCCAAAAGTAAAAGTGTGCTAAAAATCAAATTTGTAATCATAATAGGAGCATCCCAATAAGGCAATTTGTCTAGAATCAAGGCTCTAAACAAAAGTAAAAGTGTGGTAAAAAAATTCAAAATTTGACAAATGGAGTATTGATCTCAAATCACAATAAAGCTATACAGTTGCAGCAAGATTAAATGTCCTTTCCCATCTGCCATTTTGACAGGTTGGAGCGTGTGGGAGAGGTCATTTGATCTTGCCACAACTGTAGTTAGGGCTCAGACTAAAAGTAAAAGTGTGGTAAAAATCAAATTTGTACAAACAAGGTCTAAATCATACTAGAATCACCCAAATAAGGCAATTTATGACAGGAATTTATACAGAAATACAACTCTGCCCAAAAGTAAAAGTGTGCTAAAAAATGAAATTTGCAATATCACATCCAAATCACAATAGGAGCATCCTGATAAGGCAATTTGTCTAGAATCAAAGCTGTAAACAAAAGTAAAAGTATAGTAAAAATCAAATTTGCATAACTCATACCAGGAGCATTCCAAAAAAAGTAAAAGTGGGGTAAAAACCAAATTTCCAGCAATCTGATCCAAAAAACACACACACACACTGGAAACAAAAGTAAAAGTGTGGTAAAAAAATCAAATTTGTGCAAATCAAGTCTAAATTGCACTCAGAGTCTCTCAATAAGGCAATATGTCACGCAAAAACTAATATAGCTCTGAACAAAAAAGTAAAACTGTGGCAAAAATCAAATTTGCACAAATCAGGTCTAAATCACACTAGGAGCATCCTAACAAGGGGGTGTTTGTAATACACCTCAAACCAAAAAAGTAAAAGTATGGTAAAAATCAAGTTTGTGCAAATCAGGTCTAAATCACAGTAGAAGCATCCCAATAAGGTAATTTTCACAGGGAAATGTGGGAATTTGTTTAAAAATTCCACATCTATTGCAATAATAGAGCACAAAGTAAGAGTGTGGTAAAAATCAGGTTTACAAAAATCAGATCCAAAATAACAAGGGAAACAACAATAAGTTATAGAAGTTTTTGTAATAACATAAAGTTAGAGTGCAATTTGCCTACACCCAGGTAAATCTTCTTTTTCTGATTTTGGGTGAGTTCTGATTCCATCGAAAAGTGGTGATCCAGCCGAATTAAAGCAAATACTACAGTAATATGCTTATATTTTTAAGTTCCAGCTAAAGCAAAATATCAACCTAACTTCTGATAAGAGCTAAGAAGAAAAATACAAGTCAAAACTAACACTCTAGATGGCCTGGAAGCTGGTCACGTGACCAGCCTGAGTTGCCTAAGTTTAATTCCTTTTGATAGTAGCTATTCAAATAATATGTGTCACAACTAGTTATCTCGATCGCACGAAAATCAGTCATGTGACTCCAGCACCATGCTGGCTCATGACTCAAGATGGAAAACTTGAGCCTCCATCAACAGCTTAAGTAAAAAAGCTTTAGCTGAAGCAAGAGTTAGAGAGATTCTGACTATGTGCCAGAAAGCCGGTCACGTGATCAACATCCGGCATGGAACTGGCTTCCAGCATGGCAAGGGAAAGCCTGAGTTTCAGGCTCCCAGCCACTGCCAACTGCTCAAATGGGAAATTTTGAGTCAAAGCTAAATCCAAGCCCAACTAGCAAACTGATTACGAGAGATTCTGAGTCAATACCTACCTTCCGGATGCACCGGAAGCAGGTCACGTGACCGATATGCGCCGACAACGCCAATGGCCTAAAACGGAAATTTCGAGTTCTGGGCTGCGCTGCCGCCAAATGTTGGCCGATTTCGCTGAAATTTTGAAGGGAGCCTCTCACGTCATGTCCACGTCGGCTAGGATCATCAAACGCGTGAAAATCGCGTGGAAAATGGGAACCTTCAAGGAGGCCCCGTTTGAGCGAATTTTGCGATTATGTTGTACGCAGCTGTCCGATTGAGCTGAGATTTTGGGAATATCACGTGACATAGCATACCCGCTGGTCTAGCTACTCATATGGGTCATATTCTCAGGCAATACTGCCCCACCCTTGCGGGATGTGTTGTTGTGCTACTCACTGCTACGTCGCACGATCACGGAGCGGCGACATGAGACACAGCGCCCGTGCCGTCACCATCATCCCTTGTGTCACTCGCGTAGGTACCTGGGCGCTCCGTCGTGCGAGAATATCGCACTTTTGCATTTTGTCCCCGGAGCACATTTTGTGCTGCGGGCATGGTGGAGTGTCGCAGTTTCGGCCAAAGCCTTCTGCAAACACTGTGAAGGCATTCAACTAAACTCCCTGTGCATTTTTGCCCCAGCAGACATCCAGATGGTAGAGGAAACCATGCAAATCCGGTTTTTGGGCCTTCTCGGGTATTCTGACAAGTGGCGCGTTCGCCGGGTTGTGCGGGGAGCCATCCGTGCATCCGGTGGATGCCTGTCACTCGATTGCGCTGGGCGCCGCCGGGGCTTGGGTATAAAACCCAGGCCCATCCGTCCCGTCATCTCATTCCCCTCTTTCCCTCTCCCTCACTTTGCTCTTTCCTCATCCTCTCCGCGTTGTCGTCGACACTGCCGCCATCGTGCTCAGGGTCGTCATCGAGGCCATGCTCATCGCTGCTCATAGTTTGTTTCCCAACGTTGTTTTGCATTCTCATACTGTATCTGACAATCTTGTGATTAGATTACTATGCGACGACTGTTCGCGTCTGCCCCGGCCTTGAACACATCTCCACTCCACCTCCATCACCAATGCTAGCGCGTTGCCCTCATCGTCGTTGTCAGCGACCGTCTTGAAGCCTTTCAGGTAAGCATAGGCTATGAGGGCATAACAGCACTCACCTTTCACAGTCAGTGCCCACAACCCCGTTATTATCCCGCGCCATCTCAAGCTCCACCTCTGCGTCGTTGCGGGGCATCCCGGGCCGCACGTGCAACCTTCCCGCTGCGCTGACCCGACTTGTGCTTGTCGACGAGTAGCGGACCCATCCGTGTTGACAGCTGAGGTAAGTCGGCATCTTGATCCTCTTCTTGCCTTGCTGATTCGTCGTGTTGGCCAGCTCTGCCACGCTCGGCAACGCATTCAAGTCGGGGCCATATGTTACGCCGAATCGCCACGCGGGGAAGGCGATCTCTGTGCTGGCTTGTCCAGTTTGGGCCGAGTTGCCGTGGAGGAGAAGGGACATGGGTTTGTCTTGTCGTGCTTGGTGCTTGTGAGTCAGGAGTGCGTTTTGCGCCAAGTTACTGGTGCGTTCTTACACTGCCGAGCGCCGTTTCCGTTCTGACTTGCCCAGTCTGCGCCGAGTTGCCGCGCGAAGGGAGTTGGGCGTTGGAACGCTGGTTGTCGCTGACGTTGATCGGTGAATCGGTGTGAAGGGGGTGGTTATCGCCATCTCCATCGTCCGGGGCGAACCGGATCCTGCTACCGCTGCGTCTCCCGCCATCGTCGTTGGGAGTGCGGAATGGGCGAACATGATGGGAGTTTCACAAGAAGGGTGTGAGTTGCCGCTCCGGGTTACCCAAGCTTTTTGCTGATCAGTTGCAGCCCAGCCTTTCCGCGACATCGGCCCGGGCCCGGGAGACGCGTTCGCAGATCACACAAGTAAGGCGGCATGTTCGTCGTCTTGCCCATTTTCTGCGTCGACCAAGTCTGCCACGTTCGGAATGCAGAGGCTGGCAACGCGTGTGTGTTGGTGCCCGTTTATGAGCGGCCGTTGCTGTTGTTGGGGGGAATAGAGAGCCTGTTCTGGGTGAGCGTCAACTGGAATTCTATAGTAGACTGCACGCTTACCTTTTGACAGCCCCGTTCAGTGGCCCACGTCGGGCACTCGGGCAGCACGCCGCACAAGCCCCAGGTGACAGATAACGGACTGCCATCGTGCGCGCGGGGGGCGGGCCGTGTCGTGCAGAGGGGGTCGGTCGCGTTGAGGCGGGTGTTGGCGGGAATAACCAGCTTGTTGTCGCGGCGAGCCTAGACTCAAGTCAGAGCCTCCCTACAGCTTGACCTTCATTAATGTTGCTCGTTGTTGCCGCGCCAACTGGAACTGCAGGTTGGCCGTGTCGCTGACGGTCGTTCTCGGCGGGAAGTCGGTGTTGCGGGCCGTATTTGTTTGAGGGTATTGTTAGGGAGCGGAGAGAGGTGGCCGGCTGGTCATCGTAGTAGAAATGTTGTTCGGCAGCCTGGACTTGCATAGCCGGGCGCGGGGCTGTCGCGTTTTTGAAAGTGTAGTGCAGAAACGGCAATGTCAGAGTCGCGTGACATGCAGAGGGGTTGCCGTTGCTGTTGTCTCCTTTGATGTTTGCCTGTTGCTCGGCCGAATGATGCTTGCACGCAGCTCTTCTTCCGTATTAGACCCGAGCTGAGCTTAATCCACAGGACAAATCATCTATGATAGCGTGGGGTAAGTTTCTTGTTTCCGTATTTGACCTACACTGACCTTAATCTGAAGGTTGTGGTTGTGGTTGTCAAAAGAAAAGATGACGTGGTGTGACATAGTGCGAAGAAGATGGGTTGCGTTCGAGGAACTGCCGCCGGCGGACGCGAACTCGGACCCGTCGGAAGCCGACAGTCGCGTAGTGCCGTTGCGAAAGCGAGCGTGTTCTTGGTGAGACTCAAGTCAGAGCCTATATACAACCCGCTGACCTTTTCGCGCATGTCGTTGCAGCAATGGAGCGTGACGGTGGCGTCGCTGCCGGTCGTTCTCGGCAGGTGCAGAGGAGCGGAAAGAGGTGGCCGGCTGGCGATCATAAATGTACCGGTAGCCGGCGCAGGGCTGCCGCATGGAAGCTAAGACGGCAACACGCCGGTTGTCGCCTTAGTAGACCGCCGCAGAATGGTGCAGTGCCGTTGGATAAGTAATTGTCCCTGGGCATTGGAGCCTGCAGAAAGAACATGAACGTTGGGGACAAGTGTTGCGATCAACTCCCGCCGGTCTTCCACCATATGCGGAGGCGAGATGACCGGCGCTTCCTGTCTTCGGCTTCCCATCTAATCCCTCCACGGTTCCTACGACTCCTTTGGCCCGTTTACAATCTCCTCATCCGCACGGCATTCATTTCCCTTCCCGCCTACCTTCTATGGCGCATGTACGGCTACTCTTGGGGGTACTGGCTGCGAGAGTACGAAGCAGACATCTTCTGGCCGGCGTTTCCCATTCCTAGGATCCGCCTCGTGCTGCTCATGTTTGTGGTCCCAAGTTGGGGTGCAGCCATGGTGCTTGGCGTGTTGTTGTGGGCGGCATTGCAACGCTTCACTCAGAGGAAACGCCAATACGACTCGTTAATACCTCTAGAGCGTCGGGAAAGGCCGCGCAAATCAACGCAGACCACGTTCCTCTCCCCATTGTCGAAAAAATTCCTCATGCTCTATGTGGGCCTTGCGCTCAGCGGAGCCTTCCTCTACTTGACCCACGAATACTCCTCGGACTATCGGTATAGGTCGGTGGTGGAGGCAGCGAACCGCGTGAAGAGGCCAAAGGGTTACGGCGACGGCAGTGAGTTCCGCGTGCTTTTCTGTGCCCCACTTACGGACTTGAAGCCAAGGTGTTTATCGCAGCCATGTTCAACAACAACATCGCCATTATGCCTTACTGGATTCGGGAGTTTACAAAAGTTATCCATTATCTGGGCACTGTGAGTACTGGTCGTGGTAGCTGTGGAGATGCTCATGAATATAGGACAATGTGTTCGTTTCCGTCGTCGAATCCAACAGCTGGGATGGGACAGCAGAAATCCTAGACGAGTGGAAGGGAACCCTTGATGAACTTGGTGTCAAGCACTTGATTCGCACTCGGGACAAAACGATAGAGCGACCAGCCGACATGTCGACTGCAAATCCACGAATAGAGTTTCTTGCAGCAACGCGCAATCTTGCCTTGGCCCCGCTTGTCGAGACCGGAGGCTATGATCTCGTTTTGTTCAGCAACGACGTTTTTGTCGAGGCCGACGCGGTTGTGGAGTTGCTGAAGACAAACCACGGCAAATGGGACATGGTCTGTGGAATTGACCTACATCGTTGGGGGTGAGTTTTCTTATGCCCTTTGGATGCTATTCACCAATTTCTAGGATGTATGACGCTTGGGTTTTGCGGGACCGCGTGGGCAACTTGGTTTCTTCTCTATGGCCATATTTCCTCGACAAGGAGGATCAGCAGGCCGTGATCAAGGACGAGCCAGCTCCGGTCTTTGCTTGCTGGAACGGGATTGTCGCGTTTACTCCGGAACCTTTCCTTCCCATTTCCTTACGGACCCCGGGTCGGCTTTCCACAGTGCCTCTGTCGACACCTCTTCCCTCCACCCATCCCAGCTATCCACAGTCACCGGCTCTTACCCCCGCTAAAACGCCCCCGCTCCAGTTCCGGCGGTCAACAGACAAAGAGTGTTTTTCTGCCGAAGCGTTCAACCTTCCCTACGATCTCAGACGGCAATTCGACTTGCAGAGAATATACCTCAACCCACGTGTCATCAACAGCTACGAAGCCAAATGGTATCGCTGGTACAAGCGCATTACGCGACACTGGCTGGTGCGGTGGTGGATGATCCACGTTGAGAGGGCTCGGGGAATCGAGGACGCGAAGATGATCATTGGCAATAAGGAAAATGTGTGGACATGGGATGGCGGCGAGTGTCAACCGGTGAGTGTACTTCTCCGTCGTAGCGTCAGCTAACCGAATGATTCAGTGGCGATAAATAATGTTGTCTGTACCTCTAAAAGCCATATGAGTTGGCAGCGTTTCGGTCGATTCTGGTCTTTGTTTTACTATCTACATCAAGCCTTAGTCCTCTCTACCCAAATCCCAGTCTTCGTGAATCTGTTTGATGGTCGTTTCCTTCGTGGTTGTGCGACCTTCGCCGCACGCGTTCTCGATCGGGCATACACGCGCGTCTCGATCAGCATTCACCCGGCACACCGGCACACACGGTCACGTGATCGGAAATAACAGGACTTTGCATGTTTTTCGTCTCTCATTGCTGGACCGCTTGGCTGGGGGAACACCGAGGTGTCCTCAAAAACGCGTTAATTAAGACATGGCGACGCGTCCTCCGAATAGCTGGCTCAAAAGTAGAGTTTTCAGCCATACAGGGTTTCCCCTCCCGAAGGTAGCAGGACAACGCTGCTGCAAAGGACGGATGGGGGATGGGAGAGAGAGAGAGAGAGAGAGAGAGAAAAAAAAAAGTGGTGCGACTGATAAAAGTCAATTTCTCATAATGTTAGCAAATCTTTGACCCGTGCAAATCATTCCCATGCTCGGAGTATTGCCTGCTCTGTAAACTTCTGTTACTGATGTTGACAATAAAATAATTAAATCTAACAAACTGCAACCAAAGCAAACACTTTCCTGCAGTGGAGGACAGTGGGGGATGGAGGAGAGAAGGAGAAAAAGAAAATGGTGTGACTGATAAAAGTTATGTTCCTATGTCCGGAGTAGCTGCGGCATGCCAAGAGTCCATCATTGTTAGGGAATCTTTGATGATGGCGGACATTGCAGACTCATGAGAACCTCACATTCAACCTCACAATCTCAAAGATATTTTCATAATCATAAAAAATTGAATCTAACCAATGTTGAAAAAACACAAGTGTAGGTCCAAATCACACTAGATGAAGGCTCTAAACAAAAGTACAATTCTAGTAAAAATAAAAATCAAGTCCCAATTTATCGCAGTATTGGTCTTTCCGTCACAATAAAGCACTTGGACTGAAAGTAAAAGTGTGGTAAAAATGAAATTTCCACAAATCAGGTCTACATTATACTAGGATAATCCCAATATGACCGGAATTTGTCTATAAATACAACTCTGACCAAAAAGTAAAAAGCACTTGGACTAAACGTAAAAGTATGGTAAAAAAATGAAATTTCCACAAATTGGGTCTAAATCACACTAGGATAATCCCAATATGACTGGAATTTGTCTATAAATACAACTCTGCCCAAAAGTAAAAGTGTGCTAAAAATCAAATTTGTAATCATAATAGGAGCATCCCAATAAGGCAATTTGTCTAGAA
Source organism: Mycena indigotica (assembly GCF_014461135.1). Classification (NCBI taxonomy): domain Eukaryota; kingdom Fungi; phylum Basidiomycota; class Agaricomycetes; order Agaricales; family Mycenaceae; genus Mycena; species Mycena indigotica. The sequence continues at coordinate 759,070 of NW_023503005.1, forward strand.
TCAAGGCTCTAAACAAAAGTAAAAGTGTGGTAAAAAAATTCAAAATTTGACAAATGGAGTATTGATCTCAAATCACAATAAAGCTATACAGTTGCAGCAAGATTAAATGTCCTTTCCCATCTGCCATTTTGACAGGTTGGAGCGTGTGGGAGAGGTCATTTGATCTTGCCACAACTGTAGTTAGGCTCAGACTAAAAGTAAAAGTGTGGTAAAAATCAAATTTGTACAAACAAGGTCTAAATCATACTAGAATCACCCAAATAAGGCAATTTATGACAGGAATTTATACAGAAATACAACTCTGCCCAAAAGTAAAAGTGTGCTAAAAAATGAAATTTGCAATATCACATCCAAATCACAATAGGAGCATCCTGATAAGGCAATTTGTCTAGAATCAAAGCTGTAAACAAAAGTAAAAGTATAGTAAAAATCAAATTTGCATAACTCATACCAGGAGCATTCCAAAAAAAGTAAAAGTGGGGTAAAAACCAAATTTCCAGCAATCTGATCCAAAAACACACACACACTGGAAACAAAAGTAAAAGTGTGGTAAAAAAATCAAATTTGTGCAAATCAAGTCTAAATTGCACTCAGAGTCTCTCAATAAGGCAATATGTCACGCAAAAACTAATATAGCTCTGAACAAAAAAGTAAAACTGTGGCAAAAATCAAATTTGCACAAATCAGGTCTAAATCACACTAGGAGCATCCTAACAAGGGGGTGTTTGTAATACACCTCAAACCAAAAAAGTAAAAGTATGGTAAAAATCAAGTTTGTGCAAATCAGGTCTAAATCACAGTAGAAGCATCCCAATAAGGTAATTTTCACAGGGAAATGTGGGAATTTGTTTAAAAATTCCACATCTATTGCAATAATAGAGCACAAAGTAAGAGTGTGGTAAAAATCAGGTTTACAAAAATCAGATCCAAAATAACAAGGGAAACAACAATAAGTTATAGAAGTTTTTGTAATAACATAAAGTTAGAGTGCAATTTGCCTACACCCAGGTAAATCTTCTTTTTCTGATTTTGGGTGAGTTCTGATTCCATCGAAAAGTGGTGATCCAGCCGAATTAAAGCAAATACTACAGTAATATGCTTATATTTTTAAGTTCCAGCTAAAGCAAAATATCAACCTAACTTCTGATAAGAGCTAAGAAGAAAAATACAAGTCAAAACTAACACTCTAGATGGCCTGGAAGCTGGTCACGTGACCAGCCTGAGTTGCCTAAGTTTAATTCCTTTTGATAGTAGCTATTCAAATAATATGTGTCACAACTAGTTATCTCGATCGCACGAAAATCAGTCATGTGACTCCAGCACCATGCTGGCTCATGACTCAAGATGGAAAACTTGAGCCTCCATCAACAGCTTAAGTAAAAAAGCTTTAGCTGAAGCAAGAGTTAGAGAGATTCTGACTATGTGCCAGAAAGCCGGTCACGTGATCAACATCCGGCATGGAACTGGCTTCCAGCATGGCAAGGGAAAGCCTGAGTTTCAGGCTCCCAGCCACTGCCAACTGCTCAAATGGGAAATTTTGAGTCAAAGCTAAATCCAAGCCCAACTAGCAAACTGATTACGAGAGATTCTGAGTCAATACCTACCTTCCGGATGCACCGGAAGCAGGTCACGTGACCGATATGCGCCGACAACGCCAATGGCCTAAAACGGAAATTTCGAGTTCTGGGCTGCGCTGCCGCCAAATGTTGGCCGATTTCGCTGAAATTTTGAAGGGAGCCTCTCACGTCATGTCCACGTCGGCTAGGATCATCAAACGCGTGAAAATCGCGTGGAAAATGGGAACCTTCAAGGAGGCCCCGTTTGAGCGAATTTTGCGATTATGTTGTACGCAGCTGTCCGATTGAGCTGAGATTTTGGGAATATCACGTGACATAGCATACCCGCTGGTCTAGCTACTCATATGGGTCATATTCTCAGGCAATACTGCCCCACCCTTGCGGGATGTGTTGTTGTGCTACTCACTGCTACGTCGCCGCACGATCACGGAGCGGCGACATGAGACACAGCGCCCGTGCCGTCACCATCATCCCTTGTGTCACTCGCGTAGGTACCTGGGCGCTCCGTCGTGCGAGAATATCGCACTTTTGCATTTTGTCCCCGGAGCACATTTTGTGCTGCGGGCATGGTGGAGTGTCGCAGTTTCGGCCAAAGCCTTCTGCAAACACTGTGAAGGCATTCAACTAAACTCCCTGTGCATTTTTGCCCCAGCAGACATCCAGATGGTAGAGGAAACCATGCAAATCCGGTTTTTGGGCCTTCTCGGGTATTCTGACAAGTGGCGCGTTCGCCGGGTTGTGCGGGGAGCCATCCGTGCATCCGGTGGATGCCTGTCACTCGATTGCGCTGGGCGCCGCCGGGGCTTGGGTATAAAACCCAGGCCCATCCGTCCCGTCATCTCATTCCCCTCTTTCCCTCTCCCTCACTTTGCTCTTTCCTCATCCTCTCCGCGTTGTCGTCGACACTGCCGCCATCGTGCTCAGGGTCGTCATCGAGGCCATGCTCATCGCTGCTCATAGTTTGTTTCCCAACGTTGTTTTGCATTCTCATACTGTATCTGACAATCTTGTGATTAGATTACTATGCGACGACTGTTCGCGTCTGCCCCGGCCTTGAACACATCTCCACTCCACCTCCATCACCAATGCTAGCGCGTTGCCCTCATCGTCGTTGTCAGCGACCGTCTTGAAGCCTTTCAGGTAAGCATAGGCTATGAGGGCATAACAGCACTCACCTTTCACAGTCAGTGCCCACAACCCCGTTATTATCCCGCGCCATCTCAAGCTCCACCTCTGCGTCGTTGCAGGGGCATCCCGGGCCGCACGTGCAACCTTCCCGCTGCGCTGACCCGACTTGTGCTTGTCGACGAGTAGCGGACCCATCCGTGTTGACAGCTGAGGTAAGTCGGCATCTTGATCCTCTTCTTGCCTTGCTGATTCGTCGTGTTGGCCAGCTCTGCCACGCTCGGCAACGCATTCAAGTCGGGGCCATATGTTACGCCCAATCGCCACGCGGGGAAGGCGATCTCTGTGCTGGCTTGTCCAGTTTGGGCCGAGTTGCCGTGGAGGAGAAGGGACATGGGTTTGTCTTGTCGTGCTTGGTGCTTGTGAGTCAGGAGTGCGTTTTGCGCCAAGTTACTGGTGCGTTCTTACACTGCCGAGCGCCGTTTCCGTTCTGACTTGCCCAGTCTGCGCCGAGTTGCCGCGAAGGGAGTTGGGCGTTGGAACGCTGGTTGTCGCTGACGTTGATCGGTGAATCGGTGTGAAGGGGGTGGTTATCGCCATCTCCATCGTCCGGGGCGAACCGGATCCTGCTACCGCTGCGTCTCCCGCCATCGTCGTTGGGAGTGCGGAATGGGCGAACATGATGGGAGTTTCACAAGAAGGGTGTGAGTTGCCGCTCCGGGTTACCCAAGCTTTTTGCTGATCAGTTGCAGCCCAGCCTTTCCGCGACATCGGCCCGGGCCCGGGAGACCGTTCGCAGATCACACAAGTAAGGCGGCATGTTCGTCGTCTTGCCCATTTTCTGCGTCGACCAAGTCTGCCACGTTCGGAATGCAGAGGCTGGCAACGCGTGTGTGTTGGTGCCCGTTTATGAGCGGCCGTTGCTGTTGTTGGGGGAATAGAGAGCCTGTTCTGGGTGGCGTCAACTGGAATTCTATAGTAGACTGCACGCTTACCTTTTGACAGCCCCGTTCAGTGGCCCACGTCGGGCACTCGGGCAGCACGCCGCACAAGCCCCAGGTGACAGATAACGGACTGCCATCGTGCGCGCGGGGGGCGGGCCGTGTCGTGCAGAGGGGTCGGTCGCGTTGAGGCGGGTGTTGGCGGGAATAACCAGCTTGTTGTCTGGCGAGCCTAGACTCAAGTCAGAGCCTCCCTACAGCTTGACCTTCATTAATGTTGCTCGTTGTTGCCGCGCCAACTGGAACTGCAGGTTGGCCGTGTCGCTGACGGTCGTTCTCGGCGGGAAGTCGGTGTTGCGGGCCGTATTTGTTTGAGGGTATTGTTAGGGAGCGGAGAGAGGTGGCCGGCTGGTCATCGTAGTAGAAATGTTGTTCGGCAGCCTGGACTTGCATAGCCCGGGCGGGGGCTGTCGCGTTTTTGAAAGTGTAGTGCAGAAACGGCAATGTCAGAGTCGCGTGACATGCAGAGGGGTTGCCGTTGCTGTTGTCTCCTTTGATGTTTGCCTGTTGCTCGGCCGAATGATGCTTGCACGCAGCTCTTCTTCCGTATTAGACCCGAGCTGAGCTTAATCCACAGGACAAATCATCTATGATAGCGTGGGGTAAGTTTCTTGTTTCCGTATTTGACCTACACTGACCTTAATCTGAAGGTTGTGGTTGTGGTTGTCAAAAGAAAAGATGACGTGGTGTGACATAGTGCGAAGAAGATGGGTTGCGTTCGAGGAACTGCCGCCGGCGGACGCGAACTTCGGACCAGCGTCGAGAAGCCGACAGTCGCGTAGTGCCGTTGCGAAAAAGCGAGCGTGTTCTTGGTGAGACTCAAGTCAGAGCCTATATACAACCCGCTGACCTTTTCGGCGCATGTCGTTGCAGCAATGGAGCGTGACGGTGGCGTCGCTGCCGGTCGTTCTCGGCAGGTGCAGAGGAGCGGAAAGAGGTGGCCGGCTGGCGATCATAAATGTGCCCGGTAGCCGGCGCAGGGCTGCCGCATGGAAGCTAAGACGGCAACACGTCGGTTGTCGCCTTAGTAGACCGCCGCAGAATGGTGCAGTGCCGTTGGATAAGTAATTGTCCCTGGGCATTGGAGCCTGCAGAAAGAACATGAACGTTGGGGACAAGTGTTGCGATCAACTCCCGCCGGTCTTCCACCATATGCGGAGGCGAGATGACCGGCGCTTCCTGTCTTCGGCTTCCCATCTAATCCCTCCACGGTTCCTACGACTCCTTTGGCCCGTTTACAATCTCCTCATCCGCACGGCATTCATTTCCCTTCCCGCCTACCTTCTATGGCGCATGTACGGCTACTCTTGGGGGTACTGGCTGCGAGAATACGAAGCAGACATCTTCTGGCCGGCGTTTCCCATTCCTAGGATCCGCCTCGTGCTGCTCATGTTTGTGGTCCCAAGTTGGGGTGCAGCCATGGTGCTTGGCGTGTTGTTGTGGGCGGCATTGCAACGCTTCACTCAGAGGAAACGCCAATACGACTCGTTAATACCTCTAGAGCGTCGGGAAAGGCCGCGCAAATCAACGCAGACCACGTTCCTCTCCCCATTGTCGAAAAAATTCCTCATGCTCTATGTGGGCCTTGCGCTCAGCGGAGCCTTCCTCTACTTGACCCACGAATACTCCTCGGACTATCGGTATAGGTCGGTGGTGGAGGCAGCGAACCGCGTGAAGAGGCCAAAGGGTTACGGCGACGGCAGTGAGTTCCCGCGTGCTTTTCTGTGCCCCACTTACGGACTTGAAGCCAAGGTGTTTATCGCAGCCATGTTCAACAACAACATCGCCATTATGCCTTACTGGATTCGGGAGTTTACAAAAGTTATCCATTATCTGGGCACTGTGAGTACTGGTCGTGGTAGCTGTGGAGATGCTCATGAATATAGGACAATGTGTTCGTTTCCGTCGTCGAATCCAACAGCTGGGATGGGACAGCAGAAATCCTAGACGAGTGGAAGGGAACCCTTGATGAACTTGGTGTCAAGCACTTGATTCGCACTCGGGACAAAACGATAGAGCGACCAGCCGACATGTCGACTGCAAATCCACGAATAGAGTTTCTTGCAGCAACGCGCAATCTTGCCTTGGCCCCGCTTGTCGAGACCGGAGGCTATGATCTCGTTTTGTTCAGCAACGACGTTTTTGTCGAGGCCGACGCGGTTGTGGAGTTGCTGAAGACAAACCACGGCAAATGGGACATGGTCTGTGGAATTGACCTACATCGTTGGGGGTGAGTTTTCTTATGCCCTTTGGATGCTATTCACCAATTTCTAGGATGTATGACGCTTGGGTTTTGCGGGACCGCGTGGGCAACTTGGTTTCTTCTCTATGGCCATATTTCCTCGACAAGGAGGATCAGCAGGCCGTGATCAAGGACGAGCCAGCTCCGGTCTTTGCTTGCTGGAACGGGATTGTCGCGTTTACTCCGGAACCTTTCCTTCCCATTTCCTTACGGACCCCGGGTCGGCTTTCCACAGTGCCTCTGTCGACACCTCTTCCCTCCACCCATCCCAGCTATCCACAGTCACCGGCTCTTACCCCCTTAAAACGCCCCCCGCTCCAGTTCCGCGGTCAACAGACAAAGAGTGTTTTTCTGCGGCGTTCAACCTTCCCTACGATCTCAGACGGCAATTCGACTTGCAGAGAATATACCTCAACCCACGTGTCATCAACAGCTACGAAGCCAAATGGTATCGCTGGTACAAGCGCATTACGCGACACTGGCTGGTGCGGTGGTGGATGATCCACGTTGAGAGGGCTCGGGGAATCGAGGACGCGAAGATGATCATTGGCAATAAGGAAAATGTGTGGACATGGGATGGCGGCGAGTGTCAACCGGTGAGTGTACTTCTCCGTCGTAGCGTCAGCTAACCGAATGATTCAGTGGCGATAAATAATGTTGTCTGTACCTCTAAAAGCCATATGAGTTGGCAGCGTTTCGGTCGATTCTGGTCTTTGTTTTACTATCTACATCAAGCCTTAGTCCTCTCTACCCAAATCCCAGTCTTCGTGAATCTGTTTGATGGTCGTTTCCTTCGTGGTTGTGCGACCTTCGCCACGCACGCGTTCTCGATCGGCATACACGCGTCTCGATCAGCATTCACCGGCACACCGGCACACACGGTCACGTGATCGGAAATAACAGGACTTTGCATGTTTTTCGTCTCTCATTGCTGGACCGCTTGGCTGGGGGAACACCGAGGTGTCCTCAAAAACGCGTTAATTAAGACATGGCGACGCGTCCTCCGAATAGCTGGCTCAAAAGTAGAGTTTTCAGCCATACAGGGTTTCCCCTCCCGAAGGTAGCAGGACAACGCTGCTGCAAAGGACGGATGGGGAGGGGAGAGAGAGAGAGAGAGAGAGAGAGAGAAAAAAAAAAGTGGTGCGACTGATAAAAGTCAATTTCTCATAATGTTAGCAAATCTTTGACCCGTGCAAATCATTCCCATGCTCGGAGTATTGCCTGCTCTGTAAACTTCTGTTACTGATGTTGACAATAAAATAATTAAATCTAACAAACTGCAACCAAAGCAAACACTTTCCTGCAGTGGAGGACAGTGGGGGATGGAGGAGAGAAGGAGAAAAAGAAAATGGTGTGACTGATAAAAGTTATGTTCCTATGTCCGGAGTAGCTGCGGCATGCCAAGAGTCCATCATTGTTAGGGAATCTTTGATGATGGCGGACATTGCAGACTCATGAGAACCTCACATTCAACCTCACAATCTCAAAGATATTTTCATAATCATAAAAAATTGAATCTAACCAATGTTGAAAAAACACAAGTGTAGGTCCAAATCACACTAGATGAAGGCTCTAAACAAAAGTACAATTCTAGTAAAAATAAAAATCAAGTCCCAATTTATCGCAGTATTGGTCTTTCCGTCACAATAAAGCACTTGGACTGAAAGTAAAAGTGTGGTAAAAATGAAATTTCCACAAATCAGGTCTACATTATACTAGGATAATCCCAATATGACCGGAATTTGTCTATAAATACAACTCTGACCAAAAAGTAAAAAGCACTTGGACTAAACGTAAAAGTATGGTAAAAAAATGAAATTTCCACAAATTGGGTCTAAATCACACTAGGATAATCCCAATATGACTGGAATTTGTCTATAAATACAACTCTGCCCAAAAGTAAAAGTGTGCTAAAAATCAAATTTGTAATCATAATAGGAGCATCCCAATAAGGCAATTTGTCTAGAATCAAGGCTCTAAACAAAAGTAAAAGTGTGGTAAAAAAATTCAAAATTTGACAAATGGAGTATTGATCTCAAATCACAATAAAGCTATACAGTTGCAGCAAGATTAAATGTCCTTTCCCATCTGCCATTTTGACAGGTTGGAGCGTGTGGGAGAGGTCATTTGATCTTGCCACAACTGTAGTTAGGCTCAGACTAAAAGTAAAAGTGTGGTAAAAATCAAATTTGTACAAACAAGGTCTAAATCATACTAGAATCACCCAAATAAGGCAATTTATGACAGGAATTTATACAGAAATACAACTCTGCCCAAAAGTAAAAGTGTGCTAAAAAATGAAATTTGCAATATCACATCCAAATCACAATAGGAGCATCCTGATAAGGCAATTTGTCTAGAATCAAAGCTGTAAACAAAAGTAAAAGTATAGTAAAAATCAAATTTGCATAACTCATACCAGGAGCATTCCAAAAAAAGTAAAAGTGGGGTAAAAACCAAATTTCCAGCAATCTGATCCAAAACACACACACACACTGGAAACAAAAGTAAAAGTGTGGTAAAAAAATCAAATTTGTGCAAATCAAGTCTAAATTGCACTCAGAGTCTCTCAATAAGGCAATATGTCACGCAAAAACTAATATAGCTCTGAACAAAAAAGTAAAACTGTGGCAAAAATCAAATTTGCACAAATCAGGTCTAAATCACACTAGGAGCATCCTAACAAGGGGGTGTTTGTAATACACCTCAAACCAAAAAAGTAAAAGTATGGTAAAAATCAAGTTTGTGCAAATCAGGTCTAAATCACAGTAGAAGCATCCCAATAAGGTAATTTTCACAGGGAAATGTGGGAATTTGTTTAAAAATTCCACATCTATTGCAATAATAGAGCACAAAGTAAGAGTGTGGTAAAAATCAGGTTTACAAAAATCAGATCCAAAATAACAAGGGAAACAACAATAAGTTATAGAAGTTTTTGTAATAACATAAAGTTAGAGTGCAATTTGCCTACACCCAGGTAAATCTTCTTTTTCTGATTTTGGGTGAGTTCTGATTCCATCGAAAAGTGGTGATCCAGCCGAATTAAAGCAAATACTACAGTAATATGCTTATATTTTTAAGTTCCAGCTAAAGCAAAATATCAACCTAACTTCTGATAAGAGCTAAGAAGAAAAATACAAGTCAAAACTAACACTCTAGATGGCCTGGAAGCTGGTCACGTGACCAGCCTGAGTTGCCTAAGTTTAATTCCTTTTGATAGTAGCTATTCAAATAATATGTGTCACAACTAGTTATCTCGATCGCACGAAAATCAGTCATGTGACTCCAGCACCATGCTGGCTCATGACTCAAGATGGAAAACTTGAGCCTCCATCAACAGCTTAAGTAAAAAAGCTTTAGCTGAAGCAAGAGTTAGAGAGATTCTGACTATGTGCCAGAAAGCCGGTCACGTGATCAACATCCGGCATGGAACTGGCTTCCAGCATGGCAAGGGAAAGCCTGAGTTTCAGGCTCCCAGCCACTGCCAACTGCTCAAATGGGAAATTTTGAGTCAAAGCTAAATCCAAGCCCAACTAGCAAACTGATTACGAGAGATTCTGAGTCAATACCTACCTTCCGGATGCACCGGAAGCAGGTCACGTGACCGATATGCGCCGACAACGCCAATGGCCTAAAACGGAAATTTCGAGTTCTGGGCTGCGCTGCCGCCAAATGTTGGCCGATTTCGCTGAAATTTTGAAGGGAGCCTCTCACGTCATGTCCACGTCGGCTAGGATCATCAAACGCGTGAAAATCGCGTGGAAAATGGGAACCTTCAAGGAGGCCCCGTTTGAGCGAATTTTGCGATTATGTTGTACGCAGCTGTCCGATTGAGCTGAGATTTTGGGAATATCACGTGACATAGCATACCCGCTGGTCTAGCTACTCATATGGGTCATATTCTCAGGCAATACTGCCCCACCCTTGCGGGATGTGTTGTTGTGCTACTCACTGCTACGTCGCACGATCACGGAGCGGCGACATGAGACACAGCGCCCGTGCCGTCACCATCATCCCTTGTGTCACTCGCGTAGGTACCTGGGCGCTCCGTCGTGCGAGAATATCGCACTTTTGCATTTTGTCCCCGGAGCACATTTTGTGCTGCGGGCATGGTGGAGTGTCGCAGTTTCGGCCAAAGCCTTCTGCAAACACTGTGAAGGCATTCAACTAAACTCCCTGTGCATTTTTGCCCCAGCAGACATCCAGATGGTAGAGGAAACCATGCAAATCCGGTTTTTGGGCCTTCTCGGGTATTCTGACAAGTGGCGCGTTCGCCGGGTTGTGCGGGGAGCCATCCGTGCATCCGGTGGATGCCTGTCACTCGATTGCGCTGGGCGCCGCCGGGGCTTGGGTATAAAACCCAGGCCCATCCGTCCCGTCATCTCATTCCCCTCTTTCCCTCTCCCTCACTTTGCTCTTTCCTCATCCTCTCCGCGTTGTCGTCGACACTGCCGCCATCGTGCTCAGGGTCGTCATCGAGGCCATGCTCATCGCTGCTCATAGTTTGTTTCCCAACGTTGTTTTGCATTCTCATACTGTATCTGACAATCTTGTGATTAGATTACTATGCGACGACTGTTCGCGTCTGCCCCGGCCTTGAACACATCTCCACTCCACCTCCATCACCAATGCTAGCGCGTTGCCCTCATCGTCGTTGTCAGCGACCGTCTTGAAGCCTTTCAGGTAAGCATAGGCTATGAGGGCATAACAGCACTCACCTTTCACAGTCAGTGCCCACAACCCCGTTATTATCCCGCGCCATCTCAAGCTCCACCTCTGCGTCGTTGCGGGGCATCCCGGGCCGCACGTGCAACCTTCCCGCTGCGCTGACCCGACTTGTGCTTGTCGACGAGTAGCGGACCCATCCGTGTTGACAGCTGAGGTAAGTCGGCATCTTGATCCTCTTCTTGCCTTGCTGATTCGTCGTGTTGGCCAGCTCTGCCACGCTCGGCAACGCATTCAAGTCGGGGCCATATGTTACGCCGAATCGCCACGCGGGGAAGGCGATCTCTGTGCTGGCTTGTCCAGTTTGGGCCGAGTTGCCGTGGAGGAGAAGGGACATGGGTTTGTCTTGTCGTGCTTGGTGCTTGTGAGTCAGGAGTGCGTTTTGCGCCAAGTTACTGGTGCGTTCTTACACTGCCGAGCGCCGTTTCCGTTCTGACTTGCCCAGTCTGCGCCGAGTTGCCGCGCGAAGGGAGTTGGGCGTTGGAACGCTGGTTGTCGCTGACGTTGATCGGTGAATCGGTGTGAAGGGGGTGGTTATCGCCATCTCCATCGTCCGGGGCGAACCGGATCCTGCTACCGCTGCGTCTCCCGCCATCGTCGTTGGGAGTGCGGAATGGGCGAACATGATGGGAGTTTCACAAGAAGGGTGTGAGTTGCCGCTCCGGGTTACCCAAGCTTTTTGCTGATCAGTTGCAGCCCAGCCTTTCCGCGACATCGGCCCGGGCCCGGGAGACGCGTTCGCAGATCACACAAGTAAGGCGGCATGTTCGTCGTCTTGCCCATTTTCTGCGTCGACCAAGTCTGCCACGTTCGGAATGCAGAGGCTGGCAACGCGTGTGTGTTGGTGCCCGTTTATGAGCGGCCGTTGCTGTTGTTGGGGGGAATAGAGAGCCTGTTCTGGGTGAGCGTCAACTGGAATTCTATAGTAGACTGCACGCTTACCTTTTGACAGCCCCGTTCAGTGGCCCACGTCGGGCACTCGGGCAGCACGCCGCACAAGCCCCAGGTGACAGATAACGGACTGCCATCGTGCGCGGGGGCGGGCCGTGTCGTGCAGAGGGGGTCGGTCGCGTTGAGGCGGGTGTTGGCGGGAATAACCAGCTTGTTGTCGGCGAGCCTAGACTCAAGTCAGAGCCTCCCTACAGCTTGACCTTCATTAATGTTGCTCGTTGTTGCCGCGCCAACTGGAACTGCAGGTTGGCCGTGTCGCTGACGGTCGTTCTCGGCGGGAAGTCGGTGTTGCGGGCCGTATTTGTTTGAGGGTATTGTTAGGGAGCGGAGAGAGGTGGCCGGCTGGTCATCGTAGTAGAAATGTTGTTCGGCAGCCTGGACTTGCATAGCCGGCGCGGGGCTGTCGCGTTTTTGAAAGTGTAGTGCAGAAACGGCAATGTCAGAGTCGCGTGACATGCAGAGGGGTTGCCGTTGCTGTTGTCTCCTTTGATGTTTGCCTGTTGCTCGGCCGAATGATGCTTGCACGCAGCTCTTCTTCCGTATTAGACCCGAGCTGAGCTTAATCCACAGGACAAATCATCTATGATAGCGTGGGGTAAGTTTCTTGTTTCCGTATTTGACCTACACTGACCTTAATCTGAAGGTTGTGGTTGTGGTTGTCAAAAGAAAAGATGACGTGGTGTGACATAGTGCGAAGAAGATGGGTTGCGTTCGAGGAACTGCCGCCGGCGGACGAACTTCGGACCCGCGTCGAGAAGCCGACAGTCCGTAGTGCCGTTGCGAAAAGCGAGCGTGTTCTTGGTGAGACTCAAGTCAGAGCCTATATACAACCCGCTGACCTTTTCGCGCATGTCGTTGCAGCAATGGAGCGTGACGGTGGCGTCGCTGCCGGTCGTTCTCGGCAGGTGCAGAGGAGCGGAAAGAGGTGGCCGGCTGGCGATCATAAATGTACTTCGGTAGCCGGCGCAGGGCTGCCGCATGGAAGCTAAGACGGCAACACGTCGGTTGTCGCCTTAGTAGACCGCCGCAGAATGGTGCAGTGCCGTTGGATAAGTAATTGTCCCTGGGCATTGGAGCCTGCAGAAAGAACATGAACGTTGGGGACAAGTGTTGCGATCAACTCCCGCCGGTCTTCCACCATATGCGGAGGCGAGATGACCGGCGCTTCCTGTCTTCGGCTTCCCATCTAATCCCTCCACGGTTCCTACGACTCCTTTGGCCCGTTTACAATCTCCTCATCCGCACGGCATTCATTTCCCTTCCCGCCTACCTTCTATGGCGCATGTACGGCTACTCTTGGGGGTACTGGCTGCGAGAGTACGAAGCAGACATCTTCTGGCCGGCGTTTCCCATTCCTAGGATCCGCCTCGTGCTGCTCATGTTTGTGGTCCCAAGTTGGGGTGCAGCCATGGTGCTTGGCGTGTTGTTGTGGGCGGCATTGCAACGCTTCACTCAGAGGAAACGCCAATACGACTCGTTAATACCTCTAGAGCGTCGGGAAAGGCCGCGCAAATCAACGCAGACCACGTTCCTCTCCCCATTGTCGAAAAAATTCCTCATGCTCTATGTGGGCCTTGCGCTCAGCGGAGCCTTCCTCTACTTGACCCACGAATACTCCTCGGACTATCGGTATAGGTCGGTGGTGGAGGCAGCGAACCGCGTGAAGAGGCCAAAGGGTTACGGCGACGGCAGTGAGTTCCGCGTGCTTTTCTGTGCCCCACTTACGGACTTGAAGCCAAGGTGTTTATCGCAGCCATGTTCAACAACAACATCGCCATTATGCCTTACTGGATTCGGGAGTTTACAAAAGTTATCCATTATCTGGGCACTGTGAGTACTGGTCGTGGTAGCTGTGGAGATGCTCATGAATATAGGACAATGTGTTCGTTTCCGTCGTCGAATCCAACAGCTGGGATGGGACAGCAGAAATCCTAGACGAGTGGAAGGGAACCCTTGATGAACTTGGTGTCAAGCACTTGATTCGCACTCGGGACAAAACGATAGAGCGACCAGCCGACATGTCGACTGCAAATCCACGAATAGAGTTTCTTGCAGCAACGCGCAATCTTGCCTTGGCCCCGCTTGTCGAGACCGGAGGCTATGATCTCGTTTTGTTCAGCAACGACGTTTTTGTCGAGGCCGACGCGGTTGTGGAGTTGCTGAAGACAAACCACGGCAAATGGGACATGGTCTGTGGAATTGACCTACATCGTTGGGGGTGAGTTTTCTTATGCCCTTTGGATGCTATTCACCAATTTCTAGGATGTATGACGCTTGGGTTTTGCGGGACCGCGTGGGCAACTTGGTTTCTTCTCTATGGCCATATTTCCTCGACAAGGAGGATCAGCAGGCCGTGATCAAGGACGAGCCAGCTCCGGTCTTTGCTTGCTGGAACGGGATTGTCGCGTTTACTCCGGAACCTTTCCTTCCCATTTCCTTACGGACCCCGGGTCGGCTTTCCACAGTGCCTCTGTCGACACCTCTTCCCTCCACCCATCCCAGCTATCCACAGTCACCGGCTCTTACCCCCGCTAAACCCCCCGCTCCAGTTCCGGCGGTCAACAGACAAAGAGTGTTTTTCTGCCAGCGTTCAACCTTCCCTACGATCTCAGACGGCAATTCGACTTGCAGAGAATATACCTCAACCCACGTGTCATCAACAGCTACGAAGCCAAATGGTATCGCTGGTACAAGCGCATTACGCGACACTGGCTGGTGCGGTGGTGGATGATCCACGTTGAGAGGGCTCGGGGAATCGAGGACGCGAAGATGATCATTGGCAATAAGGAAAATGTGTGGACATGGGATGGCGAGTGTCAACCGGTGAGTGTACTTCTCCGTCGTAGCGTCAGCTAACCGAATGATTCAGTGGCGATAAATAATGTTGTCTGTACCTCTAAAAGCCATATGAGTTGGCAGCGTTTCGGTCGATTCTGGTCTTTGTTTTACTATCTACATCAAGCCTTAGTCCTCTCTACCCAAATCCCAGTCTTCGTGAATCTGTTTGATGGTCGTTTCCTTCGTGGTTGTGCGACCTTCGCCGCACGCGCGTTCTCGATCGGCATACACGCGCGTCTCGATCAGCATTCACCGGCACACCGGCACACACGGTCACGTGATCGGAAATAACAGGACTTTGCATGTTTTTCGTCTCTCATTGCTGGACCGCTTGGCTGGGGGAACACCGAGGTGTCCTCAAAAACGCGTTAATTAAGACATGGCGACGCGTCCTCCGAATAGCTGGCTCAAAAGTAGAGTTTTCAGCCATACAGGGTTTCCCCTCCCGAAGGTAGCAGGACAACGCTGCTGCAAAGGACGGATGGGGGATGGGAGAGAGAGAGAGAGAGAGAGAGAGAAAAAAAAAGTGGTGCGACTGATAAAAGTCAATTTCTCATAATGTTAGCAAATCTTTGACCCGTGCAAATCATTCCCATGCTCGGAGTATTGCCTGCTCTGTAAACTTCTGTTACTGATGTTGACAATAAAATAATTAAATCTAACAAACTGCAACCAAAGCAAACACTTTCCTGCAGTGGAGGACAGTGGGGGATGGAGGAGAGAAGGAGAAAAAGAAAATGGTGTGACTGATAAAAGTTATGTTCCTATGTCCGGAGTAGCTGCGGCATGCCAAGAGTCCATCATTGTTAGGGAATCTTTGATGATGGCGGACATTGCAGACTCATGAGAACCTCACATTCAACCTCACAATCTCAAAGATATTTTCATAATCATAAAAAATTGAATCTAACCAATGTTGAAAAAACACAAGTGTAGGTCCAAATCACACTAGATGAAGGCTCTAAACAAAAGTACAATTCTAGTAAAAATAAAAATCAAGTCCCAATTTATCGCAGTATTGGTCTTTCCGTCACAATAAAGCACTTGGACTGAAAGTAAAAGTGTGGTAAAAATGAAATTTCCACAAATCAGGTCTACATTATACTAGGATAATCCCAATATGACCGGAATTTGTCTATAAATACAACTCTGACCAAAAAGTAAAAAGCACTTGGACTAAACGTAAAAGTATGGTAAAAAAATGAAATTTCCACAAATTGGGTCTAAATCACACTAGGATAATCCCAATATGACTGGAATTTGTCTATAAATACAACTCTGCCCAAAAGTAAAAGTGTGCTAAAAATCAAATTTGTAATCATAATAGGAGCATCCCAATAAGGCAATTTGTCTAGAATCAAGGCTCTAAACAAAAGTAAAAGTGTGGTAAAAAAATTCAAAATTTGACAAATGGAGTATTGATCTCAAATCACAATAAAGCTATACAGTTGCAGCAAGATTAAATGTCCTTTCCCATCTGCCATTTTGACAGGTTGGAGCGTGTGGGAGAGGTCATTTGATCTTGCCACAACTGTAGTTAGGCTCAGACTAAAAGTAAAAGTGTGGTAAAAATCAAATTTGTACAAACAAGGTCTAAATCATACTAGAATCACCCAAATAAGGCAATTTATGACAGGAATTTATACAGAAATACAACTCTGCCCAAAAGTAAAAGTGTGCTAAAAAATGAAATTTGCAATATCACATCCAAATCACAATAGGAGCATCCTGATAAGGCAATTTGTCTAGAATCAAAGCTGTAAACAAAAGTAAAAGTATAGTAAAAATCAAATTTGCATAACTCATACCAGGAGCATTCAAAAAAAGTAAAAGTGGGGTAAAAACCAAATTTCCAGCAATCTGATCCAAAACACACACACACACTGGAAACAAAAGTAAAAGTGTGGTAAAAAAATCAAATTTGTGCAAATCAAGTCTAAATTGCACTCAGAGTCTCTCAATAAGGCAATATGTCACGCAAAAACTAATATAGCTCTGAACAAAAAAGTAAAACTGTGGCAAAAATCAAATTTGCACAAATCAGGTCTAAATCACACTAGGAGCATCCTAACAAGGGGGTGTTTGTAATACACCTCAAACCAAAAAAGTAAAAGTATGGTAAAAATCAAGTTTGTGCAAATCAGGTCTAAATCACAGTAGAAGCATCCCAATAAGGTAATTTTCACAGGGAAATGTGGGAATTTGTTTAAAAATTCCACATCTATTGCAATAATAGAGCACAAAGTAAGAGTGTGGTAAAAATCAGGTTTACAAAAATCAGATCCAAAATAACAAGGGAAACAACAATAAGTTATAGAAGTTTTTGTAATAACATAAAGTTAGAGTGCAATTTGCCTACACCCAGGTAAATCTTCTTTTTCTGATTTTGGGTGAGTTCTGATTCCATCGAAAAGTGGTGATCCAGCCGAATTAAAGCAAATACTACAGTAATATGCTTATATTTTTAAGTTCCAGCTAAAGCAAAATATCAACCTAACTTCTGATAAGAGCTAAGAA
The DNA here is from genome assembly GCF_014461135.1 of Mycena indigotica. Classification (NCBI taxonomy): domain Eukaryota; kingdom Fungi; phylum Basidiomycota; class Agaricomycetes; order Agaricales; family Mycenaceae; genus Mycena; species Mycena indigotica. The sequence goes on from NW_023503005.1 coordinate 776,046, forward strand.
GAAAAATACAAGTCAAAACTAACACTCTAGATGGCCTGGAAGCTGGTCACGTGACCAGCCTGAGTTGCCTAAGTTTAATTCCTTTTGATAGTAGCTATTCAAATAATATGTGTCACAACTAGTTATCTCGATCGCACGAAAATCAGTCATGTGACTCCAGCACCATGCTGGCTCATGACTCAAGATGGAAAACTTGAGCCTCCATCAACAGCTTAAGTAAAAAAGCTTTAGCTGAAGCAAGAGTTAGAGAGATTCTGACTATGTGCCAGAAAGCCGGTCACGTGATCAACATCCGGCATGGAACTGGCTTCCAGCATGGCAAGGGAAAGCCTGAGTTTCAGGCTCCCAGCCACTGCCAACTGCTCAAATGGGAAATTTTGAGTCAAAGCTAAATCCAAGCCCAACTAGCAAACTGATTACGAGAGATTCTGAGTCAATACCTACCTTCCGGATGCACCGGAAGCAGGTCACGTGACCGATATGCGCCGACAACGCCAATGGCCTAAAACGGAAATTTCGAGTTCTGGGCTGCGCTGCCGCCAAATGTTGGCCGATTTCGCTGAAATTTTGAAGGGAGCCTCTCACGTCATGTCCACGTCGGCTAGGATCATCAAACGCGTGAAAATCGCGTGGAAAATGGGAACCTTCAAGGAGGCCCCGTTTGAGCGAATTTTGCGATTATGTTGTACGCAGCTGTCCGATTGAGCTGAGATTTTGGGAATATCACGTGACATAGCATACCCGCTGGTCTAGCTACTCATATGGGTCATATTCTCAGGCAATACTGCCCCACCCTTGCGGGATGTGTTGTTGTGCTACTCACTGCTACGTCGCACGATCACGGAGCGGCGACATGAGACACAGCGCCCGTGCCGTCACCATCATCCCTTGTGTCACTCGCGTAGGTACCTGGGCGCTCCGTCGTGCGAGAATATCGCACTTTTGCATTTTGTCCCCGGAGCACATTTTGTGCTGCGGGCATGGTGGAGTGTCGCAGTTTCGGCCAAAGCCTTCTGCAAACACTGTGAAGGCATTCAACTAAACTCCCTGTGCATTTTTGCCCCAGCAGACATCCAGATGGTAGAGGAAACCATGCAAATCCGGTTTTTGGGCCTTCTCGGGTATTCTGACAAGTGGCGCGTTCGCCGGGTTGTGCGGGGAGCCATCCGTGCATCCGGTGGATGCCTGTCACTCGATTGCGCTGGGCGCCGCCGGGCTTGGGTATAAAACCCAGGCCCATCCGTCCCGTCATCTCATTCCCCTCTTTCCCTCTCCCTCACTTTGCTCTTTCCTCATCCTCTCCGCGTTGTCGTCGACACTGCCGCCATCGTGCTCAGGGTCGTCATCGAGGCCATGCTCATCGCTGCTCATAGTTTGTTTCCCAACGTTGTTTTGCATTCTCATACTGTATCTGACAATCTTGTGATTAGATTACTATGCGACGACTGTTCGCGTCTGCCCCGGCCTTGAACACATCTCCACTCCACCTCCATCACCAATGCTAGCGCGTTGCCCTCATCGTCGTTGTCAGCGACCGTCTTGAAGCCTTTCAGGTAAGCATAGGCTATGAGGGCATAACAGCACTCACCTTTCACAGTCAGTGCCCACAACCCCGTTATTATCCCGCGCCATCTCAAGCTCCACCTCTGCGTCGTTGCGGGGCATCCCGGGCCGCACGTGCAACCTTCCCGCTGCGCTGACCCGACTTGTGCTTGTCGACGAGTAGCGGACCCATCCGTGTTGACAGCTGAGGTAAGTCGGCATCTTGATCCTCTTCTTGCCTTGCTGATTCGTCGTGTTGGCCAGCTCTGCCACGCTCGGCAACGCATTCAAGTCGGGGCCATATGTTACGCCGAATCGCCACGCGGGGGAAGGCGATCTCTGTGCTGGCTTGTCCAGTTTGGGCCGAGTTGCCGTGGAGGAGAAGGGACATGGGTTTGTCTTGTCGTGCTTGGTGCTTGTGAGTCAGGAGTGCGTTTTGCGCCAAGTTACTGGTGCGTTCTTACACTGCCGAGCGCCGTTTCCGTTCTGACTTGCCCAGTCTGCGCCGAGTTGCCGCGCGAAGGGAGTTGGGCGTTGGAACGCTGGTTGTCGCTGACGTTGATCGGTGAATCGGTGTGAAGGGGGTGGTTATCGCCATCTCCATCGTCCGGGGCGAACCGGATCCTGCTACCGCTGCGTCTCCCGCCATCGTCGTTGGGAGTGCGGAATGGGCGAACATGATGGGAGTTTCACAAGAAGGGTGTGAGTTGCCGCTCCGGGTTACCCAAGCTTTTTGCTGATCAGTTGCAGCCCAGCCTTTCCGCGACATCGGCCCGGGCCCGGGAGACGCGTTCGCAGATCACACAAGTAAGGCGGCATGTTCGTCGTCTTGCCCATTTTCTGCGTCGACCAAGTCTGCCACGTTCGGAATGCAGAGGCTGGCAACCGTGTGTGTTGGTGCCCGTTTATGAGCGGCCGTTGCTGTTGTTGGGGGGAATAGAGAGCCTGTTCTGGGTGAGCGTCAACTGGAATTCTATAGTAGACTGCACGCTTACCTTTTGACAGCCCCGTTCAGTGGCCCACGTCGGGCACTCGGGCAGCACGCCGCACAAGCCCCAGGTGACAGATAACGGACTGCCATCGTGCGCGCGGGGGGCGGGCCGTGTCGTGCAGAGGGGGTCGGTCGCGTTGAGGCGGGTGTTGGCGGGAATAACCAGCTTGTTGTCGCGGCGAGCCTAGACTCAAGTCAGAGCCTCCCTACAGCTTGACCTTCATTAATGTTGCTCGTTGTTGCCGCGCCAACTGGAACTGCAGGTTGGCCGTGTCGCTGACGGTCGTTCTCGGCGGGAAGTCGGTGTTGCGGGCCGTATTTGTTTGAGGGTATTGTTAGGGAGCGGAGAGAGGTGGCCGGCTGGTCATCGTAGTAGAAATGTTGTTCGGCAGCCTGGACTTGCATAGCCGGCGCGGGGCTGTCGCGTTTTTGAAAGTGTAGTGCAGAAACGGCAATGTCAGAGTCGCGTGACATGCAGAGGGGTTGCCGTTGCTGTTGTCTCCTTTGATGTTTGCCTGTTGCTCGGCCGAATGATGCTTGCACGCAGCTCTTCTTCCGTATTAGACCCGAGCTGAGCTTAATCCACAGGACAAATCATCTATGATAGCGTGGGGTAAGTTTCTTGTTTCCGTATTTGACCTACACTGACCTTAATCTGAAGGTTGTGGTTGTGGTTGTCAAAAGAAAAGATGACGTGGTGTGACATAGTGCGAAGAAGATGGGTTGCGTTCGAGGAACTGCCGCCGGCGGACGCGAACTCGGACCCGCGTCGAGAAGCCGACAGTCGCGTAGTGCCGTTGCGAAAAGCGAGCGTGTTCTTGGTGAGACTCAAGTCAGAGCCTATATACAACCCGCTGACCTTTTCGCGCATGTCGTTGCAGCAATGGAGCGTGACGGTGGCGTCGCTGCCGGTCGTTCTCGGCAGGTGCAGAGGAGCGGAAAGAGGTGGCCGGCTGGCGATCATAAATGTACTTCGGTAGCCGGCGCAGGGCTGCCGCATGGAAGCTAAGACGGCAACACGTCGGTTGTCGCCTTAGTAGACCGCCGCAGAATGGTGCAGTGCCGTTGGATAAGTAATTGTCCCTGGGCATTGGAGCCTGCAGAAAGAACATGAACGTTGGGGACAAGTGTTGCGATCAACTCCCGCCGGTCTTCCACCATATGCGGAGGCGAGATGACCGGCGCTTCCTGTCTTCGGCTTCCCATCTAATCCCTCCACGGTTCCTACGACTCCTTTGGCCCGTTTACAATCTCCTCATCCGCACGGCATTCATTTCCCTTCCCGCCTACCTTCTATGGCGCATGTACGGCTACTCTTGGGGGTACTGGCTGCGAGAGTACGAAGCAGACATCTTCTGGCCGGCGTTTCCCATTCCTAGGATCCGCCTCGTGCTGCTCATGTTTGTGGTCCCAAGTTGGGGTGCAGCCATGGTGCTTGGCGTGTTGTTGTGGGCGGCATTGCAACGCTTCACTCAGAGGAAACGCCAATACGACTCGTTAATACCTCTAGAGCGTCGGGAAAGGCCGCGCAAATCAACGCAGACCACGTTCCTCTCCCCATTGTCGAAAAAATTCCTCATGCTCTATGTGGGCCTTGCGCTCAGCGGAGCCTTCCTCTACTTGACCCACGAATACTCCTCGGACTATCGGTATAGGTCGGTGGTGGAGGCAGCGAACCGCGTGAAGAGGCCAAAGGGTTACGGCGACGGCAGTGAGTTCCGCGTGCTTTTCTGTGCCCCACTTACGGACTTGAAGCCAAGGTGTTTATCGCAGCCATGTTCAACAACAACATCGCCATTATGCCTTACTGGATTCGGGAGTTTACAAAAGTTATCCATTATCTGGGCACTGTGAGTACTGGTCGTGGTAGCTGTGGAGATGCTCATGAATATAGGACAATGTGTTCGTTTCCGTCGTCGAATCCAACAGCTGGGATGGGACAGCAGAAATCCTAGACGAGTGGAAGGGAACCCTTGATGAACTTGGTGTCAAGCACTTGATTCGCACTCGGGACAAAACGATAGAGCGACCAGCCGACATGTCGACTGCAAATCCACGAATAGAGTTTCTTGCAGCAACGCGCAATCTTGCCTTGGCCCCGCTTGTCGAGACCGGAGGCTATGATCTCGTTTTGTTCAGCAACGACGTTTTTGTCGAGGCCGACGCGGTTGTGGAGTTGCTGAAGACAAACCACGGCAAATGGGACATGGTCTGTGGAATTGACCTACATCGTTGGGGGTGAGTTTTCTTATGCCCTTTGGATGCTATTCACCAATTTCTAGGATGTATGACGCTTGGGTTTTGCGGGACCGCGTGGGCAACTTGGTTTCTTCTCTATGGCCATATTTCCTCGACAAGGAGGATCAGCAGGCCGTGATCAAGGACGAGCCAGCTCCGGTCTTTGCTTGCTGGAACGGGATTGTCGCGTTTACTCCGGAACCTTTCCTCCCCATCTCCCTCCGAACTCCGGGTCGGCTTTCTACAGTGCATCTCTCAACACCTCTTCCCTCCACCCATCCCAGCTATCCACAGTCACCGGCTCTTACCCCCGCTAGAACGCCCCCGCTCCAGTTCCGGCGCTCGACAGACAAAGAGTGTTTTTCTGCCGAAGCGTTCAACCTTCCCTACGATCTCAGACGGCAATTCGACTTGCAGAGAATATACCTCAACCCACGCGTCATCAACAGCTACGAAGCCAAATGGTATCGCTGGTACAAGCGCATTACGCGACACTGGCTTGTGCGGTGGTGGATGATCCACGTTGAGAGGGCTCGGGGAATCGAGGACGCGAAGATGATCATTGGCAATAAGGAAAATGTGTGGACATGGGATGGCGGCGAGTGTCAACCGGTGAGTGTACTTCTCCGTCCTAGCGTCAGCTAACCGAATGATTCAGTGGCGATAAATAATGTTGTCTGTACCTCTAAAAGCCATGTAATGAAGGAGTTGGCAGCGTTTCGGTCGATTCTGGTCTTTGTTTTACTATCTACATCAAGCCTTAGTCCTCTCTACCCAAATCCCAGTCTTCGTGAATCTGTTTGATGGTCGTTTCCTTCAACGTAGCGAGCTGCACTGTGTTTTTATGCCTGCGGGCGTAACAATGCCAAAAGGCGCACCTTTCCGATGAGAATCTAGGACACTGAGTAACGATACGGAAAATGTGGTATTGCGCACCTGAGTCGCGTCTTTGGCCTCGTTATACTTGTGCAACAGCTTTATATGGCGCTTCACAATCAGATCTGCGTCCATGCCCTCACTAGAGCGTCTGTTTTAGCTCTAACCCACGCACTGGGGCTGGGAAAAACCTACCCCAACTGCTTTTCCAGCGCGTCAATCTCAGCTTCAAGCGCGGCCTGACGCGCTGCTTGTTTCTTCGAGGGTGTTGGAGCAGTAAATCGCGTGGATTTGGCTTACCTCTGCAGAAATTGGCGCGTACATGATGACTGGCAGAAGCAAGACGCGTTATTATGTACTATTTACATCAGACTGGGACGCGGTCACGTTGCTACCTCCAATCCTCGACAGTGTTTCCCGACAACATCTGGAAGCTGACGTTCTCTTTTCCCGGCCTGCGCAAGTTCTTGAACATCGCTTTGACACTGCCTATGCGCTTCAGCGGGGCCGCCTTGGTCGTCGACTTTTCTGGCGGGCTGACGGGAGCAAACAGATTGGGGAAGAGGTTGTCACGGGAGTCGTAGGAAAGCGGTATGGCAGAGCCAGCGACAGGCACAAGCTTAGGGTTGTTGAAGACGGCGAGGTTGATGGAGGGAGACGCAAAGCGGATGTTGTGTGTGTCATACCGAGGGTGGTTGCGCGGGAGTGTGGCAGAAGGAACAGCGAGTCGGTCCATGTCTTTCTTCTCAGAGGGAGCTAGCTGATTACAGCGTGAGTAACGACCCAATGTCAACACAGCAGATAACGCACCGGGAACGGCTCGACTTGCCACTGACCCGAAGATGCTGTTGGTAGTTTGTATACGCTAGCGAGCTGGTTTTGCTTGTTAATGGACATCGTGTGGTAGGCGCTGTAGGCGATATACGCGAATACGCAGATAGTGGAGAGAGCCACGAATCCCAAAGCGAGGTAGGCTGGAAATGATAGGCCTCGAAGTGTTCCGACGAGGTAGGTAGGGTGAGTTGATGCGGGAGGACTTGGATCGTCGACAAAAGGCATGGCTCCTTCGCTGCTTGAGGCTCAGGCCACGGCGTGAAGTGAAAAAGTAGTTGAGGGTCGGTTGGGGGCGAGAGAAAGCGAGTCGCACGTGATTTTGGCATTTTGGCAACCTCCAGCTTGACATCAACCAAACTTCCAAAAATCGACCTACCAGAGTAGCCCTTCAAGCCCCTTGGTCCTGATACTACCCTGCATCGACTCGGGCAACTAATATGTGTCCTGGATGACAAGCATCTCCGAAAGTTGAATGGTTGATCGCAGTAAATCGCAGTTTGGCACTTGATTTCGACTTTCATGGGCCTTGGTATTCGTGGGGCCATCGTGCTTGCTCTAGGGCTCGGGAAATGGTCTGATGCTCACGCATGCAAGTCCACGACTGCAGAAACTGACGTATTCTCATGGGAAAATGTATGTCGCCGCGTTTCTGGTTTTGAGCAATTTCTGAGCGCCTCTCGAAGATTCAACCCTCTGAGGACCTTGTTTGGATAAAGTGTTATGGCGATAAGCACTGCGCTCGACTAGAAGTAGGTCGTACTGACACTGGCTGACCGCATACTCAGATTGCTAGGTCCCTTTGGATTACTCCAACCCCAATAGCGGTTCGGCAGCTATCGCCATGGTCCGCCTACACTCCGGCATTTCTCACGAAGACCCTCAATATCATGGCCCGATATTGATCAATCCTGGCGGGCCTGGTGGCTCGGGAGTAGACTTCGCGCTCAGCTGGGGAAGCAAAATCCATACTGTAGTTGGGCCCGAGTTCGACATCATAGGATTCGATCCGCGAGGTCTGAATCTCCCCCCCCTTTTCCATCCAATCCCTTTTACTCAAGTGCTCTCTAGGTATCGCACGGTCGACTCCTCGTGCAAGTTTCTTCTCCAGCCGCGCTGAAAGGGCAATCTTCAATTCTGGTGGTGGTCTTTCTCCGAATGCGTCGGCGGATACCCTCTCTCGAATCTGGGCTCAAGGCACCCTTCTTGGAGAACTTGCCAGCGCAAATGACGACGGAAACTTGAAGTTTATCAATACTGATAATACTGCCCGTGACATGCTGCGTATTGTGCAAAAACACGGTAGCGATAAGTTGTTATACTGGGGATTCTCGTAAGCAAAATAAAACATGATTTTTTTTCCCCATCTTGACCTGTTCTGCAGGTACGGCAGTGTTTTGGGAGCCACGTTTGCCGCAATGTTTCCTGTGAATAATGCTCCGACTCCTTATCAGCTCTGTTGAACCCTGATTCGTAGGATAATGTGGGGCGGCTGATCATCGACGGTGTCGTTGATTCGGAGGACTACTACGCAAGTATGTCGCCGATTTGCCAACCTAGCATCCCTACTGACCGTTTCCAGCCAAATGGTCCAACAGTCTAAAGGACACCGACAAAGTTCTTAGTTTGTTTGCGGCTGGATGTGTAAAGGCGGGTCAAACGGGTTGCCCATTCTACGCTAGCAGTGCTGAACAGATCCTCGCCAACATCGACTCCTTGGCATTGGCTCTTCGCTCCAAACCAATTCCAGTTCGCGCATCTTTGTCGCATGGGCTGATCGACTTCTCCCTCTTCCGCGCCACAGTCTTCAAGGCTCTCTACTCTCCTTACGCTCAATTCCGGCCACTCGCCCAAGCGCTGGCGGAGTTGACAAACGGAAACGCATCGGCATTTTGGGAGCTTTCTGCTTTATCGCGGGGGGACACGCCGTTCCAGTGTGGTTGCAATCCATCAGAGTACCTGTTTGAGTCGCTGGCCGAGAGCAGATGGGCCGTCTTGTGCAATGACGGGGCGCGAATTCCGTCCGACTACGATGCCTGGGAAACGTACTACCTCGCACTGAGCAAGACTTCGAGCTTTGCGGATCAGTGGACTATTGCCCGAATGGGGTGCTTGTAAGTCATGAGAATGATTGACATGGCTTAGCGTTTATCTCGTGTACTAGAGCATGGCCAGAATTCCCAAAGACCAATTTCCGTGGCCCTTTTGTCGCCAACACGAGTTTCCCGCTGCTGCTCATTGGAAATACTGCTGGTGAGCAATGCTTATTTCTTGCTCTCTGTTTTGAACTTGATTAGATCCTGTAACGCCTCTTTGGTCGCGAGTCTTCCTTGATTTCATGTTTATCTGATTCAGAGCAGTTCATAGAGCACGTAAGATGTCCCAAGGGTTTGGAGGTTCAGTTGTTTTGACCCAAAATTCGGCTGGGGTACGTGATTTGCCGTTCTTCGGTCCCAGTCTTCTTACTCTGACCAGCACTGCTCCCTCTCTGGACCCTCCATTTGCACCCAGAAAGCTGTTCGTGCTTACTTCGTTGATGGAGAGCTGCCTAAGGGGGGAACGATTTGCCCCGTTGATAGCCAGCCTTTTGATAAGCCTGCACTCGGGGGAGACGACGCCAACCAGGCGGTGTTTCGTGTAGTGGAGGACCAGTTGTTGTACAACAATGCCCGTGAACTGGCGATGAGCTTTCAGGTCCATATGTTCTGAATATACGTCTGTCAACGCTGCAATGTCAGTCGTAGTTGATCTTTGGGAGATCGCGAAGTCCAACACGTCCAAAAGTATGGTCACCACATCTAATGGCTATCGTACACAGACTGGCGTGAATCTTGCGCTGAGATGAGTAACGGGAAATCACGAATCGGGCCCGTAGACGCTCTTGACATACAACTCCAACCATGACTGCGTGAATGCGGAAAACGGTATAAATACTGGGGGCATATTTGCCGTAAATCGCAGTCCCCAGCACCGGTGAGTGGCTCTATATGCGGTGGACTGCGGGCTGACGGAAAGCTGCTCAAAGTGACGCTCGACATCACAGCCTCCATCAACTCACTCTTCTTCCTCCTTCCACCACCCTCTTAACGACCCTTTTTTCTGAACTACGACAATGGAGGACGAAGTCGCCGCGCTCGTGTTGGACAATGGATCTGGTGTGTAGTTTCGTCCAATGGAAGAGGGAAATATTGATGATGGGCTGCGATTAGGAATGTGCAAAGCTGGCTTCGCTGGCGACGATGCCCCCCGCGCGGTCTTCCCCTCCATCGTTGGTCGTCCCCGACACCAGGGTGTGATGGTCGGAATGGGCCAGAAGGATTCATATGTCGGGTATGTCTTTCCAGTCGTTTCTCTTGAGGGGTCCCATTGCTGACGAATGGCCCAGCGACGAGGCCCAGTCGAAGCGTGGTATTCTTACGCTCAAGTACCCCATTGAGCACGGTATTGTGACCAACTGGGACGATATGGAGAAGATTTGGCACCACACCTTCTACAACGAGCTTCGTGTCGCCCCCGAAGAACACCCTGTTCTCCTTACTGAGGCCCCACTCAACCCTAAAGTCAACAGGGAGAAGATGACCCAGATCATGTTCGAGACATTCAATGTCCCTGCCTTCTACGTCTCTATCCAGGCCGTCCTCTCCCTATACGCCTCTGGTCGTACCACTGGTATCGTCCTCGACTCTGGTGATGGTGTTTCCCATACCGTCCCTATCTACGAGGGTTTCTCCCTTCCCCACGCCATTCTCCGTCTCGACCTTGCTGGCCGTGACCTCACCGAGTTCCTCATCAAGAATCTGACCGAGCGTGGCTACCCATTCACGACCACCGCCGAGCGTGAAATTGTCCGTGACATCAAGGAGAAGCTCTGCTATGTCGCGCTCGACTTCGAGCAGGAGTTGCAGACAGCGGCCCAGTCGTCGGCGCTCGAAAAGAGCTACGAGTTACCTGATGGACAGGTCATCACCATCGGCAATGAGCGTTTCCGTGCACCAGAGGCACTGTTCCAGCCTGCCTTCCTCGGCTTGGAGGCTGCGGGTATCCATGAGACAACGTGAGTCATCTTGGGCGCCATATTCAATCGTTTTATTAACCCTACAAAACAGCTACAACTCCATCTTCAAATGCGACCTCGATATTCGTCGTGATCTCTACGGCAACGTTGTCCTTTCTGGCGGAACGACTATGTTCCCCGGTATCGCCGACCGCATGCAAAAGGAGCTCACTTCCCTCTCGCCCGCCAGCATGAAAGTGAAGATCGTTGCCCCGCCGGAGCGCAAATACTCTGTCTGGATTGGTGGCTCTATCTTGGCGTCGCTTTCGACCTTCCAGAACCTCTGGTGCAGCAAACAGGAGTACGACGAGTCGGGCCCGGGCATTGTCCACCGAAGTCAGTGTTCTTTTTTCTTCCTCTTGTTGCTGTCGCTGATGCCGCCTCTTAGAGTGCTTCTAAGCAAATACATCAAAAGTCTGGCGCTTGCGCACACGGAGGCTAATGTGTATTTGTACTTTCATGGTAATAGAAAGCGACAGAATTTGTTTTACGACTTGAATGCATCTCGTTCTCCTTTTTCGTAACAAAAAAAATGCATTTGAATCTACTTTATTTGGACTTGGTATTATCTTCCGGTTGTTCCATGCTCATTGCAATGGCTCGGGCAATGGCGGCCTCCTCGTCATCATCATCTTCGTCCATCGCATCTCCAGCTCCCGTCGTTGTAGAAGCTGTAGCTGTAGTCGGCGGTGGCGGTGCATCCATATCGACATCGCCGTCTTGCTGCGACAGAGCCAATGCCTGCTTCAATAACGCGTCTTCCTCGCTGTCTGTTGGGTCAGCCGGCGCCGTTGTCGAAGAAGAAGAAGTGGCGGCTTCAGCAGCATCACGTGCGGCAGCCTCTTGCATTGAAAGGCGAAGGGCCATGGCCAGCTCGGGATCGAGACTAGGGTCAACGCCAAACTCGAATTGCGAGTTGTTGTTGTTCGCGCCACCAGAGCCACCAGCGCCGTCACCTGCTCCCCCGGGGACAAGATCGTCCGGAATGCTGGCCATACGATCGGCCGCCAGAATGGGCGACGAGATGAGCGCGTCGGAGAGAAGCACGGAAGTGCTGGGAGGCACAATTATCATGTGTCTGGCCACGCTCACTTAGAAAAACTATCAAGAGGAAAAAAAACCACGCACGAGTTGTCGCCGCTGTTTGTGTTCTCTATGAAGGCTTTCAGGACCGTCTTCTTGCTCCCGTCCTCCGCGGTAAACTCCTCCTGCTCGATCCCATCACCGTAGCAGACGATGTCGACCGCAACGTTGTTTTTCTTCAGTTTCTTGGCCAGCCGTATCATGCCCTTGTCATCTGCGCCAGCACCCGTTAGCGGAGATGCGACGAACACAATGATTCGTTGTCGCAAGTTCTTATTTGAGCGGTGCTTTAAAGCCAATTGCGCGACCGCAAGCGCGGTCGGGATGTCGACTTCGCCGCCAATTTTCGAGGTCGTAGCATGTAAAGCGGAAAGGATGTGTCCGATCTCTTTTGTGTGTGTAACGAGCACTTCGGGCCTGGATACGAGATGTGAGCGGCACCCATAATGGGGCAGGCCAAAACGCACCCTTTGCCAGCCATGGTCATGATGCCCACTGTGTTCTCCGGGTTCGTGTCGATCTTGGTCTGCACAACGGTCGTCACCGCGTCAGACTGCGCGTCAAACCGTGTTGGCTGGTAGTCCCCATTCCGCATGTACTCCGAGTTGTCTATAATCATCATCGTGGCCTCGAGCGGCATGGTGGGCGGAGATTGAGAAGCTGAAAGCAGGGTTAGAGACATCAAGGGCTAGAAGAGGTCATACCTTTGGAAACTGCGACGCGGCCTGAAAGATGGAGTGAAAGGAAGGTGACGCGTCGCCAGAGGTCACACAGTCACCTGCTGGCATCGTGGGAATCAGGCCACCGCCGACGACCCAAAAAGGCAATTTTATCCTATAATTGGAAAGTGAATACTACAGGACAGTCTGATTACAGTCTCTGTGCAGTATAGCTAGGGATGTTCGTTTCGACTCGGTATGTTCAATCCTATCTCATATTTCATAGTCTTCCCATATTGGCTAAACAATCAGAACAATTTTTCATTTTATCAATAATTTGCCTTCGTTCTCGCAATTTCTGGGATCAAGACCATAATTTGTAGTTGTAACTGAGTAGATCGCCATGACTGAGACGCTAAAGATATTTGCGGACAACTTTCGAGTTTTTTCAGGAGCAAATGAGCCAGGCATGACTCGTATTCCATGCGTATCAGGTGATTCAAGAAGAGGAAAATGCCAGCATCGACAAGAGCTTGCACACCTTCAGTTGAGTCTGCCATGTTGTTGAGGAGACGAAGATACTTTGTCCTAAAAGCGGGCATTTTTGCCGTTCCGCTGATAAGATGTCAGTAAGTGGAAGACATAGAGGAGTAGAAAATTAAAACCCGACCATAGATATATAAGCCGTGAGCACACACCCTCCTGCATGGCAACCTTCAAGTCGAAATTCTCCGGGTTCATTCTCTTCACCAGTTGTTGAATTTTGACACGCATGGGCTCGTAAGGTGAGCTGTGTTTCTACAATGCAAGAGTTGACCGCTTGAACCCTGGCTTGGACATCCACACCGTACCTTGAATGAGATGAACCAAATCTTCTCTTGCCTTCGACGAAAAGGTATCTCTGGGATGTCTTCATACCGCGATCCAAGCGGGAGGATTGGTGGTATATAGTCTGGGGTATCTGAGCAAGACAATGAGTAAGCACATAGTACTCTCGAGAGAAGATAAACTCACCCATACTAAGCATTAGTGCCTCTGTCTTGCTCCGTATTTGCCATTGTGTTAGGGCCGTTACTGCATTTCGCACAGCGGAGACGCCGAGTGCACCGAGAAGGAGGCAGAGTATCGAGGACCAAAAGAGAGTGTTAAACAGCAAGAAGCGTGCTTCCCGCGTTCCAAGAATCCATTGAGAGAGACGGAGTCCCCCATAAGCAATACCCCCAATTGTGCCGCTAATGAAGATTGTTGCGATGATGCCGATCAGTCGGCTATACATGAGAAGGCCATTCCTCCTTTCCTCGTAGTGGAGAAATCGAAAAACCAGTCCAGTAGAAGACGGGTCATGGAGCAACCAGGTCTTCTCGTGGACCATTTTGCGGCGAGTGTCCAGCGTGAGTCCCTCGCTCACTGGAATTAAGTACTCTTCAAGGGGAAAGCATGTTGCAAGGATGGGGAACGAGTAGTGTCGCAAGGAGATAATATGGAACAGAAGCCGCGAGTACCAGAAACAGTTGCTGGACGCGATGCTATAGTTCGGGCTTTGAGAAGAAAGAAGCTCAAGATAGTAGGTGAGGTCGCGAAGGCGTAGTGGAGGACCACGACGGTGCTCATCGAGGACATCGGAGAAGGCACGATGAAAGTATAAGGGCGCTAGTATTAAAAGTCAATCTGAGTATCATTTTTACTGAGCAAGTCATAATTACATGCTGCATCTTCCTTGGGCCACACGAAGCTCAAATGGGAGATGAGGGCAAAGAATAGGGTATGGTTGTGAATGTATTTCGACTCCCAAGCTTGCGAGGCGGAAACACGTCTAATCGTTGCAGTATCTGACGCAAGAGGCGAAAAGCTTGGGAAATGCTTGCCCAGCCGTTCGAGCTTGATGTCATAATAGAGCTCAGCCAAATGGTCTACTGATTGACGACGTAGTCGGAGAAGAACAAACTGGTGGCGGAGGACTGTATCGCTCTCAGCCCACCAAGCCACGTCGGTGACAACGCCATTTTGCATTGACATAGAAGCTGTGCGACTCCAGGCGCACAAGTATTTGATTGGTATTTCGCCGTCTGGAAGGTCGGTGAAGTTGGAATTCGTTTCTGGATAGTTCATTTGCCGTTGAGGGTAAGCACCAAACTCCACCTGTCAGTTTAGTGACGGTCAGTCCATGGACAGCTTTCCAATGAACATCATGTTGTCCTTGATGTTGTCTGTCTTCAACTCAAGTTCTGACAGGAGAGTTCGTTTGAAGCAACATATCGTGGCCATCTGATCGCAAATCAACACTCTTCTCTTCAAACTTCTGCGCCAGCTTGGGGCAGATGCCTACCCTTCAAGCTCAATTGAAGTCGCGATGAACCTGAAAGGCTTTATAGCCTCCCTCGTCTGGCTCCGAGTGGCTGCAACTGCCTATGCAAGCCCGCATTTCGTGTGGAACCAGGTAAGCCCAGTTCAAATATCTAATGCTTCGACTGCTCTAACACAACTCTAACACTCCTAGATCACACCATCTGAAGACCTTGTATGGACGAAATGTTACGGGGATAGAGAGTGCGGCAGACTCAAAGTACCGATGGACTACTCTAAACCGGATCACGGTTTCGCGAGCATTGCCCTCATTCGAGTACGCTCAAAAGTGCCACACGACTCTCCTCACTACCGTGGTCCTGTTCTCATCAACCCCGGCGGGCCAGGTGGCTCTGGAGTCGACACGGTGCGGCGGAACGGAGACCTGTTATCGCTCATTCTTGGCCCGGAATTCGATGTGGTCGGGTTCGACCCACGCGGAATTGCCCGTTCTACACCAAGCGTGTCGTTCTTCGCCAGTCAGGAAGAACGTGCGCTTCTATTCTCCGAAGTTGGATATGACTCATTGAATGCGACGTCTGCATCGCTGGCAAGAGCGTGGTCATATGGGTCACTCGTTGGGCAATTGGCTGGGGAGCGGAATCAGAATGGAACTCTGCAATTCATGACCACCGACCACACTGCGAGGGACATGCTCCGGATCGTTGAAGCCCATGGTAGAAAGAAACTTCAGTATTGGGGTTTCTCGTATGGAAGTGTCCTCGGCTCGACATTTGCTGCCATGTTCCCTGTGTGTTTTTTTCTCTTTCCATTATCTCAAAAGCTGACCGATGTGCTAGGACAGAGTGGAAAGGCTAGTTATTGACGGTGTCGCTGACGTAGAAAATTACTTCGAAGGTCCGTTATCATCCCTATTTCACCCAATCTATTCCTCAGTTTTCGAAACAGTCGACTGGTCAGTTTTCCTCACCGACGCCGACGCTGCTTGGCAATCGTTCGCCGCCAACTGTGTTGCAGCGGGTCCATCGTCCTGTGCCTTTTACGCCCCCACTGCAACGGAGCTCCTTTCCAATGTCGATGTCATTTACCAGCAACTTCGTGTCCGGCCAATACCCGTCCGTGGCTTAAACCGCTACGGCATTGTAACCTTTTCAATGCTGCGAACTGTTATATTCCAGGCTCTTTACTCGCCTTATGCCCTGTTTCGACCGTTGGCAAATGCGCTTGCAGGGCTAGCAAAGGGGGACGGGTCGCTCTTGTTCGAGCTTGCCAGCAAGTCGATGCCCAAACCTTTCGGGTGCTCTTGCGATAGCGAGATAGAGCGAGAGAACTCGCAGGAGGGACTTTGGGCGGTGCTTTGTAATGACGGAAAACGTATCTCGCCGGATTACAATGACATGGAACGACACTATCGAGACATGCTTACCGTATCGCAGTTTGCCGACCAGTGGGAGGTGCTTCGGACAGGGTGTTTGTATGCCTTTTTCTACTCTGGGGCGGAAGATGCTTATTGTATTGCATAGAGCTTGGCCGGAGTACCCCAAGAATCATTTCCAGGGTCCATTCGTGGCGAACACCAGTTTCCCTTTACTCATTGTCGGGAATACTCTTGGTGGGTTCATTGACAAATCCGTTCCTCGACTAAAACTCCTGCTCGTAGATCCTGTCACTCCTCTGTGGGCGTAAGTTCATCCATTGAAAGGTTGTTCTATCTGAATCGGGCATTTAGAGCGAAGAAGATGTCTAAGGGCTTCAGCGGCTCTGTTGTCTTGACACAAAACTTTGTCGGGGTGCGCTTCTTCCTCCATTAGGTCCCAAAACTGACCTCCTGCCTAGCATTGCTCTGTCTCAGCGCCCTCTCTCTGCACCCAGAAGCACATCCGTGCCTACTTCAGAGACGGGAAGCTACCAGAACTGGACACAGCGTGTGATATCAATGCAGAGATGTTTCCCGCGACCCACAGCGGTGCGACTACCAGCAGCCAGTCACCATTCTCTGTTGGAGCCCTCTCAGCGAAGGATGAAGAGTTACTTGGCGCTCTGAATGAGCTGGCGCTCGACCCGCGGAACGGTTTAGTGAAGTTTCCGCTGTAATATTCAGAGTAGGAGGAGAAGACTTGTTATTCTTATAACTGCTGTAAACAAACAAACAAACGAAAATAAGGTCACGTGCTATTAACTTCTGATCAACTACCACTCCCATGAGCACGATCGTTTTTCTGGGAGCACCACCTGCAGCTGATGTCCACCGACCGTTGGAGGATTATGAATGGCGAACTGCATCGTCTACTGCTGTAAACCCCTCAAAGTCAACAGTGACTCGACAACACTCTATGTATCTGACGCAACAACTCGATGGGCTTCCTCCTGCGACACTCGAAGCTGTCAGCAGGAGAATTTCTCTAGTATATCAGAATGTTATATTCAACGATGCAGACGAAGATGACAGAGAAGACGACAAATCAGGTTCGTGTTCTTCTGCGAGCGCAAGTGCCGCGACTGAACTACTGCCAGTGATTGCAGAGACATTCATAACGTGGCCACCAACGGTCCTGGGCCCTTATGGGTCTCAAAGCCAGAGCGGAGACGAAACTCATGCCCCGGGTCCTATACCTTCGTTTTTGGATGTGTCCAAGTCGATAGCGCCGGTCTTGGAATCCCAGTTTGAGACACAAATGGAAGAATCTCAGTCATACGACCACTCTGGGGGAGACTCTATCGCGCGTTTCCCCGAGTTCCATTTTTCGCTCAATGCACTCACTTCTTTGTCTGCGTTGGCAAAGGCAAACGGCAAAGGGAGCAACGTCAAGGTGTCGATGTTATTGGCGGTTCTGGAGGTTGACGGACCAGATACGTTTCGCTTCAAGAAGGGAAAGGATGCAGGCAAGGAGTCGTTTGTGCTAAAGATGATCTTGGGTGATGAGGAGGGAAATGTCTGCAAGCTGACGGCATGGAGGGAGGTAGCAGAAGACTGGGGTGGGTGTGGTTCTGACATCGGTGCGAAACGAGGAGATGTTCTTCTGCTGACTGGTCAGTCCTGGTTTTTCCCCGTTTATCTCGGGGAACGTTCAATGGTTTACGAAGATATCATGGCGACATACGAGCAGAGCGCTGCTGTAACGCTGACAGCCTCTCCATGGCATAAACCAAAGCTTGAGATTTGTTATCGGACCATGCCCTATTTACATGAAGACCACCGACTTCGGCCAGATCTGCGATTGGGCGCGAGTGACGCTTGTGTACGAAAAGTCGCTGCGGTGGTTACATGGTTCGAGAATATGGCTGGGCTGCCCGCGCAATGACTTGTGATCAAAAATTCAAGCTTGAATTTTTGCCCTTCTCCCTACTTGGTCATTTGTTGATTGTCAGCTATCGTCGGCTCAATTTCCTAAAAAGGCTGGCAGGTCGACCTCATCACCACGCGTGTGCGGATCGGTCTGATCTGCCACCTCTTGACCATCTTGCCGATTGTCACCTTCTACCGTAACCAAACCGTAACAGCACGGGTTCCCACCTATACGCGCGGAAGACTCGCTCAGGTATATATACCTCGCTCAGCTTCCATGCTGCTCAAAGCCGACTTCCCGGTGGCCGTCGATGGAAGTGCCCCCCGGCATCAAGTATCTCGCAAGGACATTACCGGTTGCGCTTTTGCCTTGCGCTCTCGCATTTGCCAGTCTTTTGCGTGTCGACTTACCTCTCGGGGCTCGCATTCTCCTCTCCCTCCTCGCCAACCCGCTCAGCCTATTCGTCTCCGATTGGTATCAACAAGTTCATGAAGCCCGACATGCAAGCTCTCGTGGCGCAGAGCTGATTCCGGTCGTCCGCGACTCTCGTCCATTCGGGCTGGGCACGTTGGCGAAGCTGAGGGAAAGCTTTAGGTCAGGGTATCCTGGTATGTCGCCCGAGCCGCCCGATTCTTAACTAAGGCCACGTATCGGAAGGCGATTTCATAGAGGATTGGCGTGAAGAATATGGTCATACATTCATGACCAAAATCTTCTTCGATCGAGTGGTATGTTGGGGGCAATGGATTCGGGGTCTTCAAGTGGCTTAGTTTGCGGCAGATAACTACCACTGAGCCGGGTCATGTCAAAGCTATTTTGGCCACAGATTTCGACAACTTTTGGAAGGGACCGCAGGAAGCGCAGATGAGCCAGTCGCTTCTTGGCTATGGTACGCGATTATGGACCAACTAATGCCGGTGCTGAAACTCCACCAGGTATTTTCAATACCGATGGTATGTTACCGGCTTGGCCTCATGTCTGGAGTCTGACACCCACAAGACGAGCTGTGGAAATTCCATCGGAGCATTACTCGCCCTTTTTTCAGTCGAGGTGAGTAGCGCATGCCCCCCCATTTTGTCGTGTTCTAACACGCTCCTCACAAGAACGAATCAGCGATTTCGACATTTTTAACCACCACTCCCTCGCTGCGCTTGAACTCCTCAAGACCCGTTTGGCCAACGGCTATGCAGTCGACTTTCAGGATCTCGTCTCCCGATTTACCCTCGACTCCGCCACCTCCTACCTATTCGGCAAATCCATCGACTCCATGTCCGCCGGTTTGCCGTACCCATTCTCGTCCCCACTTGCCGACTCGGAAGCTTTTGTTAACCACCCTTCTACGACTTATGTCCGCTCTTTCGTACAGAGCCAGCTGATGACACTGGAGCGTGCGGCGCTGCAAAAGCGATGGCCGTTATTTGAA
Organism: Mycena indigotica; assembly: GCF_014461135.1. Lineage (NCBI taxonomy): Eukaryota > Fungi > Basidiomycota > Agaricomycetes > Agaricales > Mycenaceae > Mycena > Mycena indigotica. The sequence goes on from NW_023503005.1 coordinate 795,334, forward strand.
TTCTGGAAGGACCGCATCAAGCCTCATCGGAAGGTCGTTGACGAGTTCATCGAGCCGATTTTAAATGAGGCATTAGAGAAGAAGCGACAGAAGAAAGAGACGGCCGCAGAGGGAAAAACAGTTGAAGAGGGTGGGGAGGAGGAAACATTTTTGAGCCATTTGGTGGAAGCAACGGACAGTGCGTCTTTCATTGCGTTAGTCACTGGTTTGATTCCTCACAGCTTTTATAGATAAAGAGATCATTCGTGACTCGATTTTCAACATTTTAATCGCCGGCAGAGACACGGTAAGCAGAGCATTCGACCACATTTGACTAACTGAAGCTCGTCCAGACGGCCGCAACGCTAACGTTTGCCATCTATATGCTTGCCGAACACCGGGAGATACTCGCTAAACTCCGAGCCGAGATCACTGAGGTCATCGGAAGCTCCCGAATGCCGACATACGAAGATTTCCGCCACATGAAATATTTACGGGCATTCTTGAACGAGACTTTACGCTTATATCCGCCGGTGTACGTTGTCTACGCCACCAATTTGCCGAGTTAATAACGACTCCCAACAGTCCGTTTGATTCACGGTTTGTCCCACCTTTTAGCTCTAGAACGCGATTTCTTATTAGCCACTCACAGCGCATCGAAGCAGGCGACAGTGTTCAATGCTACACGACCTGGGGAAAAGACACTCTTCGTTCCAGCGAAAACTAGGTAAGCATTGCCAACGCACGATGTGAATCAAGATTTACTCGCCCACAGAGTGCGCTATAGTGTTTTTGTCATGCACCGCCGCACCGACCTTTGGGGACCAGATGGTGTGTTTCCAGATAGTCTAGCCTTGGATTGTTCTTGAACGGTTGAGTAGCGCTCCAATTTGATCCTGATCGGTTCTTGGACGAACGAGTGAGGAAATACTTGACGCCAAACCCATTCATTTTCCTTCCGTTCAATGGCGGTATGTCCCGATAACACCCATCTCCAATATGCTGACAGTAAGCCGACAGGTCCTCGAATATGCCTTGGTCAACAGGTGAGGCTCCATCGAGACCGGTATTATTGGTTGTTGACTATATCAACCAGTTTGCCTACCACGAAGCGTCGTTCTTCCTCGTCCGCCTTCTGCAGAGCTTCACTAACATCAGTCTTGCACCGGACGCCCAACCCGAGGAATCCAAGCCGCCAGAGAGCTGGAAAATGCGCCCGGGCACGCAAGCGAACGAGAAAATCCAGCTTGGTCTGCACCTGACGATGTATTCCAAGGTGCGCTTCCGCCCTGTGGCTATTCGACTTATATCAGCCTGACTTATTTTTCGCTAGGGTGGCTTGTGGGTACGGATGGACAGACTTGCCCCAGAGACCAACTCGGAAATTGCATGAGACGCAGCCCACCACCATATGCATTCAAGTTCCTTAAGACACGTGTACATTACTAATTTGACATGCTTTGCTCTTCATCCTTTGCTTCAGCACTATATATGCATTGAGCCCACAGGCTCCCACTGACCGTATCTGTTCCGAAACGAACTTGGGTCTCTTCCAATGCGCAATTTCAAGTTTGATCTATGCTGCTTGTGGAGTTGCCATAGCTTCGATTCAACTTGGGGCTCCAGACACGGCTGCGAGCCATCCTGCTTCGGCCACCATGAAAGCTGCACTTCGAAACACTCCACTCGCTCCCGCCCACTCCGAGATTCCACGAACTCGAAAAACTTCTGGTGGTCGAATGACAATTGAGTAGCGCAGCTGAACGTATGAAGGTCTGGGACAAGGATGTGTGTGACCCGATTCGAAGTCAGTGTGTCTGTGAGAAGTTCTTTGGGAAAGACTGTTTCTGTGAGTCGGCTCATGAGCTCATCAGTGAGAATTGTCGTGGTAGGCTCGGAGTCCCTCAGGGCAAGCTGATCAGAGAATGCGAGCGTTTGCAGGCGAGGAAGTTCGGTTAGTGCGGAAAGCAGCTCCAGCTCACTGAGGAACATATGGCGAACGTCAAGAGTATGGAGATGTGCGTTGAAATGCGATCGTCCAGCTAGCGCGCGAATGGTGGCATCAGGCCATGGTACAACGGCAGTTGGATAGCCAGTGCATTTGAGCACTAACTCGCGGAGAGACCCCAAGGTGATAGAGGAGAGCAATACATTGAGAAGCTTCACACAAGCATGCAGTTCGTCCGAATCGAAGTAATGGGTGTCAACGGAGGCCCAGAACTTTGTGATTTCGGATGAGGAATGGAAGTTTATGTTTGTGTGGCGATCAAAATCTGCTGCAAGGGAAATATACGCCGCACCCGAAAGTCTGGGCAGACAATCCAAAGCAAGATGAAGCGTGCTTGGAACAACATCTTTATATAGGACGTGTTCGAGTTGCTCCAGCGGGAGCTGTTGCAGGGACGTCTCTCCGGAAAAAGCTACCGCCCTTGACTTGGGAGCATCTCGAAAAACAGAAAAGGTGTCTATGGTCCACCGGTCTTTGCCGTGACGGCGGTCTTTGATTTCGAGACTTTTGAGGCCAGCCAATTGTCTGTGAAAGCCGAAAGCAGGTATAGTTGGTCCGGGGCAGGTGAGAGAGGCAGTCCTCCAGCGATGACACGTGGCACCGAGCATGGAAAGTGCCTGAGCAGCCTCCTCCGCCAGGGTGGGCGACGCATAATGCACAATCTTGACATGGAGTAACGATTCTTGCGACCGCTCGAGCCCGAGTTTGAGCAATTCTAGGGCCTGTTGGCTTCCTCGGGGATCCTTTGCACCCCATTCTAAGCAAACGATGGTGAATTCTGTCCACAACTCGGCAGTATCCATGACAACGTTGTGCCATTGAAAGCAGACTTGCGAGAGAGTAAGCAGCGGGGGCGAATGCAAGTCGCAGGAGCATAGGAGAGCAGGCTTTGAACCGTGGCTCGACACATGGTATCAGGTTGCGCTCGAGGGTAACTGGAACGTCGGCAAAGGTTGTCCAAACGCCAAGAGGTATGCATACCTGAAACCCCCGACGTCAGGTCGGAAAAGTGAATTAGCTACTGCTGGACACCCCCCTCCCTGTGTGACGTCACGCCACGTGATTGCACGTGATGTCCCAAAAAGGCAATTCCATGATGGGTGTTAGAAACTGGTGAAAATGTCATGCAGTACTACTAATTTCCTCTATATATAGTGTCCCTTCTTATGCTCTCCACCCACATCCACCCTGCGGACATCATTATAAAACCAATTTTGGCTGCAGGCATAGCTGGCAGGTGTGACTTGGGTGTGCCGTGGCCGTGTCATCACCACCTCAACGGAAATTCCTATCAAAATGCTTATACATGCCTCAGAAGAACCCCAAAATCTGCTTTCAATGACAATTATATGCATTCTGAGACCATTAATAGCATTCCCAGCCACTCTGTACCCTACGAAAGAAAAGTGAATTAAGGCCACCAGACCACCCCCCTCCCCTCCCCCCTGACGTCTCGGCTTGCACCAGCGCATACCCCTTGCCAAACGCAACGGAAGATGTTGACGAGAATCTCCGTAGGCAATTGGCGGATGGGGGAGTATAGACTCTTTGCAGCGTCATGGATCGGCTCCAACCAATAACGAAGAGCATTAAGCTGTTTAAGTCGACTCTCCAGCCTTCTCATCTCGGCTCCGAGGTCCACCGTGACCAACCGTCTCTGGCATTGTGTTATCTCATCGTCGTACGCCCTCATTTCGGAGGTGATTGCTTCAAGATCATCGGAGAGACTTTCTGGGAGAGACAAGTTGCTTCGGCACAGCTCATAGAGGGACGAGAGATAGATGGGGTCTTGGACAAATCGAGAGGTCGACATGTGTGACCCACATCAAGTTACACGGCTTCTTACCACCATCCAAGCAGACCAACTTCAGCTTTTAACAGCTGCAGTCTGACCGTGACCTGCGAAAGCGGTTAGGAAGAAATTCCGACACGACGCGAGGCTCTTGGATGAGAGAGATGTCACGGTGACAAGCCGGGAATGCGTCACGAACGAAAAGGACTGGAATGTCACGGTTGGTTTGCGGGAATGGAGGGTGTGGCGGGCAAATAGTGTGTCTTGTTTTCTGTTGATGGAGCTCATAGTATGATTACTTATATCAGGGGTTCTACTTCACAGCACACTTCGAAAATTGGCTAGCGCTCGTATTCGACAAGACTTCAAGACTCATGGCAAGTTCCCTGTTGTCAACGCTGCGGAGAGGCTACAGATTTGTATTGGCGTGCAAGAGTACACGAGAAGTGGTACAACAAGGTGCTACAAGTTTTACTTTAGTGCTCACACATGTTAAAACTCAACGCGGCTGTGCCCTCCCTTGCTTTTAGGAACACCTTCCGCTCGGCCATGAGTCTGGTTCTTACCTCATGCGCCTCACGACGGCCCAAATACCGTCCTCCCTCAACCTGCTCTAGTTCAGCGGAAATTGCTTGGATGAGCTCAAGCGGCAGACGCGACACTAAAGAGCGCGGATCTTGTTGTGCTTCCAACAGCGCGCGCAGCGCCCATTTGCTTTGTTGGGGAGGCACGGTTGTGGCCGATGGGACCGGTTTGATGGAAGGATCGACAAGAAATACTGCAAGAATTTTTCGATGACCAGGGCGGGTAGGGTCTTTGAGACTGAACGGTGCAACCTTGTGTTGGTAGATGTTGGGCCATGCTAACACACGCCCAGATTTCGTCTCCTACATCAAGACCAATGACTAATTTTCTGAGTAAGAGAAACTTGAAGCAGACGCACGATTGAACCCAAACTTTGAATAATAAAGACAATGTGTCTCCCTGTGAATGGTTGAGCGCAAGAGACAGCGAGTCAAAGAACATCCAACTGACCGCTCCATACCATACAGAACTTTTGAACATAATTCGTCGTCTTGCTCGTGATAAACAGGAGGACTAGTCGTAACCCGGAATTCCAGTCTTGATTCAGTGATGTTGTCCTCGTCATAATACTACAGGGCAATGAGTCTCGTGAAACTCCCGGGCCGTCATGTAGGTGACTGACATATATTGCTGAAGCCACGATGCGTTCATTTAGCATGCCTGGATGCCGTTAGCAAATATACGACGGAATAAAAAAATGTCTGGCCTTCGACATGCGACTCACATGCCAGCTACCACCCGCATACTCCTTCTTCTCTGGCGTCAAATGGATGTTTGCAAGTCTGACAATGCACTGAATAGTCTTGCCCCGCAGCGACTCGGAGTAAGGAACGAAAGTCCTCTTCAACGCGCCATTATCTTCCTCATGTGCCTCGGGAAGTATCTCTATAGCATCAAGATATTGGTCGTTGGTCTTAAATTGTCCGCGGTCACGCATTCCGCTGGCCCAAATGCACGGCACCCGCAGTCCAACGTACTCGCGGTCAAACCCGATGAAAGTCCCAAAGCCATATTTCACCTTGATACGGCCCGAACCACCAGGGACCTCGTCTTTTTGCCATTCGCGCAGCAAGTCTTGTTCGGAGCCGTTTATTTGACTCAATACCCGCTCGAAAAGGGGGACAAATGCCCCGATGGCCTGCTCGATTACGCGGTAAAGCTGTTGATGGGTTGTCGGGTGCAGGTTGTTGATGTACGGAGAAACAAAACGGGCTTCAGCAACGCCATCATGCTTATTTGACGAAATGGCAAAGTCGGATGGGAGCCAAGAGTACTTTTCCGACAAGCAGTGCGCATTAATGTCGTCCGAGAGCCATATTTTCCACGATTTTTCGTAAGGAACGGCCACTCTCGTGTTTGTTGCTTGCTGCTCCATCGCTTCTTGACGCCATTTCTCCATTATCGTCGCGTCCTTGGCCTTGCGACGCCAGTCGGGTTTGCTTCGAATCGCCCAAGAAAGCGCGTACATTCGGAGTTCTGCCAGCTTAAAACAAAAAGGTTTCGACCAGACAACTTGTAGTGCAAACGTAAATGCACTACTGTACGTGGAGGAGGACCCCAGCAAATTTCTCCGCGAGATGACTCTTCCGAGGTTCCGAAGGCAACAAAGGGGAGCGGAAAAGTCCAGCTCGGCTTGACAATGGGTTGTTCGAATTAGGCCGTCTGGCGATATGAGTTTCTAGAATCGCTGCAAATTTCGCATCATGCTCCTGGCCCGAGGCCATGGTAAGAATTTGACGCTTACGTCAGCCGCCTGATGGGTGTCGAATCTCGAGACTCGAATAGGTTCAAAAACTTCATATGCACTTGTACTAGTCAGCTTTGTGTGTGTGCAATAATCGATGATGAGAAACGCCTTACCCCAGTTGAGCCGTTCTGTACTTAGTTTTGATGCCTCCTTGGCTTTATTATTTTATTGTTAGAGAGGCCTTCGAGGCTTCCAGTGAGCCAAGGAGCTTTGAGAGCCACCATTGACACCTACGACTCTAAGCTACGAGTTCTTTCGCTTCTCCAAGCTCTTGTGGAAAGCCGCTCTCCACACGAGCGTCAACAGGGCAGACAGAACTCCATATGGCGGAAATAGCCAGCTCAGACGCCACGACCAGCCTGAGTCACGTTTTAGCACTCGTACCAGCTCATTAACATGTCCTTCAAGATCTTCAGGTGACCCAGAGTTGTCGACAACATGATCTGCATACAATATCTTGTCCGTTATGGGAAGTTGCGAGTTGAGTCGGGCGGATGCGTCTTCTGCAGAAGAGTTGTCCCGTTTCATCAGTCTCTCTAGTTGCACTTCCGGAGAGCTACCGGTTAGTTAGCGGTATGACATTCGGAGGTACACTTCTCACCAGAATACAACCACGATTTTGCCATAGAACCTCCACAACCCACTCTCGATGAGCAGCGGCACATCAAGCACACAGAACCTCCTTCCTGACAGCCAATTATTCACGACTGCCCAAAGCATGGCGCGTCTTACAGCCGGGTGAACGATGGAATTCAGCTTGCGTCGCTTGGCCTCGTCATTGAAGATGATAGAGCCGAGTTTCTTGCGGTCTAACGAGCCATCCGGGAGGAGAATTTCTTTTCCGAAGAAGGCCACTATCTTCCGCAGCCCAGTCGTGCCTGGCGCAACGACTTGACGCGCCAAAACATCGGCGTCGATGAGAGGAATGCCTTTCGCTTTGAGGAGGTTTGATACTGATGATTTGCCGGTCGCGATACCTCCCGTAAGTCCGACGACTGGAAGTAAAATGCATAAGTGCATGATATTTGCATGAAACCGCGTTCACCAAGCATGAGAGTTGTGAATGAACCTTTGACGTGTCACGTTTTTGATGGAGAGATTCTCTGCTGTTGACGATGTCGAAAGCAGAAGGCGACCTGCTAGATTTGCTGCTCCAACTCAAGGTAGCTACGATTCTCCAGACCCCGAGCCACTATCCACAATTTGTCATAGAGAACAACACCTCAAGCAGCGAAACAACTGCTCAACAGCCAGCCAGCCATCGCTTATGCCCTTATCTCTCTCATGGTCTCGATGAATGCAATTGACATCGACGTTTTCCAAGTATATAACTTGTCCAGGAAGCTCTCTGCAATGCTCAATTTCACACAGAAAACTCTAGCTTCACACAGTGGGGCTAGCGTCGCTCCACCGGCCCCAGTACCACTCTCTGCCATCCCCCCTCACATGCAGCCCTCTTCGCGCACCAATACTCCTCCAGTTCAACCGCCATATCCTCAACATTACCCGTCACACACTCCAACGCCTCCCAATGCTGGTGCTTACCCCGCCTATAACGCGTATCCACAACCTGCCGCGGCAACGCCACCACCAACTCGGGCTCCTCCCCCGCCTGCCATTCCTGAGTCTATGCTAGCTGGCATGTCTGAAGAGCAACGGGTAAGCCGTTTGCTGTCCGTTGGCCCTCGCTAATTCCACTTCCAGCAAATGCTAATCAACGTGTTGTCGATGACGCCAGAGCAAGTCAATGCGCTCCCGCCAGCGGACAGGACCAATATCATGCAATTGGTACTCTCTTTCGCTCTAGTAGTCACTGTTCTTGACCCCCCGATCAGAGAGCGACATTGGGCATTCGTTAATCCGCGACGTAAGTAGCTCTCGTCCATCTCATAGGTGCGGCGTGAGTTGGCTTCAAAAGTTGTTGGTTCAGCGTGTCGATGCCCGTCGTCGAAAATCCAAAACGCAAAGCGTGTAAGCTGGAAGTAATGGAATTCTTTCTAGACTGTTTTCTCGCATGTGCGACCTTTTTGCACGATTGATTCAAATGGATTCAACACTACTAAGACAGAATTTATCGCTAGCTACTGAAGACGATCAAAGAGCGCCACTGGCATCCCTTCGATCGAGTCTTCGTTTGTGAACAAACTCGACGGTCGGTGGTGAGAAAGTACTCGCCGATTCTCAATCAAGTCTGGCAACAGGTCAGAAATCAATGAAGTTTCGACGAAGTCGGTGACGAACCTGTTCCCACTCCCACAACGGTCGGTTGCCGATTCTCAATTGCAGTGTCCTTCTCGCAAGGCTGGACGGTCGACTCGTTGATCGCGGGGCTTGAATGCGCCTTCGTTCGTCATGCTTGTCGATTCTCAATCCAGACTTGCAGTTGGTGCGGGTCCCAAGGGTCGGATAAATCCAATTCTCGCTTGAATGCCGCTATTCAGGAACACTGGCAATGGTCGGTCGCGCGATTCTCGGTTGTGGGAGTGGTTATTTGCTTTGAGTTTCGATGTCTGTGCTGGAACCATTGGAATATTGCCGAAACCCCAGGCAGAAAAAGAGGAGAGAGAGAGAGGTGAAGAGAGAGAGAGAGGAAAAGAAGAATAAATGCAGCAACACAACTCTATGGGTTCGCAAGTCGGCGGTCGTATGGCAATCGCGGGGTTGTCAAGTAGTTGCAGATACTCCAAATCGGGGGGTGGTTCTTCGAGGCAAGAAAAGGAAGGCGTCCCCTGCTTCTCTGTCGAAAGTTGTTGTCCCTCGTCTCTTCGTATTCTGGCATACTACTCTTTGCCGTCGTTCGTTGCTTTCCGATTCTCAACCGACTTTGCGAACCGCTCCTTATTGTTCTCTACAGCACTGGCAAAGTAAGGTAAGCACGAGGGAGGAATCATTCAAGTTCAGAAGACGCACAGGCATGGCGGCGGCGGCGAAATTGCCGCTTCACGCTATGCCATGTTTGAGGAGTCAAGAACTTTGCCAGGCCAACCTAAAAGCATTGAGTAAATCGGATTTTCGCTCTAAACGACGCGACTTACAATATCATAGTTGCCGTCGACGAGAATAAAAGCGGGCAAGATGGCAAGCTGCGTCGAGAAACAGTAAGTATCTGTTGTTGAAAAAGATGGGTCGGAGAACATACCGCATTCCCAACGACTCCCATGACCATCCAGCTCTTCGTCAAAACGCGAATAAAATCACAGGCAAGCAGCGCGAGGTCTTCGTATTGTTGGTTTCTGAATGGAATTGCTTGCTCTCGGAGATGCACCATAAGTTTTTCAAGTCCGAATGATCCATGCGATGCGTTCCCCCACATTTCGCCAACGCGTGCATTTCCGAGACCCTGGTCCAATGCCGTGATCACAGCAAATGCGGCCAGGCAAAGGTAGAAAACGAAGATCAAGACCAAAGGACGATCGCGAGTGCATCTTTTCCACAAGTTGTTGAGCGAGGAAGGGGCGTTCTTGACAATTTTTCGCATTGTAGAGACGAAGGATAATGCGAGATAGACCACGGTAGTGAACGCGATGACCTGAAGAAAATGGTGATCAGAAAAGTGAATGAGATGAGACGTGTAGAACGCACGTGTTTCAGCTCGGCATTCCAATTAGATGGTAAGCCCACATTGGCAAAAGTCCAGTGGAGGATGCTTCGTATTTTGCCCACGGTCAACAGCCAAAGCGGCCAGTTTGGAGTGGAGCCCCATTGGTAAATGGCCCAGTGCAACCCAAAAACGGAGCAAATGGGAAACAAGAGGAGATAGGGCGAAGCCAAGAGTGTCATAAACACGAGCAATGCCTCCCATGCTGGAAGTATATCTCGCGGAGGCAGATATGGATGCAGCGCTCTAACGGAGAGGATGACGGAGACCCATAACGAATGGCTTACGGCGCTGAATACTAGCTTTCGTGTTACGAAAACCAACATCGAAGCAAGATATTGGACGCAAAAAGCGGTAATACCAGGCACTTCACGCATTGGCCAGACCATGGCATCAATGATGACTTCTTCCAACTGTGAGCCACTCAAGGGAAAGAAGAGCCAAGCGGCCACAATGAGAAAGAGACGAAGGAATAGTGGGGTTCTGAAGCCTGGAGTAGAGCGAATGGCAAGCCATGCACCAACTGCCGCGAAGAGAAAAGAGACGAGTAGGGCCAAAGCCAAGACAACAGCCGGGGTTGGCAACAGGCAATGATTGGACAATGTCGGCGGAAGACTAAAGAACTCGGTCTTCGTAGGGATTGCTTCGAACGGAACGACGATTGGCACTGGCTCGAGGTCGATGGTGATCTCAGTGGCCAGGATCGTTTCAAGGTCGCGCAGTTCACGGGAGCGGCGACGAGCGGACAACATGTATGAAACCCTTGCCCCGTAGAGCAGCATGTGAATTGGACCTATGAGGCAACCAAAGAGTTGCGATTTGAACGATGGGGGCGAGTACATGGTGGGCTGAAACAAGAGGGATGGAGTGCCGTCACACTCCGTCACACTCTTCAAAAGTGGTGACTCACAGGTGAAACTTTCGAAGTCCTCGACGAGGACATACATACGCTGGCAAACTTCAATGCATTGGTCAAGGCTCAAGGGTCAAAGGCAAAGTCCTGTCAATCACTCCCCGTCAATGTGGCGGCGTCACCGAGCCCTTCTCACATGCACGACTGTCGGACAGACTCTGACTGGTAACTCTACGTCAACCCTGCGTACATTCGTCCTTCGTTTAGAGAGTTGTCGCAGCCTTATAAGGCATTCATTAAAGCGCGATGTACCAGTAAGTATTTTTTCCTCTATCTAATGCGCCAACGGAACATATCTTGCGTCAAGTTTCTGAATCAACGACAACATAACATCCATCTGCGCCATCAACGCGTCCATATCAAGCCTGCTCCAGCCTCCGTCGGTCGATGCTGCCCAAAGGTAATCCGGTTGGGGAATAATTCTGTGGTACTGCAGATCAGGGAGCGTTTGAGACGCGGTTTGTTGCTTACCCTATGGTCGGAATGCTCGAATGACCAAGAATAGCGCTTCCACCTACACCATACCACATGGAGCGCGAACCATCCAAATGTTCTGGGGCCAGTAGCGCCATACGAAGTGGGCTCGGGCTTGCGTCAAATGCGTTAAGATACGACTCATGAAGCGGACCGCTGGCTTTTGACTCATTGCTGCTTGTTGATGAGTATATATCCACCCACCAGTTACTTCCACCTGAGATAGAACTTACGCCATTGTCCAAATCGGCTCCAAGGCGCCGGTGGCTCGGTAAATCGGCATCATCGTGGGCGAGGAAAAGTCGTCCTTCCACTCGATCGCACCGAAATGTTCGACAGAAACGGCAAATCTCGCGTTGGCAAGGATGTCCGGATAGTCCCTCATCCACGCCGACTCGTTCAAGTGATGGCCTGACATGTGGCCAGTGGTGATAACAAAGCTGCGAAACTACTAGTATCAATCATTGCTTTGAAGGATTCGTGGCATACTCCAAGCTCATGTTGAGGATCGGTTGCGGGTAGCGAGCGAAATGTTCAGCGATGGTGAGCAGCAATAATGGCCCTGAACGCATTTAACACTGCTTATCTGTGACTCCTGAGCCAGCGCACCATTTTCCTCGATGATCGAAGGCCCATCACCTCAAAGTACTATCAACCTTGGAAAGAGGTAAGGAGAGACTTACTGTGCGTATAAAGAATGATCGTATCGTCAGACTCGTCCGCCGCTGCGCCATCCAGATGACCAATGACTGTTTGCGTCTGAGCCAAAACGTCGGGTGCGTTTAATACGACCGTTGCGTTCGAGACACCGCCGTTTGCCAGAAGATTGCGAATCATTTTGCCAGTGGAGTTGCCAACATATAGCGCAGGGACCTGGTAGCTGTTTGGCGAGCTGCCGTCCCCTGGCGACCCGTCATTGGGCAGAAACTGAAGCGCCGCATTCTCATCTGAGGTGTTGACCCACGAAGAAATTGCAGCTACTACTCCGCGCTGATGCAACTCCGTCCAGTTGAGGGTCTTGCTCGATTGCCAATGGGGGTTGGTCAAGTTTCCCAGCTGCCGACTAATCAAATATCCGCTCGTTGAGAGCATTCACGGTCATACCTCAGGAATTGCTGCCGAAGGTATATTCCGAGACGTGCTAGGTGAGTAGATCAGTGCAGATTCAAAGGTTTGGAGTAACCCTTCTAACCCCAGCAAATGGTAGCCTGGCTCAGAGTAATTGCGGGTTGGGCTGGGATTGTCGAAGAACACTATGGTACCTCCATCGGAGGCGATGTGCGTGAAATCCAAAGTGCTTGGGTCGCCATCTGAGTTGGGAAGCAAGCCGAATGTCCCGACATCGACTAAAGGGGCAGTAACACCCGCAAGCGACGTGCTTCCAGAATACGGCCAGTACCCAGTCGTGGGTATGCCAATCGTCGAGCCGTTGGTGAGCGTCAGACTGAGCGACCACCATCTCGGATCCCATCTATTCAAACTTCGAGTAAATGCAGACACTGCAGCTCCAGCCTCACCTATAAAACTGATAGTCTATGGTATCGACGTCGAGACCAGCCCCTTCCATGGCTTCTGCGACGAGGCTGGTGAGGACGTTCTGATTTTCGTTTCCGGCTGACGATTTGTCACTTCTCCCAGGTTTGGCAATAAAGCAATAAACCGACGTACTCCATCGTGGGCCCCGCAAGTTCGTCTGAAACAGACGGTCCTTGAGCACCTGCTTCTCCAGGTCACTCAATCGGGCGTCTATTCGCGCCGAGTTACTCTTGCTGTCGACTAATGTCCCAAAGGCAAAGAGACAGGCGAGCTTGAAAGCGAGGGCCAGCCTGCCAACAAGGATATCGACGAGCATGATGAAAAGGCGTCTTCGTTCCTTCCAAGTCAGGTGGGCGGGTAGTGGCTCTTAACAGGCCTGGGGGACTAGTCGGCGACGGCTTATAAGGGTCGATTGCGCCACGTTCTAGGTTATGGCTTCGCGCGCGTTTATGCTTACCTGGACGTGTCATTCGGAGGATAAGGTTATTGTTCACGAATCACGACGGTAAATGTACTTGTAAACTGCTGGTGCGTTGAGCTCTTGCCATGCTGGAAAGAGAACACTCGCACCCGGATCGTTTGCAACACAACAATGCTTTGTTGAAAATAGTCCCATTGCAAATGATTGCATCTACAGATGGTTCTGGGTGACGTACTAGTAAGAAGTTCAGCTTCTCCTTTGCATCTTCGACGATAAGCCAAGAAGAATTCTCGTTGATGGAAAAACTTACTGCTCCCCATTGGCAACGACGCTACTGCACGGGAGCCACCGCGTCGGTAATTATGACGAAAAGTGTTTCGCTATAACTACGACGACTTGCGTGCTACCCAAAATTCTGCTTGGTACAACCACCTCATCATGGCGCGCGAGTCTGCGGTATATTCACACTCGACCGTCCTTGTTTTCAAACCATCCTCCCTTGGCTCAAAGACAAAGCCAACGTGCTCCGCCGCTTGGACCATCTCCTCCAAGCTTAACTCCAGTTTTGCCTGCCCTCCACTTGTCCACAACAGCGGCCCCAAGTTGAGCCAGGTGCCCCCGGGACGAAGCAAACGGTGGATTTGTTCGAGGGTGGTGAGGATATTGAGCGAAGTGTCGATGAAGAAGAGCGTGACGATGTAGTCGTAGCCGTCGGTTTCGCGGAGCGTTAGAAAGTCCTGCTCGACCAGCTTGAAGCGGCGGGAAAGCCGCGGTATTGCATCAGGGAAGGACATTGCGCGAAACAGGGAGTCCGTCGTGCGCTGGTGAGAGAACCATTGGGCGTATGGATGGATAGTGTGCTGGTTGATTTGTGATGTCGTCGAAGGAGAGAGTAGGAAGCGGAAGGCGAGTATCATGAAATAGGAAAGCTCATTGGCACTAGTTTCAAGAAATCCTGTAGCAGATAAGCCAGCAAGCCACGGACGACAACAACCACTCACCCAACTGAGAGATGTCCCAGGCAAGCCGCCCCAGACCAGCTCCAGGCACCAGCACACGCTTCTCGGCGCATTTTTCGTCTCGTTTTAACACCTCGAGTATTGGAGTGAATATCTTTGTCCGCTCAGAAAGCCCGTCCGCGCTCCAGTTTCGAATAAAATGCTTCAACGCTTCCTTCACGCGCATCAAGTCGCTCGACGTCCCCCCGCGTGGTGGTAAGTCCAATTGGAAGTCTCCTTCAGCCAGCCGGGCGATAGAATCAGTGACTCTCCCATTGGCGTCCGTGGCTTTGGCCAGACGGGTCAATTTCGCGGGGTAGCCTAGGTCATAGCCTATGCGCTTGTGTGCGCGGCTAATGCTGCTATATGAGGCGTGTAGATGGGAAGCGTCGAGGGCAGATAGTTGGCGATAGCGAGCAAACGCGTTGCGTGCTCGGACGGCAGAAAATGGGGGAGAGTCGTTTGGGTCAAGGGATTTGAGGCTGAGGAGGTCAAGAATCTCCGTCCAGCTGTTGGGCAAGAAAAAAAGACGCCAAGCGACGAGCGCGATAGCGAGAGGGAGGAAGAGCGCCAACCAGATGTCGGAAGTCCATGAGAGCATCCGGTGGTGGGAATTTAGCCAAACAAGGACAATCAAAATCACATCCGAAGCCCAATATGGAAATTTCGACACCACAGGAGTTCATATTTGCATTTTGTGGAATACAGATGCGAAGATCATCTTCGAAGCCTCCGATACCTCGATTTAAGACCTTAATGATACAGCTTTCTTGGAGCCGTGCCGCGACGCATATGACTCTCTATAGTGAGGCTACAAGCCAAGCCCGACTTCAGAATTGGCGCGTCTGTTCCTTCGACGCTGCATAAGTCGCACAAATTTTTCTGGCGGTATGCGCCATGAACGCTAGCGAATTCTCCGCTGTGGGGGGATAAGAGGGCTTTAATCAGAATTAACCTGCACACACCGTCCAATTCGTCGCTATAGCCCATATCTTTCAGCCAATCTTGCGCGCATGTCTTGGCATCGTGATGAAAGTTACTGCTCCGTCCCATCCCAGCCGGCATACGATCCTTGCCATTGTTTTTGGGGGCGGACATGTGAGTGCAGAGAGAAGAGACGCACGCGGTCGCACGACTCAGTTATGTTGTGTTATATACCTTGACCGCAGCTAGAACATTCCGTGGCGAATTCGGCGCTGTGGCGGCTGGAGCAACATTGCGGGGGCCCGCTAATCCGCCCATTAGATGATTTAGATCGAGTTCATTCATGGAGCCGACATTGATTTGTATTTTGAGGGTTCGACATGTCCCCGGCGGCCTCAGGTGACCCACTCGTGTTGTCCTCCGCTTCAAATTCTTGGCCCTGCCAGCGCCAGTCCCTAGCTCGTGTCAAGAACTTGAAGTTTCCCAGACAAGGCGGAAGGATGTCTTGGATCCATCTTCTCTAATCCCATGACACTGAACCCGTACGACATTCTTCTCGTCGTTGCTGTTGTTGTTTCTGGCATGGATTCCAGAATCCAGTGGGCGTGAAGGAGTGTCAAAGTCACGCGACCATGCGACAGTAACGTGTGACCGTGACACACACACACCAACGCACAGTCGATGGTTTGCAGCATACAACCTCGTTGAGCATTGTATTAAGAGATAGTGACAAAAAGAGGAGCCGCATTCTGGTATGTCAGACACCCACAAATTAGTCACGCCTGAAAAGTTATGAACTTTATTAGTTAAAGTAGCAGGAGTCGACCAGGGTTGAACAGTGGTTGAACCGTGCAATCTCATCTCAACTCTCAATCCCAAACACCGAATACGCGCGAGAGACCCTCTTGATTACACCCAACTCTACACATATGTCGAGAATACGACGCGGACCTGACATTGATAACTTGAAGGAAGCTGCCCCGCCTCAAAGCGTTATAAAGGTCGAGAGAATGCCAAAAGCGCTCGAAAAATCGAACCACAGACTTGTTTTCGACCATGTGTTGATCCCGCCACCCAATTTTCGTGTCAAAAATCGTGTTCCGAATTCTTCGCTCAGACACTGGCACCCAAACACCAGCTCCGTTGCATCTACTTCTCAAATCATGTCACATATCGATACCTCTATATCGTACACGCCAGCATCGTCAGAGGAGCCCGAGACCACACCCTCACGGAAGTTTACGCATTCCTCACTCGACAGTCAGCTTAGTCAGGCCATCGAAGAGCTTTCGCAAACGCATGGGTTCAACGTTGGCATGGTGCGCAAGGTTTTCTCCAAGACCGGCAGCTTAGCCGAGGCGGACTCGATTCTGCGAGAAATGCGAGAGGCGGCAGATGATGTAGCGTCGGCGCAATTGGAGGGTTGGGAATAGCTGTTATGTTCGAGCTGCCTGCATACACAGGTGATACTAAACGTTAACCACTTCATACTTCCGTAGTAAGAATAGCCACCAATTCGTCGATGTGGCTCAAAAACGGGCTATGACCGCAATCCATCTCGACGACCTTCCACTTGTCATCCACCTTCACCCTCTCCACAAACGTCTTCTGTGCTTGCAGCGATATAGATCGATCTTGCTTGCAGCAGATGTACGTTTTCGGAACATCGACCCCCCAGCAAACACCAACAGCGGGCGTACTGAGAATATGCATCGACATCGGTTCAAGCTTGCTGGTCCAATGTGATTTGGCGTCGACATCCAAGTCGTGGTACAACACTTCTGTTGCCGCGGGATATGCGGCAATCGTGACTAGGCCTGTTGGCTATAAAGTTGTCAGCAAATGCATGGCGATCACGAAAAAAATTGTGATACCCCAAGCCACTGGCCGGGCTGGAAGTTGGCGCCAGCGAATGTTTGCAGCAAGCCCTCTCCCTCTCGCGGGAGAATCGCGGCGAGGAATATGATCCTGATGATTCCGCCCCGCGCACCGTCTTTGTTTCTCTTACTCTTTTCCAGCCCCGCCACAGCTTGACTTCCAGGGATTCCGCCGTACGAATGACAGAAGAGGACAACCTCTTTCTCTTGTTCTACAACGAGTTCTTCTAGGGCCTTTCTGACCGCTTGGGCGTCAGCGTTCGGCTTCGCAGTGCTGGCTGAGTTCCCGACTGTCGCGAGTGCGACTGCGTGCGTTGGATACCCCTTTGCTTGGAGGGCATCGAGAATTGGCTGCGCATGGGCAGGGGTATGGAAAACGCCGGGAACGAAGACGAAGGTAGGTTGGGTGGCCATGGCGGGGATGGGCGGCAGCCCCCCCTCTTCGGCTTAAATGTGTCCAAGGAATCATGATGGTTTCAGTTCCCGAGTTTCTCAATGGAGACCTTGGCAATGCATTCGTGAAACGTCATGCACCAGAGCAAGCGCAAGCGCCAGCGCCGTGGTGATGATTCCCCTTTTCAGCCCCCAGGAGGGACAGCTTGCACCAAGACAGGGTCCGGGAAGATCGCCGCCGGGTGCAAGGCTGCTTACTATGGGTTATTAGTTGAAGTTAGCAGCACTTGGGTCTTGAGGAGAGCCACCAGAATGATACCGTATATCCTCCAATTGACTCGAACCCGTTCATCAACTAACCGCGCCCTAGTCTGTCAATTGAAAAGGCGGCCAATAGCGGAAGTCGCCGTTTGGATCCAGCCTTGCGATAAATCTGAACCTGTCATGTGCGAGGCTTCTGAAAGCTCCCTCTTCCGAGTCGGCGCTTGCTGTGACCGGTGGATGCAGAAGCACCTCGTGCTGTTGCGCAGCGCTCAGTTGCGACGTCTTGCTCGTCATCGGCCTTCTGCTTCGAGGCGTCCTGTCAGTGTGTTATCGGTGTGCTTGCGACTGGAAGTAGACATAGCCTTACGGGCTAACGGGACCAAACAAGGTACACGGGGCCAAACAAGGTCCTTGCATGTGGTTGGTACCTAGTAATACCAGGTGGTGGACGGCACTGACAACAGAAACCAGGACCGAGGGCTTTCAGTGAACTGGATGTCAACAGGAGCCGTGGAAGGAAGTATGATTAGGCTGTGGCGACTGTTTTGGAAGAAGAAGAAAGTCCCTATGGTGCAATTCAGCATTCAGTCGAAGTTGCTTGCTGATACTGACTAAGAGTGACTAAGTAAGTCTTCGTGAGCTTGAAGTTGATTCATGTGCAATTTGGAACGACAAATAGTTGGAGGAGTAGTGTCCTAGCGCGTAACCGAAGCGATGAAGCCGGCGCTGGGGCTGGAGCAATTATCAAGGTCCAAGGATGGGTGACGGATGCTGAATCAGCAGCATCGGCGCCGATCAGCCCGTTTTTCTTCACTCTCACGACACAACACAAAATTTCGTTGGGCTTTGTCATGGGTCGCTCGCCTGGGGGCAGGAACACATTTATCCAGGATATGTAGAAGCATGCGTTATTCAGCAGACTCGGTTTGGATTCGGTCCCACGGAATGACCAGCACCAAAATAACTGGATGTCATCGAAGTCTTCGGAACCAGAGCGCGGGCAAGTTGAAGCAGTATTAAAAGACGTGCTGCTCGGACTTCCGTCCTCTTCTATCCAGCCTACCCACAATGTCGCAATACGCCTACTTGTCTGAACCCGACCCCGAACTGGTCCCAATATTACAAAGCCCTCCGCCACCCCCACCAGCAGACACACCGGCCGAGGGGGATGTTGAGGGCCAGAGAATCTTTTTGACTAGGTGGATGAATGAGGGCGGTCGGAAAGCGCATGAAAGCATCCTACCCAAAGGTGTGTTCTTTCTCGCTTCGATATTGCGAGCACTAACAGTCAGATAGAGTCGGAATATACGGTGAAAGACTACCGCATCCCTGTAGAAAACGGCGAAATTTCAGTTCGCAGCGTCGTCCCCACTCCCACCGACAACGACGAACTATTCCCATTACTATTCTGGGCTCATGGTGGCGGCTGGGTTGCGGGTGATTTAGACACTGACGACTACCCGCTGCGTGCAATTGCTCATGAAATACGCGTCAGCGTTGTCAGTGTAGACTATCGGTGCGTTGTCGTGAACCCGGTAATCATGACCACTTATATGCTACATAGTCTTGCTCCCGTTCATCGCCATCCAACTCAAGTGAATGATAGTTACACTGCGCTGAAATGGGCGAGTCCGAATCGCGCTCACCTGTCTGTGTCACGTCTAAACAAACCTCAGGCCGTGGAGAATGCCCCAATCCTCCGTGCTGATGTCAAAAAAGGACTCGTTTTGGGCGGCATCTCAGCTGGCGCCCATGTTGCTAGCGTTCTAGCCCATCGCGCTCGGGATGACCCATTTTTCAGCCACCGGCCTGTCACTGGGCATCTCCTACAAGTCCCCCCGTCCTTGCATTACGCTGCCCAAGTGCCAGAAGAGTAAATTGAACAATATTTTTTAACCATCCACTAAATACGGGTCGCAGGTACAAATGCCGTCTGCTGTCGATGGAGCAGAACAAACTCGCACCTATTTTGACCGCAGTGAGCATGAAGCAGTATTGGGGTGCGCATCCTCTGTTCCGAACGGCTGATCTGACTTCCCCGAGTAGATTCATTGGCGGGTGATGCCTCTCCCTCGCTGCCCGAAATCTCTCCGCTCCTTGCTGCGCACGCCGGCCTCTCCCCCGCTGTCCTCCAAATCTGTGGCATGGACCCGCTTCGCGACGAGGCCTTCTTGTACAACGATCTTCTCGTCAAGGCGGGTGTGAATACCCAAGTATTTAGGTAAGGGTCGCACTTGTTGAAGACGACTAATAACTCGTTTTTAGTTACCCGGGGCTTCCACACGGATTTTCCTATATCTTCCCCGACTTTGTGCAAGCGGTGAGTCACTACTTTGGCCCGTATAGACTTAGTAAATCAGTTTCAGCATAAATGGAATGAAGATTATCGTGTGGGCCTGAGGTGGCTGCTTGCTGGCACGGCAGAGAAAGCGCAATAAGGGATAGTGTGGTCATATTGGGAATAATGAATCTAAGCTAAACATACTCATTCGCTCGCCCGACAATGACTGCGCGGAGACGATGTCACACAATTTGGCAGCAGGAAACCGCAATTATAGCTGAACAGGACAAGTTTCAGTCACCGGGCCAGTGCAAACGCTTAAGAGCATTACTCACCAATCCATCATCATCGGCTGGGTTGTATATGTTGACATCAAAAGCTAGTCCCTCTGCGCAAAGTGCAGCCATCGCCGCTTTGAACTCGTCTGGGAACTCTTCCCCATAATCATTAGCGGAGATGTAGATGTCTTGCCAGCGCGCGACGCGCGGAGCAATCGTTTGAAGAGCATCGTTTGTCCACCAGCGCGAACGGACCATCGCCAAGACAACATTTCCGCTATAATTGTTCCCGACGCCATCGAGCTCAAGCTTTTGGAGGCAAGGCGCGGGCGGGTCGAGGTCCGCAGCGCGGTATGTCAGCCGTTCAAAGAAGGTGTTGTCTACGCAGTAGAAGCAGAAGTTGAGCCTGAGGTGGGTGACTGACGGAATACGAAGGAGGATGCCACCCAGCAATGCAGGACCAAATCCGCAACCAAAAATTTCGAGATACTTGAGAGCAGAACAACGTTGGAGGAATGACAGGAAGGAATGTCCGAAGTCAGGCTCCATCCTATATGTAGCCTTGATAATAAGGCTCAGTAAACAAGGAAATCCGAATTGGGAAAAGAAAGAGTCGAATATGCCATAATCCGACATGAAAATCCGCAAGTCATGCAGATGTAGCATGGTAACTACACCGGCTCGACTCGGAGACACGACAGAAAAGCTAGCTCCGTCAAAGACAATACCCTCCGAGTCTAAGCGAAGATCAACAAGCGAGCTGCATTGCTCTAGAGGGACCAGGAAGTCCGATGACTTCAAGTTAAATGCCACCAACTTGAGTTTGGTGAGCTGAGACCAAGGGAGCAGCAGTTTAGCGAAATCAGCCGCATGAAGCCTCACGTGGGTTAGCTTTGGGGCGTCCAGGAATAAAGCCGATGGCTCGACCAGGTTTGCTTCATCCAATACCAACTGTTGTCTGAAGTCAATTTCATATAATTGACAGAGTGGTCCGGATAGTTGCGTAGTTCTGAAGGAAGGAATAACATCAAAGGCCACTCTGAGCCTTCGCCACCGATGAGCCGAACCCATGATGCTATCCATGACATTGCCCCTAGTGGGAGATTGCTGAGGTGGAAAGAGGAACTCTCGCCCCACCGTGATGTCGAGAGAGTACGGCGATGACCGTTGGAGTAGCGTCTTCGTGATTTCCAAGTATTGAGGAGAGCAAGTTGAGCTCTTGAGTGCAATTGTCGTATGCCATAGGCGGGGTGCAGTTACGACTAGCTGACGCCAGTATTCGAAATATCTCCAAAAGAACATCGACAGGGAGCTTCCGGACGGGAGAAAGGGCATATCTGAGAGCAGCAATCCGAGCTACGAGTTGCGGGTGGGTTTGACCGTGACCGTAACCTGGAGAATCGGGCTGCGCATTTTTCAAGGGCAGTTGGCGTTCTGCTTCGAGGAGAGCCCGGGCATAATTCTCGAACCCGGGTGAAGCAGACTGGTTGAGAATGTCGTAGAAAATGGGTGAATTTGGCCAGTGCATTGTGAGAGTTACGGTGAGTGGGAATGCGGGTCTTCTCCTACGTGCGGGGCAAGCACTGTAACTCATGCACTGGCAGGCATAGATGAACTTGAAGCGATGGTTGACCGCGTTGAGCCCTGAAGTTGTCACGTCGACTGTGACCAACGCCATCATTTTTTTAGTTTATACAGGGACTAGAACTTAGCTCGATTTAGCAAATGCATTCAAGATGCATTCGTCTGGAAGACCAGCGCAAAATAATACAACTTTCCATCTATCTACGAGTTGCGTAGCTCAACACACCAGTCCTAACTAGCCGCAAGCTCTCTTTCGTCGCCTCGTCAATGTTCTCCTCAGGAAGACCCAACGCCGCGTTCGCCAACCCATGCCTAGAATGGTCCCCCTCGCCAGTCGGGAAGAACACGCGGGTGTAAAGCTGCCGCACGAAAGCAGCCATGTCGCCCTTCTTCATTGCCTCCACACTCTCCTTATACCGCGTCTCCGACTTGACATACGCGACTGTCCAGTCCTTATCAGAGGTCCCCGTGACGCGTTTAGCTGATTCAAACATGTCCTTCTGGCTGACGTTGAAACTGGAGATGTAGGCAACCTTGTTGGCCCACATGTCAACAGTCGGGGCGTTGTCATTTTCGTTGTCAGGAAGCCTCTTGAGACTGAGTAAGCTCGCCAGAGCCCGACCACACTGCTCCCAAGTCGAGGTTGTTACGACCTCCTTCCCGTCGTCGAAGAATGTTACGGTGCGCGAATCAAAGTCAATTCCGAAACGGTCATAGCCCTCACAGGCGACTGACCACTCGTACCAGAAGCCAGTAGACAGCGCAATCCAGCTGCTGACGCCCAACTTTTCAACAACATCCCTTGTAGATGTGAAAGTGTCGCCGACCAGATTGGCGTTGAGCGGGTCTGGGCCATAAGCGTTGGGCATAACATAAGGCACGCCAGCTGTCGCAGCTGCATTGACGAGTTTGGCCTCTGCGTTGCTGCCGTCCAGTCTGGCACCAATTCCGAGGGTGATGACGAGGAAGTCCTGGCCTTTGAGAGCCTCCACGAGAGTAGATTCGTTGTTGTAGTCGATGGTGACCCGATGCACTCCTTCCGCTAGCTTTGCCGAGCTCCCAGCACGCGCCAATGCGGTGACCTGATGCTTTCCGGTCGCGAGAAGCGATTTGGTGAAGTAAGAGCCAATACTACCGCCAGCCTGGATAATAATAGCATCGAGACAGCGACAGAAAAGAAGAACAAAGTGCTGACCCCAACGATGGCGACTTTCTCAACACGATTAACGAATCCAGTCGGCTGGTCTTTGGCGAATTTGGGAGACATGTTGTGTTTAGTGAATGAGTTAGCCTCACGAGCGTGAGGGCTTTAAAGCAGTTTTCGTCCGGTTAAACGGGGGAGGGATACATCCGTCTCAGACCGAGGAAAAGAGAGGACCCGCCCGTGGCGCTGAGACAGTTGCTCAGCCTGTCAGATGCTGATTCATCGTGTTAACGAGGTCGAGGGTGAAGCGCAATATCAAGTTAGGATATGCCGGAGCGCAAGGAATATGCTGTGCTGAACCAAATGCGACCAATCGAAACTTGCGGACGGACGGAAGAAGAGCAGAAGGCGAAGTCGATGTCACGATTTGTCACCTCAAGGTCCCACACGGAAATCTCGCCCATTTCATAGCGGCGGAACGTGATCGTGACGCGGAAAAGGACCCAGGCTGTGTCGCATGCTCCGAATTCGCAGTAGTTGGACCCTGCGCATCTCGAGAAAGAGTGGGTGGAAGACAGAAGCAAAAGAAATCTGATCACATGTCCACTTCTCACGATTTGCACATCCTCTAGATCTGTCTAAGAAACTGGCGACAGTTTGTGATTCAAACTGTAGATACCATAGACGTCTAGTTATGCGTTTTACAAAGGAACAACCGCAACGGTAATGTCATCCAAACGTCCATTGAAGGTACCCAAAAGCCAGCCCTCAGAAATGTTTCCAATAGCGTCACCTCCCGTGGCTTCCCAAAGAACCGCTTCCGCTAAATTGTCCCCAGCTAACTGAGCCTTGGCAACAGCAGGCGCAAGACTCACACCGAGAACCGACTGCTCCACCTCCCGAAGGTGCTGATGTCGCCGCATGAGATTATCGAGACCGTCTGTCGCGACGATGAGGAATTGTTGTCCAGGAAGCTTGGTATGTACGACATCCGGTATGTTGGAAAGGTAGGGCGGTGTTTTGATTTGCGATAAATCGGGAACCGTGCTTTGTCCCCATCCCAGCTCGAGAACCCTGACAAATTCCCTCGGGATTTTCCCGTAGATGTCTCCGATTGCTGCAGAAAACAAGATAAGGGAAAAAAATACCACGATGGGACCAACACATACCGCGACTCAGAACCAGCATGCTAAGGAGTCGAGGAACTCCGGACCGATGGTTCATGTCAACGCATTCTGGGTCGTTGGGGTGTTCCGCCATAATGCGGGCATATTCGTCTGGGTTAGAGCACTGATGATGAGTATTCGGAACGGAGCAAGTCCATTCTTCTGAGTCGGATGAGCAAAGAACTGTCGTTAGCATTGTTAGACCATTTCACGAGAATCAGGAAATTTTCACATACAGACATCACAGTCTCCTACACTTGCGACATGAATGCGCTTGCGAGGGTCGATAAGAGCGACAGCAACAGTGGTTCCAGTCATAGCGCGCTGAACTTCAATAAGAGGCTTGCCGTCCGCATCTTTCAAGGCCGTGGCCGCGTCAAAATCCGTGAGGTCGGCTGGGAGAAGGGCAAGAAAATCGTCTTTTATTTTGTTGTCCAAGGAGATCAAGCTTTCCGAAAGAGCTTTCGCAATGTCTTGGTCCTCCAATGGGTCTGAGCTCTCTATTACGGACTCCAGAGCCCGTTTGATCGTCGAGGGAAGCATCTCGAGCATGAATTCTGCCGAAGCGCATTCAAGATGACCTAGAGAATGAGATGCATTGGGCAGGCAACTTGAATGACCAGCGGAGTTGGCTCACCATCCAGAACCAAAACCAATGTCCAAACCCCATCCTTCATCTCCCACCGCTCTCCCGTATGTCGATCCTGAGTCTTGGGAACCTTCTCATCAAGGCCGCGATTCAGCCCCGGCAAAGAAACGAAATTGACTCCGCCAATGGTCCCAGGGGATGCAGCCAAACCGAGCAGAGCGCGTGGAGTCTCTTTCGTGGTGACATCCATTGCACTCGCTCGTCAGGAGCCAGGAGGCAGCTTTTGTGTGTCCAACATGAGGTCAAGAGAGTAAAGAGACACGTCACAGAACGGGCCGGTCGCCGGCGTCATGTCAGCAACAATGCCTTCACCTTCACCTGGCACGTTGTCTTCAGCTTCAATACCCATTCCCCTTGAAATAATACAACACATACTCTGTTTCTGTGACCGGCAAACACTACATGCGGCATCACTCGTCGCCCACCACTTCCTCGACGCCAGCCAGCGTGAATTGTTCTCTGAATTGAAACTACGACGGGCGTCTGCAGTAGAGCTCAAGCGCCTCTCCTCCGTCTTAGTGAACTCTCCTCACATTGCTAGCTATGTCCGCGTGCTTTCGCTTTCACTCGACCTGGATCATTTCACGGAGATCTCCCTCATCCTCCAAGCCCTCACTAGCCTAACGGCAATATCGCTCAACTGGCACGGGTCCAACTGGGAAACGCTGGATGAGCGCGAGAAAGTGGCGACAATTACTGTCCTCGGTCGGTCTACTCTGACCATCGTCACCGTCACCAGCCTCCGCTTTAAGACTGCTTCGGCATTGGTATCAATGCTTTGCTCACTGGGGCCAAATGTGCAGAGCCTTTCTCTCATCCGGGTTCAACAAGAGAATGAGACTTCGCCTGCAACAAGCCTCAGTACTGCTCCCAAGGATCATAATTCTCTTGCACCTCTGACATCTCAATTTCGGCCCGGGATTTCGACTCTTAAACTCCCCAACGGTATACCGCATGGATTCCTGTTGTGGTTAAGGAACCACGCAGACCCCTCCCATATTCAGACACTCGTAGTACCACTCTGGAGCCAAATAGATGGCTCGTTCCAGCAACTTCTTCGTGCTACTGTCAATCTTCAACATCTTACACTCTCAACCAACCGTCTCAGTGTTTTGTGGCGTAGGGCAGCTTTCATATGACACCTCTTTTCACTCATCAGCTATTTTGCAGCCACGGCTGGGGCCAACCTCAACAATGTTTCACGGCTTGCCTCACTCACATTTGAAAGCCGGTTCGATGAGATTGAAGAGAAAGAGGGTGGGCTCCCAGTTTACAACCCACTGGTGGACCTCTGCAGTCTTCTCCGGCGCACACACACTCTTCCCCAGCTCACCAAACTCACCGTGAGAATGGTGTATGCCTGCACTGATCCGATGTGGTATTTCCACCAGCCCGGCGCTGATTTAAACTCCCTTCTGTCAGAGCCCGTCGCGAGCCATATCAAAAGTGTATTGATCGTGTACGAGTGGTCGCTGGGCAGTGGGGCCAAGCCGCAGGATGATATCTACAATAAGGACGCGCTGCGCAAGGACTTTGCGGAATTTCTCCAGCGTGGGACACTGTCCTTTGGAGAGCCTTAGAGTTCAAGTTGTCACTGGCACACTAAGTACTGTTGAATAGGATTACTTATTTTTTGGCTTCTTTGTTACTGCACATCTTGTAGCAGTGCAATCAGAGATGCTACTAAGGTGTCTAAAGAGTCTTATCCTGAAGCTAGAAAAATCTACACAAGTGCAGTATACAATCATCAAGGTTGTTAGACTTGTGCATTGCTACACTTAGCGGCATGCCCACCCGTAACACAGCTTGTTTTGTGAAAATTGATCGCGTCACAAATCTTGATATATGTCACGTATCCCATCAAAAACTTGTTCGCGACTCATCTCGACAACGGCTCCATATTTCTCGACGATTCTTTCACCTCTGGCATGGTGAGAAGGGGAGCAATTAGAAGTGAGACCCCAGCGTAGCCTCACTTCTAATTAGAAGAGATATGTGGGATTAACAGGTGTCGGAAACACCGGCAGATTGTTCAGGAGGTCTTATGGCGACTCCGAGAACACAAGCTGTACCTTTGAACGGAGAAGTGCGACTTTGAAAAATCGTCAATCGAGTACCTTGGAGTCATCATCTCTCTCACAACCACGTCGAAATGGACCCCGTCAAGGTCGCAGGTGTCTCTGCTTGGCCGACTCTGGAAAACAAAAAGGATGTCCAGCTGTTTCTCGTGTTTGCTAACTTCTACCACATGTTTATTCGGGATTTCTCGGCCCTTGCACGACTGCTCTTTGCACTCACCAAGAAGGACCAGAAGTGGACTTGGGGTGACGCAGAGGCCTTGGCATTCTAAGAGATCAAGGATGTGATTACCTCAGAACCAGTATTGGCGATTCCAGACAATGCATGGCCTTTCCGACTTGAGGCAGACAGCCCTGATTATGTGACAGGGGCGGTTCTTTCACAATCCGCCCCGGACGGGAAGTGGCACCCTGTAGCATTCTATTCCAAAAGCTTAAATGATGTCCGGCGCAACTACGAAATCCACGACAAGGAGATGCTCGTGATCATCCACGCACTCGAGGGCGCCGCGCACCCTGTCGAGATTTGGACTGACCATAAGAATCTGGAGTACTTCAAGAAGACGCAGCACCTCAACCGGAGACAGGCCCGGTGGTCACTTTATCTCTCCCGGTTCAACTTCACGCTGCACCATAAGCCCGGCCGCGATATAGATTGACCTGACGCCCTCTCTCGGAGACCCGATCACGGAGTCGATTCTGACAACTCCAATGTTGTGACCCGAGCTCTTCCATGTCCACGCACTTGGAGGTGTTTCCATTTCTGGTCCTGGTTCCAAACTCCTTCGCGACATCCGTGATGCCCTCTCCGGTGAGCCTGACTTGGAGGAGCCCATTGCACTAGCAGCCTGTAATAGCGAGGACGTGGCGGCTGCGCTCATGTCAGGGTTCGGGTCGGGCCAACGGGGCCCTATACGGCCCATCGGGCCCTCACCACCCTTAGAGCCCTAGGGCTTGACAAGCCCTCATAATTCACAAGCTCAAAGCAATGAGCAACAACACTAATATCCCAGAGAAGGGACATAATCACGGATCACGCTTTAGTCAACCATCAAGCCATCATGACCCGCCATCAGGGATCATGATGCGCCGCCGGACGCCCTTGACAGCGGGCCCAATCGGCCCCAGACAACCACAGGGATCAGGAGGGAGCTCCTTACTGTTGCATTGCCAAACACTCCTTAGTGTCGACTTTGGCATGGCTCCTTTCCAGAGGAATGGGGTGTGTGTATGGTACATTGATTTTGATATCAGTCTACATTTATAAAAGTGATCTGTATGCTAATATGATGCAGATTGAGAATACTGTCACTGAGCTTTCAGTTTCTTGTTTTTTGTCCCATATTTATTAGGTTTTTGAAAATGTACCCATTTTTTCTAATAGCATGAAAGTGAGAAGCACAAGTTTTTTCAATTGATACAAACTCCCTGTAGATACTATATCCAGCCTTATATTAGATATGGAGCTGTTCAGCCAAGTCACATCAGGTTTCCCATAAAAGTGGTGGCCCAAAGCAGGATTTATTTGTGAGAAAGTCAGCTGTGTTGCTTAGTCATCTGTCTAAAACAGGTGGCGACTAGACTGCACTATAGGTTAAGGATAAGAATGATAACATTATAAGAGTGTCCCAGAATTAGATGAGTGTAGGCTGGTTCAATAATATGTTAATCTTTCCTGTCTTTAGCCCGGTGATTTCATGTTGAGCATTCTTGACTGCTGGTCTGAGTCTTCAAGTTTTTGGTCATGTAACAGCAGTCTATAAGACTTGTGTATTACTTCTATCGGTAGTGGCGGCAAAGCACCAGTCCCTGACTCTGATGCCCCAAGTTGTCTCAGATGACAATTCGATGACAAACCACAAAACCCCAAACACAAGTAAAATAAATGTCGTAGTCACTGCATCATCTGAATTGATTGCAACCTCGGACGCAAATTTGACTTGCAATCATACTTGTGGGAAAGCTCACCGATCGCATGGAAACGAGTTTGGCGGGGCAATTACTTAATCAAGACAAAACCCTCTTCTCTCTTTCAGAGAGAGTCGGGGATGGTTACACCTGCTGGTGTGTGTGCCCATCGGTAACACAGCTTGTCTTGTGTAAATTGATTGTGTCACAAATATTGATATAGGTCACACATCCCATCACACATCATCAAAAAAGTTGTTGGTGATTCATCTCAATAACGGCTGCATATTTCTGGATGATTCTTTCACCTCTAGGATGGTGGGAACATCTTCTTATGGAGCAAGGAGCAAATCTTGAAAAGAGAGTCCTTTCGTCATGGAATGTCAGATACTGGATTCACCGTCTCTACTATGTACTACATCATGATACTCAAGGCCATTACTTGAAACCTACTGGAGCCACCCGAGTTTCAAAGCCCTCATATACCAAGCAGCACGAGAAAAGTGATGAGGGAGATAGAACAAGTTCTCCGCTGCCATTACCTCAGCAGGCTCGCACACGGCGCTCTTGCAATGCTCACATTCCCCATTCATCTTGAGCTTACCTAAGCGCGCACCAGACTTGGATAACTTTGCAGATGTCCCATACGATGTCCATTGTGGTTTGTCTCCAGCCTCTCCGCGACAGCTACGGAAAAAGAGTTTTGGCTGGCCTATCCAAAAGAATAAGTATTTTATTAGCTAATTAGCAAGGACAACTTACGTTTCACAAGCCAACCTTCCAATTTTGTTCTCGTTGCAGCCTCCCAGGCCCTCCGCTTGTTCTTCAGTGGCTCAAAATATGCTGGAGTTTTGGAAATCGGAGAACGAGATTGGCTATGGAGGATTCGGTCAACAGCAAGGGTGAGAAGTCGACGAGGGGAGGTGAAAGACTGATTTGTGTAGACCATAGCATTGGCAAAGGTATCAGACCCCCCAACAATTGCATTGAAGTCGCCATCTTGAGGCAAGGCCAACTTTAATGCTTCAAGCTGTCCCTCCATACCAAATATCTCCCCCACAGTAAAACGTTTTAAGCTGTCGTCCAGATCGGTGACTTGGAGACCAAGCTGCGGCAAGAATTCTTCGACATCGTGAACATACAGACTTCGCTCCAGCTTAGGACAGATCGCCATATCGATTCGACAGCTTGACGCTCCACATTCGTGCGTGATATAGTTGGTATCAGCTGCAAGCAGTGTTTTACAGCTGTTGCAGATTCCGAAACGCGAACACTCTTCCAATTTGTTGGTAGGCTTGTCTGTTGATAACGTGGAAGTAAAGGTGACTAAGTTTTTGAGGTGTCGTAAACGTTTCGGCGCCTCGTCTTCCTTGCTGGTTGCATCAGGACGATACACAGCAATATTCTCGCGGCTCTTTTGGGAAGCAGCTGCTGCCTCAGCCGTTTTCCCGTTCGCGTTGGCGGAATATCTTATCTGTACGCCTTCCTTCAACTTCACAAACTGCTGATACCACCGTTCGGACCCGATCTCCATTCCATAAGATTCCACTTGATAGGGATCGTGCGAGAGGCCATACGACTTCAAGTGCTCAGCAAGTTTCATAAGCCATTTGGCTTGGTCAACCCGTGCTTCGCCAAGAGGAGCTGCCAGGAGACCACTGCGGCGTGTGATAGGCCCAATCTGTGGCCGAGGTTGTTCCTCCTCCAGTCGCAGTTGATGTTGCCAGTAGGAGGCTGATAGTGAGGACAGGAAGTCATGCGTGAACATGAGCTCTCGTGCATGCTCTTTCGCAACTTCCAGTGCTGCGTACACATCTTCGAGATATGTATTGGCCTCTGCAACAGTTGCCTCTAACCATCTTCTCGTCTTGGTTTCGTCCTCCCAATCATCCTTCGACATTGGACAGGTCTCGAGTCGAAATGCAATAATGCGTTTGAAGACAAATATGATGATCTCCAAAATATAGAACAGGATAAACTGAGGTAGAGCTCGTTGGGGGGTATATTTGGGGGCTCCGTAGTCGGGAAGCGCAATATGGATTGTTAACTGAGCGCCAGGACCAATGGGCAAGATAGTAGGGATTCCTACTACTCTGAAGAACTCGTCACCCTGGAAACGTTGTGCTGAGATTTGCCGAAGTTGGTGAACGAAATCAGCCGTAGTTTCACCATTGGCAAAATCAGCATTTCCCTGATATAGCTCTGCACGTGGTTGAGCAAGAAAACCAGTATGAAAAATCTTTGCAACGGGATTCGACTGGGTGACCACCAAGATAGGACGAACAATGTTGAGAATTCGCGTCAGGAATAAGAGGAAAAGCCACCAAAAAGGCGGGCAGAGGACTTCAATAAACCTCCAAAAGTCAATGAAGGCGCCATGGAAGAAGGCGAGCACTTGGACAGTGAGGTTGCCAGTTAGAGGAATTGACGGATCAACGAGTGTCTGAACGTAGCGGTCTGCCATAGGGCCAATACCCGTAGCTTCATCAAAATAGCCGCCTAGTCGGCCTGAAAATCCGTCGCGGGGTATGTCCTTTGTGACGTTCAATACTACAACACGACCATCCTTCTGGCGCAGAGCACCAAGTCCGACATCCTTGGTATATCTGATATACCTTTCGCTGGGCTCCTTCTCAGGCGAAATGCGCTTGAAGTGGCTGATTTTCGTCATCTATAAGATGACCAAGAGCTGTCTGAATGTGGGGGACTTCTTCTTGACCCAGTGGGAAAGGCGTTGAAGGCAATAGCGAGAAGACATGATCACGTAGGGCGACAAGTTCGGGATGGGGTTCATAGGTCGGCTTAGCACCACCAAGGGCAGAGTTTAGAGATAGCTCGCCCAATAGTGCAATGAGGATACGCTCTCGATTGCCCAAGTCTTTGTTGGTGCGAGTCTCCAGGCTTGAGGTAATTGGGACAGCAAGGTTAACCACTCTGTACGTCTTCACATCTGAAGAGGAGATGTTGTTTGCGTTGCAAAAGTTGGTGAACCTGCATGGAATGCCACCCTTCAGATCATTGACAACGCGCTGAGCTGGGTCTTCTGTGGTCATGCCCGCGTACAGAAGACAGCTAGGCTCTGACGAAGAGGAGGGTGTAGAATTATGAAGGATTGTTGTCTTAGGCGCTTCAGCAATGATGTCGCAGAGTTTGTTGGCTACTGTCTCCAGACCAAGAGGGCTCCAACCATGTTCGATAGCCTCCCGAAAACTTTCAGGACCATGTCCAAGCACGGTGAGCTTGGTCAGCGAGTTGGGGGCTTCCTGAGGGTGAAGGGACAGAGTCTTCGTTATAGCAGTGGCAATGGCCTGTCTGCCCTTGATAGGCACAAAGCGCAGATAGAATTGGCAGTGCTTGGCCTCCTCCTCCTCCTCCTCCTCCATATCGCCTGTGCATAGCTCCAATACACCATTTGCCACAAAGGGCTTGGGATCAAAGCATCCGCTGAGAGAGTACTGCACGAGTGCGACCGCAAGATCGAGTGGTACATCTTGCCAAGCCGGCGAGGTTGTGGGAATGACGATTTGTGAATGAGACTCGATCCAGCAGTGAGCAATCTTCTGCACATCGGCCAACGTTGTAAAGCTTTGAGTGCTGGCGATTGCCCGTTGCCGAAGTTGCTTCCGCCTCCAGACGGTTACGAGTTTCATGAATGAGAACCGGGGCCACACGAGGTGCAAGTTCGCGTCCTTTCTGACGTAGCTTTTCCAACTCTTGCTGGGGATCGTATTTCTCTTGTCGCTTAGCGCGGCGTTCAGTAGCAGCGTCCAAGGCAGCTTTTGAGGGGAGATTGGCGTGTTTTGCCTCAGCTGCTTCCTGTTTCGCCTTCTGAGGATGCATAAGACCACCAGATATACGGAAAGAGAGGCCAACTACCTTTGTTGGTAGTGTTGGTGGTTTCCCCACTTTCTTGACATGCTCAGTCGAACTCTGATTAAGTCAGTGATAACTCAAGTAAAAGTGTAAGGCCACGCACATTGGGTAGACTCTTTTCTCTATTAACATCCACTAGCTTCGGCTTCTTATTTGTTACAGGCTGCCAGGAAAGTCAGTTTTATGCAAGACAGAAGCAGTCAACAGACTTCAGTAGTGCTGGAAGAGCTCTGAAAAAGATAGTTAGCTTGACGCGTGGAAAAAGGAGCAACATGTTCATACCTTGCGTTTATTAACATTTTCCATTGATTATATTTGTATTATGTCGAGACGGGGTAAAGGCACGACGTCCAGCGCGCTATCCAGGTATGTCGAGTACAGAAAAGAGGCAAGCCTTGAAACCATCTGTCGTCACGATGGTCACACATTTCTGCTTCAGACAGAGGGCTTGATATCCGCCTTCAATGACGCAACTACTGCCTGCCTGTGCTAGCTGTGCCGTTGTCACCAGGCGTCCACACAAGACGTCCCCAGACCAGGTACAAGTGAGGTTTGTGCAACCAACACAGAGAGCAGCAGGCAAAATGCAGTAATACAGTATATGTCAGATGGCAAGAGCGAACTTGACCATCGACGGAAGGCGGACACAAACTGCCCTCTAATTCACAGAAATGAGCAACTATGGTTTCTTTGGTGAGTTGGATGCCTCCAGCAAAGGATTCACCCACCTTGTGGATAAGCTGAGAGCCCAAATGAAGAGTGCCATCCAGCTAGAACGTGCTCGTTTGAGTTGCAGGTCAGATGACGAAAGCAGAGAGGGTGGTACCAAAGTAAATTGGATTCTCACAGGTGCATTACTTTTAGATACAGGGTACGCAAGTGAGCTGCAAAAAGATAAGCCCTTGATTTCGGCCAGAGGGAGAACGCACCAAATAAGTAGTATTGCGGACCAGAGTTGTCAAGCCGAATGGTGGCGAACCCAGAGACTGGCCGTGAGGAATCTCGAAGGTGTTGACTCGACACTCGTTCCAACATTTCGCCTTTTCTTCCACGCAACCCGTAGATCACGTGCCCATCCGCGGCTTCTTTGGCGTCGCCGTCGCCGTCGCCGCCGTTCCACGTGTCCTGTCGTTGAGGACTGACAGTGCTTCTTTGACGTTCAGTCGTCGGAGGTGCCAAGATGTCGGAGCGGGAATCGTCGGAGGCAATTTTAGAGGACTGTGCGGAGATGAGTCAGTCAAAGGCCATCGCCATCAGAAAGAAAAGGGGGCATACCGCGGTGGAAGACCAGAAGAAGGTTGAAATTGCGTCCAACTTGGGGGAGTATGGGGCCCAGCGGTCGGCTTGTGCACTGTTTGGCGGGGCCTACGAAAGAGTGTGCAGGTTGGGGCAGCAATGGGGCTGAGGATGATGCTGTGGTAGCGAGGATTATGTTGGTGTCGTCAGTGGGGAAGTGGTCGAGGCCGTCCGGCCCTTGGTTCACCGTCGCCGAGCACGACAGACGAGGAGGGGATGGGGAAGCTGATGCGGCCGAATATGGCAAGCACCAGGTTTTTCAGAGTGGCAGAATGCGCCACTCGCTACCTGGCAACTTGAATACTGCCGTTGTCTTCGACATCGTCAGTTCACCGTCACGCTGCTGTTTTGCCTAAGCTGACCTGGTGCCGGTGGTTGAAGTCAGCGCCGAGCCCCTCATCCCTCGCGCTTGCCCGCATTGTTATCAGCGTGCCTGCTGCCCAAGGTTCTTCTACAGAGTTGTGGATTCGGCAGGGCCTGCGGCGTGAGAGCTCGCGCAGGAGCCTGGAGGTTGCGGGAGACCGGGGGCTGCATCGAGCAAGTGAGAGCCTGGGTGATGGATGTTGGTGCAGTCAGCACACGGCACGATACCGCCGACAACCGCTGAATGAGGGAGTAGTGTCGAGCCAGTGTGGTCAAGACGAAGTGGCTGGTCGTCAAGCAGATTGATGTCAAGATGTCGTGCCAAGAGCGACGCTCAATCACCCGGCGCGTTGACGGTTGGAGAATGGTACCTGCTCCGACGCAAATTCTTCGAAAGGATGGCCATTTCCTAGAGGCAGCATCAGCCAAGCATCTAAATGCTAACATTAATGTCGACACTCACCATGTTGACCAAACCGGGCGAGAAGTGGGGTCCACTGCAACGGCGCGGGGCCAAACTGCTCTTCCGTGTTTAGAGACGGCTCTTCCGAGACGTCGTTCGTGCTTCGTTCGGTCGCTGGACGCAGACTGGAGGACCCAGCAAGGGCTCCATGAAGGTTCTTCCCTAGAATTGAATCAGCGGCTGGACTCGCGAGGATTCAAGTTTTCAAACCCACACTAAGCCTGCGTGAGAGCCACCCAAAGTTGGTTGCCGTTCGGTCCATTCAACGGGGCAGCAGTATGGCCGGCCGCAGGGTATAATGGTGGTGGACAACTGCGACAAAGCTGGCATGTGACTCACGTGCACAGGTTTGGACCTCAGCGCTCAGCCGCGCATCTGGAATTATTAAAGGGCGCGGAATTCAAGTTCACGCGCCGTTTGCGACCACCGGGATGGGATCACCACATCCTCGCGAAGCCGCGAGGATGGTACTAGTAGAAAAGGCATAGTACACGGGCGGCCGCGAGTTGGCCCTTGGGCCGGCTACTGGTACGCGTACGCTCGGCGCGGGGCTGAGGGGCCCCGGTGAGCTACAAGTCAGAGCATTGGCGAGGTACCTGGGGGTATGGAACGTCGACCGCAATGACCGCATGTTGGAGACGGAGCGATGCGTCGCCGGCCCGCGAGGTCAACGCGAGGCGGGAAAAAGGGGAGGGAGGCCGTGCGGTGGCGCATATCATGACCGATTGAGCGCCCGGGCCGGAGCCGCGGCCAACCGTGACGCCTGGGGTCAGTCCGCAGACTGTGGGGGCAATGCAATATTGTAAGATCAAGTCCAGCTTACCTAATCGCCTGCAATGCTTTCGATTACTTAATCTGAGAGTCACGAGTGTGACGTGAGTCAAGTGAATGATCATCTGTTCAAATGACCAAGGCCTGGCTATGTCTGCTGTAAATCAGCGCTAGCTCTACCATTGCATGCCCTATGGCATTACTGCTGGCGGGATCTCCGATGTCAACGGACTCCTTTGGTCATGTGATGGCTGGTCTTGTCACGTACACTAGGTCGCACCCGGTGGTATCAGCAAGATGGCCGAGTGGTTAAGGCGCTAGTTTCAGGACGCAATCCTCCATACTAGTCTTTCGGGGCGTGGGTTCGAATCCCACTCTTGTCACGTTTTGCTCCTCTGCGGCTTCTGAGATACTTTTTCCCACTAGCGGCTGAGATGAGCCGAGTGGTCTAAGGCGCTAGTTTCAGGCTAGGGATCTTCTGGTCCCGTCCCATACGAATATTCCTTCGTATACTAGTCTTTCGAGGCGTGGGTTCGAATCCCACTCTTGTCATGATGTTTTGCTGCGTTCAGCCGCGACAGGCGTCCATGCATCCCTCGGGTTTTTTTCTCTTCTTACACCTCCTTCATTTAAACTCCCATCGTTCAGAACATCCACGTGACATTACTGTAAACCTTCCTGTTCAATTACCTGATGATCTTCTTCCCATGGTGGCATAGTGTTCTTTCTTACACTTCAAAGCATAATAAACACTCAATCCCCAACAGTTCGAGTCGCTAATGCATGTGGTATATATTTCTCCCGAGCTTACGTTCGAGTTTTATCCTTAACGACGCTCTTTTACCAGTATACAAATCATTGTTCATATGGGATCGTTACCTGGTCGCGGGTATCTCTCTCAAAGCCCCCGCCACATAGGCCATCGACCCCAGAAATGGCAAGGTGAAGTCGTTAATGGGATGTGGAATATCTCTATCGAGTTTACGTCCGTACCCTTAACACCGCCCCTTCACTCTCCTCATGACACACGGGACACCCCTGGTCCAACTTCGCCCGAACAACAGCCTCACTAAACGGAACCGTCAGCACACAGAAAAACCCCGGACCTGTTTACGACTTACAAAGCAATCTTGCCATTGATGCCCCGCGCCACGCTGTACGGCGACGAGTCGGCCATTCCAGCCCCACGTAAAACAGGATCGGGCTGTGGTGGTAGCCGGTCACCCCCGCTTGTGCAAGAGGCGTGGACGACATGGCGACACAAGAACAATATCACCAGCCGTTGATGCGTCTCGACCAATGGTTGGGTACACATTGGGCAAATCGACTTGCCTAAGAATCACGGTCAGTATATCCCAAACGAGAACTAAGGGCGAAACGAACCAGTCAGTAAGAACCCCGCCGATTGGTCCTTCTGCAGTTTCCTGGCGTAATCCGAGCTATCGCCGTTCATGATGGTCTGACAACCCTCGAGTAGAGATATTTGCAAGTGGAAGTCCTGCAGAATCTTGACTAGCGAAGCTTGCAGCCCGGGAATTTCGAGTCCGTTCTTGATGCGGCGGATCAGCCTGATCGGACTGATTTCCGCTCCGACATTCTCGAGCAGCCCACGAATGAAGGCGGGCCTTGTTTCCGAGTACCTCAACAGATCCTCCCATAAGTCGTCGTCGTTCTGCTCTTTCGCAAAGTCGATCGCCTGTTTACAAGCATGAGCAATAATCAGAAGAAGAAGACACCTAAAACGAACCCGATTCACGTCGCCCAGCCGCTCGATAATCAGCGTCAGCGCCTGCCTGTTATTCCCCATCCGCCCAAGCAGGAAAACCATCTCAGGAACAAGGCTCCGCTCCTCACAGACTCTGTACGCGTTCTCGAGGTTATACTCGTTACTCGCCCGCAGGAAGTCGATCAAGCGGGGAGTCGCGAACTCGGCATAGAGCTTGACCTGAACATCGGCAAACTCCGATACCATGTGCGACTCCTTTTCCATGAGCGCATCTAAGTAGAGGAACAGAAAATATGGTCGGGATTGGAGTTGAGCGACGACACGGCCGATCTGAACTTGGTGGTTGCCATTTGCGTAGCAGAAAAACGAGTCAAGACTCACTGGAATCGCATGTATGTGGTCCACCAGCAGCTGGATTGCCTCACTCTTCTCCGTCGACTTCTCCTGTCCTTCAGGCTTCCGCTTCTCCATCAACTCGTGGTCGAATTCGACGAGCTGGAGTGCCTGGTCTTGCACGTCCGTAAACAGGTTGTTCTCCCTGATAAGTTCGAACACATTCGGCCGTCGTAGTCGCAAAAGATAAGTCAGTGCTTTGCCCGGTTGACGATTAGCAACGTAGAGTTCCGCAAGACACTCCATAAGCGTGGTCTTGTCTGCAGAAATTGCCGCAATATCCAGATTTGACGTCGAAGCAGTGCGGTCAAGTTCAGCAAGAACCGCCACAATAACCGCGGAAATATCGTAGATGTCTTTTGGCCACTCCTTAATTGTCTGCAAGAGGCTCGTTCGGTCGTGTGACAGGAAATGCGCCAGTATCATTTCGTAGATGAGATGGTCAAGACGGGGAGAGTCAGTTGGCACATATGGAATGATTGCCTGTACGACTTTAGTGTCAGAATCGGACGGAAGAAGACAAGACAGACCTGCATTTGCCTCTTCTGCTGGAAAAGGAATATCCAGTTTTCCCACCTGTTTACATCCCGTCCACAAACTTTCGGAGTTAACCGGGCTGCAGCAGCGAAGTTACCGTCGTTGACGAGGTGCTCGATGTATCTCTGGCCAATCTCGACTGCACTGACGGCATCGCTTCCACCATCAGCTCCCGTTTCCGCCTCGAGTCGCTCAACTTCGCTCAGTGCCTCTTCGTACCGCTTTCTTTCGACCAACCACGCAATGTGGTCTCGCCTGTCCCGCCGGCGGACGACAACGATGTCCCTAGGAGAAAGAACAACATAGGTTCTATTCTCAGCGTCGTCTGTCGCACTCGCCTCGGCCAGCACGTAGTCGTTGCAGCCCCAGTCCTCATAACCCGAGACACTAAGAGCATCAGCTGCCAACTCTGCTCCCCCAGGCGAAATTATTCGCAATTCCGGACGTTCCGCCAACTTCCGAGCTTGTTGGGCCCGATCTGGGACGGGTTCGTCGGAGAAAATGGACATGTCGGGAGGGGTATACGCGAGGAGGAGGTAATGCGTCTGCGTCTGGGTTTGTGGATGAGCAGGGTTTGCCGATGATATTGACGGGGTTGGGGAGGAGATATTCATAGAGTGTGGATGTGGCACAAGACCGGCAATCATGCAGTCGACTTTGAGCACCAGAGTGATTTCCACTAATAGCGGGGGAAGTCCCGCTGATGCAGCCGAACTTGTTTGGGTCCTTGGCCGCGCCCTGACCCTCGCGACTTTGATATGGTCCGCCCAAGCAATCAAAAGTGTCGAATCGTCTTGCCAATGGAGAGTGCATTTGAACAAATCCGCCCTTGGGGCTTGACTTGGCCGATCGATGAATGTTATTCGAGTCTGCGAAACCGTGTCGTAGATCTTCACACCCAGATCGTTCGCCCACGCGATAAGTCGTCCGCGCCATTTGACGGCCCATATTGGACCTTCTCCCGTGTGTAGGATGGTATCCTTATGCCCGAGCCAGCCCCGTTCATAGAGAATAAGGTTTCCCGCCATTCCACCACAGACAAACGCGCGAGTACTTCGCTTAGCAAAGTTGGGCTCGAGAGAAATGGCCCGCATTGGTCGTTTGAGATCGAAAGCGAAGGTTTCTGCGGTAGAGTAGACCCTTACTTGACCTTTAAATCGTTGGTTAGTACCGAGTTGAATGATGCTGTCCATAACTCACCATCGAGTGAAGCAGTTGCAACCCACTCCGCAGTCTCGTCCATGCAAATGTCGATTACAGAGGCTACATGGGGTTTAATGCTCCGTATACTCTGCCCAGTCATGTCGAGCATATGGACAAATCCCGCATGTGTCCCCATAGCCATGACACTGTTGGATACCGCCAACGCTGAACCAGAATCTTTCTTGAGGAAATTCGGTATGGAGCCCCCAATGCGTTCATATTTCAGAGCAGGTTCTTCATCTTCATCGTCCGACTCTTCACTCCCATCCGAGCTTTGATCCTCCTCCTCATCTTCTTCTTGGTCCGAGCCCGAAGATTCAATAGAGCCATTCCCCTCACTAACGCTCTTGGCCGTTGCAGTCATGCTGACTGGCGACTCGACAACCGCGTTGTGTTCATCCTTCTCTTCATTCGGCAGAGAAATAGAGAGGGTCCCGTTTGCGTGGGGCCCAGAAGATGCCATGCAGGCATGGGTGAGCGGAGGCGGATGCAAGTCGAAATAAGTAGGGGTCACATGCGTGACTCGCCTTCCTTTTCGGGACCCCACCAAACGCGACGCGTCAGCCCAGCTTCCTCCCAACCACAACCTAGAGCGTCATCATGGAAACATCCTTCGCGATAACGGGCAAGGGCTATGTCATTGTGGCGGCCGACACAACTGCTGCGCGCTCCATTGTCAAGATGAAGACCGACGAGGACAAAATAAAGACTCTAAGTGAGCATCTGGTCATGGCTTATTCCGGCGAACCAGGTAAGTTGGCAGTGGGTCATCTCTTTCAAGCATAACTAGACAACTACTTGCAGGTGACACCCTCCAATTCGCCGAATACGTCTCCCGCAATATCCGTCTCTACGCCATCCGTAATCTCTATGCTCTCCGACCAGCTGCCGCCGCCGCGTGGATCCGCAGAGCACTTGCTACTTCCCTCCGCTCACGGAAGCCGTACTCTGTCAGTCCTCTCCTTTGTCTCCGATATTGCATTAAACGTAATCAGGTCAACCTTCTGCTTGGAGGCTACGACGAGACAGAGCATGCACCAAAGCTCTACTGGGTCGACTACCTTGGCACAATGGACGAGGTCCCGTTCGCCGCGCACGGTTATGGCTCTTATTTTGCGCTGAGTTTGCTCGATCGGTGCGTTGTCTGGTCGTGCATTCCTGCGAAATAATCTTAACCCTCTTGCTAGATACCACGACCCATCTGCGTCACTTGAAGAAGGACTTGCCACCCTCAAACGCTGCATCGACGAAGTTTCCAAGCGTCTTGTGGTCTCGCCCGGCACGTATAAGGTCAAGATCGTCGACAAGGATGGTGTCCGTGAGGTCGAGCTGTAATCAGTTGTACATGCAAAAATGAAAAGGATCATAACATCATTGAGCGTCTTGACAGCTATTTGTTGGCTATTTGAAGACTTCTTCATAGTCCCAGAAATTGCGGATCCCTTTGGACATGTTTTGGTTAGGTTTTGTTTCTTTTCTGACTTGGGATTGTTCAAACAAAATATTCATTGCCTTGCGGCGCTTGCGCGCAAAATGGAATAAGAAAAATATGATTATAAGTGGAAAAATATGATTGTAAGTAAGTATATACTGTACTGTACCCCATGACAAAGTGCTAAGTATAACGGCTTGATTACTGCAAAAATAAGACTATCCTTGAATGACTTGAGTGTTCAATGTCGACTGTACTATACTGTATTCCCAAGAAACAGGATCGGTTTTCGGGTGTCTGAGAAATCAAACAAGAGAAGGCACCTAGAAGCTCTGGCGGTCAAAATCGGCATACGGGTACCTTTCCCTCAGTTTCTCGATGACCCACCAGGCCGGCGTCGCGAAGGAGACATGACGGTTCACGCCGCCCGCATGCAGGACGCCAACCATACGACCCATGCCATCAAATACAAGTGAGCCAGAGTCTCCTTTGGCGGCGAAGGGACCGGATTCGTTGTGGTAGTTCCATATTGCAACCTCGACCGAGTCGACACCAAGCGCTGAGCAGCGATAGGCGCTGAGGCCTGAGCAGCGGCCCACAGTCAGGTCTGAGGTATTCCCGTATTTCATGACAATGAGGCAGGGCTCGCCGTGGCTGTCGACGCTTTCGGGATTGACCAGCTCCTCCTTCGTCACCCAGCCGTTGATACGAAGCTGGCCGTCGAAAGGAAGCTTGAAAGGACTGGAAGCGTTGGCCTGTGGGTAAAACTTCTCGCGGAGCTGGTACAGTGTGTATTTGGCTCCTGGAAGCGAAAATCGGTCAGTGCGCATCAAGGAAACACAGAGCACGGACCCAGGTCTACAACATTGCCTTTGAAGTTGGCCCTAAACCGATGATCATATAGCTCAAAAGTGGCAAGGTCAAGCGTGTAAGCTGAGTCTTCCACAACTTCGACAGAAATGCGCGGGGCCCAGTCGACGCGCCCGATACTACGGCGCATGAGATCGCTCCAGCCCGTGGCGATGCTCTCATAAAACTCCTCCGTTTTGTTCATATCCCGTTTCATCTTCATTAATCTGGTCTCCCTTTCCACCTTCTCCGCTGCCAGCTCCACTGCATCCTCACCTGTCGCGGTCTGCAGCTTCTCCTCCACTCTGGAAATTTCGCGTACCAAGAGTTCAGCGTCAAAAGCGAGCGAGCTCATAGATGCGCGGATCTCGTCGAAACCCCGCTGAAAACGGCGTTTTCCTGCCACGCGCACTCTCCAAGATGGGTAGCCCTTGCCCTTGTACTCGTAGTCGATACTGGTATTTTTACGAAGCACGTGGCAGTTGGTAACGCCGAGAACGCGAGAGCTTGGGCTTCCATCCTTGTGTTTATTCTCGTGGAAAAAGAAGGCTACGCTTCCCTCCTCCTCACGTTCCCTTGTCGCAATAGGCATACCGAGCGCGGTGGTCAAGAAATGCCGCACAAAATAAGTGGGGTCGGAATCGCTGGTAACGGATAGGAGGGGAGGGCAACTCAGCTCCTCTGTAGGGCCCTCATACCATTCAGCCACAACATCGTCAACACCCGAGGCAGTGAAGAACGCAAGAAGAGCGGGTGAGACATCGTGGGCGGTGTCAACGGTGGTAGTGCCTGGGTGTGTGGCGATCCAAAGCACAAGCGGGCCAAACTCTGAATCCTCCTCCTTATCATAAAAGCTGCTTCTCGTACCAAAGCGCGCCACCGTAAAAAACGAGTATTTG
Organism: Mycena indigotica; assembly: GCF_014461135.1. Classification (NCBI taxonomy): domain Eukaryota; kingdom Fungi; phylum Basidiomycota; class Agaricomycetes; order Agaricales; family Mycenaceae; genus Mycena; species Mycena indigotica. Next base: position 837,736 of record NW_023503005.1, read on the forward strand.
ACTTTTCGGGCCTTTAGATAGTCGCGAATATGAGGACCGACGGTGTCCCATACGAGGTTGAGGTGTGTGCCAAAAACCCCGTGTACAGTTTTGATGGGGACCTCTGTAAAGCGCCCTTGGGGGATAGTGAATGTGCGGGTGGCAAAGTCGGAGCGGTAGAGTAGCTCAGGCGGATCGGGGGAGATACCGTGGTAGTAGTGGGTCCTTTCCCAGTCAGTAGGCACGTGAGGGGCTCTCATGGCGATGGTCGAGTTGAGAGAGAGTGTGGAAAAGACGGTTGACGTATCCCTTGGAATGGGGGAGGCCAACGCAGTCAATAGGCCTTGACTAGCGAAATTGATACACTCAAGGGTGAAGATAGACAAGTCTGCACGGGGGTGAGTGCGGTATCAACAAAGAGATGAGATAGACTCGCCCCCCAGGAGGTGAGGGTACTTGGTCATCGTTTCAAACACTTGGGCTACGTTGTTATGGACATCTATGGAGGTCGTTAGTGCCAGGGAGAAACCCACGCAGCAAGAAACTCGCGATCACCAACCAGACCAGCGTTCTTGAGGTCTTCAATTGATAGAGCAGCTGCGGATAAGTACGGTCCGTCAGTTCTTAGGCGAACAAGTTGCAGCAGGGCGTTGCTCACGCATGAGCGGTGAGAAAGTTGCAAATGTGGCGGGTGGCTGTGACGTAGATGAAAAATTTTACGTCATCTCCTATGTTGTCGAAGTTCATGATCATCGCTGAGCGCTGAGCGCTGGAGACCGGAGAGCCATGCCAATCCTGTGCAGATTCCCATGGGAATTCCCATGGGAATTTCCTATAGGAAAGGTTTATTTTCCTACAGAAAGGGTTTATTTCCTACAGGATAGTTGTGTTTCCTGTAGGTTTCTTGACTGCAATGGAGAATAATATATATACGGTTCATAAGAAAGGTTCATTCCTACAGGATATATTTCCTGCAGGAAAAAACCCCTGCAGGTCCTATAGGAAACTTGAAAACAATGGGATTTCACTAATAATATAGATTCTGTAGGATGATCAAGAATCCTATAGAATAAATATAGATCCTGCAGTAAGAAGAGAAAGGCTCCTATAGGAAGGTTAAGGAAATAAAGAGGCTAGTAGCATAAATAAGAACTATAATATATATGACGATTCTAGAGGAAAGAATCTGAATACACTCTTTATTGCAATGAGTTTAGCATTTGTCCAGCTTCCTAGCTTAGTTAGATCTTCTGGTGTTGAGATATTTACTGCTCTGTGTTCAATTCTGCTTTCTAGCTTTTTGTCCACTGGCTTACCTATCAAATGTATCCTGCAGGATTAATTCCACTCCAGTTTCCTGTAGGACAGGTTACTTTCCTATAGGATAACTTGAGGTCTTTTCCTATAGGATACTTGAGGTCTTTCCTACAGGATACATTGCTTTCCTATAGGATAACTTGAGCATGTCTTCCTATAGGATATATTGTGTTCCTATAGGATAACTTGAGGGTCTTTCCTATAGGATACATTGCTTTCCTATAGGATAGATCTCCTATGACTTTATTATTTTTACAGAGTCGTTAACTCGTTCTAAAGGAACTGTGACTTCTGTATATGATAACAAGACAAAATTGGCCAAGTCATAATATCCTATAGGAAAAACACCATCATGTGATCAGTACACATTCCTGTAGGAAGCATGAGTTACGTGTCTTGATTCAAAGTTTTCTGTCTGTCTCTCTTAATTTGTGACATATAAACCTTCTCCCCCCCAATATGAGCAGTCCACCACCAGCACTGCTACCAGCTCTTGGCTCCACCTGCCAGAATTGTCATAGAGGCACTATTCTATTCAGCAGACGTGCTTTTGGCAAAAACAATATAGAGCATCATGGTCAATATTATATCAAGGTATGCGACTTTTCATGTTCTAACTTCAAACTCATGTTCCTTCCAATAGTGTTCTAATAATTATTATGACTTTGGAGGTATATTGCCTGTTAGTGGTTGGCTCTCACAAGGAGCTCTGGACGCAAAATGTAATGGGTTTTGGTGGGTGCCAGAGGGTACCCATACTAAGGTGTGCAACCATACTCTTTATTCATTATAAGGTTCTGACATGGGGTAGCCAACAGGTTCTACCGCATGCCAGGGCAGTCACTGCAATGGCAAGGGGGCCAGAAATGCAAGTTGCACTCACTGGCTATGTAAACTCTGCTGTATAGGCTATGCTCAGGCCTATTCTGGGTATCATTGCTGTGCCCTCAGTACACACCATACCTCCTTCCCAATTGCTATTGGCCCTAGGCTTCCAACAACGCCCACAACAGTGCCACTGAGCAGTTTGATGCCATCAACACCTGCATCGATATCCACTCCTGCCGCCAGTACCGACTCTCCCTCCTTGAGTGTTCAGCCAGCTATCCCAGGTGAGTTACATCTTATATAGAAATTCAATATAAACCTCTTTGCAGGTTCAAGTCAAGACATTATATCGAATACCCCTACATCTACTATATCTGCGACACGCTCACTACCCCTTCATGGACATAATCTCTCTCCTTATTGGCGTAGCTTACCCCAAGACTTCATTGAAAACTCTCTATCGAAATCTAAGTCATCTAGTTTGAATTCCTATCCCGAGGGGCAAAATCGAACAATTGAAGTGGCGTGGTACAAGGTATGCCTTTGGCTTCACTCTATATTCATTATGGTCAAGCTAACATTTAATAGAGTTTGGAGGATGATGTCAGGGGAACCTCCCTTTCGGCCCGGAGACGCGTCCGATTCCGGTCCGATTCCGGTTCCGACTCTGGTCCGGCCCTCCATCTCGCCCGCACAATCACCGATCCGTCAACGCCCTCCCGACGGTCGCCCTGGGACCTTGCCTGCGCGACGCCGCCCAAGCATTCTGTGCCCGACAGCGACAGCTACGGACAAGCAGTATATAGTCAGCTCCCTAGCAGGCGGACCCTTAGAGTTTCTTCTCTTTGGATCCTCCCCTGCTAGGTCAGCTTCATTTGTATTCGCTTACCAATGTTCACGCTTTGGATCCTCCCCTGCTAGGACCTTGATCTCAGGCCTCCGGGGTTGCCCTTACATGTCAGGGGAACCTCCCTCTCGGCCCCTCGGAGACGCCTCCGATTCCGGTCCGACTCCGGTTCCGTCTCCGGTCCGGCCCTCCATCTCGCCCGCACAATCACCGATCCGTCAACGCCCTCCCGACGGTCGCCCTGGGACCTCGCCTGCGACGCCGCCCAAGCCTTCTGTGCCCGACAGCGGCAGCTACGGACAAGCAGTATATAGTCAGCTACCTAGCAGGCGGACCCTTAGAGTTTCTTCTCTTTGGATCCTCCCCTGCTAGGTCAGCTTCATTTGTATTCGCTACCAATGTTCACGCTTTGGATCCTCCCCTGCTAGGACCTTGATCTCAGGCCTCCGGGGTTGCCCTTACAGCAGAAGAAACTCTCTACGGGATCAACCGGACAAGATTGCCAGGTTCGGCGCTGACTCAGGCTCGGAGTACGAGTCCGTTCCGCCCTCGTCACCGCCCCTGCCACTTGTCCCCTCCTCCTCTACTCCTGTGGTCCCCGCACCCGTCATGCCGTCCGGAGTCACTCCTACCGCAGACGCCCGGCTGGACTCACTCGAGGCGAAAATCGATAGCCTAACTGAGGCCCTTGCTTTACTCACCAACCAGGCTTCCGCTGCCGCTGCCGCCGCTAATAATGCTGGCGGACCCCAAACACCATCGCCGGAGACGTCGATTCCGACTCTGACTCCGGTCCAGGGCGACTCGAAGCCCTTTTTGGCGACATCAACCTCACCTCAAAATTGGTCTTGCGACCAAACCCCCCGTTCACCTTCAACGGCGACTGGAAAACGGCCGCCGCTGGTTCCTCTACGCGGTCCGCACCTACGCCCGCCTTGCCCCTGAGGCCTTCGTGGTCAACGGAGAGGCGAGCGAGGAAAAGGCTGTCCGCTATGCCATGTCGTTTATGGCAGAAGGACCCGCTCAGCAATGGGTGGAGCGCCACGGAAGCAAAGCCCCGTTTCCGTTTCCGTCCTGGGGCTCATTCGTTTCGAGTTTCGACTCCGGTTCGTCGAGGAGAATGAGCAAGATCACGCTCTCTCCAAGCTGGAGACTTCCGCCTATCACATGGGTACAAAGGATGTCTACCAGTACACCGACGACTTCGAGGACCTGATGGACCTCGCCGGATTGAAGACGCGCTGGTCAAGGTGACCAAGTTCCGCCACGGACTTGACCCCCTGATCAATAACGGAATCACGTCCTCGAACGACCCCCCGGACCTCCGGGATTACCTTAGCTGGCGCACCCGGGCCTTCCGTCAATACGAGGCCCTGGTCCGGGCCAAGCTGATCAAGTCAGCCGCCCCCAAGACGCCTGGCGGTTTGATTCGGACTCCGTTTCCGGTCAACCGCATCCCGGCTCCGGCCCCTTTCTGCCCGGTGGCTCCGGTCGTGCCACCCGCGGCCCCGCGCCCCCGCTCCGGCGCCTCCAGCTCCCGTCCCAATGGAGTTGGATCGCACCAGGGCTCGGGGTGCCCCCGCCGCGCCTGCTTCAGGTGCGGCGACCCAAACCATCTCACCCGGGATTGCCCCTCCCCGCCGATGTCCGCTCGATGGACATCCTCGACGAGGTGATCCAACAACTCGGTGACGAGATGTTAGCGGAGTTGATCGCCCGCTACACGGACACAGCTGCCCTGCCGGAGACGGTAGCGGAGTCGATGGCCGGAGAGGATTTTGTCCCCGCGACGAGTGACTGGTGTGCCCTCGTTCTCGTCTATAAATCGTTTTGCCTCTTTGTATGATGAATGCAGTTCCTTGCCCTACAATGAGCCCCGAAACGAAAGACACACCCTCTCCTGCCCCCCGTCTCGACTCCGTCTCCGACTCCGCCCGCGACTCCGGTCATCGTCCTCCGCCGCCTCACTGCCTGGGAAAAGAAACTGCCCAAGCAGTACACCGTTGCCGCTGCCCCTGGGGCGAACTCCCTCCACCTCCCGTTAGAGCTCGAGTCCACCACCAGGCGCTGAAGCTCTCACTCTCTGGGCTTGTCGACTGTGGTGCCACCTCCGACTTCATTGACACGAACTATGTTGCTCGGAATGGCATTCCGGTCCGCACCCTCGATCAGCCGATTCCGGTTTTCAATGTCGATGGCACCCCCAATGACGCTGGCTCCATCAAACAGATCGCGGACTTGGTCCTGCGCTACAAGGGCCATGCCGAACGAGTTCAGCTGGCCGTCACCCATCTTGGCAAGCAAGACCTCATCCTGGGGTATTCCTGGTTGCGGAAACATAACCCAGAGATCAATTGGGAAACCAAGGAGGTCAAGATGACACGGTGCCCCCGCAATTGCTCGACCTGCCGTGAGGAAGAGCGGGTCGAACGGACCGAGTTGCGGCGACTCCGGTCGCTTCAGAAGCGTCTCCGCTCCGGCCCGTTCCCCTCGGTCTGCGCCATGGACCTTTCTGGGTCTGATGACGGAGACGATTCCGTCTCTCGGTGACGACTCCGGCCTGCCTGATCTGACGTCGGACTCCGACGACGACGACGATGACGATGGTCAGCTTGAAGATGGTGACCGCATCTTCTACACCTCGTTCCGCCCCTCGGAGGAGATACGCGCTGGCAGTACTGTCTCGCAACGCCTGGCCGAAGCCTTCGCCAGGAACTCCGCCCCTCCGCCCTCCGAGATCCCGGACTGGGCTAAGGAGTTCCAGGACGTCTTCAACAAGGAGTCCTTCGACACGCTACCGGAGCGGAGAGCCTGGGACCACGCCATTGAACTCGTCCCCGACGCTAAGCCCACCAACTGCAAGGTGTACCCCATCTCGCCCCTCGAGCAACGCGAGCTCGACGCGTTCATCGAGGAAGGGCTTTCGACGGGCCGGATTCGCCCCTCCAAGTCTCCGATGGCGTCTCCGGTCTTCTTCGTCAAGAAGAAGGACGGCGGACTCCGCTTCGTCCAGGACTACCGTGCTCTCAACGCGATGACTGTCAAAAACCGGTACCCCCTTCCGCTGATCAACGACCTCATCAACCGGCTCAAAGGCGCTCGTTACTTCACCAAACTCGACGTCCGTTGGGGCTTCAACAACGTCCGGATCAAGGAAGGTGACGAGTGGAAAGCGGCTTTCCGGACTAACCGAGGCCTGTTCGAGCCCTTGGTGATGTATTTCGGCCTGACAAACTCTCCCGCGACGTTCCAAACGATGATGAATGACATTTTCCAGGACCTCATCCTCTCCGGAGACGTCATGATCTACCTTGACGACATCTTGATCGCCCATTCCGACCTCCGGAAACACCGGCAGATTGTCCAGGAGGTCTTACGGCGACTCCGGGAGCACAAGTTGTACCTTCGAGCGGAGAAGTGCGACTTTGAAAAATCGTCAATCGAGTACCTCGGAGTCATCATCTCCCACAACCACGTCGAAATGGACCCCGTCAAGGTCGCAGGCGTCTCCGCTTGGCCGACTCCGGAAAACAAGAAGGACATTCAGCAGTTCCTCGGGTTCGCTAACTTCTACCGCAGGTTCATTCGGGACTTCTCGACCCTTGCGCGCCCTCTTTTCGTGCTCACCAAGAAGGACCAGCAATGGACTTGGGGCGACGCGGAGGCCTCCGCGTTCCAAGCGATCAAGGACGCGGTCACCTCGGAACCGGTCCTGGCGATTCCGGACGACACACGGCCTTTCCGACTCGAGGCGGACAGCTCTGATTATGCGACGGGGCGGTTCTTTCACAATCCGCCCCGGACGGGAAGTGGCACCCTGTAGCATTCTATTCCAAAAGCTTAAATGATGTCCAGCGCAACTACGAAATCCACGACAAGGAGATGCTCGCGATCATCCGCGCACTCGAGGAGTATAGACACTTCCTCGAGGGCGCCCGCACCCTGTCGAGATTTGGACTGACCATAAGAATTTGGAGTACTTCAGGAAGACGCAACACCTCAACCGGAGACAGGCCTGGTGGTCTCTGTACCTCTCCCGGTTCGACTTCACGCTGCACCACAAGCCTGGCCGCGATATGGGTCGGCCTGACGCCCTCTCCCGGAGACCCGACCACGGAGTCGATTCCGACAACTCCGATGTCGTCCTTCTGCGGCCTGAACTCTTCCACGTCCGCGCACTCGAGGGCGTTTCCGTTTCCGGTCCCGGCTCTGAACTCCTCCGTGACATCCGTGATGCCCTCTCCGGTGAGCCTGACCTGGAGGAGCCCGTCGCACTAGCGGCCCGGCAACTTCTTAAGGTTCAAGGTCAAGCTCGAGGCCCCCGCTCCTCACGTTCTGACGAGTGGGCCGTCTCCGGCGGTCTTCTCCATTTCCGAGGAAAGATCGTCGTACCAAAAGACAAGGACCTCCGGAGACGCATCATCGAGCTCTGCCATGACACCCGAGTCGCCGGACACGCAGGTCGTTTCAAGACCTTGGAGTTGGTCTCCCGGAACTACTGGTGGCCTCAGATGTCTCGCCATATCGGCCGGTATGTTGCGACCTGTGACTTGTGCTGTCGCACCAAGGCACTCCGGAGACTGCCCCACGGAGAGCTGCACCCCACGGAAACGCCCCCGGAACGCTGGCATACCGTCTCCGTCGACTTCATCGTAGAGCTCCCCGAAGCCCATGGGTACGACGCGATCATGGTCGTCGTTGACACCCTCGGAAAGCGCCCACTTCTCAGAGTGTCATACGACGGTCGATGCAGTAGGGGCAGCCCGCCTCTACTACCGGAATGTCTGGCGGCACCATGGGACTCCGGAGAAGTACGTCTCCGACCGCGGCTCGCAGTTCATCGCGGACTTCACCCGAGAACTTTGGCGTCTAATCGGCATCAAGCCCGCCACGTCCACCGCGTACCACCCGCAGACAGACGGTCAGACAGAGCGCGTCAACCAGGAGCTGGAGCAGTACCTGCGGATCTTCACCAACTACCAGCAGGACGACTGGGATGAGCTGATTCCGGCAGCGGAGTTCGCCTACAACAACCATGTTCACTCCTCCACGCAGCAGGTCCCCTTCATGACGGACACGGGACGGCTCCCGCGCATGGGCTTGAACCCGGAGTCCGTTCCGCCATGGAGTCAGTGAACGAGTTCCGCGACCGGATCGCCACTGGTGTTGCTGAAGCCAAGGCCCGCTCACTAAGGCCAAAGAGGAGTACAAGCGCTACTACGACCGGAGACGGACTCCGTCTCCGGAGTTTAAGGTTGGCGACCGTGTTTGGCTGGATGCCTCTGACATCAGGACGACTCGCCCCTCGGAAAAGTTCTCCCATCGCCGCCTTGGACCGTTCAAGATAGTCGCGGAGATCAGCAAAGGTGCCTACAAGCTCGACCTCCCTCCGCGCTACTCGAAGCTCCACCCGGTCTTCCCCGTCGTCAAGCTCGAGCTCGCTCAGGGACGACCCCTTCGACGGACGCCCGGCTACGACCAGCCCCCTCCGGACCTCGAGGACGGAGTCCCGGAGGGGAAGTAGAGGAAATCCTGGACGCAAGGGTGAGGTATAAGCGGCTGAACTACTTCGTCAGATGGAAAGGCTACGACGCATCACACACGACCAATGGGTCCGCTTCAACCGCGTCTTCGCCCGGAGAAAATTGCGGAGTTCTATCGTAAGTACCCTGGCAAGCCACGACACATCGCCTCCGCGACCTTCGACTCGATTCCGTTCCGGTCTATGCGTCGGGACGCCGCATTCAAAGGGGGGTGATGTCAGGGGAACCTCCCTCTCGGCCCCTCGGAGACGCCTCCGATTCCGGTCCGACTCGGTTCCGTCTCCGGTCCGGCCCTCCATCTCGCCCGCACAATCACCGATCCGTCAACGCCCTCCCGACGGTCGCCCTGGGACCCTGCCTGCGACGCCGCCCAAGCCTTCTGTGCCCGACAGCGGCAGCTACGGACAAGCAGTATATAGTCAGCTACCTAGCAGGCGGACCCTTAGAGTTTCTTCTCTTTGGATCCTCCCCTGCTAGGTCAGCTTCATTTGTATTCGCTTACCAATGTTCACGCTTTGGATCCTCCCCTGCTAGGACCTTGATCTCAGGCCTCCGGGGTTGCCCTTACATTACAGATGAAATGCCTGTCTATTGTACAACATCTGCACCTAAATTTCCCACTTTCCATCCCAGCGAATCACTTCTAGTTCAAAGGGTTTCGGGACTGAAAGCTGAAGAGTTGACCGTATACTGCGTGCTAGTCAAGAATGTCTGGATTGGCCGTGATACACCTCTTACTGGTCTTTCTCAAGGTCAAAAGGTTATTTTAGGACCCTTTGCTTTTCATGGTAAACGCAATGAGTCGGTGCCTGGGCCCCAGTTACTCGACTTCAGCAAGAGCAAGGGCAACTTAATAGAATAGAAGTTGAAAAAGAGAAGCCTTACAACGGCAGTACAATGGGACCTCATAGACTGGTAATACACCATTCCGGAGAGTATAAAGCCGGGCAAAGACTGTATATGGGTTTCCAAGACGGTAGCCCCTGTGATCACATTTAAGATTTTGACATTGCCTATAGGGAGGCAATAGCATATAAGCCCCTGAAAAAGGCGAGATTTACAGAGAGATAAAGATAGTAATTTATACCTAATTGCCGAACCTAAGGTTTGGCTCTATAGAATCATGTTGAAACCAGCCCCCCCATATCGGGAATGGCTGTGCATTTCTATAACCCTTTTGGGACGAGCTACGTCATATCATGTGGTGCTGGCCACGGTCTTCCTTGGCTTATTATGTAAGGTTCAGCACCTGCCGCTTGCGGCCTTATCCCTCCTCATTTATGTTCTGGTCCATACACTTTTAGGTATTCATCGACCTCTTGCTGAAGTAACAACCCCTTCCAAGTCTCAATATGATCTCTGAGAGTCTCCCATAGCAATGAGACTTCATGTGGTGAACCCACTAAAGTGGCTAGCAAATCTGCAACATCCTTTGGAAGACTAAGTGACTGGCCAGCATATTTCGGCTGATGACATAGCTTGATATAATCTCAAAGTCTTTTGACTATAGATATGTAAAGGAGGAGGTTATGCAGCTGTTCAGGTGCTGCTAGTGCCATTTGTGCAAGTTCAGAGAGAGCTATAGCCATGAGAGCTGAGAACAAGAGTTATCAAGATATCATCAAGATAAGAACGCTTTGATTTATAATATACTTTTCCTATAGGATGAATCTCACTGGTTCCTGCAGGATTGTTTCAAAATATTCCTATAGGATGAATCCTATAGTTTCCTGCAGGATTGTTCTTCCTACAGGATTGGTTTCAGAAATTTCCTACAGGATAATCACATAGTTACCTGCAGGATTGTTTCTTAGAGCTTCCTACGGGATTTTTTTTTCAAAATTTTCCTATAGGATAACTAACTATCTTCCTGTAGGATAAGTTTCTTAGTTTCCTGCAGGGTACTTTCCTACAGGCCTTCGATTTACCATTTCAGGTTACCTACAGTATATATACAGTATCCTATAGGAAGTAATGTAGGCTTCCTGCAGGAAATTCCCATGGGAAATTCCTATGGGACAGTCCCATGGGAACGTGCACAGGATTGGCACCTTTCTGGGAGACCGACGCTTGATCTGGTGATGGGCCATCAGCCATCAGCCTGTTGCATGCACACAACTGGTTGTGCCCGGGGGGTTGAGCAGGGTTCACACCAGGCAGTCAATGGGTTTGCACCAGGGATTGGCCATTATCCACATGGGCACAAGGATGCTAGTACCTGGGGAGGACTGTACAAATACCCAGGGAAGATAACCATCGCCCCCACCGGCCGGCTCCCCGGAGCACGTGGGAACTTTGCCGACTGCCATCTTTTCTAGGGTGCAGTTTTTAAATATTTGAGTATTAAAAAACGGTTTATAATTTTTGGTAGCCCAAACTAGTGTTTATAAACTGGTTTATAAACCAGGCAACCAAACATGTGATATCTTTGATGTCACGATATAAATTTTTCCAGCCTTACATTCTAGCTGAAAGGGTTGCCTTCATACCTCTTTTCTCTCAGTAACCTGTGGTACAGGTGATAATTTACTATATATAATGTACAGGACTTATAATCAATAATGTTGATCAGTTGGATCACTTAAGTCATGTGACTAGCCAGGTTTATAAACCAGAGACCTAGTGAAATCTTACTAAACCAGTGTTTATAAACCGGTTTGTAAACCAGATCAAAAAACTGCACCCTAATCTTTTCCTTCCCTTTCCATCTTCCCCTCCTCGAGCTTGCCTCGAGCATCCCTCCCGCCTCGCCAATCCCAGCTGCAAATAAACTGCCGGATCGAGCCGCTGACGCCAATGCACACGCAGAGATGGTGGCAGTCAAGGCCACTTACCTCTTCCTTCCACCTACCACTCGCAGCAGGGCTGGGTCGTGTATTGGCCGTGTAGCTGCAGCGCGGCCAGCATGACCACCACTCTCCCCCCCCCCCCCCCCCATCTTCTCCGCCAACCCAACCTCCCAGCCCACCTTCTTCTCCCAGCCGACCTCCCCGCTCGCTGCGTGCTCAAACTTGAGTCCGCGCTGGGGCGGATTCTCATGCCGCTTGTTTTCATGGCGGGCGGGCAGGTAAGGGCGGACTGGCTCCCTTCCTTGTTTGTTTGGGCCGGGTGGAGTCTCGCCCGCCACCCTGGGTACCAGCTGGCATCCGCCCAGGCACTTGTTCATGTGTGCCCGGGCCATATGGGCCGACCGATCCGGGTGGACACGGGCAAGTGCCTGGGGTCATTTTTTTGGTGGCACCAGGCACTCGTTTGGTTGTACTTGGGCAGACACAAGGGAGCGCCCGGGGGGACTGAGGCTGTCCCCCCGGGTTCTCGTTTGTCTGCACCAGGGCGGATTCTCTTCAAGTTTGGCCAGGGGTTAGATGTCATATGTGCTATGTACAGACTTTGTATGTCATGTAGGTAGTTACAATGTAATTGTTTACTTTTCAAAGCAAATTATTCATCTTGTTGCATTGCTTAGAGATGTAAGTAATGCCTATGATAGATATACCAATGAACAGTGGAATGTTTATATGCCCCAGAGGTAGAACACTATGTGTAACAGGGGCAGACAGCAAATATGCCCCCATGGAATCCTATGGCTCCCCCCGGGAATGTCATGCATGCACCAGGTGATGACCCCAGTTACCCCCGTGCAATGGTGTTCAGGTGCATGGTGCACTCGAGGGAAGGTGTATGCGACAGGCCTGTCTCATGGCCGATGGCCCATCACCAGATCAAGCGGTATTCTGGAGCGCTGAGCAGACAATCATCGACTTTCAAGTTGAGCAGCTTCAAGGTCAACTTTCACCGGTACTGCTATATATGAGGAGAGTCCCTACAGTATTCGCGATCCAAAACGCTGAGTCTGGTCATGTAGTTGATTCAGTTGAAACGATTACTAAAACTATGACGCGTCTCAGGCTAAATAAGTTCTTCAGTAGACATCTGAACCCGACGATTCCAAACGCAATTTATTGAACAATCTAGGATCCCTGCGACATCTCCCTCTTCTTCATGAACGTAGAGGACGGCAACTCCCATGGGTGCACTCCATACAACGCATCATCACGTTCGTCCTGTTCGGGGGTTAGCATCTCCAAATGAAGCAAGCGGAGAAACACCCACCCTCCAGTCATACCGATACCCGCCGAGCTTTTGGCGGTCTGCTTTGTGTTTGGGAGTGGCAGCGGTGTCCCAGATCTGTTCGCGGAGCTGCTGGGGAGGTATCGCCTCAACAATGCTACGGAGGCGTTCCAAAGCTTGTGTGGGCGATATGCGCTGGGTGGGCTCGGCCACCGTCATCCCGTCGGCCACTGGACGGAAGATCTCCAAGTCGAGGTAGCACTGATAACGGTTAAAGCATCACGGAATTTTACTTAAGGGAGAACAGACATAGATGATTTTATGAATCGTCAACCCAAGCTGGTAAATGTCGACGGGGAATGGGTTGTAGGACACATTGTCGGACAGCTCGGGGATCTCCGGAAACGTGCGCAGCTTTCCTTTGACCCGCGCCGTGTCTTTGCCGTTTGGGAAGCGGTGGGAGAGGCCAAAGTCGATGTAGTAGTACGGGACCGGCCCGACGGCGCACCGGTCTCGCCAGCGGAATAGACCGGGGTGCCCCTGATGACTTCTGCTTTCGCCAAAATGTGAGCCCTCGGGGACCACACGCGACTCGTCCATAAGCATGTTCTTCCGCGCTATATCCCTTTATGAATTTATTCATGGGCTCATTTGGTAGGGAAGGAACTTGAACAGCCTTACAAATGTGCAATGTTGTGTTCGTGCATGAACTCCAAGCCCTACAACAGAGATAAATCAGAAAAAACAGGCTTGAACTTCAGAAGTGAGCTTTACCTCTATATACTGTGTCATGCACTCGACGAATTCAAGACGACAGTGGAATGGCGGATAGTCGATTTCGCGCGCATAGGGGGTAACGAGGAAGCTCCAGGGAGTGTCGGGCATAACCATGACATCGAGCAGCGGAATTGTGTGGTTTCTGGGGTCGCTGCGCAGCTCGGGCGAGTCCAGGTATCGATGAATCGTCGCTTCGCGGCTGTTGGTAGGGAAACGCTTGACCACCACCTTCGTGTTGTCTGACACACGGACGGCGTCCAGGGCATACAACTGTGTGGTGATGTTTTCTTTAGTGGTCCACAGCTTAGCAATTGACGAACGACGAAGCTATGCAGATCATCTTCTCTGTCCATGGCTTTCTGGGTCGTCCCAAATTTCCACCACTTGCGTTTCACCGGGGCGTTCCAGTAGAGAGACCGCCATTTAGGGTTGTACCGTGGACGAAGCATATATCCGTGCTGTAGAAGAAAAGGCTGGTATTCGACCCATTGCTTCTCTGAATCGAACAAGTAAGGATGTAGTTCGTCTGGTTCTTCCAAGTTCAAAGACATCAGCAAGTTATCCGTTGCATTGAAACCTAGACATCAGTTAGTATGCCCTCAAGAAATCCCAATACCATTTTTTTTCTATCATAAAGTATTACAAGTAGTACGCTGAGAGTTCGTTAAAAGAGCAGCGAGTTGAGTCGCCGCGATATTTTGTGGCGGACTGTCTGGAAAGGGGGTATGCGGGTAGGAGGTATGAGTGTGTAGATGTAAGGATGGCTGGTAGTACAGAAATGCGCGGTTGAAGGCACTAAGAATACACGGTACAATGGAATGCAAAACCGAACGAGGGAAGGATAACATGGCGAACGTTGGGCCAATGCGAGAAAAGTCTAGATGATGTCCCAGAGATCTTCCAGAGCACAGCAGAACTACAGGAGTTTCAGAAACAGACGATCAAAATTAGATCGGGCAAACCTTTCCGCATGCAACACTCGCACTCAACGCATACTCGGAAATACTGATCTTCTCATCGACATAGGCGTCAGCAAAATCGTCCCGCCCTCTGGCCATCGCGCCAACAAAAACAGCAATCGAATGTGTTGTTGGCAACGCTTTGAGATACGTCGATAGTTTTACGGTCGGTGCATCTCCAGACAGCGTAAGTTTGATAGTGTTAGGTGGGAGATGGTCGATGACAGGATTGCGGACAACTTTCAGCAGCTTTTCTGGGCCGTTGACGCCACGAATGCTGAGTTTGTGGAGGAGCTGGACCATCAGGCCAGAGAATCGCTTGAAGGTGCGTGGAATGCGGACAGATGGATTGACCTCGATGAGGACACCTTTTGCGGTATGGATGAAGACCTGCAACAGGCCTGCCTTGTTCAGCGGGGAGTCGAGGAGGGTCAAAAGACATTGGTGGGTGATGTCTGGCCGGGCATCGGCAATGTCGCGACCAGTTTTGGCCAGGATGCCTTGGTGATCGTCGCAATTGAGCAAAGTGTATTTAACTTCGGTTTCGCCTCCAGGACCACGTTTCGATTTCGAGGAAGAAGGGCCAGAAAGGCGGTATGCCTCGAGGCACGCTTGCTCGAGAATTACATAGAGTCGTCGCTGGCTGGAGGCAGCTGCAATTCCAGAGCGGGGGACATGGGCCTGGACGGGCAGCATGGATGGGTTGGCTGGCGGTGGCGGGAGCTGTGGATTGTCCATTTTTCGGGCGGGAAGTTTTCGTGTCGGTCTGTCGGGTAATGGGAGCCCACGCTGAAGAATAGTTATGCCCTTTTTGGAGACGGGCGCTTGAATCTCGTCTTCTTCGTCTTCTTCTGGCACGGGTGGCTCGGGGTCTACAGTGTCCTCTAAATCGCTGCCGTCGTCGTCACCGTGAGGTGGACTTTTTTGTCGGCGCCGTTGTGTGGGGCGTTCGCCTGGAGTACTTTTTGGTCTTGGGGGAGGGTCTAAAACGGGATGAAATGGATTTGTTGGCGAAGACGAAAGAGATCGGCGGCGGCGACGTTGAGAGGGAATAGGAACGGGGTCGATGGTCATGGAGGTGTGAAGCAGCGAGGCAGCTAAGCGATTCCCCACGAGATTGGAGAAATCGAGAGCAAGCCGTGACAAAAAACGAGTCACGCGGAAAAACTATGCTGTCACTCCGCCAATTCGCGCGACTGCGACGAATACCTCTGCATCATGCTCGTTCGGTCGTGTCCCAGTCTGTGTCAGACAAGTCGACAGCTGATAATGCACTCGGCGCTCTCGGGCTAGACGACTCTATTGCGCCCACGGTCAAAGCAGAAGAACCAGTCGAGGACTGGATGTTACTTCAGCCACTTGACACCAATGGTCGGGGCCGTCGTCGCGAGCCGCTGCTCAATATTCCACCGCCAGAAGACCCTCTCCTTCATCTCCTCGCTTCAATGATCATGACCCACGGGGAACGCGCTAAAGCCAATCGCATTGTCTCGAATACTCTCCTTCACATCTACACCCTCACTCGGGCGCCACCACTCCCAATTCTGCGCCAGGCGGTACTATATGCATCTCCAGCCGTCAAGACGATGACGAGGACCCATGGCGCGAAAATTGTGCATACGCCGATAGCTTTGAGCGAGAAGCAACGGACGCATTATGGTATCAGTATGCTGCTAGAGGCTGCAAAAAAGAGAACTGGAAGGAGGCTAGAGGAGAGATTGGCCCGGGAGATGGTGGACATCCTACAAAAGGTGCACACCTCCATAGAAGCCAACCAGCGGTCGGGCAACGTCAGCTGGGGTGGCGCGTTGGACAAGAAGATGGAGCAGCATCGGTTTGCAATGGTCAACAGGTGTGTGGTATCCTTTTTTGTATCCAATCAAGCTGACAGAAAGCAGAGGAGGCGTCAGAATCGCTCCAGGAGCTATGAATGCAGCGGCAATTGCCCAGGCAGCGTAGAGTGGCTCCCTTCTCTGTCCAGCTCTTCATACGTGTACAACCAGTTTTTAATAAACATCTTATCATACAAGTTCTGTAAATTTTCCAGAATGCTCGGATGATGATGATAACGATCAAACTCGAACACGTGATCGTTGATCCACCTCTTCCTCTCCGACTGTACTTAGCGTACCTCTACGGGCGGCACCCACATGCCTGCCGAGAATGAGTAAGCTTAGCTATCCTCATCTCTGGCCTCTGATATTCATTGCAGAATGCATGCCTCGGAGTTTACCCCAGAAGACGATCAACACTTGGCAAAGTTCCTTGCGACGCATGAACGCGGCAGGACTGGCCAGAGACTGTATGATCGTTTGGTAGAAAATGTGCGTAGCACGCATACTAGTTTGTTCTCGATGGACTGACGCTGCGCTACGCTAGCCAGATAAATGGCCGTGGGCGGCGCGACATTCGAGAGTGAGCTGGAAGGCACGCTATCGAGAGAGGAGACAAGAGCTCGATGAGCTCATAGGAAAGTATCTCCGCTCCAAATCGAAAGCAGTCGCCGCTTCTTCCAATGCCAAGGCTTCGTCCTCGAAGAGACCTCCTCGGTGCGTAGTGCCTTGGTCAAATTACCAGCGCTCACTTCTTGGTAGAGTCTGGTTCACGCAGGAGGATGAGGAACACTTCGCGCACTACCTTGCAGAACACTGTCCGACTAACCAAGGTCGTCATGCAAAAAAGCTGTACGAGCAACTTTGCGAAAACGTGAGCGGCACCACACCACTTTTCCTCTCGTCTTCAACAGCATATATCCACAGACAGACAACCAGTGGCCCTGGGCACAACGGCATCCACAAAGAAGCTGGTATCATCTTTATCTCCGACGCCAGGAACGGTTTAACGAGCGAATTTCGGAAATTCAGCTCACGAAACGGGGGAAACGTGTTATGGAGGTGTACATTGAATCACGAACTGATGACGCAAAAATAAAGAAAGCTACTCCACGGCTATTGCTTGCAGAGGAAGAGGAGGAATCTGGCTCGGATACTAAACAAACACTAAAGCCCGAAGATCCACAGGCACCCACCGCTTCCCTCCCGCTCGTAGAAGTTCTTCAAGAATCCCAATCAACGTGAGTCAAGTCCCACTTTTACTTTCACAAGTCTATCCTCAATGACACACTTTCTTTCAGTGACGCATCCCAATCTCAAGACTCCATGGAAGTGGACCAACTCCTAAGCGACGACGAGAACAGTAATAACTCCTCAAAAATCATTTCTGGATCGCTACATCCTGTCTGCTTGGAGGAACCCGACAGCGAAACCCGGTCCTCAAAGACTATTAGCACCAAACCTCCGATTAGACCTGATCGTTCTCCCCTGGACCAATTGCGCTGGATGAGTCCGGAGAAGGATGAAATGGATGATTCGGTTTGTTCTGACCAGACTAGCTCTCATCAATCCGCCCCGAATGGCCCTATAAAACCGACTTCAGAAGTAAAAGCTGACATTTTAGTTTCAAGTATATTCACGTTCGTCGAGCGTTCTCTTTCCTTTTCTGCTTCTGACATGCTTGGTAGAATTAAATGTTCTCAACAAGAGAACGCCATTGCGTCGTCCTCAAAGCTTACCCTCTCAAGATTCACACCTGCTTCAGCCACAGCAAACCAAAAACGAGACTTTCCAATAACGTCGCAGCCCGATTCAGGCAGTGCCTCTTCACGTACTGCAGACCTGCGGCCTGAATCTATTGCTCCGCTCTCTCGTTCCTCTGTTCCGATCATTGGCGTATCAGCACTTGGAGAACGAACGAACCAAACCCCATCGTCTTTCCTCACACTAACAGCGCCAGAATGGCACGAGTCGAGTTCAACCTCTTCTCGTCCAGCCGGGACAGAGACCAACGATGCATCGTTGTCATCCCGCTTAGAAGGGGGAAAAGACTCCGCGTCTGCCCGGCCCCAAGAGCTGAATATTTCCACCCCATCTGAACAACCCGAGTTCGACTGGCAAGAGTTTTTATTCTCTGAGAAGACGCAACAAAATGTCGATGTGTTGTTGGATCCGACAACGATGTCACCACCTCGCCCTCGCCCAGATCGACATGCTCAAGTGGCAGTATACGAGCCTACGCCATTATTCTTCAAGGAGAAGGGGCGAAGGACCAGAGTACGGCGCGATCGACGCAGGGAGATTGAAAATCGACGCCCAAGTTGACTGGGATGATTTAGGCTTTTTCTGATGCGTGGCCAAGCCCGAAACTGGTCTTGTGATATGGCTGGGCAACGTGTTTTCAGCGATGGAGGCCGTTGTTTGTGCCGGTCTGTTTAGCAAATAGCAATGCTTCTAACTTAGCGTCTGGGTTGCTGGGGATTGATCGTTGGGGATGAGGTCGCTACCTTGTCTTTACCACACGAAAATAGTCTTTGTTTGTACATAAGTATGTAGGAATCCGAGTGTTCCAGCTCGAGCTCGTAAGGAAGCGTGTGCAGTCATGTGGCGACCATAAAAATCGAGTCGAATGCCAGTGTGGGTGTCGGATGAGAGCCGTTGGAAGTGGGGAAGATGTGTTGCGACGTAACGATAATTTTCGCGTTTCGGCATGCCCAGAAATCCAAATTTGGAATTTCTCTCTTTCCTCTCTCCCTTCATGGCGATGTTGCTTTCCCTACTGGCGTACGCGTCTGTTCCACTAATCGCCCTCCAATACATTCCTTCCGGCCGGAATTTGACTCGCAGGGTCGCGTATGTGGTTTCTATGAGCCTTTGTGGGTTAATGGGCCTGCCCTACCTTGTGGTCATGTTACCCGTGGGGCAACGGTACAGCGTCCATTGGGCTGTCGCGCGGACTTTCTACTATGTTGCTGGCGCAATCTTCGGTCTACGTGTCGAAATAGAAGGGGAGGAATACTTGCGGGACACAAACGATGGCGGGGCGTTACCGGCAATTCTAATGGCAAACCACCAGAGCATGCTCGATATACTCCCTGTTGGAGGGTGCGCAACCCTATTCTGTCCCCGGATTGGCTAACTGCTTCCCCCAGAACGATGCCGAAGCGAGCCTCCATCATGTCGAAAAAATCCTTGCAGTATACGCCGTTGGGTCCCTTCATGTTGCTCTCCGGGGCCGTATTCGTCGATCGGGGCAACTCCGCAAGCGCGTTGCGCTCCCTGGACTTGGCCGTGCAAAAAATGCGGGAGAACCGACTTTCCCTTTGGCTATTTCCCGAAGGGACCCGACATAGCACTGAAGCGCCGACCCTGCTTCCGTTCAAGAAAGGCGGCTTCCATCTTGCCATCCAGTCCGGCTTGCCCATTATTCCGGTCGTGTTTGAGAACTACTGGCATCTTTACCACAAGGGCGTGTTCGACAGCGGTGTTATTCGTGTTAAAGGTGCGATTTAATGGCATCCACTCTTTCCTCTGACACACCCGCAGTTCTCCCACCCATAAAAACAACTGGGCTCACTGTTGCCGACATTCCCGATCTCTGCACTCGTGTTAGAGAGCAGATGCTCACCACACTTATCGACATCTCTCGGAAAGTTCCATCTCCTTCGCAAGAGGCCAAGGACTCAACCTCATCGACGTTAATCACTGGGCAACCCGACGATGCAGCTGTTGACGCAGCTAACGCCCCGAAAGACGCGACACCGACTGTGCCTGTTGTTCCCAGTCACGAGTCTTTGGCAAGTCTCGTTAGCGGTAGCAATACCACTGCGTCAACTGGCGGTGGTGAGACGGAGGATGAAGATATGGTTGTGGTCAAGCGACCCAACTAGACGCGGAGATCTTGCATAACCATTCATTACAAATACTTAGGAGGGGGGTACAGGCTTGATCTGTAGTGTAATAATAAACCTATTGCTGTTGAAGCTTGTCACGGTCCTGAGCCCGACAACCAACTTAGAGGGGCGAGATTCTAGTATGTGTTGTATTGTGAAGGCATTGTGGCTGGCATGACAGGGCCGGCGAGCGGCCCGTTCTGTGACGTTTCTCTTTACTCTCTTTACCTCATGGTGGACACACAAAAGCTGCCTCCTGACGAGCGAGTACAATAGATGTCACCACAAAAGAGACTCCACGCGCTCTGCTCAGTTTGGCTGCATCCCCTGGGACCATTGGCGGAGTCGATTTCGTTTCTTTGCCGGGGTTGAATCGCGGCCTTGATGAAAAGGTTCCCAAGACTCAGGATCGACATACGGGAGAGCGGTGGGAGATGAAGGATGGTGTTTGGACGTTGGTTTTGGTTCTGGATGGTGAGCCAACTCCGCTGGTCTGGTCATTCAAGTTGCTTGCCCAATGCATCTCATTCTCTAGGTCATCTTGAATGCGCTTCGGCAGAATTCATGCTCGAGATGCTTCCCTCGACGATCAAACGGGCTCTGGAGTCCGTAATAGAGAGCTCAGACCCATTGGAGGACCAAGACATTGCGAAAGCTCTTTCGGAAAGCTTGATCTCCTTGGACAACAAAATAAAAGACGATTTTCTTGCCCTTCTCCCAGCCGACCTCACGGATTTTGACGCGGCCACGGCCTTGAAAGATGCGGACGGCAAGCCTCTTATTGAAGTTCAGCGCGCTATGACTGGAACCACTGTTGCTGTCGCTCTTATCGACCCTCGCAAGCGCATTCATGTCGCAAGTGTAGGAGACTGTGATGTCTGTATGTGAAAATTTTCTGATTCTCGTGAAATGGTCTAACAGTGCTAACGACAGTTCTTTGCTCTTCCAACTCAGAAGAAGAATGGACTTGCTCCGTTCTGAATACTCATCATCAGTGCTCTAACCCAGACGAATGTGCTCGGATTATAGCGGAACACCCCAACGACCCAGAATGCGTTGACATGAACCATCGGTCCGGAGTTCCTCGACTCCTTAGCATGCTGGTTCTGAGTCGCGGTATGTGTTGGTCCCATCGTGGTATTTTTTTCCCTTATCTTGTTTTCTGCAGCAATCGGAGACATCTACGGGAAAATCCCGAGGGAATTTGTCAGGGTTCTCGAGCTGGGATGGGGACAAAGCACGGTTCCCGATTTATCGCAAATCAAAACACCGCCCTACCTTTCCAACAGACCGGATGTCGTGCATACCAAGCTTCCTGGACAACAATTCCTCATCGTCGCGACAGACGGTCTCGATAATCTCATGCGACGACATCAGCACCTTCGGGAGGTGGAGCAGTCGGTTCTCGGTGTGAGTCTTGCGCCTGCCGTTGCCAAGGCTCAGTTGGCTGGGGAAAATCTAGCGGAAGCGGTTCTTTGGGAAGCCACGGGAGGTGACGCTATTGGAAACATTTCCGAGGGCTGGCTTTTGGGTACCTTCAATGGACGTTTGGATGACATTACCGTTGCGGTCGTTCCTTTGTAAAACGCATAAATAGACGTCTACGGTATCTACAGTTTGAATCACCAAATGTAGCCTGTTTTTTTTGGAAAGAGGACAAATCGTGAGAAGTGGACATGTGATCAGATTTCCCTTGCTTCTCCCCTCCACCCACTCTTTTTCCAGATGCGCAGAGGCCAACTACTACTACGAATTTGGAGCATGCGACACAGCCTGGGTCCTTTTCCGCGTCACGATCACGTTCTGCCGCTATGAAATGGGCGAGATTTCCGTGTGGGACCTTGAGGTGACAAATCGTGACATCGACTTCGCCTTCTGCTCTTCTTCCGTCCGTCCGCAAGTTTCGATTGGTCGCATTTGGTTCAGCATATTCCTTGCGCTCCGGCATATCCTAACTTGATATTGCGCTTCACCCTCGACCTCGTTAACACGATGAATCAGCATCTGACAGGCTGAGCAACTGTCTCAGCGCCACGGGCGGGTCCTCTCTTTTCCTCGGTCTGAGACGGATGTATCCCTCCCCCGTTTAACCGGACGAAAACTGCTTTAAAGCCCTCACGCTCGTGAGGCTAACTCATTCACTAAACACAACATGTCTCCCAAATTCGCCAAAGACCAGCCGACTGGATTCGTTAATCGTGTTGAGAAAGTCGCCATCGTTGGGGTCAGCACTTTGTTCTTCTTTTCTGTCGCTGTCTCAATGCTATTATTATCCAGGCTGGCGGTAGTATTGGCTCTTACTTCACCAAATCGCTTCTCGCGACCGGAAAGCATCAGGTCACCGCATTGGCGCGTGCTGGGAGCTCGGCAAAGCTAGCGGAAGGAGTGCATCGGGTCACCATCGACTACAACAACGAATCTACTCTCGTGGAGGCTCTCAAAGGCCAGGACTTCCTCGTCATCACCCTCGGAATCGGCGCTAGACTGGACGGCAACAACGCAGAGGCCAAACTCGTCAATGCAGCTGCGAAAGCTGGCGTGCCTTATGTCATGCCCAACGCCTATGGCCCGGACCCGCTCAACGCCAATCTGGTCGGCGACACTTTCACTTCTACGAGGGATGTTATTGAAGAGTTGGGCGTCAGCAGCTGGATTGCGCTGTCTACTGGCTTCTGGTACGAGTGGTCGGTCGCTTGTGAGGGCTATGACCGTTTCGGAATCGACTTTGATACGCGGACCGTAACATTCTTCGACGACGGGAAGGAGATCGTAACAACCTCGACTTGGGAGCAGTGTGGTCGGGCTCTGGCGAGCTTACTCAGTCTTAAGAGGCTTCCTGAGGACGAAAACGACAATGGCCCGACTGTTGACACGTGGGCCAACAAGGTTGCATATATTTCCAGCTTCAACGTCAGCCAGAAGGACATGTTTGAATCAGCTAAACGTGTCACGGGGACCTCTGATAAGGATTGGACGGTCGAGTATGTCAAGTCGGAGACGCGGTATAAGGAGAGCGTGGAGGCAATGAAGAAGGGCGACATGGCTGCTTTCGTGCGGCAGCTTTACACCCGCGTGTTCTTCCCGACTGGTGAGGGGGACCATTCCAAGCATGGGTTGGCGAATGCAGTGTTAGGTCTTCCTGAGGAGAACATTGACGAGGCAACGAAAGAGAGCTTGCGGTTAGTTAAGACTGGTGTGTTAAGTTACGCCACTCGTGGATAGATAGAAAGTTGTTGTATTATTATGCGCTGGTCTTCCAGACGAATGCATCTTGAATGTATCTGCCTTACATAAATCAAGCTGACTTCTGGATTTGTCCATACTCTGAAATTGATGACCCTGGCACAGTCCACGTGACAACTTCAGAGCTAGCGGTCAACCATCATCCTGCTTCAAGTTCATCTATGCCTGCCAGTGCATGATTCATAGTGCTTGCCCCGCACGTAGGAGAAGACCTCAATTTCCACTCACCGTAACTCACAATGCACTGGCCAAATTCACGCATTTTCTACGACATTCTGACCCAGTCTGCTTCACCCGGGTTCGAGATTCATGCACGGGCTCTCCTCGAGGAAGCAGAACACCAACTATCCTTGACAAATGCGCAGCCCGATCCTCTAGGTCATGGTCACGGGCAAACCCACCAGCAACTCGTAGCTCGGATTGCTGCTCTCAAATACGCGCTTTCTCCCGTCCGGAGACTACCCGCAGACATTCTTCTAGAAATCTTTCAGAGAGTGGTACCCTTAAATAACTCTCCCAGATTTCCCTACTGGTTTTCGTCTCCGAATACGCACTTTGACTGCGTCTTGCGGCTGGGCTCTGTCTGCTCATACTGGCGGCAGCTCATCATAACCGCGCCGCGTCTATGGCCCACAAGTATGAGCCTCAATGGATACAAACCCTCTTCATATGTGGATATCACTCGGCGTTTACTCCAGCACTCAAACCCACACCCTGTTGACATCACCATCGTAGGCTGTGCCTTGCGTTTGTCTGCGTCGTTGCAATCACATGTCACATTCACCGCCATAAGCATGGCTCATCGTTGGCGGCGGATCTCTGTGGAGTGCGATATTGTTCCTTTCCTCAAGGCTGTCCCATCATCAGGACCACTCTATCACTTGACTGAAATTGACCTCAAAGGCTTGCGATGGAACGAAAACGACAAGCCGTCGGCTTTCTTCCTGAATGCCCCCTTGTTAACCCACGTGAAGCTGGAGACGTCCCATCCCGTCAAGTTGCTGCTACCTTGGTCTCAGCTCACCAAACTCGAATTGGAGACTGTCGTTGGGTCTTCGGGGTTCCTGACGATTCTGGAGCAATGCATTTCCATGGCTGACCTTGGGTTGGAGGATATTATCTGCGAAGAAGTCGGTGTCTCCTATGCGTCTCTCCAGCAGCCCGATATGTCTCTGCTTGACATCGTTTCCCTGCCGCATCTGCGCGACTTGAAGGTCAACATGTTTGATTATGGAACATTCGAGCCTTTTTTTTGCCATTTCAGATTTCCTTCTTTACGAAAAGTTGTCATCCAGGCTATGGCAGGAATGGGACCTGACTTCGATGTATCCTTTCTGTCGTTTCTCCAACGATGTTTTGCTCTCGAGCACCTCGAAATTTTTGGCTGTGACCTTAACAGCACATTACTGGGCGAAATTCTCCTCTGCATTCCCTCGCTCACCTACCTCAATCTCCACTGCTGTTTCTACGGTGTAGACGACACCTTCTTTGAGCGGCTAACATACCGCGCTACGGACCTCAACCCGCCAGCACCCTGCCTTCAACGACTTCGTCTTGAAAGCGTTGGGCCTGGGGATCATTTTAGCGAAGATGTAATCCTAGCTATGGTCCGCTCGCGCTGGTGGACAAAGGATACTTTCCAAGCACTACCATTTCCGCCACACGTCGCACGTTGGCAGTACATACATATTTCGGCTGACGACTCGGGCCTCAAGGCGCCGCTTTCAGACGAGTTCAAGACCATAGTGGCGGAATTTCGCGCTGAAGGACTGACGTGTGAAGTCTTCCGCGCCCGGCAGTAGCCGCAGTACGACTAACAAAACACCGAAATGAAGCAATACTAATACGGACGAGTCGCTTGGCTGACGCCCAATTCATTTTCCAATTTCCTCTCATCAATTGGAGATGGGCCAAGATTGTATTGTGAATTTTTCCAAAATCCGGGCCTGTTTCTGAACATCTTCGTTACCTATATAACCACTAGTAGTAGGAAATTTACAAAGGTCCATTCACTTGTGACAACTTGAAGCCAACCACTTAACCACTTCGGAGTGTTAACACCCGGGTCAAGCGCTCACCCCGCAAGCTGGCACGCTATAGAGGCAGTTACTGTATCATTGCGAAATCTAACTCCTGAGGCCGATGTCCTGGCCATGGCCCGCTCGCGCTGGTGGACGAACACTGTGTTCCGGCAGCCCCTGCGTGATGCGTGTTGGCAGGAAATATTTCTCTCCGATGATCCTGCATCTCTACCACGTTTGCGGCCGCAGTGGCGGAGTTGTGCCTTGAGGGATCGATCTCAATCTAGGATGTTTAGATTCATTATTCCCAATATGACCACACGTTATAAAGATCTTCATTGCGCTTTCTCTGCCGCTCCAGCAAGCAGCCACCTCAGTCCCACACGATAGTCTTCATTCCATTTACGCTGCACCAAATCTCGTCAGCCTCTTGCGGCGAGAAGACCAGGACAGAATACTCACGGCTTCTGAAACGGTGGGGTAGAAATACGAGAAGCCGTGGGGAAGCCCCGGATAGCTGCAGACCAGTTATCAACCGTTCCCGAATGAGCGGGTATACATGCCTGGTGACTTTCGTCTTGACGCCCGCTTTGATGAGGAGGTCATTGTACAGAAAGGCCTCGTCACGGAGAGGGTCGAGTCCGCAGATTTGGAGGACGGCAGGGGCGAGCCCGTCGTGGCTGGCAAGGAGCGGAGAGAGGTCAGGTGACGAGGGAGATGCGTCGCCAGCCAACTTGTCTGTTTTGAAGTCAGCCATTAGCCGTTTGTAAAGTGGAACGCACCCCAGTACTTGTTGAGTGCTTCCGTGGACAAGATCGGCGCGAATTTGTTCTGCTCCGGTGATAATAG
The DNA here is from genome assembly GCF_014461135.1 of Mycena indigotica. Classification (NCBI taxonomy): domain Eukaryota; kingdom Fungi; phylum Basidiomycota; class Agaricomycetes; order Agaricales; family Mycenaceae; genus Mycena; species Mycena indigotica. The sequence continues at coordinate 863,895 of NW_023503005.1, forward strand.
CTGACTTTTATACCTAGAGCGGGCATTTAGGCATATGGCTGCAAGATGGTTTCCACCTACTCTTCGGGAACTTGGGCAGCGTAGTGTAAAGACGGGGGGATCTGAAGAAGGTGGCCTGTGACCGGTCGTTGGCTGAAGAACGGGTCATCCCGAGCGCGATGCGCCAGAACGCCAACGATATGGGCCCCAGCTGACATGCCGCCCAAGACGAGTCCTTTCTTGACATCGGCCCGGAGGAGTTGGGCATTCTCTACTGCCTAGGCAAATTTGAACAGCGTTTACTTTGTTGTAATCAGAAACGCACCCATTTCAGCGCGGTGTAACTGTCGTTCACTTGGGTTGGATGGTGATAGACGGGGGCAAGGCTGGGATATATTCACAACTGCTAAAAGCCCGTTGATGATGATAACGCACCGATAGTCGACGCTAACGATGCTGACGCGGAGTTCATGAGCGATTGCACGCAATGGGTAGTCGTCGGTATCCAGATTGCCCGCAACCCAACCGCCGCCATGGGCCCAGAAATACAACGGAAACACTTCGTCTTCGTCCGTGGGGGTGGGGATGACACTGCGGAGAAGGATTTCGCCATTCTCTACGGCAATTTTCTAGTCCTTGACAGCGTATTCGGAGTCTACTCTGGTTGTCAGGTGCATGACACGAACACGAAACGACCACACCTTTGGGTAGCGTGCTTTCATGGGCCTTCCGCGCCCCTTCATTCATCCAATTCGTCAAAAAGACCCTCTGCCCTTCGACATCGTCGTCCGCTGGTATGTCCGCTGGTGGGGGTGTTTGCAACAGTGGGACCAGCTCCGGGTCGATTTCGGATAGGTAGGCGTATTGAGACATTTTCGTGTGGTTCAGCTGGTCGAGCAAAAGAGCGCGCAACTGGCGCCTTTTAATACTTCACCACCCAATGTCACCCATTGAGTTCATCGGTCCGTGTGGGACAATCCGCTGAGTAACCGGGGCTTCCATCTTGCGAAGATGAATAGGTTGTGCGTCTGTTTGTCATATGAAATATGAAGCGCACCTAGTAGTGGCTGGGTTTGCTTTCTAAGTGCGCCTTCAATGGATTATTCAACCGGGTGAAGGTTGTTACAGTGTCGTCTTGCTGCCTGATTCTACTGAGCCTTGAGCTTAGACGGACAGTCAGTCAGTCTCATGGACACTGTTGGAGAATTGTCGCCCCCGAGAACAAGTAGAAGTCAAGTAGAAGTTGAAGAGCAAAGCGCGCGCGAGCGATCGGCGTCACGTCGATGCTCGGTGATGGGCGATCTTGGCGATCCTCTCCTTGTAACTGCCAAGCCTATTCCCGACTTTCACCAACATTGACAACCAAGTATTGACAACAACAACCAGAAAAATGCATGGTTGGAATGACTCAACGTATTCAACGCTGATTTTGCATACCGACCCATGGTCATTCCGTTCAAGTATGGTCACTGGCATTAGCCCGATCGTGCAACCGTGACGCGGCTCTTGGCTCTGAGTGTGACGAGTCTGACCTTGTTGAAGGTTTTTCCGCCAAGCGCTCACCGGCGCTCACCCTTGACAGAAACGCACTCGATCCGAAACCCGGAACCGGGAGTCATCACAGTGTCCTAGTACTAGTAATGCACTGGCCAAACTCACACATCTTCTACGACATTCTGGCTCAAACCGCTTCACCCGGGTTTGCAATTCATGCGCAATCCCAACTCGAGGAGGCAGAACAACAACTCACTCAAATGACCGCGCAGACTGACCCATTATGTCAAGCCAGCCAGCAACTCGTGGCTCGGATTGCTGCGCTAAAATACGCCGTTTCTCCTATTCGGAAGCTACCCGCAGACATTCTTTTGGAGATATTTTCGAGAGTCGAAGATGGACATGATTGGTCACGATTTCACCACTTATCCACAAACGCACACTTCCGCCACGTATTCCGACTGGCCTCCGTCTGCTCATATTGGCGGCAGCTCTTGTTAACGGCGCCGCGCATGTGGCCGACGACTGTGGCACTCCAAACGAGTGGTTTCATCTCCTTTCCTCAACACTTCGATGTCGTTAACACATTGCTTCAGCGGTCGAACCCATACTTGCTGAACATCACAGTTGATGGCCTTCGCCGGGACGTTGGAACCTACTTGCATTCGCTCGTCATATCCATCGCCATGAACGTAGCTCATCGTTGGCGGAGTCTACGAATGGAGTTCGATTTCGTTCCTTTTCTCAGACATGCACAAACACCGGGTCCACTCATTCACTTGACTGAAATCAGCCTCCACGGCATGGACTGGAATGAAACAGACCAACCATCAGCATTCTTTCTAGATGCCCCCAAGCTAACCCGTGTGTTGCTCAGAACATCCAATACTACCAAGCTTCTGCTGCCTTGGTCACAGCTCACCAAACTCCACTTAGAAGGTGTCGAATCCCCAGGATTCCTGGCCGTTCTGGAGCAATGTATTTCCGTGGTCAATCTTCACTTGGTGGGCTATATCTGTGACGAAGATGCCATTGCCACCTCCGCCCTGTCCGCCACCGTCTCTCTAGTGTATCTCACCCATCTACAGCTATCGGTGACAGAGGACCATTGCACATTCGATCCCTTGTTTCGCCATTTTACATTTCCGTCCCTTATCAACCTCAACCTCAACCCCGCCGACGCACTGGCAGATGATCTGCTCGAATTCGAAATCGGAGATTTCTTTCCCTCTTTTCTAGCGCGGTGTTCTGCGCTCCGAAACCTCACCATTCTTTCCTCCAATATGAATGAAACCGCTTTGGATGACATCCTCCGCAATATTCCATCGCTCACCAGCCTCACACTCAGCGCCTGTTTCAACTGCGTTGACGACGCCTTCTTTGAGCGGCTGACTTACCGTGCCACGGACCTCGTTCCGCCAGCACCGTGCCTCCAACGGCTCCATCTTGAATCTGTCACTGATCGTTACAGTCAAGATGTCGTCCTGGCTATGGTCCGCTCGCGCTGGTGGACGGATGACACACTGCTCCCAACTCCACGCGTTGCACGCTGGGAACGCATATATATCTGCGGCTGTTTTCCACCCGAAGTGGTACTTTCGGACGCATTTAGAGCTGCAATGGCGGAACTGTGCAGTGAGGGACTGGTTTTCGAGGTCAAAGAACGGCGATGAGTACCCCCACTACAAGCAGCTAGATTCTAATAGGTTGTGTTTGTTTGTCATATGAAGCGCACCTGTGTCGAGTAGGGTTTGCTTTCTAAGTGCGCCTCCAATGGATTATTCAACCGGGTGAAGGGTTATTGCAGTGTCGCCCTGTTGCCTGATTCTGCTGAGCCTTCAGTTTAGAAGGGCAGTCAGTCTCATGGACACTTTTGGAGAATTGTTGAAGTAGAAGTCGGGAACGTGGGCCAAGTTAGGCCTAGCTCGTTGAGAGCGATCAGGAGCCTGCGATCGGCGGGATGTCACGTCACGTCACGCGTCGGGGATGCGCGACGACTGCCAAGCCTGTTCTCGACTTCACCAGTAATGGTGGAATGACTCAACGTGATTTCGCCATGCACCTCCCACCATCCGTCATCCCATTCAAGTAGTGGTACAGCTGGTCAGCCAAAGCTCTCAGTACTTCTCAGTAAGACGTTGGGAATTGACAATTCAAGGCTGGCTTGTTTCGGGAGACTGGAGAAGCTGAAGCCTGAGGTTGCTCAAGTTCAAGTTTACTGTTTGGGCCGTGTTCATGATCAAACCTTGCGGATATGGCGAAGGCGTGCGGGTTACGTGGAGACTAGGTGTGACGCCTTGTTGAAGGTCAACCACGAGTTTTTTTCCGCCAAGCGCTCAGTCTTCAACTTGCTAGCCAGTCATAGAGACGGAAACACACTCGATCCATAGCAATAAACCAACACCTCATCACAGGTGCAATGCACTGGCCAAACTCACGCATTTTCTACGACATTCTGGCTCAATCTGCTTCACCCGGGTTTGCAATTCATGCGCAATCCCTTCTCGAGGCAGCAGAAGAACAACTCGCTCGAACAACCGCGCAATCAAACCTCTTATCTCCACTGCCAGGCCACCAACAGCTCGTGGCTCGGATTGCTGCGCTCAAATATGCCGTTGCTCCAGTGCGAAAGCTACCCGCAGACATTCTTTTGGAGATATTTCGGATAGTTGCGGATGATTTGCTGATACCCTTCTACTACATAAACTGGTATTCCAACAGACACTTCCGCCCCGCATTCCGACTGGCCTCGGTTTGCTCATATTGGCGGCAGCTCATGTCAACAGCGCCGCGCCTGTGGCCTACGTCTATGACACTCCAGTTCAGTCGTTTTGGATGCTCCCCTCAATACTTGGACGTCGCTAAGACTTTGCTTCAGCGATCGAACCCATACTCTCTGGACATCACAGTCGATGGCCGTGGCCTGAACGTTGAACCTTCCTTGGCTTTGCACGTCATATTCGTCGCCATGAACGTAGCTTCTCGTTGGCAGAGGATATCTATGGATTGTGATATCGTTCCTTTCCTAAGAGCTGCACGAACACCAGGTCCACTCATTCACTTGACTGAAATCAACCTCCACAACTTAAATTGGGACGAAACAGACGAACCATCGGCCTTCTTCTTGGATGCACCCAAGCTAACCCGTGTGTCGCTCAGAACATCCCATGCTACCAAGCTTCTGCTGCCTTGGTCGCAGCTCACCAAACTCCAATTAGAAGGTGTTGAATCCCCAGGATTCCTGGCCGTTCTGGAGCAATGCATTTCCGTGGTTAATCTCCGCTTGGTGGGCTATATATGTGACGAAGATGTCATTGCCCCCTCCGCACTGTCCACCATCGTCTCTCTAGTGCATCTCAGCAATCTAAAGCTATCGGTGACAGAGGATCATTGCACATTCGATCCCTTGTTTCGCCATTTTACATTTCCGTCTCTTATCAACCTCACCCTCAACGCTCCCGGCGCAGATGATACGCCTGAAATTGGAGAATCCTTTCCCTCCTTTCTGGCGCGGTGTTCTGCTCTCAGCGACCTCTCGATCTCTTGCTTTGATATGAATGAAACGGCTTTGAGTGACATCCTGCTCAATATTCCATCGCTCACCAGCCTCACACTTGCAGCCTGTTTCTACTGCGTAGACAACGCCTTTTTTGAGCGGTTGACATACCGTCCCACAGACCTCGTTCCGCCAGCACCGTGCCTCCAACGGCTCCATCTTGACGGTGTCAATGATCGTTACAGTCAAGATGTCGTCCTGGCTATGGTCTGCTCGCGCTGGTGGACGGACGACGCTCTCCGGCTCCCAGCTCCACGCGTTGCACGCTGGCAAAACATATATATCTGCGGCCGTGATCCACCCGAAGTCGTACTTTCGGACGCATTCAAAGCCGCGATGGCGGAATTGCGCGCTGAGGGACTGGTTTTCGAGGTCGAAGAATATGAAGAGACCCATGGTGACAACTGATCCAATAAGTACCCCGCTACAACGCCTGAAGCAGCTAGATTCTACTAGTATTCGAGACGAGAGTTTCCCAATAATAGAAATGAGAACGCGTAGCCAATTTGGTGTATGGTCATTGTTCTCTCAGCAGGTTCAGGTTCTAGAAATTCAAGTTGGTCTCGTTGTCGCGGACTGACGGTAACAATCAACTGAACAATAAATTACCCATTGCACAACTTGTTCGAGTCCGAGTGAAGCGCGAGTGCGTCGCCAGATGATGGCGCAGAGCTCTGCAGGCGGGCTGGAGAGAACAAAGATGGCGCTGCCTTGGCATAGGCAGCAACAGCGCCGAGGAGAGCTTCAATTCGGAGCAGAGTTGTCTGGCCCCAGCTGGCGTATGGAGAGAAAGGAGTGGGCTACTAATGAAGTTGAGCTTGACTGCCAGTGTCACAGAGATACAGTATGTGCTAGAGCCTAGAGGATTTCGAGAGGTATGCGTGAGCTTGAGGCCGCTGTGGGGGAAACTTGGAAGTCGCGAAGTATTACTTATGTCATGCCCGGCCGCGGGCCTTCCAACTCACCACCATGCCCGTCAAAACATGGTCGAGTCCCTCCTGCATCTCAGCGTGGGTCAACCTCGGTACAGAAGAAGCAGCGGCCACTGGCAGTAACGCGTCTGAATCCTTTGGCTTCAACGCTTCGGCTGCCCCACCAGTCTCAAACGACTCTACTCAGACTCCTACTTCCGATTCAGAACTTGTGCGACTGTCTTAGAGTTTGAACTATCCTTGTGTTTATCGAAGGACAGATACTCGGCTACAACAATATGACCATTCGTGTGCCAATGACATGCTCTGAGGCCCAGGAAATCATGAACGTTCTGTGGGAGCGTCGTATGGCGTGTCTAGCCCAGCACGAAATGGCACGAAAGCGCCTCTAAGAAGCGCTCTTGCATCTCAATGTCTTGTACCAGGAGGTTCAGCAGAGCAAGCAAGACCTGGATGCAGCAGAGCGCGATCTAGCCGCCATAAAGGCCTTTTCTGCCGCTCATGGTGATCCAGCCTGGATGAACGCGCTGTCAATGGCAGAGGGATGTGAATATTGTGTGGAGTTGGCAGCGCAGACCTCTAGCCTGATAAGGTAAAGAATCAGTTCAAAGTAGAAGGATTCCGGTCAATCGATATCGTATTCCCACCATCGCAACTTCAAGTTGTCAGTCTATCCTCGATGCCCTCCAATACGAGTCACTTTGTGTGCGCTACATCAAGTATTGTCCACCACCAAGTACTGTCCGTTCACAAGACCGAGCTCGGACGCGCAGAAAAAAAACAAGGTCCCTTGACGGATTTTGCCAGTGACGCAGTACTTACCGTGTTTGCGGCCAAAGTGACTTATGGGCCATTATGTACTGAAAAGCACAAAACTTGAATATGTTTTTCTCTGAAACGACAATAATTACACGGTCCAACGCTGACTTCTTGTTGCTGTCGAAATCTTGAATTTGAGGGCATCAACTTCGTGAGAGCAGGAGCATGTGATGAGATGTCCTTTGCCTCTTGATTTCACCACCCAGTCTTTCCTCGAGATGCTGTCGGTCGAACGCTCAGTGTTGCCAACTACCCGTTGCACCTTCAAGCCAGACGAGGCGGTTCTGTGTCTTAAACTCGATCACGTTCCGCCCGATAAGATGGAGCGGTGAATCACCCGCTCCTCTTCAGTGTTACTCTTCCAAAGACCACCACTACCCACCAGCTACCCAGCTACCACAATCTCTACAATGTCATTCGCTTCGTCCATCACTACCTTTTTCAAGGCCATGTTCATTACTGTCGTCGGCTGGCTCTTCACTCGCAATTGTGAGGCCAACGGGGGTATGGTCACCGTTCCGGTTTGTGGGCGCCACTCATAACAACCACAGACGCAGCCTACTCCCCCAGAGCCCTTGAGGAAGGCTTGTTCAGTGCCGGTGCGTTATATTAGCATACAAAGTCAATGCCTCATTCGCGAAGTAGTCGACACCAACGTCGTCGCCACTCACTTCCCCAATATGTACTCTGCTTCTACCCCCGAAGCTGACCATATTCACGGTGTGTCTTCTTGCAGTGGTGGGGTTCTAGTTTTCATCTATCCCAGTGGTCAAGCCGGTGCCGACGATAATTGTCACTCCGCCCTCGATTGGTATGTCCTTACATTCTGCCTGACGTTTATTGACCGTTCATCGCAGACAACATATACAAGGTCCACACCGAGCAGAGTACAACATCGGTTGGCGCCACGAAAGGTTCGTGTTAGTGCCACTCAGTCGTGTTTATCTCACTTGATTCCCAGACGACGTTCTGCCAACTGAGAGTGTTGTTGAGGCCAGCGCTGGAACTCAAGGTGTGTTGAAAAGCGCCGTTCAATCAGTTCATACACTAACTTTGTCTTAGTCATGCATGACGGTAACTCCGTCGTTGATGTTTCTGCCAACAAAGGTATGTTTGTACCTCGCACCGTTTTGTGTGGCTCACCTCGTTTATCAGAGCCCCACATGAACACCAAAGTCGTTGTTTCTGTGAACAGCCAGCCGCTTATCCCTTCCGTGTCTCTCACTTATCTTAATCCCCGCCCTGCACCGTCTCCTCCAATCAAGGTCATGGCAACGCCTTCTCGTGTGCCGTTGTGCAACATTACCAACACTAGAAAGCCGGTTCGAGTCGGAAACGGGTCTTCCAAGAAGAAACAGGCCCGCGCAGCTGTCGTCTCCACCACGAGCCGAAACGTCAAAGGGGAATATGATCAGGTCGTAAACGCAGGCACACTTTCGCTCGACGAGCAATGGGCTGCCGCCAAAGCTCTCGTATCTTCACGTCGGCAGCAGATCGTATCCTATAAGCGCCTCAGTGCTCCCATAAACAAAACACCCACCATCAACGTTGTTCCCAAACGTTATTCAGCGCCAGCAATACCCACAGCCTCGACTGCGGCACCGAAGCTTGAATTGGAGCAATTGCTGGATGAGCTCTTGCTCGAGGCCCAGGAAACGCTCGCGATGGTCGAGTCCCAGCGTATTGTCCTTAACACCAACATACAAGGACTCCCTCCAACCGCGCCGTTGAAGTTGAGCCCAAAAGCCAAATTCAATACCCCTTCTCCAAATCACGCTCTTTGCCTCAATAAATCCGCTGTTGCGTCGTTTCACAATGATGTAATCCCTCCATCCTCCGCCCTCCCTCACTCTTCCACGCTCGCAACACTTTCGAGTTGCGGTTCCATTGGCTCCATCTTGGACCATTTCGAGGACCTCATCGTCAGTCCTTCTTGGCGGAGAATTTCGGGACATTCCGACGCGTTGGAGAAACGTTGGGTGGTGGAGGCGCTGGTCTGATCGAGACCAGCGATTCCGCGTGGTCGTTGTTGGCACCCGTACAACGACCCGACAGTTCATTTTCGACAAAAAACAACCAAACACCCTGCATGCCGCTTATAGCCGTGCAGACAAAAAACCATCGAAAAAATCCATAAAACCCCCACATGCAGCTTATAGCCGTGTGGGCATATTTCATAGGCGGGTCTCTCCTCGGCGTCATTTCCGAGTTGACGAGACGGTGGAGTTGGAGTTGTCGAAAAAACCATAAAACCCTCACATGCAGCTTCTAGCCGTGTGGGCATATTCCTTAGGCGGGTCTCTCCTCGCATCATTTCCGAGTTGACGAGACGGTGGAGTTGGAGTTGTCGAAGAAGAAGAAAAGACTATAAAACCCCCACATGCAGCTTATAGCCGTGTGGGCATATATTAAAGGCGGTTCTCTCCTCGGCAGAAATGTCGAGTTGACGAGACGGAGGCGTTCATCGACTCGCAGGGATTTCGGGCCTGGCTTGTCTTTGAATGCGGCAGAGTATATAGAAAATTGTAAACCCATAAAAGAATAGAAAACCCATTTCATAGGCTGACATGACTGGTTTGGAGTTGTTTCGACGACGCTCTGCAAGGCTGAAGGCTGAGTCATACAATTCTTGTCATGCTCGTGACACATGGCCTCAACAAAAAGCATGAGCGATAGCTTTCACCACCAAGTGCCACTTGCCTTCCAACCCACCATCCAACCTCACCGGGAACACCTAATAGTAACTATAGGCTACTCAAATGAGCCAAAGCTCTGCCTCAAACTCTCCAATGGACTGGCCACACTCACACATTTTCTATGACATCCTTGCCCAATCCGCCACACCCGGGTTCGAAGATCACGCGCAGTCCCTTCTTGGAGACGCAGAACAACAACTCGCTCGAACAACCGCGCCGCCGGACCCATTATGTCAAGCCCAACTGGTGGCGCGGATTGCTGCACTCAAATATGCCACTGCTCCCGTGGGCAAACTACCCGCAGACATTCTTCTGGAGATATTTTCCAGAGTCGAACATAATTGGTCACAATCTAATTTGCGAGTCTGGTCAAACACGCACTTCTGCCGTGCATTCCGACTGGCCTCAGTCTGCTCATATTGGCGACAGCTCGTTTTAATGGCGCCGCGCATGTGGCCAACGACCGTGACACTCCGAACCAGTTATTTCAACCACTCTCCGAGTAATAAACGCCTTCAGCACTTAGACGTCGAGACATTGCTTCAGCGGTCGAACCCATACCCTCTGCACATCACAGTCATTAGCCATGAGCCGCCAGTGTTGAACGTTGGACCTTCCTCGCCTTTGCACGTCATATTCATCGCCATGAACGTGGCTTATCGTTGGCGGAGTATACGGGTCAATTGTGATATTGTTCCTTTTCTCCGAGCTGCACGAACACCGGGTCCACTCATTCACTTGACTCAAATCAGCCTCCACGACATGAATTGGAATGAAACAGACCAACCATCGGCCTTCTTCTTGGATGCACCCAAGCTAACCCGTGTGTCGCTGGAAACATCTCATGCTACCAAGCTTCTGCTGCCTTGGTCGCAGCTCGCCGAAGTCCAATTAGAAGGTGCCGAATCCCCAGGATTCCTGGCCATTCTGGAGCAATGTATTTCCGTGGTCGATCTTCACTTGGTGGGCTATATCTGTGACGAAGATGACATTGCCACCTCTGCCCTGTCCGCCACCGTCTCTCTAGTGCATCTCACCCATCTACAGCTATCGGTGACAGAGGATCATTGCACATTTGATCCCTTGTTTCGCCATTTTACATTTCCGTCCCTTCTCCGACTCACCCTCAAGACTTCCGGTGCAGATTATCTGCCTGAAATCGGAGACTTCTTTCCCTCCTTTCTGGCGCGGTGTTCTGCTCTCAGCGACCTCTCGATCGCTTGCTTTGATATGAATGAAACCGCTTTGGGTGATATCCTCCTCAATATTCCGTTGCTCACCAGCCTCACACTCGCATGCTGTTTCTACTGCGTCGACGACACTTTCTTCGAGCGGCTGACATACCGCCCCACAGACCTCGTTCCCCCAGCGCCGTGCCTCCAACGGCTTCGTCTTGAAGAGGTCAATGATTCTTACAGCGAAGATGTCGTCCTGCTTATGGTCCGCTCGCGCTGGTGGACGAACGAAGCTCCTCGGCTACCAACTCCACGTGTTGCACGCTGGGAAAGCATATTTATCTGCGACCGTTATCCATCCGAAGTGGTACTTTCGGACGCATTTAGAGCCGCGATGGCGGAACTGTGCAGTGAGGGACTAGATTTAGACGTTGAAGGATAGTACTATATCAAACCCGCCGACACTACAACGGCTGCCAGTGAAGCAGTAAGCTAGATTCTATTCGATGGCCGGCGATCATGATGATACTACTTAATACGACTCGGAGAGTTTTCCAAGATGGGAAAGTGTTGACGGTCCAAACACCCCGAGGGCTGCTCTTACGAGCACCGTGCCTTAGTAGAAGTAGCGTACTTGCCCACCCGCAGAATATAAATTTTAGAAAAAAAAGTTTGTCATGCGCATGCCCAGCCGGCGGCCGGCCCGGGCCTTCCGACATGCCCGTCAAACGAAAAACCTGGTCGAGTCCTTCCTCCGCATCTCTCAGCGTGGGTCAACCTGGGTACAGAAGACTCGGCAGCTGCCCACTGGCAGCAACACGTCTAAATCCCCGGCTCGATGTCGTGACACATCACGTCAACAAAGCACTGGCATGAGCTTTGACCACCAAGTGCCACTTGCCTTCCAACCTCACCATCCAACCTCACTAGGGAACACTTAAGAGTAACTATAGGCTACTCAAATGAGCCAAAGCTCTGCCTCAAACTCTCCAATGGACTGGCCACACTCACACATTTTCTATGACATCCTTGCCCAATCCGCCACACCCGGGTTCGAAGATCACGCGCGGTCCCTTCTTGGAAACGCGGAACAACAAATTTCCCGAATGTACGTGCAGCCAGCCGCTTCGGGTCAAACCCACCAACAGCTCGTGGCCCGGGTTGCTGCGCTGAAATACGCCGTTTCGCCCGTTCGAAGGCTGCCCGCAGACATTCTTTTGGAGATATTTCGCACCGTCATCCACGAATCTCAAGCAAGCTCTTCTGGAAACGAGGCATTCGTCCCAGTTTTCTGTCTAGCTTCGGTCTGTTTTTACTGGCGTCAGCTAGTCATAACGGCACCGCGCCTATGGCCGACAACCATGATTCTCAGGGGCCCAGCTTGCTCCCCTCAATACTTGGAGACCACGAAAACGCTACTCCAACGTTCATCACCGTACTCTCTTGACATCACGGTGCGGCCAAGAGTCCTCTTTTCAAGTCGGGAGCCTCCCATCATGATGACGAGCAATATCATGGACATCGTCGTGGGCTCGGCTCATCGGTGGCGAAGGATCTCAGTGGTCTTCAATGCCACTCCTTTCCTCAGCACTACGCAACTGTCCGGACCACTCTGTCATTTGTGTGAAATTGACTTCCCGCAAAAGTTGGTACTGGACCAGCGATTAGCTTTATTCTTGGACGCCCCAAAGCTAACCCGCGTGAGGCTTTATGGGGCCGATTTTACCAAAATGTTGCTCCCTTGGTCGCAGCTCACCAAACTCAAGTTGGGCGCCGTCGCGTCCTCGGACTTTCTCATCGTTCTAGAGCAATGCAACTCTCTTGTTGACCTTGAACTAGATGGTGTTGTCCGTGGCGAAGACACCATCATCTCTTTCGTGTCTCGGGCCAGCGTAATTTCGATGCCACATCTGCATGACCTGAGGATTGCCATGCTGGACTATCGCACATTCGACCCATTCTTTTCCAATTTCGGATTTCCCTCTCTACTGACCCTTATAATCAGAACCGCAAATGTGATCACGGAGCCTGAACTCGGACAGTCCTTCCCGTCATTCCTCCAGCGTTGTCCTGCGCTCGAGTATCTCGAATTTTTCGGCTGCATACTTGGTCGTGCATCGCTGGGCAGCATGCTCCTTCGTATTCCGTCACTCACCCACCTCAAGCTCAACTGCTGCTTTGACTGCGTGGACAACGCCTTCTTTGAGCGGTTGACATACCGCGCTACGGACCTCGACCCGCCCGCGCCCTGCCTCCAAAAGCTTGAGCTCGATTGCGTCGGGAACAATTATAGCGGAGATGCGGTCCTGGCGATGGTCCGCTCGCGCTGGTGGGAAAGCGATGCCTTTCAAGTACTCCCGACTTCTCCGCGCGTCGCGCGCTGGAAGGCTATCTACATCTCCGCTAGTAATTATGGGGCAAAGTTCTCGGACGAGTTCAAAGCCGCGGTGGCTGAACTGTGCGCGGAGGGACTGGCTTTTGCTGTTAAGGTGTACAACCCGGCCGATTACGATGAATATTAATGAACGATGGTGACCTCAATGTTCTCAGTTGATTGCGGGGTCAAACGCAGTGAGCCCAAAGATTCAAGTTGGTAAACGATGCCTTTTACTTAGTACTTACTTACTCAGTGGACAATATTGCACCAGCAGCTTTGTTTCGTTGGCATTACTATGTGGATATTAGCCGTGTCCGAGTCTATGTAGAATGTTACCTGATTCTTTGGCACAGCACACACCATGCTTGCGAAGATCACCGGCTGAGCGGCCGGGCCCGATCAGTGACCAGTGTGACTGGACGTGTTTCTGGCTCTCCCACCCATGGCCAACGCTCACAGGTTGGTGAAACGGGCACGGTGACTCGTATCGCGGCTCAACGCCCTATGGTCCATGGATTGTCGATGAACTAACTTGCGCCTCATAAACCAAGTATCATCAAGATTCTCTTACGCCTTCAAGTTCTTCTCCCGAAGTTGACGAAGAACTTGAAGGCATACGTAGCAGCCATGCCCCGAGTTTTTATCCACCAGCTGATTGGGGCGCTACGTGACCTTGAGGTGTGTCTTGCCCCCCGCACTTTAATTGGACATCCACTAAACGCAACACCGACAGAGTAGGCTTGCATGCCGTTGGTTGGTTGATACATCGGCTCCAGTCGACGGAACCATACTTGATGAAGGACGCTTCTTACCGTCATGGCCTCCCTATTACAAGTGCTGCCGCTCCCAACTTCGACCCCGCCCGCCGCCCGCGATCCTAAAGTGCTAAGTGCTAAGCTAGCTCGTCATCCAGATATTCTCTGCTCTTTGAGGCTTCATTGCGCGACTCGGGAGCTGGTTCAGACGCTTCCTGAACAGATTTAAAGCGAGAATTGCTGCACTACTGACCATTCATGGCCACTCCACCGACCTTCGTATTCGTTCCCGGCGTCTTCCACACGCCTGCCCATGCGCAGCCACTTCTCGACGCCCTTCAAGCAAAGGGTTATCCAACCCACGCAGTCGCACTGACGACCGTCGGAGAATTGGCCAGCACCGCGCCGCCAAACGCCGATGTTCAGGCTGTCAAAAAGGTTCTCGAAAAACTTGTCGAAGAAGAAGAGAAAGAGGTCGTGCTGCTCTGCCATTCCTACGGCGGAGTTGTGGGCAGCCAAGCTGTCGCAGGGCTGGAGAAAAGCCGACGAAACAAAGGCGGAATTATCAAGGTCGTATTCCTGGCCGCAATTCTGCCACGAGAGGGAGAAGGCTTGCTGGAGGCATTTGCTGCCACCCCCTCCTGGCCTGGATCGTGGCTTTTGGTATCCTGTCTCTCCCTCAAGACTTCAAGCTTACTGACAGAAATCGCAGCCGGCGGGCCCAGTCACGATGACCGCATACCCCGAGGCGGCAGAGGTGTTGTTCCACGACTTGGACCCCGACGCGCAATCCTACTGGGCCGGCCAGCTCGCGCCAATGTCCGCGCACGTGCTCAGCACTCCTGCTGTTGGGGTTTGTTGGGCGGTCGACATTCCGAAAATGTACATCTTCTGCACGCAGGACCGCTCGATGCCGCTGCAAGCACAGCGGGTTTTTGTGGAGCGGGTTAATATGGGCGACGATTCAAGTTGGAAGACGGTCGAGATGGATTGCGGGCACAGTCCGTTCCTGAGTCATATCGACCAGTTGGTGGCGATTTTGACAGAGGGAGATGGAGGGAGCTGTTGATTTAGCTTGGTCAGACGCAATTCTTTGAACCATGTCGCATTGAAAGTAAAAAAAAAAAATGATATTATTACTCGAGGAAAGAACCATTGGTATCCTTCACGTTAAAGTACTACACTACACTACTAAATGGCCGCTAGCATCTCTTGACGGTTGGTCGCCCAATTCTCACCCAAGACTAGCCATTTCTTGACGGTCGGATACTCGTATCCGATTCTCAATCAATCCTAGAGTTGGTCAACAAAGCGAAGCAAAAACGCAGAAAACAAAACACGAACCATGGCGATGCCAGCGTCCAACGGTCGGTTGTCGATTCTCAATCAGAAGCCATCGCAAGTTTTGACGGTCGAGTAAGCTGATCGCGGGGCGGGGGGTATGCCTTCGTTCGTCGCTCGTGTCGATTCCCAATCCAAACTTGCTTCGCTCAAGGGTCGGAGTGTCCGATTCTCGCATGGACGTTGGCTGATGCTTCTGACGGTCGACAACCGATTCTCAATCGGAGGAGTGTTGCAAGTGTTGACGGTCGGCCTGCGATTCTCGATCAACAACTCGTACTGTTTGCCGTCAGTTAGAGTAGTAAAGGGTGCGGGAAACGAAGCACCTTTGTGAAGGTCACCGTGTTCTCTGCCCGAATCCCAGAATGGAGCGATATGACCACATAAAACCCAGAGGTAAAAGAGAAGAAAGAAATCAAGCAATTGAGCGGCAAAGTTTGGTGCGGGTGATTGGATCGCAATCGCGGGACATGGCGAATCATCGTCAAAACGGTGACGGATTAGGTAGTCGGAAAGTAGGGCGTCCCCTGCAGTCTTGACACCGGTGTTGTCTTCGTAATGGATATTCGGCAAGGTCGTCGTTCGTTGCTCTCCGCTCATTCGCTGACCACGCCACCCGCTATTCAATCACTTCTGTTGCGCTAAGTCAGTACAAGCCATTGATAGAAGGGAGAGACAATGACATACGCTGGTGACGACGACGGCGCCAAACTCGATATTTCCACTTGAGGTGACGAGTAAATGGAATCTGAGAATTCTGTTAGTCCAGACTCTGACGCTCATATGATCAGCGACACGCACCAGATCGTGATAAATAAACAAGACTACCACTGGGGTAATCGTAACCTGCAAGAAATGAACTGGGGCATTGAAGACCAGAGATGACATACGATTAGGTGAGTAAGACCCAGCCGCATCCAGAGACCATAGCTCTCCATCGCCACCTGACTGACTGTTTGTCTTAACGCAACGAGGTCTTCGTGTTGTTTGCTTCGAAAGCGCTTCATCTCTTCCATTATGACAAGGAACATGTGCTTCTCCACATCCCAGAAAGACACATCTTTATTCCGCACCAGTTGCAGTATGTTCAGGTTGTACTTCGAAGTCTCTGCCATGGCCAAGGAATAGATCAGAAACCCATTCGACAAGCCGCCCAGAATGAAACGTGGCAAGTCATCCACAAGATAGACTGCTTCCGCGGTGTGAACCAACAGCTGGACAGCAAGCAGCACCACCCGGAGAGTAACGAGGAGTCCGGAGGTCAAGAGAGCCTATAAGCTACATCAATGATGATAGGACAGTGGAAATGAGAACGCACGTTAGATACAGCGGGACTCCATCCCAAGTAAACCTCGCGACGATACAGAATGCAGAGAAGAATCTCATTGAAACGCTTGATGGTGGGTGGCCCCCATATGCAGTCAGCCGAGTATTGGTAAAGAATCCACCAGAGTGGGCGCAGGGCTGGAAGGCAGAGCATTACGGACAGTGGAAGGAGATGAGTCACATAAGCGTGGTCTAGGAGGTTTAAGGCGATTCGTGGCATGTAATGACGCCAAGTAAACAGTTTTCTAGTCGCTTGGACAAAAACAATCCATCCAACGTGGCTGAAGGCTGCGACCAGAGTAGACCAAAACGCCTTCGCTGCATAGAAACGTAGACCGCGGACGCTGAAGGCAAGGAACCATGCGGTGAGGTTGAATGGGTGGTTGATGAGAACACGCTTCAAATCAGGATGGGCAACGAATTGATATTCAAGTGGGAAGCGCTTAAGAATCGCAGCCGTGGCTAAGCCAGCCATGATGGTCCACAAACGACCTCTTTGCCAACCATATCCACGACATATTCCAAGTCCCGCAGAGATTACCCCAAAGACAACGACAAGTGTGGCTGCTGTGGCACTTTGGATGGACGTTGTGGGAACGTAGAAAGAGCAGGGTGTGGGGACGAAGTAGACAGGATACGTCTGAGTGGGGACCTCAACGTTCACGGGAAGTGAGGTTGGGAGTGGCAGAGTGGTTTCGGTGGCGAAGAGTTGGTAGGTTGAGAAAATAGTGGATACTATCTTCGCACCGAGGAAGAAGGCTTGTAAGCGGAAAATAACCGGCTGAGAGAAGCTGAAAAGCGCAAATGGACTCGAAGGCATGGTGGGCGTAAACAAGTCCAATCTTGACGGTGACTTGTGATGCGTGTCTTGATTGACCCTTCCGCGTTCACGTGTGGTTATGTGAGCAGCGTTCTTCTTTCTCTACAACCGCTGTGTTCCAAAAAAAAACTCGCCCAAAAGAGCCTCGCCTTGAAGTTGCAGTGACAAATCGTACGTCTATCTCGCCATGCTTGCTTCAGCCAACCATGAACGACAAGGTATCACTCACATCAAAACCTCAGAACGCTCGCTGGCCTATTTCATCCAATGTTCACCAACCCGTTGGTCCTGCAACGCGTCTTCTTCTTCGTCGTCGCAGTCCTCCAGGGGCTGCAGCCAGTCCTCTTCATTGCTTTGAACGCGGCCTTCCAAACTCCAGGAAGTATTGAACCAGCGACCCCTTGTCTGTGGACCGGGAATGCCTGCGCAGTGAACCCGCCAATGTTCTCGCCCACCATTGTCCCGCCAGCTGCTAAATCCTCTCGAAGTCGCTCCCCCAAGTCTCGCCCTGGAAATGCTCCCCTCGCTCGTCGCCCACGCTTGATAGCCCCGTCGGTTCGTCTGTGCTTGCTCCATCAAGATATGAGCGAGATGTGGCAAGGAAGACTCGCCTTGGACGCCAGAGCCCCACTCTACGTCTACATCCTCCAATCCTTCCCCCACTCTGGAACCACCTCTCGCATCTTGTTCCCCGACCATCAATTTGCACTCCCTCTATTGTTCTCATCCCAAGACGACATGGAAGGGGGGAACGATCTTTTGTGGGAGGTCTTGGAGGACAGAACGTCGGCAGTGCTTCGGAGATTTGCGGAGGACCAAGCCGTTCGCATACAGCACCAAATTCCTATTTGGCGAGGCGCAATTGCATGGGTGGTGCGCAATCCTCGAGCAAGCGCGCACTTTCTGTGGCAAAATCACCTAGCAGGATTACTGGTCATTGCTCTGATTTATATCTGCCAGCAACGAAACAAGATATCCAGCCTGGAAGCGCGGGTCAGAGACCACGAACAACCGGAAGAAGCCGAGCGGGTGGGTGATGATGGTGTAGCTGATGTAATACCAGAGGGCGAACTCGAAGAAGGGCTAGCCTTGCAGACTGGCGTTGCTGATGGTGACCATGACACCAACGACGAACCAGAAGAAGCTATTGGTGACGAGGGAGAAAGGGTTGTTTTTCCGACTCGGCTGGCGGGCTGGTTCCATCGACCCGAGATCATGTCGCTTGTGTTTACATGGCCGCCGAACTTCTTCCCTAGCAGCAGCTCGCTGGGTTCTGTTTTTGGGCACC
The DNA here is from genome assembly GCF_014461135.1 of Mycena indigotica. Lineage (NCBI taxonomy): Eukaryota > Fungi > Basidiomycota > Agaricomycetes > Agaricales > Mycenaceae > Mycena > Mycena indigotica. Next base: position 882,453 of record NW_023503005.1, read on the forward strand.
CAACACCAACACCTGCTCCGCAACTTCGGGGCCAAGAGGAGGAGGCTTTGGCAGACGACAACGATGACGAATCGGACGACGACGCGGGCAGAATCCCTCGGCGTGACAAGGGAAAGGGGAAAGCAAAAGAGGAAGATATGGAAGATGATGAGGTGGTGATAGATACCGTCGAGTGGGAAGAACAAGAGGCGGAAGAGCTGCAATGGGCGATGCGGCAAAGCCGGTTGGCGACCGAGTTCGGTGAAAACAGGGCCGGCCCTTCAACTGCTGGTCCAAGCACACTTGCAACCAACCCAACGAGTCCGGTCGACAGTACGCCAGGGACCCATGACGACAGTCCAGGCTCTGTGTTGCCAAACAGAGCCGTAAGTTGGTTTCGCAAGCCCAAAATAATGAGGCTTGTGTTGTCTTTGACGTCGCCTTCTCGAAGCACCCTTTCGACAAGTTCCTCGCTTGAATCGGCTATTCTCAACCCCCATCCAACTCCAACGCCCGCTCCGCGACAAACAGGTTGTGTCCAGCAAGAAGATTCTGGTGATAGGCACCGAAAGGGGAAAGGGAAGGCAGAAGATCCATTTGCAGGCGACGACGACGATGAGGAGGGCAACCGAACAAGGGCAGGAGGCCCTGGATTTCCTCCTGGCTCCCTCGATTCGCCTGCTGCCCCGATAGCTCCGCCGCCCTCTCCAGAAGCCATCCAACAAAACGATTCCGAAGTCGTGGTCGTCGCTGCAAGAGAACCGTTTGCCCAAGAGAACCCATCAGAGCGTGCGGGGATGGCGGCTATTCCGCGTCAGCGCCAAGGGCTGTTCCCGCCCCGGCAGCTGCGGGAGCACGTGGTTGCGGGGCGATGGCAAGGCCAAAGGATACAGCTGGGACGGACCCCAGTCGCGGCTCATCCTCTAGCAAAAGAGGAGACGGAAAAGAACTAGAGTTATGGCAGGAAATTAATCGAGGAATTTAGTATGTAGAAATAGTAGAACACTTGTAAATACGGATATGTTGGTTTTCATAGGACTTGATGACAATGACTTCGAAGACTCGGAAGAGAGAGCTGAAGCGCTGAAGAGAGAGAGGTGAGTGTGACTTAGGTGGTCACACTCACAGAGTGAAGCTGAGTGAAGCTGAGTGAAGCTAGTGAAGACACTCTGAAATGTTCGCCTCATGATCAGGCCTCAGGGTTGATTCAAGCATTGTGCACAGAACTGAAGAGTAGTAATAGTAGAGATTATTTCACAAGCACATTCCCTGCAGCTCTTCCGTGCCCGCCCTCAGAGTGAGAGTATCATGTCACAGTTAGCTCACGAAGGTGCATCTCCGTCTAAAGCAGCGTCGCATATGTTGACTGCATACGTCGGCACGGGAAGTGTTGTCGACAAAGACGGAACAAATATCAGCACTGCAACAAATACCAAGAAAGAAGGACGGAAAGCGAAGCCCAGCAACACATGCATCCCGAATCGACTTCTGACCCGTCTGCAACAGAAGCGGCTGGCAAGCATACAGCGGTGATGGGACGACGATATATTGGTATAGGAATGCAGTAAGGCCGAATGACTCGTATGGGCCAGCGTCAAGGTGGGCGCCGACTGGCCCTTCGCTCGACACGCGAACCGTCTAACCTCCGCCAAAGCGCTCTTAACTCGAAGAGCCGGCCATATGGGCGTTCCGAAGAAGGCTTGACTCTAGCAGATGATACACTGACAACCGCCGACTTCGTCTCCATTATTGGGACTCTGGCGAGAAGGAGACGGAGAGATCGCTAAATGCACGATTGTTGGGGAAGGGGCGGTTTCAGGGCCAGAGGGGAATCCGAGTTCTACAAAAATGGAAGTTGGAGGGGAGCGAAGCAGAGAAGGAGATAAGGGACACACTCGATAGTGGCTCTTCATCCTGCAGCACTCTGCCCAAGTGAAGAATGCGAAGACATGCTGATAATGGCGGTCTTTCTGGCCAGTCTGGATTGTTGATTAGATAAGAGAGGATAGAATGAAGACTAGTAAGTACCTGACGGCCATGAGTCCCACAGTGTGCTCTTGACTGTCTGAATGGTCGTGTGAAGCTCGTATGAGCGTGTACAGCGACTGCCAGAGGCAAGAAGAAACATGAGCGTTGTTTGAGGCTGAAGCGACTCCGGTTGGGGCTGTTGTTGCTCTACGACATCAGTCGGGTCATCGTCAGAGTCGACATCGACGCGGGTGACCGAGGTTGCAGCAGAGGGCGACCCAGAAGGAGGGTAAGGGCTGACGCCAAGATGGGCGTTGGAAGCAAGAAGCAGTCCTGTGACTGACGGCGCTGGTGTTGGGAGTTGTTGCATTTGGGAGAATCCCAACAACCCACCTCCTGTGCGCTTTTATACGTTACCCTGCCAAGGTCTCGCCCTGTGGCTGTCGCCTACCTGCATATGTACCTTTTCTCGCTTCTTCCAATGCCTTCCATCCGAGTCGTCCCGTCACTCTTCTCCTCCCCCGGATCATAGCGAATATGACGCGCCTGCCGCCAATTGCCGTGAAGCTGCTAGCTCTATCTTTCACCCCAGTACCAGCGTATTGTCCCGCTGCTGAGCCAACTCTCCTCGTCGCACGGACTCGCTTCCGACCAACCCCGCAATCTGTCGGCGGACTTTGACTGGCTGGCTAACGTTGTTTTCCGATGGCCCATGCTATCCAACTGTCATTAACCGCCTCGATTCTGGGACTATTACGCACAGAAGAGCCAATCCCGGCGCGATCCAACATCCTCAAAGCAGTGATCATCTTCTCGCAGCCTTCTTCTGGATTCCAGGCTCATACACGGCTATTCAAAGGCATCTTCGGCATTAGCGTCGCTTGACAAACGGGCAAAAGTGAGGCGGGGACAGAGTTCATTATGACGCAGCTTCAGTAATAGAATGTCATCAAAGGCACCGCTGTCTCTGACGAACAACCGAAAGACGTTCGGAGCAGCTCGGTGTCCATGAGCAATTGCTGGGTCAAAGGACTGCAGATTCAGTATTGATGGCCAATCTACTAGTAATCCAACTCAGTCAAGTGTCGTAGAAAATACGGCACGTCGTGCTGACAAAGTTTATAGCAAACGGCATGTCTAAAAAGATTGCATACTACACTAATTATAGGGTTGAAAAAGTCGACCCGATGAAACATGGACCAACTTAAAGATAGACTCGGACTGCCAAATTAACGCTGATATCCACATCCTCCCTAAGCTATTCAAAGGCACCTTCGGCATTAGCGTCGCTTGACGAATGAGCAGGAGTTCTGAATCATTATGACGCGCTAACTTGAAGCTTCAGTAATAGAACTTGGCTGTCTCTGACAAACCACCTAAAGACGTATTCATGTACTCGGAGCAGCTCGGTGTGCATGAGCAATTGCTGCTAGGTCAAAGGGCTGCGGATTCGGCATCGATGGCCAGCCCACTAGTAATCTAGCTCAGTTAAGTGTTGTAGAAAATACGGCGACAAAACGGCAAATCCAAAAAGATTGCATACTGCACTAATTATAGGGTTTAAAAAGTCGACTCCAACTCAACACTGATATCCACATCCTCCCTAATCATCCTCCTTGGACACGTCCTCATTAGGATGATGTGTATGCGCCTCCCGCTTCGCGCTGTGTCTGTTTTAATATCAAGCACACCAAAACACGAATCGACTCACCGTCCTTTCGGTTGGAACAAAAACGACGGGTTCTTCCCGTCCAGAAACAGCCACGCAAGCTTCTCCTTCAATCCTTGCTTCTGCCAATCCGCCAGCGATGCAGGGAACGTCGGCAGCGCGCTCGTGATGCTCCCATCGTGGGTAACAAGCGTCAAAAAGTCCTTGTCTGCATCGAGTGCCGCCAGCTTGGACACGGAGAGCTGCGCGGCGGTAGGGTCCACGAAGAATGAGTCGGGCGTGTCGGAGAGCGCGAGGAGGGGCTCGGTCCGTGAGGCAATGTCGAACCGGCCCGGCCCGGTCCGGGGAGACCAGAAAAAGTCGGTCGAGATGGCACTGCGCGCGGATTCGACGAGCTCTCCGGGGCAGGGGATGTTGGCCTGGAAGGCACCGCCGGGACGAAGCGCGCCAGCGTGGTGAAGTGTGTCCGCTCCCAAGATAATGAACGAGGTGGGTGTTGTCCGTGCAAGGCCAATTACGTGGCCGCCAAAGTGCTTGTGAATATCAGCTTGGGAGATCCAGTTAGATTGAGCTACGAACTCCAGGTGCATCGAGGAGGTAGAAAGACCCATCGCCAAACTGATCTAGAGCCCTCATTCCGCTAATAGTCAGATTCGAACGCGAGAAATCAGCTTTAATCAGCTTGTGGCCACTGAATTGCGGTTTAGTTTCATGTTGCGTATCCAGCCGTGAACACGCACGCAAAGTCACTAGCTTGAAAGTCGGAATTCTTGTTGTCGGGGAAGATGGAGGTGTCCGTCTGTGATGAGACCACGATTTTGCGTTTCTTCGGCCACTTCTTCATGTCGCCTGGCACAAGAGGTCAGACCAAACAGTGAAGCAGGAGACCATCGTACCAATGTGGTCAAAGTGTCCATGACTATAACAATCAGAACCGCGCAAAACTCTGATTTTTGGCACTCACCTCCAAAAGATCGCTTTGATGCTCTTCAACGCGATGCCGCCGTCCACCAGCAGCTGCGTGATGTCCTTGAACTTGCCAAGCGTAATCGTCTTGGACTTGAACAGCCCCGCAAACGTCGGCGGCAGGTTTTCCGGGTCGTTCCTGATGCCCAGATCGAACATGAAGCGCCGCTTTGTGGGCTTGTGTTCAAGGAGGAACGCAAATATGGGGAGTGTGATAGTCTCCTGGCCGGGCAGGACGGGCTTCACAAACACATGGGTGAGGTTGTTGAGTGTAAAGCTTGCGACGTTGAACGCTTTCACGTCGACGGTTGCGGATGACGCGGGGATCCCAAAGTCGCGGAAGGAGGCGAGGGCTGGGGCTGCGAGAAAGGGAAGGGTGAGAATAAGCCGCATGGAAGAGAAAAAAGATGGCTTTTCGTTGACATGAGCGACTGCATTTATTTGTTTGTCTGGCGCGGGGTTATGCCCGTGTCACCGACCACCGGGCACAGGACACGGCCTGTCTAAGCGAAGCGTCAACACAGGCGGTGCGCGTTGGTCAGAGAGCAGCACCGCTTCGATTTACCTGTCGCGCCAATCACGACTTCAAGTTGAAATCCGAGCCGGAGTGCTTATGCAGTGTTTCGTTGTCGATAGTACCTGTATTCTTGATGATTCAAATTAAGCTGTTACAGAGGGCACACGCTGGGAGACGCTTTAAGGCATGGCAACTCGTAGCAGTTGAGAAAAGAGTGAATGCTTGCTTGGTTATCGAAAGCTTCGACCTCGAGCTGTTGAGAGAACAAAAACGCTAGATTATTTGGCTCAGGGGACATGACTGCAGAGAGTGAAGCGCGCGTTTCGTTCCTGCCCGGATTCTTCGCTTCCAGCTCCATTACCGGCCAGCTCAGGCCCGTGTCGTTTGCTTCTAGCCCGCGAAGACCCAACTGTAGATCTCCGGAAGGCCTGTTCTTCGCTTCGAATTCGCATGGGGCGTTGCAGAAAATGGACGCGTCACCAACTGGGACTTTCTGTTGTGGGAGAAACCAGCAAGTGAAAGATGAGTCAGCTATCAACGGATCAATCTACTTACTCATCCCAAACGACCATGACTTACTTTTTGCTGAACACTTTACTTTGAGGCAAGCTTGGCGTCTTCCGCCACACTCAAACTGTGGAGCCCCGCCGCGACATCTTCTCCCGAGCGACAAGGTGTCCAACGATGCCCAACTCCATCTCCCAAACTACGAAGAAGCGGAGCTTCCAATGCCGACCTAGCTTCTACTACTAGTAGTCTAGCAATAGAGAAATCGTACATCAACAGGAAGGCATTACATCCCCCAAATCTCCTCGCCTTTACTTCGTTATGGAACACACTGAACTGCTCAACTACATCACCCACCTCCCGCTCGACCTGCCCGGCTCGCTCTTCCACGATAAGCCGAAAAACTCCGGGACGGCCCGTGTCAGCGCAGCAAGCGTGAATCACTTTGCTGAGGACGTGCCTGACCAGATCCAGGTGAGTTTTCTCTCTTTTTTGACCCAGTTTTTGTTCTTATATCTACTTATAAAGAAAGACATCCTCAACTCTACCCTCTTCGCGCAGCGTGCCGCCAATGCTAAGTATCCCGGCGACCAGAGCGGCAGCAAGGAGTGGTACAACTTCTACACGGACATCCTGAGCAAGCTTGGCTGGAACATCCTCAACTTCCGGTGCGTGTTACTCCCGTTATATCTGCTTTTTTCTGACGCTTATTAGCCGCGACCAGGTCGACAACGCCAGCGCCAGCGGCACATGCTCTGAACTCGTCCTCTCGCTCCTCATGGGCTTCCTCTCGCCCAACGAGGTCGATCTCTTCAAAGATGTCCTGGAGGGCCTCAAGAACGCCAAATCGGCCACCAAGATATTCGAGAGCAGCGCCAACAACGACAAGTCGGCGAACTTCCAGTGTGGCTCCATCCGGTAGCGGTTACTCCATAATAATGAAGAATTGAACCGATGGTTTCCAGGATGAACGGCAACTTTGCAGAGATGAAGCTCGGCGTTTACACCTTCTCCACGACTGCCCATATCCAGAACGTGCTTTTCTGGTCGTGGAAGGACCAGACGGTGAACTTCTATGCTGGTGTGTCTTTTTTTCCCTTTCGTTTGGCGGGCGGCTGACCTGATATAGGCACCGCGACGCTCCTTTTCAACGAGAGCATGTATGCTAAAGTTCGCGAGGCAATTATGGACAGACTGGGCAACAACATGCTTGACTTTATTGACAACGTGCCCTTGTCTTAGACTTGTAGCAAACCGTAATCCAGAGTGTAAACTTGGACCTCGCAAAGTGTACTACCGAAATTTGAACCAGTTGTGCGACTTGTTATGTCTAGACCCAGCTTGATCGATGCATCCAAGATTCCCAAAAGTCGACTTCGCCCCCCCCAAAGAATGCACTTCAAGCATTGATTACATTTCGTCTATTTAGTCTCAAAAATCAGTATGTCTACAACGTCTAGTATGTGGTTTTGTATGTAATGCGGGACCAAAAAGAGCAAAAAGCACGACTACTGGACACGCCCAAGCACCCGCGGCTGGCTGACGTCAGCCATGTTGATGAAGATGTCGTCGGCGGGATGCCTGTAGAGCGGCGCGCGGAGCCGCTTCTGGTCGAGGTGGTGGCCGATAAAGCCGATGCTTCGGCCGAGCACGAAGAGGCCGTTGAGTGTGCCGATCTTAATGTACTCGTCGGCCTCCTCGGGCGTGAAAGCACCACTGTCGCGTAGCAGGTCGACGAAGCAGACCGCAATGCACCCGTCGACGTTCAGGATAAGCGTGTCCTTCTTCGCGGTGGTGACTTTCTCGACCGCAAGAGCATAGTCGAGCAGGCTGTGGCTCGGGAAGTGCTTGCGGACGTATTCCTTGACAAGCTCTACTCGCAAATCGGGGTTGTTGACGCTCTTGATCTTGTGGCCAATACCAGAGACTGGACAATACATGTCAGTGTTACCAAGGCAAAAGAAACTTGGAACATACTCAGTTTGTTCGCCTTGCGCGAGTTATCGACGAATTCACGTGGTGTCAGACCCGTGTCCCGAGCTTGGGAGAACATAGAGGCGGCCTCGTCAAGCGCACCGCCAAATCGGCTTCCGATGGTGAGGAGACCAGAAGCGAGAGAGGAGATGAGGTCTTTGCCCGCGCGAGAGGCGACGATAGTGTTCATGGCACCAGACACGGCAGGCCCGTGGTCGGCGGTAAGCATGAGCACCATTTCGATGAATTTGGTGGCCCACGGCGGCAGACGACGCTTGAACCACAGCAGACTCACAACACCACCAACACCGATGTCCTCCTTGAACACATCAGAAATACGCATGCCGGCGTAAAGCAGTTCTTGGCCACGCTCGTCAGAGATGGTCGAGATGAAAGCAGCAGGTTTGCGAATAAGACCGAGTTCCTACAAGGTAAATCAGTATAAAGCAGCCAAAAAAACAGATAAAACTACAAACCTGAGCCCACTTGTAGTCCATAGGGATGACTGGCGGGTCCATCTCGGCCTTGGGAACGATAACACCCTTGGAAACAAGACCATCATAAGTGTCTTTCAACGCCTTGGGGAGCTCCTCGAAGGTAGCAGGAACGACGAAACCAGCAGCGCGCATGGCCGAGTTCTTCGCATCAGCCGTCTCCATCTCCGAATCAGCCATACTTCCAGCGTGGCCAAACTGGACTTCAGTATCGAACATCTTGGCGCAAGTTCCAATAGCCCAAGCAACGATGGGTTTGGTGATGCGGCCGCTCTTGACGGCCTCGATGACACGGTATTCCTCAACACCACCGACTTCACCGAGCAAGACAAGCATCTTGCAGTTGGGGTCGGCCTCGTACCGCAACAGATGGTCGATGAAAGTTGAACCGGGATAACGGTCACCACCAATGGCGATACCCTCGTATGTGCCGTTGGTGACGAGGGAAAGGATGTTGTTGAGCTCGTTGGACATGCCTCCGGATTTGGAGACGTAGCCAACAGAGCCAGCGCGGTAGAGCTTGGACGAGATGATGTTGTCCATCATGCCACCAGAGTTACCAATACGGAAGCAACCAGGCTTGATACCACCAACAGTGGCGGGGCCGATAATCAAGACACCCTTCTCCTGGGCACGGTACAGCAGATCGCGGGCATGTCGTTCAGGGACACCCTCTGCGATGATGGCAATGCTGCGGATTTGGGAAGAGAACTTGAGGATGTCGATGGTTGAAGAGTAGACACTTCGGGAAGAAGCGAAGTTGACGACAACATCAACGTCAGGGTGTTTGGCGACAGCCTCGTCAATGCTGGTGTAGACGGGAAGAAGGGTTTCCCGAGTTCCCCAGTAGAACTTCTGGATGTGGTGGCCACCGAAGGGGTAGATCATGGCAGCAACACTGGGTGTCTTACGACCACACGAGTAATCGAAGTCGAGCATGCCCTGGATTGCACGGGGTTGGAGACCGAACACAAAGCTGCGAGTAGCGTCATCAAACGGACGATAAGCTGGGCGAGAACCACTCGGGGCTTCAGTGTCGAAATGGACAATCTGGTCGTTGGGTTGTGTTCGTTCACCGGAAGGATGGATGGTGCCAACAGCAGCCGATTCGGTAGTCTCGGTGACCTTGACATCGGTAGCAGCAGGAGTAGTGGTGCCAGTGCTGGGGATTGGGACAGGCTTCTTGGTGAGGTCGATACCAAGAGCAATGGGGACGATGTCGGTAATGTGTGTGTCAGGGCCATAGACCTTGATCGGAACACCTAGGCTCTCTCCGAGCAAACGCATAGCACGGAGACCTTCCTGGTAGTTGGGGCCACCACGACGAACGTAGATCTTGACATTGTGGTTAACAAGACCAGTCTTGAACTCCTTCAAGGCCCGGATGATACCTTAATGCACATTAGACTGAGTCATCAGATTATCGCCTATAGCAACACACCCTTGAAAGTAGCAGCAACGTTGGTGAAGTTGGCGATACCACCACCAATGATGAGGATCTTGCCTTGGGGATGTGGAGTGCCACGGGTAATCAGATCGACTATCAATCGCGATTAGATAACGTCAAGATGATAAAAATAAGCCACTCACTGATGGTGCGAGCATATTCGTATGTCTGGCCCTCCGTCGGAGCACCACTGTATTCGCCGTAGTTGGCCAGCTCACCAGCGAAGCCATGGGCAGCAATAGCATCGGAGTAGACGACACTAGCGCCACCACCAGCAACCATTGTCCAGATACGGCCTTTGGGGTTGAGAACCGTCAGCTTGAGCGACGCGCCAGTTGAGGCATCCAACTTTTGGATGTATGCCTCCTCGGTAGTCAAGTCACGGCCGAAGGGAGCGGGGAAGACCATTGGTGGACCACGGTCAGTCTGAACACCACCAGCCTTCTTCGCGTCAGCGGCTTTAGGGGCACCAAACGACTCTTCGTAGAGCGTCAGATCGCGAGCAACAGCCCACATCGGACCACAGATGCTCTCCGCAGTTTGATCGAGTTTGGCGGCCATGTCAAGGAAGTGGATTTCACCACCATCGAGACAAACAAGAGGATTGATTTCGAGATAGGTGAAGTGGAGGTGGACGTAGACGGCGTACAGACGGAGGATGAAGTCGGTAAGGGCGTCTTTGTTTTGTTCAGGAACGGCACCGAGTAGAGTCGATTTGATAGTGTCACGAGAAGGGAAGGTGCCTGAGGGAGAAAGAACGGAGACAGGGAGATTGAGGCGCAGGGCTTTGGAGTCGACATCACCGATGTCTACACCACCTTCGTGGGTGAAGAGAATGGCATCGCCTTCACGGCCAGAGTTGATGCAGACGTAGTATTCGGTGTTGGAAGGGTGGGGGAGGAATGGCTCGACGATGAAGGTCGTCAATGTGCCTGTTGTGTGCTCGACCTATGATCGAAGACAAGAAAAACAGAACGTGAGACAAGAAAAGACAGGAGATAGTATCAGAATGCCGACCTTGACGGGTTTGCCTGCGCGCTCTTTAATCCAAGCTTTGGCACCATCCGTGCCTTCCCAGGTTTTGTTGAGGCCGAGGAGACCAGCTTTACCACGACGCTTGATGAGCATGTCGGGTTTGGCGACAAGTTTTGTGGCAGAAGGGTCAATCCATCGTGGTGCAATGAGGTACTGGTCTGAGAAAGGCAAACAATAAGAAGAGAGAAAGAGTACTACATGGAAAAGGAGTACCATCGAAGACACCCTCGCTCCATCCGAGCTGAGCGACGCGAGGCTTGGGGAATTTGAAGTCCTTGTTCACCGAAGGATATGACGCGGTCGGTGGGGGGGCAAGCGGGAGCCAATGCGCAAGAAGGAGCTTGGCGTCGTACTCGCGAATGGGCTTGGATGCCATGGTGGTGGTAAGTGGAAGAGAACAAGAACGAACGACGCGTCTTTTTCTAGTGCCCCATCATTTTGGTACCCCAAAGATGTTGGCCGACTGCTATCAGTGTTTTTTTATTGGTCGTACGAGCCTCCACTGGCCTCATTTTGCCCCAAGCATCGATAGCCGGAACTTTCATCTGTCCAGAGCCTCCTCGAGGACAACATGTGGCGGAGAATGCAAACACCAATCAAAAAAATTCCCAGGTTCACTCAAAATCGCTGGCGCGAACGATAACACGCGTGAAATGGCACCCCCGCTGTGAAGAAGAAGTGTCTGTAGTTCACAGCAAGGGTCTATGGCATGGGTACTACTTGACCAGCTTCGATCGCGACTGGTCAGCTGATAGACACGGTCTTTACCCTCTCCATCGATTCGCCCACCCCCGCCGCTCCAATCCATCCATCATGTTCAGAACCCTCCCCATTTTTTCCGATCTTGAGTCAATCTAACGTAAAGCAGAGGTCGTGGCGTCGTTGAGGGGGGAGAGATGAACGGTACTTAGTGTGTTGAAGCCTTCATTACGGCCGCTTGTCAATGTGGCTGATTTCTTTGCCGGCCGTTGTGGACCATAACAGCCTTCCGATAGCCCCCAAAAAGTAGGACATTGGGAGCGGGCAGCGAACTCGAAGATGCTCGTCAGAAGCAAATTGGCAGATCTCGGGTCACAACACCGTTCTCTCTATAAAGGCAAAATCTCTCAGAGTCAGCTGTCAAACGCAGATATAAAATCTTATAACGATCTCTTCCCCAAGTTATTATCTTATCAAACTTGACTCTTCCATTCTTGAGCTATCTTCTCCAGTTTGTCCACCACAACTTTCAAGTCCCGGTCGACATCAACGCGCCACGTTCCCACCGCAATACGTGCAACTTGGACCCCTTGCCAAGACATGCCAGAGACGTGAATCTGGTTGTCCGAGTTGATCAGACCAACGAGTTGTTTGTTCATCTCGTCGTCTTTGGCGCGGAAGAGCAGCACCATATATACCTCCTCGAGCTTGTCATTGGGAAGCAAGTCGTAGACGGTTGAGTTGACGATGTAGGCCGCAAGGCGGCGTGTCAGCGCAATTTGGCGTTCAAGGAGAGCTTGGTACCAGGACCGCCCGTAAGCGACCAGAGAGGAGTAAACGGGTAGAGCCCGGAAACGACGGCTGTTTTCGAGTCCGATATTCAAGGGAGATAGTATGGAAGACAACGCGGTAGCCAGGTAGGCCGCATTGGGATTCCGAAAGACTTGTTCTTGTAACTGAGCGTGTTTGCTGAAGAAGAAACCACAATCATATGGACTCTGCAATAGCTTGTGGCAGTCGCCGGCGATTGAGTCAGCCAGCTCGAGATTTGAGACTCCGCTTCGAAGACGACTGTATTCCTTGGACTGAGGAAGTATACGAGCTTGCAAGCCAAATGCTTGATAAGGCGTTAGTTGCATGAGACAATGCAGGCCTGTGAACACACCTCCATCAACGTGAATCCAGGCACCGTATTGGTCTGCTAGAGCCCGAATATGCTTCATGTCTTCGCCATCTGTGGCAAACTTGCCAGAACTGACTTCACCGGCACTGACCGACACGATACTCGCACTTCCATTGGCTAGCTTTGAAGCCAATGCATCCAGATCGAACCGCCAGGGTTCTTCTTCGTTGCGAGGGAGGACGACCACTGATTCTCTGCCGAGACCGACAACCGATGCGGCCTTGTAGAGAGACGAATGCGGGCAGGTGGTCAGAACTTGGATATCTGACACCCCAGCATGGGAACACGCCTCGAGAAGACCGAGCTCAGCGATGCTTGAGTTCACAGGACGTGATTTTCGTCGGCCTGCTTCTGCCACAACATACTCCCTTCCTAAAGCCAGACCCAACAGGTTGGATGCTGTTGCGCCAGTCGTGAATATCCGGCCAGCAAAAGTATCTTGATCAAAGTTGAGAAGTTGTTGGAGCAGTCTGGAGTAACAAGGTCAGAAAGTGCATAATCCCGCAGAAATCACGCACCGCAATGTTGTCGCCTCGAGAGTGGTGGCGATAGACTCGTTCGGGAGGTGAACCGCCACATTCTGATCATACGTGCTGGCTACCCACTCTGCAAACAAAGCGGCATCTGTAACTCCACCAGTCGTGTAGGCGAAATAGGTGGCGGAGCGGCTTGAGGAAGTGAATCCACCAGCAATGTCCTTCAACAGATGCTCTTTTATACTCCCTAACCCACAGCCTCCCTCGGGTAGCCGGGTGATTAGCGCATCGCGAGCCGTTGCGAGGGTGCTTTCGTCGGGAACGGCTTGGTGAGTCTCTTCATTCGTCCAGTTTGTCATCCAAGTCTTGTAGGACCACGTGGGCTTGCTTCGAATTTCCAACTTCAAGGTGTCGTGAGCCGTCTGAGAGCAGAGTCAGGCCACAAAAATTTGTGGCCGTTTCACGACGGGAAATTGGAACTTCAGTCCATGGTTGTTGGAGGAAGACGATGATCTATCAATGATTTGATCACAAAGTTCAAGGCATTGAGGCTACTAGACATGAACAATAACTTCAATAAAGCGTGGATCATGGGTAGGACGATAAAGGGGCAGCTCTAGTCACTAGCAATTTACAGAGACGATGCCCTCTGATATATGGGTGGCAAGACGGTCTTTGATACTCTGACGTGCATGTGCGTAAACTTGCGCGTTGAGAACAAATACGGACAATTCTGCGAGCGTGTCATTTACCTGGATTACCAAAGAAACTAGTCTTACTCACGGAGGTGCAGCTCCAGGTCATTGTCGTCCTGTGGGTGGAAGAAAAGAGCGTCGTCGATATCATGAGAGCGATAGGCACATATCAAGCTGGTGAGCAGCGGTGCATTCGAGTTGTCGTGGCTGCGACTCGGTCATAAGCTCGAGCGGGAAGAGAAGCTTGGCTCACGAAACCGCCGCGATTTGGAAAATAGCTGAGGTTTTGTCGTCAGAAATGGCCATGCTGTTGAACAGCTTTAATGCATCGCTGTTGGCTTCAAGCCGCTCAAGAGAGCGAATGGTGTTGATAAGTCGGTTGACCACATCGCGAGAAGCGCTGTCGGTACTCTCAAGCCAGTGGATAGCATAATCAGCAACCGATGATGAGACTGCATGTCTAGTTGTTTGCCTGCGCTGAAATCAGTGTTGTACGGCGAGGTCAAACGGACTGTTCCGTACAGCGACGTATGACTTTGGTCCACCCATCCAATCACAGCGAGCAACTCCTTGTAGCGAGAGACCCACTCCTCATGCTGTTTTTTCGTGGCAAGCTGTACAAACAGAGTCGAGTGGAGCACATCGAGCTGGATGAGACGGTGAGCATGTGCGTGAGTCCGGTGGGGTGAAATGCGCACTATCGTTTGCTCGGAAACTCCGTCGTCGTGGCAGATTGCAGAGCGGTGGACAACGTGAAATGCGGTCGAATGGCCATTTTCATTGCTTATATCATGACCTCCATCTTCATGAAAGGACATGGCTAGAGAGAGCGAGCGGCGCGGGGTTACACTTTCCATTCTTCGAATTCCTTCGTCGGCTCTTTGGATCATTTTCCCAATTCATCTTGGTTTTGAAGCTTTGACATGCTTCTGGCCTAAGCCATGCCTCTTCTTCCGCTCCGCGTATCCTTTCTCTTGCTTGACGTCAGTGCAAACCGTTGAGCGCATGAAAATCCAGTAGACATTTGTTGGGCAAAGCGTTGTTGACTGGAAAAAGTTGGATTCAAAGGAGTTACAGTGTGACTGGAAAAAGTTGGATTCAAAGGAGTTACAGTGTGACGCGCCGGCGACATCACGTGAAACACATTATTCCAACCACTCACTGCCAGCAGTGAGCACTCGGGATACGAGTATTTAATCTCAAATGCACTCGATCTTCATTCCCGTACTTCTTACGAATGGCCTTGGCTCAACTGCACAAGGCAACTCTGAAGTCTTGCCATCAAGAACTTGAATGCCGCATTCTGGTTGGTGAGTAAGCTTCATGTGAGTGTTTTCACGCTCATGTCTCTCAGCCTGAACGACTACGCTGCCTCAGTCGAGTCCATACTACTTGCACAGGATCATGCCGCGCTGCCCCCTCACTCCGCTATTCAACGTGCCGAGTTGTCGTTGCCAAAGACATTACCTGAAAGTGGCCTCGGATTTGAACGGATCAAGCAACATCTAGAGGAAGATATTGTCCCCGCACTAAACGGAAGCTCGCTGAGCGCAAATTATTACGGTTTCGTAACGGGTGGCGCAACGATGGCGTCGTTATTTGCGGACTGGCTTGTCAGTGCGGTCGATCAGAACCCTCAAGTCCATTCCCCAACGGAGACGATTGCGAGTGATGTGGATCACGTAGCACTGAGGTATGCAGTATTCTCCAGATTGCGGGTTTCTAACTCTTCTAGACTGCTTCAACAACTTCTGGGGCTAGACGAAAACCTGTTCAATGGCCGAATATTCACGACTGGCGCCACCGGTTCAAATATCCTTGCGTTAGCACTGGGTCGTGAATATGTTGTGGCCTCAGCTGGCCGTCGACTGTCTCCACCAACGAACACAAGCATCGCGCAACTCGGGGTCTTGAAGGCCTGTAAATTGGCCGGCGTCAATAGAATCCAAATCCTCTCTGCAATGCCCCATTCGTCGCTCATCAAAGCAGCATCGGTTGTCGGTCTTGGACATGCAGCAGTCATCACATTGCCGCTGAGCGTGGAAGAGCCCTGGAAATTCGATCTGGCCGCCGTAGAAAGGCACCTCAAGGCTGCGAATGTCGCAAGCATCATATCTGTCAGTGCAGGGGAGGTTAACACTGGCCGTTTTACTACTTCCGGAGACGAGATGGTTAAGTTGCGCGCTC
This sequence comes from Mycena indigotica, assembly GCF_014461135.1. Classification (NCBI taxonomy): domain Eukaryota; kingdom Fungi; phylum Basidiomycota; class Agaricomycetes; order Agaricales; family Mycenaceae; genus Mycena; species Mycena indigotica. The sequence goes on from NW_023503005.1 coordinate 898,249, forward strand.
TGGCAGATGAACATGGGGCTTGGCTTCATGTTGATGCGGGTGTGTCTATTTCTTTGCCACAGCGACCCGTTTACATAAAATATGACAGCTTTCGGTCTTCCTGCTTTGGTCCTCCCACAACGTCCCGAGTACAAGCATATCATTGAAGGTGTCAAATTCATCGAGCTGGCTGACTCCATCACTGGCGATCTCCACAAAAACACAGTGCAGGTTCCTTATGACTGCGGAGTTTTCTTCCCTCGTCATCTGGCTTTACAGCAAACCGTTTTTCAAAACGCGCCCTTGGTCGTTCCAGACCATGGGGAAATCCCATCCGCTCATAATCTCGGTGTCGAGAACAGCCGACGAATGCGCGGACTACCAGTATATGCCTCGCTGCTTGCGTATGGCCGGATTTGGCACCAAGAGGTTATCGAGCGCCAGATCTCTCTCGCACGGACAATCGCGACATAGATTCTCCAGTCAGCGGCATACGAGTTGCTTCCTGGTCCTGAGATCGACAAAGTCTACATGATCGTGCTCTTTTGCGCGAGAGACGACACCTTGAACAGCCAGCTTACCGCGAAGCTGAACGAGTCCGGCATCATCTATGTTTCTCCCACCTCGTGGAACGGCAGAGCTGCGGCCAGAATTGCCGTCAGCAATTCACGTGTGGAGGTGAAGAGGGATGTGGAGAGGGTCATTCGAGAGCTTGAACGCGTCTCAGCCAAGTCGTAAGCACCAGGAATCTGTAAGTATTTGGGAAGATCTGGAAGGACTTGAATTCAACCATAACGAAGGAGCTGACTAAGACCTCTCCGTCTTCAATTGCAGTGCGTCACCCGAAAGAATGGCTCGGAGCCAACATCCAACAAACGGTTACGAACCCTGATATTGCCCAGTTTTACACCCTTCAGGTTTGATTCCGCTTTACGTCATCTCCGAGCCAAACTTTTAATGGCCAGATCCAGCAACGCTGATGTTTGAGCATGCAGAGAATCTTAGTCTAAGGCTGCTGAGAACAGCGGCTCACACGACTCAGAATCCCTCATGGTAAGTAAATGGAAGAAGTGGCCTCGCTTACATCAGCCACCATCACGTTGATAAGATAACAGCTGATAACCAGCTACTTAGAATACGACCGAAGGTTGACCCAAGGAGGCGATTGTGGATTGAAAGACAGATAGTTATGAATGATTAGAGCTTCCAGTCCTTCCGCCAGCTACACAAACGAATCAACACAGAACCAATTATTTCAAGGTTGGTCGGAAGCGAGTCCGTTCGACGAGGAGAGTTGGCTCAGCAGCGGGACAATACGCTGGTAGTGGGGTGAAAGATAGAGCACGAGTGGCCAATAGCAGCTTCACGGCAATTGGCGGCAGGCGCGTCATATTCGCTATGATCCGGGGGGACTCGGAGAAGAGTGACGGGACGACTCGGATGGAAGGCATTGGAAGAAGCGAGAAAAGGTACATATGCAGGTAGGCGACAGCCACCTTGGCAGGGTAACGTATAAAAGCTCACAGGAGGTGGGCTGTTGGCCAACTATGCAACAACTCCCAACACCAGCGCCGTCAGTCACAGGACTGCTTCTTGCTTCCAACGCCCATCTTGGCGTCAGCCCTTACCCTTCTGGGTCGCCCTCTGCTGCGACCTCGGTCACCCGCGTCGATGTCGACTCTGACGACGACCCGACTGATGTCGTAGAGCAACAACAGCCCCAACCAGAGTCGCTTCAGCCTCAAACAACGCTTATGTTTCTTCTGGCCTCTGGCAGTCGCTGTACGCGCTCATACGAGCTTCACACGACCATTCAGACAGTCAAGAGCACACTGTGGAACTCATGGCCGTCAGGTAGTAGTCTTTACGCTATCCTCTCTGATCTAACCAACAATTCAGACTGGCCAGATAGACCGCCACGATCAGCATGTCTCCGCATTCTTCACTTGGGCAGAGTGCTGCAGGATGAAGAGCCGCTATCGAGTGCGTCCCTTATCTCCCCCCATTCTTTGCTCCCCTCCAACTTCCATTTTTGTAGAACTCGGATTCCCCTCTGGCCCTGAAACCGCCCCTTCCCCGACAATCGTGCATTTAGCGATCTCTCCGTCTCCTTCTCGTCGGAGTCCCAATAATGGAGACGAAGTCGGGGGTTGTCAGTGTATTATCTGCTAGAGTCAAGCCTTCTTCGGAACGACTATATGGCCGGCTCTTCGAGTTGAGGGCGCTTTGGCGGAGGTTAGACGGGTCGCGTGTCGAGCAAAGGGCCAGTCGGCGCCTATGTAACTCGACGCTGGCCCATACGAGTAATTCGGCCTTGTGCATTCCTATATGCCAATATATCGTCGTCCCATCATGCTTCCCAGGCGCTTCTGTTGCAGACGGGTCAGAAGTCGATTCGGGATGCATGTGTTGCTGGACTTCGCTTTCCGTCCTTCTTTCTTGGTATTTGTTGCAGTGCTGATATTTGTTCCGTCTTTGTCGACAACACTTCCCGTGCCGACGTATGCAGTCAACATATGCGACGCTGCTTTGGAAGGAGATCCACTTTTCGTGAGCTAACTGTGACATGAATAGCAAGGGAGCGGGCACGGAAGAGCTGCAGGGAATGTGTTTGTGAAATAATCTCTGCTACTACTATTCTTCAGTCCTGTGCACAATGCTTGAATCAACCCTGAGGCCTGATCATGAGGCGAACATTTCAGAGTGTCTTCACTAGCTTCACTCAGCTTCACTCAGCTTCACTCTGTGAGTGTGACCACCTAAGTCACACTCACCTCTCTCTCTTCAGCGCTTCAGCTCTCTCTTCCGAGTCTTCGAAGTCATTGTCATCAAGTCCTATGAAAACCAACATATCCGTATTTACAAGTGTTCTACTATTTCTACATACTAAATTCCTCGATTAATTTCCTGCCATAACTCTAGTTCTTTTCCGTCTCCTCTGTTGCTAGAGGATGAGCCGCGACTGGGGTCCGTCCCAGCTGTATTCTCTGGCCTTGCCATCGCCCTGCCACCACGTGCTCCCGCAGCTGCCGGGGCGGGAACAGCCCTTGGCGCTGACGCGGAATAGCCGCCATCCCCGCACGCTCTGATGGGTTCTCTTGGGCAAAGGGTTGTCTTGCAGCAACGCCCACGACTTCGGGGTCGTTTTGTTGGGTGGTTTCTGGAGAGGGTGGCGGAGCTACGGGGGCAGCAGGCGAATCAGCAGAGGCAGGCGGAAATCCAGTCATCTCCTCGTTCATTCCCTCTACATCATCACCTGGCCTTGTTCGGCCGCCCTCTTCGTCGTCGTCGTCGCCAGCAAATGGATCTTCCCGTGCCTTCCCTTTCCCCTTTCGGTGCCTATTACCACTAGAATCTTCTTGCTGGACACAACCTGCTTGTCGCGGAGCGGGCGTTGGAGTTGGATGGGGGTTGAGAATAGCTGATCCAAGCGAATAACCTGCCGAAAAGGTGCTTCGAGAAGGCGACGCGAATGACAACACAAGCCTCATTATTTTGGGCTTGCGAAACCAACTTACGGCTCTGTTTGGCAACACAGAGCCTGGACTGTCGTCATTGGTCCCTGGCGTAGTGTCGACCGGACTCGTTGGGTTGGTTGCAAGTGTGCTTGGACCAGCAGTTGAAGGGCCGGCCCTGTTTTCACCGAACTCAGTCGCCAACCGGCTTTGCCGTATCGCCCATTGCAGCTCCTCCGCCTCCTGTTCTTCCAAATCCACGGCATCTATCACCACCTCATCATCTTCCATATCTTCCTCTTTTGCTTTCCCTTTACCCTTGTCACGCCGAGGGATTCTGCCCGCGTCGTCGTCTGATTCATCATCGTTGTCGTCTGCCAAAGCCTCCTCCTCTTGGCCCCGAAGTTGCGGAGCAGGTGTTGGTGTTGGGTGCCCAAAAACAGAACCCAGCGAGCTGCTGCTAGGGAAGAAGTTTGGCGGCCATGTAAACACAAGCGACATGATCTCGGGTCGATGGAACCAGCCCGCTGGCCGATTTGGAAGAACAACCCTTTCTCCCTCGTCACCGATAGCTTCTTCTGGTTCGTCGTTGGTGTCATGGTCACCATCAGCAACGCCAGTCTGCAAGACTAGCCCTTCTTCGAGTTCGCCCTCTGGCATTACATCAGCTACACCATCATCACCCACCCGCTCGGCTTCTTCCGGTTGTTCGTGCTCTCTGACCCGCGCTTCCAGTCTGGATATCTTGTTTCGTTGCTGGCAGATATAAATCAGAGCAATGACCAATGATCCTGCTAGGTGATTTTGCCGCAGAAAGTGCGCGCTTTCTCGAGGATTGCGCACTACCCATGCAATTGAGCCTTGCCAAATAGGAATTTCGTGCTGTATGCGAACGGCTTGGTCCTCTGCAAATCTCTGAAGCACTGCCGACGTTCTGTCCTCCAAGACCTCCCACAAAAGATCATTCCCCCCTTCCATGTCGTCTTGGGATGAGAACAATAGAGGGAGTGCAAATTGATGGTCGGGGAAGAAGATGTGAGAGGTGGTTCCAGAGTGGGGGAAGGATTGGAGGATGTAGACGTAGAGTGGGGCTCTGGCGTCCAAGGCGAGTCTTCCTTGCCACATCTCGCTCATATCTTGATGGAGCAAGCACAGACGAACCGACGGGGCTATCAAGCGTGGGCGACGACCGAGGGGAGCATTTCCATGGCGAGGCTTGGGGGAGCGACTTCGAGAGGATTTAGCAGCTGGCGTGACAATGGCGGGCGAGAACGTTGGCGGGTTCACCGCGCAGGCATTGCCGGTCCACAGACAAGGGGTTGCTGGTTCAATACTTCTTGGAGTTTGGACGGCCGCGTTCAAAGCAATGAAGAGGACTGGCTGCAGCCCCTGGAGGACTGCGACGACGACGAAGAAGACGCGTTGCAGGACCAACGGGTTGGTGAACATTGGATGAAATAGGCCAGCGAGCGTTCTGATGTTTTAATGTGAGTGATACCTTGTCGTTCATGGTTGGCTGAAGCAAGCATGGCGAGATAGACGTACGATTTGTCACTGCAACTTCAAGGCGAGGCTCTTTTGGGCGAGTTTTTTTTGGAACACAGCGGTTGTAGAGAAAGAAGAACGCTGCTCACATAACCACACGTGAACGCGGAAGGGTCAATCAAGACACGCATCACAAGTCACCGTCACGATTGGACTTGTTTACGCCCACCATGCCTTCGAGTCCATTTGCGCTTTTCAGCTTCTCTCAGCCGGTTATTTTCCGCTTACAAGCCTTCTTCCTCGGTGCGAAGATAGTATCCACTATTTTCTCAACCTACCAACTCTTCGCCACTGAAACCACTCTGCCACTCCCAACCTCACTTCCCGTGAACGTTGAGGTCCCCACTCAGACATATCCTGTCTACTTCGTCCCCACACCCTGCTCTTTTTACGTTCCCACAACGTCCATCCAAAGTGCCACAGCAGCCACACTTGTCGTTGTCTTTGGGGTAATCTCTGCGGGACTTGGAATATGTCGTGGATATGGTTGGCAAAGAGGTCGTTTGTGGACCATCATGGCTGGCTTAGCCACGGCTGCGATTCTTAAGCGCTTCCCACTTGAATATCAATTCGTTGCCCATCCTGATTTGAAGCGTGTTCTCATCAACCACCCATTCAACCTCACCGCATGGTTCCTTGCCTTCAGCGTCCGCGGTTTACGTTTCTATGCAGCGAAGGCGTGTTGGTCTACTCTGGTCGCAGCCTTCAGCCACGTTGGATGGATTGTTTTTGTCCAAGCGACTAGAAACCTGTTTACTTGGCGTCATTACATGCCACGAATCGCCTTAAACCTCCTAGACCACGCTTATGTGACTCATCTCCTTCCACTGTCCGTAATGCTCTGCCTTCCAGCCCTGCGCCCACTCTGGTGGATTCTTTACCAATACTCGGCTGACTGCATATGGGGGCCACCCACCATCGAGCGTTTCAATGAGATTCTTCTCTGCATTCTGCATCGTCGCGAGGTATACTTTGGATGGAGTCCCGCTGTATCTAACGTGCGTTCTCATTTCCACTGTCCTATTATCATTGATGTAGGTTATAGGCTCTCTTGACCTCCGGACTCCTCGTTACTCTCCGGGTGGTGCTGCTTGCTGTCCAGCTGTTGGTCCACACCGCGGAAGCAGTCTATCTTGTGGACGACTTGCCACGTTTCATTCTGGGCGGCTTGTCGAATGGGTTTCTGATCTATTCCTTGTCCATGGCAGAGACTTCGAAGTACAACCTGAACATACTGCAACTGGTGCGGAATAAAGATGTGTCTTTCTGGGATGTGGAGAAGCACATGTTCCTTGTCATAATGGAAGAGATGAAGCGCTTTCGAAGCAAACAACACGAAGACCTCGTTGCGTTAAGACAAACAGTCAGTCAGGTGGCGATGGAGAGCTATGGTCTCTGGATGCGGCTGGGTCTTACTCACCTAATCGTATGTCATCTCTGGTCTTCAATGCCCCAGTTCATTTCTTGCAGGTTACGATTACCCCAGTGGTAGTCTTGTTTATTTATCACGATCTGGTGCGTGTCGCTGATCATATGAGCGTCAGAGTCTGGACTAACAGAATTCTCAGATTCCATTTACTCGTCACCTCAAGTGGAAATATCGAGTTTGGCGCCGACGTCGTCACCAGCGTATGTCATTGTCTCTCCCTTCTATCAATGGCTTGTACTGACTTAGCGCAACAGAAGTGATTGAATAGCGGGTGGCGTGGTCAGCGAATGAGCGGAGAGCAACGAACGACGACCTTGCCGAATATCCATTACGAAGACAACACCGGTGTCAAGACTGCAGGGGACGCCCTACTTTCCGACTACCTAATCCGTCACCGTTTTGACGATGATTCGCCATGTCCCGCGATTGCGACCCAATCACCCGCAGCAAACTTTGCCGTTTAATTGCTTGATTTCTTTCTTCTCTTTTACCTCTGGGTTTTATGTGGTCATATCGCTCCATTCTGGGATTCGGGCAGAGAACACGGTGACCTTCACAAAGGTGCTTCGTTTCTCGCATACTTTACTACTCTAACTGACGGAAAACAGTACGAGTTGTTGATCGAGAATCGCAGGCCGACCCTCAACACTTGCAACACTCCTCCGATCGAGAATCGGTTGTCGACCGTCAGAAGCATCAATTAGTCAACGTCCATGCGAGAATCGGACCCTCCGACCCTTGAACGAAGCAGGTTTAGATTGAGAATCGACACGAGCGACGAACGAAGGCTATTCAGGCCCCGCGATCAGCTTACTCGACCGTCAAAACTTGCGATGGCTTCTGATTGTGAATCGACAACCGACCGTTGGACGCTAGCATCACCATGGTTCGTGCTCTGCTCTCTGCGTTTTTGCTTCGCTTTGTTGACGAGCTATAGGATTGATTGAGAATCGGATACGAGTATCCGACCGTCAAGAAATGGGTAGTCTTGGGTGAGAATTGGGCGACCAACCGTCAAGAGATGCTAGCGGCCATTGAGTAGTGTAGTGTAGTACCTTAACGTGAAGGATACCGATGTTTCTTTCCTCGGAGTAATAATATCATTTTTTTTCACTCAATGCGAACGCTTGATCTTATCCCGACTGTTAGTTTACACAAGCCGAAACTTGGCTTCCGCAATGATCAGTCGCAAAACTGTCCAACTGAAAGTATGGGATTTGGGTATCTTAATTGTACAGAAGTGTAGTTAAAGGCTGTATGACAACCAATCAGTGTCTTCTCGCACCAGTTCGAAAGAGATGACAGACCCGACAACCATAGCACTCACATTCAATAGCGGCATTGCGAACCTCCATGAGACGTCAGCAGTCGTCAAAGACTGTTCCCATCCGCTCACCAATTTGGACTTGCTCGTGTGCGAGAACCCGTGGCGCCAAATGGTCGCCATGCCCGGCGTCATCTTCAGCCAGACCTCGAAGGCACCGGGGATGGCAGCGATGGTGCTGTCAAGAGTTGATGGGTTAATCCTGCCGTTGTAACGATCTTCGGGTGTGCTGTACTGCTCAAGCTGCATGGTCTGCAGCTGATTTGTCGGCGGGATTGTGGCGACGAGGTTTGCCAATATGTTGATGTGGGTTTGATGGAGAGGGAAGGCAAAGTCGACGAAGATCAGCTTTGGAAAGGCAGACAGTTCAAATGGGGTGGCATGGCTGGCGATATATGGCTGCAACGACAGATGATGAGTAGTGCGGGGATAGGGTTGAGGAAATGACCGACCTCGACACGGAAATGCAGCCGCTGGATGTTGTTTCTGGGCCGCAGAGCCTCCCAAAGAACTGCTGAGTGGTTAGCACTTGAGACCGAGAGGGTTGTTAGGTTGTTGAGCGCGAAGGGAAGCGCTTCGAGCATTGCCTTTGCGAGATGAGTTTGCGCGGTCCGTGGAAGGCAAAAGGAGGCGAGCGGAATCGTCTTCGGTTGCTTTTGGTCGTTTGGACGAGTCCCTGGACGCTCATACCAGGCACACATCAAGTTTAGATGGCGGATATTGGGAGAGCAGTTTCCCCAGACTTTCCAAAAGTCTTCTTCAGATGAGAATGCGCGACAGTGAATCGTCACCGTTTGCAACGATTTCACGAACAAAAGGTCGCGCAGACCAGTGATGGCGACTCTAGCAAGACGGTCGCCAGAGTATTGGAAGGTCAAGCGCGTCAGATTGGGGCATGGCTGCACTGCCCGGCCCAGCAACGGCAGCATGTTCTGCAGGGCGTCATTTCCGGCCGTGTCGTCCCGGTGGTAGTCAATTAGCAGGTGCTGGATGTGGGGAAGAAGATGTGCATTGCGAGGAGCCAAGAGGGTGATTATAAGCGTCTTAGCGGAGATGCCTTGGTAGAATCGAAGCGTGCGAAAGAGATAAACTTGGGCCGGGTAAACCCACACTCGCGCGACGAGCGCACACGAGGAAAGGTCTTTGGTTGAGTGGTGTAGGTTCCAAAGGACGCGGTCAAGCAGCTCGGGGATGTCAAGAGGATTAGGTGTCGTCATCCTTGGCGAGTGGGGTACGCACACGTGACAGTGACACTTCTTCTCAGGCTGCAACCACCGCGATTCTGATTCCTGACGCGTCGGTTGACTCCGAGAACAACTCCACGCATACCTCTACGACCTAGCGGACCAACCCTCGCCGTCCATTGAATACGTTGTCAGAAACATTCCAGGCGCGACACTTGCTATCAGGATATGGGGTTGTTCTGGATCTGAAGAAGACAAATTACCTTGCAGTAGACGATGGAAACATGGGAACTGGGAAGGTTCCCACTCAGGAATCGAAGGCGGAGTCAGAAATTCCAGAGTTGGATCCTGTTCGAACGGGAGACTGCTGCGGGGGATCCTCGACGACAAAGCAGACGCTCGTGCGTTTTCTGTTTGGTTGCCAAATGAAGCTGAAACTTTTGCAGTTCAAGCGACACAACTCATCGCCGACTCTTTTGAACCGCTCGCGACTCTTACTGAACCCTCTCAGAACTGCCCAAATATACGTCGTCTCGTCGAGTTACTGTCTAGAAACCGAGATTCGCGCGAACCATGGCGCAAGCGAGAGTAAATCTGTTTTGGTTCAACGGGATCATTTTGAACGAAAACGACCTCAGCCCCGTGGGACTCCGCCTTGTACGCAAAGAGAAGACTATCGCGAATCCGCTGGTGGGTCTTGGTCTATCTCGTGCTCAGGCAATCGACACAAGCAGACTGCGCTCGAAAATGTTTTTGACGCTAGTGACCGTACAGACTTCCAACTTGCTTCCAATTTGAATCGAAGCGCCTTTGCTTTTGCAAGGTGCCTACTCATATTCCATGTCAAATCGTTCAAGTGATAACGCTTTTCTAACTCTCGTAAACATAAGCAAGTGGCCTTAGTTCTTCAAGAAGAGAAACATTTAAAGCAGACGTACGTTAATACTTAACAACTGTTTCACTCAACACTTATCAGTAATGCGGTCTTACAAGCAGTCTTTGATTCAGATTTTCGAGGGATGAACAAATACAAGTACAGTACGCCAAGTTATCACTGCCACACGTTTACCGACTGCTGATCATGATCACAGCAGCAGGCATGCGGGACAAGGAGAAGCGTTGAAGATGGCGCAGACATTCCAAGAAAAACCTTGCATCTCTTGATTAGACGGGCAACTTTGAGAGTATGGAACACTCACTCTTCAAGCAGCGACAATCACGGTGTCGTCGTTACCGTGGCGGCCGTTATCGTCATTGCCGTGGCGGCCATTGTCGTCCCCACCGTGACGGCGCTTTCCGTGGCGGCCATTGTCGTCGTTGCCGTGACGTCCATTGTCGTCATTGCCGTGGCGGCCATTGTCATCACCACCATGGCGGCGTTTGCCATGGCGGCCATTATCATCATTGCCGTGATGGCCGTTGTCGTTGGGCCCATCATCACCACCGTGGCGGCGCTTGCTGTGACGGCCGTTGTCGTCATTGCCGTGGCGTCCGTTGTCATCACCACCGTGGCGGCGTTTGGCGTGGCGGCCATCATCATTGCCGTGATGGCCGTTGTCGTTGGGGCCATCGTCACCTCCATGGCGGCGCTAAATGGTCATATTCAGCTTGCATCTCCCCGAGCGGACTGGGCGTGACTTACAGCAGTAAGAACATCGTCGTTTCCGTGGCGGCCGTTATCGTCATTGCCGTGGCGGCCATTGTCGTCCCCACCGTGACGGCGCTTTCCGTGCCGACCATTATCGTCGTTTCCGTGGCGGCCATTGTCGTCATTACCGTGACGTCCGTTGTCGTCTCCACCGTGACGGCGCTTTCCATGCCGGCCATTGTCATCATTTCCATGATGTCCATTGTCGTTGGGGCCATCGTCCCCTCCGTGGCGGCGTTTTGTGTGGTGGCCGTTGTCGTTGGGTCCGTCGTCCCCTCCGTGTTTGCGCTCGACAAGCTAACATTATCACTCAGTCTCGATACTAGTTCATAGCGGCGTCTCTTACCGCAACGTTGGTGAACTTGGCGCTGCGCGCTGCAACCGTTTGGGTAACGGTCACTGTACGAGTGCGGTCGTCGTTTCCGTGACGGCCATTGCCATTATCATCTCCACCGTGGCGCGCAAAGACGACAGTGGCGAAGAAAAGGAGCAAGGTAGGAAGGAATCGCATGTTTGAGTCGAGTGTTGCGTTGGAACTGAGCGTTTGCCAGTGAAGTCTGAAGATACTATCCTGGCCCATTTTATAGGTTTTCTTATTCTCTGCAGTCCCCTGTATTGCTCCCGTTGGCCTGAGATGGCGACATCTTGTGTTGGATGGACCGGTAAGTCGCCGGTAAAACAGACTATGTCTATGTGAACTGATCGAAGACGAAGCTCAACTCCCCTGGGAGTTATGTCATGCAAACTTCTATGTCGTCTTGCTTCTATTAATCGCCATTCTGCCTTACTGCACAGACTTTTCTCGCGCAGTTGGGGATCATCCTTGGGATGTGCGTCGCCGCGGCGACCTTCAATTGTGGCCGATTGTTCCAAGCACTTCGGCGAGGCAAAATTAGAGCGTGGTATGAAGGGCTGCTCCAGACAATTATTGACACTGAAGCGCTGACAGTTATTAGTTCTTTCTTTCAACTTGAAGGATCTTGCATTGTCCACCAACCACGCCCTCCAAGTCAACTGAGAATCGTCGATGGTGGGATAGCTTACCCTATGATGTCACCAACCATTGACCTTTGGAAACGCTTAAGTGACCATTTAGGACTGTGGGCTCGACATGCGAGGTGGCCTGATATCCCACGCCGCCGCAGTCCGAATGCACACAGGCTTTGTGCTTGGCAAGGAAGTTGTCCCCCGCTCTTCTCGTCCCAGTTCACACTCTCGACATTTCGCCATCCCCTTTCGTGCTCTTTTGCCCGGCAATAACATGAGGCGTTGTCAATGTCGAGAAATTTCGAAAGGCACGTTCGCCTATGCTCGAGGGCTCAGAAGATGGTCCTTGTTCCAGTCTTGTTGAAATCCATCAACCTCGATTTCTTTCGTACTGCAGGGCTGCACTTACTTAGTAAGCTGCTTCGATCATCCCATTCGTGTGTTTCCTCCGGGCCTTCCCCGCATCTTGCTTACCGTCGCCGTGGATGTGATCGCTCCGGCAATGCTCCCAACCTCTCCAGGGACCAGGGCACTACTCTTTCGGCTACTCCGCGTCCGTTCCCGTAGTCGTGTCTCAACTCTAAACTGATACCGCTGGAACCCTACTTCCATTGGATTTGGAGCTCCTTTCGTCAATTAAACCTGGAATAGACAGTGCTTCACCAGGAGACCGAGATTGGATGCTTCATCTCACCGTTCATTGCAACGACTTGTTTTCATTTGTTGTAGATCCATAGCTTTGAGAATGATATTAATGGGTCTGGTTTCTAGTCAAGTGTACAAGTGTCTACTAATGACTAGCCTCCCACACGCCAAGTCCACGCGGTCACGTGCGTCGCGTTTTAATTTGGGACTTGCGCGTTTTTATCAGTTTTGGCATGGTTTTGGCTGGACAAAGTATGAGAGGTACCCAAAAACGCGTTAATTAGCCTTAGCAAACGCGTGCTCCGGGAAGAGAACCCCATTCTGCACTTCCTTCAACATCCGTGCGTAGTCTCCCCTCCCGAAGGCAGCGCGGCGAGGGCAACAAAAAAAAAGATGACTAAGCCACTCACCGAGTGGCCTTCCCAAGTAGTCCGAGACAGTTGAGTCGACAATCGCGAGAGTATGGTGCTCAAATGCAAACTCGACCGCGGTGATGGCGCCAAGACCGTAGCCAGTGATGACGCTGGCGACTCCAAAGGCATCCGTGCCGTTGTCCGAATGAGAGGTGTTGTGGGAGATGGATTTGCAATTGGTGCTCGACGATGTTTGCCCTGTCTGGATGGCTTGCTAGTCCAATGAAGCAAGAGGCTGAGGCCAAACTAATGTCCGGCACACAGACTACCGTGTTGGCGGCGCGGGAACGACGGGAAGGTCGGCCACCAAAACCAGTGATGACACTGGTGACTCCTCCGCATAGTTGTCGCCTGTTGATGGCGGGAGTGAAGAGGGGAAGCGCCGGCAACTCGGAGCACGACAACGTCCGCCCTCCCTGGAGGGATTTCCATGCAGCGAGCGAGAAGGGTGGCAGCGGTGTGAATGATATGACAAGAGGGTGGTGATGGCAGCCAGAGCGGTGCGTTGGCTGGTCGTGCGTGAAACTCCAGGCACATTACTGCCAGTACTAGTAGAACGAGGGCGGTCAAAGGATTGTCGTGAGTCATGACTTGTTGGCGAGCAAGCATTGCGAGTGAATGAGAGGTCGGTGTGGACCGCAATGTCGGTAAAGGCAGTGAGGGTAGTCGACCATGGGTTGGGTTGGTGAAGGAAAGGTTGGCCCGCCTTAGCGCAGCGAGCGTGCCAAGTCGAATAGTCAATGCCAAACTTGACGCAATGCAAATCTGTGAAGGGACTCAATACAAACCAGAGTAAATGAGGAAGCAAATCTTACAACAGCGTTGACAGTGACTGGAAGTCGCCGTCGAAGATCACGATGTCGAGGGCCGACATCAGTGGAGCCGTAAGAGCCACATTAAGCACGAATGAAATTGTTGAATGGCGGTTGTTCAGGCCCAGCAAAGCGAGTCGGTCGAACACCGGTTGTGACTCGTTGCCGTTGGGAGTGAAGAAGATGACACGGTCGATGGGCGGATAGTATTTGGATCGTGGAGAAAGCCAATTGTGGCGCAGCTTTCAAGGAATCAGTAAGTGCACAACCAACCAAAGTCAATAGACTTACTGACAGCATGGTGGCTTGGTCACTTGCGGCGTGCAGCTGTCGCCCAGAATCCCGCATCGCTCGTCGTGACTCGCTGCAGGGAAAGTGTGTCGGATATGTCATGGGCAGGCGCGCGCGTGTTGCCGCGATGGACTAGCCCCAGTATGTCGACGTCAAGCTCAAGCTGAGCATCGTCGAGGCTGGCGTGCTTGGCGTTGGCGAAAGTCGCAAGCTGGGCTCGGCTTGTATGTGTCGAGCTCGCCGCAGGAACTTGAGAGGGCGTCGTTGCCCAAGGGGATGGTCGGGTAAGCGATGTAACTTGGCGCCCCAGTTAGGTTCAGACGCTGGCCGGCACGGAGAGGCAGTCGGGCGGTAATGGAGCCCGGAATTGACGGACTTGGTTGGCGGCCTGAAATATGATGGCGCGTGCATCAGGCGGACCACACGATGGGGTTGCAGGAAGGCGGGGTGGGGCGGCATAAAGCACGAATGAAATTGACGCGCACGCAATGCCCGAGTAGGTGGGCCGGTGCGGACTCGGACAGGAAGCCAGGGCAGCATTCTTAGCCCAGAAATGGGCAGTAGCAAAGGCGGGAGCCAGATGGTTCAATGGCGCTAGCCCGAGATGGGACTATGGCGGTGGCGGGAGTGAAGGGCACAGCCAAAGGTCGAGAGATAAACAGGCAACAGACGTGCCAAACCTAATAATGTGCCTTGTGAGTCATTGCTTATACTCTCAAACATGCTACTTACGACCATGTGCGTCGCTAGTGGATTCCCAAGACTTGGACGACTCAGCGAGCATAAACGTGGCGGGGGGACGCGTGGATGGGTGCTTTTCGAGAGGGCATAGGTGACAAGACCCGAGTACCAGCTTCCTCGACCGCCAGCAAGCCGTTTCGGCTGACAAGTCTAATGATATGTCTCGTGAGTCATCATCTTACAACAACACATTACTCACCCGTTGGCAAAATGAATGCCCTCGAGTCGCAACTGCTTGTGTTGCGGCGCTGGAGAGGCCATGACTGGAGTGCTGATGAGTACAACCCGCCGTCGACAGAGCTCAAAACGAACCAGCCGGGAGCTGGTCTACAAGCGCGTTGAGACCGTCGCGGGACCAGGGCTCGTCGAAACGGCGCTGCGAAGACAATGAGGACAAGCCCTGAGCGTTGAACGTGCAGAACCACTCACAGTGATGCAGGTTTTGCCAGAGGTAACCTTCCTTGAGGCATCGCTGGGTGGAATACGGACTTGGGTGGTGGTAGAGAGAAAAAGAGGCGACAGTGTGACTTGATGTTACTTCGCGCCTAAGTTCTAAGCGTACAAGCGACATTGTTGACGACATTGTTCACCGGGAAAAGTAGTGTTAAACTTCAGGCGACATGCGGCTGTCTTGCGTGTTCAAGTTTTGTTGAAGCAAGTGGTTGATACTTGCCTCTGCAGCAAGCAGAGGGAGGGTTGCAAACGCGCTTGGACTCGGAGACTTGCCAAGCCTTGTCGTAAGGTCGCACGTAAAGACGGTGAGCTCGTTCATGTCGTCAACATGGCGGAGAAACGGAAGCGTGTCACACATCAGTTCTTATCATGATAACAATGATGCTCCCCACATAGTAAGTAGTGTACTTACTTACCTGGAAGTGGAAAACAAAACCTGAAAGTCTCCAGTACAGTCCTCTGGCTGCTTTTGGATTGTTCCCCAAGTTCCGAAACTAAAGCATCAAATTTGATATTGGCAAGCAAATGCCGTTGTGATAGTAAATCATGAGCGGAGATCCGACTCCGGCGTGTCGCGTACGTTTGGGCGCTGCCAATGAGAATGGGTGCGGCGAGCCAAGCCCATAGATAAATGCAAATTCGGAGCGGCAAACTTGAATTTGCTGACAGGGTGGGTTTGGCGGGTCGGGCTTGTTGTGAAGTAATTGCGCCTGGCTAGGCCGGAAATGGACCTATGGAACAGTGGTTATGCCGCGGTGCCGCTGCCGCTGCTACTTTCCTCGTTCGACTGAGTGTTTTGCTTTTTTCATACTGCTTTAGAATCCAAAGTAAATATCGCTTGTGACATTAGTATGTAGACCTTTCTGGCACTTTGAGCTACAAAATGGATCCAGAACATAAGGTCACGTGACCTAACACCACTCGACTAAAAGGAAATTGTCGCAGTATTTCGAGGCCCGTGGCCTCGAAAACGCTCGAATGCCTTCCAATTTTGAGAAAATATATTACGTGAGCATACCAGTTGACTTGCGGCGCGTCCTCCCGCGATATATATCTCCCAAAATGTGTATATTTTATGTACCTGAAATTCCGACTTTTTTGCAATTTATGCATGCTATTCTTCGCCGATTACCTTGATAATTTACAGAAATTACGCTTACGTAAGCACGCATCCATCTCCGTCCTCCGATCCACCCAAAGGCTAGAACTAGTGCTTAATCTGTCCAGATGTTGCAATTTACGCTGCCGTTTTCAACGGCGGTCTTGCGCTGCGCTTAGCAAACGCACCAGAAGCATCACGTCAGGTGTCAAGTCCTTATCCATGGGCGTTCCGAGCATCGCTAGCGATGCATTTCCTGCGATTTCCGAAAACTCAGTTCCACATTTATCGCGGATGATGAAGCTTGGGGTGGCTGGTACCAGTAACATTTCATTGAATTCAGTAGTAGGAACATCCAGCCAATACTACAGGAGCTTAAAATCATCCTAACTGCCTACGTTGCATTCCCACACAATTTACATCTTCCGACTTGACTCAAATCCCGCGCTAGGTACAACTGTCAATCGGTATGTAACTCGCTTAGTGGGCGTTCCGGAGGCTGAGGGTATAAAAGCCCGACCGGTTTCCCATTCTCCCATCATCCCTTCCTTTCCTCCCTCTTCTCGAGTTCGTCGATGACAACGCTCTCCCTCCCATTTCTCGATATCGCCGTCGTTCACCTCATCGATGCCTACTTGCGGCGCGAAGGGAAGTCGTCCTGATGCGTTCGTTCACTCGGTTGGACGACGAGGCCGATGTGCGGGACCATTCAGGGTGGCAAGCCGAACCCTGCCGTTGTATGCCGCACTTGCTTGGGCTGGTACAAGTCGGGGCGGAACAGTAGTATGTCTTCGCCGAGTGTTCTTGATTGCAGCAGTCAACTTTGTAGACGAGGCAGAGTCCATGGTGGTATTGGATTGCTGGTGGGACAGTTCGGGCCGAGCGACTTTGACAGTATGTTCTTCGCTGAGATTTTTCTTGCGCTAACTTGATTGCAGCAGGCGGTTGTGGTCGGGAACGTCGTGGACCACGGCAGCCAAGGCTTCGGTATCGTCTTGACCTGCTTGTCGACCTTGACAACTGGTAAGCTGTCGTTGTCTGCATTGGCTGACCTCCTTCGCGTTCTTGAGACGATTCTCTCTCAACGACGAGGACGGCGTCAACATGCTTTAAGAGCGGCTTGTGGTCAATGCTTGGGACACCGGTAAGTCATTATTTGGTGATAATGAGTCGGTACTTACTTGTTATGTTGGAGACCGTGTTCTTGTCGTCGCCGACAACAGCCGAGTGGTGTGGTAGTCATTGGGTTTCCCGACGAGATGGGTGAGTTGTAGCTGTGGTCTTGTGCATTATTGCGCTGATGTCCGCTCTTCTCGGGAAAGCAAACTGCGGTCGTCATCGTCAGTCCCGTCTTGAGTCAGAACTCAGGCAGATAGTGGTCGTTGTTGGAGCCGAGGTTGGTTGTGGGCTGAAGGGATTTGGTGGTTGTTCTTGAAGACGTCGAGAGTGTCGCCAGACAACGGGTTGCGCGTTTGGTGAGTTGCCTCGTCATTCTCTGGGACAACCCTCACCTTCTCGTTAAAGCTCACACCCTCCACTTCCTTTTGCTCCGCTCGTCGTTAGTGTCGAGTCGAACCAGCGCTCGGGAAGACAGTGCTCGTTGTTGCAGTTGGCATTTCCCTTCCCTTCCTAATCGGTCTCCCACTCGCATTCGTCTCCAGTGCAGTCGTTGCCGAGAAGCCGGTCCGTCTTGAGCATGTTAGTCTGCCGAGATATGCCCACAGCTTACCCGTTTCAAGCCACTACGTCTCCGGGTTGAGTCGGCATGCAGAAGGCGAGATTGATGTAGTTGTAGCCGTAGACTTTGGCCGAGTGGTTTGAGAGACGGCGCCTGAGTCCTTGCCGACTTTGCCAGGGGCAGATCTGAAGTGGGAGAGTGTGGGCAACTGAGAGTGCCGACAAGGAGGAAGGCAAGATTATCGCGTGCCGTCACACGAATCGGCGTGACTTGCTTTCGACCATTTCCTCTTCGACACACGATCTGTCTTTGGGCTCGACATTCACACCTGTTTGCTTACGCTGCTACCAGTCGGCACTTACCTCGCGTCTTTTGAACTGAGAGGTGCGGATTTGTACTTTCTCTGTTTCGTTGGCTTACTTCTTCTGCAGCGCGTTCTTCGGCTTCAAACTTGGCAACGCTGTCGATGGGCATGGGTGGGAATGGGGCCGTGGAGCAACAAGCAGCAGTCTAGGTACGTGGCCAAAACATGTTGACGCATACATGCTTACCTTGTTGCAGCTCGCTCATCCTCACCGGTGTCGAACATGCTCTAATTGGAGGAAGTGAAGGGAGTCATAATGTGCGTTGCTTTTATCACACTATCAACTGTTATTGAAAGGTAACACAGTCTTGCTCCAATTCCTTCAGCAAGTCAGCACCTACACCCAACACGAACCCGCCTTCCCCCACAGGCCTTGAAATCCTTCTGCCCCGCCAACAAGGCTGGTCTCTACCTTGATTCCTCTCTCCTTCTGGCTAATTTCCCGCGACAGACACGCTCAAATGGGTGAAAACGAGCGTAAATTTACATGTACCGCTGCGCTTACGTAATGACTTTTGGCGATATTTTTTAACCTTTCAAAGCTCATTTTTTCGCAGGATTTTGCCGCCGGAGGCGTGCATAACGCACTGGACTGGGACTTAACGAACTCATGGCAATAACTCTTATTCTTTCGCTGGCGCCGCTGTCGTTTGCGAACGCAGGGAAAGCGCCGTTAGGCGCGTCGAGTTTGTCTGGGTTAGCTTTGGTGGTCATCGTTGTTGGCGAGCACGAAGCATGCGCCGTCAGGCGCATCAGGCAATGTGCATTAAGCAAACGTGAGTTTGCTCCGTTGTCCTTTACTTCCGGTTTGCTGACTTGTTTTCAGACACTTCCCTTCGCCACAAGTACAACAATAGCTGGGTGGTCGTCGTGGAGAACGCGAGCTGCTGAAACATCTTCAAGAAGTCAGTACAGCCCGCTTGCAATGGTCGCCTCCAGCTTGATTGTATCCCACCTCTGGCTCATTTCCCGCGGCAGAAACCCCCTCAATTGCGCGAAAACGACAGCGAAATTTGCTTGTATGTAACGATTACGTAAGCTTATTTCTGCTTCATTTTTTCGCCTTTTAAAGCTCACTTTTTCGCAGGATTTTGCCGCCGGAGGCGTGCATAACGCCCTGGACTTGAGCGTGGCGTACTCGCAACAACGTTTCTCGTGCTGTCGCGTTTCTTGTCGTCATTGGGGAGCGCGAGTGCGATGGATGCGCCGCAGGCGCATCAGAAGTCTCATTCCTTCCCCCACGGCCTGTGAGTGAGTTTTATTTTATGACTCTAATATTGTGTGACAAACTAAAGAATTTCAGCAATAATCTTTTGCGCTGCAATCGCGAGATTTTCCGGGACACCACAACACCCAAGTCAGTGTCATTCTTTCCTCTTCAACTACACTCCCTCACCTTCTTCAGTTTGGAGTGATTGGCGACTTCTAACCACGCTGACTGCTGGCCAACAGAAGCTGCTCGGATTGCACATGGTACCTCGTTACATCGTGTACTTGTCTGTTGTAAATACTTTCCCTTTTCCTTCGTTCGATAAGTCAGTCCCGAGCCACGCGTTGTTGCTTACCTCTTTCCCCAGGATGTCAACTTTCAAACCCAACCAACGCGCACCTGAAGACTTGACTGACCTCCCAGCGATTGATGCGACGGGCTGTCGAATGGGTGAGTTGTTCGCGCTGTCCTCGAATAGAGCACTTACCGCTTCCAGAATGGTGAGTTCCGTGGTTGGCCTTGCAACACGGACCTTGTTATGAAAGTTATGACTATGCTTGCGACGCTGAACCCTCGCTCCGCAGGTTGTGTTACTCTTTGTTTGGTGAGTTTTCCGTCGAGGTCTTCGTTTCGCGGGCTGAGCTTTCACCAGGAGTTGCTCCTTGGCGTGTCCGAAAAGTCTGCCACTCGCGTGTCCCAAACTCTGCGCTGGGTACGTCGACCGGCGCGAGACGACACTGTCTGAATGGTTAGTTTGTAGCAAATTGTTCTGGCTCGCTGACCTCGTTCCAGGGCCGCGCAATCCATGCATCCCGCCATTCTACCGTTGCCCTACTCTGTCAAAGGTGCGTTTTTCCTCGGTCCGGGCGATTCGCGAACTGAGAATAAGTTAGGTCTTTGGTCAGTAAGCACGCTGTTTCGCCGACTGACGGCCCCACCGACTTGTCCGTTGTACGTTAAACACGCTGACCCTTGTCCCCACAGGTGAGTTTTTTTCTCTCAGTCTGGGCGTTTCGCGGACTGAGATTGAGCTAGGTCGACACTTATCTAGACGTATCATTTCCAACAGCCCCAGACAAGCCTTGAAAATTGCTGTCCGAGCTGCCCTGTGTGGCTCGCGTAAGCCGGCTTGTCGTTGTCGCCCAGGTTGCTGACCAGGTTGCCATAGTCGGCAGGCTCCAGAGACGCGAGCGGTATTGGCCGTAGATACTTGGTGTTTCTCGTGTACCCGTTTTTTTTTGGGGGGAATCGTGCCATTTTGCTACATAGAAGGCCGGGAGTGGTCACGCCAGTGATCGCCGAGTGTGGGGCCGACGCACGTCGCGACGTCGTGTGCGCGTGCCTTCCTGCGCCGCGTTGGGGCCATCGTCACCTCCATGGCGGCGCTAAATGGTCATATTCAGCTTGCATCTCCCCGAGCGGGCTGGCCGTGACTTACAGCAGTAAGAACATTGTCGTTTCCGTGGCGGCCGTTATCGTCATTGCCGTGGCGGCCATTGTCGTCCCCACCGTGACGGCGCTTTCCGTGGCGGCCATTGTCGTCGTTTCCGTGGCGGCCATTGTCGTCATTACCGTGGCGTCCATTGTCGTCTCCACCGTGGCGGCGCTTTCCATGCCGGCCATTGTCATCATTTCCGTGATGTCCATTGTCGTTGGGGCCATCGTCCCCTCCGTGGCGGCGTTTTGTGTGGTGGCCGTTGTCGTTGGGTCCGTCGTCCCCTCCGTGTTTGCGCTCGACAAGCTAACATTATCACTCAGTCTCGATACTAGTTCATAGCGGCGTCTCTTACCGCAACGTTGGTGAACTTGGCGCTGCGCGCTGCAACCGTTTGGGTAACGGTCACTGTACGAGTGCGGTCGTCGTTTCCGTGACGGCCATTGCCATTATCATCTCCACCGTGGCGCGCAAAGACGACAGTGGCGAAGAAAAGGAGCAAGGTAGGAAGGAATCGCATGTTTGAGTCGAGTGTTGCGTTGGAACTGAGCGTTTGCCAGTGAAGTCTGAAGATACTATCCTGGCCCATTTTATAGGTTTTCTTATTCTCTGCAGTCCCCTGTATTGCTCCCGTTGGCCTGAGATGGCGACATCTTGTGTTGGATGGACCGGTAAGTCGCCGGTAAAACAGACTATGTCTATGTGAACTGATCGAAGACGAAGCTCAACTCCCCTGGGAGTTATGTCATGCAAACTTCTATGTCGTCTTGCTTCTATTAATCGCCATTCTGCCTTACTGCACAGACTTTTCTCGCGCAGTTGGGGATCATCCTTGGGATGTGCGTCGCCGCGGCGACCTTCAATTGTGGCCGATTGTTCCAAGCACTTCGGCGAGGCAAAATTAGAGCGTGGTATGAAGGGCTGCTCCAGACAATTATTGACACTGAAGCGCTGACAGTTATTAGTTCTTTCTTTCAACTTGAAGGATCTTGCATTGTCCACCAACCACGCCCTCCAAGTCAACTGAGAATCGTCGATGGTGGGATAGCTTACCCTATGATGTCACCAACCATTGACCTTTGGAAACGCTTAAGTGACCATTTAGGACTGTGGGCTCGACATGCGAGGTGGCCTGATATCCCACGCCGCCGCAGTCCGAATGCACACAGGCTTTGTGCTTGGCAAGGAAGTTGTCCCCCGCTCTTCTCGTCCCAGTTCACACTCTCGACATTTCGCCATCCCCTTTCGTGCTCTTTTGCCCGGCAATAACATGAGGCGTTGTCAGTGTCGAGAAATTTTGAAAGGCACGTTCGCCTATGCTCGAGGGCTCAGAAGATGGTCCTTGTTCCAGTCTTGTTGAAATCCATCAACCTCGATTTCTTTCGTACTGCAGGGCTGCACTTACTTAGTAAGCTGCTTCGATCATCCCATTCGTGTGTTTCCTCCGGGCCTTCCCCGCATCTTGCTTACCGTCGCCGTGGATGTGATCGCTCCGGCAATGCTCCCAACCTCTCCAGGGACCAGGGCACTACTCTTTCGGCTACTCCGCGTCCGTTCCCGTAGTCGTGTCTCAACTCTAAACTGATACCGCTGGAACCCTACTTCCATTGGATTTGGAGCTCCTTTCGTCAATTAAACCTGGAATAGACAGTGCTTCACCAGGAGACCGAGATTGGATGCTTCATCTCACCGTTCATTGCAACGACTTGTTTTCATTTGTTGTAGATCCATAGCTTTGAGAA
Source organism: Mycena indigotica (assembly GCF_014461135.1). Lineage (NCBI taxonomy): Eukaryota > Fungi > Basidiomycota > Agaricomycetes > Agaricales > Mycenaceae > Mycena > Mycena indigotica. Next base: position 920,683 of record NW_023503005.1, read on the forward strand.
TGATATTAATGGGTCTGGTTTCTAGTCAAGTGTACAAGTGTCTACTAATGACTAGCCTCCCACACGCCAAGTCCACGCGGTCACGTGCGTCGCGTTTTAATTTGGGACTTGCGCGTTTTTATCAGTTTTGGCATGGTTTTGGCTGGACAAAGTATGAGAGGTACCCAAAAACGCGTTAATTAGCCTTAGCAAACGCGTGCTCCGGGAAGAGAACCCCATTCTGCACTTCCTTCAACATCCGTGCGTAGTCTCCCCTCCCGAAGGCAGCGCGGCGAGGGCAACAAAAAAAAAGATGACTAAGCCACTCACCGAGTGGCCTTCCCAAGTAGTCCGAGACAGTTGAGTCGACAATCGCGAGAGTATGGTGCTCAAATGCAAACTCGACCGCGGTGATGGCGCCAAGACCGTAGCCAGTGATGACGCTGGCGACTCCAAAGGCATCCGTGCCGTTGTCCGAATGAGAGGTGTTGTGGGAGATGGATTTGCAATTGGTGCTCGACGATGTTTGCCCTGTCTGGATGGCTTGCTAGTCCAATGAAGCAAGAGGCTGAGGCCAAACTAATGTCCGGCACACAGACTACCGTGTTGGCGGCGCGGGAACGACGGGAAGGTCGGCCACCAAAACCAGTGATGACACTGGTGACTCCTCCGCATAGTTGTCGCCTGTTGATGGCGGGAGTGAAGAGGGGAAGCGCCGGCAACTCGGAGCACGACAACGTCCGCCCTCCCTGGAGGGATTTCCATGCAGCGAGCGAGAAGGGTGGCAGCGGTGTGAATGATATGACAAGAGGGTGGTGATGGCAGCCAGAGCGGTGCGTTGGCTGGTCGTGCGTGAAACTCCAGGCACATTACTGCCAGTACTAGTAGAACGAGGGCGGTCAAAGGATTGTCGTGAGTCATGACTTGTTGGCGAGCAAGCATTGCGAGTGAATGAGAGGTCGGTGTGGACCGCAATGTCGGTAAAGGCAGTGAGGGTAGTCGACCATGGGTTGGGTTGGTGAAGGAAAGGTTGGCCCGCCTTAGCGCAGCGAGCGTGCCAAGTCGAATAGTCAATGCCAAACTTGACGCAATGCAAATCTGTGAAGGGACTCAATACAAACCAGAGTAAATGAGGAAGCAAATCTTACAACAGCGTTGACAGTGACTGGAAGTCGCCGTCGAAGATCACGATGTCGAGGGCCGACATCAGTGGAGCCGTAAGAGCCACATTAAGCACGAATGAAATTGTTGAATGGCGGTTGTTCAGGCCCAGCAAAGCGAGTCGGTCGAACACCGGTTGTGACTCGTTGCCGTTGGGAGTGAAGAAGATGACACGGTCGATGGGCGGATAGTATTTGGATCGTGGAGAAAGCCAATTGTGGCGCAGCTTTCAAGGAATCAGTAAGTGCACAACCAACCAAAGTCAATAGACTTACTGACAGCATGGTGGCTTGGTCACTTGCGGCGTGCAGCTGTCGCCCAGAATCCCGCATCGCTCGTCGTGACTCGCTGCAGGGAAAGTGTGTCGGATATGTCATGGGCAGGCGCGCGCGTGTTGCCGCGATGGACTAGCCCCAGTATGTCGACGTCAAGCTCAAGCTGAGCATCGTCGAGGCTGGCGTGCTTGGCGTTGGCGAAAGTCGCAAGCTGGGCTCGGCTTGTATGTGTCGAGCTCGCCGCAGGAACTTGAGAGGGCGTCGTTGCCCAAGGGGATGGTCGGGTAAGCGATGTAACTTGGCGCCCCAGTTAGGTTCAGACGCTGGCCGGCACGGAGAGGCAGTCGGGCGGTAATGGAGCCCGGAATTGACGGACTTGGTTGGCGGCCTGAAATATGATGGCGCGTGCATCAGGCGGACCACACGATGGGGTTGCAGGAAGGCGGGGTGGGGCGGCATAAAGCACGAATGAAATTGACGCGCACGCAATGCCCGAGTAGGTGGGCCGGTGCGGACTCGGACAGGAAGCCAGGGCAGCATTCTTAGCCCAGAAATGGGCAGTAGCAAAGGCGGGAGCCAGATGGTTCAATGGCGCTAGCCCGAGATGGGACTATGGCGGTGGCGGGAGTGAAGGGCACAGCCAAAGGTCGAGAGATAAACAGGCAACAGACGTGCCAAACCTAATAATGTGCCTTGTGAGTCATTGCTTATACTCTCAAACATGCTACTTACGACCATGTGCGTCGCTAGTGGATTCCCAAGACTTGGACGACTCAGCGAGCATAAACGTGGCGGGGGGACGCGTGGATGGGTGCTTTTCGAGAGGGCATAGGTGACAAGACCCGAGTACCAGCTTCCTCGACCGCCAGCAAGCCGTTTCGGCTGACAAGTCTAATGATATGTCTCGTGAGTCATCATCTTACAACAACACATTACTCACCCGTTGGCAAAATGAATGCCCTCGAGTCGCAACTGCTTGTGTTGCGGCGCTGGAGAGGCCATGACTGGAGTGCTGATGAGTACAACCCGCCGTCGACAGAGCTCAAAACGAACCAGCCGGGAGCTGGTCTACAAGCGCGTTGAGACCGTCGCGGGACCAGGGCTCGTCGAAACGGCGCTGCGAAGACAATGAGGACAAGCCCTGAGCGTTGAACGTGCAGAACCACTCACAGTGATGCAGGTTTTGCCAGAGGTAACCTTCCTTGAGGCATCGCTGGGTGGAATACGGACTTGGGTGGTGGTAGAGAGAGAAAAAGAGGCGACAGTGTGACTTGATGTTACTTCGCGCCTAAGTTCTAAGCGTACAAGCGACATTGTTGACGACATTGTTCACCGGGAAAAGTAGTGTTAAACTTCAGGCGACATGCGGCTGTCTTGCGTGTTCAAGTTTTGTTGAAGCAAGTGGTTGATACTTGCCTCTGCAGCAAGCAGAGGGAGGGTTGCAAACGCGCTTGGACTCGGAGACTTGCCAAGCCTTGTCGTAAGGTCGCACGTAAAGACGGTGAGCTCGTTCATGTCGTCAACATGGCGGAGAAACGGAAGCGTGTCACACATCAGTTCTTATCATGATAACAATGATGCTCCCCACATAGTAAGTAGTGTACTTACTTACCTGGAAGTGGAAAACAAAACCTGAAAGTCTCCAGTACAGTCCTCTGGCTGCTTTTGGATTGTTCCCCAAGTTCCGAAACTAAAGCATCAAATTTGATATTGGCAAGCAAATGCCGTTGTGATAGTAAATCATGAGCGGAGATCCGACTCCGGCGTGTCGCGTACGTTTGGGCGCTGCCAATGAGAATGGGTGCGGCGAGCCAAGCCCATAGATAAATGCAAATTCGGAGCGGCAAACTTGAATTTGCTGACAGGGTGGGTTTGGCGGGTCGGGCTTGTTGTGAAGTAATTGCGCCTGGCTAGGCCGGAAATGGACCTATGGAACAGTGGTTATGCCGCGGTGCCGCTGCCGCTGCTACTTTCCTCGTTCGACTGAGTGTTTTGCTTTTTTCATACTGCTTTAGAATCCAAAGTAAATATCGCTTGTGACATTAGTATGTAGACCTTTCTGGCACTTTGAGCTACAAAATGGATCCAGAACATAAGGTCACGTGACCTAACACCACTCGACTAAAAAGGAAATTGTCGCAGTATTTCGAGGCCCGTGGCCTCGAAAACGCTCCGAATGCCTTCCAATTTTGAGAAAATATATTACGTGAGCATACCAGTTGACTTGCGGCGCGTCCTCCCGCGATATATATCTCCCAAAATGTGTATATTTTATGTACCTGAAATTCCGACTTTTTTGCAATTTATGCATGCTATTCTTCGCCGATTACCTTGATAATTTACAGAAATTACGCTTACGTAAGCACGCATCCATCTCCGTCCTCCGATCCACCCAAAGGCTAGAACTAGTGCTTAATCTGTCCAGATGTTGCAATTTACGCTGCCGTTTTCAACGGCGGTCTTGCGCTGCGCTTAGCAAACGCACCAGAAGCATCACGTCAGGTGTCAAGTCCTTATCCATGGGCGTTCCGAGCATCGCTAGCGATGCATTTCCTGCGATTTCCGAAAACTCAGTTCCACATTTATCGCGGATGATGAAGCTTGGGGTGGCTGGTACCAGTAACATTTCATTGAATTCAGTAGTAGGAACATCCAGCCAATACTACAGGAGCTTAAAATCATCCTAACTGCCTACGTTGCATTCCCACACAATTTACATCTTCCGACTTGACTCAAATCCCGCGCTAGGTACAACTGTCAATCGGTATGTAACTCGCTTAGTGGGCGTTCCGGAGGCTGAGGGTATAAAAGCCCGACCGGTTTCCCATTCTCCCATCATCCCTTCCTTTCCTCCCTCTTCTCGAGTTCGTCGATGACAACGCTCTCCCTCCCATTTCTCGATATCGCCGTCGTTCACCTCATCGATGCCTACTTGCGGCGCGAAGGGAAGTCGTCCTGATGCGTTCGTTCACTCGGTTGGACGACGAGGCCGATGTGCGGGACCATTCAGGGTGGCAAGCCGAACCCTGCCGTTGTATGCCGCACTTGCTTGGGCTGGTACAAGTCGGGGCGGAACAGTAGTATGTCTTCGCCGAGTGTTCTTGATTGCAGCAGTCAACTTTGTAGACGAGGCAGAGTCCATGGTGGTATTGGATTGCTGGTGGGACAGTTCGGGCCGAGCGACTTTGACAGTATGTTCTTCGCTGAGATTTTTCTTGCGCTAACTTGATTGCAGCAGGCGGTTGTGGTCGGGAACGTCGTGGACCACGGCAGCCAAGGCTTCGGTATCGTCTTGACCTGCTTGTCGACCTTGACAACTGGTAAGCTGTCGTTGTCTGCATTGGCTGACCTCCTTCGCGTTCTTGAGACGATTCTCTCTCAACGACGAGGACGGCGTCAACATGCTTTAAGAGCGGCTTGTGGTCAATGCTTGGGACACCGGTAAGTCATTATTTGGTGATAATGAGTCGGTACTTACTTGTTATGTTGGAGACCGTGTTCTTGTCGTCGCCGACAACAGCCGAGTGGTGTGGTAGTCATTGGGTTTCCCGACGAGATGGGTGAGTTGTAGCTGTGGTCTTGTGCATTATTGCGCTGATGTCCGCTCTTCTCGGGAAAGCAAACTGCGGTCGTCATCGTCAGTCCCGTCTTGAGTCAGAACTCAGGCAGATAGTGGTCGTTGTTGGAGCCGAGGTTGGTTGTGGGCTGAAGGGATTTGGTGGTTGTTCTTGAAGACGTCGAGAGTGTCGCCAGACAACGGGTTGCGCGTTTGGTGAGTTGCCTCGTCATTCTCTGGGACAACCCTCACCTTCTCGTTAAAGCTCACACCCTCCACTTCCTTTTGCTCCGCTCGTCGTTAGTGTCGAGTCGAACCAGCGCTCGGGAAGACAGTGCTCGTTGTTGCAGTTGGCATTTCCCTTCCCTTCCTAATCGGTCTCCCACTCGCATTCGTCTCCAGTGCAGTCGTTGCCGAGAAGCCGGTCCGTCTTGAGCATGTTAGTCTGCCGAGATATGCCCACAGCTTACCCGTTTCAAGCCACTACGTCTCCGGGTTGAGTCGGCATGCAGAAGGCGAGATTGATGTAGTTGTAGCCGTAGACTTTGGCCGAGTGGTTTGAGAGACGGCGCCTGAGTCCTTGCCGACTTTGCCAGGGGCAGATCTGAAGTGGGAGAGTGTGGGCAACTGAGAGTGCCGACAAGGAGGAAGGCAAGATTATCGCGTGCCGTCACACGAATCGGCGTGACTTGCTTTCGACCATTTCCTCTTCGACACACGATCTGTCTTTGGGCTCGACATTCACACCTGTTTGCTTACGCTGCTACCAGTCGGCACTTACCTCGCGTCTTTTGAACTGAGAGGTGCGGATTTGTACTTTCTCTGTTTCGTTGGCTTACTTCTTCTGCAGCGCGTTCTTCGGCTTCAAACTTGGCAACGCTGTCGATGGGCATGGGTGGGAATGGGGCCGTGGAGCAACAAGCAGCAGTCTAGGTACGTGGCCAAAACATGTTGACGCATACATGCTTACCTTGTTGCAGCTCGCTCATCCTCACCGGTGTCGAACATGCTCTAATTGGAGGAAGTGAAGGGAGTCATAATGTGCGTTGCTTTTATCACACTATCAACTGTTATTGAAAGGTAACACAGTCTTGCTCCAATTCCTTCAGCAAGTCAGCACCTACACCCAACACGAACCCGCCTTCCCCCACAGGCCTTGAAATCCTTCTGCCCCGCCAACAAGGCTGGTCTCTACCTTGATTCCTCTCTCCTTCTGGCTAATTTCCCGCGACAGACACGCTCAAATGGGTGAAAACGAGCGTAAATTTACATGTACCGCTGCGCTTACGTAATGACTTTTGGCGATATTTTTTAACCTTTCAAAGCTCATTTTTTCGCAGGATTTTGCCGCCGGAGGCGTGCATAACGCACTGGACTGGGACTTAACGAACTCATGGCAATAACTCTTATTCTTTCGCTGGCGCCGCTGTCGTTTGCGAACGCAGGGAAAGCGCCGTTAGGCGCGTCGAGTTTGTCTGGGTTAGCTTTGGTGGTCATCGTTGTTGGCGAGCACGAAGCATGCGCCGTCAGGCGCATCAGGCAATGTGCATTAAGCAAACGTGAGTTTGCTCCGTTGTCCTTTACTTCCGGTTTGCTGACTTGTTTTCAGACACTTCCCTTCGCCACAAGTACAACAATAGCTGGGTGGTCGTCGTGGAGAACGCGAGCTGCTGAAACATCTTCAAGAAGTCAGTACAGCCCGCTTGCAATGGTCGCCTCCAGCTTGATTGTATCCCACCTCTGGCTCATTTCCCGCGGCAGAAACCCCCTCAATTGCGCGAAAACGACAGCGAAATTTGCTTGTATGTAACGATTACGTAAGCTTATTTCTGCTTCATTTTTTCGCCTTTTAAAGCTCACTTTTTCGCAGGATTTTGCCGCCGGAGGCGTGCATAACGCCCTGGACTTGAGCGTGGCGTACTCGCAACAACGTTTCTCGTGCTGTCGCGTTTCTTGTCGTCATTGGGGAGCGCGAGTGCGATGGATGCGCCGCAGGCGCATCAGAAGTCTCATTCCTTCCCCCACGGCCTGTGAGTGAGTTTTATTTTATGACTCTAATATTGTGTGACAAACTAAAGAATTTCAGCAATAATCTTTTGCGCTGCAATCGCGAGATTTTCCGGGACACCACAACACCCAAGTCAGTGTCATTCTTTCCTCTTCAACTACACTCCCTCACCTTCTTCAGTTTGGAGTGATTGGCGACTTCTAACCACGCTGACTGCTGGCCAACAGAAGCTGCTCGGATTGCACATGGTACCTCGTTACATCGTGTACTTGTCTGTTGTAAATACTTTCCCTTTTCCTTCGTTCGATAAGTCAGTCCCGAGCCACGCGTTGTTGCTTACCTCTTTCCCCAGGATGTCAACTTTCAAACCCAACCAACGCGCACCTGAAGACTTGACTGACCTCCCAGCGATTGATGCGACGGGCTGTCGAATGGGTGAGTTGTTCGCGCTGTCCTCGAATAGAGCACTTACCGCTTCCAGAATGGTGAGTTCCGTGGTTGGCCTTGCAACACGGACCTTGTTATGAAAGTTATGACTATGCTTGCGACGCTGAACCCTCGCTCCGCAGGTTGTGTTACTCTTTGTTTGGTGAGTTTTCCGTCGAGGTCTTCGTTTCGCGGGCTGAGCTTTCACCAGGAGTTGCTCCTTGGCGTGTCCGAAAAGTCTGCCACTCGCGTGTCCCAAACTCTGCGCTGGGTACGTCGACCGGCGCGAGACGACACTGTCTGAATGGTTAGTTTGTAGCAAATTGTTCTGGCTCGCTGACCTCGTTCCAGGGCCGCGCAATCCATGCATCCCGCCATTCTACCGTTGCCCTACTCTGTCAAAGGTGCGTTTTTCCTCGGTCCGGGCGATTCGCGAACTGAGAATAAGTTAGGTCTTTGGTCAGTAAGCACGCTGTTTCGCCGACTGACGGCCCCACCGACTTGTCCGTTGTACGTTAAACACGCTGACCCTTGTCCCCACAGGTGAGTTTTTTTCTCTCAGTCTGGGCGTTTCGCGGACTGAGATTGAGCTAGGTCGACACTTATCTAGACGTATCATTTCCAACAGCCCCAGACAAGCCTTGAAAATTGCTGTCCGAGCTGCCCTGTGTGGCTCGCGTAAGCCGGCTTGTCGTTGTCGCCCAGGTTGCTGACCAGGTTGCCATAGTCGGCAGGCTCCAGAGACGCGAGCGGTATTGGCCGTAGATACTTGGTGTTTCTCGTGTACCCGTTTTTTTTGGGGGAATCGTGCCATTTTGCTACATAGAAGGCCGGGAGTGGTCACGCCAGTGATCGCCGAGTGTGGGGCCGACGCACGTCGCGACGTCGTGTGCGCGTGCCTTCCTGCGCCGCGTTGGGGCCATCGTCACCTCCATGGCGGCGCTAAATGGTCATATTCAGCTTGCATCTCCCCGAGCGGGCTGGCCGTGACTTACAGCAGTAAGAACATTGTCGTTTCCGTGGCGGCCGTTATCGTCATTGCCGTGGCGGCCATTGTCGTCCCCACCGTGACGGCGCTTTCCGTGGCGGCCATTGTCGTCGTTTCCGTGGCGGCCATTGTCGTCATTACCGTGGCGTCCATTGTCGTCTCCACCGTGGCGGCGCTTTCCATGCCGGCCATTGTCATCATTTCCGTGATGTCCATTGTCGTTGGGGCCATCGTCCCCTCCGTGGCGGCGTTTTGTGTGGTGGCCGTTGTCGTTGGGTCCGTCGTCCCCTCCGTGTTTGCGCTCGACAAGCTAACATTATCACTCAGTCTCGATACTAGTTCATAGCGGCGTCTCTTACCGCAACGTTGGTGAACTTGGCGCTGCGCGCTGCAACCGTTTGGGTAACGGTCACTGTACGAGTGCGGTCGTCGTTTCCGTGACGGCCATTGCCATTATCATCTCCACCGTGGCGCGCAAAGACGACAGTGGCGAAGAAAAGGAGCAAGGTAGGAAGGAATCGCATGTTTGAGTCGAGTGTTGCGTTGGAACTGAGCGTTTGCCAGTGAAGTCTGAAGATACTATCCTGGCCCATTTTATAGGTTTTCTTATTCTCTGCAGTCCCCTGTATTGCTCCCGTTGGCCTGAGATGGCGACATCTTGTGTTGGATGGACCGGTAAGTCGCCGGTAAAACAGACTATGTCTATGTGAACTGATCGAAGACGAAGCTCAACTCCCCTGGGAGTTATGTCATGCAAACTTCTATGTCGTCTTGCTTCTATTAATCGCCATTCTGCCTTACTGCACAGACTTTTCTCGCGCAGTTGGGGATCATCCTTGGGATGTGCGTCGCCGCGGCGACCTTCAATTGTGGCCGATTGTTCCAAGCACTTCGGCGAGGCAAAATTAGAGCGTGGTATGAAGGGCTGCTCCAGACAATTATTGACACTGAAGCGCTGACAGTTATTAGTTCTTTCTTTCAACTTGAAGGATCTTGCATTGTCCACCAACCACGCCCTCCAAGTCAACTGAGAATCGTCGATGGTGGGATAGCTTACCCTATGATGTCACCAACCATTGACCTTTGGAAACGCTTAAGTGACCATTTAGGACTGTGGGCTCGACATGCGAGGTGGCCTGATATCCCACGCCGCCGCAGTCCGAATGCACACAGGCTTTGTGCTTGGCAAGGAAGTTGTCCCCCGCTCTTCTCGTCCCAGTTCACACTCTCGACATTTCGCCATCCCCTTTCGTGCTCTTTTGCCCGGCAATAACATGAGGCGTTGTCAGTGTCGAGAAATTTTGAAAGGCACGTTCGCCTATGCTCGAGGGCTCAGAAGATGGTCCTTGTTCCAGTCTTGTTGAAATCCATCAACCTCGATTTCTTTCGTACTGCAGGGCTGCACTTACTTAGTAAGCTGCTTCGATCATCCCATTCGTGTGTTTCCTCCGGGCCTTCCCCGCATCTTGCTTACCGTCGCCGTGGATGTGATCGCTCCGGCAATGCTCCCAACCTCTCCAGGGACCAGGGCACTACTCTTTCGGCTACTCCGCGTCCGTTCCCGTAGTCGTGTCTCAACTCTAAACTGATACCGCTGGAACCCTACTTCCATTGGATTTGGAGCTCCTTTCGTCAATTAAACCTGGAATAGACAGTGCTTCACCAGGAGACCGAGATTGGATGCTTCATCTCACCATTCATTGCAACGCCTTGTTTTCAGACATTACTCCTCCCATCAGGGTTTTTTCGAGTCGACAACACATGGTTCGGGTCTCCAGTCAGTGCTTCCCCGTCCTCACTTTTCGGTACCTCCAGTTCAAATTCACTGACAGATCGCTGGAGGAGCGGCCAAGTTGCCCACTGAGTACCTTGCGCACGAGGTCCTGAAACATATATTGATAGACGATTACTTTCTCGTCGACTCGCAAAGGAGACGTAAATTGTCCGTGAAGCCAAACCACTTTACAACGAAATGACCAGAATTGTGGCGTCATCCAAGCGGCCCTTCAATTTCCCCTCAATCGCCGGCACGACTATGTTGCCTTCGCTGTCGCCACCCATTGCCTCAAAAAGAATTTCGCCCGCAAGATTGCGGCCAGCGGTTTGACCCTTGGTGGCGGCAGCACCACACAATTTGCCGATTGACACTGGGTCAGATGGCAACTTTCGGCGCACCACAGTTTCCAGTCCATCCGAGGCTAGGACGAGAAACTTTTGGGTGTCAATATGATCGTGAGCGACCTCAGGGACGTTGGAAAGGTATGGTGGGGTCTTGACAAGATCGAGAAAGGATTGCTCGAAATCTTCGCCGCGCCCAGCTCCGATGACTTGAATAACATTGACTGGGAGGTTAAAATACGTGTTGCCAATCGCTAATTTGACCGGCTTAGAGAAAAAAAGTAGATGAGAATGCCGGAGTCAACCCACCACGACTGAGGGTGTGTAAGCCGAGTAATCTGGGTACACCCCAGCTACTGATGCAATCAGGCTCCCCTGGATGTTCAGCCAAGATTCGTGCTTTCTCAGCTGAATTTGTGCATCGGTGGGCGAAGCCCATGTGCCGGCTGTCCCACGATCCGTCCTCTGCGAGGAAACAAAGAACTTGCTATCGTCAGCTGGGATTGATCATGAAAGAACGACTTGCTTACAAGCATCGCAATCTCCTACACTCGCAATGTGGACACGTTTGTCGGGGTCGATCAAGGCTACCATGGCAGTCGTCCCCGAAAGCACCCGCTTCAGCTTCACGTTTAAGTTTCCGGGACTATCCTGCAGCGCGGCAGCAGCGTCGAACTTGGCCAGTGCGTCTGGGTCGGTGGGAATAAGCGACAGCAAGTCGTTCTTAATTTCTTCTTCAATGTCGATGAGAGTCTTGGACATCATGTTCGTCAGAGTTGCGTCGTCGACGGTGGCGGATCCCTTTTGGAGAGCCGACTCGAGAGCCAGTTTCAGCATTGAAGGTAAACGTTCAAGAACAAAATCCACTGTTGCAGTCCCACCATGACCTGAGCAGAGCAAAAAATGAATATCCTATTCCCTCACATCTCCCACGAGCAACAAACACACCGTCGAGTACAATGGCCAACTTCCAGATCCCGTTCAAGAGTTTCCAATCTTCTGTGTAATATCGGTCCTCGCTAGGAAAACGTTTGTGATTGTCTCGGCGGTCGAACGCCACAATGTCCACATTGCCTATTCGTTGTAGGGTCGCAGCTTGAATAAGATGAGTATATAGATCCATAGCTTCGCTCATCGTTGGTTAGTGACTGCTCAGACCAAGTCCGACTCCCACGCGGCACAAGCTTCTCAAGCAACGTGCTGGACCTACAAACTCGGATTTGATATTGGCCTCCACATTATTGGCTGGATATGAGTCCGCGGTATACCAGTTCGAGTTCGGGCATATTTTCCGTCGTCGTTGTTCTGGCAATCATTCTTCATTGAGCTTCGTTGACGAAGTAGAGCAGTAAGCGGAAAACATGGTCATACGCGCCGGCTGTGTGGTGCGATGAGATTGCCTAAATGCACTCGCGAAGATGAGTTGGATGAAGTCAGAAGTGAAGAATTTCAAGAAAATGTGGCAAGAAGTCACGTGGACAACACCCATTTATCTCCCAACTTGATGCACCTCTGTGGATAGACAATATTATGGCCTTTTCCAAAGGCTTCGCCCTCCTCTCACTCGTATTTCTTGTTCACCTAGCTGGCATTTACCTATTCACATCTGGTTTCCTACTTACACGTCTCTCACTCCCAAACTTCACTCAATGTCCCGACAAGTCGTGTATCCTTCCCCCCACCCATAAACGCGCGGTCCTACTCATCATAGACTCCCTCCGCTTCGATTTCATCTCTCCCAACCCACCCGTTCCAAGTTCCCCATTCCACCATAACATCCTTACGCTCCCGCATGAGCTGACCGCCGCGCATCCACAGAATTCGTTCTTGTTCAACGCGTATTCCGACGCTCCAACAGCCACGCTGCAAAGAATAAAGGCGCTTACGACCGGGTCGCTGCCCACGTTCGTCGACATTGGGAATAACTTTGGAGGTTCGGCTATTGCGGAGGATTCGATAATGAAGCAGTTAAGGCTAGCGGGAAAGAAGGTGCGTATATGTTTGTGTCCAAGCATGTCTGATTCGGGCCAGATTGCTTTCATGGGAGACGATACCTGGATGTCTGTCTATCCGGACTCTTTCGCGCTGAATATGACCTTTCCCGAAGATTCATTCAACGTGGAAGACTTGCACACCGTTGACGAAGGCGTCATTCGCCACATCTTCCCCCTGCTAGAAGATAACTCGAAGCCATTCGACTTTCTTATTGGCCATTTCCTTGGGGTCGACCATGTCGGACATCGAGTTGGGCCAGACCATTCCAGCATGAAGGACAAACTCAAACAGATGGACACTGTTCTACGGCGGGTAGTTGACTTGCTGGATCACGACACTCTCCTGGTGGTTCTCGGAGACCATGGAATGGACCGTTCAGGTGATCATGGTGGTGACGGTGACCTGGAGACCTCTTCCGCTATGTGGGTGTACAGCAAAGGCGCTCCATTGTCGACTTCCTCGTCAAAAATCCCTTCCGGACTGTTGCAATATAAAACATTTCCGAATGCACCCAACTCTCATCGCTGGATTCAACAAATCGACATCGTTCCGTCCCTTTCCCTCCTTCTCGGCCTTCCAATACCGTTCAATAACCTCGGAAGTATAATTCCAGAGCTCTTCTGGCGCGATCAAACGCTTGAGAACGCCCTTGCTATCAACGTTCAGCAAATCAAGGATTATCTTGACGCCTACCGAGCCAGTGCCTCTGGCTCTGAACTCGATGACGCGTGGCCAAACCTCTTGAATGCCTGGACCGCAACGCAATCAACCACATTAACCAACGAGCAACATCTGATTACCCTGGTCAACTACACACGAGTAGCAGTTGCTGCTTGCAGAGCGATATGGGCCCAGTTCAACCCCGTCTTGATGGGACTCGGCTTGGTACTGTTGGGTGTGGGCATCGTTGCAACATGGGCGGCTTATTCGGGATTTTCGAAAGTGGGAGATCGCTGGGACGAGTGGTTAGAGAGCCAGCTTATGAACTACGTCCGAGGCGCGGCAATTGGGTCCATCATGGGCTTAGGGCTCTACTATGTGCTCGAAACATCCTTAACTGGAATGGATGCACTCGATGTTTGCGTTTTCGGCGCTATGCTGATGGCGTGTGTCGTCTTGATTGCTTCATCTCCGCCTAGTTTCAGCTCCTTTTCCCTGCCGGTTATTCTGCTCATATTGCATTCCGTCGCATTCACCTCCAACTCGTTTACCTTCTGGGAAGACAGAATGGTTCCGTTCTTACTCGTCTCCTCCTTGGCACCGTTTATCAGGAAAGGTGTCTCTGCTCCGACTCCCCGACTCCGCTATCGCATCCTTGGCTTCTCGCTTCTCTTTGCCGTCTGTGTCCGGTTAATGTCCATCAGCACAGTGTGCCGTGAGGAACAGCAGCCATATTGTCACGTGACATTCTACGCTTCTTCGTCGCTTCCTGCTCCCCCAACTTTGGTACTGTATATGGCCCTCCCGACAGCATTTGCCATTCCGTGGACTCTCCGGAGGTTCCTTCGAGTATCGCGCTCACATTTAGGCCTTGCCAAAATCTTTTTACCCGCGATCCTCTTGCCAGCTCTTACTGCTGGAGCTGGGTATTGGTTCGTGGAATGGGCAGACTCGGCGGGGGTCGTAGACGCAGAATTAGCCGCGCTCTTGCGTATTGCCAGAACATGGGTTGCTCGATCAATTGTGCTGCTTGTCTTTGGTGGAGGGCTCCTGTGGTGGACCGTCCCGCTGTGCTTGGACATTATCGAAGCAACACCTAACTCTACTAACGAAAAGCGACAAGTCACAGTCATTGGCTACGCGAATGCCTTCGGCTCGTCGTATCTGTTGTTCTGGAGCGGGTTCCTTGCGGTTATATATCTTACCACACAGCTCACTGGCCAACTCGTGCTTGGACTGATGGTTGTCGCTCTTATGGCACACCTTGAAGTCATCGACAGCACACGTGATGTCCGGCTATTCGATACTCTTGCTGCCTCAAACCCATCTGCTCTTCTCGAGCCCAACCGCCGACCGACGCGCTCTCCGCCCATAACATTTGCGGACATCGTCCCGGTTGCTCTCCTTGGGCTACACGCATTTTACGGAACGGGCCATCAAGCCGTGATCTCCTCCATCCAATGGAAAACGGCCTTCCTCCTCACCCCCACAATGCACTTTTCGCTTTCCGCAACGACAGTCATTCTCAACTCGGTTGGCGCAATTCTCCTTGCCGCGCTTGCGGTCCCACTTCTTTCCCTCTGGAACCGCTCTCCCTTACCCTCCGACCAGAAAAAGAATAAAACACGGCCAGACACACAGATCCACGGCGAGAGCGTTATCGCGGGCCTAGGCATAATGCTCTATTACGCGTCACTGCTCTTTGGCGCTGCGGTCAGTGCCGCGATTCTTCGGAGGCACCTAATGGTCTGGAAGGTTTTCGCGCCACGGTTTATGCTGGCGGTTGTGCAGCTGATTGTTGTGGATGTGGGTGTATTGGTTGGGTTCGGACTCGGGGTTCAGCATGTTGGGGGACACGTGGCGAAGATGTTTCGTGGTGTAGATACCCAGCTGGCTTAAGAGAAAATAGAGGTTAGACGCGTCCGGTCATGTTCACGTGGCCAGTGACATTTATGACTCACTTGTCACAGGTGGTCACAAGTCTACCCCTCAATGATTCAAGGTAGGCCGACCAGCGGCGTAGCACAAACTGATTAGACTCATAAATACCTGTTTTGAATATTTGCCTAAATACTTGGTGGTCAATCCAGTCTAAATAAAACCTCAAATTTTTGTCATGGATAAGATATTTTATCTCCAAATCTGCAACATATTTACCTACATACAGAAAGTAATTTTTTTAACATCAAGAGGGTCGGTCCGAATACACCCGTTGACATGGGAAATTGTGACACGGCATGGGTTGATGCGGAGGTCGTGACAATCAGTGCAAGATTCGGTGTGTATGAGCACAAACTTAAATCAGTTTGTGAATGTCGATTCCTTCCACCCTCGAGCAGAGATTAGCTCTAATAGAGCCCGGGCTCCTTGCGAGGATGTGCACCTCCTCCATAATGGTTACACACCGCCACGTTTCTTCTATTCTCAGGCGGTCTTCCCTCTCGATCCGACAGCGGAATCTCTTGTCTACTTGTACCCGACTGATGCCCTTCTTTCTGCTGCGCGCGCCATCGCTAACAATGCGGATGGTGACTTGTTCTTGTTTCGGGGCCACGACTATGAGCGCGAGCCTGTGTCCGATGCTTGGATACGGCCTGGGCGTTATGTTTTCCTCATTAAAGGACAGCCGCCAACGCTTTGGTGAGCTAATTAGTGGAACGATTGTGATTTTATCTCTGAATGCCCAAGCTGGCCCCTATGTCGCTCTTTCAGCCATTGGTCTCCCTCTCCCCCGCCGGCAGAATGGCAACGCGTAGCAACACCTGTAAACGCCGGTCTAGATCTTACGATGATTGATGTCGCGGTGAAATATATGGACGGGAAATGTCTATTGACGGGGGACGACGAGATGGTAGCGTTGGACGCCTCGCACCTCGTGCCCGAAGATTGTCAAGAATGGGTACGGACTCGGAGTTGGCCATTTTTCTGTTCTCTATTGACAAGGTGAGTAGCTCGCGATCCATGATTTGGCCTACACGGGCCACCGACAGGCCGTCAATACGGGCGACAACCTTATCACTCTCCGGCATGACATAAATGAGCGGATCTTCGATACAGGACAATTTTCCATCTATCCGTGGGGAGGTGAATGGGTAGCGCTCTTTATGGACTCCAAATCTCCCGCCACTGCCCGAGACCATCATTTTCGCAGCCTTGCCTTACCGTCCAGAGTTTCCGGGCATTTTCTTTGGGCACGATTCAATTGGACTGTGTTCCGGATTATGGAAACTGCTTTCGCAACCTATGGAGGGAGAAATTTCACGTTCGTTGGCGGTGGGGGCAGCGCGGAAGAAGAACAGGGCAACAACAACAAGAACAACAAGAAAAGGAAGGATATGGAGGACAACGACAATGAAGACGAGCAAGGCCCCACACTAACAAAGTCCAGGCCCATTAAGCGAAGCAAGGTTGAAGGAGCCGTCAACGATGGACAGGCGAATGATGACACTGGCACTGCAGAGCTCGGTTTCGACGATCCTGACAGCGAGAACTACGACCCTCTCGACCTTTCGGCTTTTCGGCGCTCTGATCTTCCCCGCCTGCGACATCTAGAATCGCTCCTCGATGAAGGGAAACTGCTACTTGAAGAAGATTCTGCAATCTATCCAGGAATGGTGGATATTGCCGCTGCCAAAATCAACTGGCTCGAGTCCCATCCTCGTACAAGAGATCCAGGGAAAGCAAGGATAGCCCGAGCTTCTGAAGTGGATCCGCACCCTTGAGGAGGTTCGAACATCGCAATTATGGTCCAAGCCTCGCCTGACTGAACTTTTCCTCAAATCAGGGCAATCTAGTGAAGCAAGAGCGAGAAATTTCGTCAGGCTTGGTATGCCACCGCTCCAAAAAGAACTCATTGATCGACACAGCGCCGGCAACGGAGGAGGATTCTTAGAAACGGGAATGGAAGAGGAAAATTTTGAGGAAATCAAGAGTATAGGAAGGAGTGTTCAGATGGTTGCATGCGGCTGGCTCGTGGCGCAAAGCGAAAAAGTTATTTTCGACGCGCCGAGTCACTTCCACGTGGGTGTGACAGAAAGAGAGAGAGAAAAAGGCCTTGCCAAATTCATACTTGAAATCAGCCGGGACTGCTGGGAATCCGCCCCTCAACCGGGGGTTGGCTGACAACTCCGTGCATTTCATCATACTTGCTGTACATGTCCAGTGCTGGTGCGCTTTCGACCGTCGCCACCTTTCCTCCCACTCGACTTGTTCTTCACACTACGGACATTAATGTATTTTCTGCCCCAGAAAATGCGCAGAAAATTTGAAATTTTCTGAAGATCTTCTGAAGATTTTCCAAGGATTTTTCTGTCACGGAAAATTTAGAATTTTCCATCAATCTTCTGAGAATCTTCTGGAAATTTTCCGGGTCAGATGATTAGAAATCTTCTGCCACAGAAAATTTTCAGAAAATGTAGTGCTCGGATCTGTGATCCGGCCAGTGCCATTTTTTCTGGCATATACATTGGCAATCAAGGCAATCAGTCGGACCACAGTCTACTCCGATCCTCCATTTGTTGGACTTAAGTATCATACATTATACACAAGGCTTTTCACATGTATCCTTTAGCTCTCTTCTCCCACTCAGCAGCAGGGGGTAGAAGCAAAGCGACATGACATGCATGCCCTGAGCGTCAACATTATTTTGCACCTGCCTGACCAGTTAGACATAGGGGTGGTCTCTCGTTCTATAGCTGTGTCAGTCAATGCTTTAACCATTCCCTCGTTCAGCTTAAAGCAAGACGTGCTCGGGTACCTTCTGAGTCCCTACGAAATTGAGGCACAACAGCACCAGGGTTGTGTTCGGCGGCTTTGAAAGCCAGCCTGCTACAGGACAAGGATACTTTCTTGAACGGCGAGTGCTTGCGTGACACAAGAAAGGGAGAAGACAAACACAATCCCGAACGGGAATGCACAGTGGTAAGTGGAGACAAGTCGCAGTGCGCAAGAAGAGGTGGTGGGTTTGAGGGCGACGAGCAGATTGGATTGTCCAGTAGTTTACCTTTGCGTGCGTGGTAGTTGAGACAGATGTGAAGGCCATCTAGCTATCAGAAACGACAATGAATGAGCATCGGATAGAATGGTAGCGAATGTCAAGATTACATACCTCCATCTGAATACCGAGCTCATCCAGTCCAGTAAACTCCCTTCCTCCTAGTGCCGCGAGCGAAGACTCGGATTTTAAGCGCGTTGCAAGGAGCTGCTGAGCCGGTGAGTAATGTACAGCGTCATGTGGAAGCATTGGCACACATACCAACTGGCATACTGTCCGGCTGAGGATTCTGGTAACAGAACAGAGTCCGGATCGGCATATACTGTTTCACCAGTCAAGATGAGGGAATTGAAAGCACTTGAAAACGCACGCCGTCCCAATGACCTCAAAAGCCATCCACACGAGTTGGCATCTCTACTTGCAGCTTTGCGCGAATGAATGGTGTTGTCACTCTCGTTGTCGAAGTCGGATATTGGAATAGTATGGAGGGCCCGTGAACGCGGGTGACAATTACAGGACTGTTACAAATGGAGGCTGAAAGGATATGGGTTAGCAGAGATTTGGCAGAGCTTAAAATACACACTTTGACATTCGAGTTTCCACCTCTGCCTCTGCACTTGTGCCTCACCAACTTGGATGTGTCCCTCTCGGTACTCTAGAGTTGGCTTTGAGGCCTGTTTGGCCACCCATGGATAGCGAACGACAAAACACGTTTAAAAAAGCCAGTTGGTCCACCTTGTAAGCTATTTGTGCCCCCAGAACCCTCCGCTGATTCTTCAGCTCCTGCTCTCGTGGCTAAAGACATTCTCAATAATAGTCGATATTTGCGGGCTAGCGTGCCAGTGGGCACCACAGCAGCATGATGTGTTGCATGTCCATCTCCCTTAGTGTGCATGTCTGGGCTGGCCGCCGTTCGCAGAGTTGGAGGCGGTGTCGTTGGCCCGTTGGCCCGTTCCGCGTTCAAGTTATCAAATTGGTCCTTCTGTCCTCATCGTTAACGGCGTTACTAGCCGCCGTTTCAAGTCGGGTCGATTTGATATGTCCTGGACTGGTGGCTACCTTGCCGGGCACGGCAGCGTAGATGTCGCGGCCGGTCTTGGTTGCAGTGGGGAGACGTGGCAGAGCGGGACAAGGGCCAGGGAAGACAGTGTGTCAGCTGTGCCCAGCCCTGGCCGAGGCGCGCTGCCTGGGCGTTAAGCAAAGTCGGAGAAGCACAGCATGTGCCCAGATCCCGTCCAACAGCTAGAGTAGTGCGTGCGGCGGTTCTGCTTGGGGATGTGGGCGGGAGGAAGCAAAGAGGCGTTGGCAGTGATCCGCAGCACGTGCCCGGTCCCGGCGCCGACGCCCCCGGTTGCTGTCCCACGTTCTTCTCTGCTTCCGCACCTCCAAACTCAGCTGCTCATCGTCAATAGCGCCTCAATAAACGCAAATCTTGGCTCTTCTGTCCCTGTCGCCTTTGATAGTGAAGGACAGCGTTTGAATTCAACCTGTACCGATTTCAAGGAGTGCTGCGGCGACCCTGGCCCGGCCCCGGCGGACAGGCCACCCAGCCCCGGTGAAGTCTGTCTACTCTCCTCATCATTTTTATCCACAGCCAATTCACTTTCCCTTGCCGCCCACATCTCTTCCTCTCCTCTGCTGCCTGTCTCGCCGCGGCCTCCCGCCTCCTGCGCTTCTTTATCTCTTCAATTTCCTGCTTCTCACGCTGCTGCCGCTCCATCCATCCGCCCACGCCCGCCAGTGCCGACTGCGGGTCATTCTTCCAGCCCAGCAAATACCCCTGCAGCTGCGCACCTTACTTCGACACTGATACTGGTCATGGCGATGCAAACCAAGTCGCTCGGGCGGTCTTCTGCGCTCATTGGCGGTGGCCCAAGCCCGACCGGATCCAGACGAAGCTCTCTCCCGATTGGGCTGAAGATACCGGTGCGGATCACTCAAGTGCAGGAGGGGCTGAAGCGCGATTTGGGGATGGTCCGGGAGTTTGCGAATGTTGTCGAAGGTGTGTATGATCGTCGTTTCTTGCTTCGAGAGGCTGATTCGTTGTGATAGAATTACAAGTCTTGCAGATGACATATACCACGCTTATCGATAGCCTCACGGACAGTCTTACGACCGTGTCAGACGAACCAGAAGCTGACAACCGATCTCATCGGTATAGTCGGCTCTCCAGCTTCCCCCTTCTACCCCGGCGATGATCTCGATCGAGGTCCTCCGCCAGCACCCGGCCCCCGATTCCTGCAGTGGTCCAGCAACGACGAGCGTTAGAAGGCATTTGCGAGCAGTACCGCGTTGTGTGGGAGTGTGCGGCGCTGCTCGTGGAGCTGGGCGGAAGTGGTGCTGATGACTGAGGAGGAGGATAACACGAAATCGGTCGGCAGGAGTGACTTAAGCCAGGGGCAGTTGGTTCTGTTGAGGGAGATGATGCGGGACGGGGAGCCGAAGCAGTCGGTGCAGGCGGGTGTTTGGAAGAGGGAGGCGATGGGCAGCAGGGTGACCTTTGCGTCGCTTGAGATGTCAGAGAGTGGGTCGGAGCCAGAGGAGAATAAGGGCGGGAGGCTGCGAATGAGTAGGATTCGGGCGATGCTCAGGGGACTGCGGAGGGTGCAGAACAAGTTGGAGGACTTTGGCGCCGAGCTCTCTCAAGGCGACATCACCCGCCGGCCTTCATTGACCGCCATCTTCCGCTTCGGGCGAGCGCAGTCTAGTTCGCGGTCCCGGTCGCCATCTGCTCGGCGGGTAACCCGTACGGCGGGTAACCCGTACTCCCGCAACTGCCAACAGGTTGACGACGTCGCTTCTCCTTCCGCGGGGCGAGCGTGCTGGGTTCCGGACGCGGCTGTCATTTGTCGAGGAGGGCGTGGCTGGCGATGATGCGCTGCCAGGTCTGGCGATGACGATGACGCCAGAGAATATACGGCCGTTGCTGGAGAGTGCGCGGGAGGTGCGGGTCCGGGCGGGGGAGTGTCTCGCTGCGTTCAAGTTGACGGGACTTGCGGGGGGAGGTGTAGATAGAAGCGGATATTGTATGGACTGGACTGAATGACTATCGCGCACCGCACACCCAGCTGTCTTTCTCGCGGACTCCATCTGAGAGCTGCGGGCGGTAAAAGGCAAAGAGGACATCATGTGAGAAGAAGCAGGCCGCTTCAAGCGGCCACCTTGCCGGGGACATGAAGCGCAAATACCGCGAGAAGGAGTTCGTTTCGGTCCTTCTTGGGTCCTTCCATAGCCTTTGGTCGCTTACGATATTTTTTGAAGGAAAGTCTCCCCCACAATGTCGAATTTGCGCACAACGAAGCGGTCGTGCGACATCCTCATTGGGAAGCATGGCACTCGGTTGGTCACCGTTATAAGCAACGCTGGCTGGGTCTTCCGGACGAGCCAGGATGCGGGTACAATTTCACTATTTTTTTGCTCTCTCGTTTCGCTGACCGGTCTCACTAGCTCACTATGCCAAGAAGAATGATTCCTGGAATGAGGGTGCAAGTTTGACTGGAGCCACGGAGTCTTGACAGAGCACAGTATCCAGAATGCCTGTGCGTGCCATTTTCTTTTGTTTTCTCCTTCCTCAAACATCTTGCTACAGACTGCCAGCTCATTCGCGAAGCAGAACATTACATCTACATTGGTGAGTGTTTCTTTAGTTGCGAAGCTTGAAAGTTGACCAAGATGAACACAGAAAACCAGTTCTTGTATGCTCGGCACGCCTGATTCCGTTCATTGTCATTCTAACTCTCACGTAGTATTTCTGTCACACACGATAAGGATGTCGTGAAGAACCAAGTCGCGGCAGCCTTGGTTGAGCGCATAGTTCGCGTCGCCCAATAAGACCACAAGTTCCAGATTATCGTTGTCCGAGTCATTCCCGAAGTGCCAGGCTTCACGGGGAATATCAAGACCGAAGGCGGGCTCAAGACTATCATGGCCGTCCAATACCGTGACCGAACTATCAACCGGACACAGTATATACGAAGAGGTTCGGAAAGCAGGTTACGACCCGTAAGTTCTCTAGTTTTGGACTTGCGTCACATTGACCTTTGCAACAGTGCCAAATACATCCGCTTTTACCACCTGCGTTCATACGACAGAATCAATGCACCCCAAACGTCTTACATCCAGCGCATCGAAAGCGAGAGCGGGCTGAAGTACCACGAGGTGCTCAGCGCGCTCTCTCGTAGATGGATTGGAAAGGAAGGAAGGTTGATACGAAGATTGAGCCTTTGCTCTGCCGGAGTGACATCCGAGTGGACGAAATCAATCGGAATAGAGTTTCGACGATCAAGAACGATCGATTTTCGGCCGTACACTACGGCTGCGGCGAATGAAAACGCCCAGAGACGAGAGAAAAGCATGAAATCTGGGGAGTTTGCTGCATCACGACAACAGAGCGATTAAGAGCAAAGGACACACTGCTTCAGTGTTCATGGCGATAACAAGGAAGCCTTGTCTTCGGATTTTTGCGAGCACGATACGAGGAGGATGATTTCTCGGGGTGGGTAAAAGTATAAGCAGAAAGGAGGGCAGTAGCTGAGTGCTGGCGGAAGGGAGCTGAAATCTCAAGAAAGATATTGACCATGCTTGTACTGGTTTTTGCTCCCACATACCGTCCAACGACACTGTATTATTGGTATCTCCTGCCCTTAGCGCCGAGCTGAGCTGGTTTGCCAAGCCCATCACTTATCTCGCAACCTACGTTTTTTATCTTGCAGCTGCTGGCAGCGGTTGTTACCGAACGGACTACAATGGGACACTGTCAAGAAAGAGTGGGGGACCGCTACTACTGATTAAGTAATCAGTGTTTCAAAACAGTGTAACACTGTGACATATTGGTTCCCACAAGCCAACACCGCGTCTATTGGCTCCTATGTAGTCAACCCCAGCCCGAGCCTGTCCCAACCCACACTCAGCTCGTACAACTCCTTGCCCCGCCTGCCGCCCTGCACCTCGCACTGCCGCAGACCCCGTGTCCAGCGAGGAGTCAGTCCGTCTCTGACGACGTGGACAATTAACGCTTTTGTTGGGCACCCAGTTTGCTGCGGCGGTCCCGCCCGAGCCGATGATCGCGCAGCTGCAGGGGTGTTTGCTCAGCCGGAAGAATAACCCGTAGTTGACACTGGCGGGTGTGGGCTGATGGATGGCCCGGGAGCGGCAGTCATCTGTCCCGCCGTCACGCGTGCCAACATGGAAACCGCTGGCAGGGCCGCAGGCTCAATATGTGCTGCGCGCACCCAACACCGCTCTCCGCAGGCCAAGCCTTCAATCCTCCTGCACTGTGTCGAGGACGCGCAATGACAGCATTTTTTTCTTAGTATGTGATCTTCAGGCTGGCGCTGTGGACGCCCGTTAAGCAAGCTGTCTTGCTACTGTCTGTCCCAAGTCGCCATGCCGCTCTACGGTGCCTGCGTTTCGTCCCGCCCTTCATGCGAAAAATCACTGAATAACAAGGTAAATCTTGCAAAATCGTCTCCAGCCGCAAAGAATGCTTACCTTGACCAATAGAACACCCTTGTGCGCGACTCCGCTCTAGCTCCAAAATGACTGCCCGAGCGAAAGCGGGCTTGTCCGCCGCCAACGCAAGTGGCAGTGGTGGGGGACCAACGTCTGGAATCATATCACCCATGCAAACGGGACCACCAATGAAAGCGAACACAAGCGCGCCGTCCCCAGCGACCGAAACCTGGGTCGAAACGACGACACTCGCAAAACCTGGACATGGGTCAGCAAGACACAATTCCCAAGCGCAGGAACACGTACTTGGGCAAATAAAGTCTACCTCCGCGACGACTACAAATCCCCAAACCCGCCATCTCCTGCCTACCGCATCGAGCTCGAGCGGCAGTCGGCAAGTCACACAGCGTGCCAGAAAGCAGGTCGTGGCAGTACCGCTGCCAAGTTCGGCCCGAGTTTTCTTTGCGCATTGCAGCTCGGCGAAACGCGTCAACGTGAGGCAGCAGACGCGCCGACGGCCGGAAAGGAGGTTGCGGCGGTCAGCAGGTCACACAGCAAGTTTGGCCCGAGTTCTTCTTCCTCACTGGGTCCGGGCCAGCTCGGGAAAACACGTCAACGCGAGCGGTGTTGGCAGTTGGAGGAGAAGAAGGTACAGCCTCAAGCGAGCACCAGCTCATTCACTCAGAATTGCTAGCAAAATCTGGGCTACTGGTCAAGAGTGTTACTCACAAAACCTGGGGGACTGCCCAAGGGTCACAAATGTCACACTTTTTGAAAACTTATTTTATTCATATTTAGGTGTTAGATCATGATATTGATGATGGAATTGATGGCATCTAGATAAAGTAATTGATGTGGAACGATTTTTGATTGACATCAGTGCTTTTGATGGCTCTGTCAAGATACATCAATTTCAACCCAATTAGGATGTATACCTTTGCCCTGCATCACAAGCCTACCTAGATGTTTATCCGGGTCTTCGGCCTGAAGAAATGGTGATTTGCCTTTCCATATCTGGTAATAGCTTAGTCATAGCTATCAAACTCATTGAGATATTCACAATTGATTGAATGTCACATTTTCCTGTCACAGCATCCCGTTTGGGCTTGCCCAGTTTTGTGAGTAACACCCTTGACCAGTAGCCCAGGTTTTGCTAGCAAAACTGACTGCCTATCCTGCGAGCACGTGCCCGTTGACAGCGGCCTTTTACTCAACAGCCATCTCCCGCCCGCCGTATCAAGCCCAGGCTCGAAACGGCCATCTCTCGCGCTCGCAAACTCAAGGCGGAGTCGCCGCGCTGCCGCGAACGGCGGGCACAAGAGCCGCACTCAGCATCTATCTAACTTAGCACTACTCCGGCTAACTCGGCACTCCTCTCGGTCTATCTCGCAAGTCTGGCGCCTCCTACCGGCAAGTCCACCGTCAAATACAGCCGTTTAATGGTCCCCGGGCCGCTCGCCCGCGCCAACTCCCAACTCGCCCTCCTCTTCAATAACGGCAACAGCGTGTCAAACGGCAAGTCCCACCGCCATTGCCCGCCAAACGGCCGCTTGAAGTGGCCGATCGACCCAACGCGAGCGGCTCCATCCGCCCGGCTGCTCTCCGGCCCAATCGCCGGGCGCCACGAGCTTTACGGGGCGACAAGTCGCAAACAAGCTGCAAGCGAGGTCAACATGGACAAATAGCGGCTGGATAGCAAAAACACGCACCTTTGGGGCGGGAACATCTTTGGCGACGACTGCAGCCGCCCTCCAAAGCTGGTTAACGGTCAGGGACGAGCACGACCATCGCCGCTGCAAGATTGGTCAGTAAACTTCATACCCGCAAGCCAGCACTCACCACCGGGTTGGCCAACCAGACACCGAGCTTGACCCGCAAACAGGTTCTGACTGCGCAAAGTTTCTGGGCTCGTTAGGCCCAGTGTTCGCGGCCAGGGCAAGGAAACACGTTTGAAGAAAATGGGGGAACCGGCCGGACTGGGCCCGCCGATCACACGTGCCCGTTAACCGGCCTTTCCCTTCCACTTCCGCCACATCCCACCAGCAGCCATTGCTGCCCACGGCCCGCAAACAAGCCGTTCTCCGTCTATAACTCGTTGGAGCTTAACAACTAGCAGCAACCCCAGACTCTGCGGCCCGGGACCCCGGCAGCGCCGAACTCCGAGTCTGACTCGCGCGTTGGGTAGCCGTCATTTTCGCCCGCGCGGGACGGCAAGCTCTGGCGCGACAAGTACTGAGTCATGCTACGGGACAAGCCGAACGTTCAAACGGGCCACTTTGGCTTGGCCGTCGCAGCCTGAAACGAGCAGGTAAGTCTGAAATTCCGGTCAGTTTACCCGCACAAACTTACTTTAGGCCGTAGCTTCTGCGCCATTTGGCGAAGGTCCGCTTGATCGACGGAACTGGCCCAGGCTGGGGAAAAACCAGCCTGAAGCGGCAAGACCAGTCGCCGCAAACAGCAACGCTGGCCGGTTAGTCGAATTGCGGGAAACAATGCATTTGCTGACTATTGTGTAGATTCCACAGATTGGCCCTGGCGAATGTTAGCGCGACATCTCAGGATGGACAGCGCGAGTGAACAACTGCGACATAAGTAAGTCAAGCATTGAGTTGGGAACGAGAAGCTCACTATTTCTGAAACTACCAGCATGCAAAGATGCTTTTGATGCCGCGGGATTCGTGCTGGACGGAAAAAAGGTGCCGCTGGCCCGCGCAACCTCCCAACTCGCCCTCCCGGTCAATAACGGCAACAGCATGTCGAAACGGGCGGCAACCAGAACCAAGTCCCGCCGCCATTTCTCGCAAAACGAAGCCGCTTGCCCCGGCAGCAAGGGGCCGAATCGACCTCACGCAAGCGGCTCTATCCGCCCGGTTGCCCTCCGGCCCAATCACCGGCGCTGTCTCGCGCGACTGCGAGCTTTACAGGGTGACAAGTCGCAAGCAAGCTGCAAGCAAGGTCAGCAAGGACAAATATCGACTGCAGAGCAAGAACTCGCACTTTTGGGGCCGGAATAACTTGGGCAACGACTGCAGCCGCCCTCTCTCGCCAAAACGACGCCATTCTGCTGGCAGAAGCTCGCCCGAATCGACCCAGGGCAAACATCTCCATCTCGGAGAAACCACCCTCCCATCAATTGCTCGCGCGCCCTCTCGACTCTGCGAGAATTCGATGAATAAACAAGATCAGCATCGAGGAGTAGGATAAACAGCAGGAACGCGCGCGCACTTTGGCGGCCAAAACGTCCTCCTCAAAGTCGACAACCGCCCTCCCTCCCTCCGTAAATCGGAGTTCGGTATCCCGACGAAGCAGCATAAAGACGTCAGCATCCATGAATAGCGGCTCAAGAAGCCCACTCGCAGAACCACATCCACGGTTTGAAAGCCCAATGCGAAGTCTGCAAGAATGACAGCAAACTCGGCCGGACGCGAGGGAAGATGAATGACAAGAAACTTACCTCCCCACTCGCAGACTCGGAATGACACCCGTATTCGAAAGCATTGGCGAGAACTTCCAAAACGGCATGAGTTTGACTAAAACAACAGGTTCAAACTGTGCAACAGCGTCAGCAAGAACTTAGTTAGAAATGGGGAGACAAACGGGTTGAGGAGTGGTTATCCCTTCGGCTGCAGCACGAGGTAAGCCCGACGACAACGGCGAAATATAACTTCGAGGCCGCTCACCATTGCTAGATAAGAGGGATGGCCCGCGCGAGTGCAAAACTGGGACATAAGTAAGTCAACCATCGAGTTAGGAACGAAGTCCGAAACTACCATCGCCTGCCATAACCCATGCTTTCCCCGCCCCGCCCAGCTCAAACCAATGTGCTGCACAAAGAGACCCACCTGGCCTGGCCAGCAACGTGCAGCCTTGTTGCTGCCAGCAGCCACACTGTGTGTTAGTACAGTAGCGCCATACAATTGTTTGAGACAGAGCTGGGACGATGCCTGCTGCTAGCGCAACGAGGAAAGTTGTAGTCGTCAAACTGTGAGTGGATTCTGAACTTGATGCTCAGCTTGATATCCAACAGCGACAGGGGGTTGAAGACGCGCACTCTCCCAAGTCGTCATCGAGTAGGTTGATGGTTGTCGCAGTGGAAGAGATGGCTGGCACATAGGTGGTGGAGAGTCCAAAGGATGTGGATGGGGTGCTAGTATGAAAGAGCATACATGTGCAAAGTGTTGTATGCTATGTATTATACTCATTGTGGGTCAATGTAATGTAATTGCAGCAAATGGAGGATTTGATTAAGTATGCCGACTGATTGCCTTCATAGCTAACTTGTATGCCAGAGAAAATGTCATTGCTCGGATCACAGATCCGAGGGCTACATTTTCTGGAAATTTTCCGTGTCAGAAGATTTCTAATCTTCTGACACGGAAAATTTCCAGAAGATTCTCAGAAGATTGATGGAAAATTCCAAATTTTCCGTGACAGAAAATCCTCGGAAAATCTTCAGAAGATCTTCAGAAAATTTCAAATTTTCTGTGCATTTTCTGGGGCGGAAAATACATTAATGTCCGTAGTGTCACGCCCTGAGTCGGAGATATAGCTGTCATGACTGAATAGTGGTCAAACGAAGAGCAGTCAGACGATTCAGATGGCGAGAGTGCGGTCGTTGGGTTGCCTGCGATGAATGTGGCAGGAAATTTTGATGATCCAGCAATTGAAAGTTATGGTCGCTTTCACAAAAGTGTTGCTGATTTCCCGGCGGGATTGAGGAGGTGATGAGAGGGGTGGGACGAGAGCTATGGCGGTCCGTTTGTAAAATAAATAAATCTCAAAATATAAATGGAAATCTCACCTGGAAATAAGTCAGTTCCCATCTCAAGAAGTTGAGAGGCTACCGTGAACTGTTTTTGGTCTATTGTGGAATAATGTGTGAGCAGTTTGTTTTCCGCGAGAAGGGTCTGCACGTGACCGCACGTGACTCTGGCCGGGCCGGGCCCAGGCCGATCGTGCTCGGAACTTGCCTTTCTGACCACATTCTGGATCGGCACACCCACCTCCAACTTTGCAGGAGGACGATTGCGAGCAATCATGCACTTGCACGCGCCGCCCGCATTCCTTGCGACCTTCTCGCCCGAATACCCCCACCCTCTACCTCCTTCCAACCGCCAACCATTTCCCCCTAACCTCCAGCCCTGTGTCGTGCACATGCCAGGTGGGTCGTGGCAAAGGCCTCCGCGTTCGGACCGGCCTGCCCGAGCCCGTGGGAAACGCCACGCTGGCGTCCGAGTCTGCTCCTCTTCCCACCAACACGGCAGGCGCCTTCATGCAGGAAACGAGAGGGAACTGAAAAGGAACGGAGGGCTCGAGGACGGGAGAGGAAGGTACTGATGGGGGGGCCACAAATGGGTGAGTCTGAAGCTACTAGGCTCTTGCTTTCGTTGCTGACAACGTTTTCGCAGTCAAAAAGATGTGCTTGCGGCAACCAGGGTCTTACTTGATAAACTGCCAGCGAAACGACTCCCACGGCTTCACACGCTTCTT
The DNA here is from genome assembly GCF_014461135.1 of Mycena indigotica. NCBI lineage: Eukaryota > Fungi > Basidiomycota > Agaricomycetes > Agaricales > Mycenaceae > Mycena > Mycena indigotica. Next base: position 949,783 of record NW_023503005.1, read on the forward strand.
GGGACCGCCCCGCTCAGACAACAAGTTATACCAATGGTCAAACTAGCACTGGGGTAGATCGCCGTCCACCAGATGTGCGGGCCCGCCTTCTGCCAGCAGTCGCAATCCTCAACACTCTCTTGCTACTACATACGAGCTCTGGGTCTGCTCCAGTTGCCGCGAATGCACACGTGCAAGGCCAAGCCTATGTTGGTCCGACAACAAGTCTTCGAGAGCATATAGGGAGCTCCACAAACGAATCTCAAGCCCGCATCTAAGCACAACCTCAAAATGCATCGGCTCCTCTAACGGCTTTCAGTGCCTTAGCTGCCCCAACTCCAACTTCTTCCGGCCTCAATCCGCTCATTGGAAGCACATTTATCAACACCTTTTTTGAGCAATGGACGATACGACGACCGCTGACTCTCGCGACCGTTCTGAGCCACGCGAGAGCCTGCGAGGCCAACTCCGCCACGCGACAGTACGACAGATATGCAAACGATCGTCACACTGGTGGAGAACGTTACCCGCCATTGCCATCTTCTGTGGAACAAGACTGTGACCACTACTTACCTGGTGGTGACCGATACATCCCGGTTTCAGCAAGCGAATGAGAAAGAGCACGCGGAAGGGAGCGGGAGCGAGAAAGATATCCACCACCTTTGCCTCCAAGATCAGCGTCTGTATTACCAGCTCCAGCGCTTGTTGAATGCGACCGTCGTGACTGGCCAACGGACTATGGCGGATATGCGGAGTTGGGAAACCCGCGTCAGCATCAGCACCACATCCACTTCATCCAACAAATCATCCTGCTGCTGCCGCACATCCTGTGGTCTTAGTGCTGTTGCTGCTTCGTCTCCTTATGCTACATCCGCCCAGTTACAAAGGCCCCCAGCGCCATCTCCTCCTCGTGACTCCCATATTCGTCCTCGAAGTCTCAGTCCTGGTTGTGGTGTCATCGCACGATTTGCACCACCCATAAAAATGGCTAGAGGAGAAGACTATGTTGCAAGCAAGTCTGGTGGTGGTGCGTTCGAACCGACCGGCCGGGGCCCATGCTGGTGCTCTCGCGCAGGGAACATAATGATCACCAGTGTTGACTGCCCTGACCTCATCACCTTGGGCTTCCAGGAGCTTGTCGATTTGGAGAGTCACAAGCTGGTTGCGCAGAACGTTCTGTTGGGAAGAAAGGACAAGCTGGGTTATCAGGCTTGTCGGAGAAGGGCACGACTGCGTAGATCTTAATGGTGGTCTGACTGGTGTTAAACACCTACACTTACCACTCATCTTATAGTAGTAGAAAATGTCTAGTTCATACATTTTGAACAATTAATTTAAGCTAAATGTGGCCAGAAAGGGAAGTCTGCCAAGTTCCGAGCACTATTGGCCTCGGTCGGGGCCCGGGCCGGATCACGTGCAAACCCCTTCTCGCTGAAAACGAATGGCTTAGCCCAACTACCCATATTTCACAATGGACCACAAATATTTCAAGGTAGCCTCTCAACTTCTTGAGATGGGAGTTGACTTATTTACAGATGAGATTTTGATTCATATTATTGAGGTTTATTTATTTTACAAACGGACCGCCATAGAGAGCGGCTTTGTCTGCCTGGAAGACATATTCGGAGAGAGCTTTTGGCCGTCGACTCGTATACCTACCCGAAAGCCGTTAAGAAAAACTTGTCACATGCTTATAGTAGGGGAGACGAGTATCGTCGATGAGGCCAGGCTGGCGGTATTTCGGCGCAGCGTATGGGCCAATGACCCACAGCCAAGATCTTTTCGTCTGTGAGCAATTACATAAATACCTTAACATCGGGATCCTCTGGAATGTTTGATAAGTAAAAGCCACCATTGCGCACCAGATATTGCTCAGATACCTCTTCCATTGTATTCGGGCACAAACCCTAGCCTTGGAGTGACCAAATTGTACTTGCGCAAGTCAGCAGTACTCGCCCATCCCTCGGCTTGGAGGAGGTCGCTGGGACTACTAGTAGTAGTTCCAGCGAACAATCATCTGTAACGCGATTCGCTTTGGATGAACAGTAGCGTGTTGATCACGTGCACAACTTTATCTTCTTCCACGAACCAACAAACAGTACATACTCGGTCACTCTCTCATCAGCACCCACTACTCCGAGTCCTTGTGTTCTCCTTCATCTGGCAATCGAGGCATGACGGGCGTTCTTGTCAACGTGACTTTCTTGGCCCGCCACCTCCCATAAAAGACGAACTCTAGGAGCCGTTGCGGCTGGAAGAGTCTGTCGCGGACATTACCAGGCTCGGCATCCGCCATCAACTCGGGCTTGATGACCAACGCTGGCGTCGCTGGGGAAGGCGGTGGGGCAATAAGGAGACGGGGCGTTTGGAGTGATGCAGGAGGGTAACGACCCTGCTCGTCATAGCCGCCGTGTCGTGGGGCTGGCGTCGGGGTTGGGTGGCCGACAAGAGAATCGTTACCTGGCAAGGGGCTTTGAGGAGACCAGGGAGACGAGAGCGACATGATAAATCTCGCAATTCTCGGCCTACGAAGCCACGTTATGGCCCGATTCGGCAACGCAAAGCTTGTGTCGTCGTCACTGACGTCTTCTCTTCCCTCCAAACCTCTCCCCTCGCTCTCTATTTGGACTGCTTGAGAGCTGGGGCCATCGCTGACGGGATCATATATTCGGGAAGGGCCAGCACCGTTTTCATCCAGTCGAGGCCCAAGTCTGCTTTGGCGCACCGCCATCTCCATTTCTCTTTCGTCAAACTCCAAAGACGCCAACTCCTCGGCCTCCTCATCCGGTTCAAAATCCTCCTCTTTTGCCTTCCCTTTGCCTTTGTCCTTGCGCCTTGCTTCGTCATTATCTACCTGAACATCTTCTTCATCACGGTCTTCAAATCGCGGAGCAGGAGTTGGAGTCGGATGTACGATGATGGATGCTAGGGAGTTACTGCTTGGAAAATAATTCGGTGGCCAAGGCAGCACAAGCGCCATGATTTTCGGCCGACGCAACCAGGTCACACTGCGACCCGCGGCAACACATTTCTTGTTTTCTTCCTCATTCGCAGGTTCAGCGCCTTGGCCATCAATTCCTTCAATATCGTCTCCTTCCCCAGCAATTTGAACCTCCCTCCCGATGCATGCCATGTCGTCAGCTGTGGCACTTCTCTGCTGTGTCTCGAGTTTCCAAATTCGTATTTGTTGCAACACAATCTTCAGCATAGCTGCGATAAGCAAGGATGTCAACGTAGACACAAGTATGTTGGCGGACACGAGTTGGGCAAAGTCGCCAGCTATAACGAGGATTGTGACTCTCCAGGCAGATACCCATTCTTGCACGCGCTGTGTGTCGCCCCTCGCAAGTTGTCTCCCCATGCCAACCAACCCTTCCTCGATGATTTCCCACAGCAGCTCGTCAGCTGTGTCAAAGTCGTCGACTGTCGCAACGACAAGGAGCGTGGGGAATACCCGGCCTTGAAATTGGAGATGGGGCGGAATACGAGATGGAGCCAGGTCTTGCAGGATGTACACCCATAATGGGGCACGAGCTTCCACGTTAGGCGTGGGCGGCAGGTTGAGTGGGGTAATTTCGGCGTACTGCAAACAACGGAGAATGGGGGGAATAGGTGAACGGGGCCGGCGAGAGACTGTTGGGCTGCGGCGAGAAATTTGACGGGTCGTGGCGGGCGGGGGGGGGATGGCGTGTTGGGAAAGTCGATCGCTACTAGGCAGGAATCGACGACCCAAACACAAGGCTGTGACCCGCCGATGGTCGACTGTGTTGAGTGGTCCAACGCTGCATCCAATGCGAGATATAACACTGGCGGCATGGCCCGGAGAAGAGATATAGCCATCAGAACAAGGCGGCGAAGGAAAAGGCCCAAGAACATAATTGTCGAGATTGATTCTACGGGAAGGGACTGTAAGTGATATTTCCAGTCAACACATGCTTCTCACAAACATGGCGAGGTAGACGTACTGAAGGGTTTTGTCAAGGTGGTGGAAGGGGAAGGTTGCTGAGATAATTGCACGTGAACGCGGAAGAGCGAATGAATCGCAATGGATGTCACAGTCACGATTTGACCTTCGTTCATGCCCACCATGCCCTCGAATCCAATTGCGCTCCACTTTCCCTCCGTTGCTGCTGTTGCCCGTCTTCAAGCCCTCTTCTTTGCCGCAAAGATACTCCATAGTGTCTTCTCCAGCAACCAGTCACTTGTTGCCGTGAATGAGAACACGCCACTCACAACTTCGGTGGACGTTGTCGAGATTCCTACTGGGACTGATTCCCTTTACCTCGTCCCAACTCCGTGTCTCCTCTATAATCCTGACTCGTGGACTGCTTCCGTCGCCTGTGTCAACCTCACCTTTATTTGTGTGGTACTCGGTGCTTGTCTTGGGCAAAGTGTCCGCAATAGTGCGCGTCGTTGGTGGAGCTCAATCGCAGTCTTCACTGCTCTGGCGGTTCTCAAACATTTCCCCATCGATGACTGCCCAGTCTTCCTTCCGCCGCAGTTGCTGCTCAATTTCGAGAATGTCGCGCGGCTGTTCACGCACATAGCAGATAGTCTTGCATCGTTGTCTGCCTCCAGCTCCAAATACATTGGAGATAACAGCGCCGACTTCTTCTACGCCATAATGCTTGCTTTTGCCAGTCACGCTGGGTGGATACTTTTCTTCTTTTCGGTCTACCAATGCTTGGCCTCCCTTATTGCCCATCGTATCTCGATTGGGCTCATTGAAGCCGGAGTGATGGGCTGTTTGACTCCATGGTGCATAATTCTTTGTTTTCCTGTTGTACGGCAAACACTGTGGGTATACTATCGATATTCCCTCCCCTCTGCATCCTTCAGCCCTCCAACTGTGATGCAGATACGTCAAGGCGTGCAGCACATTATCGAATATACCGCTGAAGTCTACCCTGAGAGTGCGGCTGCCAATGTTTGTGATTGTCGTTCCAGTCCGCTCCCGTTAACACTTTGAATAGGTAGCAATCCTTCCTGGAATTATCCACGGAATCTTCTTGTCCTTTGATCTGATAAATCTTGTGCCTTCCCTTCTGCCATTTGCTCGCAGGCTACGCATATACCACACCGACATCCCCCTCCTCCGATGGACGATCTTCTGTGCTTTTATATATGCAGCCCTCCTCGCCGATCGCACTTGGGCGCATTGCTCGGCCACAATTTTTGAAATGCATCCCATTGTGGAGCAGCTGCTGAACCAGGGAGTCGGGTTTTTCGAACTGCGAGCGCAAATCGGCCCAATTCTGGATGAAGAAGTTGGCAAATTCAGAATTCAACAAGTACACGATCTAGAGGGGCTTGTCCGTCTGTGTTACGATACCTTGCGAGCGGCTTTGAAGTTCTATTGGAGCTTGGGCTATGGTCATCAGTTTGTGAGTTGCCGCTGTATTGGGATCTTTCCGCATCTCATTGTTTGATGTCTTAGCTTATCCTCGCCCCTGCGGTGGTCTTTTACGTTCATCACCAAGTGGTAGGTTGACTATTTGAGATTTGAATCGTTTTTGATTTTTTTTTGTGGAGATTCCATTTGCGCGTTACGTGAAGCAGAGGCGCCGAATCTGGCACCGGCAACTGCAACATCCTCGTCTTCGATGTATGCTTCTGTTCTTTTCATTCATAGCCTGCGCTGACTTGCAGCAACAGAAAGTATGGAATAACGGACGGAATTCCAGCTGAGAGGAGCAACGGACGAAGACAACGGTGAAAGACTGCGGGGGACGCCCTGCTTTCTGACCACCGACACATCGCCGTTTTTAACGGTGATTCGCCATGTCCCGCGATTGCGACCCTCCAACACCAGCTGCGATCATCCGAACTTTTGATTCTTTCTTCTCCTCTTCTTTCGGGTGTTGTAGGGTCATCTTGCCCACTTCGTTCTGGGATTTGGGCAGAGAAGATGAGCACTCCCACAAGGTGCGCTGTAACTTCATACCGCTTAATGCTCCAACTGACGAAAACAGTTCAAGTTGTTGATTGAGAATCGCTGGCCGACCGTCAACACTTGACAACACTCCTCCGATTGAGAATCGGCAGTCGACCGTCAGAAGCCCTCGTCAACAAGCGAGAATCGGTACTCCGACCCTCGGACGACGCAAGTTTGGATTGAGAATCGACACGAGCGACGAACGAAGGCACAACCCCCGCCCCGCGATCAGCTCACTCGACCGTCAAGACTTGTTATTGCTTCCGATTGAGAATCGGCTTTCGACCGTTGGAGGAGAATCGAATCAATTTCAGCCATATTTACTGTAGATTGTTGTAGTTTGTTGTGTGAATGCACCTTGTTCAACGCCAGTTGCGAGTCTGAGTTTTAGCCAAAAAACAGTTATATTCACAGCGGTATGGCCACGACTGTGGTATCATCTACGCGGCCTTTTGCTGGGCCGTTTATCGCAGACAGACACAGATTGTCTGGGCACCACCCGTCTCTCAAAGAACTGTGTGACGATTTACATTTGCTGACACTCTCACGTTGTCGTTTAGAAAAAGAAACCAAGTTCTTCTCAACGTCCTCAACATCCATTGGATGACTTTCATGAGCGCCGCGACGCGGATCTGAATCAGCAGCTGGCACAGCATTGGCACTGCCCCATGCTCTTCAACAACTTCAGTTCGCTCGAGCTTGATGGTATAGGCAGGGCCGTTTGAGGCCCCAGCACTCACCCAATAACTGTACCCCAAGGCTCTGAATCACCACAGATTCATGGATGTCATGTTTCTATAAGTAACACTCCACAGACATTCGGCGTTCCAACCTTTTCCCTCTCATCGGCATGCCAATCGGCCAATCTTCACCTCGGGTCAGTTTCCTTTTGCACATCTTATGGCATGCACAGAAATACTATACAGATTCGTGGTCGCCGCGTTTCTGTCTTCGACATCTTCAGGCAAATATTGCCTTAAATTGAGCTCGAATGAGCGGTCGATGGTCGTCGTCGTTCACCCCAACTTCATACAAAATCCGCCGAGCCTTTCTTTTCCTCATCATCCTTTCGGTGGTCTTTCTCTTGCTCGTCTCACACCCAACAACCCGCACAAGAGGCTACAAATTGCTGGGTATTTCAATTGCTCCGGCATACTATCAACTCCGACGCAAAGTCGAGCGTCTACCACAACACAACCTCGACCTGCCTTTCCCCGAAGGCCAGAACGGCCGTTATGTGAAGTTTTCGGTACAAGCCAACTTTTTGGGATGGAATAACTGCCTGAACGAACGGTGCGTGGGCTGTCTTTGATGCTCTCTTGTGCTCACCAGTTGTCAGATTAATGAATGCTCATCTGGCTTATGTCTCTAATCGCGCATATGTTTTTGCGGACTACTGGTGGGCCCCAGAGCATTACCCTTTCCCTCCCGCTCCAGAGTCTGGCGCTCGAACGCCAATGAGCGCGCTTCTTGCTGGTCCACTTGTTGGTGGCTCGTGGCATCCGACTCAGAGTCATCCTTCCGGACCCAACCCACCTCGAGCAATTTCTGAAGCATGGTGGGGAACCGTTTGCCCCTCTTCATCCCGCCGCCTCATCAATGTCGAGGATGTGAAGCCCAACATCCCAGGCGGGGTTGACCATGCTTCCGGTCAACTCATTTTCGATACATGGAACAAGATATTGCTGGAGGCAACGGAAAATTGCATCGAGGTTATTCATACGTCGCTACAAGTCGACCCGTTTCCTCAAATTTTCGATCTTCGGATCTGGGGCGGCCAACGGGTTTTGGAGCTCTGGGAGGCATTCTCGACGTCTCCTGTGAGCACCCTGTTACGCCCATCGGAAATTGTGGCATCAGCCGTGGAGGGCAATCTTCGCAGGGGCGTTTTCCACGGGAAAACGGGCAGGGGCCGACCAGCTGTGTCGAACGATCCGTTCAAGCGCATGCTCGCCATCCATCTTCGGCGCGGAGACTACATTGAGCATTGTCGTTTCCTTGCGAGTAGTGGTTCGGGCCATTACGGCTGGTCACAATTACCGATGCTCCCTGACGTCGCCAACCACCGACTACCAGGCCCAAAGGATCCTCATAGAGAAGAGAAGGCATTCGTGATGTGTCTCCCAAATGTAGACGAAACCTTGCTGCGAGCTCAGCAGGTCAAGCAGGATTGGGGGAGGAAGAACCTCGATATTCTATACCTACTCACCAACGAGTCCGGCGAGTTCCTGGACAACCTCGTTGCGGCATTGCGACATAACGGCTGGCCAACAGTCGTTACCACTCACGATCTATGGCTGAATAATGAACAGCTGGATGTGGGGATGGCGGTGGACATGGAGATCGCCAAACGAGCAGCGGTCTTTCTCGGCAATGGGGTTAGTCCTTCGTGCTAGATAACTCTCAACTTGAATGCTGACACACTTAACAGTGGTCTTCTTTCACCAGTAATGTGGTTCATCAGCGACTAGTAGATGGCAAGGACCCAATGAGCATTAGAATGTTGTAGCGGACATGTGTAGTAACATCATGATTTTATAATATGTACTAGGATACTAGGTAATTCTCCAAAGCATAGCGGAGCTTCAGTGTCTTTCAAGTTTAGCTGAGGTCCTCAGAACTTTTGACCAGTCCTTGCTAATAATAATAATAATCAGCCCAAATGGCCTAGTACTTATTAATAGCAATTGCAATCCCACTCAAGCTTGAAGCGCTGATGCAGGAGTAATTTCTGACAATCTCTAGCACTGTGAAAACAGCGAGAGTCTACTGTGAAGGTCTGGTCGACCGTCAACACTTGCAACGCTCCTACAATCGAGAATCGGCAGCCGACCGTCAGAAGCATCGACAAAAAGTTCCAGCGAGAATCGGTACTCTGACCCTTGGACGACCCAAGTTTGGATTGAGAATCGACGTGAGCGACGAACGAAGGCATACCCCCGGCCCCGCGATCAGCTTACTGATTAATAGATTGAGAATCTGCGTTCGACCGTTGGAGTCGAACCCCGATCTTCGATTTCAGCCATATTTACTGTAGTTTGTTGTGTGAATGCACCTTGTTCAATGCCAGTCGCGAGTCCGAGTTGCCACCAAAAAAAACTACTAGTTATATTCACAGCGGTATGACCACGACCGTGGTGTCATCTACGCGGCCTTTCGCTGTGCCGTTTATCGCAGACAGACACAAATTGTCTGGGCCGTCACCACCCATCGCCTCCCAAAGAACCGCTTCAGCGAGATTTTGGCCAGCCGCCTCGGCGCGAGCCACCGCATTTGCACAAATCCGACCCAAGACAACCGAATCGGCCCCAGTAAGCCTCCGCTGCATCAAATGGCCCAGTCCGTCTGATGCGAGGATGAGGAACTTCTGTGTCGGACGACTTTCATGAGAAACTTGGGGAATGTGAGAGAGGTAGGGCGGGGTCTTGAATAGACGGAGAAAGGCCTCGTTGAACGGCTTTTCTTCTCCGAGGCCGACGTCGAGGATTCGCAGGATGTCAATAGGAAGGTTGAAATAAATGTTGCCCATTGCTAGGAAAACTTATTTAAATCAGGGCCGAAGAATATTCTGATACGTACCTCGACTGAGAACATGCCAACCAAGGAGTCTCGGCACTCCGGTTTGACTTATGCAGTCTGGTTCTCCGGGGTGCTCTCCCAATATACGCGCCGCTTCCATTGGGTCGGAGCATCGGTGAGCGAAACCCATACTGCAACAGTCCCAGTCTGTTTCATCGGCGCTCGAGGTAAAGCAAAGGACTAGCTAGTAGTGAGAGGAGAATCGAGGAGAACATTGAACACAAACAGACAGGCATCAGAATCCCCAACACCAGCGATATGAACACGGTTCGTGGGGTCTATCAGAGCAACAGAAGCAGTTGTGCCCGACATGACACGCCGGAGGATTACACCTGGCTTTCCTGTTCTGTCTTGGAAGGTAGCCTTAGCATCGAAAGCGGCAAGGTCATCAGGTTTTGTCGGGATGAGCGAAAGAAACTCGTTCGTGAGTTGATCTTGGAGGCTGAGAAGGGCTTCAGACATGATTCTGGCCACAGCCGCATCGTCGAGGGTAAGCGTTGACGAATCTATACCAGAGACCAGAGCCGCCTTGAGCACCGAAGGCAGATTCTCAAGCACAAAGTCAACTGTTGCAGTTCCACCATGACCTGCGGAATGATTTAGCACTTGTAGAGGCTTCGGTTCTAAGCGCACCATCGAGCACAAATGCCAGTTTCCAAACGCCGTTTGCCAGGTCCCAGTCTTCTGCGAAATATCGATCTTCGTTGGTCAATATGCGTTCATTGGAACGACTGGTGAAAGAGACTGCGTGATTGCGTCCTAGAGCTTTTGGTGGCGCCACCTGAGAGAGAAGGGCTCGTATATCTGTGGTATTTGCTTCGCTCATTGTGGAAGTAACGATGAACAGGGGTCCATTGTGGACCCAACACGATGACAGTTGAGAAGACGAGGATGATGTAATCCCACGAGGCCGTGATGTGATGATCACGCGTTTTCGCTGCCTTTCTCGAATTCTTTGCAAGTTTCTGGCTGGCTAGAATGCTCCGGTCTACCAGGCCACTCCGCCATGCCCTCAGCCAGAGGCCGTTTGGTCGAACTAACACCACAATGGCCCCCAAACCCATTATTTCAACTCCACTCCAAAAAATCATCGCAGACGGCATTCGCGCAACGGGACCAATTCCTCTGGCGACCTACATGCAGCTATGCCTCTCACATCCGACTTACGGCTACTACATGAGCCCGCAAAACAGCATATTTGGCACGAAGGGCGACTTTGTGACGAGCCCCGAACTCAGCTCAGTTTTCGGGGAGGTGTGTATTTTTGGCCAGTAGCGCGGTTTGGGATTGACAAACGCGGTAGATCCGGCGGTAGATTGTTGGAGTCTGGCTGGTATATCAGTGGTTGCAGAGGGAAAAGCAGCTGCCTTTGCGGATTGTTGAGCTTGGTCCTGGCCGTGGTATGTTGATGCACGATATTCTAAGGGTGTGTCAGCTGCTTTCTGGGCATGATTCTATCTCTAACGATACTAAATAGGTTGTGGCCCAGTTCAAAAGTGGCCAAAACGCGCTCCAGTCCATCAATTTGGTCGAAACAAGCCCCACACTACGTGATCTACAAGCCTCTCGGCTGGAAGCTGCGACAATGCAGCTTGGATCGCGTCTCGAATGGCATGACTCCGTCGAGCAAATAGAACAACGTGAAGATGTCTTCACTCTCGTGGTCGCACATGAGTTTTTCGACGCGTTACCTGTTCATTTGATTGAGGTGGGTTGTCTGTGTTTTGTCTGCTTTGTTTGAACTTCCAATAGAGGACCGAGCAAGGATGGCAGGAGATACTTGTAGCCCTTTCGGATGCAAACACCTTCCAATACGTTCTTTCCCCCAATCCTACCGCCGCTTCGACTCTCCTTGGTCATTCTTCCCCTCGCTTTGCGACACTCCCTGTTGGCAGTCGGTTAGAAGTATCACCGACTGGGTTCAGAACGATGCGCTCAATTGGCAGCTTGATCGCTGGCCCCCCGCCAGAGAGAATAGCAAAAGGATGTGGCTTGATCATCGACTATGGAAATGCTCAAGCCTCATCCAACTCTTTTCGCGTGCATCAGGCTTCCTTCCTCTGTTATATCATTGCTGATCTCTCTCTAGGCATTCAAAAACCACGCTATAGTTGATCCATTCAACGAACCTGGCAATTGTGATTTAACGGCAAACGTTGACTTTGCCCACTTGACCGAGGCGGTTGCGGACATCGGTACGCGGAGTCGCGTCTTCCTAGACTCCCGCTGACCATCTTCCAGTGCCGGTCCATGGACCTCTACCACAAAGCCGATTTTTGACAGATATGGGGCTTAACATGCGTGTGGAAGCCCTCTCAAGGAAATGCCAAACACCAGAAGAGAAAGAAGCATTAATATTGCGGTCGACGGCGGATCGATTAGTAGACGAGAAGGGCATGGGGAGTCAATACAAAATTTTAGGGCTAGGTGGTAAAGCTGGCGATGTGTGGCCGTTTTGAGACTGAAGTCTATAAACATTGAATCCATGGCGCTGTTGCATCTTTTTCGCTCACATGGTTTGATTATGTAACGGGTAAGTCAGCCAAACCGTTTCGCCAACGTTTCGCCCATGTTGTTCATTCCGCCTGAAGTTCTTGAGCAGATACTACAGTTCTGCGATAAGCAAACACTTTGCTCAACATCATTAGTGGCTCATCGCTTTCTCGACCCCAGCCAACGGCAATTGTTCTCTGAATTGCACTTCCGTTGGCTGCCTGTGGAAGAACAGCGACATATGTGTTCTATTTTATCGCAATCTCCCCACCGGCTTGCCAACCACGTTCGCGTTTTCTCGTTGGGCTTGGACCCGGAGTTTTCGCTATTGCCGCCCACTATTCTCCAGTCCCTCACAAACCTGACTGCACTGCATCTCAGCTGGGAGGGCCTGCTCTGGGAGGCATCAGACACAGATACGCAGGAAATTGTCAAGACGGCGATTGGTCTACCCACTTTGCGCGTCATCTCAGTAATTGGCCTGGGCTTCGTCGCGATAGGGACGCTACTCTCGGTGCTCAACTCTCTGGGGCCGAATTTGCAGAGCATGAGCTTCATCGCGATGTTTCAAAAGGACTCAATGCTCACGAATTATAACACAAACTCGGACCTGCAAGTTGTGCGCCGTGGCATTTCCGCCCTCCACCTAGGTCAAAATGTCCCTAACGGCCTTTGGTCGTGGTTACAGACCACAATAAACTTTTCCGCTATACAAGTACTTGGCCTTGCTTTGAACAACCGCGAATCTGAGTGTCAAACAATCCTCGATGCCGCCGTGAATATACAAGAACTCAACATCAACGCCCATCGTATGAGCAACTGTAAATACTGATTGTACTTGGCTTGGTCCTTGCTGACCTCGGACATAGATTCCAACATCCATTTGAATCACGCTTCTCAGCTTGCTACCCTCACTCTTAACTGCCGAATCGAGGACGACGGGGACGACGACGAAAAACTCGTGTTCAACCCCCTGGCGGAATTTTGCGCTATCGTTCGACGCACCCGCCCTTTGCACAAACTCACGTCGCTTGAACTCATCATCCAATATGCATGTAATAGCCCCCTGAGTCATTTTCACCAGCCCGGGGCCGACGTGAACCGCCTGTTAGTAGAGCCCGTTTTGGTGGGTGTCAAGAGCGTCCTTGTCGTGCTGGACTGGACATGGGGGACACCCGAGAATCCGGCAGATCTGTACGACAAGGATGGGTTTCACGAATATTTTAGGGCGTTTATCGAACGCGGGGGGCAATTGCGGTTCGGAGCCTAAACCAAGCTCTGTTCTTAAGTGACGCCATGGTCGGACGAGGAGGCGGCAGAATGTTGGGTATGGAGTTTTTGTGCAGGGAGCTTTGGGACATGCAGTTCGTGCGCATCGATTAGCCGCGGCCCGGGAAGCCCGAAAAGAAACGAATCGTAACCACGTGACGTACGCGACAGACTTACTCAGCTCTAACCGTAGTAGTTGAAGGAAACACGAAATTGACTTCAGAACGTTAACACAGCTGCCGGAAGCACCAAAGGCAGAATGTTTCCTCCTCAACATGCATTTGGCAACCCACTTGACAATTTGACCAAACCAGCTCTCGTGAGCCTGAGTCACACAGATCAACTTGAACAACTCCTAACTGTTACATCCATAGTCACTAAGTATTCATATTCATGGATCCAGCTTACTCGAAGAAGAGTGAGTGACTTCTGTCGCTATACGCTACGAGATATAAGCCTCTCCGCAGAAATCATTGACCTGACCGACGCCGAGCTCGTTGCACTGGGTTTTATGGGCGAAGGTTTGGACCTGTAACTTGAAGCGGCTCTTGCTTATGCCCATCGGAGATGCTCCGCGAGACGTTGCAATGATTGTTGAACAAGTGAGAGGCTCTCCCCAGCGCCTCGGCTGTACGTTTCTCTATTAAATATCTTGTCTTGACCTCTTAAGTAAGTCTCCAGCTATAACGTGCTACATGGTCGATATCCTCAGACGCCAAGCCATAGGCGAAATACCAAGGAGCTTACCCCCAGCGCTGCCTCCTCCAGCTATGTTTAACGTCTCTGAGCTTGGTGACTTGAACGACTCACCTCACGAAATATCCAAATTTGAGCGCAGATTCTGGTACCACGGAATCTCTCGTGGCCCCCCCCCCCGAGCTCATGTGGCGCTCCGATAAAGGGACGAACCCGTTCATTACTCTTTCGCCTGGCGCCGAGTCCTTCCATCTCCCAATCAAGACTGTCCATGGTGTCTACAACGTGCCACTTAGCTATGTGTGGGACAATGTGGCCCCGAAAATTATAGAGACGATGAAAGCTCGCGGGATCAAGTACTCTTCTATGAGCACTGCTCGTTTCTCAATCGAGAAGGAGGATGGCTGCGACGGACCTTTGGGGCCTGTTGTCATCTGGATCGCTGTTCATCCTGGCACTACCGACGTAGAGAGTGTTCGTGGCGCGACGCCAGACATTTGCCGCATTCTCGCTGACTTCAATATCACCGATACTGTCGTCGAGTGGTATGAAGGGGCAATCACCCGGCTTGGTGGTTAGACATGAGTTGGCTAAACACGAAGTTGGTACACAGCCCACTGGCAGGAATTCATTCCAATGTTAGATGAGAGTATGAGAGTGTGGACCCACCATTTTCCTACAGGTACTGGCGTCCTCTTTTGAGCCTTCTTGGTTTTGTCCTTGGTCCATTTTCTTTCGATCTGAGGACATACACTAAAGTCTAAGACAATTGTCGAACAATGAGTATTTCAGACTGTGGTCACTGTGGCCTCAAAATCATCCAGACAGCCTCCAGCAAAAGAGACACAATTATAGTCAATTAAAAGTGATATTAATCTACAACACCCACTACAACCCACAGCCATTCTGAATGGCCAGATTGGCGACCTGGGTGTAGACCTTGCCGCCAACATTTGCTGTCACATCGAACGATGTCCGCCCTTGTTGGTTTCTGGGAGGCCTCGGGAAGACAGCGGTATAGACATCATAGAGCGCCGAAGCGGAGCTGCCGGTGCGCGTCAGCGGCGTGTGGACGGTCACCGTCTTGAGCGCGATGGTGCCCTGCTGGTTAACATTGTAATAGTAGTCCACAAACGCGTCTGAGACGGGGCCGAGGTTGTTTCGGATCTAAGTTGCGTCAGCGCATTTTACTTCAAAGCATCAGGACAACAGACGTTCACGACAATTGTGGTGTTGGTGAGCGTGTTGCAGCTGGCGGAGTCTTGGTAGAAGACGACATCGTTGAGAGGGAAGCCCGCGCCGCCGTTGTCAGCGTGTGTCAGTGCCTCCTGCGCGTTGAATGCCCAGTCAACGAAGATAGTTGACAGGCCGAAGTTGGGATCGAGCTTGGTGTAAACCGGGAAAAAGTGCACGAAGCCCCACAGACTGGTGCTGTTTGACCAGCCGGCAGTCAAAGTGCTGGTATAAGTCGAGTTCCTATTCCCATTGTGATCCTTCCAGCTCAGGTTCACCACCATGTTTTCTGGGTCGACGTTCATGGCTTCTGGAGCAGTGCTGAAGATCTGGACGAAGGTAAATCACTAATAATAATAATAATAATAATTCCAACCCACGCGAATGTAGCCAGAAAGCTCGAGCGATCCATCGTCTGCCAGGTTGAGGGCAAGTTGGTAAGGCTTGACTGGGAGAGGGTCGATGACGTCGGTCAGCTGGACAGACTTGGGTACGGTGTTGAGCATGCGTTCAAAAAGATTGCCGCATGTCTTCTGGAACGAGGTGGCATCTTTCGCAAACGCTTTCATGGTCACGTTGTTGTCTGCAGCAAATATGCGCGCATCAGAGTTGGTCGTCGCGTTGTGTCCAACCGCAAGGAGGTTGTTGGTCGTTCCGTCGATCCACTCCGTAGCACTGAGGGATGTCGGTGAAGAAGAACCAGTCGATGAGATTGCACCCACATGTGGTTATCAAAGTCATCGAAAGTCTGGTCAAAGTGGACCACACCTTCCGGGTTGTTGGGGTCAAACGGAGTAGCGGGGACAGAGTCGGGGAAGTCAACCTTGAAACTTTGCTCAGTTTCGTCTTCTGACTCGCACGATAAACCCACCTCGTGGATGCCACCAACGGTATGCCCGCATGCGACGAGCCCAATCATCTCTTCAACATTGAAGCCTTGGTTGGCAAACATAGTCGTATGCGTTGCCAGATCCTGTTGAGGCTCGGGGACAGTATCAGGACCAGCGGCAGTAGCGTCGATCCTGCCGGCACGAAAAGGTATGCTTGGGCCATTACACTGTTTCATTGCGAGAACGACACTTGACCCCATAGTTGAGAAAACGAAACGAATGGAGGCGGGGCTAACCTCAAAGCCATGACATCCGATACTGGACAAAGATAAACTGCGTTAGGAATGGACTGTGCTTTTGCTCACCAGAAGATGTTTTTCCTTGAAAGGTCGCGAAAAATACCATGCTGGTGTTCATGGCACTCCCTGAAATTTGCTGAATTGTAGATACAGAGGGTTATATAAACACACCAATGTTCTGAGGTCGGTCCGTCTCAAATCCAATCGACCCGTCAAGCCCCCCAAGACCAGTATGCACGTCATGGGTAGCCATATCATGGTATGCGCTGCGTAATTGTGAGAGGCAAAGAAAGAGAAAAATCACTCGACTCACACTCTTAGCCACTCCGCCGCCGACTGTCTACCGACGAGACGCCCACCAAACGGCGCGGCCCCACACGTTGCGATTTCTGCCATCATCCCGCTCTGGCCCAGCCCACCCGAGACGGTCAGCGAATCTTCGAGAATGTCATGTTTATTAGGCCAGATATAATGGGCCTGTGAGAGCCGCAGAGCCGCAAGCAAAAGGAGGGTCGTTTTGGAGGAATGCGGGGGCATATATAGCTGGAGTCGGGGGAGGGAGAAGAAAAAAGAAAACCAAGTCGAAAATCTTCCACCACTTGCTCGTATTTATTGTACGGAAACACTAGCGAGGACCGGGGTAGCATTGCAGCAGCTTGGCAGTCCACGTCGGATCGAGATGACCGCAAAACAGTTTGCGCAAATCAGGCCCCCGCCAACTGAAGCATGCTGCTGAGCCAATCACCTTCAGCGCGTTTGTATGATCGTCTTCTGATCTGTAGGTGGACGTCGGGCTGAGTCTGGCTGGGTCCAGAGGATGGCAGCTAGGTAAGGACAAGGAGCAAGGCCTTTCGACATGGTCGTAAGGGTACAGATGGTTGATTGATGCCGCTGCATCCTTAAAATTTGAATTGGTTACTTATGTATGCCTGGGTCGTGACTTGCATTCTGGTGCACAAGCCAATTGGCGTCAAGCAATACGGTGTCAATATACTCAACAAGGACAACAGTGGTTAGGGATGGATTAGGGCAAAGGCATACATCATGCTTGACCATCGCACAGAACACTGGGTAGTTGGTTTATCAAACAGTCTAGGTGCCCCGACACGGTGTAAATATCTCCGGGTTATTAGCAACACTGAATGTCTTGCCACCCACAACAGCGACAATATCGAAGGTGATTCGCCCCTCGTCCGTCATCGGTCCTTTGTAGAAAGTCGCGCTATACGTGTCATACCAAGGCGAGGTGGAACCGCCGACACGCCGCATTTCTGTCCGAGTCGTCACCTGCTTGACGGAGATGCTGCCTACTTGGTTGATGTTGTACGTGTAGTCAACATAGGCGGTCGAAACGGGGCCTAAATCAGTGCGGATCTGTTGAAGCGGCGATCAGAGCTTGCAATCGACAAATAGCAGAACAATAACAAGCGCCAGTGCAGTAGTGTTGCCAGGTTCGCCAAATATCGTTTTTGTGCAGCTCCCATTAGGTTGGAATAAAACGGCGCTTTGCAACGGGAAGCCTTGTCCGCCATTATCAGAGTGGGTCGGGTTGGCATCCTGGCCGTATGCCCAGTCGACGACGAACGAGGAGATTCCGAATCGGATATCAATGGCCGCGTTGATTTCGAAGAAATGGACGCTGCCCCAGAGACTAGAGCTAGTTTGAGACACCGCCGCAAGATTCGTGATATATGTTGTGTTAGCGTTTCCATTCATGTCCTTCCAGCTCAGTCTACAGGAAGGTGAGCATCAGGATGTGCAAAGGAATAAAATGCGCACGTGATGGGCATTTGTGAAGGGACCGCCACCTTTGCTGCATCTGAAGTACCGAACACCTGAAATGTGATAAAACGGATGGACAGTATAGCAAAAGAACACAGACACGAATGTATCCTCCCATACTAAGCCGCCCATCCGAGTCTCCTCCCAGAGTGAGAGTGAGTTCAAAGGGTTTGATGGGCAAGGGCTCGATGAAATCGGAAAGTTGAACACTACTGGGAACGGTGTTGAGCATTCGCTCTAACAACAGTCCACATTGTGCCTTGAAATAGTTGGGATCTGCAGCAAAAGCCTGCATTGTTTGGTTTGCGTCGGCTGCAAAGATGCGGGCGTCTGAATTGGTGGTCGTATTAGCACCAACCAGGAGGGGATTTGTAGACGTTCCAGCGACGTATTGAGTAGCGCTTGATAAAATGGTCAAATTAAGCTTCGAAAAAAAACAGGTGTGCTCACATATGGTTGTCAAAGGAATCGACGGAGTCGTCAAAGTGAACAACACCATCTGGGTTGCTCGAAGTAATGGCGGATGGCGGTATAGTAAGCGGGAAATCGACAGCATGAACGCCGCCTGATGGCGTTGATTACTTCACAGCGAAGAGCTGAAACCAAATCCGCACCAAGAGTGTGTCCACAAGCAACGAGAGTTATCATCTCAGAGACATTGAATCCTTGATTCTGGAATGAAGCGATGTGCGAAGCCAGATCCTGTTGAGGCTCCGGGACCGTCTCAGGACCAGCAGCTTCTGCGTCCAAGCGGCCAGCACGAAATGGGATGCTCGGGCCACCACAATTTTTTACTGCGAGAATAGCACTGCAGAAGGGTTAGAGTCCCAGACTAAGTATGGTCACGTTCACAACATGCCTCAAGGCAATTACGTCGGCCACTGTCGTGAAAAATCAGCATTCGGTATTAGAAAATGGACGCAACCAACTAGAAGAAGTCTTGGATTGGAATGCTCCAAAGAACACCAAGCTATCGTTCATCCCTGCGCCTATGTTTTGCCCGCGATTAGTCTCAAACCCAATCGACGCATCCACCCCCCCGAGTCCTGTGTGAATATCGAAGGTTGACGCGTCGTGAAATGCTCTGGCAAGCGTCAGAATGGTTCACACGAATCGACACCTAAAACACAGACAGTCTAACCCATTCAGCCGCAGCCACCCTTCCGGGCTTCCTGCCACCAATTGGGCTGAGGGAACACGGATCGACACCTCCGACAATTCCGCCGTCGCCAAACCCCGCCGAGACGGTATATGCGTCCTCCAGAAAGTCATATGGGCTGGGCCAAATGTAGGCTGACGTCGAAACGGCAAAGAAAGAGAGTGGAAGCAGGCAGAGCATTTTGTTAAAGAGCTGACTCGGCGGAGGGAAGTTATGAAGAATGTCTTCCAAAAGTAGCAAAAAGTAGCGAGCAGCGATGTATTAGTATTGTTTCATGCCTGCATATCAATCTTCAGAACTAACGGCAGCGGGAGTAATTCCCGGGGCCGTAGTTAAGCGCTGACTCGACGCCGTTGCAGGCGCGCAGGGAGGGCAACTTGCAGAAGCTGATCACTTGTTGTGGGCAAGTTGTGGGAGACAAACGCGTGCACGTGATTTGTGACTTGGACTTGGGTTGAGTTCACCAACAACAACCAATTATTGCAAGCAACTTACTTAAACGAGTCCTACTTTGGCCGCTCAGCGTTGGCACGGTAAACATTTCTTCACGGGAACATCGGAAAGGCGCAACTTGGTTATCTAAATACTCAAATCCTTAATCCCAGCGGTATGTCCCCATTCGGCATTCTTTATGGGGTCCGCAACGAAAAGATATTCCACCTCATAGTGCGACCAGAACTAGTTTAGGTTCTTCATC
Organism: Mycena indigotica; assembly: GCF_014461135.1. Classification (NCBI taxonomy): domain Eukaryota; kingdom Fungi; phylum Basidiomycota; class Agaricomycetes; order Agaricales; family Mycenaceae; genus Mycena; species Mycena indigotica. The sequence goes on from NW_023503005.1 coordinate 969,734, forward strand.
AACCTCAGGCTGGCTCACCACGAATCCGAGATGTTCGTTGGATGAACAAGGTCCTGATAAACAATTACCGATATGCGTTCCAACAATGACTCAACATATGACCCCGACAACCAAACCCAAAATAATGATCGTATTCGAGCCCAGCAGGCATTGACGAAGAATCCAAGTCGGAGAATTTCGCACGACTTGGAGTTGAGCAGAATTTGGATCAAGCCAGATACCACACTCTGTAAATGAGCTCGTATTCCAACAGATTCCAACTGTTAGTATCTGTGACTTGGTTCGTCTGGATCGAGAAGCACGCGTCGAAATCCGGGTTCTATTTGAGCATCATCGGACACTTGCCGGACTAGCCCTGCATTTTGGGATTTGCTTCGCGTTGTAGACGACCTGTCAAAGACCTATGACCAGAGGCTGAAGTTCACGAAGGGCAGATGCCAAAGATATCAATGACTGGCTGCGTTGCGTTACTGTAAAAGTTGTGAGCCAACCGCAGGGTGTGTCGGTTTCACCTGCTGGTTTGGCCCAGGTGTGATGTCGCTAAGTACTAAAATTATTTGACGACTTCTATAGGCAGACGATACGAATATAACTGTCGAGTGTTCATCGTCCACTGCTGTTGGCAAAGACGACTCACCATTGACTACCAAACCCCGAAAAACACCTTCCACCACGGTCGCTTGATCCCCTGCATGCTCTTCTCCACCCCTTCAACAAGCTTTTCGTAGTGCAATGGAACAGAGGCCGGCCTGAGGATCTTGTCCGTCAACGGATACTGCAAAAGGCCCAGGTCATTGAGAGAGAAAAGGCACACGAAAACAAAAACAGACGGACCCTCTGCTTAATTTCGTTCCGCTCCAGCGTTTGGGCAGCATTTACCACGCCAGGCGTCAGTTTTGGGTGTGCCGCAAGTGAGTTGAGGAGAGTGCGGAGTTGTATATGTGGTCGGAGAGGGTCAGTAGGGCACGCCGTAGCGATACGCGCCATCTCTGCCCCCAATTTGGCCGCTCTGGTCATGATGTCGACACGTCTTGTCACAACAGCGTCACACCTGTGATTGATTCCAAAAAAATGCCCATTACATGCATGTACAAAGTGGTAGTGGTACAGTGGATTCGAAAGCGAGTGGATGGTAAGGTAAACGAGCGAGATAGCATAAAGAAAAAAAAAAAAGTAGAGTAATAGTATTAGTTGCTTTGTTTGCTTTCACCACCCCGACCGGTGGAAATCAGAAGTGTCCGCCCAACTCAAGTTTCTCACCAATTTCTTCTTCTGCGGGCCTTCCTGTTGTCCTTGCTGCAAATCTGCTCTTGGCTCCGCACCAGGCGGGCGTGGAGTTAATCGCACAAGCGTTTTCTCGGCCGGGACATTGACGGTACTCCTCGTTCTTCGTGGCTGTGGCCCACTGAGCTCGTTCCGACTTTGCTTGCGATGCCAAAGTAGGTTATGCCGCAAACTTTCCGACATTTCGTTGCGCAGCATTTGTTGGCGGGTGGTCCGCGGTGTGGACGGAGGTGCTGGGGGCTGGAGATAATACGGGAAAGGAACTGGAGCGGCAGGGGCTGCTGCTGCCGCTTGTTGTGGTTGTTGCTGCTGTTGTTGATGTCGGCTGGATGAAGACGATTCTTGTGATGCCCAGTCTGGAACGCCAGCTTGCTCGTACAGTCGGCGTCGTTCTTGGCTCTCAGTGACATCCGAGTTTTTGCCCTTGGATGACTGAATATCGCTGCGCTGGGCTAACAACCGCAGCTTTTCATGGGCAATACTCTTCGAAAGCCCCCGGCCATCCGCGTCCGACTCATCATCGTCATCAAACTCCGCTTCCGCAGGTGGTCCCTTGGGTCGATAACCACCGCTTCGGCCACCACTTCCATTTTGAGAATCACGTGTCGGGGTAGTCACCACCGGTCCGGCAACCGGACTCTTCCCCAGAGATCCGCTGATGTTGAAGTGCGGAGGCAAGGCGCTACTCGACTTTGCGCGAGGCATGTTAGGACGAGGAGGGATAGAAGAATTGCGTTGATGCTTGTTTGCTTCTGCCGGTGTGGGTGGAACAGGCGACAATACTGCCCCACCAGGTCCTGCGACTGGTGGGTGGCTTGTCATGGCCAAACCTAGTCCGCCAAACCCTCCAGCAGGCCGTTGTCGTTGTGGAATTGTAGGTTGGTACGCTTGCACTCCACCGAGCAGTAAAGTGAGCCCACTGGGCCGAGATGCAGCCAATTGGGGGAGGTTTTCGTAGCTAACCCGCGGGACCTTGGCGATCAGACTTTCCTTGGCTTTGGTTGCGGAAGGGAGTGCGGTAGTTGAAACCGTCCTCTCTGACATGTGACGCTGATGCTTTGTCTGTTTAGCAAGACCATGGAGATTACCAGCAGATCGATGGGTTGGCCGGGTTGGCAAATGGCGCAGTTCGGAAGAGCTCTGGGTACGGGGAGGTTTCTGCTGCAAAGATGGTGGCGGCGCCTTGTGTTCTTCACTTTCATCCTCCCACTCTTCATCTTTCTCCTGTTCTTCGTCTTTCTCCTGGCTAACCTCGTCGTCACTCCATTCGCTATCGTCATCCTCATCACTTGTCGCCAACACGATCGTCGTTGTCCTTCGCTTCCCCCGCTCCACAAAAGCAACGGCTGCTGCAAGATTAGACGGCAACCCAAGATCATTGGTTGCTGCGTTTTTCTTCGAAGCTCGTGACCGCGACCGAGAATTCGTAGTGCTATGCTTGTCGCGTGACAGCCCAGGGCGAGGTGGTTGCTTGTTACCGCGTGGATTACTCCTAATCTTTGCATGCGATGAGGATGTCGCATGGGAACTAACGGACCTCGTGTCGTCCAAATCGACTGCTGTTGGTCTAGAAGTTCCGGTAGTCGCATCCATAGCGAGAAATGGCGCCGATACGGTCCTAGACGGCGGTTTGCGTGGTTTGGGAGCCTGGGGATCGTGTGTGATCGATTTCTGTATTGTTGTTGGAATATCGGCCGTGGGTTGGGCCAAATTGTCCAACTCTTTCCCGCTTCCACTGCGACTTGTCCGTCCACGACCACGAGCATCGCCCGTATATGCCTGACGTCGCTTAATTTCCTCCTCTAGTTCTTCCGTTCTCTCCCTTTCCCGTTCCCTAGAGCTTTCACTACTTCCACTCGATTGCCCACTTGAATGTGAAGAGCTATGTGAGCTAGCACCCGCATGCAGGAAAAACTTGCTAGCCGCCTTCGGCGGCGGACGAGATTGGCCGCCAAGGGGTAATATATGCGTTGATTGCTGGGGCGGTGAATTTGGCGAGCCCATGCCGCGAGTAGCGGATCGTGACAAGAATACGGGTTGTTGTTGTTGTTGTGGTTCCTTGCGAGATATCGGAGATGATGGTACAGGTGGTGGTAATAGGGCCACAGGCGAAGGTGTCCTGGTTGGAGAAGCTGTCCCGGTGAGTTGAGGAGTGGCTGGTGGTGTTGGATGTGGACTGAGGTTTGGGGTTGGAGTGAGTATTACTACTCGAGGAACGACAACGTCTGGCTCTTGTGGGACTTGCACGGCAATAGAAACGAGAGACGAAGCACACGAGCTTGAACTCGAGGCGGGGGTGGGGTACCCCGGCTTCTTCGGTACAGAAACCTTATTGGTCGAAATCATTGAGTGGATGGCCCTCCCCACAGTTTCTAAGTAATGATTAGCCAGGAGCAGTAGCCGGAAAAGAGACGGATAAAACTCACCTCGTCTTCTCGGAGCCAGCTGGAAGGCAGATTTGGCGTCGTCACCACTGGACAAGGATTCGGGAGTTGGTGGCCAAACTTGTGGCGGCCTCCGTGAGTCCCTCCAGGCTAACCGCCAGGCCATATTCTCCGCTCTTCGCCCATGGTGAATTGCATCTGGGAACTTCGACAGCACTTTTTTGGGGGTTATTTATAAAAGAGTCTGACGGGAGGGAAAAAGTGATACATACCTGACCAGAGACGCAGGGCATCTTGGGAGTGCTGAATGGACGCTGCGAGAGACAGAAATGGCTGCGGGCTGTCTCCAGCAGCTTGCGGCATTGTCGTGGTTGGTTGCAACTTGTTCCGCACGTCACACTCGTACACCTGACTAGAAACCACAACCGACCGGACTTCGGCCCCATCATGGCGAATACCCTCCTTGAGCGGTATAGAGCCGCCACTCCAGACAACGTTAATGTCGTTCTGAACGATGTAATCAATGGTATGCTCTCTTTCTTGTCGACTCGATACGATATCATGACCACACAACATAGCGAGCCCATTCGCATTCGACCGAACCTCAAGGTCGGAGTTCATCCAGGCATTGTTGGCCGATTTGCAGGTGGTTAATGGCAAGATAACGGCGCAAAGTAAATACTTTATTGAGCCATCCGTGGGTCTGATTGTCTTGTAGATGCGGCTACCGCACTTCTTGCACTGAAGACACTCGGCAAAAATCCGACTGGCTCTGAGTCGCTTGGAACTGCTCCGATCCTTTCTACGCTATTGAAGATCGTTTCAACGCACAAGGACGACATTGAAGCCTCCGGCGAGGGACTACGTTGTATTGCAAATGCCTTGCTCTTGTTTGAGCCTGCCCGAACGGCCTTCATCAGCAGCCAGGTAAAGGGTGGAGACGTCTGTATCGACCTATTACAGGTAATAAAGCAAACTCTTTGCGGATGACCTTTCTCACATTGAATTTTTAGAAGTCGTCCAATCCAGATCAAATATTCATTCTTTCGCGTATCCTCTTCCTCTCGACAGTCCACCCATCTCAGTTCATCACTGCCCTCGTGGAAGAGAAACGTGTCGTTGAAGTCGTTGGCGCCAAGCTCGATCTGCTCATCACCAGCCTGCTCTCCGGAGCCAAAACATCCAAGGAAGCCATGGTCGATGTGCTCAAGTTCACTTTCAACGTTCTGATGCACTATCCAAAGTCTCTCGATGGCCCGTCAGACGGCAAGGTCATTGGCGACAGCTGGAGTCCCAAACTCGACAGCATTCTACCACCACTTTTACGTGTATTCCATGCACTCCCTCCGACATTCCCTACTCCTATTGCTGCCCCGTTGACTCATGCCATTCATTCACTCATTGTTGTGCCGATAACACCAACGCTGAGATCCGAATGGTTCACATCAAGCGGCTCGTCTTCGCCAAAGCCAACTATGCAGCGAACGGAATCGTCGTCTTCGAGCCGAACCCATTCACCGGTCAGATCTGGCGGCCCAACATCGCCGACTGGCAAGAGCAGCCCTCTAGATCGAGCATTATCAGTACTTTCAGCAGGTCGACGGTCGCTTTCTCGCTCTCCATCACCCATCCCACCGAGACCGTCACCCAAAGACACCCTCCTTCGAGCCCACTCACTGCTCGAAGTAGCATTCACCCATTACTTCCCCGAGATGACCGAGCCAGACGACCTTTCTGTGCGGGATAAAGTCAAGTCGGAATCAACTCTGTCCCCACCGGCTGAATCTCTCGACGATGAGCTGTCGCCGCTCGTTGTACTCATCACCCGTTTGTGCAACGCAGACGAGAATTCCCGCACGCGAACCCGTGACTGGCTATGCCCTGCCGATCTGGATCGCAGTGCGGCTGCTGGGAGTCTCGAAAGCCGGCCAGATATGCTTGGACGGTGCCTGCGACTTCTGGGGAGCGTCTACCATGCGCGACTCAAGGACTCGGTTGGGGAAATGTTGTACGCGATGTGTGACTCTGATGTGTCTACCATGTCCACCCTGCTGGGCTACGGGAATGTCGCTGGGTTCCTGTTCAACAAGGGAATCATGACTGCACCGCCACCTTCGACTTCGACTTCACCGTCGACTGCCGCAGCGCTGGCGGCTGCCTCGAGTCCCAGCATCAATCCCATCACGGGCACGACAAATGCGCCGCGGGAGCCAGAGCCAGAGATGACGCAGGAAGAAAAGGAGCGCGAAATGGAGAAACTGTTTGTCCTCTTCGACAGGCTCGAGCGGACGGGGGCTTTACCCAAAGAGCAAAACCCCATACGAAAGGCGATGGAAAAGGCTGCAACGGCTCCACCTCCTCCTCCCAACGACAATGACGACTAATAAGCTATTGTTTAATAACCACTGATGATACCTCCGTACAAACGTTGTACTCCTACAGTTTAATCAAATAAATAAGGGCTGCAAAATTTACCAAGGATTCCTCGACTTCCTTGAGTCAATGGGCTAGGTTCACTGATTCTGATTCCATTCACAGACTAGGTTCTACAGCGCTTGGGAGACTGGGCGTGAGCTCAACTTGGAACTGTTTGGAATCCCGGGACGAAGATGTTCATATTACTGCACTGGCTATGCATTATGTATATCGGGCCAATCCCCGGAAACTGGTGTTCCTCAGTGGGACCGTGCCGCGTAATGCTATCCTATCCTATCCTATCCTAGAAGACAGTTGAAAAGATGATGGAAGGGGAGCGACGAAGGAAAGTGGAGTGAGTTAAGTCGTTTGCTTCTTTATTTCCCAAAAGACTTCCTCTGTTGTCGCATCTTCGTGTAACGTGTGTTCAGAAGGCAATCGTGGTTGGTCGCTCAACGACACGCCATTCATGCTTAACGTGTCGAAGAGAAGTTGGAGCCGACCCAAACCAATGAGGCTGTATTTAAACGCAGCGGTTTGCCGTGGCCTTGACTGATGCGTCCCGCTCGTTGTCAAGCGGATCCACGTCGACAAAAGACATAGCCTACCAGTGTCAGTCGCAAGTACTTTCATGTTGTTGTTCTGCATCCTCCAATTGGCTTGAAGCCGCTTGAAGTAGACCCTCAGCAGATCCTGGATCGCTTGCAGCAAGCAGGGAGTAGACTTTGAGATGTCGAGGCAAGAATTCGAAATGTTTTCGACGTCCTGGCGATGTCCCAAAATGCGTCATGATCATTATGTCTCGTGCTGATTTTGCGGAAATCTTCTCTACTGTAGAAGTAGGCACATAGTAGCAATGGACTTGTGCAAGTACTCGCAGCCGATTTACTCCGCCGAGGCACCAGTCTGGATTCAACTTACTATTTTCCGAGCATCGAGGAAAAGGAAAAGTTGGCAAGATGTGACCGTCACGCCGTTATTTCTGGTCAACAACGCGTCGATTCGATGAACCGGCGAGGACACAGGTCGAAAAAAGTGAGCGGTATTCTCGCGTTTTAGTGACTTGAGGTTAACTCGGAGTAGATTCCCAATGTCCGTCTGCGACCTGCTGACCCACCCACTACACGACGCGTCTCACCCGAGCCGTCGCTGTTTATTCAAGACAGCCAGATTGTGGGCAGCGACGACACGATAATGCTGCCCGGCACGTGTCCCAGGCCCTTCAAGAACGTGGTTTTATGTGCCACCGGGTTGGCGGACAAGGCCTCCATATTTAAATTTGCCATCGAGCTCGGCGCGTCGCCGATTAGCGCGTTTACCGACCGTGTCACCCACCTTATTGCGGAGAAACACGGCGGGGCGAAGTATCAGGTGCGTGGCAGGCAATCTCCTGGGCTCTTTTCCAACATTCGTAACAGTGTGCATTAGAACGCAAAATCCCGATCCTCACACCTTCCTGGATTATAGAGAGCCACCGCATATGGCAGCACGGAGATGATGTCGACCTAGAGGAGGTGTGTTATTCACAACTCTCGTCTGCTTTCGCGCCAACCCATTTTATTTCCCAAGAGCATTGCTAAGCATCGTCTCCCCATATTCTCTGGGGTCACTCTGTGCATATCTGGTCTCAAGATAACCCGGCGGACACAGATAGTCAAAGAGCTCCAGAAGCATGGCGGGGTGTACATGGCCGAGCTGAAACGGCCTGTTTCTGTTACCCACCTACTTTGCGGCGGCGAGGAAGAAACAGACAAGATGCACTACGCTGACAAATTCAATCGTGCCAAGGAGGCTGACCCTCCAATTCAACTCATTTGGGAAGAGTGGTTCTGGGATTGCATCGAGTTTGGAGGTGCGTACGAAAATTTAATCATTGCCTCATCATCCAACGGTCTTATAGGCCGATTCGACGAGACACGTTATGACGTGCGACAGCCCCGAATTGAACGACCAAGTTCGTGTTATTGTTATGTGTTGTTTCCCATCCTCAACGCATCACAGCCACCACCGATCCTCTTCCCTCCAACCCCCACGATACTGGCCTACCAAGTATTGACACACCAAGCGCCGTCCAGGAAGGAGAGCCGGATGCAGACGAATTTGTGTCTGTTTCACGCGTTCCCACCGTCACCTTGGCACTCTGGGAGAGTCTTTTAAAACCACGTGGTTACGAGCTCAATCAAGGCGGGAAAGTCATGTTGAGTCCCAAAAAAGCGCGCGAACTGGAGGAGAAGAAGAAATTACAGCAGCCGTCAGCAAAGGCCCCCGTGGACAAGGCACCCAGCGTCATTTCGAGCTTCAGGCGAGCCAACACGGTCGTGATCCCCCAAGCTGGACCCAGTCGATTGCCTTTTGTTCGTGCAGCCACCATTGCGGACGCTGGATCGTCTCGAGTTGTTCAAGCAGAGCAGCCCCCGGTGTCACCAACAGCAGTTTTCTCTGGCGTTTCTTTTTTTCCTTCATGGGGAGACAGACACCACAAATGTGCGCGAGGCTATCGGAAATGCTGGTGGTCGAGTAGTTGAAGACTCAGGCGGAGCGGAATACATTATTGTGCGGCTTGTAGGGTACGTGAGCTTCTCTTCCGAGACCCACCTTAAATCTGACTTTTGACTAGGGGGAGTAGCCTTTTCCTTCGAGAAACATCGTCTGAGTTGCGGTCACGGTACCGGACCGAATGCTGGCTTGAACAGTGTCTTTCAATGGAGCGTGTCTGTGCAATAGACGAGCATATCACGTTCTTACCTCTTAGTATTCACCTTCCCGTCCAAGGTTGACATTTTGTTCGCCATCCCGCGACACAGCTGACACATTTACAGGTGCCTACAAGATTGTGCTTAGCTTCTCTGGTCTTGATCAATCGGAGGCATGCTGGATACGGAGGTTGATGAAAGCTCTGGGTCAGTTTTTATTCTCTGGAACTTGATCACATTTGACCCGAGTCCAGGAATCACCATTGCGACCGCATTTTCAAGGCAATCCACACATCTGCTTTGCCCGAGCGGCTCGGGGGCCAAGTACGACCATGCCTTGCGATGGGGAACTCCCATTATCAGCGTTGGTTGGCTAGCAGAGATAGCTCGGACAGGTCTTATACCTGATGTCCAACCGTTTTTGGTGAACGATAGCCACAGTTCGCTGCCTGGTGTTTCCAAATCGCACACCGCCAAAGGAAAGCAAAAGGCAGAAGACGTGGTACAAATGCAGGACATTACCAATAGTGCGTTGTTTGTTTTTTCGTCCACCAGTAAGTATTCTGATGGTCAAATAGACAGCCAGGACTCCCATTCTCCTCCCCCCGCCGAAAAGGCGTTTTTCCTCCCATCCTTGCCTCCCCTTCGATCGCCACAGTCGAGTGGGGGGCTACAGTTCGGTCGAGCAAGCTTGCTATTGGGAGGCGATGGACCACCACCTTCGCCCAGTCCACCCAAAAGGCACCATCCGCCCAGCCCAGCCCGAGCCATACTGCCTTTACCGCCCGTTGCTCGGACTCCAACACCCACGCCTCCCGCTCCTCGACCTGTGTCGAACCCAGCACCCGCCCCCGCGATACCTTCATCAAAATCACCTTCTCCTCTGAAGCGCGGCGTGAGCATCAGTCCGCCGAAGCCGTCCGAACAGCGAAAACGAGCCTTTGAAGAAAGCGTGGTTTCCCTTCTCGGGAAACACCCGCGTCCAGCGACACCAGAAGACACCGATCACGTGCACATGGGACGGGCTGTCAAGCGAAGTCGAGCGCAGCAGCGGAAGGCGCAGTCGCGGCAGGCCTCTGACACCGTTCCGGTCGAGCCGGCCAACATCTCTGTGCTCGGTGGGGACAGGTCACAGAGTCCGAATACCACGGAGGGCTATGAGGGTTTGAGTGTTGGCGCGGAGGATCAGGAGCAGAGTCTTCGTGTTGTCTACGAGGATCCGGGCCAGCGGGCAGAGAGGGAACGGCTGGCCAACCTTATTGGGATATCGCTGGAGCCGTCGGGCGGCTCTGGAACACGGAAACAGCCAAAAAGGACAAGTCGTAAACCTGGGTTTTAATTTTGTTATTATCTATCTCTGCTTTATACGTACCTGAAATCACTTGTAACACACTCTTAGCATAGCTAACAAAAAGCTTCCTTGGATCTGATATTCAAGTGTTTACAGGTCTTGAGCAATACAAAATGGACAACATATAGTAAATCATAGTCCTTCAAGGTACTCACAGGCATCAGCTATTCTTAATGACAACATTTCCACCTGCAAATAGAGAGATAAATATTTGTATATATCTTATCAGAGAATACTCACATTTGAAGGATGGAAAGCACTGAAATGATGACCAGGAATATCTAACACTTTGACTGTGCAGTGTGCAAGACTCTCCCAACCAGCAACACTGGTTTGTAAATCAGTTCTATCTTCCAGCCATTTAGGTACTTGGATCTTGTCTCCATTGCTAGGACTGAATCCCTCCACTGAACGCAGGAGTACAAGTGGTGGGCACAGACTTGCTGTTGCATGTGGAACATATCTAGACAGCATCTCTGAACTGCTAGAAAATTGTTTCTGGATCAAGGCAGCAGATTTGGCATTATGAATGTTGGGATTCTCCAGTGTGAGGATGTGATTGATCAGTGGAGGTGTTAGGGGAGTATGATTGATAGGACTGGGTGAATCAATCAGAATTATTCCCTTTACTTGTATCCCTTGTGCAGTAAGCTGCAATGCAATCTCATAGGCAACAACACCACCAAATGACCATCCTACAAGCATTAATAAGCAGCATCAAAATAATAATAAATCTTACCACCAAGCAGTACTGGGCCAGGAGTTGTAGAAAGAATAGAGACTGCATATGCTTTTGCCATATCTATCAAGCTGCTCCAAGATGTTTGACTCAATACCTGTGGGTTATGTATTGCCCAGATAGTATGATCAAGTGGTGATAATAAATCATAACAGTTGGCAAATCCACTGCCATCATGAATAAGAAACAGTGGGGGCTTGTCTGAATCTGATTGTTGGATAACAACAGGTTTAGTTGCTATCTGTTGAGTTTCTGCAATAGATAATTGTTGCTGCACTTGAGGCAAGATTGTTGAAGTTATTTGAGCAGATGAAGAGATAGAAGAAAAGTATCTTTGGATACTTTTCACTGTTGGATACTGAAAAAAGAAATTACTTGGTAAATCTAATCCCAAGTTCAACTTTAGCTTATACAGTATTTCAATAGCTGCAAGAGAGTCTAATCCTAGCATATCCAGACTTGTTGCAGAGGTTAATGTACTCAAGTCAACTTGTAAGACAGTAGCAATGACTTGAAGTATAATATCCAAAGACTCCTGGTTACTGAATAATATTGTTTCATTTTGAGAGTTCAGCCAAGGCTGAGGCTGATGGACAGCCTGCACATTATCTATATCTGCAATCTCCAAACTTTTATAAAGCATATTGGATTTGATTCTTTGAAATTGAATTCCCTTCATATAAGCTACAATCCGTTTGGGGTCTCCTGTTGTAAGAGCATAGCTATCTGCAACAATTATGTGTTTGTTGTCATACCAAGTGTTGGTAGAGTATATCAGATAGGCTTTTTCATTATGAATAAGCTCTGGAATGACTTTGAGAGAACCAATGTGTATACAAATATACACATAATCATCATAGCTATTCTGGTTTGTCAAAAAGCCAGCAACATGTAAAAGTGTGTCTATCCAGATTGGGTTGACAATGCACTTCTTATGATCTGAAGAAACTTGTATTGTTGCAATAGCCTCTAAACCATCATTGCTGATAGTCAAAGATTGAATAGTATGATATTGCTCTGTATAGTTGACAATCTGTGAGAAAATCTCTTGATAGATTGTTTGAGTTGAGAGAACTTGGATTTGAGAGTCAAGATCATTGTTCTGAGACTGAATAATAGTATTAACCTGCTTTTGGATTCTGGGAAGCTGTTGAACAAATTTTGTTGTAGTTTGAAGAGTTGAATGATATTTGAATTTTCCTTGGACATGCATCACCTTATAAGAATTATTGCTAGTTGGATAGGAAGTAATAACAAAAGATCCTGCTCCTGGCATGAGAGTAATCTGAGTTGTTATTGTGTATTCTTTTTCTTTATCATACACAAGTGGCCTTAGAAACTCCATTTTTTGCAAAATTATATGATTATCATAATGTTCATTTTGCAGATGTCTCTTGCCAAGTGTAATACCAGCTAGTGCAAGTTCAATATAGATAGATGCAGGACAGAGTGATTGGCCTCCAACTTGATGCCCACTTATCCATGATGATAGTTGGGCAATAGGAGTCTCAAATATAGCAGTAAACCTATTATCTGATGAAGGATATTGGGTCCACTGATGCAGAAAGGATGATGCTAAGACTGTGTAATTACTACTGGCTTTTATTGGACTGGCAAGAGCCTGAGATGAAGTTTCTTGAAAGGAAACCCAGAATTTACTACTAGCAAATGGATAGCTAGGAAGATTGATACAAGAGACATCAGGAATGTCTGCAAATACTTTTGGCCATTGTATCATGTTTCCAGCTTTGGTAACATATAAACTAGCAAGGCTTGCACATAGAGTTGAAGATGGTGATTCCTGTTGTTGCCTTCTAAGAGAAGCTAATAGAGAGGCTTTATGAAGAGCAACAGCAGGGTGTGCACTAAGCATAGCTAAACACGAGGTGTGTGGCCCAATCTCTATAAATGTAACTGGCTGCTGTATATAAGCAAAAAGTTGTATTATGCCTAACTCAAAGAATACAGGCTGAGAGCAATGCTGAGCAAAATACTCTGCTGTAAAGGTTTGGGTATTGCCAGGCAGAATCATCTGACCAAGAACATTTGAGACTATTGGAATGATAGGAGGAGATATCTTATATGATGTAGCAGCCTGTGTAAGTTCTAAAAGGATTGATTCCATCACAGGACTATGATATCCAAATGGCACAGCCAAGATTGTGTTTCTGATGTTAGATGAGTTTAAAATAGCCTCAAGTCTCTTTAATTGATTCAGAGGTCCAGAGAGAACATAGTCCTTTGGAGAGTTATAACAGGCAATAACAAGCTCAGAGAGACTCTCTTGCTGAAGCAGATTCTTGATATCATCCAATACAAGGTTTACTGCAATCATTCCTGTTGTTCCAAGACTGCATTTTGAGACCATCAAGTGAACACGCAAAGCAACTATCAGCAAGGCAGATCTAAGAGAAAGAACTCCACTTGTAACAAGAGCTGCATATTCACCAAGACTATGTATAGTTTAGCATAAATTAATTCTGAACCAGAAAACAGACCTGTGGCCAACAACTGCAACAGGTATAATACCCCAGCCCATCCACATCTTTGCTAAAGCACATTCAAGTGCAAACAAGGCAGTTTGATTTGCCTCTACCACTTCAAGTAAATTTTGACTACTGCTTGCTTCTCCCATGATTATAGGCAATATACTAGGGAAACCCTTGTTAACACTGTGCAAGATGCTTTCACACTCATCTATGCATGCTCTGAAAAGAGAATTGCTCAGATATAACATATGGCCCATGCCTATATACTGCCCTCCTTGACCAGAAAAAACAAATACTACAGCTGATTCTGGAGATGGCAGTGAAGAAAGAGAAGATTTGGCTGAGAGTTTCTGAATAAGCTCAGAATGTGAACTAGCAGATACAGCAATGCGATGGGAGAATAGTTGGCGGCGAACAGTCATGGTGTAAGAGATATCTGCAAGGTTGTTGGATGTTGAAGAATTGAGCCAGTCAATGTACTTGAGCTTCAGTTTCTCCAATGCAACAGCAGTCTTTGCAGAAAGGCCAAAAACAAACGACAAGCCACTATCATCTGATTTACTAGGACGACAATACTCTTCAAGCACAGCGGCAGTGTTGGACCCAGCAGCACCGAAGTTGTTCAGCATCGCCACTCGGGGAAGCCCCACAATAGCAGGGTGCCATTCAAGACAAGTTGTTGGTATAACTGTCCCATCTTCGTCCCAAGGGTGGATCAGAGGGTTCCGTGTTTGATACGAGATTTGGGCAGGTATCGCTCGATGCTGGAACATGAGAAGCAGCTTGGCAAGGCCAGCAGCGCCGGACGCAGCCTCCAGGTGGCCGATATTGGCTTTGATAGAGGTAATGTGCAGCGGGTTTCCTTGTTCTCGTTCATTCCCGCACAAGACAGCCCGCAGACTGGCGACTTCATTTGGATCGCCAGCCTGTGTTCCCGTGCCGTGCGCCTCGACAACATTGACCCTTTCTGGTGACATGCCAGAAGTTTCGAGGACCTTGCGGAAGAGCATTGCCTGGGTCCCGGCGTGGGGATAAGTGATCGAGTGGGCGTTGCCGCTCTGGTTAATTTCGACACCGCGAATGACACCAAGAATTTGGTCATGCTCGTTTTCTGCGTCGGACAATCGCTTGAGGACAAAAAGACCGCAGCCCTCCGACCGAGAGTAGCCATCGGCTGAAGCGTCAAAGGCCTTGCAAGGGCCAGATGGGGAGAGGAAGTGGCCTCTATCGAGACCGATGAACATCTAGAGAGAGTATTGGTGAGAATGAAGCAGGATGTTTAGAACGCGTACATCTGGACTCGATATGACATTCACACCCCCAACCAAGGCGGCTGAGCAATCGCCGTTGATGATTGCTCGAGCACCAAGGTAGAGAGCAACATTCGAGGAAGAACAGGCAGTGTCGACAACCATGGATGGCCCGCTTAGTTGCATGGCAAATGATATTCGACCACTCAAGAATGCTCGGAGCGTGCCTGTGCAAGAGCTTAGTCAGAGGTCAGAAGACAACATATTTGTTAGACAAACCAGTACTATAGTAAACGTCTATGTCGTCTTTCAGATTCTGCACGTAATCTGACGTTGCTGCCCCAATATAGCACCCAAAAGTCTCCGGACGGAAGGATGGTGTAGCGTTCGGAACATAACCTGCGTCTTCCAAAGCTTCGTAAGCGGTTTGCAGCAACAAACGTTGCTGAGGATCCATGCTTTTTGCCTCGCGCGGGCTAATTTGGAAGAATGTGTTGTCGAACTCATCGACGTTCTGGAGGAAGTTGCCCATATGTGCTTTCATTTGCCGTCCAGGTATCTTGGTACCATCGTAATCCTCGACCTTGAATCGATGTTGGGGTATCTGTCTCTCCCATTAGCCAATAAACAAGCAAGTGGGTCAACAACCGACCTCCGAAATTGTGTTGATGCCATTTTCCAACAGTTGCCAAAGGGCATGTTTATCTGGTGCATTTGGCATGTTGACGGCCATTCCGACAATGGCGATCGGGTCATGCTTCCCGCGGACGATATCATCGCGCTTGCTCCAGTCTACGGAAGCCAGTTGCAATGCCCTCTCCGTCGTTCGTAGAAGACCCGAACCCGGTCCGAAGTTGGCTAATCTCGTATTTGAGCCGTCGGTTGCGCTGTCGACTCTCAATTTCACACTCTGCAAAACTTGGTCCCAGTTAACCGGCTGTGTCAAAATCATATCAACTATGAGCTCGACGAGAGATGCGTGTGTGTCTCTGGCAGCTTGCTTGAGGTCTTCGCCATTCGCAGTACTGAAAATCGGCTGCTTCAAGTCTTCGAATGTCGGGAAGTTGATTGCTCGCCGGGAAATATCCTGCATGACTTGTTCCTTGAGCTCTTGATGGTCTGGCGAATGGTATAGCATGTCCAAACTTGTCTCGTGAGCCATAATAGGCAATTCCAAAGTCGACACGAATGCGCGGAGTATGTCTGGCCGACCAGAGATTGTAACACAAGTCTCGTCCAGAACCGCAGTTATGTAAAGCAGCATAGCGGCGGAGGCCTGAAGAGAGTAAGCGGTCGTGGCCAAAGACCTCAGAAGTTGGGTGTTACCGTTTCTTTCTGCTGCTGGGTCCAATTCCGCAGCAGCGATTCCGCTTTGTTTTTCGATATGCCAAGGAGGACGACACCCCAAGATGCGGACATAGCGTCGCTTTCTTCCATCTGACCACCACTCGCCAGGCTCCGAGTACGATACTCCATGGCTCTCACCCCGATCCAAATCGCCAGTCGAAATGCCTCGATCGCATAGCCGATGAAAGAACCCAAATCGTCTGACGAGGCGACGACGCATGCGGCAAGAGCGCCTGAAGAGAAGCCAAGCACGCCGAAGGGAAAACGCCCCAAGCTGTCTCGAAATGGAGTCGCTGTTGCCTTCTCTTGTGGAATCACGTGAAGGTAGCGCAAGACTTGTGCAAGAAAGAGCGATGTGCTCGATATGACCGGGTTGTTGTAGTACTTGCCGTCGAAAGCAAGGAGGGAGCCGGGAGATGGAAAGTCGGCCAGGTCGATGCCTGCCTGAGAGCGTTCAGGAGGAGAAAGCGAAGCCAATTCTCCGTGAAAAGCTTCAAGACACGCCGTTGCAACGGTTAGTCCTGTTCCTGATTCCATGTCTTGAAGCGCTTGGAGGCGAGATGCTTTCTGAGAGCTGGCAGATACGCCTTGGCCGCCGAAAAGCGGGATGTCGAGAGCGGTCATTGTCGAATGTATGTTCGAGGGGATGCGAGTGGGAGAAGCTGGAGAGCAAGGATTCGATTACGAGTTTAGGTCTGTGATCTGGTAACTGGGCCGGTCTATGGCAGCCTGCTCGTCAGCTGGGTAGTGCCATCAACTCAACCTGGAAGGCAAAAAGTCAATCTTCGTCCGGTGAGCGTTCAATCGCACTTGCCGTATAGATTAATTTCTGCGAGCAACACGACCCGGGGTTGTGGTAAAAGCGCGCAAACAATATGACCGAGCCGTTTTCTTCAATGTAGAGCAATAAACATGGAGCTGAGCTTTTGACTAGCGATAGAAGCACTTGCTGGCTGTTGCAACTTATGCGATTTTGGCAGCGCCGGTCCCAGTGCGGCAGTCCGGTTTGCTTGGTAGAACTTCGCAGTGTCTTCCGAAAAAAACTTGTTGTCCATTGTCAGCGCGCAATTGAGAACTTTATCCTTGTCGTATGCTCACCGTGGTTAGCGACGAGCGACAAGAGGTTGATTTGAATGGCTCTGGTTTATGCAAAAGAACATGCCAGGGACTGCAGCTGTTTGGGGCACCGCGACCCGTGGTCCCGTTGGCAGTGCCTGGAAAACAAGTTTAGACACGTGATCCCGAAATAAGACGATCCAACGACATACTTACCTTTCACATTCAATACTAGCACGGATTATGGGCCAACCGTGACGAAAGCGCTCTTGAAGCCAAATAAAGCATCCACCCATTGGCAGCTGCAGAGTCGGACCCGTAGCTATACGGAAGGTAAGATGCGTTGTGGACTATTGTGGAATGCCGAAGTAACATAGCAAGTCTCCGACCCTCAGGACACGGTCGATACGGCTTTACTGTTTACACAAACTTTGCGTTCATGGGCCTGATTTCAGAAATTGTCAAGCACCTTAGACTCTGTTTGACTCTCAAGATGCCTCGTCCATCGAAGCTATAACTAGTCTTCATCAAGATTCGACCAACTTGAACGAGTTGCCGCGCGTTTTTATCTTTTGTGGCCCC
Organism: Mycena indigotica; assembly: GCF_014461135.1. Taxonomy (NCBI): domain Eukaryota; kingdom Fungi; phylum Basidiomycota; class Agaricomycetes; order Agaricales; family Mycenaceae; genus Mycena; species Mycena indigotica. The sequence goes on from NW_023503005.1 coordinate 987,324, forward strand.
GTTCGTGTCAAACGTATACGTGCGTAAGGGCAGCCAAGCGGGTTGCTGATCAATGGGCGGGGACAGTATCTGGTAGACGAGATAAAATAACACGCTGAATCTTCTCCAAATTTGTGCGACACATTATCCACGCCCCCTGGCGGAAAGACGTGTCCACATTGCGCTTCAAAGCTTCAACGTTCAACGCCCACGCCAAACTTGAATATGACTGTCGCACTTCTTCCGATGTTGGCGAACTAAATCCAATTGGAGTTGTGCCATTCTGCTAGCTGACAATGGAGTTCTGCAATATTTACCGGAATAACAATGCTGCACGAAAAGCTCACAGTCCCAAAGCCTTTCGTGCGTCTGCAAGTTCCGCGCACTCCTCCCCGGGACACTGATGTTCACAGTTTGCCCCATGCAGGCTCGTGATCCACCAGTCCCCGTTGGCACTCAGGCTCCTTCTCACATCTTCATCGCGAAAAGAACCGCGTTGCACACCCAGACTATGGAGACGACGCAGAGCATTATAGACACCGTTTCTGTGGACATCAGCAAACAATCTTGTGATGATTAATCTTGCTTACTTCTCGTTGGGGGACAACGAATCGAATGGCGGGCAGCTCTCCGAATGCTCTAATATAGCTCCCACCCAGGCACAACGCGGGTCTTCGAAAGCACCCCAGCACTGTGGAACGAGGCTGGGGGACTTGTCTGCTGACGTTCTCGCATCGAGTCGTTCATATGTAGCGAGTTCGTCAGCTAAATCACTTGCTCGTGTTCGTGCAATGGCCTTCAGCAAAATCGACCGTTGGTTGGTACCGCCCATGTCCAACACTGCATGGTAGAGCTGTGCGTCATCGCTACCGGTTATTCCCGTTATCGTAAGTTGGACGGGATCCCCAGCGATTTCTGGTGAGACTGGGGTCGGGCTTCTGGATGAGCAGCCACTAAAATTTGACAGCCCGTCGAAATTGTCACTACTTGGAGGAGTCTCCACATCGTCCATTTCGTCAGAGTAGTCATCCGAGTTATAATCGTCATAATCTTCCTCATCGTCCTCATCGTCGTCGCTTCCATCCGAGTCCGTCGACAGCATCTCAAGTTGCTGACGAGATATGAGACGCATGTCCGCTATGGGTAAGCTGAGAGAAGAACTCCCAGTCCACCGCACGTGCTATGAAGTAGTATTAGATATACCTCATCTGAATAGCAAGCACGCACGATACGGTCCAGCACTTTCAAGTTGGGTGTCGCGGATGTTGAGTTGCTGGGTTCAGCTGGTGACTGGTCGCTTGGATTCAAGTTGGGTGTAACTCGGGGGTGAAGTTCAACACCGAGAGTGATGCGGCCGTCTGCATGGTGTACGTCCTGTTCTGGAATTGACAGCGCGAACCAGAGCGCGATGAGGGACGCCAAGTGGTGTCTTTCTGGGGGAGATGATGGAGCGCAGCTGGTGACGTCCGACAGTAGGAGGGCGCGGTAGCCGAGGGCGTCGCGATGCGCTAGTAAAAAAAGTCACGGGTATACGTTTCATTGAACTGTGGACTTACTGTCTTCAACGATGCAGAAGAAAGGATAGGCAAAGAGAAGGCCGAACCGAATGTCGAGGTCAGCCCGGAACTTCAGTGGGTAGACAGGTTCCGAGACAATGTGCTGCAGCAACTCGATCTTAGTGCCGAGCTGGGAGAAGTGAGACCAAGGGTTACGATGCAGACTACAAAATACCTGTTCAAGCGCATTTTGTGTCTGCGGGTCCACTTGATGCATACCATTCACTTCTTTTATTACAGCTTCCTGGAGGACGCCCGGGGGGAGGAACACCGCAGAAAACCCACTGATTGCGATATGGTCGGCCTTCAAAGTCAAGTCTAGGTTTGCCCCAGACACTCCCCTCGGGAAATAGAAGCCATTGAAAGAGAACTCGGGATGGATGTCTCTCCAGAGCGTGCAAATGAAGCGCGTGATTTCGAGAGCAGCGATGGAAACACCATGGCTCGTGTCCGGCATGGTGGAGGGCCCGGGCAGGTCTTGCAAAAGGAAGGTGTATGTTGTTTGAACAAACTCGGAGAATTCTCCAAGGTTATTAATCGATATAAAGCGATCCAAGCGACGGAAGAGGTCTTCTTCAAGATGGGCATTGCGTCTGAAATGGGTGGGGACAGGGGGAGTAGGTGCAGTGAATAGAGAAGCTGAATATGCTTCTTTGACATTGGGCCGCTCGGGGATTTGTGGAAGGCGAATGTTCAGCAGGTCCCTCCAATTTGAGAGTCGGAAATGGTCGTTGAGGTAAGACATTTTGTGGAGCTCCTTCAAGTTGCTTTGCGTCACGCACATCTGTTGCATAATTTGACGAGCTCTCAGATCGTTGTTGTTCACTCACCAGAAGTTGTCAACGTTGCTTTTAAATTGCGAGTCGAATTCAAAGTGAATAGGCAGCGTTTTCGCGATTATGTTCATGGTGGTTGGTTGCCTACAGCCAAGATCTAAGTATGAGGGAGACGACAAAAAGTGTACACGTTTACTGATATTGAAGTGATATAAGCTATTGTAGCTATGCGAACTTGCCGGAACGTAAAAATACTTTTCGTTGTCTGCTAGCCAGGCTGTTTCTTGGGTGTAGTCGAAGGGTTAACTGAGCGACCGACGACGCTTGGCCAGGTTCTACGAAGGGAAGGGTCCACCAGTAGAGGAACTCTGCGTCCTTTGACCACGTATGGGGGGGCTTTGGGCGTATTTTGTTCTAAGTCAGCCGATTTGCGCGGTTTTTGGTGTCGCGATGTCGGACTCTGGGTTTTGTTTCTCATTCGGCTTCTGGGAGTTGGTCCCAGCGCTACGCGGACTGGACCCGACGGCATGTCAGGTAAGGTCTTGGGTAGACCGGACTGCAAGAACAGATCGACAGTCGCGTCGGGCCAAATGACCACCCGTGGCAGCTTGCTGGCGAAAGAAGTGTCGCCAGTCAATGGATCAGTTTCCTTTGTCGCATCTCTCCATGTGGCCCGAGTTTTTGCATCGAGTTCAATTGGGGGCGGTAGATCAGTCGTCGGTTGTTCTTCTTCGTCTAGGTTGTCAACTTGAAGCTTTTCTGCATGCCCCAAATCTGAGAAGACACCTCTGGATCTTGAGTCGTTCTCGTCGCTCGTGGTAGATGATTCGGTGGATGTTTTGGGAGGTGATGGCGAATCTGGCTCGGGCACAAAAGCAATGGCAAAGTGCGGCCAGCCATCTATAAAGCTCAATTGGAGGAAGCAGCACAAAAAAGGAGAAGTAGCGCACCTTGATCAAGAACAACACGTGTTCGACCCCCAAAGTAGATGGTTTCAGCCAGATATCCGGCCTCGATTATTCCAGCGCGGTTTAGATCATCGTATTCAGTTTGATCGAAGTGGGCAGAGGCGGCTCCTGCGACTTCAGAACGTGGAGGGGAATCTTGTCCCTACGAATGTTAACACAAGCAAAAGGGGAAATTGGAGACACAAACCAGGCGGATGACATAAAGACGTGCAACTTCATGGATGATGGTGCTTTTAACACCGGCCACGACAGCCTTCAAGGATCTCCCAGCCTCGGCACTCTTTCTGCTTTCAGCTGCTTGCGTTGCAGCTATGTAATACTTGACCAGCTCAAACGACAGTGTAACGTGGTGGTTGTGGGTTGCATATCGTCTGGCGATGATCTGTTTTACCCATTTGTCAGGCATGTCAACGAGGTTGTTGTCCCACACGGGCGGTGCTCGCAGAGTCGGAACGAGCACCATCTTTATCGTCATCAAACACGAATGGAAATTCGGGGTCAGTGGAGGCATCGCAAATTACGAAGCGAGGGGGCAGAGAATCCCGCAAAAGGGCGTTGGTGTTTCTCGATAACGCTGCAGTCTGAGTGGTGGACGCAATGTTCCAGGACGTGATTGGGGCAAAAATCTTCAGGGGTGGCGTGAAAGCTAGCTCCGTCGCAGTTTGCGTTACGAGCTTGCTCAATGGATGATCGAGTGGCAAGAGCTTTGCCGTCTTGTTCTTGAAGGAAACATAGGTTTTGATGGGCAGAATGAGCTCAGTATTCCAACGGCAACGGCTTCATCCCAAAAATGTGTAGCATCTGTATCTCACAGTAAAAACAGGAAAAAATGGGGATGAAAGCACACACCATCCTCATTGCTGAACCTAATGTGAATACTGATGTCGTCCCAAATCCGGGTGACCGCTGGAAGAATAACAATACAGTACAATATAAGTAAGTAGTCTCCCTGCTTTTCCAGAAGTCAACTGGGAGATGCTGGAAATACTCTGAAGAACAAGGTTACTGGGTGATTATATGTGGCAATGAAGCCTCACTTTGCAGCATGGGAACATTCAATTTATCAAGGAATCTGAAGCCGGATGGCACAACTGTACGAAAGTAAGTCAGCGGTCAAGAGGTGGTTGCTTGAAGTTGCATCTACCTTCCACACTAATTATTGACAAAAGGTCAATTTTCTGCGACCCCTTTGTCCCTTGACACTCCACATTGAAACGGAACTCTGGCCTAGGCGGTTCTGAGCTTGGTCGCAAGAGAGGTCCAAAGCTGGAAGGAGCCATCTCAGCACTTCGTGATGGAGTGAAAGAATGCAACAAGAGCGGACAAGTTGGTGGTCTTGGAAGAGAAGAATTCAAAGAGGCGTCCGAGTCATCGATGTTTGACTCCTATCTTGGTGGGGGTTCCGTGGAGGAATGGTCTCTAGGCACGGAATCGCCGTTCAAGTTCGTTTCGAGATCGTATTGCTTGTTTGGATTGTCGACATGGACTGTTTCCAACTCGAGGAGAGCACAAGTTCGCTCGTCAATGTTGAAGATTGATGGGTCACGGGTGTGACTCGCCGTGAATCTTCCAGAGCCTTCCACTTGTGCGCTGACTGATCATTAGAAAACTGTAGAATATACTAGTACAATTAGCCTGTAGTATATAACCTGAAATGATTCTCAGCGTTGGGCATCGTTTGCCCTAACGCATTGAACCCTCACCGGTTTGCGATTGCAAACTCTCGCCGACTTTGATCCCATCGCTCCCGCGATAACCTCGGAATTTCAACAGTCAATGAGCTTCTTCAGCGAGCCGACCTCCCTACAGACGGTGACACTCTCAACACTGAGATTCATGTTCTCGAAGTACTCGGCCAACGGTCGTTCGCCCATCAACTGACCGGAAGGTTGTCACCATGACTGCGGGCTGGTATGGATTGGGCGGATAAGGTTAAGTAGTGAATGATACAACCAATGGGACCTACCAGGGTCAGACTGGCTCGACCTCATCACCGAAGCCAATGCATTTCGATCCCTTGCCTCCCACAAGCCCTTGCCTCCCACAGTGCCTGGTCCCATTGGTTGTATCATTCACGGCAGTGGCAGTCTGCTGCTAAATAGACTGGGCTAGTCATCCCGGCTAATCTTCGTTGTCTCCCAGTTATTTGTTATGCTGCAAAGGAGTGTTAGAGATAGTGTTAGAGCAAATAAGATTCTATCGCGCACCCTCCAGTTTATGGGCATGATGATAGTCACTGCGTAGAAGGCGCGAACCGAGAAGAGCTTGGATGCCATTTTGTAGAAATCGAGTATGACGGTGGCATTGGTGTTCGTGCGCGTCAAAACTTTGCTACGTAGAGAACCTCCTCATAGCTGAGGGACGCATGCTGGAAACTGGGCAGCAAATATGTTGCCGGTACTTCATTTGCAGAAATAAGTAAACAGTGATTGGTCAGCTAGGACAAGTAGAATTCTACAACTTTAGCTGGATTATGCACAGAAATTTTACAATCCCAGCGCCTCTCGTGCCTTCACAAGTTCCCCACACTCTTCTCCTGGACACTGATGTTCACAGCTCGCCCCATGCAGGTTCGTTATCCACCATTCCCCGTTGACGCTCCTTCTCACATGTCCACTGTGAAAAGAACCGCGCTGCACACCCAGACTATGGAGACGGCGCAGAGCATTATAGACGTCGTTTCTGAGCACATTAGCAAACAATCTTGTGATGATTACTCGCACTTACTTCTCGGTGGGGGACAACGCATCGAATGGCGGGCAGCTCTCCGAATGTTCTAGTATCGCTCCCACCCAGGCACAACGCGGGTCTGCGAAAGCACCCAAGCACGGTGGAACGAGGCTGGGGGACTTGTCTGCTGAGGTTCTCGCATCGAGTCGTTCATATATAGCGAGTTCGTCAGCTAGCTCGCCCGCCCGGGTTCGTGTGATGGCTTTCAGCAAAATTGACCGTTGGTTGGGACCGCCCATGTCCAGCACTGCACGGTAGAGCTGTGCGCCATCGCTACCGGTTATTCCCGTTATCGTAAGTTGGGCGGGATACCCAGCGATTTCTAGTGAGGCTGGGGTCGGGCTTCTGGATGAACGGCCACTAGAATTTGACAGTCCGTCGTCGAAATGCTCACTAGTAGGAGGGGCCTCGACATCGTCCATTTCTTCTTCATGGTAGTCATCTGAGTCGTTGTCGTTGTGGTATTCCTCGTCCTCCTCCAAATTGACGCCCTCATCGGTGTCATCGCCATCTGAGTCCCCATCGTCTGTGGACAGCATTTGAAGCTGCTCACGAGATATGCGACGCATATTTGCCATGGGTGGGCTGGACGAAGAACTCCCCGTCCACCGCACATGCTATGAAGAGTTGAATATACCGTTATCTGAATAGTAAACACGAACGATACGGTCGAGCACTTTCCATGTCGTGGGCGTTGAGGGTTCAGCTGGCGGCTTGAGGGTGTTGGTGTTTCGGGAGTCGAGTTTAACACCGTAAGTGATGCGGCCGTCTGTATGACGCACATCTTGTTCTGGAATTGACAGTGCAAACCAAAGAGCGACGAGAGAGGCCAAGTGGGGGCTTTCCGGGGAAGGCGGATCCTGTGGAGCACAGCTGGTGACATCCGACAATCGGAGGGCGTGGTCCGTGGCTGGTGAAAGTCAGGGGTGTATGCTGAGTTCAACTGTGGACTTACCGTCTTCAACGATACAGAAGAACGGATAGGCAAAGAGAAGACCGAACCGAATGTCGAGGTCAGCCCGGAACTTCAGTGAGCAGACAGGTTCCGAGACAAGGTGCTGCAGTAACTCCATCTTGGTGCCGAGCTAGGAGAAGTGAGACACCCAAGGGTTACGATGCGAGGCTGAAAATACCTGCTTAAGTGCAGTTTGTGTCTGCAGGTCCACCTGCAAAGCAACATCGTCCGGCGTAGCATTCACCTCTTCCTGGAGGACGCCGCGGGGAAGGAACACTGCGGAAAATCCGCTGATTGCGATATCGTCGGCCTTGAGAGTCAAGTCCATATTCGACCCGGGCACCCCCCTCGGGAGATGAAAGCCGTTGAAATAGAAGTCGGGATGGATGTCTGTCCAGAGAGCGCAAATGAAGTCTGTGATTTTGGAAGCAGCGGTGTAAACACCATAGCTTGTATCCGGCATGGTCGAGGACAGGGCTCGCAAAAGGGAGGTATATTCTGTTTGAATGAGCTGGGAGAAATTGCCAAGATTATTCAGGGATATGAAGCGGTCCAAGCGGCGGTTCAAGATGGGCATTGCGTCGGAAATGGGTGGGGGCAGGCGGGGTAGGTGCGGTGAATGGAGAAGGGGAATATGCTCTTTTAGCATTGAGCCGCTCGGGGATTTGTGGAAGGTGAATGTTCAGCAGGTCCCCCCAATTCGAGAGTTGGCAATGGTCGTTGAGGTCAGACATTTTGCCCCTCTCTGATGCATCTACTGCATGATTTAACGCGCTCTCAGATCGTTGTTGTTCACTCACCAAACATTTATTTGCTTTGCGAGTCTGCTGCTAAATGAACCGGACTATTCATCCCATCCCGGCTAATCTCCGTTGTGCTGCAAAGAAGTGTCAGAGACAGCGTTAGAGCACATAAGATTCTATCGCACACCCTCCAGTTCATGGGCATGAGTAATAGTCACTGCGAACAAGGTGCCAATCGAGCGGGACGGCGGCATTGGTGTTCGTGCGCGTGAAAACCTTTGCGATAGCCCGAGAAAAGAGGAGCCAGTGAGAGCTGAGGGACGCGTGCTGGAAAATGTTACTTTTGAGCAGGAACAAACACGCATACCAATTAGTCAGCTACCACTAACATTTTACAAACCTATAGGTTCCCCGGCGTTCGTCAGTCGGACCGTGCCGCGTATCAATCCAATCCAATCCAATCCCCGCATCCTTGCGCTAAACACTGACGCCAACCGTCTATGAATTTCTCGGAGCTCGACGAGCTCTCCGATAGTCTCCCTCAACTTCCTGTCACCAAATGACATTGCTTTGCGACTAGCAGTACTCTCTCAACCTGGCCCAAGCCGCTCTCTGCTCTATCCAGACCCAGACCCAAACCCATGTCATTGCGCGTCGGAGGCGTGATGATCGTTGTGGACTGTTGGTTGGCACCTGGTCCACGATTCTCGTCCACAATGTATTAATAATCAATCCCAGTCACTGTTAAGGTTGCGCAAGTGCCTGTTCTCGGAGGAACACGTCTCGTGGGGACCATGCTTGCGTGTTGTGCATGTTCAGCGAGTTGGTTGGCCACGTTGGCGACCGTCGAAGGTTCGGAAGCCGACGTTAGTCAACGATACAGACTGACCAGGGATTTTGAAGGTGGTGATGTCGTGCCGGGCAAGTTGGAGCAACCGTAGTGCAACCGTGCACTAATAAAACCTAAAACCGTCCACAAGCGATCGAAAAATGGTCCGGTCACTGTCTTGGGAATAATGACGATCTGGGTTACATACATAGGAACCTCTCGCCCTTCATCTTTCGGTCTGAAGGTCCGCTCTCCGCCACCATGGCAAGCACCCTCAGACGTTGCTCGCAGGTCGGGATTTGCCGAGTCAGAGAGTTGATGACCGTGATGTGATGTGATGTGACAGGCGAACTTCAGGACTTAAGCACTGAGATGCAAGGTAATGACCAAACCATGGTGAGCACCTTGACCAGCCCCATGCGAGCTTCCACAATGACGTGGTCCATAGGCGCCCGTTGTCCGCTTCCGCTGGCTCATACCAGATGAAACGCAGTTTTTTGGCCTGCGATTCGAAATGGATCAACAGCCAAAAGACCAAAAAATATTCCCAACGCTCTCAGCTCGCTACCCAGCTCGTCCAGACGACATTCATCGGGGCCGTCTCTATGTCGCCCCTGCGGCTTCGCTTGGCGATGGCATCCCCACTTTCAAACGGCATGCCCGCGCGCGGTACAACGGCGCATTCCTCACAGAAGTCACTTTCGGTGAGGCCATAGAAGACCCGAATGGCTCGCCGTGTGTTTTCTTCGAGCCTGTTGTGTATGTCAGCAACAAGAAGAGGCGGCTATTACTCCCCAAAATCGACTCCCCCAGCACTCTCGCAAAAGGAGGCCAGCCCTTGCAAGAAGCGATGCAGAAGAGCGACTCTCGATTCCACGGAGTTATTCCATCTGCAGAAGTAGGAGCATGTCCCACTATCCGTACGATCCACGGGGCCTGCCAGGCCGAGCCGCTGGCCCAGCTCTGGTCAGCCCTCCACCGATGTGTCTCGGCCAATGAACAGGAACTAAAGGCCTCCCTCGCCCAGATCAAGGCAGGTGTTCTCCGCAGATGATGTGTTCTACAATGCTTATTTGCAACTCATAGAAAGATGGTGGTTTGTCCAAAGGGGAACTACTCAACAATGCACGGAAGTTGATCTCTGCACTTTGCGGAGATTACGCCGCGGAGCCGGGTTTGCGACAAGCCATCGAGGGGCCATTGCGACGTCTCACTGGCTTCTCGGGAGACGACCAGCTGTTCCTCGTTTGCAAAAACCAGCTGGCTGGAGACCCAACTATCCAGGCATTGTACCGCATTCGTCATCTCATCGCTGGAGATCCCAATATGGTAACTTGAGCATGTTTGTCAGCCCTACTCAAACGCTTCATCAAGGACGAAACCCGGCCCGTGCTGGTGCTCTTCATGGCCATCCGCGCGCATACTATCGAGATCGGTCACGCTTATCTCAACACGTATTACGTCGACGGGAAAGAGGAGGAGCGGGCTTCGTGGCAGGCTGCGACACATCTCACGTATGGGGTGGGCGGCACATTGTCAACGGACCCAAGCGACCTTGAAGTACTTCGCACCGCTTGTATCCTGACGTGTGTTGGGAAGGCAGTCAAAGCACTCGCTGTTTTCCGCAAGCTGATCCAAGCGCCCCCTATCGCCCCCTCTGTCTTTCCAATCAGAGATATGCTAGGTGGCACTTTGCAGCCGGCTCGTCTCTTCCGCGAAACCGACATGCGCGTATTCCACACTGTGTGGCAGAGGGAAGGGCACGAGGACCAGCACGTTGTGGTGAAATTGTTCGAGACTACTACCTACGGGGAAGCGGCACATCGGGCTGCAGCAGAGGCAGATTTGGCGCCAAACCTCGTCTTCTACGGGGATGCTCTCCAGGAGTCGCAGACTGGCTGGTCTGTTGTCGTTATGGATTATGTCGAGCGTGCGGACCACATCACCCAAGCACATATCAAAGCTCTTGAAGCTCTTCCCGGGCGGTTGCGCCAGCTCGGCATCGTCCACGGCGACCTCCGGCTGCCCAACATCCTTTTTGCGAAGAATGACAAGGTGGTGGTTATCGACTGGAACTGGGCCGGCACGCATCCACACTATCCGTGGACGATGAACATGGGCCTCACGTGGCCGCACGGCGCGCAGCCGGGCGGGAGGATCCTGCCTGAACACGACAAGCAGCAGATTGATTGGATAGTGGCGGCATTGCAGAAGGCATACGCCAAGATGCGGGACGGGCCGTTGGAGCTTACTGAAGCAAGAGAGTTCGTGGCTATTGAGCTGCGTGACGTCGGTGGTTCGAGCGAAGACTCAGGATAGTGTTAATGTACAAATTTTCACTGAGATACTTTGTTGGAATTGGAATATATCAGAGCCAAATGCCACATTGAACAGTATGAGCACCAGATTTGGCAGCTTCGTCGAGAACGAGGCGGTTACTTACCACGGATATCCCAAGTCGACCGAACCAAACTGCAGCGGGCAGCGAGACAGTAGAAAGCTTGAAACGAGACATATGCGAAAAAGACAAGAGTCAGAACTTGCTGTCGGACGCATGGAGCTGGCCGGGACTAGGAAAGTGGGCTCCATGCAGGTCACCCTGCGTCCGGAAAGCTGCGACGCTCAGATCATCTCCCGAAAGTCGGTGTTGGGCCGAGTGTGGTAGAGCGGCCGTGAGTGCCGGCGGCTGGTCTGAGTGGATTCCGAAGTTATTGTTACCAGCGAAGAAAGAGTTGTCGCGTGCATCTGTTGCGGTCAATTTAAGGTTGGTCGGCGTTGCTCAGTTTCCTCAATCGAAAGGTGGACAATTAATACTCAATAAGCATGAGTACAACTCACTCACTCAAAGTAAAAATGAAACAATCATTGAAGTGAAGTTGCGTCCGCATTCACGTCGTCGGCCGTCCAGCCTATGTAAGACTGTGAATTTTTGAAGGAATGCAGAAGAATGCACTCACTCGTGTGAGAAATTGCAGCAGAAATAGTCATAAGACGCCGAATTGGTGCAGGGGACCCAAATCGTCTTCCCTGAGATGCATATATTGACATCATCCCCAGACGAGTTTCTAGTAGTCGGGTACTACTAGTCGCTCCAACCCCGAGTTCTCGATCCGTCCCACCGGCCGCCGGTCCGCTTGCTTTCGACGGCAAACAACTCAGTCATCGAGCATATCGATCTTTCTTGCACAAGTCTTGCGGTACTTCCATGTCGGCAAGAGGAAGCAACAACGACATCATTTCAAGGCAGCTTGTGGCGTGTGTGCTTGGCCTGTCTCCAGGTATTCTTGTCGCTTGCGTCGTCGCCTCGTTAGAGGTTTTGAGTCATCTGAATCGACTATACAGTTGAACTTGAGGGATTTCGGGGCACTTCGGATCGGATGAGAATATGAGTTGGATCCAGCAGCGGAAAGCAATGGTTATGGCACCCCGCCTATGAAAGGGTTGAAACTTGAAGCTTGAAGGCTTCCCCAGACAGAGGCATCCTCAATTTTCGACAAGACTTGCGTTGCAATCTTCGTACCATCAGACAAACAAAGCGACAATGGTTTCCGAAATTGCGGTACGCGATTTCTGACTGACTATCAAAGCGGGGGCGTGTAGTGGTGGTGGCCATGGCAGACGCCAACACGCGTAATCGAGCGGGAAAGCGCGGAAAAAAGACTGGCTATAGACGGTGTGGGGCGCGTGGAGGGCGTGTTAGAGGACTTAGAAAAAGCAGGCATACAGGTGGAAGAGGTAGAAAGTAGAAATAGTATTATGATCGTTGGCGAGCGTTGGCGCCAGTGAGCGTGACATATGTTTCTTGAGAAGCATCCACTTCAATGACGCTTTTCGACCCTCCTGAAGGTCCACCACCCGGAAGTCCTCCGCGTAGTATGTGCTTTTAGAATAATATGTGGTAGGAGATTTGAAAGCAAACAGTGCGCTTTGAGGGCCCATGGTTTACAACTCAACTCATCCTATCTGGCGGGATTGGCATTTTCTCATTCCTTGTCTTCTCCTACTCCCGAACTCGTTGGCCGCTTCTATTTGCCCCACGTACAAAGCTCAAAGGTGCGCTGTGGATGAGTCTACAACGTTCACCGCTCCTAACGCCAAACCGCAGGATTTTCCCCACATGAAGCACACGCCCACCAGGCATTCTTCGGATGGATATTACCGACCATACGGACCTCCGAGTTTACCGTTCTCCAGATCGTCGGGCTGGATGCCGCCGTCCTGCTCAATTTCTACAAAATGGCATTCAAGCTCTTCTCGGTTTGCGCCTTCTTCGCAGTGACTATTCTCATGCCTATAAACTGGAGGGTGCGCAATATAATGTTATATGCTATGACGTTTTCTCTCATACTCCTATGCAGCACAACAAGGAGCTCGGAGACGGCGAAGATTGGCCCGGGGATGAGGATGACTGGCCTAGTCTACTCAGCAGCAGACCTGTCCGCCTTACTGCCACTGCCGTGAATGGTACAACCAATGGGACCCTACCAGGTTCAGACTGGCTCGACCTCATCACCGAAGCCAATGCATTCCTATCACTCTACCTTGTCTTCACCTATCTATTCACACTGCTCGCCCTCTACTTCATCTACAGGAACTACCGGCGCTTCATTCGCTCCCGGCAACTATTCTCTCTGGAACTGGTGCATTCCATACCAGCCCGCACAGTCATGGTGACAAACCTTCCGCGGCATTTGATGGGCGAACGACCGTTGGCAGAGTACTTCGAAAACATGAATCTCAGTGTCGAGAGTGTCACCGTCTGCAGGGAGGTCGGCTCGCTGAAGAAGCTTATTGACGAGCGAACTCGTGCCCTCCTCGAGCTGGAGTCAGCGTGGACAAGCTATGTCGGCAATCCAAGCACCGTGGAGGAATACGATCCTGAAACAAGCGGTGTTGGTCCCCTCGTTGATCTTGAATTCGGTGCTGGCCAGCCTCAGCGTCTCGTAGTCCCCCACCGCCCTCGCCCTTCCGTCCGCCCTACTTGGTTTGGTCCCAAGGTCGATGCGTTAGAGTACCTTGATGCGCGGTTTAAAGAAATCGACGAAAAAGTACGCAAGAAGCGCATGTCCAAGTTCAAGGCCACCCAGGTTGCGTTTGTCACTTTTGAGAAGATGTCATCAGCCCAAGTCGCCGTTCAGGTCGCCCATGCACCAACTCCGCTACAATGCAAGACGTATCCTGCTCCCGAACCTCGAGATATTGTGTGGAGTAACATGACTCCGTCTCAACTCAGCATTCAGACTCGAGATGTCTTCGTTTTGGCGATGATTGTCCTCTTGTTCTTGTTCTGGTCAATTATCATCACCACACTCGCGGGTCTCCTCAGTTACACTGAGATTCAGAAGATCCTACCCTGGCTTGCACGTCTTATCGACAGCAACGACAAGATTCGAGCCATTGTGCAGAACTCGTTGCCATCAGTGGCTATTATATCTTTGAACGCCTTGCTACCATTTTTGCTTGAGGGTATGTGAATAGACCAATTAATCCAATATAATTCTAACAATCGACCAGCCTTGACATATCAACAAGGTTATCGTGCCAGGAGTTGGGTCGAGTATTCTCTGCTCAAGAAGTAAGAAACTTTACCTCAAGCTGATGTCCTAACGGTGATCAGATACTTTCTTTTCCTACTTATCAATGTCGTATTCATATTCCTCCTCGCTTCGACCTATCTCGAGCTGTTGTATGAGCTGGCGAACTTCCCTGCCAAGATTCCCGAAAAGCTTGCTAAAGCTCTGCAAGCCGGTAAAGCGCGGAACTTCTTCCTGTCTTATGTGATCCTGCAAGGTATCTGTGGTGATATGCCATGCGAACGAAGCCTCACTTTTCTTAGCTCTCGGTATCATGCCCTTACAACTCCTCAACTTGGGTGTAACCATTCCACGATTTTTCCAGCTGTTTATAACAAGAACCCCTCGAGGTATGTCAAATCTGTCGGTCAAGACTATCTCTCAACAAATTGACTAGACTTTGCGGAACTCAATGCACCACCAATGATCAATTATGGGATCGTGTACCCTCAATCGATCCTCATGTTTGTCATCACGATCCTCTACAGCGTCACTCAACCCCTCATTCTTATATTCGGCGCGATCTACTTCGGCAATGCTTACGTGGTATACAAATACAAGTTGCTTTTTGGTTTGCCTCTACTTTATTCTACCTCGAACACCACTGACCCAAGAACAGTATTCTACAAACCATACGAATCGCAGGGCCAGGCATGGCCACTCACATTCGTCCGATTAATCTGGGGCGTCATAATCTTCCTGCTGTTCATGACCGGATTTTTCATTCTGCAAAACACTTACGCTGGCTCAAAGCTGTCCTACGTCATCACCCTCATGCTCGTTCCTCTTCTCATTGGAACGGTTGTTTGGTCATGGTATGTCTATGGCGCGCTCCAGCCACTGAGCGATTTCGTGAGCCTGAGCTCTGTGCACGAAGTTGAACGGGGGGAGGAGTCTTCGGAGGTAACGAGACTTCAGGCAGAGCATCCCGTGACCTGGTCCCAAAGGTAGATCTGCAACTTGTCTGTTTTCCACTCTTGACTAACCTTTTGCGCCGCAGTAATCTAAGTCGTCGTCGATATGCCCAAAACGACGAGACTTTATATGTTGCTCCGGAGGACGAACGAACAGACTATGTACGATAAAGTCACGTGACTCTCTGACAACTAACCTCCCCTGCAGTCACAACCACCAATGGCGAACTGGTATTCAGGTGTTCTCAAGTAAGAAAACCACTCAATATATACATCCTTTCTTAATCATACGGTCTACAGTACCGGCAAACGCCGTTACGGCCATCCTGCACTCAATGGTGTGCTCCCACAGCCATGGCTGCCGTTGAAGAAGGGACAAACCCTCTCAAACAATGAGCACCGAGCCTCGCCGCGTTTGTCGAAGGACACGAATGGCCAGGCGGTTGTGCTAACATTACGCAAGCGCCCGTCAGTAAGACGGCGGACGCAAACGGAGTTTATCCCCGCTGGCTCTTCTAATGGACCCAGTGTTTCTTCCGACAACGTATCGACCAGCAGCAGCAACCCGTGGCAACATGAGCCGCGGAGGTCCTCGACTGCTCCGCTGAGCCATCGACTGAGCTTCGACCCAGCCAGTGGGGTCATTAATCTACCTGATGACGGAGAGTGGCTGCATGACGAGAGCGATGAGGAAGACTACGGAACACAGACGGGCGGGCTGGAAAACTCGATAGCGTCTCTGGCCGACATTGACCAGCCACCCGTGACTTCGAATGGAGAAGAAGGGACGCCTGTAAGCTCCAGCCCGACTGCATCGCCTTCGCGGCTGTCGCGATACAGCACGTACTTTCACCACCCAGAGCGGCGGAGACAGACGATCCCTGGAGCTTTCCCGCGGTCATAGTGTACTTGGAATGTGTTTTATGATACCCTCCTTAGATCTTTTGGTATAATACTGATCATTGTGGAACTGGACTGCTCCTTCAGATGTTGTTTCGTTGTGGGTGAAATCATCATGGCATTGCAATCAACCACCATGAGCTTCTCAGCTACGACTCAAAAAGAATCTCTTGGGATCGACCACCATGAACTATGCTGCCTATGCTGCTCCAATTCCACTTAAGAGGCCAATTCCTCTTACTTACTCGCCAAAGCAGGCCAAATTTAAAGCTCGTCCTCCGTGACAATTTGTGACATCTTCTCCTAGCCTTTCTCGTTCTCAACGACAATGCCATCATTACCATGGCCATCTTTCATCGGCACGCGCCCTGCGGACTTGTTGATTGACGAGCTGGAGGAAATGATCCGCACTGAACCCAAAGTCTTCGTCAAGATACTACCCAAGGACTCGGAGCTGTATGTTCATCTCTCATTACCAACAAAGCGTGCACTCATATCCCCTCAAGCTCCTCGCAGTCGACCAAGGCACGCAGAAACCTGTCAACTGAGCTTGTCTATCATCATGACCTCCATCAAAAATATTGGGGCCTCGCCGACAGGCAGCCAGAACCACCAGCTACTTGGGAAATGCCTGGAAATGCCAAGCTATATACACTTCCGTCGTATATCGTATTTTTCAAGGAGTATCTGAGGCTATTCAAGTACATCGACATCAAGCGCACTCATGACTTTCTTACCATGCGCACCGGCTTCAGAACTCAAAGTCACTCTGGCGTGTTTATAATTGGCATGCCAGGCATTGGTCTGTGTCTCTTATACTCATAGTTCATCTTTGCTTATTCCCTGTCTACTCAGGAAAGTCAATGTTTTTATGGTTATACCTGATGATCTCCCTGGCATTGCAACTGCCAATTGTAATCTTCTGGGAAAGCCACCTTTTTCTGCACACCAAGTCTGGAGCCTATCGCGTCACGTGCGACATCAAGGATTTTGTTTACCGCGAGGCTCTGAAAGGCCTGGCGTTTCTTATCAATATGGACTGGATCGGGGAGATTCCAGCAGGTCTTGATGTAACAGGGCTAATGTTCGTCATCGCGGCGACTTCCTCACAACCACATCAGTACAAGAAGTGGTCAAAGAATGCCAGCATGGCGACCCTCATTATCAACCCCCCGACAGAAGAAGAGTAAGCTAACAGTCTTGATGACCCGATGCTTATGGCTCAACCCGAATAGATTGCGGGATTATTTTTGTCGGGAGCTTCCACAGCAAAGCGACATGACCTTTGAAGCCGCCTTTGGCCTGGCAGGTCCAAATATCCACACATTAACCGAGCTCCAGTACGGAATGATAACTGAGGTTCAAGTTATCAGAGACATTCGCCTCGGGTTCAGCAATCTTCACGACAACGACTTGGACAACCTTCTTTTCTCCTCGAGCACACCAGACCTCAAATTATTGTCTCATAGCTTAATATCTATCAATCGCTCGGAGACCGGCATGCGAACCGAACGCGGACAAGATGCCATGGTACACCAAGTACCCAAAACTGTCCTTCGTCTTTTGCACACGCATCTGGCACAGCGGCAACTCGGATATCTCCATCGGATGTACAAGCTCTTTGCCGGCAGCAGTCAATTGAGTGTACCACGTGCATGGTGTTTCGAAACCCTTTGTCATCGTCTATTTGCGACGTCCTCCCCGAACACAGTTGTCAAACTTTTTTCTATGGCGGTGGCTGGAGCCGAACTTGAACCAAAGTTCTCGCCTCAGAGCTTGGAATGGCCCATGGCACAGCGCTCAATGCAGACGTTCGTGGCTTCCGAGACACCTAAGCACACCAGCAATATCGATTGCTACTACATTCCAATTGAAGCCAACAACCCAACATTCGATTCCATGGTCCATTTAAGCAACCCATCCCGACTGGTTGGTCTCCAGATGACAATGTCGGCAACTCATTCACTCAATCAATCGGGTTTGGAACGACTCCGAGAACGCCGTCTCCCGGATGAAGAACTCTGGCTTGTCTATGTTATTCCCGAAGGGCAGACGATCTCGGTCCCCTACACTGACACATCGCCCTTCAACCAATTTAAATATTTTTGCTGCCCTGTCGACGTTGGTAACGTCTCGCAAGAGTTAGCGTATTCTTCTGCATTCCTTCCAAGAATTAATAGTTTTAGGCTGGACGGCTGACGAATTGAATGCACACGCAACTGATTGACTGGGCTTGGATCATTGAGCTGGCCATGGGGCTGGTTCAAGTCTGCTGTTTCGAGGGAGCGAGTTCCAATTTGCTCAAGAGATGCGTAAAATAACGTCCAGGTGGAGGTTGGTCAAGTCTTGACCCACCTTTCGTAGTCGGACCAAGGTCAAGTCATGCTTTGCTTATCATGATCAGTAGCTTAGATTTGGACCGAAGCATGGTGTGAATTGAGTTAGTAGCAATAGTATCACCACCCGCAACGGTGACAATTTCTAAGCCCCCGACATTGGCCCTCTCCAAAGAAAGTTGTGCTGGTATCATACAAAGGCGACGCGCACTGGCGTCAACGATCATGATGTTATTCCTACTTTCTGCCTCTTCCAGCTATACGCTTGCTTTTTCCAAGTCGTCTGGAACCCCCTCCACGCGCCCCACCCCGTCCAGGACCAGCTTTTCCACCGCGCTTTCCACCGAAGTCATCAGTCGATTCACGCGTATTGGATTTGGATCGTCTGCCACCACCGCCAAATCCAAACTTCTGGTCCCGACCTCGTCTACTCATTTTAGAACCCCCGCGGCCATTAGAAGCCACTCCACGTCCCCGCTTTGATGGTCGGTCAGAAATCGCGTCTTCAACTGCTATGTCGAAACCATCGTCATCTTGTTTGTCCAGCATGTCCCCACGTTCTACAAATCGAATGAAACAGTAAAACACGGTGAGAAAAGTCGACGTACTGCGCTTGAGGCCCTTGAGACGCTCTTCCATATCCTTCTTGCTCTTCTCTCGCTCTTTGAGCTTTTCTATTTGGACTTGTTTGCCGAATTTCTTGCCCTCTCGCTCGCGACGCTTGTCTTCACTCTTTTTGATACCAGCCCGTTCATCAAGAAGCCGTTGTCGTATCCTTTCCATATGAGAGTCGGACTTGACCATCTCCGCAAAGTAATCTGGCGGACGAGTGAATGGGAGGTTGTGTTTCGTCGCGAGGTCGCGCGCGGCGTTTGCACTATGCAGAGCTTGCTTGTAGCTTAAGAAAGATGTTAATAGTTGGCTAGTGAGAGGGAAATCCCGATCTTACAACGCAAGTTCCCTGTTCAGGTCGTCGTTAACATCAACGTCGATGGTTTCTGGGTAGGAAAGAACAAGGGTTTCGGTCCACGGAAGAGAAGAGTCCAGTTGAATAGTTTCGCGTATGCGAGACATCGCAGCGGTGTTGTCAATTTCAATTTTTTGTCGAGGGACTGCGTCGGCGTCGATAGATTCAACCTCATCTAAAGGAACGTCTTCATCTTCTTGACTTTCTTGGTCGCTTTGTTCGCCACTTTCTTGTTCCTCTTCTAAGTCTGAATCCCCCTCCTCAGAGCCCGATTCTTCGTTCGAAACAGATCCATCGTTGGGAGCGAAGTCTTCATCTTCTGAGGAGCCGCTTTCGTCTCCGCCCAAAGTAACATGCAGCTGCATCCTCTCAAAGTCATCGAGCCCGTCTTCTCCGAGTGCCTTCATCAACCGCTCCATGCCCTCTTCATCGACACCTCCATTGTCCTCAGACCCGTCATCCGAGCTGGAGTCCTCAGCCACTGAGTCTTGAGCTGCTTCCTCTTGACGCACAGAAGCCTTCGAAGATTCAGCTACCGGTGCTGGTTTTTTGGTAGCCTTGGCCATCGAAATCGGAGAAATTTTGGTTCAGACTAACTTTTTGGATGTCACGTGGCATCAGCCGAAAGCGGTCACTCAATTTCCCTGCCATCATGGTAGGCGAAAGCTCGAAGCTTTTATCCTCAAATTTTGCCGACTTCAACACCAAAGTACAGACCGCTGCTCTCGGTGCTACTCGCGCCGCCGCCGGGCTGCCCTTAGACCTCAAATTCCATCGTTCAATCGATGCAGAACTTGCAGACGACATCGACGCGTTTTCATCCCGCGTGCTTGCATTCACAAACAATCTATTAGCCGCGGTATCTACCTCTCGTAGCAAGGGAAAGACAAAACTGCGAAACCAGGACGATGTTGTTGACGACTTCCACTCTCTTGTGGTCGACTCGATGGACCAATTGTTGGAGCGGACAGTGAGCATTTACAATTGGTAAAAACTTTGACTGACCTTTCAGGATATGTGTTTAGACGAGTTTCAAGGGAAAAACAAAGCTCCACAGATCGCAATTAACATGAACGTGGATGCCCTCCGGAAACCTAAACCAAGCAAGGGTGCACTGGACTCCGCTGTTCAACATGCGGCCAACCTACCGAAACCACAGCTCCGATTCAAGCATCCGATAAACAATAGTAACGACTCGCCATGGTATCCGGCTCTTTCGCACAAATTCAACGCGCAGGTTCCTTTGGGGCATGTTTTCAGCGACACGGAAGGAGATTCTATCATGTGCGTATTCCCCGTTCAGCGAGTTTTCTGGTTAAAGGAATTGCGCCAGCCGACACCCTTACCGTTACGAAATTATGAATATACCCTACCCCTTGAGGATGTTCCTCAAAGCCGAGCCCATCTCTCCTCAGTCCTTCGATGGAACTACGGCAACATGGGTAGCAACAGCGGGGGCTCTTGAGGCCATGATAGAAGAACTCCGCCATGCAGCAGAGGTTGCAATTGACTTGGAACACAACAATTATCGTTCTTTTGCGGGTATAGTATGTCTGATGCAAATAAGCACACGCAGCAAGGACTGGATCGTCGACACGTTGGAACTGAGGGCTGAGCTAGCAGATGGGGCACTCAACGAAGTATTCACTGATCCGAGTATTGTCAAGGTGTGTCCCTTTATTGCGTTTAACCAGTGGGTGATAAAAGTCCAGGTATTTCATGGTGCAGAAAGCGACATTATTTGGCTGCAGCAAGACTTCAACCTATATGTCGTCAATCTATTCGACACGTACCATGCCTCAAAGCTACTCGAGTTCCCTCGTCATGGGCTGGCAAATTTATTGGAGACGTATTGTGATTTTACACCTGACAAACGCTATCAACTAGCCGATTGGCGGGTGCGGTGCGTCATAAACAGTTATTGGATTCTTGAAACTAAAATGTGATAGACCACTCCCACAAGAGATGCTGGATTACGCAAGATCCGACACTCATTTTCTTCTCTACATTTATGACAACCTCCGCAACGCGTTGTTTGGATCGTGGCCTGGGCCCTCCGTCTGATGTCCCAGCTGGTGAATGGCCCCACGAACAGGCTTTTTTGCGACAAGCTCTTGCCAGGTCCCAAGAGACGGCATTGCGAACTTATGAGAAAGAAGTTTATGATGCCGACCGGGGCAGTGGGCCAGGCGGTTGGAATAGCCTCGCAAAGAAGTGGAACAAAGGAGCACTTCTCGCCGCTGCCGAGCTGCCCAATGGCAAAGAGATACTTCAACGAGCAGTTTATCGGTGTGTGCATCAATGGCGGGATTCAGTAGCTCGACAAGAAGACGAGAGCACGCGGTATAAAAGTTTACCTCGCAACTTGAACATCATTCTCATATCAGTAGTTATATCCTTCCGAACCATTTCCTGTTCCAGCTGGCGGAAAGTCCGCCTTCCGACATGACAGCGCTACTCAAGACCTTCAGCTCAGTACCACCAACTGTCAGGAAACGGGCCAAAGAGCTCTTAGATGCCATTCGCACTTGCGTTCATTCGCATTTGACGAGGCCTCAGGAAACGATGCCGGCAATAGAAGAGAAACCTGTCCCGATTGTTGAGGAGGACATCGTCTCAAAGCCATCCAACGAATATGTGGACCCAAAGTGCGTTGCGGCTATCTGTCAAATTTCGTCTTATGCCTGTCACCTCCTCCAGCGTTGCGCCCCGATCTACACTATTTGGTGGTGTGCTATCAAGCGAATCTAAATCCACATCCAAAGCTACGCGTAGCGTGCTCTTCGGTAACAGGAATATTGAAAAAATGGTGTGTGGCCTAAAATCGACTGTGGGGTCTTCTTCATTCTCTGTTCAGCCAGATCTGGGCTTCCACGATGTTGTGGCCCGCATTCATAGCGCTTTGGTAGTCGCGCCGTCCCTACCAACGGTGAGTCCAATTGAGTATCCCATCCCAGTTAAGACTGATTCTTGGAAGATCCCCCAACCTGCTGTTGCGCCGGCTCTTGAGGAAACTACTGGGACGGGCATGCAAGTCGAAATTCCGTATTTGCCTGCGTCGCAACGTGTCACCAAGCCTCTCGCTCCAGTCCTAGACGATTCGATTGTAGTAGTCGGACAGCCGCGGGTGAAGAAGCGAAAACGGGTGAAGGACCGGGATGCAGACAAAAAATCCCCCTCCGTCGCTGAATCTCCGCCATCAAAACAAGACGATGAGATCGTGGAACCCTTTGATTTCGGCAGCGTGCCCAATATTCTCGATGATGCACCAACGGAAGAGGATACGAGAGTGAAGAAGAAAAGGAAAAACAAAAAAGAAAAGACTGAGGGGAAGCCGTTCTATGGGGACTTCCCGGCGCCTCCTAGGGCCCATCGAGAAGTGAAGAAGGGCAACCAGTCTCGTACATTCAAGTAGTTTTGTCTAACTCAGTGACTGAGTACAAAATCACTGAATGATCATGATTCACTGAATCAGAAACACGCCATGTCACATTCACGTGATGTCACAACCAATCTGTCTTGCATCCATGTCGACCAGCAAATCCTCGCAGGCCAAGTCCTCTCAGAGTAAGGCCAACGGCGGCGGCAAGGACATTCGTGCCTTCTTCTCGAGCCAAGGCACTCCCAAACCTACTCCGGTGCGCTGCCTGTATTATTCAGCTGGCTCGAATGCTTAATGGGTATTCAAGACGTCCTCCAAACCCACAGCATCACAAGTTATCGATTTAATTAGTGGATTTGCCTTTATCCCGCTGAGACATACGAATTGAACCTCCTTTAGGTGATGACGAAAAGATGGCGGTTGACCCTGGGCCTTCCAAGAAACGCAAGTCGACCGTATTGCTGTCGAGCGACGATGAGGACGAAGGAGAATCTCCACCCAAGAAGAAACCTGTGGCAGTTGCGAAACCCAAGCCACGGCCTTCCATTACGCAGCCTACGAAACCGACACGCAAACACACCGTTGTTGAGTCCTCTGGAGAGGAGGACGACTCACCTCCGAAGAAAGTGGCAAAAAGCACCAAGCCCAAACCACGGCGCTCCACTACTAAAGACGACGACTTCGTGGTTGACGATGATGAAGAGGACGAGAAGCCAAAGAAGGGCACACCGAAACCCAAGGCGGGTTCTTCTAAGCAACCCAAGGACGAGAGCAAACCGAAATTCAAGTGTGTTGTCCGCTCATTCACACTCCATTACTCAGCTGAAAAATAGCTGGGCTGCTGCAAGGGCAGCAAAATTGGCCGGTCCGTCAGCGCCGGGCTCAAAGGCAATACCAGACGGTGCACCGGATGCATTGGCCGGCCTTGCGTTCGTGTTCACTGGAGAGCTCAGTAGCTTCTCCCGTGACGAAATCGCAGAGGCTGCGAAACGCTATGGAGGGTGCGCTTGTTTCCTCTGTAAGACCTTTGACTAAGCAGTCCTTAGACGCGTCGTTGGCCAACCATCGGGCAAAACCGATTTCGTTGTTCTGGGGGAAAACGCGGGACCGTCCAAGCTGAATGCGATTAAGAAGCACGGACTCAAAACTCTGAGCGAAGATCAGTTTCTGGATCTCATACGAACTCGCCCAGGTTCAGGAAAACTAGACGAGAAGGCGGCCAAAAAACTCGAGAAAGAACAAGAAGCTATCAAAAGCGCGGCCAAAGAAATGGAGAAACGGGAGAAGCAGCAGCAGGCAAGGTTTGTTTTTCAACATTTATCACTGGATTTGCTGAAAGTCATGTTTCTAGTGCTATCGAGCCGGCTGGCCAACTATGGACAACGCGTTATGCCCCGCAAAGTTTAAAGGAGATTTGTGGTAACAAGGGACAAGTAGAGAAGCTTCAGCAATGGTTAAAGGACTGGTTTGTTATGATGCCCGAAAAATTGCAGTCTCGTCTTATTTTACCTCAGGTCAACTAGTCTCAAGGCTGGATTCAAAAAGCCGGGCAAGAATGGCATGAACGTCTATCGAGCCGTATTGATCACTGGTCCACCTGGTATCGGTAAAACAACGAGTGCCCACCTAGTAGCCAAGCTGGAGGGTTTCACGCCCATAGAATTGAACGCAAGTGATGCGCGGAGCAAGAAGTTGGTCGAGGTGCGTCCTGTCTCCTTTGGGCCCGACACAGCTAACTTGTTCAGAACGGTATGAATGTCAACAACAAATCGTTGGATGGATATATTGCCGGCGCTCGAGTGCGCCAATTCCCGCCTTGTCCCCCACTTCTCTTATCCTTTGCAGGAAACAGACGGCGTTGCAATCACGGACCGGACATGTCTTATAATGGATGAAGTCGACGGAATGTCTGCTGGTGATCGTGGAGGTGTGGGTGCTCTGAATGCAATGATCAAGAAAAGCAAAGTGAGCAGCTTGTTTCGAAAGCTTGTGGCAAACCTATCCATGTGCAGGTTCCCATCATTTGCATCGCCAATGACCGCGGGGCCCAGAAACTGAAGCCCTTGCTGAACAACGTGTTCAGTATAGCTTTCCAGCGGTAATACTACCATTTCTTTACTGTTCAACTTTGAACACCGCTCTTAGTCCGGCGGCAAACATGATACGATCGCGTCTAATGACCATCGCTTTCAAGTGAGTGGTTGACGTCTTTCTCCATGCAGCTAACTGACATGGACACAGAGAGAAAATGAGCATACCCGCCAATGTCCTCGACCAACTTGTCGCTGGCGCCCAATCCGACATTCGACAAGTACTCAACATGATGTCAACATGGCGGTTATCCAGTCAAACTATGAGCTTCGACGACGGCAAGATGCTGTGAGCTTTCTGAAACTTCCAATCCATGGCTTATCTACTTTTAGCGCGAAAATGAATGAAAAATATACTATCATGAGCCCGTTCGACATAACTACCAAAATACTCGGGCCTTACATGTTTTCATCGACCGCTCGGGAGACATTGGGGGACAAAATGGAGCTCTATTTTCAAGACCATTCGTTTGTCCCACTATTCATCCAGGTAGGCGAGTCTTGTTGTTTGGCCTGCCCTGTTCATGCTCTGTAGGAAAACTATCTCAAGACAGAGGCCGCTCGGTTGCGCAACTACGACGGCCCAATGAAACAGCTCAAGTCTTTGGAATTAATGGAGAAGGCGGCTGCTTCAATATCGGACGGTGACCTTGTTGACGCGATGATTCATGGGTGAGTTATTACTCTGGTGGGGAGGTATTTAGGATTTGAACGAGAAACCAAGGTCAGAACAACATTGGGGTCTGATGCCATTACATGCTGTCTGCTCGACTGTAAGGCCAGCATCCTTTGTCTACGGACAAGGCGCGCATTATGGCGGAGCCAACTCACTCAGTTTTCCACAGTGAGTTGTGTCACAAATTGCTCTTGCACCTGACCAACACTCTCTCTAGATGGCTTGGCCAGAACTCAAAGCAGCAAAAACTAAATCGCAACCTGACTGAGGTCGGCGTGCGGATGCGCCTTAAGATCTCTGGCGACAAGGCCGAGATTCGACAATCGTACCTTCCCGCCCTCTTCCCACATATCATTGCCCCGCTGATGGAGTCTGGGACAGTCAGTCCTACGCTATTCACCTTGCTACCACTAATAAGTTCTACAACAGACTGCGGTCGACCCTGTCATCAGCAAAATGGACGAGTACTATCTGAGCAAAGAAGACTGGGATGCTATCATCGAGCTCGGCGTTGACGAGCGGAAGGACGAGGTTGTGCTGAAAAAGATCTCGGCCGCCACTAAGACTGCGCTGACCAAGAAGTATAACGCGTCGGAACACCCGATTCCGTTTTACAAGGCGGTGGACCTGGGCAAGGCGCCCAAGAAGTTGGCGGCGAGCGGGCCGGCACCCGACATTGAAGATGCGTTTGAGGTCGACGAGGAGATCGTCGACTCGGAGGACGAGAAGGAGAAAGTGAAGGACCCTGATGATGTGAGTAAAGACAAGCTCATCAAGGCCCCGAAAAAGAAGGCCGGTGGGGGGACCGAGAAGGCGGGGAAAGGGAAGAAGAAATAGAATCAATAAGTCGAATCTATGACGAGGGAATCTAATATCGCACAACAAATGGATTACTTAAGTATGAATCATGGCTCCTGACCTCTACTTCGAGCTCTGGCAAGAACTATGGCCTCAGCAAGTTTCGGGGCAGCCTGCCATCGACTTGCCTTCACCGCAAAACCCATATCCCGAACCTCCCTCTTTAGCTCAATACATCAAAGAGATGTCCCCAACTGATCATGACTGGCTCAATGCCGAAACAAATGCCAGCCTTCTCGTTGACCAGATCAAGAGTGAAAGGCAACAAACCGAGGTACAGGTTAAGCCAGCAAACGAGGAACAGGATGAGACACCAGAGGGAGAATTGGCGGAGGACGAGTTGGAAGCCAACAAGGCAGGCGCAGAGGACAATGCTCTCCAAGATCATGAACAGCGGCCCATTCGCTATCTTGACCTTGGATCTGCTCCATCCTTTCGACGGGCCTTAGGGCATCTCCGAGTCAATCAATCGCTTTGCAAAAATACACGACACTCTAATGATACCGCACGCGAGATCCTACCTGCTTTCATTATCCGTGATGAATACGTTCGGTTCTATAGGCATGCCCTCAAGGCAATCGAACTCGGTAGGGCTACTTTCTTCCTCACGGGCCAGCCGGGCATCGGTAAATCATTCCAGTGTGATTACTTTGTCCTGCTCTTGCTCGCCTGCGGTCAATCCTTTTTTCTCATCAGAGAAAAGGAAACGGCCTTTTTCTTCTCGGATGCTGGTGTCGAAAGATACCGCATTGCCGACTTCAACATCAAACAGTACAATGCCCTAAATAAAAGCTGGGTTCTCATTGACGTGGACGATTCAGACATATCCACTTGGACTCCGCTGAGAGTATTCAAGGATCGTCTGTGTCTCATCTGGACCTCGCCGCCGCGGGAACTGCGTCTGCATTTCATGCACAACCAGTTCAATGCAGAGCTGTGGTTCATGAGGCCGTGGAGTACTGAGGAGATCGTTGTGGCAACGTGCGTCATTTCTTTTTCAACTGTAGTAATTCATGGTTGTCAAGTCATCTGCGCAACATGGACCCCGCTACTATCTCAAGGCGATATAAGGTCGTAGGGCCCATTGCAAGAGAACTATTTCACGCCAAAGAACCAGAACCCAAGATGTCTGATGACGCTGCAATCGTAAATGTTCTCCAAGGGAATTTCTTTCCTTCTGGTGCAACGGAATTGCTCGACGGAAATATCCACCCCATATTCATGATTACTCCACAACGGATTGAGTTCCAGCTGGACCGGAAGCATTTCACAGTCGATTTTCGATCGCATGAGGTTGCTGATCGCTTTACCAGCAAGGTTCACGAAAGCTTTGAAGGACTACGGGACACGCTGACGGAGGGATTTTATTCGCCCGCTACCCGCCTTCTGACCAGAAAATTGTTCGAAAGTGTCATTCATCGCGCGTTGGAGCAGGATCGTCTGCGGCTTCCCGATGTCTTTGGCGGTGATACCGTCGCAACAATCCTCGGTTCAGCCACCACCTTTGTCCGACGATTCGACCCGACCGACCTGCCTGTCTACTTGAACCCAGGAGCGCTCGATTTCGGTGCGGTCGATGCTATCGTCGTCACAGATGACCATGTTGGGCTGTTGCAGGTCTTCCAGTTCCCATGAGTATGAGCCCGCCTTTGGCATGATGCTGGCGATTCTCGGTCGACTGCAAAACGGGGTGGGATTGGATGTGGGCACACGCCGTGCTGTTTGCTGTCTTGTGGGGATCAAGGCCAACTATATCAGACGGCTGGTGGGCGAAGCGGCCGACTCTCTGGTCCAGTTGAAGAAGTTGGACCCGAATCAGCTCGGCGTAAAGCTAGGCATCGAGGGCACACAAGCGGCTTATCAACGGCTATCGCGGTTTGAAGTTGTGGGATATACGTACCAGAAGAATGGGGGTTTTGTGCGGGTCGCTCCATAGGCGAGATGGGGGGACGGACATTTATTGCGATTATTACTATTTTATTTTGGTGTTGTTGTTGTTGTACGCGCGGCCTAAGTGTAAAAGGCACTGTAGCTCATGGACAGCTTTGAGTGGGGACCGGCATCCACAGGTAAAATGATCAAATCAATCAGTAGTTTGTACTTGTTTACTTCTGAGGCCGCACTGCCAAATGAGTAGATCAAAACGCCGATACGTTTTCTGAGCGCATCTTGCCCTTAAAAAATGACTTTTTTGACGGAATCATCACCTCTTTTGGTAAGCTTTGGGATGCTCGGAACACATTTTTGATCAAGGTTGCCATTCTTAGGCGGCAGTCAGTAAGTGGCCCATTAATCCAACTGAAAAAAATCCGTCTCGAGGAAAACATGCAGCAGTATGCATACTCTTGCTATGTCCAAGATTTTTGGTTAGTGCTGCTGAGTGGACGCCATAAAATGTCGGCGAAAGTGAGGTGTGACTGGCAGTGTGACCGACCGCGTCAAGAGACATCAAACGCGTCGACTGGCTCGCCAGAAGGCCCCGCCGAGGCGGAAGGCTCTGGTACGTGTCAGAAGCAGCTTAGATACCCTCAAGTAGTCCTAATGCACGGAATTCATTGTACCACAGGGCTAAACTAACAACATTCCTGGTGTCTACCTGCCTATCCGCCCTCTTGTGTGCAAGCTCTTCATGGGTGACGAAAAGCGTTCGGGATACCGGCCAAAGAGGCTCTCTGCTGCACGCAAGGCATCTATCAGCAAAAATCTGCAGAAGGGGGGAGCAAAGAAAGAGAATGTCCCACCTTTGACACCCAGATCGGCACTAGCACATCCAGCGCGAGCGGTCGGAAAAGCACGTCCAGTGGGCGCAAATTCGAATGGGATCCAAGGGCCAATGTCCTATAACGAGTTAAAACGAAAATACGAAAACAAGTCACGGAAATGCCGACGGCTTGAGGTCAAAGTGAAGGATCTGGAGGAGAAACAAGAAAAAGCGCGTCTTGCTGCAGCAGCCCAGCAAACGCGACTAGCCCTCGTCCAGCGTCAGTTGGAATGGACACAATCCGACCTCCAGAAGGCCCGACAGACAATCTTGGACCAGTTTTCGGAGGCCCAGCAGCTGGGACAGATAAACCGTGATTCCCGAATAGAGATGAGAAGGGCAGTCAAGAATCTCGAAAAGAAGGTGCGGCGAATGGAGCGGTCAGCGGTGACAATTCAGAAGGCGTCAAGAGCGCGTCGAGCAACCCAGGTTTTCCGTAGCAAGACTGGTCATGCATACTCTGCATCGCTTCGAGAGGCAGCTCGGAAAATGGCAGCGGCGGGATGTGCTCGAGCGCAGGTCGGAAAGATGATAAAGTTTATTGCGGAAATGCTGGGTGTTGAGATGAAGACAACGATGAGTGAGCGAACAGTGGGGCGAGCGATTTTGGAGGGTCTCGTTGCAGGAAAAATACAGTTGGGTTATGAATGGCTAAAGTCCGGAAGTAAGCTTTGAGTCCCGAAGAGATATAGACACTCACATATATTACAGGTCTGACTGTCAGCGCCGACAGTACCATGCATCGCAAACAGAATCTTGAGGCCCACCACTCTGCTCATCGAGTCCCCGATTACGCATCTGGCTCGCTTGACGTTGACCCAAAGTCCGTCCCGCGCATACGAGTTGTCTGTCTTGACGCGACGAAGGACCATACTGCAGCAGGATCAGTCAACGCATGGAAAGAGGCAGTGGAAGAGATAGAAGAACTACTTGCACGGAGTCCAATCGCTCGCCGATTGGGCCTAAAATTTACAGTCTCCGACTTTCTTACCGCAATAAAAGGCATGAACGGCGACCATGCGAATAACGAGAAGGCGACTGCGGCGGGAATTCAGACATGGAAGAAGGAGAATGGCATACGAAACCTTGGGGAAGCAAATATGACAGCGCGGGCGACATCGCCGGATCGAAAGACGATGGAAGACCTCGTCCTCTATCTGGCTTCGTGGAACCTGAAGAAAGTCACAGACTTGGGTGGGTGGGATAAGTGGAACGCACTCTCGGACCTGGAGCAAGCCGAACACGATCGACGAACGCTGAACGAGGTTTTGATGGATTTGGGCCAACAGGAATACGACAGGTTGCCAGAGAAGGATCGCAAAGAGATTTCGGGATTCATCTGGGCGGGGTGCTGCATGCACAAGGACATGAATAGTTTCAAGGGAGGGAATGTCGAGATGATGGGAGAATGGTCAAAAATTGGTGCCGGCAGTCCACTCCCACTTGCGAACAAGCAGAACGCGAAGATTCTACATCAAGTTTTTAATGCGGGGGCTCGTCCATATGACCAACTCACCGATGTGGAGAAAGATGCGCTGGAGAGCACCACCTGTGGTGGAGTAAAGGCGATGGCGCTTGCTGGTAGTGTTTTTGAGAACAAGAACGAGAACCTTGGGCAAGGCGACACGCACGTCGCGGAGTTTGGATTTCGTTTCGCGGATACGAGCAACAATCGATTTGGCAGCTTCGGACGTGCAGCATGCATGGTGGTCGCCAATCTTGAACGCTACCGAAAGTTCGTTAGCGAGATCGCATT
The DNA here is from genome assembly GCF_014461135.1 of Mycena indigotica. Lineage (NCBI taxonomy): Eukaryota > Fungi > Basidiomycota > Agaricomycetes > Agaricales > Mycenaceae > Mycena > Mycena indigotica. The sequence goes on from NW_023503005.1 coordinate 1,018,073, forward strand.
CGCAAAGTCGTCAGTAATTGGACACACCAATATTGAGAAGAACCTTGACGCTGCGCTCAATGACATCCCAACAATCACTGAGCTCTGCGCAATGGCCCTCTACACAAATGTCATTTCCTATCCATACACCCGTCTCGTTCGTGGTCCTGGGTCCCATGGTGAAGCACAAAACGTATTGGACCTTGGCCCCTTGCATGCTGAGGTCAAGAACCATATACAAAAGATGATAGACTCACCAGACCTTCTCGTTGGTGACGATGCATCGTTTGAGACGGCCACGCTCGATGGTGGGAAATGGGAAGACAGCGATGCCATAAATGCTGTCTTCAGTTTGCTTCCCGAGCTGCCGCATCTCCGCGCAATCACCATTGCCTTCTTTCGTGGTGCTTTAGCCACTTGGACGCGATTTTCTGCTGAGTTTGCCCCAGGCGGGCCAATAGATGATCTTTCTGAGGAAGAGAAGAGATTAGCATGGATGGCCACAACCAATGATGTGAACGAGGGCTTACTGGGAAGTTATCGGGTCACCATACGAGGCAAGCCCACGCTGTCGCTTCACCAATTTAACGCGATGGCGATGTTCTCGCGGAACGATACAATCTCGTTCATGAATGCGTTATTCGAAGCCGAGGATCATGTCTTCATTATGAGAGAGGCTCGGCGGATCGATGCGAGCGGGTTAGAGAAGAGTCGAAAGCAGGCACAGAGGGAGCTTCGCCGAGCTATGGTGGAGCTGAACAGAGCCAAAGAAGCTGCTCGGACCAAGAAAGCTGAAGAAACTCGTGCCAGACTTGAAGCTATTCACTTGGTACGTCGGGCAGACTTAAATCGGCCACCACCAGGAAAGAAAAAGTGGATTGGAGTCTTGATCAAGGACCAGCTTGACGCGTTGAAGCACCGTGGCGTTGATATTCCTGCTCTCACTGGCGTGAAGGTTGATGCAAAATTCGAAATTCTGAAGCAGTGCTTAGTCACTTATGCCACCAGGATAGAGGAGCTGGGTCTCTCATATGGGTCTAGTCTCAAGACACAGCCCCCAGCAAACTCTGGACAGATTCTCGAGGCAGAAGACGAGGAAGATATAGAGATGGAAGAGGCGGAGTTGTAATACACATTAATCTATCAAGTATTTTCCATTTTTGTTGTATCTAAGTATAATCGAACTATTCTGCTGCTATCTCGATGCCTCAGCCTGCAAAATAATGCTCAATTTCGGGTTGTTTGACTCAGTTTGAGGTCCGGACACGATTTCGGTGGCTATGCTAGTGATGATCAGGCCATCATCAATAGTGATGTGCGGGTCCCCACTTTGAGGAAAGGTAAGCGTACACGTGACTACGCGTCGTGAAAGTTGTCTTGAACTTACAGTCTTCGATTGGATTTCTTTCCTTTTGACTTTACACCCACCTACACCTCGTCGTGCGCAAGTATCTTGACCTAGGAGATGCAGGCGCAGACACTACCCGATCGCAGGCTGGTCACAGCCCAATCGTTGCTTCATCATGGCAACCACCTCAAGTACACCCACAGTTGATCTCACTGGCTATTCCCACATTATGACTGCCTGCTCTCGTGGGGCTTGGCTAGCCGAGCGTGCAGAGAAATCTCCCAATTTCGACCCGGGTTTGTTACTTGCATGAGAATCGAGATGAGTTCTTGACCTTTGCTCCTAACCGGTACTCTCTATGTAGACAACACCGAAACATTCAGGTTCATTGGGAATGCAAGAAATGGCCATGTTAAAATCGTGACAGCGGAGCTTAACACCCGCGTCATGGCAGCAAAGAGCGTCTGCAGCAACACTGGCGGCGATATCCGCAAAGAAATCGACCTCATCCTTGCTCTGCCATCTCACCGCAACATTGTGACCCATTTCGGTGCCCAACGAGTCATTTCTGCTAACCTTTGGCTAATCCGTTCCCAGCGAAGAGCACCCCGAGAGAGATTTTTTACCCGCCTCGGATCTTCATGGAGTTCGTGGGAGGGGGAACGATTGTCGACCTCAGCAAGGCGCTGGGTGGTATCACAGAAAATGAAGCCAGCGTGATAGTCTTCCAAATTCTCTCCGGTCTCAACCATCTCCACGAGAACCACGTCGTTCACCGAGATATGAAGGGCAGCAACGTCCTGATCTCCTTCACTGGTTGCGTCAAAATTATCGGTCTGTGTGGACCGAAACCCATGTGTGAGTGCAGCCATGGAGCCATTTCTCTCGATGACAGCATTCACAGCAGTGGGCGATGAGCATTACCTCGTTCGCAGTGCACCTTTTGTGGCGCCAGAGATCTTACTCGGGACTACGCTCTATGGCCCCGAAGTGGACATCTGGAGTACTGGGGCGGTTATCATCGAGCTACTTGAAGGAGGCCATCCATGGGAAGACTCCTTGATACTCGACATTTTCACACAGGTATTTCTCCCTCTCGTCGCACCAACATGCACACTGATGAAAACAGGCCTCCGCATACCAATGGCCGCGGCCCAAATCAATGTCAGCGCGACTTGAGGCCTTGCTTGGCAACTGTATTTTCAGGGACCAAAAGGAGCGCTTGCCGGCGGCCACTCTGTTGAAAGACTGCTGGTTTGACTTCGCGTACGTCTTCTCTCTTGCAGGCGGATCAGTCGTTTATCTGTTGCAGGAACAAGATGGTATCAGGACTTGGGGCAGTTTAGAACAGGATGTGGAGGAGGCAGCTCGTCAAGGAGAGTAGCATCTTGGCTACTGACTAGCGAATCGACGGTCACGGAGCAGACATCTACTAGTACCCCACCGCCCTCGCCCTTCCATCCGCCTGGTCCCAAGGTCGATGCGTTACAGTACCTTGATGCGCGGTTCAAAGAAATCGACGAAAAAGTCCTCGAAGACGTTGATCAGCTCGGCGGTCAAAGCACGAATAGTGGGAATGTCTTTTTGGACAGTGCCGCCAGGTTGTCGATAAAGGCGAAGGAAATAGGATGCTTGTGAGGGCAAGTCATTTATACCGGTCCAGTTCTGGCGTCCCTGCGGGAAAGAGACGGCGAAGCAGCGCTTTGAGGATCCTTTGGAGCCGGTTTGAGCCTTGATCCTCCGGCTCTCCATTAGGTATGGGTCGCGATAACTTGGGGAACTCGGGGGTTGATGTTCTTTGTAAGCAGTAACAAACTTCGAATACAATGCATTTCCTCCTCTAGCCCCAGGTGATTGAGCGGGCTCCGTTTAGTGTTGCACAGTTGTAGTCACAGTTGTCGTTGGAGAGCTCGTTTCGAGTTGTGTGTCCGCATGGCGTCAGATCTGCTTGGTCAGATTTTGTAAGACCAACTAATAAGACTCGGACAGGCCGGGACAGTGTTTTAAAAGTTCGTGGGTCAACGCGGCTTCAACTTGAAGTTGTCTCTGACCACAGACTTCGTCTCGCGCTCCACTGGACTTGTTACCATCGCCGTTGATGAACGAGGAATAATGAACGGGCACAGCTCTTATGCTAGACGGAAAGTGAGCAAGTCAGTCATTTTAGATCAGCCCACGGCTCACCGTCGCTCAACCCCCCGTCCCAGACAAGTTGCCGATCCGCCCCAATCTGGATTGCCATGTTGCAGCCGTGAATTTCACTGCACGGTGGAAGCTGCGTTAGATGATTGGATTCAAAGGACTCAAAATTGGGGGGAAAATACAACTCAAGCAACAGTTTGCATACGCTTGACCTTGTCTGGACCTGCTTCTTCCTCTGCTCGTCTTTTGCTCCCTCCGAGTTTCTCTACTAGACCCTTCAACATGTTGATATCATCCTCCGCGGTGATGGTCTTGCCAGCCTTGCCTACCCAAAATTCCTGGGTTGTATCGAGGTTATCGGGGTATTTGATTGATGGTTCATCGGCTGCTGTTGCCCAGTCCCAGTCGATAATCTTCAGACTGCCATCCTCAAGGAAGATGATGTTTGGTAGGCGTAAGTCACCGTGGACAAGCTGGTTTTCATCTAGCTGCTTGATTGCGTTTTCGAGTGCCGTCACGTGTCGTTTGTCTGGGGCAATGCCGGAGACATACTCCATAACCACCACATGATAACCTAATGAGCCTGGGACAGGACCAAAATGGATCAGGGCTGGAGCAAGCCCCAGTCCTTGGGCTAACATATGTGCTTTGGTGCCATATCGAGAAGAAACGAATTTGAGAACCACTGTCAATGTTCGATTGTCAGATGAGGAGTTGTTGCGTGTCCAATCTGCAATCATGATCTGTGGCACCTTTGGATCAGGGACATTCGAATGAGAGAGGAAGCCTCCATCATCATGATCTGCAGGGAAGATCTGCGGTGCTACGGGTGGCGGTGTCGTCTCTGCGGAGCAAATCTTCTCGATGTCTAGGCACAACAAGTAACAGTAGCCAAAAAAAAGAGCCAGACGCTTTAGGACAGTGTCGTTGCGCTTGATACTTGAGAAACCATACTTGAGCGGATCAAATGAGTGGCCGAGGGGATGAGAAAACCACTGGTCTCCCTTCCGGAGGCTGATCAAGGGAGTAATATTCGAGCCATGGTAACTAGTAACGAGAATGGGATAGAATTTGCGGAGAAACGCCGTCGGGTACTCTTTCGCCCACTCTTGCTCTAAGAGAATCTGCGCAGTCATCAGAACTGTCCTTTGACAGGCAGGAGAGAAAAGACAGACTGGTTCAACGCTATGTTTTTGAGAGCCCAGAACGCCCTGCAGCGATGGCACAGCACGTGTCTTGTATTCATCGACCTTGACGATCAGATGCCCATTGACGCGCCCAATGTCATCAACATCGGCATCTAAGGCTTCGGAAATGGACATTTTGAGATTCGTTTTGGTGTCGATGGGAAGTATCTTTGGTCCAAAGTAACGTCGTACGAGAGGTTGGAGAGCTGCTTGCATCTGCACCTCGTCTAGGTATGTGCAAGTGAGGGCGGTGAGGAGTGTCTCTGCTTCTTGAAGCGTCTATCCACAGAAGTAAGATAACAGTGTGGTTGACTGAAGAGCGGCTCACCATATGGGGCTTATTGCTTAATGATTCTACTTCTCTAAGTTTATCGTTCAGTTCACCCTCACTCAAACTGTGCAGCTCGTCGAGTTTCATTGCATAATTGAGAAAGGCCTCGTGATAGAAGACTGCGGGAAGACAGTCGAACCTTGAGTCAATGGTCGTCTCCTCCGCATCGAGAGGCACCCAAGTGCCATTTAGTAATCGCAGTTGTTCGTCTTGTTGGCATTCGAAGATCAGAGATTGCTTGTTAGCTCTTTGGCTGGGAGTTGGGGCAAAGGCAATGCGTCGCTCGATGGGGGTCTCCGGGGCTGAGAGCACAATGAAGAGCATAACGTCATCTGGGACATCACTTGGGACCCAACGGCGCAGTGGCATGAGCAACAGTTCCAGCCCGGTTCCCGAATGATTGTCCAGTGGCCCCGTGATCTGGGCTACACTCTTGGTTGACCACTGCCATGTAAAGTCGAATTGCTTATGCTGAAACGCCGCGATGCTATGTTGGGAGGGTTGTAGATGGGTATTCTTGAGGAGATCCGTGAGAAGAATGTCTGCGTCTGCGGACCCAGTGGTCAAATGTTCGTACGGAACGCCTTGCGGGATCCCTCTTGACTCGAAAATATGGACACGCATGGAAGTTGGTATGAAAATGAAATATTGTGACGTCACGCGTAGTGTTGGTAGGACCCCTGATTATGCCCCAAGAGGTAGGATACCAAAATCCGGACAGATTTTGGAAAATTTCAACCTAGGTTTGACCAGAATCCGGACAAAAATCGGGTTGGAGCCAAAAAAGTTAGAACCAAAGTCCGGACAAGAGATTTTACCCTTAGACAGGTCGGAACCAAGTCCGGACAAATTTTCCTCAGTTAGGTCAGTTTGGTGGGCAATTCACATTGAAATAGACCACATTTAAGAAAAAATCAGGTGGCACATAACGGCTATCAGAGCCTGAAAAACTGTTCTTTAGCTATAATTCCACCTTTTCTCGGCTAACTTTCGCTAATTTAGCGCTTTTTGTCAAGGTCGGATGCGAATCCGGACAAATTTTGCACCTTCGGGGTAGGTCGGATCAAAATCCGGACAAAACGATATGCGTTTGGCGTCCAAAAAACGCGGACAAATTTTTCATTTCACCGATTTCAGAATCCTACCTCTTGGGGGATAATCAGGGGTCCTGTGTTGGTAGGTTGGTAGCGTGTGACCAAAACATTTGGCCAACACTGCGTGCGACAAATAAAAGTGCTTCTTAACTGAGTTTCCATCCACGCAGCTCTCCCTTTTGGACCCACAACAAACACGTATCACCCAGATATTCAAATCCATTTATAACACAGTAGCGCGGCCAGGCGGCCGGCGTCCGCTGAGGGGGCTATCAGAACCCAAGTCGAATGAGAAAACATTTATGTAGTGTCTGCCCCGTGAATATCGATTCGCTAGTAGCCAGGTGCTACTCTTCCTGGACGAGCTGCCTCCTGCCAGTGTTCTAAACTGCCCCATGTCCCGATACCATCTTGTTCCTGCCACAAATAAACGACTGACCGCCTGCAAGATAAAAGACGTACGCGAAGTCAAACCAGCAGTCTTTCAACAGAGTGGCCGCCGGCAAGCGCTCCTTTTGGTCCCTGAAAATACAGTTGCCAAGCAAGGCCTCAAGTCGCGCTGACATTGATTTGGGCCGCGGCCATTGGTATGCGGAGGCCTGTTTTCATCAGTGTGCATGTTGGTGCGACGAGAGGGAGAAATACCTGTGTGAAAATGTCGAGTATCAAGGAGTCTTCCCATGGATGGCCTCCTTCAAGTAGCTCGATGATAACCGCCCCAGTACTCCAGATGTCCACTTCGGGGCCATAGAGCGTAGTCCCGAGTAAGATCTCTGGCGCCACAAAAGGTGCACTGCGAACGAGGTAATGCTCATCGCCCACTGCTGTGAATGCTGTCATCGAGAGAAATGGCTCCATGGCTGCACTCACACATGGGTTTCGGTCCACACAGACCGATAATTTTGACGCAACCAGTGAAGGAGATCAGGACGTTGCTGCCCTTCATATCTCGGTGAACGACGTGGTTCTCGTGGAGATGGTTGAGACCGGAGAGAATTTGGAAGACTATCACGCTGGCTTCATTTTCTGTGATACCACCCAGCGCTTTGCTGAGGTCGACAATCGTTCCCCCTCCCACGAACTCCATGAAGATCCAAGTCGGGTAAAAAATCTGTCTCGGGGTGCTCTTCGCTGGGAACGTATTAGCCAAAGGTTAGCAGAAATGACTCTTTGGGCACCGAAATGGGTCACAATGTTGCGGTGAGATGGCAGAGCAAGGATGAGGTCGATTTCTTTGCGGATATCGCCGCCAGTGTTGCTGCAGACGCTCTTTGCTGCCATGACGCGGGTGTTAAGCTCCGCTGTCACGATTTCAACACGGCCATTTCTTGCATTCCCAATGAACATGAATGTTTCGGTGTTGTCTACATAGAGAGTACCGGTTAGGAGCAAAGGTCATCATCTCATACAAGTAACAAACCCGGGTCGAAATTGGGAGATTTCTCTGCGCGCTCGGCAAGCCAAGCCCCACGAGAGCAGGCAGTCATAATGTGGGAATAGCCAGTGAGATCAACTGTGGGTGTGCTTGAGGTGGTTGACATGATAAAGCAACGATTGGGCTGTGACCAGCCTGCGATCGGGTAGTGTCTGCGCCTGCATCAATCACCCCAGGCACCTATGATCTGTCAAACGTCAGACCTGTTAGGTACATTATTGTGTATGTAAACGATGTACCTAAGTGGTCCGCCACCAAGAAGGCGTCAATGACATCATTATCGGCGTTCTGGTTTTGGATTGCCGATCAGTCTTCGTCTTCCGTCCCGACCTCCATGGTGGCGAATAGCGCACGCCCTGGCCGTCGTGCGTCCAATCGACATGAGCGGCCAAGCACCTCTGGAGCTGGGGTATATCACCTCAGTCCCCTCAAGGCACGCGACGGGCGTATGAAGCGCCTCATCCGACCTACTAAAAGTCAAGCCGCCGCGTCGTGCGGCCCTTGCATCGCAGCTAACGCGTCTGCTTGACGGTGGCAGTACTTCTGGGCCGGCGCAAGCACTCGGAAGTGCTACCGAGGGCACTGGGGATGATGAGTGGGTGGATGAGATGGCCGACGACAGCCTCCCGATACCACCCCCAGAGCCGGTGTACGTTCCCCCACCCCCTCGCCGAGTCGTAATCTCTCGTTACAACTTGGCGGATGCTTGGGGGAATCTCCTTCCTCTGCTGGAAGCTCCATGGGCCCACTTCAAGCGGACTACTCACGCCTCTCCACCATCGCACATTCCTCCGTCCCTCCACCACCCATGCCAGAATTCATGCAATACTTATGTCAACAAGTCAGTCGACTGCCTATACCCTACGCGTACGCTTTCCTTGAACTCTAACCTTTTATTTTGCTGATTATCCTCCAGATTTACAAAAGGTCTTTGTCTCGACGTGCAGCTGCAAGCCACTTGCCGTCCTCCTAGTCGAAAATGGGGTTTTTCCCTCGTCGCCTCAGAAGCCGCGAATCGGGGTCTCCATCGACCTCTTGGAGCTTTACAAGGCGCTGTTCGAGCGATCTTGCGACGCGATCACGGCACTTGCACATGCACTTCAAACAGTGTATGAGCGGCGTGGTTATGACGTCTCATCCACAGGGGTGAGTCTTTCAAGTTGAATGCTATATCTTGATGCTCAACCCAAGTAGCGAAGTGGTGCCAAGGCATCAGATCCCTTTCGTCGGAGCCTCACGCAGGCAGTCCTTTGGTCGAGCAACCTGCGCGACCACATCGCACTTAGGGTTGATGCAGCTCTCGCTGCTGTCGAGGCCTCCGCCGCCACCTCCGCATCTGCCTCCGCTGCCTCCGCCGCCTCCGCCGCCGCCCCCAACGTCGCCGCCACCTCCACATCTGCCTCCACCGCCACCCCCGCATCTGCCGCGTCTGCTGCCAACGCCGCCAACGCGGCCGCCACCTCCGCATCTGCCTCCACCGCCACCCCCGCATCTGCTCCGTCTGCCAACGCTGCCGCCACTCCCGCGTTTGCCAACGCCGCCACTGCTGCACCAGCCTCCCATGCACATCGGACTCTTCGAGAGCGCTGTCCATTGTGTTTTTGGTGGGGTTGTTTGGGGCCGGCCACTTTCCAGGTACGTTGTCAAGCACTTGTATTATGCCTCTGTCCTGATATATCCTAGTGGTGGCGATGTCCAGCTTGGGGGTGATGCATGTTTCAGTTATCGGCACCTCCGTTCCGCGGGTGACGGCCCAATTGGTTATACCCCACGTCACTTTGTCTCCAAAGGAAAGGTTGACCAGGTGCGACGGCGGGTAGACGAGGCCAAGCGAAGGAGGCCAACGCAAACACTGGATGACAGCTGTTCCGAGAATTGGACAGCTGCCAATGAGAAGAAGAAAATCGTCGATCCCAAGCGATATGATGCGAGTGGCATCTTCGCCCTAGTCTGTCGTCATGGTCAGACACTTTTCTGCTGCAACATTGACACCCCAGGAGAGCAACACTACTATATCATTGCCCTTCTTGAGGAAGTGCTTCAACTGCTGCCTCCCAATGCCACTATCTCCCAAGCTTATGACGTTGGCTGTGTTATTGACCGTAGCCAGTATCTAGTTGGTTATTTAAACTTCTTCACCACTTTTGATATTGATATTCCTTTGTTTAGTTTGATATTCTGGGGGCAGGTGTTCGAGAACGCATTATGTTTGTTCTCAACGCTATGCATGCGTATGGCCACGAGTGGCGATGCCAGCTCCAGTACAATCCCCGGATGGTTCGTGGAATGGGCTTGACTGACCATGAATCTGTCGAAAGGCTATGGTCTCGTATTCGGAGGCTGATTCCAATTACACGTGGACAATGGGTGAGTTTTTGTTGAAATCTCAATTCCAATCTTATGATTATATAAATTTAGAACTCACGCCGAATCTGGACAATAGACCAGTATATCAACTTCGTCAACACAGACGGTTTTTATAGACTGGGAGATTGGGTCCTTCGGCAACAATCGAAGAATGTCCAGCGTCGGTATCATGATGCGTTGAGCCTTCTACGCAGATGTGGTGTCCCTGTTCCTGAATTGCGGGAGGAATGGATGGCTCAGAAGGCCACACAAATATCTGGCCGTAGGCGTAAGTAGGCGACTATAGTCATCAACAGTGCTAACTCAATTTAGATGCTCCAAAGCGCTTACGTCAGGATCTTGACAGGGTTGTTGCACTGCAAGCCCAAATCGATGCTATCGAAAAATCGCTTGTAGATGTTCGGCAGTCAATTTCAGATCAGACCGCCTCCGCCGACTCCTATCGCCACCTTCGTGAATTGGAGGCGACTCATGCTGACCTAGAAAAACAGGCTGAAGCTTTATATTCATCGCTCAACATTCATAACATCTATCCTGCTCTAGAAGGGGTACCTCCAGAGCTTGCACGACTTCTTGTTACTATGCGTGATCTGAAGATCAATATTCGCAAAAGGGCAATTGGCTCATTTCAGGAGTGGGAAACACTTGATCAGGCGGTATCAGGCCGACGGGAACCATTGGGTATGCTTCAAATCTATCTATCTACTTATTTTCTAACTGTCATTAGGAACGAAGCTATATCAAGCAACACGGTCAACTATTACAAAACGTCAACCTGCTCTCCTCAAAGCACTTAAAAAGTTCAACGCCTACTGCTCTGAGTTTGAGATTCTCAGGCCTCCTGACTGTCAGATTGCTGTTCCACGCCCACTGCCAACGACTCTTGCTGCGCTCCGAGAAGACTCCTCACTACATGAAGACATCTGGACAACTCCTACCGAGGGTCGGCCACCACGATGGCTTGAGGATGAGGACGTTCGGCAAGGTATTCGCAATCTTCACATTGTTGATCGGTGCGAAGAGGAGGGTTTGCGACTCCAATTAGAATCTGCTAATATGCAGCTTTGGGTTGAGAAAGAGTTGAATATTGCAACTCTGGCAGTTCGGAGAAATACCGGTATGGCTTGTAGATTGTCATCTGTTCTCTACCTACTGACACCTACCAGATCCAACCTTGGACCTCCCACTCCGTGAAAGGCTTGGGTATATATCCAGCCTTCAAGCTGCTTGGTCTAGAGGCATTCGCAGTGGATCATTGGCCATAGCTTCCTCTGCTAACTTGGCAACACCTTCAACCCTGGGAGGCTCTGAGAGGCACCCTTCAGCCCTGGGAGGCTCTGAGAGGCACCCTTCAGCAGCCCTGGGAGGCTCTGAGAGGCACCAGTTAGAAGAGTCAGAGGAGTTACTTGATTCAGAGGGTGCTTCACTTGAGGTATTCAATGCTGATGAGCAGGATTTGTCAACTATTGAGCCTGAAGAACCCTCTGAATCAGTTGACATCTTCCAGGAGGTCTTAGATGGCAATGATGAAGAAGGTACTACAGATCTTCTCCAACTAGGAAACTTTGAGATTCAAATGAAATCCTCTGTGGTATGCTTCTTTTGCCAGTTAGGATGCCTCCATCTGACCTCATTTCACCTCTTTTAGCCTCCAATGCAGGTTGACACCACCTTCGTTCATGCTATTGAACAGTACCTTTCCTCTCAAGAACACTCCCCTTCCCTCCATGAAACACGGGTCATCATTGATATCCATGGCCGAAAGCAACTTATAGATGTTGAAGACCTCGCTCGCCTCAAAGGGCCTACGCAGTGGTTGAACAACTTCTGTATTAACGGAGTTGCAACAGCCATCATGAAAACGCTCCTTACACCAGAGGACCTTTCTCGCAGTGCGTTGCTCGACACCTTGGACCTCCATCGGGTTCAATATGGTTCTGATGACGCTGTCCTTTGGCACCATTTGGCTCCAACCGAATATTGGTGCAAGCCCTTGTGGCTGATTCCTGTGCATCGACGTTCACAGCAGCACTGGGTCTTAGCTGTAGTATCAGTTGAAGAGAAGTTGGTCTTCTTCTATGACAGTTTTGCAGAAGTGGAGGGCTGGGAGGCTGACTTCAAGGTATGTTATTATTTACTTATTTCCAGCTGCTTAGGCCTCTAGGATATTTCAACTCTTCTCTCCCACATGTTTGCTCTTGCTACTGCTCATGGTCACCATATCAACACAAAGGAGGCAACTATACCATGGTCTGCACATCCTTTGTTTCAAGTGGTAAGAGATCTTCTAACCAGCTTTATGCACTAATTCTGATTAATTTTAGAATATGCCTCAGCAAAGCAATAGCCATGATTGTGGTGTCTGGGTGTTATGCATGCTCACTGCAATTCTTCGTGGATATTCGGCCGTGAATATTGCTGAGCGTGACATACCACACATTCGGACATTACTTACTCGGTTGATCTACACATTCCCTCGATATGTGCGTACGAAAAGAGGCGGTCAGAGGTAGAAAGAAGAGGTGGTCAGAGGCGAGAGAAGAGGCGAGAGGAGGTCAGAGGCATCGGAGGGGAGGTGGTCAGAGGCAAAAGTATTTGTTTAGATCTTGAAATGTTGATAGTACAAGCGGTAGATATTACGGGCCTCCCAATGGAGAAAGTCTTGCAACATAAGGGCCTCATAAGGATGTTCTGCCGGATCGTAATGAAGACTAAGAGCTCGCTTCCAAACCTCCAATCGCCTCTGTATCTCGGATCGCAACCCATCCATCAGTCCACGCTCCCCGTAATTGGAGAGACCCAGAAAAACACGGTCCTGGACGATTTCTAGCCGACTGCGCACACCATGCAGGAGCTCAGAGAGGGAGGTGACGTCCAAGCTGTCGTATTCACAAGGCTGAGTGCTTGTGGCGAATGGTGGTTCTTGCATCCATCGAGCAACTGGTAGTTTTTCAATGCTGAATGCCAATTGGAAGCCGAGGCGGAAGAGAGGCCGGGACTCAGGCAGTGCCCGGCGTGCGTAAAGCTTCGATTTTATAGCTGAGTGCTCGTATTCCGCGTATAGCAGACTTTGCTACGGCGTCGGCGGCTAGTGCGGGAGGCATTGTGCTGAGCGCGCATCAGTTTCCCTCTGTGATTCGGGGTGAGCTACCATTTAGACCAAATAATGTCGTAGAATCTACCTAGAGCTTGAGTTGTATTGCTTATTGTACTTCTGGGATGCTGAGTTCCGTTCTTCCGTTGTGTTGTATTTTTTGTGGCGACCCATGACGGTGGTCAGAACCGAAATTGAGCTGGAATACGGTCACACTAAGGATTGTCAATTGGTATGACCTTTGATTTAACGGAATGACAGTCACCATGCGACGGGGCTGGTGGGGCTAGGCATCTTCGGGCGCCTTTCCAGAGCTCTATAGTGTAGATTTCATGAGAAGATGTGGAGAAACGGTCTCAAACGCGCACAATCATTGTGATGCGAAACTTACTGTGGAGGTGCATCGAGGCAATGTGACGCTTGTGACCATTGCCTCTTTTTGACGACGACGCCTTCGAATGCCGCCTGCTGGCACCCCCAGCAGGCGGCTGCGGAAGTCTAATGCCTTTTAACCCCGCGTCTCACAGAGTCAATGGCTACTGTGTAGCCGCACGTGCCCCTCCTCCTTCTTCCTTCCCTTCAACGACGACCTTACCTTCATCTTGCTGTGAGTAGTCCCCTCTCTGGATGGTTGTTAATTACTCATCTTCTACTTATCCCCCACAGTAAACACTTTCTTGCAGCCTTCATTCACGCCACCGAACGACTCCTCGCGACCGAACGACTCCTCGCGAAAAAAAAAAACTTCTGGCGCCTTTACGCCACGCGCAGCTTAGTCTTACCTTCATCTTGCTGTGAGTATTCCCCTCTCTGGACGCTTGTTGTTTACTCATCTTGTGGCGTTCAGTCACGCCACCGAACGACTCCTCGCGGAAAAAAAAACTTGTGGCGCCCTCGAATCATCACAGCACCAAAGGACTCTGCTACGCCACACGCAGCTTAGTCTCCCGCCCTCGTTACGCAGCTCAGTCTCCCACTCCAGTTCTTGCACTTCGACAGCCATTGGCTCCATTCTGACAACAACCGCCTCCCGCAAAACTCTGGCCACTTTGTAAATTTCTTGCTTCGCGACTATCTCTTGCTGTGAGTACTATATCTTGCGCTCAAATATCCAGCTGACTCTCTCTAGCTCTTGTATAAACCTCGTCTTGCACTGATTTTATCTCGTACTTCGACCGTTTTGATTGTAGGTTTTTTCCTCGATCACGCTCCCTGCTTCTCAATTTTACGATAGATATACTGCACCAAAGATGGACCGTCCAACGTCTGAACGTAGTCCACTCAGTGAATGCTCTGAAAATGCCAACTCGCAGTCTCTGGACAACTCGCAGTCTCTGGACGGCGACATTACCTTTGGAAGCGAGGACTATACACAATTCTCTGACAGCTTTTTTGCAACTGATTCTCTCCGAGCTCCGCGGCGCTACCCCTCCCTGTCTTTTCGATCGGATCTGAACTTTCAGATGCCAGAACTACAGGCCGACGGAAGCCACAACAACAACTACTACTTCGAAAACAGCAGATACGACACTAACACCGATGCCGATGTCAGCCTCCCCATAATCACCACCATTGAAGGCGAGCGTGCCCCAGCTTTCTATCGATCGCAGAAGCAGCCCCTTCCACTGGCTGGCTTTCCGTTCACCCAAGATCCCGTCGCCAGCAAATCGGGTGAAACCTTGGAGGAGGGTGATGGGTCGTCTCAGGAGGCGGAGCGTGATGAGCGTCAAGAAGGAGGTGGTCGAGGTGACCCGCCTCCCGTTCCGGAGGCAGACCAACGCCACACTCGCCTGCGAACGACTATACCGCTCTCGATACGCGGCGCGTCAAGTCGGGACATGGTTGCTGCAACAGATGCCCGCCGTCATCGAGTGCAAGACGAGGGGGCGGACTGTGTCGATCCCGCTCTAATCTCCCCCACCAAGCCCAAGAAGCCACGACAGCCCAAGGCCTCTCGTCCACCCTTGCTACTTCCCGCAACCACACTACCGGTTTCTGCGGAGCGGGCGACTGCTGTCGAAGAACCTCGACAACCCCCATTTAAAGCGCGGGGAGGTTCGGTTCCTCTTGGGTCTGATGAACATCGACCAAATGCATCGCGTAGTGGATCTGCACCGCCCACCGCCCCCCATACCCCCGTTTCAAAGCCGATTTTCCAACCCATTACGCCCCAAAACTTTCACGGGACGATAGATGAGTTCCGCGAACAGGGTCAATTCGACTCCATCCCCCTCCCACCGCCTCCTGATGCATGGACGAAGGCTCACACTAAGCGCCTCTCTCCTGTGCCGGAGGTCTCGAGTGTCCCCAAAAGAAGGGGGCCGTTTACCAAGGACCAGCTCGATGTCATCGAAAACGCTGTACAGGAGGTGGTTGGTGTGCTGGAGACCGCGGCTGCAAAGGCTGGCTTTGACACTGACCGTATGCAAGATTTGGTCTTCAATCGGCTTACGGCCAGCCCCTCCCGTTCCTCGAATAAATGGAACATCTATCAGACTTTCTTCGCTGATCCCGACCACCTCGAAAACGAGATGAAGCGTATCGACCCTAGCTTTTCTAACGCCTCCGCGTCTAGCTCTGCCGATGAGATTGGTCGTGATGTGGTCAAACGTGCCTACCACGCGTTCCGTGAGCATTATGGGGAGAAGGCCGCGTCGGAAATTCTTCAAAACTACGATGCACTCAATTCGGTTGGGCAAGAAACACATCAAGGACGAAGAGCGACCTTCAATCGCTTAGTAGCAGATTGGAAACGGAGGGTACGTGTTCTTAATCGAGGCGTTCCGAGCTGCGTTGGGGGTCGCACATGCCCCTCCGCCTACGGCTGCCTCCGGCTCCGGCTCCGGCTCCGGCCTCCCAAATACGTCGACAGCCGATATCAAGGGGAAGAAGCCCATGCAGACGTTAGAAAGTACCAAGGCCGTGGTCGTGGCTAAGGGCAACAAGCAGACGTCAGAAAGTACCAAGGCCGTGGTCGTGGCCAAGGGCAACAAGCAAAAGGCGGCACGTAGGGAGACTGGGCGTGCTGGGACCGAGGCGATCCGAATTCTTCGGACAAGGCTCTCTGCTGTGAGCAGGGCCGACGTTGGAATCGATATCTTCACAGAGCTGGGCCACAATAATTTTGCATGGACTGTGCTTCCCGGCCTGATGTACCCCGGCGGGTATCGAATTGTCGGATATCCCACGCTGGCTCTGCTGCCTGTCGAATGCGACCCTGCCAAGGCGATTTCAGCCTTGAGCAAACGCGACTGTACCGCCTTACATGGCGCAATGGACCTACGCACCGACGATGATCCAACGATTGGCTTCCACGTCGAGAAAATGCCTGGTCCATTGAGATCTGGTAAGTTATTTGTGCATTCTATTCATAAACTAGCTTCTGACATGTATCTACAGAATCAGTGGTGATTGTCCGACACGAGTATGGAACCTTGCCGCCGCCTCCAGGTGCCTCCAAGGCAACTTCGCTGAAACATTGGCGGACGTCACGTGGTGTTGCCTTGGAGAACGTCAACGGAGCTGGAGAGATCTGGCGAATGGCATACGATCTCATCGAAAACCCCAATCCAGTCACTCCAACTGCGACGCATCCCGTGCCAGGTGCAGAACTCGTAGAAATCGAGAAAGAGAAGGAAGAGAAGCTCGCGAAAGGCAAGGCAAAACGTAAAGCCTCCAAGTCCAAACCGCGTAAGCGAGGGAGGTCAACAACTGCAGAGGTGGAGGCAGAGTCTTCGAGCGACAGCGAGGAAGACAGAAGTGGGGGAGATGAAGAGGAGGAGGAGGAGGAAGAGGACGACGACGACGACGACGGTAACACGAAGTCTGCTCGGTCGTCAGCCCAAGTAGGCGGTGGGAGGCGGCCTCAGACTCGTTCCGCGTTTACCGTGGCCCAGCAGACTGAAGCTCCTGCACGGCCCGCGGCGGCTGCTCCTGCACAACCAAAGCCGAAACCTCTCAAGCCGCTGGGGCCTCCAAAGAAGGCCTCCCGCCCTCCCCCCACTCGCTTGATAGACAGTGACGACGAGGAAGATGGTCAGCAGGCCGCGGCGTCGGCTCCTGCACGACCAAAGCCGAAACCTCTCAATCCGCTGGGGCCTCCAAAGAAGGCCTCCCGCCCTCCCCCCACTCGCTTGATAGACAGCGACGACGAGGAAGATGGTCAGCAGGCCGCGGCGTCGGCTCCTGCACGACCGAAACCAAAGCTGCTCAAGAACCTGGCACCAACGGAGGCCTCCGACCCCTCGCACTTGTTCGACAGTGACGACGAGAATAGTCGGCAAGCCCCTTTGCCACCGTCCAAGCTCGACAAGCTGGCAGCGAAGCCGGCAACGAAGGCCAAAAGACCTCATGTTGTCTCAGACAGCGACGACGATGACAAGCAGGAATCCCCTTCACCACCGTCCAGGGCAGCCAAGAAACGTGGGACGAGAGCCTGATGCGCCATCTCCAGGCAAGCGGCCTCGTAATGCAAGCCCTTCACCACCTCCCAAGCCGAACAGGAAGCGTGGGCATGAGCCCGATGTCCCGCGGCCCGACAAACGTGTTCGTATGATGATGGATGGTGTTTTGGTGACCACCCCACCAAAGGCAAAAGCAAAGCCCCCTGCCAAGTCGTCTGCGCCTGTGCAGTCCTCCAAGCCAAGCACTCGACCACATGAGCTGGCTGCTCCAGTCGCGGGTTCCAGTAAAGGCCCTGGAACTATTGCTGGGAGCTCCAACAACAACTCCTTAATCGCCTCCACACGGCCTCTACTCGCCCCCTCGGTTGCCTCCTCCGCACGGCCTCTACTCGCCTCCTCAGTTGCCTCCTCCGCACGGCCTCCAGTCGCATCCTCCTCAACGACACGCGTTGCACAACGTCCCGTTCAGACATCGAACGACCGGCTGTTCTCGACGGAAGCACTGACCCAGTTGGCCGCGCGGTTTTCCCAGATTTCCTCGGAGCGACAGCAATACTTCCTGGGGCAGATGAACGAGCAACAACAGCTGGAGCTGTACCATTTACTCAATGAGGCCGGCCAGAAAAGTTTCCTGGCACTGATGGATATTGCTGAGCAGTTGAACTTCTTCATCCTGCTCGACAACCTTGCGTGAGGTGGGAAGGTTTAGGTGTGAAGCGTCGCACAACGAGTTTTTGCTGCTTTTTTGATTGATCTTGTCCTCTGTGCCCGCCTTCCGTCCGCCTCTGCTGTAGCCATCTATCTGTACCACATATCACGAACACTCCATTTGTATTAGACACGACAAATAGTATACACAGTGTCCTTGTGCTACGCCCGACAGCTTGGATAATGACAATCTGTGCCTCCATCTGCCTCTCGAATCCCGCCCTGTGCCCCAATGCGGCCGGAACCTCGTACAGGCGCTGCCTCCGTAGACCACTTAGGTACATTATTTACATACAGAATGATGTACCTAAGTGGTATGTACGTAACGTGATTCGAAGGTCCCCCAGGTGGCATCAATCTCAGCGTCGAGAGTGACACCGTCTGCACGGAGGTCGGCTCGCTGAAGAAGCTTATTGACGAGCGAACTCGTGCCCTCCTCGAGTTGGAGTCAGCATGGACAAGCTATGTTGGCAATCTGAATCCAAGCACCGTGCAAGAATAGACCCTCATAGCTCTCCTTCCCCCGCGTGACAGGCCCGTTCGAACTCCACGACATCAACTGTGTGGGTTCTGAGGTTCTGATAGTCCCCCTCACGGGTCAGAAGAAAGGACTGCGAGCGAGACGAAGCCCCGCTGAAAGACTCTGACAGTCAACATTGTGCAATCGATGAGTCTGAATATCTTGGATGATATGTGTTGGTTGTGGGTCCAGAAGGGAGAGCTGTGTGGATGACACCGGGCGCAATGTCAAGGGCGGCTGCGGAATGACAGTCCGATACACAGCATCTCCGACAGGCTGCATGGCAGACCCAACGGCAGTTCCATGGGCAGCCAGACTTTCTTTGTTCAGTTCTTTGTTAATTTACTAATACACAACATGTCAGCGGCTATAGCGCTAGCCTCGATCGTGACAGGACCCGATCGGACTTCCAAGCTCCGTGATGGGTTCCCACATTCCCACACACATGCTGCCTCCCACCACCACCTTGCTGTGCTATCCCGTCTGAGTTCTGTGTCACCAAAACCACCCGCAGCCTACTACATGCTGCGAGGTTGTGCCCGCCCGCACGAACACTGCCAGTTACTGCCGATATGACCGCCAATACTAAACCCTTTTGGCCTTGCAACAGTCTCGGCCTGACGCCCGCTAGAGGGTGTTCTCGGAGTCAGTCTCGCGGCTGCCGCCGTACATTCAAGCCATCCCAGCCCGCGGCCCCGCGAGATTTGCGCTGCGGGGGCATCTTGTGTCCGGGCTGCAGGGCCGCGACTTGCAGCCATGTCGTCTGAGCGTGGCGCAAGGAGTTAAAAACTTAGGTGCCCGCATGCCCCCTCGATTGACCCTGCCCTTCCTTCTCTCGCCGCCCGCCGCCTATGGTCGTCGCCCGTTGCGCTGTCCGTCGCCGTTGCTGTGCGCCTGCAGCGCCGAGAAGGAGTGGACGCCAGCGTGGGCCCCGTCGTCGTCGTCCCCCCGCTGCCCACCACCACCACCCGCCGCCCGGCCCACGGACCGCAAGCGCTCCCCGTCGTTCTCCGCGGGCCCCGATATATACGACCTGCGCACAGGCCCCGCTCCGCTGCCGTCCGTCCCTGTCCCTCCCCACGTGCATCCCGCCGTGACCATAATGCGCCCCTCCCCCCGTCCTGGCCCCGCACGCAGTCTCCCCGTCGCGCCTGTCGACTAGAATCGGGGCCGTGCGTGTCGCTGCAGCTCCCATGCCGGCACCCAGAGGCTCTGGGTGTCTCTGGGTGTCGTCTGCGCGTGCCACGACGCAAGATGTGGATGCATCTGCTATACCGCCGGCGGTCTTGCTCGCATCTACCGGCTCGATCCGGGCCAGCGCAGGCTTCAGTGCGCATCGGCCACGTCTGTGAAGACTCATGGGGCGTACGCGAAGTGTTTTGGCGAGTGTGTCGGCCGTCGTCGCCGACTCGCCGTTGACCACATTCTCCACGAAATTGGTAAGCGCTGGACTTAATTCTTGATCGTTCCAGCTTAAATTTTCAATGCAGATAGCGCCAATGTGGCACTTGAATTCCTGTAAGCGGTTCAATAGAACTTAGCCCTCTGCCCGTCGGCATACATTGTGCGAAACTTGAGGCCGGCGGGTCAACCCTGTCCAGTTCTTTTCAATTGTTGACACTTGTTGGTGCTGTATTGATGCTAAAAATAACATTTATATGTCATAACTACTAATTTCCTCTGTGCTTCCTCCCACGGTTGAGGGCCCAGCATATAACTCTGAACTTTTCTGGGATCCCATATGTTCCAGCTGGCCGTGTCCAAGACGTAAGGTGTGTGATAATATGTTCTGGCTCAATGATTTCTAGCTTCTGGTCTGGCTCAAAAGAAACAAGGGTTGATAGAAGGTGTGGAGAGTGTGCATATGGTGTGTTTGTGACATCAAGTGGATGATCTCTTTGGACAACAATGAATTTCCTAAGAAAACCATGCAAAGGAAGTTCAAGAATTGTTTGAATGATACCAGTGCATTCCTCATAGTCCACAGGGTCCCAGTATTGAATAAGACTGTTACTGTAGTGGGACTTGCAAGAGCTGAATGTGACTTCTCCAACCCTATATTTGTTCAAGTGCTTAGCCACTGGAGGAACAATCATCTGAAAATGATCAAGATCTGCATTTCCAGCACTATTGTCCAGATATCCAGCACCATTCCTGTTCAAAAATGATAGGAGAAGCTTATATAGATCTGGTGAGAGCTGCCAGCAAGATCTCAGATAGTTTGTAAGTTCAACATCTGTCAACTCTGTAGGTGCTTTCAATCTTGCAGCATCAGGCTCCAAAATCTTTGTCAGAGCTTCTAGTTTGGGTGTTTTTCCAAAGTCTGAGTGGTATAGCCGTGCTGTAAAGCGGATTCGCCGGGCTATTTGGCGTATCATTGTAAAATCCATATCAGCTAAAATTATCAGATGTAATCTTCCAAATAAAAATAATAACGGACATAATTGCTTGTTGGTGGGAATTTTTTGCAATTCCCCATTGAGCTTTTCCCCCCACCCCTCCCCAGCAATACCAGCACCAGGACCCCACCATCGCATCTGATCTTCAACATGCATAGCATAGTGAGCATTTGGGGGCTCATTAACATCTGGATGTGTATTCTGGATATATTTCCTATAAGCCACAAACTTTTCTGTGAACACACTAGCATCATCATCAGAACACTGGAAGGAGGCATTGATGTTGGTGGCTGATACTAGATCATAAAACCCCTGTTGCATTTGTTGATTGATATTGTCATCCTCTGACAGCTGAGTTTCTGGAACAACTAAAGGCAAGATAACGGTAAACAAATTCAGATACTGAGCAGCTTTAAGCTTTCCGTGTTTCTTTTCCCCCAGATTATGAGGAAGGCGTGTTGCATATGAGGGCATGTCAATCTCCTGGATGCAAGTCTGAAACTTCTGTACTACAGCTTTTGAGAGCTTCCAGTTGCCAAAAACAGCAGCTCCAGTGAAGTTATCATCTTCCATATCACTATCCTCTTCCTCCTCACTATCTGAGCTAGATGAAGTAGAAGAATCACTGTCACTTGAGGGCCTAGGTGTTGAAACTGCAGAAACTGAGTCATGAATATCTTCCATTTCAATATCCTGGTCTAGGATAGTATGACCAATTGGTCTGATAGTAGCATTTGATGCTACAGAGTCTGTAGAGCTTTCCCGTCTGAGATCCCTAGAATCATCATCTGGGTTAAGCTCTTCCTCAGTTGAGTCTAGATCTTGAATCTTGTTAAGAAGTTCCAGATCCTTCTCATTTGTACGGCCAATACCCCAAACTGTACGAAGATGGAACTTCAAAATTCCCTCTAGCCAGTTATGCATAAAGCCTAAGATTGTATCTTTGATAGGATCCCTATATGGAAGCAAGTGAAGAGAGCAGTGTCTAACACCTGTATCTGTAGCCTGTTGATTTTTTGCCTTGATGGTTGTCTTGGCTTTCCATGTAGCAGCCTGCTCTAAAACCTTCTCTGCAGTACGCAGTTCCCAGTTTTGATAATCTAAACGAGCATTCTCTGGTCTTTGTAGAAGACAATACCAGCAATAGCAGGTAGCCGCATGAGATAAAAAGCCACTAGCCTCTCTTGAGGCAAGTAAGTCTGCAATCAGTGCCTTGATTCTTGCCTGCACAAAGACACCATCTGGGTGAAAGTAGGTAGCCATCTTCTTCCCAGGTGGTTCATACTCTAGAACTTTCTTGACAATAGGATCTATGACATGAGGTAAGGTGGTGGAGTCAGGCTTGGAAGGTGATGGGACAAGCCCAATTGGAAAAAGATTTTGCAGCTTATAGCGTATTTCAGGAGGTAGGTTCAAGCAACAGAGGCAGAGTGTTCCACAGGATATTACTTTTCCTAGGACACCATAAAAATTAAATACTCTATAAACAGTTTATATTTAAGCTCACCTGCTGTCTTGTTCATCAGAGGATTAAACCAGTCAATATACAACCCAAAGACCAAATTATATTTGGAAGTTAGGTAGTCTTGCATATCTCTCCAAGCACGGCTATCCTGAAGATCAGTGATTGAGCTCCCATCCTCTGGAGCTGGACGATTTACAGCATCTGCCAGATGCTCTTCAATATATTTCTGTGAGAGGAAAAATTGAAGCCATTCATCAAAGTCTAGAGTATTGAAAGTTGTATGAGCAACTAGCTTCAGACCTGTTGGAGTCCGGCGTTTTTTTGTGAGCTCTGCACCACATTCTTTCGCCCTGCTAGAGCGTTTAAATGGGCAGTGGTCAGGTAGTTCTTCTGCAGAACCAGAGTATTCTGTATAGCACTTGCGACAGATGATTGTGCGCTTGATGGTTGGTTCCAGTTCAAAGCGAGCATGCAGTGTGCGTATATCAACAGGAATATCAAGACTAGGTAGATTCACAGTCACTCCAGGAGCTTGTTGAGCAAGGGTTATCTTGATGATCTCTAGAGCAGTTTCTAGAATCAGTTTGATGCTTTTCAATGTTGTATTGACCACAGAGGCTGGGACATTCTTCTTTGTGTGCAGCCAGATAGCAAGCATTGAGCACAACTCAACAATCAATTTGTTAGGCTCCCTATCTTCTGCTTCTAATAAAAATATTATTTCAGAGAAGAAATTATTATGATCTAACTCTCACCATCTGCTGAATCCTGAGGAGGTTCTGGGTCAGGAGGGTCTTGAATATTATCTACACAAATTTTTAAGTACATTCTTGACCAAGTATAACTATAGCTCACCTTCATCATCAGAATCAACAAGATTTAAACTTGCTATTATTTTTCGGACAGGATGCTTAGAAATACGTCTTTTGACGGGCCCCTTGGGTTGAACAGCTGTGCGATGCTGTTTGCGCTTCCTCCAGGACAGCCATTTCCCTTGTTGTGGGACACCATCAATTACAATAATTGATTGGTTGCAGCCATAGGCAAGGCAAGTGCAGGCATAGAGTCGTGGGGGGTTCTTGGCCATAGTGCTCAAGCCATGATAATGAACGTGCTCATTTATATAGAACATAGTACTAGTGCTTCTTCAATAGAAATCTATCAATCATGTCAAAATCTAGTATTGATTATACTAGTTGCTGAGGCACCCGCTGAACGGCCAAAGGCACTCACGCTCGTTGCGCAGAGCGCTTCCTGTGGTTCTGCCCACCAGAATCAGTCTCTGGGCGCTGTTACCTGAGCCGGCACCGATGACGCACATCGCGTTCGAGTTGCGTTTGAGGGTCATCTGCCTATCTTGCAGAAATCACGGACATCAGTCATGTGTCCCGCTTGTACTCCCACACCGGGCCGTTCCCTCCAGCTCCCCTCGTCACCACGCTTTGGGGCCACATTCACCATTGCTCGCCCTTCTAGTCGCACCAAAACCGCCGCCCCTCCCAAGTATGACGCGTGGCGGCACAGCTTGACTCAGGCTTGACTCCTAGATTTCACCTGCTGCGTGTTGCCGCTCTCGATCTCGGCGATCTTGGCGTGCGAGAATCGTGGATCGATGGCTTGGCTTGTGTTCCGCGTGACCGGCGCTCCGGGTCTCCGGGTCAGTGACTCCGAGTAACGCCGGCCTCTCACGCCAACTTCCCATCCACCACCTCGGACGACGGCGCGCGCGTAGAACGGCGGTGATGTGGGGAGAAACGCTGGGTAATGAGGTGGGGGGAGTGTAGAAGAGGGGAAGAGAAAGCTGGGGACGGAAGGTGAGTGGTGAAACCGCCCAGTTTCAGCCACCTCACCGGATACTGTCCTCACCATCCTACGGCCAATTCCTGGCCGTTCCCCTCCATTTTTTTAGGAGCGTCCGGGACGCCCCTACCCTTCCCACATCTCGACGACCGAGACTGCTGGACGCACCGTTGACGCTCGTCGGTCAACACAATGTCCAAGGTGGACTTAAAATTGCCTCGGCTGCCTGGTGTGCGTTTCTCGGCCAAATCCTGCCAAACCGGGCCCTCTTACTTGGCCCTCTAGGCGCTTTCATTGTTGCGCATACAGCGGTCGTCAGCCCACGCGTTGCCTCCCGCCGCCACTTGCCATTTTCGATTGCCTCTTCCTCCCCCGCGCCGAATCATCGACCGTTTCGCAGCAAACTGCGGCGTTTGGCGCCAGCGGGGTGTCTCCCCAGATGCTGAAAATTTCAGCGTGAACGGGCGAGCGGTGCTCCCGCCGCCGCTCGCTCGTCACTTCCTCTCTCTCGATGTCCCGCGCTCTACAGTCCAGCAATGCTCTTTGGAAGAAACGGGTGGATGCATGAATGAGGCCTGGAAGGGTATTCAAGGTGTGTACTTGTTGTGCCTGGTCTGAGCTGCCATGGCTGATATTATTGCAGTATCTATGCTGTTTACTATAAACGCGGCACTAGAGTAAATACATTCTCTAAAATGGAACGAATTTGTCCCTATTATGCTGGTGGTGCAGGCGGCGGGGGCGGGGGCGGGGGCGGGGGTGGGGGTGGAGGAGGAGGAGGAGCAGTCGCCGCATCTCCTTCGTCTTCGCTGTCCGAATCCTCCATGTGTATAACCTCTTCCTCTCCTTCTGCCTCTCGGTCTCTGCGAGCCCTTTCTTCCGCTATCTCCTCATCTGTCGGAACATTGTAGCGTGCACGAACAGTCTTGCCGAAGCGTTGCATAAACGAAGTATTCCTCTCCTCCTTCCACATGTCGAAGCCTTCTTGACTGAGGCAATATGCGATGTCGGGTAAGGCGATGGTGGTGTCGTCAGAGTAGTTGGCACGGTCTCGCACGTCCATTGCATTGAAGAAGCTAGGCTCAAAATAGTCCATCGGAAGAATTAACTCCTGCTCTGCGTCCTTCTCACCCTTCGCAAAGAACATGGCAGGAGGAAGGATACGGGAGAGACGACTGGGCTCTAGACGATTGTCAATTCTACGGTTTGGCGGCCTACACAGTTGTTAGTAAGACAGTGCAAAGTAGTCATCGATTTGCGTACGCTTTGCCTGAGGGGATTTCTGTCCCATTCAAGCTTGGCCTCCCGGTCGAGGTAGCGGAACAGTGCCTCGGCACACGGACTGCGGCCAGGCTTCTCGCGTGCAATCCGAGTTGGCGCATTCCTTGCCCGCCGGTCCCGCTGCTCAAGTGGGATGTCTTCGTCATCTGAATGACAGGCCGGCTGTGCGACCATACGAAGGACAGGGCGACGGAAATTCTTCCGTACTGCTGTCGCCAGACGACGTGCACACAGCTGTAATAAGCCAGGTTAGCATAGTAGCGATATGGCAAACAGGACGTGAACACACCGCGTCACGACGCTTCTTGACTACCTCCAACTCCTTCCGCAAGCGCAGACCATCAGGGTCATTTTCGATGGTGTGACTGTCTGGGCCCAGTGTGCACTGAATGAACTTCCAAAAGATATCACTCAGGAAGAGACCATCCATCGCAAGCGCCGAGGAGACCGATTGTTCAGTGAAGACCAAGGCCCGTGCAGCAGATTGGAAGGTGGAAATGGCAAGTATGCAGTGGAGTTCGTTGTATGGAGAGCGAAGAGGGCCGAAGACGTCGGGGAGATATGTGCGGAGGCCGGCAGCAGCAATGACAGTGAATGCATGGGCGAGCCAGGAATGTGGAATTTGGCCTAGGGCCAACGCGTTCGTGCCCTTTGTTGGCCGCCCAGCAGTATCTAGATTCGCCTCCTGGACCTGCTCCAGAACACGTGTTGCGCGGTGAGCTGCAGAGGCGATGGGCTGCTTGCTTTGTACAACAAGCCTATCCACATGCGCTTGCATGTTCTCCACAGGCATGTGCCGCTTCTCAAACCACGCCATTTCATCCGTCGCACGACCCAGTCCCGATGACTGTGTGATAGCTCCCACACAGCACGCGCACCCATCGTCGGAAGGCAGCCTGAAACAGATTGAGTAGGCTTCACTGGCACTTGTAACTAAGTATCTAACGCACCGCAGTTGCTTCCTCGATATCCTTTGCGTCCTTCTGTTTGGGGCGGCGACGGGCAGCAGGAGGCCGTGTGATGGTCGGAGGGTCAGCTGGTGTGTCGGAGGAGATGGGAGTTGTCGAAGGATGAGAGGAAGATGCGGCACTCGGACCGGCAGTGGGCTGATGCCGCTTTTCCACGGCCTTGTTGGGAGTCATTGGCGGATGTGTCTGTTGTCTTCCGCTTCCTCTGGCGGTACGCAGTAGCAGGGGCCATGTAATCAGTAGGCTCAGAAGCAAGCGACAGGGTCTTTTAATTGAAAAACAGATGCTTAGGACAAAGATGACAGCTGCCACAACATGCGTCATAATTTCCCTTTCACAAAACATGCGTGTTAGATAAGGTGAAGGCCACAAAGAAAGTCTCAAAGAGCTCTATACTCCTAGCTTGTCTGACATGCCGCCCCCTTGCAAACTGCCGTTGGGCCTGCCGTACGCACTCCCATCAGCAAACTGCCATTGCTATTGTCAGCAGTGTGAAAACACTAACTTATGGCACACGCGATTAGTCACCACTAGCACACTGTGATGGACTGTGACACTTTCTTCTGTTGAAGTTTGTATGATCGCAATGGGCTAGCGGACACAACCGTAGAATTCTTGAAACCGGGCAATGACATTGAATAGCCGAGTAAAGACACTGGCCACAATAATTGTGTGTTTTCAACGAGTTTGACGACTGTCCTTGAATGTGCTCGTGACGACATGTCACACTTTCACGCAAAGTGCCCACAACAACCAGTCCACCACGATGGGCGACACATATCATCTGTAATCCAACGCTCTGGTTCACAGATTGCCCTAAAACCTCGTCGTAGGACTCTATCTCCGTATGAGAAATGGTGGATTCAATATCAGCCTTTTCTTCTGACTCGAGGATATCAACTACGCCCACGTTATCAACGCGACTGGGTGCCTTCATGGACTTTGCCTGACTCTGGTTTCGATCCTGAAAGGGAGAATTACCACGAATTCGAGGATGGCATTCGGGAAATGGTCAGCGACAGTTTGTTGCCGCACCGCTTTTCAACTTGACTCGTGATAGAGAAAAAATGTGCTCGATGCGGTCCGTCTTTCAGACAGAAACAAGGTTGTCCTGAGGAGGGTCATAACCGCGAGTCCCGAGCTCAGCATTCTGGAATACCTCAATACTAGGCAGCACCCACACAATCGCACTGTCCCACTTCTCGACGTCATTCCTCTGCCCGACGATGACTCAACGCTGATAATCGTTATTCCCTTCTTGCAACAGTTCGACGTGCCTGTCTTCCGACACCTACGAGAAGTTGTGGAGTGCATGCGACAGTATTTTCAGGTAGACAACCTCTCAGGTTGTGCATTGCGACCCGCTCACCGTATGCAAGGGCCTGCAGTTCATGCATTTCCATAGAATAACTCATCGGTAAGCGATATTCACACAGAACTAGCTTGTTCTTACCTTGTTTCAGAGATGTGTGTGCCTTAAATATGATGATGGACGCCACCAAAGTGCAGCCCTTTGGATTTCACTTCCGCTTCTCCAAAACCATCGACGGCAACTTGGAACATCCAAGTGGCTGGCGCGACCGCTGTTTAGTTGCTCCCGTCGACTATTACTTCATCGATTTTGGACTGTCCTCGTTCCATGAAGAAGGCGCAGATCAAGCTCGAGACGTTGCTGCCGTGGGCCAAGATAAAACTGTCCCAGAGCTCTCTGACGATGAGCCGTATAATCCCTTCAAGGTGGACATCTACCAGCTCGGAAATGTATTCCTCAAGCAGTCCAGAGTTCGTGAATGTCTTCGTTCGCCCTAGAGTCTTCTTAACCCGTTTCCTAGAGGCATCCTACGCTCTCCCCGTATTTTGGATCCCTGCTCCAGTCCATGACCGCTTTGGACCCGGCAGCGCGTCCTTCGGCTGCTCAACTACTGACCGCTTTCGAAGACCTCTGTTCACGCATTCCCGAGAACGAGTTGGACAAGAAGATGCCCAACATCCCGCAAAGCCCGTACTACAGCGGGGAGTCGGACTCGGACTACGAGTTGGTGACTGATTCCGAGTCAGAGTCCAATTGCGAACCTTCGAAGGCGTCCGATTCTGGTCCGAGGGACTTTGTTCTACACAATCCAAAATTTGGCTTATATTTGCGACTAGTCCCCCACACATAGGCCCAGAATCCTCCGTTTACAAGCTGATCGGCGGCACTACGAAGAGTTTTATCATAAGGGGCCCGCTAAGCTGCTCCAACCGGGTTCACTCAAGATGTTTCAATCTATTACCACCACCATCTCCGCCATCTCCAAATTTTCCGATGGTATTGCTGCACTCGGCAGTATTTGTGCCAGGTACATACAACCTCGGAGACGATGTTGCAGCGCTCCGTAATCTTCTTGTCTGCCCTCCTCCGCATGTGACGGGGACGAAGGCTGATACCCTATTCGCAACCTACGTCATCTATTCTACACCGATGGACGAGTGGGCCGCCGCGACCGCTTCAAGTTGACATCTCACCTCTCACCGTGGGAATGTGCACGTGCAAGCCCTGAGCGTCGACACGGTCGATGTTGGCATTGTTGGTATGGGCCAGCGCACCACCTCTTGTTCTACAAAGGTGGAGGCGACGAAGATGCTGTTGATGGATTCTGGGCCTCGCTTGGGCTTTGGGGGCGTCTGTGGCCAAGCTCGAGCTCCCAATGGCAGCGCAGACTCTCAGCTGCTTCTGCGCTCATTAACGCAGCTCCTGCGGGCGGCCAGCAATGAGTATGCCCAGCTGTTGACAGAGGCGAATGTCGACGCGTTGCGTATCGAGGGCCTTGTCCGCCGCATTCGCACGTGGACTGCCACGGCTGCTGCAAAATTTGCTGCCATTCCCAGGCCTCAGCAATATTGCACGTGATATTGGAGATGCATCCGGATTGGATTGGCTTAATACACGGCACGGTCCGACTGACGAACGCCGGGTTCCGGAATACAAGTCGATTCCGGCTAACGGTAAACTTCTGGTGCGGCCTGTTGGCGATAAATATCTGGGCTCCCTTTTCAACAGTCATGACGCGAAGGTCTATGTCCTCTAGTATCATGTCGAGGGACGTCAAATTGGGCACGAAAGTTGTTCGGTCTCATACGAGCCATGTCGTTACCTCATATTGCTATTGCCCATACCAACTGGAGTGCAATAGGCTTTTTTGTTACTGCGTCGCGTGGTCCGGACTTGGTTGGACTTGTAATCAGATAACGCTGGAACAATCAGTTAGGTCATATGACGTGACTGACCCCTTTCTCAGTTTCCATGATGATCTGGCTTTGGCTCAAAAGAGTGTACCCTAATGCAGGTCGCGGTCTTGCACTTTCACGAAGGTAAGGTATTAGATATTTAGACCGCTCGTTGACTTGGACTATGGATAGTTCCAGCTCCCATTCGCCGTCCGAGGAATTGGCCCGCATCATGCGTTTGCTGCAGGCCGGCAACCAGGAGGAAGCAGGGCGCCGTACTGCCGACTATCTTCGAAACGTCGTATGAGATGTATTCACTATGCTGAGACTGACAAGTGCTTGCAGTTGTCGAAAACACAAACGGACGCGGCATTCACTCCGCTACGCGCACAAGTCCGTGCCCTTACCTTAGCATTTGGCACACATACCACCCTTACCCACGCGAAATTCACATCGACTAAATCAGAATTAGAATCCACGATGGCGCTTCTGGAAACGACTCGGGCTCAAGTCGCATCGACTGACTCAAAACTGGAATCAACGATGGCGCTTCTGGAAACGACTCGGACTGAACTAGGCGACCTAGCTATTCTCACCAATAATGCCTCAGGCGCAATTATCACAAAAGCCTCCCTTTCAACCCTGCCTATTGCGTTGATTTTATTGCGGGCAGGGAAATCACCTACATTCAGAACTGACACTGCATACCTCTTCCAATGCACGCTCACACTCCGCCCCCTTCCTGCCACAGCCCTCCCTCCGCCGGATTTGAGCGCTGCCCTGAAATTATCTGGCGTGCTTTTGGCTCCTGCCACCTCCCAAACACCATACAGGACAAACACGAAACAGAACCACCGAGCGCAGCGGCGCAGCCTCCAAGCCACACAACATCTCTTTTCGGCCGAAGGGAATGACATTTGTGCTGCTATCGCATTGGTTGGTTTTCTTTCATCGTTCTGCACCTCCTGAGGATTGTTAGACGCAATGCGGAGGGGTTGTCCAGGAAACCGGGGCCGACGAGTGTACGCTGTTGGATTTCTTGGCATACATGCGCATAACACATGCACAAGCCCAGCAGGGTGTCCCTCCTCCAGACTCCTTCTCTACCTTATGTTGGATGTGGTCAATGGTCCTCCGCGAACGCGCCGGCTTCTATTCCACTTCCACATTGCCAACAACCTCTTTTATAGAGCATCATTTCGCCCTTGAAAGTCTGGGTTTGACGCCGCAAGACGCGATCAGCATAAATTTGTACAATCCGTCAGGTTGGTGCAAGTTGATCTCTGCAATTACTCTGCTTATCATGCAAACAGGGCGTGGTGGAGACAACGAGTAAGATTATCCGACGAGAAGACTTAGGTGCGCATAACTTGCTATAGAGTGATCTTGGTTGCTTATCTTGTGAATCAGCATCATTTATTCTTTTTCCACTCTCCGCATAGCTTCAATTGATACCACCAAACGAGAACCCGTGTATTGTAACCAAAGCTGAATGTGTATCCTTCTTGTTGTAAGATTTGATGGAGGGACGATGGTCAGGTTTGCAGGCACAGGAAACATGACTGTACCAGAATTCTTACTGGGAGCTTCCAAGGTCAGCTCGCACTTCTTGAAAAGAAAACTGCCACGAAAGGTATTTTCATTCTGGTACAAACTCTTCGCTTGTTCCCAGTGTAAGATCGTCAAAGTTTTCCAACAGTTCGTCTAATCGGACATCAGGGAAGTCCGCCTCATTGTCCACATCCCCGTCCGAGTCCGTCGTCCTTTCTGGAGCCGGTGCCGCATCAACCTCCATCGCGAATTGTGCTTTGCGCTTGCCGCCTTTTCTACCCGCTGCCCGACTCTCTGTGGTCGCTGGAGCCATTCGCGCATCTTGCACTGGTGCTTTGTAGAGATTGATCGCGCCACGCATTTCTGGGTCTTCTTCTAGTTCGCGCAAGAACATTTCATAGTCTTCTTCGACCTTGCGCTGGTCACGGCCACCCATCCGACCGACAACACCACGCCCACCGCCAGTTTCGCCCTCCTCCCCAGCCTCTTTGCCAATACTCCGCAGCCGCCATGTGCGGGCCTTGCTTTTCTTCCTCCGGTTCGGGTACGCTTTCTTGACCAGGACAACATCTGGAAGGTGTTCTGCCCGCAAAGCAGCGTAGTCTTCTGAATTGAAGTTCGCATTTGTCAGGTGATAACCAAACGCAGTGTCTCCTGGCTGGAGGATGGCCCCGAGATGGGTGCGGGTGTGGAATATTTGAGCCGCCCGCCCGCCATACGACTCGTCGTCCATCATTACATCGTCTTCCTCCCCATGAGCCCGAAAAGCACCGGCCAACGCCACTTGTGCGTCTGCCATGACATATTTCCCGCGGGTCCGCCCATCAGGCTCGATGTCGAGCACGGTGAACTCGACTAGGTCAGTTACGGCCGCTAGACTATCGAATGGTGTTCGCCAGTATGAGGTTGTCGAGACGTCAGCAATTTGCAGCGTTGTCGGGTCAAGCAGCTGCAGTGAGTTGCCGATGCGCGTGCAGATTGTCAGCGGATGGATGTTGCTCATCGAGCGGGCGAGTTTTGACGGAATGCAAACAAGGTCGTCCTTGCAGACAGGGGCAATTTCTACCGAGTACGTGAACTTGTAATTTGCTGTATTCGAATGTGTGTCCGAAGATAGTAGTTGTTCTGAAGATTTAGATCTAAGAAGGGGTTAGCAAGACGAAAGAGGTTAGACAACAGCGCACCTTACGGGCACAACACTTGTTAGAAACTCGACCATCTTGATAGCATGGCTCCTCTGGCTGTAAAAAAAGTCCAGGCCGTCTTTGACCTCCTTCACTGAGATCGTGTCCTTTTGCGCGTTATGTTTGAGGATCAACTGCTCTAGGAACAGGAATGTCCGCTTATGGGGCACTTTTTGTCGGACCTGGACCAGTGCCTTCCATGTATTCTTCGCCGCCAACCGCGCACAGTCGGGACATTGGCCGTACTGCACTAGATACTCGAGTTCAAACGTTTGTTCGAGTATAGTGTTGATCAAGACCTGAATCAATGGGTAAATGAGCGCGTAGCAAAGGTATGGCGCACTTCTTTCTGGATCGTTATCGATACTCGTAGCCGCTTCGAATGGGGCTCTGTCCAGATAAAATGGGCCTCGGTTAGTCGGACCTTGTTCAGCCCTTTTAGTTTGCGGAGGCAGATCGACAGCAGTTCAGGCGATTCAGGCTGCGCAAGCGTCCAAGTTTGTGGTGGAGACAGGAATCGCTCGCAATTCCTGCAAAACGCGACGGATGCTGCGATAGAAAATGGATTAATGGAGAAGCAATGGATTGAAATCGTGTCGACGCGCCTTGCTTTGGGATACCCTCCGTAATATCGATACTGGCTCTCGTTTCCAGCCCATACGTCTCCAGAGAGAACAGACTCACGAGTTACGCAGGCAAGCAACGCAGAGGTTAGCCGAGTTGGGCGCAATCGGTGTTCCTACAGGACATGTCAGGCTCGTCAATCGCTGTAGTGACGATAATACCACAATCGGCGCAGAGAATTTGGTGTACTGCGGGTCCAGGGACGAATTCCATCGAGATTGTGGTGGTGGTTCAGCAGAAAGTTGGTTTGGTCAGCGGGGCCGAAGCAAAAAGTATGACAAATTCACACGCTGATGATCTAATCGCCTCTTGCTGAAATGTTGCGCTGATGGTAGGGCTTGCTGGAGCATCTAGCGATGTTCTGCACACAGTCCTAGTCGCCACGCAGATACTTATTTCAAATCTACTTGCCTGCAGGATACAAGAAGTCTGATCAACGGAGATGCATGTCACGGGACTGCTGGGTCTCATTTCCTACCTCCATGTTGGCTGAACAAGATTGGGCGTCCTTCCGCGGCCTTCATCGTCTATTGTGGCCTTCAAAAGCTCCCTCTGATGAACTTCTTGAGCCCCCAGAACTCACAAAGTTCATCGACTCCGCGAAGCCCTTTGAACCTGAGTCAACAAATTCCAAACCCAACCTCCTGCCCTCCAACATGCTCGTAGAGGACCAGGATTTCATCTCAAATCAAGACATCGCCATGGAGGACGACTCGATTGAAGACGAAGAAGCTAACGATGTGAAGGGGAATCAGTCGCCAAATATCCGATACGTCAACCCTCTTTTTGCACCAAGTGTTGGCGGTCTGTGCTCTCCGAGTCCTTTTCGACATACATCGAGAGAAAGCCGCGTTCATAGTGAGGGACGAATATTTGGAGGCCTTCCGCTATATTTTCTTCACATATGAACCCAGTTCTCCACAAATTTTTCGAAGATTTTTCATTACTGGACAGCCTGGAATAGGTGAATAGCTTTCTAGCGTGAATTCTCATCTCATTGTCTTCCAGGAAAGAGCTGCTTTGCTTGTTATCTGCTATTCCGTCTGTTGGCGCTTGGAAAGACAGTATTCTTCTATTTCGGTGGCCAAGATGTCTGCTATTTTGATCAAAAGGGCGCTCACTCGGCCGATTTCTCCCCTCGAACCAACAAGGCTGCAGAAAACTTGAGCAAAAGTTGGGTCGTGATAGATGTCGAAGACACGAAATGGGAACCCCCTGCTGCATTACGATCTGCATATGGCGTCGTCTGGACTTCGTCCCCTCAAGAGGAGCGCATGAAGGGGTTCAAACAGAAATTCGGTGGTAAGATATGGTACATGAAGACGTGGTCATCCGAGGAAACCCAAGCCACAAGGTGCGCAGATTCAACGCAAAATCTCAGCAACGACCACTCAGTTTTTTAGGACATTACTTGGTCTCAATCAAAATGCACTTGAGAACAGCCAAAGTGTTGCCGGACCGATTCCACGAGCGCTCTGGGGTATCGAGTCATCAGTACTCAATGATACATTCACGATCGACCAATATATCGGACAAGCTCTCCAAAAGAACATGTTTGGTTTTGCGTCGCTCGAAGATTTTGATAAAGGTGCTCAGCCAATGCACCGAGTTTTCCGCATCGAGCCTCTGGTCGTCGAAAACAACGGACAACTCATCATCCACCGCAGCAGTTTCTCCACTCATTTCCTTTCCTCCGCCATCGTCCGGAGAATTCCGGTGGTCGCTCAAGCATTCCTTCAGACCCTGAAAGGACAGCTGGCCGCAGCATTCGATATCCCTGGTACTCGCTCGCTAGCAGGCAAAGTTTTCGAAGGTCTCATGCACCATGCTATCCTTAATAAAAAGTGGCTTCCTGACTGCTTCGGTTCTCGTATAACTGCCTCTGTAGACCTTGTTGGGCAGTTCGACAGCTTCACCACCGCAACCGACCCTCCTACCACTGTGCCACTCTATCTCCTCCCCAATTCGCTTACTTTCGCAGCCGTGGACTCGATCATCGTCACTCATTCGAACATCGGCCTGGTTCAAGTCGCCGTTGGGGAGACCCATAGTTATGACTTCGCCAAAATGTTACGACTTCTCTCACGACTTAAGAATGGAGCTCGGATTGATGTGGATAAGACTGAGATGAAGCAGTTCATGTACTGTCTTGTGGGCAGTAATGGCGATCGTGTTCGTGGTCTCGTTGCTGCCGCTCAAGAAGGCCTGGACAAGCTGTTGCGAGCTGAGAATGGGCTTCAACTTGCCAAAGGACTGGGTCGCAATACGAAGTTGCCTGATATCTGGGTTCAAAGGTTGAAAAAGCTAACAGTCGTGGGGTACACATTTGATCCCAATGCGGGTTTTACCCGTGTGTTCAAGTAACAAGTTGCACAATCGACAACGTTTGCAGCTCCATAGTCATCCATGTAATATGTACCAACTTGTAAACAAAAAAAGTCTGCGTTAGATTGTCGTTGTCGTTCAGCAGGAAGTTGGTTTGGTGAGTGAAAGTAAAAAAAAATATGACAAATTCACATTGATGATCTAATCAGAGTTGGGCGATATAGCACTCTGAATCAAGTACAAGAAGGATTAGCCGAAAAAGTCTGTTGCTCCCTCAAAGTCGAATTCTGCTGTTGGTAGTTTCTGCTTGATCAGGTCCCACACCCAGTCCATCGGTGTGCCGTAGGTCATATCCCGACAGGTGCAGGTAGCGCCACCTCCGGTCAGGATGGCAACCGCTTTATACTGCGTGTCGAAGATAAGAGAACCAGAGTCCCCGGGAAGCGAAAAGACCCTCTGCTCGAGGGGTGGGCGCACTTTCTCGCGGTTTGGATGGGGAAGGATGGGTATTTCGAGCGAGTCCCGTGGATGTTCGGAGTCATAAAACCGTCGATGTGATTCAAATTTGGACATCAGACCAACCGTGGTTTGGCTCTCTGAGCAGCCGCGCTTCAAGACATATCGACCATTATTATTATTGTCATCACGGGTCGGCAAGATGCTCTTGATCTTTGCGAGGCCGTCGAGTGGATATATACAGTTCGGGATCCGATAAAGGAGAAGCCGGAATTGTTCATGGGACAACGCTAAACGAACAAGTTAGGCAGCTCAAGCAATTTAACCCATCGGACTCACTACATAAGTGGAATAGCATTTCCGAGAAACCCTTCTTTGAAGCTGCGTTTGTCAAGGTGGATGACACAAAAGTCTTTGGTGTACCCATACGGCTGGGTACTGTCCTCGATTTTTGGTGCCCACAAGATGTGCCCGATGACTCGATCTCCCTCTTGACTCCAATCTTTGGACAAGCGTGAAGCGAACGCAGTCACAGCTTCTTTGACGGGAGTTATTGCAGCGACTTGTTGATTGATCCTAGAGATCGTTGGCTCGTCTTGATGAAATGCTCGGAGTTGTTCAAAGTTCACTTCCTCGCTCTCCAACAATTCAATCTTCTGGTCAACTAGCTCTTGAAAATCTTTGAAGCTTTGTGCGTTCATTAACACGACCTCCTTCTTCGGTGCAGCTGTTTTGCAGATGAAAAAATGGGGGTAGCAGTGACAAGGCAGCACAGCACGCACAGGGGTGGTAATTATACTCCTCGTTGTCCCATGGTCGAAGAGATTGTGACGAGCAGTTAGCGCATACAGTTCCTGCCCTGCTCGAAAATAAGCGGTCAAGGTGCCTTGTTTATGTGCTCCTTTGAGGGAAATATTGAGGGGAAGCGCAACCGATAAATTGTCGACAAGAGCATGGAGCGGATCTGCCGGAAGGACCACGGGGAGGAGAGGCTTGCTACAGAGTTCTGGTACTGATTCTCGGAACGCGACTTCAACCCGTGAATGTAATTTCTTCTCGATGATGTCGCGTATGATTGTGAGCGCCAGTCTTTCCGCTTCTTGGGCAGTCAGAGTATCGGGTAAAACCCCAATCCAAATCGTGGGCGGCGTGGTATGATGTTTGGGACGGTCCCCCTGCTCGTCGTCGGCTTCAACGGGAAAGGAGAATGCAACCATGTCGATGGAAGTGAACTTTGCACTCGCTTGTATGAGGTTTTCCACCACCTAAGAAGTCGACTAGTTGGCGAGATAGACCTGAATTTATGCAGAAGCACGCACCTTTGTTCTGATATCATCCCAAAGAAGCGGGTTCACGCAGAGCTCGTGGTCAGGGGGTATAGCTTGCAGCCGCATCTCTCTGAATTGCGGTTTCTGTGGCGTTGGCTTGGGCCATAGATCTTTGGACGTTCGGTAGATTAATTTTGGTCCACCCAACACATAGTTGCCTCTGGGGTTCAATTGAAGTCCCACACCATGGTAATAGTGAAGCTGTTCGAAAGGATCGACCTCGTTGTGCATTTGTGATGACGAGGCCAACAATGGTTCGTTCGCCGCCGTCGCCACTGTGAGCGGTTCGGTTCTGTCAGCTGGTCGATGACTATTGTAAAGGGGGTCGTTACTGACGATCGAGTCAGCAACAGACCATCGCTCCTGAGCTGATGACGAGAGAGCGAATAAGCGAGTGGGTTTGGGAATTTTCACACTCTGGGCAAGTATATTATAGTTTCAATAAGGTACTTCGTGGAAGAGCTGCGACACCGACTCTCCATAATGTGACCTCCGAATAACTTCGCCTGAAAAAATCAATCCAGGGCGATACGAGAGACAACTGTAACTTACCCAGTGTCGGACCGATGTCAATGACCTCGATCTTAGAGCACTGTTCTTGGTTAGCCGTCTGAGGTAGAGTGTTGGTGACGATGAGCTTTTCTAGTCGACTCTCCATAACAGAGGTCAATGCATTCCCGCTCAGGATTCCGTGGGTCACAATAGCGTAAACAGAGGTGGCTCCAGCATCAGCAAGATGGGATGCAGCAAGAACCAAAGGTTCCGCAAGTATCAGCCATATCGTCCACTAGAATGGCGATTTTACCCGCAACATGGCCAACGAGTACCATCCTCGAGACTTCGTTTGCCTTTTTGCGCTCTTTGTGGAACAGAGCAAAGTCCACACCAAGACGATCTGCCATCGAGGTCGCACTGGATGATACCTGAGCCAACCGTGGTAGCATTTTGGAGGGCAACACACCGTTTGGCACCTCCAGCATCCGGAGAAACGATGACGACGTCGTTCAAGTCGAAGTGGGTACGGATATAGAGGATAACAGACGGCTCGGCGTAGAGCTAACCGGTGTTAGATGTGAGGGCCACTACGACAATCGTCTTACACTGACCGAGTGTAAGTTTGGAAGAGGAGACTGGCGGATAGCGACTTACTTGTCCACTGGAACATCAAAAAAGCCCTGGATTTGGGAGGCATGAAGGTCCATCGTCTACAAAACAAGTATACGATGAGCTTCAACGGAAGGGAGAAGTGGGCAAGAAGCGCACGATGACATGGTCGCAACCCGAGCGCTGGAGCATATTCGCGACGAGTTTGGCGGTGATAGGTGCCCGGCTTTTGTCTTTTTTGTCCTGGCGAGCGTAGGGGAACAGGGGGATGACGGCGGTAATGCGCTTTGCACTGGCAATCTTGCAAGCGTGGATCATGATGCAGAGCTCCATGAGAGAAGTGTTGACCGCCCCACAACCGGTGTTGACGATGTAAACATCGTCCTCGCGGACGGATTCTGGTGGAGCTGAGCATCTGGCCCTAGTCGGCTGGAAGTGGAAGGCGTACCTTCAATCCGAACGTTGTTCTCGCCAATACTGTTTTTCGTGATGTCTGCACGGGAGAGGGGAAGTCCAATCCTTCATGACGCCTTGAGACGATCACACGAGCAGAAAACCAGACCAAAAACTACCGGCGAGCGATAATCTCTGCTAGTTCTGGGTGACTGGTCCCTGTGAAAAAGTTCAGTTTCACAGCAAGATGAGGATAGGACAAGAGCGAACCAGAGAAAATCTTGATTCCAGCACCAGAAAGCATGGTGGATGGGGAAGAAAATCGATCGAGAAACGTGCGTGTTGACGTGACCGAGTGGCCCGGGCATTCACAAGGAACCAGTACAGAACACAATGAATAATGCACAGAAAGAAACAAAGATCTTCTGCTCTCCCGTGCCCCATTTTGTGTCCTGGCCCATTCGTCAAAGACGTTTGCTTGCAAGGCCGTCTGCTTCACGTGACACTTCTAACTTTCTCTTCTCCCATCATGGCTCTCAGCTTCATTGGGTGCGACGCGTTGGTGCCACACACAACGATATCTGACCACGTCTCCTTAGCAAACCCATTTCCCTCATTTCCCACTCTGATGTACGCTATCGAGGAATTTTGGCTGGTATCGACCCAGCCGCGTCCACTATCCAGCTTTCAAATGGTTGGTTTGCAGATTTATTCTCTCGTTCCTACGCGCGCTAATTCTATCACAGTTTTCTCAATGGGCACCGAGTCCCGTCGTCCTATGAATGAATATATTCCACCAGTCCAGGAACCCTACCAATACATCATTTTTCGCGCGTCTGAAGTGAAAGATCTTTCTGTCGACGAGCCCCCACCGTCTCACAGAAACATCACCGACGATCCCGCCGTCATTGGGGTGATTTTCCCTTCTTTTTTTGTTGTCTCCAATTCTTACTGTCATTTGTTAGGCCTCCGCGCCAGTGGCCCCTGCTGCAGTACCAGTACCAGTGGCAGCACCAACTTACGCCCAACAAACTGCGCAGCAAATTCCCGCTCGTCAGCAGCCTCCGGCTCAACAGCAGCAGACACAGCAGCAACAGCCTCGCGCGGCTGCCCCACGTCACCGCGACACACAAAACCAGACCGCCATCAATAATGCTGCGGCATCACTCGAGACCGTAGAACGTGCTTTGGGGGACCTACGAGTTTCCAACACAAACAACAACAACAACAATGGTGGTGGCGGCGGTGGTGGTCGGAGGCCCCGTTCTCGTCGCCAGGATGGCCAAGCTACTGGCGGAGTCTCGGTGCCTGCGGTGGACTTTGATTTCGCGAGCATGAATGCGAAATTCGACAAAGCAGCGTTGGCTGCCCGCTCTACTCACAACGATGGTGGAAGCGACCGCACTAATCCCAGCGACGACGACGACGACTCCAAAAACAAAGGAGCGTATAATCCGCAAAAGTCATTCTTCGACTCTTTGTCTTCGCCGCCACCGATCCAGCGGGGTGGCCAAGGAGGGCGTGGGCGCGGACGCGGGAGAGGCGCTTTCAATCGACGGGAAGAAGAGCGGGAACGCAATGTCGCGACATTTGGTGAGCCAGGCGGTGTAGGTCTCCTTGGGCCTGGCAGTTATGTTGGTGGCTGGGGTGGACATGGTGGAAGACGAGGAAATGGGAGAAGGAGGGGCCCAGGTCGTGCTTCTCAGCAACAACAGGCGCAGTAGTTGTTTTTTTTCAGTTCTTTGCCAGTGGTCAATATCAACAAAATAACCGCATTATCATCAGTCCTACAAGGGTCTAAGTAGGTGTTCGTGTACTGTAATTTTTATAGTCTGCTCCACCAGCATCTAAAGAATCAGCTCAGGCTCCTTGTCGAGTTTGACATGGATTCCCCCGTGGTTAGCGGCCCCTAGCATCCGGTGGTAGGCGTTGAGGTTCTTGTGCATCGTGATTTGGAAGACGGAGGCCGTTCCTTGCCTGGAATGGTGTCAAAACATGCTTATTGAACGTGCGAGTGTGTCAACTGACCGGCTAGCAATCGTCGACCATGCCAGGAAGAAAGCCCAAGTCCTGAACCATTTTTCACCGTACTTCTCGACAACCTTGTCTTTGTTTGACAACCAGTTGAGGTACCAGCGCCAGATCGTGGCAGAGTAGTGGACACCAAGCACGTCGATGGATTTGATTTCAAAGTTGGCTTGTTCCAGCTAGCAGAGCTCAAGTCAGCAAGTTACTACGATGGAGAGGGCGGCGAATGACCTTGTTGACGACCCAAGCAAGTGAGGCAGACGCGTCGGCACCAGGAAACACATATTTGTTCATGAAGAGACCCCACACGAGATCCTCAAATTGCCATCCTTGGCGCAGTCCGGCAACTTGGAATACGAATAGACCGTCATCAGCGAGGAGCTCGTACATTTGGGCAAGGAAGGCCGAGTAGCGACGGACACCAACATGCTACAGTAAACTTGGTGAGAGGCCACTTTTTTTGAGAGATTTACGCACTTCGGCCATTTCCAAGCTGACAATCTTGTCGTAAATTCCGGCCCCATGTGGGATTTCGCGATAGTCGCAGCACAAGATGCGGGCTTTGTCAGCAGGGATCTAATCGCAAAAGATAAGATATCAGAGTCGAAGTCAAATGATAGCAAGCCTACACCGTTGTCCGCAATTCGTTGTGTTCCAAATTTGGCCTGGTTTTTCCCTAGAGTAACTCCAGTAGCATCACAGCCAAAGTTCTTTGCAGCGTAAGCAACCAGTGTTCCCCAGCCACAACCAACATCCAATAAACTGAAGCAGTGTAAGGAGGTTACTAGACAGAGAGTTGGACATACCGGTCAGAGGACTTGAGATTCAGTTTGTTGCAAACAATTGCGAGTTTGTTGTCCTGTAGCGTCTCCAGAGACTCGAAAGTGTCGGGGGAGAGGACAATGCCAGATGTATAAATCATGCGTGGACCCAAAAACCTGGGGAGAAAAATGAGTCCTCCAATGACTTGACGTTTGAGGTGAATACCATTCGTAAAAGTCGTCTCCTCTGTCGTAATGCCCGCGAACCTGCTCCTCGTCTTGGTTTTGGGAGTGGACAATAACCTCGGGTAAAAAGTCCATGAAGACGTAGCGGAACAGTTCGGGAGTGAAGTTGAACTTGGCCCAGTCATGTCGCTGCTCGAGAATGTCAAGAACGTCACCTTTGACGCGCTTTTCAGTACGGGTGACGCGACGCGACGGTGGTCACTCACCATTGAAGTCAATCTTGGAGTCGAAGTAGGCGTCGTGGAAGACCTGCATCGGGATCTTGTTCGTGCCGTTGTAAAGCTTTTTGAGCTCGGGGTCCTTAATGGTGATGTAGGTTTCGATGTCTTTGCCTGGGAGAGAGACCTTCTCGTTCTTTCGTGCACCGTGGCTGGACATGAACGACCAATAGGCAACCGTCACGGGCACACCGGTGAGCAGAAGAAGGAAGAGGTAGGTCTTGAAACCGCCATACTTGACTATGGGGGTAACGCTCTTGATGATGTACGGGACGACGAGAACGACTGCAGCAAGTTGGTAGTTGGAGAACTGTGCATTGCCCTCCGCGAGACCGATGACCGGGGCATTTTTTATGGAGGCCAGTGTCGTAGCCTTGACGGTCAAAGACGACATGACGGACAAGAGCAAAGAGTCGGCCCACTAAATATTTTGAATTTTATGCCAGCGCATTACGTACGTAAGTGCGCAGCCGACCCCGGTATCCCCATAATTACTGGAACGGCACTCGATGAGCTGGTCTTGACC
Organism: Mycena indigotica; assembly: GCF_014461135.1. NCBI lineage: Eukaryota > Fungi > Basidiomycota > Agaricomycetes > Agaricales > Mycenaceae > Mycena > Mycena indigotica. Next base: position 1,060,545 of record NW_023503005.1, read on the forward strand.
ACGACCAGCCTCCTTGGGAGTATTTTGAACCCACTGGTAGCTTTACTACACGAGCACAACTGAATTCACAAGCCCTGCGTTATCACGCCTGTCACAGCTCGCGTCTCTCTCTCTTTGTCCTCTCCAAGTCTTCTCCCATCTTGTGGTTGGGTGGCGGGATATCGGCTCCCATGAAGAATAAGAACAAGCAAACCAAGTTTCCCGTCGTGCGCAGTGATGTCTCCAGTCAAGCTATGCCAACTCTGAACGGACATAGGCGCGCATAAAGCGAATCATGCAGAAGGACGAGGAAGTGGGCAAGGTAGCCCAAGCGACGCCCATTGTCATATGTGGGTCTTATCTACTTCATTTGAGCCCAACTGGAACTTCGTATAGCGAAGGCACTCGAGTTGTTTCTCGGACTCATCATTGACGAAGCGAGCAAGGTCACGTTAGAACGCGGGTCGAAGAAGGTGGAGGCGTATCATCTGTGCGTCAATAATCCTTCTGTGTACGGAGAAAAACACATATATTCGCTCCAGGAAACATGCCGTTGTGACAACGGAGATGCTCGATTTTCTCAAAGAACTCGTAGAAGCAGTACCCGATCCTTCTAACGGGGGGACTATTGACCTTGAGGAAGCTGCTGCAGAGAAGAAGAAGAGAGGGAAAGGTAAGAAAGCGGCTGTTAACAATGACGATGGTGAAGCTCCCCCTGCTCGCAAACGGAGAAAGCGCAAGGCCGATGAGGAGGTTGAGATGAAAAGTGAACCAGACAACAACGAAGAAGATAACATGGACGAGACAGACGACCATCATGAGGAGGACAGCGACTGGGAAGACAAGCCTTATATTCCCAAACGGTAGTTCTACACAAGCTCAACCTCTCCGTTCGCAATTTGATCAGTTACCGCTGAGAAAGGTAGAAGCATTAAACTGCCTCGCGACATATCAGCGACCTTTCCGCTTCGTTGTATTAGCTACGAGGCAAGGAATATGGCACTGCTGGACTGACCGATGTGTTCGTGCAATGGTATTCTTCAGTGCGTGAGCAAAAACTGGCCTTGTCGTCTCTGGTTCCGTTACTGGTCAAGATTTGAGTAGGCGATGAAGAAATGGGCTCAATATTTACCCATCGGCGGCATGATTAACTTGGGGCTATCGTCTAGCGCCGTTTGCGACTCCGGCAAACCTTGAAGAACCGATGAATGAAAGTGTCGATCGAGCAAATGCGCGTGTCTGACGGAGTGAACAAACTGGCCAGAGTTGAGTGAAGAAACACACACCGGCTAGCATAATCGCGCTCTGCAGCGGTTATCCGGGTTTGTACTTCTTCATTCGCAATGATGTGTCGCGCATATTTCTCGATCTAACTGGGCAGTATACGACCATCATCCAAGAGAACCAACTAAGAACGTACCTTGAATAATCTTGTTCTGACATAAGACCGGACGATGAACTTGACGCGTTCCACCTCGGTTTGAGCGAGCATTATACGCATATGGTCTTCCTCAGATGTTGAAGGGTCCCCTCGAAGAAGTTGGATCGTCTCGGACTGGATGTCTAATGAAAACACGTCCTTTTATATGTGCGCAGTGGACAGACTTGTCGTCTAAGATGGTCGAGTATTGACCCAAGCAAGACATCTTGAGCCGGTAATATATCTGGCGCGTGTCGCTCATTCATCCAGTGTCGCGTAAGTTGTTGCAACGGAGTTTGGTACCCAGGCAGCTCTTCGAGATCGATGTCGGGCATTGGCTCGTCTGCTTCATCATCATCGAGGGTGGCCGCGTTCTTTGAGCGTTGATACTGTGCTTCCCAATGGCTCATGATAGGCACGTCACAAATCGTGACAACCTTGCCTGTTTTGCTCCCACCCTCACTCGAACACCTTCCCAGTGCCTCTGTGTGTGGTTGACGTGTGCCGCAAGACCTCCCAAGGTGAAAATGTCTGACGCCGAGATGAAACTTGAAATGGGGGATGAGGCTCCAACTCAAGTAGACGAGCTTGACGTGGCTTTGGCTCGTTTGCAAGAGTCGCCTCACGACACAGAAGGATGGAAACGTGCGATTGATCTTGCGGAATCGATGAACGACATGTCCCGTATTCGCAAGGCCTACGACGCCTTGCTTAAACAGTTCCCCAACAACCCGTCTGCCCAAGCCGCCTACATCAACCACTTTCTTGTTAGCAAAGCGACATCGAGCGAGGCGGAAGAGCTTCTCAACAAATTCTTGCGAACGTCACCAGCGGTCGATCTTTGGCGCTGCTATCTAGACTACGTACAAGGAACGAACCAGCACAGCGCCCAGACTCGCGAGACGATCCGCAAAGCGTTCGAGTTTGCACTTAACCACATCGGCCAAGACCGCGACAGCGGCTTTATCCACGCCGCTTATATTAAGTTCCTCAATGAAGCAGAAACGACGACGACGTGGGATACTCAACAAAAAATGGATGGTCTTCGAAAAGTCTACCATCGCGCTGTTCAAATTCCGCTCGACAATGTCGAGAAACTCTGGTCTGACCTCGAAGCTTTCGAGAACGGGCTGAACAAAATCACCGCCAAGAAGTTCATGGCTGACTTGTCTCCCGCCCACATGCAGGCTCGCACCGTCCTTCGCCAGCTGTCGACCCATCTCAATGGCTTGAATCTCAACAGTCCCACGAATGGCCTGATCCTCCCGGTCCTCCCATCATTCAATCAAGCCGACCGCCAGCTCGTTGCGCGATGGAAAGCTTACCTCAAGTGGGAAGAGGGCAACCCTTTGGAAATTGACGACAAAGATAAAGCGGCACTGATCAACCGCATCCAACTAATGTACCGTAAGGCTTTAGTGCGCATGCGATATTATCCCGAAATATGGTGCGTGGTTATTTTATTTGTTTGTCTTCTAACCCTCTTCAGGTTCATGGCTTATTCCTGGAATCTCAGCGTCGGCAACACCACCGAGGCAATTTCCATATTGAAACAAGGTTTGGAAGCAAACCCAGACAGGCATGTGTTCATTTTTCTTGATCTTCCTGTACTGATTACAAGACAGCCACTCGCTCACCTACGCATATGCTGAGCAACTCGAGCTGCTCGAGCTCAACAGCAAAAAGGAACAGCGGGAATATGCTGAAGTCCATGCTCTCTACGAGCGCTTCTTCGCCATCCTACGGGCTAATCTAGTCCGCTTGTCACAGGTGGCCACTGTTGCCCCCACTGATTCGAATTCCTCGCCCCCGGATCCATTTGGAGACGAGCCAATGCCGGATGCGACCAAGGAGGCCAACAGTGTCGAAAATCCCATGGCCGAGGAACTTTCGGAGCACAAGAAGCAATACTCCAATGTGTGGATCAATTATATGCGTTTTTCGCGGAGATCACAAGGGCATAAAGCGGCGCGCGATGCGTTTGGGAAGGCGAGGCGGGATGAATATACTGGTTGGGAAGTCTTTGAGGCGGCGGGTATGTTCTCTTTTGATTTTGTCTTCGCAACTAACCATCGTCAGCTCTTACGGAATACAGATGCAATTTGGATGATGGCCGCGACGTTGCTGCTCGCATCTTCGAGATGGGAATGAAGAAATATGCAACTGAGCCGCAATATGTCCTGAGCCATCTTGGGTTCTTGTTGACAGTGAACGACGAGAACAGTATGTCGCTATTTTTTTCCTTTCCTTGACATCTAAATGGGCACGTAGATGCGAGGGCTTTATTTGAGCGTGTGATCAACACATTCACACCCCAGCAAGCCAAGCCAATTTGGGAGCGATGGTCAAGGTCCCAGTACATGTACGATGACCTGAAAGGTGTTTTGGAACTGGAACGACGAATGGCGGAGGTATATCAGAATGGTGAGTGCCCAGGCAATCGGATGAGATGTTTTTTTAAAAATCAAATTAGATGCACCCATCAAACGCTTTGCGCAGCGTCACACATATCATAGCATCGACCCAATTGCTGACCATGATTTGGGATTTTCCAAATCGCGCAAACAAAATCAAACAGCACCTGGAACACAGGCTACACCCAGTAACGGCCCGAATTCTCTTGCGCCAAGCAGCTCGTTGCCAAACCTTAACTCGAATAAACGACCGCCCCCTCCACCGGACCGGAAACCGCCAGAGCACAACAAGCGTCCACGGCAGGATCGCCCACCAGCGCGATACTCGCCACCACCACGAAGGGATCCTTCCCCAGCTCGCAGTAAGGAGGATCCACGACACGTGACGCTGCCTGCAAAGCTGTACTGGTTTGTGCAGCAACTGCCCCCGCCGGAGACTTACGATGGCAACTATTTTCTGTGTGAATATTGTCTGTCAGGCTGATAGTTGTAGGCCCGCTCTTCAACGCGGAGCTTCTCCTCGAAAGGCTCAAGGGTGCGGTCATTCTCAGCCAAAACAAGTCGCGTACTCCGCCTCCACAATCCTCTGGTCAGCCGTCTTCGCCTCCAACTGGTCGATGTGAGTTACTGAAAGGTCGTTGTCTATGTTGCTGATGTTGTGGACACAGCGAATCGCCCACCTCCGGACTACGGACCATATCAGGGGCCCAACAGCAATCCCACGAGACGAGGACGATATTGAGCGGTTCGAGCGGTTCAAGCATTACAAATCATTGTAGCATAGTTCATCTCTCAGAAGTACTACTCCCTTCGAAACTTCAATGTAGCAATACTTGGAAATAATAGATGATAATAAGAGTACAGAATTCTAAAGTAACGTTCACCGAGCATACGGATGGTAGTTGTGCTGGCCGCGCACTCCCACTCGCTGAGGGCCCACTCCAGCGTTACCCGCCATAGGGCCAGTTGGTGGTCCATTACCGGTTTGGGCACGCGGCCCTCGAGGAACATTGGGGCCCGGTCCACCTCCCGGTGCAACTGGCGGAGTGCCTCGTCCCATTCCTGGCGTCATCCCCATCCCTCGGCCCATTCCGGCCATCATTCCACCCATTCCCATCATACCCATGCCATTCCCCATACCATTTCCCATAGCGTTTCCCATCATGCCCATCCCCCCTCCACCGCCCGCCATCTGAAACATACGCGTATACAAAGCCGCAAGTGCCTGAGGGTCGAACGGCGTCCCCGCACCAGCGCTGAAGTTCCCCGCTGCTTGCCCATTTCCGCTAAAGTTGTTTGCAGCGTTGAAGTTGGTGGTCGCAGCGCCAGTTGGGTTGTCTTCACTGAAATTGTCGCGCTGATACCGTGGTTGCGCAAGTTTTACGTCAATCTACAATTCAAGTTAGTGCCACACGAGCTGTGGGACGAGACTGACGAACCAGTTTGCCGTCGATTTCGAGGTTCCCGAAGCCAAGGAAGGGTTGAACGTCAGTGTCCTCAAAAGAGACAAATCCAAAGCCTTTGCTGCGGCCAGTCTCGCGGTCTAACATCACGGTCGAGTCGATGACCTTTCCGAACTGCGAAAAGAACGCTCGCATAGACTCAGATGTCACACTGCCAGCGAGACCGCCGATGAAAAGTTTAGTGGCACGCTGATGCTCTTGTCTGGGAATGGCGCGTTTGGGGTCAATCTGGAATGCAACTTCAGATGACGAATGGATAGAAGAACATATCTTACGATCTTGCCATCGAGTACATGCTCACGAACCATCACAGCGTTCACACTCGCGGGATCGTCGAAGGTCAAAAAAGCGAAGCAACGGGAACGTCCGGCGGCGTCGCGCATGATGGTACAGGCATCAACTTTTCCGAACTGGCTGAAGTAATCGCGGAGACCGTCTAGAACATAGATTGAGCCACGCAACGTTGCGACATAGCGCAGAGAATTACCGTCTGTCGTATCCCAGTTTAGGCCACCAATAAACATTTTGCTGTGGATCCGCGAGTCGATTCAAGGGAAAAGGACATGGAAGAGATACGAAAAAGGTGATATTAGCATCCTGTAGGCTAGAACAAAGCATCACGAGGAAAGAACCAGAGACTCTACTTGTGGCTGCAGACATACAGACAGCGGCGGAGTACGCTAGCTAGGGCTAGGCTAGAAACTGACTACTCGCCAAAGAATATATCGCCAGACAAAGCACACAGTAGACCTGGAAAGGCGGGAATGACCGGGTAGAACAAAAGGCTCACCCTTCATCTTTCATCTCCGAAGGCCTGACGCTCCGCTCTCCGCCACCATGGTAAGCACCATCAGACGAGATGCCACCGCCTCGGTAGTCATTTGTTTGGGGTTGCTCGTAGGTTGGGATTTGCTGAGTCACAGACGAAAACGTTGCTATTGGTTGCCCAGTCACTGCTGGTCTTGGAGGTTGCACGGTGGCAGCTGGGACAGGTTTGGGCGCGACGGCGGCGGGTGTTGGTTTGGCGTCTGGCTTGAGGGGTTCAGGTTCAGTCGCATCGACGTTTCCCTGGGTTGGGTCGAATTCGGTTTCATCGTTCCCATAGAGGTCTAGCGTGGCATTAGTTGAACCGTTCGTTGAGCAGAAAAAAGTGGGAGGTACCGCCATAGAGATCTGCGTCGAGGTCGGACATGGTGGTGGTATGGAGAAGAGAGAGTCGATGGTGATGTGACAGGTGACCGACCCCCTTAGCATGGGCTCTGAACAACGCCAAGTTATTATAAACTCCGTTTTCAATCGTCGCAATGCCGCTGGCCAGCTTGAAGAGACGTACATGGCCCATGTTAAGATCTGGGAGGATGCTGGGCCTGAAGGCGGTGGGAAGAAACCACGCTACATCCTTCTATCTCGTAGGTCCAATGTGGGGCCTAACGCGCTCCACTTATTTATCTTACAACACAGAAACGCTGAACGGAAACGGATTCCTGCACAAATCGAAACTCAACACGAATGGCACATTTTCAGTGGGAAAGACGTGGAGGTTACCAGAACTTCGTGGTTTGGCGGTGGTGAACGTACGTGTTGGTCCAACCGATCTTTACTTCGTCAAGCCCATACACTGCAGCCCACGAACTTCAATATTACCCTTTCCAGGACATATAGATGGCAAACTGAAAACGCCGTTGATCAAACGAGGTTTCTTGAGACAGTTATCCGACTCTTTCGTGCGGTCGCCCCGGGCACTCAATTGCAGTTGGAAGGTATTGAAGACAGCTCCGGTGAGTGTCTTGTTGACATGGGATTCGGTCATCCTTGAATGAAGTATGCAACAACAGCGAGACCAGATGGAACTCGGCGACCAAATAACAACCAACGGGCAGCTACTCCCGACCACGAACAGCGCGCTCCATCTCCCCCTCCTCCCAGATCTCAATCGCGTAATGGCTTCGCATCACGACCAGCTTCACCAGCAAACTCAAGTCGTGGTTATCCTGCAGGGCGGTCTGCTTCACGTGCTCCAGCACCGACGAGCTCGCCACAGCCTCGTCCTCGTCCTGCTAGACGCCCATCAAATGCTGCTTCCACAATCAGTCAGATTCCCGCTCCCGCGACTGCTGTCCCAACACCGTCAGTTCCCGACACCATCCCTTCTCCCGAACTTAATCGGCCCCCTCCTCGCTCATCGTCACCCTTACCAGTAAGATCAACGAAGCGCAGTGGAACTAATGGTATGCCGCAAGACGGTCTAACGCGTCGAGACCAAACCGCTCAGAATGCCCGTGTCTCTTTCTTTGACCCCGCGAATCAAGCCACTTTGGACCGTCTAATAAGATCAGCTGCCACGGATATCGACGGAGAGGAGGAAACAGCGCAGGCCATGATGTCCAGTGTTGAGGAAATGATTGAAGGCTATGAGTGGGCCATAGACGATGTGATTGGGCGCAAATCTTCGAAAGGCGCAGCGGACTTGATCGAAGCGCGCCTCGTTGACGAACTGTCGGCACTCGATAAGGCCTGTTGCCTTCTTGTTTCATTCAGGACTTCGCTAACGACCTCCTAATATTAGGCCAACATTCACTCGTTCTTGGAGTCGGATGATCTTATTGATGTTGTTCTCAAGTTCATGGACGACGCGATGGCAGAGTTGGATACCATGGACAGTCTGGTTCAGACGTATAAGATCCACCTAAATGTGCTTCTTCTTCTCTTTCTTTTCTTGCCATTTTCTAACGGTCTTCAGGCCGTCGGGGATGATATTTCCTACATTCAGTCGCAAAACCGTGGCCTTCAAGTTCAGACTCAAAATCAACGTGCTCTCCTTGGCGAAATCCAGAATCTTCTGGTACCTCCTGATTGACGATTGTATCTTCTTCGTTCATCCCATTTTAGCAAACCGTCCAAGTTGACAAGGATGCTCTGGCAATCCTCACCCAAGAGTCCTTGGAGAAGTCAACTGGAATTCAACGACTCGAAGAGGCGGCAACAATGCTTTACAAGGCTCTACAGGCTGGCCAAGATACAGGTGATCAACCTTTTGATTCCGATGGCCTCAATATTAAATGTGCGCTTCAACTAGACATGGCCGCAACTATGGAGCGTCTACAAGAATATCGTACCTATAACGCCCAGTTCTGCAAACGCATTTACGACTTCCTTTCAATAATGTTCACAGCTCAGGCAAGGCTTCTTCTTTAACAACGACGGTCGCACAACCTTACTCTTCTGTGTTCAGTCTCAAATGCTGCTCGGTTCCACGGATGGCCTTTCAAAGCCAGATGCTCGTGGTCGGTTAAAAATGGTCGTGCATCAAGACCTTGAACAATATCTCGGGCGATATGCAGGCTTGATGCTATATCTGAAGGAGATGGACGAGAAGGTATACGCAAAGTTGTGTGCTGTAAGTCTCTTTTTTCTTTCAAAAAGCTCATCTTGTCAATCAACTGCTCACTGGTTTAGGCGTACTTTTCGTCCTCGAGTGAACTTCACCACACACAAATCAAAGCCCTCTCTGGAGCGTATATGAAACTGGTAAAGAAGGCATCCGAAGAGGAACAGGAGCAAGGTCCTTGGCTTCGTCATATCGTCTATTCCTGACCTGTCACGTAGGGTTTGGGGCAACTCCGACTGTCAGTGCAAAGGGCGCCACTGGAATGCGCCGCGCAGGCACGCTAATGAGGTCTCCGATGGATACACGTAACAAAGACAAAGATAAAGACGGCAGTCTCAAAGCGTCTGAGGTCAGTCGTCATCTACGTGCTCGGCAGGGAAAGTGCTATATTCGAGGTTTCAGGTCTTAGCATTGATTTTAGAAGAGATTGCACCACTACTTTCCAGGGAGGAAGAATTCATGGCCGATTTCTTACAGATCAACGATGCTGCGTTAACTTTCGCCGACTACATGGATCTGGACAACTACTTCCGCAGACAGGCATCTCGCGGGGCTGGACTCAGTCAGACGACGATGAAACTTGTTCGTGGAGCAATGGATCTCATATTTGGCTTTTTGCCGGAGGAGCTCAAGTCATGGTTGGATAATGCATTGGCAAAAGACAATATGTACGTTGTTGTTCCACTTGGAAAGTCACTTGTCCTCAAATAGAATCAGGCAGATCGTTGGTCTCATCGTCAGTCTTGAGCGCTTTATAGCAGAAGCTGACGATCGAGGCAACCTCTTCCTCCTGAACGCCCTCGGCAAGCAACATACGCGGCTGAAAGGATTGTTCGATCGTCACATTGCCAGTCAAATCCTTTTGCTTGCGCAATGAAAGAGCTAATTTGCCATCAGAATGAGCAAATCAAGGGCGTCGAGCAAACTAAACTGAACGGCAAGAAGCGCAAGGGCGTCGTGCATTTCGTCAAGCACTTCCCAGTGTACATCAGCCACGTGGAAAGCCAGCTAATAGGTGCTGATGCGCTGGAAGTACGGGGAACTGTCGACGCTGCCTACGACCGGATCGTCCAATCCATGTTTGAGTCGCTCAAGCAGATGGCCAAGATGGATGGAGAGGGTGAAGATAAAGGACAGCTCAACTTCCACGTGATATTGATTGGTCCGCCTTCTTTTTGCTTCCCAGCGGCAGCATCGTAAACTGAAGTTTCACAGAGAACATGCATCACTTTGTGGCCGAAATATCGCAGATAGAAATTGGTTCAGTTTCGGGCTTTTTACGACGCGCTGAAGGGATATACGACGAAAACATGACCGCATACATCAAGATTGTTCTTCGTAGACCGTTTGGGAAGCTCATTGTGTGTTCTCTCTCATTGTTGACGATTCCAGAGTGCTGACGCTGGGCGGAAAGGATTACTTTGAAGGTGTCGAACGTCTGTTGAAGACAACGGCTCCTTCCGAAGTCGCAACAAATCCCAACTATAACAAATCAGCCCTCAAGAAGGTTGTGAAAGAATTCAACGCAAAGGATGTCCGAAAACATGTCGATGGCTTATTCAAGCGTGTGGAGAAGCACTTTACAGAGGGCTCGGAGGACAGTGGTGCCGGTATGGCCTCTGGGACTGTTATGGCCGGCGTGTGGAAAGCATGTGAGGAAGAATTAGTGCGGGTTACCCAACTGGTTCAAAAGCGAATTACCCAGTGCTATGCGGATAGCGGGGTAACACTTGAGTATACTATAGCAGATGTTGAATCAGCATTCCGCCGCCAGCGAGCGGGTACTTAATTGTGTAGACGAACAACATTTGAATGCTGAAGATGACATTCACATATTACTTATAACTTTTAGTAAGAGGTTAGTTACAACAAAACACACTTGTGCCATTTATATCTTCTTTTGTTTCAGTCACATCCAAGTCCTTTTCTTCCCCACCGACCAGCACTGTCCGGATGCATGTGAGCATGTCTGTTCAAATCTCAATGTAGTCCCAGGCTCCTAACCCTTGTTGCAGAGCTATTCAAGTTGGAAGTGATTCTAGACTATATATATATATATATATATTGAATTTAAAATCAAAGATGTGACATAACATGACAAAAAGAGTTCATAGCACTCTAGATCTGCAAGAGGGCTGGTGTAGCAAACTCACCTGTTGCTCCCACAACCAGTTGTACATTGGTTGCCACTGATAACTCGCAGTGCTGGCAGCACCTTTGTCAAGTGCCATGCAGAACAGAGGGGGGTTTCTACTATAGCTAACAAGCCAGTAGCTGCCTGACACGAATGAACACAAGACCAACCGGACCGGAGCGGAGTCGGAGCGGACCAAGGCCTGCGAGCGGAGTGTGTCCGGTTGAAGGACGAGAGAAGAGGATCGGAGTCGTTCCGCCACAGAGGAGGAGTGCAAGTAACGTTTATAATCAAGCTAAAGTACCCACCTGTTTAGCCCCAAACCCACTGTACATTATCAGTGGCAACCCGCTGGGTTGGCACTGATAACAGCCAGTCTTTTCAGCCCGGCCTCAGTGGTGAATAATTGTTGGAAAGAGGGGTGAATATTTCCTAAGTCTAAGGCTATTTTTTTCGCAAAGTCCAGGATGTAAGGGGTGAATAAAGGTGAATAATATGATACAGGCCATCTAGATCAAGTCCCTGTCATACTGTGTGACATCTGTGGCATATCATCCCTCAAAGGAAATTTTCACCAACAGAGACTTGAACTAATTTTAGCAGTTATGTCCCACTGTTAGACAGAGTGTGACAACCATGACAGATTTCTAAAAAAAGGAAATTTTCACCATGGACCAGCTTGATCACCAGAGAATGTCACACATTGTCACAAAGTCAAAGTTGTATATCTTGACCATATGAACAACTTTCATTAGGTGACCTATAGTGCCAGCTGAGTAATTCCATCAATATAAGCCATTCACTAACTGATAAAGAACTGATAGGCCTTTATCTTTATAGCTACTTGGGCTAAAAGCATAAATTAAGTACTAGCAGGTAGAGTTTCAAGAGTATCATAAGTTGACATTGCTATCTGATCATTATCATATGAGATAATCACTATATTGACTCTTGAGTCATATAAAAGAGAATATCTAGTACTTACACAGTGCAACATGGCTGACTAGTAAGTTTAGGTACTCTAAACCAAGTCTCTAGTATATCTACTGCCAACCCAAAGTGAATATGGATTGTGAATGCTGTGTATTCACTCATCAGTGGGATTTGATCTCCATCAACTCTCCAATGTGAGGATAGATCTCTAGCTAGGCTGGGTTGATAGAGCTGGGACAGAGCTCATTTGAAAGGTATACCCTCCTACTATCATGTAGGATATTCATCTATATCATCTGCTACTGTCACATCAATTTATTGACTTCCAAGCATGATGTAATACTGAGTTTAAGAGCATTTTGCTGATATCTTGGGTGTCCATGCATAGAATCTCATGATCTTGGTTGTTATAGTTTCACAGGATGGTCTACCATCATCCTCTCAATTGGTGATTATCCAGCCCATACTAGGGTCAGTCAATTTATGGAGGCCTTAGGTGCCATATAACCTAGGATGGAGATATGCTAAAGGTGTAAGGGTACCACTTTCTGAGAGGTGGACTATACCCCACTAGGCTATATACTTAGATTTTTCAAAGCTACAAAGGCTATACCATGGTGAGCTCATCATTATTGGTATAAATAACACTGATAATGGTACTGTAGAAGATCCAGAATAGCTATGAAGTTGATTTAAGTGCTGGACAGGTTCATTTGAAGGCCTATACAATCCTACATCCACCTCTTGAATCATACTTGAAATTATTTTCTAACCAGTTGTAATAGCAAAGACACTCTCTTTTGCTCTATGGGTACCTCTGTTCAGCTACCTTCTGTAACACATGCCAGAACCACAACTGATCATGGTACAGGGTCCTAATAGACATCCAAATATCCTCATTCACCCACCTCAATGTCCAAAACTTAGTGTACAGACCTCACTATTCATGTAAACTAGTTTTGCACCTAACCTGTGTTTCAATGTCTGTCCTAATTCATCCTTTGAGGGCATACAGAGATCAATCAGAGTATGTAGCTAGGTATGTATACCTCATTGGCTGAATTCTACATGCTGTGATTCATAATCAACTAGCAGATCATCATAGTATTGTCAATATCGTTGTGGAATAGCATTGATGTGTATAGTAGAGAATAATGAGAGATTGCATCTATATAAGAGGGTGTAAGGGATATTATTCCTTAGGGGGACCCCTCTGTATGCTTCCTACCTTTATCTCATTGAGGAGTACTCATATGTAGGTGAGTTACTGCAAAATTGGGATAACAGGATACATACAGCATAGACAGGCAGATAAGATAGTTAAAAATAGACGTTTGTCACAGTGCCATTGTAGACATCCATTATAGCAGAATACAACTTAGATCATGATTATCCATGAATTCCTTACCATGATATCAAGTCATCATTGTGCTGGATCAAATTTAAAACAGAAGAAGTACAGAACAGTGGTATAATAGCACAGGCTTGAGGTATATGACTATGTTCATATCAGAACATATGAAGACTAGGTAACTGCCTTCCTACTTAAAAAACAATTATCTGAATTCATTCAGAACTGGTAGAGATATTACTGGATCAATGTGCTTGATAGATGATCATTACCTAGTATACATAGACTAATAATATTCTATTGGTAGGGATATTGATCTCTCTGTTCAGCTATCCTTAGTACTGCTTGAATCAACTCTGTAAGTTGTCTGGTCAGTAAGATATCATTGCATCAGGTGTAGATCAGCTAATGATTGGCCAGTACTGATACAAGTATAAGGCGGCAACAATAGGTTACTTAATGAATGTTGTTCAGATAGTCAAAATATAGAACTTTGATCTTGTGACATTCTGTGACATTCACTGATCAATGTATTCTCAATTGGTAGGGATTTCCTTTTTTGGAAACTTATTATACTGTATGTTGAAATATATGATCATATGGCACAGTTACTGAAACCACTAGCTCCGATGTCAAGTGATGAAATTTTCTTTTTTGAGAAATGTCACATAGTGTGACTTTGTGGACTTCATTTCAATGGCTTGTATTGCACTATTCACCTTTATTCACCCCCTACATCCTGGACTTAGCGAAAAAAATGGCCTTAGACTTAGGAAATATTCACCCCTCTTTCCAACAATTATTCACCACTGAGGCCGGGCTGAAAAGACTGGCTGTTATCAGTGCCAACCCGGTGGGTTGCCACTGATAATGTACAGTGGGTTTTGGGCTAAACAGGTGAAAGCACCGTAGCTACTTTAGCTGTTTAATGTCAAACCCTGGGTTTAAGAAACCTTTTTCTTCGCCTTTTAAACCTTTTATTCTGGCCCTGGTTGATAAGATAAGACAAGGAGGAGATAAGATAGACGATAAGATGGTGATTGGATCATCAGATGTTGATGCTGATGTTGATTGACAGCGTGGAGTTGGACATGAGGCAGACAGCACGTAAAGGCATGGCTAAAGTATGATGTTATTGCCTCTCGTATTAGGGTATGGTAAACACATGGTAGTAGTGTATATAAGTAGAGTAGATTTCGTCTTGTACCCCAGTCTTCGAATTCTATCATCTTTACGATATCCTTTCATGGTGCTTCTTGCTTGCCTTTACTGGCCAACTGGCATCCTCTGAATTGGTGTTGTTTGTGACATAATTTGAAGACTACCCTCTTACCCTCATACCTTCCTACCTCCTACCACCTACCCAAACCACTCCCCTACCCCGAAACTATTGCCAAATTTCCCACACCTATTTTCCCACGCCCTCTCCCCTTCTGCTCTAGGTCATTGCTCTGGGTCTTTTGCTCTAGGTTTTTTCTTCTTGGCTAGGTACACTCGGAGACAACAATCCAAGGGACCCACTCAAGAGGACACGCACTTCGTACTTGCAAGAGAGACGCTTGGCCCAACCCAGGCGCTTTCGTAGAGTCATAGCTGCTACAAGGAGCGCAGGGGCAATCTTCGGAGAACCCTAGTTCGTCCAGCGCGGGGTGTGTCGTAGAAGGCCTCGGTGGATTCCTCTCACGCAACAGGTCTCTTGGACCCCCAACAACGGACTCTCCGGTCCATCCTCTGTGGCGCTCTCCGCGTGCTTTGATCCCTGACCTCTCGTCAGGGGCTCCTTCTGAGGAGTCTTCAAGAAATTCTTCGCCCCGCTCTCTCTCCCCTCTCCCCTCTCCATTCAATCACTTCTATCTCAACTCTCTCCCTCCATCTCCTATATCCGCCCTGGCTACTCTAGCCATCACACCTACTCCCGCAACCATACCCCAAACCACACCCGCGCCCGCACCCCAACCACCAACCAACATGTCCCGCGTCGTACTTGCGAACCCCCCCCTCCCCTCTTCTCTGGTGAGAAATCGCTTTGGGAAAAATTTCTATGATTCTGTCACAACTTACATTGCGGCATACTCTGATGCACTCAATACCGATCACAAACAAATTTGGTTTCCGATCTCATACCTTCGATCCGCAGATGCTTCTGCATGTACGGCAGCTGGCTGGGTGCGCAATTGGAAAAAGCGAACCCTTAAGAATGGTGCGCTTGCGGCCACCTATACATTCGACAACCTCATCGCGGAGCTGGAACTCTTGTTCAAGGACACAAACGTGGCACAGGTGACACATCTGAAGCTGATGACTACTCGTCAAAACAAGATGTTGCTGACCGACTTCTTCCAGTCATTCAAACTACTGGCAGAACAGGCAGGCTATAGTCCCAATGCCAAGCCTTGTGCATACGACACATTCCTGATCCAGCTTCTCGAGGAGTTAGTTAATACAGAGATTACTGGTCCTATCTATGTGGGAGGCACTGCCCTGCCCAAGACCTATGTGGAATGGAAAGAGCGTCTGATGCAGATCGACGCGAACTTGTCTCGGAACAGGCTGCGTTTGGGCCGCCGCGGACCGACGTTTGGTTTCATACCTCAATTCCAACATACTCCGCCTGCTGCCCCACGTGCCCCAGTACCATAAGCAGCTGCGCCTGCTAAGGACCCCGATACCATGGATGTCGACCGCGCTCGACAGAAGTGGAAACCTCTGCGTTGCTTCAACTGTGGCAAGATTGGCCACATTAGTCGCAACTGCCCGGACCCCCCTCAGAAAAAGCTCAGCGTCAGGGCCTTGATGGCTCAAGTTGATGAGAGTGACAAGTTTGATGGCACGCTGGCGCAGTTGATCCAGAAGTTGTGCGAGGTGGGTTTTTAAAGCACTCCTCTCCCCTGGCCAAGGAGACGGAGCGATCCGACATTGTTGATTCGAAATATGGACGTTATTCTCCTCTCAGTAAATTAAATGCAACCCCCGATATGCCTACTACGGACTCTTTTTATGGTACCGACTCGGACTCGTTACGAAAGGACATACATGAATTCCTTTACAACTCTCGTCGTATCCATGTTTTGCAAAATCAGAATCGTCTTCATAACTTAAAGGAACAAAAGCGTGCTGAGAAAGATCAGTGGTGGACTGAGTTCCAAAAGGCCTGTGGAGAAAAAACCGCATCAACAAAGACTGAGAGAGAGGAAGTGAGGAGGCGGAGGCTGATGTGACTGTACCTCCAGTCCCAGTGCACACTAGGGTCAGAGACTCTATCCGGATGCAAGAGGCTGCTGCGCGACAAGCTAGAGCCAAGCCAGATCGTCTTAGTCAGGAACTGAAAGACTTTCAACGGGAATGTAAACGCTATGAGATGTTGGTTCCAGTAAATCTCATGGTTCCCGAGACTGGCAAGGTCTGCGCAATTAAGGCTTTGCTCGACAATGGTTGCACAACAACCTGCATTGACCAAGCATATGCCCAAGCTGAAGGATTTGAGTTGAAAGAGCTGGACTCTCATATTGTTGCTCGCAACACAGATGGAACTGAGAATACTTATGGCAAAATAACACACTATGTCGAACTACACATGGGTGTTGGAGATCACTGGGAAATGCAACACTTTCTTGTCACTGGACTGGGTAAAGCCCGTGTCTTCATTGGATATGATTGGCTTCTCAAACATAACCCTGAAATTGACTGGCGTTCCCAAAAGATCAAGTTTTCTCGCTGTCCAGTTGAATGCAATGCGCGTGATAAAGAGTTCCAAGCTGACCCTGATCTGGAAGAAGGAGAGTCGATCTTGCTCGTGGACTTTGGTCCAGCGGTTGATCTCCGACTGAAAGAGACCCAAGTGCAGCAAATGGCAGAAGAAGCTGGTCGAGACAAAGAACGAATGACCGAGGAAAAGATTCCCAATCAGTATCGAGAGTTCGTCAAAGTGTTCGCTAAAGAATCATTTGACTCTCTACCTGAACGTCGTCCATGGGATCATGCGATCAAACTCAAGCCGGATTCTAAGGCTGTAGATTGCAAAATCTATCCTCTGTCTCGTGATGAACAAAGAGAGCTTGACAATTTCCTGGAAGAAAACCTAAAGAGTGGACGCATCCAACCATCAAAGTTACCGATGGCGTCCGCCTTCTTCTTTGTCAAGAAAAAAGATGGCTCTCTTCGACCTGTGCAAGATTATCGGAAGTTAAATGAGATGACGATTAAAAAGCGTTATCCTCTACCCTTGATCTCTGAGCTCGTCAATAAGCTCCAAGGTGCCCGATACTTCACAAAGCTTGACATTTGCTGGGGTAATAATAATGTGCGCATCAAGGAGGGAGACGAGTGGAAGGCAGCTTTCCGAACCAACCAAGGACTGTTCGAACCCTTAGTCATGTTCTTTGGGCTTACCAATTCGTCGGCAACATTCCAAACAATGATGAATGACATCTTGCGTGATCTGATCAACGAAGGACACATTGTCGTCTATCTCGACAATATTCTTATTTTCACGGATTCACTGGAGGAACATCGGAAGATTGTTCACCAGGTGCTTGAGGTTCTCCAGACACACAAACTCTATCTCAAACCCGAAAAGTGTGAATGTGAATGCACTGAGATTGAGTATCTGGGAGTGATTATCTCGCACAACTCAATGAAAATGGATCCTGTGAAGATTAAAGGTGTCATGGAATGGCCGCAGCCTAGAACTATGAAGCATGTGCAAGCTTTCTTGGGGTTCACCAACTTCTACCGCCGATTTATTCGTGGCTACAGTGAAGTAGCTCGACCTTTAACCAAACTCACTGGCAAAGGCGGTTGGACTTGGGGACCAGAATAGCAACAAGCCTTCGATGGACTGAAGTTGCGAATAGCTGAGGATGCAGTATTGGCACTGCCAACGGACGATGGAAAATTCTGTCTTGAGGCTGATGCTTCTGAAGGCGCAATTGGAGCCATTCTTAGTCAAGAACAGAATGGTGTATGGCGTCCCGTCGGGTTCTTGTCACATAGCCTGATGGAGACAGAGCAAAATTACGAAATCTATGACAAAGAAATGCTCGCCCTCATGTTTGCGCTGGAAGAATATCGTGTCATCCTCATGAGTGCTAAGGAGACGTTCGAGATCTTCACTGATCATCAAAATCTCGAATATTTCAAGAAGCCCCAGAAGCTGAATCGTCGACAAGCCCGATGGGTCACTGAGTTGTCACAATATGACTTCACACTGCACCATCGTCCTGGAGTGCTTAATCGGAAGGCTGACCTGTTATCTCGACGGGCTGATCATGATCAAGGAAAGGACGATAATAAGGACCTCATTCTCCTAAAGCCAGAACTATTCAGGGCGACTCAAGTACACTTTGAGGGACCAGAAGATGATCTTCTTAGTCAGATCAAAACAACTAGAAGATTAGATACCAGTGTCAAACTGGCCCTTGAAAAGTCGCTGCCTGATTGGCGAAGAGATGGCGATCTAATTCTTTACCGAGATAAGATCTATGTGCCCCGAGATGATACTCTTCATGAACGGATCATTCATTTGCATCATGATACCCCGCTTGTTAGACATCCATGTCATATCCGTGCATCCGTCATGTGCCGCGGCCTGCGGACCGGTCACGTCCCGCCGGCCTCCGGCCCGATCCGATCCGGTCGCTCCGGCGACCTTGTACTCTGTATGTCTTTCGCCTTGTTACTTATACCTCCGTATGTTCTTATGTTTGTTACCTTCCATATGCACTCCGTACCTTGTACTTACTTATGGTCTTCCCTTTCTACTTACTCTTAGTATTTAAATAGCTAAAGTAGCTACGGTACTTTAGCTTGATTATAAACGTTACTTGCACTCCTCCTCTGTGCGGAACGACTCCGATCCTCTTCTCTCTCTTCTCTTGTCCTTCAACCCGGACTCACTCCGCTCGCGGACCTTGGTCCGCTCCAACTCCGCTCCGGTCCGGTTGGTCTTGTGTTCATTCGTGTCAGGCAGCTACTGGCTTGTTAGCTATAGTAAAAACCCCCTCTGTTCTGCACGACACTTGACAGTATAATCAAGCTCATCTGTCTGGCTTTCCCTCATGTCTTACGACAATTCCCAACAACATTTCTCACCCCCCAACAATCCTCGTCGGTTTCCAACTCATCCAGGATGGCCTCAACAGTTGTCTCCTCCGGCTCCTCCGGTTAACTTCTACGAGGGCCTAAATCTACGAGTTCATGCTGATCGACGAAATTCTGCTCTGTTTTCTTCGTTTCCCCCTGGGAATCTTTACAACACCCCTCCTGCTCTTCACGCTCCCATGCAACATTCAGTCTCACCTTCTCCTTTGCCTCAAGGCACTTCATACGTCATATTGCGCCCTTCGGCACATCAGTCCTTAGAACCAAACTTCGGACAACGCTCCGCTCCTCACCCATCGACCTATATGGATCCCCCTGTTCCGCCTCTCCCACTCAACAATCCTATTCGGCAATTTAATGCTGATGTTACTGGCTTGCGCGGAGTCATTCCAGCCAAACTGGCCGAGGCGATACCGGATCTCAACCAGTTCAACCAAATCAATGAGGAAGTAGAGCAACAAGGTGAAAATGTTCCTCCTCCTGTTGATACAGAGGAACAACAAGGTACTGGTTCTGGTCCTGCTAATCTTGGTGGGCCAGATAATGGTGGAGATGGCCCTGGCTCCCCCTGGTGGTCGTAACAGCCCGCTTGGTGAAGGTCCCGGTGGTCCTGGGGGTCCAGATGACCCTAATGGTCCTGATGGTTCTGACGGACCTGACGGTCCGGGTGGCGGCGGTGGCCCAGGAGGTGGCCCCGGCGGACCTGGTGGTCCTGGCGGCGGTGGTCCTGGGGGCGGAGGCCCTCCAGGAGGTAACCCGCCTGGTGGTCCTGGTGCTGCTGCTCCGGCACCAAGGAGACCTACTAACGAGGAGAGAATGGCAGCTAGTATCATTTCTGGTCTGGCTGCCCTGGCTGCTGCGATCAACTCTATGTCGCAAAATCAGGCCATGGCTCAACAATTCTCTCTCAAGACGTCTCGAAACGGAAAGTCCAATCTCCGTAACCCAGAGGCTTTCGAAGGCTCTGATCCTTTAAAGCTTCGTCCTTTTCTCACTCAATGCTATTTGCATTCCACTGAACGTCCCTCTGAGTTCACTACGGACTCGGAAAAGATTGTTTACATCCTTTCTTACCTTCGCGGTAATGCCTTGTTGTGGTTTGAACCCCAATTGTTCAGCGACGACCTGGACTCCGTTCCGTACTGGGACGGTAACTTGCACCTCTTCTTATCAGAGCTCCAAACTACGTTCGGTCCGGCTGATCCGGTCAGTGACGCGGAGTCAGCAATCCGCGTGCTTAGGATGAAGAGCAAGGACAAGATCACGACCTATGTCATCGAGTTCACTCGTCTCGCGTCTCACGCCTTCTGGGGTCCGGACCAATTCTACAAAGGTCTCCCTCGACGCATTCAAGGACGAACTCTCTCGCGTCGATTACACGAACACTTTGGTCGGCGTTGTTAAGTGCCGTGCAGAACCGAAGGGAAGTAGCGGAAAGTCCGAAGCAAAACCGAGTGGCTATCACAACACTATATCGGAGTGAGCGACTACATGTCTTGCAGGCCGAAAGCAAGTCTGAACAAATACGTGAACTCCAATGGATACGTTCGGAGAAGCTGAAGGTGATAAGGCTTTAGAACGCGGAGGGAGTCGGATGAGAGCGGAGAGTAAGGCAAGAAACGTTAATAACGAAACTGAAGTACAGGATCGTAGAGTACGAGTATTTATACTAAGTGGTAGGCATAAGGCATATGACCCCGCAGGGAGATCCGATGTGGTCCGCAGGATCTCCCTGCGGGTTAAGTACAAAGGCATAGTAAGTAAGGGGAACGAGAAGACATACACGAGGCAAAGGAAACAAGGCGAACGCCTAACAGATATAAGTAAACAAACCAAAGTCCAAATGTTGAAATCTGTGCTATTGGCTTCATTCAGTCTCATTCTATCTTGTCTTATCTCTCTCAATCTCGTCTTATCTCTGTGTTACATGGTCTCTGTTAGCTATCTGATACATATCTGATACACATTGTTCCTTTACTGTTACACATCCTTCCTAGATTGATACTAGATACATACTAGATGCATACTAGATACATACTCATATATATATAAGTAGTCTAGTTTCGCTCTGAGGTCTCCAGTTTCTCACTGTTGACCTCAGGCAAGTCTTCCTTATACATCCAATCTAGAGTTTCTCACTGTTGACCTCAGACCTCTGTGCTTGCCTGTTCAACAGGTTATGGGCCCCGCTCTCTGAGCTATTTCTGAGTGTTTTTCCTTGTGTGTGAGACTCCCCTCTGCTCAACATCTCTGTCCTTTGTGTGTGTGGTGGTCTCTAGTATATAGGAGCTTGAACTGTTGGGGTAATCCTTGTATAAGGCATCCTTTGGGTCACTAGACAACATTGTGGTAACCCCACTGAGTCTAGGGATTGCGATCTCAAGAGAGATTACAACTGCTTGCTCATTTACCTACTATCTCTCTCTCTCTTTCTCTCATCACCACACACACTACTGAGGGCGCCACTTGCCTATTTGCAGTGGTTTTAGCTTCGGATTCATTTCCATCCATTCACTTCTCTATCACTCCACACAATGGCAAACTCGGATGTTATGCCTATTCTTGCTAAGGACACTTCTTTCCCAAGTTGGAAGAGTGATGCCAAGGCCTATTTGCGCAGAAAGGAGGTGTTTTCTGCTTGTCTTGCTTCTACAGAGGCAGACAAGAAAGTACTTGGTGCAGTTGCCATTGACAAGTGTGCTGGCATTCTGTGGGGTATGCTCTCTGCAGAGGTCAAACCTCTTGTTAAGCAGCATGAGGACGATCCTTGTGCCCTTTGGAAAGCCCTGGAGGACATCTTTGCCCCCAGGAAGGCTGGTGCTCGCTTCACTGCCTACAGAACCCTCACCTCAATTCGTCTTAGAGATGGGGAATCACTCCTAGGGCTCTCTGGTCGTGTTTCTACTGCTATGTCTCTCTTGAAGGAGTCAAGACCAACCGGTTTTGACCTCTCCAAGGCAGATGAAGAGCTACAAGCTGTGGTTCTTCTTATGGCTCTTCCTGATGAGGGACTCTTAGGAGTTCTCAAAGCACCTTTTGAGCAGTCTACTGAGCTCAAGGTGTCAGAGATCGAAACTGCCTTTGCCAATCACCAGGCATTTCGATTCCAGCATCAGGAAGGTGACACAAGTTTAGCAGAGCAAAATCCTTTGTCTGGTCTTGCCATGGCTGCAACCCCTCCAACTGTTGTCCCACCAACCACACCTGCTGCCGCAGTTGCTGCTCCTGCAGTTGATCCTTGTATCTTCTGCAAAAAGCTACACCTCCCTCTCAAGTGTCCAGACTTCCTGGCCTTGTTAAAGGGCAAACACCATGCCAAAAAGGGCGGAAATGGTGAAGGTTCAGCAACAGTCCAAAGTGCTGCTAATGCAAGTCTTCTTACCCTCTCAACTCTTATGCTTGCTGACCCAAGATGGAATCCAGACTCAGGAGCCACGTCGCATATGACCCACCAAAAGGAGCGTCTACTCAATGCTAGGCCCTTCAGGATACCCATACAGGTTGCAAACGGAGTAATAGTCTACTCAGAGTTGATTGGAGATGTCTTGTTGAAGCCTGTACTTAGAAAAGGACAATTAGGTCGACACATTCTACTCACTTCTGTCTTGTATGTTCCGGGTTTATCCCATAATCTCATCTCTACTACTCATCTGTCTCGAGTTCATGGGCTCTCTGTTGTTATGAAGGGATGTACCATCTCCTTTGAACATTCTGGAGAAGTTCTGTTTGAGGCAGATATTGATGAGAGGAACCAAGCACATGTGAATGAAGTTGTCGATTCCATTTCTCAATCAGCTTTTTCTGCATCTGGAACTTTGCCTCTTGACTTGGACTTGCTGCATCGTCGGCTTGGACATCACTCTGACACTCAGAGGGTCTTGAGCAAGAATCTGGTGACTGGAGTGAAGCTTACTTCACAAAAGAAACCAGATCCCATTTGTGAACCATGCCTAGCTGGCAAGCTGAGTGCTGCACCTTTTCCCTCTACTGGTAATCGTTCTGGAGCGCCTCTTGATCTGGTTCACTCTGATCTCAAAGAATACCGTGTCTACACTCGAGAGGGTTACAGATACCGAATAGTCTTTGTTGATGATCATACTAGCTTTAAGGTGGTTCAACACCTGAAGCGTAAGAGTGATGCCTTTGCTGCTTTCAAAGAGTTCAAGGCTTATGCTGAGAACCACTTTGGGCGCAAAATCAAGGCTTTTCAGGAAGACAAAGGTGGAGAGTACATGTCTAATGAGTGGGATAGATATCTCAACTCAGAGGGCATTGTGCGTCGCCATTCGGTGAGGAACAGGCCACAGCAGAATGGAACAGCAGAGCGTGCTAATCGTACCATTGATGAGCATGCTACGGCTATGTTGCATGAGGCAAACTTGCCCCCTTCTTTCAAGGCTTTGGCTGTGAATGCTTACATTCATGTGTCCAACATGCATCCTACTTCTCACATTCCTGAGGATACTACTCCTCATGAATTGTGGTACAAGTCGAAGCCAAGTGTGGCACACCTTCGGGTTTTTGGTTGCCTTGCCTATGTGCATGTGCAAAAGGACAAAAGGCCCACTTCTGGTATCACTGGGGGCAAATTGTCTTTTTCCACCCTGGAAAAAGTTGAGAAAAAGTTGAGAAAAATCGATATTTTCTGGCTATTTTCCCATCTTTTTCCAGCCTGGAAAAAGTTGAGAAAAAAACTTATTTACTGGCTATTTTCTTATCTTTTTCCATGCTGGAAAATAACTTATTTTCTCATTATTTTCTCATTATTTTCCCAACTTTTTCCAGGCTGGAAAAAAAGTTTTTTTCCAGTGCGGAAAAAGTTGAGAAAAAGTTGAAGAAGCATTACCAAATTAGGTATAGTTAGGATTCTTAGGATTCTTTTAGGATTCTCCTTATTGGGATTAGCCTTATAAGGTAAAAACAAATACCTATATATAGTAAATATGCTGCTTATGAACAGTCGAAAACAAAATATATATTTTTAAAATAAATATCCATAAACCAGTCGGAAATACAATACATTCTCACCATTCTATAGGACTACTAGTACTTGGAAACTCAGCATCCTGATCACTTCTGCTATCTGAACTGCCACTAGTATCATCTTGAGACCATACTTTCTCTTGATCATTATCCAGATATGTAAATGCAATATGCACTGCCCGGAGTTTGTTCATCTGACTTGCCTTCTGCCATACTTGTTTCCCTTTTCTCTTGTTTGTAGGCAACCAACTCTCATAATAAAAGGTTTGTAAACTGGCCTGGAGAATTAAATCCTCAATAGCCTCCAGTACAGATATCTGAGTTTCATTGTTTTGCACGATGGAAATAGAAGTAAGGCAAGGGAAAAACTCTTTCTTGCACAACTGCTGAATCCACTCAATGTCCAGGGACCGCATCTGAAGAAACAGATTTGAGATGGTGGCAGAAAGTGTCTTAAGTAATATGTTGACTTGGAATTCTGGCCATGTGTAATATCCTTGAAGACTCAGAGATTGAACTTGAGAGCCAGATCTCTGTATCATTCCAGACAGAGCATTAAGAGTCTCAATTGTTATATCTACAGCAGTGATCTCTTTGAGAGCTGGAAGATATAGTTTGTTTAGCAGATGGAAGGTAGTCCCATATATTTCCAATTCACATAGCCTAAGCAGGTGAATAGTTGGCTTGTTTGTAAGAGCAGTTATATCATGCTGAGTGTCTGCATAGATGAATGATAGAGTCAATATTTCAAGACTAGGGGCTGCCTCTAGAATATCCAAAGTCAGATGGGCAGGGTTGTAGATCATTTTAAAGCATGTCAGTTGCAACCATGGCAATGCCACAAGAGATAGGCTGATTGTGCTCCCTTGAAGCTCCAGGGTTTTAAGTGCAGGTGTATGCAAAGCCAATGAAGAAATCATAGGCACTTGCTCAGGATTCTCTGATATTCCAAATGTCAGAGTATCCAGCTTATCAAGTTTGCAATCTTGAAGAATGCTTTGGAAAGTAGAAACCATATCTTGTGTGTGATATGTGGGATTGAACAATCTCTTCCACTTGATAGAGAATGGTGCTGCCTTTGCTAAAATGACCAATGCTGTTTCACTGAGACTAGAGCGCAGATCCAGTGTCAGAATGTTTGAGTACTGCAAACATCGGAATAGGTGATTCTGTTTATCAGGATTATAACTATAACCAGTACTGTCAAAGTTGTTCCAAAAGGCAGGAGTTGAGAGAACAAGATTCTTCCATTTAAGACAGACAAGAGTAAGAGTAAATGGATCTGTGTCCTTTGCATAATGTTCAAAGATTTCAAGCCAGATTTCATTTGGAATCTGATCTTGAATGAGCTTCCAAAGCTGTTGAGATAGTACACTGCGCAGTTGGACAAGTGTATCTCCTGCTGTATTGATAGATTCAATATTTTTACGGATTACAGCTATATAAGAGATCTGAATTATCTTCATATAATCAAGCAATGCATAGACATACTCTGGTTATCAGCTTGGCCTATATCCAATGCAAGCAGAGCTTGGAAAACTTTGTCCAGTAGGAAAGTCATAATGAGAGATAGAAAGTAAGCTATGATTACTACATTGATGTATTACTTCATTTGTTCACGCTGCTCTAATGCATAAGCACTACTAAGTGCAAGTTCAATTTCTTTCTGTCTTTGCACTTTTACTCTAATTAGACAAAATACATTCATACTACTCTATATGCTACTAGCACACTAAGCTGGTATACTATGGTTCAATACTGTTCCAGATTTGTCTATATACCATATCTGAAACAACATATAGCATAAATTTGAGGTAGCTTTGTTTATATGTACAATATACTAAAGTACAACAGACTCTTGGGCATACTTCCTTAAGACATTTAATTATACAAACAAACAAAAAACCAGTAGTTTTCTCGCCTATATATATTGGGAAAAAAAAAAACTGATCTACACATGTACAACAGAAATTTTTAAGTCAGTTCGCTTGGTTATGATCTGTTTAAGAGATATAGGAATGTTTTTTCTATCTTTGTCCTGTTTTATATAAAGATGTGTGAGTGCAGGAAGAAAGTCTCTTGTATGCAATGCCTGTCTGAAGAAGGGGTACCTGTATGCTTCCAGATACTTTAATGGCACAGATAGTTGATGCAAGGTAGAAGACATGGTTTCAAGTAACATTTGAAATGTCTGCCACCAATGATGGTACTCCTCCACATCTAGAGATTCAATTGAGCAACGATGTTTGTTGATTATTTTCAATAGAGTGTGAAAAGTTTCTTGTCCTAAACCAGAAATTCCTAGTATTTTGAGAGCTGGAACATGTAGAACCCCAATTGCATTTAATGGAATGCCAGGACCTATTTCAAGCTTAGAGAGTTTAAGCAAATAGATTTCTTCTGTGGAAACTTGCACAGTAGTATCTGGGAAAATCTCACTGCCCATGAGGCTCAAAGCCTCAAGATTGGGAGTTGCTTGAAGAATCTTGATGGTCAAATGGACTGTTTGATGCTTAATTTTGAGAGATCTCAAGTGAGACCATGAGAGTATTAGATTGGATGGTGTGGCTCTTCCGCCCAATTCCAAATTTTCAAGTAAGGGAGTAGCTTTGAAAGCTAAGAGAGGGATAGACGAATCATAATCATCATCTATTATGATGCCAAGAGTAGTCAATTTGTTGAATTGGCATCCTTGAAGATGATTATGAAGTATTGTCAACATATCTGGTGAATAACCAGGATTGTATAATCTCTTCCATTTATCTGAGAATGGAGCAGCCTTTGACAGTATAGTCAGTGCTGTAGTGGGAAGGCAGGAGCGAAGATCCAGAGTAAGGCTGTTGGAGTAGCGCAAACATCTAACTAGATGGTTTCTTTTGCGATAATCATAATGAAACCTAAAGGCATTGAAGTTGTTCCAAAAAGTAGAAGTTGATAAGACCAGGTTTTTCCACTGATGACAAACAAGAGCAAGAGTAAACACATCAGCATCTCTAGAATTTGCATAATGTCCAAAGATTTCAAGCCAGATTTCATTTGGAATCTGGCTTTTAATTAGCTTCCAAAGCCGCTCAGATACCAGATTATCGAGTTGATCAAGTCTAAATCTGGTGTCATCTATGCTTTGAAGATCTTTGCGAAGTGCTAGCTCGACTTTGAGATTTAGCAGAAATATTTCAATGAAAACTAACCTTGGATAGAACTATTGTCTACTTCTTGATAGAGCAAAGCTTGCAAGATTTGGTTTATGGTTTGTAGCGACATTTATCAGAGATCGTGGTATAAGACAAACTGCTTCTGATTAGATAATGATTTGTAATCAAATACAACTAAACAATATGGTCATTTGAAGTAAGATGGCTTTATAACTAAAAACTGATTGTAAATATTTATTATAGCTTAGATTCCTGAGGATTGTGATGAGAACCAGCTAATGAAATGGTCAGTCAAAGCCTTAGCAAGGATCAGTTGAGAAACATACTTCATTGCAGATGGATCATGAGAAAAGTCATATGGTGCTGTTGGTTGCAAAAACTGAGCCCAGGTTTGAGAGTTGGCTTGTTGCCATTGAGAATCATAAGCATTAATAGGTAAACCAGGAACACTGCTGGCTGTTTGTGAGACCTTCCGTAGATGTTTACGTTGTCTAGGAGCAGACCCTCTTGTGGGCCCAAGAGAAGTCTTCCTCAACATAGAATGGAGCACATCAAACAAATGCAACCAGATGGTCACAATTTCTGCCCTCCATGCAGGCATATGTGATTGGAAGGATATAACACCTTCCTCATCAACCTCTGATTCATCACTAGACATGCCATCAACTCCAAATTGCTCTAGCATATCAGCATGCTTTCTTAATGGAGCAAAAACATAGGCTAGATAGCGACGTTGGTGAAACAGCTAGAGAAAAGATGAGCAAACTGTCTAGTATATATAGATGTTCATACCTGGTATTTTCGAACCTGGCGTCGATTTTTGACCTTGTTGTGCAATTGAATACTTGCTTCCTTTTTGGACTCTCTCCAGCGCTTCTGAATAGTCCGTAGATAGGTTGCAAAGGACTCGCAAATTGCATTAGTCATGGCATATGTGTTTGGATAGCCATATTCCTGAATCATATATTTTGCAAAGACACGAGCTGAAGATTTATTCCAGGGAGATTTTGCTTTTCCCTCTAGATGAAATCGAAAAAATTGAAGTGTTGTGGCTTCATATCCCAGTGGCTCAAGATTGACTTCAAAATCAACAATCTCATATGGTTCCACAGAGGGAATAATTTGAGATTTATAAGGTACTAGTTTGTCAAATTCTTTGCGGACATTTCTCTAATAAATCAAGTTAGCAAAGTATATATATATATATAATAATAAGAGAGCCTACTGATAATGTCAGAACATCTGCATTTTGTCTCTTTGCACCACCAGTTTTTTTAGGGGAAGATACTGGATAGGGTCTGCTTAATCCTGGATAGCTGAAGGAACTAAAGTGTTGAGATGAATAATGATTTGAGGGTCCAGGTTGGGATGGAGGTAGAGGTGGTGGTGGCGGTGGTGGTGGTGGAGGTCTGGATGGTAGAGGTGGTGGAGGTCTGGGTGGTGGAGGTGGAGGTCTGGGTGGTGAAGGCCTAGGAGGCACTGGTGGAACAGATCCTAGTGGTGGTGTTGATGAAAACACTTGGGAATGGTGGAATGGTGCTCCAGACTCCTGATTTCTGGATAGATTGGGAGTTTGTGCTCTGGAACTCTGTCTAGAACTCTGTCTAGAGTTTCCTAAGTTGAATATTATATCAGAAAGGATATATATGGTAAAAGGAAACAGACGAGAGGATTGGTTTTCAGAAATCAATTGAAATAACTGATGAAGTCCTTTATTCATTTGATTCTGCAGATTCTCAATATCAGATTGTGTTGCAAACTAGAATAGCAGAAGTAAGTATCTATTAGTCAATATATATATAGCTCTTACAGTCTGACTTGGAATATTATTTTGACTCTCCTGATTCTGAATAGAGCCAGATTGTTGTGATGCATGCCATACTCTTTGAAATTCATTGACTCTTTGCTGAGATGAGAACCTAGTAGTCTGTGCTTTTTGTTTGCCCTTTCCTGTCCACAAATAAGTTTAGTTAATAATAAAATATCAAGCACCCACCTGATATTGTTGATAATGGAGGAGAAGAGATACTGTTATTCTCCTCATCTTCACTACTTGACTCATCATCCTCATCTATTATCCCCATGTCTGACTGCATAGATATGGCTAATTTTGTTTTTATCAGTATTCACCATCTGATAAAAGCTTAAACAAACGAAGATAATAGCCTGATGATTGTGTTGAGGTCATTTCTATGCAAACAAGCTATAGCTCCATAAAAAGATTCATAAGCTTCCATACCTTCAGACCATCTAAAGATTCATCAGAGAAACTTACAAAACTTAAGCAGTGGAAAAACCTTATACTAGAACCTGTTATATCTTTTAAAGGTTGCTATCAGTAAGTATATATTTGCAGACATACTCGGTTCTTGTTCATATCCAGTAAAGTCAGAACCACTAGATTCATGCATATTGACACGATTCAAGAAAAGAAGATAACTATCAGTTTGATGATGATCAATAGATCAGATTCTCCATCCAACTTCCTCTCATTCTAGCAGTCACTTCTCTACATTACTGTAGGAATCTCCTGGCGTCTGCGCATATGATACAAGTATACCTGCATAAATCTAATTATAAATATGTCAAGTAGCTTAATATTATAAATCATATAAACCAACCTTTTGGCTGCTAGCCGTGCATGAATTGTCTTTGTTGTTGCAAGATAGTGAAACGCGGAGGAACGGTAGGAACAGTGGGTGGAGGATGGGAGCAATGAGGGGACAGGGGACAAACAAACACAAACACGGACACACACAAACACAAACACAAAACAAAACACACACTCAGTCACTAGACACACTTGTGGTAGACACTTGATGTCAACCCTAACCCTAGATCAGGGTTACTCCCAATTCGACAATAGTTCCTAGTTTAGTAGCGCGCAAATACGGGGGTTCCAACCAAAGTATATGGTTGTTGCAATCCAGATAGTCTTCAATCAACAGTTGGTGTGGGTGTGGGGGTTATGTTCAACAATGTTCAGCAAATTTTGACGATAGTTTCGGTATATCACTCAATATGACGATAGTCCCGACGTTCGGCGTTCTCGGGCAGCGTTCTCGTAGCGTTCTCGGGTACAGTTCACGTGTTCACAGTCTTCGTAGTCGTCGGCGGCGTTGATCAAAACCTTTCCTCTATGGGGAGCAATACAACCGCTATGGGGGGGCGTTGGATTCTGAGGTATCTAGTACAAAATCGAGCTGAATATATACTACTCGCTTAGCTAATATTGATGGCCCGGCCCCCGGCCACGGTCACGTGCTGTTTCACCTCAATGTTTCGCCAACTTGCGCGCGCGTCGCACCTCACGCGTTTGGTTTCACCACGCGTTTTGATCACCTCCCGCGTTTGAGCTCCCGTTTGAACCACCCCGACGCGTTCGAGCCGAAACGCGGCCGCCATTGGCTGGATAGGTGTTTCCGGGTCGGCCTGCCGTCGGCCCGGTCGGTCACGTGTTGCCCGACGCCCGGGCAGCCCAGAGCTGTCGTATTCGCCATTCCAAGGCGTTTCCAGCACTAGTCGCGTAGCGCGCGCGACATCTCCCCCAACATAAAATCTTGAGTGCCCCCACTCAACTTAAGTCCGTGATCGCCGGCGGTGATTGCCTCCGTGATCGGCGTCTTCGGCTCGGCCTGCGGATGCCGTACCCGAGCCTGCTTATAAAGAGCCGGGTGCCAGCGCATCACCTCTCTTCGCTAGTTTTTCTTCCTTGTCCCTTCTTCTTGGCTCTTTCTTGTATCCATGGCGGCGCCATTCCTCTGTATCTTCGACCACCCTTCCACAATCACGTCCCCTCCCATCTTCTACGACACCCCTGCACACTCTCCTGCGAGCGAACGCCCCGTCCCACAAACTTCGAATGGCTTTGGAGACCTCTATTGGTCCCAATGGCGAGGTCGTGTTTCCAAGAGTGCACGAGCACCCATTCGCTCCAAACAGCTCAGATGTCAACCGTGCTATTCGCTCCCGTGGTTCGGTATGTTGTCGTTGCTCCTTTTGTCACCAGCTGAGCTCTTTCGTAGTCTCTCGCGAAATGTTCCTATTGCGTTGAGCACAACCTCTCATGCCGTTTTCGTTCAAACGGAATCTCTTGCTCCAACTGTGTCTTCGGTGCCTCCGACAACTGTTCTTTCGCAAACGCAACACTTTTCCTTGATTCGTTGAAGGAGTGGCGTGAGGGCGAAATCAGAGGGATTTGGGCTGAGCTGGCCAGACAAGTGGTCGACCAAGCTCAGCTGGGTATGTTTTCCTTGTTTCTTTCTCCTCTGCGCTGATTTCTTAGCAGAAATCTGCTACAATCACGCTGTCGATCACGCTGACCGCTCCACTCAAGGCGCCATCGCCCTTTTCGAAGTGCGTGGTCCTCTCTCTCTTCAACATAGCATCTAATCTGCTTTATAGTCGTTCACTACCGCCTTGCGCCGGTTTCGCGAAGGAAGGGTATGCGGAGCTGGCCGTTTTGCCACACGACTCGGTCCACCTCTCGCGCGTCGTCTGTCTCGCACTCGACTCTCGCTTCTTGTGAATATCTTTGTTGCTGAAGTTGCCGCTGTATTTAATTTTGCCTGAATTATAGCTGGTCTTGGTTTCCATTCTGTGTGCCGCGTGTCCTCCACTTTAAGTCCGCTTTTCGCGCTAGCGGGGATCGAACAACGTGGCCGCCGACCTGGCCTCGTGCAACGGTCCTCCATGCAGCCTCGTGTGCTGTTATTACGCGTTCGTTCCTTGGGATCGCCACTCTTTACGCAACCGGATTTACTGCTCCGGGTCCGCCTCCATTCGTCCTCTTAAATGAAGATCGCCGTAAGTGTTTTTCAGCATTCAGCTTTCGTGTCCCTCACTCTCCAAGCAGTATGCCTGGCCTTTTATCCTCGTTTCCCCTCAGCAACGAGCGCTCTTCTTGGGAAGACGCCTCCACCACCATTTCCATCGACACTGTCCGCCAATCCTACTTGTGGCGCTTCCCGCTGCCTCCGAACTCACTCGATATCGTGCTGGACGACCACGGCGACCTCACGGTGCCTTCGATCAGCGAGCACCCGTATCCCGCCAGTCATCCCGACTCTCAGCGCGCCACACAGCACCGTATCGATGTGCGTTCTTGCCGTTTCTTCATCTCATTCGCTGCTGACATTCTTGCGGCGTAGGAGCTTCAGCGCTGTTCGTATTGCGCCCAGCACCTCCTTCCGTGTTTGTTCCGCGCCATGGGCGTTCCTTTGCGCCAACTGCGCGGCCGCTGGCTCCGACCTATGCTGTTTCCTCGACCGCACTCTCTTTGTCGACTCGCTTAGCGATTTCCGAGTCGTTGAACTCCACGACGCCCGCGAAACGCTTATCTCTCGCGTTCTGGATCACGAGATCGACGACGAGGAAGCAGGCTCGTGTCCCGCTCTCCCGCTTTGCTGTTGCTGTTGTGCTGACTGCCAATTCGTAGGCGCCATGTACCAGACCGCCATCACTCGAGTCCATCGTTCTATCCAAGGCGCCATTGAGCGCTTCCAGGTATGCTCTTTTTATTTCTGCAGCGCTCACTGATCTTACTCAGATCACTTCCCAAGCGCTCGACGGACTAGTGTTCAGTGGTTTCATGGCCGTCATCGCGAGCTGTGATGATATCGAATTTCTTGGACATCTGGCCTCCGTACTTCATGCTGCTGGCACAGTGCACCCCGCTGTTATTTCCGCCATTGGTGACCGCATCTCCGCTCTTTCTCGTGCTCAACTCGAGTAGTTTCTCCGTGTTATTTTGCCTCCAGATAAAATATTAGCTTGTTTTGAAACCAGTTTCGTCGCCCAGAGGCGTTTGAGAGCGCGTTTCAATACCATAGTCGTGCCTGTGTGGCCTGAATAGTGTCGCAAGGCACAGTTCCAGCTGCACGTTTTGTTTCGTGAGGCGCCGGCGTCGATTTCCTTTTCGGGCTCGCCGGCCCGGCCGCGCCGGTGACATATAATAGCGAGCCGAAATTTCCCCGACTTCCGTTAGCTCGCTTACCTATCTCTTCACGCCTATCACACCGCAGTTTTAGCCTCTTGCTCCCGTCTCTCATGTCGTCCGCCCACGTTCTTCTCTCTGCAACGGAGCTGGCCTCCATCCTCGACGCCGGCTGCGCCGTTCGCCACTCGACTCCCAAGGATCTTCAAGCTCGTATGCCTTTCTTGCTGGGACAAGCCAATTTTCTCGTAAGTCGTTTCTTTTCGCTGTTTTTGCCCAGTGCTAACTGCTTTCCAGCTCGAATTTCGTCCGCGTCTGCTGTCTTTCGTCGATATCCCGGCCGCTGGAGAGGCCGTATTCGCGCTCAGGGCCGTCATGGTCCACAGCGACATCCGCCGCCAAGGCCCTTTCGGCGATGCCCTCCTCGCCATCCAAGACTTCTGCTCCGATATCATCCATACCCGCAAGATCATCCGCGAGCGCAAACGCGCTGCTCGCCAGCCACATTCGTAACTTCAAAGTGGCGTCCAACCGCCAAGATATGCTCGACACAATGGCTTTCATGTCCGAGCTGGACGCTTGGAAGGTTGGTTCATCTTTCTCAGTTTTTCATGCTCCTACTGACTTGTCTTCGTCTAGGCGAGCGCTCAAGGCTCTTCTTTGTCTGGTTCCAAGATCAATCCGACACCAGGTGGTCTTGCGGCGTCCGCGGCTGCTCGTTCAGTCAACACTGGTGAGCCCTTCGTTTTCCTTTTGCCAGTTCATGGGTATTAATTCCAGTATGTCGTTTTCAGCTGTCTCCCCGGCGCTGTCCGATCTCGAACGCATGTTTACTCGTTTCAGGTTCCCTCCGGCGCCGGCGCCGACACCCATGCCATTTCCGACCCCATCGTCGCCACCGTTTCGTCCAGCGTTGAAGACCAGGTCCTCCCTTCCGGAGCTCGTTCCAAGCAGCCCAGCCAACAGCAAGGGCGTAAACGAGCCCGGTATCATTCGGATGCCGTTCCTGCACTCGATGAGTCGCCCAACGCGCTCGCTGGTGAGCTTACTTCCATTGTAAGCGTACCCATGCTGACGTGCCCATTAGCCTCGCCCTCGTCCTCGTGTTCCGGCTCTTTGCGGTCGCGACGGAACCCCGCCCGGAATCTCAGTCTTACACCGCGACCCCACTCGCCCCGTATATCGACGACTTCATCGTTTGGACTCCGACATACGAGCTCTCGAAGCCGAGCGGCGGTGCACTCGCTGGCAACTCGACGTTTACTTCAGCACCCAAGAGCTCCAAGCTCCGCCGCCGTCGCCATGCGAAGAAGAAGGCAGGCGTTCGTCAGTTAGTGTTTCCGCTCCTCGACCGCATGCTCGCGCTGACTGCATTTCCAGAGCCCCATTTTGTAGTTTTTTGCGATTCTCGTTTGCATACCATCCAACAGTGCCCTTCGCTGGTCTAGCTGTACCGTGTCTTTTGTTTGTAGTTTCTTTGTGAATTGACTGGCCTTTGCAGCCGGATTTTGCGTACGTCCGTGTGCCTGCCAGGCTGTCAGATTGAGTTGGGTCCTCGACTTCCGCGCCCCTTCCAGCTCTTTTCTCGAATCGCGGCTCCACTTTCTGGACCGCTGGGTGTCCAAATTCGAGCCTAGTTGGCCTGCTGGCGTCCTAATCCAGCCGCCGGCTGACCCAATTCGTTGGCCCGTGTTTCAGCGCGCACCTGGAGGCTCCTCCTCCTACTTGTTTCGTATCGTGCCTGTCGCCTCGTGTTGCGACGACGCGCTCGTGTCGCGTCTCTTGTTTCACCTCAAGCTGGCCAGGCACCAGTCCTCTCCCCCAGCATATAATCGCGACACCCCCGTGGAGCGCGGGCATATTAACTCTTCCGCCCCCTTCAATCTACCTCGTCCATGACACATCCTCAATCCCCTTCTAACTCCTCGACCGCTATTCGCTTCGAGGCCTCGAGCCTTCCTCTCGCCCTCAACCATCTCCTCACCCGCCTCGTTCGCTTGTTCAGCATCGACAAGGTCGTTGGGACCCAGCTTCGCTACAAGCACGAAGTGTTCACCGATATCTGCGGTGTCTTGGTGCGTCCTTTCTCTTCTGTGTGCTGTCTTGTTGCTAACTTTGCAGTCCAGCTCTCGTACGAGCGCGAGCTCGACTGGCTGACGGCACCCAACGGCGACAACGTTCGCCCCGGCTCGCTCATCAGCGAATTCGCTTCTTACCTGACTAGCGAGGAGTTCATGCGCGGCGGGACCCAATACGAGTTGGCTCAGAAGGTCCGCGCGCGCTCGGACGGCTTGTCGACAGCTGCATCGCTGACAACGAGGCCATCGAGGCCTGTGCCCTTGTCAAGGTTGTGCGTGCAGTCGCTTTCCTCTACTGCTTTTTAGCTGACTTTCCTTTTCAGCAAAGTCTGCCAACCG
Source organism: Mycena indigotica (assembly GCF_014461135.1). Classification (NCBI taxonomy): domain Eukaryota; kingdom Fungi; phylum Basidiomycota; class Agaricomycetes; order Agaricales; family Mycenaceae; genus Mycena; species Mycena indigotica. The sequence continues at coordinate 1,096,216 of NW_023503005.1, forward strand.
CTCGCGACATCCCTCTTCAAACTTCCCCCATTCCTGACTCTCCTCTTGTCGCGGTCGACGACAGCCGTGACGACGGGACCATGTCGCCCATCGACGATACTCCTCCCATCGTCACCTTGCCCGAAAAACGGGCCACGCGCTCGCATCGCATTAGGTGTAGCGCGGCCACCTACTCCTCCTCAAAAACGTCTGGCACGCCAAAATAGCGAGTCCTCTAGCCCCACGAACCCGCCGCGGCTCCAATTCCGCGTCTTCGACCCCAATGACTCGTTCTAAGGCTCTCAAGAATGCGCCAGCAGCGCCATCTGCACCGTCGCCTCGCAGTTCTGAGGCCGTGCCCATCCTTTCACAATATGTCTTGCGGCCAGCTCCAACCTCGCGTCCAGTGACGCCTATGCCCGCTGCCAACGCCAATGTTGCTGAGGCAGTTCCAGTCCGCTACCCACCTCCTTTCTTCACCCAGACCGGTGTGCCCATCGCGCATAGTGCTCGCGACTATCGCCAAATCGAAGTCCAGCAGGCTGCACTCCGCGCGCAACTGACTGGCGCTCCCGCAGCTAACCACAACATCACTGTTCCATCTCTCCCAGGTCCTGCACCTTCGCCTAGTGCTCGCGCATCCCCGGCTCCTGCCATCGCAGCCAATCCTGCTGCTCGCGCTGCACCATCTGCTCAAGTCGCACCCGCGGCTCATCGCTCTCCGCCAGTCTTTGGCCCTGGGCCATCTTCTCATTCTTCCGCCGGCAGCAAGCGCGGGTTCCATGAGGTTATCAACGGGGAGTTCGATGACCCCATCCGCTCTGCTCCATCTATCCCAGGCGACACCGATGCCCACACCCGAGCTCTCCATAGCGAAATCGAACATAACGCACTTGCTATTCGCCGCAGCGAGTCCGGCCGCGAGTATAGCATTGCCTGCCGTGACTTTTATGAGCACAATGCTATCACTTTCGCAGAGCAGGCCAACTATTTCCGCGGACGCTTGGCCAGATCCCAGGCTCGGGCCCAGGCCAATGGTACTCCTTATGTTATCCACAAGTCTTCTGATGCTCCTGGTCGCTGAATGGACTGCAACACTTTATTCTTCCCCTCCTGTATATTTATCCTGGCCTTGAGGCCCTAGTCTTGTGTTCACTTATAGTCCAGTGCCTGTATTTATGAAGCCCCAATGATCAAGTTGCTTTGTCTTGAGTATTTGCTTGCCTAAGACTGCCTAGCTCTAGGTTTTGGTGGCCGCTTAGAGCGCCGCAGACCTTCCATTGCTAGTTCATCTTCAGAATCTGACTCCAGCCTTTGTTCTTCACTGATCCTGTTGATGTTGTCTGTTTCTTGGCTGATGAGACCGCCGGCATCATCGGCATCACTGATCTCAGCCTCGGCATCATCGGCATCATTGATCCGAACTTTGACGCCATCAAATTGGTAATCAGGGCCATGATACTCCAAGTCTTCTTCATCTTCTGCCTCTAGGCTGTCCAGTACTGTCTTGGAGACATCAATCATGTCTTCAATTGGTCTTGGCAAGGTCAATCTTCTCCTCTGTTCAAATGGAACCACTCTGAATCTCCCAATCTTCTTGGACCATACTGTGCCATCCATGTCAGCCACTATGTAGGCTCTACCTTTGGTCCTTCTGACCACTATGAGAGGTCCCCACCATCTCTCTCTGTTCCTGGCTGATGGAGAGTCTTCCTCCACTGTGTTTCTGACCAGTACTATGTCTCCTGGCTCAAAGCGGAAGTCTTTGATGACGTTTTTGTACTTTTTCGAATATTCCGCCGCTGACTGTATGCGGACTTTCAACATCCGATTTCGCATTTCTTCGACGTGTGTCACATGTTTCGCCAGTGCTTTCGCCCGGAGTCCGACTAGTTCGGAGGTTGAAATGATGGCATCAGGATATTCTACCAGCCAGGTTGCTTCAGATAGGTCCAGAGGAAGTGTTGGATGAGCACCACAGACTGCAAAATAGGGAGAACATCCCATTCCTCTTCTTGCTGTGATCCTGTCTGCCCATAGCACTTGATGAAAGAACCAGTACCACTTGCTCAGATCTCCACCTGTAGCTTTGAATAGTGACTGTCTCAAGTCCCAGTGTCCTCTTTCAATAATCCCATTGGCCTGAGAGTTGTAGGGTGCAATTTTGATGCCCTTGATGCCATATTTGGCTTCAAGCCATTTGACGGCTGCCACAAATGGTGCTCCATTATCAGTGATCAACCACTCTGGGCATCCCCATCTGCAGATAATGTCCTCCAACAGGAACAACCCAATATTTTTGGCATTTTGCTCCCTCAAAGGCCTTCCCTCCAAATATCTTGAGAGTGCACACCTGGCATCCACCACGAAATTGTGTCCATAGGACTTTTCTGACATGTACATCACATCCGCATGCACTTTCTGGAATATGCTGGGCACCGCAGCCACCACCGGTGGCGCTCTCATGATGCTCTGTTTCCGTTTTTGGCAAAGTCGGCACGTTTTGATGTACCATCTGATGTCTCCTTCCATATCAGGCCACCAAAATCGCAGTTCCAGCAGTGACTTTGTTGCAAATGCTCCTCTGTGTCCTAGTGCATCATGGGCTGCTCTCATCATGTACATCCTGTGGTGCTTCTCAACCACCAACTTGTGCATTGATTCTTCTCCTTTTCTGTACAATTTGCCATCCTTGCTCATGAAGAATTTAGATGCTAACTTGAGGAATCTCTTGAACTTCAGGTCATCTTGGACTTCAGTAGGTCTGACCAATGGCTCCTTCAGCCACTTTTCCACAATTGGTAACCTGTCATCCTGAAGCTTGGCACCTAGACTCCTGTGTTCTTCATTGTATGGCTCCCTCTCCTCTGCATTGTCCTTGAGCATTTGATCTGGCAGCATCTTGTCTTCAGGCAGATCTGCTTGGAGGTAGACTGGCAAGTTTAAGCCCTCAGCAGCATATGCAGCTCTGACTTTGGCATTGAATGCACTTGTCTCCTGTTGAGCCAAATCCAATTCCTGTCGTATATCCTGCACAGTGACAGCCAAACCCTCCAAGGTCTGCACATAACCTCCTCTTGTGTCAATGTCTCCTTTGAATTCTTCAAACTCCAGGGGTTGCTCAGCAAAATAATCCCAGTCTTCATGCATCTCTGGAGGAATAGTTGGGTCTAAGCCATCTTCATCTGGTGGCCAGATTTCATCTCCAGGTTGAGGTTCTCTCCTTGACAGTCCATCAGGAGGGAATGCTGCACCCTTCACATGCTTGAGTTTGAACTGGAACATCAAAATCTGCTCAATCCATCTGTTGATTGTTGCATTAGGTCCCATTCCTGGATTGTTCAACATTCCTTGGATATATTTGGCGTCCGTTTCAATGACCAGCCGCCGGCATCCTAAAAGCCAGTAGCGCATTGCATCCAGTGCTCGCTTGAGTCCATACAGTTCCCGTTTCGGCTGAGAGAATTCCGCCTCTCTTTTGTTCAACGGTATTGATGCGAATTTTGCATAGTAGCGTTTGCGTGGATCTGCGGGGTCACACTGATAAATCTGAATGCCAACTGCCATCCAGGAGGTGTCAACTGCCATGACTATATCTGAGTCCCATTCATAATTCAATGGCTTGAGACTTGGTGCATTGATCAGAGCTTGCTTCAACCTGTCCATAGCTTTCTCCTGTTGCTCTCCCCATTCAAATTCTATGTCCTGTCTGGTGAGCTTCTGGATTGGTCTTGCAATGATAGCATAGTCCTTGATGAACATCCTCAGCACTCCAACTGTTCCTAGGAATTGTCTGACAGCTGAGACATCCTTCAATGGTCCCCATCTGGCAATGACTCCAACTCTATCTGCATCTGCAGTTCTCCCTTCAAATGAGCAGAGGTGCCCCACCACATGGAACTTTTCAGCACACAGTACTGATTTTGCCCCATTGAAAGTCCCTCCACAATATTTCATCCTCTGCACAATTCTGTTCAAATTTTGGAAATGCTCCCAGATAAACCTCCTAATCCCAGGATTTTCAGGAATTGTCTCTGGTGTTCCATCTGTAAGCTCATATCTAGAGCCAGGTCCCCTCAGTGGGACATCATCAATGTAGGGTTGAGTGACATGTGGAATCTCATCCTCCAGAATATATGTCACATCATCATGGAAAATGGGCACGCTGTTGGTCCAACCCATAGGAAGCTTGACGAGTCTCATGGCTCCAAAGGGTGTCTGGAATGTGGTGTAGTCCCTTGAACTCTCTGCAATATCTCTGGCATCATATCCTGAATAGAGGTCCAAACATCCTCCACATGCTCTTCCAGCAAAGTGGTTGGCCAATTCCTCTGTAGCAGGAGGAATTCCAGAATGTGCAATAGTGACTGCATTCAGAGGTTCCAGAGCATGCACAAGTCTGATGCTCTTCCCATCCTTCTTGATAACTCCAAAGAATTTGCTCCTGTAGGAAGCATTGGAAGGTTCATAGACTCCAGCATCCAACTTTTTCTTGATGACCTTGCAGAATTCTTCAAATTGTCCCCTGGGAATGGGTATGCTCTTTTCAACCCATGTTTCATGCTCTATCACAGGGAATTCCACAGGTGGGAAGAAGTCATGCCTGAAATCTCCACGTTCATTGTCAGTCCAGGCAAATCCATATTCATGATTGCCAACTATATCATGCAGCAATTTCAATTCTTCTGGTTGCAGAAAATCCTTGTGTCGTTTTTCCACATCAATCATCCGCTCGCGGGTGTAGCGCTGTCGGTCCCGATACTCGGGAGGGTTCGGGTTGAGTGGTGGCAAGTCCGCCAACGGGTCACCCTTGATCTCTCGTCTGATGCGATACCGGTCCGGTAACTCAGTATACACCGGTCGAACTTTGAGTCCCACGGGCTTGTACTTCTTCGCCGCAAACACCGACTCTGCTTCCGGATCAGCAGCTCCGATCACGTCATCCTCGCTCGCTCCCGGAGGACTAATATAGTCAATTGATTGGCAGCAGACGCATCGCTCCGCCCCAAATTCATGCTTCACTGCTGCTTCATCTGGATCAACCAGCACATTTCCAATCACTTTATGCCGCACTCCATCCACCATGTCCGTCCGCGATTGATGAAATTGTTCGAATAGGTTTGCCGCCAATTTGTCATTCGCACATAGTTCCGATTTCGATGCCAGGAGGTATGATTCCACAGTTTTCCGTGTTGTCATAAATCCACCTACAGGCTGATACAACTCCTCTATGCGCGCTTCGCCATCTTCATCGAATCCTACCAAGACCGCGGCCTCTTCTCCTTGTCCCATCCAGGCCAAATCATCGAAGACTCCTGAAAACCCTGGCTTGACTCCTGTTGGTGTCGATCATTGCCATTGCCGTTGTGTACAGAATTTGAACCAGACTTCTCACGGTTCTCCCTACGTGTTCGATCATAAGTGGGAAGGGTCCAGTGATTGCCGGAGTTCGGATCAGTGATGGTAAGGATCTGGCGTTCGCCCTCATGCTCGGTTCGGCTATTAGTCAGCACATCAAAGGGCCTGCCCAGTAAGACTTTGTAAGCTGGTCCCTTGATCACATGCACTTGGAGAAAGAGGGTAATATCACCCCATCTGAATGGCACATTTTTGGATAGTCCCATTGATTTCTCCAGTTGACCATTTGCACTCTGCATGAAAATGTTGATTGTAGGGTCCCACATCAAACCACACTGTTGGGCTGTTTCCAGTGACATAGACACAATCTGAGATCCAGAGTCAAGAACACATTCAATAGGTCCTTTGGAGTTGATGAGTGGGAAGGCAACTCTGAGAGGTTCAGAATCTCTTGCCACATAGATCTGCTTTGGCTTCTCATCACCATCCAGATTTTCAAGGTACTGGAGGTAAGGGTCTTGAGCAACCATAGATCCAGCAGGTATGCCATCCACCTCTGTGTTGACCACAAATACTCCAGTCACATCAGGCAAGTCACTGACTTCCAGAGCATCATTGTCCAGCTGGAATGTCCCAACTTTCTGAACTTTCTGAGCACCTTTAGGGGCTAGGGATATAGCTGGCACCTCCTGTATAGGGTCAATAGGTTGGCGCACACGGGTCAACCGCTGTCGCTCCTGTTCCCTAAGGTCTCGGCTAAGTCCGAACAGATCACCAAGTCTGATGGTGACTTCAGTGTCATTGATGCGCTCCAATATTTCATCCGTAAGGCCTTCGCGCTGAATCGGTGCCCGCAATTTGAACAATTTGCCTGCATCGCCTTCATTTGGCGAAGGGTCATCCTTTTTGGGAGGTGGCTGAGTTCGAGCCCCACTTTTCCCAACTTTGACAAACTTGTATGGCAGTTCCTTGAGCACCTCACTAATCACTTTCTTCTCCTTGTCTGAGTCCTTCTGGGCTTTGCCTGACTTTTCTGGATTTTCTGCTGAATTTTCCTCGTCTTCGAATCGAACTCTCTCAGGTGGCTTATTTCGAGATTTAGCCTCCTTCCTCGAGATATTCAAAAATCCAATCCAGATTGGTTGGTACCAGACCGACCACGAGTCTGAACATATTGGTCAGGACAATCTTCCTGCATATTCAGCATATTCATCACAGCTCTGCCCAAAGCTTCAGCATTGTTGCCCATAGGGGATGGTCTTGGTTGATTCACGGAAGAGTTGACTTGTCTCCCATTCATATAGGCAGGTTGTGCTTGTTGAGGGGTGTTAGTCATCTTGTCTGTAAGCTGACTAAGCTTGACGTGGATGGTTCTGACCTCATCTCTGAGCAGATCAAAGTCATCATCAGTCACTGATGGTCCCTCCATGAATATGTTCTGTCCAACAGCACTCTTCTTCTGCCAGTACTCCTCAACCTTGTTAGATGTGGATGATGGTCCCCTTGGTATGAAGCCTCCATCAGCTAGCTTCTGCTTGCCATCCTCTACAACAATCCAACCTTTGGCCAAGTGGGCATGCTTCTTGTGGCAATCTCTAGCAAAGTGGTCTGGGTCTTCACAATAGTAGCAACCACTATTGCCACCATTATTGTTGTTGTAGTTGTTCCTCTGATTGCCCCAGTTGTTGCCACCATAATTTCCACGATTATATTGGCGCTCTTGTTGCCCGTAGGAGTTCTGAGCTGACTGCCTCTGCTCATAGTCATCCCTTGGTGGTGGAGCATTCCTCTGGTTCTGGAATGTCTTGACCAATTCTTCAATAGAGGCTTGGGTCTGTTTCTGCCCAACCACTACTGCATCTCTCAAACCAGACATCTGACCTTCAAGATCATCAAGCCTGACATCTCTTTCTTCAAGCTTGACCCTTGGGAACCTGTCAGACCTCTTCACTTCAGGAGCATCATTACTGAAGGAGCTATCAGTCCCACCAGTCCTTGAGAATTTCTCCGCCAATTTGATCAGTTCATCAAGTTGGATAGGGTCTTCCTTCCTGTCCAGACCTATAGGACCAATGATTGCTCCAGCCTGTGCAGCATTATCATCCCTCAGTAGGTTCCTGGTGTTCATAGCAAGCTTCAGAGATTGGGCAAAGCCTTTCTCCAGGGTAGACAAGTACTTGGTGCATGCCTCCTTGTTCAGGATAATGGCAGGGGCCTTGTACAACTTCTGTATCAAGGCTCTGAACTTCATGCCAAACCTAGTAAGCTTCCCTTCTGAAGTATGCTTGATGCCTCTATACTCATCACAGAGCTCTTCTAGCTCATCAAGGGTCCCAGCCCTATCTTCATCTGCCTCTGGGTATACTTTCATGACTGCCCTCCTGAAGGCAGCATAAGTGGTACCAGGTTGGTACTCAGGCAGCTCCCTCCACACTTCTCTCTTCTTTGCTCCAAGATAGCCAGTCAATAGCCTCTTCTTTTCAGCATCATCATTGATACCAGCTAGGTCAAAGATCTGTTCCACATGTTCCATGAAATCAAGTAGGTCTTCTTTGTCATCAGAAGTGAACTTGGGTGCATTGGTCTCCCAAGCTCTAGGAACTCTGAAACCTTGGACATTAGCATTGGCCATGTTATTCTGCTGTTGTTGTTGTTGTTGGTTGTTGTGGTTTATCCCTGAATCAGAAGATGATGATGAGGATGATGAACTTGAACTGGGGTCAAATCCAAAGAAGCCTGGTAGCAGTGGGTAGTCTTCCTCTTCAGATGGAGGATAGTCTAGTTCAGGAGAGTCTCTGTTATACTCTTCTGTGATATCACCCTCAGGAATAGGTGATGCTTCTCTGGAAAGGTCTGGTTCAGATTCAGACTTAACAATAGTCTCTTCTTCCTCTTCTTCTTCTTCTTCTTGGATAGTTGGGTTGTTGATCAAGCTCTCTTCTAGTTGAGCTCGACGTGTAGCACGATCAAGAGCACGTTGTGCTCGACGTTCGGCGGCGGTAGACGTTGTTGACGATGTTATACGCTCAGCGTATATGAATGTTGTTGTTGTTTATCTGAATGAACCCCCTCGCGGTGGGCTCCAGATGAAACGCGGAGGAACGGTAGGAACAGTGGGTGGAGGATGGGAGCAATGAGGGGACAGGGGACAAACAAACACAAACACGGACACACACAAACACAAACACAAAACAAAACACACACTCAGTCACTAGACACACTTGTGGTAGACACTTGATGTCAACCCTAACCCTAGATCAGGGTTACTCCCAATTCGACAATAGTTCCTAGTTCGTAGCGCGCAAGTACGGGGGTTCCAACCAAAGTATATGGTTGTTGCAATCCAGATAGTCTTCAATCAACAGTTGGTGTGGGTGTGGGGGTTATGTTCAACAATGTTCAGCAAATTTTGACGATAGTTTCGGTATATCACTCAATATGACGATAGTCCCGACGTTCGGCGTTCTCGGGCAGCGTTCTCGTAGCGTTCTCGGGTACAGTTCACGTGTTCACAGTCTTCGTAGTCGTCGGCGGCGTTGATCAAAACCTTTCCTCTATGGGGAGCAATACAACCGCTATGGGGGGGGCGCGTTGGATTCTGAGGTATCTAGTACAAAATCGAGCTGAATATATACTACTCGCTTAGCTAATATTGATGGCCCCGGCCGCCCCGGCCACGGTCACGTGCTGTTTCACCTCAATGTTTCGCCAACTTGCGACGCGTCGCACCTCACGCGTTTGGTTTCACCACGCGTTTTGATCACCTCCCCGCGTTTGAGCTCCCGTTTGAACCACCCGCGACGCGTTCGAGCCGAAACGCGGCCGCCATTGGCTGGATAGGTGTTTCCGGGTCGGCCTGCCGTCGGCCCGGTCGGTCACGTGTTGCCCGACGCCCGGGCAGCCCAGAGCTGTCGTATTCGCCATTCCAAGGCGTTTCCAGCACTAGTCGCGTAGCGCGCGCGCGACAATAGGGTATAACTTTTCCCAATCCAATGACAGATATCTCTCCTCGCCAAGAAATCCCACTAAAATGTTTGATTCCACCATTGATTGGAGAAGTAGCAGAATAGTAGCCAGAGACTAGAAAGCGCTCTCCATAGATTTCTAAAACAGCATCTGCAATCTGAGCAGAGGTTGTCTGAAATATTGTCTCTATGACAGGGACAGGGAGTTGCTTAACCCGGATAGGCATATAGGCAAGCTCAACATTTCCAGCTAACATAGATGCTGTTGAACCCTGACGAATAGGCTTTTCAGTTCTTGCTTGAACTACTTTTCCATAATTGTTTGTAAGAAGCCAGGCTTTAACCCGGATATGGCCTATCTATAAAATGTCTAGTTAGCTAAATTTTCAATACACATACAAGCTTATATATAGCTACCTGGATAGGAGCTGCTGGTCTGTTGCGTAAAATAGCCATACTGTCTTGGGTGAAAGAAAGCAACCTGTATTGAAAGAACAACATGAGGCTGATGAAAAAACATGAGGCTGATTGACATTTAAGCAACAATATCTGGTTTCTACACAAGAAACTCTTAATACCTAAACAATAGATAAGCTGTTTGAACTTTCAACTTAAAAAGTCTTACATTTATTACTCTGAGTCCTTCTGAGCAAGTCCAAAAAGATAATAATAGAGACGATTCTGCAGTGTCTCTTGCATTCTAAAAAATATAATAAGCTAATAAAAATCTCAGATATAAGATCTTACTTCTTATTGTCTTCATACTCCTCTTTATACTTTTGATAGTTATCCAAGAGATAGTGGACAAACTTGAACATATTCCTCATAGCCTCAAAAGAAGTTTTAACATCGACTTGTGCCTTTTCTATAAAATTAAACTATTATCAAATATGAACAGGATAAGATAAGTTCATACCAATGATACTCTGTGCTTGAAGCTGTTTGATGGATGTTGCCTCAACTCTTGCCTGAATCATGTCCAACTTCCGAATGTGCAGCTCCATGTTTCCAAGTTCAACTTCAAGTAAGAGCTTTGCCTCCTCTTTTGCTTGATTCAATTCCTCCTCTGTGTCGAATGAAGGATATACAAAGGTTTCATTGCCAGTTTGATATAAGCGTGTAAACTCATGGAGTTTTTGACGAAGATTGGTTATTGGTTTTTCAGTATATTTGAAAATCACAAAACGGTCATAGATGACCTCATCTAATAATAGTTAGATATGCACAAATACTAAATGCATATTACCCTCTTCCTCTGAAGTCAAGGGCTTTATAGCTATAGTTGCTGAAGATGGTTCGGACATGAAGGTTTGATATGAAAAGGTAATACAAGAAATTTGTAATCAGACCAACTATATCATCATTGATCTGTTTGAAGAACCTATATCAAAAGTTAGTTAATGAAATATCCTTGAGTATAAAAAACTGTACCTTAGAGTCTAAACCCTCCAGATAAAGTTTGCATGGATATTTGAGAAACAGTTGTTGTAAACTGGTATTCAGCTCCAACTTGTTTTGACTATTGTCCTCAAGGACTATAAAGTCAAAAACTTCCAAGCTCTTTGCTGGGAGATTCTTGTTACGGTCCACAAAGAAGGATGCAATAGCAGTAGTAGGAAGTTGCTCTTGTGTAATTGTAATAGTCAGTGTTGAAAGATTAGGACAGCTACCAGTAGCCAAAAACTCAAGTAATGACCAGTCTTCCTCCCAAAAGATGTCATGCACTTCAAGATTTGTAAGTTGCTGCATTGTTTTGTTATCCAGGAGGTCTATAGCATACTGCTGTGCTCCAACCTGCTGAATGCATAGATAAGTTAAACAGCAAGCTGAACGATCACATAGAGATATAATCTGCTTGTAGGTTGCTTGATCTACAAGATCTATGTCCAGATAATCCAAGGCTGGTAAAATCAAGCTTTTTTATTGCACCAGAGTCATGATTAAGCATTTTTTGATGCACAATGAGTGTTGTTAAATTGCTTAAGTATATTGTTTGAGCTTGTGCATTGAATGTTGACTGGACAGCAATCTCCAGTCGCTGCAGCTGCGGAGTATGTTGTAGGATTGAAAATAAAGCATCTGCTTGATTTTCTTGAAAATTAAGTGATAGTAGCTGATTCCAAGGAACCTTAACCTGAGCTGCTGATAGATGCTTAAGTGTAAGAGTATCAAGCTTTAAGCAATTTTGAAATGCAGATATGACAAAAGAGGACTCTTGAGGATCAGCCTTCAAAGAAAGACTCTCTAAGATAGACAGTCTGTCAACAGACAACTCTGCAAGACCCTTGACCATAGCCAAGTCAATAGTGCATGAAAAACTTTTCCATGCCCTTGGGCTCTCAAGAAGCAGATTAAGAATTTCAATATGCTTCTCAGCATTTTGTATGTCGATTGATAGACACTACGGACATTAATGTATTTTCCGCCCCAGAAAATGCACAGAAAATTTGAATTTTTCTGAAGATCTTCTAGAGATTTTCCGAGGATTTTCTGTCACGGAAAATTTGGAATTTTCCATCAATCTTCTGAGAATCTTCTAGAAATTTTCCGGATCAGAAGATTTCCAATTTTCTGCCACAGAAAATGTTCAGAAAATGTAGTACTCGGATCTGTGATCCAGCCTATCATATTTTTTCCGGCATACAAATGGGTTATCAAGGCAATCAGTCAGACCACAATATTAATCCAGTTTGTTGCAATTGCACATAAGTATCATACATTATACAAAAGGCTTTATACATGTACTCACCCATACACAGCCTTTGTCCCTCTTCCCCCACCCAGTAGCAAGGGAGTGGAAGGAGACATGCGGAGGTGATGTTGTTGTGAGACGAACAACGAAGGCAAAAGCAATAGAGAACGCACCATCTTCTTCATCCGGAGAAGCCCTGCGCTGGTCGTGGATATCTGTCATCATTCTCGCCGCTGGCCGGCCTAGATTTTGTGGATCAGGCAAAGAGCCTCTTCGTAAACGTGGTGGGCAAGCGACTGGGTGGGCAAGGGCTGGAGGGAAAGGCGGTCGTGGCTGGGATCCAAGCTTGACAGATGATCGTCATTTTGGCGTGAAACAGACGGCCTCATGAGACCTAACGCTGGAGTGCAAAGAAGTCGTAGGCGGAGGAGCAGATATTTTGACAAAGTGTCAGCATTCTCAGTGCCAACATGACTTGACAAGGCAATAACGAACCCACTGGCCGACTTGGAGACTGCGCGAGTAACAGCCAAGGACGCGGATCCGCGACCCCAGCGAGAATCCCAGCCTGAAGCGACGATTGCTGGCAGCAATGGCTTGTGGCCTTAGCGTGGCTCACTCGCGGTTGTTGAGGACATACGGCGGGCCTTGGTGAGCTACAAAAGGAGATCAGAGTGTTGTACTTAGTGGCTTCAAACTCACCAGTCGATGGGCGGGCAAAGCCAGAGGGCAGAGAATAACAGCAGCTTGCCGATGCACCTGTCGTTCCCTCCGCCACCTCTGGAACGACCGGAGCTCGTGGCTTTGCGCCAGCGAGCGAACTGGGCTGGTCGTGGTGGAACGAGGCGCTTGGGGTGTTGTGGTGGGTGACGAGCAATGGGGTAGCAAGCCCGCCTTCGAGTTAGGGGCGACGGAGACCTGAGACACGCGCCTGCGTTGTGGATGTGGGCGGGCGGGCCAGGCGGCACAAAAACGTGGGTTGCAATATTGACCTTCATGCTGCGTGATTACTTTGACAGGTTAGGCCCACGCAATCCTGCAATTTGGGTGTCTTGGGGTGGTTTGGAGCTAAATTGAAGGTGGGTTTGTATCTCAACTCCGCGACATTCACGCACCTGATCTTAGTCACGGTGCTTGTCCGCTTTCCTGTGATGCCGGACTGCCGTGCCGTTTGGACTAGTTTGGTTTGGTTAAGACGGGAGTGGTTGGTTGGGAGCAAGGGCAAGGCCGTCGTCTGCTATAGGCGCTATTAACACTTATCTGGATGTCCAAGTGATGTTCGCACCACTGGACGCACGGTCATATCCCTCCTCGCAGCACCTATGACCTCCGCCTGCCCCACGCGTGCGATGTCGTGATGCTTCTCTTCGGCGGTAGGTGTCCCGCGGAGCTGCTCGCCCGCGCCATGGAGGAGTTCGTGGCGGGCGGCTTTCGAGATGAGCGAAGGAGAGTTGTTGGCGCCGGCGCCAAGTGACGTGACAGCTGATCGTTGCTAGGGCGGAACCGTGATGGACGACCTGACCGCCGCGAAGAAGACGTGAAGAGCGAGCGTTGGTAAATGGCTCGATGAAAACGGCGCCAAATCTCGATGGTTGTGCTGGCCGTCCCGCTCGCCTAGACCTTGCCAGGGTCCGCCGTCTGCCCGGTTGCCCGGTGTTGATTCGGCCAGAGACGCCCAAGTTCAGCTTGATTGTACACTGCGGCGGCGGTCAGCCCACTTCCTTATATAATCAGTGTTCCAAGACAGTGTAACACTGTCACATACGTGTTTCCGCCGCGACAGCTTGTGATAAGACAGGCCTGCAAAGCAAGTTGACACTTTGGTGCCCGAGCCTATGCGCGAGGTGAATCATCGCTGTGGTTTCCCTAGGATACACCCGTCGGAGGCGGGTCAAAGAACATCAAGGTCAGGAACAGCGCAGGACACCAACGCGCTTTGACGCACCGCAATCGCCCGGCCAAGCACCCACTTTCCCACGCAGAGTCCGCCAACGACCCTCCCCTCCATCCGGATGCTCACCCTGGTTCACAGCCTGGCCGCCATATCCCACTTGCGATGGCTTAATGGTGTGTCTTGCAGCTCTCCCGCGAGTTTTCGAGATTGGCGCTGACAAACCATCGCTTTCTAGCGTTGATTTAGCGGATTCTGAAGACGGCGGGGGCGGAAAGCGTGGCTTGGGAAGTGCCAGAGAGGCTCGCCAAATGGCTGGACGGAGTACTAGCACACTGTAGACAGATTCCGCGTCTCGGTAGCCCGGCAAGCGAGCGCGGCCTGTCGCGGGGCCGCGCAGTCAGCGCGTTTTAAAACGGAAGGCGGGAATGTGGCGCGGGGCGGCTGGGCGGGTTGGGGAAGCAACGGGGAAGCGAGCGGAGGTGGAGGTGGGAGAGTTGGATAAGCGACACGTGCGCCGCCGGCCCGTCACGGGCCCGACCGGCCAGTCGCCCCTTCCTCCCACTCCACGTTGCGCGCTCCCCGCCGTTGCTGTCGCAGCCTGCGCGGCCTGTCTTGCGCTGAGGCGTCGGGTAGTCGCCGTTGCTGTTGGGGCAACAGCGATGGGCCAGTCGTTTCCGCCGGTCGTTGGGCCTGCTGCTGGCGAATTTCAGGTGAGTGCTCTGCTGCAGTATGTCCCGTGCTAACCTTCTCCTCCATCAGCTCCTTGTTGTCAACACCACACACTACTCTTCCCCACTCGACAGTTCCCTGACTCCGGTCCAACAGCCTGTCGGTGATCCTTAATCCGAAGCTGCCCCGCACTCACCTCAGTCAACATAGCGCTCGACGACGATGAGAGATCTTGCTCGCAAATGCGAGTATCGTGACTACTATGGTCTCATTGCGCTTGCCCGCTTCAAGTTTTGGTTGTCCCGCCTCCGTTCGGGGGTGCTGTTTGGTCGTGATGACAGTCGTGTCAGCGTCGTGCGGTATGGCGCTCGGAAACGGGGAAAAAATACCCCGAGAAGAAAGACTGGTCTCCGAGGAGAAACTCTGCACCCCTTTGACATTTGCGAGAAATGTGGGCTATTTTTGCCCCGGAGTCTTGCTATGTCATTCACCGACAACTTGTCACTCCCGAGAACTTGTCAATCCCGACAACTCATCGCTCCCGACAACTCAGCACTATTAATGGCATTGTGTCATTCTCTGCAAACTAGGAGTACAGTACATCATAAGATAAGTTTGTACAAGAAATATAAGTTTTATTAAGCAAGTATACTTATACATCGATCAAAGACACATTCATGAATAGCAAGTATAGTCTGCTACTATTCTGATGGATCTGACAATAAATGAATAGCATACTTAGCATTTCTCGGTGGATTTGGCTCTAATGACCCAGAACAATACATCATTATCCCTGCTACCAGCATACAATGTTTCCAGCTTAAAAAACCTTTTGCATTCTTAGATTTTCTGGCATTTATTGGTGATTTGCCTTTTTTGGAAGAGTGCATTTGGCAGTTGAAGGGAAGAAGAAGCAGAACTTGAAGAAGAAAAAAGTTGCTAGGTCCAATACTATAGAGGGGAAATCTACCAGATGAATGGGAGGGTGTTCATGAAGGATACAGGGAGTTACAGGTGCTTAAAGTGGGTGACTACACAAAAAGAAATATTAGTATAAATTGTTTTAAGTTGTAAACATTTTATACTGGTAGCATGGAAAATTATGTATTAATTGCAATGGAAATACCAGTCCATAAATGTCTTATACTAATTTATTATTACTAAAGGTAATGTGGATAATTATGCATTACCATTGATTTGTTGCCAAATCTAAGTGCTACTACTGTAGTAATTAGACCATAGGTTCATCAATTTTAAGTTCTTCCATGCCTGAGAGAGCTGAGAAATTTTCTTATCATTGTAGCTGAATTTTAACACTATGTTTTCTTGGCCCAATTACACATTATGTGAACTTATGGTCTAATTACTACAGTACTACAGTGAAGACTAGCTCTGTAATTAGTGGGATTTTTTTTCATTGAAAATTCACTTTGTTCCAGTAATATTCAAAGCTGGGGCATAGCCCCAGCCCTAGGGCCCCTGTCTAGTTGTGATATAAATATCAGTCTATCAATAGATTGTACAGATAAATTTTATACTAATTTATTACTAAAGGTAATGTGGATAATTATGCATTATGCTAGTTATTTGTTGCCCAATCTGAGTGCTACTAGTACACTGCACATGAAGACTAGCCTGAGGTAGATTCCTCCCTGATTGTTTTAATAATATATTGCAATTAATATTGGGCATCACATCTTCAACATTGCTGAGTTGTCGGAAGACAAGTTGTCTGGAGTCACTCCCATGTCTCGGAATGCCAAGTTGTCGGAAGGTTCAAGTTCTCGGGACTCAGTCTTCCAAGACATTGTCATATAAAATGACAATTCTCGGATTGTGACAGGTAAGTCCGCGGATACAGGTTTCTCTCCTGGGGGTATTTTTTCCCCGTTTCGAGCGCCATAGGGGAAAAGATACCCCGAGAAGAGAGACCGGTCTCCGAGGAAAAACTTCGGCACTTCTTTGACAGTTGCGAGGAATGTGGGCTCCTTCTGTCCCAAAGTCTCGCTATATCATTTGCCGACAACTTGTCACTCCCGACAACTCGTCACTTCCGACAACTTGTCACTCTGAGCAACAACTCGGCACTGTGCCTGTCATGCTCCGCAAACTGGTAGTACAGTTTATAATAATGATAAGTTTGCACAAGAAATACTAGGAATAGATCAAACACCAAGGATAAAAAGTCAGTATAGTGCACTACTAGTATGATAGTATGTGCACATTTCTTGATGGATTTGGCAACAAATGAAGGGAATAATCCATGATGATCCCACTGCTATTGAAAATTATTTCCAATTTATGGAAAAAAACAGCAGTATAAATTTCTTTATCTTTACAATATTTTATAGACTGATATTTACACACCATTTATCGATAGATTGGGCTGCAACTGATCTGAACAATACATAATTATCACCGCTACCAGTATAAGATATTTTCAGCTTTAAAAAATTTTGCATTTATGGATTATCGTTCTGTTATGTTATGACTATGTACATTATAGTCGCAGAATATTCAAATATAAGTGCTAATCAACGCTGACATAATCAGGTCGGCAATGACTCGCCATTCACCTATTCAATATCTTCAACATGATATGATCATAATATACTATACTGCATATTGGAAGCAATTTCAATAATCCTGTAACTCATTCAGATGACATGACTGAGTGCCTTCCAGCTCCTCAAGATAATTGTCAGAAAGAATAGGTCTGGCTTAGAAATTGTATTCAAGGTTTCAAAGAGGTTATAAATTTATCCATGCAATATTCTTGATAGACTCATTGTCAGGGGAACCCCCGCTTCGGCCTCCTTCGGACCCTCCGAACGCATCCGAGGCGCATCCGATCGGCGCCCCCTCGGACGCTCCGACCCACCCCGACCATCGTCCTCGGCCTCCTTCGCCCGCACAATCACCGATCCGTCAAGACCCTCCCAACGATCACCTTGGGACAGAGCCTGCGACGCCGCTCAGGCCTTCTGCGCTCTCGTCGGCAGTTATGGACGACCAGTATATAGTTGGCGCCCTAGCAGGCGGACCCTTAGAGTTTCTTCTCTTTGGATCCTCCCCTGCTAGGTCGGTCCCTCCGTGTATTTCCGTAGCTTCTATTCACGCTTTGGATCCTCCCCTGCTAGGCTTTCGTCGGAGTCTCCAGGGTTGCCCTTACACTCATATTTACATCACCCCCGATTCCGGTTCCGACTCCTAAAACGCGTGCCCGGAACACAACAGACAAATCGTTGGGCCCGCGAGTATGGCGAGCGGCATAGATTTCAATTATGGTAGTGAAGGATTCAAAGAGAAATATTTCTTTTGTGTAAGTATCCACATTGACTCACTATATCCCTTAGGAACACCCTCTGGTTGGCATGGACATCAGAACCTGTAAATAGTGCATACTACAAATGGATTCCTATGTTGAAGCTTAAAATATAATATAACTATAATATATTATGTCCTTAGAATAATATAATCATATCTGGCCAGCACTGGTTGGAAGGCATTGTGTTTTCTTCGAAAATGACAGGCCTATATTGCTTCAGTACACCCACTGATGATGATGTCTTGGAAGTGCTAATGTCTCGGCAGCACCAATGTCTCGGAATGCCGAGTTGTCGGAGGGTTCAAGTTCTCGGGGCTCAGTCTTCCAAGACATTGTCATATAAAATGACAAAAGTTCTCGGATTGCGACAGGTAAGTTCTCGGATACAGGTTTCTCTCCTGGGGGTATTTTTTCCCCGTTTCGAGCGCCATAAGTACATGAACTCTCGTGCATAAGCTCCGCGGAATACCATACCACAAATATCAAGCCACTATTACATATTACCATTACACTAACCGCTAAACAACATAGGACAAGTAGCCATATTATAGGTTATTAACGAGTATTATGGCTTCAGGTCAGTACTGCACTGACGGAGTTGAAGAAGTCCGTCGCTTCTCCAGCGACGACGACAGGCCGGGGTCGTTCAGCCTGAATTGAAACAGCCGTAGCATCGGCAGCAAGCTACACCATTGCAAGAGCTTGCGCCCAACCGCGGCAGACTCGATCAGCAGCCGGATCCCCTCCACGCATCCGAGACGCGGGGCAATGTCCTGGCCGCGGGCCCATTCACCCATTGGCATATCGCCATCGGCTTCAGGTTGTAGCGCTCTCGCTGGAATAGAGACAACTGCTGTCTCCCAGTGAAATGCATGAAATAGGTGCAATGGTGCAAGTGAAAACTCCACTAACACCACCAACAACTAAATCAAGGCGGGTGAGGTCGGGGCTCCATGCAAAGTATATGCATGCTGCGATCCATAAGAAGCAAGTACTGACAGGAGTGAAGGGTGAAAGGCAAAGGAGAAAGAGAAAGAGAAGGTGATGATGTGAGAGGGCCAGGTAAAGGTTGAGCTGAAGATGAGAGTGGCAGGTGTGACATCTTGAACATGTCTCTTGTAGTGTGACCTGCACTCTCCAACAACTAACCCAAGTGAAACCTAACCAAAAACCAAAACCAACACCAAAACCCAAAATGGTAGTGGTCACAGTCACAGTCACATCTGATTTATTTGGAGTTTTCATGTTTTCTGATGTTTTTGGTGATTTTCCTCCTAATAACATAACCACCTGCATCAAGCTGCCTGAAAAGCAGCTCCAACATGGGTCGCTCAATCCGAAGAGGTCAACGTTCCATGGTGGAAAGCACGTCTGAGCATGGTGGGGTCCACATCAACACTCTATCACATCAAAAACAGAAAGGCGGCAACGAGAACTTGAAGTTGGGAGAGTCGGAAGTCGGGAAACGGAAGTCGGGGCTCGGATCGGAGATAAGATAACAAAACGGCAATAACGGCGACAGAGATAACGATAACAGGAGCAACGGCGATAACAGCAAACAGCGGGTGGGTCCAATTCTCTGTCCTCACCTGTTAATCCCAAATATACCTTCTAATTAGAATGGACAGTACATTGAGGTGTCCATTCTAATTAGAAGGGATGATCTTGAACACCCTATGTTGCAATAAGAGGTGTTATTCTGCGAATAAAAGAGACAAGGCCTGAACGCACAAGTATACCATTGTAACCAGAAAACCCGTCCGACACCCATTAGATGCTCCACGGTTTGCTTGTTAGGCAAAGCAGAGTGGGTATATCCATCGCAAGCAAGGTGTTGGGGGCAGCAATTCGACTGTGTTCTTGAAGAATGACGGCTTTTACTGCTTGGCTTGTTTCCATGGCTGAATCTTAATGCTCGCACCATTGGCTGTAAGACTTGGGGAGCTGAGAGCCATAGCTGTGAAGGTTCAGTTTTGTGGGATACAAAGACGAACAGTCTTACTGTCGGGCCTCGCACAACAAGAGTGAGGAAGCAAAGACAAGCCAAAAACGCTGATGTAAGCAGCGCCTGATTCCCCTTTGCTGTTTTGTTTTTCCATCCCGCCACATAGATGCACAATGTGACACTGTATATAAGTTTTCAGTTAGTGGCGAGAAGGAATATATTTGAAAAGAGCTCACCAATGTGTTCTGCCAATGTGACCAAAACCACCCCCTCATAGGCTGATTTTTTACAGTCTGACTGTGGGAGACAAAGTGAGAGTGAAAGCAAACAGTGCGTGCCGTCACAACACTCTCTCTTTTTCGATCACAGTCTCCTAGGTGTAAGGGCAACCCTGGAGACTCCGACGAAAGCCTAGCAGGGGAGGATCCAAAGCGTGAATAAAAGCTATGGAAATACATGGAGGGACTGACCTAGCAGGGGAGGATCCAAAGAGAAGAAACTCTAAGGGTCCGCCTGCTAGGGCCCCAACTATATACTGGTCATCCGTAACTGCCGACGTAGAGCGCAGAAGGCCTGAGCGGCGTCGCAGGCTCTGTCCCAAGGTGATTGTTGGGAGGGTCTTGACGGATCGGTGATTGTGCGGGCGAAGGAGGCCGTGGACGATGGTCGGGGTGGGTCGGAGCATCCGAGGGGGCGCCGGTCAGATGCGCCTCGGATGCGTTCGGAGGGTCCGAAGGAGGCTGAAGCGGGGTTCCCCTGACATCACCCCCCTTTGAATGCGGCGTCCCGATGCATAGTTCGAAAGGGCAAGGAGTCGAAGGTCGCTGAGGCAATGTGCCGTGGTTTACCCGGGTATCTCCGATAGAAGTCTGCAATCTTGTCTGGCGCAAAGACATGGTCGAACCGAACCCACGAGTCTTGTGAAGCATCGTAGCCTTTCCACCTGACGAAATAGTTAAGATGCTTATACCTTATCCTGGCATCCAAGATTTCCTCGACTTCCCATTCGGGGACTCCGTCCTCTAGTTCAGGGGGCGGTTCGTCGTAGCCGGGTCGTCCGTTGAAGGGGTCGTCCTGAGCGGGCTTGAGCTTAACAACGGGGAAGATGGGTAGGCACCTTTGCTAACCTCTGCGAGCACCTTGAACGCTCCGAGGCGCTTGTGGGCGTGAGCCTCGGGGAGCTTGACGATGAAGTCCACCGTGACGGTGTGCCAGCGTTCGGGGGGGGACTTCGGTCGGGTGTAGCTCTCCGTGCGGGAGCCTTCGGAGGGCCTTCGTGCGGCAGCACAAGTCGCAGGTCGCGACGTAGTGTCCGATATGGCGGGACATCTGTGGCCACCAGTAGTTGCGCGAAACCAGCTCTAGGGTTTTGAACCGACCGGCGTGTCCGGCGACTCGCGTGTCGTGGCAGAGCTCGATGATGCGCCTCCTTAGGTCCTTGTCTTTGGGGACTACGACCTTGCCGCAGAAGTACAAGAGGTCGCCCGAGACGGCCCACTCGTCCGAACGTGATGAGCGGGGGCCCCGAACTTGACCTCGGACCTTCAAGAGTTGCCGGGCCACAAGCGCGACGGGCTCCTCTAGGTCAGGCTCACCGGATAGCGCTTCCTTGATGTCGCGGACAAGTTCGGACCCTGGCCCAGAGACAGTGACGGCCTCAAGCGCGCGAACGTGAAAAAGCTCAGGGCGCAAGAGGGTGACGTCCGAGTTGTCTTCGGAGATGCCGTGGTCAGGCCCGCGGGAGAGAGCATCGGGGCGGCCCATTTGGCGACCTGGGACGTGGTGCAGCGTGAAGTCAAACCTAGAAAGGTACAACGACCATCGGGCTTGCCGACGGTTAAGGTGCTGTGCCTGTCGGAAATACTCCAAATTCTTATGGTCAGTCCAGATCTCGACCAGATGCGCGGCGCCCTCGAGGAGATGCTGATACTCCTCGAGTGCCGGATGATCGCGAGCATCTTCTTGTCGTGGATCTCGTAGTTGCGCTGGACATCATTTAAGCTTTTGGAATAGAATGCTACAGGGTGCCACTTCCCGTCCGGGGCGGATTGTTGTGAAAGAACCGCCCCCGTCGCATAATCTGAGCTGTCTGCTTCAAGTCGGAAAGGCCGAGAGTCGTCCGGGATCGCTAGGACGGGCTCTGAGACGACCGCGTCTTTGATAGCTTGAAAGGCGGCGGCTTCGGCGTCTCCCCAGGTCCATTTCTGGTCTTTCTTGGTGAGCGCAAAGAGAGGCTGCGCGAGGGCCGAGAAATCCCGAATGAACCTGCGGTAGAAATTAGCAAACCCCAGAAACTGCTGGACGTCCTTCTTGTTTTCGGGCGGAGGCCATGCGGAGACTCCGGCGACCTTAACGGGATTCATTTCGACGTGGTTGTGAGAGATGATAACCCCCACGTACTCGATCGACGATTTCTCGAAGTCGCACTTCTCCTTGCAAAGGTACAGCTTGTGCATTCGGAGTCGCCGAAGGACTTCGCGGACGATCTCGCGGTGCTTACGGAGGTCCGAATGTGCGATAAGGATATCGTCGAGGTAGATCATAACGTCTCCTGAAAGAATGAGATCCTGGAAAATGTCATTCATCATCGTCTGGAAAGTCGCGGGGGAGTTTGTCAGGCCAAAATACATCACCAAAGGTTCGAACAACCCTCGGTTAGTCCGAAAGGCCGCCTTCCACTCGTCTCCTTCTTTAATCCGGACGTTATTGAAGCCCCAACAAACATCGAGTTTAGTGAAATAACGGGCACCCTTGAGCCTGTTGATAAGGTCATTAATCAACGGGAGGGGGTGCCGGTTCTTAATCGTCATTGCGTTGAGGGTGCGGTAGTCCTGGACAAACCGAAGTCCTCTGTCCTTTTTCTTAACGAAGAAGACGGGGGAAGCCATCGGAGATTTCGAAGGGCGGATACGGCCGGTAGCAAGTCCCTCCTCGATGAACTCGTCAAGTTCGCGCTGTTCAAGGGGGGGAGATCGGATACACCTTGCAATTAGCGGGCTTCGCGTCGGGAACGAGTTTGATAGCGTGGTCCCAAGCCCTCCGCTCTGGTAACGTGTCGAAGGACTCCTTGTCAAAAACGTCTTGGAACTCCTTGGCCCAGTCCGGAATTTCCGAAGGCGGGGGGGCCGAGTTACGGGCGAAGGCCTCTGCAAGGCGTTGGGACATGGTGCTCCCAGCGCGAATCTCCTCGATTGGGCGAAAGGAGGTGTAGAAGATGCGGTCGCCGTCTTCAAGATGCTCGTCGTCGTCGAGGTCTGGCGAGGGACTCGGAGGGTCCGAAGTAGCTCCGAGTTCGTCGTCAGCATTGTCTGGACCGGCAATATTGATAGTGCAAACGGTGGGGAAGGCACCCGCAAGCAAGTGCGATTTAAGGAGTCGGAGGCGCCAAACCTCAGCGTGCTCAGTCCGTTCCTCGTCGCGGCAGGTGGAGCAACTTCGGGGGCAGCGGCTCATTTTCACCTCCTTTGTTTCCCAGTTGATCTCGGGATTATGCTTTTTGAGCCAGGAGTACCCGAGTATCAAGTCCTGTTTCCCAAGGTGGGTTACAGCCAGCTGAACGCATTCGGAGTGTCCGTTGTACCGTAGAACGAGGTCCGCGATTTGGCGAATAGACCCAGCATCATTGGGGGTGCCGTCGACATTGTAGACCGGTATGGGTACTGAGAGATTTCGGACTGGCACGTTGTTTCGGTTGACGTATTCTGTGTCGATAAAGTCCGAAGTGGCTCCGCAGTCGACCAGTCCTGAGAGGGAGAGCTTGAGCGCGTTCGCAGTGGACTCAAGTTCGAGAGGAAGGTGGAGTGAGTTAACCCCAGGAGAGGCAGAGATGGTATAGCTGCCAGGTAGCTTTTTCTCCCAGGCAAGTCGGCGAATCCAAACAGGGGCTTCGGAGGGGGCAGGGGGTGCGTCTTTCGTTTCAGGCTCGTTGTAGGGCAAGGGAGTTGATTCATCATACAAACAAGTGAAACGATTTATGGACGCGAACAAGGGCACACCAGTCACTCGTCGCAGGGAACAAAATCCTCTGCCGGAGCCTCCGAATGCGCCTCCGCTAAGGCCGCGGTATCGGACAACCGCACAAGCAGCTCTCCCAGCATCTCGTCGCCAAGTTGCTGGATTACCTCGTCAAGGATGTCCACATGGCGAACATCGGCGGGGAGCGGACAATCCCGAGCCAAGTGATTGGGGTCGCCACATCTGAAGCAGGCTCGACGAGGGGCGCCCCGAGCCCTAGTACGATCCAACTCCATAGGGACGGGAGCCGGGGGTACCGAGACGGGGGCGCGGGCTGCGGGTGGCGCGGGTGTGACCACCGGGCGGATGGGGAACGGAGTTGCCGAACGGGCGATAGGGAATGGCGCCACACGGTGATGAGGGTGGATGACGGGTGGGGAGACCCAGGACAGGGAGCCAGTTTTGCGAGCAAAACCTGGGATACTGCCCAACAGCGTTGCACGCAAACCTGGGCAAGCTATATAGGGAGTCGATACTGGGTCCTGTGACAAGAAATGTGACATTCAATCAATTGTGAATATCTCAATGAGTTTGATAGCTATGACTAAGCTATTACCAGATATAGAAAGGCAAATCACTATTTTTTCAGGCCGAAGACCCGTATAAACATCTGGGTAGGCTTGTGATCTAGGGCAAAGGTATACATCCCAATTAGGCGAAAATTGATGTATCTTGACATAGCCATCAAAAGTACTGATGTCAATCAAAAATCGTTCCACATCAATGACATTATCTTAATGCCATCAATATCATCATCAATACTATGATCTAACCCTAAAATATGAATAAAATGGTTTTTTTAAAAGTGTTATATTTGTGACCCTTGGGCCCTTCCCCAGGTTTGCGAGCAACACCCTTGGGCAGTAGCCCAGGTTTTGCTAGCAAACCTAACTGAGTGGGCTGGGAGACCGGAGATGAGACCGACACTACACAACTAAAACCCAATAACAAAACAACAAATAGTCGTTCTGTCTGAGCGATAACCGTATAACACCGTTCCAAACGTCCAACAACCACCAATAACCGTCTCCCAATACGAGTGCAGAACCCTGGGAACAGAGCCTGTACATGGGTATGCAAGGTTGCAGGGTAGATCGAATGAAATCTTGTTAAAGATTCGTTTTGTGGTCGTCCTTAAGCGTACTATCGACGAAATCCTGCAATAGGAAAGCGCCAATACGATGCCCAGAACCGTTTATACTCGTTTGGATCAGGAACTAACTGCCTTAAACCCAAGGAGTCGTCTCAACTCAGGAACTAACTGCCTTAAACTCTCGACCGCCAACCGAAACCAAGTGTACGCCAACCGAAACTCTTTTATACGGCAACCGGAACCCTCAACTCTTCGATCACAACGCCTTTTTACTTGAATGAAAGAGCTAGCAGGATGATATTTGACAAGCTAGATCCCCAGATGCACCTAGTAACGCGGGGCAATCCGTGAATCGGTCAAATACAGGACAGAGATATAAATACTAAAACAGAAAATGATAAGATCAGGTAAATCGCCACAACAGAATGATGGTCCATGTGCATAATTTGTAAGGTATCGTTTCGCCATAAGGCCCAGAGTCGAAAATCCAGGTCTAGATGACCGGTAGTGCGTGTTTGGTGTCAATGACCTTTGTAAATCCTCCTTTATTGCGACCGTCTATGCGTTTTTGTGAACGGTCCGCTAACCGTTGTTGTTATCGTCGTGTTGCTCCACTTCCTAGCTTTCCATCGATATCCATAACTTGTGGCTAACCGCCAGACACCGTTAGGCAAATCTCTTAACGAGATAATCGCAATCTATTGTCGAGTTGTTCGGTGGGACGGTTGCGGGTTAAGGTCGCCGCGATTTGCAGCCAAGCCCTCGTTTCCACTAAGTCATGTTTCCCGTTTAACCGCACCTCCACATGTCCTTGTCCTTGCGTAAGTTCCGAAACCGCGTTCCAATACTGTCAGGGACTGATCCGTTCGAAGCCTGGTTGAACCTTCATCGGAGCGTTCTGAGTTCGAGTCCCAGCGCGTGCCAGACCGAATATGCCTTTTAGTTTACACTCCCTTTTGGTATATATAAAGGATTGGATGGATCCTCTATGTTGGTTGGGCTCTGCTGTTGTTTTGGTTATTGTAAGGGTCGTTCTGAACGGCCAGTTGCTATCAACAACGGTCGAGTCGAAACGCCTCCTCGCAGATATCTCCCTAACTGGCCATTCGGGACTCATGCCAGTTTCTAGACGTGCGCTGTACCCATGAAACGAACAAAAACAGTGGTTTTCTATGTGTGTTCCAAAATGCGGCTTATCAGCGGAGCCCCCGAAAGCGTCCGCAGGGTGGTCCCTTTGATGAGCTTCGCCCGTACCAAGGCTTCGTATTGGCGGAAAGCCCGAGTGCGCCAGCCCAGATAGTCACGGAGGTCTGGGGGGTCGTTCGAGGACGTGATGCCATTGTTGATCAGGGGGTCAAGTCCATGGCGGTACTTGGTCACCTTAACCAACGCGTCTTCGAATCCGGCGAGGTCCATTAGGTCCTCGAAGTCGTCGGTGTATCCGTAGACGTCCCGCGTTCCCATATGATAACCCGCGCTTTCCAACTTGGCGAGCGCGAGGTCTTGCTCGTTCTCCTCAACGAACCGAAGGCGAAACTCGGAGAGGAATAGGTTCCACCGAGGGAAGGGGAACGGGGTTTTGCTTCCATGACGCTCTGCCCACTGTTGGGCAGGTCCCTCCGCCATATAGGACATGGCGTAGCGGACGGCCCCTTTTCTTCGCTCGGCTCTCCGTTGACCACGAAGGCCTCCGGGGCAAGCCGGGCGTAAGTCTTGACCGCGTATAGGAAGGCGCGGCCGCGTTTGCGATCTCCGTTAAACACAAAGGGGGGTTTGGCCGTAAGACCAGTTTTGAGGCGACAGTAATGTCACCAAATAACGCATCCTCGTCGGGGGCATTCGGAGATGCCGGCGGTTCGGGGAGCTGCCGAAGGTGGTGCGGCAGCGGAAGCCTGGGAAGCAAGGTGGGTGAGGATATTGGTGAGGTTGTCTAGTTTCGCCTCAAGTGTCCGTCCATGCGCGTCAGCATCCAGAGCAGCTCCAGTAGACATAGCGGGCGTAAGGACGACAAGAGCAGAGGAGGAGGGGTCAAGTGGCAGGGGCGGTGAAGAGGGGGGTACGGACTCGTACTCCGAGCCTGAATCAGCGCCAAACCTGGCAATCTTGACCGGTTAATCCCGTAGAGAGTTTCTTCTGCTGTAAGGGCAACCCTGGAGACTCCGACGAAAGCCTAGCAGGGGAGGATCCAAAGCGTGAATAAAAGCTACGGAAATACACGGAGGGACCGACCTAGCAGGGGAGGATCCACAGAGAAGAAACTCTAAGGGTCCGCCTGCTAGGGCGCCAACTATATACTGGTCGTCCGTAACTGCCGACGTAGAGCGCAGAAGGCCTGAGCGGTGTCGCAGGCTCTGTCCCAAGGTGATTGTTGGGAGGGTCTTGATGGATCGGTGATTGTGCGGGCGAAGGAGGCCGTGGACGATGGTCGGGGTGGGTCGGAGCGTCCGAGGGGGCGCCGGTCGGATGCACCTCGGATGCGTTCGGAGGGTCCGAAGGAGGCCGAAGCGGGGGGTTCCCCTGACACTAGGTCGCAACTCTTGCGACTTGCAAGTGCCGCTTTTACTCGAGTCAAAGTCGACCGAGCAATCAACACTGCTTCTCGGAATGCCCAAACCTTGCCGCCTGAACTCGACTGCACTTGTTGCCTCAAACTTAGCCCTGCGAATCAAGAAACGGCCAACACCAAGACCCGAGCCCTAACTGCTGGGCGACGCCAGCCAGGCCAGCACAAACCCTATAAGGTATGTTATTATTTTGCGCCTTTTCCAATTTTGATGAGGAAACTCACCATTCATTCAGCTTGCGAATGTTGCCCGGCTCCCTCAACGGCCAGCAAAAGCTCACAAAGCATGGGTCACACCCAGCCGGCTTGGCCTTTACTCGTGCACGCGCAACTCAAGACTACTGCCTGCCGCGCTTCCAAGTCTCTGCGGCACAAGTGTTTTCAGGGCAACTGTTAACTCGGCAGTATGTTATGCTGTCGTTTTGAAGGAAACTTATCCTTAATTTCAAAATATTGCCCAGCGTTACCTTCGTCAAAACCAGTGGCCACGCAAAGGGCAAAGCCTCAGCCACGGCCGGCTGTCTTTGCCTTCCTCCGCCGCGTGCAACTCGCGACTGCCAGTGAACGACTAGATACGGACTACTTGGACGGCACAAGCCCTGGCCCACGATATCCCAAAGCAACACATTGTGCCGAAGACAATAAGGGATTGGTTTGGCTGCGAAGGTGAGGCTAACACGTAGTTTCCGACAAGTCAGCTGACTAATTATAAGAAAGGAAAGCTTACCTGATATTGCGGCGCCAATGTTCCCAAACAAGTGTCCCGCTCGTTGTTGATTATATAGCCGTCGCGGCGCTCGTATCGGAGAGAATAGAGAGAGAGGCGGCACGCGCGAGAGGGAAGGTCGAGAAGATATGTGTATGCCCCGCTTGCGCCGAGCTCCTGGGAGATGGTGTGTTTTGTAGCCTGACTTAGGTCGATGCGAGGGAAATCGGGACGATGGCGCTCCAATAGCCACCAGCACTGCCCGCAAAACCACCGTCAGTGCCAACGAAAGGAGTCGCAGCCAGCAAAACAAACTCACCCGGAAAGGGACAGCGACGACGGACAGCAGCAGCACTGGTGAAAGAGTCAGCTGTGCAAGCTTGAAGCAGTACAAGTTGAAATACACACCAGACCGCGACTCCACATGAAGGAAATTTTCAGGCTGCACGTGCGTGACACGATTGGCGATCGACCTCTACCCTCGACCACCATGGCGTGTTCCGCTCCGCTGGTGACCCAGTATATCAGTGGCAACAACTCCTCAGCACGGAAATCGAGACAGCGACATGCGGCAGCTCACCAATGAGCGAATGACTCTCCTCTCCCTTCCGGGCTTGGCGCGGAGTCCCCAACCCAAGTCAAACAGCCGCGTGCACGCTGCCTTCCACCAGCTTTAAAGTCTACGTGAGCAAAAACCACGACAAATTTACATGCCGCTTGCTCGCGGGCCGGAATCCCGTCTTTTGCAGGCGCTCGGTCGGCACAGCCTCTGACTCGCGGCAACAAAAACTATCTTCCACCCCCAATACATTCGGCTGCCAACTCGGATGCACCTGCTCCGTGAAGCGGCAACGCGGTAGGGGCGATATCTGCCGCGGCTGGTTTTGGGCAAGCTTTGGAGGTGCATACCTTGGTCTTGGTCGTGCCGAATGCCGCGGAAAAGGAGTTTGCAGCCAGGAAAAACGAAGGCTGGTGCGATGAGGTCAGCCGGTATCTGACGCGTTTAATGGGTACAAACTCATGTTTTTGCCAAGGAACGACCCGGGCGGCAACCCAGAATTTGTGATAAGCCGCAGTCTGGGACAGACCAGGAAACGACTATTTTTGTTGATTTCGTTGCTCAGCGCACGTCTCAGAGTTGACATGAGTCCCGAATGGTCAACTAGGGAGTTACCTGTACAAGAACCAGTCAAAATCCAGTCAGAATCTATCAAATCGCTCTCAGTGATTCCAAAATCTTGACTAGGAAAAGTTCGCAGAGCCCGTTTCTCGCTAGAATCTATCCAATTCTATGCAAAATACCCAAAGGGAGTGTATTCTAAAAGGCATATTCGGTTTGGCGCTCAGTGGAGACTCGAGATCGACTTCTCCTAGATAAGGGACACCCCTATCTCTGTTGGTATCGATGACTGACATCATTACCTGTGATCAACGGCGACTCTAAAACACTGTCGAGGAACTGATCATCTGAACATTGGAAATGCGCCAGGAGAGTTGGGACAACCACCGCTGAGGCCATACGCACAAGATACGAGTTATGGGTGTCAATCGAAAGCTGGGAAGCAGAGCTATCCACTTATCCTACTCAAGATCGAGGGATACTTCACAAACAAAACTAGATGGTCGCGAACACGGAAGATTTACACAGGTCATTGACACCAATACACGCGATACCAGTCATCTGGACCTGGATTTTTGACTCTGGGCCGTATGGCGAAACGATACCTATACAGCTATGCACATGGACTACTTTTCTTACTCATGATTTTCCCTGATTCTATCAATTTCTGTTTAGTATTTATATCTCTGTTTTGTATTTGGCAGGTTCACGGATTGCCCCGCTTTACTAGGTGCATCTGGGGATCTAGCTCGTCAATCTATCTTGCTAGCTCTTTTGAAATAGTATCATCACGTCGGAAGGATTATTGGTTGAGGGTTTCGGTTGCTGAATACAAGAGTTCCGGTTGCTGTTTATTGGGTTTCGGTTGCTGGTCGGGAGTTTAAGGCAGTTAGTTCCTGACTCGAGACAACTCAGAGGGTTTAAGGCAGTTAGTCCTGATCCAACGAGTATAAACTCTCCGGGCATCGTATTGGCGCTTCTCTATTGCTGAGTTTTGTCAATAGTATGCTTTGGGGCACAACAAATCAACGTTTTTCGCAAGAAACTCGTATCTACCCTACAACCTTACACATCTGTGCCAAGGCTCTGTTCACAGGGGCCTGTACTCGCACAAGGAGTTGACGATTTTTGGGTTTTGTGACTTTTCCTACTCGACATTATACATCTTTCTCTCTACGAAAAGTGGAGTTTTGGTTGTTTTTGTTGGTTTGGTTAGTTAGAGAGCACATTTGCTGTCCCCACTCCGCACTCATCACCGTTCCCAACGACAACGGCCTCCTGCGACCCTCTTCTCGCAAACAGCAGCACATTTGAAGATGTCCGGCTGGAAACGCGCTTAGAGTAGCCAAGGTCAGTGAATTTGCTACCCATTGAAAGCCATAACTTACCTGTCTCTCGTTCAGCAGAAAGCTCAATTGATGCGTTGGCATTCGCAGCTTCCGCGGTCGCCAATGGCGAGCGTTCACTTTTGCAGAGGTGCTGGCGCCGGTGATTCCAATCACAGGCAACGACACCAATACTCACCTTTCTCGCAAGGGGCCCACAAGTCAATTTGACACTTTCCCTGCAAACAAACGACGTCTCGCAGGGCAATCCCGGAAACGCCGCACAGGCCACCTGTAGTTATGCACATTTGACAACTGCACTGAGTGCACTGAGTCAACCTGGTGTCAAATCCACTAGCTCCACTGAGGCCTGAGTGCAGCTAGTGCATTTGTCTTCTGTTCCCCTATAAGACTGATCAAACTTTGATATAACATCAGTATTAATAATTATTATACTTAATAAATGAATGTCAAGTTCCTTTTCTTCAGGCCGAAGACCCGTTATATAATTTGGAAGACTATATATATAGAAATAATTAATAATTCCAATTTGGACAGAAATGATATAGCTGGTTACAATCATCAAAACTTGTGATGGCAATCAAAAATGTTTCCACATTGATGACATTATCTAGATGCCATCAGTTCCATCATCAATTACTATAATAGTAGTCTTAAATAAATAGAATAAGCCTTTAAAGGAATGGGACATATGTGACAAAAAGCCCTGCTCAGTGTATTTGACAACTGTTATGCTAGCTGCAGCTAGTTGCATTTGTAAAAATATAACGGCTACGGTACCTACCACCACATGTTTCCAATGACATAGAGAAAGTGGTCGCTCCAATCCCTCCTTCCTCTGCAGGCCATGCTTCCTCGAATAACGAGACGGATGATAGGCCGAACAAACGAGACGAGCCGGAGGACTCAGTTCCAACCGATAACATGGGCACAGTTGTTCCATTCATCATTGAAAAACCCGCTGACTGCGCACCATGGCTGGAGCAATACATCGTGGAGTTCTGCGGCGCGGATTTGGGGGACACGTACCGTCGGACAGTAGTCGCACTGGTTAAACTCGAGCAAGCATATGGCTATACAAACAATGGGGAAAACTCCCGTTGAAGCTAAGACCAAATGAATTCAAGGCCTGGTTCTGGTTTGGTCGACAATGGGGCACGCAACGCAAGGAGCTTCGGTTTAGCGACGATATCCCTGGGTTTGTGCAATGTTGGTGGGCCTGGTGGACTTCAATGCAACCTAGCTGGCGGCGCCTCAAGACGGATGGCTCTGGACGACACGAGCAGACACCCTCCGATGGACGAGTGTGGGGGTCATTGGCGGTGCCGGGGAAAGATGGGTTGCTATTGGTTGTGGCATCGCGAAGCTGGTGGGGGCGAGAGGATGGTGTCTCTCGCTCGAACGAGTGGACGGAGGCAGCTACGGATGTGATTTGGGTGCTCAAATCGATGGCGAAGGACTTGCTAGATACCTAAACGACACTGCGGACTTGAACTTCGTTAAAATAGAATGTTTTTTTATATTTATTTGATACATTGTACATGCGAAAAAATTAATTGAAACTGCGTTTCTACTGTACGACTGACAAAATGCGACTGCAAGCCGCGAAGGACTTGGTCGCAAGAGAGAGAGAAAAGTGACAGGAAATGTTGACTTGGTACAAGATTCCACTTACACTCTGAGGGGGGCTTGAGCCTGCTACGCCCAGGAAAGACTTGACTGGTTGTGCGAAAGTGGTTGTGAAGTATCAATGCGCAGAGACTCCAGACTCTAGCAAGTTGTCGATATAGCCTTGAGAAACAAACAAGTGTACATATACATGGCAACCCGGCTGCAAGCAGAGATCAGTTATTGACTGCCATAGGTAGCTGGGCCTGCCCAGCCGGCAGAGAGGC
Organism: Mycena indigotica; assembly: GCF_014461135.1. Classification (NCBI taxonomy): domain Eukaryota; kingdom Fungi; phylum Basidiomycota; class Agaricomycetes; order Agaricales; family Mycenaceae; genus Mycena; species Mycena indigotica. The sequence goes on from NW_023503005.1 coordinate 1,128,783, forward strand.
CAAAGGGGGGGGGTGCTGTGGCTGCTCCAGGGCTGTGGGGGTGGCCAGGATAGAATCAATCAGGTGCTATGGACAGGGCCAAGGATTTTTTGATTTATATTACAGCATGGGCTCCATTGCTAACGTTTTTCAGTTTTTACCAGCGGCAAAACGCGTACATGGCTGGGAACATTCCTTCGCGCCCGACGAAAGCAGTGGTCGCGGCATGTCTCTAGGGAGCCTTCCAAAGCCAGTTTCGAGAATGGCACGGATTTCATTCCCCTTGACGGCAACATTGACGGCGAAAAGCACGCACGAAGGAAGGCCAAGCAGTGGAGCTGTTCTCGTTCCAAATCACCACCCGTGAAGAGAAGGCAAGGCATGGATGGGCAGGAGGACATGCAGGCAGACTGACGAGATGATCGCATAGAGGAAAATAGCAACGAGCGGGAATGGGAATGCGGCAAACGCGGCTACCCCCTGGTTTTCGACTTCCAGGAAGGCTCGGCCTCTAAAAGGCGGAGGGTGGAGCCGTCGGAACGGTTTACACCTTGGATTGACCAGGTGGACTGGAAGAGCTGCAAAAGCCCGGCGGAATTATGCCAATGCTTTCGAATACAGGTGTTGTTCCGGGTCTGCGAGCGGGGAGGTAAGTTTCTTGTCATTCATCTTCCCTCGCGTCCGGCCGAGTTTGCTGTCATTCTTGCAGACTTCGCATTGGGCTTTCAAACCGTGGATGTGGTTCTGCGAGCGGGCTTCTTGAGCCGCTATTCATGGATGCTGACGTCGTTATGCTGCTTCGTCGGGATACCGAAGTCCGATTTTACGGAGGGAGGGCGGTGAGGAGGACGTTTTGGCCGCCAAGGTGCGCGCGTTCCTGCTGTTTATCCTACTCCTCAATGCTGATCTTGTTTATTCATCGAATTCTCACAGAGTTGAGAGGGCGCACGAGCAATTGATGGGAGGGTGGTTTCTCCGAGATGGAGATGTTTGCCCTGGGTCGATTCAGCGAGCTTCTGCCAGCAGAATGGCGTCGTTTTGGCGAGAGAGGGCGGCTGCAGTCGTTGCCAAAGTCATTCCGGCCCCAAAAGTGCAAGTTCTTGCTCTATTTGTCCTTGCTGACCTTGCTTGCAGCTTGCTTGCGACTTGTCACCCTGTAAAGCTCGCACCCGTGGCTGTAGCCTGATTCAATCAGCCCTGGCAGTTGCCACAGTATCAGATTTCAAACAGACTGGCACAGCCAGCGGCCTGGCAAAGCCACACATATTTCAACCATCTGCCTGCCGGCCCTGTGATTGATATTGATTCCTTGTCATTGTGCCGATCCTCTGCCGTTTGTCACCCAAATAGTTTTAACACAACCTTGAATTGGTCCTAAAGTACTGCCTAAACTTGGTGCGGTGCTGGAGCTACAAACAACTCCACTAGCACTGGCTAAGCCACTCCCTCCCTTCACCTAATGTTGACAATTCCTCCAAGCCTGTGACCAGCACCGAGTTAAAGACTCTCGCTGGTTCTTCTGCGAGTCGTTCTTGCTCGTTCGCGGCAAAAGCCCTCGTGATTGTCACGCTTGCGACAGCTGGCACAAGTGATTGGAAACTTGAATAGAATTCAGGACAGCGAGCGATACAACAATGATACCAAGTCGTTAACACAAACAAGCAAGCAAACACAATTCATATGTCCGTCTCAGAGAATCTGCATGTCATTGTCTGTAAGTCCATCGAATGCACCATCCAAAACACCTTCATCCTCCTTGACAACGGCTCGGACCGCATTTGCAAGGGATCTACCCCATTCGGAGTAGAAGCGCTCGGCCATCCGTCGATGAATGTCTACCTGCCGCAATGCATAGGCCCGTAGGCCTGCAGCAACATGCATGTTGACGTCGTCCCGTTGCCTGTCAGCACGAACCTGCCACTGATTCTGCGTCCATCGGAGCGACCGCAGGACTCGCTTCATTTCCTCTCGCAACAATTCGACCTCCTCCTCCCATCGCTGCTTACGAGCGCGAGCTTTTAGACCACTCGACCCGAATTGCTGTAATGTAACCGTTGAGTTAGAAAAGCGGAAATGTTGGGTCCCACTTACAATCATGAACCTCGCTGCCTTTGTTGGACCCATGCCAAATCCAAGAAACCCGGTTCGTAACTCGGCGGGTGTTCGGCTCGCTGCGTGTCTTTCTTGACCCATCTGCTCCATGAAGCCGCTGCGTGGCTGCTGCATCGATCTCAGCTTCAAACCGACAATTGATATCCTCGTCGTTGAGCCTTTTGAACTCAGGCGCAAAACCCGGTCCTTTTAGAGCAACGATGGCGGCTTGATTCGCTCGATAAGCTGCCACGATCCGAGCTATTGCCTCTGCCAATCGCGACATCAACGTCGCCGACCTTGTACGTGCTCGTTGCCCAACCATATGGCGGTCACGAAACCATATCATATGCATTTTGCGCATAGAGGCGAAGTTCGCAGCGTTACGAGGGCATCTGCACATTGCCCACACCGAACTCTGGCTTCTGTTTCGATAACGCGAGAGGTGTAATTGACCGCGCTGCTCGGCCGTAAGATCGGAGGGAAGATATAACTTGATATATTCAGGCTGACATTCGGGCTCGTTCACGTCGCGTTTCGCATCGTCAGCTTCGCGCAGAGTTTCAATGCCAGGCATGTAGGTGAGTTGCAGATGTTGAAACGAGCGCAATTGTTTGAGAAAAGACACTCGGAGCTCTTGAACTTGGCTCGCACGGTCGGCGGTCAAGGTCTTGCTCTTAAGAGTCGCTTGAATCTTCCGTCTAACAGACAGACTTTGAATTAGATCAAACCTTCAATTGAGAAACACCACTCACTGTATGTGTTGCAATTGTAATCCAGCTTTGATGAATGCAACCACAGTCTTCGTCCCCTCCAAGAGCGGTGCATGACCAGCCCGAGCTTCTTCGACTTCAGCCTTCTTAAGCTCGTCCACGATTTGACGTTCACTCGGTCCATCTATGTGAACTCAATCAATGAGTTTCCAATCCACGCAATAACAGACCTTCCTGCCCACCAACTATGACAAATGGGCTAGCGTTCGACGTCGGATCCTTGTACCAGGCATCCATGCGACTTTTCCACTCTTTTCTTTTCTTGCTAGAGATGCTCTTGTCGAACTCCGCGAATTCAATGCCTTGCACTCGTCGTTCAGAGATGGCGACAATCAAGCGCCCGAGCAAGTGTCTTTCCTGGGCGAACATCGTCAGTGCGAAGTTGGAGATTTCATAAATCGGACACTTGCCTAAGTGGATGTTTTTCTCGAAATTCAACTGATCGATGCGATCCTCCAAGACATCTAATCGTGCGCCTTCCCCCATCTCCTTAGTCGCCCAGCTTGCAGGATTGAGGCTTGCCCAAACGCGCTCCATTGCCTCCCCGTCAGTTTTGCCAATTCCCAGGAGATAGGCAAGGGCAAGTTGCGCTCGACATTGAAGCTCATGGGCGCCAGCATGCCAAACTGGAAGGCCAAACTGGATGTCGACGTTTTCGAATTCTGTGGCTAAATTGCTGGTATCCGCATTGCCTTTCCGTATTTTTTCGATGCGTTGGAAAAAGTTCACCATCCATTGGCAAATAATGTCATATGCAAACCCATAGCTGAGTAACTTCTCCATCCAGAGTGTGCAGGCGACAATCCAGTCCACATTCGCATATCTAGGGAAGATCAGACAAATAAACAGCTGTGATAAGATGAATACTTGTACCTTTCGCCCTTCTGAAGATCGCCGAGTCCTCTTCGGGCGCACTAGACCATGTCGAGAACAGACACAGCCCGCTACCCCGGAGACACGAAGACCAGTCGTGAGACGTGTCTCTTTTTGGAGTAAAGCCGCGAAGGCCACGCAAGAGCTGACCTGAACCTGATTAGTATAATTGTCATTAACGAGAACACTACTTGCGTCTTTCTCCGCCACATAATTCTTGAGGTGTTCCTTGTAGGCCGTCGACTCCACGAAATAGCCCAGTCCTGGTCCTAGAGACGGGTCGTCACGTTCGTTGGCACGCAGGCGATTCTTCAAACGGAAGTTTGCGTCGATAGAAAGCATGAGCTTATACAGGTATCTGAGAGACGTGAGTTTGTAGATGTGGAGTTCACAGCAAAACAGACTTGTTTTGCTCTTTCACATTTTGCCAGCCTTCCGGCAAATTGCGACCTTCGTCTGGACAAGCCCAACAAAGGACGGCTAGCCCTCCGGGCTTCGTTGACACCATCCCGCCAGGCTCGTGAGCTCTCCCTGCCCGTTTCATGCGTTTTAAGAAGTCGTACTGCCTAGCCATACGACCAAAAGCCTTGTATCGATCCTGTAAGTTATGCCATCTCAGAAAACAGCAACCATGCAATCACTAAGCAACTCACAGGTGTATCCTCGGTCTGAGTTGGGTCTTGTTGCCTCTCTAATGCACAGATAAAATCGTGTGTGGTGACGTTGCCAAGAGCCCGCAGCAACCGGAAGTGCTCAAGCACCGCAAAGGTCGCACAGGTCGCAGGACTGACCACCGTCGCCGGATACCAACAGTTGCGAAGTAATTGCTCCACAGTGTCGGTGCCATTGGTGTTGTTGCAATCACAATATTGAACGTCCACGTTGTAGATGCCGTTCATGTCGATAACCACCATGGCTCGTCTGGCGCCAGGGAATGGGCAAACATCTCCATCGTGGCCCAGTTGATGCAATTCTCCGAGGCCATTGACGCCCTCACCGCTAGTTTTGCGGTGATAGAGGGAAACTTCGGGTCCAGAACTGTCCGGTCCATTCCTGAAGGAAGCCGTCAATAAAAGTGAAGGATAGAAAGTGTAATGTAGCTTACTTGCAACGTATGGAGGGGACGCCGAGCATGCTCTTTTTTGACACAACCCTCACAAAGAATGTGGTCGCCGCATTGTTGACAGCGAAAGAACCGATGGTCGGTCTCAGTTATGGGGGCTAAACACAGCTTGCAGTGAGCTCGGCCGCCCAAACCGTCGTGCCGGGCGAGCTCTTCTAAGAATACTGGGGCAATGCGCTTCCACATGAGCATTGGATCATCCTGAGACAGATGAGTGTGTATTATAAGCATTTTTTTTCACGCACAGAATTGTACCGCTTTCGTTTGGTCAGTTCTTCATCAAGAATAACGTCGAAGGAAGATATGGTGGACGCTATGGCGTCAAGCTCCTCTGCGTCGTCTTCAGGAAAGGGCATCCAGCCCTGGAGTTGCGGGTCGGCTTCTTCAACCTTGTGGGTGCGAGGACGCTTTCGAGGCGACAAATTCAGACCAGCTAAGGTTCCCCTTCGTCCATCGACAGACAGTGTGATTTGCTCATCTTGGGGCTCCAAATCGATATTGTCGTCGAAGTAGACATGCCGCTGAGCGCGAGTCAGAGGCGCCATGAAGAGTTTTCAGAGAAGAGAAGAAGAATTGATGATTTGATCGGGCCGACAGACGAGTTTGTCATATCGGATTGCAAATCCCACTGAAAACATGAAAAGTTTTGTATTTTGTACGAAGAACGCCAATGAAACTAGAGAATAGCGATTTTTGTGTATCTAATCCTCAACAGGGCCAGTCAGCCGGCCACTGCGCAGGGCTAAGAAATCTGTAGAGGTAAATCGCTCCCCCACTTGAAGGTCAGTATCGTCCTTGTTCTGGCTGAGGGGAAGGGGTCCATCGAGATATGCCTTGATTGCTGCGTCGCCTTCGCTCGACGAAAGTTGAGAAAAGTTGGGAAGGGCCAGAGTTGGAAGACGTCTGGTCACCCGAGACGCGCGAAATTGCGATGAAGGAGGTTCTGGGCTCGCAGGCAAGGTATAACCCGAAAAGTTACGGAGTATTTTCTGCGGCAGGGGTCGTTTGAGTCTGGGTGAACCTGGAGATGCGCGAAAATTCTTGTTGTCCTTTCGCCTGGACAGATGCTGGCAGACTGGCCACATCGAAGCGGCCGACACACGCGAACTGGTAGCATTTGCGCGGGTAGGCGAAAGACCCGGGATGGGGCGGACGCGGCCCTCAGCCTCAGCTCTTCGAGTCAAAATTTCCGTATCTGCCTCCACGGCGATGAGTTGCCTCAACACAACGGGGTCTTGGTCAGTCGAGTAAAACGACTCTACAAATGATCCAGTAAGCGAATGAAGGCTAAAGCCGATTTGAAAACATACGCAAGCTGAGACCTAGTTGCGCTTGCAGAGCACGAGTTTCGGTGGTGTCGTTGAAAAAGTCGATGAAGGCCTCAGCCTCCGACTCGGAGGCTGTTAGAGTCCCAGAGTCCTCCGAGTCCGAATCCCCCGCAGATGGTCGTGGGTGGATTCGTCGCGTCAGAAGGAGGGCTGACCGGCGAGTCAAGACTTGCGCATTCAAGGTCGCCGCTCACTACTCGGCGGCGTTGGTAGGGGCGGCGTGGGGCTATGGGCGAACAGATATCAGCCGTCATTCAAGTTAGATGTGTGCCAGTGCATTGCTCACATTGGTCAGGGGATCGCCGTCGTGTGCGTCGTGCTGAGTCGAAAGGGTGAGTAAGTACTGAGAGCTAGGTAGAATAGAGGACACGAACAACGGGGCGTGGTCACTGGAAGCGGCGAAGGAGACTTGGACATTTGTTTGGGCGCGTAAGTTTTGGGGCCGCGTTTCTGTTGGGGCGACGAAAAAGCAGATGGCGTGGTTCGGGTTTAAGTGAAAGTCTGTGAACCCGATGCAATCGCCTCATGTGACTGCGTTGTCAGTACGATCGCCGTTGGCGAAGAAAAAAAGGGCCTGAATTTGCCGTACTCGCTTGGGGACTTATCGCCAAATGACGCATCTTGAAAACTGCATGCATGTTGCCAAGTGGGTCTACTAGTCTCGTACTCGTAGCCATCAACCTGTCGTTTTTTCAAGTTGGCCGTCACGGTGACGCTCGCAGCTCCTTCACTCGATGGCTAAGACGGCTAGGAACAAGAACTTATTTGGTGCGCACCGCAATAGCTGTTAGACGAACGCACAATTTTTTTTTCGCAGTTCCGCATTTCCGGCCTCCGGGTGCCAGGGAAATCCCCCATGGTCAAGCGCTTTTTGGTTACACGCCTCCTGGCGTGCATCAGCAGTTCACTGCAAGGACGCCCATGCCGACCGAAGAAAACCTTTACCGCAGCAAAACGCGTCCCCCGTCCATGGACAACGTCGTGGCAGACACCGAGGACTTGTGTGGCCTTTGCCATCGGCTCTTCTCCTCGCCCGTCCAGTGTGTCGCTTCCTTCCTTCAAGTGCTCAAATCCCCGACCATGTTGACCACTCTCCAGACTACATCACATCCCACTGGATTTCCGTTGGGTCGACGACCCGTGCGGCCATAGCTTCTGCTGTGTCTGCCTCTCGTTATGGCTGATCGAGAACCACGACTGCCCCACCTGTCATCAGCGAATCCACCATCGGCCTGTTCCCAATCGTCGCCTCCAGTGGGAAATCCGACGCAAGTACTGCCAGCAGTGGTACGATGCGAGCACAGTCGATATGCGATTCAGAGGTTTTCATTTTCCAGCCGAATTCCGTTTAGTTCGCTTGTACCCCGGGACGAATCGTAGACTGTTGCCAATCTAATATACTGATTGCTGGCCTTGCTTTCTTGCCCGTTTGTTTGCTTCTTACAGACCGATGGCCGGGCGCGTGCCTGTTTGTGACCACGTTATCGATTCCTTGAAGTTTGCCACTGACAACAACTTACAAAGCTCAAGCATGTCCGACTTGACCCACGACTCGGAGCAGGCGGCCACCGCCCTTCAGGCGCAATTAGCAGATGCGCAGCTTGAAGTTCAGAGACTCCAGTCTCAGGTTGCCAATATCGAAGGCATCCAGCTCGTCCCACTACACAAGAAAATTAGAAGTATGGCCTTTCTTTTCAGCAACATTCAAAGACGAATTGACCATTTTGAAAGCTCATGCAAACGGGCTCTTCTTCGCCATTTTTCGGGGCCGAAAGATTGGGGTGGCTGAGGGCTTGTGAGTGCAGCTAGATAAAAGATAGGAACTCCGACTCCAATTGACCGTTTGCTACAAAGCTCCGCCCTCCACCAAGCCGTCTGGGGCTTTCCGGGCATGATTTACAGGTCGTACACCGATCTTGATATGGCTCTCAAGGCGTTGTCCCACGCAGAAATGCTTGGGCTGACTTCCAGCAAGACGATAGCGCCAGGAGAGTTGCATTTACCCATCTCGATGACGCCACTCCCTGTCAACATCGAGGACCTGGATGCCGAACCAAGCCTCTGCCCTGGAGAGTCATGGTATGTTTGCATTGAAGGTATCCGACCAGGCGTATATGCAACATGGTGAGATCTATTGTCAGTCCCAGACGTCGAAGGACACTGATAGCGAACTCAGGATCGAGTCTGCTGCCAACTGGCATGGGATTGAGGGCGGTAGACATAGACAAGCGCAATCGTTTGAAGATGCTCTGGAGATCCTTGCGCGTGCCAGAAAGGATGGGGAGTTGCGGGTATCGAGGGTTGCTTCGACACAACCAGTAGGCAGAACCATTAAATCAGACCCCCTGTTGGGTTGGGTGTACGTTTAACGTGGTAATGGTATGTATTGAATCCAATCTTCAACTTGAAAGTACATCAAGGTTTGCCCTCACTGGCACTCAACTCCTATCGCTGAGGAAAATAAGGTGTGGGGCTGGCATTGCTCTTGCTTGGAATATGTCGTTTACACGCACTTGTATCGTGCCATTCTCTGACGATTCACGATAATATCTCGGTGTCTACATTGGAGCTCGTCAATTCTGTCCCAGGAAAGAAAATGCGGGAAGACATACGTTTGTCGATAGCGACGGCTTGCCTCTCGACTGCGCCTTCTTCTTCTCTCGTCCTCCGAGGCATCCTTCTGTATCAAACGGTCCCTAGTGGCCAGAGGGTTTGATGTCAATGGCGCCAGGAGCTTCGTGGCTTGGCTTACCGCTGCATCCGCTCTCGTGCTTTTTTCCTCAGCACTAGGCGATTTCTGTAGGGCCAAGGCACTCATATCAGTAATAAAGGACTGTGCTTAGTTCACTGACTTCGTGCGATACTTAGCGCAAGCTTCTCGTCGAGCCACCAATGCAGAGTTGCTTTGGAAAGTTGAAGTCATCGTGGCACAAGTGGCAGTGTACAAACACGGGCCGTGACAGTATGAAGTCAACGAGAAGTGCACAGATTTCATTCAGTGAACTCATTACACAAGCACCGTCGATATGTAACTTCGTAAGGTTCTCCAGTTCGCGTGGTGAATGTTGTAATGGCGGGTTCGCTGGGGTGAGGACAGACTTCGCCCTGGATAGGCTCGCTGTGTCCAAGCTGGTAAACGTAACCGATAGAGCTCATAAGCTCGCGCCGCCAAACAGTCCCATCCCAACGCTACCCAAAAACATTTAGGAATCCAATCAAAACGGCAAATTGGAGGGCTAACCTCGATATATGGGCACACCGCGCGACGAGCATGGTCTATTTTGAAGCAATCCGCGCAGCCATAGAGGCCCGTCCGACAGTAAGGAGTGCAGCAACGATATAGTGGACCATTCGAAGAGTAGCACCAAGTACAATGAAACGGGCCGCCCAGTCGGACTTCGCGGCGCAACTCACGACGTCGAGCGAGGTAAAAACGTGGGTTGAACATAAGTTGACGAAGAGATGAATCTGAAGGTCGGGGAGGCGACGAGTCTGACGATGCCGCTTGCCCAGCTTGAGAACGTAGAACTCGATCGGAGGAAGGAGTTCCTGGGTTGGATGTAGTAACTTGGCGTCGCCGGCGGGAGGGTGAAGGGCGAATGGGAGAAGAAGCGGTAGAAATATTGTTGTTGTCTGCGCCATTGCCACGGGAGCGCAAGAGGCGATTCCGCTGGTTTCGGCGGACCGGCGAATAGAGCATAACTCGACGAGCCTGCCAGTGAGCGGCGGCGAGGACTTCAAGTTGAAGTGTCTTGAAATCCGTTGCTGATTATATGGAAGTGCAACCTAGCCAGACTGGCGCATTACAGCGGCTTGTAAGAGTTGAAACACTCTTGAATCTAGATAACCCTGTCGCATTGGTGACAACTGGAAGGTTGGCACACTGGCGCTGAACCATTGTTTTGGGCCAGCAGGGTCGCAAATAAATGTAGCCTAGAGCCTTGGAGGTAAAACTAGGCGGGTTAGCCTGAGATCTTCGTTACGCGGAGGCATGAACCGCTCAAATTGGGCAGATTTTGCCGTAAGATCGCGAACAAATTTCACGCTGAGAAAATGATGAGTTTGGTAACCATGAAATGACTTGGCGATACTTGCAAGTTAACAGCGAGTGCGACAGGCTGCGGACGCGTCGAGCTCCGCGGGATCGCTTTTCCCTGTTTTTTTTTGTTTCATGTGACCCAATTGATTGCTTCTTTCCGCCATCTCCACCACAAGCCACTCAAATGCGGCCACAAGCCACTCAAATGCGGTTATGAAAATTGGCAATGTCACTGTGGACCCGGACACAGTAACCAAAAAGGTACCAAAATGCATCGCGGTCAAGGCTAGCGAATGCCGTTACTGCCCTTCAATGGTGCACAAAAGGCCACAGCAACGATTGCACGACCTCGCTTTCTCCCAAGTCGCACTTCTCCGTGGTGCCAGGGCCATATTTGCCTGGTCCGACTCGTCGCACAGCTTCAACTTCTCTCCCCCGGCTCCATGGCATCTTTATCGGTCGACGTCTCAGCGGACACCTCCAATTCCAGTATGTCTGCGCTGCTCAATCTCAGGCTCCGCGTTACTAACTAACTATGTTTCCACAGTGCCAGCCGAATCAGGGCAGCGAAGACGGCCGCGTGCGGAGAGCGCCGCAAGCGAACTTTCAGGTAATCTCTCGTTCCACTGGCAATGACTGCTTCCAAGCTAAATGACACGGGCAGCGGCTCTGCGACCTACTCGACGCGCACGAACAGCCGCGACTATTGTCAACACCGTGGTTAACGTCAGTGTTACCTCCTCTCCGCCCATCGCTGTTCTGCCAGTCGAGGACTCTCAGACTGCAAGTTCTGTCTCCTCAGGAGAACTTTCCGACGCATCCAACACCACTGGCACTGCCGACAGCCCGCCGCCCTTCCTATTGGACGACGAGCGCGAGCAACTTGACCAACGCGCTCAGGCGCTGCTGAACATGGAGCGTTTCAGAGAGCTCCGTCGACAGCGGTTTCTTAATCGCAGAGCGGAGGGTCATCGCGCACTCAGAGGAATTGACAACAACTCAACTTTACCTCGACGGCGGCCTGTTTCACCCACCACCGAGCCCAAATCCCCTCGTGAAAGCTTTCGAATGTCCTATTTGTTACGAAATGCTCTCCCATCCTGTCGTGTGCGTGCCAGCTATACTGACACCAAATCCTCGTTGGCTTACTCACTCTCTCATAGTACCGCGTGCGGACACACATTCTGTTACACTTGTATCCGGGAAAAACCTTCAGGCACGATGAGCCTGTCCCGAATGCGCCAGCCCGATTCAAACCCAGCCCCACCGTCATTACAAGTTTGAGCATCTCATTCAATTGGCTTATCCTGAATGGATCGATCCCACCCGAGTCTCCTACAGTTTTTCCGACCTCCGTTTCCCTCGAGGCCCCGCCGCCAGCACTTAGAGTTACCTTTATATCCTTTTCATATTCCGTCTCCCGTTACTGCACTCTCAAAACTTTGACCTGACTACTCCCTCCACTCATCATTATACATTATGCCCAACTTGAAGTAGATCTAGACTCGTACTGGGGATACAAAATTATATTTTCCTTCGCAATGCGGCGCTGAAAGGACTGAGAATAAGACATCCGTAAGGTGTGATTCGTCGCCTGTTCCAGCTCCAGGTTTTTCGGGCAATGCGCTGGCCTTGACAACCTGCGCACGTTGGTCTTCTTCATCGTATATTTCATGCAACATGGCATCTCTGGCAGCGCGCCGACACCGTTTCCTCTCTTTTTCTTCGTTTAACCTCTTTCTAAGCTCCTCCTGCTCTTCCTCCTGTTGTCGACGTAAACGCTCACTCGCGAGTTTCTCGAGCAGAGCATCGACTCCATGCTTCCGAGCATATTCCCTATGACCGGAGCATTAAAAACACTGGGCTTTGTATAAAGGAAGAAAAAAACATGCCTCTCACTCAAATCGGTTCGTATTTGAGCAGTCTCTCTGCGCGTTTAGAACGCTGCTTGCGGTTTGCAATCTGAATTCGCTTTCGATGTTCCGCATGAAGAAGGGGGGTCTGCTTTGATAGCAGCGGTACCTGAGTCAGACTGAGCAGGACTCGTCTTCAGAGAGCAGCCTTACTGCTTCATTCGTTCCCGAGCGCGAGCCTTGACTTCCTCAAGGTTCCTGGCCAGACAGTTTGACAATTTACTCGGGTTTATGCTACTAGTAGTTGGTACCCACCTCTGCCTATAGTTTTCAGATGCACGGCGGCGGGCATCTGAGGTCTTGAGCTGAGGAGGCGAATTCATTACGCCGAGGAGCTAGTAGGGAAGTAAAGTCAGATGGGAGAATCTTGAGAGAGAGATGATCGACTTATTTGATCATCTCTCGAGATAAGACAACACAGTCGCCGACACATTTTTTCCACCCCATAGTTTGTCTTGAAAAGGTCAGCCGAGTGTGTACTGAGCTTGTCTCAAAGCACTTACTTATGCGGCATTTCTGGATTTACAAGCATTGAATCGACTCCTTCCAGCTGAACTGGAGATAAAAGGGAAGCCCCTGTGATTGAACAAGCATGAACATCCGCGGCCGATAGACTGATGTCGACAAGTGTTTTGAAGCCACAGCGGGTTGTCTACGATGTAGGCAGTACTTCTATAGGTCGTTAGCCGAAATTCAAGTTCCAATATGAATCAAGAAAGGTTGAGACGTTGTCGTTCTATGTGGTTTATAGTGGCCTATGACTGATATTCAGACAAACACGAAACCCTTTATAACAAAGATCGCCGACCAGGGATTGCTGGACTTAGGTTGGGAACGAAGTACACGACCTGCTGACCGAGCTTTAGAGGCTACGATGACTTTCCCTTAGAGTTATGGTCGAGGCCAAAAGCACAAGTCGAAGAGTGTGCGTTACATCACTTGAGTGTGCGTTACACAAGTCAAGTGTGTGTTACACCCATGTCGTTTTCTGCTCTTCACATACTCTATCTTGCGCTGATCGGCTTGCTTCTTCATGGACCGCTCGCATTCCACTCAACAGTCGCCACTTCCCCAGCAACAGCGCTGAAAACACAGTGCTTGAGCGAAAACGTGAAGCCTGCGCTAAGTATCGTCTGGTACTGCAGGTTGGCCACTTCGTCGGAAGACACTCAAGTCCACCAGGAATATCTCGAAGCTGCGGGAGAAGGCCAAGGAACGAATGGCGAGGTGCGTTTGCAGCAACAATCTTTGCCCTCAGTTGGGAATACTGACTGGTGCCACAGACTTCGAAGAGAAGTACTTTCAGACGCAGAGCAAGCATTGGGCGCTCGGCCGCGCTTCGAGAGTACAGCCAACGATACAGAGAAGCGTACTAAACCGAAATAACTCTCTTGGGGTTGCTGAATCTTCCATCTTAGAAATCGGGACACAATTCTCGTCAAACAGCGAACTCAGCGGAGAAAGTGCGTTATGTCTTGCCCGCCCTTATACTCTTATTCACATGCGCGATAGAGCATTCAAGACCGCTATGGTTCCATTTGCCCTCGATCTCTGGCTCCATGGGAAGAGCGGCAGCTACTGTCGTTCTATGACACGAGTGATTCAGATACTCCATCATGTTGAAGTCCGTCCCCTACTCCCCTACTACCTCTTCGCGCTATCTTAAGTTATTTGCTTTGTATCATTGTGCTATCAATTGTCATTTTGGAATGCTGATATCATGCTGGACTACGTGCTACCCATGAATTACCATCCTTCTTGGCTCTGTCGAATTCCTCCTTCGCCTCTTCAAACGACGTTGCCTTCTTGTGTAAACCACCCCGAATTCCAATGCAATTTAATCGCATTCTATCCTGCAGCGGATGGTCAGTACGAGGCAGCTTTTGCATGACAGGGAAAGCGCACCAGGTTGGATAGACACCAGGATGAATACCAACAAAACACATATACCAAAGGTCGTTCGGGCGCGGGCCAGAAGACGGTCTCCGACTAGCAAGGGGTCGCCTGACTGCAATGGGCGCGGCGTCATGTTTAACGGCATGGGTAGCGTTCCGTGTGCTAAACTTGTGGTTGTGCATTGTCCAGCCTGTAGCGCCAGCTTGAATGCATTGCGTGCGTGTTCGATGTGAGTGTACGACGAGAATATTGAGCCGCGAAAGCCGTGGACCGCTTCCTCAACATCAGGCCTGCAAGTCAAGTTGAATGTCAGCAGGGGGCGAAGGCCAAAAGAGAACTCACGTGTAGGTGTTCTTGACTCCAATACTTTTCCCTCGAAATACAACCCAGAACTTCGCAGTACCACCCTTTTGGACGGACGAAGGATGCAGCTTGTCGACATGACCTCCGGAAACACCCTGGGAACGGCTGCCCGCCTCAGCCCTGTGAATGGTCGGTCTAATACGCAATTGGAAAATGGCTTCTTACCAGTCTGCTGTGAGAATGATTGGCTGGCCAGGTACTTTGTAAGCATATTGCGGTTGGCGATGAGCGTGAACTTGAATTGGCAACGAAACTTGCAATTGACGGGTTCTTTGTGCCGTGCGCCGGCGAACGGGAAGGAGCAAAAGACGATGACCCTTCGGACAGCGACAACGAAGACACAAGTGACGTGCTTGTGGAGGTCATCAGACTCGGAGAAGCTGAGTAACGCAGAGATAGGCTTGAGTGGTCGTCATATCCACGCTGACTAGACTGGTGCAGACGAAGCTCTAGCTGCCTGACTCGTCGGCGGAGGGACTGGATTTCGAGCTCAGCGAGTCGCAGTCGTAGTTGATCGCGGTCCAGCTCGACTCGGGAGAGGCGTTGCTTGAGGTTTTCGATGTCTTTATCTGTCATGATGGGGGAGGAGGAGCCAGAGGCGAGAAAGCATCTACTGTAGTCATTTGTTTCAGACTTGGACTTGGCAATTTGTGGCAGCTTGGGAGAAACCAAGGAAAATGTTCTGTGCCGCGGTCAGAAGTCAGATGGCACGTTTGGAACGGGATCGATATTGCCAAATGACGACAACACAACGGCTAGTAGATCACACTGAGGCTGATTGATTCAAGGTACGCGAGGGACAAAATTGGCAGGCATGGGGGGTGCGGGCAAAACAAAAGTATTAGGAGGCAAGGCCGGGTTGAGGTCCTCCGCCTCGACAACGATACTGTATCAGCGAGTATTCAGCTAGAAGCCGGAGGTAAGGAAGAAACAGACACACCGCCGCACAAAAGTGTCGATGAGCTCAAGATCTGCAGCGTCGACATCGAAAATACGAGCATCCCAAACGGCATCAGGCCCACCAGAGATGGGAGCATGCTTTATGACCACGTAGTTGCCTTGAATTGATCGATAGTTGGGGGGAAGTAAAGTGCCAATGGAATCGTTGAGAGTTCTGTCCAGATTGCTTTGCGCGACGGGCGGTCGCTCGTGCATGCAACACCCAATGAAAGTTAGCGCGTAGGGAACCGCCGAAGTCCGTGGTTGCGCCGTAAAGCGACGGAAGGCACATTCGAGACAATACAGTGGACGAGATTCCCAGTACTGGGCCAGACTCTCGCGGCCTCCAGCCAACGTCGGAGTCGGAGTAGAGAAATCGTGGAGATTGTGTTGGCGCTGCCCAGAAATGGGATAGACGACGATATATCGACGCTAGCGCGAGTGGGTGAGTTGTAGCTATATAAAATAAACGGGTGAGGATCTTACCGTCGGTGCCGTCTGTGCTGTCTGACCTGGCGTAGAGGCCATGAGTTCTCCAAAAGATGCGAGACGATAAGCAGGAAGAGGTCGAAAGCTTTGAGACTTTATATCGGATGCCGCAGAAAAGAAAGATTCTGGGCCTTGGCGTTTGACAATTAGACCCCTCGAAACAAGTGTGTCCGAACCAGAGTAACGGTCCTTTCTTTTAAATTCGTTCCTTCTTCTTCTGGCCTTCAACTCCGACTCGGAACCTTTCTTCCCCTCCAATAACTTGAGGACGACAACAGCGAGGCGACTGACTAGAACTACAACACGTGTGCGTTAAGTCGGCAATTCTGCATGTTGGCTTACTGCTGACCTTTTCTGATTCTGGCTTGCAGGATGGCACGCACAAAATCGAATAGCAAGAAGCGGTTGATGTCGAAGTCTGACCGCAAGTCTAGAAAATTCTGGGCAAAAGGCGTTAGAGAGCGCATTCTGTGGCCTCACGTCGAAGCGTCACGCCAAAGCCATGTCCTTGGACTGGCGAACAAATCGCGACAGAATTCAACAAGCTTGCAACGAGTATCATGCAAGGATTTCCTGGCGAACGGCAGACGACGAAGAGCCCGACCTCCCCAACCCTCTGGCTCCATATAACCCTCACGCCAGACCGTCGTCGCCGGAGCCACAAACGCAGGAGGAGCTCGAGAAGAAACATGGGCGCATCAAAGATCTCAATGGGGTATGCACGTGATCGCTATTCCGCTTCTGTTCTCTCACTCATGTGGCAACGCAGAGTATTGCTCGCTACATGAAGTATCATGCCCGAAAACTGCGAGGGAAATTCTTCTGCCCTGTCGCCAACAGTCCTTACACCATTCTTTTCCATCGCCTGAAGGCAATACCCAAGGCGAAGCGCAAACTTCAGCCCCAACAACAGTACCAGCATGAACACACCGTAGAGTTGCGCTCGGTTTACCTTGCGGAGGCCAATCGCATCAACGAAGCCAATCCTGGCGCCAAACCCGTCGTTATCAACGCTCCCTTCCGGCAAAAGGTGGTCAAGGATATTTTCACAGCATTGCCCGAGGAAAGCCAAAAGGAGTATGCGGAGCGTGCGGAGGCAGAGGCAGCAGCCAACAAATCCAAGGTTTCGATCTACGACAAGGAAGGACTCCCAATGACTCCAGAGTTTCGTGAAGAGTGGGTTTTTTCAAGACGAGATTTGGCTGCTAAAGCGCTCGATTCACAGATGCATGCAAGACTTCAAGGATTTCATTTGGCCCATCGCGACCAGGTTTACGGAGATTACTCAACTCCATTTCTTTTTGCATGGTGGGCGGCTTGAAACCGACAGAGAACGGTGGCGAAATTTGGACATCCTCGTAAGGTTGTTGTCGGCTTATTGAATGACCAAGTATGACACCTTCTACAGGGTTTATAATGGCGTGAATCGCGCCACAGATCCAGTTTCCTGGCCGGCCTCCGATAAACCTCGATTCCAGACAAACGTCGTCGATTTCTTTTCGCGAATATCTGGAGGGAGCTTTCAGTGAGTGATCCTTTTTTATTTATTTCAGTTCATCTTCTGACCAGCTGGATACAGGCGACAAGGAACGAGCTGAAGCAACGTTGGGTAACAAAGACGCTGTTGCAGCAAAACCTGTTATCCCCCAACCCCAATTCGATCAACTTATCCGTCTTCCTACCGAGGCCCCCCGACGACCACGAGGAATTTGAGTTCCGCGTCACTGCCTCAGACCTGGAGGGTTCCGATGAAGACAGCTCAGACTCGGACATGTCAGAGAATGAGTCGGACTCTGAAAGTCCGAAGAAGCGCAGAGATAAAGCAAAGGCGCCGATGAAGACGAAGACTAAAGCCACCACAACGAAGACAGCGAAGACTAAAGCCGCGACTACAACAAAACCCAAACCAAAATCCACTCCCTCCACCGTCGACTCTGCGGCCAATACCAGCGGTAGCTCCTCCCAAGCAGGTCCCTCGACCCTGGCTCAAACAACTACCCCCTCGGGTCCGAATGGTCTCGTTGTGGCCGGCGAAACTTCTGGTCAATCAGAGTCCAGGGGTCGAAAACGTGGGCGTGACGATGCAACAGAACAAGATGTTGCAAAGCGCCCAAAACGCATGACGGAATCCGCCGCCCGAAAAGAAAAGGCGTCTTGCAGATGAGGCATCGGAGAAAGCCAAGCTACTCGCGCGGGAGAAAGAGCAACGAAAGGAGAAGGCCTACCAGAAGAAGCTTGCCAAAGATCGAGCGGATGCCGATAAACTATTGGCAGGCTACAGGCAAAGGATTGCGAATGAGGAGAAAGAGGCAAAGGAGAAAGAGGCAAAGGAGAAGGAGGCGAGGGAGAAAGAGGCGAAGGAGAAGGAGGCGAGGGAGAAAGAGGCGAAGGAGAAGGAGGCGAGGGAGAAGGAGGCGAGGGAGGCCAGTGTTATTCAGCCCACGAACAAGACACTCGCTGTTCCTGGCCCTGTCACTGCGCCTGTTGTCAACTCCCCTGTACAGAGCAACGACAAACCCCCAGACTGTCCTTCCGATGCTCCTGCCTGGTTCACCAAGATCTACTCCGACATTACGGGGGTCAATTTGGGACCGAAGTTCAACCGCCTCTTACGGAGTCTCATTTTACTCGAAGCTGCATACGGCTTCCTCGATCGCCCTACCAAGTCCTCTGGTCGCAATCGCCCTGTTTTAGTAGCCACATGGTTCAAGACGGGTCGCATCTACAAGGCCGACAAAATGACAATGCCAAACCCAGTCGAGTTCGGCCAGGAGTGGGTCGCCTGGTGGCGGAGCTTGCAACCGTCATGGCGAAAAGCCAATGCCGATGGCAGTCTCTCGCGGTTGGAACCGAATAACCCAGATTGGGGTTCATTGGCCTTGCCGGGATCAAGTGGGATGGGTGTTCTGGTTGCGTCGCTAAGCTGGTGGGGTCGAAAAGTCTGGGACAAGAAAGTATCTGAGTGGGAGGCAGCGGTGGATGAGGTTGAGTGGGTGTTGGAACGGCTGAGAGCGGCGTCTGCGACGACGTTGACGGGACTAAAGACTCAACGGCAGTGATACTTATGCAGCACATAATATCAATAATACAATTATCTCCTGTGGCTACTACGTCCATTTTGTCGTTAAATGTCGAAAAGCACTGATCTGTTGACTTTGACTCTTGCAAGTGAGGAAGTGACTAAGGTGGCTGCGTTGGTGTGACAAAGCTTAAATTTGCTCTTCTTCTTTTCCACTCATCGTCCTTACAATGCCTCCGTGGGCAACGGGACTGAAGCAGCCATGGGGACAGGGAAGGAGGTGAGTGAAAGCAATACTGCTGTCTCCCTTGTCTAACTTAGGTATACTACACAGACCATCTGAAGAACGATATATACACAAAGGGGAAACTTTCCCGCCAAGACCGCGCCTTAGCTCGTGCTCTTGCAAATGCGGGTTGGACGCGCGAACAAGTGGGAACTGAGCTTGAAACTGGGACTGGGAACATTACTCGGGCTGTCCACAATGAGACGCCAGCAAAAGATACATTAGCGAGATGGGCAATATTTGGACAAACAACGATACAAGGAATTGACCGGGACGGATTGGGCAAGTGAATCATGGGGGATTTCGATTGGCTGACCCTAAATAGCAACCGGATTCCCAACCTGAACATGCTACCAGCGAAGATGAAATTGCTGAAACGGACAACGAAGAGGAGAATACGAACGACAGGGAGAATGTCAGGGCCGTGAGGTACATGTGCGTTGAGAATCTTTTTCTTAGTTATTATTGACCTATATATCTATAGGACAACGACGAGGATAATATCAAAGACGAGGAGAATATACACGACAAAGAGAATATCGCAATCGACAAGGATATAGACGAAGAGAAGATTGGCCGAGGCGAAAGCGAAACAACAGCCAGCATGGAACCCGACGAGTCTCTGTCCGTCGTTGAAGGCGATATACTGCAGGCATCAGGTCAACCGCTCGAGGGAGACGAAAAAGCACTATCAAGTTTCTTATATCAACCACCCTATATTGACTGGAGCAACAAACTCGAAAATTTCAACGCCCACGACATTTCCACCCTTGAAGACCTGATGCTCTTGAAGTGGTGGCCGCGAGGAAGAGGTGGATGAAGCACTGCTACTGCTGTTCTCCCGCAACACTTACAGTTGGATATCGGACGGGGAGCAGCAAAAGCAACCACACTGCCTCGGCGCTTTCGACATCGTTGTGCTCGGCCTGCTCATTAAAACGACAGAGTATCGGGAGCCGTCTCCAGATAGCTACACCGTAGTCCTTCCTACCGGTTTCGATCCCGGCTTTGCAAGATTCCTTGTCCAAGTCAAACCGACCGTCGACTTTGGAGAGCGACTGAATTTGTTTGCTGCGGTGGGCTGGACCAACTTCAATGCGATACAACAATTTGCTGGGTGGGAATTTGCCGCAGTCTTGTCGACTCTCGAATTCACGCTGCGTGCCCCATTTCGCCGCAATGGTCCTGAATGGGTTGGGCGGCACCTTAGAGACATTGGAGGAGGTGGATTGAAGATGATCGAGGTGGTGGCACTCGCGCAAGAGATGCGGAAATGGCTGGCAGCTCAAGGAACTCCTTTGCAGCGTGGTCGTCGCGTAACTTTGATAACTCTTTGACTTGGACTGCTTTTCTCTCTGTTGGACAACGAATCCTTATTACATACAGTAGGTACAAATACGATATGCTTTGTAACTCGCCACATTGACTCGAAATTGATATTCTGAATGGCGCGTGAATTTGAGAGGGCTCCGAGTTGTGGAAAAATATCGATTGAGCGGTTCGGGATGTTTTGGTAGTCGACAGTATAGTCAGGATGATGCGAAAAAAAGAGTCGCAGTTAATGCGCGGAAAGTGGGGGAGGCTGCCTCGCCGCCTCGCCGCAGAAGAGAAGCAATGTGAGGGGAGGAATTGTGCAGTTGCTTGAACCAAGTTTCCTGGAACGGTCGTCATGTTTTGCAGACGCGGTTACTGGCCCATAATATCGAATGTCGAATGCGTCACAACAAACCAAAAAGGGTGGACTTTAGATACAAATATTGGGTTGATGTGGCCCGCATGCCGCGTGCCCGTTCAAGCCGTCTTTTCCTGCCCGCTGATTGCCTGGTCGCAGCCAGCCGAGGAGCAAAGCCTTTATTCCGTGGCTATTGCCAGAGGGTGGCTGGTGCCAGCCCATTTGGAATCAAATAGCCTGGCAACTGCCACAGGTTTATTGCAAATACTTACAGCGTGGGCTCATAATATCTAGTCTCGGAAACCCAGACGTTTATACGCAATTCGAGAGGGGGAAGCAAACGGATTTGTGTCCAAATATGTTAATGGATGACATTTCTGACATTTGATTGATGTTGCGGTGGTGGGAAAATTTTAGGGCGTATAAACGTCTGGGCCACTCGTCATAGTGACACCTACCGTCACTCCTCTGCCTCAAATTCCTGGACCAATCCTGGGTGCCCCTCCGCGTCTTTGCAAGCCAGGCTCTTCAAGGAAGGCCTGTGGGGGATGAGGGCCAGCACCCAGTGCTCCGACAGCGTAGTGCTGAGGTCCTTGAGGATGCCCGGCTATATAGCTATGGGCTGGAGCCGAGTGACGGTAGGTGTGACTATGATGACCGGCCCAGACGTTCGTACGTCCAAAAATTTTCCCACCTCTCTATCATCAATCAAATGTCAAACACGTCGTCAATTAACATATATGGACACAAATCCGGCAGGATTCAGCGAACGTCTGGGTATCCGAGACTAATAATATCACACTCAAACCTCTCAAATTGGTGGAAAACCACAACCAGCAGTAAACAATGAAAAATGCTTTTATAGTCTACTATATATAAACTGATTTGTCCTTCTCAACTGTGAGGACTTGTAAATTTGGTGCACGAGTGACCCAGTTGTGACCCCCGGACCTCCGGCCGATCACCGGCGATCACCGTCTGAGACATTCCTTTTTCGGGTGACAGCGGAGAAAACTTCACAACTAATTCAAGGCCGGAATGTGTCAGGTCACTTGGGGCCGATTACCGATTAAGTAATCAGTGTTTCAAAACAGTGTAACACTGTGACATGCTGCTTACAGCTCACTGCGCGAGTACAATTGTCTGCAAAGGTACTAGTATGTAAGCAGCTGGATTTGCTGACGAAGAGCCCCTCACCACCTGCCAGTCCTCGAAGACACCACACCCGCGCACAGCTCCGTTGACTCTCCGCCTTCCGTCAGAGTTGGTGAAGAAAAAGGGGGTCATGGGCCGGGCTCCCGATTTGGCTCGATCCACAGCCACACGGACAACTTGTCAGAAACAACGATGGCAGCTGTTGCCCGCAAGCTCTTGTACTTCAACCCAAGCGCCGCGGCACAGGGTGCTCACAGTCAACGCCAACTGATACTGCCGCAGTGCCAACTAGCTCCGCTAACTCGACAAACGGCATTGCCGACAAACCGCGGGCCAACGACAACAACAAGTCAACTCATCGCCCGGCACGCACTGGCTCTGGAAGCAACAACAACCGGCAGCTCTTACCCGCAAACAAGCAAGCACTTTTGGCAAAGTAAGCGTGAGCGGCACGCAGCTTACTTTGCCTCAGCAACGAGTTGGCTCCGTCCTGCCGACAAGACAGCTCGCTATGCTGCCAGACGGGCTCGGCAAACAGCAACAAGTCTAACAGTAACAACAGTGTCAATGCCGTCGCTCTCCCAATCAACCGCAACCGAACTATAAGCTATTTCATCTCTTCGCCCGCCTGCGATGCCAAACTTCCTCGCCACCGACCAAGTTGTTTTCCCATTTGCTTAAACCTGCCGCCTCACCTAAATCTCGCGTTTGCCAAGGCCGCTCGTCAACGGCGCCGCCGAATTGGAGCACGACCGCAATCTGGTACTTGGGTAAGTGTTTGTCTTGTTTGTCCAAACGGAGACTTACGCGCATGTTTCTGTGGAGCTGGCTGGTAAGATTGTGACCGCCGTTGTATCTAGACTTACTGCTTTTATAGAGCGTTCTTCGCAAACACAAACCGACCAACAATGGCCTTGTATTCGCGCGCTCGCCTGGTTGAGCTCCAAAGGTGAGCGCGAAGAGCAAGAACAACTTAACACACTCACTGATTTGTTTCAGTGAAGCTATTGACGACAAGGTAAGCAAGCAGGCAAAGTACAGGGATTCAAAACTTACTGATCTGTGGGTTCGCTAGAGCGTTCTTCACAAACGAGAACTGGCCAAGGCTGGGCTGGTATTCGCGAGCTCGCATGGTTGAGCTGCAAAGGTGAGCGCGAACGGTAACAACAACTTAACATATCACTGACTTGTTTCAGTGAAGCTGTTGACGACGAGGTAAGCTAACAGTTTAAGTAAATAGATTATAAACTCACTAGCCTTCAGTTTCGTTTGGGGGCTTATTCGATTGACCAGCGAACGTGAGCGCGCGAACACTAACCACTTGTAGATTTATTTCGGAGGTCTTCGGCGGCAACAAACGAACCTATTCGATGACGAGGTAAGCAAGCAGTCCAAGTACAGTAACTCACTGACCTTCAGTTTCACTTGCTGACTTATTCGCTTGAGCAGGGAAAGTGAGCGCGGACACTAACCACAACTTGTAGATTTGTTTCGGAGGTTTTTGGATGCGACAAATGAAGCTATTGGATAACCAGGTAAGCCAGATTTTAAAGTAGATGAATTGCTAACTGACTTACCTTTAGTTTCGCTTGCGGAATCAGCGTTGCGCTGGTGGTGAGCGCATACACGATATCCCAAGTATGTGATTGATATCTCTGTAATTCAGGTTTTGTAAGTGGATATATGTTAGCTGGCAAATACAACTGACCGACTTGAGAAGATAATGTTGGCTTCGTTGTCAAGCTCGAATATGGCTAACGCGCCGCGAGCCACAACTGAGAACAAGGTAAGCCTGATGAATGGAAGAATAATATACTTACTTACCTTCAGTCTTGCTTCCAGGCTCCGCATGGACCAAGACCACATCAGCGCGGGCAACTACGACAACCCCAGAGCGTAGCGCTGGACTCGCCCTGGACCTGATAGCGAGGTAAGCAACATTGAAACAAAGTTAACAATGACTTACCGTCAGTTTTATTTGCCAGCTAGAATGGAATGGAGGGGATGGGCCGGACGACGAGTCAGCAAGTCCGCCTGGTATAATACTTGTCAGTACTCTGCTGTATTAGGTAGAATGGAACGAAATATTTGCTCACCTTTCTCCGCGTGCCGTCACAGGCCTCGTGACCCGCATCTCTTGTTCTTTTCCTTCATCTCGATCGTCTGCGTCAGCCTCTACCACCACGATGGCTCTACGACAACAACAGCCGTCTGAGGACGGCACGCCCGCCTCAGATATTGAGAAGCGGTGGGGAGACGGGAGAGAAACGGCGGGAGGGGACTGGGGGATATCGAGGCAAGCGGTGAGTCCGCCTTAGCCAGCTTGCTGTCCCCAGCAACCTAGCTTCGTCCAGGCCACGCCCAGCGATCAACAGAGATCTGGCCACGCCGACCGTGCCCTCTCCGGCCCCAACAGCAACATTTGACCACCTCCACAACTTCCCGGCGCCTATCTGGCTTCCCCCTTCCCCTCTGGCAACTTACGACAAACTACCGACTACGAACTGGGCCGGCACGCTACCCGAAGCGCAGGACTGCCCTGGGCCGCCCGGTTGCTTCCAAAACCAGGCAAGCGGCTGGGGCCGGTGCGCCTTTCGAGGCAGCGACATCATCAGCTCGCGGACTGCCGCCCAAACTACCCGTTCCCGCCGCCAACCCACGCCCCCGCGTTCTCCTTGCCGCCGATACCATTCAACAATCTCACGCAACAACGACGAGGACAACTTTACAAGTCGATTATCAAGACGGGAGGCAAGGGAGCCACTTACTGGAGCGGCAACGACCACGGGCAACTACAGACGGCGCCGTTTTTGGCAGCGAAGGCAACGCTGCTCTGCAGCAAAGGTCAGTGTGTTGGGATGGGAAGATGGGTGCATAACTCACGTTTGCGATTCGTAGGCGGGGACGATTGGCGCGTTTGGGGAGCAAGGAAAAGAGCCGACGACGAAGAACATTATGTTCTGCTCGCGCCAATTGCCCTCTCGCTGGAGCTGCGACTCGGGCCAAATTCCAATCACCAAACGAGTCGGGTCTCGGAGGACAACGTTTAAGTCGGCGTTGACAAGGCTGCAAGGTCAGTCCTTGCCTTGAATGCTTTAAACGACGCAACTCATAATGCAGCTCAAACTGGCAAAAGCCGCGAGCACCAAAACCGACTGGACGACATCGAGGTATGCAGAGTTGTTGGCGACACTGTGGGACCAAGACAGTAGCTTTGGACCCAGGTAAGCCAGCGTGTCCGGCGGAAGAGAGGGTATATACTTACCTTCACGAGCTTAAACCATGTCCGAAATCTCAGTCTGGCGAATTGCTGTTCCGAGACAACCACCACAAAATCAAAAGTGACAAAGTCGAGTCGCTACCGCCAACTTTAGACTGAGGTAAGCCAGCGCGTTCTTCAAAAGAAATGTTATACTCACCTTGGACAGCGCATCAACTCTAAACACCCGACATGTTTCGACACAGCAGTCGGCACTGGCCAAATTGACAAAGGCCTTGAAGTGGTGTTGGCTGAATGAAGGAGCCGTCCACCGCCGGCACGTGCCCAAACCGGGTAGCCACGTCTTTCCTCTTATCCACCACGCACACCGCAGGTCCCCACGCGTTGACGTTGACCCCTTCCAAAACGCTCTGTCGGCCGGCAGCACATGCCCGAATCGCGGGGTCGACTACGCCAATCTCGCACCGGCATCAACAACAACAACCAGCTGCTCATCCCTCGACGCCGAACCGATCTTTACGGGGGCTGCTTTTACTGGGGGTGTCCGGATATCTTCACACAACCGCCGCGCAACACTATTGACGGCGCCATTTGCTTACACAGTCGCTCTCGTGCGCACGCAACAGTGCTGTGCTCATGCCAACGCTTCACCAGAAGAACCAACGACTGTGGTAAGTTTTGTACTCTTTCTCATGTTTTACCTTCTCATTTCTTATCCCCAGACCATTTCCCCTCGCCCAAACGGCCATTTTTTACTGGAGCTCGCCTGCGGCGCCGTTGAAGCCGACGATGCTACCCACCAGCGGCATTGACCTGGGGCATACATGCCAACATGAATCCTAAGCTGCAGATATTGCCCATACAATGTGTGTTGCGCTCCCACAATTTGCCCCCGCAACAGCCATTTCTCGCTAGAGCGAGCCTGCGGCACCAAATCCTCTGTCATTGCACGTAGTTGCAAGTTTCAATCCCTCCCCCCCCCAAAAACTTGTCCCTCGCAACACCCATTTTTTGCTGGAGCTCGCCTGTGGTGCTGTAGATACCCTGGTTGACCATACTGCTCACCAGCGGCAGTGGCCACAAACGCGGCCCTCTCCGTTGTCGCTGACTCCAGACTCAATCACCTGACCCCCCCCGCCCAGTCCTCCCCCCCTGGTTATCTCCATACCCAGATCCGAACCCACAACGGCGCTCTCCCTCCCGTCACTCGAATACATGTGGATGTGGCCCCCGCAGCTGGAAATTGACACCCAGTTGTTGAGGAAGAAAGCCTTGACTGCTTGATGCCATAGCCAGTGCGGATGGTGTCTGGGGCGCAGACAATAATTCGTATGAAGTAGCATACATGTGTAAAGCCTTGTGTGCCATATATTATACTGGTTGCAGGTCAATGTCATGTAATTGCAGCAAAATGGAGGATTGAAGTGGATTCAGTATGGTCCAACTGATTACCTTGATAGCTAATTTGGATGCCGGAAAAATGTTATCAGCCGGATCACAGATCCGAGTGCTACATTTTCTGAAAATTTTCCGTGGCAGAAAATTGGGAATCTTCTGATCCGGAAAATTTCCAGAAGATTCTCAGAAGATTGATGGAAAATTCCAAATTTTCCGTGACAGAAAATCCTCGGAAAATCTTCAGAAGATCTTCAGAAAATTTCAAATTTTCTGTGCATTTTCTGGGGCGGAAAATACATTAATGTCCGTAGTGAGAGGAAATGTACATGGCTTGGCTAGCCATGAGTGAAAATGATTGCAATCTCCTCTAGAGGTAACAGCAAGGGTAGCCCAGATTGAATCCTCTATGATAATATGGTACCAGCGTGTACAGACAACAAGCAGAGTTTTGAGCTGTTGGAAAAGCTCATCTTGTGATTGAGAATAGAGCAAAAGCTTAAAAATGCGACTAATAAGCTCTGTGGGAATCTCTGAGATCTTTTTATATGCAATTCTGGAAAGTTCTGCAGATATATGCTGGCGTTTTCTAATTTGATTATCAAGCTGCTGTTGAAGTTTGAGAATGTCTTCATCCAGAGCAACAAGATCTGAACGCAAGGACACAGCTGATAAATCCATTTGATATGGTAAGGAAGAAGGAATGGTTTGATTGATTATATAATTTTATCATGTCTTCTACAGCCCGGGCCCTGAAAATGCTCGAAGAATTGAAGGGGCTCCTCACCCTTCCCGACATTGATGAGACCCACAAGATCACTATTCAAGCTGGACAAGCAGTGCTCAGAAGAATCTTGATAGACAAAGCTTTTGCAATTGATAAAGCAGAACAAGAAGGCTTTGCAATGTCTCAGAAGAATGGGCCTCAGATTGAGCTGCTTCTTAGTCAGATAACCTTTGCTCTCAGCCAAGTTGAGGCTACCTACAAGAAATTTCCTGTGGAATTCATGTGAGTTAATTGACTAGATATATTGCATAAAATTATTCTTTAATCTTTTAAGAGGTCAAAAGGAATTAGAAGTGCCACCTAAACTCCTTGAAAAGCTTCAGGGAACTGAAGAGGGAAAGGACTTCTTGGCACTTGTGGCATCTAGTAATGCTAAAACTGCTGAGTATGATTTTAAAGCCCTGTTACAATCCACTACTGATAGACTATTATAGACTAAACAGTTTTTATGAAGAGGGTGATAGGATTTTGATGCAGCTCTATCAGCTCCGAAAGGTACATTTTACTAATATGATTCACATATCTAAATCTTTTTATAGAATCTAGTATTGCTCCGCAAAGAATCTACTACTATATTCACATGAAAGATGTAGTTGAAATAGACCTTTATCTAAAGTTCCAATGTTTGACAGAAGATAAGGGGAAAGATGTAGCTAGATTTTCCAAAAAGAGCTTGATCTGTGTCTCCTGATCATCGTTCAGTAGAGCTCGGGGAAACCATTTTACGATTTGGATAGTTGGATGCTGACTGAGAGCAAAGTCCAAAGAAGACATATCGGATATAATATGTAGTTCTTCTGCAAGATCTTCTAGCTCGTGTTCGAAGATCAGCGTATGTAAATTGGGAGTGGCAGTGATTGAAAAACCATCTCTAATCAGCTCTGCATAGAAGTTGAAGTCCTTGATTCCAAATGTGTCCAAAGTGACTCTTTCCAGATTGGAAAAGATGCCAGAGAATTGTGCTAGGAGCTGTGGACCACTAGCAGTAAAATAATTTCCTAATTTTATTAGTAAATTATTTCAGAGTATAGTGAATGCATACCACTAAAATAGAAATATAGATGCTCCAAGGTGGACGCGTTATATTGACAAAGCGTTAAGTTGGCTGCCAGTTGACTGCTTTCCTCCACATATATGCTAAAGCTCTGGAGACCAGAAACAAACTCCAGCAAAGATGGGGTAAGAAGTAGCTGGTAGATTGTTTTGCTGTCAATATTAAGATGCTTCAGAAACCCAGTATTGCTCTGAGATATAGTTTTTTTCTTCTTCATCTTCCGCTTTTTCTTCTTCTTCTCCTCCTCTTCAACCTCAACCACTATCATTGTTAGAGTCTTTGCAGCCCCAAACAAAATTGGAAGAGCTCGATAGGGCAAATAGGTGATCTTGGAAATAGCCAATGAGTTCAGGAGCGGATACTGATTTGACGGTCCTCGGTTCGTAAGCCAATCTAAAATGGCAGTTGTTGTTTGTGATGAGACACTGTTCCAGTTGCTTTGGGTTGACTTGTAGTCAAAGGAAATGGCAAGGTTTTTGACATTTAAAAGCATGCCAAAAACAGTTCGCGCCTCAGTGCTAGGCAGAGGAGTAGGATGCAGAATAATTTTGACTTGTTGGACATAAAGTGCAAGATTAGGATGCATGTCGAAGTGTATTTGGGCCTCTTTGTAGGACCGGTTACGTTTATGGAGATTGGGTGTTGAGCTGGATATTTCGGAGAGTATTAAATCTTTAAATAAGATCATTTGACTTTTAGTCCGAAAAGACCGAGCAGAAAGAGAGCAGGCAATGAGAGTATTAGGATCATTTGGAGCTATGCTCTCAATAATAAGATCATAGAGCTCTTGTGCGAGAGGCATCATTCAAAAGAAAATTGATGTGACTGTCACAGAATCATGGCCTTTTTCCATCGAAACGGAGCTTCGATAAAGTTTTTTGTCGATCCTCAATGTGCAATTTACATTGGAAGTACAGCTCATCGCAGATTGCTTCGTGCAATTATATCAGCAGGAGGTACACTCATTAGTGATCCAAAGGTTTTTTTGTCTTCATTTTTCAGTTAAAATGCTCACAATTCTCTATAAAGAAATCTGACCTTATATTGATTTATGAGCATTCTCCAACTGGCAAACAATTTATTGAAGACTGGGGGCAGAAACATATTGTTCTCAAGGTGATGATCTATATACAACTATAATTTGGTTTTAAATGCAAAATTAGCTGGAATGGGTCAACCTATGCTTGTCAAAAGGTTGTTGGATGCAGGAGGTGAGCCACTATTGTCAACACTACAGGACTGGTGCTTATACTATCAAGAACAATTGGGAATATTGCCTGCTACAATCCTCCTAGTTATACTTGTTCCAATTGCTAGTTAGAGACCTTATCCAAACCTTCAGCCCAAGCATCTACATCAATTGGATTAGCTCTAGCTATATTGTTTGCCCATTGATCAACATCAAGTGGTGCGTGCTTTGACCCAGGTTTGGGAGGTGGTTGTTTCCAGAAGGAAAACCAAGTCTTTGATACCCAAACTTCAGGATCTTCATTCTCATTTCTTGAGTGAATAATTTGAAGTGGGAGATTCTCCATAAATGGAAACATCTCATCCACAGTCTCAAGCTTGGAGACAATGAGACAGGTTAAATTGTGTGCAGCCTGATAGAATGGGATATGGATTGTATTTTTGCTGAAGTCAATCTGCATTGTGGTCTGAAAGATTTTTATAAGCTGTAGTTCTGAAGATAACAACTTACCAAGCTAGACCATCCTTCAATAATAGTTTTTAACATCTCAAATATTATCCTTTGCAATTCTTTAATTATTTCTTCTCCTTCTGCATCCAGTTCTTCATCTTCTGCATCCATTGGAGGGGGAATTTGTGGTGGTGGAGTATCCCAGAGAATGAATGTCTGCGGTTGAATGAAATGAAGGCTTTTTATGATGTAGCATTCTGCTTCTAGATTCTCGCCATTAATGTCAAGCGAGATCGCAAGTACAGAAAGTAAACTGCAGGCTGAGAGGATTGAAGGCATGTCACTCTGCTGAGATCTTGGCATACTGGGGGCTCTAATATAGAGATGGCGGACCCAGGTACCATATTTCTCAAGTTGGATAACCAGAGAAGGCCAGTCATGCTTGCTTATGCCATTAAGAACAACTGTGTTGAAAAGCCAGCGTTGTCCAATACGGTTCCATTTTTTGTTGACCAGTACAGCTGATGTTACTTTCTTCAATGGAGGATAGGAAGTTGGATTGTTGACAAGGAATAAATGGTTACTGGGCAGAGTAATTGTATGTTTGAGAATCTCAGATAAGAGTTCCTCTGGGACTTTGTCAATTGGAGTAGACATTTGGGAAAAGGCAAGCCTCAAAGGAATTGATGTGATTTGAAATTTTTCTCACAGTCACGTTCTGCAGGGACCGGTCTGGTAAGAACGTGACCTTCAGACCGATTTACATTTAGATATAATTGATATGTGCCAACTATAAGTCATTCTAGTATTAAAGCTTACAAGTATTTATATAAGACCAATGACCTATATTATCCTGAGCATCTGTATGTGAATTCAAAGGCTTGTGGAATAGGGCAGGTGGAGAAAGGAAGGAATGAGGAAACACACATGAAGACTGGCCATGCTAATAGCCTATAGCTACAGGATAGAGGTCATACCAGGCTGAGATTATGTGTTGGAATCAGCCTCTATGACCATTTGGTGCTAGAAGTTGAAGTACCAGACCGTTTATAATTAAGAGCAAGTTATAATCACAGTCACATTGACTTGCATCAAAATTACGTAGAGGTCGTTCTGCCCAACCTATACGTAACTCTTAAGTAGAATATACAAATTAAAGCAATCTTTCCTGTCATAGATTGAATAGATTTTGAGTTTATCCTGAATTTGAGCAGGTACAAAGGTGTCTGGATAAGCTACTGCTGTTGTGTACAGCTCATAACTTACTCTGATTAGCCAATTGTCTTGCTCTACTATGGTGAGAAGGCTGGTTAGAGGCTTGTGTCGTGGTATTGGCTTGTTGAGTTTCTGCCATGAAAGATAAGAACAAGATGTGTTTGATTGATTATGTCAGTACAGGCTCCTCATGATATATATACCCACAGCTAGACGAGCATCGAGACATCTGAGATGATACTGAGACATCAGAGAACAAGATACAAGGGACAATAACACCCCAACAAGAGTGTCCACCCATAAGTAACCGTGCTACATATATACACTGGTATCGCAACTACATAGCCTCAGCGTTGTTATAGGACTTCAGATCCGACAAGCTTGTCCCTGGCGCTTGCCCGCCCGTCTCAGTCCAGGTGTTACTGTACACAAGCTGAGATTGGCCAGACCTTCCGGCTAGTTACGGACAACAACGGACCGAAACCCTCGCGCTCGTCGCAGGCCGGCCTGGGTATGGTGGATATGGGCTGGCAGGCAAAGAGCGTGGGTTGTCGCGGGCTGGACGTGCGCTTAACCAGCCTGTCTCAAAGTTGCGTGACCGCCAACTTGACGCCCAACACACCCCAACTCGCTTGGACTCCAACGGCGGCTTGCGACTTGCCGCTAACTAAGGTGGTCAGCAAACTCAAATCAACAGCAAGAGCGACTGGTAATACCTATCAAGCATCAAGAACGAGTTCAACTGGACATATACAAGTGCGTCAAGCAGAATCAAATCAACGCCAAGAACGACTTACCTCAAAGCAAACGTTTGAGCAGGCGCCAGTGTCTAGCGAAGAAGACCAAGAGTCAAAGGAGTTGTCAGTGGGAGCTGGGAGCGGCTTGTCCGTGATCACACGGTGCGGCTACTACGCACGCCTCGAGTTCCTCCCGCGCTGCGCGGTTGGTGTCGCGGAGTTCGCACTGGCAAACGGCCAACTCGTGCGCGCGAAAAGAATTTCTCCGCCTCATGACCTTATCCCCAGCTTCCTCAGCAGCCACGACCTCCGCCTGCCCCGGAGCTGATCGCCCGCGCCATGGAGGAGTCCAAAAACTGTGGCGAGGGCTTGGGCGAGTTTGGCTCTGTGGCTTGCGAGACGAGCAGAGAGTTGTTGGCACTTGGTTGGCACTAAGTGACGTGACTGACGGCTGATCGTTGCTAGGCGTGAATGGACGGCGGTGTGGAGATGGGTTGGAGCGGGACTGGAGGTGTTGTTTGTGGGTTGTGGCGGGCAAACAACTGAACGGGCAAGAGCTGGGGGAAGGGAATGGGGGCCGGATGTTGGGCGAGTTTACAGACAAGCGCTGCCGCAAACGGTAAGTAGACAGCTTCAGGACGACAATTAAAAGACTCACATGCTCAGAATCCGTTGCATCCACTTACTACAGCGCTAGCGTAGTCTTCACGCGCCTGAGAATGACGTCAATACAAGTCCATCGATCGAAATCATACCGCGAGCCGCAGAAAGCCCAGTCCAACGCAACCCACGACCACTCCACCATTCCCTCCTTGTTGTGACAATGTCGACGCAAAATATGCTTCTTGGGTGCGACGGAGGAGAGCTGGCCGCCGCGAACAGCAAGTAAGATTGCATCTGCATATCGAGCTGACACTAGGCAGAGCGACACGGCAGAATCAAAGTCGCCAAGAACAAGTGTTTGGGTAATCAATCAATCTGTCGAGGAGGCACTTGCTGGATAGATGCTGAAGGGAAGGACGAGAGCCAACGGTGGCGGCAACGGAAGAGTCGAGTTGATAGTTAGTGTGGCACACGACCATGCTGAAGAACTCAGTCGTCCAATTCTTCCTGAAAGCCTTGACTTACCAGTTTGCAGTCGTGCTACCCATTCTCCAACGGCATGCTCGCTGTTGTCGCCGAGCTGAGTAACAACGGTGAGCATTAACTTATACCGCTTCAAATAGCACTTACCTCACAGCCGACAAGCACGAGCTTGACCACAACACCTTCCCTCGTTGCGGCCCGTTGTTGGAGCCGAAGCCCGTGGCTTTAGCCCGAGCTTGGCAACAAGAAGTCCTGGACATCATGGCCCGTCAGCCCCAAGGACGGCAAGAAGGATACTAAACCGCTCACCTGGGCTGTCTCGGACGACTGTGTGAACACTGCCCTCGTCACGCCCCGCTCGATGTTGCCGGCCAGGTCTGTCTCGTTGCTGTCTTGACCATCAAGTCTCGCTGACGAGGCGTTCTCCAGTGAATTGGACGACGAAGGCGGAGTTATTGCCGCCCGGCCACGTAGTTCTGAGCGACTTGACTCGGTCGGCAGACATCCTTGCTTCGTTTCCCTGTAGGCAAGATGAGAACCAGCCCACAATCTAAGCTTTTGCTAACGCACCTTGGTCCTCGAGTGCATACAAGTGGGCATTTCCCGCTGTCGCCTGAGATTGGTGAGTGTCGATTTCAGCAAAAGAAGGCGTTGGGTACATCGAACTACGGCGTTTAGAAGTTTGAACGAGGGATGGACAGAAAGACGCACTTTTTTTCCTCCTGCAAGTGCTTGACAAGCCTGATGACGTTTTGGACCAACAACTAGGCCATTGCACACGTCATTGCACGTGACGAACGTATCACGAGTCTCTCCGGATCCTCGTTGGTCTCCACCTTCCGCTCTCTCAAGCGTGTCGCCGCTAACTTGAGGCCGACTCGCTACTCCGTTGCTCGTCGCCCACCATGACCAGCTGATCTGGGCCAGCCCAGTTTCCAGGCGGCACGCGTCTCGAAAGCAGTAGAGCGGAACTCGCCCAAGCTTCCACCATGGCATCTCCACACCGCCGTCCGTTCATAACAACGATCAGCCATCACGTCACTTAGTGCCGTGCCAACTCTCCTTTGCTCGTCTCGAGCTCACCTCTCACCACGGTTCTTGAACTCCTCCATGGCGCGGGCGAGCAGCTCCGGGGCAAGCCGAGTGGCTCGCAAATAGCGGGCGAGTACGAGGAGAAACGGACGGATGCGTGGAGCACTATTGAGGATCTCAACATTGGCCTGACGCGTTTCCTGAACGGGTGGTTGACGCTGGGGTCAATCTGTGCAAGAACGGGTGTGAGTGAGTATATCCGTGTGGAGTTCCTGCTAACCTTGTCGTTGTTCTTAGTGGCTCGTTTGTTGGCGCCGTTGAGGCGGCTTAACGAAGGACTTTCCCAGTAAGTACTCGAATTCTTTCTCGCCCACAGCCGCACCTATCTATTCCACTGACTCACTCTCCAGCAGTTTCGAGTCGCGTCCGCAAACACAGAGCACAGCAAGCTTGTTCGCGCTCGCCTTCTCTCATGATCACCTTTCCCCCGATGGGCCCGACAACGCCGCCGCCCGCTCACGGCGCAGAGCAGCAACTTGCCTGGCAAAATGGCCACTACAACAACATCCTCGTCACTGCATTTTGCAGCCCCCGGCCCGTTGACGAACTGCGCAACGGGGAATGGCGCCATTCCCACAATATTTCTCCTCACACTCTGCCGACGTCATACTCAGCGACATCCGGCCCATTAAGCTGAAAGTGGATGGTCTCCACTCCATCAATGTCCTTCTTGACGAATTCCTCTTCAACATTCTCAATACTGCCCGGTCGCTTTCCGACGGACAAGCTGCGTGCGAGCCTGTTAAGCATTCTCCCGACCAGCTTGGGCAAGGAAAGGAAGCATTACTCGAAGCGGCTCGAAGCGGAGGTCGAGCTGCGAGCATATTGGGAACCGGAGTGCCCAGCTGTACGGTCGGTGTAGTCCACGGTTGTGTTCAACGTCGGCGCAAGGGAAAAGTACCTTGAAGGCCGGGTCACGCTTTGGCCGTGCTGTGACGCCCGGCGCCGGGACCCGGACCGACACTCTTGCCACGACCATGGCCACGACCACGATTCCTGCAACGCGGCAACTCCAACGGGCCACGGTTCGGTGGGCAGCCAGGCCATGGCCATGGGACCTGCTGCCTCCGGATCACACGGGCCCTCCGAATCTGGCTCAGACCGACACCCTTCCGGCAACCGCCATTTCATCCCACAACGAGCGAGTCCAGCCATCTACGGGCTCCGATCGCAACCGGCACGCCTCGCAAATCAACACCCAGTGAGGATGGCGGCACCATTTTGCGGAAGACGGTGAGCAAAAGGCCAACGCGCGATTGGCCCGCTGACAGTCTTTGCAGCAGTCTTTGCAGCGGCAGCATTTCACAGCCCAGCCCTGGCAGCAGCGACAGATATGGGCTTGTATTAGGCGAAATGGTGAGGGGAGAGGAGATTGAGCAGGAGATGGCGAGGGCGAGGGTGATTATTCGGGTCGTTCGAGGTGCGTCCAGCGCTTCTCTCTTTGCTATCCTTCCACTCCCCATCGACAGCATCTCCGTCACCGCTTTCCCTGCCCCCACCGCTTCCCTCCATCGTTGCGGGGTGGACACGCTCGCCTCCGGATCCAAGCACGGTCAAGTCGACTTTCGCGAGGAACGAACCGCCGCGATCGCAATCTTGCGGCAGCGACAAAACTTCCTGCAGACAGACCAACAGGCTCATCCAGCAAGCTCTCAGGCCCGGCCTTTTCGTCGTATAGCCCAGTGGAGGCAGCTGAGCGAGCGGGAAAGGGAAAGAACGTGCCATTGGGTCGCGCTTATTTCACCACCACCCGGCGCGTTAGCCCTCGTCGTCGTTGGCACTGCCCGCGCGTGTCAGCGCTCATGGCCATGGTCTTCAAGAGACTACTGTTGTTGGCAACGGGTGCGCGCTGACGCATCCCTTTACCTCTCTTGCTCACTCTTGTTTACAGCTCAGTCGTGGACGTGCGGGGATGGGCAACTGCTGCGCTGCTTTAGGTCTTGCTTTGTGGCACCAACGCCTCGAGACAACAACAACAAGACCCGCGAAAGCGCTGGCGCCCGGGCAGGCTGCCTACGCGCTTTGTTTAAGCAAAATGGCGCCTCCTACTGCCCATTCTGGACTATAACAAGCGAAAATCTGCCGTGCCACGACCCACAACCAATGTAGCCGCCGCCGTAGACGTGGTCAAGCGGGATGCGCCATGAAGCGCATCTGAGAGTGGTGCGTGACTTCAAACTCATCCCTTGCCTCAAATCACTCACTTTCTTCCAGCATTCAAACCCGCGATCCCCTCCTCCCTCCCAAACAAAACCCCCCGACCAGCCCTCCTCAAACTGCTTTCTTCTCGATTTCCCGCACCAGCACCGTCAATAAGTGTTTTCCTCCCCCATTATAGGCCTGCGGCGCCGCGCCAAATTCCTTTCCCGTGACTCTCTCGTTGGCCCCACTTTCGCTAACACGTGGCTGGATCTCGCGATCTCCCGCGACCCTGCTCGACGCGTTTTCCAAGGTCCCGCACAGCCAACAACATGGTCTCGCACCTTTCATCAGCACCCAACTCCCCATTCCGCCATCTCCCAATGGCTCTATTGTCCGAGAGCCCGCCTGCGGGCGCTATGTCTCGATGGCCCTGACTTTGTGAGGCGACGTGGACAGCGCCATCATCACCGATCCATAGGCGGCTGCAGCGCCAACGCTCGCTCCTCATTATCGCGAGTCGCCTTTTCGTCACTAACACGCGTGTTTCTACCTTCAAACACGCTGTTTTTCTCGAGCTTCGCCTGCGGCGCTTTTCAACGCCAGCGCACAAGCCAATTTGGGGCAGACAACAAACACCCGCGGTGTTCTTCTTCCTCGACGCCTCTGACCAGCACAGCAGTGGGGATTTCAAGGTGGAACTTATGATTCGTGCCAGAGTTGTGCTTGTTGGCAGGTGAGTTGCTGCTCGGGGTTACTTGGGTCATCAACTGACCTCTTCCAGCCTCTCCGTGGCATCACAAACTCGTCATTGGGATGGCCCGCAAAGGTAAGTCAGCATATTGATCCTCTTTTCATTCTCTTGCGTTGTTGTTTCTGGGGTGTGTTGTAGAGATATATATGTGTGTATCTAGCTAGGTATATATAGCTGTTTGGAATCCAGCCTTGAGTGCGGCTCATCAAACGATGACGTCTGGCCTCAGCCAGTGCTGTCACGCGTGTCAAGCTGACACGTCATTGCTTCTCCCTGCTCGTATGGCCTACCAGCGCCGCCCAAAGGCTCCTGGGCTCGACTATCTGTCTCTTCCAAACAGAAGAGACCCACATCTTCCCGATGTCTTCACCATACAAAATCATCCTCTCCATTCCGAGTTCCAGGGCCGAACCTTGGGCTACCTCCATGACACCAAAGCAAACGCGGAGCTCAAGGCCTGGGTAGAAAAGCAGCCGGTCCCGGGCTTGACCTCCATCAAGGCTCTGGATGCAGCTGGTGAGTTACAGCAGGTTTTACTTGATGTTAAGCTTGCTCACACCGTTTGCTTGTCCAGGTTATGTTCGATTACTGCCTGGAGATATGGTCGTGGCTCGAGATATGCATCAAGCAGATATTCACATTTCGGAGAATGATTCCGTGGTTGCAGTGTATCCTCAGTGAGTATAGGAATATTAGCCATTCATAACTTACTCATCAATTTAGCGAACTGGATTCTGGGCTATGGGTCAACCACGAGAAAAGCAGAGATGTTTTAACGGGAACCCGAGCTCAACGCGCCGCAGCTAATGGTGTAACATTATTTGAGAAGAGCGACGCCTGGACTCCAGTGGGTAAGACTGCGCGGGTTGCAACGCTTGCCACTACTCTGGAAAAGCCAACTGGGATATTCGCACCATCGGCGCAGGCCAAGCTGCCTCCGGATGGATCTCTTTCTGCTACTCTGCAGGCTCGGAAAGATCATCTAGCGGTGCGTATTTTTAAGCGCTTACAAGATTTAACTACTGATAATTTCCCAAGGCAACCTGTGCCATTACGGTTGCGACAATGAAGTTTCTCCCGCCCCATATTCAAGCTCTACTAGCCAACCAAGGCGATCTCCAAAATGTCCCATCGATTGGCGTCAACAACAACGTTTTTACGGGAGCCGCTCAGTTGAATCTATCTGCTATTCAAAGTCTCCCAGACGCAAATGGTCCAGGTATGATATCTCATTCAGGCATAGATATAACTCTTATCGTCTATAGCACCGTCCTTGCAGGGAGAACTTGGAACCTTTGGGGGTTCTCACCAGGACGGATGGGATAGTCTTGCCCATCTGACCAATCTTATTGCACAAGGCGACTATCCACCTGGGTGCTTTCCTGGTGTTATACATCTCATCGATGGTGGATTCTATGTCGTTCTCTACCCCAGAACCTCGTTTTTATTCTCTGGGCTTCGTCAGCATGCTGGTACACCGCCCCTTATGCAAGGACCTCCTGTTTCTTGGGGTCTCCGTTTAAATGATGTTATTTATCCTCCTTCCAAGGGCATGAATGGGCTAGGAAAACTTCCTTTATGCGCTTGGTCAGATAACGATGTATTGTGGGTTGGACCAGAGGTTACAAGAGTTGGGTACACTTTCTTATCTTGATATGATTATCGTATCTAGCGCTTATTGATTCTAGACTTCCTAGTACAAACCAGCCACAATCACGGGCGCTACATGGGTGCATGAAGGCGCTGCATTCACTACACCACAATCTCACGCCACCTTTATCGTTCGAACACTCCTTCTTATTGTCTATTTTGTCCTATCTCAACTCCCAAAATCCTACAACTTCCGACTCGACCCTGTGCTCTTTCTCCAGTCAATCACCTTTCGCTTTGATGAAACGGAGGAGCGGAGGAATACAGGTGATTGGAAGCATGCCCCAGGACATCGAAACCCCCAAACGAACGATTGGGTATCAGGTGTAGCAGGAGACACCGGATCTTTGGACTTCGACTCAACTTTAATCGATTGCTCGAAGATAAGAGCCGATACTCATGTGGCTTGGACTGAATATGCCAACCATACGGCCAAATTCATACCCTCCAGAAAGCCTATGGTTCCACCACAACCCGGTATGTATTTTATATTATATATTTCGTTTTCTAAGTAATCTTTAGCTCCTCTACCTGAACGATGTCCACAATGCGACCAGAAACTTGGGTCCAAGAAGCAGACCCAGTCAAAAGGCGGCACTGATGGTAGAGATAAGGGTGCAAAGAAGACAAAGGAAGCTGGAGGAGCGAAGGACAAAGAGAAATCAGAGAAGAAGAAGCGGAAGAAGGGCAAACAGATTGAGGAACAAGAAGATGCTGAGGTGGAAATTGGAGCAGGATCTACGACTATATCCGACACACCACCTACAGACACCCCGCCTACAGATGCCCTGCCTACAGATCCAGATCAGCGTCTAGCCCGAGAACAAAGAGCTAAAGCCCGACAAGAGCGACAGACCGGTATGACATATTTGGAAGTGAAATTGCATACTCACTACAAGTTTTAGCTGCATTAAATTCGTCTATTCAGCGGAATGCTGTTGAAGCTTTTGGTAGCTCTGACTTGCCAGGTCAATCTATTTCCTATTTTACTTCTATTTGCTTAATTAGGACAGATGAGCGCTTATCTAAAAGCTTGCGCCATACTATGGCTGATCAAGCTGCAAGAGATTCACACGGTCAGAAATTCAGCTATTCTTTTAATTCAGCGACTTATCGTTCTATTCTAGAGGATCAGAGTGTCAATGAGGATATTTTAACCGACACTGCTTCTCTAATGGAAGGGAGTGAAGTAGAGGGAGGTCAGGGTCTCTTATATAATGTTAGCCAATTTGTTGATCTTGTGCGTAGACTCAAAATCCCATTTTCTTGACCTATTCACTGCATCCACGCTACAACAAAGCCTTCATGAACTTCAAAAAGAACATTTTGTCTTACTGTCATCCTCGTTAGCCGATCAGCAACCATCGTCTGCAACAGACAGATTGAAT
The DNA here is from genome assembly GCF_014461135.1 of Mycena indigotica. Taxonomy (NCBI): domain Eukaryota; kingdom Fungi; phylum Basidiomycota; class Agaricomycetes; order Agaricales; family Mycenaceae; genus Mycena; species Mycena indigotica. The sequence goes on from NW_023503005.1 coordinate 1,168,877, forward strand.
GCAGCTCATGAGGCTGTTCTTGCTACGCCCTTCTCTCCTAATACTGCCTCCTGCTTCCCTTCCATTTGGCCAGCGTTGCAAACTCTTGAAACGGTTCATATTCTATCCATCCACCGAATTCGGCAGCAGCGAGAGCTGATAATGAAGACAAATTATTCTGCGTGGCTTTGGCTTGACAACACCTGTAAATCTCATATGCAGGATGCTCTTGTTAGTCAACAATCTGGTGTTCTGCCTTCTTCTTGGCTTGGCCGACTTGCTATTCGGACGATGCGAGTTTTACAAAACGGACTTCGTGAATTCGTTTTTTCTCCTGCTGATTTTGGTCTTGAGATTGACGCTCCCAATTACTGTTTCTCTCAGCGGGCAATTATATTCGAGCCTACACATGACGATGCAATCAACTTGGCAACAAAAATCATTGCAAGTTGGCTTGGGTTTCCAGCTAACAATAGTATCGAACGATATCGCTTGGTACATCGACGTTATACATAATACTCTTGGCTCTGGAGCTCTATGCCTCGATACGATATGGCGAGGATATACCTCTCTGACCTCTCTTGTCTTGAATGGCAAGCGGGGAAAAAGGATGCACTTCTTCAACTCCAGAACATTCATACAAATTTACGCCAACATCCAGTTTGCCAATCTGGAACACTGGAGTATCAGCTTTACCACCAAATCTTGACGGCGCAAAAAGAGGTTTATGTTGCGTTCAATGGCGCGGTCGTTTATTCAGCATCAAGGCCCACTTCCTCCTCTTGCAGCCCAGCAGCCTGTAAATTCGAACCCACATCCGCCATTACGCTATACTCCCTATAATTTGAAGCTCCCGGTTTTTCGAGCGATAAATTGACACGCTTTCTGGAATTCTTTGACCAGAGTCTTCGGGTTGTGCTATCCAATTCATTGCCCACAACTGGGGCTAGTAGATGGCAGCAGAAGTTGTTCAACAAACAAAACCATTTCTCTCCCTTCCGAGAATTGTCGCCCTCCCGTCTCCGCATGACTGCAGCTGATGGACCGTTAACCTCAGACACCGCTCATACTAATTCTGGGCTTTTCAGTGAAGTCTGCAACCGTGGTATTCTCTATGATACTCCATATGAAGCAACAGAACGACTTCGGTTTGTTGACATTGCCGATTTCAACCACGCAATTCAAGAAGCCACAACGAAATATACTACGACGTATAACGAGCCTCCTGGTTCTTCATATTTCTGTAACCGCACAGCCTATGGGTCTTTGACTAACCGACGCATCGAGAATGCTGAGCTATATGATACGGCTGTTGGAGACTACAGTCTTGAGCAGCTGCTTGCCGACCGCGACCAAGCGTCTATCCCATTCTCCGAGTTTTTCAACTGGGTTAAGCGCTCCAACCCCAGCAAAAAGACTAGCCCATCCCGGTTTCCAGAAGTTGGCGAGCTTTCAGCTTATCTTATTGCTGCAGATTATACATATACCAAACCTCGCTTGGTTGACTCGCCATCTGAAGATTTGGCTGCATTTTCGCAAATCATAGTGCAGTTAAATCGTGGTGCTGTTAATGGTCTACGACTTCTGGGACTTGTTGACGATACTCAGCCTCGTCCAACTGTCGAAGAAGTTGAAAATGGCATTCGTATCATTTACGACCTCTTGGATGCTTACTTACCTGACGAGATTAAGTCTATCATCCGGTTTGATCTTATTCTTGTAGAGCATAGTCTATGTAAATTCTCGAGAGCAGTCAACAAACAGTTACTCTAGAGATCTAGATAGAGATAGTTGTACTTGTTTATATATCTATACCTGATATATAGCTATAGTTGTCTGATTTAGAATCCAAGGCTTTATCGCTTCTTTTCTTGCCTTCCACCATATATATACATCTGACTTCCCGCCACTTACAACCAGTAACGACAATACCAACTCCTGTGAGTGGGAGGTCTGACAGCACAGAAGTAAGCAGAATAAGAAAAGGTTTTGAGGCAGTGCTCACCCAAGACAGGCTCTTGTGTAACCCTTTAGATCTAGAGCTGGCGACAACACTTCTAATCCTTATTCCAAGTTAATTAATCATAATTATAACTAGCCAAATTACTTATATATTGCTTTACGTGAAGGTCGTGCAGAACGAGCTTCACGTAAGGTGCATCAAACTTTGTGACTCGTGACTTACCATTATTTTGCCTTGTCATTATGACCTCTTCACCGAATACTGCTGGCCTTTTGGTTAACAAGATTAATTTTCGGAATCCAGCAACCTTATACTTCCTCGGCTTTCCTCCCAGCAACTCCAACGACCTCTTATTACCCCAGCTTTCACCTGAGGACGTTGTGATATTTGAAGGAATGAAAATGGCTTTCCAACACCACTTTACCCGTTTTTCTTTTGGGCAGACCTCTATAGCAGGCCTTGCATATCTCAACAATACTCAACCAACTTCTATACAACGACAGGAAGTTAATGGTGCCGGTCCTACCACCGGCTATGGACTACACCAGGCAATCTTAACCGCCCTGCTTCTGGATTGGAATTTGGAATTTGGACTTGAAGCGGGAATGATGAACAACTAGAAAAGTCAGAGTATTATTGGCAAGAAGGCGTTCGCTCTCTTACTCGTATTCTTGGAAGTCCAACTGTTTGTAACGGCCCCAAAGTACTTTCGGCAAAAGTGCAAAAGGTACTATTTGATGATGACTATAAGTATCGTTAACAGAATAACTCAGAATATTCCTTCATCCCTGTTCAAAATGGCGAGACAAGCACTTTCTTCCCTAGATCAGGTTGCAGGAGCTAAGGCTAATAAACGGAAAAGAACCTGAGAAAAACAACAACGGGAGACAGAGTTCATACCGCCAGAAACAGAGCAGGAAATTGATAGCAACTTTTACATATCGGCTTTGCGAAAGACTGGCGAAGGTGAAGAAAAGGGATTTCGCTCGCATTTTAATGTGGTATATCTAGTACTTGTTGGCTATTTGATTCTTCAGGTTTTATCTTTTTCCCTTCTTCTGCTATCTGCTAGCTAATCACATCGATATAGGGAATTGATCTTAGAGACTCAAAAGCCGTCGCTACCGGCCTTGCAAAGTATCATCAAGATCTCAAAGTTCCATTGAAGGAGAAGACGATTCAGGAGTTGGCTGAAATCAATATGGCTTTCTCTGCACCTCTATCAGTCGCCCTGGGTAGCAGCGTTCTTAACGTTATAAACGACTCAAAAAGTTTGCTATTTCCGCATTTTGCAACCGATACGGCCCTTTTTGATGTGAGTTCTTTTCAAAAACATGAAACAAAATTCTTATTATTTTAGTTACAACGATGCGATGAGTTCCGTAGTGGCCCAAACACTCTGGTGTGGAAACTAGAGCGAATTGTTGTCCAACATTTGCTTCAATCAATGCATGGCCAATTTCATCCAGCTATTCTATTGCAACGTTTATCGACGTCGAAGGAGTTTGCTCATTATAAGGACTTGTACCAAACAATTACAAATGGTCAAGTAGCCGCCGACGATTTTACATCGTGGACTCAACTTGTCTATATTGATGTAGATGAAGAATTGACTGCTGGACCTATCATCGGTTTGTTCGTTCAAGGCCTTTTGAATTTGTGCTGAAATTTTCTTAGATAAACAAGACAAGCCATACCTATATCATAGTGAGGAGGAGGAGAATCTGGAGAGCCCTCCAAAAAAACGACAGAAGCATATCGATCAAGCCGAAATGAGCTCTAGATCTTCTTCTATTGTAAGTCAAGTTTATACCCAACCTGGTTGTTTATTTATTCCGTGTAGCATATGGGGAATAATCAGGTTGCATCGCCTGCTCCACACGAAAGTACAGTTATTCAACATGTTAGTTAGAATTATATCTCTATATGGCATAGAACTAATTATTGGTCAGGCAAACCAACCAGTTCCTCCAACAAACAGTTTTCCTGAAGGGCAAGATATTCATTCCGATCATTCAACCACCGTAAACGATATTCCTCGAAGATCAGCTCGCAATTCTCAGAAAGCCAAAGCTCTGATCATAACTGCTCCACCTCCGAAAAAATCTCGAAGGAAATCAACAAAGACCTCACGGGCTAAATCTGTATCAACAGAGAAGTCGACCTTTGCAGACGATCATTCCTACCAAACCTGCGGCAATATTTTTGCAGTGTATCCACATCCATCACCTCAAGTTAGCACCGCTGCAAGGTTGCATTCGTCATACGACAACGGATTGGTCAACTTCAATGACGATACACTTACAGAATGGGATACCCAACGAAAGTCTTTACGTCTTGCGAAGAGCAAACTGGCTATAAAGGAGAAGGAGTTGCGGCAGATGCGGAATCAAGGAGCGGATTGTGCAAGTCTTATACAAGAGGTTGAGCAGTGTGAAGATGAAGTTGAATCACTCGAGGCAAAGTTAGTTAATCGAGGACTAGGCGACAAGCCAGTGAGTAATTTTCTATTAGTAACTCAGGATTTAAAGCTTACTCTCTTTGAAGTGGAAACCTATTTCCACACCGGTTGAAATGAAGCTCTATGCACCGAATAGTACAGGGAAGAAAGACAATTTGGTGACATATAACTGGTTTCCCTGCACTCAAGAGGTAACAAACTATAACTTTTATAATAATCTCATATAGTTCTTAGGAAGCGGATGTCGCTCAGGAAATGGTGGCTAACACGCCCTATGACATCGATGATGATGGCATTTCCAAGCCTCTCCATCTGCTAGCATCGGCAAGAGAGCCAGAATTCAATCCCACAAGAACCAAATCTGAACTCTTTGTTATTTCATTTTCCGATTTTATCCAGAAGCCAGATGACTTCTACCAACAAATACTAGCTGACCGGTCCATTTTGATCACCGACTGTCCAACTTCATCAAATCCAAAATCATTCAAACAACTGCTAGAAGGATTGAGATCGCTGGATGCGCTTGTTGCATTTTCAAGGTATGTTTCGAGTGAATCTAGATATCGACTGATCTTGAAAGATGGATATCTAATGCAAAATGGCACTCAAGGGCTGGTTGTCGATAAACTCAGACGAATGCTGAAAGAGGAAAGCTTTTCGTAACAATAATCCTCGACTGAATGCATTGGATCACCCAACACCAAACCATGATATGCCAACAATTCCTCGATATGAGTTCGTCTGTTTCCAAAAACTAGAAGCGCGCTGCTAATGAGACCCACAGAGAACTGGCGACAGCTCAATACGCAGTCATCCAGACCCAAGATACTCCAGAGCTCCCTCCTACCCTCCTACCTCGGAGTCATATGAATTGGGCTGTTTGTGGTAATGCAGGCGTGAAAACAGCTCACCATGTTGACGCTATGGGAGTAACGGTTGTTAAAGTTGAATCAGGCGTCAAGTTATGGTATCTGCAAAACTCTCGACTGCCTCTTATCAACCCAAGCAATGCAAGACCAGCTATCGACCGTGATTGCTATTCTCGGACATACTTCAATGGCTGGGATGGCAATACTTCCAATAGCGACCGTTATACAATGGAAGGTATTGTTTTATTTGACACCTCAACGCTGTAAGTCCATTTTTCTCTAATCGCAGACGGCTTACACATTGTCTAGTATCATGCGACCGCTCATTGTCCATTCAGTAATTGGCCTTGAGGATGCCTATGTTAATGGTGTTCATGAACTGCCAATCCAAACCATCGATCGCTGTATTGCAGCTGAGCTGCATCAAGTATTTTCTGGCAATCTTTCAACCAACATTGACCATTCAGAAGCCAGTTGGTTATTTGCACGCATTCTTCTTGTACAGTTGACCAGCATCTCATCTGGTCAGCTCAACCCTCATATTCTGGACATTACTGTGGACCAACAACTTCATCGTTTAATTCTGCTGATTGCGTTCAACATTATCCGACCTGCCCTAAATGTTGCCGCATATGAAATGCTTGACACATCGGACGACAATGATGATCTGCTTCCTATCCAACAGGACCGGTATACCGAGCTAACATACCTTTGGCGGCAAATTGCCAAGTTTGAAAAATATATTCAAGACTTCTTTGAGCCACAAGAGTCGGGATATAAAAGCGTTACGAAGGCCAATAATGTATGTATCATTATTTAGTCTATTCTATTCTGATTGTTATGTTAGGATGTAATCGTCAATATGGCTGGCTTTTGCTTACGCTATCGACAAAATCCCCCTGAAAACATGACCACTGCAGAAACCTTTACTGCTCAACGATTACACCAACATTTAAGCGATATGCTTGGTGCCTTTGACTTTATCCGATCTGGAGGCATACTGGAACAATATAATCGAGCCAAGCCCTCTTTACTTCGAACTAGCTTTGAAAACAGGATTAAAAATAAGGCTAATGACTTTCCATCGATGCGACTATGGGATGTGATTCCTTTCAAAGTTATTGGGCACTTGGATTGTTCTTCTCAGTCTGGTGAGTTCTGCTATTGTAACCAATTTCTCTGACCATATATTATAGTACATGCTCAAGTTTCAGATAATCATGAGGACAGGAATAGTAAGTCACAATATAAATAATATGCATACAGAGAGATAATTGTGCTAGATTTTGTTGATCAGCTTGCTGCCCAGTTCAATCATGCAGTTATGAATAACGAGACCATAGATCATCAACTGTTATTGTAATATTGGTTATGTAAAAAAGTCACGTTTTGAAAAAGGTCCTGGGGAAGGAACGTGACTAACTTCGTAATAAGATATGAGTAATCAGAAACATTTCTTGCCTTGCTCACCTTTGCACATTATTCAATGTCAAGCTCCTCTGTGTTAAACAGGTTAGTTATGATCAAGCCGAACAGGAATATCTAACACTTCTCTAGTACTTGTTTTGCTACCAACTCTCCATTGTTGAAACAACTGTCCTTTCCTATCGATGGTCTGGATAATGAGAACTGGACTCAACTGGATCTCATCAATATCTCATTGGAGGTCTGTGGATATCATACAGTAATCATCTTATGATTCACTTACCTCTGGCTGTAGAGGAGAATCAACTTTACTGTTTGATTTTTCATTGTGGCACTCTGCTATTGGTTGCTGATTCAGAAAGCAGAAAATGGCTCAAAATCTGCAAAAGCATATCGTTTTCCCCCTAACACCAATGACATTTGCCCAACGCGATGCACTTGTTATTTTTGGCTTTGACGAGTATGACACGAGAATTACTGACCTTAAACTTCGGCACGACCCGGTTCTACTTCTCAATATGCTTGGCAAATTTCTACAACAATATGGATGGGAGCCCTCAACAAAAGTCCTCTCTCGATATCGCTTTCCTTCCTATATCCATAGCTCCGATATTCTTCAACTCCTCAATGGGCATTTTGGGGATTGGCAATCACTGTGGTACAAAGGAATCAACATTATCAAAGAGGACAGAAAGGGCAGAGAGGCTTACAACGGCCAGCGAGCAACTGAAGACGAGATTATCATTAATGCCATCCGATATCTTGTTCTGCCAGACAAGGCAGCAAAGATTCGAATGAACTGGCATGCAGCTGTACTCTGTATAAAATGGTACCAGGAGGTATTTGAACTTTGCTCTGTTGAATCACTATACTTATATATCTATAGCATTCGACCTTTCCAACTGTTAAAGAGCTTACACACTGGTTATCAGAGAGGTGTGAATAGCAATTGCTTATTCTGAATTATCTCAATAAGAGTATTAGGCCTAAGGCTATATATTGAGATTGCAGAGCAGATTAAGGAATCTGAGAAGGACCAAGAGCAAGAAGAAGAGCAAGCAACAAAGAAAAAGAGCCCTTCAGAAACAGAGAAATTCATCGAAAAGGTCTCCTCCTCCTTTACCAAACTAAGCAACGTCATGAAGCTTCTGCTCTATCTATCTCCACTGGTCCTTCTGGTTCCTATTCAGTTTCACTCGCACCACTATAACACACTGCAAATGTACAAGGTATGCGATGCGGACTTTAAAAGGACGATAACTAATTTGAAATAAATATAGCTTCACCAATGTCTTGGTTCTCAACGGCCAGATGATATATTGACGATTGAGAATCTGATCTGGAAGCGACTGTTTCAAGTAGTCAATGGAGAGAAAACAGTTGAAGGTGTCTTGTTTGATCTGGTAACAGAGGCTTCAGCTATTACTCTGACTACCACAACGAAATGGTTCTGTACGTGCAAATTAAGATATTTTTATCATTGTAATTCTGATTCTTTTTATAGTATGTGAAGATGATAGTCTTATCCAGTTGAAACCAGATTTTGGATCCAACAATCTCATGATAGAGCCTGTTCAGTCACAGTCGTTAGTTATCGCAGGTCTGTCATAATAAATATTATACTATTGTATCTCACCTATCTGAAAGATTCTTCAGCAAGCTCCGGTCCAATAGCAGCTATTGAGAATGGTAGGAGTAACTATCATTATACAGAGTCTCATGATTGCTCTAGCTCCAGTATCCCCTCCAGTAATAATTGAAGAACGTAAGTATAAGTCAACTATATGTATATATTGCTAACTCAAATGCCAGCTGTACAAACTTCTCATGATCAACAACCATATAATCACACAGTACTCGGACAAAGCAGCTTTGTGGCTGAGTTTCAGGATATTCAGCGTAAGAGAGATCACATTGTATAGCTTCTATTCTAATAAGTTCTGAAAAAGACTTTGTTCATACACAAATACCTGAAGATATGTCTATGGATGATCAAGGTAAGTTTTGACAGTATTCATAAAAAATCAGCTTCTCCATACTTCATAGACTTTATACAACACAGTTCTCAGCCTCTGTTTTTCTCTTCTTCTTCTCCCGGAGCCACTGGAACTGGATTATGCTGGAGGCCTGGCTAATGGAATGAATGCTGCATATAGTCGCAATGCTGATCTCAATAGAGGTATGGAAGCTAGCACTAACAATCTATTTTGTTGACCATACCGTAGGACTGACTTCTTCAGATGCTACCATACCTGAGACAGAAAGAGTTGTGACAGGTATTGTTTATAAATGTGCCAAAGACTTGACTAGAATGATGTTTAGAGATTTTACGACTTGCCTCAACGATATCCTCTGAGTCAAGTAAGTGTTTTTCTTTCTCAAGAGGATACTAAAAAATAAATTAGACTGTATCGATCCAAAAACACTATCTGTTATCAATACAGTAGTACCTGAGACTCAGTTATCTCAGCCACCGCCTATAGTTCCAGAGCCATCACTTCCCACTCTTAAAAAGGCTCCAACATCTGGAAAAAGGTTTTCTGAAGGTGGAAAGACTTATGAGGCTTCACGGGCAGCAGCAATATCTGTCAAGCGCAAATCCTCGAGCTCAAGGAAGCAAAGGCAACCAGCAAAGAAACGAAAGGTTCAAGAGGACAGTGATGATGATGATGATGATGACAACCTGCCTGTTGAGTCAGAAGGTTGGAATTTATTTAAATCACATCTGTGGTGTGCTAAAAACTGCAGATGACGATGATGAACTCAGTGAAGACAATTCAGAGGGTATGATTAACCAAGTAAGTATAATCCAATATTATTTGAGTCATTAATCATATGTTTACAGAAGAAGACAGTGTTTCTGCCAAGGAAAGATATCATCTATATCGATCTCACTGGAGAAGATGTATGATATTCTTGTTTTCTCAGATGGAAAACAGCTAATTTTCATCTTAGGAGGAACTAGAACCACAAATTGCACCAGTTCCAGATCAGAAGCCACCGATTATGATAATTGCAATGATCACAATTGACGGCACGGATATTGAGAACATTATGGCATTTGAAGTCAAGGTACCGTCAAAGTCAATAATGATCATAAAACTTATACTTGTTAGGACGGCTCTTCGACACATTCAGCAGACATATATGCTACTATGGTGACACAGCTTGAGTTGTTGTCTAAGAAATCAAATTTGCCAAATATCGTCGAAATCTTATCAAACAAAACACGGCTTTTCAATCATGTTCTTGTAACCAAAGATAGCCAAGGCAGCTCATATCCACCAGTAAACTTGGATAATGATGTTCTGGATGCCTTCGGAGTTTCACCAGGCCGCATTATCAAGATTTATGGTTTGCATTTCTTTAATATAGAGAATAGTGCTTATGATTAAAGATCTGGGTCAATCTCACCCCTCCAATCCATACGAGTCCTATCATTATTCCAGAATAGACGATGTGCTTGAAGATCTTCAAAAGGAACAGCCTCCAATATTTTATTCAGCAGATGTTCCTATTCAGATGCCAGATATGGTCCCAAATCTAGGACTACGGTATGTAGCGTATGCACACCCAGGCTCTGAGATCTTACCTATACAGTGCCCTAAATGCTAACAATGCAGCTAGACGTCATACCTTGGCAATTACTGGTTGCAAGATAATGGATCCACAGGCATTGGATAATTATCTTAGCTCTGGCATTATTTATGCTGCGCAATCCTTCACTCCCATTTCCTGCAGTCCAATGGCTGTATATATGTCCGTCATCAAGGGTGGTCTTATCTGCTATGTTGGTCGGGATACCCAGAGTAAACTCCAGACATTGGAGGGTTTGAAAGCATTTGAGCCAGCTGTGCCATCCTCCAATTTAACATGGGCAATAAAACCGTTGACAACTGGGGACGTTATGCAAGTTGTTCCTTGTCTTTCTATTTTAAGACTGACAGTTTTAGGGTTCTACCTCCCTTCACATTCATGGCAGTGGTAGCCACCCACAATACTATGGTGTCTAAGCAGCTTATGCTTACAAAAGAAACTCTGGACCAGAGTATTCTCACCAGAATTCATCAAAGTCTCAGCGGCTACAAGTTCAACGATGATCAATTTCAGGATACTGAAATTCTCTTTATGCAAATTGCTCGTCTTTGGCTTGACAATCTTAATCGTTTTATTCATGGTATAGCTCTCTACTTTATTTGAAACATAGTTTTAATCTGTTTACTAGGCAAAGAAATTGGCATGTTTACACGGTTTCATATACCAGAGTTTGATACATGGCCTGGCATTTATTCAATGCTGAAACTCTGTGTTTATATCAGCTTTATGGAGGCCTTGGATGGGAGATGGTATCAGAAGATGCCCTCAACTGAAGAGCAGCAACGACGCGGATTTTTCTATGCACAACATCAAGCTGCACTTAGTGCATTTGCAGGCTTTCATCAAGTAGTTGTCGAAAACTTCACGATCAAGCCAGTGAATGTCAGTCTAAGTGTTGACATATTTTATGTAAGAACCTTACACAGACTTGTTCACTTATTAATAAATTTCAGGAATGTCTAGTTCACTTTGGTGCTATGCTGATAAAGTATAACCGCCAGACTAAAGTCTTTAATCTGCATGACTTTGAACAGAAGGTATCAGCAGCAGTTGTACTAACATGCGAGTCTTGGGAAGGGTCATATCCTACTATAAATCTTCAGGCCAAGGTACAACAACTACAGAAAACCAAAGAGCAGCATTTCTTTCCTTTTACTTCAAAGACAGTGGAGCAGATTAAACACACATAGTTTTGTACATTTTGATGATATATCATTTTCTGCTTTCCCAAACTATCATGAGCCAAAGTTCAACACCTCAGGTCCAGTTGATTAAAACACTCAAGGGTTATGAAGGAGATAGTATTAATGTCATTGCAATCTCTCCTGCTGGAAAATACTGCGCTTCAGGAGGTGATGAGGGTGTATTGCATATTTGGAATATGGCAACATGGAATCTTAGCAAGACTTTTTTGTTCAAGAAGCAAGAGATTCGAGCAATTGTCTGGAATGACAATCATATTCTTACAGTAGGGTTGAACACAGGACATGTTACAACCTTTAATATATGGGTAATCTACACTCTACATCTTTTTTATTCATTCTAACATTGCCATAGGATGATAGTGATAGATATTATCATGAGCATACTGTTGAAGGCGTTGTCCACTGTCTAGCATTCCTGCAGAGCTCCAAGCATATTGCAGTTGGATTTGACGACTGTGTTTTACTTGCAAAACAGAAACAAATTGGTTTGCTCATTTCACCTTTAAAAACTCATAAAACTCATATTTTATTGACAGACTTGTGGTCTGGACAACGAACTCTTCCTCGTGCAGGATCAGGTCCTGGAGGAGATCGCGATACAGTCCACACTGTGTTATTCAATACCAAGGATAATACTGTGATTGTAGGCTATACCTATAATGGAATCTTGTAAGTAACCAAGTTATATTTTCTGATCATATTTAACAATGTCTAGTGCCTATAAGGTCAACAATGATTACCGAGGTACAGCAGAATGGCATATTCCACTAAGTCAACCATGGTATGTTGTCAACAGAAGTAAAAAGAATACTTGTACTAAAATCATATCTAGTGGAGGACTTGGGCTTTCACCATCTGGACAAGTCCTTGCAGCAACACTGATGTTTACTGGAGTTGCATGGTATGATACTGCACATCAGAAACTTCTGGCAACTACACCACAACCTCTGGAGCCAGAACTTAATCTTGAGCTTCCAATCATCCTGATCAACTCCAACTTGGCAATCCTTGGCTCCTCTATTGGACAAGTAACTATTGTCAATCGACAGAGAACAGTTTTTCAAGTAGATCATCATCAGGATGGCGAGAACTGTAAGGCTCTTCCTAATTAGCAGAATTCATCTAACTTTTTGAAGCTTCAATTATTCAAGCATTGGTACAATCTCCTTCATTAATGACATAGTCAGCTCAGTCATTTGCTAGGCATATTTCTATAACCCACAAGATCATGGTCATATGTTGATTACTGGAAGTTCTGAGGAACATGAAGCTACCAAGATTTTTGTTTGGGCAACCAGAAGGCAAAAATCTTTCAAGGTAAGCAAGTAATTGTTTTAATAATTATGCTCAAACTCTCTGCATTTTAGATGTGGTATTTGCTGCCTTGTATAGGAGTTTTGTTCATTGGGCTATTGGTAATTGATTTGGATAAGCTCAGATACAATGGACAACAAATATGGTTACAATATAAAGTATAGAGAGATCTAAACGCAGCAGATCTACTAGCTATAGCTACAGATGATTTGTAGTCATTAAATTTAGTTCTTTGTTTCCATATGATGATCAGTGTATTGTGTCACATCAGTCTCTCTCTCTCTCTATCATGTCATCATTCTTTTCACTGGGGAAAAGTCAATCTCCAAAGCGAATCATTACTACAACTCTTCCTGGAGTTATCTCTCAAGGGGAGAAGATGCAGAATAATGTAGGTAGATAGATGGTGTTTAGATATTATTTGGGTACTAAATAATAGATAGCCACGAAGACATCGCTTTAGCAAGCAACACAATGACTTCATGTCTGATGAATCCATTTCTAGTCATACTACAAGGTGAGCTTGATATTTGGTTTCTTTATCCTATTCATAGTTCTAGTCATACTCCAGCAAGGTATTTTCAGTACTTGAAAAAGGTATACATGACTAAGATAAAATTAAGGGAGGATCAAGACAGGCTTCTCAATGCACAGCTTGAAGTATTGAAAGAGCAACTTAGGGCTTTATTGACTCAGCATCTCGATACTGCGAAAACAATTGAGCAAGCAGTTGATATGTTTGTTGCAGCAGCTAAGCAGCCAATCACAATGGAGCATATGGTTTTCTCTGTCTTGGATATATTTTTCAACAACATGGCCACTGAAATCAAAACTGGTCTTCACAAAGATATTACACAACGAATCATGGTTTATCAGCTTGCATTGTAGGTTATTTTCCACTAATTTTAAAACATGAACTTAAAAATGTAATTATAGGGAGACTATACAAACTGCAAGAGTCCCTAACACTGGAGCTTCTTCCTCTGCTAGCCAAACTCCTTCAACCCCCCAAAGTCATCTCAGCCTCGCTCTGCCAAGAAGAAGAAAGCTGATTTCTCCCAACTATACACAAAGTTCGAGTGGAACTTCAGCAACAGATATCCAGACAAGGGATCTCTCAAGGTTTTCAAGACTAGTGAGCCAATGATAGAGCCTCCTAGTGAGCTGAAGGAAATATCACCTGGAGATATCTTCATTTCTTATGATTCCCCCAAACAAGATAAGGAGAAGGAGGTCTGGTATGTGGACAAAGCTCAGAAATGGGTGAATATCACACAACTGTGGACCAAAAAAGAGAAGCTTGTACACCCAACCAATCCAAACCGAGTCCTATCTATCCATACTTCACATCCTAACTGGATTCTCTGGGAAACTATGGTCAAGAAGAGTAAAACTAGTCAAAAGGACAAGGGAAAGAAGGCTTCTTCATCTGCAAATGTAGACAGAGAAGAAAAAGAGGATGAACATGAGCAGGACGGTTGATATGTAGTATTTTTTTTACCCATCAATGTTTGAATCAATCACCCTTTGTCAAAGCAATCATGTCCTGGAGAACCAATGAACCTAGATGTGATTGTAAAGTGAACTGTAATCACCAAAAGCCTCTTATTACACTCTCTACTCGCTTTAATCATCGAAGAGATGACCGAATTGCTAATATCCAGCAGGTTTGGAAAAATAATGCTCAAGGTCCAGAGATGAGAGATATACCTGCAGCCGCCTCCCAGCAGCCATTTTCATCATCTCAAGAGTACCAATACTTTCCATCTAGAAGTGTTCCAAGTCAAAATCAGCCAGGCTCCTCCCAGCAGCCATTTTCATCATCTCAAGAGCACCAACACTTTCCATCTAGAGGTGTTCCAAATCAAAATCAGCAACAGACCTTCCATGAACAGCCTCCATTAAGACAACCTTCTATTATTCAATCAGATCCTCATGGTAGATTTATTCACTATTAAATTAATGTTTTCTTATCTGATCTATAGTTTCAGAAGAGCCACAGGACTCTAATAGTATGATATACTCTTATTATCATACTCAACCATTAACAACTTATTTATAGCGGAACATCCTCCACAAAGCACACCAAGTAGGCTAGACTTACAATATTGTATTACTCCAACTAATATCTAAAGTTGACTATACAGGAGTTCAAGGAATTGCAGAGCAAATTGAATCTGAGCTCAATATTCGAACTTACTTGGCAACAACTTCCTTGGCAACACCTCTAGTCTTTGCAAAAGATCCTCAGTTCAATGGGGAGTTTAGTGAAGATAGAATTAATCCAGCTCCAAATATTGGACTATTCCGGCTAAACCCTAAAAAGAGAGTCAACACAATATTCCTTGAACAGGAAAACCGGTTGCATGAGCTGCTAGGACAAGCTCATTTTCTTCCTCCATATCCTGGCAAGGTTAAATTGGAAGATAGAATTATCCAAGAGCTGCACCACTGTAAAGAAGAAAAGAAGCTTCACTGGAATTTACAGCGACTCCATATTGTATCTGGCAAGGTAGTATTCAATAATGGTTAGATTATTTTTTTCAAGATTGAAGGTATGACTGATATAAGCATCTAGATGTTCACTTTGCAAGAGTTAAAAACTGGCCAGCTCCTGTTCTAGCTGCAACCATCACCACATTGATGATGACAAAGTTTTTTCAAGTAACACGAGTAGGAAGTGCTGTACTTCTTGCTGGGTTTAGGGACCTGCTTAATATTTTCCCTGACCTTCAGCATTATGCACATATCATCCCTAAAGATCCTCGAACCATTGTCAAACAGTTAAATCTAGACCCTCAAACTGAGCGCTATGTGTGCTGTCAACAGTGTTGGTCTCTGACACCCTACATACAGCCACAGAAAAACCTTCCTCCAGCCCAGTTGACTTGTACTGAAAAAGCTGCTTCTAATTCTGCTCCTTGTGGAAATCTACTGTGGACACAGGATAATGGGAAGTACAAACCCAACCAGATCTATCTTCATCAGGTGCTGAAGAACTGGATTGGTCGTCTACTATCTCGACCTGGAGTTGAGGAAATCTTAATCAACTATCCCAAGGCTGCAGCACAGGAAACAAGGTAGAGTGACTGATATATGGTCCTCTCCGGAGCTCAAGTCATTGGGAAACTTTATAAATGCTCCAGAAAATGAGCACAGACTAGTGTTTGGTTTGGCAGGAGATGGATTTAATCCATTCTATAACAAGACAGCTAAACAAGTTACCACTTCAACTGGATGGTGGCTTTATGTGCCGAATTTCCCTCCCTCAATGCGATACCAATTTGAAAATGTATGTCTCCTTGGGACTATTCCTGATGGACCTACTGTGGACCGGTATGGCCACTTTCTTCGGCTGATTGTCAATAGTCTTCTGGAGTTCTGGGAGCCTGGGGTGCTATACTCTCGCACCTTCAAGTTTGCAATGACTTGTCTTGTGAAGGGCTTGCTTATACCATTTATTGCTGATATGGGAGCTTTACGGGCATTTCTAGGCTTGACATCTCCTACATCTGCACACTTCTGCATTGGCTGTTTCATCTCAATGGCTTATATTGAGGATCTCAATATGGCTGACTGGCCTAAACGAGATCATGAAACACATCTGAAGCATGCACAAGCTTGGAGAGATGCCAGTTCTGTTGGGGAACAAAAGGCTTTAGCACAAGCAAATGGAGTCAGATGGAGTGAGCTGCTACGTCTGCCATACTGGAGAGTGGTCGAAAAGGCAACAGTTGAGCCTATGCATTGTCTTGATCTGGGGCTAATTGAACATTATGTTCGAGAAGTGCTAATGATTGATCTTCAGCATAATGGTGGGGATGGCAGTGGTGCAAGAGTGGCAAGACCTCCTAAGCCACAAACAGATGATATTCTACAGGCTGAAATGGTTGCAATCATGGAGATTATCAAAAAATATCGACATGAAAATGACTTTTTGAAACTAGTTTTGCAGCACAAAAATGTCAAGTACAGGGGATTATGGTACCTGTGTTATGCACATCGACTTCGGGTAGCTGGTGATAGAAGGGACTGGCTAATTCTGCGTTTGAAAAGATGGGTATGTTGATATTTTTTCTAATTTTTTTTTTCTTGCTAAAGTATTAGATAGATGGATAATAACAATATCCCTGATGATCAGCTCCTTAACATACCTTCAAGAACTGTGCGCAAAGAGTCTCTAGAAAGCCTTAAAAATGCAGAAATTGCAACTATTCAAGCAGAGATAGTCAAACGTGCACAAGAGCTCAATATTCAACCTGCTGAGAAGGAAGAATGCTTCAAGCTTATTTCACAGCTGTATAATGATGTCAAGTCGCCCAGACATCCAAAACGGATTTTTGAACTGCTATGCATATTAAAGCATCTACCATCTGAGGGCACTATTCCAGAGCTTCATCGAAGGCTTGCAGCTGATGTAAGAAATTAAAGCTTCTCTGAATTTGACTAATATTATTATTATAGGTTTCTCTGACTAAACTAGAAACTCTTGAGGTTTCTGAAGATGATACCTCTGACAATAATACTGGTCCTGTGCTTGGAAAGGATGTTATGTCTGTCATTTGGGATGGTATGACTAGAACTATTCTTCCAAGCTGGGTAGGCCATGCACCAAAGAACTGGGGTACCACAGAACGTGGTAAAATCAGTGCAGCCAACTGGAGAATTATTTTCACCATTCATATGCCAATTGCACTAATTTGGCTTTGGAGGGACAAAACAGGCCGAATCAAGGATATTCTGAACAATATGATGGACTTGGTGTCTGCAATTTGGGCAGCAAGCAGCCGAGAAACATCTGATAATATAGTGCAGATATTTGACACACATTATCTGCGCTATATGAGTCAGTATCTGGAATTGTTTCCAGAAAATACAGTGCATCCCAATCAACACTGTGGCTTTCACATTTCCTCAGATCTTCGTAACTTTGGGCCTGGACATACTCGTGGGGCTGCATTTTATGAGAGACTCATACATGTCCTTCAAGGACTTAATACAAACATGAAAAAGGGCGAAATGGAGATCACTTTCATGCACTCTACTGCACATAGTGCAAATCTGAGTGCTCTTCTAGCCAGTAATCCTCAAGTTCAATCTCTTGTGAGCAATGCAATGCAGGTTTATCAGCGCCAAGTCAAACAGAATGAAGTTGGGCAGCTTGCAAGGATTTTTGATCTGGATAAGAATACAAGATTTGAATCCTTTGCTCATTGGCTTTCAAGTGCTGAACAAGCATTACTGCAAGCCTATATTGCAGCTCAGTACCAGGACCCAAACTTTAGAATCCAGGACTGGAGGTCTCATTCATTGTTACTAGATTACATTCATCTTGAAGGACTGGAATATGCCCGGACAGGCATTCGTAAAAATGACTGTAATAGTCATGTTTGCTTTGTACATAATGGCCAGAAGACAGTGGGCATCATTCAAACAATCCTCCAGTTCTTCATGAAGGATCCTGGAGGCACAGATCTGAAGCTGACATATTTTATTATTCAACAATATGGAACTGCTGAGGATTTGGGCTTTCCTGATCCATATCGTCAATATGGTATTGTGGGAGGGGCCCTGGTTATTAAAACACCCAATCTGCAGGTTATCGAGCCACACCATATTCTTCAGCATTGTGCAGTCACTCCTATCATCCACAATACTAAGACTTACTTTCATATACTTCCTCTTTCAAAGGTGTGTCTTAATTGTCACAACTGGTTCATACTAACTGGAAGGCAGATTTATGATAATGCTTGGTTAGAGACTGACATTATTACCCATGAATAATTTGATTACTATTGATTATATAATTTATCTTTCTTATCGACAAACCATGACTATGAATGTCCATCAATCAATTGAAGAGCTTAAAACATTTCTCAAACTACTTGATATTGATATCAAGGATTTGAGAAAGCAAATCATACTAGGAACAGTTTATGAGAAAGTATTCCGTGTCTTGTATGTTTTTTACTTTGTTGAAACAATCAATGACAATATTATTAGTAAAATCCCTATTAGTCTAAAGACACCACCTGCACATACTGCAGTCACACTTGAGAGCGTACAATATACTAGCCTTATTGCATGACATGCTATGCACACTGGCCAAACGGGCATCTTTATCTAGCATTGGCCAATTAAAGCTCCCAAATGTTTCAGCATTGCTGTCTCATGCTGAGAAACCACTTGAAGATATGCAGAATGAAGGTGCTGTAAGAGCAATAGTTAGGATGAATGCTTTCGTTCTAGGACTTTGTTTCTATAGGTGGAATGAAGGAAAGTCTGTTCCAAGGCAGCTTCAACAAAAGGGCCCAGAAGATTTTCCTCAACTGGAGGCAGATATTCGGGAAATTGGCTTTGACTCTCTAGATAACTCTCCAGAGGAAAATCAACAGCTGCTCAAAAAGATGATCAATTGGTAAGTTGTGTTTGGTTAGTTTCAGGTATCCACTCATGACTATATAATAAAGGTCACCAGAGGCTCATTATGAGATGCTAACAGGATACAAGCCTAAGCAAACTGCCAATGAGCTTGGTCTTGAGAATCATATTCAAACACTTCAGACACAAATTACTGCAATGCAAGAGCAATATCAAGGCTTGCAACATCAATATCAACAGAGGCAAAATGAAGCTGATGCTACTATTAAAGCTCTTGAGACCAGCAAAGAGGACTGGCGAAGTCAATATTTTCAAGCAGAATTAAAAATGTGAGTTCAATTATTTAGATAGTCTCTTCTTTACTAACAGCTGTGGTAGCCAGCAAATGGAGATCAATCAGCAAGCCTCTGAGGAATCACAGAATAATATACAAAACACAGTCAAATCACTGGAACATGAGCTTGGTTTACTGAGAAATCAGAATAAAGTGCAGGATATGCATATTACTGAGCTGGAAGAGAGACTAAAGGATCAGCAGGCCAAGTCAGAGGTTATCCTGAAAGTAAGTAAGAGAGATATATAGAGAAAGTCATTTATATTTTTTTTAGAAAAGCCGTGCTTTACAGGAAGAAAACTCTGACTATAAAAGCATTATAGAAACACATCAGGCAGACTATGAAAAACTTGCAGACCAAAAGGATGCACTGGCTAGCAAAATCAGTACTATTGCTGAGGAGAACAGTGTAGTGGAAAGCAAGTGTAGCAGTCTAGAGCAGGCTGTTGCTCAGCTACAAGTCGACTATCAAGAGGTGCTGGTTGAAAATGAACAGCTGAAGCAGAATGCTATACTTCTGTCTAAAACACCGACAAATACTCCTATTATCCTGCCGGAGTCACTCAGTACAATTCAAGATCTAGAGGATGGAAGTCTAGAAACTCATTCTTCAGAATATCAAGTAGTGTCCAATCTAGCCGATGAGCTGGCAAGAGTACCTCTATCAGAATCTTGGGACACAGATCGTTTCAATATGGAAAGCACACGGATTTCAGTATTTCAACAAGAGTCTTCAAGTGAAACTACTGATGATGAAATACTTCTGAAGACATCTACATCTATCCCTGGACTGCATCCTCCTATATCTAGAGGTCACAGCCCAGTACAAAGTGATGATGATGAAATTCTTCTACAATCTACTATACAAACCGAAGAGGATACCAGTTCTGATGAGCTTTTATTGCGATCAGATCAAACTGAAACCTCGAGTTCCAAAGACCTAGAGCAGGATATACCAGCTCAGGATAGTAGCTCTTATGAACTGCTTCATCATTCTCAGACTTCAACTTCTACAGAGGAGGAGAAAGAGGAAGTTATCTTTCCTACATTTCATAATCCACTTATGCAGGTATGCAAACTTGAAAGAAATCTTTGCATTAAATAGTCTGCTGACATTACATATAGGAAGCTTGGAGAAAGACTGCTGAAATGTCTGAAGATATTATCAGTATGCTGTCCCAAGCTGTGTCTATGGAAGATCAGGATATTGAGCTACAAGAATACATTCAGACACTTGAGAGCCAACTCCAAGAAGGTAAGATTATATATGTCTAATATTATCAATTCTGATCATTTATAAGCTAATGTGTGTTCTATGCTTCTGAAAAGAGCAAGCCTAAACTGTTGTAGAATGAAATCAGTGCTCTTGAAGCAAGACTAGCTGAGGAACAAGATCGAGTCCAAGTATGTCAATGCTCAGAAAATTATATCAGTCAAACTTATCTATATTCAAGACTCAGCAGCAAGAAATATCCCAGCTTTCCATCCAATTAGAGCAGGCATTAATGGGCTATAATGCACTTCAGGTTTATTTATTCCAGTTTATTCTTCTAATTATCATTGACTTTGCTCAGGGGCAATATAATCAAATTGAGGAAAATTTTGCAGAGTACAAAGAATCCTCAGAGGTAAGAATATTTTATAAAGAAAGAAAATCTAGAGTAGTTGATAATTATAGATATCTACTGCTAGCCTTCAAGAACAGTTACAGCGATCTCAAACTAGCTATGATACAACAGTTAAGGCATTGGAGAAAAGCTATAAAAAGATTCATATCTTGAAGGTATGTTGTATACATTGGGCTGTTATAACAAGCTCACTTAGTATATGCTTCAGAGTAAAAGTGCAAAGACAGAAAAAGAAATTGAACTTGCACTTAGTAGTGCTCATGCATTAGGAATGTATGAGCAGCGTGAACAAATGAAGTAATACATCAATGTAGTAATCATAGCTTACTTTCTATCTCTCATTATGACTTTCCTCCTGGACAAAGTTTTCCAAGCTCTGCTTGCATTGGATATAGGCCAAGCTGATAACCAGAGTATGTCTATGCATTGCTTAATTATATGAAGATAATTCAGATCTCTTATGCAGCTGTAATCCGTAAAAATATTGAATCTATCAATACAGCAGGAGATACACTTGTCCAACTGCGCAGTGTACTATCTCAGCAGCTTTGGAAGCTCATTCAAGATCAGATTCCAAATGAAATCTGGCTTGAAATCTTTGAACATTATGCAAAGGACGCAGATCCATTTACTCTTGCTCTTGTCTGTCTTAAATGGAAGAATCTGGTTCTCTCAACTCCTGCCTTTTGGAATCACTTTGATAGTGATGGTTATGGTTATAATCCTGATAAACAGCATCACCTATTCCGATGTTTGCAGTACTCAAACATTCTAACACTGGATCTGCGCTCTAGTCTTAGTGAAACAGCATTGGTCATTTTAGCAAAGGCAGCACCATTCTCTATCAAGTGGAAGAGGTTGTTCAACCCAATATATCACACACAAGATATGGTTTCTACTTTCCAGAGGATTCTTCAAGATTGTAAACTTGATAAGCTGGATACTCTGACATTTGGAATATCAGAGAATCCTGAGCAAGTACCTATTATTCCTTCATTGGCCTTGCATACACCTGTACTCAAAATCCTGGAGCTCGAGGGGAGCACAATCAGTCTATCTCTCCTGGCATTCCCATGGTCACAACTGACATGCTTCAAGCTAGTCTATAATCCAGCACATCTGACTTTGGACATTCTAGAGGCAGCCCCTTGTCTTGAAATATTGACTTTGTCATATATCTATGCACAGACCCAACAGGATATAGCTGCTATTAAAGCCAAGCCAACTATTCATCTGCCTCAGCTGTATAAATTGGAAATACGTGGGATAACCTTTCATCTGCTAAATAAACTATATCTTCCAGCTCTCAAGATGATCACTGCTGCAGAGATGACAATTGAGACTCTTGATGCTCTGCCTGGAATGATCCAGATATCTGGCTCTCAAATTCAGTCACTTACTCTTGAAGGATATTACAAATGGCCAGAAGTCAACTTGTTACTAGATGCAATCTCTGCCACCATCTCAAGTCTATCTTTTCAGATTCATTATCTGGATATTGAGTTGATTCAGCAGTTGGGTAATAAAGAGCTTCTCCCTTGCCTTACTTCTGTCGCTATAGAACAAGACAGCCAAACTCAGATATCCCTACTAGAGGCTATTGAAGATCTGATTATGCAACCTAATTTGCAAACTCTTCGCTATATTAGCCATTTGCCTATAAACGAGAGAACAGAGAAACAAGCAAGGCAAAAGGCAAGCAAGATGAACAAACTTCAGGGAGTATATATTGCATTTACTTATCTGGACCACGGTCAAGAGAAAGTATGGTATCAAGATAATGTTAGTAGCAGCAGTTCAGAGACTAAGTTTTTCAGTGCTAGTAGCAATATATGAATGTATTTTATTTGAGCATATTTACCATATATGGCTATTTGTGTCTACCTAATAAGGCTAATCCCAATAAGGAGAATCCTAAAAGAATCCTAAGAATCCTAACTATACCTAATTTGGTAATGCTTCTTCAACTTTTTCTCAACTTTTTCCGCACTGGAAAAAAACTTTTTTTCCAGACTGGAAAAAGTTGGGAAAATAATAAGAAAATAATGAGAAAATAAGTTATTTTCCAGCATGGAAAAAGATGATAAAATAGCCAGTAAATAAGTTTTTTTCTTAACTTTTTCCAGGCTGGAAAAAGATGGGAAAATAGCCAGAAAATATCGATTTTTCTCAACTTTTTCCAGGGTGGAAAAAGACAATTTGCCCCCAGTGTATTCATATTCAGAAGTGCATCTTTGTTGGCTACCCTCGTGGCTATAGGGGCTGGGCATTCTATAACCCAGCCACCAGGAGGATTGTTATTGCTGAGCATGCTGTGTTTGATGAGCGCTACTTCCCTGGCAATAGCCCCACCCAAATGGCAAAGTGTCCTCGCATTGAGCCTTCTGTCTTCTCTCGTCTTAATCATCTCCCTCCTCCTCCACCTGATGGCATTTATGTTCCAGATGGTGATGATGATGATGATAACAATGACACTCCCGCTCATCCTATACCAGCCCCTGCTCCAGCACCCCCTTCTCCATCTCCATCTCCATCCCCCCCTCCTAATCTTCCTAACCTGCCAGAGCAAACTCCCCCACCTTCTCCAGTTGGAGTGGCAGCTAGACGTCGCTTCCATGGTCAGATCACTGAGCATAGAGCTCCGGGGGAGTGGTGGAAGGCTTACAGAGAGCCTACACCAGCTGTATCATCAGGTGAAGAATCATCTGATGATGAGTTGCTTCTCAAACCTGGCAGTGTTATGATTGTTGCCCATGAAGGCGATCCAATGTCTCCTGACTTGCAACGTGCTAACAGTGCCGTTGCTGCTCTTATGAGAGTTATGTTGGCTTCAGATCGTCTTCCTAGGAACCTACCTGAAGCATTGCGAATGGTAGATGGGCATTTATGGGATGAGGCAGCTATCGCAGAGATTCATGCTTTGCTTGAGAACTGTACATGGGAAGTGGTGGACGCACCTCCTGGTGTTAGCCCTATTCGTGCCCAATGGGTCTTTATCAAGAAGTACAAGTCTGATGGCACAATTGAGCGCTACAAGGCCCGGCTTGTTGCTGATGGTCGTAGACAGCGCCCAGGTATGGATTTTAATGAGACATTCTCTCCCACCTTTAAACCTGCCACCCTCCGCACTATTTTTGCTCTTGCTGCTCAGCATGATATGAAGCTTCGTTCCATTGACTTCTCCTCTGCCTACCTCAATGGGGACCTTGAGGAAGATGTCTATATGACTCAACCTCCTGGCTTTCCTCAAGGCAGACCGGACCAGGTGCTTAAACTTCTGCGCTCTCTTTATGGCCTGAAGCAAGCAAGTCGGCAATGGTACAAGAAGCTTCTAGGGAAACTTGTTTCCATGGGATTCAAATGCCTCCAGTCTGATCACTCTTGCTATATCTACTCAGATGGCAATGTGCGCATCATACTCCCCATTCATGTTGATGATGGTGTCATCTGTGCCAAAGATGATGCTGCCATTGACCGGGTCATTGCTCAACTTGGCACTTCCTTCAAAGTCAAGAACCTTGGTCCCACTGAGTTCTTCTTGGGGATCAAGGTAGAGCGTGATTCCCAGACTGGAGCCATTTCCCTCTCCCAGCATCAGTATGCTGTGGACATGCTTGAGCAGTATGGGATGTCTGATTGTAATCCTGTGCAAACTCCGATGTTGCCTGGTCTTTCCTTGACCAAGGAGATGGGAGCCAAGACAGAAGATGAGTCAAAGCGCTACAAGAGTATTTATCTCTCTGCAGTTGGCTCTCTGATGTACTTGGCTACCCAAACTCGTCCAGATATCTCCTATACAGTCGGAGTTCTTGCCAGATACAACAGCAACCCTGGCCCAGTTCACTGGTCAGCTGTGAAGCATCTGTTCCGCTACATCAAAGGGACACTTGACTTCAAGCTGACTTACACCAAAGAGGCATCTCCTTCATCACACATCTTTACTGCTTATGCAGATGCTGATCATGGTGGCTGCAAAGACTCTGGAAAGAGTACTGGTGGCTACATGATTATGATGAATGGTGCTCCAGTGAGCTGGAAGAGCAAGCTGCAATCGACTGTCTCTCTTTCTACAACAGAGGCAGAATATATTGCAGCTGTAGAGGCTGGTAAGGAAATCAAGTGGATGCGCAATCTGCTCTCTGAATTGGGTTTCCCTGTATCTGGATCATCCCCATTGCTCATGGACAACCAGTCTGCCATATCTGTTGCAAAGAATCCTGAGCATCATGGGCGTATGAAACACCTAGACCTTGCCTTCTTCTGGCTTAGAGACGAAGTTGGCAAGGGCACAATTGGTGTCCAGTATGTTCCCACTCAAGACCAGTTGGCAGACATCCTCACAAAGGCTTTACCTCGTCCTGCAGTTCTCTCTCTCAGAGAGCGACTTGGACTCCATGGATGAGACTGCTTTCATCCCGGGGGAGTGTTGAAATCTGTGCTATTGGCTTCATTCAGTCTCATTCTATCTTGTCTTATCTCTCTCAATCTCGTCTTATCTCTGTGTTACATGGTCTCTGTTAGCTATCTGATACATATCTGATACACATTGTTCCTTTACTGTTACACATCCTTCCTAGATTGATACTAGATACATACTAGATGCATACTAGATACATACTCATATATATATAAGTAGTCTAGTTTCGCTCTGAGGTCTCCAGTTTCTCACTGTTGACCTCAGGCAAGTCTTCCTTGTACATCCAATCTAGAGTTTCTCACTGTTGACCTCAGACCTCTGTGCTTGCCTGTTCAACACCAAATGGGTAAAGATCCGAGTTGATGGGCGGAGAGTCCAAACAAGTCCGAGAGAGTCTGCGTGCAGATTAACTGTTTGAAGGGAAACGCTCAGATACCTTCATCGCATAAAAACCCTGTTGCGCTCCAAGGATAACCCTCGGAGCGTCCGAAGATGCACGGGATATAACAGGCGTACGCCTTGCGGCTGTCAAGATCGACACTCGCTATTGGCGACGCAAAGAGGAGATAATAAAGGAGTTCGATCTTGCTATCTGGAACCAAAGATCTTCAAAAAGTACCTTATCAACGAGATTTGTTTGGACCAGAACAAAGGAAATCAAGGCACAACGGGTCCTTGGCATTTCAAAAACGCTACTGTAACGACAGGAATACTCGTTTTTCGATGGTAACGACAGACTACGAGTCGGACTAGGGAGATCTTCGTGGAGGATAATCAAGGGAGACGTTCGGTGGGGCAGGAACCGAAGGAGTGTGAGCTACCTGGAGCGCAGGAAACACAGGGAGCATCGGCGGCACCCATAGGAATCTTACGAATAACGGTCTGGTGGATGACAGGGGAAACGGCCTCAAGGTCAGGAAGACTGGTGAGCGATGAACTGCTAGAAGACGCGATATCGGCGGCATTCATGATCGTTGTGTGCCCATATTCAGTGAGGAAGTTGTTATCTTGTACGAAACCGTAAAGGGAAGCCTGGGAAACGGGATGAGAACCGAAGGGAACAGAGATATCAGGAGGAATAACCTGAGAATGAGCAGAATCGAAGTCGAGTTCTCGCGTGAATGACGTGTCACGCTTTTACTTCTTTTCCCATACTTCCACCTCAGCCTTTTTCCTCAACACAGTGTTCGCTGTGCGTCTTTGTAGACACGTCAAATGCATGTCTAACATTCTTTTAGATGCCTTCGCGTTCCAAGAAGGCCCCGGAAGTGGTTGCGGCGGTTCGCGCATCCAGTCGGCCGTCCATCAGCCCGTTTGCGGCCATCCGACCTGAAGCTGCACCTTCCACTTCCCGAACTCACCCCCGCGCATCCACGAAGACGTCCACCACAAAGTCCACAGCCAAATCGACCGCCAAGTCGACCCAGGAACCATCTGCTGTCGCCGCCAGTATTGCGAAAGCAGTGTCGGAGGCGCCAACTCACAAGCCCTCCCACCAGTGTTCCACCCCAGACTGCACGCACAAAGGCAGCACGTTCTACGAAGACCACCGACACTTCCGAGCTCTTCACCGAGGCTGAAACGCTGCACATGCTGCAATACATCGTCGCAAATGCTGAAGACTTGATGACACTGGGGGCAAATTGTCTTTTTCCACCCTGGAAAAAGTTGAGAAAAAAAGTTATTTACTGGCTATTTTCTCATCTTTTTCCATGCTGGAAAATAACTTATTTTCTCATTATTTTCTCATTATTTTCCCAACTTTTTCCAGCCTGGAAAAAAAGTTTTTTTCCAGTGCGGAAAAAGTTGAGAAAAAGTTGAAGAAGCATTACCAAATTAGGTATAGTTAGGATTCTTAGGATTCTTTTAGGATTCTCCTTATTGGGATTAGCCTTATTAGGTAGAAACAAATAGCCATATATGGTAAATATGCTCAACTTGTTGTTAGAAATAAAATACATTCATATATTGCTACTAGCACTGAAAAACTTAGTATCACTCTCTGAACTGCTGCTACTAACATTATCTTGATACCATACTTTCTCTTGACCGTGGTCCAGATAAGAAAATGCAATATATACTCCCTGAAGTTTGTTTATCTTGCTTGCCTTTTGCCTTGCTTGTTTCTCTGTTCTCTCGTTTATAGGCAAGTGGCTAATATAGCGAAGAGTTTGCAAATTAGACTGCATAATCAGATCTTCCATAGCCTCCAGTATGGATATTTGAGTTTGGCTGTCTTGTTCTATAGCGACAGAAGTAAGGCAAGGGAGAAGCTCTTTATTACCCAACTGCTGAATCAACTCAATATCCAGATAATGAATCTGAAAAGAGAGACTTGAGATGGTGGCAGAGATTGCATCTAGTAACAAGTTGACTTCTGGCCATTTATAATATCCTTCAAGAGTCAGTGACTGAATTTCTGAGCCAGATATCTGGATCATTCCAGGCAGAGCATCAAGAGTCTCAATTGTCATCTCTGCAGCAGTGATCATCTTGAGAGCTGGAAGATATAGTTTATTTAGCAGATGAAAGGTTATCCCACGTATTTCCAATTTATACAGCTGAGGCAGATGAATAGTTGGCTTGGCTTTGATAGCAGCTATATCCCGTTGGGTCTGTGCATAGATATATGACAAAGTCAATATTTCAAGACTAGGGGCTGCCTCTAGAATGTCTAAAGTCAGATGTGCTGGATTATAGACTATCTTGCATGTCACTTGTGACCATGGGAATGCCAGGAGAGATAGACTAATTGTGCTCCCTTCAAGCTCCAGGGCTTTAAGTGCAGGTGTATTCAAAGCCAGTGAAGTAATAATAGGCACTTGCCCGGGATTCTCTGATATTCCAAATGTCAGAGTATCCAGCTTATCAAGTTTGCAATCTTGAAGAATGCTCTGGAAAGTAGAAACCATATCTTGTGTGTGATATATAGGGTTGAACAACCTCTTCCACTTGATAGAGAATGGTGCTGCCTTTGCTAAAATGACCAATGCTGTTTCACTGAGACTAGAGCGCAGATCCAGTGTCAGAATGTTTGAGTACTGCAAACATCGGAATAGGTGATTCTGTTTATTAGGATTATAACTATAACCATCACTGTCAAAGCTGTTCCAAAAGGCAGGAGTTGAGAGAACAAGATTCTTCCATTTAAGACAGACAAGAGCAAGAGTAAATGGATCTGCGTCCTTTGCATAATGTTCAAAGATTTCAAGCCAGATTTCATTTGGAATCTTGAATCAGCTTCCAAAGCTGTTGAGATAGTATACTGCGCAGTTGGACAAGTGTATCTCCTGCTGTATTGATAGATTCAATATTTTTACGGATTACAGCTATATACGAGATCTGAATTATCTTCATATAATCAAGCAATGCATAGACATACTCTGGTTATCAGCTTGGCCTATATCTAATGCAAGCAGAGCTTGGAAAACTTTGTCCAGGAGGAAACTCATAATGAGAGATAGAAGGTAAGCTATGATTACTACATTGATGTATTACTTCATTTGTTCACGCTGCTCATACATTCCTAATGCATGAGCACTACTAAGTGCAAGTTCAATTTCTTTCTCCATCTTTGCACTTTTACTCCCGAAAGTAAGTTAGTTGATTGCAACATACCAATGATACATACCTTCAAGACATGAATCTTTTTATAGCTTTTCTCCAATGCATTGACTGCTGTATCATAGCTAGTTTGAGATCGCTGTAACTGTTCTTGAAGGCCAGCAGTAGACATCTATAATTATCAACTACTCTAGATTTTCTTTCTTTATAAGACTTACCTCTGAGAATTCTTTGTACTCTGCAAAATTTTCCTCAATTTGATTATATTGCCCCTGAGCAAAGTCAATGATAATTAGAAGAATAAACTGGAATAAATAAACCTGAAGTGCATCATAGCCCAATAATGCCTGCTCTAATTGGATGGAAAGCTGGGATATTTCTTGCTGCTGAGTCTTGAATATAGATAAGTTCGACTGACATAATTTTCTGAGCATTGACATACTTGGACTCGATCTTGTTCCTCAGCTAGTCTTGCTTCAAGAGCACTGATTTCATTCTACAACAGTTTAGGCTTGCTCTTTTCAGAAGCATAGAACACACATTGGCTTATAAATGATCAGGGTCGATAATAGTAGACATATATAATCTTACCTCCTTGGAGTTGGCTCTCAAGTGTCTGAATGTATTCTTGTAGCTCAATATCTTGATCTTCCATAGACACAGCTTGGGATAGCATACTGATAATATCTTCAGACATTTCAGTAGTCTTTCTCCAAGCTTCCTATATGCAATATCAGCAGACTATTTAATGTGAAGATTTTTTCAGTTTGCATACCTGCATAAGTGGATTATGAAATGTAGGAATCTTCTCCTCCTCTGTAGAAGTTGAAGTCTGAGAGTAATGAAGCAGTTCATAAGAACTACTATCCTGAGCTGATATATCCTGCTCTAGGTCTTTGGAACTTGAGGTTTCAGTTTGCTCTGATCGCAATAAAAGCTCATCAGAACTGGTATCCTCTTCATTTTGCATAGTAGATTGCAGCAGAATTTCATCATCATCACTTCGTACTGGGCTGTGACCTCTGGATATAGGAGGATGCAATATAAGTCCAGGGATAGACGGAGATGTCTTCAGAAGTATTTCCTCATCAGTAGTTTCACTTGAAGACTCTTGTTGAAATACTGAAATCCGTGTGCTTTCCATATTGAAACGATCTGTGTCCCAAGATTCTGATAGAGGTACTCTAGCCAGCTCATCAGCTAGATTAGACACTACTTGATATTCTGAAGAATCAGTTTCTAGACTTCCATCCTCTAGATCTTGAATTGTACTGAGCGACTCTGATTTCTCGGGCAGGATAATAGGAGTATTTGTTGGTGATTTAGACAGAAGTATAGCATTCTGCTTCAGCTGTTCATTTTCAACCAGCACCTCTTGATAGTTGACTTGTAGCTGAGCAACAGCCTGCTCTAGACTGCTACACTTGCTTTCCACTACTCTGTTCTCCTCAGCCATAGTATTGATTGTGCTTGTCAGTGCATCCTTGTGGTCTGCAAGTTGCGCACTAATTTTCCATGGCAGACATGTACAGTATCCAAGCTGTGGACACTGAGTTCGAATTCTTCGCCCTGAAGCGAAAGGCACAACATGCTCCCAGATCTCGCTCACACAAACGTGTCTGTACTGTCACTCCTGATCATGGGAATATGCCTGCCGATGTGGAATATTACTGTGCACAAGTGGAGGGCGGAATGTTCATGACTAATGGTGCACCCTTTTTCTAGGGATCCAATTTCTATTCAGAGATTTACGTTTCTACCAAATAATTATAAACACCACGATCAATACGTGATGGCCTGCTTGCAGTTAACCCTTGGCTTCCGACGTGATTGATGCAGCATCGTGGTCTTACGTCCACATGTATATGTGTACAGGTCGTGGCGATCCCATTTCTTCGATGACCTGCTCGCGATCGGCAAATCTGGTTATAACTCTGAACTTTCCCCCAGTTAACGTGTATCGCCATGTCTGCTCGCGAAAGTTTAGCCTGTCCATCGACTCCCATCGTGCCTTACTCAGGACGATCCAAACGCACAAAAAGTGTCCCTACCTTCGATGACTAGGATTTGGGGTACCATATCCAGGTACTTATCCCTCTCTCGATTGTACATCGTTTCTTGAGCTGTTTCAGGCCCAAGGCAGCATTTAAAACCATAAGCAATGCAATGCAGGTTTATCAGCGCCAAGTCAAACAGAATGAAGTTGGGCAGCTAGCAAGGATTTTTGATCTGGATAAGAATACAAGATTTGAATCCTTTGCTCATTGGCTTTCAAGTGCTGAACAAGCATTACTGCAAGCTTATTATTGCAGCTCAGTACCAGGACCCAAACTTTAAAATCCAGGACTGGAGGTCTCATTCATTGTTACTGGATTACATTCATCTTGAAGGACTGGAATATGCCCGGACAGGCATCCGTAAAAATGACTGTAATAGTCATGTTTGCTTTGTACATAATCACCAGAAGACAGTGGGCATTATTCAAACAATCCTCCAGTTCTTCATGAAGGATCCTGGAGGCACTGATCTGAAGCTGACATATTTCATTATCCAACAATATAGAACTACTGAGGATTTGGGCTTTCCTGATCCATATCGTCAATATGGTATTGTGGGAGGGGCCCTCGTTATTAAAACACCCAATCTGCAGGTAATCGAGCCACACCACATTCTTCAGCATTGTGCAGCCACTCCTATCATCCACAATACTAAGACTTACTTTCATATACTTCCTCTTTCAAAGGTGTGTCTTAATTGTCACAACTGGTTCATACTAACTGGAAGGCAGATTTATGATAATGCTTGGTTAGAGACTGATGTTATTCATCATGAATAATTTGACGAATTACATAATTTATCTTTCTTATTGACAAACCATGACTATGAATGTCCATCAATCAATTGAAGAGCTTAAAACATTTCTCAAACTACTTGATATTGATATCAAGGATTTGAGAAAGCAAATCATACTGGGAACAGTTTATGAGAAAGTGTTCCGTGTCTTGTATGTTTTTTACTTTGTTGAAATAATCAATGACAATATTATTAGTAAAATCCCTATTAGTCTAAAGACACCACCTGTTAAGTGCCGTGCAGAACCGAAGGGAAGTAGTGGAAAGTCCGAAGCAAAACCGAGTGGCTATCACAACACTATATCGGAGTGAGCGACTACACGTCTTGCAGGCCGAAAGCAAGTCTGAACAAATACGTAAACTCCAACGGATACGTTCGGAGAAGCCGAAGGTGATAAAGGCTTAGGACGAGGAGGGAGTCGGATGAGAGCGGAGAGCGAGGCAAGAAACGTTAATAACGAAACGGAAGTACAGGAGTGTAGAGTATGAGTATTCATACTAAGTGGTAAACCTCGCAGGGAGATCCGATGTGGTCCGCAGGATCTCCCTGCGGGTTAAGTACAAAGGCATAGTAAGTAAGGGGAACAAGAAGACATACATGAGGCAAAGGAAACAAGGTGAACGCCTAACGGATATAAGTAAACAAACCAAAGTCCAAATGGGTAAAGATCCGAGTTGATGGGCGGAGAGTCCGAACAGGTCCGATAGAGTCTGCGTGCAGATTAACTGTTTGAAGGGAAACGCTCAGATACCTTCATCGCGTAAAAACCCTGTTGCGCTCCAAGGAGAACCCTCAGAGCATCCGAAGATGCACGGGATATAACAGTACTCCCCCATTAAGACTCTCACCCCGAGAGTCATAGAACCATCTAGAACAAAACGTGACCAGCCGGTGATGGCCGAAAATTTCGCCATATAAGGAGGCGGAGGAACCGACCATTGCCATCAATTTCCCCCATGTCGTCCGCAGCACCCAACCGTCAGCCGCCCAGCCAAAACAATAAGGGGCCGAGCAAAAAGGCCGCCCCAAAGAAGAAGTCCCGCAAGGGCAAGGAGCCGGCTAGGGAGGAAACGCCCAGCGATTCGGACGGGCCGAACGAGGCCGAACTGCCTCCAGTCGGTGCGTGGCGGATCATCCGAAGGCTCCGTACTAACTCAACTTGACAGAATGCAAGCGATGCAGTCGTTGCCCAACTGCGGACAGGGAGGCCCTTGCGCCCCTGGGCCAGGACCCTCGTGCACCCGCTGCCGTCGCCAGAAGCAGAAGTGGCGACCTTCGCGACGCCACAGGAGGCTCGCCGGAGACTCCTCGAGCAGCGGTTCGCGTCTGGCGGCGGCTCGAGTTCGGAGTTGGCGCGACTGCGCTGAAGGGTGCAGGACTTGGAGGACGGGTTGGGGGTGTACGGCGAGGGCGTCAAGAGCATGACGATGGAGTTGAACGCGACACAGAAGGGGTTGGCAGAAGTCAACCAGGCGTTGGTACATTATCGGACTTCAGCGGACAATCCGAAGTACTAACCGATCTCTAGCGTGATAACGAAGAAGATATCGACAACCTGCTGATGTACGCCCACGGCAACCAAAACACCATCTTGGTGTTGGCGCGAAACCACAGCGACGAAAACGTCGAAAACACCGCATACGAGTTCGTCGACTACGACGTAGCGTACAGAACCGAGATCGCGGGGCGGCTTCGGCAACGCTCGGAGGAGCCCGAGCACCAGTCAACAGAGGCGTACGAGGCGCGGAGGAGCCCACCTGCTGCAGCTCATTTTTTGCGCAACACTTGGGCTATTGCCCAAAAATGTTTTGCACAACACTTCGGGGGTTTGGGGATCAACCCCCGGAGCGCCGGCAGGGGTCAGGAAACACTCGGACCATCATCAGAAGTTGATCTCATTATGGCCCGCATCTAGATCAGTCTCGGGGACACGGCAACAGGGCCGGGGCAAGTCGATCAAGCTATTTCTGAGGCAAATAATGCAAGTAATCATTGTAACATTTATATAATTACATTTCATCATCGTCACTCGCGTTACCATGCTCGTCCTCATCATCTGCGTCAACAAGCCCATCGACAATGTCCCTGTCGTCGTCGTAAGATAGGTAGACCATGTTAACCACTCTTGCGCCCCGCTTTCCTCGTGCCAACTTCGGACTTGTTCGGACAATCTCCGCCCGGGCCGCGAGATTCCGGAACATATCCGCTTGTTTCGTCGCATACGCAATCATGCCCTCCGCGACCTCCCCTCCCAGTCCGCTTATGTCGACCTTCTTCCCGCGAGTAAGCCACGCCTGCTCCTCAGTGCCAAAGGAGAGCGGCAGCCTTTCCCATTCAGCAGCCAATATCCTGACTTCTTCCTTCCAACGACGAGTTCGCGCGTAGGACTTCGCCCATTCGATGCGCAGAGCTGAAATTAGCAATTAGGGCATAAAACGGCATTTGTGCCCCGCCACACACCTTCTTCAACTCCTTCAGTAGAATTGTGGACATTGCTCCAGATCCACGATACCTGACGTCTACTTTCTCCGTGTTTGAACAGAGCATTAGCTTCCCGAGCCGCATGTCGTCGATCTGGATGTGCGGCAGGTCGTTGAGCCTCTGTTTCGTCTTCTTCCGCATCGCTAGTCTCCATAGGTATAGGACCCCTCGGCAGAGCAACAAGCCCAGCTCGCGCTAGAGCCAAGTCTTGGGAGCGTTCATTCCGTTCTGCCCTTTCGCGCTTCCGCTCTGCTCGCGAGACCTCCTCAGCATCCTCCATACATCTGATATCCTTCTTCTCGAGCTTGCGCCACGACATCAAGTCGTCGTCTCCATCAAGAGCTACCAATGCTCGCCAAGCATGCTGGTATTTTTCGGAATATAGCAAGATTTTCCGCTCATTCTGGTCTACCAAGGATCTTGAGCGTGTATTCATCGCTTGCGCGCGCGAGTTGTTCTTCTTGTAAGTCAAAAGTCGTGATTTGACATGCAGTTGAAGTTGCAGGCTCGTCAACGACGAGCGACACTGAGCATCTCGCAAAGCCCGCTCGACAACGACCAGTCCCTCTCGACAGCCACCATTATCGCGTTCGACGGGAGTAAGGGCGAATGGGGGAATGAGGGGCACGCGCTCTGCTAGAGTATCTTGAGGCAGGTGAAGAGCTTCCAAACGCCGGAGAGCAGCAGGCATATATGTCGCTTGGAGAGTCCGCAAGCGCTTGATGGTACGATTTAGTTTTGCGTCTTTGTCGACGAAGGCTAACTCCAGATGAGGAGCGTTTCTTGCCGACCTCGACCAGTCCCCGGATGCGACGCCTTTCAACGACATGAGATATATAAGACCAGTCCAAAAAAAAACGTACTGGTCGCCCTCCGCATCTAACAAGGCAACTATGAATTCCGTGGGGGAGACGTCGTGAATGGGAAGTGCCCCAGACTTCTCTTCTTCGGCTTCTTGTTCTTCAAGCATCTTGCGGACTGCAGCCTCAGTCATACCTAAGTCAAGTCAGTCGATAAGATCGAGATTTCATAACAACGTCAACTTACCGTCGGATTTGTACCCGTAGGGATTAGGCTTTGTGTTGTCGGCCTCAAATTCATCCACTTGCTTTTTCCAATCCAGTACGCGATCAATGTGGCCAATCGATAACTGTTCGAAGTCGAGTTCTTGTTTCACCAGCTCTTTCTTAGCGTTGTCGGTCCTCCGCCGCAACAAGGCCGCTGAGAGTTCGATAGTCAGTATCATATAACAAGGCAGTCACGAGGATGCCTACCAAGATGGAGCAGCTTCGTCCAATTCCAAAATGACCAATGGTCGTCCAGCTGATCCCAACGCGCGCCTGGACCACAAACCCGTGTGCTGCCCGCAATGCCGCCAATCATGCTCCAGGGTCGCTCGATACCCTCGCCATCTGTCATACCCGAGCCGAGGATGAGCATCAACGAAAATAGGATTTGGCACAAGATAAGATGGCCTTTGATGTGCATCTTGGGAATCGCAAAACGAATTAAACCCAAAGCGAGACGAAGACGAACAAGCGGCGGAAGGTTGGCCAGTCGCTCAATGAGTTTTTTGATCCATTGACAAACGATATCGTATGAGAGGATTTTCCATAAACGAGCGTCGATATGCCGCATGAATGAGCTAAAGATATAGTCCATGTTCCCGTATCTGGACTTCGTTAATACATGAATTTGACCAGGTCTATTTGACCTACCGCTCGCCAGCCTGTAAATCTCCGACCCCGTTAGGCAAGACGAACTCATGTCTTGCGCAAACGCCCATGCCGACACCGGTTACACTGTAACCACGGGAGAATTTGCTGTTGGCATGATCTAAGGCGGCAAGACCACTACAGGTACTCATCTACAGTCAAAGTCAGTCAAAGCCAGCAATCTGTAGCTTCACGCGCCTCTTGTTCGTCCATTATAGTCAATAGATGAGCCCGATACGGTTCCCATTCGACCATGTAGGCCCACCCAGTTCCGAGACCCGGATCGCGTAACTTGTTGGAGATTGACCGACGTTTCAGGCGGAAACACGCATCCATGGCGATAAACATGATATATAGACACCTTGATTTCCTCAATACAGCTCTTGAGGTTTGAAGAGATTTACCGATCTTCGGGAGGCGCATTCTGCCATCCGTCCAGTAAGTTAACACCAGGTCGTGGACAGGCGGGACAACGAGTGGCAAGTTCTCCTGGTGCGGTTCCCAAGACACCAAAGCGGTCGTGACCACGGCCCTTTCGTTTGAGCAACAGCAGATGACGGTATTGGCGTGACATTCGCATGAAAACTGAGTATCGATCAGGGGGCTTAATACCGGTTCCATCGGTCGAAGACTCGAGTGCAGAGTAGAAGTCGTATGTCGTCGTTTTCCCATGCAAGGAAAGATAATGAAAGCGGTCCAAGCAGGAGAAGGTAGCAGCGGTTCGCGGAAACTCTGTCGTTGCAGGGTACCAGCCGGCCTTCAACAATTGAACATGGTCGGCATCGTGATCCATACAGCCGCAGAAGTCTACGGCAACTTCATGTATCCCATTGGCTGCCAAGACGACGAAGTCCCTTCGTCCTGCCACTGGGCGCTCGCAGATTTCGTTGGGAGGATGGGCCAGTTGGACTCGTAGGCCAATGGCACGAAGGGTTGTCCTCGTAAAGTACACGCCAGTCCATTTCTGTGCAAATCTAGTCAGTAGAGTCTTCAAAATATAATTCATCACTCACCTCGATAAAGTGCAGGGGGTTAGCGCAATGAGCAGCTACACAATAGGCTTGACATGTTGAAATCTGTACTATTGGCTTCATTCAGTCTCATTCTATCTTGTCCTATCTCTCTCAATCTCGTCTTATCTCTGTGTTACATGGTCTCTGTTAGCTATCTGATACATATCTGATACACATTGTTCCTTTACTGTTACACATCCTTCCTAGATTGATACTAGATACATACTAGATGCATACTAGATACATACTCATACATATATAAGTAGTCTAGTTTCGCTCTGAGGTCTCCAGTTTCTCACTGTTGACCTCAGGCAAGTCTTCCTTGTACATCCAATCTAGAGTTTCTCACTGTTGACCTCAGACCTCTGTGCTTGCCTGTTCAACATGACACCACATGGCTCCACCAAAACAGGATGAACAGCGATATATGGCAGGAAGGGTGCTGTCCCCACAAGCTGCGCATATTTCCCCTCCCTTCCCTCTTCCCTCGCGCCATAGAAGACAATGGAGGAACGGATCCCGAAATTCACGCATCCATCTATCCATTGCGGGGTCCTGAGGCACTTTTAGAGTGGCTAGAGTGAAAAGGAATGGGTCTACATACGGCAGGCAGGCTATGTCGATTGGCGTTGGTCTCCTCGTGCTCATTATCGCCCTCCTCGGCTTCCAAGCCCATTTCATATCTCTCTGGGTCCTCGGTGGGCATGAGATTGACAGTTGCTTGTTGACGGTGCAGATGGTCAAGGCGAGCTCGTTTGACTGGTGAAGTAGGCTCGACAAGAATAGTCTCGGTATTGACGCGTTGATTGTCGCTGGTGACATGATGCAGAGAGGTGCTCAAGGGCGCGTCGGGTGGGGCGCCAATAAGCTCCTCCACTGACATGATGTGGTGCCTAACACGCACAGGAGCCGTTGCGCGACGTTTGCGGGTTGGTTGAGACGATGAGGACATGGCCACGCAAAGGTGATGTGACCAAGAGGTGACAGTAGAGTGACGAGGTGACCAAACAATCAAGCCATCGAATGATGTAAATCATATGATATGATATGATCTTCGGCCGATCGAATATATGAGGCAAAAAATTCTTTCTCAGCAAAAAAATACAGAAGAAGAAATAGCTAAGTATTACTGTTCTTCACGCTACGCCATACCACGCCAGCTCGCTCTATCAAGACATCTCGTATGTACACGGTTTTGCAATGGTCCGAATGGCTCGTATGTACACGGTTTTGGGGAATGGTCCGAATGGAGTCTCGACTGATGATGTAATCAACGTAGCTAGAGAGCGGGAGTCGGCGAGTGGCTGTCACGGAGGGTGGACGGAAAGGGAATCAGTGCGCGACCGTCGGAGAGTTGGGTCGGAGAGACGCATGTGTTAGGCAGGGCGCCAGTGAGTGATGTCATATCTGTCGGTTGCAAAGCCAGGCTACAGAAAAGCCAGCGTTCGAAGGCGGACACAGCGGCGCGCAGCCCACCCCAAATGCACCTTGACCATTGCCATATATTCTGACTGTACCTGAGCCTCCTTCACGGGAATTACAGCTCCTCCGTCGATGTCAATGTCACTCTGGAGAATGACTAGAAGAGCCCAGGATTGCCTTGCTGAGTCCAATTCCCTCTTGGACTGTTGGAGGGAGTCCTTGCGAGACCAGTTGCGAGCCCAGTATACGTATTCCTCCTCCAGTTCCTCCTCCCCCCAGGCTTGGTAGCCATGGATAGCGCTGACCAGCTGCAAGAGATTGTCAAATGGTCGAGGCGGCACATTTATGAAGTCAGAGACATCGTATGGCGGAGTTAATTGGTAGGGGAATAGCCCGGTTATGTTTCCATTCCTTCCCCCGAGAAAACCATTCGTCGTCGTCGGCGGGTAGAGTGAAAGCAGCCTGCCGCACCAGTTCGGTGGGCAAAGGAGGTAGATCTTCAAGAGTTAGCGGTTTTTGCTTCCTTTTGTTCTTTTTCCGACGCTGATAGTCTGCTCGTACAATGGGACCTCTGAACCAGTGGCTAGTCAGCGGATGATACCGAGAGGAGGGACATACCTGGGGCCATTCTCGTATCTTCGGCGAGATTCTCACGCCGCGGCGCGCCGCTCGTCCTCTGTTCGATACTTGAGTGGTTGTGGCATCTGGCGACAGCAGTACAAGATGCGCGGTGATCATACCCGCCGACCTGCACGTCGGCACGCTCCCCCTGCGCGCAACCCGCAGACAAATAAGTACTGTGAGTCCGCGACCACATACCAGTTTTCGCTTGTGGACGGCGCATGGACTGCGGGCTGCGCCCGGCCTCCACGCGCTCGATGATGTGCCGCCCGCGGCGCCGGGCAAGCTCCGGCTGCCCTTACATGTGTCGCATGACCGCGCGGGCAGCACGACCCTCATCGGCGTCAGCCGCCACTCACTAAGCTGTGCGTACGGCCGGTCCAGCGGGGCATTGCACCATTGGCTAGTCGATCGTCCCACGAAAGCCGGTCGGTTCAGAGTGAAAAGATGCAGCTCGATATTGAGACTCACGTTGCGCGGCGGAATGGGGAGGAAAGGCCCCATCGTAGGACGCGCGCAACGCAGGATGATGGCCAAGGCC
This sequence comes from Mycena indigotica, assembly GCF_014461135.1. Classification (NCBI taxonomy): domain Eukaryota; kingdom Fungi; phylum Basidiomycota; class Agaricomycetes; order Agaricales; family Mycenaceae; genus Mycena; species Mycena indigotica. The sequence continues at coordinate 1,208,660 of NW_023503005.1, forward strand.
TCATGAAACGCCATTGAACCATCGTCGCCAGCTAGTCGATCAGCCCACGAAGCTGAAACGCAGGGATGGGCAGGACAGTGGTCGTCTGGATGTGGCCCTTTGTGCGCATGCACTGTCTGTTGATCGCGGGCCCGCCGGACGACGTCGGTTGGAAGGAGGGCCGAAAGGAGGGGAAGACGGACTTGAGGGTTCGCTAGGGTGTCGAGAGTCTGGACCAGTTAGTCGGCAAACAAGCCGTGGTGGGCAGACATCTACACACGTCAGGCAACTTCAAGTTTGCGTCGCCAGTGCGTCGGCCAGAGGCGCAGCGTAGACCGACGTGGAGGCAACTAGAATGCCAGCGAAGTCGGAAGAACCAGTGTGCTGATATAGCAGCTGACAGCGGGCGGGGTTACGCGATGTCATTGTGACGTGTCCGCGGCGCCGACCTGTGGGCAACGAGAGCGGCATCAGCAACTAGGCACGCAGGCAACGTGTCTGGCTGGGTCGACGTTGCCGGGTTAAGTACGTGGGGATCGCGTGGCGCGGAGGCAGCGAGCGGGCAGCGGGGAGGTGAGGGGTGGTCGTCAGTCGATGTGGCCACGCGTAACATCACAAGTCAGCGCGTGGCTGATGCACCGGCAACGGCGAGCGCGGCATTGAGCACGAGGGCGACGTCGTAGGTGGACAGCAGACAGCAGAGAGCAGATAGCGGTCGCTGGAGGTGCGCGGCGGGAGGGCAGCGAGGCCGCTGACAGGGCCGCGCCACGCGGTGACCGCGCTGTGAGACCGCGGCCGGAGCGCGACGGCGGCGGCGGCAGCGAGCGGGCGGACGGTGAGCAGAGTGGTTGACGTGGCAGCGGATAGAGCCACGCGCCCGTCACGCGGTGATCGCGCTGTGACGTCAGCGCCGAGGCCCGATGGGGAGCGCGCGACGGTGACGGTGATGGACGGTGACGGCGATGGACAGGCACACGGTCAGCGGCAAGCAGCACAGGAAGGCCGGGTCACGGGTCACGCCAAGTGACGCCGCCGCGCCGTTGATGGCAGCGGCAGGCCGCCCGGGCAGCACCGAGCTCAGGGAGAAGTCCAGTTGGGGGGTTTCTGGGAGAGTATTGTCAAAGAGTAAGAGAAATGATGAATTTTCATACCGAGGAGATGTCACGTTTGGGTCCGAACGACACATCTGATCTGTTGCTAGATTAGGGCAGGACAGGTGGCTACAAGGGCCATGCCGAACGAGTTCAGCTGGCCGTCACCCATCTTGGCAAGCAAGACCTCATCCTGGGGTATTCCTGGTTGCGGAAACATAACCCAGAGATCAATTGGGAAACCAAGGAGGTCAAGATGACACGGTGCCCCCGCAATTGCTCGACCTGCCGTGAGGAAGAGCGGGTCGAACGGACCGAGTTGCGGCGACTCCGGTCGCTTCAGAAGCGCCTCCGCTCCGGCCCGTTCCCCTCGGTCTGCGCCATGGACCTTTCTGGGTCTGATGACGGAGACGATTCCGTCTCCGGTGACGACTCCGGCCTGCCTGATCTGACGCCGGACTCCGACGACGACGATGACGATGGTCAGCTTGAAGATGGTGACCGCATCTTCTACACCTCGTTCCGCCCCTCGGAGGAGATACGCGCTGGCAGTACTGTCTCGCAACGCCTGGCCAAAGCCTTTGCCAGGAACTCCGCCCCTCCGCCCTCCGAGATCCCGGACTGGGCTAAGGAGTTCCAGGACGTCTTCAACAAGGAGTCCTTCGACACGCTACCGGAGCGGAGAGCCTGGGACCACGCCATTGAACTCGTCCCTGACGCTAAGCCCACCAACTGCAAGGTGTACCCCATCTCGCCCCTCGAGCAACGCGAGCTCGACACGTTCATCGAGGAAGGGCTTTCGACGGGCCGGATTCGCCCCTCCAAGTCTCCGATGGCGTCTCCGGTCTTCTTCGTCAAGAAGAAGGACGGCGGACTCCGCTTCGTCCAGGACTACCGTGCTCTCAACGCGATGACTGTCAAAAACCGGTACCCCCTTCTGCTGATCAACGACCTCATCAACCGGCTCAAAGGCGCTCGTTACTTCACCAAACTCGACGTCCGTTGGGGCTTCAACAACGTCCGGATCAAGGAAGGTGACGAGTGGAAAGCGGCTTTCCGGACTAACCGAGGCCTGTTCGAGCCCTTAGTGATGTATTTCGGCCTGACAAACTCTCCCGCGACGTTCCAAACGATGATGAATGACATTTTCCAGGATCTCATCCTCTCCGGAGACGTCATGATCTACCTTGACGACATCCTGATCGCCCATTCCGACCTCCGGAAACACCGACAGATTGTCCAGGAGGTCTTACGGCGACTCCGGGAGCACAAGTTGTACCTTCGAGTGGAGAAGTGCGACTTTGAAAAATCGTCAATCGAGTACCTCGGAGTCATCATCTCCCACAACCACGTCGAAATGGACGCCGTCAAGGTCGCAGGCGTCTCCGCTTGGCCGACTCCGGAAAACAAGAAGGACATTCAGCAGTTCCTTGGGTTCGCTAACTTCTACCGCAGGTTCATTCGGGACTTCTCGACCCTTGCGCGCCCTCTTTTCGTGCTCACCAAGAAGGACCAGCAATGGACTTGGGGCGACGCGGAGGCCTCCGCGTTCCAAGCGATCAAGGACGCGGTCACCTCGGAACTGGTCCTGGCGATTCCGGACGACACACGGCCTTTCCGACTCGAGGCGGACAGCTCTGATTATGCGACGGGGCGGTTCTTTCACAATCCGCCCCGGGGAAGTGGCACCCTGTAGCATTCTATTCCAAAAGCTTAAATGATGTCCAGCGCAACTACGAAATCCACGACAAGGAGATGCTCGCGATCATCCGCGCACTCGAGGAGTATAGACACTTCCTCGAGGGCGCCGCACACCCTGTCGAGATTTGGACTGACCATAAGAATTTGGAGTACTTCAGGAAGACGCAGCACCTCAACCGGAGACAGGCCCGGTGGTCTCTGTACCTCTCCCGGTTCGACTTCACGCTGCACCACAAGCCTGGCCGCGATATGGGTCGGCCTGACGCCCTCTCCCGGAGACCCGACCACGGAGTCGATTCTGACAACTCCGATGTCGTCCTTCTGCGGCCTGAACTCTTCCACGTCCGTGCACTCGAGGGCGTTTCCGTTTCCGGTCCCGGCTCTGAACTCCTCCGTGACATCCGTGATGCCCTCTCCGGTGAGCCTGACCTGAGAGGGCCCGTCGCACTAGCGGCCCGGCAACTTCTTAAGGTTCAAGGTCAAGCTCGAGGCCCCCGCTCCTCACGTTCTGACGAATGGGCCGTCTCCGGCGGTCTTCTCCATTTCCGAGGAAAGATCGTCGTACCAAAGGACAAGGACCTCCGGAGACGCATCATCGAGCTCTGCCATGACACCCGAGTCGCCGGACACGCAGGTCGTTTCAAGACCCTGGAGTTGGTCTCCCGGAACTACTGGTGGCCTCAGATGTCTCGCCATATCGGCCGGTATGTTGCGACCTGTGACTTGTGCTGTCGCACCAAGGCACTCCGGAGACTGCCCCACGGAGAACTGCACCCCACGGAAACGCCCCCGGAACGCTGGCATACCGTCTCCGTCGACTTCATCGTAGAGCTTCCCAAAGCCCATGGGTACGACGCGATCATGGTCATCGTTGACACCCTCGGAAAGCGCACCCACTTCTCAGAGTGTCATACGACGGTCGATGCAGTAGGGGCAGCCCGCCTCTACTACCGGAATGTCTGGCGGCACCATGGGACTCCAGAGAAGTACGTCTCCGACCGCGGCTCGCAGTTCATCGCGGACTTCACCCGAGAACTTTGGCGTCTAATCAGCATCAAGCCCGCCACGTCCACCGCGTACCACCCACAGACAGACGGTCAGACAGAGCGCGTCAACCAGGAGCTGGAGCAGTACTTGCGGATCTTCACCAACTACCAGCAGGACGACTGGGATGAGCTGATTCCGGCCGCGGAGTTTGCCTACAACAACCACGCTCACTCCTCCACGCAGCAGGTCCCCTTCATGACGGGACAGGGACGGCTCCCCGCATGGGCTTGAACCCGGAGTCCGTTCCGCCATGGAGTCAGTGAACGAGTTCTGCGACCGGATCGCCACTGGTGTTGCTGAAGCCAAGGCCGCGCTCACTAAGGCCAAAGAGGAGTACAAGCGCTACTACGACCGGAGACGGACTCCGTCTCCGGAGTTTAAGGTTGACGACCGTGTTTGGCTGGATGCCTCTGACATCAGGACGACTCGCCCCTCGGAAAAGTTCTCCCATCGCCGCCTCGGACCGTTCAAGATAGTCCAAGGAGATCAGCAAAGGTGCCTACAAGCTCGACCTCCCTCCGCGCTACTCGAAGCTCCACCCGGTCTTCCCCGTCGTCAAGCTCGAGCTCGCCCAGGACGACCCCTTCGACGGACGCCCCGGCTACGACCAACCCCCTCCGGACCTCGAGGACGGAGTCCCGGAGTGGGAAGTAGAGGAAATCCTGGACGCAAGGGTCACGGGTGAGGTATAAACGGCTGAACTACTTCGTCAGATGGAAAGGCTACGACGCATCGCACGACCAATGGGTCCGCTTCGACCGCATCTTCGCCCCGGAGAAAATTGCGGAGTTCTATCGTAAGTACCCTGGCAAGCCACGACACATCGCCTCCGCGACCTTCGACTCGATCCCGTTCCGGTCTATGCGCGGGACGCCGCATTCAAAGGGGGGGTGATGTCAGGGAACCTCCCTTCGGCCCGGAGACGCGCCCGATTCCGGTCCGACTCCGGTTCCGACCTCGGTCCGGCCCTCCATCTCGCCCGCACAATCACCGATCCGTCAACGCCCTCCCGACGGTCGCCCTGGGACCTCGCCTGCGACGCCGCCCAAGCCTTCTGTGCCCGACAGCGGCAGCTACGGACAAGCAGTATATAGTCAGCTACCTAGCAGGCGGACCCTTAGAGTTTCTTCTCTTTGGATCCTCCCCTGCTAGGACCTTGATCTCAGGCCTCCGGGGTTGCCCTTACACAGATGCGTACAAGGCTCGTTCCACGGATCTGCGCGAGTTTTCCTTCGAATTTTGGGAGCGTCAAGTCGAGGATGGTGAGTTTGCGCTGCTGCGTCCCGATCCCCGCTTCGCTGATCTAGTCGGGCTGTCCGCATCGGTCCCGTACCGATCCTTCTTGTTCTCCTATTTGCCCCGTTCAAACGAGGACCGGGCCCGACCCCGACAGTCGGGCCTTCTTCGGGCCGTCGTCGCCGCCGCCCGGTCGTCCTTTCGCCAGGGTCTTCTCGGGACTCCTCCCCCTCCCCCGTGCGCTCGCCGTCTCCCCCACCATCGCCGGGTTGCTCCCGGCCGAGACCTCGCCCCAATTTCCGCCGGCCAACCCCCCCTGTCGCGGATCGCTCGTCAGGAGAAGCGTCGTTCCGGCCGCACGCTCCTGCGGGTAAGACCCGCCCCCCTTCTTATCCCACTATGGGTTTCCAGGTGCCATCATTCCCTCGAGTCTCCCTGTGGTTCGGGAGGGAGTGGGACTTGGATCGGGCTATCGCCGAGTCTCGCCGGTTGCATGGGGATCTGTCGGTGCCCGCCGACCAACGCTTGTCGCCGTTGGGCGTGCTGCTGTTGCAACAATCGGCGGTTCGTTCGGCCGACGGGGGTTTTCCGGATGCTCGGACCCCTGCCCTCGCAGAGTTGTCGTCGATGCGTTCTCTAGACGCAGACCTCCGGTTGGTGAACTCGCTGGAGTCCCTGACAGCATCGCGGGATGTTGCCGACGTGTGCCGTTACCTGGGCGCCATTCTCCTGGCTATCCACCGGTCGGAGGGCGAGAGGTCGGGATTCTGGGAGACGCCGGAGGGTTTAGAGCGTCGGGCCGCTGAACGAGAGGTGTATGCGGATGTGTGCCGTCGGGACGGCCTGAACTTCGACATGATGGACCTGGATTAGGCTTAGGCGGATCGTTGGTCGTCTTTCGGCGACATCGTCCTGAGTTCCCCGTCTACTCGGGTCTCGGCGTTCGGGTATCCCCGTCTTTTCATTTGCTGTCGTCGTTCGCGCCGCCTTGTCAAGTCGGCCCCCTCCCGTAGGACTTCCCCGTTGTGGTTCGGACTATATCTTGTTTCTTTTGTATATCTTTTTTTTTTGCAATTATTGCCGTTTTCAAAAAAGTTGGCACCAGCTGATTGCAGTATCACCTCCGCACTTTTTATAACCGGGAGGTTTTTATTTTTTTTCTCTATGAGTTCTTATCGTACATACATGTATTTGGTATCAAAAATAACCGTTTTTGAGGCAAATTTTATAGAGTAGTCGCTTCTGTCAAGCAAGTATATCTGACCCTGCTGCAGTAAGGCAGCGCGCAGCCTGATGGCTGGATTTTTAGTGGGCCAAATAAATTTATATACATCCATATGGTACAGTGGATATGTTAGGTACCACTGTCCCCCACCCCTGACGACATTTCAGCTCCAGCAGAGCTCAGCTCGCTGAGAACAAGCAGATAGCATTTGACAGCCGCGTGATTCGTGACATCACGCGTGCTTCTTCGCTTCTGGCACGATGAGCAGTCGCAAGCGCGCTGTTTCCTCTGCCTCAGACATTGAACCACCCCCCAAAGCGACCTCGAGGCCGACCACGAAAAGACGCTGGCATGCCTCCAAAGGCTCAGGCTCCCATCTCCACCAGTTCTCGCGCTTCGACGTCCAGCTCCAGCCTTGCTGTCGTTCCCAGCGGCCGCTCTAGCTCTTCCCTCAGCGACGTAACCAGCGATGCTCCGGATGGTGCCATCGACGCCCTTTCTGCCATTCTGGGAACCCCATCGCCACTCTCCAACGAAGACGAGCAACTGTCCGAGGACGACGAATATGAGGAGGAACCTGAAGAGCTGGATAATGGTGGAAGGGAGGTTGCTGGGAAGAGCATAAAGTCAAACAAGACCACAACGGGAGGTGGAAAGGGCACGAATAAAGGGAAACAAATCGAGATTTCTGATGACGAAGAAGAGCAAAGTGGTAATGAAGAAAATAATGAAGGTGCGCCTATAACGCTGCTTCTTCTTTCCGTCAATGTCAACTCAACGAATGCCTTAGAACCTATTACCTTCTCTATTCCTGACGGACCCGCCGTCTCTTACATCAAGCTTCCTCCTTCCCTTCCCTACGATGACTTCTTGCAACAAATCGCGGACGAAATTGACGTACGAAAACGGGACATGCAGATAGGATACCGATTCAGCACGGTCGGCGCGAAGAATCCCCCTGTCCGTATCAAGACAACGAATGCAGAGAGCTACAACAACATGATCGCCACTGCGCGAGCGATCGTGAAGCGCGCCGAAGCAAGGCACGGCCACCACCACCACAAGGCGAATTCGTCATTGCCATACTAGACCTCAGGGAGAAGCCAAAAACGACCGCAAAATCGAAGGAAAAAGGAGGGAAAAAGAACAAAAAGGTGTGTGCTCTTCTATAACCGCACAAGATTGGCTTGTGACCGTATTCAGAAGCCACCTCGCGATGCTAGCTCATCTGACGACGAAAACGAGGGCGAAGAAGGTCACCCAAAGAAGAAGTCGCGGTCGCAGCATGTTGCTGAGCTTCAGACACAGCGACAATGTGACGCGCATGGTGGATGGTGTATTGCTGTGGGGGATAAACGTGAGCATGTCGGAATCTCTCAAGAGACAATGGGCAAGTGGGGAACGATCATGGTACGCCACCCTATTCAGTCTCACTGCCTTGCTAAATCAGGATTCAGTATGAAACCGACTATGACTCCTATGTAATTCCTCCACCACAACTCAAACTTCAACCTCCGCCGCCTCACCAGGCTCGTGCTCATAAACAACCAACAGCGCCTCCACTTTACGCTTACCCACCTCCTGGTCCCTACCCCTACTACAACATGCCCTATGGTTTCCCTCCGCCTCTGCCTCCACCGGCCCCAGCAGTCGAAGCACCTGCCACTCAGCCTGCTAAGCGCACGTTGAGCATCGAAACAATCGAGGACGAGATCGACTTCCCATCGCTAGATGTCTGGCTCCCAGCGCAGGACTCCGACATCTCTCGTTTGAAGTACAAGCCAAATCTTGCGTCATATGTCGACGGACTAGCCGAACAGGGCTACATGTTCCTCAACCAGCTGGAGATGGAGACGGTGGAGGGTCTGATGTTGCTGTGTGTGGGAATGAAGAAGGGAATTGCCCAGGTTGTCTTGCAATGGATAAAGAAGGATTGTGGTGTTGCTCGCAAGTGCTGGAAGGAGTTTCATACTCGCGAACGGTCTCCTACTGTTACATGATTGCTCATACTGTCCTTTTGTACTGCCTTCACTGCTTTGACATGTAGTTTCTAGACTGTAGCTTTTTTTTGGCCAAGAATACATCATATTGCACATTAGAAATAACCGCAGTGTCTAAACCAACCCGCCGCGTCATCTGGTGTTATTGAATAGACTGCGTCGTGGAGCTGGAGAATCGCTTCTAATCTTTCCCTATCCGTCTGTGTGGCTGAGCGAAACGCTTGACCGTTTCGTCGCAAGGTTGCCTTCATCTTTGAGAAGCCAAGCTCAATTGGATTGAAATCCGGAGAGTATGGAGGAAGATAGACACATTTCATTCCACTATAAGAGGATTATTTTGGTCTAACAAAGATGAGAAAATCACCAACCGTCCTTCAATTATATCTCTGATATTCTCGTCCTTGTGGATTCGGCAATTATCCATGACAATGACAGAGTTTGAGGCAGGGAATACATTCATTTGGTCAAGCAGACCATTGATGAACTCCATGAATGTCTCTGTCGTAAATGAACCCTCGCGAATGTCGACTGAGAGTATACCATCTAAAGAAATTGCTGGGAGAACAGAAAATCTAATGCCAGTCTCAATAGTGTTCTAGAAGTAAGGAAAAGAAACCACATACCGTTTTCCACGAACAAAGAAAGCCTTTCGAACAGCCCGTTGGCCACTAATAGCCCAAGCTTTGCCACGATAAGATGTTCGACGATCGCAGGAGCTTTCGTCTACAAAGACAAGCTGATGAGGCTGGAAGTGGTCGGCAATTTTGAGTGTGTACTCTGCACGCTTGAGTGCACTCCGCTCGATAGCTTTCCGAGTCAACTAGAGAAGACAGTTCAGTTGTCAGGCCAGCAATCAGACAAGGTCAAGACCTTTTTCATTGTGTAGCCTTGACGTTGGAGTGTCCGCCATATGGTTGAGAGTGAAACAAACTCCCCACAGACTTCTTGTAGCTCAGATTGTAGTTCATCCAGGTATTTGTCACAGCTGAAGTCCAGAGAACCCAGTAAAAACTACACCAGGTAAGCTTGCTATCATGTTGGATGGGGTTGAGCATACAGAGACACGGCCACTGGTGAGATGTCTAAGCCTTCCACGAGTTTCGACTGCATGAGGTGTCAGGACAGTCCCAGTTGCTCGATATTGACTATAGATTCGCCGGATTTGTCGTTTGCTGACACGTGTGTAGAAGATGATATCGTCGATACTTAGGACGTTGTACATGCGTACAATAGCCCAAGCAAGGCGCTCTGGAATAGGCTTACCCCTGCCCATTGCGATAGACTAGCCAGTGGTGCCAGAAGCGAAGAAGCACGCGTGATGTCACGAATCACGCGGCTGTCAAATGCTATCTGCTCGTTCTCAGCGAGCTGAGCTCTGCTGGAGCTGAAATGTCGTCAGGGGTGGCGGACAGTGGTACCTAATATATCCACTGTACCATATGGATGTATATAAATTTATTTGGTCCACTAAAAATCCAGCCATCAGGCTGCGCGCTACCCTACTGCAGTGTTACCATATATGGTAATTTCATACAAGCGACTACTCTATAAAATCCACCTCAAAAAACGGTGATTTTTGATACCAACTACATGTCTTTACGAGAAGAATTGGCAGAGAAAAAAAATAAAAACCTCCCGGTTATACAAAGTGCGGAGGTGATGCTGCAATCAGCTGGTGCCAACTTTTTTGAAAACAGCAATAACCAATCGTCTTGTGCTCGTTCGTCGTGTGGTGGGTAAAACAGGAGATTTTATTATTAGGGGGCCCGGAGGCCCCGCCAAAGGTTAAAATAGAGCAGATTATGAGAGGAATAAGGATGGCCCCCAGGGCCTTCGTACGGAGGGAGGTGTGCCCCATTTCATCAGGCAGAGTGTGCCGGTGGCCCGGGGCGGTCCGAGACGATTCGGGTCGGGGTCCGGCCGTACGCGGGGAGGGGCGGTGAGTTGTTGAGGCGTCGGCGCTTTGCGGCGGGCCCGGCACCATGGGCCGGGCAGGCGTGTTCCATGTGCCGATGGTGTTCGTCCAGGGAGACCCGCCTAGGGGTGCCCCACTTCAGAGCGGGCTCCTTTCTCCCGTAGAGGACGCGGTTGAAGACCACGGGTTGGGCTTCGAGGGTGCGTCCATACAGGTAGGCAAGGGAGGCGATGACGATGGCCACTATCGTAGCCCACGCCGGGAGTGCGATGACGGTGGTAGTGTCCATTCTGTTGCGGGTGTAGGGGGATCGCTTAGATTCTGTCAGACTGCGGGTCGGGCCGTGCAAGGACTTCTCCTAAGAACGCGCGGCCCGGAACAGAACAGACGGGTAGTCGGGCCCGCAAGTACAGCGGGCGGGGTAGATCGAAACCAAAAGGGCCCGTGAACTCGGTCCCTTGCCGTAGTCGGTGGTCGAAGGTTCGAATCGGGTCGTGTCGGGCCCGATGAGTCGATAGCGTCTCCTTGCACGGAGTAAGGTGGTTCTTTAGATGATCTAAGCGATAGGGTACAGGGTACACTATCACACCTTATATACGCAGGCCCGCAAAGGGGGGTGATTGGACACCCTGGCCTCTCCTGCTCCTCCTCGCTCCCGTTCCTGGCCGCAGAGGGGACGATCGTACATCCCTTGCGGGCCAGGTGCTACTCCTAACCTCCTAGCACTCCTCCCCAGTCCCCTGGTGTCAAGTTGGGCTCAGCGATGGCTCTACGCGTCGTTCTCGGTCACGTGCTTCCCACATGTGTGTTCCTCCTACTGGGGCGCATTCCCTGTCGTCACGTGCTGCATGCTACGGGCCCGTGATGGCCCGACACCAGCGCCCGGAGCGGACGGGCCGGGTCTTATCCGTGACATCACCCCCCTCCCTAGGAACGACTCGTCTCGAGTCGGCGTGGCTCGGTCACCCCGGTTTCTCAGGTTCTTTTGACTTTAGCTCGTCCTTCCAGCCCATAAGCGTAAGCTTAGCTTTGGCTGCGCGTTTTAATCTCTCGTGGCTTCTGTCGCCTCATGGCGTCCGCAAATCGATCCTTCCTGTCCATTAAGTGTTTCACCGCGGTCACGTGCGATGCTGCGTTTCGTGTACTACTTCGCTTGGGATCCGGTATTAGAGTTTGGAGTGTGGTTTTGGGATGGCCCCGACCCGCGAGCCGAGGTGACCTTTGCTGGGGGCCGCAACCTCCAAGAGGCGGAGTTGGGAACCACTTTCTCCTTTCTGGGCGTAGCGGAGCGTTGGGTGGAGTGGTTGGATCCTGGTACAGAGCCCTCCCCGCCCGTCGTGGTTCGTCAGGATGCTCTCGAGATGCTTTTCCCGGATCCGCCAGTCGTGGAGGAGTTGGAGTCTGTGGTCGGTGCTGGGTTGTTGCCTCCCGGGCGGGGGGTCATTCGGCATCAGGCCCCTGCCAGCCTGCCTGAGGGCGACGTCTGGTTCCCGGCTCTCTCCTTCCGTCCCCGCTCCTTACCTGTCACGGATATACTATCCGTCTGTTCTGTTCCGGGTGCGCGTTCCTAGGAGAGGTCCTTGCACGGCCCAACCCGCAGTCTGACAGTCTTGACAGATTGGTGATTATGCGGGCGAAGGAGGCTGTGGACGATGGTTGGGGTGGGTCGGAGCGTCTGAGGGGGCGCCAGTCGGATGCATCTCGGATGTGTTAGGATGATCCGAAGGAGGCCGAAGTGGGGGTTCCCCTGACAATATCATGATCAACATCAAACAACAACCACACTATTTATCACCATAGCTCAACTTTACCCGCTGCTCGCTGCTCACCACTTGTCAGCGTCGGGCTCGGGCCGTATCGGGGCGTCGGGGGGTCCGACTTCGAAGAGGTCTGAGGAGCACGAGAGATGGGTATTCGCCCGGAGAATAGACGATATTAGCCTAGCGACTACATCTTGTAAGTACGACTTTTATACGCTACGGTATTAGGGATGGATCGGATGGGCCTGGCGCCAGGTCCCAGGGCGGATCGGATGGGCGCTGCGTAGGGTCGTAGGGGTGAACGGAAGGGGTTGGAAGAATGAGGGGGCGTCCAGGAGGACGACGGTATACGGGCCCGTGCGGGCCCGTTCGGGCCCGTGCGGCCTTACGGCCCGGACGGCCCGACCCAACCGTGACATCACCCCCCTCCGTTGTGGGCGGCGCCTCGACGCCCTATGGGTCTGGGCCCCTGGTCTTGCTTTTCGGATTTTCCATCGGCCATTTACGAGTTCTTTCGGGCGCGAACGGGTTGAGAGTATAAAAGTCCTCGAGTGCCTCTTCTGCGCCCTCCAGTTTGTCACGCAATTCCCACGTCCACTCTTCGCGAGGGTAGCCTTTCCACTGAATTAGGTACCTTAGGCGGTGTCGTCCTTGCTTGCGTGATGGCGAAATGGCCTCAACTTCGTGAGTGAGGCTCGCCGTCCCGCATTTCTGCCGGGGGTGGTGGGGCGGCCCGTTGATGATCCGCTACGAGGGGGTTCCAGGGTCGTAATAGCGCCGTGTGGAATACGGGGCTTACGCGCCAAGTTGGGGGTAGCACCAGTTCATAGGATGTTTTACCCACTTTGCGCTTAACTTGAACGGCCCGAACCTCTTGTCATCCAGTTTTTTTGAGGGTCGATCGCTGGTCAAATTCGTCCCCTGGAGGTAAACTTTGTCCCCTTCGGCGTAATTCGGGTCCGGAGAGTGCTTTCGGTCGTAGTATTTCTTCATCGTTTCCTGGGCTTCTTTCATAGCTTCGGCCGCATCGGCCCGGGCTTCCTTCATTCGTTCGGCAAACACCGTAGCGGCCTCGGTCGGGACCTCTTGCGGGGCCTCGGACCCCTTTCTCGGGTGGAATCCCAGCGTGAGGAAGAAGGGCGAGAATCCCGTTGAAGAGTTAACCTTGTCATTAAACGCGAACTCTGCTAGGGAGAGCCAGTCGGACCAGTCGCTCTGCTGGAAGTTGCAGAATGTTCGAAGGTATTGCTCGACCTCCATATTCGCACGCTCTGTTTGCCCGTCCGTCTGTGGGTGATACGCCGATGAAGATCGAATCTTGATTCCCAGCAATTTGCTCAAGTCGCTCATGAAATGCCCGATGAACTGCTGGCCCCGGTCGCTAGTTACTTCTTCTGGGAATCCGTAATCTTTCCAGACGTGATCGCGGTACAGTCGAGCGACTCCTTCCCCGGAGATGTTTCCCGTGCATGGGAGTACGCGTATCCCTTTACCCAGTCGATCGACGATTACGAGAATGGCGTTGTACCCGGAGGATTCGGGTAGTTGAACGATCAGATCGATTGATATGCGCTGCCAAACTCGAGTCGGCACGCTATTCGGGACCAAGGTTCCTACGGGGCGTCTCGGGAATATCTTCGTTCGTTGGCACAACGGGCAGGCTCATACGTATGCCTGGCAATCGGCTTGAATAGACGGCCACCAGTAGTTGCGGGTCGTCAGCTCAAGGGTTCGATGCCACCCCGGGTGTCCCACGATGGGGATGTCATGGTGTTGCCGTAGCACCCGATGCCTCAGTCCCATAGCCGGGGGTACGTATACCAGCCCGTTCCGAGTCTTGAAGCCGTCGTGCTGTTCCCAGCCTTCGGGTTCTCCGTCTTCCCAGAGTTTGAGGACCTTTTCCTCAGTGGCCGATTCGGCCCGCCGGATCGAGTCTATCAGCCCGTCACCCTCCGTATGCTCTAGTGTCAGCATAGCGCGGATCGCGTGTTCCTTGAATAGCCCCGCAGGAAGTAGGACGATGTCCTGGTTATCTTCCTTTCCGTTGTCGTACCCGTTTCGTCGGGATAACGCGTCGGCCCGCCCGTTCGTTTTCCCCGGTTTATGTAACAAAGAGAAGTGATACTCGCTCAGTTCGAGAGACCATCGTGCCTGCCGCCGGTTCAGTTTCTTAGCCGTCATGAAGTACTCCAGATTCTTGTGGTCGGTCCAGATTTCGAACGGCTTATCTCCCCCGTTCTGAAGATAATGTCGCCACTCGGTAAGGGCCCGCATGATAGCGAGCATCTCTTTGTCGTGGATGTCGTAGTTGCGCTCGGTGTCGTTCATAGCTCGGGAGAGGAATGCGATCGGGACCCACTTCCCCTCCTGTTCTTGCGAAAGGACGGCCCCGGTGGCGAAATCGGAAGAGTCCGCTTCGACCCGCCATGCCCCGTGATCCGTAGGGAAGTGTAGTACGGGTTCATCCGTGACCCGGTCTATCAAGGTCTGAAAGGCCTCCTCTTCTTCCGGTCCCCATTTCCATGGGCTGTCTTTTCGGGTCAGCCGGGTCAGTGGCTTGGCGTACGCGCCGAAGTCTTTGATGAATCGTCGGTAGAAGTTGAGGAACCCCAGGAAGCTTTGAACCTCTCGCAGGTTACGAGGTCGGGGCCATTCGCGCACGCCAGCGACCTTGATCGGGTCCATGCAAAGTTGCCCATTCCCGACGATCACACCGAGGTATTCAACTTCGTTCCGCTCGAAGTCGCACTTGTCCGGTTTCAGGTACAATTGGTTGTCCTTCAGGATCTGTAGGACCTCTTTCACCGTTGCGCGATGTTCGGAGAGATCGCTAGAGTATATGAGGATGTCGTCCAGGTACACGATCACGCGACCCTGGGAAATCAGGTTGGAAAACAATTCGTTCATCATGGATTGAAACGTGGCCGGGGAGTTGGTGAGGCCGAAAAACATCACAAGTGGTTCGAATAGGCCCCGATTGGTAATGAACGGCTTTCTCCTCGTCGCCTTCTTTTATGCGGATGTTGTTGTATCCCCAACGTACGTCGAGCTTGGTGAACCACCGGGCGTTACGTAATTTATGCATGATGTCCGATATGAGCGGTATCGGGTATCGGTTTTTGATGGTGATCTCGTTTAACTTCCGGTAGTCCTGTACGGGCCGTAATTTCCCGTCCTTCTTCTTGACGAAGAAGAACGGGGATGCGTCTGGGGATTTCGAGGGCCGAATCCGCCCGGTTGCCAAATGTTCCTTGATGAATGCGTCAAGCTCTTTCTGTTCCTCTCCTGATAGGGGAATGCAGCGCCCTTTGACGGGTTCGGCGTCTGGGTGTAGTTCAATGGCATGGTCCCACTTCCTCCGTTCCGGGAGTTTGTCGAAGTCCTGTTTTTCGAAAACCTCTTTGAATTCCTCAAGGTAGTGCGGGGTACGCTCTCCTCGGTGGTTCGGGGCTTCTCGGCAGCGTGGGCGGCGGCGGCCAGTTTGGTGGCCACGCTCTGCATGGCCCGGATGTGGGCGGGCGCGTTCGAACCTTCGTCGTAGATCCTCGTGACGAAGAGGCGATCCCCTTTGCCCAGGGGTTCGTTGTCCTCTTCGTCCCATTGTTCCAGCAATCGGGCCCGCTTGCACTCGGGCGGGCATCGGGTGAAGGCGATCGCCCCTTCACGCCAGTCGATCACGGGGTTGTGCTTCTTGAGCCAGTGATGCCCGATGATCACGTCACTGTTCCCGGTGTCCGTGATGGCGAATGTCAGAAGTTCGGAGTGATCCTGAATGGTGACTCGTAAGCGGGTGACGTGGGTGATTGCCCCGTCGGCGTTGATCGTCCCGTCAGCGTTGTACACTGGGACTGGGTGCGGCAGGGCTTCGAGTTCCAGTTGCGAGTCCTCCGCGAACCGTTTGTGCATGAACTCGGAGGTGGCGCCACTGTCGAGGAGGGCGTCAACCGAGTACCCGCGGAGGTCGTTGACCCCTTGAAGGGTGACGGCTACCCGCGTAGCCGTGGTGCCCTCACTTTTCCGAAAGGGGGAGCATCTTGCAGTTGTCGCAAGGCTTCGGCTACGTCGGGGCGTACCCCGTTCGTATGAACTCTTCTAGTTCGGGCCCGTTCTCGGCTCGGCGGGCCGGATGTATCCACTGTTGTAGTTTCGCACGAGCCTTCTCGGGCTGGTCTCGATTTGGGCGACAAGCCTCTCGGCGCTGGCCGGGCCAGTTTTTCCAAGCGGGCCTTGGAGTGTCTCGTATGGTTTTGTGCGGGTTCTTCCTGCGGGCGGAAACGGTGGTTTGCGGGGTTTGTTGTTCGGGGTTGGTTTCTACGTCTGGTCCCACGTATCTCTGGATTGGCAACACGGAATATCGATTATGCGGGTTGTAACTAGAGACACTTGTGGTATACGTCGGCGAGGGCGTAGGCTTCACTCGCGACGATCGCCAAAATCCGCTTTATCCGCGTTATCCTTGACAAACTCGGAGAAGATAGCCCGGATCTGGTTTGCCGATGCGGCCCGGTTCGGGCACATCCGACTGATGTGTCCTTCCTGGCCGCAGTTGTAGCAGCGAGTGCTGCGGGCCGTAGCGGGGGCCTGGGCCCGGTCGATCTCCCAGGCGCGGGCCCCGTCGAAGGTCCGGCGACCGTGGTTGCCCCGTTTCCTCGGGGTGCGGCCACGGTCGGGTCGGCGGCGCTGATTGCTGCGTTTGGGCCCACCCGTTGAACGGGTTGCGGTTGCTGAGCCCGCTCTTGGCGGGGCGGGTGCCGTCGGGGCGTTTTGGCCCGAGGGTGGTTAACCTTGTGGCTTTCGTCGAAAATGCGGTAGCGGCGGAGTGCGCCGTCCTGCTTGATGGCCTCTGCCTTCCAGGCCTCGTAGGTGTCGGGGAGCGTGTCTTTTCGGTAGACCGCGTTCGTAACGCCCCGGAGCATACAGTTCTTGGCGACGCGAATAAGGTTGACGTCGTCGTAGTGCGCGACTTTGTTGAGAGAGTCGAGGACCGTGAAATAACTAGTTGCGTCCATGTCCTTGGTCTGGACGAAGGTTTCCATCTTCTGCTGCGCGATTTCGGCGTGAGCTTCCCTGCGGAAGGCCGCGATGAAGGCTTTCTCGAAGCCTTCGTACGTAGTATAAGCTGCGGCGGTACGGAGCTTCATGGCTTGGGAGACGTTTTCCTTCCACGTGACCGCGTTCCCTCCTTTGATGTAGGAGAGTGCGTGACGAAATCTTTCGTACCTCGTCGTTATAAACATTCGGGTTGGCTTGAAGGCCAACCAACAATCGGCCAGGAAGGCGTCTACTTCGCTGGCGTCGCCCGTGAACTCCTTAGGGGGAGAGACGGTTACTCGTGTGTTTCCCCCGTGGGGCCGATGAGCCAAGTCCTCTCTGGCTTGGCGGAGCAGATCGTAGCTCTGCATGACTCCCTGCTGTACAGCTGCGTATTCCCCGTTTACTCGGGACAGCTCGGCCTCGAGGACCACTTGTCGATTCGTCAGGGCGGTGTTTTCCGCCTTGAGTTGCTCCATCTCCTGACTCGTTCGGAACAGATGGGCGAACAGGAACTCCTGTTGTTCGCTATGGCCCAGGGCCATGAATCGGGCACGTTCGTCCCCCTGGCTTGGGGGGTGCCCATCGTACTGTCGTGCTCGGTAGACATTTGTCGCGCTTCTTGCGTTCGGGGGGGAGGCTAATATTCTGTCAGCGTCGGGCTCGGGCCGTATCGGGCGTCGGGGGTCCGACTTGAAGAGGTCTGAGGAGCACGAGAGATGGGTATTCGCCCGGAGAATAGACGATATTAGCCTAGCGACTACATCTTGTAAGTACGACTTTTATACGCTACGGTATTAGGGATGGATCGGATGGGCCTGGCGCCAGGTCCCAGGGCGGATCGGATGGGCGCTGCGTAGGGTCGTAGGGGTGAACGGAAGGGGTTGGAAGAATGAGGGGGCGTCCAGGAGGACGACGGTATACGGGCCCGTGCGGGCCCGTTCGGGCCCGTTCGGGCCCCGTGCGGCCTTACGGCCCGGACGGCCCGACCCGAACCGTGACACCACTTCTGCTCTCCCCACCAATGTTGGGAATGATCACCGGCCAGCGCTTACCAAGCCTGGAGCTCTGGTGTTCCCCGAGCTTCTTTCCATTTCTAATTATTCATCTTCCTCAGTCTTACTAGATATTGCTAGGACAAATACACACACTATATAAACCTCTGTAATGGCAGTAGAAAAATATACTCTTCTTCATACTCTTCTTCTCCCCATCTGCTCCCCTGCGCCCTTTCTTCCACCTCCATCTTCAACAACCAACAATCCCCGTGCAGCCATGCCATTGGCAACTACCTTGGTGACTATATTTGCAAATGTATCACTGAGTACAAGCCTCTGATTGGCAAGAGTGTCCGCTTGTGCTGGGCTTGTCAACTAGCTCTTCGCCCATCCCAAGATTCCCAACCTACAAGGCACTCATGAAACTTGTTAAGGAATGCCAGTGGCAAGCTCATGTCTGCTCTTCCTGTCATACAACCAACACAACTGTTATTTGTTTCAAAAAGTGTCATCACTTTTAAAGACCTATAGTGGTCACTTTGGGGAAATATTCCCCACCACATATTGTCACAAATTTCGTGTTTTGCACGATTTTTTCTGCATAATTTAGGTAGCACAATAAATTTTGTTACACCATTAGCAGAAAAAGCGCAGGGCCACTCGGGCTGACTCAGCGACATATTTATTTTAACAGTGCAACTTTTCCGCAACATGGCACAACTTTTCTACATAACACTAGTGGCTGAACGGGTCCATCACCCCAGGGCCCAATGGGCTATTATAGCATCCCCAGCCAAACCTCATTTACATATCACCAAGACTATTGACAATGGATTGACCCAAATTTCGGTTTGTCTAAGGCAGATACTGAGCCTTGGCTTACTGCCTGCTTAATTAGGTTCAATTGACAGTAAGTAGCCTGGATATCTCTGGAATTGATACAGAAATGCCTCCAATTTCAAGATTACTAGACAAGTCAATAGTAGTTATTGAACCCTGGAACTGTAGTCTGTAGACAGTGGCCTGTGCAAATTGTTATATACTGTCATGATCTGTTACAGCTAAACAAAAATATAGAATACAGTGACTATTGTTTCTTTTCTAATGGCTTTTAAAGTTTAACCAAAAAAGGCAATCATTAATAAATGCCACATAAGTCCAAGCATGTAACTTTTTTTAAATTGGAAATGTCTTATAGAAGTAACACATATAATTTTATATTATCACGGTCAGTTACAGTCAAATCCACCGAGAAATACAGGAAAAATTGTGCTAAACGCGAAAAATGTACACATATATGGCAGGGGGGAATATTTCCCCAAAGTGACCACTATAAAAGACCATTCAGAGTCTTACGACATGTACGACTTTCCTTCTTTTCCCTGGGCAAGACTGAGAGTTCACTATCTTTCTTCACTTGCTTATGCGGCCGTGCAGTCGACATCCCACCTTCCCAAGTCAATATCCTCAGTCAATGCTTTAAACTTGTTAATCACTCTCATGTCCCACCAGATCAAGCGACGGCCGACTATGATTATATAATCAGTGTTTTGAAACAGTGTAACACTGTCGTAACACTGTCACATACATGTTTCTGTCGCAAGCAGACTTGGCCTCCGCCAGTGGCGCTTGCGGCCTGCTCGTCCTTGAGTCAACGCATGTCCGAGATCACAAGACACGAGCTAGTCGTGTCTGCAAGTAACTGTAGAGCTGTCAGAAACAGCTACATTTGTAGCCATCACTCACCTTCTCTTGCAGCTACAGTACCAGTTGTAAAAGGACTGTCAAGCACCACGCCCTCGCCTTCCGCAACAGCGAGATCGTGCAGCGACATGAGAGTCGGTGAAGACGGTCGAAGTGGGTGACGGGCCGGGTTCCCGATTTGGCTCCGTTGGCCGGTCCACAGCCACACGCGTATGGCCATCACTTCTTCGAAACGACGACGACGGCTGGGCTTCCAACCAGGACCAACCTCAACACTGCTGCCTGTGCCGGCCTGCAGGCTCTTGAATGACAATGACAAACCGCAGGCCGCTCGCGGCTAACGAGAACTCGTGTGCGCTACTAGTACTTACTACTATAGCTCATAGCAGCAACAACTTATAAACCTGGCAGCTCAGCCCCGAAGGACTCTCGAAACAAGCGGCACTATCGACAATCGTAATAAGGCGACTACTTCTCCCCAGCTTAACCAAGCAACAACTCCCCGTCCTGCCGCGCAATAACAAAAACAGCTCAACAAGACGGCTGCAAACTCACCGACTTGCCGTCCCACTCGTCTCGACAAGCAATCAAGAAGGTTCCGGTGACTGAATCGGCAAACATATCCCGTCAAAGCCATCTCCCCTTCCCCCACCATCGACTATACCTAATCGCAAGCTGGACTATCCAATGCCGCTCTACCATCTGGCTCGACATGCGGCTCCCCATCCACGACGTCCAGCCCTGCTCCCCACAGTCTGTCTTCTCTTAGCGCCGCCGCCAGCGCGTGTGACGACACCATGCTCCCCGGCCGTTGTTCACGAGCACTGCCGTTCTCCTCATGCGGGCCGACGAGCGAGGAAAAGAAAAGAGCACGAAAGGACAGGCAGCGTGGGAGTGAATTCGGCTACTCGGGCCTGCAGGCGCCACGTGCCGCCTATCAACCACACTTGCTGCTTGTCTCCCGCTTCCTCCGTCCCGCTAACAGCCCGAGACCACCGTCGAGGCTGTCACAGCTTGGACGACGACCAGGCAACGCAAACGCAACGTGCCGCTTCACTTGGTCCGCTCACCCTTTTTCTCCGACCGCCCGCTACCCGCCCACGCCCGTCTGGCCGAGGCTGTCCCGAGGACCGACGAGGACCCAGGCCCAAATGACACCAAACGCTTGGCAACACTGGCAACAACCTAATGTACTTACCGCCTCGACTTTTCCCCGCTGGGACACTGAAGAAGCTCATTTGCTTTGGCGCCGAACGGGCGCATTCCGCCCAACGCGGCATTCGACAAATTGGAAGCGCCAACAGTGCCAACGAAACCGGCACCAACGAGCACCCCAGTTCCGGCTCGACAATGACCGGAACGGCCACGTCGAATGGCACGGGGAGAGCGCGGTCAGACAGTGAGGCTGAAAACTACCAGTGCCAAGCTGGCTTTGCTAACGCCAAATGTGAACGACCTTCAGGGCGTGATTCTGATGCTGTTGCGAAGCCTTGCTGACCGAGCGAAGCCTGTCGATGAAGGTCAGCCGTGAGAACACAACGGTCAAGAGACATGCAGCAACGGGGGGAAATATCACTTCCAGACAAGCACTGGAGGCGAAAGGAGGTCAGGCGGGGAATGACGACGGCGAACAAAGACGCACGATTGGGGGAGAATGTCGAGGCCAATGAGACAGGCCCAGAAATGCCCGCTCGCTGTGCTTGTCAACACAAGGTGTGTGTGTTTTGCTATCTTGTTTGTGCTTTTCTGCCCGTGCTAACTTTCTGCCGTGAAAGTGCGCCCAGCACTGGCACCCTGATGCGCCAAGCGACGCCCGCCACACAGATGACCTATCATCTTGATTCCCACCGTCTTCAAGCCTCCCCTTTGTCGAGTCGCCGCAGCGTGCGACCGCGACCGCACATCGGCGCGAAACTGGACGAATGACATCCGTGTCAATTTAAAGGACTTCCGCCTGTCTGCCTCGCCTTCTTCAGAAATCGCCGCCGAGACACATCAGGGACGCCTCAAAGACGTCAAACACTCTCCAGTCGAGTCCTCAGCAGAAATTAGCCCCCCTGTTCCGCCCCGCAGGTAAGTTCATTCGCAAATCTGACGGACTGCAATTGATTCAAGTTCACGCTGTGTCCCGTTCCCATTCATCCCTAAGCGAGTGAGTCGCGCTAAGGGCACAAGCCATTGCTGCCAACGCAAACCATTGCTTCACCGCTTCGGGCTT
Organism: Mycena indigotica; assembly: GCF_014461135.1. Classification (NCBI taxonomy): domain Eukaryota; kingdom Fungi; phylum Basidiomycota; class Agaricomycetes; order Agaricales; family Mycenaceae; genus Mycena; species Mycena indigotica. Next base: position 1,230,565 of record NW_023503005.1, read on the forward strand.
GGCTTCTCGCTGAGCTCCAAAGTCCACAAGTTGGCTGGGTTCGTTCTGGCCTTGTCAAGTCGTGTCGGCACTGAGAATGCTGACCCTTTATCAAGATAGCTGCAACCAGCTGCCCTCGTCCTCTGCCCTACGCCCACTCTTGGGACACTCCAGCTTAGGCATTCACAGCACTCATGAGGCTGTCCGTTCCCACGACTAACGACGATTATCTATCAAGCTTGACAGAGGACTCTGACCACGACCGCCCCCCCCACCCTTACCCACCCAGTCGCTTGCTAGCGGCGAGAATGCTGACAGATATCCACGACCAGCGCATGCGCACGCAGAGGGCTTCTCCAGATGAAGAACATGGTGCGTTCTCTGTTGCTTTTGTCTTTGTTGCTCGTCTCATGACAATATCACAGACCTCCCGAGCCTGTCGCCCAGCATGTCCAATGAGTTAACACACCTGCATTTGCTTCCACCGCCCTGCTGCTGGGCCAAAGGCTGTGTACGCGGCATGATCAGTATGAATATTATACCCTTGTGTACTTACATGCATACTTACATGCAATTACAACAAATCAGAGTGAATATTGTGGTCCGACTGATTGCCTTGATAACCAATGTGTATGCCGGGAAAAAATGTCATTGGCCGGATCACAGATCCGAGTGCTACATGTTCTGAAAATTTTCTGTGACAGAAAATTGGAAATCTTCTGACCCAGAAAATTTCCAGAAGATTCTCAGAAGATTGATGGAAAATTCCAAATTTTCCGTGACAGAAAATTCTCGGAAAATCTTCAGAAAATCTTCAGAAAATTTCAAATTTTCTGTGCATTTTCTGGGGTGGAAAATGCATCAATGTCCGTAGTGTAAGGTTTTCAGATGGATGAGATGAAGTAGAAGGACAAGAGACGTTATGAGCTTCGTGACATCACTGATCTGTAGATCTCGGAATAAAAGATCTCTCCATTTCACAGGTTGTACATGGTCTTGCGGGCCACTGAAGATGTCCCTGGAGTCCTGTTGCATGCCCGTTTCGAATGGTGCACACTCACCCAGACCGCTAGCTCTTATTTGTTTACCAAAGTCGATGGTAATTACTGACTTTAAGGTAGGTTCAGTACTGCCGACTGCTTCGTTGACCTACGATTCAAGTCAGTCTATGGAAACCAATGCAAGTTTTTACCTGCCAAAAAACCATATGAGGCGAACCGGGCATCGAAACTGCCTTTAACCGTATCTTCATTTAGGCAATGATCCTCGTTCCGGATTATTAACTGGTCGTTTTGTTTTTCCGAGATCTTCAGTCACGCGTTATGATAGCGCATGATAGCGCAAAAGCTACAGACTCAGAGTCATTTCTTTTCTATACCAAGAGTTCTTTAACAGCTGTACATTGACAAGAATGTAAAACAGGTTCAGATATTTTAAACTACTTCCAAAAACTTGATTTGATGCTCGATTTCGCCAGATTCACGAAGCATCACGCGCTCCACTTGCCAAAGTGCCCACCACGCATTACCCGCCTTTGTACGCTGGTTAATGGCCCGGTTATACACCTCTCGTTGCTCTTCTACCTGCTCTGCTTGTGTCTCTTCCACGCCCAACCCGTGGCAGCGAGCGACGCCGGCCTCGTATGCACGTATAAGTTGCTGGTGGTATCGTGCGCTGACGGTTTGCTCCTGCTCTTCGTATCCAAATGCGTCGGCGAGCCGGCGGACCTGGTCGATGGTGAGCTTCAAACTCTGTAGTTCTTGCTGCAGGAGAGTGCGCTGGGCGGTGTCCTTCTCCACTTGTTGTGTACGAAGATGGGCTTTCTCTAGCCAAAGCGTAAGTTACAGTTCAATTATAAGGTTAGCAGTTACCAGTGCTCAAGAGAAACCTGGGACGTGGACGCGTGTAGGGCTTCGTTGTCGACTTGAGGGTGGAGGCAGGCTTCTCCACTACGGGATAGAATTAGCAGCAAGCAAGACTTGTAGGGCCTGCAAATGCTCACGATAATGAGCAGGCTTTTCTTGCAGTGTTTTGGAAGGAGGCTTCGATGGCGAGGTTTCGAGAATCGCTGATAAGTTGTCAGAGGCGCTGGGGGGCGCACGAGCCAAGCCGAGTCTTTACCAATATGTGCCTTGGAGACCGGTTTGTTAGGCTTGTGCGGCACATAGACGGACACGGGTTTGCGAGGAGTTGAGGGCGCCGACTTGTTGGCGTCTTTTTGCGTCCATGGGCAGAGAGATGGGGGAAAAGAGAGCGAAGCAGGTGCCGATTAGAAGCGGATGCGTCAGAGCTGGACCGCTCCGTGGCTTTTAGAGCGGTCGTCATGCTCGTTAGCTGGGGCAAGCTTGAGGGCGTGGACCTGCGTGGACCATAAGGAAAGAAGCGAAGGTGACGTGACGTGACGTGACCTTCACGCTTCTTCTAAAGCCTATTTTCAAGCTTCATTTCTATGCATGGCTCGGGGACTTTTTTCTATTCGTTTCTCTCTCCTTCCACTTCCACCTGCCTTTGCCTTTCGTGCCCTCCACTCGTTTCTCGTCCGCTCCCATGTCTCTCGAGGTCGCCACCAGTTCCGCCACGTCGTCGTCGCTCAACCCTGACGACTACACCTCCGGGTCGGGCTCATCGTCCTTGGAGGAATTGATGGAGCCTAGATGGCCTTGAGTACGTTTCCGCCCGCGATGCAGACACTTTATGACTCATCTCACAGCCGTTCCATGCTGCCCAGCCAGCCCCAATCACCGTCAAGATAGCGGTATATCCTTGGATGGCGGGCATCTACGGCCTGTACGACTTCGACTTAGACCCCTTCTCGCCAACCCTGCGCGCGTCGGGCCTGTCCTTGGACTACTTCCGAAATCAATCCCATTCCTTGCTCCCACTGCCCCAAAATGATGGACACGCACCCCAGTCTCCCGGACCACTGCTTCACCATCCTCTTGGACTGCCCCACTCGCCCATTGACCGTATTCGCCCCGAAAATAAAGCAATCCAGCATATCTTCGCCCGTATTCGCTGCCCTTTGCCTGTCTGCTGCGGTACTGTGGTCGTCGTCAAACACCGTCGCGCGGAAAACAGGGACATCTCGAACGCGGACCTGCCGGTGACGAATATGACGAAGGAGGACCTCCCAGCGGTTCAGGACATTCTCGTCCGGTGAGTTCTCGTGTTTCTCGTATCGTTCTCTATCTAATTCATTTCCCAAGACAATTGTCCATCATGAGCAAGACAACCAAGGGCTGCCCATACTTCATGCCGACCGAGGAGGCACAAGAGCTCTGGCACTCGTCGCCCAACCCTTCCATGATTGGGTCGCTCTCCTGGTCTCAAAACGCTCCCGTGAACACCGGCCCCGACCAGGCCAGCACCAGCGCTGGTGCCCCTGCATAGGGCGGGCAAAGAAGGGTTTTTTGGTTTTGTTTGCTTGTTTGCTTGTTTGTCTGCTGCTACTGGTACTGCTTGTTGTTTGTGTGTGTGCCCAAGGACTCTCTAGAAACATGTGTGTATTGATTACTTGAATCTAACCGCTGCTGCCTTGCGAAAAAAAATTGCCTCGAATTTCGAGAATCATCGACAATGACGTCATCTTCTGCATCTAATGCCGCTCATCCACCGTCGACGATGAGCTTGTTCGAAGTCACTTATTCCTAGCCTCCTTCTCCTGCCCACAATGGATGGCCAAGTTCCCGTCTATTTGCTGTGCCAACCGTCGCTCTATCCCGACCCCAGTCGAGCTCATCAACTCGAGGATCCTTTCAGCAACGGCGTGTTGGCTGTCGTTACCAAGGGGTACAAGCCTGGAGTTTATACAAGCCCGTCTGTCGTTCCCTAGTTTACTCGTAATGGCAAGAGCTTACCACCTCTTTAGCAAATCAGCTCGCGCTGCGAATGGCCATGGTGGCTACACCTGGCATCTTTGCTGGACACGGGCGGAAGCTTTGCAGCTGTGGGCCTCTGTGTGTGCCTATGAGCACGAAGAGCATGTGATAACTGATGAGGCGGTTATGTTTGCTGTTGGGCAACCTCCTCGGCCTCCTCCTGTCGACAGTCCTTGGCCATCACCCACTGCTTCTCCCCCTCGTGAGAAGTCTCCTTTGCTGTCTCGGCCTACCCCATTTCCGGTTTCTGACGGCGAGCTCGTGGAGCAGTTGAAGCGAGTTGGCGGCCCAGACTGCCAACGTGTCAACCAGTAGCGCGAGTGCCAACTCAAGCGCTGACAATTCGCTGGATAACACCGACAGCTCCTTTGACTCGAATATCACGGACAGCTCCTTCGACTCTTTGGGCTTCTCCAGTTCTGTCGAGTCGTCATCACCCAGACCCTCGCGACCTCTATCTCCCGCTCCCGCCTCGTCGCCAGAACCCACTGAAATGATTCCCTTGCTCGTGCCACGACACCGTCTTGCTCAGGGCGATCGGAAACCTCGGTTCTGGACTATCGAGCACAAGGGCTTGATCCTTTCATCGTGGTATGTCTTCTCTCTGCCTTGCATAATAGTTGATCTAACTCAAGTCAATAGGGACCACTTAACTGCTTATGTCCAAGCGCCACATACGTGGGGGCGCTATGCGCGCGTGCGCATGGCTCGGACAATGAGCGGCGCGTTGCTGCATGGGCCTATAGCCTGCCTTTTGCTCCTCCAGCCACTGGGGACTTCGGGCATGTGGCCGACAAGGAACTCAAGCCCGATCGGGTTCCGGACCAGATTATCGAATTTTTGCGTAGAAACGGCGACCAAAAAGCAGGGAAAATATGTATGGTAGATTTCTTGACTAAATGTGATACACTTTTGGGCCTATTACTTGCCAGTGGAACCAATAAGTTTTCTTGTGTTACTATTCGGGTGACACGAGGGCATATCAAAGCAGCGGGTGGAGCTTGGGTCCCGACCTGAACGGGCGCCACACACTGAAATATTTCGCTGGTAAATGTCGTGAGCTTTGGATGGTGAGGAAGCGATGTGCAAATACCTTGCTCAAACGACTGAGGGCAGTCTACCCAGAGAGAGAAAACGAGTACGAGCTACGAGGGAGGAGGGCCATGTTGGTTTGCAGAAGCGAAGGAGCGAAGTAGCAGATACGAAGTCGCGGATAGATAGGCTCGTAGGGAGGTGGAGGGCCGCTTCCTCTTTTTGGTTTGCGGGTCGAAGCCTTGCACTCTCTCTCCACCACACATACCCCCCCCCCCAATTGCGTCAGGGCAATGTCTGCCTCGAAACCCAGTAAAGGCAAGAAAGCCCAACGACCCAGCACAGGCGACCCCGCCAAAGAGAGGAAATCAAGGCAATTTCCACGGAAAGTGCCGCGAATATCTTGAGGGCTACATCGAAGAATATATGAACTGAAACAAGGGAGGACATAAACATCGCCGTGGCACGGGCAAGTCCATCTGGGACGTCGTCCTGCCTGGCTTTTGGAAGATATCGCCTTGGAGGGCGCGTATGGATGCCGAGGTTCCCGATGACCCTAACGAGCTCGCCGCGTTGGCCAGACCACCCGAAAACGACGAGGAGAAGGAGCAGAAGCGCATTATTGTCCTCGATATGGAGAAGGTGCGTCGCTTTCTTTGACATTTCGTTGGCGGTAGCTAACTCATCACATAGCGCATCAAAAGATGGTTTTGCGCGCCAGCTAACTGTGAAGAATTCCAAAAATCCTTGGCAGTCGCTGCTAAAGCAGCTGCGAAATGCGGGCCCGACGCCTCGTAGACCAAACGACGCCCAATTTTATATGGGTCACGAAGACTTCAAAGGGAAGGTCCAAGATGCGTTTGTCGCTGCCGGCTACGATAAGGCAGATAAGAAGGACCACCTCCAGCTTCGAGGGAAGATTGCCGCTAGGCTGTTGGCCGAGGAGAGCGAGGAGGTACGGGAGAAAATCAAAGAGGAGGCAGATGAGGCCCATGAGATTGCGTTGACTCAGCACGAAGACGCGAGAGAAGGCTTCGCACCGGATTCCCCAGAGGACATGGCCGAGTAAGTGTCGTTGATGAGCGCGACCGTTTTGCTGACAACAATGCCAGGGCCAGACGACGGCTTCCGCAGGTGGTACAGCCTCTTCTCGACTTAATCTCGCAATATACGGACTGCCAAGTCGCATTGCTTTTCGGGACGGTCGAGGACTTGAATGGAGGGATGAACGTTCGGGTGGAAAGGTAAGATTAAGCCTTCCGTTGCATTGATTGACGAATCGCTTTTGGATAGTTTGCAATCCCGGAACGACGAAGACGGCGGAGACTTTGCTCAGCTCGAACCCGCTGGTTATGCGGAATGCATCCGCTTGTTCTCCCGGTTTGTGGCAAAAAAATGTGAGTAGCAATTGACGCTCTTTAATGGGACTATTTTTTAACGCGTCGTTGCCAGACATTGGTCCTCTACCTCCAGCTACAGCCGCAGCTGCCGTTGTCACGTCGGGCAGAGCAGCCCGTGGCAGAGCAGCCCGTGGCAGAGCAGCCTGTGGCGGACAGTGCTACTGCTGTCCAAGAACCCGATATCGAGGAGCGCGAAGAGGAGCGCGAAGAGGAGCCCGAAGAGGAGCACGAAGAGGAGCCCGACATGGATGAGGTCGACCCTTTGCATCGCTTCATCAATCCGCCGGGGCCACTCTTGCGCGAATATTTGCTAGCGCTTCCAGAGGAGGAACGGGAGATACAAATCGGCCTGAAGTGGTTCAACTCGGCGAACGAGAGGGAGGACAACATTTTGCGAAACCAAGCACTGATGAGACAACTGGGGCTTGGTCCGACATGGGCGGGCGCGGATAAAGGACCAGCAATGAGTAAAGGGAAGCGCAAGCGCCAAGACGAGGAAGCAGGCCGAGGATCGAAGAAGAAACGGGGCGATGATTCCTCTGCCGAGTCTGACAGTGAGTCCGACGACGACTCTGGGACTGGAACTCCTATTGCTCGTGCGACGCCCCCGAGAACGCGTTCCAGCGGAAAGCAGAAGCCGACCGGCGATGGGGAATGGGCCGTTTCCGCAAAGAGAGACCATTTAACCCTCTCATTTGATGACGAAGAATGAGTGTTGTTGGTGGAGAAATGGACACCTACCAATTCCACTTATCCTTTCATATTAGAATGAACGGCCCGCTGGGCTGCACATTCTAATATGAAGGGATGACCCCAAATGCCCTATGCTGCAATAAATACCCCAATAATTCTGCAACATCTCTAAGTTCTCAAGTTCTTGAGCGCTAAGTCCCTTCTACGCTGCTAATGCTGCAATAATCCACTGCTATCTAAGTTAGTTTCCTAAATTAGCAAGTTTGACATAAATGGTGATAATAGTCTGCTTTTACTCTCTGTGTTATACCATACATATTACTGATTAAAGGCTGGTTTCAGCTCTAGATATGCTGTTATATAATGTTATACAATGTCACAGGTGTGACATATCTCCTAAAAAGGAAAATTTTGCAGTTGAACAGCAGAATCATCAGAGAATGTCACATATTGTCACAAAATCAAAGTTGTGTATTGTAACTATATAAACAACTTTCATTAAGTAACCTGCAGTGACAACTCAATAAATGTGTTAGCACTGACCCATTACTAGCTCATGTGTAACTGATGGGCCTCTATCTCCATAGCTACTTGAGCTGAAAGCATGAATTAAGTACCAGCAGGAAGGGTCTCAAAAGCACTATTGATTGGTGAGATATTTTGATTACTATCAGATGATGTTATTACTATATTGACTATTCAGTTATCAAAAAGAGAATATTTAGTACTTTAAGAATATAAGATGGCCCACTAGTGAGTTTGGCTACTCTGACATAACCCTCTGGTGTGTATCTTCCTAGGTTTTAGTGAATATGGCACTGAGAATGCAATACATTGACTCATCAGTGGTATTTGATTTCCATCACCTCTGAAAGATGAGCACATATCTCCAGCTAGCCTTGGTGGATCAAGCTGGGAAAGAAGTCATTTGGAAGGTATACTATCCCACTATCCTTGAGCTCCTTCAGCGATGTTTCTTATCACCATTACGTTGATTTATTCACTGCTAAGCATGCCTGAATACTAAGTTGAGCAGCATTTTGCTGATATCCTGGGACTATATGCATGGAATCTCATGATCTAAGTTGATATGGTACCATATAACAGTCCCCCACACCTCTACTCATTTTTAAGTACGCAGCAAGTTTGAGGGTCATTCAATTCCCAGGGACCTCAGTATATAACCCAGGATAGAGCTATGCTAAAAGGGTAGGGGCACTATTTACTGGGAGGTGCATGATACCCCTACCAGTTGATGTACTCAAATCAATGAGATTCACAAAGGTTATCAACGAGTGAACTCATCATTTTTGGGATAGATAACACTGATAATGGTACTGTAAGAGATCCAGAATAGCTATGGGGTTGATTCAAGTGCTGGACAGGTTCATTTGAAGGTCCATACAACTTTACATTGATGTCTTAGATCATAATTGAAATTAATTTCTGACCAGTTGTAATAGCGAAGACACTCTCTTTTGCTCTACCTACCCTCTCTTTAGCTACCTTCTGTAACACATGCCAGAACCATAATGGATTATAGTATGGGGTCCTATTAGACATCCAAATGTCCTCATACATGCATCTCAATGTCCAGTACTCAGTCTATAGACCCCACCATTCATGTAAACCAGTTCTGCACTCAACTCATCTTGAAATATTCATTCCAATTCATCCTCTGAGAATATATAAAGATCAATCAGAGTATATGGGTAGATGTATACACCTCATTTGCCCAGTTTTACATATTTAATCTATAATCAACTAGCAGATTATAGTTGCATTGCCAATATGATGTGCAGTACTATTTATTATAATAATGGGGAATCACAAGATTTTCCATGCATATAATGTGATGTGAGGGATATAATCCCATAGGGGGACCCCTCTGTATGCTTCCTACCCTTATTCTATTGAGGATCCATCATGTATATGTGAGTTATTGGAAGATTGGTATGATAGGATATATGTCATATATAGAGGTAGATATGATACCTAAAATTATGGGGAGGTCCCATATCTATGATGAACATCTATGAGATTAGAATGCCACTTGGATCATGTTTATCCATGAATTCCTGAGCAAGATATCAAGGGATCATTGTGTCTGATCAAATTTGAAATATGAAAACAGAAGAAAAGCAGTGTGATATCCTGATGTCACAATATACAACTGATGATCACATTGGGGCATCTTAAGCCTATATAACTAGCTACCTACTAGTACAATAACCTTCTGGATTCATACAGAAGTGGTGGAGATATTGCAGCATCAATGCATGTGATGAATTATCATATAATGATATAGGTAGACCAATAACAGTTCATTGTTAAGAAAATTGATCTTATCCCTCAGGTACCCTGAATAGCGCTTTAATCACCTATGCAAGTTGTCTACTTGATGAGATATTGCTGTATCAGGTATAGATCAGCTAATGATTGGCTCGTGCCAACACAATTATTCAGCTGGGACTATAAATCACTTAATGAAATTTGTTCATATGCTCAAAATACACAACTTTGGTTTTGTGACGATCTGTGACATTCTGATAATTGTACAGTCTTAAGGGGATTATTTATTATCATTTATTGTAGAATACACTTATATGATAGCTTCTTTATAGCATTACATATGAGTGTCACATATTCTGCATTCATAATTATCAACTGACAAAATTTCCTTTTTAGGAATTTGTTCCACACATGTCACACTATGTGACATTGTAACTAAGACAATAGGATCTGATCTTCTTACACAGTATACTTTAAAGTTTTTGCTTATATATGACTATTATTACCATTCATATCAAACTTGCTAATTTAGGAAACTAACTTAGATAGCAGTGGATTATTGCAGCATTAGCAGCGTAGAAGGGACTTAGCGCTCAAGAACTTGAGAACTTAGAGATGTTGCAGAATTATTGGGGTATTTATTGCAGCATAGGGCATTTGGGGTCATCCCTTCATATTAGAATGTACAGCCCAGCGGGCCGTTCATTCTAATATGAAAGGATAAGTGGAATTGGTAGGTGATATGGCGGAAATCCAGCGTGTCCGGACCTTCGCCGACATAGTACTGGTGCTACTCGCAGGGAATAGCGTCGTCCTGGAGTTGGGATCGATAACAGACGCAAGGAGAGCTCTAGGATTCCTGGAGCGCGAAATGCAATGGGTCTCCATCGACTACTTGGACCGAGAAGGGTTTGATGCTATCACGGGCTTCGTCACGGACACCTATAACCGGTTGGAATCCCGCCAGGTTAGGGAGAGAAGATTGCGTCGTGAAGCAGACCGGCAAGCTTCTCTTTTGAAAGTGACAACGACGGAAGCCTCTAATGTGCCAATTGCGTCCGGCTCGACACTACCCTCGGTGGACCCTCTTCTTCCGGTATCCACCACTGTTCCAGAAGGGCGCTCATTGCTCTTGTCTCATTCGAGTTCGCTCCATACAGCTGGTCCAGATACAGTTTCTTGCCATTCACCCCCGGCAGCCGTCCAGCCGGAGCCATTACTGCCTGACGGGGTCTCGGAACAAGTGCCACCTGCCCTGGGCAGCGAGTTCGCCCCTCAAGAGGAGGAGGCAGGCCAGTCAAACATCGAGGACGCGAGTCCTGCGGCGGACAGCATAACGCTCGCTACGAGAATGGGAGTGCGTTTGGAGGAGAGGATTCGCAAGAGATCGAAGCATAATCCGAGCAAGCTGCGGAGAGACGAGCGACGTCAAGTGGAGAGGGAGATACGACTAGGTCGAGGAGCTAACTTGGCCCCCTTCTCGCTAGGGTCTCACGAAATCACTCTCAGCATTGTGCCGCCAGCGATATCGGGGACGGCTTCAGTGATTCAAGATGAGGAGGAGCGGCTAGCGCCTGCCGACCAGACTTCATTCATGCTGGGAACACATACATTGACAACTCCAGGTGGTGGGAATGTAGAGGTTTTGCGGATTCCGTCAGACCTCGCTTCCCCTCTGGTTACAACGTCAGAACCCAGTATGGAGGAAGTATCCGACTTCCTCGACAGCGTAAATCACGAATCAACAAGCTCACCCAGGCTCGAACCCGCGGTCGCATCAGCGATGGACGTGCCCATGCCACCTGCTGGAGTTGCGGCAAACCAAATTATTGTCAACGGAGTCGTGACACAGCTGGACGCTCATCCATGGTTCGACGTGCCCTTCGGAGTCCCCACCAGCGTCCAGCCTTTGCCTCAAACTATGCAGATCACTGAAGAAACGGTTGACGAGGGCGTGGCGATGGACGTGGATGAAAGCGAGTCGCAACTCACGCTGGATGGTATCGCTGCTTCGGCGCCTTGGGCAGCGTCAGTGCTAGGCCGATCCCGGGACGAGAAGAACACATGAACGACTCTTTGTCGTGGGGGGCTCTGTGACGGGTACCGCCAGATATACGACTCAGAACCGTTCCAACGTTATCAGATATTAGCTATCACATGATCTCGAGTAGTCACAAGCAGTCACTAGTCTTGTAACAGTAAACGTGACCAGTGTCACGCAGCAGCAATCTTAACCAAGTCCTTCTTCCTCTTGTGTCTCGTCTTCCTCTTGCCTCTTCCTCTTCTCGCGGCCCCGTCCCGACTGCCTGAGTACGCGCACCTGCTCCCTCCCGCCGTAGGTTACGGGTCAGCTCGCGGACAACCATTGGATTCCAATGGCTGTCTGACTTATCATCAACCTCTTTTCTCTTCCCTTCCGCCCAGCGTAAGCCCCTCGAACCACAGCGTCACACGGAGAGTCCGAAGCAAAACCGAGTGGCTATCACAACACTATATCGGAGTGAGCGACTACACGTCTTGCAGGCCGAAAGCAAGTCTGAATAAATACATGAACTCCAACGGATACGTTCGGAGAAGCTGAAGGTGATAAAGGCTTAGAACGAGGAGGGAGTCGGATGAGAGCGGAGAGCGAGGCAAGAAACGTTAATAACGAAACTGAAGTACAGGAGTGTAGAGTATGAGTATTTATACTAAGTGGTAAACATAAGGCATATGACCTTGCAGGGAGATCCGATGTGGTCCGCAGGATCTCCCTGCGGGTTAAGTACAAAGGCATAGTAAGTAAGGGGAACAAGAAGACATACACGAGGCAAAGGAAACAAGGCGAACGCCTAACGGATATAAGTAAACAAACCAAAGACCAAATGGGTAAAGATCCAAGTTGATGGGCGGAGAGTCCGAACAGGTCCGATAGAGTCTGCGTGCAGATTAACTGTTTGAAGGGAAATGCTCAGATACCTTCATCGCGTAAAAACCCTGTTGCGCTCCAAGGAGAACCCTCGGAGCGTCCGAAGATGCACGGGATATAACACCACCTGCACATACTGCAGTCACACTTCGAGCATACAATATACTAGCCTTATTGCATGACATGCTATGCACACTGGCCAAAAGGGCATCTTTATCTAGCATTAGTCAATTAAAGCTCCCAAATGTTTCAGCATTGCTGTCTCATGCTGAGAAACCACTTGAAGATATGCAGAATGAAGGTGCTGTAAGAGCAATAGTCAGGATGAATGCTTTCGTTCTAGGGCTTTGTTTTTATAGGTGGAATAAAGGAAAGTCTGTTCCAAGACAGCTTCAACAAAAGGGCCCAGAAGATTTTCCTCAACTGGAGGCAGATATTCGGGAAATTGGCTTTGACTCTCTAGATAACTCTCCAGAGGAAAATCAACAACTGCTCAAAAAGATGATCAATTGGCAAGTTGTATTTGGTTAGTTTTAGGCATCCACTCATGGCTATAATAAAGGTCACCAGAGGCTCATTATGAGATGCTAACAGGATACAAGCCTAGGCAAACTGCCAATGAGCTTGGTCTTGAAAATCATATTCAAACACTTCAGACACAAATTACTGCAATGCAAGAGCAATCAATATCAAGGCTTGCAACATCAATATTAACAGAGGCAAAATGAAGCTGACACTACTATGAAAGCTCTTGAGACTAGCAAAGAGGACTGGCGAAGTCAATATTTTCAAGCAGAATTAAAAATGTGGGTTTAATTATTTAGATAGTCTCTTCTTTACTAACAGCTGTGGTAGCCAGCAAATGGAGATCAATCAGCAAGCCTCTGAGGAGAGAAAGTCATTTATACTTTTTTTAGAAAAGCCGTGCTTTACAGGAAGAAAACTCTGACTATAAAAGTAAAGCATTATAGAAACACATCAGGCAGACTATGAAAAAATCTGAGAGCGAAAACCACAGACCGAGCTTGCTTGACGCCGCTTCAACCAGATTACAATTATCAGTGTTGGGATCTGGAGTGCAAGGGACGCCATAATTATGCTGAGGCGCGAAGACAGTCCCTTCATTAACCGCCGCTGGCTTAGCACAGTTGTCAGTGTAAATCACAGCCGTCTTGGAACAATTCAAGTGCCAAAATCCGAGCCTCGCCGATTCAGTATGCTCCCAATGCTGGCTATACGTTGGCTGAGAGTAGACGATAGGTGGAAAGCCAGGCGCCGCTGATGCCGACATGTGCTGAGACCTCACCCCATATGGTGGATTCTATGCAAAAGAAGTGGGCAGCAGGGCTCTAATGCAAAAGATGTGGGCAGTTTATGCAAAAGATGTTTATTGCCTCATACGGCCATAAAAGACAGACCTATTGATGCTATCAATAGGTTTGGGGTTTCCCATCAGTCGATCACTCGGTTTTATTCAGCCATCACTAGATCAAACCTGCCTTACACTGCCGAAGCCCTACATCATTCGACAAAAGGACCGTAAAAATTGGCAAAAAAAAGACTAAAAAATATATTTGTGCACGTGACTACCAATCGTCGATTTCTCCCATTAGCAGCAGCTCCTCATCACTGAAATTACCCTCGTCTGCGTCAAAATCGTCCCGCTCGATAGTGCCATCAATATCCAACTCCTCCTCCGAAGAACTTCCCACCGAGGTCAGTTGTTGCGACACGATATCGGCAACAGAGAGATGATGTCCTTTCCGACGCATGCCTGTCTTGAGCTTAGGCTCTGTCCGCACTATCTCAGCCCGCCACGCTAAAGCCCGGTACATGTCGACATGCTGGACGGCATATGCGATCATGCCTTCAGCATCGTCTAATGTGATAGCACCGAGCGGAACGGCTTGGCCCCTCAGAGGCCACAATCGTTCCTCGTGAGCAAATGATTCGGGCAGCCGGCGCCACTCTTCTCGCAAAAGCGCGACCTCTTCATTCCAGCGTCGTACTCGGGCATAAGCCTTGGCCCATTCAATGTGCAGCGCTAAAACTGTGTGAGCAGCAGATAATAATATCAATATCAGCCTCACCTTCTTCCATCTCGACATCTGACCCTGTCATTCCAGCCAGTGTCCATATCCATGACACAACCCTTCGGCTTTTGCCAGCGCGAACCGCTGTCCCTTTTGGCGCCGGCATCTTCTTGTTGGCAGATTTCTTTCCGCCCAAAGTCGCAGACAATGTCAAGTCGATGTCGTCCTCAGCGTTGTCGTCAGTTTGAACTTGATGTATGTTGAGCGGAGTAATTCCAGCTTCACGAAGCTCTCGTTCTTCTCGTGCACGACGTATTTCAGCTTTCTGGCCTCTCATGTTCTTCTTCGCCAGCTCGTCGGGGTCTTCCAGGCATCGGATGTCCTCCTTGCAAAGTCTTCTCCAGCCCACGTTCGCTTCAATACCATCGTGGAGGAGAACCAGTGCTAACCACGCTGCCTGATACTTCTTCGAATGAAGCAGTACCTGGTTCTCATTTTCGCGCCACCAGCGACCGCGAGCACGTATTCATCGACTGATTTCGCGAGTGGTTTGTCTTGTAGAGAAGGAGACGGTACTTGACGAGTAACTGGTTTCGCAAGCCTGCCAGGGCCGCGCGGCATTGAGCGTCTCGCATGGATTTCTCGATTTCGACCAATCCGTCATGACAGCCTCCATTTCCTCGTTGCGATGCCGTCAAGGCGGAAGGTGGCAACAGAGGAACATCCTCTGGTAGAGCAGTTTCCGATACTTCGAGGTCCTTGAGGTGTTGTAAGGCCACAGGCATATAAGTGGCTTGCAGTTGGCGAATCTTCGAAATGCGTTTATTGAGACCTCGTCGAAGGCGACGAAGATTAATTTTCATCGTTGTCGATTTGGCCTTTTTCAGCTCTGCCAAACCTGCTACTCGACGCCTGGAAAGGGATTAGAACGGGGGGGGTGTTGCGGAGAAAAGCAGGACTTACTGCTCGCCTTCAAGCTCCAGCAAATCAGCCATAAAGCTGACTGGGCTGATCTCATGGATGCGTAGCTTGCCCGCCAAAGATCTGGCATCTTCTGCCATCTCCAACATCTCGCGAACCTTGACTTCACTTAAGCCTACAACCAGTCAGTCAGAAATAGAGAACGGCATCATGAAATGACTGACCATCGACTTTTCCTTCGTAGGGATTAGGTTTTGTACCATCCTTCTCGTAGTCATCCACCATAGCTTTCCATTGTGGAACACGCTCCGCCTGGTTGAGCGAGAATTCTTCGAAAGCGGCCTGCTGAACACTCTGCTCGTGTAACGCTGCATCGAGGCGCCCGTCGAAGAAGGGGTGCTATTAAAGGGAGATAAGTTGACAATTAGTGTGGTAAAATAATCTCACAAACCTAGTCCCAAGAGCTTGGACCAGTTCCAGAACGACCAATGATCGTTGAGTAAGTCGGACCTTGCACCAGGCCCACTAACTTGCGTACTTGCAGTGAGGCCTCCAATCATGCTCCAGGGTCGTTCAATTCCCTCGCCATCCGTCTGCCCACCACCAATTGTGTAGTTGAAGGAATAAAGAAGTTGACAAGCGGTTGTGTGTCTGAGGATGTGAAGTTTTGGGACCACGAAGACGAAAAGCTTCATGAAAACTTCAAATACGAGAAGCAGACGGAGCATCGGGGGTAGCTTTCGAAGGCGTTCGAAGAGATTCTTCCACCATTGACATGCAATGTCATAAGAGACGAAGCTTTCGAAGTAACGGGTGCAGGTGGCGAATTATCGAGCCAAAGATATAGTCCATGTTACCGTAGCTTAAATATGGTCAGTCAGTCAATCAAAGTGACGCAAAGTAAGAGTGCGCACCGTTCTCCTGCTTGTAGGTCGCCAACGCCTGAGGGCTGTACGAATTCGTGCCGGGCGCAAACCCCCATGCCGACTCCGGTTGCGCTATACCCCCGGGAGAACTTGGTATTGGCATAATCAAGAGCAGCCGTTTGAAACCAGTACAAGTGCTGATCTAAAAATAATTTGAGTCTCGACAGGCTGTAGACAAAAAAGAAATGACATACTTCTTGCTGGTCGCCAACCTGAAGCAGATACTCTTTGTATGGCCCCCACTCGACCATATACGCCCATCCGTCGCCGAGCGCTGGGTCTCTGATTTCGTTTGAGAAAGCGTGGCGCTTAAGACGGAAACAAGCATCCATGGCGAGGAAGAAGACATAAAGACCGCTAAAATGTTTTGTTAGCGCCAAAGAAAGCTAAATGAATTTGAAATGACTCACGCTTGCGACGGAGGAGCATTTTGTCAGTCATCAGGTAAATTAACTCCAGGACGCGGACAAGCAGGGCAGCGAACAGCCAATTCTCCTGGCGTTGTCCCCAACATGCCCCTTGAGTCATAGCCACGACCTGCGCGTTTGAGAGAGAGTAGATGTCGGTATTCGCGTGCGATGCGAAGAAAGACTTGATAACGGTCCGGGGGTTTAACACCCATAGCATTGGTTTCGGTCTCCAATGAGCGATAGAAGTCCCACCCCGTGATCTTCCCATGTAGCGTCAGCAAATGATAGCGCTTCGAGACATTGGATGGTTGTGCAGGTTTGTGGGGCGTCAGTCGTAGCAGGGTAGAAGCCTGCACGGAGAAGTTGTATATGATAGGTGTCGTTGGACCAGCGACAGCCACAGTAGTCAACAGAAACTTGATGAATTCCATTGTGGTGCAAGATGACGAAGTCTTCTCGGGTGGGAATAGGTCGATCACAAGTTTTCGTGGGCAGGGTGGCCGACTTGAATTCGAAGGCCCAAAGCCTTGAGTGAGGATGGAACAAAACGGGCCGTATTCCAAGACTAGATAAAGAGCCCGAGTCAGTTTGTGGGTATGCGCAAAAACAAGTCTTGACATACCTCTATCGCGTGAAGAGGATTGTGGATGTGGACGTCGACGCAACAACGTTGACACCACATTCCTCTGCCAAAACAGCTTTTGCAGCGATACAGCGGTTCGGATTCTCCGCAACTAAGGCATTTCTCGTTGGAATTGCCCCTCCCATGGTGCCAGAGTAGAATCCTCAGATACTCGTCACGGTGGTGAAGCATCCATTTATGGAGAGCGGGGTCCTGAAGATAGATATTAAAGTCAGTTTACATCACGAAAAAAGATTGGGAACGCACCGCGGGCCGCAAGACTCGAGGCAGCTTTGAATTCTCCTCCTCTCCCGCCTCTGCTGGGTCTTCGGTCCAGTCATCATCTCCACTCCCCATGAGATATGCATCCGCGCTGATGTCCAATACCGAAAGCAGCACTGCTTGAGGGTCCATAGACATACTCGCTGTTCCAATAAGTAAGCACCAATCATGTCTGTATATAGTCCCCTGTTGCTCTATAGATTTCATACTTTAGTGATGGCTACCTGGACAAATTCTGCATTCTTCCTCAAATTTTGGACTTATCTAGACAAGGATCTGTTCTCTTAGAAACAAAAGATTCAAACTGGAGAAGAATGTATGCAATTCTAAGATTCTGCTACAGTAACACCACCTAAGGGTATGAAATTCAGCTCATGGATTCCCCTAGAAAGAAGATTCCTAGACATAAAATTTTGTTTTGTAGACATTCTTTGTTTGGTTGAGAAACACAAATTAATGTCCTGAGTTATGCAGAGGCAAGCAGTAATATAGCCGAAATCTGCAACTTTTATAGACTACATCCCTGAAAGAATGTTATATAGCTTAGGAGCCAATACTTGAAATTGGCTAAAATGATAGACCAAGGTTGAAGATTGATGTAGGTAGATGCCATCAAAAATTCTGTCTGATTGCATCATCATAACACACAGAATAATATCATTGGTGCTTACTTATGGGAACAGTGAGTACGAAGGCGTTTCAGAGGCGATGGTGGTGCAATCGTAACCGGTTGGGAGAAAGTCCGCCGACTGTCCCCGGAAACCCGCTCTATTGCTCCATCGACGGGGACATTGAAGGTGGAGGGCCAGAGTAGATGGGAATGACATTGACGTTGTCATTTGGGGAGGGGGACCGGCCGCGTTTGGCTTGCTGCCTGCGCTAAGACATGGCAGTCAACAAAAGGCAGATGGTCACGTGCAATCACACACGCGTCAGGCTTGCACACGGAATTCAGATTCTGAAGCTAATGGGACATGACAGAGTAGTAAGACGAGTGATATATAGCAAGAAGATAGCTAGTGGTTGCCTTTAAGAATCATTCCTCCAACAAATATTGGCAAAAGTAGAGACGCGCTGCAGTACGAGCGTGCCAGCGCCAGTTGCACATGAAAAGAGTATGCTCCCTCGGATATTCTTCAGGGTTGTACCTTTCCACCCATTGGAAATGTGTGCACCAACGGCACATGGCAGCTTCGTATACGGAGACCTGGTGGGCATGAGCAACATCCCTTTCTTGACATCATAGACCAAACCTGGTGAGCACGAGCAGCCTTGCTCTTTGGCGGCACCAGCTTGAGGTGCTGACGGAGTGTCTTTTCGGCCCGAAGCTCGGAATTTCGATAGTACCCATGGAGGGCCACTTCAAGACGATGAGTTTCTTGCTCGTATTCCCTCGTGAAGCGCTTGACATTTTCATCCGTTGTTTCAGGAGCATTGTGCCAGAGAGGGAACGAGACCCAGCCGTGGATATCACTAGTCTCCAAATCGAAGTCCCGGTCGAAATAATGCATGAATCCCTTCTCGTCATGGTAAACCTCAAAGTGGGCATGGTCGAGGAGGAGCGCAGGCGGTAGAGGAAGTCCCAGGGGCTTGGCCACCTTTCGCGAATGACAATGACTGTCATATGCTTGAGAAACAAGAGCTCCCCTGAAGAATAAGATGAAGTCAATCTCAAATGGTCGATAATATTACTCACCTGGTACTTGACCGATACTTTTGTTGACGCAATCGGTGGGCTTCCTTCCTTTCAGCATCAGAGTGGTATTTGGTAGGCGCCATTGAACGAGCTCAGATGGGATCCACGAGCTTTTGTTGCGTGGTCCCTAGGTCGCGTTCGTGGTCAAGACAAACAACAGGGCAGAGGCAAAAGGGAGTAGTCACACGTAACGACACCAAATATCGGTACGAGTATATTCAAGCAACAATCTAAGAACACAAAGGGAGTCTTCTGAGTCTGAGGTCAACGTAGATTGGATGCTAGACCTGCAAGACAAGTTAGAGAGGGAGAAAGAACAAAGTGCAAAGATACCTTGAGGTGACAACGCTCTGTGATGAAAAGTCGAGAAATGGCAACTGATATCGTAACTGGAAGTGGTTTCACTCGGAAATGCCATTGAGTAGTCATGCATTCGAGTAATTTCAGTATGAGTTTCGCCTTTCTGGAGACTGCTGGAAAGCATAGAGTAAGCGGGCCGGGGAATGATGGAGGAAGTTGGTCGAGAAATAAAGCACCTGTCTCCAGACCTAGTGGCGGCAAGAGGCTGTCGATAGCCATTATGGACTTGCATATGATGCGGAGATTGTGTTGCGGCAAGTATAGGCATCGATGTAAGATGTGGTAGATGATAAGTGTGTGAAGGAGTGACGATCCCATCTAGTACTTTACCCCACATGGGTTGGAATTCGTTGTATCGCAAAACCGCTGTTATCTTGAGCACACACAACATATATATATTTTGAAAGGGGCACACATATCTAGTATAGGTGAGGTCTTTCTAGATTTAAATATCATCTCTAGGTAATTCAAGCTGGATCGCGACATTTCCGTGACATCAGCTTGGGGTCATATCTCCCATTCGGAAACCAAATCTTCATTCGCTTTTGACATTATCGCAAGCGGGCACGCATGTAAAACAAAAGAGAGATTTTTTCTCATTTAAATTGTGTTTACAGAATATTTAAACTGAAAACCTGCATTTCCGTGACATCAGCTTTGGGTCACCTTGACCACCCTGCACGGGCTGCACCCCGAAACTGGTATTTTCACATAATCAGAGGCGGGCAGCCACTAGGCAACTAATTGGACACTTGAAAATGTATGGCGTGTCGTAGGCAAGACACAGGCCATGAAAGTGAGAGCTTTGTCATACTGATGACACACCACTTGGAGAGCGAGCGAGCGAACTAAATTTCTCATAAATCAGTGTAGATTCAAGAAGGTTATTAATTGTTACATTTACGGCGACACAGAGTAAGCAAAAAAGGTAGCAAGATGAAGTAGGTACATGGGAAACGAGGTAGGTCAAGTTTACCATGAAAAAGGGCTGGCCGTTGTGTTGCGCAGCAGCCAGTCTTCATGCTCAGATGCATCGTCCTCGAGTGATTGCAGCAAATCGCGCTGCTCGTCGATGGCATCCATAGCCCGTCGCAGGACAAGCTCAGCTTCCAAGTCCTCCTCCTCCACCCACAGCCGCCCAAGTTCGCGTCGCCTGTTCCAGAGCTGAGAGCGATGGGCGTGGGCAAGTTTTTGAGCCCCGCCGCAGGCTAAGCAAGGTTTGTCGCTTGTCTACATTACAGAGTCAAGTCAGCTTCAGTGAAGTTTCCAGCGGTAACAACACACCTTGATAACTAAGGCATTCGATATACGCTTGATATCTTGCAGCAGCGGCTGGGCTGGAGAACAACTTGTTCTGGGTCTTGAGCGGCACGTCGGCTGCCAGCAGGGGACCCATTTTGTTAGTCGCGGGCGAGAGGTTGAGTTTCGGTGGCAGCGGGGCTTCCGCGACGTCGGCTTTGCACGCCAGATTGTGGTTGTGGCGATATTGATTGTACTTGTGAAGCCCTGACGAGGTCAGTTCTTCAGATCGTTCACAAAAGAAAAGACTGACCAAATGTTCTCAATCGCTTCTCCGTCAAGATGGGAGAAAGATTGGTTCGCCAGGAAGACTGATGTCTGGTGCGCTTGGGAGTGGAGGCGAGGGATGGTGGAGAAGAGGGCACGCTGACGGCGCGTGAGGCGGCCAGACCTTTCAGAATGTTAGAGATGGCCCCAAAACTCTGAATGAAACGCTTCATACCGGAGGAAAGCTGCGAGGGCGTCCACAACGTCGTTGTCATCAGAGCCATTGCTGGGCATAGAGGGGGGGGAAAAGAAAGTGTGCTCGTCACATCGTCGTCTTCTGGGCGTGTTACTTATTAGCCTCAACTCGAGCCTTCTGAAGGGGCTTGTGCGGCTGGAAGCTTGCTTGGCTTGCGGCTTTGGGCGGCTGGTTATTCGGCGAGATGAGTGCTGAAGCGAGTAGAAAGTCACATATGTCACAACTTTTGATTTGAGCCTCGTGCTGGGAAGCGAGAGGAAGAAGCGAAAAGAAAATTGTCCCGCTACACTACTACACAGACAGCTACTCAAAACAACACCAGCCCAACATATCGTACGCTCCTGGCGGCACTGGAATCCCGAAGGGGCCGCCGTTGGCCCACCTGAGGACGAATGAGATATGACAATGGTAGAGATAAGATATACGTACTGGCGCACAAAAAGGTCGATGAGGGCAATATCCGCCTCCTCGACATTTTGAGCTGGGGCCGCATGCAAGTCGCAAGGCAGCTCGAGTCCAGAGAACGGCACAACGGGGATGTTGAGATGCTTGATCACGATTACATTGCCCTCGACGGGATAGAAAGGTTTGGGGAGGTCGAAGAGTTTTGCGATGGCCTCGTTAGCTGTCTCGTCCTCCAGTCTGTCGTCCGGTCGGTCGTGTTTGCAGCGATAGATGATCGTGAAGCATTTATCTAGCTTTTTCGCGCAAAGAGTCGTCCAACAGTGGGGGCAATCACCGCATTGCAGGGGAGTCGACTCCCAAACAGCATTGAAGGTCCCAAAAACCTGGCCCAGCGTCGTTGTTCCATTGCATTCGACGATGGGGAAGTTTTGCAATCCGCTTTTCCCATCGACCGCGTAGTAGCGCACAGTGAGGGTGCGATGAGCCTGAAAAACATGTCAGCGTCTTGAAAGAGATGGGGTGGTTGAGCTCACTGGTCGGCCAGCTTGAGAAGTGGTCGGCGCAGAGGCTGGCGTTGCAGCGGGGGCAGCAGCAGGGGCAGCAGAAGAAGGGGCAGCAGAAGCAGACATCGTGGTCGAGAGGAAGATTCTGGGTTGTGACACATGCGCGAATGCCAATTACGTCGAAGAAATCTTAAAGGAAAAAACTGGGCAGGAGGAAAGTAAGGTCGCGTGGAGCGCGGAGGAAGCGAAGCTCTGGAAATTCGGGTCAGGCCATTTTACCCTCGACCAGAATGACACTTACCGCGTCAGCTTCGACGAGCACGGCTGGCGAGCAACGCGAGCCTGAGGAGGACCGCCAGGATGTCGACATCGACGACTCACAGTCTGAGGAAGATGGGCAAGTGTCGAAGAGACTCTCCAAAAACAAAAAACGCGGCAACCGAGGGAAATTTCACGGCAAGCGACTTGAGTTCCTCAAGAGCTGGGTCGACGAATACGCGGCAATTGCGAAAACGAGAAGGAGGCCAAAGCGTGGCTCGGGGAATAGCATCTGGGACCTGATTTTCCCTGCCTACTGGAAAATGGCACCATGGCGTTGTCCTCTGACGACGGAGCCTCCCAGCGACCCAGACGAGCTCAAGGAGCTGGCGCGCGCTCCCGAAGACGAGACAGAGTTGGAGTTGAAGCAAAAGACGATGGAAGAGATCGAATCGGTAGTTTTTTTTTCTTCTGGCAACTGCTACGCATGCTGATTGACACAGAGTATTATGTCTTGGTTTGCTCGACAGAAGAACCTTCGAGACAAGCCCAACCCGTTCCAGGGCCTCTTGAAGCAGCTTCGTATGAATGCCACTGCCGCCCCCAAGCGCATCTCCGACCACCAGTTCTATATGAGCCATCCAGAATTCAAGTCGAAGGTCCAGGACGAGTTCGACGACTGTGGACTCAGCAACTTGCCTCGCGAGCTTCAATTGAAGGCGTGATGCGAGGTTGCCAAAGAGTTGCTCGAGGATGAGCCGGAAGCAGTGCAAAAGAGGATCGAGAGGGAGGCCGAGAAAGACGGCGCGACACAAAAGGCCAGCTACAACGACTCCAAGACAGGTGGTTTCAACCTGGACGAAGACGATAAGGCTGAGTATGTGGATGAGCATGATTTTCTTGTTGTGATAGCTGATTAGCTTGCAGAGCTCGACGACGTTTGCCCGACACATTCCAAGCTCTGATTGACGCCATACACGAGCATACGGGGTGTGAGGTCGCAATGCTATACGGCAGGGTGGTGATTGCGCCAACAGGTGTCAATTGCAAAGTCAGAACGTGAGTCGAATTACACATGGACGACAAATTTTTGAATCTCGATATATCAGTCTCCATTCGAAGGGTTCGGTCGGCTGTGATCGACTTCACCAGTTGCGAGCCCAAAGCTTATAACGACATGGTCCAGGCATATGCGAGATTTGTGGTGGCGGCGCGTAAGTAGATTACGGGTGACACTTTCGTTGTAGCTGACCCAAGTACCAGATGAATTGCAAACGGGAGCTGTGTTGCCGAAGAGCAATGAACAGGGGAAGCCATCCATGCTGTCGAATACTTCGGGATCCAGCTTTGAGGCAACCGTGAATGCCGAGACGACGGCGGGCCAGGGCTTAGGAATCAGCCCGTCTAATGCTGCTGAGCCAGTAGCAGGAACAGCTGTGATGACCCCTTCTTCTTCTCCACCACCATCGTCAGAGCATAGTGCTCCATCTCCCACACCCGCAAACGAAGATGCTGGCGCTGAAAAAAGTCCAGCAGGCAATACTGCTCCTCCGACAGACACGGGGCCCAACGCAAGTGACGGCCATGGGAGCGAGGAGCTGTCAACCTGGAGAGGAGCCGATATAGCGTTGGCCTCGGTAAAGCGAAAGAACAAGAGCAGGATTGTCGAAGGGAATGAGTCGGATTCAGATGACGAAGGATCCAACGAGTCGTCAGAGGATGAGGAAGGTGATGGGCAGGCCAAAGTGGGACCTCGGAAACGTGTCAAAGTGGGGGAGACAACAGAATCCAAGGAGCCGAAGGCGAAGAAGAGTAGCAAGGGAAAAACCAAAAGCAGGGGAAAGGCGATGAATGTCGCTACTGATGCGAGTGAATAGGCAGAGCCAGCCCTAGAGTCACTGGCTCTAATGGTTGACGACGAAGACTGGCAGAAACTCCTTTTGAAGTGGATGAATCTTGAAAAGCTGTCAGGGTTCTTGCGATCGGTTTGTCGCTTCATTGTCTGAGTGCGGAATCAGATGCTGACCACAACTAGATTGAATCTTTTAGTACCTCCCACCGCCCTGTACAAATCGCAACGTGGATAGGCGTTGGTCGTCGCCCAAAATTTGACCCTGGTATCTCGAACGTGGCCAGATTCGCAGCACAATGGCAAGAATGGTGGATTTGGATCAATTCCGAATGGCGTCGGAGAACGAACGGCAAGACGACAAAATTGGTACTGGAAGACGGAGACTGGACTGTGCTTGACGTGCCAGGGAAGAACGGCTTTTATAGCGTTCTGATGTGCTTAAAATGGTGGGTCGAAGCCTTGCCGTCATACGGGTCGAAAAAGGAGTGGAAAGCGGTGGTACAGGATGTTGATTGGGTCTTGACATGCATGAGCGCGTTAGTTCTCTTTATACCCCCCAGAAACGCCAAACTGACCTGGAATACAGATGGAAGGAGAAAAAGCTGGCCGTCGTCTAGACGGGAGCTGGAGGCGGTATATGGGCCACCGTCATCGAGACGGAGCCAGCCAGGGGGTGGTGGTGTACGCGCAGCGCTGAGAAACCCGGAGCCAGCGGCAGGGGGTAGGTAGGTAGAAAGTAACGAGTCTCTGAATTTTGAATGTCACGCTGAGTGACGAATGTGACGAAGTGACCATATGATTGATGCTCGGCTCAGCGACGAAAGCCATGCCGGACGTGACCTGTTGTGACCAAAAAATAATATTTTCCTGGTCGCCTAAAATGGCCCAGTGTGACCTATTGGTGACCAGGTAATTAATATTTTCCCTGGCTGGAACGGGCTAGTGTGACTGTAGGTGACATGTTGGGCAGTTGCCCTGATCTTTTGCATTAGAGCCCTGGGGCGCTGCCCACTTCTTTTGCATAGATACAGCTATATGAGCTGGAGACCTCGACTGAGCATTGGCAGCTGAGTCTCTGGATTTTCTGCCTTGCGCTTTAAGCTGAGACCATGTCATCAATACATTTCGAGGATCCTCTGTTCGAATCATTGTAATTTTGAGCCACGCAATGTTGAGCCGCAGCCTGGACTCACGGAAAAAGGTGTCCAACTCGGAACTGACTTGTTGGAACTCCCCTGTGGACAAGAAGCTTTGGACCTCATTTAAAATGGTTCGAATCGATGACTTGAATCGTTCGGGTGCTAGTTCTTCCCCAAGCAAGGAGACTATTTCCCGATGAAAGAGGTATTCCAAGCGTAACAGTACTTGGGGTTTAGAACCGAGGCCGATTTTGAGCTGAATACAATGAGATTTCGGAGCCCATTGAGTACCAAAACTGACCCAGTGCCAGGAGGCCACATTGAACGCTGATTTCGAATCATGTAACTTCCGAGGAAGAAGTACAAGCAGCGGGATAATGAGGTAAATGAGGGTCGGCGAGAGAGCTTGATCGCGATTGTTGAAACTTTCTGGGGGAATGCCGCATCTGGACACTATGAGTCACTCAAAAAAAACCTCCTAGAGTTGTATGTACTTGGAGAGCCACGCCAATACTTCCTCTGGATCAATCTTGGATTTATATGTATCCTGTTTCTATATATTGGGTTAGGAATTGAGTGAAAAGTACCCATGTAAGGGAGCATACGCGAGAGATCCAATTGAAACCAAACAAGATGAGGGCAAAATTGACATAGAGCTTGGAGCGATGAAATTTCGGGTTGGATTTCTCTTGGAGGAATCCCTCCAATGCCTGTTGCGTTACCCTTCGCCAGTTTCGGTGACAAAGACGGTTGAAAACTGCAGTGAGTTTATGGGTGATGCCAGAAGTAGGAATCAAACGATGCTCTCGGAAAGTAGTTTCGGCCCAAGGCGGCTGAGGGAGTTTGGAAAGCATAAAAACTTCCATGGTACTCCGCAAGAGAATCCATTCTCGAGGTAGTTGAGGACGGGAGAATAATTTATAATCTTCGGATAGACTGTAGTACTGTCCACGGAATCCGGACGAGTCCGCATCAGCGAGGCAGAGGGCAAGAAGGAGTCGCTAGCGGAATGCTTAGGAAGATCGGCGGACGAGAGAGAACCTTACCTCGAATTTTGTCTGGATGTTCCCATCGTCAAAAACAGAGGAATCGTGTAAGAGGTCCGTTGGAACGACCCAAGGAACCAAGAGAGCCAAAGCAGAGCAATTGAACACATTCATAGTGGTCAGTAGTTAGACTGGACGGAATCATGAGTGAGATCATTTCGGATGTCTGGCATCGCTTATACCTCCAGATCCGGAGTTTCGAGTCTGGAAGAAACCCACATTATAATTATGGTTGATAATTATAAGGAGGATGCCGATCATGTGACAAGTTGTCAACAACTTCGAACTTGATCTTTCTGGCATGGGGCGCAATTCACAGCAACATCTGTACTTCTTCATGACGCGCCAACTCATCCTTATGGCTGTTCAACAATCTCGGTTCTCCAGATGCAGGCCCGTGACAAAAAAGAGTTACCTATAGGCTATCTCAGTCTGCCTCATGTGATCAGCCCGAGTTCTCAACCCTGCTTTCTTTCTTGGCGCTTCAACCCTCTACCAGCACCATGGCCCCACTCCTCAACTTCATCTTCAATCGACCTCAATCTATTGGGGGTTGCCCGCCACATTCCTCGCCGGCAGATCTAGAAGTCACGTCTCTTTTGGAGCGGCTATGCCTCAATGTGAATGAGTATCCCCTTATCACTTTGCGATCAACTAAGCGAGGTTTCCAGCCTCGAACGACGGAATTCTGTGGGCACGACCTTTTGGAGGAACTAGGCATTAAGACTGAGGCAAAGGTCCAGTTGGATGAAGAGGAGTGGGTGGTAAACCTTTCAATATGCAGCACTGAAAAACTTCATCAGCGAAAAGAAGCTCCTCGACCTTCTGCATGGCTACTGGCCCCCCTCCAGTAAGCAGAGCGAGAAGGATCAGGTAGTCACTCGGCTGCTTGTGTTACGAAAAGATAGAACTGTCTCAGCGTGGCACGTTAAGGAGTGCACTGCGGACTTGCGACTCCCTAACGACGTCTCGAAGGAGATACTTTCAACGTTGGGAGGCTCTGAGTGCATTATCTCATTCTCCTTGGTACAGAGGCTCACAGTAACACCTTAGAAGTGAAGCTGGGCCTCCAACCCCTCCAGCAACGAAACACAATCTTTATCCACGGACGAGCCTTCCTGAACCCTCTAATCCGGTTAACTTTAGGCACGGAAGAGCCTCTACCTCTGAGCCGGAGAGCGAGCCTGAGCCTGGGCAGGCCTGGAATGAATCAATCTCTGTAAGGGCAACCCCGGAGGCCTGAGATCAAGGTCCTAGCAGGGGAGGATCCAAAGAGTGAATAGAAGTAAGCAAATACAAGTGAGGCTGACCTAGCAGGGGAGGATCCAAAGAGAAGAAACTCTAAGGGTCCGCCTGCTAGGTAGCGGAACTATATACTGCGCTCTTGACGCCAAGGTTGATCGTTGCTCCGTGCAGTATGCCTGCGCCATGTCGCAGGCCAGGTCCCAGGGGGATCGCCAGGCGGGGGCGGCGATGCGCCTGACGGAGGCGGTGATGCGATCACCGGAGTCGGAACCGGAGTCGGACCGGAATCGGGATCGTCTCCGAGGGGCCGAAAGGGAGGTTCCCCTGACATCACCCCCCCCTTTGAATGCGGTGTCCCGACGCATAGACCGGAACGGAATCGAGTCGAAGGTCGCGGAGGCGATGTGCCGTGGTTTGCCAGGGTACTTACGGTAGAACTCCGCGATTTTGTCCGGGGCGAAGACACGGTCGAAGCGGACCCACTGGTCGTGCGCACGCGTCGTAGCCTTTCCATCTGACGAAGTAATTCAGCCGTTTATACCTCACCCTTGCGTCCAAGATTTCCTCTACTTCCCACTCCGGGACTCCGTCCTCGAGGTCCGGAGGGGGCTGGTCGTAGCCGGGGCGTCCGTCGAAGGGGTCGTCTTGGGCGAGCTCAAGCTTGACGACGGGGAAGACCGGGTGGAGCTTCGAGTAGCGCGGAGGGAGGTCGAGCTTGTAGGCACCTTTGCTGATCTCCGCGACTATCTTGAACAGACCGAGGCGGCGGTGGGAGAACTTCTCCGAGGGGCGAGTCATCCTGATGTCAGAGGCATCCAGCCAAACACGGTCGCCAACCTTGAACTCCGGAGACGGAGTGCGTCTCCGGTCGTAGTAGCGCTTATACTCTTCCTTGGCCTTAGTGAGCGGCCTTGGCTTCGGCAACCCCAGTGGCAATTCGGTCGGAACTCGTTCACAGACTCCATAGCGGAACGGACTCCGGGTTCAAAGCCCATGCGGAAGCCGTCCCGTGTCCGTCATGAAGGGGACTTGCTGCGTGGATGAGTGGACGTGGTTGTTGTAAGCGAACTCCGCGGCCGGAATCAGCTCATCCCAGTCGTCCTGCTGATAGTTGGTGAAGATCCGCAGGTACTGCTCCAACTCCTGGTTGACGCGCTCTGTCTGACCGTCCGTCTGCGGATGATACGCGGTGGGACGTGGCTGGCTTGATGCCGATTAGACGCCAGAGTTCTCGGGTGAAGTCCGCGATGAACTGTGAGCCACGGTCGGAGACGTACTTCTCCGGAGTCCCGTGATGGCGCCAGACATTCCGGTAGTAGAGGCGGGCTGCTCCTACTGCGTCGACCGTGGTATGGCACTCGGAGAAGTGAGCTCGCTTCCCAAGGGTGTCGACGACGACCATGATCGCGTCGTACCCATGGGCCTCGGGAGCTCGACAATGAAGTCGACGGAGACGGTATGCCAGCGCTCGGGGGCGTTTCCGTCGGGTGTAGCTCTCCGTGGGGCAGTCTCCGGAGCGCCTTGGTGCGACAGCACAAGTCGCAGGTCGCGACGCACCGGCCGATATGGCGAGACATCTGAGGCCACCAGTAGTTCCGGGAGACCAACTCCAAGGTCTTGAAGCGACCGGCATGTCCGGCGACTCGAGTGTCATGGCAGAGCTCGATGATGCGCCTCCGGAGGTCCTTGTCCTTGGGCACGACAATCTTCCCACGAAAGTGGAGAAGACCACCGGAGACGGCCCACTCGTCGGAGCGTGAGGAGCGGGGGCCTCGAGCTTGACCTTGGACCTTTAGGAGTTGCCGGGCCGCTAGTGCGACGGGCTCCTCCAGGTCAGGCTCACCGGAGAGGGCATCGTGAATGTCGCGAAGAAGTTCGGAACCGGGACCGGAAACGGAAACCCCCTCGAGTGCGCGGACGTGGAAGAGTTCGGGCCGCAGAAGGACGACGTCGGAGTTGTCGGAACCGATTCCATGGTCCGGGTCTCCGAGAGAGGGCGTCAGGTCGGCCCATGTCGCGACCGGGCTTGTGGTGCAGCGTGAAGTCGAACCGGGAGAGGTAGAGGGACCAGCGGGCCTGTCTCCGGTTGAGGTGCTGCGTCTTCCTGAAGTACTCCAAATTCTTATGGTCAGTCCAAATCTCGACGGGATGTGCGGCACCCTCGAGGAAGTGTCTATACTCCTCGAGTGCGTGGATGATCGCGAGCATCTCCTTGTCGTGGATTTCGTAGTTGCGCTGGACATCATTTAAGCTTTTGGAATAGAATGCTACAGGGTGCCACTTCCCGTCCGGGGCGGATTGTGAAAGAACCGCTCCCGTCGCATAATCAGAGCTGTCCGCCTCGAGTCGGAAAGGCCGTGCGTCGTCCGGAATCGCCAGGACCGGTTCCGAGGTGACCGCGTCCTTGATCGCTTGGAACGCGGAGGCCTCCCGTCGCCCCAAGTCCATTGCTGGTCCTTCTTGGTGAGCGCAAAGAGAGGAGGACGCGAGGGCCGAGAAGTCGCGAATGAACCTGCGGTAGAAATTAGCGAACCCAAGGAACTGCTGAACATCCTTCTTGTTTTCCGGAGTCGGCCAGGCGGAGACACCTGCGACCTTGACGGGGTCCATTTCGACGTGGTTGTGGGAGATGATGACTCCGAGGTATTCGATTGACGATTTTTCGAAGTCGCACTTCTCCGCTCGGAGGTACAACTTGTGCTCTCGGAGTCGCCGCAAGA
The DNA here is from genome assembly GCF_014461135.1 of Mycena indigotica. Taxonomy (NCBI): domain Eukaryota; kingdom Fungi; phylum Basidiomycota; class Agaricomycetes; order Agaricales; family Mycenaceae; genus Mycena; species Mycena indigotica. The sequence continues at coordinate 1,260,927 of NW_023503005.1, forward strand.
CCTCCTGAACGATCTGCCGGTGTTTCCGGAGGTCGGAATGGGCGATCAGGATGTCGTCCAGGTAGATCATGACGTCTCCGGAAAGGATGAGGTCCTGGAAAATGTCATTCATCATCGTTTGGAACGTCGCGGGAGAGTTTGTCAGGCCGAAGTACATCACCAAGGGCTCGAACAGGCCTCGGTTAGTCCGGAAAGCTGCCTTCCACTCATCACCTTCTTTGATCCGGACGTTGTTGAAGCCCCAACGAACGCCGAGTTTGGTGAAATAATGAGCGCCTTTGAGCCGGTTGATGAGGTCGTTGATCAGCGGAAGGGGGTACCGGTTTTTGACGGTCATCGCGTTGAGGGCCCGATAGTCCTGGACAAAGCGGAGTCCGCCGTCCTTCTTCTTGACGAAGAAGACCGGAGACGCCATCGGAGACTTGGAGAGGCGAATCTGGCCCGTCGACAGCCCTTCCTCGATGAACGCGTCGAGCTCGCGTTGCTCAAGGGGCGAGATGGGGTACACCTTGCAGTTGGCCGGCTTAGCGTCGGGGACGAGTTCGATGGCGTGGTCCCAGGTTCTCCGTTCGGGAGCGTGTCGAAAGACTCCTTGTTGAAGACGTCCTGGAACTCTTTAGCCCAGTCCGGGATCTCGGAGGCGGGGGAGCGGAGTTCCTGGCGAAGGCTTCAGCCAGGCGCTGCGAGACAGTACTGCCAGCGCGTATCTCCTCCGAGGGACGGAACGAGGTGTAGAAGATGCGGTCACCATCTTCAAGCTGACCATCGCTCTTCATCGTCGTCGGAGTCCGGCATCAGATCAGGCAGGGCGGAGTCGTCACCGGAGACGGAATCGTCTCCGTCGTCAGGCCCAGAGAGGTCCATGGCGCAGACCGAGGGGAACGGGCCGGACCGGAGTCGCTTCTGGAGCAGCCGGAGTCGCCGTAGCTCAGTCCGTTCAACGCGTTCTTCCTCGCGGCAAGTGGAGCAGCCAGGGGGCACCGTGTCATCCTGACCTCCTTGGTTTCCCAATCGATCTCTGGGTTATGCTTCCGCAGCCAAGAGTACCCCAGGATGAGGTCTTGTTTACCAAGATGGGTGACGGCGAGTTGAAACGCTCGGAATGGCCTTTGTAGCGTAGGACCAAGTCCGCGATCTGGTTGATGGAGCCAGCATCATTCGGAGTGCCATCGACGTTGAAGACCGGAATCGGCTGCGCCAGGGTGCGGACCGGAATGCCATTCCGGCGACGTAGTTCGTGTCGATGAAGTCGGAGGTGGCACCACAGTCAACAAGCCCAGAAAGGGAGAGCTTCAACGCACTGGTGGTGGACTCTAGCTCCAACGGGAGGTGGAGGGAGTTCACTCCAGGGGAGGCAGCGACAGTGTACTGCTTGGGCAATTTCTTTTCCCAGGCAGTGAGGCGGCGAAGGGACGACAACCGGAGTCGCGGGTGGAGTCGGAGACGGAGTCGAAATGGGGGCAGGGGAGGGTATGTCTTTCGTTTCAGGCTCGTTGTAGGGCAAAGGAATTGATTCGTCATACAAACAAGCGAAACGATTTATGGACGCGAACGAGGGCACACCAGTCACTCGTCGCGGGGGACAAAATCCTCTCCGGCCATCGACTCCGCAGCCGTCTCCGGCAGGGCAGCTGTGTCCGAGTAGCGGGCGATCAACTCCGCTAACATCTCGTCACCGAGTTGTTGGATCACCTCGTCGAGGATGTCCATTGAGCGGACGTCCGCGGGGAGGGGGCAATCCCGGGCGAGATGGTTTGGGTCGCCGCACCTGAAGCAGGCGCGACGAGGGGCACCCCTAGTGCGATCCAACTCCATGGGGACGGGGGCTGGAGGCGCCGGAGCGGGGGCGCGGGCCGCGGGTGGCACGACCGGAGCCACCGGGCGGAAAGGGGCCGGAGCCGGGATGCGGTTGACCGGAAACGGAGTCCGAATCAAACCGCCAGGCGTCTTGGGGGCGGCTGACTTGATCAGCCTGGCCCGGACCAGGGCCTCGTATTGACGGAAGGCCCGGGTGCGCCAGCTAAGGTAGTCCCGGAGGTCCGGGGGGTCGTTCGAGGACGTGATTCCGTTGTTGATCAAGGGGTCAAGTCCGTGGCGGAACTTGGTCACCTTGACCAACGCGTCTTCGAATCCGGCGAGGTCCATCAGGTCCTCGAAGTCGTCGGTGTACTGGTAGACATCCTTTGTGCCCATGTGATAGGCGGAAGTCTCCAGTTTGGAGAGAGCATGATCTTGCTCTGTCGGAGAGTGACGCGGCTCTCCCGACAAGTTCTTAATCATATCTTATCTATGCCTTGATCTCACCGTAACTGGAACCTGGTCAACGAGAGGGGCTCTCAACCCTTCTCTCGTTGTACCAGGTATGACTCCTATTATATCCAGACCTGCATGTACTCACTCTCAACCCTTCTCTCGTTGTACCAGTCCAATATATCGTCTTCCGTTCACAGGTTATGGGCCCCGGCTGAAGTCTGCGCAACACACCGTAATTCAGCCAGATACACTTGACTCCTAACCAATCCAGACAACCCACTCTACTCGCTCGCCACCTACTTGCTCGCTGCCAACGATACTACGGCTTATCCATATCAACACCTGTTCGAAATGTCATCAGCCGACAACGAGAAAGAATGGCGACAACTGAAACTCACCTCCATCATCGAAAACACTGACGGTAGCAATAACTATGCGGAATTCAGAGCGAAAGCCAAATGCAAACTTGACGCTGCTGGGTACTGGAAGTTTATCGATGGCGACGAATACAAGCCTCCGATAATCCCTGCATTGGTCAAAAGCCAGATGTACACAGGGGTAGATCCTACCGGGACAACAGTAACAATAACGACCAAGGGCAATGAAGTCGAGGTAAATGTGGCGAAGAAGGCTGCCGACAGTTGGCTGCTGCAAGACAAGAAGGCGCTTTCCACCATAGTTGACGCTGTCCCAATAGCGAAGCTCTACGTCGTAGACGACTGCAAGTCAGCCAGAGACGCTTGGTTTGCGTTGAAAGAAGCATACGAACCAACAAACACATTGACGGCCGTCACCCTCAAAGGCCAAATTTCTTCCCTCATGTGCGGGACAGGGAATCCCATCGTGTGGAGAGTAACGATGCTCGAAAAGTACGGCAAACTGCGCCGTGCTGACCCCGATATGTTTCCCGACCACGAGTTTGCCAAATGCCTCATCACCAACATGCCGCAGACCGAAAAATGGCAATACTGCCGCGACTCGTTGCTTGAAGAGATGACGAATGCCGAGAAGAACGGGAAACCGCTAAGTTCTGCGGCCGTGGTAGCTCGATTGCAACGCGAAGAGGTGTTCAAATTGGGAACAGCCTCGACAATGACAACTGTCCCGAACACAGATCCCTCGGACACAAGTGCTGTTGCAAGTGCTTCGTTAGCCCAACCAAGCAACCACAGCCAACGACAATTCCAACGCACTCACCAGCGTAACGACCGTCGTCCCACTCCATATCGCGCACCAAACCCCAATGCTGGTGGATCAGGCCGCAGTCGACTGTTCTGCGAGAATATCGAGTGCTCCACTCCCATTGGGCATTCCCAAGCAGACTGTTTCGCTTACAAAGGGGGAAAGGAAGGTCAATATCCTGAAAGTTACCGAGGATCACGGATTGTTCACCTGCCACCCAGGAGAGAATAGCTGCACAAAGACGTCAAGCGAAGCAAAATCTCGGCCTTCCGCGTGCAAGAATGGGGGGTGATCGCTTTGCTGGCATGTTGGACTTCACAGAAGATACCGAGGAGGACGTGATGGAGGCAGTAGGGAACGAGACAGGCGCGGCGATGGCGTTCATGATGGGGGAGTTGCAGATTGAAGACGATGAAGGAGATATCTGGGTAAACGCGGTGAATGTTGTGCCCAACCAGGAAACAACACGTACCGAGAACATCTACCACGACACAGGCGCCTCGCGCCATGTCTTCAACAACATAGCCTCGTTCGAAGACTACAAGACATTCAGAAACCCGGTGAACGTGCACGGTTTTGGGTCCAACTTGACTACCCAAGCGTTAGGAAAGGGGCGAGTGTTCCTGGAAGGTACGCACCAAGGAGATATGGACTTTTCGCTAAGCAATGTCCTACACATTCCTACCGCTCGATGCAACCTCATATCTGGGACGCAACTCGACATGAAGGGGGTGCAAACGGAAACGGGGGGAGGCCGCATCCAGTATTACAACCCGGATGGCTTTCCGTTTGCGTCCGGTGAGATTGTGGGAGGACTGTACAAGATGGGACTCAAGATCGTCACAAATCAAACCGGACCGAATTCAGCCCAAAATCTCACCAACTCGACATCACCTCCCGCGGAAGTAATTTTTGGCGCAAATCTGATCGCCGCGACAACGCCGACCACCATGGCAATACTTGGTCCTGACGTCGACAAGGCGTCAAAGGAGCAGGTTTTTTCCACCGTCTAATGGGGCACTTAGACGTTAAAGGGCTCCAACGCGCCACGGTTGGTCTACCCCAAGGCATCGACTCGGTCAACATCAAGGATTGTCGGGTGTGTGCCCTTGCTAACATGAGACGACTGAAATTCCCCTCAAAAGCTTCCAACCGCGCTGAGCGCCCTCTTTTCCGAATTCATTCCGACATATGTGGACCCTTCCCAGCTGGCTATGGAGGATTCAAATACTTCATCACGTTCACGGACGACTACCGCCGCTATTCCTCAGTTTACTTCCTCAAAACGAAGGATGAAGCTTTGAAGTGCTTCCACGAGTTCCGTATGAGCGCCGAAAATTTACTGGGGACAAAATTGGTCTACTTGCGGATCGACAACGCCCCCGAACTCATACACGGCCAATTCCAACAATACTGCAACAACAACGGAATTGCATACGAGAAGTCTGTACCCGACGCTTCGCAACAAAACGGGGTCGCTGAACGCCTCAACCAAACCATCGAAAACATGACCCGAGCTATGTTGGTCGACGCGTCACTCACTACATGGTTTTGGCCACTCGCGGTCCAAGCCTGCGTCCATATCAAAAATCGAGTCCCACACTCAGCAAACTCAGATGGTTCAACGCCTTTCGAAAGCTGGTTCAAACACAAACCAGACTTATCACATCTCAGGCCCTTCGGCGCACTTGTAACCGCACGAAAAACAAACTCAACGGACCAAATGAAGTTCGCCGCTAGAGGAGAAGAAGGGAAGTTCATGGGATATGCGCGCGACTCCAAAGGGTATTTGATTTGGTTTCCTCACACCAGAGCCATACGCCCGCGTCGAGACATCGAATTCCACGGCTTCCCCGAGTTCGTTGCTTCACCTTCCCACTCCGAACTCCTCTGGGAAGATGTCCCCTCCGAACTCGAAGATCATTTCCGAGATCGAGAACCTGTGGCGATTCCGAAGCCAGCCAACCGGTTAGGCGAGCCAATGGCCATCGAGCACAATTCCGCCTCTGAGCGTGATCCCGCCTTTGAGCGTAACCCCGCCTCTGAGCGTAATGCAGCCACTGAGCTCAAATTGTATGTCCGTCGCTAACGACGATGAATATTATGTTGACCTGTTTAACCAGGGATCCTCCCACACTGGTAGAGGCACAATCCGAACGCGGTACAACCCCAGAGTGCGTGTTAACTCGCACGGGAGTCTGTAACTGACGTAATTTAGACCCGTCCAACGTCTTTTAGACGAAGTGATCGAGGAAATAACAAAGCCACGAGCTATACCACTATTCGATCAAGATGTGCCCATGCCGAGCGCTGATGAAATAGACGACACCCCGCTTGCTCAACGGAAGACTCCTCGCGTGCGCCGAGTTCCTGCACGACACATAATCAATCATGCGATGCTGGACGAAGGGGGGGGAAGACCTAGTCATCTCCGAAGACTACCTCTTATCCGTCCTGCTATCAGGTGACGAACTCGAAATAGAATGCGCACTTGAAGAACTTGTCGATCTGGTGCATGCAATTGACAAAGCGGAACACGTATATTCCACTCTCACAAACCCCATCGACGATCCCAACGCGAAAGATCCGAACTCAATACCCGAAGCCAAAGCTTCGATATACTGGCCCCAATGGCTAATTGCTATATTCGAAGAGCTAGAATCACTGCGGGCAAAAGGGGTCTATGTTGAAGTGGATGAAGTACCAGCAGGACGCAAACCTGTTGCCTGCAAGTGGGTATTACACATCAAGCGAGACCGAGATGGTCGCATATCTCGATTTAAGGCGCGACTGGTTGCGAAAGGATTCACTCAGATCCCAGGGCAAGACTATACCTACACGTTCGCCCCCGTCGCACGGTGGGAATCCATCCGATTTGTCCTCACACTCGCTGCCGCTTACGACATGACCTTGCGTCAAGTCGACGTCAAAACTGCCTTTCTGAACGGCCCACTCGACGAAGAGATATACATGCGGAAGCCTGAAATTGCGGGCCCAGGATTTTGGAGGTTGCTCAAGGGTCTCTACGGCTTGAAGCAGGCCGGAAGACAATGGTATCTCGAGCTTAACGCACGACTCGAACTGATAGGCTTCAAACGTGTCGAGTCAGATTGGAGCGTTTATGTCCGGAGGACTGACGACAACCTCAGCATTATAACGACCAGCGTGGACGATATGTTAATTGCCTGCTCCTCCCAAGCCGAATCCGATGCTGTCGTGTCAGCCCTATCTGCGCAATTCGAGATCACCGACAATGGCGAACCGAAGCTACATCTGGGATGCTCAGTTGAGCGAGACCGAGACAACCGCACCATTCGCTTACACCAGAAAGCATTCACGGAATCGATTCTTCGCGACTTCAAGTTTGACAAGAGTAACTCAGTGCAAACTCCGATGGACCCAAGCACAAGATTGGCGCCGGCTACAGATGCGGAGGTCGAGAAAGCGAAAGATTTCCCCCTACGCTGCCATAGTTGGGCGGTGCATGTATCTGTCCACATGCACGCGACCCGACATCTCATACACAGTGCGGGAATTGGCGCGATTCATGGTGAAGTACGGGCCCGCGCACGTGGCAGCAGCGAAGCACTTGTTGCGGTATTTGCGAGGAACAACAAGCCATGGGATACTGCTTGGGGGAAAGAGTTTTGCAGAACCCACGATTACAGCACTGAGCGATTCAGATTGGGGAATGGGGAACGATAGAAAATCAATCTCAGGTTTCGTCATCCTCGTAAACGATTCCCCAGTGTCATGGAGCTCGAAGCAACAGGCCGTAGTGGCTTTTATCGTCTTGCGAGGCCGAATACCTCGCAACAACACATTGTGCGAAAGATGTCCTATGGTCCGAAACATCATGAACGAACCTCGGTTTTCCACAACAACAACCCACGTCTATCTTTTGCGACAATCAAGGAACAGTCGCTTGCACGCACGACCCACACTCACACTCGAAAATGAAACACATCTCTATTCGCGAACATTTCATCCGCGACTGCGTGCTGAACCGCCTCGTTGATGTTATGCATGTGGCGGGCAACAACAATGTTGCTGATCTTTTCACAAAACCTTTACACCCGACGATACACGCACGCTGGGTAAAGATGCTAAAGCTGGACCCCGTCAAGGGGGGGTCGGAGAGTGTGACGGCTCTCCCGACAAGTTCTTAATCATATCTTATCTATGCCTTGATCTCACCGTAACTGGAACCTGGTCAACGAGAGGGGCTCTCAACCCTTCTCTCGTTGTACCAGGTATGACTCCTATTATATCCAGACCTGCATGTACTCACTCTCAACCCTTCTCTCGTTGTACCAGTCCAATATATCGTCTTCCCGTTCACATGCTCGTTCTCCTCGACGAACCGGAGTCGAAACTCGGAAACGAACGAGCCCCAGGACGGAAACGGAAACGGGGCTTTGCTTCCGTGGCGCTCCGCCCATTGCTGAGCGGGTCCTTCTGCCATAAACGACATGGCATAGCGGACGGCCTTTTCCTCACTCGCCTCTCCGTTGACCACAAAGGCCTCAGGGGCAAGGCGGGCGTAGGTGCGGACCGCGTAAAGGAACGCGGCGGCCGCGTTTCCGATCGCCGTTGAAGGTGAACGGAGGGTTTGGTCGCAAGACCAATTTTGAGGCGAGGTTGATGTCGCCAAAGAGGGCTTCGGAATCGCCCTGAACCGGAGTCGGAGTCGGAATCGACGTCTCCGGGGGTGGTGTTGTTTGGGGTCCGCCAGCAGTATTAGCGGCGGCAGCGGCAGCGGAAGCCTGGGTGGTGAGAAGAGTAAGGGCCTCAGTTAGGCGGTCGATTTTCGCCTCGAGTGCATCCAGCCGAGTGTCAGCGTCAGGAGTAGCTCCGGAAGGCATGACAGGTGCGGGGACGACAGGAGTGACAGAGGAGGAGGGGACAAGTGGTAGGGGCGGTGGCGAGGGCGGAACGGACTCGTATTCCGAGCCTGAGTCAGCGCCGAACCTAGCAATCTTGTCCGGTTGATCCCGTAGAGAGTTTCTTCTGCTGTAAGGGCAACCCCGGAGGCCTGAGATCAAGGTCCTAGCAGGGGAGGATCCAAAGAGTGAATAGAAGTAAGCAAATACAAGTGAGGCTGACCTAGCAGGGGAGGATCCAAAGAGAAGAAACTCTAAGGGTCCGCCTGCTAGGTAGCGGAACTATATACTGCGCTCTTGACGCGCCAAGGTTGATCGTTGCTCCGTGCAGTATGCCTGCGCCATGTCGCAGGCCAGGTCCCAGGGGGATCGCCAGGCGGGGGGCGGCGATGCGCCTGACGGAGGCGGTGATGCGATCACCGGAGTCGGAACCGGAGTCGGACCGGAATCGGGATCGTCTCCGAGGGGCCGAAAGGGAGGTTCCCCTGACAATCTCGACTGCCCCCATAAACCCGGCTTACAAGCAACCTGAGAACCAGCACCAACCCGCAGCACCCACAAAGTTTGCTACCGCTCGAATCTCTTCGGGTCCTGCCAGTGCTATCACGCCTACCCATGTCATCGTGGAAGGCAAGAAAATCACTGATGGTAGTGTACGGTTCCACCACTACCAATCATCTGGCAGGCTCAAGCTTGATCAACCTTTCACTACCCAACCTGAGCCGCAGCCAGGCGACCTTTACTCGCACCAGGTCGACAGCGCGGAATGGCAAATCTGGCTGTATCATGATAAGAGTGGCTGGGTGAACATCGCGACGGAATATAGCCACTACCATCAGGAGAAAATTAGTCACCCCTCAAAGCCAGGATTTGTTCTCCTGCAGCTCAACGAGCCCCTACAGGGATCTAACTTACGCTGGAGACAGTACACCTGGTATCAGAACAATCCCAAGCATTGGGGGTCTTTTGAGAAGGCCTACATTCGACCTTTGTGGATGTCCCCCCCACGGAGCGAAATTCAAGACCTGATCAAACTAGTTGGTGATCATGAAATGTTATATGCCTCAACTTTGTTTTACGTATGCTTTTCGGAAATCCATGCCATTATGATCATCAGGGTTTTGAGTTCAACATCTCGACACCATCATAGCTACGAGCTTTAAATTCGAATGGCCAACGAAGTACACCAGCTGTATACAACATGTACAGTGCCAAGAGTTCCATGTTGTTCCTTTGTAGTTCAGCAATGGCAACATGCTTAAGGCCGACAATACTTTTTTTCCTGCCGCTCCAAGACCGGGTACAAAGAATCAACTTGCTTTAAACATGCGAGCCTCCACGATTGACTGCAGCTTCGCATCCCAATGGTTTCAAATGGTCATTCTGGGCAACTTGTTTCAACCCGCCCTGCATCCCATGCCGCCACTCGTCATCCCTTCATGTTCGAGACAGCTGCAGCAATTGGGAAGTGATTATAATCATCAACACGTCTTTGAACAGTCTGAGGTTAGCCATGCCTATCGCACTTGTCGTTCGAATTAAAATATCTTCAGCTCTCTCTCTCTATTGAAAAAGCATGAAGAGGAGCTGTTGCAGCAGCAGCGCCAGGATCAAGTGGACACCGTTCGACGAGCAATGCTGCAACACCGGACCGAACTTCGATGCTTCGAAAAGCCTCGAGCAGAACTTGCGCAGGCAAATGCCATCGGTGATACTTTCCATGATATTGCATTGAAGTTGTCACTCACGGCGTTCAAAGCGACTATCTAATCGGTGAGTATGAGCCGCCATCGGGTTGGACATGGTGGCGGAGCGGTTCTGCTTTTGTGTCACGTGCCGTGCAGAACAGAGGGGGTTTCTACTATAGCTAACAAGCCAGTAGCTGCCTGACACGAATGAACACAAGACCAACCGGACCGGAGCGGAGTCGGAGCGGACCAAGGTCCGCGAGCGGAGTGAGTCCGGTTGAAGGACAAGAGAAGAGAGAGAAGAGGATCGGAGTCGTTCCGCACAGAGGAGGAGTGCAAGTAACGTTTATAATCAAGCTAAAGTACCGTAGCTACTTTAGCTGTTTAAATACTAAGTGTAAGTAGAAAGGGAAGACCATAAGTAAGTACAAGGTACGGAGTGCATATGGAAGGTAACAAACATAAGGACATACGGAGGTATAAGTAACAAGGCGAAAGACATACAGAGTACAAGGTCGCCGGAGCGACCGGATCGGATCGGGCCGGAGACCGGTCCGCGGGCCGCGGCGCATGATGGATGCACGGATATGACAGTATCCCCCTCTTAGGCTTGAGGCCTGCGAGAGCCCAGAAGATTCGATGGAAACCCTGTGGAAGTTCAAATTGAATGGCTGCAGGGCCGCAGCTTGGCGCAGCAAATGAATTGGCAGAAACGGAGATGATAATCAAAAGTTTGTCGGAGAGTGCCAGATCGTGGTATATGAGGCCGTGGGTTTTCATGATGGCGGACCCAACTCTCTCCTCTCTCCCACCACCACCATGCCATTGCGCGCCGTCCGTGAGTACTCCGTTACGGAGCGGACGAACATTTTACTAACCGTTTATTAGGTTGTTTTCGCTGCATTTCGAAGAAGCTGGAGTGTGAAGACCAGCCCGCCAAGAAGACTAACACGTCGTCATGCGTGAAGTGCGCGGCCGCCAAGGCGACTTGCGATTGGCCCGGAAAACCTCCGAAGGCAAAATTGTTAAGCCCAAAAGGTGCGTGAGCGATCGGCGGAGCTTTTCCGATACTGACCTGACCCTTTAGTGAAGCTGGCCTAACTGAGGCACAGCTAGAGGAGCTCGAGCGGAGCCGTTCCGAGCTCAAAGCGAGCAAGGAGAAAGAGGCCATGCTCACCTAGCTGGCGAACGAGCAGGGACAGCACTTGATCAAGCTGTCGAAGGCGCTCTACGAGCTGAAAGCGAGGGTGGACCATGGGGATATTGGGTCGGAGTCGCCGGAGCCGGAAGGGCAGGAGAGCGAAGGGAGTGGGATGAGGGAGGAGTCGCCGGAGGCGCAGAGTCCCCAGGCCGCAAACGAGCGTGCCTACAAGGAGGGACTCCGTCGTCTGATCGATGAGAATGGAGGCGGACGTGGCGAGAGAGAGGGCGCAAAAAGCGCAAACGGGCCGAGACTCCGGTCGTTGAGTCGAGCGACGACGACGAAGATGACGAGCCGGCACCTCGACGCCAGAGGATCTTCCGCAGGGGCCTTGGCCCGCGCGCAGACCCTGCGTCGTTGTTCGACGACGAGTTGCCGTCGTTCATTGACAACGAGGCGGAGAAGTCCGTGGATGGGGGCTCGAAGGAGTCATCCGAGGAGGAGGAGGAGGAGGAGGAGTCCGAAGTGGACAAAAAAGGCAAGGGGAAGCAGCGAGCGAGAAGCTCACCGGAGAAGGTCCGAGGCCGTCGCTCGCCAACGACGATCGTGGTGCCCAACTGGGTGCCACCAGTCATCCGGATCCCCGATCCGCTCGACATCGCCGAGTCGCTACGGGTTTCGGAGTGGGAGCGAGCGGAGCGGAAGTGCGAGAAGAAGCGCAGAGCCCAAGCCAAGAAGGAGTGTCGGGCCGAAAACAAGAAGAAAGGGAAAGAGCAGGAGATAGCTGATTCACTCAGTAATGCTCGCATTTCCCTGGCTACTGCCATTGGGCGTTGCGCGCATTTCTGGGCAGTGACATTTGTCACATTCTCAAAATATATATTTTATTTGTTTTTGAGTGTTATAATCCAATATCATTGATGGGATTGATGCATCTAAGATTATTTGATGGATATGGAACGATTTTTGATTGCCATCAGACATTTTGATAAATACCTGGTGATACATCAATTCATACCCAATTTGGACAGATTCCTGTTTTGGGGGTTATACAGTATACCTTAATTATATAACGGGTCTTCGGCCTGAAGAAAAGGTGATTTGGTTACCATATATGTTATTTGCTTAGTCATATCTGTAATATTCAATGAGATATTCAAGAAACATTAAATGTCACAGTTTAGGTTACATCCTCAGGCTTTGGCCTGCCATGGCCTTGCCCAGAAATGCGGCGCAACGCCCAATGGCAGTAGCCAGGGTATTGCACGCATTACTGTGTGCATGTCCTGCAGGAGAAGAAGGCCGGACCTAGCAAGAAGAAGTAGGTAGTAGACGGCCAATTGTAGATAGAAAATGACCTTTGTATATAGAAATTGGAAATCCGCAATGAGTCCGAAACGAGTGTGAGTGAGCGAGTAAGCAAAGAACCGGAGGGAGTCTGTAAAGGTTAATAGTCCGGCCCAGACTTGTCTGGGTGTTGACGGTGAAAACTGTCGATAAGCTCTTGAGCTTCTAAGTCGTCAGCGCTAACCCACGTATACTGCTCGTCAGTATCGTCGTAGCTCAACCACTCCACGTAGTACCGGAGCTGAACCCGGTAGCGACGGTCAATTTTAGAGTCAACCACAGCTTTTACCTCGAAGTGTTGTTCACCATCGACTTCAACCGCTGCCAGAGGCTCGTCCATACGAGTCGGGAACGGATTAGGATAGTGCTTTTCGAGTTGAGAGACGTGAAAAACCGGATGGACTCCGCGAAGCTTTTGAGGCAAGCGGAGTGTATAGGAAGCGGAGGAGGGTTTGGCGATGATCTCGTAAGGTCCAAGGTACTGGTCAGAGAATTTGGCGGTAGGGCGAGTGGTAGAAATATGTTCAGCACTAACGTAGACACTTTCACCAACCTCGAAGATCGGATCCGGAATGCGCTTGCTGTCTGCCGTCTCTTTGTACCGCTCCTGAGCGGAGGAGATCTGTTGTCGAAGAAACTCGTGAAGGGATTCCAAGTCAACGACGTAGTCCTTGGCGTAAACATTAGCCACATCTCGTTCAGGATGAATGGTAAGAGATGGATTGTAGCCTTTGTTAGCAAAGAACGGAGAGACTCCGGTTGACGCGTTAGGTGCGTTGTTGTAGGCGAACTCCGCGAGCGGAAGCAGGCGGTCCCAGTCGTCTTGCTGATACGAGACATACATGCGGATGAATTGTTCGAGCGTTTGGTTAGCGCGCTCGACCTGCCCGTTAGCTGACGGATGCCAACCCGAAGTGTAGTGAAGCTCCATGTTAAGTAACTCGCCTAATGACTGGAAGAAGGCGGACACGAACTCCGATCCACGGTCAGAGGACACATGGGAAGGGACTCCGTGTTTAGAGAAGATGTGAATAAGGAAGAAGTGGGCTAGATCTTTTGAGTTGACGTGTTTGTCGCAAGGAATGAAGATAGCCTGTTTGGAGGCGCGATCAACAATGACTAGAATAGAGTCAAACTCGCCAGATTTTGGTAAGCCCTCGATGAAATCCATCGAAATAGAATGCCAAGGTCGTTCCGGCACCGGAAGGGGTTTAAGTAACCCAAACGGTTTATGTCGAGGCTTCTTGTTGCGTTTACAGAGAACGCAAGATTGCACATAGTCACAGACGAAGGTCCGCAACTCCGGCCAGGTGTAGTCGCGTCGTACAAGTTCGAGAGTGCGATTTTGCCCGAAATGGCCAGAAAGAATATGGTTGTGTTTATGTTGAAGGACACGTACCCGCAATGCATCGGAGCCCGGACCGGTTCCGACCAAAGGGACATAGATCCGGTCATCAAGTCGTAGAAGACCTGAATCGTCAACAGACCAGCGTGAAGAAGAACCTGACTTTGCAGCCTTAAGACCAGCAGAAGCAGCGGAGTCGTTCGGAAGAGCTGCGAGGATGTCTGTGTGCAGCTTCTCAGTATCCATTACAACCGTTGCTCGGAGGACAACATTCTCGAGATACAATGCGCGTAGAGATGTTGTAAGTTGTTCAGTAGCGAAAATTGGGCGCAAATTTTGCGGATTAACCTTACGGTAATCATTATCATGAGAGGATTTAGACGGGTAGATGAAGCCCGCCTTGAGGTTCTTGTCGATGAAGTCGCGTAAGGCTTCGAGTTTGGCTTGAGAGATAGAGTAGAGGTGTCCAATAGGCGGAACAGCTCTGTCCTCCGTCTCGATGTGCAAGTCGAACTCTCTATGCGGTGGCAGATTATAAGCTTCAGTCTCTGAAAAGACTTCAGCGTAGTCGTGGTATTCGGAAGGGAGTCCGTCAGGCGGGCCAGAAGTAGAGGCCGCATTACCGTGGACCGTCGGAACGGTGGTCCGCAAGGTATACTGAACGGTACCTTCTTGACGAATAGCTGCCGAATAAGCCGCAGCGGAGACAAGAGAGATGTGAGGGGCAGAACGAGGTGAAGTGCCTTGACTAGAGGCCGAATCCATAGAAGGATCAGACTCCATAGAAGGATCAGACTCCATAGAAGGAAGCAAGACAGGCGAAGGCGATGAAGGGGTGTTCAGAGGCAACGGAACGGTCGGAACGGTATCGACCGGAGTGTCGTCCGTTGAGGATGGTTTCTGAACCAAGACAGGCGTAGTTGCCAGTTGTGTCGACACAGGATCATTAGTTGGAGTGGAACGGAAAGAGATACTGCCTGCGGACCAGTCAATCAACGGATTGAAGCAGTGCAGCCAGTTGTATCCAAGAACCAGTTGACTAGGAGGATCAAGACAAGTGACATAGAAGTCCAAGATCTGAATGTCGCCAGAGGGAAAAAGAATCGGTAGCCGGACTTGGCTCCGAATGATAGAACTAGAGCCGTCGAGATATCGGAGCTTAACAGGCGCGATCGAGTAAGGCACAAAACCATATATTTTACATGCCTGAGCAGATATAAAACAGTGAGAGGAGCCAGAGTCGATGAGAGTCCGTAAGCGGGAGTTGAATCCCGCGGCAAGTGATGAAAATACAGAAATATGCGTGGTTGAATACACTTCGGGTCCGGAGAGCGACTCTGAAAGGAGTCCGAGGGCGTCCACAGCAGAGAATAAGTCGAGATTAAGAGCGTTCGGGGAAAGAGAGGAAGCGTTGAGAAAAGCCTCGGGCCAAGTAGGGGCACTGCCAGAGTCAACGCAACCCTGATGGAGTGCAGAGGCATCAGAGCTGCTGTCTATTTTTTTTGACTCGGCAGCGTCGGAGGCAGGAGCAGCCTCCGTTGTCGAAGCTTTGGCCTGAGCATTGGCCGGACGCTTCTTGCAATTGTCAGCCGTATGACCCTTACCTCCACAATAGAGGCAAAGGCCCTCTTTGATCCGCCACAACTTCTCCGCAACGTTAAGATGGCCACCTTTTAAGAGGTGAGAGAACGAGGAAGTCTTACCCCCGGAGTGGTTTCCGTTACCGGACCCGGAGCCAGATGTTGGACTTTCAATCCGGCGGCATGCACAGCCACCCAGACCGTTCTCGGAAACAGCGCTTGTTCTCAGATTGCCATTCCCCTTCTGTTCATTCCACTTTGTACTTCATATGTACATGCCCTTCAACAGACTAGTTTAGACACTGTTGTAGTTTATATGTACTTAAGTAGCTACTTGTTCAATCTCAAATTGTCCTCTTTTCCCCTCCCATTTCCTCCCTGTTCAACAGGTTATGGGCCCCGCCCTCCTTGATTAAACCCCGAAATCTCGCTTCTTTTGATCTCTTGTTCCCATCATGTCTACCGGCAAAACCAATGTCAACTCTTTGCTTGCCGCTGTCCCCAGGCTCGATGGCACCAACTACTATGACTGGAAGTTCGCGATGGGCTTGATCTTGCGCCGCGCCCGGCGCCAAGGTGTACTCCGCTGTCACCGACTCCATTCCCGCTGCCAGTGCTCAAGATGCTGACTGGAAGGCAGCCGCGGAGGAGGGTTTTGCGCTGATTGGGCTGGCTGTCCAACAAACCCAGTACATCCACATCCGCAGCGCCACGAACGGACCCGAGGCCTGGCAAGCTCTTGCCAAAGTCTACGAGAAAAACAGCCGCGCAACGCGTATCATGCTCAAGCGCCAGCTGTACGGCTATTGCCATGACCCGGCCCGACCAATGCAGGATTACATCACTGACATCACGACACTCGCGGCCCGGCTTTCGGCCCTGGGCTCCAACACCACACTGTCCGACGACGACACCATCGATGTCCTGATCTTCAATCTTCACGACTCGTACTCCGGCATCGCGTCATCGCTTACTGCATCGACTGGCATACTTGCTCTCGCTGATGTCACCTCAGCACTGCTCGATGAAGAAGCTCGGAAGGCTGCTGAGAAGCCTACTAGTCACGAGCTCTCGGATCACGACCCCGAGAATGTCGCTTTGCGCGCCGAATTCACCTGCTTCAACTGCGGGAAGCCCGGTCACATGGCTCGGAACTGCCGCTCCCCTCCCAAGAAAGAAACGCTGGTGCGGTTCTATTTGATGACGAAGAAATTGGCGGTGTATGGTAGATGGATTCCGGGGGAGTACCCTGATGACAAGTTGGATGGATTTGTGATGGGTTCCTCGGCATGGGTGATCGAGATGGCTTTCCGGGGGAGTTCCCTGATGACTGGTTGATGTGATACCTGATGGACCTGATAAGTGTTTCTTTTCTTTTATCTTTATTCTTTGATATGCCTGGGATTGCGGGGAGTGTTGGACTTTCAATCCGCGGCATGCACAGCCACCCGGACCGTTCTCGGAAACAGCGCTTGTTCTCAGATTGCCATTCCCCTTCTGTTCATTCCACTTTGTACTTCATATGTACATGCCCTTCAACAGACTAGTTTAGACACTGTTGTAGTTTATATGTACTTAAGTAGCTACTTGTTCAATCTCAAATTGTCCTCTTTTCCCCTCCCATTCCCTCCCTGTTCAACACCAGAGGCTTGGTTGCCCCCGTTCGACTTGTTGCCGTTGCCGTTGTTGTTGCCCTTGGAGTTGGAGTTGGACGAACCAGAAGTTCCAGTTGATGAAGAACTGGATCCCGAAGACGACGAGTTGTTAGACCCGCCAGACTTCTTCCCACCACCCTTCTGGTTACCGCCACCGGAGCCAGACCCTCCGGAATCCTTGAGGTTACCCTCGCGGATTATCTCCTCTTTGCGTCGCCAATAGCGAGTGTCGATTTTGACAGCCCAGCTGGTTCACCTCCCTCTATGCACAACATATGGGCTGTTGCCCAGAAGTGCAATGCACAACATATTGCCTGCCCCCCGTAGGTGGCCGGAGAGCATAGGCAATCAATACTGATGGCTCCGGTGCCGTGGAATCATCAAAAATGATGCCTGTCGGCTGTCATCAATCTTTGCTGACGTTCGGCTCACGGCACGGAGGTTATATAATCACTTTCTTTTCTTGCGACGACACGACAACAAACATATCAACTAGCCTGGGCAATATCTCTACTTCTTCCCTCCACGTTTCCCATTCCCCCGCTTAGGCGGCTCAGCCTCGGCACTGCTCGTTTACTTGGGGTTCGCGCTGTCGCTGGCGGGGGGCGATGTGTGTTGGGTCTTCTTCCATCTATACGCATAGTAAGTGGATTTTGCTGGCCGCTGGTCGCACAAACATACCTCGTCATCTCAGTCAACACCCATAACACGTCAGCCACACTTTCCTTCCATTCCGACGACATAGTATGGTCATCCTTCTCGTGCTCCCGCTCAGCCCACCATGCCAAGCATTTCAAAATGCTCAGCATCCCATTCTTGCCGGGAATGTCCAGCGAAGACCACTCAGACTGCTCGGCCGCCTTGACCAGTGTCTTGCCCCGCCAATCAGGACAGATATCCACCCACCAGGCCCGCCACTTCCTACCAAAAGCGACTGGGTCAGGAATGCTAGGCTTCCACCCAAGACGGCGGCTGCGCCCTACCCACGCATGGACCTGTTCTGGACGTTTCGCAGCACGGTGTGAGTCCGTCTACAAACAGGTCAGCCTCCATATTCTTAGAATGAGACAAGTAACTTACTGAAATGACAAAGCCACATTCCCTTTCCCAGTCAAGCCACCTTTCCACCAACAAACTCCACTCCTCGTCAGAGAAGGACAGAGTCAAATGGTCCTTCTTTGC
This sequence comes from Mycena indigotica, assembly GCF_014461135.1. Classification (NCBI taxonomy): domain Eukaryota; kingdom Fungi; phylum Basidiomycota; class Agaricomycetes; order Agaricales; family Mycenaceae; genus Mycena; species Mycena indigotica. The sequence continues at coordinate 1,279,183 of NW_023503005.1, forward strand.
AGCAAAAGCCCACTCCCCTTCACCCGTCGTCTTTTGCTTGGAGCGCGTTTTCGGCGGCGTCTTGCACACAGCACCCTCATCGTCATCAGAATCTTTATTCGAATCGCTGTCGCCACCCGACGAGGCATCGGAGTCGTCCTTGCGTTTCTTCTTTGACGGGCGACCTCCAGAGTTGGAGTTGCTTTTATGTTTGCCCTTGCTCATCGCAGGACCTTTATCGGCGCCCGCCCAAGTTGGTCCTAGCCCTAGTTGCGCCATAAGCTCTTGATTGCGCAAAATGTTCTCCTCTCGTTCATTCTCATACGCCGAATTCCACCACTTCAGACCAATCTCCCGATTCCTCTCGTCCTCTGGAAGTGACAACAAATATGCACGCAAGCGTGGCCCAGGCGGGTTGGTGAATCGACAGAAAACGTCAGGCTCATCGATGGGGTCTTCGTCCATCGGGTCTTCTGCGACAGGCTGGCTAGCGGCAGCGGAGGTGTCAACAGAGACGGGTACCTCGAGTGGTTCCTCCAAGGGCTGTTCGACCACAGGCTGGGCGACAGCAGGCGTTGGCGTTGGGTTGACAGGCGTTGGCGTTGCGTCGACCACCGCGGCCGTGCCCGTGGTTGCTGAGACTTCCTCTGAAGTTGGAGAACCGATATCTAGCACCAAATCAGTCAATAAAAACAAGCTCGATCGCCACTCACGCTTTCTGGCAACAAACCTCGAAAACAGGCGAATACATTCCGCGTAAGCAGCTGGTTCCAGCTGTGCAAAGTCTTCCTCCTTCTCTTCGGCCTCATCCTCATCTCGCGAATGCAAACTAGACAGCAGCGATTAGTCAATCCGTTGTTCAATGGATAGCAGCGTCATCTTACCTTTTCACCACAACATTCATTCCCCCGTTCAATTCTTCCACCGTGCCAAAGAACAACGCGACTTGACAATCGGTGTATTGCGATATCAAGTCCAGAAGTGGTTGGACCACCTGTGGCAACCGTCTCCGCGCTCTGCATCTGTCGTCAGCAGCCAAAAAAAGAAGACCCTTGACAGCGACACTCACTCAGCCATATCCTCAGGCAAGTTCGACGCCAACCCATCTTTTGCATCTTCGTGATTCGCCAGGGCTTCTTCGTGGGCCTCGTCTGCCTCGCTTCTGATTCGCTCTTTGACCTCTTCGGTCTCCCCAGCCAACAACGAGGCTGCAACCTTTGCGTGAAGTTGGAGATGGTCCTTTAGCGGCGCTAGGTGATGGCCAGCGGCGACGAAGGCAGCTTGCACCTTGTCTTTGAACTCGTCGTGCCCCATGTAAAATTGGGCGTCGTTTGGTCGACGAGGCGTTGGTCCAGCTTTTCGCAGCTGTTTAAGCATCGGCTGCCAGGGATTCTTGCCCTTTGTCACGATAGGCTGGCGCGAATACCACCACTTTATGCGCTATGCAAGCAATCAGCCAACGCCAAGGGGTGGTCAATAGAATTTGACGCGTACCTTCTCCATATCCTTGACAACCACACCCATAGCTGTAAGAATTAGCCTCCTGGCTTAGGTGCACCTAGGAAATGCATTGCCTAGGATAGTAAGTGCACCTAGCCTAGGTGTGCCCAGTGATCTAGGCTAGAATCACCTCAGGGTTACTGGATCAATATAGCATCAATGATGGAATAAACTGTCATCTAATACATATAATATTAATAATAATGCATATATAATACTTTAAACTCCTTTTCTTCAGGCCGATGATCCGGTATGTAATTGGTAAGGCCTGTATCAATGACAATCCTAATTTGGACAAAAATGATGTATCATGATGTAGCCATCAAAAGTACTGATGGCAATCAAAAATGGTTCCACATTAAAAACATTATATAAAGGAAGGCACTAGCTTAGGTAATAGAACCCTAGATAGACAGTAATAATATAGATTTCTATAAGAATAATGCTTCGGCTTAGAGAGAATTACTAGGCTAAAGTTCTAGGTGTACCTAGCCTCTGACTGTACCTAGTGTCCTAGGCAATGCATTTTCTAGGTACACCTACTGGATTTAGGCTAAATACTACCACTACGGCTCAAAATTGTGCAAATTGCGGATCCTGCCGCATATATTTGGGAACGACTGCCGGACCGCTTGGATAGTTTCGCGAAGGAAGACACTGACAAACCCGATGCGGCGCGCGACAACATTCCCGTATCCCAATCCTTGGCCTTGCAGAGCATCAGTGAAATTGCGGTCGTGCTCGCCAACACGCTCTGGGGACAGCACACACCCTACGCCGTCCAAGTTGTTCGCTCCGAGTTGATCGTCGAAGGCTCTGCCGACCCACCCGAGCTCAACGATTCAAAGTACGACTTGTGCTCTATCTGTTCGCATGTCAAGTCGCACGCAGTTCAGTGAGTGTCATTTGATATTTTCAGATGTAACGGCAGCTGACACATTGTAGGCTATCCTGCGAGCACTCGTTCTGCTACGTCTGCATCCGACTATCCTTCAATTGCGATTTCCTCTGTCCAAAATGCCACCGTGTTCAATACCAGGCGCCATCGCCCTGTCACGACGAACGCGAACGTATTCGGAAGGCCATTTTTCCCGAAGTCGACAACTCGCAGGTCTTGAATACGTGGTCGGGACTTCGCTGGCCTGTTCGACCGACTCGTCAAACGGTGTCATGCGGCTGTGGCATTGCTGAAACATGCGTGTGCGAGGGCGGCTTTTCAACTTGTCAGTGCCTTGCAGTGTCTGTCTGTCGCTGCCTTCGCGTCTGTCAATGCCCGCAAACTGGTTGTGTTTGTGAAAACGAGGAAGGCGACGAGTAGTCAATAGAGTTCGATAAAATAGTGTTATGTATGCGCACAATGCATCTATTCATACTGTCTTCTCCTTTTTGAGTGTCAAATAAGCTAGATAGGAAGGGACAAGTGAAAATGCCGAACCGAAACAGCCACCACATTGGTCCCGGCATGTCCGGAAACTATCACGCACACTCGGTCCTATCACGCACACTTGGCGTAAATATCACGCACACTCAGCCGAGGTCGTCCCAAAACGTTGATTGCTGAACCCGGTGCGGTCCTCCTGAGGGCAAATAAACCCATGTAATAAAGACTTTCAATAGTACTTGATACTTCCTCCATATATCTAGCGCGATAAGAACTGTATGAACGAGATCGAGCTTCTGCATTCAGGTCTGGATGATATCAATAACACCGTTACATTCTCTCTTTTGACCACCACTTTTCTTCAAGGTCCGCTTGCGACGACCCCAATTTTGATGCCATATCGTTTCCTGCAACTTCCTCGTGCGCCTCACAGTCCTTAAAACACTTCTAGTGGTCTAAATGGTCGCGAATTCAGATATCTTTTGGTTAAACTAGACCTATGTCAGAGTCGTCATTCGCAAATGATCACCCTCCAACCACAGCTTCCAAATCTCGCAAACGGCTGCCTGACAGTACAATGGAGGCACGCAGACGCGCCTCAGCTAAATACAGAGCCAAGTACGGTCTCTAAGGCACCAACACCTCAGAATTGTGTTAACGAGATTCATGAATGTGACAGATACAAAGACGAAATCCAAGAGAAGGGTCGCGAAAGAATGGCCTTGCGACGCGCCTGGTGTCGCGAGGACCCAAGTCTCCTCGAACAACAGCGCGCTAGGGTCAAGATGGCCAACCTCAAGTACCGTCAGTCCCACGCGGAGGATATTGCAGAGTACAACCGTGGCCGTCGAGCAAAGTGTGTGCCACCAGCGTACATACACCCTAGAGCTGCTCAAGTCTTTATACAGAGCCTTCCGACAGCGATATGGTGATGCGGTGTACTTGGAGCAGGAACACCGTCGGAGGATCCAACTGCAGGAGATGGCAGAGGAGGCGGAGCTCCGGGAAATTGAGCTGTGAATGAGGTGGGAGAGTGAGGCTCATCGGCTGGCTAAACGAGTTCTTCACCAGGAAATGAAGGACGAGGATTGCGAGCGGCAGGCCCAAAGCCAGCAAAGCAGACCTTCCAGTTCCGACGATACCTTTACATTTTCTAAACCCACTCCCCGATGATTGTTTCAGACATAGCTTCAATACAGTGTTCAGAGGATGGTGTCAGAGGATGTTTTTTTTTTAAATAAAAAGAACAAAAACTATCAACTACGGTTGGCGCACAGCAACATTGCCCTCGTGAAGCGCCTCCATATATTCTGTCTCAGCTTCATCCCAAGTGGCAAAAGAGTCGTGCACGGCTCCTTTGACGCCGAGCACGTTGAGGAGAGCTTCGATACTGTCAGATAGAAAGACATTAAGATCGCTGTAATAGAAGATTTGAATAGCGATTCACCTTGCGGGGTATATGCCGGGATGAACTCCGACAAATACGATGTACCAAGGGTCCGATGGGTGGCGGGGTGAATGGCCGATTAGATCGTCTTGATGACGAACGGGCCGAGGGATGATGTCCAACCCAACGGGAGTGCGGGTGAGAAGAGTGGATGTGGACGTCCATCCCGCCCGCTCAGCGAAGTCCAGAGCACTTTGGGCTGCAGATCGGCTTGGAAAACCCACAAAGAGCGAGAACCGAAACCCGTCAACATATTATCGAGCCCCCCGTCTCTCCATCCCATTTATTCCACACGCCAACGGCTTTTGCCTCGAAAGACAGCGTATGCTGCGACCTTGAAATGTCGTTTTTTCTTGCGTGATTTGATGACAGCTTTCGAAAACCTCCGGCTACGCCTTGCGTTAAGGCAGCCGCTTGATGCCAATGAGAGGTGACGTCGGAGGCTGTAACATTTGACTCGTAATGGTACAGTCGACGGGAAGACTTGGATGGGCGATTGTTGGCTGGGTGTGGGGGTGCTGTGGGAGGGGTTCTGGTGGAAGTGGCAGTCGATGGGGCTGGGGAGCGTGGGGGTGCCGGCAGCCTTGGCGTTGTCTTAGCCAAGGACGAAGACACCGCTGGTGGGTCTATCGATTAGCAGGATCACAAGCAGTCAGGTGTGGGCCAACGCACCAGAGAGGCGCAGTTGCCTGAGACAGAACACTTGCTCGTTTAGCTCGTCGTCAGTGTAAATGGTGATAACACTGTCATCGCTGGCATTGTCGCTGCCGGCGTCATAGACATTGCTGTCGCTAGCGGCCTCGTTGGCGGCGAGACACTGGGGGCATGGCCCGTGGTGGTAACCGGGCTACCACCACCGTAGTTGTCGACCGCACGTGTAATAGGGCTGCTCAATCAATGAGATTTGATATAACGATTCTTGACACTTCCGGGATCTACGCTGCCTTCACCTTGGACCGGCGTGACATCAAGACTGCACACCGCGCATGAGGCATTTGACACAAAGAGTTCTCTTTGTGAGTACTCCTCTTTGTCTTGTTCTTTCACAACCAAGGCTGATGAGCTCGGGAGCAGCCCAGATGCCTATTTTTTCTCTGGGACAAGTGGCTGTGTCATCGGACACTTCTCACGCTTCTTCTTCCGTACCACCGATCACCACTTTGCAAACTGGTCGAAGACGGCGCGCGCGTGGTCCAATGCCTTCCGACTCAAAGAAGAAAGGTGGTGGGCGACGTAGAGATGAACACCACCTGAAGAAAAAAGAGATACCAGGTGATACTGTCAAGCTTAAGGTGCGTAGACATAGACCCAAATCTCTTCTCTTACATATTGACCAGTGCGCTTTCGAGATTTTCATTCGAATGCTATGGCGGCTCTTCAAATCAGACACACTTCCAACCCCTCCTGATGACGAACTGATGGATCGCTTTCGCCAACGCTATGGCTCGGCTGAAGAGGTTAACACCCATTTCAAAAGACCTCGAGTACGACCACACAAATGCAAATACTGCCACTGCTCAAGCCCGTGCTATCCGACGTGAAGCTTTGCTAGCTTCTGGCGATATCGGTCAAGCTATTGGTCTTCTCGACACTACCTACGTTGCGGTTGCGCTCTCAATGCTGGCACAAACCGGACTCGAGCACTTCCGACCTGATATTCTTGGTGCTGGTCCTGATGACCCTTACAACATGGTCCACGAGGTTGTTGCACTCAAAGCCTTTCAGACCCTTGTAACTGCAGGTGCATTCATCTCGTTCCAAATGAATACCCGATGAGCAGAAGACGTGTTACTTTTTGCGAAAATTCTATCGCAACTTTGTATATGCGTATATCAGAGAGAATTATCTCACTGAGATGCGAAAGCCGGGCAGTCTGGCACAGAGGAAAGAGGCTAATGACATATACCGGTGACGAGAACGGGTGGGTATCTTGTTTCCCATCCTTTCCCCTGTGGCTTACCTAATCTCAGCTCTCCGGTTTACGTGCAGGCTGGTTAAAGAGACATGGCTTCAGCACTGTTGTTGCCAGTCTCTTTGAGAATCCAGAGTGCAACTCTGACGATGAACGTGCTGAAGTTGATGGGAAAACAGTATATTATCGGAACGAAAAGGTACGTTTTTACAATACCCAAAGTATGATTTAGTCATTGAGTCCAGGAATATCGTGATATGTCCATTACTATGCTCGCACACAACCATATCGATCCATCTCGGCTTGCAGAGGCAGCCTTGACACGGAGTGCTCGAGCCCATAGCGAACGTGAGCGAATTGACCGCCCGCCACCAATTGACGGGGAACCATATCCCATATCCAAATATTCCATTCGACTTCCATCCGCCTGCGCTCTTGATTGGTTCAGTCCAGTCAAATTCAACTCCCTTCCTCCTTCAATTCGCTATCACTACCGCAAGGCCCTGATAGCCATGCCGCTCCTTCAGTTTCGAGGTGATACTGAGTGGAAAGATTTGGATCCTCGCTCGGACGAGTTCAATGAGAAGTACGGGAAACAGGTGCGGAGGCTATATCAATTGCCGACAAAGATGGAGATGAAGCGCATTCGGCAAGCCCGCCAAGGGAAGAAGGATGCGAGTCGCCGAACCTTCTGGGGTTCTGATGTGGGCAGTGATGACTCTGATGATGGTGAGGAGGAGCCTCTTGATGGGGGGGGAGGGAGATGACCAGGCAGGAGGCTCTAGCAATACCTAGCAGCGTTCTCAGCCATCGGGTCAGTTGAATTATGGGGCGGCACAGTCACCATTTGGTGGATTCTATCAGCCTCGAGAGCCACCTCCAGCTACGGGACATGGGCCTACCTCCCAATCGACAGCCTGTCATATCCGTGCATCCGTCATGCGCCGCGGCCCGCGGACCGGTCACGGTCCGCCCGGCCTCCGGCCCGATCTGATCCGGTCGCTCCGGCGACCTTGTACTCTGTATGTCTTTCGCCTTGTTACCTATACCTCCGTATGTCCTTATGTTTGTTACCTTCCATATGCACTCCGTACCTTGTACTTACTTATGGTCTTCCCTTTCTACTTACTCTTAGTATTTAAACAGCTAAAGTAGCTACGGTACTCTAGCTTGATTATAAACGTTACTTGCACTCCTCCTCTGTGCGGAACGACTCCGATCTTCTTCTCTCTTCTTCTCTTGTCCTTCAACCGGACTCACTCCGCTCGCGGGCCTTGGTCCGCTCCGACTCCGCTCCGGTCCGGTTGGTCTTGTGTTCATTCGTGTCAGGCAGCTACTGGCTTGTTAGCTATAGTAGAAACCCCCCTCTGTTCTGCACGGCACTTGACACAGCCTCACCAACCTCGCCAGGTTCAAAACTGACCAACTTCTTTAGTGGGTTGATCAACAAACCCCCCACTGCTCCGACAACTCCTTCTCCCCGCACAGCACAACCTTCGGGTTCTGCAAACACCTCCCATCAGGGAACAGCTCGATCAACCTCCCAGTCATCCAAGCCACCACGCCCACAGGCTAGCTCATCATCTCGTCGACCTCCAACACCATCAACTTCATCCCATGCAACATCACAGTCCCGAGCTGGGCCATCACAAATTCCCCGAGGCGCTGCATCCTCATCCTCCTCTCATCAATCACAGGCATCATCTCCAGTGGTCAATGAGCCAATGGGGCCACCACCTGGCCCTGGTGCTCCAAAGCGCCGGCGTATTGATCATGCAGGAAAAGGTGTCTCAACTACTGATCCTGCTGAAAATATAGCAGGCCCATCCACGCGAAAAGTCCCACAGTTAGATGAAGATAGCGAGATGTCTCCCGCTTAGTCAGTTTACAAAACACTTGTATTCATTCATGTTCAATATAAATAATATATGCCAACACCGCTCTAACAATTCGTCATTCAGACACACAAATAATCACGGTAAAGAGGAACGGTGTGGTCCTTCGTGCCGCAAATTTGACGGTCTGGTGCGACACCATGTCCGTGCTAAACGCCGCAATTTGGTGCGGAACTACCTGGAACTGAGTATGTGTCGGCCGACACAGTGAGCGGAAAGGGGCGTGCCGATGAGCGGAAAGGGACGGCGTTGGAGGCACCAGCGTCTGCCAGACTGTGAAGGCATCCCACACGAGCCCCAGGACCGGATCTGGGGTTGAAAGTGGCGGAACTGGGCCCGGGAGACGAGTGCTGACATGGGGGCTAGGTCAGAGCGGCAATCTAGCAGCGAGAGGCAGCGGCGTGGCCGTTCGTGCTGCCGACTTGAACGTTCGGTCGGGCAGCCCGCCCATGCTAAATGTGTAGAAAGTGGCACTGGGCGGGAACACGTCCATCGTTCCGCGCCATTTTTGTGGGATCGGAAGCGGTGTGGAAGACGGTTAGGTGGGTGAAGTCTCGTTGGATTTGAGCCAGAAACGCGTCCGGGGTAGCCGAAACAAATTTTGGCCCACCCCAGGCAATGTGGCGGCCGTCATGCAAGAACGCGGTGTTTGTTGATTCTGCGGCTCGTGGAAAGTATTCCATAACTATTCGTCATTCAGACACGCAAATAATCATAGTAAAGAACATACCTTTGACGTCAGGAAGGAACGGTGTGGTCATTCGTCCTGAAAATTTGACAGTCTGGTGTGACACCACGCCCGCGCTAAACGCCGCAGTTTGGCGCGAAACAACCTAGAACTGAGCGTGTGTTGGCCGACACAGTGAGCGGACAGGGTGCGCCGATGAGCAAGAAGAGATGGTGTTGGCGAAACAGGCGTCTGCCAGACTGTGAAAGCATCCCACAGGAGCCACAGGACCGAATCTGGGGTTGAACGTCACAGAACTGGGCCCGGGGGATGAGTGCCGACATGTGGGCTAGGTCAGATTGGCAATATGGCGGCGAGAGGCAGCGGCGCAGCCGTTCGTGCCGCCGACTCGAACGTTTGGTCGGGCAGCCCGTTCGTGCGAAACGCCGCAATTTGGCGCAAGACGGCCAAGAATTGAGCGCGGGGTGGCCCAGGGAAGTCGGGGCCACCTAGATGGAGGAAGTGGCACTGGGCGGGAACACGTCCATCGTTCCGCGCCATTTTTATGGAATAGGTAGCGGTGCGGAAGACGGTTAGGTGGGTGAAGTTCCGTTGGATTCGAGCCAGAAACGCGTCCGGGGTAGCCGAAACAAATTTTGGTCCACCCCAGGCAATGCGGTGGCCGTCATGCAAGAACGCGGCATTCGTTTGCCTCGCTTATCGAGAGTAAGCGAGGAGAGATATATCTCAGGAGGTGTTGAAAGGATGGGGACAATCGGTGGAGAATTGGAGGCGGGAGAGGGGAAATACTTGCGGGTGACACCGGGGGCAAAACCGATGGCAGGCTGACTACGGCGTGTTGTCAAAGGGACCCGCGGCGGTCTGGCGGCGGTTCGACGGCTGTTTGCTCTCAAAGGGAGCAGAGCTACGCGTGAAAGAGCCACAGCCTCGGTGACGTCACCGCGAGGCCGACACGTGGCAGCATGCGGCCGTCTCTCTCTTTCAGCTTCCACCTCGAGCCCTCGACATCTACTCTTTGTCCAATGCAGTACATTAGACTGCGTGATTGCCACTCTCCCCTCCTCAAACACTCTTTTTGTGATGCCCGTCAAGCGCAAAGAAGCACCAACCAACGCTGCCCCCACAAGCAAGGGAAAGCGCACCAAGACCACGACAGGCTCTTCGCCTTCAACTGGGTCCGCCCCCGGTACAAGCTCGGCGTCTATGGGAGCTGCTCCATCACCCAAGAAGAAGAAGAAACAGCCCCCAAAGCCGCCACCAGTCATGGAGGACTTGACAGATGTACGTGGTCAGGCATGACAAGCTTGAGCATACTATTGACCGCGTCGCCCAGACCGCTTTCAAGCGCCATGTTCGCGCCCTTTGTGGCACACTGTCCACCACCTCAATGCTCGGTAGAGCAGACCAATATATCGAGTTTTACGACCAGCGCTTTGTGAACGTGGGACGACCTCAGCGCTCATATACGGTCTCTCGTGGAACAGTCCAAAGAGCCAAATGATGCCATTAAATGCCGCGCTAGCCGGCTCCTCGACGAACTCAAGGGCAAAACACAGGTAGCAACCGGCCAGATTGTGAAGGACATTGCGAAGATTCCCCACGAACATCTCACTGCCAGCTTTGCAGCGGTCGTGGCAGCTGGCCTCCAGCGATTCTATCCCGATGTATTTGGGAATACCTCGTCGGCCTACAACCAACTTCATCGACATCTCGCCGTCTCTACATTCCAGGCAGCGTCTGCTGGCTTTGGTCTAACACTACTTCAAGTTTTCGCTTCGCACCGCATCCGACACCAACCATATGTACACCACTTACGACAAATTCCTTCAAACTCTAGCGTGGCTTAGTATCCGGAATGAGCGTAACCCCGATGCCTTGGAGCAGTCCGCAGGGTTGGAGGCTGTGCGCAAACGGCAGATTCGGGTGCGTAAGATATTGACAATCCTTTACACTTGACTCACCTGGTAAACAGTTATGCAATCACCGATACGAGCAAGCCAAGTGTGAAAAGCTGCGCAAGAACCTCTTGCGGCTCATTGGCAACCCTAGTTGCCATTCCGACGACGAGGTGCTGGCGGAGCCGATCGTGATTGAGCGGGTGGATGGGACGAAAGTCAAGTTGGTGACCCAAGCCCGTCAGAAGCCTGGTCGTCATCTGGGCTTCGAAACGATCGTTCGGGCTCTTGATGGTCGATACCTAGAGCGGTGGGAACGCAATCCAGCGGGGCCCCGGTTCGTGATGCATCTCCTACATTATCTATCAACTAATTTAGAGCTAGGCCCGACACCCGCAAGGTTGACGTCCTCCTGCCGCCATCGGGCCTTTCGCGAATCCTTCCGGCGACACATCATCGACGTCCTAACCACGACGAGGCCATGCGCACCCCTGTTGATTACTTCTCCCCAGAGTTCTTCAACAAAACACTTGACGTTGAAGAGCGTGCTTCTTATGCTCAAAACGCTGTCTTTGCGTTCCCAGCTGAAGCTGATTGGCACCCAAACGAGGAGTGGCAGCGGTTAGGTAACTCAGCATTCGAAGAGAAGTTTGGAGCACAGGCACGAGCCCAGTACAAGTTCCCATTGGAAGCAGAGATGGAAGAGGCACGCGTGCGGCGTGAACAGGCAGAAGCGGGATCAGAAGCAGATGATGAGTGGCAGACTGATTTGGAGAATAGTGATGAGGAGCTGGATGATTGAAATTTGTATACATCTATCATTTTAGATCTTCGTTCAATGTTGATTTTATTCACTTTATTGATCCTTCTGAGTCCGTATGTACAACAGCAGATTGTGATTGATTGTTCTCAACAACATTGTACTGGTCAATCTGTTCAACGGAACCCAGTTATATCTATGACACTACAAACTCGTCACAAATTCACAATTCCCTCTTCCTTCTTTGCTCTCCAAGGATCTCCAAGGATGCCTAAGGGCAAGTTGGTGCCCTGCACCTGCAGCCTGTTTGGGTGCAATAATCATACCATTGACATTGATGGCACATTGCAGCCTGGCACATGGGTCTCTCCGAAAGTGCGACAGGCGCATATACAGGGGGTACAGCCCAAGGTGCGGGGGACGACACAAGGTGTCAAGCCAGCGCAAATCAGGCAGAAGACACTCTCCTCAAACTGATTTGGAAAATTCTGATCCTGAAGATCCGACAATTTTTGATATAGATATGGATAACCAAGGTAATAGCATTCAAGTTTTAACTCTGGACAATTTGTTACTAATACTCATCTCAGAAAATACTGAACACATTTCAGAATAGGACAATAATGAGACTGAAGATCCTTATGGCAAGTAGAAAAAATAATCATTTGGTAATTTATTTATTATCTATGACTTAGGCTTTACTAGTCATGCTGAAGGGATTGCTCTTATCCTCAATCTGTGTTCAATGTTGGCTGTATGGCTCCACACTCAAGCAAATATCAGTCGTGAAACTGTTAATATTGTTCTCAAGGCCATTCACTTGATTCTGGCAACAGTAGTACAGGTGGTCAAAATCTCTTTAGCTGCACAGGGTATCAATGCAGACATACCAGATTTTGACATACCCATAGATATTCGCACATATCATGAGCACTCCGAAACTGAGCCCAAAATTAATCGCACAATTTGCTGTCCAGAGTTCTATACTTTGTATGATATGGACTTGGATAATGTCCCAGATACCTGCACCTACAAGCGTTCTGCTCGTGCCAAACGGTGTGGGGCAAATCTCAAGCGCCAGCGTCATACATCTACAGGAACAAAAAATATTCCAGCTTGCACATTTAATACACAGGATTTTGACTCTTGGCTGGAGTTTTTTATGTCTCAACGCACTGTTGAAAATAGTTTGGATACTGCCATCAATCGACCTGATCTCTCTGCTGAAGACCCAATTCGTGATCTTCGTGATAGCCCTGCTTGGAAAGATATGGCAGACTATACTGCTAATAACAAATATAATCTGGTTTTTGGTTTGTATATTGACTGGTTCAATCCTTATACAAACAAAATGGCAGGTGAGCATATCAAGAGTATATTCAATTTTGTTGATGATTGATCTTTCAAAAATAGGAAAAAATGTGTCTTGTGGAGCAGTTGCACTATGCTGTCTTAATCTTCCTCCAGAGCTGCGCTATCGCAAGGAAAATCTTTTTATTATAGGTCTAATTTCAAGCCCTGAGAAACCTGATGCAATCACTCTCCCTCATGTGCTTAATCCAATTATTGACACTATCTTGGGTTATGAGCCACCAGGGAAGATTGTCAAAACCCATAACCACCCTGCTGGTGTAGCTATTCAAGCCAGGATTATACCAGTGATAGCTGATCTTCTAGCTGCTCGTGAAGCTACAGGCTTTCTTTCTCATGCTGCTAAGCAGTACTGCTGGGCTTGTCTTTTAACTTCAGATGAAAATTATCGTCTTGATCATGACAGCTGGATCTATCGTACTGCAAGTAGTGTCCGACAGGCAGTTAAAGAGTGGTTAAAGGAAACAACTATTGCAGGACGTAATGCAAAAGCAACTGAAACTGGGGTGCGGGCATCAGCATTACATCGATTGAAATATTGGGATCCAGTTAAGCATACTATTTTAGGTTATATGCACAACTGGCTTGAGGGTGTTCTGGAGTTTCAGCTTCGTGTTATCTGGGGGTATTGGACGCACAGATGAAAAAGAAAAAGAACTTGTAAGGATTATGGACTTGGAGTCTTACCAAGGACAGGACCAAGCAGAGACTGCAAGTGAAGCTAGTGATCTTCAAAATGACCCCTTTGCAGATGGTGATAACCTTCGGGAACTACGGAGAGCACTTTCTATATCAGAAGCAGGATCTACACCCCAGTCTCCAGCAGTGTTACCTACCCATCTAAGTGCAGATGACTTTCCCTCTGGACCTGGCATAGATGATATGGAAATTGATCAAGATGATCATGAGTCAGTATCAGCCATCAATACATCACAAAACAGTTTGGCTTCCTCAGAAAATACTTCAGATGATGAAGATGATAATCAAACAGAGATTACATCTGATGATGACGATGACCCAGAGTGGCAAGATATTGCTGTTTATGGAAACTTCAAGCTCTCCAAACATGTTATCAATTCAGGCATGTATCAAGGGGGTACTATTTGTCAGGGAACCCCCGCTTCGGCCTCCTTCGGACCCTCCGAGCGCATCCGAGGCGCATCCGACCGGCGCCCCTTCGGACGCTCCGACCTGCCCCGACCATTGTCCACGGCCTCCTTCGCCCGCACAATCACCGATCCGTCAAGACCCTCCCAACGATCACCTTGGGACATGGCCTGCGACGCCGCACAGGCCTTCTGCGCTCTACGTCGGCAGTTACGGACGACCAGTATATAGTTGGCGCCCTAGCAGGCGGACCCTTAGAGTTTCTTCTCTTTGGATCCTCCCCTGCTAGGTCGGTCCCTCCGTGTATTTCCCGTAGCTCTTATTCACACTTTGGATCCTCCCCTGCTAGCTAGGCTTTCGTCGGAGTCTCCAGGGTTGCCCTTACAGCAGAAGAAACTCTCTACGGGATTAACCGGTCAAGATTGCCAGGTTCGGCGCGGACTCAGGCTCGGAGTACGAGTCAGTACCCCCCTCGTCACCGCCCCTGCCACTTGACCCCTCCTCCTCTGCTCTTGTCGTCCTTACGCCCGCCATGTCTACCGGAGCTGCTTCGGACACTGACGCGCGCATGGACGCCCTTGAGGCGAAACTTGACAACCTCACCAATATCCTCACCAATCTTGCTTCCCAGGCTTCCGCTGCCGCACCACCTTCGGCAGCTCCTGAACCGACTTCGGCATCTCCGAATGCCTCCGACGCTGATGCGTTATTTGGTGATATTACTGTCGCCTCAAAACTGGTCTTACGACCAAACCCCCCGTTTGCGTTTAACGGAGATCGCAAACGTGGCCGCGCCTTCCTATACGCGGTCAAAACCTACGCCCGGCTTGCCCCTGAGGCCTTTGTGGTCAACGGAGAGCCGAGTGAAGAAAAGGCCGTCCGCTATGCCATGTCCTATATGACGGAGGGACCTGCTCAGCAATGGGCAGAGCGTCACAGGAGTAAAAACCCCTTCCCCTTCCCTCGGTGGAGCCTGTTCCTCTCCGAGTTTCGCCTTCGGTTCGTTGAGGAGAACGAGCAGGACCTCGCGCTGGCTAAGTTAGAAAGCGCGGGCTATCACATGGGGACGCGGGACGTCTACGGATATACCGACGACTTCGAGGACTTGATAGACCTCGCTGGCTTCGAAGACGCGTTGGTTAAGGTGACCAAGTACCGCCACGGACTTGACCCTTTGATCAACAACGGTATCACCTCTTGAACGACCCCCCAGACCTCCGTGACTATCTGGGTTGGCGCACTCGGGCTTTCCGACAATACGAAGCCCTGGTGCGAGCGAAGCTCATCAAAGGAACGGCTACCCCGCGGACCGCTTCGGGAGCTCCGCGCGGCGCCTTCCCTATCGCTCGTTCGGCAGCTCCGTTCCCCATCCGCCCGGTGGCCCCGCCTGCGCCACCCGCGGCCCGCGCCCCCGTCTCGGTGCCTCCAGCTCCCGTCCCTATGGAGCTGGATCGCACTAGGGCTCGGGGTGCCCCTCGTCGAGCCTGCTTCAGATGCGGCGACCCCAATCATTTGGCTCGGGATTGTCCGCTCCCCGCAGACGTCCGCCACGTGGACATCCTCGACGAGGTAATCCAGCAACTTGGCGACGAGATGCTGGGAGAGCTGCTCGCCTGGCTGTCTGACACTGCGGCCTTAGCGGAGGCGCACTCGGAGGCTCCGGCAGAGGATTTTGTCCCCCGCGACGAGTGACTGGTGTGCCCTCGTTCGCGTCCATAAATCGTTTCACTTGTTTGTATGATGAATCAACTCCCTTGCCCTACACACTGCGGGCAATGGAGCATATTCTGCCCTGGAATATGTTGAGAATATTATGAATATTACAGGGTGTATTCATTCCATTTTCTAGGCTGGAATATAACAGGAATATCCGTGGAATATTCTTAATTTTCTCACCATCTGCCATGTATATGACAGCCCAGAAAATGTTGGGCAGATCCGTGGAACATTCTCAATATGCCTCATGTTTTCATTCCATATTCCGGCCTGGAATATATCACATGTTCCAGCCTGGAATATTATGACCAGATTCTGTGACTATCATTGATTGGGATTTTGATTAGGATTCTATATATACTACTATTTAAATTCATCTCTCCGTGCTTGGACAAGTACAAACATTCTTTCATATTGACCTAATTAATTTACAGTCCAAGTCTACATAAGCCACAGCTGTTTGCGACTGCCCCCCAGAAAATATGGTGTTGTTGACAACGAGCAGCTGACACTACGGACATTAATGTATTTTCCGCCCCAGAAAATTCACAGAAAATTTGAAATTTTCTGAAGATCTTCTGAAGATTTTCCGAGGATTTTTCTGTCACGGAAAATTTGGAATTTTCCATCAATCTTCTGAGAATCTTCTGGAAATTTTCCAGGTCAGAAGATTTCTAATCTTCTGTCACAGAAAATTTTCAGAAAATGTAGCCCTCGGATCTGTGATCCTGCTGATGTCATTTTTTCCGGCATACAAATTGGTTATCAAGGCAATCAGTCGGACCACAATGTTAATCCACTCCAATTTGTTGCAAATTGCAATTACACATAAGTACCATTATACACTATGTATACAAAAGGCTAAGGCTTTACACATGTATGATACTTATACTCATCCTCTGCGCCGCATAGTGATACACAGCCTTTGCCCCTCTTCTTGGCCACAAATCCCAGTTAGACATATGGGCTTTGGGAGTTCTGTGATGTTGTTGTGAGACCAGCAACAAAGACAAACTCGTGGCTCTGCGCCAGTGAGCGAACTGGGCTGGACCAGTTCAACTGGGTGGAACAAGGCGCTTGGGGTGTTGTGGTAGGCGGGGTAGCAAGCCCACCTCGAGTTAGGGGCCGCGGAGACCTGAGACGCGCGCCTGCGTTGTGGATGTGGGCGGGGCGGGCAAAGGGGCAAAAAACCAGTGTTGCAATATTAACCTTCGTACTGCGTGATTACTTTGACAGGTTAGGCCCACGCAATCCTGCAATTTGGGTGTCTCGGGGTTGTTTGGAGCTAAATTGAAGGTGGGTTTGTATCTCAACTCCGCTACATTCACGCACCTGATCTTAGTGCTTGTCTGCTTTCCTGCGAGACGACAGACGAGGATCGAGAGCCAATGGTGGCGGCAATGGAAAAGTCGAGTTGATAGTTCGGTGTGCACGGCACCACGACCATGCTGAACTTGAAGAAGTCAGAGTCGCTTGCATCTCCTCCATCAGCAGCATTCTTTTTGCCAAACAAGCTGGGTACAACCACTCAGACTTGCTAATCGTTGGTGCGGTCTCGCTGACACTGACACTCGTAGCCGCACTAACTTTGGAAGGCGCTTTCTTGCTCCCATCAGAAGTTTCGGTGAGCGAAAGAACGGCCTTCCAAGTCAAAATTAACTCTTCCTCCTTCAGTTGTGTCCCCGTCAGATGTAGTTAATGCTAGTGAGTCCACACAGCCTCCCGAACTTTGCGCTGGTCACGTCCCGGTCCGCGATCGACAACATCCTATTCAACGTGGAGCTACGCTGACAAGCCTCCCGCCGAAACCGAATGAAGCAGAAACAGAGCGACGGAATCACTGGAGTGGGAAAGAGAAAAATGGATCAGCAGTGCTGGTCAGTTCCTCCAGGTCAAACCACTCCCGACCCTGACTTCCTTCCGAGGCTTGCCGTCACTAGCCGGCGCATCTGCGAAAAGGTAAGTGCTGCCGTCTCTATCTCCTGTCTTCCTCACCACTGTTGACAACCCACAGCCCACACGGCCTCATTTAAATTTCTTGTCGGCCTATGCTGAAGAAAGGTTCGTTTTTTGTTGTTGCCCAGTCCATTCCTTGCTTACTTTACTCCAATTCAGTTTGTCGTTGTGCTAGGTATCACAGGCGGGATGCTTGTTGCTGTTCTGAGATGAGTGTGGTCCAGTAGGCTACATTCCCAGACTCACATTGCATTAGTGCGCCTGTCTGGCAGACATGTCCAACATCCGCTAACGGTGCTGGTGAGTTGTTTGGTAATTCTCCTCCCAGGCCTTTGCAAGTGCTTACTCTGGTAATAGAAGTTCTGCGAGTTTCCCCCCGCTTGCCCACCCGCTTGATACCAAATTGTTGCGCACTGTCGTCAGCCTCGAAGGACAAGGTGAGTTTTACGCTGTGTGGCAGTGTGTGCATTTTTTGCTGGACTTACCACGTTCTAGAACCATGCATTAGTGCTGAATCCATCTCCATCGCGTAAGCTGTCTTCTTCAATGTGCTCGTTGACCGACTTCCTCCCCCAGGCCCAACCTTGTCACGATCTTCGATGCCGTCCTCGACTCATGTAAGAACCATCGGCCTTCGATTCTGGTGTCGTGGGGCTGTTTTTGCTGGTATCCATAATGCTGCTAACAAACAGCATAGTTAGCATCATATTTAGAGCCTCCAGCCTCTGACGATCAGCTTACGCAATGAGAGCTGAACTCCGTGGATGGACTCCGAGTCATGGCCGTATTTTGCGCCACATTGCCAACTTTGACCGTGACAACGCTGACTTTGAGTCAATGTGCATTACAACATGGGAGTCAACTCACTCGATGTGGTTCTCAATAAAGCGAACTGGGAGCCAATGCTACTCCCAAAATAGGTCCTCGCTGGCCTGTCCGAGTTTGACAAGACAGTCGAGACTGATGAGTTATGCTAGATGTGTCGTTTAGAAGGTTGGTTAGCGGCTTTCAGGGCCAATGACGACTTTGGAGGCGATTTGGGTCGATGTAGAATGAGCCTTTTGAGCACAGTACATATAGCTGCATCTATGCAAAAGATGTGGGTACCATCCCAAGGGGGTAATGCAAAAGATGTTGTGACAGATGTATTTCATCAATTTCTCCCTGAAATCAAGAGATATGACTAATATAAAAATACATATAGGAAGATAAATCACCTTTTCTTTGGGCCGAATATTCGTAATATTATATTTGGGACTTATAAGCCCAGGGACCAAAAAATTAATAATCGATTAAGTAAGGTTGATGTAGCAAGATGCAGTCATCAAAAGCTCTGATGGCAATCAAAAATCGTTCCACATTGATCAAGATACCTATGTGCCATTGATCCCATCACTGATACCTTGATATAGCAGCCACAAACAAGAAAACAGTATTATTTAATTTAATTTCCAAGCAGTTGCCCTCATCTTTTGCATTACCCCCCTAGGATGCTACCCACATCTTTTGCATAGATGCAGCCATATGAGCTGTTGAGCACTGGAGATCGTAGCTAGTGTATCCACCAGCATGAGATGGATTTTGAGGCTTGTTGGGCGGCTGCGGCAGATTCACGTGGCGTTGGTGGCCGCGCCAAATGGCCCAAGTCAGGCAAGAGAGTCATATGGGCAGGCAGGTTAGAGCGGGAAACGGTGGTGTGTCACGGGACACGTGTCTTCGGGTCGCAGTATCGGGGTTGCTCTTTCGAATTCCCTAGTGCGGCCATGCATTGGGTCTGTGGTCAGCCTCGAGCTCGGTGTCGAGGGCAGTTGTAGCTCTCCGGCGTGCGACAAAGTCATCATCCGTGAGTAGGCCATCACTGCCACTGGTGGAGGCCAAGTTCGCTCACGACAGAAACACGTATGTGACAGTGTTACACTGTTTTGAAACACTGATTATATAATCTGGCAAACGATGCTCTGTGGCCGCAAGCTTCTGCAAATCTGCGGAAAATTCTGTGTTGCATCCCAGTCGACGGTGCCGTTGAGCGCGAGATGCATGAGGGCTGGCAGTTTCACAAGCTTTGCTGCGTATTCCATTCAAGTTGCGACCTCCTTGTTCCACAGGTCATCAAGCAAGTCAAGAGCGTCGTCTGAAAGCACTGTAAATCAAGCTCCACCGACCCCGGAAAGAGGTGCAGCACGACCTGTTCCAGACGCATCCCCGCCAGCACCCGCACCAATGGTGGATTCACAATCACGCGGTACGCCCACACCTGCAACTCGGGTCACGCCCACGCATCGTCGAGCAGGGAGTCTCAGTCATAGGAAATGTGGATACCCTTGCTGGCCTGCTCAATGTCACTGCTTGACTCCGTGGTGAATGAGGAGGGCTGTCCAACCTACGGTAATCTTCTTTCTTCGACTGATCCTTGGACTGATCTGCTTTTTCTTATTATTATCATCTATAGACAAATCACATCGAAGCACTGGACTCAGACCCCGCGCTCATTCGCCGTCGCATGGACTCAACATCCAGTATGGTCTTGCAACTACTAGTACACTAGGAGAACAGCTCGAGCAGGTGTTTGACCGGTTCTATCCATACAACGGACTCGTGCGACTGCTCTATAAGCTTGAAGACTTTCTTCGGTGCACCATCGTCATTCGTGAACAGCGTTCTTGAGAAGCAGACCTGCTCGAGGTCTAGACACACACCATTCGCGTATCAGGCCGTAGCAACACCAGCTACAGCCATACAGTCACAATTCACTTGACTCGCTCGACTGACATCATCCCAACAAACCCTACACCATCATTTCCTCCTCGCATTCTACGCCGAAATCCTCACCGCCTGCGTTTGTTCTTCAAGACCACCCTGGATCTTGTTTGAATACTGAAAAACATCTCATTCTTCTTGCCTACCCGGGCCGGAGGTGTCGAGATGCACGTTGCATCTAGCTCATTCACCCATTATCACTCTATAAAATCATGAAGGTCTGCCAGTATGTATCGTGTTGAATCACCACAATTCTTTTCGTTAACAACTCTTCCACAGGTTTGCTATTCCCTTCTTTAAAGTACACCCTTCATGGTCGGTGCCATCGGAACACATTCACCCATGCCTTAGACACTTTTCATATACTCCCCGCCATGTCTCTTTTCCTGATACAACCAACTCCATCCTCCTTTCCTACGTCACGACCGTCACAGTCATGCTTGCTGTCAGCGAAGCGATTTTTGCGTATCCAAACCCTTGTTGCCCAGACCAACTCCGCTCGCGAGGCGGGTCATGCTGCGAGTGAAGCGTATGCGATTGCTGCCCGTGCTCGGGCCAGAGAAGAATGGCGGGTGGTGGCAAACACGCAGGAACGGGAACTGGAGAGCGCCAAATAGGAGGCGCGGTTGAGCGATCTGGTGGTGCGGGAGTATGCGGGCCTCGTCAGGACGCTTGAGGGCCGCAAAAGCACAGCATCGCTTGCAACAAACGCGGTCATCAAGACTTTTCAAGACAGCACTACCACCCTGGTTGAGCTCAAGGAGACCATCAAGTCGCAAAAGACCCAGTTAGCGGAGCTGAAGTCCGCTTTAACAATGCAAGCTGCTGAATATGTTGCTCATCGAAAAAGAACGGGACGAGACAAATGCCAGATTCGGCACCGCCAGTGCCCCTCACAGTAGAACTCGGGGAAGAATTGACTAAGGCCAAATTCGAGGCAGAGCAAGCGAAAGTAGACGATAAAAGTGCAGCGGGCATGGTCGAGTGCGGGCATGGTTGAGTGCGGGCATGGTCGAGTGCTACATGTGCGTTTTCTTACTTTCTCTTTTCCCCAGTTTCGTAACTTGGATAAATACTAACGAACAATTGCAATTGCTTAGGAAATTTACCCAGCAAACCACACAATCGTTGCATTCCTCCCTCAACCTCTTCGAGAAAGACACACTGCCACTACTTCTACACTCTCTGTTCAGTTATCGACCCTTGCATCTCAATTATGAGTGATTGCGAGTGGCACGGGATGAATCTGGTGGCGCTCTGGTCCGAGAAACTGTGGGACGACGAAGGGAAGTTAGTACATTGCGAATGAAACATATTGCGAGGGAAGAGCAGGTCGTGGACTCGCTGAAGGAAGCATTGTCGTCAAGTCATAACAATGCTGGCACAATGGAGCCGGCCCTTGCACAAATCTTGGTCATGCTCGATGGACAGGAGAATGAAGGAAAAGAGGGTCGAATGCAACTTCTCGGAAATGTTGTCCAGATGCATCTAGATCTGGCGCCGTTTTCATCTCCTGAACGAAGCCTTTCTATGCCCCCGAGCCATCTACTCGTCCGTCCGTTCAGCCCTCAGCAACAATCAGCTGTCACGTCACACTTGGCGCCAACAACTCTCCTTCACCTTCCTTCGCTCGTCTCGAAAGCCACAGCCGCCTGCCGCGGTTCTTGAACTCCTCCGTGGCGCGGGCGAGCAGCTCCGGGGGACACTACTCACAGCGAGCAGAAGCATCCCGATTCCCGATATTGTGCACGCGCGGGCAGGCGG
Source organism: Mycena indigotica (assembly GCF_014461135.1). Taxonomy (NCBI): domain Eukaryota; kingdom Fungi; phylum Basidiomycota; class Agaricomycetes; order Agaricales; family Mycenaceae; genus Mycena; species Mycena indigotica. Next base: position 1,301,311 of record NW_023503005.1, read on the forward strand.
AGGTCGTAGGTGCTGCGAGGAGCGAAATGGCCATGGGGGCGGAGAGCGTCCAGTGGTGTGTACATCACTATGACGTCCAGATAAGCGCTAATTCCGCCTATAGCAGACGACGGCCTTGCTCTTGCTCCCAACCAACCACTCCCATCCAAACCCAAACTAGTCCAGGCTCTCACGCCTCGCAGGAAAGCGGGCCTATAACGGCAAGCACTAAGATCAGGTGCGTGAATATATCGGAGTTGAGATACAAACACACCTCCAATTTAGCCAGACCAAACAACCCCGAGACATGCACGCAGCATGAAGGTCAAGATTACAATGTACCGCCCCCCAGCCCTTACCCACCCAGTCGCTTGCTAGCGGCGAGAATGCTGACAGATATCCACGACCAGCGCATGCGCACGCAGAGAGCTTTCTCCGGATGAAGAAGATGGTGTGTTCTCTATTGATTTTGTCTTCGTTGCTCATCTCACAACAATATCACAGACGTGGAGAGCGGAAGAGAAATGGATGCTTATCCAATCATCACGTTCCGATCCGAGTCTTCAACTTCTTGGGTTGATACTCCCAATTCTTCGTCTTGTTGGGCACGCATAATTCAATAATACTTATGTACTTATTACATCGACGACTACTGAAAAACCTCCTCAAGGTGCGAGGTCTGACGGCTCCTCCTTGCTCACAATATTCAAAACACCCAACTTTGCCGTCTTTGGCAGCGTGTCGGCCAGCTTTGTCGCCAGCACGTCGACATACTGCATCGGGGGGTCCTGCCAGCCGGCCAGTGAGCGCGGAGCAGGGTAAACGGAACTTGAAGAATGACACCAGTTGAAGGCATACTCAAAGGATTTCAATGACGGGTGTCCAGCGATGGCATCGTCGAGCGCTGTGAAGAAGACGGGGTCAAGGGTGTATAGGTCGACAAAGCTGGCCAGAGTCGGCCACGGATAATCGGTCGGGAGGAGCCAACCAGTAGAGAAGGGTAGCGAGAAGCGTAAAGTCACGCCCGGTAAGCAGTGGTGCAGCAAGGGGTTGGAGAATGTTGATGATCGGGATCGGTATGTGTTCTATATGGCCGGGTAGTAGCGGACCCGGATGAAGGTCGAGTCGCCAGGCCGCGGGAAGTGCGTTGGGAGCACAAACTGTGTTTCAGTACTGCAAATGGATCTTCAAGTTTACAAGTGAGTTGGGAGCCTGAGGGAAGGCTGAGCGGAGGGACATACTGTAGAATATTAGCTTGAGGGTTTCCAGCGAGTCTGCGGCACGGAAACATAATGCAGGTCTTCTTGTTTGCTTACCCTGTGCAGGGTCAGGCTTGAAAGGGCGCTCAGGTGAGGAGCGAGGTTGACATGATGAAGAAAGCTCGGGCCCAGCATAGATCCTGACACCACTAGCGTCACAAGCGGCGTTGTTTCGATGGGTGTTGGCTCCAGCCATGTGTCGTCGTTCTCTGGCTCGACCGCGAAGTACTTGACGGAGTCGGCCACAGCTAGCATTTTCAGCAGCGTCTCCGATGGGACATGAGTAGTGAATAAGCTGCAAGCCGCTTCAGTTTGCACTGGGGGTGGGAGTATTTGTGGAGCAGCATTTCGACGATATCGTTGTCCGCGAATGGGCGCCCCCATTTGTACTCTCCATAGTCCCAGATCTTGACCTCCTGCAGCTCCGTCAGCTGCGCAAGCACGGTTGCTACCGCGGAGCGCTCGGCACGCCAATTAGACCTTGTGGTCGACGAGTAGTTATCCATTGCAAGGACAATGGAGTTTGTGTATGCGGCAAGACGAGGCCCTGCTCCAGAGCGCGATAATGGAAGAGTACGTGCGCCAGCACCGAGGAAGGCTGAATTCGTCTTCGTTGGGCTCTAGGTCGTCGACATCTCCCATTATCAACCGGGAGGCCAAGAAGAGGCGCCGGAATAAGCGCTTTTGGCATACAGGGCGGAAGACAGACGCAGCAAGGCAGCAGGATTGTACCGTTCGGAGATTGTTTTTAGGTATTGCAGCGACAATGGACTTGAGGAGCTCAGGAGGGAGACGCGTCATGGAAGAAGCTGGAAAAGAGTGAGATCAAACGTGAGCTTATCTTCTCTTAGACCATCACCATCACCTCTCTACCCACCTCCCTCGGCCATTTCAGGGAACGGTCCGCGGCATACTCATCACATTCCAACCCAAGATTGAAGCCAAAGGGACAACGGCTGACCGAGCGAAGACCGTTTTTGGCTGAGGAGGCGAAAGTGGGGCAGTTTTGTGTGTATGTCGTCGCACGCCCTTCTCCGTTATGCTGACCTGGCATCCAGGGAAAGCGATTACATGCGCCGCTGGGAGTTGAGTAGAGGAGAGGCTGGATGAGTTCTAAATTGGCAACGGAGCAATGTGCGTTTTCGCTCACCTTCGTTTGTAGATGTGGCTCACTCCGAGAATAGCGACAAGTACCCAGGGTTTTACCCTCGGGCGACCTGACGGTAATGCCTTCTGGGTACAACAACGACGAGCTACCAGCAAATGGCGGACACGACGTCGGTACACAGTAACGGTGCAGCGATGGGGTTTCGGGTAGTTCTCGAGAGGGCAGCGGGAGACAAATGGATGTGAATACTGGTGCGCGAAAAGTCGCTCCCTTTAACCAACGTTGTTGCTGATATTATTCTCCCTCGCAGGCTCTTTGTCAACTTGATTTCAGGTCGCAATATCGCGGCATTCTCATCCTCCAGCAACAATTTCTGTCAGACAGTCTCAGGACCCGTCATTTTTCCCATATCTGTAAGACTGCCATACATATTGCTTGTTCTCGGGTGCGTATTTCGCCAGCCACCTACTTCCTTCCATTAACCGAGTGCTTTTAAGTCCTCCGCCATTGACGGCATATCCACCCATGGCCTTTGTTTTATCTCCGCAACAGCACGAAGAAGATGCGTTGGTGGTTGTGAAGCAGCACGACGGCCTTCGACAGCAAACCTCCGCGGTTTGGCTAAGCATCGTCACGATCGCGCTGGTCTGTCGAGACAGACCTCTTTTTGCCCTGTATCTGGTCAAAAGAATCGGGATGGTCAACGGGAATATAACGATCCATCTCATCTTTGCTCGACAAGCCGCGCTGGAAGGTACGGTCCACTCTTCCCTACATCTTCCACGTCTGAAGCGCCGTTCAGCCACATGAATAACCATATCCCCTCTCAAGCAACATATCCATGCTTCCTTGTCTCATTCTCAGCTCTTCGTCGACGTCTGCACCATCCATATTACACACGATTCGTGGAGAAGACCATCCGCCCTCCAATTCCCCGTGCTTTCCTTTTGCTTGTGGCAGGTTGCTCTCTCGCGAGCATATCTAAATGCGTGGTATTCTTCCATGCTCCTACGCGATTCTGTGAATCCGGGGAGGAAGGCCAACGTTGCGCCAGTTTTCCTCGGTTCTTCGTCAAGCAAAACAGCATATGCTGCTGCCCAAACCGTCATCTTTGGCCGCAATATCATCTCCGTGTCAGCGTAACGACGACTCCGCCTGTGTTCATGGGGCTGGATATCTGGCCTTGTCGACTGGCTTCGACGCAGAACAGATGAGATTACCCTGACAGCGACTTCAACGATGGCGATAGACCTTGAATATACTTTCCTTCTCCCTTCTCTCTCCTCCCCCTGCCCTCCCCGCCACGCTTGCATTCTCGCTATGCAATGTCGAGTTCCCAAAATGGCAAGTCACGTGCTCGTTTGCCGACCAAAAGGCGGGCACATATCTTGCACGACGCGGCAGCTGGCACTCTATAGAGTGTATCTCCGCATGCCTCATACTTGTCTCTTCCTACTTAATCCTTGGTGCCCCACTATTCGACGGGGAAGGCCGTATTCGACCACGTTTCCTCCTGCAGCTCTATGAGTGGTATGGGGGACGTTTCTTTGTCGACGGGCGACATATGTTAGCGGAGAGGAGTCGGGGAGAGGGATAAGCGGTGATGGACGCTCAGTAGAGCGTTTTGAGCTGATTGAGGGAGCGGAAGCTCTTGTGGACTAGGAGCTGGCCGTCGGACGAGCAAGGACGCTCGACACGCGATTCGGTGATGCGAAGGCTTGGATTCTTCTCCCCCCACCCTTGCTTGCGCCTCGACTCTCCTCAACAGATGGCCATTGGTTGCGTGGAGAAGGAGAAGGCTTTCGCGAATATATATCAATTACACCAGTACTTTTGGAATCCATGTATGCATCGCAACAAGTATGTACTAGTACTATTAGTACGATTGTACCTTCCTTTGCGGGTTTTCAAGAATTATAACATGCATTCAATAGATCGTATTTATACAATCTGCTCGATCGCTGTACTAGTAGTCTAGTATGCTGGTCTATCTCCAGGTATTTCTTCCCTGTAATCCTCTCTTCCCCAAACTCAGACGCCGCTCACGTCATATTGTCCTCGCGATCTTGCTTGCATGTTACTTGTTATAATCAGTGGCATAGATACTAGTATGTACAATACAGTACAACAAGCCAATGACTAGTGTCCTGATCAGTACATGACAACGAGGATTTGAAAGGGAAAATATTGGGAATGACGACAGGAGCAAGTTGGAGACGCGAGAGCCTTCAAGACCCCGGCCTGACCACTCCATCTCCGAGCGCCGATTGCAGCGCGAAACGACAGACGTCTCCGCAGCCTCAGTCGATCCAGCGAAAGGAAGGGCGGCGACAACGATGTCCGAATCCATGAGAAGGGCCGGCAGGCCTATGCAGGGAACACTGGAGACCCACTCGACGCAAGCATACACGGTGTCGTCGTCGACCGTGAGGCATCTCCTTCAAGTTATGGGCGTGCAAATAGCGGTGTGTGCCGCCGGTCGCCCGAAGTGGTAAAAGCAGGAGTGAATGGTGCTGGTCTGAACGGGGGTGAGGGAGCTCCCGGAGCGATGTATGTTGCCGCTTGTCGGCGACCTGGCGTTATTGTCCAGGTGTCGAGTGTGAGGGGCAATGGGATTGCGGTCGATTACAAGGGCCTCCGACCTCGTCGGCAGTGGGCACTGCGTGTAAAGCCTTCCTGTCGGGGAAGGGTTTTGTTCAAAGCGGGCCGCCCGAGGTAAGGACACGCAGGGGAAGATGGAGATCCACTCGTTGCGGCCATAGATCGTGGCGTCAACCCTCACCATCTCCTCCTGAATGTCGCGCGACCCGTCGGCTTCCACGACGAGCAGAGTAGTTGGAGCAGGAGGAAATGCCACTGGGCGGAGAAGGGTAGTGAGGGAGTCTTGGGGGCGATGCGTGTTGGGCTGAGATTGTTGGCAAAGGGTGTCATTCTTGTGAAAGGGCGGTGCGGTTGCGATAGATTACAACAGCCTGTGTAAAGCGTCATTGTTGGAGGAAAGAATTTAAACAGAACTACTGGAGATGAGAAAAGAATCGTCAGTGCGGTAGCCTGAGGAGAGGAAAAACAAGGTCCACGCACGTTCGCGTCATTAGTGTATAACTACCAGCCTATCGAGCCGACTGGGAGCTTCTACACCATCGACATTGCCGATTCGTTTGCAAAAGCTAGTCGAAGGACGAATGTCACGGTCGCGATTGTCAGACGAACAAGAAAGGGAGAAAAGTCGACACGCTGCATATGCCTTTCAAGAGGTGTCGGACCATACGGTAGATATCCACATCCATGGGGAAGAGGGAAGCAGCATGCGTGTTATTCATGGTCGTTACACAGAAGCAATGCTCGAGTAAGGAATTCGAAACCAGCCTGGACGGGAAACGATAGTCAGCGTCTGCAACATTTTGTTGCACAACGTACAGGAGCATACTAACTCGTCTGGCATATGAGCGCCCGCTGAGAAAGAATTGGAAGAAGCACGAGGAGGAGAACGAATGCCAACTTGAAGCGGAGGGAGATCGCAGAGGGCGAATTTAAAACTGAAACGAGATGTCGCCAAGTTATTCGTTGCGTGTATACTAGTATTGCGCGCCAGATTAGTTCTCCCATTCGCCAGAATTCGCTCTCGGAAACTTGAAACCTTGCGGGCTGCACTCATACGGGCTGTGGCGGGACCATGGGTTAGGGCCTCGCAAGACGTCCCAGCACTTACGTGCCGACGCTAGGCCCTTATGTCTAACTGGGATTTGTAGCCACGTCAGACATAGGTTGCTTTGCTTCCACCGCCCTGCTGCTGGGCCAAAGGCTGTGTACGCGGCGCGATCAGTATGAATATTATACTCTTGTGTACTTACATGCAATTACAACAAATCAGAATGAATATTGTGGTCCGACTGATTGCCTTGATAACCAATGTGTATGCCGGGAAACAAATGTCCTCGGCCGGATCACAGATCCGAGTGCTACATTTTCTGAATATTTTCTGTGACAGAAAATTGGAAATCTTCTGATCCGGAAATTTTCCAGAAGATTTTCAGAAGATTGATGGAAAATTCCAAATTTTCCGTAACAGAAAATTCTCGGCAAATCTTCAGAAAATCTTCAGAAAATTTCAAATTTTCTGTGCATTTTCTGAGGCGGAAAATATATTAATGTCCGTAGTGTGAGCGTGCCTTCCGTCGTTGTCAGGGTGGACTTGCGCTTTGTTGCGGCCAACCCCCATTTTTCGATAAACTCGACTCGCTGGCTTGTTTTCCTATCGTGTTTTCTGGATACAGTGGCCGTGGCACCGTTGCTGGAAGATCCAGCGCCGTTCCGTGTCTCTCCTCCTCCTCCAGCAGCTGGGCCGTTCCCAGCCGCACCTGTGCCTGAAACGCCCGCCTCAGAGCCCAAGACCGAGGTTTCCGCTGCCGAGCTCTCGGGTATTGTGTCGGATGAGACAGGGAGGTTCGTTGTCTCGGTCAGCACGCCGCGGCTCGACGTTTCGCAGATCACTTGGCCAGCAGTCAGGGTCGTAAAGGAGGGAGGAAGGGGTACGAGGAGAGTAGGGCCCGGTACAGCCAAGTTTCCGGGGAAGACGGTGTTGGCGGGCTGTCAGTGTATGGTGTGAGTCGTGGCAGCAGGTTGCGGAAGCGGTCAGCGGCTGTCTCAGGCTCCGAGAAGGTGCTGTTGGGCCAACTAGGGAGTGCGGGCATGGGTAGCAGGCCACTTGCACCCAGAAACTCCAGTCCCAGTCCCATATCTAGCCGTCCCGCATCTGCAGAAGCACTCAAACCGGCGTGCTCGCCGGGAAAGCCACTTGCGCCTGGAAACGCCGGTCCCAGTCCCATATCCAAGTGTCCCGCATTCACAGAGGCGCCCAAACCAGCCTGCTCGCTGGGAAATTCGAGGTCCCCAGCAGAGAAGGGAGCTGTCGACGGATCTACGACGCTGCCGCTTGGCGGAGGAGGTCCGTAATCCAGCGCGAAATCGGGGTCGAGGGCAAATGGCGCCGTTAACGGGCCTATCGATAAAGCAGCTATTGCCGGCTGACTTGCGGGTGGTAATGGACGAGGAGGAGGACATGGCTCCCCGACGTGTGTCGAGACAGGAGAGAAAACATGTGCTGGTGGTGGTACATGGGCGGGGGGTTGGCAGAACGACGGAAGGGAGAGTGGGTAGGTCCTTGGCTTTGCGACGGATTCGACGTGGCTTGGGCAAGACAACGTGCTCGTCGTCGCTGTCGTCCTGTTCCTCCCGATCGGTTGTCGTATCTTCAGTGAGAATTGCTCATTGTTTGCGCTCCTCTTCCGCTGGAACAAGATGTGAGAGGGAGAACATTGAGAAAAAAATGACCACGCACAAAATAACCGGTGTAAGAATGCATTGAACGGACCCTCAATGGCCTCCGCGAACTTCGGGTGGGATTGACGGAAGTTTTTGCCGCCGTCTGTTTTGCCCCAGCAGCTGCTGCCAGGTTATCGTGAGTGGGGGAGACAAGAGAAGACAGTCACACATACATCTTGACAGCAATCCGCCCACCCATGCCTAGCATAGGACCCCCCGTAATCGTCATGCCTGCCCACCCAGCGAGATGTTCAATGGTTTCACCGGTATGGAGGATAATTTCTTCGACGCCATCGACACCCCTACTAGACTTGAGTTATGCTACGCAATCCATTGAGATGAACTTACCGTTGATAGTCCTCTGGAGTCATTCCCTCTGTCTCGTCCTTCTCAAGACTGAGCTTTTTCTTCTCCTGCTCTGCTGCAATCTCCGCTTTGACCTTTGCTTGTTGCTCCACTGATGCCTTGCTCCACGGTTCATCTCGAACACTTCGCTGGAGCTTCATCCGCGCCGACTGCAGGGCCTTCACTTGCGTTTGTCGTTCTTCGTTTGTCTCAGGCTCGTCGTCCTTTCCGCGCTGATCATAATGGGCAGCTTCGTTCAGGTCTGACCAACCACGGCGCAGCATTTCTGCTTTGATTCTATCGGGGAAGAGCCGTGCAAATACCTCGGTCTCGGGTTAATTCGGCCCTGGTCGTGGTCGTTTCTCAGTCGATATAGCAAGCAAATATGCACAACACACCTGCAACACCCAAAATCGGCCGAACACGAAGTGTTGTATTTCATCGACCAGGTCGCGTTGTTGGCGATGGGGTAGGTGTCGGGCATGATCACGTCTGCGCCCCCAGAATAGGCGGCAAACTCGTAGTCGGGCGCAGTGTATCCGCCATCGAGCGAGTAAATCTGGTCATAGGTGCGGCGGGTGCTGTCGAGAGGCTCGCTTGTCCCATCTGGCTCGTCCGCGGTGTACCAGAGGAGCAGATTGGTCCGATTTTTTATCTGAGCAACTTCGGCTGCGAGCTTGGCGGGGTTGTTGTATGTGCTTGATGCCAAATTGTAAGTCATGCGTATACTTATTCGGCAAACTTACTGTCGCATGTCGTAAACCAGGAGCAGCCCAAGCTCCTCCATCCTGTTTAGGACTCGCTCCGGGGCCTCAAGATCACCAAAGATCGGAACAGGGTGGACGATTGTGAAGCTTGAAATCAAGTTAGGATCGCGCAAAGGGTATACTATTAGTCACCCTTGTGCCTTGATATCATCGAGCAGAGAAAGATCGGCGTCCAGATATCCGTCGAAGGAAGTGTAAAAGCCGAACGGGAAAACAGGCTCATAACCTGCTTGGCCTTGGAGTAGAAGCGCCCCAGTTCTTCCGTTGCGTTTGGTGACCGACCCACCCAGCGGTCGGGGCAAGTATGATATCATTGTAGTTGCATGGAAGGTTTGTGGTGACGCTCCGAGCGCGTCGCCGGATGGGCTGCTACTCCCGAGACAATCGATTGTTGCTGTTGGCGGTGCATGACTCAGGTTGAGAAGCGGGAAGTACACCTCGGCTGAAGAGTTGACTTCGATGCTCGTGCGCGCTAAAATAGTGTTGTTTGCGCTGATCGAGACTTGGAGGGTGAAGAAAGGGAACGACAAGGCCCGGGCATTGTGATACCGGAGTGAGTGTGTCGTGAAAGCTTCAACAAGGATCCCGGCTTCATAATCCTCCCCCACAATATATGGGGTCATAATTGGCGAGCATCTGAAGACCAGTAAAGGATCCCGTGAAGTCCCTTGGTCGTATTGGAATCGCCCGCCTGGCGGGACGATTGGTTGCCCAGGCAGATAATTTTTGTTGCACCTTCGAGGTTTTAAGCGGTATACGACCGAATGGAGCCTCTAACCAGGTCTGAGCTGTTGTGCCCAGAAGTTGGACAGAGACAAGTGCGAAGTATAAAGTACTAGTAGACGCATCCGCATGCCGTGACTGCTCAGAACCTACCCGCGCAATGCAAGACGCGGATGTTGACTCGGATGCCAGTGCGGATGTTCCACTGCTCCGACATGCTTATAATGCACGCTCGCTGCCGCCGCTATGAAGGTTAGCGACTCAAGACATGGCCCCCGCTACCAACCCCACTGCGACAACCACCAACAACTGGACCCACCCTTTCGGCGCACTCGATGCCCAGCCTGCGAATGTTGCGGCCTCCCCATCACGGGTGGCCATTGTCAACTCTCTGCTGCCCACGACGGACAGCCCCTCCTCCACGGCGGTTAATATATTCTACTGATATTCGCCATCTTACTCGCCGCGACCGCGACAGCAATGTGAGTCCCGTATTCTCCTCCCTTCGTCAAGTCCATGCTCTCGATCATCATGCACATGGGCGCCACCGAGGAGAAGACGCAGGACGCACTGCTACGTCTTCCGCATCCTCGGACGGCACAACGGCGATGTCGACGCGCGAGGACTTCGATCAAACTCACTAAGTTGGTAGGTAGGAAATTCTTCTTGGGACGCTACTCGTAAAATACCTGTCAGTATACTAGATAGAAGGAATACAATATTTGCGCACCTTTCCGCGTACCGTCACATATCTCGTGACTCGCATCTTGTTCTTCATCCCGCCACCACAATACCAAGAAAGCGGCATGCCCGGCTCGGAGCTCTGGGTACTCAAGCGGTGAGTCCGGCTTTGCCAACCTGATTCGCATGTTTACGACCTCACAACCGCAGCGTTTAACCACCAGTAAATCCGGCTTCCGTCTTTGCAACGGCAACATTTCGCGGCCCGGCCCTGGCAAACTCAGGCCAGCGAAGTATCGCGCCGCAGCCGGCGTCTGGCTCTTCTCACGACTACCATACTGGGAGGCCTCTGCAACAGGCCGGTCAGCAAAACCCCCTCCTCCGAAAGCGGACTGGGCTCGGCGCAAGAACTCGCCGCCTGCAAAAAAAAGCCGAGTACACCCAACCAGCCTGAGTCAACTTCCCCACCCAAGTCCGTTACGGCTTCCCCCGCCTTTCGCTCCCAAATCCCGTCAGCGATGACTTCGGCGTCGCACTGGGGCGCCAGCGTGTTGTCTCTGGAGATGTTCGGCGGCACCGGCGGGGCTGCGCGGGACAAGGTCTTAGAATGCGGGACCAAGAGGATCGGTGACTGATGCCGAGTAGCCCTGCGCGCGGAAGCTCAATCTGCAGCGACAACAACATCAGTGTGAGCACAAAACAAACGCGAAAACTCACGGTCAAAGCAGCAATGCCGCCTCAAAATGACCGTCTCCCCAATATTGCAATGCATCCGTGACACCTGTGTCCCCGCTCGCAAAACGCTGTCCAAGTATGTCAGTGCCAATAACGAGAGTCAAAGCAAATTTCAAAATACTCAACATAAGTACCGGCTGCGTTGACGCCTAAAGCCAAGGCTGCGAATGGAGTCGGAATAGATCAAATGGTGGGCACTTGAAGCAAAAGCGCAGGGACCAGGACAGCAAGTACAAGTTTCAGAGAGAGCGGACCTCTAAGCTTGTCTGCAAAGGTAAGCAACTAGATTTACGGACGACGAGCCACTTACCACCTGCCGGCCGGGAACTGTCCTCGAAGACACTAGTGCACACTACACCCGCACAGCTTCGTCAACTCTCCGCCTTCCATCAGAGTTGGCGAAGAAAAAGCTGGTCACAGGCCGGGTTCCCGATTTGGCTCCGTTGGCCGATCCACACATCTTGTCAGAAACAACGATGGTGGCAGGGACTCTGACCCCAACGTCGCTGCCCGCAAGCTATTAAACGACAACGAGAGTACTCGGCACAGGCCGCTCACAGTCAACGGCTAGCTCCGCTAACCTGCCAACTTGCGAGGCAAACAGCATTGCCGACAAACCACGGCCAACGACAACAACAAGTCAACTCATCCCCCGGCGCGCGCTGGCTCTGGAAGCAACAACAACCGCAGCTCTAACCCTTTCGGCAAAGCAAGCGTGAGCGGCACGCAGCTTACTTTGCCTCAGCAACGAGTCGGCCCCGTCCTGCCGACAATAATGCTGCTCCAAGCCGTATCCGGAAAGCACTCCAATTCCATCAATCCTGCCCCTTCTGGAGACGATGCGAGCTTGGAGACTAGAGCATTGAAATAGGTGAGTTATTTGCGGAGCTCAACAGACTGGTCGATGGCGGTTTGCAAAACTCGGCCCACAATTGCAGAGTGGAATGTCTAGACCAAGCAGTCGACTGCAACGAGATAAGCGGGTTGTTGATTTCATCAAGGACGGCAACAACAAGCTCGTCAAAGTCGAGAATGTTGGCATTGTTGCCTCCAACGAAGCCCAATGGCGCCGACAAGGAGGGCGGGAACTGGTGGATGGATGGTGAGGACGATGGCAGGCATGCTTAAGCTTTCGACTGTGTCGAGACTTACAAGCAAGGTCAGTTCAGTTTGTCAGGGGAACCCCCGCTTCGGCCTCCTTCGGACCCTCCGAACGCATCCGAGGCGCATCCGACCGGCGCCCCCTCGGACGCTCCGACCCACCCCGACCATCGTCCACGGCCTCCTTCGCCCGCACAATCACCGATCCGTCAAGACCCTCCCAACGATCACCTTGGGACAGAGCCTGCGACGCCGCTCAGGCCTTCTGCGCTCTACGTCGGCAGTTACGGACGACCAGTATATAGTTGGCGCCCTAGCAGGCGGACCCTTAGAGTTTCTTCTCTTTGGATCCTCCCCTGCTAGGTCGGTCCCTCCGTGTATTTCCCGTAGCTTTTATTCACGCTTTGGATCCTCCCCTGCTAGGCTTTCGTCGGAGTCTCCGGGGTTGCCCTTACAGCAGAAGAAACTCTCTACGGGATTAACCGGTCAAGATTGCCAGGTTTGGTGCTGACTCAGGCTCGGAGTACGAGTCCGTACCCCCCCTCGTCACCGCCCCTGCCACTTGACCCCTCCTCCTCTGCTCTTGTCGTCTTTACGCCCGCTATGTCTACCGGAGCTGCTCCGGACGCTGACGAGCGCATGGACGCACTTGAGGCGAAACTAGACAACCTCACCAATCTCCTCACCCACCTTGCTTCCCAGGCTTCCGCTGCCGCACCACCTCCGGCAGCTCCCGAACCGCCCGGCATCTCCGAATGCCCCCGGCGGATGCGTTATTTGGTGACATTACTGTCGCCTCAAAACTGGTCTTACGACCAAACCCCCCGTTTGCGTTTAACGGAGATCGCAAACGCGGCCGCGCCTTCCTATACGCGGTCAAAACCTACGCTCGGCTTGCCCGGAGGCCTTCGTAGTTAACGGAGAGCCGAGCGAAGAAAAGGCCGTCCGCTACGCCATGTCCTATATGGCGGAGGGACCTGCTCAGCAATGGGCAGAGCGTCATGGGAGCAAAAACCCCTTCCCCTTCCCTCGGTGGAGCCAGTTCCTCTCCGAGTTTCGCCTTCGGTTCGTCGGGGAGAACGAACAGGACCTCGCGCTCGCTAAGTTGGAAAGCGCGGGTTATCACATGGGAACGCGGGATGTCTACGGATATACCGACGACTTCGAGGACTTGATGGACCTCGCTGGCTTCAAGACGACGCGTTGGTTAAGGTAACCAAGTACCGCCACGGACTTGACCCCTTGATCAACAACGGCATCACCTCTTGAACGACCCCCCAGACCTCCGTGACTATCTAGGCTGGCGCACTCGGGCTTTCCGACAATATGAAGCCCTGGTGCGGCGAAGCTCATTAAGGGAACGGCTACCCCGCGGACCGCCGGGAGCTCCCGCGGCGCCTTCCCCATCACTCGTTCGGCAACTCCGTTCCCCATCCGCCCGGTGGCCGCACCTGCGCCACCCGGCCCCGCGCCCCGTCCCGGTACCTCCGGCTCCCGTCCCTATGGAGTTGGATCGTACTAGGGCTCGGGCGCCCCTCGTCGAGCCTGCTTCAGATGCGGTGACCCCAATCACTTGGCTCGGGACTGTCCGCTCCCCGCCGATGTTCGCCATATGGACATCCTCGACGAGGTGATCCAGCAACTTGGCGATGAGATGCTAGGAGAGCTACTTGCGCGGTTGTCCGACACCGCGGCCTTAGCAGAAGCGCATTCGGAGGCTCCGGCAGAGGATTTTGTCCCCGCGACGAGTGACTGGTGTGCCCTCGTTCGCGTCCATAAATCGTTTCACTTGTTTGTATGATGAATCAACTCCCTTGCCTTACAACGAGCCTGAAACGAAAGACGCACCCCCTGCCCCCTCCGAAGCCCCCGTTCGGATACGCCGACTTGCCTGGGAGAAAAAGCTACCTGGCAGTTATACCATCTCTGCCGCTCCTGGCGTTAACTCGCTGCACCTCCCCCTTGAACTTGAGTCCACTGCGAACGCGCTCAAGCTCTCCCTCTCGGGTCTGGTCGACTGCGGAGCCACTTCGGACTTTATCGACACAGAATACGTCAACCGAAACAACGTGCCAGTCCGAAATCTCTCAGTACCCATACCGGTCTACAATGTCGACGGCACCCCCAATGATGCTGGGTCTATTCGCCAAATCGCGGACCTGGTCCTACGATACAACGGACACTCCGAGCGCGTTCAGCTGGCTGTAACCCACCTTGGGAAACAGGACTTGATACTCGGGTACTCCTGGCTCAAAAAGCATAACCCCGAGATCAACTGGGAAACAAAGGAGGTGAAAATGAGCCGCTGCCCCCGAAGCTGCTCCACCTGCCGCGACGAGGAACGGACCGAGCGCGCTGAGGTTCGCCGCCTCCGACTCCTTAAATCGCTTACTTGCGGGCGCCTTCCCCACCGTTTGCGCTATCGATATCGCTGGCCCAGACGATGCCCGACGACGAACTCGGAGCTCCTTCGGACCCTCCGGAGCGCTCACCAGACCTTGACGACGACGAGCATCTTGAAGACGGCGACCGCATCTTCTACACCTCCTTTCGCCCAATCGAGGGAGATTCGCGCTGGGAGCACCGTGTCCCAACGCCTTGCAGAGGCCTTCGCCCGTAACTCGGCCCCCCCCGCCTTCGGAGATTCCGGACTGGGCCAAGGAGTTCCAAGACGTCTTTGACAAGGAGTCCTTCGACACGTTACCAGAGCGGAGGGCTTGGGACCACGCTATCGAACTCGTCCCCGACGCGAAGCCCGCTAATTGCAAGGTGTATCCGATCTCCCCCTTGAACAGCGCGAACTTGACGAGTTCATCGAGGAGAGGACTTGCCACAGGCCGTATCCGCCCTTCGAAATCTCCGATGGCTTCCCCCGTCTTCTTCGTTAAGAAAAAGGACGGAGGACTTCGGTTTGTCCAGGACTACCGCGCCCTCAACGCAATGACGATTAAGAACCGGTACCCCCTCCCGTTGATTAATGACCTTATCAACAGGCTTAAGGGCGCCCGTTACTTCACCAAACTCGGCGTTCGCTGGGGCTTTAATAACGTCCGGATTAAAGAAGGAGACGAGTGGAAGGCGGCCTTTCGGACCAACCGAGGGTTGTTCGAACCTTTGGTGATGTATTTTGGCCTGACGAACTCCCCCGCGACTTTCCAAACGATGATGAATGACATTTTCCAGGATCTCATTCTCTCAGGAGACGTCATGATCTACCTCGACGATATCCTTATCGCGCATTCGGACCTCCGTAAGCACCGCGAGATCGTCCGCGAAGTCCTTCGGCGACTCCGAATGCACAAGCTGTACCTTCGCAAGGAGAAGTGCGACTTCGGAAATCGTCAATCGAGTACCTGGGGGTTATCATCTCTCACAACCACGTCGAAATGGATCCCGTTAAGGTTGCCGGAGTCTCCGCATGGCCTCCGCCCGAGAACAAGAAGGACGTCCAGCAGTTCCTGGGGTTTGCTAATTTCTACCGCAGGTTCATTCGGGATTTCTCGGCCCTAGCGCAACCCCTCTTCGCTCACCAAGAAAGACCAGAAATGGACCTGGGGAGACGCCGAAGCCGCCGCCTTTCAAGCTATCAAAGACGCGGTCGTCTCAGAGCCCGTCTTAGCGATCCCGGACGACTCCCGGCCTTTCCGACTTGAAGCAGACAGCTCAGATTATGCGACGGGGCGGTTCTTTTCACAACAATCCGCCCCGGACGGGAAGTGGCACCCTGTAGCGTTCTATTCCAAAAGCTTAAATGATGTCCAGCGCAACTACGAGATTCACGACAAGGAGATGCTCGCGATCATCCGCGCACTCGAGGAGTATCGGCATTTCCTCGGGGGCGCCGCGCATCCGGTCGAGATCTGGACTGACCATAAGAATTTGGAGTATTTCCGAAAGGCACAGCACCTTAACCGTCGGCAAGCCCGATGGTCGTTGTACCTTTCCAGGTTTGACTTTACGCTGCACCACGTCCCAGGTCGCCAGATGGGCCGTCCCGATGCTCTCTCTCGCCCGGCCCGACCACGGTATCTCCGACGACAACTCGGATGTCACCCTCTTACGCCCCGAACTGTTCCACGTTCGCGCTTGAGGCCGTCACCGTCTCTGGGCCTGGCTCCGAACTTGTCCGCGACATCAAGGAAGCGCTATCCGGTGAGCCTGACCTAGAGGAGCCCGTCGCTTGCGGCCCGGCAACTCTTGAAGGTCCGAGGTCAAGTTCGGGGCCCCCGCTCATCACGTTCGGACGAGTGGGCCGTCTCCGGCGACCTCCTGTACTTCCGCGGCAAGGTTGTAGTCCCTAAAGACAAGGACCTAAGGAGGCGCATCATCGAGCTCTGCCACGATACGCGAGTCGCCGGACACGCCCGGGCGGTTCAAGACCTTAGAGTTGGTTTCGCGCAACTACTGGTGGCCGCAGATGTCTCGCCATATCGGACGCTACGTCGCGACCTGCGACTTATGCTGCCGCACGAAGGCCCTCCGAAGGCTTCCGCATGGAGAGCTCCATCCGACCGAAGTCCCGCCCGAACGTTGGCACACTGTCACTGTAGACTTCATTGTCGAGCTGCCCGAGGCCCATGGGTATGACGCGGTTATGGTAGTGGTCGACGCCCTCGGAAAGCGCGCCCACTTCACTGAGTGCCATACGACAATAGACGCGGTCGGAGCTGCCCGCTTGTACTATCGGAACGTCTGGAGGCACCACGGAACCCCCGAGAAGTACATTTCGGACCGTGGCTCGCAGTTCATCGCTGACTTCACGCGCGAACTCTGGCGCTTAATTGGCGTCAAACCGGCTACCTCCACGGCTTACCACCCGCAAACCGACGGACAAACCGAGCGCGTTAACCAAGAGCTCGAGCAGTACATCCGGATCTTCACCAACTACCAACAAGACGACTGGGGACGAGCTTATCCCTGCCGCTGAGTTCGCCTATAACAACCACGTTCACTCCTCCACTCAACAGGTACCCTTTATGACGGACACTGGCCGGCTTCCCGAATGGGTTTCGAGCCAGGCGCCCGCTCAGAGTTGGAGTCGGTAAACGAGTTTTCGCGATCGGATAGCTAACGGCGTCTCCGAGGCAAAGGCCGCACTCGTTAAAGCCAAAGACGAGTATAAACGGTACTACGATCGGAAACGTTCGGACGCTCCGAAGATTCAAGTTGGTGATAAGGTTTGGTTGGACGCCTCTGACATTAGAACGACTCGGCCCTCCGAGAAGTTCTCCCACAAGCGCCTTGGACCGTTCAAGGTGCTCGCAGAGGTTAGCAAAGGTGCCTACAAGCTAGACCTCCCCCCGCGTTACTCCAAGCTCCACCCCGTCTTCCCCGTTGTTAAGCTCGAGCCCGCTCAGGACGACCCCCTTCGACGGGACGACCCGGCTACGACGAACCGCCCCCGAACTAGAGGACGGAGTTCCCGAATGGGAAGTCGAGGAAATCTTGGATGCCAGGATAAGGTATAAGCGTCTTAACTATTTCGTCAGGTGGAAAGGCTACGATGCTTCACACGACTCGTGGGTTCGGTTCGACCGTGTCTTTGCGCCAGACAAGATTGCGGACTTCTATCGGAGATACCCGGGTAAACCACGGCACATCGCCTCAGCAACCTTCGACTCGCTGCCCTTCCGTATTATGCGTCGGGACGCCGCATTCAAAGGGGGGTGATGTCAGGGGAACCCCCGCCCGGCCTCCTTCGGACCCTCCGAACGCATCCGAGGCGCATCCGACCGGCGCCCCCTCGGACGCTCCGACCCACCCCGACCATCGTCCACGGCCTCCTTCGCCCGCACAATCACCGATCCGTCAAGACCCTCCCAACGATCACCTTGGGACAGAGCCTGCGACGCCGCTCAGGCCTTCTGCGCTCTACGTCGGCAGTTACGGACGACCAGTATATAGTTGGCGCCCTAGCAGGCGGACCCTTAGAGTTTCTTCTCTTTGGATCCTCCCCTGCTAGGTCGGTCCCTCCGTGTATTTCCCGTAGCTTTTATTCACGCTTTGGATCCTCCCCTGCTAGGCTTTCGTCGGAGTCTCCGGGGTTGCCCTTACACAGTTGATGTGCATAACAACTACTCACCAGTTGTGAAGATCGCAGACAACGACGTCAACATCCTTGTGGTTTGCCAGACATTTTTCTGGCAAAATGGACCTTGTTGCTGGTCGTCGTGAAATTTGTTGCCAATCAGCGCTGGTCACGCCACAAATGCACAGCAACACCTTTAGGGGGAGATGGGCAACAGATGGAGAGTGCTAGCGGGAAGCACTGGCCGTCTTGGTGATGGGGAGTTTGTGGGGCAGCCGCAAATGTTGAGCCGCGTCAGAAAGCGAGTCACAGTGGTGAGCAGGCAAGACGGCAATTTCGACTTGAGTATGTTGGTTTGCTCTTGCTCTCTGGGCCCAGCAATGAGCCAGTGTCAGCTCCGGGAAACGTGTCAGGACGGAGTGGGCCTTTTGCTCGACCTCATAGCATTGGGCATGGAGGCAGACACGGTTGTGAGCGAGGAGGCAGCAGCGTGGGAACGTGGCCAGCAAGCCGGGTCAAGCCATGGCGGTCGTTGTCGTGGTTATGGTTGGTGTGGGCGTTAAGTGACACATGTGACGTAGGGCGGGCCAATGGATTGATCTTTAATTTTCTGCCATAGTTGCCGATTGTCCGTCGGGTTGGAGGCACATATTCAGCATGTCCCAGGTGTCTGTGGCAGGCCGCATCCGCCAGGCCAGACAAGGAAATTTGTGATGCAAAGAAACTTGCTAGAGAAGTTTGAATAGACCAGGCCATCTGCAACACATAATTGAGTAGGCAATTGCAGTCGTGCTGAGGCGTCGCCCGATATAACCAGACTGTCGGTCGTGCTGTGGAAATGCCCTCTACAACCAGCAGGAGCGGTCGTGCTGAGACAAGTCCATATACAACCAGACTGTCGGTCATGCTAGGGAAACACCCTCTACAACCAGCAAGGGAGCAGTCGTGCTGAGGCGTCGCCCGATATAACCAGACTGTCGGTCGTGCTGTGGAAACGCCTTCTACAACCAGCAGGAGCGGTCGTGCTGAGACAAGTCCATATACAACCAGACTGTCGGTCATGCTAGGGAAACACCCTCTACAACCAGCAAGGGAGCGGTCGTGCTGAGGCATCGCCCGATATAACCAGACTGTCGGTCGTGCTGTGGAAATGCCTTCTACAACCAGCAGGAGCGGTCGTGCTGAGACAAGTCCATATACAACCAGACTGTCGGTCATGCTAGGGAAACACCCTCTACAACCAGCAAGGGAGCGGTCGTGCTGAGGCGTCACCTCAGGCTACCCCTTCCTGGTACCTCTTAGGCTTAATCGAACCCACGGAACCCTGGGCCTAAGAGGTACCAAATCCATGGTATCACCCATGGGGGTGGTACTATCCACAAATTGTGGATGGTACCATGGGTGTCACACAACCCATGACCATAGTGCCATCCATGCAGCCTTGGGTGCATCCATGGCCGTGTGGATGGTACCATGGTGCTTTGCCTGATTTGGGTGGCGGGGTGAATGGCTTGTAGCTCACTCAAAACTGGCTCAAAAAATAAGTGCTTTGGTGCAGCCGGTAGGTCTCCTCCTGGGCTCTTTGATCCAATCACCTAGTGACGGGGAAGTTGCTAGTTTGACTGGAGGATGGCTTTTGCATATTTTGGGAAAAATACCCTTGCAATAATTTTTGCCTTGGCTTTTGGGTTGTCTGCTTAGCACTAGAAAAATGAGATGTTTTTGCTCTTCAAAACAGGCCAAGTCTCATGAGATTTGCTGGGCAGACTATGGAGTTTTGAATATTTTTTCATTTTTCTGGCTTTTGATTAGTTGGCAGTTCAGGCATGATAGATGGGCAGTGGGCAGCCTAAAGTACATGGAAAGTGATGTACAGTATGTGTGGAGTATGGACTACATGCCCCCCCACCCAGTTGGCCATGCTCCTACCCCTTGGACTTTGCAGGGTATTGGGCACTGGGAGCCGATCGGCCATCACTGATGGCATCAAGCCGACCGGCATCTTCGATTTGGATGCATCCATGGTGCCAGGCAGATGAGGCCATGGATGCATCCATCGCTAGGCTTGATACCATGCATGGATGCATCCATAGGTAGTTTTGAAATTATTTGTGGTACCATCCATCTCACATGGATGGTACCACAGTCATGGTTAATACCATATATGGATGCAACCACAGTCATATGTGGATGCAGCCATAGGCAACTTGGATCAAACTGTGGGTACATCTATATGGACATGGTTGCATCCACATATGGATGGTACCATAGCACATGGTTGCATCCATGATATGTTCCAAATTGGGACATGGATGTATCCATGGGACATGGTGGCATCCACACCTCCTGTATAGATACATCCATAGACCAGTGGTACTATCCAAGGCCCATATGGTCATCTATGTCCCTAGTAATACCAAGTGACCTTGGTATGATCCGATACAATCAAGTTCTGTCAAAGAACATCAGTTAATATAGTAGTTATAGCATAACAAAACAAATATAATATGCAAACATACTATATATGAAAGAAAATTAGAGTTCTTATAAGGGATTATTTCAAGATGACAAAATGTCACCAGGTCCTGCTATTACATCAAAGTTGGGTATTCCAAGTACTAGGATAACTTTTATTAAGTGACCTTGAGAGGTAGCTTTATTGTTATATCAGCACTAATGAGGTGTCATCTCACTAATTGGAGAACTCATAACCACAAGTACCTTAATAACAGTATTTCTATCTTTTGATAATGGAATGTCTATAAGGGCAACCCCTGGAGGCCCGAAATCAGGGTCCTAGCAGGGGAGGATCCAAAGAGTAAATAGTGGTAGGCAAAGAGAAGAAACCCTAAGGGTCTGCCTGCTAGGTAGCTGAACTATATACTACGCTCTTAACACACCAAGTGTGATCATTGCTCTGAGCAGTATGCCTGTGCCATGTCATACAAGCCAGGTCCCAGGGAAATCTCCAGGGAAGGGCAGTGATGTGCCTGATGGAGGCGGTGATGTGATCACTGGAGTCAGAATCAGATTAGAATAAGGTGCACTTATTGTCTGATTTCAGTTGTCTTGACTCTTTTGCCATAATGGATATTTATCATAGATTTACTAACCATATGTAAGTTTGGCTATCATACCTAGTATTTTAATATCAATCTGTCAATAACTCACTCATAGATAGGGAGTTCTCACTAAAGTTAAAGTTGGAAGTACATACAGAGAGTTGCTTCTATTAGGACACATCTCACAGTTCACAGTTCACATCTCTCATACCATATCTTTCAGCTATGTAATCTCTAGTGATTCCCCTCTAGACCTATGAATACTATGACTCATGATATATGCAGTCTAGCTGTAATCTGCTAGTTGATTATAGATCAGAAGGGATCAAGTCCAGTTAACTCAGTATACACACACACCCACATACTTGAATTGATTTCTGGGATGAACTGGGGAATAGTAAAAGACAGATTGAGTGTGAAGTGGTTTATATGAATGATAAGGTTGATAGACGGAGTAACAGACCTTTAGAGGAGCTCTAAATTTCTAGTAGCACACTCTCTCTCCTGTAATCGATTCAACACCTAAAATGTATTATAAAGGTAGCTGAATAGGGTGAAAGAGCAATTTTAAGTGTGATTCCACTCTTGAACCTAAGAATCTCTCTTAGTACTATTATCAGTATTATCCATCTATTCAATAATAAGTTCACCATAGCAAAGGTAGCTGGGCAGAGGATGAAAGAGAGGTCTTAGCTATTACAACTAGTCATTGTTTAATTTTAAGTAAAATGCAAGAGTTGAATATGGGAATCTCTTGTAGTACTATTATCAGTGTTATCCTATCTAAGAATGAAGAATGGCTTTTGTAAGTTTTAGCAGTCTAAGTACTACGATATTAACTATTTGGGTATTCTTTATCTGGTAGCCAGTAGTGTTCTTGTCCTTGTAGTAGAGCTCAATCCTAGCTAGTAAGGTCATTAATCTATAGGGCTATGGTACATTCCACGTTCATAGTTCTCAGATATCTGTAAAATACTGTCTCTTTTAGTATTTAAGCATGCTTGGCAGTGACTAAATTGAGATAATAGCAACAAATGATATAGCTGAATGGGATAAATGATGGCAAGCTGGTATGCCCCTTAAATGATGATCTCTTTCCTAGTATCATCCATCAGGGCTAGCTGAAGATCATATCTTACATTCTCAGTTGAAAAATAGACATGCTAAAGCTTTACACCATTGTCATAAGCTGGATTCCAGCTTTCTACACAAATGGACCCAACTTGTCACCAGCTTTAGCCAGCTATCAAGTGATATTGATGGTGATCCAGGTTCAGTACAGGTTGACAAATCTGGCTTTTCAGCAGCCACAAATAGTAAATAAAGCACAAAATATATTGGATAGATAGAAATGCATGATTCTAAGAACAGAAGTAGTGAAGGAGAGGAGTAGAGGGTAGTGGTGAAGGAAGGGAAGAGGGAGAGGAGTAGAGGGTAGTGGTGAAGGAAGGGGGGAGGGAAGAGGGAAGAGAGGGAAGAGGGAAGAGGGAAGAGGGAAGAGGGAAGAGGGAAGAGGGAAGAGGGAAGAGGGAAGAGGGAAGAGGGAAGAGGGAAGAGGGAAGAGGGAAGAGGGAAGAGGGAAGAGGGAAGAGGGAAGAGGGAAGAGGGCGCGAGATAAGCGCGAGATAAGCGCTGTCATAAAAAAAAGCTTATCAATCATCTGATTGACATCCAGTGCGGAATTTTCCAGGAGGTCCTCAGGCCTCTGGATCGTGCATCTGGCATTCTCATGGCCAACAGCTACTGCCAGGTGGGTGTCATGTAAGCCAGTGCCAGCTGGAAACAACAGCTGTGCATCAGCTACAGGCCCATTAGTGGTGTACTTAGTTTCATATATACTGCATATCTGACATTACCTACTGATTGATAAATTATTATAGAATTCACTCTTCTCCACATATTGAAAGCCTTCTGAGATGTAAGGTTACTTGGTATTACCAAGGACATAGAGGACCATATGGGCCTTGGATAGTACCACTGGTCCATGGATGTATCCATACAGGAGGTGTGGATGCCACCATGTCCCATGGATACATCCATGTCCCAATTTGGAACATATCATGGATGCAACCATGTGCTATGGTACCATCCATATGTGGATGCAACCATGTCCATATGGATGTACCCACAGTTTGATCCAAGTTGCCTATGGCTGCATCCACATATGACTGTGGTTGCATCCATATATGGTATTAACCATGACTGTGGTACCATCCATGTGAGATGGATGGTACCACAAATAATTTCAAAACTACCTATGGATGCATCCATACATGGTATCAAGCCTAGCGATGGATGCATCCATGGCCCCATCTGCCTGGCACCATGGATGCATCCAAATCGAAGATGCCGGTCGGCTTGATGCCATCAGTGATGGCCGATCGGCTCCCAGTGCCCAATACCCTGCAAAGTCCAAGAGGTAGGAGCATGGCCAACTGGGTGGGGGGCATGTAGTCCATACTCCACACATACTGTACATCACTTTCCATGTACTTTAGGCTGCCCACTGCCCATCTATCATGCCTGAACTGCCAACTAATCAAAAGCCAGAAAAATGAAAAAATATTCAAAACTCCATAGTCTGCCCAGCAAATCTCATGAGACTTGGCCTGTTTTGAAGAGCAAAAACATCTCATTTTTCTAGTGCTAAGCAGACAACCCAAAAGCCAAGGCAAAAATTATTGCAAGGGTATTTTTCCCAAAATATGCAAAAGCCATCCTCCAGTCAAACTAGCAACTTCCCCGTCACTAGGTGATTGGATCAAAGAGCCCAGGAGGAGACCTACCGGCTGCACCAAAGCACTTATTTTTTGAGCCAGTTTTGAGTGAGCTACAAGCCATTCACCCCGCCACCCAAATCAGGCAAAGCACCATGGTACCATCCACATGGCCATGGATGCACCCAAGGCTGCATGGATGGCACCATGGTCATGGGTTGTGTGACACCCATGGTACCATCCACAATTTGTGGATAGTACCACCCCCATAGGTGATACCATGGATTTGGTACCTCTTAGGCCCAGGGTTCCGTGGGTTCGATTAAGCCTAAGAGGTACCAGGTAGGGGTAGCCTGAGGTGGAGGCGTCGCCCGATATAACCAGACTGTCGGTCGTGCTGTGGAAACGCCTTCTGCAACCAGCAGGAGCGGTCGTGCTGAGACAAGTCCATATACAACCAGACTGTCGGTCATGCTAGGGAAACACCCTCTACAACCAGCAAGGGAGCGGTCGTGCTGAGGCATCGCCCGATATAACCAGACTGTCGGTCGTGCTGTGGAAATGCCTTCTACAACCAGCAGGAGCGGTCGTGCTGAGACAAGTCCATATACAACCAGACTGTCGGTCATGCTAGGGAAACACCCTCTACAACCAGCAAGGGAGCAGTCGTGCTGAGGCATCGCCCGATATAACCAGACTGTCAGTCGTGCTGTGGAAATGCCTTCTACAACCAGCAGGAGCGGTCGTGCTGAGACAAGTCCATATACAACCAGACTGTCGGTCATGCTTAGGCAAGCCCTCTACAACCAGCAAGAAAGCCACACAGACACTAGAGAGAGTATCAAATGAGCATTAGCTATGTAGATCATCTCACTCACAGTTTGTGTATTGTTCACTGAGACCTATATGATTCACACCAAGTCAGTTGTCTGAAGCCATGGTCTGGCAGGTGAAGACAGAGACTTGTGGCACCGATTCCAGAGCCGGAGGCAGTGGGTCACGTGACAGGGCAGCAAAACACGTGACAATCAGCAGGAGGATGTGCGGCTGCTGTCATCATCATCAGAATGCTTCTCCTTTGCCTTACGCGTGCACCTACCTGGAGGCGGCTGAAAGCATGAGAACATCATAAGATCGGGCGGGTAGTGGGGGTAATACTGGGCAGGGAATGGGGCATGTTATGAGTACTGAAATGCTTATTAGCGACAAGCATTGATAGGAAATGATCAGATACCCATGTAGCCAGAAGGAGGAGTAAAGGCTACCAGGCCAGCAATGGCACAAGCTGACTACAGACTATTTGAGCTCAAGAGCCACTGACACTGGTGCAAAGGTTGGTGATGATACCCAAGATTAGCCAGGAGCCTAAGAACGCACCAAGCAGCACTCCATCCCATCTATTTGCCAAGATAGATGCTAATGGCAAGAGCAGCTAAACCAGAGTCTGGCTTGTTGTCTAGCTTGTCTCAAGGTCGAGGGTCGGCTGAGGACTGCAGGTGTAGAAAAGGTGAGAGAAGTGACACAAAGACACATGTCTTTGTGTCACATGTTCCTTGCGTCACACAGCAGACAAATCTAGGACACAAGAAGGCAAATCTAGTGTGTGGACAAAATACAGGAATCTATTTGAATATGGAGCTCATGCACCAACTGCAACAGCCAGCTTCAATAAGAAAGAAGATGACTACCGTGAAAATGGCCTGTCATGCTTAGTCAGAGTCTTCCAGTTAGACTCTGACAAATCAATAATCACATGACTCTAACTTGCAAAGTGCAAGCAGCGAGTTTGACTCTCTAAGCAATGCATTCAACACAGGTCCATAAATATGATGACTAATCTATTATATTGAGCTGGTATCTCCGCGAAAGCAAGAAAAAACGTGGCGTAACACGTACCGGTGTCCGCGGCGGCGCAACCGCGAGTACAGGAGCAAGTGGCAGAGTAGCCTCAACAGTAACCAAGGCTTTTGTTAAACGGATTCAAAAAACAAAGGTGTGTGTGTTTTGCAGTTAATAAGAGTGACCAAACTGACTTTAATTTGTTGTCGTTGGCCTGTATAACGACGAAAGTCAGTTTATGATTGCTTTTGTTATCCACGTTACTTACCGCCTTTGACCCAGCGCGAGCACTCGTTGTACTCGTGCCCTTGCCGTTCCCGTTTGGTGCCTGGGCGGACTTTTGTTCTTGAAGCCTGTCTTTGCCGAAATGCACCTTCATCGACAACCGCGACATCTCCGGTCAGTCGTTCTCTTGCTGACCTTCATCCGACAGCTCATGGCGCTCCCCGCCCGCCGCCACCGACAAGTTTCTCCACCTTAGTCATTCTAGGCAAGTCTTCATCTTGCAGTTTTCTTGATGTTGCTGCTGCTTGATGCCGACTCTCGGCCTTCATCGTGCCAGGTGAGTCGTTGTCTTGCTGCTTCTTGATTTTCTGACCTAGGCAGTCGGCGACTTCGGCGGGAGGCGGAATGGTTGTGGTTGTCGTCGTCGTCGTCGTCGTCCCAGGTGAGTGGTTATTGTTGCTGCTTACTTGTTTGTTGACATGCTTCCACTGAGAAAGTATCCATTGCGTCGAGTTTTGTGTGGGTATTGCTGAGCTTGAGTCAGCTCTACCTTCGAGTTATGTGGACTGGTCGCGGGACCTTGATTGGGCCCGACACCATTTTTCTGGGCTTCGAGACCGGCTCAAACGGCACTGATACAAGGTCAGCGTTGCCCTCAATAACGTTGGATAATGAGCTTACTGTGCTGTTACCAGCGCAACAACAGTGGGCGCGAAAACGCCGTTGCTTTTGTCGTTGTTGCTGGCGCCATTTGTCGCTTGAAAATCGTTTGCGCGTTATAGCGTTGGCGATCTAGGCAAGTTTTAATACAAGCCCATATCTCTATCCAAGCAGTAAGTCTCGATATCATAAAGACTTTCGTATTCTGCGTTTCTTGAAAATCGTTTGCGCGTTATAGCGTTAGCGATCTAGGCAAGTTTTTCTGGGTGCTGATTCGAGTTTGCTAACAGAGACGCCGGCGGGCGGCCGTATTCACAGTCAGATGATATCGACTTTTTTGCGCCAAGACAAGTCGGTTGTCGTTGTTGGGACCGAAAGTAGCGGCTTGTATTCGCGAGCTGCAATGGTGAGCGCTAACGCGGACAACAAGCAGGGATACTTACTGATTTGTTTCAGTTTGACGACGAGGTAAGCAAGCAGTCAAAGGAAATGTACTGGCTTTTTTGAGTGAGCGCGAACTTGAGGTTAGCGGAGCACTGTTTTCGACAATGCCTTGGGAAGACGGCTTTCGTTGTCGTTGCTGCAACTTGACGGTTTGGCGGGGACACTGCACCATGGCGCCGGGCCCCGGCTGCCAGGTTACGCCGTGAGGTTTCGCTGGCCTGAGTTGAGCCGGCGCAGTCCCGCGATTCGCGAGGGGTCGAGCAGCCTGCCGTCCCAGCCCGTAGTCAGTAGTTCGCCGCGAGTTGCCGCCCGGCATAAGTTTTGAGGGGGTGGGTTGACGCTGCCGTTTGGGCCGGAGATGGGCGGTTGGTGTGGCCAAATCGCCGTTAAACGCTGAATGCTGCTCTGGAACGGCGGCTGAATCACGGGATGAGCGTGCTGGCTAAGCCGAACTCACCGCTGGGATACCCCGCCCTGCCGCCATTTCTCCTCCATCTCCACCACCGTTCGCATGCTGCTTTTGAAAGGTTGTCGTGGTCGAAGAGGCCGTCAGCGCAGACGATCGGGATGAGGGACAAGAACAAGCGATGCGAGTCACGAGTATGTGACGGCACGCGGAAAGGTGCGCAAATATTTCATTCCTTCTACCTAATACAGTGTGTACTGACGTCTATTCTCTCAGGCAGCCTTGCTGGCGTGCGTCTCAAACTGGCGAAAGGTAAGTTAGCTACAACGTGTTGACTTTGATTAATCTAACTTACCTTGCCAGGGCGAGCACAAATACAATCTATCAAAGCAGTAAGTCTCGATATCATAAAGACTTTCGTATTCTGCGTTTGGACAAACAGACTTACCCAAGTACCAGGTTGCGATCGTGGGCATCGCTGTTTGCAAGTTGTCTTCGCTTCAGGTGAGTCGGCTGGTTAAAACAAAGGGGAGAAGAGCTTACCCAGTTGTTTTAGCATGAGCCCAGCACTCCCCGATTTGCGTCCGCTGCCCGCGATAAATGGCTTTCAGACTATGCATTTATGTAAGTGGATTGGTTGGAACAGACACTTACCTGGTCGGATTAGCTTTCTCTCCGCGCACTCCCCGATTCGGCTCTGAAAAGATAATGAGCGGGGACGCGCGCTTACTTCCGGCCAGCAGAAACTGCTGCCATTTCAAGGGCGACGTAATCTAGGGCAGCCAATCGCGTCGCTTGCAGCTGGTTTTCAGGTGAGTTGACACGAAAACTCAGTCAAATTTTTTGTAGCGCTTGAAGAGCCTGGGCAGCAAGTTTGCGCGCCAACTCCAGTACTAGTAATTGACGAGTGGTGAGTTTCTGCACCAAACTCAGACGAATATGGGCAAACCTGACAGTTGTAGCCCGATTGCGCCGAAACCAGCCCGACAAGTGTTGCTGAATGCAGAAAACGCGCTTGCGCCACTGACTGAATCTGATAATTTGGGTACATCTCACCATTATAGTCCCGCGTCAGCCCCAAACAACCCCGCAGGTGCCGCCGAACCTCTCTGGAGACAACACGCTGCCGTTGCTGCGACTTGACGGCTTTGGCGGGGAGCAGCAGCAACCTTGGGGGGCTCGTCGTTGAGAACGGAACGGATGTCGGGCAGCTTGGTCTTTCGACGATGCGACTTGACTTGTGCTTGCTGTTGACGGGCGGGGATGGAAAAGGGAGACACCGACAGGGCGATGTCCCTTGGTGTGGACTGGGGCGGAACGTGAGCAAATCATAACTTGTCAAATTTGCCCTTAACCCACCTCCTTTCGCACCAGCTCGGTAGTGTCGACATCTGGCACGTCGACCTCACGTGCCAGTGCTCCCCCGTCACCTTGCCTCATCGCGGCACTACTGCTTTCGTCTCAAAACATGCTGACTCCCCACCAACCGCCTCTGCCAACCACCTCCGCCAACCACCAGCCGCGAACACCTGCGCTGCGGCCCGGGACAGCCCGCCCCTTCCGACATTGCCCGGCCACTCGTGGCCTTGCAACACGGCCCGCGCTTCCCCTTGGCGCACGCGAGAGTTGGCACCAATGACAACCCAGCTCATCCGCCACCCAGCTGGCTCGGCACTCCACATTGCGCCGCTCCAACGCTTGCGGAATCTCGCGGGACGGCCACGGCTTCTGGCAAACTCAGGACTACACAGCCGACTACTACTACGGGGCCCCGCCGAAACGACGAACACGGGTCGGGCGCGTGGTTAGGGGCTTGTGGGCTGCGATGCGCGCGCATGTTGTCGTTGTTGTTGGGGAGCAACAGCGCTGGGGAGACAGCCGGGTCAGGGTCAAGGTGTGTAAAATCTGGCTGAGGTAATGCACAAACTCATTCTTTGAAGCAGCGTCGAACAAACCCCGAATTGTGGGACCGGGACCGCCCGACCTGCAGCGGAACCCATGCGCGAAGCTGGTCTACCCGTCTTTTCGGGGCAGGAAACCGGGATCGTGAGGGTAGAAGTCGATGGAGGACTTGCTACACTGGCCAGGTATGGTTGTTTCCGTCCGCTTCAACTAATCATGCCCTTACTTGAGTAGGTTCTCGCAGCCATTTTATGGCCGGCGGACGGGAATGGAAGTGCTGGGCCAGCTAAACGACTTGTAAGTTCTTTTCCCGTTTGTTTTAACCAGCCGACTCACCTGAATCTTGAGGTTGTGGAGGCAGCTCGCAAAGGGCACTGCCAAATGAGGCGCGTTTGTAGATAATTAGGAAACCAATTGGGGATTGCTGGGCTATAAGTGTACGCGAAGAACTTGCTATAATGGCAGTGAGCATTGCGCAGTTCTGGAAGTGAAAATATGTTGAAAGGACTTTTCGAAGAGAGTGGGGTGATGGTCGGACATCTCAAGACATTGACAAGAGTCTGTGCTAGTATTAGCCTAGTAATGAGATATATATATATTTAGAAGGCAATAGAGCATTTGAGTTGGTGCTCTGCCCCTTGCAAGTCTGCTGGGCAGCATTTGTTAAGCATTTGTGTGGTTGCTAAAATAGTAGCTAATATAGTAGCTAATTATAGAATCCCAATCAGAATCCCAATCAATGATAGGTCCAAAATCTGATCACAATATTCCAGGCTGGAACATGTGATATATTCCAGGCCGGAATATTGAATGAAAACATGCGGCAGATTGAGAATATTCCACGGATCTGCCCAACATTTTCCAGGCTGTCATATACATGACAGATGGTGAGAAAATTGAGAATATTCCACGGATATTCCTGTCATATTCCAGCCTAGAAAATGGAATGAATACAGCCTGTAATATTCATAATATTCTCAACATATTCCAGGGCGGAATATGCTCCATTGCCTGCAGTGACAACGAGCTTGAAACGAAAGACGCACCCTCTGCCCCCTCCGAAGCCCCCGTTCGGATTCGCCGACTTGCCTGGGAGAAAAAGCTACCTGGCAGTTATACCATCTCTGCCGCTCCTGGGGTTAACTCGCTCCATCTCCCCCTTGAACTTGAGTCCACTGCGAACGCGCTCAAGCTCTCCCTCTCAGGCCTGGTCGACTGCGGAGCTACTTCGGACTTTATCGACACAGAATATGTCAACCGAAATAATGTGCCGGTCCGAAATCTCTCAGTACCCATTCCGGTCTACAACGTCGACGGCACCCCCCAATGATGCTGGGTCTATTCGCCAAATCGCGGACCTCGTTCTACGGTACAACGGACACTCCGAACGCGTTCAGCTGGCTGTAACCCACCTTGGGAAACAGGACCTGATACTCGGATACTCCTGGCTCAAAAAGCATAACCCCGAGATCGACTGGGAAACGAAGGAGGTGAAAATGAGTCATTGCCCCCGCAGCTGCTCTACCTGCCGTGACGAAGAGCGGACCGAACGCGCTGAGGTCCGGCGGCTCCGACTCCTTAAATCACGACTACTTGCGGGC
Organism: Mycena indigotica; assembly: GCF_014461135.1. NCBI lineage: Eukaryota > Fungi > Basidiomycota > Agaricomycetes > Agaricales > Mycenaceae > Mycena > Mycena indigotica. Next base: position 1,332,215 of record NW_023503005.1, read on the forward strand.
GCCTTCCCCACTGTTTGCGCTATCGATATCGCTGGGCCGGATGATGCTGACGACGAACTCGGACCTGCTTCGGACCCTCCGAGTCCCTCACCAGATCTCGACGATGACGAGCATCTTGAAGACGGTGACCGTATCTTCTACACCTCTTTTCGCCCAGTCGAGGAGATCCGCGCCCGGCAGTACAGTGTCCCAACGCCTTGCAGAGGCCTTCGCCCGTAACTCGGCCCCTCCGCCTTCGGAGATTCCGGATTGGGCCAAGGAGTTCCAAGACGTCTTCGACAAGGAGTCCTTCGACACGTTACCAGAACGAAGGGCTTGGGACCACGCTATCGAACTCGTCCCCGATGCGAAGCCCGCTAACTGCAAGGTGTATCCGATTTCCCCCCTCGAACAACGCGTCGCACAAGTCAAACCTAGAAAGGTACAACGACCATCGGGCTTGCCAACGATTAAGGTGTTGCGCCTTTCGGAAGTATTCCAAGTTCTTATGGTCAGTCCAGATCTCGACCGGATGTGCGGCACCCTCAAGGAAATGCCGATATTCCTCGAGTGCGCGGATGATCGCGAGCATCTCCTTGTCGTGAATCTCGTAGTTGCGCTGGACATCATTTAAGCTTTTGGAATAGAACGCTACAGGGTGCCACTTCCCGTCCGGGGCGGATTGTTGTGAAAGAACCGCCCCCGTCGCATAATCTGAGCTGTCTGCTTCAAGTCGGAAAGGCCGGGAGTCGTCCGGGATCGCTAAAACGGGCTCTGATACGACCGCGTCCTTGATGGCTTGAAAGGCGGCGGCTTCGGCGTCTCCCCAGGTCCATTTCTGGTCTTTCTTGGTGAGCGCGAAGAGAGGTTGCGCTAGGGCCGAGAAGTCCCGAATGAACCTGCGGTAGAAATTAGCGAACCCCAGGAACTGCTGAACGTCCTTCTTGTTTTCGGGCGGAGGCCATGCGGAAACTCCGGCGACCTTAACGGGATCCATTTCGACGTGGTTGTGCGAGATAATGACCCCCAAGTACTCGATTGACGATTTCTCGAAGTCGCACTTTTCCTTGCGAAGGTACAACTTGTGCATTCGGAGCCACCGAAGGACCTCCCGGACGATCTCGCGGTGCTTGCGGAGGTCCGAATGTGCGATAAGGATGTCGTCAAGGTAGATCATAACGTCGCCTGAAAGAATGAGATCCTGGAAAATGTCATTCATCATCGTTTGGAACGTCGCGGGGGAGTTTGTCAGGCCGAAATACATCACCAAAGGTTCGAACAACCCTCGGTTAGTCCGAAAAGCCGCCTTCCACTCGTCTCCTTCTTTAATCCGGACGTTGTTAAAGCCCCAACGAACGTCGAGTTTGGTGAAGTAACGGGCACCCTTGAGTCTGTTGATAAGGTCGTTAATCAACGGAAGGGGGTACCGGTTCTTAATCGTCATTGCGTTGAGGGCGCGGTAGTCCTGGACAAACCGAAGCCCTCCGTCCTTTTTCTTAACGAAGAAGACGGGGGAAGCCATCGGAGATTTCGAAGGGCGAATACGGCCCGTGGCAAGTCCCTCCTCGATGAACTCGTCAAGTTCGCGCTGTTCGAGGGGGGAAATCGGATACACCTTGCAGTTAGCGGGCTTCGCATCGGGGACGAGTTCGATAGCGTGGTCCCAAGCCCTTCGTTCTGGTAACGTGTCGAAGGACTCCTTGTCGAAGACGTCTTGGAACTCCTTGGCCCAATCCGGAATCTCCGAAGGCGGAGGGGCCGAGTTACGGGCGAAGGCCTCTGCAAGGCGTTGGGACACTGTACTGCCGGCGCGGATCTCCTCGACTGGGCGAAAAGAGGTGTAGAAGATACGGTCACCGTCTTCAAGATGCTCGTCATCGTCGAGATCTGGTGAGGGACTCGGAGGGTCCGAAGCAGGTCCGAGTTCGTCGTCAGCATCATCCGGCCCAGCGATATCGATAGCGCAAACAGTGGGGAAGGCGCCTGCAAGTAGTCGTGATTTAAGGAGTCGGAGCCGCCGAACCTCAGCGCGTTTGGTCCGCTCTTCGTCACGGCAGGTAGAGCAGCTGTGGGGGCAACGACTCATTTTCACCTCCTTCGTTTCCCAGTTGATCTCGGGGTTATGCTTTTTGAGCCAGGAGTATCCGAGTATCAGGTCTTGTTTCCCAAGGTGGGTTACAGCCAGCTGAACGCGTTCGGAGTGTCCGTTGTACCGTAGAACGAGGTCCGCGATTTGGCGAATGGACCCAGCATCATTGGGGGTGCCGTCGACGTTGTAGACTGGAATGGGTACTGAGAGATTTCGGACCGGCACGTTATTTCGGTTGACATATTCTGTGTCGATAAAGTCCGAAGTAGCTCCGCAGTCGACCAGGCCTGAGAGGGAGAGCTTGAGCGCGTTCGCAGTGGACTCAAGTTCTGTCAGACTGCGGGTCGGGCCGTGCAAGGACTTCTCCTAAGAACGCGCGCCCGGAACAGAACAGACGAATAGTCGGGCCCGCAAGTATGGCGGGCGGGATAGATCGAAACCGAAAGGGCCCGTGAACTCGGTCCCTTGCCGTAGTCGGTGGTCGAAGGTTCGAATCGGGTCGTTTCGGGCCCGATGAGTCGATAGCGTCTCCTCGCACGGAGTAAGGTAGTTCTTCAGACGATCTAAGCGATAGAGTACAGGGTACACTATCGCGCATTATATACGCGGCCCGCAAAGGGGGTGATCGGACACCCTGGCCTCTCCTCCTCCTCCTCGCTCCCGTTCCTGGCCGCAGAGGGGACGATCGCACATCCCTTGCGGGCCAGGCGCTACTCCTGACCTCCTAGCACTCCTCCCCATTCCCCTGGTGTCGAGTTGGGCTCGGCGACGGCTCGACGCGTCGTTCTCGGTCACGTGCTTCCCACGTGTGCGTTCCTCCTACTGGGGCGCATGTTCCCCGTCGTCACGTGCTGCGTGTTACGGGCCCGCAATGGCCCGACACCAGCGCCGGAGCGGACGGGCCGGGTCTTATCCGTGACATCACCCCCTCCCTAGGAACGACTCGTCTCGAGTCGGCGTGGCTCGGTCGCCCCGGTTTCTCGGGTTTAATTTTGACTCTAGCTCGTCCTTCCAATCGCAAATTCCATCCAGCCCATAAGCTTAAGCTAAGCTTCGGCTGCGCATTTTAATCTCCCGCGGCTTCTGACGCCTCGTGGTGTCCGCAGATCGATTCTTCCTGTCCATCAAGTGTTTCACTGCGGTCACGTGCGGTATAGCGTTTCGCGTTGGCAATATATTTCGCGTCCTTTGTCCTCTTCTTGCTATTTCGGGCGTCCTCGGGGCGTCTCACTTCGCTCTCCTTTTTGCGAGGGTTTTCCATATGGAATCTTCCCTGTTTCGGGCCATATATAGGCTGCGTCGATTCTCCTTTCCCCTTCGTTTTTCGTCGTTTCCCCGTCATGGCCCCCCACTATTCCTTTATTGACGAGACATTGCCGCCGTACTCCAGCGCAGTCCCGCCATTACGGGTAGCGCCTGGTTTCCTCCTCGAGCACTTTCTTTTTCTGGACGCCCTAGACTTCCCGTCGTTTGCCCCGACCAGCGACCCCAACCATTCTTCGTACCCTGTCCAACAATCTGGCCTCGTCGATTTGGCGGACCTCCCCGCTTCGCCAGGTCATCCGCCTCCCCGTACATGGGGTCGACCTTTCGCGTGTGTTCGTCCGGACCCACTTCGCGCGTCGCCCGCGCCTCCACCACTCCCGTCCCCCCCGCTTTTCGCGCGGGTACTTCAGGGATCCTGCTTATCGCTTCTCCCGTCTTCACCGTCCCCCTCTCATCCGCCCTCCCAGTACCAGTCTCTGGGATTGGCTTCAGGCCTCGTTTGACGCAGCCATGGCGGCTGCCCTCTGGCGCCCGTCCGTGTTCGGTCCTCGAGACCGTTTCTTTGGCGTCCTATTCGATGCTTACGAGTCGTCGTGTCGGTGGAACTTCCCTGGTTGCGGGTCGGGTGGCCCTTCTGACTTACGCGAATACTTGGGCGGTCTCGCGCGCCAGTTTATCGTTGCCCTGGCGCCGTGTGAGGAGGACGGGGCGGATCGAGAGGCGTTTGAGGATTTGTGGCCAATCCTCGTACGTGATCGGCCGCTGCTCCCTCTTCGTGTTCGCTAATCCCCTTGGCAGCGCGAGGTCCTTCGCTTTGTGTTCTCGTTATCGCTAGCGGGCCTCCCAGTCTTCCTGTCCCGTGGTCTCTGGGACCTGGCTCTCGACTGTGTGGGTCGCGTATTCCCCTCTCCGTCCCGTCTCCGTGCCGAGTTGCTCCTTCACCATTTGCAACAGCCCCGCCCTCTGCTCGTTCCTCACTACTTCGCTTGGGACCCGGTACTGGAGTTCGGGGTGCGATTCTGGGAGGGTCCCGACCCTCGCGCGGCGGCGACCTTTGAGGGAGCCCGCAACCTTCAAGAGGCGGAGCTAGGGACCACCTTCTCTTTCCTGGGTGTGGCGGAGCGTTGGGCGGAGTGGTTGGATCCTGGCACGGAGCCTTCCCCGCCCTTGATCATTCGTCAGGATGCTCCCGAGATGGTTTTCCCGGATCCGTCAGTTGTTGAAGAGTTGGAGTCTGTGGTTGGTGCCGGGCTACTGCCACCCGGGCTGGGGGTGATCCGGCATCGGGCTCCGGTAGGTTTGCCCGAGGGTGGCGTCTGGTCCCCGGTTCTGTCCTTCCGTCCCCACTCCTTGCCGGTGGCCCCCGAAGTCATCATGCTCGATGCCGACGACTCTGACGATGTATCGATGGGCCCTTCACGCGCGCGTCGTCGCCCGGGTTGGAAATGCTACCCGGCCCTCCCGTTCCGATCCGCGAGACGTCCGTGATCGAGATTTCGGACGAGGATCCGCCGATCCCAGTGGTCCCCAGCCGTTCTGCCCCCCGCACCGTCCCGTCGAACCGGGTGTCGCGGCTTACGGTGGAGGACACGGACGGCTACGTGCCTTCTGCCCCGGCCTTGAGTCGCACGGGCGCGACCGAACGTTTCCCGGGGGAGCCGTTGCGCCGCCTCGGCGAAGTGGTTCGGACTATCACGCCTCGTTGTTCTTTTTGCGTGCAGACGGGGCGGCTTTGTACCGTCTGGGGCCAGCCTGGTGACCTCGCTTCTAAACTCCCGGCCAACGTCCGGCGGGCTTGTGACTGGTGTAGCCGCTCACACCGCCGTTGCAGTTCGTGGGGCCCGTTTGCGGCCGCTTACGAGGCCAAGGATTTGCGCGCATCCCCATGGCGTTTCGAGTTCTGGGAGTGTACCGACGAGGAGAGCGTGTATGCTCTGTTGGAGATGGATTCGCGGTTCGCGGACCTTCAAGCGGTGTCGGAGAATTTCCTCTACCGGCGCTTCTGCTTCCGTTTTCTGCCCCGTTCGAATACCTTGCGGGCGCAACATCGGCGTCGTTCGGAGGACAAGGGGCACTCTTCTCGTCCCAACGTTCTGAACCGGCACGCGGGCCGTCAACCGTCTCCGCGACGCCCCCCGGGCTCGGTCGCGGGGTCCCCGGACTGGGCCGTCGCGTCGGCGCTCCCGCTCTCCTCCTCCTCGGCGATCGGCCTCTCCGGTTCGTCGGCCAGCGCCCCCTCCTCGCGCGCGGTCTCCCGCGCCCCCTCGTTCCGCACCTGTCACCCCGATCCGCCCTCCACCCACCGGGCCGCGTAGGGACACGGGCCGTCCCGAAGCTGGAACCAGCTCCGGCCGTGCGGGCCCCTCGGTGATGGGGGATATGTCTTTCCGCCCGGAGGGTTACCCGGACGTGACGCTTTGGTTCGGCGAGCCGTCGCCGACTCGGGCCACCGCCGAGGCGCACCGGTTGTTGGATGATCCGGATGTGGCCCAATCGTGCCGATTTTCCGCCGTGGGGGTGACGCTCCTGCACCAGTTGCTGACCCGGCCCCAGGACAACCCTCTGTCCACCGGTGTCTTGCGTTCACTCCGGTCCGAAACTCGCATGTTGATGCAGCCGGCCGACTTCGAGCTGATGGATTACCTGGGGCATCGGTTCTCTGCGGCTCAAATGGTGGAGTTGTACACTCGGGTGCGGGGCGTCTTCGGTGCCGTCGATGACTCGGGGTCGACCCGGCTCGACTTGTGGGAGCAGAGGGCCGCCGCGGACCGTCGCCAGGCCGGTCGCTCGAGCCCCGTTCCTGGGGGTACTCGGCCTGGGTCGGGGTTGCGACGTTCACCTCCGTCGGGTCCTTCGTCGGGTCGAAAGGGAAAAGGCCGGGCGTAGTCGGAGGGGGTTTTTTTTGTATTTTATTATTTTGTACTCCTTTTTTCTTGGACTTTTGCAATGAATCTTGTCGCCTTCTCGCGTGTTCTGTTGTGCGGGCGTAAGGGGATCGCTTAGATTCTGTCAGACTGCGGGTCGGGCCGTGCAAGGACTTCTCCTAAGAACGCGCCCGGAACAGAACAGACGAATAGTCGGGCCCGCAAGTATGGCGGGCGGGATAGATCGAAACCGAAAGGGCCCGTGAACTCGGTCCCTTGCCGTAGTCGGTGGTCGAAGGTTCGAATCGGGTCGTTTCGGGCCCGATGAGTCGATAGCGTCTCCTCGCACGGAGTAAGGTAGTTCTTCAGACGATCTAAGCGATAGAGTACAGGGTACACTATCGCGCATTATATACGCGGGCCCGCAAAGGGGGTGATCGGACACCCTGGCCTCTCCTCCTCCTCCTCGCTCCCGTTCCTGGCCGCAGAGGGGACGATCGCACATCCCTTGCGGGCCAGGCGCTACTCCTGACCTCCTAGCACTCCTCCCCATTCCCCTGGTGTCGAGTTGGGCTCGGCGACGGCTCGACGCGTCGTTCTCGGTCACGTGCTTCCCACGTGTGCGTTCCTCCTACTGGGGCGCATGTTCCCCGTCGTCACGTGCTGCGTGTTACGGGCCCGCAATGGCCCGACACCAGCGCTGGAGCGGACGGGCCGGGTCTTATCCGTGACAAGTTCAAGGGGGAGATGGAGCGAGTTAACCCCAGGAGCGGCAGAGATGGTATAACTGCCAGGTAGCTTTTTCTCCCAGGCAAGTCGGCGAATCCGAACGGGGGCTTCGGAGGGGGCAGAGGGTGCGTCTTTCGTTTCAGGCTCGTTGTAGGGCAAGGGAGTTGATTCATCATACAAACAAGTGAAACGATTTATGGACGCGAACGAGGGCACACCAGTCACTCGTCGCGGGGAACAAAATCCTCTGCCGGAGCCTCCGAATGCGCCTCCGCTAAGGCCGCAGTGTCAGACAGCCGGGCGAGCAGCTCTCCCAGCATCTCGTCGCCAAGTTGCTGGATTACCTCGTCAAGGATGTCCACATGGCGGACGTCGGCGGGGAGCGGACAATCCCGAGCCAAATGATTGGGGTCGCCGCATCTGAAGCAGGCTCGACGAGGGGCACCCCGAGCCCTAGTGCGATCCAGCTCCATAGGGACGGGAGCCGGAGGCACCGAGACGGGGGCGCGGGCCGCGGGTGGCGCAGGCGGGGCCACCGGGCGGATGGGGAACGGAGCTGCCGAACGAGCGATAGGGAAGGCGCCGCGCGGAGCTCCCGAAGCGGTCCGCGGGGTAGCCGTTCCTTTGATGAGCTTCGCTCGCACCAGGGCTTCGTATTGTCGGAAAGCCCGAGTGCGCCAACCCAGATAGTCACGGAGGTCTGGGGGGTCGTTCGAAGAGGTGATACCGTTGTTGATCAAAGGGTCAAGTCCGTGGCGGTACTTGGTCACCTTAACCAACGCGTCTTCGAAGCCAGCGAGGTCTATCAAGTCCTCGAAGTCGTCGGTATATCCGTAGACGTCCCGCGTCCCCATGTGATAGCCCGCGCTTTCTAACTTAGCCAGCGCGAGGTCCTGCTCGTTCTCCTCAACGAACCGAAGGCGAAACTCGGAGAGGAACAGGCTCCACCGAGGGAAGGGGAAGGGGTTTTTACTCCCGTGACGCTCTGCCCATTGCTGAGCAGGTCCCTCCGCCATATAGGACATGGCATAGCGGACGGCCTTTTCTTCACTTGGCTCTCCGTTGACCACAAAGGCCTCAGGGGCAAGCCGGGCGTAGGTTTTGACCGCGTATAGGAAGGCGCGGCCGCGTTTGCGATCTCCGTTAAACGCAAACGGGGGTTTGGTCGTAAGACCAGTTTTGAGGCGACAGTAATATCACCAAATAACGCATCAGCGTTGGAGGCATTCGGAGATGCCGAAGTCGGTTCGGGAGCTGCCGAAGGTGGTGCGGCAGCGGAAGCCTGGGAAGCAAGATTGGTGAGGATGTTGGTGAGGTTGTCAAGTTTCGCCTCAAGGGCGTCCATGCGCGCGTCAGCGTCCGAAGCAGCTCCGGTAGACATAGCGGGCGTAAGGACGACAAGAGCAGAGGAGGAGGGGTCAAGTGGCAGGGGCGGTGACGAGGGGGGTACTGACTCGTACTCCGAGCCTGAGTCCGCGCCGAACCTGGCAATCTTGACCGGTTAATCCCGTAGAGAGTTTCTTCTGCTGTAAGGGCAACCCTGGAGGCTCCGACGAAAGCCTAGCAGGGGAGGATCCAAAGCGTGAATAAGAGCTACGGGAAATACACGGAGGGACCGACCTAGCAGGGGAGGATCCAAAGAGAAGAAACTCTAAGGGTCCGCCTGCTAGGACGCCAACTATATACTGGTCGTCCGTAACTGCCGACGTAGAGCGCAGAAGGCCTGAGCGGCGTCGCAAGCCATGTCCCAAGGTGATCGTTGGGAGGGTCTTGACGGATCGGTGATTGTGCGGGCGAAGGAGGCCGTGGACGATGGTCGGGGCGGGTCGGAGCGTCCGAAGGGGCGCCGGTCGGATGCGCCTCGGATGCGTTCGGAGGGTCCGAAGGAGGCCGAAGCGGGGGTTCCCCTGACAGGTTGGGGACATTTGCAAGCCCAAGAAGTGTAAGGCCCTTGAAATTTTGTGTGATTTCATAAGCTGCCTAAATTCTGGCAGAGTTGTCACGTGGCTTCAAAAGTCTGCCAAAATTTAGGCAGAATGTGATGTATGCAATATGACTGTAGAAATAATGCCCAGAAGCTAGATAAGATGCTGGCTCTTCCCAACAATGATATAAAATCAATATAAATATCATTTTATTCACATAAATAATACAAAAACAAATTGCTCCACCCATATTAACACATTCTTTACGACCATGATTGAGACTCCAGCAGACTATCAGTGTGTTTATATTGATTCCATATGTTCCATGGGGTGGCTTATAGACAGTAAGGTGTGTGATAATGAGGTTCAATAATGCAATAGAGGCCTGAGTCTGCTGCATCAAATATTGCACAGTTGAAATATGGCATACGGTGATATGGTGCCTTTGTCTCAAGATTGGCAGGCAGCCGGCGGTGAAGCTGGACTAGTATGAATGTCTGTAGAAAGTTCTGCAATGGTATCTGCCATATCTCCTGAATATAGCCTGTTTGTGTTTTGTGGGGCTCCAAAGGCAGATTGAACTGAATAGCACTATTTCCTTCATGTTTAGCTTTGCAGCTATAGTCCTTTGAATTCATTTTTATTTGACGAGCAGAATGGACACGATCATAAAGAATATCAGCTCCAGGTGGGTGTGGATAGAGAGTATAGGGCCTCCAGGTTTGACCCAAAGATTGCAAATACTGTATAAGCATGGCAAAGTGAAGAGGGGAAAGCTGAATGCCTTTTGCCATAATATTTGCAACCTCTTGATCATCTAGTGGATGATCTAGATTGACATCAACTACTTGGGAATCTGGTTGTAATATTTTTGCTAAGTGTCCTATGTATGTTGTTGTTTCACGTTGCTCTGCAAGAAATGCAGATAATCGACCCCATCGACAGATAAACTTCAACATTGTTAATGTCATATCATCTAGGAATTATCAATATAAGAAAAATTATATATATATAATTTTCTTACACAGGCGTCTATTTGTCTTGACTTTACCTAGTATACCATTCATTCTTTCACCTGGAAATTCACTTAAAATAGCCAAAGGTCCCCAGAATTTTAGAAGTTCTGTATTATGCATTGCATAGTGATGGTTTGGTATTTCCCTAAAAAATGGATAGAGATTCTCTAAACTTTCCCGGTATTTAATATAATGCATACAGAATTGATCTGCCTCTGTATTTGAAGTGGAGTAGGAGGAGATGATATTAGTACAAGCAACCAAATTATAAAAATTTAGTAACAGTTGCTCTTGAGCATCTCCCTGTCCACTCCATAGCTGAGGAATGACAAGAGGAAAAACTACAATAAACAATGTCAATATAGTTTGTGCTTTAAGCTTCCCATGAGAAGCATCTCCAAGATTGGTAGGTGGACGATCAACATAGGTAGGAAGATAGATGCTCTTGATAGCTTGGTGGATAGTTTCCATCTCATCAGTTAGGAATCCAAAAATGGATATAGTTGCTGGTGGGTCTGGGATATAATCATCATCATCATCATTGTCACTTTCAATATCTTCAAGCTCAGAGCTATCTTTTCTTTCTTGAGTTGCTTGTGCACTTTCTGCAGAGTCTGAGCTTTGAGTATCAATGTCCATCAATAACTCATTAGCTAGGTCCTCAAGTTCTTCAGATGCTTCAGACATGTCAGAGTTGCTATATGTGTCATCTTGTTGTTGTTCCTGTTGATGACTAAGAGCCATTTCCTTCTTATACTCTTGACGTCCAATACCCCAGCGAACCCGTAAATGATGGGCTAAAACTCCTTCAAGCCAGTTATGTATATACCCTAGTACAACATGATGAACTGGATCCCAACCATCTAGATCATGCATTGGAGTCCACCTAACTCCACTTTCCTTGGCTAATTTTTCCTTTGTAGCCCATCCTGGCTCATTGAAGTAGTCTTCAGCAGCTGCTCTAACACCCTCTGTAGTTCGCAATATCCAAGAACTCCAGTTTAAATCACCTAAATCTACTAATTCCAACATACAAAAAGAACAAAACATGTCTGCAGCATGAGACAAATAACCAGCAATTTTTCTGATAGCCCCTAAGTCTGCAAGAAGAGGCAAAATTCTGGATCTGCTCAAGATTCCTTCTGGGTGTTTTGGTGTCTTGAAAGTGTCCCCATTTCTAAACATATCATTGATCACTTGCACAAGCTGTGACAAGATATGAGAAACAGTCAAAAATGTTGGATGTCCTGGAATAATTCCTAAAACAAAAATATTCTCTGGCAAAAATCGGACAGAAATGGGAAGGTTCAGACAGTATAGTATAATTGCTCCAAATGATGCAATTTTTCCTGATGGTTTGTTAGAATCAGGTGCAAGACAAGTATAAAATGCAACTCACCAGCAATTTTGTTGGTAAATGGGTTGAACCAGTCAATATAAACAGCCCAGACCAGATTGTATGGATTCAGAACATAATTTCCTAGTGCATGCCAAGCAGGACTATCTTGAACATCTCTCATCTGAGTAGCTGGTTGTCCATAGTTTCTATGACTCTGTCTTGCACAGTTTTCAAGATGTGCTTCAATATCTGCTCTAGAGAAGAAAAAGTCCAACCAAGATTTGAGCACTTGAGTATTGTATAGGGACAAAGGAACTAATTTTCCACCTGACTGTGTATAAACCTGTTTTTTCATCACTGTGTCACATGGGCGTGAGCGGGGAGACTTTTTCCATTTGCAAATGTCTGGTATTCCATTATCTGGGTATGTTTTGAAGCATGTTGTGCAACAAGCACTGCGCAAAAGAACAGGTTCAAGACCTTGAGCAAAAACTGTACGAATGTCACGAGGTATACCAAGACGGGGTTTAGCAAATGGTAGCCCCAAAGAGTGCAATGCAGCAAAAATAATGGTGATTGTTGTCTCCAGTAGTAGTGCTAAGGCTTTCAAGAGCATTCCTGATTTTTCCCTACTGAGACCTGCATGAAGAGCTGCCCAGGCAGCTAGAATATAGCATAACTGAATAACAGGAGCAAGAGCTGCTTATTGATAAGCTATATATCTGATCTCTGGAAAGAGATTGAACCTTGCTCAAAATTAAATTGGAATATCTGTGCTCCTGGCCCTTGAGAATGTCTTGAAGAGGCCTTTGAAGTAGATTGTTGAGTAGTGTTGGTATAATTCTGGCTAGTAGACTGTTGTCCTGCTCGCATATGATCATAGAATGTCCGTTGGGCGACATTTCGGCCATGGACCTGATGTCCCTCGACATTAACTGTGTACTGGGAGCACTTTGGACAAGTGCAGATGGGCATTGGAAGTAAGAGGAAGAGTTAATTTGCACGAAGTGCATGGGAATATGGCATGCGACGTAGGTGCGGTTCCGGGCCTTATCAGGCCGAACTGACTTCGGCGATCAAGTAACATCAAATAATTCAAATTGAAATGACACGCCACGTTGACTACAACTACGGTGGTGGTAACCCGGTTACCACCACGGCCCATGCCCCCAGTGAGAGTTTGAGGACGTTTGATCAGGGGACGCGGCATAATTTGAGCCACCAGCACGGCAGACAGTGAAGAAAAGGCATGGTGGTGGAGATCATAGTGGTCCGCGTGATCAGGCCTGCCAAGCGAACACCCGTCAATGTGATTGTATTGTAGATAAAGAAATGACAACGGTAGATAACGAGCAAACGGGCATCCTTCCAATCACACAGATCTCGTGGCGGAATCCCGGTCCACTGCGACCACTGCTGCCAACGCATTGGGGGAAGGAATGGGCGGGTAAACACGGGACCCGTCGGGGTAAAACGTGGATTCCGCCACCGCGCCAGGAACAAAGTATGTCCAATCCCCTTTGACTTTCAAGAGAGCAAAGCAAGCCCTAGTGTGTTGTAGTCGTCAAGAAATCATAAAACAGAGTTAAGACTTACTCGATGACCATGTCGTCGATTTCCACCAGGTCCGAAGGCTCGATGGGGACCAGCGGAACCGACCACAGATCCTGTCGCGATGGGCTATTGTCGGCCAATGACCGCGGCCCGGGCGTGTTTGACGGCAAGGACATTACCAAGTGGTGGTTGATGGACAGAGTCGTGATGGTCGAGCAACGCAGCGATTGAAGCATTGCGGACGGGAATATCCGCGTCATCATCCAGATGAAGGCATGTGAAGAGGAGCGAGACCGGGCCGACGGAAAGGAGTTGGTATGGGCGGATGCAGAAGGGGCAAGAGACAGGATTTTGGTCGAAGAAGGGGAGCTCGTGCTGCCTAGCCGCTGCCGCCAAGTTGTTGACCGGCCATGACACCAGCCGTGGAGTGGAGTTGTCTTGGGGGTAAAGCAGAGCAACGGCACTATTCGTTGGGTTTATCTGGTAAATGGTTAAGATGGGTCTGAAAATCAGACAGGACGTACGCCACTGTAGGCGTGAATCGAACGACGCGGTCGAGAGGTGGGAGGAGAAGCCATGGGAGGCATTGTGCCGGCCTGGCCCCTTTAATATGAAACGGTTCACCAAGTCCTTGAGCTTGGCTGCATGATAGTGGGATTCACAATCGCAGGCGCGCATCACGAGGTCGCTTGGCTGACGGCATCCTTTTTTCGTGCTTCCACTTCCACACCCTAGATCTTGTTTTCTCTTGCACCGCCAGTCAGTCATCCCTTCTTCCTTGTACTGTTGAGCCCAGCTGACAGGCCTAGGATACAGGAAGCCAAATGTAAAAAAAAAACCAAAGCAGCTCTCTCGCATTACGCGCCGCAATTGTAAGTCATGTCGAAGCTCGCATGTTACCAGGGATTGAATGTCTCCCACCAGCTGACATGGCCAACGACGTCGCGAAGACCACCAAAAAGGCGAAGACCGTCGATGGCGCGAAGCAGAAGAAGACAAAACGAAAGGATCGCCCCGCCGTCCCGAGCTCACCCCAGCGACCTAAAAAGTCGACTTCTTCCCCACGAAAAACCGCTTCTACCCACCGCGAATCTCCGAAAGAAACCCTCCTCGGTACCACAAAACGCAAACGGGCGACAAAACGCATTGCCCCTGAACTGAAGAAGAACGAGAAAGGCTGGGCAGATGGCATTCGAGAGGAATACATTCTACACAAGCACATCGCTGGGTACGGGGAGGCCAGACAGAAAACCGTCGCCATCGAAAGGGCTTATCTCAACAACGTCGTGAACGAATACATCTGGTGTGTACCTTGGACCGTCGACCCCAAGGCCCAACCTCCTCTCCCCATGCCCAAATGGGCGCCAGGCTGCGTATACGACAAAAACTTGCTGACGCTGGACGAAAATGTCGCTTTAGCCCAGTATACCAAGGTCATGAAGCAGGTAGGTCATTAGAGCTTAGCGTCTCGCTCCCTCTAACTAACAACTGCTTGCAGAACATACGCTGCTGGCTAATATACCGCAACGAGGTTCTTGGAGCGTCGCCCAAGGCTGAAAACGACATCTGGACCATCCTTTTGGCTAAAGCAAGCGGTATCCATCCTCCCCACAAAGCGCGTCAAGGCTACCAGCAGTTTATGCACAAAAAATATGCCGAAGAAATCCATCCTACTGTTCAGAAGGAGTGGGATGCATGCAATGGCGACGGCGACGGTGAAGCCGCAACAACTCCCCCGACCGCTGCATTTCGCGCAGAAGTGGTGCGCAAACTCTTCAAGAAGTTGTCTCTTGAAGTTCAGGTGGACTACCGCAGCCGAGCGAAAGCTGAATCCGCCGCCAAACGTGCAGAATACAAGGAGAAGCTTTGCAACTGGCCCCCCAAATCTCCACAAGACCGGCAAATGTGAGTTTCGGTCATTCTTCTGCGATTGCGTTTGTTGTACAGTGATTGATTGAAATTCCTTTACAGTGCTATCAACAACCTGGGCCGGTTTCTTCGGCGTATCATGAAGGGCCTGTCGGAGGCAACGGGACTGCATGTATTCTTCATGGCAGGTGGCCCAATTCCTCAGTACAGCGGGAGCTTGCGTACTGTGCAGTAAGTTCCAACGTTCAGCATCAAGCGCTCATTGCTGACGATGAGTTTAGTCTCTCCTATGGTGCTAATCAAGCGGACGGTACCAGTTTCATTCCCCAATTGGGACAAGGAACGTTTCAACGTCGGCTTGCTGGGACTGATGAAAGACTATCTCAAGACGGCATTCTGTGCGTAAATTTCTCAATGCGACAGAGGCTTGGCTAACCTACACGTTGTAGCCGACGAAGATTGTACTGCCTCAGCGCTGCCTCGCGAAGACCAAGTTCCAGCGCAAAGAGCTGCTCCCTCCCGTCCCAGCAATAACGCCAACGACGTCAGCCCTGCCGCCCCTTTGAATTTCGAACCAGTCGAGGGAGACACTCTCAACAACGTCAAAAGCGTCGACAACGCCTCACTGCTGTCCTTGTTACGCTTGGACCCAGATGAACAAGATGACGATGAAAACGACGATGAGGAGGATGATATCGACATCGACATCGACAAAGATGACGAAGATGACGACAACAACGATGAAGATGATGATATCTTTGCCGATGTCTTCAAGGGCATTGAGGCCCCAACTGCCGACGAGACCAACTTTATAGAGGTGGAAGAGGACAATAATCAGGCGAAGCCTAAGCGGAAGTCGGCGTCGAAAGCGAAGGCAAAGGCGAAGTCCAAATCCATCCCAGCTTTATCAAACACTCCTGCTCCACCAACCACGACCGCCCCGGCACCTTCCCAGTCGAGGATTCCTGCGGTTTCAGGAAGGTCATTGAATGCTAGTGCTGGTGGTGCGACTTCCTCGACAAATGCAGCAACGACTTCTGCTATGACTTTGGCTTCCCCCCCCCGCGACATCCTCGATAAATGAAGCGACATCTGCTGCCACCCCCTTGGCTGCCCCCCCTGCACCCGTTTCTACCAGTCCATTGGCTTCCCCCTCTGCGACATCCTCGATAAATGGAGCGACAACCCTTGCTACTCCCTTGGCTGCCCCCCCTGTACCCGTTTCTACCAGTGCCGCTGATCTGCATTCGTGGCCCAACAATGAAGCAATGGATGTCGATGAGGGAGAGGGTGGTACTGGTACTGGCGCTGGTGGTTTGCCGATTGCGCCTAACCCTCCGCCCGATGCTATGGAAATCGATGGAATGGAGACTGTCGGCGACAGGGGGGGCAGCGCCACAGACGATCGAGGCAATAAAGAACGGGGTCCCCGCCCAAGGAAAATGGCTCGCCAAAGTGTTGGATGAAATGTCGAAGGAGACTCTGGACCCTGCCTTCAATAAGCTGCTCCACCATCTTGTGGAGGTGGAGCGGGCATATGGGTGGCGCAATGGCCTTGGAAAGCTGGCGGCAAAAGGGAGACCACGACAAATCGGCGATTGGATTCAGAATGCACGGGTCGCTACCGCGGCGAAATGTAGCATCAGTAATCTGGCCGCTTACAAACTCCAATGGTCAACGTGGTGGTCAGCAAATCAGCCACGGTGGCGGTCGACCGAGGTCGGATCCCGTCCCGCCCACCCCCCCTGAGGATGCGCAATGGGAGAAGCTTGTCGTACCGGGTCAAAATGGCATAACTAACTTTGTTGCTGGGCTGTATTTCTGGGGATGCAAGGAGAAGGCTGAGGGTGCCAACTTCTCGGAGGACTGGTTGTCGGCTGTCGAAGATGTGACCTGGGTGCTCGAGGGTCTGAGAGCTACAGCGTCTTCTGGCCTTGCGTCGTCTGGACCTTTGTGAATATACTATTTTTTTGTAGACGGACATAGTGTTTGGACATTTGTTTTGTATTATTCAGAAAGCTATTGCGTGCTTGGGCCTTGTGCAAGAGGGGAGAGTCAAATGTGTGCTGAGGAGATCTGGAATGACTTGTCGATAGTTGACAAAAGGACTTGGTAGGAAAGTAGTACATTGATGGCATCAAAATATAATTGAAGTGTACTTATCCTGAAAGAGCCGTAGCTTGAAAATAGCATCCTTAATGTCTTGTCGAGTAAAGGGGAAAAAATAATTGATGGCATCAGTTTATAATCAGAAAGGTGTGCCCTGGTCACAAAATGCTATATGAAGTGTACTGAGCAAAAGAAAGAAAAATGATGGGATCAGTTGGCAACAAATAGGTGGTTCTGAATATAATGGCCATATTTGTACCAAATGAAAAAATTAATAGAAGTTAGATACTAACATTGATGGCATCACTTGGGAACAAGCTATTTAATAACTGGGGAAAGAATCAAAAGAAGAAATAAGGTATATGAAGTATTATAGTAGATAAAATCAGCCATCACTGTTATCAGATTAGCCATCACTAAATATAAAGGCATATTCGAGTGGATATGAGGTGCCATCACTGGAATCAAGTGTGCCATCACCAAACCTGAAGCTGGTGTGATGTCCCATCACTGCTAGAAGGTGCCAATCACTGGTATTAAGCTAAATAGGTAAAGAGATCAATAGGATCAGAGCATCATGAATCAGAGAATCAAATGAGGCCGGCATCACTGAATCTGGCCCAGCATCAGCCTCCCATCAAAACTGTCCTAAAGGGGTCATTTCCGGCCGGGGGGGCACCTTTTCTGGGGGGTCTGCATCTTATGAAAATGTGCCTATAGCGCTGAGGATGAGGCTGGAGTTAGGTATTTATGAAACTGCACCACCCCCTACTACTAGGGTATTTTGTCTAAATAGTACCACCACGGCTCAGAAGTGGACTGGGGGCAATGCAGAGGCCTCCGCGTTCCAGGCAATCAAGGACGCGGTCACCTCGGAACCGGTTTTGGCAATTCCGGACGACGCACGGCCCTTCCGACTCAAGGTGGACAGCTCTGATTATGCGACAGAAGTGGCACCCTGTAGCATTCTATTCCAAAAGCTTAAATGATGTCCAGCGCAACTACGAAATCCACGACAAGGAGATGCTCACGATCATCCGGCGCACTCGAGGAGTATAGACACTTCCTCGAGGGCGCCGCGCACCCTGTCGAGATTTGAACTGACCATAAGAATGTGGAGTACTTCAGGAAGACGCAGCACCTCAACCGGAGACAGGCCCGCTAGTCCCTCTACCTCTCCCGGTTCGACTTCACGCTGCACCACAAGCCCGGTCGCGACATGGGCCGACCTGATGCCTTTTCCCGGAGACCCGACCACAGAATCGACTCCGACAACTCCGACGTTGTCCTCCTGCGACCCGAACTCTTCCATGTCCGCGCACTTGAAGGCGTTTCCGTCTCCGGCCCCGGTTTCGAACTCCTTCGCGATATTCGTGATGCCCTATCCGGTGAGCCTGACCTGGAGGAGCCCGTCGCACTAGCGGCCCGGCAACTCCTGAAGGTCCAAGGTCAAGCTCGAGGCCCCCGCTCCTCACGTTCCGACGAGTAGGCTGTCTCCGGCGGTCTTCTCCACTTTCGTGGGAAGATTGTTGTACCAAAGGACAAGGACCTGCGGAGACGCATCATCGAGCTCTGCCACGACACTCGAGTTGCCGGACACGCTGGTCGCTTCAAGACCTTGGAGTTGGTCTCCCGGAACTACTGGTGGCCTCAAATGTCTCGCCATATTGACCGGTACGTCACGACTTGTGACCTGTGCTGTCACACCAAGGCACTCCGGAGACTGCCCCACGGAGAGCTGCACCCGACGGAAACACCCCCGGAGCGCTGGCATACCATCTCCGTCGACTTCATCGTCGAGCTCCCCGAGGTGCATGGGTACGACGTGATCATGGTCGTCGTCGACACCCTTGGGAAGCGAGCCCACTTCTCGGAGTGCCACACCACAGTTGACACAGTAGGAGCCGCCCGCCTCTACTACCGGAATGTCTAGCAGCACCACGGGACTCCGGAAAAGTACGTCTCCGACCGCGGCTCGCAGTTCATCGCGGACTTCACCCGAGAACTTTGGCGTCTCATCGGCATCAAGCCTGCCACGTCCACTGCGTATCACCCGCAGACGGACAGCCAGACAGAGCGCGTCAATCAGGAGTTGGAGCAGTACCTGCAGATCTTCACCAACTATCAGCAGGACGACTGGGATGAGCTGATTCTGGCTGCGGAGTTCGCTTACAACAACCACGTTCACTCCTCCACGCAGCAAGTCCCCTTCATGACGGACATGGGACGGCTTCCGCGCATGGGCTTCGAACCCGGAGTCTGTTCTGCTATGGAGTCTGTGAACGAGTTCCGCGACCGGATTGCCACTGGGGTTTCCGAAGCCAAGGCCGTGCTCACTAAGGCCAAGGAGGGGTACAAGCGCTACTACGACCGGAGACACACTCCGTCTCCGGAGTTTAAGGTTGGCAACTGTGTTTGGCTGGATGCCTCTGACATCAGGACAACTCGCCCTTCGGAGAAGTTCTCCCACCGTCGCCTCGGACCATTCAAGATAGTCGCGGAGATCAGCAAAGGTGCCTACAAGCTCGACCTCCCTCCGTGCTACTCGAAGCTCCACCCGGTCTTCCCTGTCGTCAAGCTTGAGCTCGCTCAAGATGACCCCTTCGATGGACGCCACGGCTACGACCAGCCCCCTCCAGACCTCGAGGACGGAGTCCCGGAGTGGGAAGTAGAGGAAATCTTGGACGCAAGGGTGAGGTATAAACGGCTGAATTACTTCGTCAGATGGAAAGGCTACAATGTGTCGCACGACCAGTGGGTCCGCTTCGACCGCGTCTTCACCCCAGAGAAAATCGCAGAGTTCTATCGTAAGTACCCTGGCAAACCACGGCACATCGCCTCTGCGACCTTCGACTCGATTCCGTTCCGGTCTATGCGTCGGGACGCCGCATTCAAAGGGGGGGGGGTGATGTCAGGGGAACCTCCCTTTCGGCCCCTCGGAGACAATTCTGATTCCAGTCCGACTCCGGTTCCGATTCCGGTCCGGCCCTCCATCTCGCACGTGCAATCACCCATTCGTCAACGCCCTCCCAACGGTCGCCCTGGGACCTTGCCTGCAACGACGCCCAGGCCTTCTGTGCCTGACAGCGGCAGCTATGGACAAGCAGTATATAGTCAGCTCCCCAGCAGGCGGACCCTTAGAGTTTCTTCTCTTTGGATCCTCCCCTGCTAGGACCTTGATCTCAGGCCTCCGGGGTTGCCCTTACAATGGGCAAGAAACGCAAGAGGGGGATACTGTTATATCCGTGCCGACTCCGGCATTCGATTCTGATATCCGATTGCAGTATTTGGTTTTTACACAATGAAGATTTACTAAGTGTTTCCAATTACCCCAACTTATGATCTATGCAATCATCTATGTCTTGTTCCTTGTATGCAACTCCTCTTCTACCTTACTTGACCTTGTTCTAATCCTGTTACTTACTTTGTTATCCTTTATTCCGTTTCTGTTACTTCTTGTACTATAAATACTTTGATGTAAGTATTACTACGTACTTCAGTTTGTAAATTAATGTTGCTAGTCTCTATCTCCCAGCGTCATCTTGACTCCACTCTTCTCTTCTTGTCTTGTCTTGGTCAACTGGAAGCCCTGGTCACCCAAACATCCTTTCTGTGGTGTTCCGCCCCAAGTGCTCTCCGACTTCGATTCTGTTCCAACTCCATCTCCAACTCCGTCCCTCTTGTCGACACAGCACTTAACAGTTGTCAACAGTGTTGGTCTCTGACACCATATATACAGCCACAAAAAGACCTTCCTCCAGCCCAGTTGACTTGTACTGAAAAGGCTGCTTCCAATTCTGCCTTGTGGAAATCTACTGTGGACACAGGATAATGGAAAGTACAAACCCAACCAGATCTATCTTCATCAGGTGCTGAAGAACTGAATTGGATGTCTGTTATCTCAACCTGGAGTTGAGGAAATTTTGATCAACTATCCCAAAGCTGCAGCACAGGAGACAGGTAGAGTGACTGATATATGGTCCTCTCCTGAGCTCAAATCATTGGGAAACCTCATAAATGCTCCAGAAAATGAGCACAGACTGGTGTTTGGTTTGGCAGGAGATGGATTTAATCCATTCTATAACAAGACAGCTAAACAAGTTACCACTTCAACTGGATGGTGGCTTAATGGTGCCAATTCCGTGGTGTAACTTGCATGGTCATCAGCTAGCTGTGCCTCATATACCACAACTCCCGCCAACGAAATGTCCGCCGATAAAGCAGGTATTTTGAAGTCCGCAAAGAAGAGGTTACAGAGACCTGGCTACACCGAGTCGAGACCAACCAGAGAGAACAACTCTCCATTTGCACCTCTAGTCACGGATTGCATTCGCGCGTACAACATCCTCGTCCAATCACGATGGTGTTCTCTGACACTTAAGGATACTATTGTCCGATCCTGAGCTCGTACATTACTATAGGGATTATCAAAAGGAAATGGTACGACAAGAAAGATCCTTTTTAAGAAATAAGTACCAGCTACTGCGCAGAGTGTCCATTACTTGCACTTCCCAAGTTACTGCTGGCGAGAGTGCCTCGAGGCTGGGATCTTGTTGCGATGCATGGTCCTAAGAGTCTCGATGCCAGCGACTGCCGATCGCAGCCGTGGATGATGTTCTTTGAAGCGTCGAGGTGGCATTTCATCTCATCGACCAAAATCAAACCGGAATCCTCCTCGTCGAGCGAGATTTCCAAGCCTTCGTAAACAGGCAAGTAGGTGGGAAACATCCCCTTGCGCTGAGCCATAGAAAGTGAAGAACTAGCGTAGTTCTCGTGCTGCTGCCGATAATGCTCATACCACTCCACGGCTTTCAAGGCGAAGTCAGCTACGAGGCCATAAGTAAAGGTACCGTTGAACACAAAATGCAACGAACGAGGATCGGTAGGCGTTTTGGTGAATCCGAGATGGAGACTGAGACTACGTAACTCTTCGCATCCAAAAGTGTCGCGGGGGATTAAGGAACCGATAGGAAGAACAGGGACTTTGCGCTTGCAGCAATGTTCTACGGCATCCGAGAAGCCAGCGATGAAACAACGTGCATTGCCATTTAGGCGAGCGTTTTCTGTCAAGTGGGGGTCCTCTATGTCCAACAGAATCTGTTGCAAATGCCACGAGTCGAAAAAGTCCGATTCAACAAGCTTGAAGCCCATATCATGAAATGCTTCAAACGTACGACCAACGAGTACGCTTCACAAGTGTCAGCTGACGAGGAGGAAAAGACTGCTTATCCCATACCGGTTTTGCCAAGTATTATATTTTGTTCGCATTAGGCTTTTCCACGAGATTCCGCACCACTGCGTGAGAGTGAAGAGAACAGTGCCTGCCCAGTCTTCAGTCTTCATCATCCAGAGACCGAAATGAAGTGGAGTGATGACTCCGGCAGATGAACTAAGGTTCCGAGCGGAAAACTTCGCATCCTGGAGCAGGCGGCTGTAGATCTGATAGTTGTTGGATTCCGGGTCTCGGATTGCCTGCGACGCGTTGAAAATGAAGCGAAGGCAAAAGCGGGTGCCGTCGACAGCAATCCCTTTGGCGTAGTAAATGGTTGCCATATCTTCGAGTCCCCAAATCGGAGCATTGGAAAGGAAAGCACGTTTCCGTTCCCCATCTCCTGGCCCAGTAGCGTAGAATGCTTTAGCGGGTACGCGCAGAATTTGTGCCACGTCAGGAAGAGCAGCAAAGCAGACGTGCTCGCCGGGCATGCGCAACTTGTGAGCGGTAAAAGCGGACCGCGAAGACGGATCCATCTCGTCGAATTTGACCTGAATTGTGCGAGGTGCGATCCCCATGGTAGTTTTGTGGCAGTTGAATGAAATCACGTGCAGTGTCTTCTCTCTTCACTTCAAGGGACTACTTCAAGACACATGTCGATTCCCGCCGCCGGCAACCAAGCCTCTGCCTCCAATGGTCTCCAGCAGTTTATCGAAAGCCTGACAACTTTTGTCACAAATAATCCCGCCTTATGCCAAGAAATTGTCAACATCGCCAGCGACAGCTTTCGCCCCCAAGATCAATTCCCAGCACAATTGCTCATTCTGGCTACCGCAATAACCGATCCCACGCCACACCCACCCCACCCTCCGCTGGAGCCTCCAATGGTTATCGACGAGGTCGAACAAGACAACTCCTTCAACATATTCATGCAGAAATTAGACCTCAACGCCGTATCTTCAACACCACTTGCATCATCGTCAGGAAGACCGATTGAGAGCTCGCCATCAATCTTCTCCTCTGATTCTGCTGCATTCTCTGCTAGCTTCACACCGTCTCCATCTGTTGATTTGTCAATTTCGTCTACCGCACAAGACGCAACATCGTCACAAAGACCAAGCTTACCATCAATCTCCCTGTTTAACCTTTCATCGCCGCCATCTCGACAAGTTTTGTCAGATGTGTCTACCGCCCAAGAGATCTTCGCCGACGAGCCTGACATAGACTTGAGTATCTCTGACAAGTCTGTTCATGTAGACTTTTCTTCGTGTCCTCAGCCGACCCTCCACGACCTTATGCTGGAGAGCCAGACTCTGCTCCCATCCGTTGGACACCCAATCTCGGTCGGTATTCGGGACGCGCGCGGGAACGAAGTCGCCACAGCGTTGAACGAGGAGACGACCCTGAAAGAGTTGATTCTGGACTATGACATGCCACGATCTATCATTGAACTCAGTCGAATCCACGACGACAAGGCCGAATGCATCTTGTCAAGAGAGTTGACCCAAGAAGAGCTACAAAGGCTCACCTATGGTTTCCAAATCGGCAACGGCCATCAACAAACTTTTGGAGAGCAGGATAATCAGTTCCTCTTCTCTGTTGGGGAAGCCCTTTTCGTGTCCGAGGCAGTCAACATGCTAGACCACGACATGGACCTGGACAACCCCAACCGAGTGTATCCCCATGCCGCAAGAATTGGACATGTGATGAATCCCCGCACAAGGGAAGTCTATATTGTGCGGCCAGATGTAGAACTCGAGCACCAAAAGCACACTGTCGAAATAAAGACAGACAAGACATTAGATCAAGGTTTTCTTCCCAAACTCTTTCACATGACGCAAGCTTCGCTCCAGGACTACTCCCAAAACGAGACAAGGCCACTGCTGTTTCAATTCCAATCTCCCAAGGGTGAAGGCGGCGATAAGATGGGTATCCACACACAACTCATCTATCAAGTCTGGACACAAATGTGCGCCAAAAATGTCCACTTTGCGCAAGCATCAAGCAGGACCTGGACGTTTTTTGCGATCAGGGATCCGCAACACCCGAACAGGATGTACATATCACCGTGTCTGGCCACATTCAACACTCAAACTCGCCCGTTCCCAGCTCCCAGCAATAGTGAAGAGCGCCGGAACGAATCTCAAGCGATTGGTCCAAACGTCGGACTCTATGTGATGCTGCATTTGGGTCGCATTTCTAGAAGCGACACCACAGTCGCGCAATTTCTAGCATCGTACGGCCCGGCAGTAAACCAAGCTCGACCAGTGTCTGTACACTTTCGGCATCGTGCGAATGCTGATGTATCGCCGGTGATTTTGGACTCGATGCCTGGGAAGACGACGGTTGGCCCCATCTTCTACTCAGACCGGCAGTTGCGACAGCAGGACCCAAAGGTGCCCTCACAAACAGGTGATGTTTCTACGGAAACCATTGACGACAACGTGTCTGCTGGTGACATGGAGAAGGTGTCAATACCGCCAAAGTATGTTCCAAACTTGAGCGTTTCACAAGACTGATCAGTAGTGTCAGGAAAGGCAGTGCCCGTATCAAAGGAAAGGGTAAAGCTGTCAGCTTGCCTGGGTATGTAGCCTAGACAATTGTATTGGTGCGATGTATCTCATTCAAGACATCAGGGCCATGAGTTCAAAGCACTCCGAGTACGTTGGAAACTTGCGTGTTTTATTCAACACTAATGATCTTCAGGAAAAGTCAGATTACAAAGGGAAATAAGAAATCCCGCAACGCTTCTGAGTAAGTGACTTGTACATATAACAATTTATCTCCATTCACGCTGTGTTCATCCCTTGCACAGAATCGATGAGAATATCAATGTCGCAGGACCAAGTGCTAAAGTTGCCCAGTGAGTGTCTTTGCCTTCGAAATAGATCTTATGCTAGAGCTTCCTAGACCGGTTGGAGGGCCTGACAATGACTCGGAGTCAGTTCCTAAAATCAAGCGGAACGAAAGGGCAGCATGGAGGTATTGAGAAGTTGTATGATCACAGTGTCCAAGTGAAAAACTGTCGAAATTTGTACCAAAACAGGCATTTGTGAAGAACAAAATGAAACAGTCGACGTTTGAGCTCTGGTACACTACACTACAACATAGGTACAATCACCGGGGACGCACCGAGCTCTGGTGTAGAATGGTCCTAGTTCGGAAGTGATGTGCACGAGCAGTATCACATTGGTTTGGCCACCCCATTGGTTTGGCTACCTATCTCTTCCGTATTTGGACTTGCGCCAAGCTGTCCGGCAAGCAAGCAGATGCCATATAATGATTCTTCGGCCGTGGTCCGTTGTCGACAAATCGGACATCATAGTTGAGCACGAGATGTGCCAACATTGCTTTAAGCTCGACTGCTGCGAAGAACCGCCCCGGACAAGCATGTCTTCCGTGTCCAAAGGGCAGGTAGTCCAAGCTCGTTGTGATGACTTGGTATTTGGAGGTTCCGGGTTCTTCCGTCGCTTGACGCATCTTAGAGAATCGGAAGCCATCGAAGACGCTTGGGTCAGGGTATATTTCTGCGATAACCCGACGTTGGCGGAGTAGGGCAAACGAAAAGTATCCACTCACCAGGATCATGGTGGATGCTCCACATCGGGGAGTGAATGTAGGTCCCATAGGGAAGAGTGGTGCCATTCGAGAAGGTGAAGCCGTCCTTTTTGACCACCTTACGACCCATAGAAACTAGTCGCATGTCAACAAACAAGTGTAGCATCCCAGATAAAATTGACATACGGGTTCCGATCCCATGGAATCGCTGAGATTCGGCCAGGAAGCTGTCCACCTTGTACATTTTGTTGAGCGCAGCGCGTGTCCACCCCTCATTGGTGACGATGCTGCTGATCTCCTGGCGCAACGGTTCGACGTGTTCTGGGTGGGCTGCGATATCATATACCATATGCGTAAACGTCTGAGAAAAGAGTTAACCCGGACCCACAACAGGCACACTGTAGCCCTACATCGGTAGAGGTTCTTATCGCGGCGAAGTTGACGAACAGAACGCGCTGAACCAGCGCAGGCACAGTCCGCTCGTCTCCCCGAGCCTCGTCCATGAGCCAGGTGATGAGGTCATTCTGCACAGAATAAGAAAGAGGATCGTTGAGCTGATGAGTACGTACGGGTCGGTCGGGATACTTTTCACCCAGTTCCTCCGTCTTCCTGAATCGCTCCTCGACAACGGGTGTCAAGTGTTTACTTGCCCGTTTCAGTATGCGGTTCCGAGGTGACAAGAAGGGTGCAATGTATCTGCGAAAACGTGAGTCCGGTTGAAACCGCTGAAATGCATACTGACGGTCGGAGGAAAGCGCTGGCTAGATATTAGTTCACAAGCTGACTCGCGAAAGGAGACTACATACGGGAGAACATTGATGAATTGGCCAGCAATGATAACGTCCATCGCATATTCCACGTTGAGCTTGGTAAAGTCGGGGTCTCTGCCTGCTTTTCATGAGCTCGTTCTCAGGCGTAAAAGACGAATGACAGACATAACGGCAGCCCAACAAAGAGACGATTGCTTGTTCTACAAACGATCTGCATCATTGTGTCGAACGCGGGAATAGTGAGCCATTCTATTCAGATTCACAGTCTGGTTTTCTCAGCAAGATTGGCGCACCTTTCCCTTGAAAAGGAAGCACGTCGTCGAAGGCGGTCACGATCTCGTCGCGGACTTCAGGGAATAGGACGCTGAGATTGCGCGTAACTGATGTTCGAACAACGCCAGCATGGTACGTGTCCTTGACTATTCCCCAGCCACACGTATAGCCCGTTTGCAAAAACTAAGGCTTTGTCAGATAAAACCTTGTCACCATAAGTATGAGCTCACCTCGTTGATAGACTCGTAAAAAGACAGTTCATTCTCCGGCGCGGTAGCGATCTCCTCCATAAGATCGTGTCCAGTGATCATAACGTTCCAGCGGTCGATAGCAGGGATCTTGAACATGCCGCGAGGGTATTTCTTGTACCCTTCTGTGCACAACCTAGTCACCGCTATTGTCAACGCATATAAAACGAATGGCGAACACACTCTTTCGCTCCGAACAAGTACCGGAAGACCTCTCGGAAGGACAGGATGGCATTGGTCGACCCCAAAGCAGGTATTGCGCTGAGCTAGACCAAGTTGAGTGATGTTGAAGCAGAGGTAGAGTGAGAGAGCGAACGAACATCAGGCCCCGAAAAGGCCTTCAAGAGGGCATAAATACCGACAGCGCCAGCAAAACCGTAGACGATGGCCTTTGGGTCGTCCATAACGGAGACGAGTAAACATTATTGCGGGCCAACTGGTTGATTTAAGGAGTGCAAAGGTGGGGGGTGATTGATGTGCTTGGCGTTGCCGTTGTGTATAGAGAGAGTGCCTGATCTTGCAATCGGCCAACAGTGGAAAGCATATTTCAAATCCACCAGCGAACTTTCCATGCGATGCAAACTGTTCATCAAGCCCACAAGGACCTACAACCGACAGCAGTCACCACCAGGAAGCAATCGGCATTATACATAACAGGTAACCGGTAAGCACTAACGAATAATAATAACGACTAATACACGTCCATTGACCTCTTAAACTGCCGTTTCCTGAACATCACTTGTGCCGTCCGGTTGGGTATACAAATCGCCCCAAACCATGTATGCGGCGGCCTTCCAACCTCCTCATGCTCAAGCTTCACATCATAATTCAGGAGAACGTGTGCCAGCATTGCCTTCAGTTCGGTCGCCGCGAAGAAGCGCCCCGGGCAGGCATGTCGACCATGGCCCCACGAAAGGTAGTCCAAGTTAGTCGCAGAGTATTGGTGCTTCAGAGACCCTTCATCATCCGCCAATCGCCATCTATAGAAGCGGAAGGGATCAAATGATTCGGGATTGGCGTAAACAGCTGCATATGGGTTACAACTAAACCAACTCAAGAGGTGTGTTTGCACTCACCAGGATTATGATGGGTCGGGCCAGTCGCTACATTGACGAAACATCCTGCCGGGACAGTAGTACCATCAGAGAATGTGAAACCTTCGGGCTTGACGACTTTCCGTCCCATCGAGGCTATCAAAAGAGGTCAGTTGCATATCGAGAAAAAGTGTTAGCAACATACTAATGCTATTTCCGTTGTAGCGCTGTGATTCACGGAGGAAACTGTCGATCTTGTGCATCTTTCCGACGGACTCTTTTGACCACCCCTCTTTTGCGATGATCATTTCAGCCTCTTCACGCATCTCCTCGACAGACTCGGGGAACGCAGCCAAGTCAAGTAGTGCATGGCTGAACGTCTGTTCATCATTCAGCGCAGTATTGAAGCAGGCAAAAGAGAATCAGACATTGGCCGAGGTGTGGATGGCTCCAAAATTGATGACGAGAATGCGTTGAACGAGGAAAGGGACAGTTCGTTCTTCGCCTTCGGCAACGTCGAGGAGCCAGCTGATCAAGTCGTTCTACCAATATGATCAGAGTCGAAAAGGCAAGACATACTTTGACGCACAGGCCTACCAGGATAGTCGTTTCCATTTTCAAGCTCCATTTCAACGCGTTCCGTTACGAGTTTCGTCAAGTGCTTCTCGGTGCGCCGGATATAGCGTTTCAGGGGAGACAGGAAAGGACCAAGGATTCTTGTGGACGTCAGTTCGTTCATAAAGACGCGATTTCGCTGCACTAACGGACGAAGGAAGCCAGGCATCATGTTGATCATATGTGCAGCCATAACCACACTGATAGTGAACTCGAAATTAATGTTCAAGTATTCCGGATTACGACCTTGGAATAAGTTGAAGTGGGCAGGCTGGGCGGAGGAACGGAACGCACACAATGGGAGTCCAACGAAGAGTCTGTTGCTGGTTCGGCAGATGACTTGCATTACCGTAGCTTGAACGGGGACGGATTTCCACTCTGCAGACTGATTTAGCTAGAGATCGAGCTCGAATCGCCAATAGTCACCATTGCCTTCCAGCTTCAGATGATCTTCAAAGGTGGTTCGAATTTCATCGCGAACCTCGGCGAATCGCGCATCGAGATTCTTCGTCATACCAACACGAGTGACCGAAATATGGTAAGGGTTGCCGAGGATGTTTGGGCCCATGGTCATGTTGGTTTGTAGGATCTCGCGCAATTATAAGCCAGGGAAGTGTGGTAAAAGAAACGAGATACTTCATTGAATGCCTCTCTAATTGAGAGGTCTTCTTCTTTGGACGCTCGCAACTCCTCAACAAGGTCACTCCCGCAGATGATAACGTCCCAGCGATGCATGAGGGGCACACGAAACACACGATATTTCGAGCAACCTTCCTCAATCATCGCCTTTGCGTTGACGAGGTACCTATACGCGCCAACGTAGGACGAGAACGTTCCGGAGGGCCCAATTGCCGGTATCGAATCAAGCTGTGAGGGTGCAGATCAGAGGTAATTAGTGAGTAGGTTGGTGTCGACATACGTTCGGGGCAAATAGCATCTTCTTCAGAATGTAAGCGCCCATGAGCGTCGCCGAGCCATAGGTAGCCAGACGAAGGTAGTCAA
Organism: Mycena indigotica; assembly: GCF_014461135.1. Lineage (NCBI taxonomy): Eukaryota > Fungi > Basidiomycota > Agaricomycetes > Agaricales > Mycenaceae > Mycena > Mycena indigotica. The sequence goes on from NW_023503005.1 coordinate 1,361,666, forward strand.
CGTCCATGGTGGCTGGGGATTCACCATCGTGCCTGGTTATTTATTTTGACGCTTCATATAATGATGCGCAATTTCCAATCTCGAAAGTTTCAATTGCAGATCCTCATCTCATGGCGAAAGATGCGGGGGAGAGCAAGGAGCGTCAACTAGCGTCAACAACTTACCTGATACCATCTCGAACGCGATCGGCTGGCTCGGGTGAACGTAAAAAGGGAAATCCGGAATCAAATCGCAACTCTCCAAACCCGCGCAATGGGCAACCTCGTTGAGTCGTCGTGTACTTCAGTAAGAGCTTAAAATGAAGGTGGCGGTGGCTGTCCACAAGTCAGTGTCACGTTCCTGTTGCCAACTCTGCTGAGAAACATAAAGCCCTGAAAATCCAAAATCTCTTCGGTTTACACGGCAACGAGAGTCAAGACGTTGTAGACTGCATGCGGGCTCAGCTCACATGAACATTCAATGTTCAATATCCAAACGCGCGAGCGGAAGCTTTTCCAGTGACAATCAAACATGGCGTAGCCGAGGCCACGGCAAGGAAATCGTGCTGACTGAGCCGTTTCACACCACACACAACTTGCCATGTCCCCCACAGACGACTGGTCGCCCGACCCAGAAGTCGTCGACTCACTTGACTCGGACCCGCTTGTGTCCATATTTCCTTCTCGCTCGCGTTCAGTCGCAAATAGAACCGAAGCTCCTGCTCTAGATGAAACTGTCCCCCTTCTCGGTCATCCCAATCCGGTCCGCCACAGGAAACCTTTCTATCGGCCGCGACCATTATGGTGAGGAACGATAGAGCCAGAAGAGTTACCCAGGTGAATACATGGATTAGGCTTGTCCCTTTCGCGATGACGGCCGCTCTGGTGGTAGGTTGCTTAGCTAACCGTGTCTGTCTCGCGGGCTAAACTAGTTCAGCGGGGAATGACCCTCGCTTCACGCGTTGAAATCTTTACTCAAGCCGCTTGTTCCCAAATCCACCACCAAAACACGCTCCTTGACCCGTACTATGTCGATCCCTCCTCAAGCTTTTATGGAAATGATACTCGTCTACCTTCAAACCCCCGGTTGTGCACATCAGATCCAAGAGTCACCGCAGGAGCAGGTATTTGCTTATCGCTAAGCTACTACTAGGCATCTTACACGGTCCGCAGCGAAGATCCAGTTGACATATGCAATCACGATGGGTATTTTAAGCGCCCTTACTACTGGCTGGTACTCCTTCCGCTCTATTCTTAACTTCACTCTGATTTGATAGGTGGGGTCAATTTGGCGACCGATATGGGAGAACCAAGGTGCTCGCAATTTCGACTTTTGGATGGCTGCTCAGGTTTGCCGGTTATAAAACTTGTGGGGCTCGACCAGGACTCGACTCACACGTTCATCAGTGATACATCTTTCATCCTCGCGTCTACCCCTGGTTCACCTCTAATTTCTCATGCACATAAACTCGTTCTTCTTGCTCCCGTTTTCGAAGGATTTTTTGGTGGCTGGTCGACGATCCAATCAAGCACTTCTGCGTATATCTCTGATTGCACGTCCAGCGGCAGTCGTGCCTCTGTCTTCTCGCGATTCACCGGTGTCGAGTTCCTTGGATTCAGTGTGTGTACCAACACTGTCAGTTTGTTCTATCTGGAATGACAGCTTACAGTGCGGTCCCATCCTCGGTGCTTGGCTGATTAGACACCCACTGCCTATCTTCCCTATGGACATTGGGAGTCAAAGTGTCACCACGGTTTTTTGGGCAGCTGCCTTTGGTTCTTTGCTGAACTTTTGTTTCGCTGCCTTCCTGTTACCGGAATCAGTGCCGCGAGACAAACGTGAACGTATAACAAGTCCCCAAGTCGTCCAGATCGTGACTGTTCCTACATCCGGTAAAGACGATGGCATTTTTACTGTTCCTTCGTCCGTCAAGCGCTACTTCAGTCCGTTGCGCGCCTTCTTGCCAGTCATGATACCCATTCCTGGTACAACGACGATGCGGAGGGACTGGAGCTTGACACTGCTCATGTTTGCGATGTTCGGGTATATGCTCTCAGCGGTCAGGCTATCCCGTCGGCCTTACTTGGTCTCACATTTATCAGGGTCTTTATCAAATCAAGTACCTTTATGGGTCTCATGTCTACTCCTGGACACCAGAACAATTGTCCTACTACATATCTTTCATGGGTGGAGGTCGTGCCCTCTTCCTCCTCTTTGCTTTTCCCCGTATGCCTCTTCGCATATTGTGCGTGTGTTAAACATTGAGACTTCCCTAGTCATCATTTCGACCTTCAAGCCCAAGTCGGCTCCCAGCCAAACAACCGTGAACGGCGTCAAAATCAAGCCCAAACCCACGCAAGAGCATCTTGCAAGAGAGATCAAATTCGACCTCCGCCTTGCGAGGCTCTCCCTTTGCGTCGACATCTTTGCCAATGCAGCCATCGTCTTGGCGCCTGCACCGTCGAACACGATGCATATTGACACTAGCTCCAATTCTGATTCCCAGTTCCGCAACTCACAGGCGCTTTTTGTTGCTGCGAGCTGGACGGGCTCGTGGGGTGCTGGGATGATCCCCGCTATTCGCAGCCTGGTCATGAGTATCATGCAAAGCCGAGCATTGCTTACTGCAGGTGACGATGTTGAACCTCAGGGAGTCGACACAGGCAAGCTGTTTGGCTCGGTGGCCATTCTGCAGGCCATCGGACAAATGATTCTGGGGGTAAGCTTAGCCTGTATTCTATTACCTAACTGACATGTATTAGCCACTACTGTTTGGCCTGATATACAGCAGCACAGTTGCGACCTTTCCGAAAGCGGTGTTCTGCACTGCGATGGGCATCGTGTTTACCGCCCTTATTGCGACTCTATTAACGCGCAGCCCGCTCTCCCAAGTCAAAGGCAAGGGAAAAGCACCAGAAGCTCCACGTAGACGACGACGGATGCCGGTACCCGTAGAACAAGAAGAAGAGCGCGGCAGGTCGAGAGTGAGCAAGGACCTTCGACGGCAATCGTCTGGCTATGACAGCGTCATCGCAAGCGGATCTGAAGCCGGGCCTTCTTCATTAGGCTCCAACTAAGGCCAGTGGCAGAAGGCCCGTATAGATTTTCTGTATTTTTAGCGACATATATCTTACCGTAGACTATTTGGGCTAATACTTAAATTTCCTGCTGACAAATCGAGACCAATCCTCCGACCTCCTATTATGATTCAGAATGCCTGCAGCAGCATCTCTTCCCTGTTGATTCATGTCTTCTTCTTTGGGTGCCCCTCATGATTCCCCACTCGCAGGAGACCTCGGTTCTTATGCCAGTGGGTCGTCATTGATCTCCTCTAAGAAATCCAACGAAACCCACAGATTCCTATGATGCTTGCGACTTTTTGCTTGCACTGCGTCCTCAAATGAAAGTAGCAAGCAACTTGCCGTTCAAACAATGGGAACCTCGGAAGAAAACCGAGTACACCGACGAAGCAACATTGGCGTTTCTGGAAGCCCTCCAACTCTACCAACAACCATACATAGGAAGCCTTCATATGATCCTTCACAACTTGGGCGGGTTCCAGGACGATGAAGTCCTCCATAAACGTCTTGTGAACATCTTCAGCCCAATGAACAAGTAAGCAATAGGTGAATTTCCATTCTGACAGGAACTAACTTTTTATATCACAGGTTCCTCGTTAATGCCTCTGGAACTGGGAAAACTCGTCTATGCTACGAAGGACTTTGTGCCAACTGGGGTTTTTATTTTACCTTTTCGGTTGATTCGGGGCGGCTTGGGTCACTCGACCTTGAGCAATTGGAGCACCCTTATCATGACGACAACGGCAATGGCCGCACACCACGCGGACTATCTATACTATTCAGAGCGATTCTTTTGGCCCGCCTTCTTCTCTTCGAGCTGTTCCTCCAAACGAAAGACGTCGTAGTTGCAGAAGAACACAAAAAGCATTGGTTAACCCTTCAACTTCAACCTCAACTAATCAAGAACGAAACTGAAGGCTACGATGATCCGTTTGAAGCACTATCCAAGATCTTACGCAGACAGCATCCCGACGATCTTTCGCAAAGCATAGCGACAACTCTACGCTCCATCCGCACGTTTATCGGTGACCAACCATTGTTCCTCGTGCTCGATGAAGCAAGTGATGCGGTCAAAATGCTCCCCCTCATCGATCTTGGCGGGGCATCCGTTCTCCAAATTGCACTCCAAACGTGGATGGACGTGACAGCCAACAGTTGTCCAATCATCTGCGCAGGAATTGCTATTCCGCCTGAACGATTCATCCATGGGCCAGGCAGCGACTTTTTCTGGACTTCCGATACCGGTGGTTTCGATGACCCCAATAGACAAGAGGAATATATGGCTCAGTTCATGCCACCAACCCTGCGTGACTCCCCACAGGGCAAATTTCTGATAGCAAGAGCATGGCGATGGTTACGCGGAAGGTCAAGCATTTTCCTCTGTCATAGAAGTGGCGACTGTCATCTAAAATGCTGCAGACACCGAGTCACAGCTACTTTTATTGAAACGCTCCTCAGACACGGTCTCGACCAACCTCATAGCCTTTTGGATGCATTCGTCTATAAAGCACTTGGTGTTGAACCAGTCGATGCTCTCGAATATATTGCCGCAGAGCCGAAACTTGAAGGGAGGTACAATTTGGACTTCGTTTCTCTAAGATTCCAAAAGCTGCCTGACGGTATGTTATTTAGTTGGTCAGTATTTTGTGGAACTGAATCATAGTTTGAGACGAGTACCAACTTTTCCTCAAAATACTGTTCTGCTACATGGCTACACATAACTCGTCGTTCTTGGCTTCACAGATAGGTCTTATGTATCGCGGGTTTGCTCGTTTCTCAGACCAAGGTTTGTCGAGAATCTCTTGCCTTACCCAGCAAGCCCATATCCTGGACTGCCCCACGAAACTCCAGCAACCTTCATCCACTGTCTCCGTCTCAATGCACCTCAAACTACTGAAGCCCTTTCCCATTGTCTCGTCTTCTATCTCACTGAAGCCCTTGCGATGGACCTCCCGCTAGCACGTATCTTCACCTTTCGCCATCCAACGCCAATATGGGCCCAGCAAACTTCCGAGCTGGTCCGCTTTCATCATCTTGAATCGGGAGAAGTCGTCTGGACGTCGGTGGCTGCCCATGACTTTGAATCCTTCCGACCTCTTGCGCATCATGCCACTTCCGTCGAAGAAACGCTATTGTGGATGGAGCATTGGATCGGAACCGCATTTTGTCTGCCCTGCCTGCCAAATGTCGACCTCATGTTTATCATTCGCCTGGCTGATGGCACCTTTATTTGGGTGGCCCTCAAAGCAATAGCGACTGAAGAAGCAATGCTAATCCCCCAGCTGCGATCAGCATTCTCAGCATTAGAGGTCGTCGACGTTGTGGGGGTATGTGAATTTATTTAGACCTGGATATTTTTTCTTACTTTTTCCTTTGACGCTGGATCCTGAGATGCAATCACGATTCGCCCACGCCTTGGAGTCGCTTCCGAATCCCGGAAGCTGCAAATTCCTGAAGACAATTTCGACGTTCCCTGGTGATTCCACTCTGCTCGAAGATTATGTACCCAAAGAGACCGATGATTTCGCGCTGGTCAATATTTCTGCCTTACGACACAAGTCATACCAAGTCATGCAACTAGATTTCTTTGACGCCATAGTTGCAGGTGTTCTTGCTGGTCATGCGCGCAAGTCGAGATGGGAATCCAAAGAAGGGACGTTGTATACAAGCCATTTAAGGCTCCCATGGAGTGATTGGCCAGAAGCCTGTTGGGATGAGCAGGTCGAAATTGAGTACGATTCGGAGTGTGACTTAGAAGTTGAGAACGATTCGGATTGCGACTCGGAAGTTGAGAACGAAGGATGTTGAAGACACATATATAACACTCTAGTAATTGCGCTCCTATAGACTATTACTAGCCAGCCTCTATGAGAAATTGTAGCGAACCAGCCGCAACGTTATTAATAGACCAATATGACTAAGTAGCATTACGGAATCACACATCAACTTGGCTTTGAACATGTCCCTCAGCAAGAAAAAGGCAAAGTCGCGGGGCTCGACGCCTGTGTCTTCTCTATTCACTGCTCTGTCGCAGCAATCAGAACGAAACAGCCATGAATTTGCCCCCACCACTACCCCTGCTCTCTCCCTGTCATCCTCCATGACCTCCTCTTCTGAAGACACCGTCCTTCACGAGGACGACGACGACGGACTGGCCATTCCTCCCCGCCCACCCAAGTCTGCAGACAACTTCTCCACGGTTCACACCGAATTCGGACATTGCTCAAATTCGGAATACAGATATGTCTCAAAACACGCTGAGAATGCGAGTATTCTACCCCACGTAGACCAGGTCCGTCATTACTCCACGCAACCCGTCAATTTCTCACAGCATTAGGCAGCGCCATACTACATTCTGTTCTCGACTTACTTCAGTTACCTCATCTTGATCGTCCTTGGCCACATACGCGACTTTCTGGGAAAGAGATTCCACCCAGCGTCATACAGGCATCTCATGCCCAGTAATAATGTGCGCCATACTGGCATTTGGTCGCGTTTCTTCACTGAAAACCCCCCCTAGTATGCGCCATTGAATTCAGATTTCGACTCTTTTTACACACGACGACTGAAAACCAGAATGGACGAATGCTTCTCCCAGCCTGTGACCGGAGTCGCTGGACGCACCATTCAGCTTCTGGACAGGTACTCTTCAGACTACAATCATACCCAAATCTTAACTGGCGGCCAAACTCGGGCACTCAACATCTCGAGTTACAACTATCTTGGATTTGCTCAAGCCTCCGGCGGCTGTGCTGACGCAGTGGAGACCGCAATCCGTGAGCATGGCGTGTCTTCTTGTGGCTCGCGACTAGAGGGTGGCTCGACGGATTTGCATGTCATCGCGGAGTCTCTTGTCGCACGTTTTGTTGGGATGGAGGACGCTTTAATTAGCTCCATGGGTTTTGCAACCAACTCGGCATATATTCCAGCCCTGGTGGGAAAGGGCTGCCTGGTCATCTCCGACGAGCTGAATCATGCTTCCATTCGTTTCGGGGTTCGATTGAGTGGTGCTCACGTGCGTATGTTCAAGCACAACAGCATGAAGAGCCTTGAGAAGTTGCTCCGCGAAGTGGTGTCGCAGGGGCAACCGAAAACGCATCGCCCGTGGAGGAAGATTTTGGTTATCGTGGAAGGCTTATATTCCATGGAGGGGACATTGGTCGATCTCCCGCGCTTGATCCAGCTGAAGAAACGCTACAAGGTGGGCCTCTTTACTAGATCGAATGAGGAACCTTGTTGAAATTCTATATTCAGTTCTCCCTTTGGGTGGATGAAGCTCATAGTATTGTTCGTCTTTGTCCAATTCTGTTGTTCGACGACTTACTTGACTTCCAGGGAGCATTAGGACCTCATGGACGTGGCGTGGCAGACTATTTTGGAGTACCTCCGAAATCAATTGACATTCTTATGGGCACGTTCACCAAGTCTTTTGGTGCAGCTGGAGGTTACATCGCTGGAAACAAAGAATTAATCGATAGGCTACGCATCCGTGGTCATGCTGGTCCTTACGCGGAATCAATGACCCCTCCTGTTCTTACACAAGTCGTAGCCAGCATGGCCAGTATCATGGGAATCTCGTCACCTGTCTTGACGAGCTCCAACAGCACATCCTCGACAAACACAGTGCAAGAGGCCGTGGCTTACGACTATCCCTCGCGTGCTCCGGCTTCTGCACTACCAACCTGGCTAAAACTTCCTCCCGCACTCGCCGACGGTAGCGAGGGCGAAACTCGGTTACGAAGGCTGGCCTTCAACTCTCGATACCTCCACCAAGGTCTCATCAAACTCGGTTTCATTACCTACGGCCATCCAGCATCACCCATTGTGCCGCTGTTATTATTCAACCCCGGGAAGATGAACATGTTCCATCGCCTTATGAAGGATCGAAAGACGCCCATTGTCGTTGTGGTTGTGGCATATCCAGCGACCACGCTTGTCACCAGTCGGGTCAGATTCTGTGTAAGCGCCGCCCATACCAAAGAGGACATCGACACCGTGTTGCAGGCTTGTGATGAAGTGGGGGATGTGCTTGATCTAAAGCATGGCATACCGCGCAGGGAGCGGTGGGCTATAGAGAATATTTGTAAGAACGCGGTAGAGCTGGCTAATTCCTAAAAGTATCATATTGTCGAGTAATTAGAGCGACTTATTTGGCCATGAAAAAGATTTTAACTGCAGTCAATGATCATTACGTAAATACTACACGTCGACTTTCCTCCAAACTTTCTTGGTCTCTCCTTCGTCACGGTTTATTATCGACTAGGATGCGTTTGAATCTCATCCTTACCTCGGCTCTTTCACTGGCTGGCCTAGCGCTCTCAACTCAGGGTCCGTTCTGGTGCCCAACTGGTGTTTACTTCTCTAACTAACATGCTTGCAGTGGTCCTCGACCAGAATGCCCAGACTGAAGCGAAAGCTGCTCCTGAGACTGCCATTCCTACGGACCCGGTTCTGGTGACTGCCTCCTTTCCGGAGACCAACGCCTTCGGCCGTGCGTCATACTTGCTGGCCACCTGCGCACTTTCTAACTTCCCGCCTCAGACATCGTCAACGGCGAGAAGAACACAATCAATCTTGCTGTAGAGAACAAGTCGGGCAAGAATGTGACCCTACTCAGTGTCGGCGGTGCCTTCCTCAACGCACAGACCGAGACGCTTGTCAAAAATGTTGGCATAGTTTTTGGTCTCTGTGGCAGTCAACACTGATACTGTAACAGCTCACGGCTATGACCTTCAAGGTCCCGTTGATAGACTCGGTCCGGCTGCAGGTTCCCTACGTTTTTTACAGCGAGTGCGTCAATGTACCATGATTGTTGATTCAAAGCTAACATAGCTTTCTCTAGGTTCAAGGTGTGTGGATAACGGGTTACGACATCTCTTCTTACGCGCCTTTAGCCTGGCGATATCCGTCTTACCATCTGGCTGGACCACACCCTCGGTGTGCGTATTGCCACGTATTTTAGCCTGATGCTAATTCACGAAACCAGAACGAGACCATCCGGGTGGACGCGTTTGACTCGATTGTCACCGTGGTCGAGCCTGACGTCTCTCTCTTTGATTTCAAAATGTACGCTATCCGCCGCGCAATACGGGTCGATGTCTAACTCTCTCAACAGGATTACCACCTATCTTATGACTGCGGCACTTCTCGGTGGCTTGGGCTACGTTGCCTATCTCTCCTTCGGCCCCAAACCTACCCGCAAGAGCAAGAAACGGAGTGTTCCTGAAGTCAGCGCTCCGGTTGGCACCGTCACGGCTACTGGCGCTGGCGGCTACCAAGAGGAATGGATTCCCGAGCATCACAAGCGCAAGCCCAAAACTGCTCGCAGCAAAAGTGGCACGTTGACCAGCGGCGACGAGTTTTCGGAACTGAGCGCTGGTGAGCTGAGCGAGTCTGCAAAGAAGGTCAAGGGCAAGGGCAGGAAGTAAGTAATATAGGACGGAGGTTACTCGCAAAATATCTACGTGTTATTTCACTGGATAATGATCGTGTACACAAAATGTTAGCTTCTCCGGCGCTGCTTCAGTCCTCCCCAAGCAGTCATCACGTAAGCTCTTTCTTCGCATGTGAGAAAGAGGTCGGCACAGTCACGAAGTACAGCCGTTTGCATAATTACTTGATATAGACCAGGAATTTTGGGCAGGCAAGGCTGGCAAGACCATCACAACTAAAGATGATATTGATATGATTGAGGGTCTAGTAAAGAAACTAAGAGGGAGAAAAAGAGTTGCAGAGGAAGAAGCAGGTCAAAGCAAGGCCAAGATTCTACTGTAACGTACTGGTACTTGAGCTGTATTTCCTAATGTTGATCCAACTGTCCAGAGGCATATTGACCCTGCACACAGTCTAAGTAAGCCTTAGCTGTCCTGTGCTGCAGTCAGTACATATGGTGCAAATGGCATCGCGTCGCCGTCACGGCTCAGGAAAAGAACCAGTGAGGCGGTGCGACGGATCAAACTTCTACTTCTGCGACTGACGTCGCCGTGGACCACGGATCGACAAGGCATATATCTCCCTTCGGGTCTGGTACAGTTGAGTCACATCATTTCATTTGTCTGAAGTCACTACGGCGCCATACGGCGCCGTACTGCCGTAGCACGGTGTGGCCAGCCTTGATTTGTCCAACAAAGAGCTGTATGACCCTTGAGCATCAATGACCTGCTTGGGCCGTACGCGTTATCTGTGTCGCGAGTGAGCCGCGAGCGGCGAGATTTCTTGTCACAAATATCAGTCAATCACCTCGCGTGGTTTTAGACCTTGACCTCGCTTTCTCGCAACTTTTCGCGCCCGCCTGGCCGAGCCATACATTATGATAACTAATACCAGTGACGTTATGGCACTAACTTTTTTTTTTTTTTTTGTGGCACGTTAGGTAGTAGTAGACAATCGCTTTCGCTCCCCAGTAGCCTGCCGTAGTTCTCTCGCGAGATTCCGTCAAGCATCCTAGGCCGACATCTGTCGGTCATCCACCACCCGTGAGTTGTGAGGCGGGGACTTGAAACCCCGCCAGCCGGATCAAAACCACTCGAGGAAATGCGCTGTCGCACTGGGCCCTTAGGCATCTGGTGTGGGGCTGCAGTTTCGACAAGTTCAGGGCGTGCAGGAGGGAATTGGCCCTCCCGATCACCACCCGTCATCACCCATCTCAACCGACACCCACTAAAACCCCGACCTCCCTTGACGTTGGCCAGTCATCTGGGAGTGATTCTTCGTCTTTCAGTGTTCCGTTCCAAGTTTTGTGGACTAATGCCTTGGGAATGGCCTTCTTCCCATATTTGCTTTCATTTGACATCTCTCTGTCAATTTGTAGTCTGTTGTTGATTGTCCAACACCATTTGCGCTTTATCTCGTTCTCTGAGGCGGGGTCTTTCTCGTTGATCACTCTCTCATTTCGGAGTTTCCAAATCAGGTGCGCCGACTCCGAAATCACTATGCGGAACAGTCTCGTTGCGCCGATGTCGGCCTTGTCAATCATTCCACACGCCATGATCTGGCCAGTCGTGGGCTGTGGCAATTCATTCTTCGTTTTCATCTTCCACAGCTCGCTAGCGAGTTCCCAGACCTCTTGCTGGCCTGGCGCCTCGCATTGCGTTAAGATATGCTTCATTGTTTCGTCTACGTCCCCACATCTGGGCTCCTTGCACTTTCCTTTCCACTCGTGTTCTGGTATGTGTTCCCAGTGCTTACCAACCTTATACCCATCGTGTATTAACATCCAGAGGAAGAATCTGATGTTTTTGGAGATGTCCTTGTGCCTTATTGACTTCCATATCTTCTTGTCAGACACTTCTTCCGCGCCCTCATCTGTGGCCGCTCCGCGAACTAGCGGTAGATTCCTCAGGGTTCCAGCACGCGCGAGTTTTTCCTGGTATTTAGGTGCGTTCATCTTGAGCGTTCGGATTATTTTCATCGCTGATGACTGGGTTAGTGTGTTCAGTCTAGCGCCGCTCAACCTCAGGTCCTCAACGTCGTTATCTCTAATTTCGTCTGGTTCGCTCTTCATTGCGCCCTCGCTTGCTAGGAGGTCGGCTGCCTCGTTTCCGTCGACCCCGCTGTGTCCTTTCACCCACTGGAACAGGGTTGGCGCCCTGCGCTGTCGCAGCCTCATCAGGGTTAATTTCGCTAGATCGCCGTTGGCTACCATGATGAATCCATTGTCTTCCCACCTCCGTGAGTTGACCGTCATGCCATCGATTGCATATTTTGAGTCGCTCATAATTTTTAGAGGCTGGTCCAGCGGGCACATCTCAGCTGCTTCTTTTATTGCTGCCAACTCGCCAACTTGGTTGGACGGCTTCCATTTTATTGGTATCCGTAGTGCCCGGTTTCTTGGGTCATCTGTGCCGAAGTAGATTCCAGCCCCAGCTCTCGCCTCCGCTGTTCCATTCCCAATGGCGGATCCATCAGTATACACAACTTGAAGGTCTTCGATTCCGGCTTCGTGTATCGGCTGCCTGTTCGGCGCTCTCGTGGACATGTTCCTCGTTCCGCTTTCGAAGATTCGGAACACATCCGACTTTGTTCCTTGCGTTGTTACACCGGCATCGAATACAACAACGCTTTCGTCGTCGAGGTCAATCTCGTCATTCATCTCTTCCCACACCTGGGGTTGGGCCATGCGGGGGTCCCATTTGTCTTCAAGCTCGTTCATCAAGTCCCTCGCTTTGGCGTAGCATTTGTGCGGGTGGGGGCACTTAACTATTGCCCTGGTTATCTGACATGATGCGCATCTGCAGTCTCTTCTCGCGGTGTGTCTCGCGGTTTGCATTTTCTTAGCAAGCTCTTCCGCGTCGCCTACCGTCCGGATTCTATGTCGGTTTTTTAAGCAGTTGACCACCGTCTTAGGTTTGTTGTATACTTTGACATTCCCCTGCGCGTGTTTATGGTACCATATAGGCATCGCCCTCTGTATCTCGTTCGACACAGCTATAGCTTCTATCCTTACTCCGTATTTCTTTCCTACCTGCACCATCTGGTGTAGGTCAGCACCGATTGACCTCTCTGATGATTTTGGCTCCCAGTCTTGTAGGTACGGGTTCGCCAGCACATCCATTCTGTACTTCTGATTTTTGCGCTTAGCTGCAAATATTTCATCGACCAGGTAGCACCATGTCGGTCTCGACGCGTCGATGTTTAGGTAATGCTTCAACCACATTATCGATATGGCTTCGTTTCGGGCGTATATGTCTAGGAGCTTCCTGCCTCCGACTTCGAATGGGGCGTACACAGTTTCCTGGTTGACGGTGACCCGTTCCTTCTCAGCCCATATGTAGTTCCTTACTCTCTTCTCTAGTCTCTTCTCTACATCTCGTGGCATTCCTTGGACAGTCGTGAGATACTGAGACATTCCGCCAACGATCATGGATATTATTAGGCGTCGGCCCTCCATTGTCGGGTTGCTTTTCTCCCAGAGAGCAAGGGATGTGTCGATCTTCTCAAGTGTCCTCGACCATATTGTGGCCTGTGCGACTCCGTTACCTACCCAGGCACCAAGGGTGCGTATTGGTTCTCCTTGTGCCGCAATTTTAATGTGGTCTGGGATTCTAGTTCCGTCCTCTCCGTTTATTGCGCGGTTCGCTATTACCTTGTCTCGGTATTCCCGTTTACCGATTGGGATCATTTCGGTTTTAGTGACATTGAATTTTGCGCCCGCCGCGATGCACCATTCATCAAGGACTGTCATTAGATCCTCCCAGTCGTCAGTCTTGTCCAAGTATACCATTGTGTCGTCTGCAAAGAGGGACGTTATAATTTTATCTATTTTCCCCTTTGTCTTGAATCCTTTGAGGTTGGATTTCCTTAGTGCTTCTGCAAGGGGTTCTATTGCTAGGTCAAAAAGCAGACAGGAGAGTGGGTCGCCTTGTCTGACGCCCCGTGTCACTTTGAAGGGTTTCTCGCTACGTTCACCGTTCACCATTACATATGTTTGTGCGTCGCGGTACAGCGCTTTGACAGTACTGATAAAGTTGTTTGGTATATTGAATGCTTCTAGTGTTCTCCACAAGTAGTCGTGTTCGACTTTGTCATACGCTTTTTCCTGGTCCAGTGCTACGATAACCCCATCGTGTTCGGTGGCTTCGGCCCATTCGATTATTCGTTTCGTGAGCCACACTTGGTCTCGGATCTGTCTCCCCGGGACAAAGCCGGCTTGGTCTGGGTGTATTAGGGCAGGCGCGACTTGTGCAAGTTTGATGGCCAGGGCTTTTGTCATCACCTTATAATCGGTGTTTAGGAGAGATATTGGCCTATAGTTGGCAATATCTGCCTTGTCGTTCTTCTTATACAGCGGGCACATCCAGCTCTCGGAGAACCCAGAGTTACTGACCATTCCATTCTTCTCGATGTCGTTGAACACAGTTTGCATGGCCCCGACTACGTCAAACGTCGGTTTGTTGTTCTTGGTTAATGTCTTGTGACGTTCATTCAAAGATTTCCATACCTCGTAGGGTATGCCGTCTAGCCCTGGTGCCTTGTAGTTGGCGGATACCTTGAGGGCATATTCAACCTCTTCGCGTGTCATCGGTCCCTCGAGGGTCGGTGCCAGCCCCTCCTCGAGCCTTCTGTCCAGTCTTGAAAGTACATTTTCAATCGCCGCCTCCCGGACGTCAGCAGGAGTATCTGCTCGGTCCGCTTGGAGCTTGTTGTGGTAGTTCCTGGCCATCGTTGCCATCTTGCTGGAGTTGGTCTCGTACCTCGGGTTCTCGTGGTCGCCTCCATTCGTTCGTAGCCTGCGAATGAGGTCTCTCGGTTTCGCTGGCTTGTTCAGCTTTGACCAGTATCGCCCAATGATTTCTCCTTCTAGTCTGTGGCGTACTTTGACGGTCAGTCTCGAGCTCTTATACCTCTTCTTCTGGAGTTCTACCAATTTTGCAGTGATGACGGCTCCCGCTAACATTCTCTCTTCTTCATCCATGGACGAGTCATTGATGATGTTGTCCAACCTGGCCTCCATGTCCATGATCTCCTTCGTCATCCTAGGTATGAGGATTTTTGCTCTCTCTCGCGCTTTGGCGCCGACTTCCTTTTTCAGGTCACGCCAAAGTGTCTGGGCGTTCTCGTTTGGGTTCCATTCGTCTTCGCTGAGTTGTTCTACTTTAGCAAGGAAATATCTGCCCCGTTCTGTAATGAAGTTGAGGAGGATGCGATCCTTGAGTATGTGTGCTGGCCACACCCATCTCCCATGTCCAATGGTGGGTGCTTCCGCTGTTGTCAGTTTCACAGATACCATGTCATGGTCTGTTTCTATTCCTACTGACTCAATTTTCCACTCATAGGTATCTTCAAGCATTTCTCTCTGGACGTATATTCGGTCCAGTCTTGACCTTGCACCGCCTTGCGCGGCGGTCTGCGAGTACGTGTACGCTATTGTTGTCGGGAAGGTGTCCCGCCACCCATCTATTAGTCCTAGGTATGACTTCAGGTCGTCTAGGGCGTCGACAGCATCCGGTTCATCTTCGCGTGCGGGCAGTCTATCAACAGCTGATTCGACAATGTTCATGTCGCCTCCCATTATGTCTGGTCTGCGGATCTCTGGGTGGTCTTCGTAGAATCTCTTGATTGTCTTCCAGAACTCCTCGTTCTCTCGGTCGTCTGTTGGCGCATACACGCCCAGGACGGAGAGGGGTGTGCCATCACCATTCTTCAATTCTAGGATGAGGGCTCTCCCCGGTACTATTTCCCGCCTGGTAATGTTCTCAGTTTCTACAAGAAATTTATTCAAAACTATTGCCACGCCTTGGGCATTTGCTGTTTCAGTGTTCTTCGAAAACTCGAGTCTAATTGACCGACCAAACAGAGCGTCGACTCTTTCTTTCCTTTCGTCATCCATGTGGGCTTCGCCCACAATCAGTACCCCGGTTTTCTTCTCGCGCATTAGCTGCCATATCTCGGGCCACTTGTTCTTCTCATTTCTGACGTTTGCGTGTCCAAACCCTTTCACATTCAGGGCTGACACCTTGATCGCCGACTTAACGTTTTTCTTCCCGGTCCCGCCTGCTTGCGCCGGTCCGGGGTAGAATCTGTCGTTTGCATTATTTTCTATTCGGCCCTGTCTATAACAGTGGTTCTGCTCGTCTTGCTCTCCAGACGGCGTCCCGTTTCCATTTCGGGTTCCGTTTATCACGGTTTCCCCATGATCTGGGGTTGGGCTCCTTCGTTCGGGCCCTTGCACGTACTGTGCATTGTCAACGTTTGCATTAACGTTGCCCGGAGTCTGTATCGCATCCGGGTTGGCGTCCGGCCAGCCATCATCGAAATCCTGTGGGGTTATGTTCCAAGGGAGCAGACCCGTCCAGAATTCCTCCAGCTGGTCATCTGCCCATTCCCCTCCATCGGATTCGCTGTCACTGGAGCTCTGCTGATCGGTGGCGGAACCAGCGTCTCCTCGAGCGTCACCGTCGTTGTCCCAAGCCGTAAGTTCGTCTCCATATGAATCTGCAAAGCAGTTAATAAAGGTGGTTTGAGGTTGAGTAGCAAGATAAGGCCCGCCGGGATTCCCGCTAAGAATGCCGACGGATGTGCCTACCGTTTGGGGTTGGCGGGGTATCGCTTCGTGTCTGCCCGAGCAGACAAAAGCCCTACCCTGCCATGCCAGGACTGCTGGCCGGCGGACCCCGACCTAAAAAGGTCCCGCCGTTGCGGCGCCACTGACCTGGATTCGGCAGAGTTTGAGGCTCTGCTCGTCACCAGGTCAATGACGCGTAACCCTCCCCCGTTTCCTGTCCCGTCTCTACAGATGGTCAGTAAATGTGGCGGGTTCGGGCCGCGTGTGCCTATAGCACACGACTTCTTCCAGTCTCGGGCTTGGGGTTGTTCAAAAGCAGTACTATCGCGTCGAAGAACATGTGTGTGTAGGTAGCATTAGATAGCTCGGGTCAGGTATCGGAACGGGCCTCCACTAGTAGGACGTAGTTAGCTGTCGCGTCATCTATGCCTTTCAAGAGCCTCTCCGCGCTCCATGCTCTGCGCCGGAGTACTCCAACGGCTCCTTGGTTCGATGTCTCTTCGTTGGATATTTGTGGAGGTGGTTGGCCCTCGTTCTGAATTTTGGGGGGTCGGAATCGTGGTTCCATATTCGCAAATGCTTGCGCCGTTGACGACGGCACGTATGGGGTCGGGATCTCCGGTGTGGGGGCGCTACTGGGTGGTCGCGGGTTCGGTTCGTCATTCATCCCTGCTTCCGAGGAATTCTTGTCGGTTTTCTTCGACATCCGCGAGTTTCCTCTGGGGTAGAGTCACTCATCCCTTAGTTCCGGCATTTTCGGGAGGCAGCAGGTAGTGCGCTGAGGGCAATTCGATGGGGGGCTGTCACAGCTAGCCAGCTTGCAGGCCACGTGATAGGAAGTTTTTTTTGGGTGTGAGGGACGGTCCAGCGTCGGAGCCCGGTGTCGGGATGCTTGGCCATCGGTGCTCCGCAAGTGTTGGTCAGGTTTCCACTGGGTCCATTATGACACGTTGGGGGGGAGCTGGCTCTTCTGGGCCGTAGAATTCAGGAAGGGTTCTGTGGTTTGTCGACCTCCCGCGGTGGTCAACGGGGTGGCTCCTCGGGCAGAGCTCGTTGTTCTTAAGGTACACGGTGAAGGTTTACGGGGAGAGGAATCGTATTTTGTCGTGTCGCGCGTCAGGATTGTACGGCAGGAAGGGTAAGATGCCCAATGAATGTGCCCTTCGTTCGGCAAGTTTGGTTTTCGACCCTACAGGCCGCCCCGTCTGTGCAGGGTCCACGACGTGTGGCCAGAGCGCGTATATGCCTCCACACCGCGCACTGCGGTGGGGGGTTCTGTGCGGACTCGTCCCATCACCAAAGAGATGGTGGTGGTTCGTGATCAACACAGCCCCCTATGGCACTAACTTCAAGTGCAGGTGTTCGCAGTTTCCCCCAATTGCGGGCTTTTGAATTGGCGCAGCAAACTATGATCAACAGATATAAAAACCTCAGTCTCCCCATCTTCAACTGTGGGGATCGACCGTTTTTCTTGTTATCTCCCTTCGTGTTATGGCTGCATGGGTCGTCTTTTCGCTATGCGCCGCTTCCCTCTCGCTTGCATTGACGCAAACTTCCTTTCAAGTCCCTCTTCAACCTGAGCAAATCCATCAGAACGACTCCGATTACCACCAGTTCAAGTGGCCCATCCGCAAAGTCGCTGTCATTGGCGCTGGTGTAAGGTTCGGGTTGCAATTTCGTGTCCTGAACTTCGCTTCCAACTGCCTTATAGCGGGCTTGTTGCATACCGCGAACTGGTCGATGCAGGCCTGGACGTCAAAATCTTCGAAAGGGACGAAGTGCCAGGCGGTGTATGGCATTATTCAGATGAAACCCAGGGTCAGCCGCCAATCCCGAATGTGGACCCTCAGGTGGCCGACTTTGTGCCCTCGCTGCCACCTCCAAACGCACCCCTGCCGCATGTGGTCTATCACAATGACCGCAATGACAACACAGGGGTGACTAGCGCCGAACGCTGGAGGGATCATCGCGCCCCACATGGAGTCTGGGCGTCACTGACTTCAAATGTACCTGCTGTGAGCCATCATTGACTTTGGTTTTCCGACACTAACTGATCCTCTAGCCTCTGATGAAGGTAGATTTGTGATGACTCGTATAAAGTTAATGTCATACGCCTTTTACAGTTCAACAGGCACGAGTGGCCCCCAGGGAGTCCTTGGAGTCAGACTCTTCTCCATCGCACTCGTTCTCATCACTAAGCAATCAACAGATATTCCTCACCTTAACCTCCAGCGTTACCTCCGCTCTGTCTATTCCTTCTATGGGATCAATGCCAACGATCGCAGTCCCCACATCTCGTACAATACTCGCGTCGAATTAGTCGAAAAGCGACATGATTCTTTCGGGAATGAACATGGATGGAAGTTGACCGTTAAGAAATTGGAGCGGTTGAGTCCTTCATCGTGCAAAGAAAAATGGTGGACCGAGGTTGGCTCTTTTACTATTCGTGTCTTGTACTAACTGGCGTAGGATTTCGATGCCGTGGTGGTTGCAACGGGCACTTTCAACGGACCAAATATGCCGAACATTCCGGGACTCATTGAATGGCACCGCAGATACCCGGAGTCCATTCTCCACTCCCGCGAATATAGGCGCCCTGAAATGTTTGCCAACCACTCCGTTCTGATTGTTGGAGCCGGGGTACTTACTTATAGCCTTCCATTTTATTCTCGCTCATCTGGTGTTGTAGCCCAGTGCCACAGGCATTGCTGCAGATCTCAACCCGCTCGTGAAGCGTAACGTGCTTTCCTGGAGGCAAAGTGAACGTACGCCGACTTGAATGTTTCCGAAGGAATATATCTAACGCTTCTTCAGGATCAAATACGCCTGTTGTCTTCCTGAATCTACTGCCTCAAGGCATTGAAGTTGTGGTCGGCATCCACCAATTCCATCCAGAGAATCGCACGATTGAACTGTCGGATGGGACAGTAGGCACCATGACAATTTTCTGCGCAGCTTGAATCAATCCCCCGTAGTTTCTTTCTGACATCGACGAAATTATATTATCCACTGGATACCGATACACATTCCCCTTTCTACCTCAATATCACAACTCTTCCATCAAAGGCAACGAAGAAGGGCCGCAAGACCAACCACAGCCGATAGTGACTGACGGCACCCACTTCCGTTCGCTCTGGCGGGACCTATTCTACATCGATGAGCCCACGCTGGCGTTCATCAACCAGGCATGCTATTCTAGGCCATCCTCATTCCTCGCTGACAGAGAGCGAACCAGAACCTCAACGTTGTGACTTTTACCTGGGGCGAAAATTTCGCGATTGCCTTAGCCAAGGTATGGACAGGCACTGCGCGGCTTCCAAGTCGCCAGACGATGTGGAAAGAATATCGGGACTGGGTTGCATCGCAGGGCGGCTATGGCAAGTGGCTGCTGTTCATAAAATGGCAGAAACAAGAAGGTGTGTAACGAAAGTTGACCTTGACTTCGACTCTCAAATGTGATCACATAGAAATCGTGTCGTTCTTTTCGAGCTGGTTGAACACCGCGGCCTACCAATTCGGCGGCAAACAGGCAAGCCGTCCACTACATCTTTCGAATAATATGCTGATTGGCCACAGGCTACTCCCTCGGATCCAAAGTGAGTTCAAGCTGACCATTCTTTTCCTTTCAGAAGTTGATCACGTTCTTGTGTAGCGAGAGGGAGCTCCTGAATGTCTGGGGTCGCGCATTCTTTGCAAATAGCAATCCAGTCAAGTTACCATCAACCGAGCGCAAACAACAGTTCGGTGGGCACCAGCAACAAGTAGATAGTTTAGAATACGCGCACAGTTTACTGGCGTACTTTACCAGTGGATACTAGGGGGAGACGAGACGAGACGGTACATAAAGATGAAGAAGGGCGTTGATAATACACAGACCGACTTTCTTCGTCCCACAGTGTTGCTAGCATAAAAACCAAGCCGTGGTCTCCGTAAACGCGAAAAAAAGAGTGTTCAATTCTAGATATATAATGAGCAAACCCCAAAGGCCAGATGGAAAGCAAAGCTTGCCTCTGGAATCCTCACTATTGTGATTTCCTGAAAGGGCATGATTAGCACTGTGTAAGGCTAGAGAAGGACGCCGACCTGTTGTTTGAAATACCGGCGATTCTCTTCGTCAATGAGGACGAGGTTGAGGTAATACCGCGTGCTGAACTTCTTATTAATATCGCGGAAAGTCGGTGTCAGGTCGAAGCCGCCGAGGAAAAGTCGAATGGGAATAGTCTCGCCGCGGACTGGAGCGCCGTCCATTATCTCAAACTTGGTTATGGTTTCGCTTTCGTTATATTGGTTGGGTGGAGAGCCTGTGGTTTCCCGCCGGATGATAGAGAGCTCCATGTGCTTGATCTTGATTCGGACAAGCAAGAAATAAATCTTGCCGACAATGACGTCCTTGAGGTGGTATCTATATGGTGTATAGGAAAAGAGGCAAAATGAAGCAAGGCTATTGACTCACTTGGATTTGTTGTACTCAAACTCGATATGCAAGCAGTCCTCGATACCGACCTCCATCTTTATGGTGGCGTTCGTGTCTGCTGGGGGACGGAAGGAGTGCACCCAAATGTCGCGCTCTTTGGTGACGTCCGCCATCCGCCGTGATATGCCGACTCGAATAAAGTATCTGTAAACGGAGTTGACGACGCAGAGCCATCTACTGAGAAACCGTACCTTAGCTTGACGTTGATGCCCTGGTAGCTCTCGTATTGCTTCTCCACATTCTTGAAATTGAATTCGAATGTCTGTGCTTGCCGCATCTCACCCGGGGCGGCGAGTTCCTGTGAAAGTGACAAGAATTCATGGTGGTGGCCCCGGTCATAGAATAATTCTGGAAATGTGAGATTGGTACATGCCTCGACGATGATGAACACACCTATACTCCCCACAAACTCGACTTTGATTCCGTCATGCTGCAGTTTCTTCCCGTCTCGGACTCGTATCGCAACCTGGGTTGGCACGTTTAACACAGAGAGCAGTCCAGGAAACCCTCAGCACGAACTTGGCCGCTGACAGAGTCTCCGTCGAAATACACAGGACAAGAGACCGTCTTCTCCTTGTCGGTTTTGGCCTCGACCTGTTTGCGCTGCTCCTCTGAGTCAAGTTTGATGTCGACGTCGATGGGGGACGCAAAGAAGTAAGCAGCCATGATTCAGTGCCACTCAAGACGGTGGAGAAGTAAAGTGGTTGCGCAGTGCAAGTCTGTAATAATCGCTCACGTGTCGAGGCACTTTCCGCTTTACCGTCTAACTTGCGTCTAACATTCGAGTTTGGGCTTTGGAAGCTTTTGCAACGCGCGCAACAACAACGACTAAAAACGCGGCTAGAAAATACCCTGACAGTCCCTAGCACCACTCCATCTATAGTTCCCTTCAACCATGTAATTTGGCGTTCTGATGGGTTTTGGAATGGCCCTACTATGCACCAGTGCATATGTTTTCAACGCAAGGGCTAGATGACCTGAGAGACGCCGGGTTGAAGGCAAGACGTAGAGAAAGAACAAAAAAACCCACCTTCGGTGCCAAACTAGCAATCTTTCCCCACCCTTTCATCCGCAGGTCTG
Organism: Mycena indigotica; assembly: GCF_014461135.1. Classification (NCBI taxonomy): domain Eukaryota; kingdom Fungi; phylum Basidiomycota; class Agaricomycetes; order Agaricales; family Mycenaceae; genus Mycena; species Mycena indigotica. Next base: position 1,383,282 of record NW_023503005.1, read on the forward strand.
CACTGACAACACCAGCAATACGGGTCCCGAGCATCTCGCGCTTGTTGTTGAGCAAGACGGCAGCGTTGTCGTCGAAGCGGATGAGTCGGCCGTCAGGTCTTCGCACGGCTTTCCGTGTCCTGACAATAACTGCCCTCCGAACGTCCCCTCTTCGCACTTTGACCGCTGTGACAGAGGCTGCAGCTGCAGCAGACACAGGCCGTGCCCGTTGAACAACAACCACAATCTCATCCCCCACCGAACCCCACCCGTTATTGACTTTTTGCTTCAATACGTTGACGCACTCGGCGACCAGGGCGCCGGAATTGTCTATTATCTATTGGCGGGTGAGTAATGTCAATTTGAACGTTGTGGCAGACCGACATTAAGTGTGCCCTTCAGCCCAATCATCGCGTCGAAAGCAAAATATGAGTGTGGTCACGTGATGGAACTTGAGGAAAAGGTGTATGAACGCCTGCGCAGCTCATCGTCGAACTTGTACATGATCTCAACGGTAGGCGTATATTCCAGAAAACCAAGATGACAAAGATTCGATTCACACAAAAGAAGAAAGTTGATTAATCACCAGTCCCCTCCACCATCGTCTCCCCCACCATCGTCTCCGCCCCATCCTCCTCCTATACGACGAATTTAAAACCACTCAAAGCAAAAAATTTCACGACATACCGTCATCGCCTCCGCCATCATCGCCTCCGTCAAACGCTGAAGCAAGCAAAGCACCACCAAGAAGTCCACCGGCACCGAGAGCAAGAGCGCCGCCCATTCCCATACCACTCTTCTTAGGCTGTTCTTGGACATACACCGTCTGAACGGGAGGCGGCTGTTGCTGATGATTCCCGAACATCCCACCGAAAAGACCTGATTTGGCAATCTCAGTCAAATCAGTGGAGATCGGGTAACGATAACACACCTTTGCCACCTTGGTCTTGAGGGGGAGGTCCTTGGTAGCCCTGATTGTAAGGTTGATATTGACCGGGAGGGGGAGATTGCTGGTAGCCTCCGTTGTAACCTCCGTTGTAGCCACCGCCTTGTTGTGGCGGGTAAGGACTCTGCCCGCCATATTGTCCAGGATAAGGACTACTGCTCTGAGAAGGGTAATATCCACTGTTGTTGTTGTTGTTGGGAGGAGGAGGCCCCGATGGCGCTGCATAGCCTTGAGGTTGTGGGGGGCGGCGGTGGGGCACCAAGGGGATGAGTCCAGGTTGTTATAGGCGGAGAAGCAAGCGTATTGACGTAGAACCTTGGGAGAGGAGTTCAGTGGAGTACAATCCAACCAGATTAAGGAAAAGCTAACCAGGCATTATAACTGTGATATTTGTAAGGAATCATTAAGGGGCATGAGTTAATGGACAGACTTGGGGTCGAACTGGGTAATCCATCCACTCGGTAAAGGACGGGCGTCTGGGTTGGTCCGTGGAGGGCCGCCTCCGTAAGGAGGTGGTTGGGACATGGAGATTGAGGAGAAGGACAAAGGTCTTAATAAGCTGAACAGCTTTGCGCGTGACAAGTCCACAACATTCGGACTGGCCGAGAAACAAGTGGCAATAACTGCGCATGATTCAGTCGTCGTAGATGCGGTGCCTGTTATGCTCGGAGAGATTCAACTCATTCATAGTTTGAGTCGGAGACTTCTATGAGTTCTTGACCATCGGGCGAGGAGATGGGTGAACAAACGGCAAATGCGCGCAGAGCACTTCCAAGGCTCTTTGGATCGAATTATTGAGTCTTTTTCGAGAGCGCCTCTGCATCGTGGTTGTTGAAACAATTGAAACTCAAGTTCACGTCCCGTCACACATGACAGTCACACTCTGCTGAACTTGTCGCGCGCCATGACTGAGGACTTGCACGACCCGACTTGCACCCAATCGCAATGTCTTAAAAGCCAAACAGTCGACCGCGGATAGATGCGCTGGCACATGAACAATGCCGAGTGCTTGGCTTCTATAGACTATCGGTACCAACTGCCTCAACTCCAACTCGAAGTTGAAGCTCAACACCACGTTTACACTCCATCTTCTAACCTGAACGCCAGAACAGCGAGAACGTGTCTGATGGTATCCCGTGTTGTTATTCTCCGACAAACCCCAGCCGATTAGGGACCGCAATGGACGTTGAGTTCTCCATCGAGGCACGTCATGACTCGAGTCCTACCCAAGCCCGGCGACGATTCTAAATAGCCCAAACTGTCAAAACGACGCTACTCTGGGAATTTACGGCCAAAACTCCCCACTTCAAGGGCTATTTTTAAACCTAGCCGCCCTTGCCCCGTACCCAGAATGAGGCGCCGCCAACCCGGCCATGCGGATGAAGGCGAGAACCAGTCCAAGGTAAAAAAAATGCTCATGAAAAGAGGCAAAAATACGCTTTCAATGCAAGCACTCGCGATCTCGACGGAGGAATGCCTAAAAATCGGCAATGAGGGATCATCGAAATGTCACCGCTACAGCTCCGGGCATGATTTCTGTCGTTTGTTGAATAACGCCAACATAGTTAGCTCGGCTTAAATACCGGTGGGGCAGCCGCGGCCAATGTAGGTGGCCTTCCTGCCTGTCCGCCCAATGTCACCCTCAGCCTCACTCGTCATCTCCCTCTTGTCTGCCTCAGCAGTCTTCGCCCATTCGTCTCTGGTCTACCCATTGCTATCTCCTCAATCAACGCTGACACTTCATAGAAATACCGCGCAACACCGCAGGTGTATGGTATGTCGGCGCATCTTTTCACAGCGGTGAGCTTGAATGTACTTCAGATGCGTGTATCAAGGCTAATGATGTCGCGTTAACCTTTGTGGGTACTTTTTCATTGCTTTGCGTCTTGGAGCTCATCGAAAGTTTCAGGATGATGGTGCATATACTCGACTTTTCGAGACTTGCTAGCTCAAATGATGCTACAGGACCATATATCTACCTTCGCAGTATCTCGGACCATTTCACAGCTGCTGGTGCGAAGGTGAGCACTTGGAGTCAAACGGTACTGATGCTTTGTTGACTTCAGGCAGGCGACATTTTTCATGAATGGTTAGTGGATCAATTACATCTTGACGTGCCATGGGGTGACAAAAAATATAGGAAATAACTGGGACTGCATCTACAACCCGGACCGAATCTCCGATGTAAAATACGCATACGCCGCTGGCCACATGATCGGGTCGCACACCTGGAGCCATGCCGATTTGCCCACCCTTTCGACGGCTCAAATTCAAGATGGGATGTTCAGAATGGAGGAAGCCTTTTCGAGGTTCGATCTCAAAACTTGGCTTTCTCGGCTCACACTTATGCTCTCCGCCAGAATTCTCGGAATCAAGCCTGCCTTCATGCGTCCTCCCTTCGGCGACTACAACTCGAACATTCAAAGTATTGCCGCTGCACGTGGCCAAAGTCTCGCGTTGTGGGACTGGGACACGGGTGACGCAGATGGCAATACGACCGCACAATCCGAGGCACTATATCAAGATGTCATCAACGCGAAGGTCACCAACGCGTTGATTTTGGAACATGAGACAGAAGGTACATGGTAGTACGTTGTTCGAGTGCGAATGTTGCTCAACACGCTTCTCAGAAACAACATCGACCACTCTCGTTCCGTTCGCCATCAACCTTTTCCAAAGTCATGGTTACAATGTGAGTGGGCCACACCGCGACTTTCTTTCTGTGAGACTGATTATATAATAGCTCGTGACCATGGCTGAATGTCTTGGCGTTGACCCATACCAGGCCATTGGCGTCCCTCAAACTCAGAGCGTGAGCCTTATGGTTATTATTTGGAACTGAGAGCTTAATTTACAGTCATCATGGACTTGCGATGGTACCCCTGATCCTGGAGCAGCATGTGGAGGCTCGATTGCTTGTGAAACGGGCACCCCAGTATTCTCTTCCACTACAACGAGTGGTTCTACAGGCCCGACACCGACACCGACCCCAAATCAGTACTTCCATCCTAGTGCAAGCGCGTCCAAATGCCTGACTGCTGCCTCCAATGCCGACGGTGCTGCGGTCGAAATTGAGGATTGTGTGTCGGGCGGGTCGACGTCACAGAGCTGGACAATCTCCGGCAACTTGTTGCAGATCTTTGGGACGCGTTGTTTGACGGTTCCCCCTGGCTCTTCGGCTGATGGAACTAAGCTCCAGGTGCGAACATGTTTTGTGGGATGGTCGACAGACTTAGCTTGAATCAAGATTTCAACCTGCACAAATGGCAACACGAACCAGCAATGGATTATATCTGGAAACACTCTGCAATGGAGCGGACACAGCTCTTGCTTGGACCTCACCAACGGTGTAGCGACCAATGACAACCCGGCAAGTCTTAAATTTTCAGTGTTTACCCTCCATCTAACGACCAACTGCTAGATGCAAATTTGGACCTGCACTGGCGGTCCTAACCAGGCTTGGACTCATACCACTGGCCCTGGTACATCCGGCGGCGGCGGACAAACCATCCGACCAGGTGCTAGCAGTAACACATGTCTCAGCGCCCCCAGTGCCGCAAACGGTGGCCCAGTCGTCGTCCAACCTTGCAGCTCTGGTTCAGCCAGCCAACAATGGAGCCATGTCGGCAATACACTTGTTGTCTATAACAGCTTCTGCATGGACATAACTGGGGGATCGACAACGGCTGGTACCAAAATCCAGATTTGGTCATGTACCCCAGGGCAGACAGGCGATGCGAACCAACAGTTCACTGTGACTTCTTCCAAAATGATCCAGTGGGTCGGGCAAAACGATTGCATTGACTTAACGAATGGGAACTTGACAGCGGGCAATCAGGTACTCACTCCGTTCATTCCCAACGTTATATTTTAATGTATCTCAAGGTTCAATCCTGGACTTGTACCGCAAACAACTCCAATCAGATTTGGAATTTCGTGTGAATTATCGTTTTAATGAGACAATTTGGACAATCACTGCTGTAATTACAGTCCCAATCTATCTGTTTCTTCTTGCACACGTTTTTCCAATTTTGGCTGCGAGCGTTTATGCTGATGTAATCACATGCAATCTCATTCATTCTGGCTCGTATTACTCGGCAGTCTGAGAGAGCTACGAGGCTGTGAACTGGTTGCTATGCATGGTCCAAAAAGTCTCGACGCCAGCGAATGGCGATTGAGGTTTCGGATGATAGGTTCTGAAGCGTCCAGACGGCATTTCATTTCATCAACCAAGATCAAACCAGAATCCTCGTCGTCGTCGAGCGAGATTTCCAAGCCTTCGTAAACAGGCAACTGGGCGGGGAAACATCCGCTTGCGCTGAGCCATAAGAAGTGAAGAACTAGCGTAGTTCGTGTGCTGCTGTCGATAACACTCATACCACTCCACGGCTTTCAAGGCGAAGTCAGCTAAGAAGCCATAAGTAAAGGTACCGTTGAACACAAAATGCAACGAACGAGGATCGGTAGGCGTTTTGGTGAATCCGAGATGGAGACTGAGACTACGTAACTCTTCGCATCCAAAAGTGTTGCGGGGGAGTAAGCAACCGATAGGAAGAACAGGGACTTTGCGCTTGCAGCAATGTTCTACGGCATCCGAGAAGCCAGCGATGAAACAACGTGCATTGCCATTTAGGCGAGCGTTTTCTGTCAAGTGGGGGTCCTCTATGTCCAACAGAATCTGTTGCAAATGCCACGAGTCAAAGGAGTCCGATTTAACAAGCTTGAAGCCCATATCATGGAATGCTTCAAAGGTACGACCAACGAGTGCGCTTCACAAGTGTCAGCTGACGAGGAGGAAAAGACTGCTTATCCCATACCGGTTTTGCAGAGTGTTATATTTCGTTCGCATTAGACTTTTCCATGAAATTCCGCACCACTGTGTGAGACTGAAGATAACATTGCCTGCCCAGTCTTCAGTCTTCATCAGCCAGAGACCAAAATGAATCGGAGTCAAAACACCAGCAGATGAACTAAGGTCCTGAGAGGAAAACTTAGCATCCTGGAGCAGGCGGCTGTATATTTGATAGTTGTTGGATTCCGGGTCTCGGATTGCCTGCGACGCGTTGAAAATGAAGCGAAGGCAAAAGCGGGTGCCGTCGACAGCAATCCCTTTGGCGTAGTAAATAGTTGCCATATCTTCGAGTCCCCAGATCGGAGCATTGGAAAGGAAAGCACGTTTACGTTCCCCATCTCCTGGCCCATTGGCGTAGAATGCTTTGGCGGGTACGCGCAGAATTTGTGCCACTTCAGGAAGAGCGGAAAAGCGTACACGCTCCGAGTCGCCGGCTATACGGAGTCTTTGAGCGGTGAATGAGGTTGAAGTTTCGTCGAATTTGACTTGGATTGTAAGTCCCATGGAAAGGAGTCGAAGTCACGTGCAAAACGTTGGAGAGCGACTATGTTGATCATATTTCCGACAACACCTTACGTATCATGGATACAACTATTCCGTTCTCATCCTCTGTCCCCACTGTAATCCGGACGCAGCCTGTGCATCCTGGTTCGTTGCCACGAAAACGCACAACGACGCCGTTTTCCTCCGCGAGAAGCTTATAGAGGCGCTGAGCGCGTATGTTGTCCGGGTTTCCGCTGCCATCTTTGTCGAGAATGGGTACCAAAACAAAGTTCGCATCATTACTGCCGAGGGGGGCGCCAACTTCGGAGATAGTTGAGAGGCTTTGAAGTAGTGCTGCTCTAGAGCCAATCAAGGTTGTCATTTTAGACCGCATAAAATTGATGGAAGTCGTAGAAAGTGCGGCGAGAGCGATATGAGACGTAGGCGTAGAGATATTGTACGGCGCTTTGGTGTTGGATAGTACTTGGATGAGTGGCGGCTGGGCGATGGCAACACCTAGCCTGTGGAAGAGTCAGAACTAATTGTGGGGGTAAACGGACTAGGCATACCGCACGCCAGCAAGACCAAAGCTTTTACTCAAAGTTTGCATCACACAGATGTTGCCGTAATCTTTGACCAACGAGACGGCAGACGCTTCTGGTGTCGCAAAATCGATGTAGGCCTCGTCAACGACCACGATGCCTTTGAAGTTGGGGTAGTCGAGCAGCTCTTTGATAACATGAATGGGAATCAAGGTTCCCGTGGGGTTACCAGGAGAGCACAGGAAAACAAGTTTTATCAACGGGTCCGCGTCAATGGCTGCTTTGACCTGCAGGACGATAGAGCAGGAGACATGGTCGCATAAACAGGACCGCGAACCTCCTTCAGCTTGACACTGAACCTGCCGTTCTCCCCGCCCTCTCCATTTGTGCCCGAAAGCTCCAGTGGACATCGTACAACGCCAATATCGTTGATTTGAGCTGAGACAGCATACATTCCATAGGTCGGAGGAGTAGTGAGAATCTTTTCTCTGCCTGGTGTGACGCAAACACGCATCAATAGATCGACCACCTCGTCTGAGCCTACACCGAGGAATATATGGTCGATAGCGCTTTCAGGAAACCCTCGCAGGGCAGCAATGCGTGCCTTTATTTCAGGCTGTGCTGGATCTGGGTAACGGTGAAGGTGGAGGGATGTCAGAGAGTCAGAAGTTGAGTCTATGGAATGGCCCAAAGCATTTTCATTCGCGTCAACCAGGATTCCAGAGGAATAGTCGTCGCGAGCAGCCCGATAAGGGTGAAGTTGTAAGATATTTGGTCGTATCACATTGAGGAGATCAAAGTGAAGAGGCTTCCCAGAGGTCGGTGTCGACTGTGGCAAGCCATGAATCGCCATTCGAGTCAAGAGACGAGAAGGACTTGATTTTGACAGAATGTCACGTGCCCACCACGGCGCTTCCGCCGCCATCCACCTCTCGACGAGGACCAACCCCCGATATTCAAATGGACGACCTTCTCAACCTTGAGTTCTTGTCGCTTGTGAACAAAATCGTGCAGGAGATTGACAACCACACCGGTATCAACGACAAGACACTTGCCGAATTCATCATCTCCATTCATGACCAGTCCAACAAGAGCCTCCCCGCATTCAAGGCAAAGCTCAAGGAGGCTGGTGCTGACTTCCCCGACTCTTTTGTCGAGAATGTAGACCGACTCATTCTCAGCATGCATCCGAAGCACAAGAAAAAGGCCAAGAAAAATGGCAAAGCAAAAGCCGTGCCAGAGGGCGAGCTTTCTGAGCAGGAGAGGAAGAAGCGCATTCTACCTGGTCTTTCAATGAAAAATACGGAGCCTGTTTCCGACGATGTTTTCCTGAAGGAATTGGGGGATCTGGTCGCAGGAAAGAGGCATATGCCAGTCAGCGAAGAGAGGTCGCCGAAACGGCAACGGATGCGGTCGCCATCACCCAGACGTCGCAGTCCAAGTCCCCCTCGTTATGGTCGGAACGGAGGACGACCTACTACAGATGATCGACCTGTGCTGTTCAAAATCTACAATGGGAGGGTGTCAGGTTTGAAGGATTTCGGGGCATTCGTCACACTGGAAGGAGTTGCTGGAAAGGCAGAAGGTGCGTCTCAAACAAGTCAATGCTTTGAAAGGTTATACCAACACTTGGCAGGAATGGTGCACGTTTCCAATATCCAGATAGGCCGTGTCAACTCAGCTTCCGACCTACTCAGCCGTGGGCAGCCTGTCAAAGTCAAGGTCATGAGTGTAGCCGGGAGTAGAATTGGCCTTTCTATGAAGGACGTCGACCAAGTGACAGGTCGCGACCTTTCTCCTCACCTTCGTATTCAATCAGAGGCTGAGATGTTGGAGCAGCGAAATCGGCCGTCGTTTGCGTCGTCTGGCGCCAATGCCGTCCCACTCAGAGGAAGGGACACATCCATGGTCAACAATGCTCCAGTCCGTTCTGCCAAACGCCTGACCTCACCAGAGCGCTGGGAGATCAAACAACTCATCTCGTCAGGCGCTTTGGATGCTTCGGAATATCCTGACCTCGACGAAGATTTCCACAACCCCGTGGCTCGTGCCGAGGTAGAGGAGGACCTGGACATAGAAATCCGAGAAGACGAGCCACCCTTCCTCGCTGGACAGACAAAACGAACTCTTGAATTGAGTCCCGTAAAGATTGTCAAGGCACCAGATGGCTCCTTGAATCGTGCGGCACTAAGTGGAGCATCGCTTGCCAAGGAACGACGAGAGCTGAGGCAACAGGAAGCTAATGACCAGGCTGATTCGCAAACTCGCGACTTCGCACAACCGTGGTTGGACCCCATGTCATCAGACACCGACAAAGTCTTTGCACAGGATATGCGAGGAAACTTCAAAGGACAACAAGCCAGCGAGACGGGCAGGTGGAAAGATGCCAAGGCTGTGTCTTTTGGTCAAGTTACGACTCTCAGTATTCAAGACCAAAGAAAGAGTCTGCCCATATACAAACTTCGCGATCCTCTACTTCAAGCTATCGCGGAACATCAAGTGCTGATTGTCATTGGAGATACTGGTTCTGGTAAAACAACGCAAATGGTCCAATATCTCGCGGAGGCTGGCTATGCGGAAAAGGGTCGTATTGGTTGCACACAACCACGTCGCGTTGCTGCGATGTCTGTTGCCAAACGTGTCTCTGAAGAGGTTGGGTGTCGGTTAGGTCAAGAGGTCGGCTATACGATTCGTTTCGAGGACTGCACAAGTCCAGAAACACGGATTAAATACATGACCGACGGTATGCTTCAGCGGGAGTGTTTAATCGACCCGCTATGCAGCTCGTACTCTGTCATCATGCTTGACGAGGCGCATGAACGGACAATTGCCACCGATGTTCTTTTTGGGTTACTTAAAAGTAAGTCTGCGTTTTCATCATCGCAAACGCAATAACGCCGTTTTCAGAGACTATCAAACGCCGTCCAGACATGAAACTCATCGTGACTTCTGCGACACTGGATGCCGAAAAGTTCTCTAAATACTTCTTTGGATGTCCCATTTTCACCATTCCCGGTCGCACATTCCCCGTTGAAATCTTGTACACCAAGGACCCAGAAACCGACTATCTCGACGCTTCTCTAATCACAGTGATGCAAATTCATCTTTCCGAACCGCCTGGAGACGTTCTTTTATTCCTGACGGGACAAGAAGAGATCGACACAGCTTGTGAAATCTTATTCGAGCGAATGAAGGCGCTGGGACCAAAAGTACCGGAGCTCATCATCCTTCCTATCTACTCCGCCCTCCCCTCCGAAGTCCAATCACGGGTGTTCGAACCTACTCCACCTGGCGCTCGTAAAGTCGTCATCGCCACCAATGTCGCAGAGACTAGTTTGACTATTCCTGGAATCTACTACGTCGTAGACCCTGGCTTCGTCAAGCAGAGCGCATACGACCCAAAGTTGGGCATGGACTCGCTGGTGGTCATGCCCATATCTCAAGCTCAAGCTCGTCAACGGGCCGGGCGTGCCGGACGGACCGGTCCTGGTAAATGCTACCGGTTGTACACCGAGGCTGCCTACCGAAACGAGATGCTTCCCAACTCCATCCCCGAAATACAGCGGACCAACTTGTCGTCCACCATCCTGCAATTGAAGGCCATGGGCATTAACGACCTGCTCAGTTTCGACTTCATGGACCCGCCACCGCCAGAGACAATGTTGACGGCGCTCGAAGCGCTGTATGCTTTGTCCGCGCTGGATGACGAGGGTTTACTCACGCGCCTGGGTCGCAAAATGGCAGACTTCCCTATGGACCCATCTCAAGCGAAGATGTTGATCGCATCAGTCGACCTCGGGTGTTCCGAAGAGATCCTTTCGATTGTAGCCATGCTGTCAGTGCAAACAGTGTTCTATCGGCCCAAAGAGAAGCAGGGACAAGCGGACCAGAAGAAGGCCAAGTTCCATCAGCCAGAGGGCGATCACCTGACGCTGCTGACTGTCTACAACGGCTGGAAGGCCGCAAACTTCTCCAATCCGTGGTGCTACGAGAATTTTATCCAGGCGCGGAGTATGCGGCGCGCGCAAGACGTACGGAAGCAACTGCTCGGTATTATGGACCGGTACAAGCACGAAATTCTCTCTGCTGGACGCGACTACAACATTATTCGGCGGGCAATCTGCTCTGGCTTCTTCCGCAACGCAGCGAAAAAAGACCCTCAAGAAGGATACAAGACTCTTGTGGAGGGCACTCCAGTCTATATCCACCCGTCGTCCGCCTTATTTAATCGGAACCCGGAGTGGGTGGTGTACCACGAACTCGTATTGACGACACGTGAGTACTGCCACAACGTGACCGCTATCGAGCCGAAGTGGCTCGTTGAGGTCGCGCCCCAGTTCTTCAAGGTTGCGGATGCCAATAAGATCAGCAAGCGGAAGAAACAGGAGAAGATCGAGCCGCTGTACAACAAATATGAGAAGCCGGACGAGTGGCGGCTGTCCAAGGCCAGGAGTAGTGCGAGGTCGAGTCAAACGTTTGGATAGAGTGATGTAGGATAATGAACTGTGCCTAATAAGCTGATTTTGTGCATTTAAAACAAAAAGACAGAGCATATGTTTCCTCAACAGCATCTTACGCCTTACGCTTGTTCCAGATAGCGATGAACGTGACAAAATGTAACAGCGTTTGCTGGTTTGTCTGGAGCCTGTCCTTGGAATTCTTCAATTCGAGCACCACCGGATACACCTCTCTTCAAACCGTACCCGTCACATAAGCATAGCATATTTATAGGTTTCTGACTAACTGCTCCTATGCCGCTACCAATTTTCGTCCCTGTGCTGGAGCTCCCCACTGACTTTCTCCAACTACGCGTTCCCTCTTCTTCTGTTCGTCTCTACTCGCCCTATACCCCCAACGAGGATGATGCAACTAACCCCGCAACGAAGCCTCCAGCCGGCGAGTCCATCTGTTTGTTGCATGGGCGGTTGGATGACTTCCTCCATTACGCTCGAGGCGAAGCCTCGGACTGGCTACTGCAGCGAGCCCATGACATCTGCGATCCCTCCCTCAAGCGAGGCTCCCTTGTCGTCTGGAAGCGCCATGAGCAGATTTGGGCCCCGGTTTCGCAGTCAGAGCAGTTGATCGCTTCAACATACGTGTATACCTGGCCGGCGGAAATGCCGACCACGTTGACGAAGATCAGCCACCGCGAGAACAGGTCCGTGACATCCAGAGGCGGGGACGGGCCCGCGATGCGAAATAGTGTCGCAACGCGTGATGGGGGCCGTTGCTGGATTTCGAAAGTCTCCCCCAGTGACAATCGCCACATATGCCCCAAACGCATGGGCGACCATCTCGCGCGGCAGATCTACGAGGATTTCACCGGGCAGACCCCTCCTCCAACTCTCCGCGTAACCGACAGTGCTTTCGGACTGAGTCTATCCCCCGTCCTGGGCCCCTATTTTGACAACTATGAGCTTGGTTTGCATTCCATCGGCAACGTGGGTTTTTTCTGCTCGTCTTGTATATATATATTCATGCTGCTTAGAATCAATACGAGGCTCACAGCTTCACGACCGTGGATGAGCAGTGGGTCAAGACTGTTTATGGCACCTTGCCCAAAGGTCAGGTACAGAACGAGCCGCTTCTCCACGGTCATTTTGTGGTCCCTCAGAATACCAATGCCACGGGCCTCCCCCCTCCCGGCCTCTTCCGCTGGCATTACCTGCAGTGTGTCATCAAGAAGTTCGGCCACGACGACTACAAAAAGATGACCAACATCGCGTACCCTGAACTGCCGATCAAGATAGTCAACGAGGACGACTCTGATGACGAGGAGACCGACAGTGACCTGGAGTGGCCGTCAAAGTGTTGGGATGTTCACAGATTAAAGGCGGCCGAGCAGACTGAAGCTGCAGAGCGCCATCGTGGAATTGCGCAATGGGCTGACTCGGCAGCTGGTTAGGCCTAGGTGTATGTCTTCGCTCGAGTCGCGCATTATTAGGCACAATGCACGCTACTACGTTCGACTCATTAGTACTCTCCATGGTGGGCCTTATTGTTCGTTGCTGCACACCCTCCGTATGTGCAGTTTCCGTTACCAAGATGAGGACGTGCTTGGATTGATTCAAGAACATGTGAAACAGACTCAATTACTATGCTCTTCACTCGAACTACCATTCCCGCCCAAGCTACTTTCATCGGAGTCCGACTTCTTCATTGCTATCGCTGCTGGGCTTGCCGCCATGTATTGCCCCCACAATTTGTACGCGAGATCCTCGCGGGTACAGGCGATCTGGAAATTTTCAGGGTGTATCTTGCCTTGACCGCCATCCCACAAAAGAAGCTCAGAGGTGACGTCATCACGCCTGACTCCACCAACTTCAAGGCCCGGATAAAGAGGGAAGGAGTTGGGAAAGAGCGCGGCGCGTTGCGCAACCAGGGTTGCGGCATTCGTATACTTGGGGTGGGCTTCTCTATAAGCATTGTACCACTGGAGGGCTTCATCAACAGGGGTCTCTAGGCTTTTTATGAGATTGGATGGGGGCTGAGGTAGTCTGAGCGTACCTGGAGGATCGGAAGACTTGAGCGGCTGGAAACCCAACAAGAGGCTCACGTTGACGAGCTCGTGACAGCCAAAAAACTCGAAGGGCCGCCATCTGACGAGGTATTCGCCGAATGGAATCACGGGCAGCCTGCGAGCGCATTCGTGTGTGCTTGCCTCAGAGAAATCGGCGATGTAGCAGCGTGCATGGCCGGCTTGTTGTCGCTTTAGCGTGACTCGCGGGTCGTCGACGTCCAACAGAACGTGGCACAAGTCGACATCGCTGCCCATTCTGCCGTTGACGTTGATGCCCACATCGTGAAGCAGCTCGAATGTGCGAGCAATGAGCAGTCTGTTGGACCAGTAAGTAGCATAGACGTAGCATGAAGGGTAGTACTTGTTAGCCCGCGTATTGACTTTTGTTCTCACTAGCGATTTCCACGGCGTTCCACACCACTGTGTCAGGCTAAACAACACTGTCCCCGCCCAGCCCCCTGTCTTCATCGTCCACATGCCATAATGATGCGGCACAAGCACTCCCGCAACAGCTTGCAGATGCTCGGTGTAGAAGTTGGCATCCGAAACGAGCGCTGATATGAAACGACGATTCGGGTGGCCATGGCGGACGACGCGGTCTGCATTGAAAATGAACCGCAGACAGAAACGTTGTCCGTCTTCTGCAGTCGCTCGCGCAAAAATTGTGCGCGTTTCTTCTCCCAGTCCCCATTTCTTGGCTCTGCTGAAAGGCAGCTGGGCACGGCGATCGTCCAGGTCATTGATGAAGACTGCGTCCGGCGCAACAGTGAGGATGTTTGCAGTGGGTCGAAGGGCAGTGAAGAGGTCCTTTCGGTTTCCGGGAATTGCCCACGGACGCGCAGTGAAGCTCTCGGAGGGGGTGGCTGTGAATCGGACCTCAATGGTTGAGGATAGCATTGTTGGTTGTGACAATATCATGTGCCGTGACCGAACGTGAGTCCCTCAGGTAAAAAAAGCGATTAATAACGATACAGCACTTAAGATAATACAGGAATCATAGCAATACAGATAGATAGATGGCCGTTATTTCCGTTTTCCGCGTGGCTTTGGTGCAGGCTTTGCTTTCTTGACAGCTACCTCTTCATCGTCAGTGGCCTTGCGCTTCGTGCCCTGATTGAACGACGAGTCCCCACTGTCCTCAGAGATGTTAGTCAGCCGACTAGGGCCAGGGCTGGCTCTAGAGCCATGTGACCCATGAGTCGACGCGCGCGAAATGGCAGACGAAGCAGGCGAGGCCCGCCTTCTGTCAAACGGTATGTCACCGCCTCTCAGCCGCGCTCCAATGCCCCCAAGACCACCATCCACCAGACTGGCTGCATCTGGCTCCATCCGCGTTTCACTCCAGTCTCTCTTCAGCACCGATTCCGTCGACAGTCCGTCTTGGAAACTCCGCATGTTGTTCATATGCCGGGTATCCCCGTCAGCATGCTGGAGGATGACATCACCCGTCAGTCGCGCCGCAAACAGCTCCAGCGATACCGACCCCGAGTTCCTGACCGACTGCGGTTTGTCGTCGCCCACAGGATTCGGCTCGCCCAGGTTCTCAATCCACTCCCACGGCCGATTGTGAACAGGCGAATGGGTAAAACCACCGCTCGAGTCCCGCAGCGAAGTTGCGAGTTGCGAAACGAGAGCAGGAGGCGGCAAGTGACGAAGCAGTGCCTGGACCTGATTTCGGTATTCGCGGGGAAAGTCGGCAGGTATATCTGACGGGAGCACATGGGGCGCATGAGCGAATGGGTCGAAAGTTGCAGACGTTCGTGAATTATGCACGAGCTCTTCGGAGCATTGTCAGTCAAATCACGTGCAACATACTCATAACGGCTCACCGTCCAACAGATAGTAAAGAGTATCAATGAGCAAGGAATATGCTCCAAGGTCCAGCATTGTACCGCTACCATGCATCTACACAAATTATTAGTCCAGCCCAAAAACAAAACACAGCCACCCACTATCACTAAACCCAAGATTGTCGACAAAAGACTCGAACTTGACTCCTTGATGCGCGCTGTCCACGAAAAAGGGAAGCCAAGATGGAACTGGAGCAGTCGCGACAGAGAAATGGCTGTGTGTGTCAATTTCTCTTGCAGAATATCATCCGAGGGATGCTCTTTCAATGCCTGGTCGACTTGCACGAATTTTTCGCTCAAGATGCTGAAGAATTCGTCCTGGATGACACTGTCGAGCGATGGGAGTAGTGATCCGGAAGTCCGAAGCGGTTCCGCGACATAAGCAATCACCCTCAACAGTTCCTCTGTGCGTTCAAAGCCATCACCGAGACTCTTCGAGGACGTCATGTCGACACCATGTAGAATCTCGGTCACACGCTTGAGTCCGTTGTTGATAAACTATGAGGCAGGTCAGAGTTGGAGCTTTGTGTTATATATTGTTACCTTTGCTGCAACGACACCCTCAGTTCCTCGTGCCATCTGCGCAACGAAATAAGCCTGTTCTGACGTCATCGAGTGGTGGAAGATCATTAAGATCAGTTTGTCCAGGCTGACTTGAGCGGCGGCGGTGTGGGCACCCTCACAAGACAAGGCGCGACCCATGTGACGAAGAAGGAATTGCAACTCGATGGCCGTGGCCGTCAACTTCCAAGGGCTCAAGAGTGATGTAACGTCGGGCCATGTCGACAGCTCGATGGCAGCATCTGTGAACAAGTTGGATTAGAGGTCAGAATAAGATTATGTCACTCACCTTCTGATGATTCAGAAAGCAGTTCTCGCAACGCGGCGACCATGACCTTGGCCCGATTATCGTCGAGCTCATCTTCGGCGAGAGACTGATTGAAGGTTTCCCGAATTGCATCCAGATTCCCGAACGCTGCTTGACGAAAATTATGGTGCGAAGACAAGGTGAGCCGAAGCGAGGTAAAGGCAGCGCGAATATCTTGTGAAAGGTATCCGTTGCTTTCCAAAGAGACGAGTAATGGGATAGTTGTGATGAGGAGTGAGAAGTGAGGGTCCTCGTAGACAGCCTGGCGCCGCGTTTGCATACGCTGCGATTCGAGTAACGTCATGGTTTCGTTTCCAACATCGTGCTGGAATAGGAGTTGTTCGAATAGACTGTTGATGGCGTGGAGCAAGACTTGACGGGACTGGCCTTCTTGTGAAGAAGAGACGGTTGCACCGAGTTGCCAGGTAGGATAGATGAGCCCTTCAAGAATAGTCGTCGCCTGGAGGGCTCCATTGATAGCCAAATGAAGCAATACGGTGGTGAGCACAGTCCACGCATCTGCCCCCAACCCACCAACTTCATTCTTCCCAGAGCCGAGGAACCATTTCAACACTTGATCGTCTAGGCCTCTAGGTAGATGCTCATTGATGTGCCACAAGAAAACGCCATAGCGAACAGCGCGAGCACGCTGACCATCGGGTTCTGTGTGCATATATGGAATTTGACGAACGCCTGCAACAACATTGTCCCAGACTTTGAGAGCCCAATCAGGCGAGACTCGATATCGGATCCACAAACCACTGGCAAGGTTTGAGGGAGCCTCGTCACGAGGATCTTCAAGAAGTAGCAGAATCTCTGGGAGTACATCAGGTATAGTAGGCTCAGGAAGATTCGGCTGGGGTTGGAGAGCCTGTTTGTCCTTTTAGTGCAATGACTATAGGTCACGTTCATCACTTACAAGAGTGAATGACGTGATATCGGCATCAACCTGGGCTCGAGATATTTCGTCGAGAAATCGGCCGCCATCAAAATCGACGAGGGCATTCAGCAGTGCACGAAACTCGCCCCCTCGTGTCTTCTTCCATCGTTTATGAGCGGCGAAAAGGGCATTGGCAATGGTCCCCATAACATTCATGCAATTCCAGATGCATCCAAAGCGGTAGAGTGTGTCAATGACAGCCGTAAGCAACTCGACCGTCGTGGAACGTTGAAGCGCACAGAGACTCAGCTTCACAACAAAGGTGAGATCCAACAATTGAAGAAGAATGCAAGACTTGCCTCGAGCACAGAATGGAAACATTTAGTATGAACCATGAGCTCCGTGCAGACAGCAAAACAGTTCACCAACTGTGGTGTCGATTCAACCTGCTCTTGATTGGGACTGGAAGCGACCAGATGAGGATAACTTCAAGAAATAGATTGTCTTGCTCACTGCGAGAAATATTTGCGCAACACAGGCATCAGCCAATGACGGAAAATTCTGACTTGTTCGAAACGGGAGGCGGAAGTCAGACTGGGGCACTTGCTAGCGACATCGGGGCTAGGTTTATCAATGGTGCCGTTGAGTTCTTATAGCCATTAGACCCGCAGGAATGTTGAAGTAGACTCCTCACCGTGACTGGAGAGCTGAGGAAGCAATGCACGAATTTCTCCTCGAATCTCGCGTTCATGAAGATCCTCGACTGTTTCCCGAGCACGAATGCCATGTAAAGTCACTTTGCGTTGCGTTGTAAGAGCTGCCGTTGTGTTCCACAATGGTATAGATCGCAGAAAATCACGATGTCGCGAAGTCGAAGTCTGAACATTAAAAACCGTCAGTGGGTTTGTTTACCAGAGAAGAACAGAACAGACATCGGAAAAATGTAATCCTTCCTCACCACGAGCAATGAGGTGCTGAATGTAGCCAGCGTATGAAAAGAGCTCCGCTTTGACCAACTTTCCGTAGAGGATGGAGACAGCACGTAAGTTGTGGGAATCCTCAGCGATCTCCGATGTGTCAAGCCATTCGAATAATTGCTCTTGCAAAAATTCATCTGGACTACAAAAGTCGCGTCGGGTAGCTCGTTCACCTATTTTATCCCTCCAGTTTTGAATCAACGTCACAGCCGCAGCAGGACGATGGTCTCCAAATTGAAGTGGGGTTACAGTCCAAGTCAATAGCATTTGCAGTTTGTCCTTGAAGACGGAAATGTCATCGAACTGAGTGGAGAAGAACGCCACGCTTCCAAGGTCCGTTTTGCTTGAGATGGAGTTGAGCGACTAATGACATGATCAGAATTGGAGTAGTTTGGAGAGAAGAGCTCACTTGAACATCAGATACCACTGTGCGTAGCTTGGCAGAAACATGGGCAGGTAGATTTGTGAATAACATAGCCTCGTTTCTGCGTTTGATGTCTGAAAATGAATCCAACAGGAGCTGCTGAATGTCCTGAGAATTCTGGGCGATATGCGCTTCCATCGAATCATGGGCAAGGCTCTCGTTGAGGGCTTCGCTGACGAGTGCAGCATGTGTTGACCACATTCTAGGGCTGACAAAAGCGTCTGGAAGGGCCAAGCAAACTCTCTAAAAGATTGGTTAGTCATTTAGAAGCAGGGGTGGGAGTTAAGGACCTGAAGTAAAACTCTAAGTACTGTTTGTGTGCTCATCATGAATTCTTGGGTGGGGGTGGAACTGATCTGGCCCAGATGATTTAGCGAAAACTGACCGAAGGGAGACTCGTACCTCCGCAAGCTTGGACAAGCAGGCATCGATGAATGGACGGGCCAAAGAGCGATTTTTCATGATTCCATCGACGTATTCTTCGGCTAAGCGAACAAGGAAACCAACTTGCGCTAGAGTAGAAGACCCCATTTGTTGGACAAGCCAAACCAGAAATGTGCGGCTATCGACTAAACCCTCCGAGTAACAGGGTCGAAGGAGCTCCAGACTATTGCACGTTAGACCATACATATGACAAAAATGAGTGGTTCACATACCTGTAAGAAAAACGCGATATCCACCGCTCGCGAGTGTCGGTATCAGCGAGGACTCCTTTGAAAGTTTGCTTGATGTTGAGGCCTAAACGAGGAGCGCTCGGCAGAGCAATATCGGCCAATTGCTTTTTTAGGTAGTTGGTAACTACATTTGCCCAGTCGACACTATACTGAGTGGGATTGTACGACGGTTTGTTACGCAGACCGGCCTGAAAAGAAATTACACATTTCCCAATATTTATAACTAGAAGTTCACCGTCTCATTTGCGCCGAGGACACGCAAGAACCAGACGGCACGAGGAATCGCGACTTGGTTCGAATGTAAGAGATCGAGGAGGTCATGGCCTTTCGCTCCATGCGGTACACTTTTACCAAGCTTGGCCAACGGAACCTCAGGATTGGCCAAATCCGCAAACCAGGCCTGTCGTTTGGAGTCGTTGAGTGTCACCCGGGTCGGCATGCGAAATGTCGAGGTCCTTTCCTCAGCGTCAGTTGGCAGGCATTCAGTAGTATAATATTGCCACGCACGGAATAAGTGCAACATTGTCTGTACGGCGCGCAAATACATCTTGCACCAGTTTTTCGAGGTTGTGCAAGGCATCCTTGGAACGTATAAGGGCAGAAACTTCCTCTTGGGCACTGAAACGCTCTGCCTGAGAGCTTACTATAAGGGCTGAGAGGACAAAGAAGGAGATGAACGCACTGGAACGACCTGGGGCGGACTAAACCCCTTCCTGATATTGTCTGTGGTCAAAACGTCTTCATCTTGACCGGGACGAGGCGGGTGAAATCCGATGTAGCCAATATCGGCTGAGGAGTGGGTCCGTGGCACCCAAACTGGCGGCCGAGAGTCGTACAGTGGGAGAGGCATCTCATTCATGCGACCTTCATAGTCGTAAGCTGACAGTGTTCGTTGTGACAACTTCATATTCCTCGCTACCCATGTCGCGTCAATCAGTTGCTCCAGGACGTGCTTCCTACGCTGCAGGCTCAAATACAGCCAACTCTGCGGCAGCGATGGCCAAATTTCTCGAGAAGAAGAAGGAATTTGACGCGGTTTCCGCCTTACACAAAGCCTCTACTCTCTATCTTCAACGCATCGAAGGTCTTGCTGAGGACTGTGAAACAATGGCCGATTCAGGCCAAAGTCGGTGCTTATTGCTATCCTCATTGACCCCCACTGATCTCAGCTACCGCAGTCCATGGGGAAGTACTTGAACAATGGCCGAGGATGTTTCAAATTCTCAATCTGTTCTGTTCGCTTTTTTGTCTTCACATCTTCGACGCCAGCTCATCCTATCAGTGGCAGGCAAGGGAGATCCTTCTGAGGACACTGCAGAGTCCCTAGCCAACTCAGATCCCAGCCAACAACGCTTAGTTCGCATCTTCACGGATTCGCTTCTCGCGACCAGTGAGGAAGACCGTGCCACTCGTGCGTATCACACAATGCTCCGACAATGATCCAGCTTGACAAACTTTTAGTCTGACTACCGCGCGCCTTTACTTTGGTGGCGACCCACCGAGTGTTGGTGAGCATGAGAATCCAATTTCATCCTTTTCCGAGGTTATAACTGGGGCTCCGAGCCAATTCGACAAAGAAATAATATCGAATCGCCGACATGCAGACGGTTACTCAGCAGTATGCTGAACTGGAACCGGATTTGGAGTTGTGTGCGGATGTGGTTTGCGAAGGCAAAACGGTTGATGCGAATACTTAGTATGAACTAGGCAGAACTGACTGAAAACAACCATGAGCATGATAATTACCTCCACCGAATAGACATGTACTAGAATCTTACACTGAGAACGACCTTATATGGTAGCGGCCCGGGCGATGGATAGCACTGCAGCTATCAGCCCTTGAACATCGTTGGAATCGGTATACTTGAACACCACTTCGCTGACATCTACGCCCCGCTCTTCGAGTCCAGACACTTGAACGTTGGCTAATTGTCGGGTATTTGGATGATATGTGAGTAGAATGGAGATGGGTTGTTGTTCAACAATGTAGTTCAATTGCAGTTCGTTTTCGGCGCCATGTTCCCAGTCGTGAAGCCCAACAATTGATTTCTGCAGCTTGAGGGACTCGAGATGACTGCAGGGAGCCGTTAGGTTAGAAAAATATGTTGTAGCGTACTGACCTGTGGTATAGTGGCATTAGTTGTGCATCGTCCTCATCTACTCTGGAGGCTTTGACAGCTTTTTCTGTTTCTGCACGATCGACTCTTAACTTTTCCACCTCTTGTGTCGTGTTCTTCAGCGTTCTTTTCATTCCGGCCACTTCTCGCTCTGCGTCCGACTTCTCCTCCTCCAGCACCTGCATCTCCTCGACTTGGTCAGTTAACCTCTGTTCCGCGCCAGCGATAGTAAGGTGTGGTTTTGGATGAGCCTGACGTAGGCGTGCAAGAGCTAGCCGGGCATCGATTATCTTCTGCGTCAAATCAGCGGCTTTCATTGCAGCGTCCTTGAGCCGTTTGTGTTCTGAGGGTGGATGAGGCGCTGCTCCGTCTAAAGAAAGATGGACCCAACCTGCCTCGACTCGGGGAGCTAGTTCGCAGTATTCTTTCCTTCCCTCCGCTAGTTCTTTCTTTGCGAGGCTGAGGTCCTGCTTCTTCTTCGCAGCGAGCGCATCGAGTGCTTTGTTGTCCTCCTCCGTTACGAAGGCAGCGTCGTCGATGTCTGTTACAATGTTCCGGATATACTTTGCCTTGGCGTTCTGTTCCAGTTGTTGGAACTTGAGTTTGCGAAGGTGGGCCTAAGAAGGTCAGTCTGCGAGCCTTCAGGGACACGATCCAAGCTACCGTTTGAGCATTCAGATCTTGGAGGACTACTGCAGGGTCCTTCACATCCAGTTTCTCCAGATTTACTTCCACAGCATTGAATTGTGCGACTCTGCCAGGAAGATCCAGCTGGGCCTGTTGCAAAGCGGTTTGGAGGGTTTCTGACAGTGACATCGTTGTTGGTTGAGTAGTGTGACGAGCATGTGACTGTGACCCAGCGCGTTTATGCTTGACGCCCTCAATCCCGCTCAACGAGCGGCTGTTCTCCACCCGCCAACCACAGCACTGCAAATTCTTGCGGGCCCCGGGAGTGGCAAGACCAAAGTACTCACTTCCCGAATCGCCCATCTTGTTCTTACCCATGGACTTGTCCCATCCACGATTTGCGCCGTCACATTTACGAACAAGGCTGCAAATGAGATGCGTTCGCGGCTCTCTGCCCTGATAGGCAAGCAGAAAACCTCCGAAGTCAGGATGGGCACCTTTCATGCTCTGTGTGCGCTATTTCTGCGGAGATTTGCGCACAAGGTTGGGCTGGATGTCAATTTCACGATCTGTGATGCCGATGAGAGGTGAGCGTGCCATTTCCGAGGCCAACCAACAACTCGCATTATTCGTATAGCAAGAAAATCATTTTGCACCTACTCAAACCACACAAAGATGTCATTGTTGCTAAAGATCTCATGCTCAAGGAGGGAACAGTTCTTTCGCACATATCTCGGGCAAAGGCAAAAGGACTCTCCCCGAAGGAGTACGCCAAGCAAACACCAGAACAATCTTACGAGGCCGAAGTCCACAAAATTGTCGCCGCAGTCTACGTGGAGTATGAAAAACTCCTCAGACGCAACAACAGTCTCGACTTTGACGACCTTCTCCTTTATGGTGTCAAACTATTCACAGAGAATCCGACAACAGCAAACTGGTGCAGGCATGTTCTCGTTGACGAATTGTTTGTGCTTTTCTGTTGGTTCCACCAAGTCCTGACGAGATGACAGTCAGGATACCAACACAACGCAATATGAATTGATGAGCGTGCTTGGCGCAGCCGCTGGTGGATGTGTAACTG
This sequence comes from Mycena indigotica, assembly GCF_014461135.1. Lineage (NCBI taxonomy): Eukaryota > Fungi > Basidiomycota > Agaricomycetes > Agaricales > Mycenaceae > Mycena > Mycena indigotica. The sequence goes on from NW_023503005.1 coordinate 1,406,102, forward strand.
TGGTGGGTGACCCTGATCAGTCAATATATGGGCGAGTTTGTCTATTGTTATCGAGGTTCTCGCTGAATCATGAATGCTCCTAGATGGCGTTCTGCCGAAGTGACTAACCTTTCTCGAATGAAAAACGGTGGATTACTTGAGTTATAGTCTAGTTGTGTTTCTAACATCCCCAGACTTTCGTGGAACCACGCAAATTCTCCTAGAAGAAAATTATCGCTCCACTGCTTCGATCCTCAATGCAAGCCTGGCTATTGTGTCGCAAGACAAATCCCGCATCAACAAACGTCTCCTCACTACCCATCCCCGCGGGTGTACTCCCGTACTACGAACACTTTCCACTGAACATGCTGAAGCTGATTTCATTGCCATCGAAATCAAGCGCCTGATTGCATCCATGGGAGGCATTCTGCGTTATGGCGATTTTGCCATTCTCTGTAAGTCGCTGCCAAGGAATCAACTCGTTACGCACGCTCATTTCACTCCTCACAGTGCGCTACAGTGCTCTTTCTCGTGCAATTGAGAGTGCGTTGCAGAAGGAAGCCATCCCAAACGTCCTCCTCGGCGGACACAAATTTTTCGAACGACAAGAGATTAAAGACATCTTATCATACCTTCAACTGGTAGACAACCCTTCTTTTGCACCAGCTGTGACCCGTGCAATTAATGTGCCGAGCCGTCAGATTGGTGAAAAGGTTCTCTCGTTTATCTTATCTTATCGGTTATCTTATCATTGCAGTCAATTGCAGAACTTGCCTCTCGTGCTGCCAAAAGGAATTCGTCCATTATGGATACTGTGGAAAGCATACACGACGCTAAATGTCCTGACATTAAGCCCGCGATTAAACAGAAAACCGCGTCGTTCGTCAAGACGATCAGAATTCTAAGGAAACTTGCGAGTGAGGTGCGCATTGGCACAACTGTTCCAATCTGGGCTCACAAAGTGCAGGGAGCAACACCTTCAGATCTCATCCGACGATTGTTGGATCTTATCAAGTACGAAGGTCACTTGAAGAAAACACAGCCGGATTGGGAGTCGCGTTGGGAGAATGTTCAAGAGCTTATTACCTTCGCTAGCGAGGTACAAACTGAAGCGGAAGATGAACTGGTGGACATTGACTTCGATGAGGAGCCTCAACCTACACAAACCCGGTAGATTTCGTTTGCTGTTAGCTTAACCTTCTCATCCTCGACTTAGCGATACGCCACTTCGTTTGTTCTTGCAAGCATCTATGTTGTCTTCAGAGGGAGATAACCAGAGTGAAGAGGACAGCAAAGAGGTGAGTATCTCATATCTACACGAGTAATTTACCTGATCCTTGTGATAGAAAGTCACCATATCAACATGCCATGCCGCCAAAGGTCTTGAGTGGCCAGTGGTCATCATTCCTGCCGTTGAGAAGGGCACTTTCCCCTTTTATCGGTCAGAGGATGTGTGCGAGGAGAGGTATGGTATCTTGGTTTCTTCTAATTAAAGCTCAACGCGGTATGTTCAAGGCGTCTGCTTTATGTCGCATGCACCAGAGCTCAGAGCATACTCTACCTCACTCATACGTCCAAGCGGAAGATTGGTGGAGTGACTAAACCGAAGGAACTATCTCAGTTCATCGCTTCAGTGGCAAAAACCGAGAAAGCACGTCTTTCGAACAATGTTCTCTCGTATTTGTTGACCCATAATCTAGGATCTTTTCACAAATCAGAGGCCTTCGCTCGAAACGGATGCTTCCGAACGCGATGTCATCTCCCGCGTCTTGGGAAGACCGCTGGCTGCCCAAATTGAAGTGACTCGTCGGATGGAAGATTTGTGCGTCTCCATTTTGGACGATGCTTCCGTCACTAACTAGCTGTCCCTCAGTCGGAGAACAACCCCTTATCTTGAAGAATACGATGCGTTGCCACAACCACAAGCTGCATGGCATCCGGGGCTGGTTACACCGGCCTCGGTGTCCTTTGCTTCCCCGCGAGTCGCGTTTGGCGCGAACTTCTCAACGAACCTGGCTACAAATCCATCCATCAGGCTTTCAGAAGGCACAGCAATCCTCCATCCACTACTGTCAAACCCAGCAATAGTAACAGTGTCGCATCCTAGCTCGCCGGTGAATTCCTCGTCTGGTAAACGCGCTACTGTCAGAGCCGTGCAACCACCTTCGTCCGATCCTGCCCTGGCTCCACCGACATCGGCATACGTCTCTTCCCCGCGAATCGCGTTTGGCCCAAATTTCTCGATGAACGTGGCCATAAAACCATCGATAAGACCCCCAATTCTTAAGGAAGGCATCCCTCATCCGCCATTGTCGAAATCCACAACAGTCTCGCATTCTGATTCGCCGACAGCCCCTTCGCTCCATGCAAGCAATATGCTTGCTGCTACTGCTGTGATCCCACTACCTTTGTCCAACCCTGTCGCCGGCGTCAAGAGACGGCTTGGTATGGGAAGAGGTGGAACGACGGGGTTCCCTAATAAGAAGTTTAAGGTTCCAACGCTGATGCAGCCACCATAATTTCACGTGCTATATTATATAGCTTCACTCTTGCACGGTTCTTACTGTATGATAATAATTGACGAGATTCGCAAAATTTGGGTTTGAATCAGTTTCTAGTCTACAGGAAGATGTTCCAACTCCAATCCAGCTGTTGGCAAAAATCCTAGGCCACATTAAAATTTCCTCTCTTGGAGCATCGGACAGAATTCAACCCAAATAAAGCAGTTTGCAGTGCCAATGCTCCACTGTTGCTCCAGTTAAGCGACCCTCCGAGCTCAGAGCGTGTGTGACGTCAGACGAGTAGAAATTTTGGAGTGGCCTAGGATTTTGCCAACAGCTGTCAAGAACGCGAAGTTCAGCTGTCCTTCAAGCTCGAGCTCCAAGCTCCAACTTATCATGGTTCACTTCGTTGGAAAATACTACGCGATCACGTGTGCTTTGAGCCATCACCCAACTGCGGATACCCGTTCAACGGAAAGGAAACGCTGATACTTATGGGGCCGGACACAGTTCAAGAACTTGTCGGGCACGACGGTCATTGCTGCGGCGCTTTATACATTCAACTTGGTGAGTCCAGCGGTAGGTCCAAACATTTTCGAAACAAGTCTGACGCTTTCCTGATATCTTCGAGTATCAGATTCATTGCAAATATAAGTACATACCTTGTGCTTGCCCTTGCTTGCCTGGACTACACAGGTTAACCGGATCGTCGCTCGGTTGAGCCAAGGTCACGGTGTTCATTGACGGATTCAATTTATGGTTCCTGAGAGAGCTGATTTTGTTCAACTTGAACTTTCAGGTATTTTTTGGCAGCGGTAGTGCCGGTAGTCGGGATCACAAGACCGCATAAGCGGAAGATCGGAAGATGTGCCTGGTATTATCACTTTGATGCACGTCAATCTTCAATAGCTTATGTAAGGTGGGACCTTCCGCACAATACCTCATCCTCAGTCTGCATCATTCCGGCGCTCCAGTGTTCAATGAACAACTATGGAACAGACTTTAACCAGCTGTCTACGTCTAGCATATACTTAGAGGAATGGAGACAGAAGCTGCGGCGGCTATCGGAGAAGCATGACGAGGCTAATTTGTTGGGCTCAGTAACCACGGCCGCCAGAGATCTCCGATATTGCGAAAATTCCCAGCCAAAATTCCGCATCCTGCGACTCTAGAACAACAAAAATAAATTTGCAACGCGTAACACCGCTCATGAAAAGTCTTGTGAAGTTCATACACGACAGGCGTCAACAGCAACTGGCTGTGGGTATTGGGCATGTGCTCGCAACCTACTCGATCAGTCGTCAGCCAGGGTGAAACGGAGATTGCAAACGGGGGCCCGTCCGAAGGTCCAAGCTCAACAACTTGAACCTGAAAGACAAGGAAGAAAAGGGCTCCCGTCTTCTACCCCGCCCCCGGAATCCGCCCCACATTTTTACATTCAACTTCTCCAAGCCGGGTGAGGAGGACTATACCGGAAGATAATCACAAGCAAGGGACCTTCCTGGTTTAGCCAATTAGTGCGAATCTCTTCACCCAGGTGTCATGACAGTGTGTGGAGTTTGATCTACCCCACATATCGGCAATCAGGTGATGACCTGGTCCACATGGTTCGCAACCTCCAAAGAGGAATGAGATTTTTCGGATGATGCAACCTCAAGCCATCTCTTGCTCCCGACCACCATGAGCGGTTACGAGCCTCGCTTTGCTGCTTCGGCGGCCAGCGTTGGGTCAAACACTGGGCTTCGAGGTGCGCCTTGTCATTCTACTCTTGCCTTCGTCTCTTGACGCGTTGTTGCTAGGCCACGCTCAAGCTCCAGCTGGCTCTCATTTTTCCGAAGGTCCTGCTAGCACTGGCAATGCCTCGCCAACACAAGGCGCGTCTGCACCCCCTGCTCAGCCTAAACAACCGTTCTACAAGGTATGTCCACAATCGTATTGCCGATACCTCTGAAGAACTAACGACACACAGACGAGGCGTTTTATAATTTCTCAACTAATTATTGTGCATCCTCTCTCTGTCTCTCTTTCGGACTAATGTCCTCGGTCAGATACCTCTTGGGATCGTGATTCTTTTCGTTCTACTTTTCCCCGTGGTCAAGGCTGTCGCTCAGCTCGTCGTAAATCGGGCTACTCTAGATATTCAGGTAGCAGCAATCACGGCTCCCACCAACAATTCGTGCGTGGAACACGCACTGTTTAGAGGTCATTGCGCTGAACATCTTGATAGTTTTATGCTGGCTATGCAAGGCAATGTCGCCCACACTGGCTTCATACCGGCGTCGATCAATTTCCAAGAGCCAGTCGACGTTACGTGGATCAGAGATGATGGCTCTCAAATTCCAATGGGACAACTTTCGCTCGATTCTCTTCACGCACGCAATAAACGCGCGAATATAAACCAAACAGCGACGCCGTTCACGATAGTCAACGAGACGGCGTTCAGTCTTTTCTCGGCCCATTTAATTACTGATCAAAACTTTACCTGGCGACTGGAGAGTTCCAACCTTCGCGTTCAGGCTGCGAAGTTCCCTGTCTCGAAGGGTTTGTTGGCCCACACAAGACAATGCTCATGCTTACCAAAACTTCAGGCATCAAATTCAAGAAGGACATTACGATGAAAGGTTCCGGTTTCCCGCAGTCCTGGGATCATTCTCACCAGCTTCTCTCGCAGGTTTCAACAGCTTCTCTGGAAACGTCGCCATCCAGGAATTCCAACTTCCCAGCGACAACCCTGCGGGTGGTATCGATTTTGTGGCAGTCACTGCGTTGAGCAATCCGAGGCGAGTGTCGCATTCATTAAATGCTATTCCCTGACTTCGCACACAGTGCATTCAACCTCAACCTTGGCACAACTATTTTTGCGTTGAGCTATAAAAATGTTTCTCTCGGTCTGGGCACAAGCACTAATACCGTAATCGTGCGTCAGACCTGACCCTCTTCTCTGGATCATGGAACGATGATTCTCTGTAGGCTCCTGGGAACAACACGATCACGCTGAGGGGTGTGCTCGAAAAACACACTGACCCAAATGAGATAGCAGTTATCTCGGAGTTGTTCACCAATTACCTCAATAGCAAAGTGACACCTGTCCTTGCAACTGGCGTCTCCACGTTACAAGCAGATGGATCCGCCATCTCGTGGCTCAGTGCGGGTCTCAAAGCACTCAACTTGAATGTCCCTCTCGTCCCGCCAACTCCGATCAACCCCATCAACGCCATCTCGATCGGTAATTTCGACCTTGCCTTCTCCCAAGACAAGCCATGGAGTCCTTCGGCCACGAGCAACACCGTGACCGCTGCGTTGGGTTTGTTATCGTCTAGCATGTTACGATGAAATGGCTTATTCGTTGAATAGGATTGCCCTTCGGTTTCAGCGTTTCGATTGGGCAAATCCAGAATACGTTCGACATCAAGATGATGGATGACCGCACTGTGGCTGGTTTATCTACACCGCTGGGAGCGTCGACCTCGAAGATCGCTGTTTACGGGCCAACCAACATCACTGGCCAGGTCGACATCAGCATCAACAACACAAATTTGAACTCCGCAGACGTCGACCACCCCACGTTCGCGGCTTTCAACAAAGACTTGACGAACAAGGATGTTGCGCCTTTCCGTCTCGTTGGCCATTCCCGTGCCGTTGCTACGCTGGCCCTTGGGACTATCACTTTGGATCCTATCAACGTGAATGTGACAACTTCCCTGAAAGGTCTTCAAGGCCTCAAAGGGATGGTGACCATTGGATCAGTCGACGTACAAGGCGGAACTACTGATGGAATAACCCTTGGAATCCAAGGTTTTTATCTGTCGAATTTATTGATGGGTTTCTTCTTATTCTCTCCTACAGTATCTATCAACAATCCGTCCAACTTAAAGCTCGCCATTGGCGATCTGAGTGCGTCTGCTTATGGTATCTAAACTATTTACTGATTAAAATAGCCCTGAACCTTTTGCGGGACGGTGCCAACATTGGTACAGCTGTTATTCCCAACTTGACTTTGAATATGGGAGTGAACAACGTTACTTCGAAATCAACATTCAAGGTTTGCACCACAACCTGATTGCCCATCCTCCTGTGTAACGAGTTCTAGGCCAATGCGAGCCCCCAAGGCCTTCAAACGCTCAACGATTTCGTCGGCGGCAAGGATGTGCAACTTAGCATTGCCGGATTCGACCAATCCACCAAGGTTGCTTCGTTGGCGGATGCGTTAGGATCAATCGACGTATCTGCTAACCTTCCAGCTCTCAAGACGAAACTGTTGGATACCGCGGCCCTGGAAATTTTGACGAGCACCGGACGCTCGAGTAACATCAGCCATGTTACTGTCTCCCTTGCCAACCCATTCACGACCCCGTTGCAAATTACAAGCATCAAGTCAACCGTCTCTGCATTTGGAATCAACCTCGGCACAATCGATTCCAAAACTGGCTTTGCCAGCCCGGGCAAAGCGACGACAAAATCGCCGCCCTTGGAGCTCAATATGAACGTCGAGCCTTCCACATTGTTCTCGCTCACTCGGCGTCTTGCTCTCGAAGCGGGTTTAAATGTCGACCCTCTGGATCAGATTGTCCAAATTGGCGGTATCTCGTACCTTCCCGCTGCCGCCACAGGCTCGTCCCCAATCCGCCGTCATTTCAGTCGTGACACCAACGTCTTTACGTATGTTCCTTATTACGACCGTTGATTGTTGTTGATATCGTTCAGTGGCTTCAATCTGCCTAATTTCGTCCAAGCGGCCTTCAAGAAACTTCAATCGGATGTTGAGCTGACTGCGGGTGTTAACATTGGAGACTATGCTACCTCGTTGACTTACAGTCAAACGGGACTCCCGACCAACACAGATGATACCCTCAACCTTATCCTTCCGGTTCTCGCGCAGCCTATCGTACAGAAGCTAGTCGGAGGTTCTAAACTTGGGTGAGTAATGACGCAGTTGAAGCGTCTCCTCCTCACCTCTTATCAGTCTCGACACAATCTTGATCAAAAATCCTGCTCAAGAAGCGTTCAGTATGGATCCTACCACTCTTGTGGGTCCCATTGACTAATGTTCTGGTAGCTGCCCAGTTGAAAGGAGCAATCACGAACGCTGGTCCTTGTGCGCGACCCGGTTCATGCATTGACATGGGCTAAATTGTTTTCTAGTTGACGCTTCGATTGCTTTCGCAGGGCAAGGCCTGACCGTCAATTGGAATGGTGGTGCGATTGGTCACATCAAGATGGACCCTCTCAAAGTTGTGGCTGACGCTGGCGCGACCTTGGATACCTCGTCGACCTTCTCTGTCGCAGATGCCGGTCGTCTCACGGACTTCACCAAGGCTTTATTGACACAGGAGAGCTTCGACTGGCAAATTAGTGGTGATAACCTCACAGGTACAACTCACCTCTTCATGCGGTGACATAATATCTCATTTTCATCAGTTTCAGCCCTCGGCATCGACGTGACATCCATTTCTGCTGCCTACAGCGTGTCACTCAAAGGTTCTTTCTTCTCAACGTTGACGATATGCATTCTGAAGTTAGATAGGCTTCAACGGTTTGAAGGGTGGCGTAGTCATCAAGACCTTCGACCTGCCGTCAGACGATCCAGCGGGCGGAATTCATCTTACCCTTGATGCAACTGCAGCCAACCCATCTCAAGTTGGCATAGAGCTCTCCTCTCTCAGCTTCGACACATTCGCCAGCGATACAAAGATTGCCTCTGTCTCGACTGGGTCTGTTACGCTTGCACCGGGAGCTACCTCGCAACTGGCTCTCACTGGTCGCCTCCTCCCACAATCATCTGCCGAAGGACTCGCAGTGGTCTCCGATGTGTTCAACAGATTTGTTCAAGGGCAAAATAGTGATGTCGTTGTTCACGGTGTTGGTGCTGGGTCGAGCAGTGTGAGTGATGTTGAAAGGTTGTCCATTTTTGTTGTCTTATGTTTGCCAGGTCACGTGGCTAAATGACGGTATCAAAGCTCTTCAGGTCGCCACCGTTCTCCCGAACCAAGGCAAATTGACCGTCATCAAGTCGATCTCGCTCAACCAGCTAACGCTCGCCTTCACCGAGAGCACCGCTTACGGACCATTGGCATCAACATCGAATACTGAGGCTGCATTCACGCTTCCCTTCGCCTTCCCAATCGATATCACATCGTTACAACAAACTATTCACGTTGGGTACCAGGGTAACGATATAGCACAGCTGGCTATTCCTCAAGCCCCTGCGAAGACGGATGTGGGTTCCCGAATCATTCACCTCACCTTCGAAGAGTACGTATAACAATCACCTGGCCTCAACTCTACCTAAATTTTCATAGTGTTGCTTTCGCCGCAGCTGATGGGATGCACTCGCAATTTGATGGCTTCGTTGCGGATACCACTGTCGGAAATCAGGTTACCCTCAAGCTGTCTGGCTCTGCTGCCGCAGACGCAAGGACTGCTGTCGGTGTCCTTGCTCTGAAAGGCATCGACTTTTCTGTGGATTCAACAATCGCTGGCCTTCAAGGTCTCAACGCGAGACCCATCACTGTTGCCAATCTTGATGTCAAACACGGCTTCTCAGACTATCTGCTCATTACGGTTGATTCTGCGCTGTTCAACCCTAGGTTCGTTGTTGCTCTTGGTGACCTTCGATCTAATTATTTCTAAGCAACTTAACGATTGGCACTGGCGACGTTTCTTTCAATCTTCAGTTCCAGGATCAAACCATTGGCAGCGCTGACCTTGTCAGTCCTTGCTTCCGGTGCCGCGTTCTCAGCTGATGGTTCTTTGCAGGCCAAACTCGTGATTACACCTGGAAACCGCAGCTACCCTATCGAAGTGCACTACGCTCCCCAAGGGTCGAGCGCTTTGACTGCTGGAAAGGCTCTGCTTCAGAACTATATCCAAGGTGTCAACTCTGATACTGCCATTGGGGGCTCAACCAGCTCGACGCCTATCCAATCACTAAAACAAGCGTTGTCCAAAATCCATCTCTCACCCGTCACCATTCCTGCGCTTCACCAAAACTTGATTCGGTCCGCTTCGATCAAGTTCCCGACTAATATCGTCCAAACCGGCATTGCCCAAGCTACATTCATTTTGGATAATCCATTCACTGCCAGCATTAACTTGCTCAAGGTCAACACCGTAGCAACTTTCCACGGTGTGCCCTTGGGAACTATCGACGCAGATGTGTCCGCCAACCCGATTCATGCGGACGGACACGGGTCTGTGACATCGTCCCCATTACCGCTGAAATTCAACCTAAACCCACTCGCTATCATTGGGTTGCTTACCACGCTTGCGCAAGAAAACAACGTCAATCTCGGACCACTGATCCCTCTCTTCCAATACGTTGTCAGCAACCCTGATATCAAGACAACTGTCACAACAGCCGTCGACCTCACTCCGTCGACCTGCGTCAGCGGACAACAGTTCGATTTCGCTGCGGCCATTCTGACCGACCTGAAGAACTTGAAAGCGGATCTCGCCGTCCAGTCTGGGTTGAAGCTCGACGATTATGCCACCGACCTCTCCTTCTCGCAGAAAACCGTCCCTATCCAGGTTCGTTTCAGCTGGTTTTGAATGAGATTGACGGTGATCAACTAACTCTCTCTTAGACTGACATGACTGCTCTGTTCCTCATCGGTGCGGTAGCTGCCCCAGTCGCCCAGCATTTGGTCGATGGTGCCAATTTGGCGTTCTCACAAGCTAACATCACGTAAGCAATCATGTGCTTTATTTTGAGCATAAATAAACACAACTTTAGCAATATCTCGGACGAAGGGTTCGATTTGTCGCTTCAAGGTTCCATCACCAACATCGGCCCTCTTGACGCCACTATTACCTTTGTGGATCCCTTAACGTGTGTTGCTTTCTGATATCCATTTAGCGATGTTGACCTGTTTGCAGCGTTACTTGGGAAGGTCAAAACATCGCTCAGATCGCCTTACCCCCTGGTATGCTCACATCCGTCTCGATTCAATATTTATTCATCAAATTGTAGTGTGTGTGGCTGCCAACACTGGTCTCCCCAACTATTCCACTAAGGCGCGATTGACTATTACGAACTCCGGTGCATTCACCGAGTTCGCAACCAAGATTCTGCACGATGCAGAATTCACGTGGACGGTCACGACTCCTAAACTCCGTCTTCAGGCTTTGGGAACCATCTTTGATAATGTGCAACTCACCAAAGATCTGAAGTTCAAAGCTTTCAACAACCTTCCTGGCGTTACGATCAGCAACTTCCAGCTGCCTTCTGATGACCCCGCCGGCGGAATCCATATCGAAACTGACTCTTTGATTCCTTCGACAGCTCGTAAGTTCCTTCCATATCCGCCGTTCCACTTGCTGACCGACAACAAAGAACTTGGTCTGGATCTTGGCACCGTCACTTTCTCCAGCTCGTTCCAAGGAGTCGAAATCGGCCGTAAGTCAACAAGGCTTAAAGTGACACAAGTCCTTAACATCTCTGTAGCTCTCGCCGCCAGCAATCTATTCCTTGCCCCCACTGCGACCACCAAGACTCATCTCACTGGCCGTATCACGCCGAAGAGCGGCTCTGACTTGGACACGATTGGCGTTTTATTCAGCAACTACCTTGCTGGCAAGAATCAAACGTTGGCAGTCAGTGGCCAGTCGGTGCAGCCGGTATGAATACTAGTTCTATCGCGTTCGTGTTACTCACAGGATGGGTATAGAGTGGATCCTCTGGCCCCGTAGCATGGTTGAGCGCTGCCTTCAAGACTCTCACTCTCGATGTTACTCTTCCCGGGCAGACCTTCACAGTTATCAACGCTATCACAATCAACCAGATTGCGTTAACTATGGTCAACCAGGACCAGGCCTCCGCAGCATTGTCTTCTTCGGACAATACGTTGGCCAAGTACAAGAATCCATTCGGCTTCTCATTGCAGGTTGTCGAAGCTGGTGAAGAACTTCTCCTGAGTGAACTTGGTCTCGACATCGCGAGGGTAGGCCCACATTGGTTCGACTCTTGCAAGACCTATTGATATATTTGATCTTTAGTTGTCACTCCCCATGGCCCCCGTGGACGCTGGTGTCTCTACTGGCAACGAGGCGGACCTTCACATCACTTTCAAGGACCAACCGTTGACTGCCGCGACCGACAGTGGATACCAACTCCTTTTGGCGGTCGCGCTTTTGACGCCTTCGACGCAATTCGTGATTTCAGGCAATGCAAACGTGTTTGCAAAGACAACAATAGGAAATGTCCCCATTTCGGGCATCCCCTTCAATGTTGATTCCACGATTGTGGGCATCAACTCGTTCAATAACAAAGCAACTTTGGCGGATGTCGCTATTACTGGCAGCGGTGGCGCAGGAGGCTCAGAATTCATTGTCGTGCCTCTCACTACTACACTCCAGAATCCCTCGAACATTTCTCTGAAGACCGTGGACATCTCATTGCCTGTCATTTACCAGGGCGTTAGCATCGGGCGAGCAGCGATAAAGGTAAGAACTTTTGTTTACCTGAGCTACTCACTCACTCTGTCCTCCAGGAGTTGGACCTTGTTCCAGGTGAAAATAAGGTGGCGACCGAGTTCCACTACGGCCCTGCAGATGCCAACAACACTGTCGCGCAAGCCTTCGTTACCAACTTCATCCAGGGCAATGCTGTGATTCCGTTGGCAATCCAAGGTGATCTGCAAAGTACTCCATTCGCGTCGCTTGCGCCAGCGTTATCAAGTTTGGCGCTGTCTACTGGCGTGCCAGGTCTCGGTCAGGCGATCCTCATCACACATATCAATGTGTACATTACCCTGGAGTCGCTGGTGACCAACATCGTCAGCATTGACTTCGATGTGCGTGTTTTCCTTCAGCGATAACCAAGCCTGACCAGCCCGTTAGTTCCAAAATCCTCTCGATACTGAAATAACCATCAAACACATCCAAGTCGACAGTGGTCTGAACGGCATCATCTACGCGTTCGTCACGACCGACATGGACTTCACCATTCCCGCCCATGGCACTGCCAACTCTGGCAACATCGGCAATGTGTTGTTGACGCAAGGAGCGATTGCCTCGCTGGCCATCATTCCCGAGCAGAAGTTGGACCTCTTCGCGGCATCCACGGTTCAAGTTGGTAAGGGCGGTTACACGCTTCCTTGGCTCAAGATTACGGAGTCGAGCGTGCCGACTGCTTACTCCCTCCAACTTGGCTTGGCCGCGATGCAGAAGGCTGCAACAACGATAGCCGCCAGCTCGTCAGCGGCGCTCGCCAGCTCTGCAGCGGTAGTTGTGTCAAGTGCAGTCGAAGTCAAATCTCAAGATAACACTAATACCCAACCAACAAAGGCCCCTGAGGCACAGGAGCCGGCGGAGTCCAAGCCCGCGGTGGTGGCCGCATCCAATCCGGCACCCGTCTCGTCTGCTGCTTCGTAGTTGTTGTCGGCGTCGTCGCGCTCTGTGTTGTACTTTGTTGGACCATTGCACCTTTTCCCCCCACCCTGTATACCTGGCATGCATTAAAGATTACAAGTCACGTCTGTACGACTGGTTAATACGAACAAATAAACGTTCTCAAAATCAAGTTCTTTCGCAGCTACCTATATACCATCACCTCAAACATCAACAGTTGGTAGACCTTGACCTCCAGAAGGCTCGTTCCATGTCCAAGTTCGTCCCAGTTGGCCAACGTTAACAGTGGCATAAATGAAGCTGGCGAGTGTCTTAGCATGAGCGAAGAAGACAAGGGTGATAATATAATCCTTGCGACCACATTTCGGGTCCTCACTTAATAAGCAGTCCTCAGCCACGCCCGCTTTGAAGACAAGTCAGTAAGCGGCGCAATAGACGGGTGGGAACACACTGAGGTATAGGACATAGAGCAGACCCAACAGGAGCGGGCGGTATCGTCGATCTGCGGCAGTCGATGGGAATTTGGCTATAAAAAAGCGCTCTTCCCTGCAGCCGCCCAGGAGACAACCAAGGTGGGGAAAGCAGCCAGGCCAAACAGTAGGATCCAATGTGCGATGATGGCCAGCTTTGAAAGCATTGCTGGTTCATGTCTAACCTCGGAAGTAAGTGTAGACATAGCAATTGTAGACAGGAGCTATGAACAGAGCAGCAAGTATCAAGTCTGATGATGAGGCTTAGAACCTAGGTATTGGGGCATAGTATGAAGCACATGCGTGAATAAATGAGTCTGCGACTAGTCGAACGTGATTTTCTTGCCTTCGGGAGCAGCGATTGCGCCAGTGCGAGCACCGCCACCTCTCCCTCTCCCACGATCACCACCCCTTCCCCTTCCGCCGCCTCGACCGCCCCTGTCAAATCCACCCCGACCCCGTCCACCACCACGATCGCCTCCAAATCCTCCACGGCCACCGCCACGCCCGCCAAATCCACCACGCCCGCCTCTACCACCACGGTCACCGCCAAACCCACCACCGCCAAATCCACCCCGACCACCTCTGCCGCCACCACCATTCGCATCACGTGGTTGCGAATAGTCAAGTCTGATAGGCCGCCCATCGAGCTCCTGCCCACTAGCAGACTCGTACGCCTTCTTAGCGCTCTCCAGGTCCTCGAACTCGACATAGCCAAAGCCTTTTGGCTTGCCCGAGTCACGGTCGGTCGGTAACCGCACGCTCTTGACATTTCCACCGTGTTCGCTGAAGAAGCTCCAGACCATGTCCTCGTCAGCATTGAAGCTAAGGCTGCCAACAAACAAAGTCGTGCTCGGCTCGCTCGCGGTATCGTTGAACGCCTTGGCTCGGTTTTCCCGAGCCTGGGTTTTGTCAGCCGGGCGACCGTAATCGATGTTGACTGGCCGCCCATCGATCTCCGTACCATTCATCTCTATCGCTTTGGCCACAGCTTCGGTGGTCGTGAAGTGCACGTGACCGAATCCACGAGATTTGCCCGTGTTGCGGTCCATCGCAACAACAGCAGAGACGACTTCACCGCAAGAAGCGAATTCTTGGGCCAGGCGGTCGTTGTCGACGTTCCATGATAGTCTGCCAACGAAAATGGATTTTATCTCTTCTTCGCCATCACCGCCAGTGGGAGCGGCAGTCCCATTCGCCAGCTTGACTTTTTTGGTGGGGGCAGCATCACCATCTGGGGCTTTGCGTTTGCCTAGAACAAGTTAGATACGCGTTCTGCAGTGTAGTGAGTACACATACCATTTGTCGTGACGGGAGCAGCGGCCGCGTCAGGCATTTCCTCGTCCGAATCAGAATCATCCGAATCGTCAGAGTCCGAGTCGGAGTCCGACTCTTTTTTGGCCGCAGCCTTGCCATTCGGGGCGGCCTTGCCATTCACTGCGGCAGTTGCCTTTTTAGCCGGGGCCTCGTCTTCTGAATCTGAATCGGAGTCGTCAGAGGAGTCGGCAGCGGCTTTGGGCTTGGAAGCGTCCGCCATTTTGACATCGTCACCGTCATCATCACTCGAGTCGTCTTCAGAGGAAGAGGTATCTGGCTTTGGGGGTGCGGCTTTTGGAGTGGATTTTGTGGGAGCAGATTTTGTTGCAGCAGATTTCGTGGGGGCAGACTTGGTGGGGGCAGATTTTGTCGGTGCAGGTTTAGAGTCACTGTCAGATTCATCTGAAGACTCGGAAGAGTCGGACGAATCGTCTTTTGGTGGAGCGACGACTTTTTTTAGGCGAAGGGGCAGCTTTCTTGGGTGCCTCTTCTTCGCTGTCGCTGTCTGACGAGTCGGAGTCAGCGGCAGCCTTGGCCTTGGTGGCCTTCTTGATTTGGGCAGCCTTGGGCTTTTCCTCCTCGTCAGAGGATTCGTCAGAGGACGACTCTGGCTACGTTTCTTTCAGTTCGTTTCACACATAAAAGTTGCTCGATGAACACAAACCTCCTTCGGTGCGGGCTTCTTGGGCTTCTCCTTCTAGTGACCGGTTGAGATTCCTGGTAGAAAAAAAAAAGCTGAACATACAGGTTTCGCCACAGGCTTGGGTGGGCTCGCAGCAGGCTTTTCAGCCTTCTTTGCCGGCTTGGCAGCCTTCTTGTCCACCTTCTTGTCGGCCTTCTTATCGGCCTTCTTGGACGCCTTGTCGACCTTGGGCGCTGACTTGTCCTTCGCCATGAGTTGAGAGAGCAGAAGAAAAAAATTGCCGAGGGATGTCACAGCCGTGACTATCAAACATTACCCACGCTGATTATGAACGGCGATGAAGGGGTCTTCGATATCGTCGTGGTCGGCACCGGGCTGACCGAGTCTATTACTGCTGCGTGAGCGACGCCAGTGTCCCCGGCAATCGTCTAAACAAAAGCCTCAGCGCACTTGCCAAGGCCGGCTTCAAGGTAGCACATCTTGACGAAAACCCCCATTACGGGGCATCCGAAGCCAGCCTCTCATTTGACGAGCTCGTCACCTGGCAGTCCGCCCCCCGCCCTGGCTTCTCGCACTTCTCGCGCTCTAGCGATACCATACCGCAACCGCGCGCTTATTCCTTGTCGTTGTCGCCGAGCTTGATCCCATCTACTGGCCCACTCATCGACGCCCTTGTCGCATCAGGGGTCTCTAGATATGGCGGGTTTAGACTATTAGAGCGTGTTTGTCTCTACCACCCGTCTGGCATCGCCAAGCCTGTTCCGGGAAGCAAGGAAGATGTCTTCAAGAGCAAAGAGATTTCGCTTGTCGAAAAGCGCCGTCTGATGCGCTTTCTGCAATTCGCGGCGGGAGAATTCGAGGACAAGAAGGATCTGGAGGGACATAAGGACACCCCGTTCCCGGAATATTTGCGCTCGGTGTTTTCGCTCAACGAGGAGATCACGACAGCTATCGTGTATGCTTTGGCCTATTGTCTTACCCCCAAAGGTGCCCACTACTTTCTGAAGTCATCCCTCTCTCCCTAATACTGCTTAGATGCTACGCTTCCTGCTCTTCATCGACTACGGAGATATTTACGCTCATCCGGACGTTATGGCGCCTCCCCATTCCTCATCGGGCACTACGGCAGCTCGGGTGAAATCGCACAAGGCTTCTGTCGCACTGCTGCTGTTAGCGGCGGAGTCTATATTCTCGGTCGACGCATCGAAACTATTGACTCGTCCGACCAAGAAAAACATATCATCCGCCTGGAAGAGTTTCCAGAACCAATTTCCTGTTCGCTCCTCATATCACGATCCGCTCCAGGCATTTCTCCGGTGCCTCCTTCATCCGAACCTTCATCGCCCTTCTCGGTCTCTTCACCAAGTCTTACTGTTGCAAGATGTATCGCAATCGTCGACGCGCCTATTCTGTTCAACCCGCCTGTAGAACAGTCAGAGGATACTGATTCACCTCCCCCGCCTACCCCAAGCGATACTGGCGTAATCGTGTTTCCGCCATCATCCTTGCCCGCCGGAGGGTCCGCAACCGCATCAGCGAATGCATTAATCGTCGGTGAAGGAACAATGTCTTGTCCTCGAGGAAAATGTACCCCGTTCCTTCTCTCTCTGCATCTTCTGTGCTCAAACGTTGTCAGGGCTCATTCACCTCTCTCTACCCCTCGTCGAAGACATCGACGACGCCGACCCCAGAACGTTATTGGAGCCCTACCTCAATGCAACACTAGGCTTGGCTGCGGCCCCGCTAGTGCCGTTATTCGCGACGTACTACCTGCAACATCCAACACCAAGCTCGGAGACAAACAAGACCGAAGGCATGAAACTGGCGCCAACGCCGCTTCCGCCAATCCTGCCTCTGCCGGATGCCGGGGATGCGGCTGCAGTCCATGCGCAGGACCTCTTCTGGGCTGCTGTGAAGGCAATGGGGCAGGAGAGCGAGGTTGCTGCGTTCTGGCCGCCTTCAGAAGGACAAGATGATGGAAATGACGGGGACTAGTAGGTTGCCATTGCCAGATGTATTTGTAATGTCTTGCATGAGGAGTAAATTTCGAGCTCTGATTGCCAAAAAGCGCGTCAGAAAATCGCATTCTTTCCTTTCGGATCAGACAAGGTGCGCGTTTCCGAGAAATGTCACTCTGACTTACGACTGCAGAACTCGCTTATTTCCAAATCAAGGTGAACCGGATAACTTGGGCGCCACCTATCCGCCCAAATAACGACATCTGAGCAAGAAAAGAGACAGACCCCATCCAATAAATTCTGCAGCTGGGCACAGAGAATGACAACCCACAGTTTATCGGTCCATGGCCCCCATCGATGATTCCCAACCCTCTCCCGACCCACCTCCGGCTTACATTCACGACCTGGGGTCCTCTAGCACGACTTCTAGTGACGGAAAAATCATACTGAGCCCGCCCACCGACCCCGAGGCCGCGCAGTCTTCTTCTTCGTATATCCCGCCCTCGGAAACCGATTCGCAGTCTGAAGTAGACTGGCAAGCCAAACTCGACACGCTCGAAAAGCGGATTGAGAAATACAACAAGAAACGGCGGAGGAGCGACGAGAAGGCCATTCTTGCGGCGATGCACGATCTTGCCAGCAGTCACCCCGACCCGCAGGTGAAGGAGTACTGGGCGCGGCGGGCGGACGAGTTTGAGCGGGCACCAGAGGCAGACAAGATGGCGGTGATGAAGGACGTTGCCCGGGCGATTGGCATTCTGGTTGCGGCGCCATTTTCTATTGCAGGAGTGATCCTCGTCGGGACGGGAAGGCTCCTTGAGGTTTCCGGGGAGTGGATCAGCCGTGGAGGGATCCCCAAGAGAAAAGCGAAAGCCACATTTTCGTTTTGACACGAGTTACTCTATTGTACCAGCACGCTTGAAGTCATGACGCACCCCCATTCCGGATGCTTCCAGCCACTCTCAACCATTAGCGACTGCTGAGCGGCCAAACACCTAACGCAGAAGAACTGGGAAGACTACGGTAGGCGAGATCGATTTGGTTCGTTTTCAATTTTGAATTTTGAATTCCGAAGGCAGGGAATGACAGATGGATGGCGGATGTTCAAACCTGAGAGCGGCCACTTATTTAATATTATTTCTCTCAAGTCTTATATGTTAGGAAGTACTAGATTTGTGTGTCTACGGGTTGAGGTGCAAGGGAAATACATGCCAAGTGATACTTTTACTCCATTTCTGGCCACATATCTGGTCCTAGTCTCTCAATCTCTAATGACATCTGTGAGAATACGTCCCAGCTACTTGCTAAGGTGAGGTCGGGCCTCCCAAGTGACTCGTACACCGTTTGTGCAAACTGCTCAAACTCAGGTGACACCCAGCGCAAGTGTTGCTCTCGTGGTCCAACCTCATCTGATAATGCAGCGCGAAGGTCTTCTACTGTTGCGACCGGTACCTTGATGAAGCAATTGATACCTCCAAACAGCTGAGGGTGTTCTGCAGCATCTGAAGGAACGTGGCCTGAAGGCATGATTTTGTCTGCCTGGTAGCGAATCTTGTGTGAATTCCAATAGCTACGAAAGTCATCAAGTTCGGCTTGAACCAGAGAAGGGAAGATCCAGTTAAAGAGATGGCTGTGGAATTCTTAGCCAAAATCATAATGGAAGGAATGAGCGGAACAGACCGATGGTAAACAGTTATCTCGCTGAAGATATGTTCTACCTTACCACGTAGAATATGTTCACGGATGGTAAGTCCTCGCTTTACCTTTAGCCATCGCCAGAACGCTTCAATGACAGTATTGTGGACGCTCTTGACACAAATGTGTGCAGGATAGACGTCAGGATCAATGTTCGGTGCAAAGATCTCACTGGCGACGAATTTTAGCTTAGCTACAAGTCAAATGATGATGATAAATGAACTCACCGTAGACAATCCTGCATTGCTAGCATCCATCCTATCTCTGAACCTTTATCAACGGTCATCTGTAAGCCAGTTCCTAGTGTGTTTATCTGAGTATCTCCATTCAATACAAAGAAAAAATGAAGACATACCACTGGTCTCGGCCACAAAATCAAGATATAGGTGACCAATGGCTGCATTCGTACGGTCATTTGGGACAACATTGATTTTGAGCAGCTTTGCTGTCCACTTGTCCTTGAACGCATAGATTGGTAAGCCTATACCGCCCATCTGTAATGCTTGTGCTCCCAGTTTCTCGTGCCCGTCAGAACAAATCTCATGGAAGGGGCCCAGTGCTGACAACGGTGTTCGATGTATTTGAGTTTTTTTTGCGGCCAGGATAGCGCTGTTCAGCTCCAAGCGGTTGCTCCCGCCGAACAATTGCCCTGATCTCATCGCTGTTGCGACCATTAGAAATGATATGTAAACCCGTTACACACTCTTTTACCTCTCTATGTCACAGTAGTTACTTCTTCCTCCTGTACCCTCAGCATCTCCAGAATATAGCATAGTCTCATTGACTTGGCTGCTGGTCCCCTCAGTGTTTCCCAATTGGCCATTGGGTTTCCATGATATCCCACGAGGAACATGCACGTACCGCGGGACCAATATCAACTTGTTCTGCAACTGCATCTTGACATAGTTTGGTCCATTGTTTTGCGCAAGATCTTTCTCGAGCTCATCTATCACAGCTTGTGCAGCCACTTCTGCTGCTACTCGCCGAGATCCTTTGACAGAAGGAATTCCTAGTCTTCGTTCAAGTTTATTGAGGACGGCAATACTATACCAGACAAGCAAACACATCAGACAACCACTTTTTATTCCAGGCTCCAGGTTCAGCATACCTGATCTTGAGTTGGTGGTCTTCAATCAACCGCTCAAGTTTTTGCTGCTGGGTATGACCCCGCTTCACGTACTTCAGCAGTGTCTCCCGCAACTGGTCGTCTGGTGGATCTAAAGAGTGCTAATGAGGTACAGTATTCCAATGGACATAATAAAAACTCACAAACTTTCACACTTGAGCCATTCACTCCTTTTGGATTCGGCATGAGGGTCAAGTTGAATGTGACAAACGCACATGTCACTATACTAATTCTCGTTCCACTCTCTCTCATGGCGGAGAATAATACAACAGAGTGTGAGGACTGTGGAGTTGTGTTTCTGAACCGTGAAGGTACTGGCAACTGCGCCAAATGCACAAAGCTCGAGGGCCTTGACCGTGACTCCGACAAGTATAAGGATATCTCGGTAATGTTGCCAAGGTAGTGCTTCAAGCTTTTCCAAGAATCACCAGTATTCGAGGGCAGAAAGCCAGCAGGAGCGACATAGTTTGTTGATGGTGGAAGAACATTGCAACTCTTGGGAAGAGGAGACTTGTTTTCTATAGGCACCTTGCCAGATTTGGCCTTACGAGACCCAATATTAGCTTCGTCTTGGGTCCGTTTGCGTTTATTCTATTTTAGCGTTGAATTCACCCCAAATAATAAGTTATAAAATCACCTTAGGCATGGAATCTTTCTATCTGTGTACAGCAAATAGATTTAGAGGACAGACTGGACCAAAAAATTAGCTGGACCATAATTTTTGTACTTGAATAAGGCTTACCGGAGGCCAAAACCAATGTTATTCCTTATTAAAGGAGAAGAAAGACACCTCAGACCAACGGTAACACCCGCTATGTGGTCTGATTCAACCCTAACACGGGCGCCAGTCAGGATTGACTGGAGGGTGGGGGGGGAGGCAAGGAAAATTTTGCGTCATGTCATTACATCAATCATAACATCAATCATCAATTTCCCATCACCAATCCGCCATCCATCTGTCATTCCCTGTCCTCGGCGAATTCAGAATTCAAAATTCCAAATTGAAAACGAACCAAATCGATCTCGCCTACCGTAGGAAGACGGTTTTCTTTTTGAATTGCTGAAGCGGTTGTAGCATAATAGATGATAAGTCGAGGCTTGGGATGAGGACAAAATGCTTTTTTGGGGGTGAAAGTGTACAGGAGAGACGACGGAGAATGTTGTACACGATTTTGATACTGTAAAAATGTCTATGGCTGGCAAGAACACCGACTCGTTGGTCGACCATTTAATTGGGTCTGGAAAGCTCTCCCCACTGCCCTCTGAATCAGGCTCAAATCCTCGAGCTCCGTCAACGACAACAGTAGGCCCCGGGAAGCTCCACCAAAGGGTGGTCCGAAAATTTGGGTATTTGAGGCCCCAAAATGACGATTTCCTTGTCCAAAATATGGGTATTTGAGACCCAAAGTCCGCCAGCCTTGTCCGAAATTTGGGTATTTGTGGGCTTGGAAGGCAACAGTTGCCGCCAAGTTGCCGTTAATTATTGGATTGTGTGTCACTGTCAAGTCACCATTGGCCTTGCTGTGTTTTTTACTGCGAAACTGCCATTGATGACGTTGTTTATGCTCGCTCAAAACGGTCAAACTTGCCTTTTTTGGAACAGTCACGTCCATCAAAATATGTGACATGTCACGACCCTTGTCCAAAACTGGGTATTTTAGGCCGAAGAAAATGGGTATTTGAGGCCCAAATCTAGAATTTTTTCGGACCACCCTTTGGTGAAGCTTCCCGGGGCCTACAACAGTGGCATAACAGTAGCTGACGAGTGTCATATGATGAACGAAGATGACGCTCGTGATGACTTCAAGATAATGCTCCTGGCACCATCCCGGACCCTCTCGCGAGCAGTCCTCGGCAATACCCACTTTGAAGACAATCAATGAGCAGTGAAACTTGGAGAGACGGGGGAGAACTCACCAAGATACAGAACATATAGCAGGATGAGTAAGAGTGGGGAGAACCGTCGACGTCCGTCTGCAGTGATTGACGGAAGTATGGCCAGGTAGAGGAGCACAGCGCTCTTCCCCACAGTTGCCCAAGAGAGGACAAAGTTCGGAAAAGCAGCTAGGCCAAGAAGCAAGAAAAGATGTGCGAGAATGACTTGTCCCAAATTTAATATTCCCTAGATCTACCTGGATCTATGTAGATCTAGCTTGATCAGGCAATCAGCCTGATAGGTTACTTACATTTGACGGAAAGGTCTAATCAGACTCTGACCAGCGACTGATCAGGACCATCAGCCTGATGGACCTGACAAGGCTAGATGGCCTTATTGGGCCTGACCAGGGTCGGCTGAAGAAATATTTAAAACATTATCCTCTTTCTACCTACCCTCTTATAGTGCCATTATACTATGACTTGGAAGTTACTTCAGTATTATCACCCCAAGGGATTGAACAGGCAATTCCAGAAGTCCAAGTCCGAGGTCATCCGGCTGAGCCAAGCATGCATATAATATCAGGGAGTTCAATCGGACTATAGGCCACCTTGCAACTTTTTTTCCCTCAACACCTAGAGGTATGATTCTTTTTATTATGAGGAGTACTACTGCTAGCTTATCTATTGCACCCAAAATTATGTTATTTGTGCATGTCCTCATGATACAATTAACTCTGCATTTTCTATTACTTTAGTATAATTACATAACTTGAGTAATATCAGGAATAGCACTATAGTGTGCAGAAATAATATACACCCCCTCACTGTCCAGTATCTTATGCTTATATATGACTTGAAATATATTATACTTTTCTAGCAGGATCAGGCCTATCAAGCTGCTGCTGCTGGATCAGGCTCTGATCAGTTGCAGATCAGGCTGCAGATCATGCACTGATCTGAGCCTGACTGGTCTTGACCCTGCCTAACATACCTGATATACTACTGATCAGATACTGATCAGGCCCAATCAAGCAGTCAGGCCTGATCAAGAAAAAAATAAATTTGTGACACTGGCTTTGAATGTGGTAATTTAAACATTGTCGGTTCACCGTCCAAGAATTCAAGCGCTTTATAAGACCGGGTCCAGATAGGAGTGGCGATCCATTTTAGGATGCCAGAGAAACGTTTGACGGCCGATCGGAGGTTCTGTCCGAGACTCCGAGGTTGTTGATCACCGTTCTCCTTCAGCGCAAGCTTCAGCCCTCAGTGTTTTCGACCAAGTGCAGATCGTACACTGAACCTGCCGCACGCTCTTACTCATGGGCCACGATATTTACTTCAGACTATGGGAAGAATTTTGGCCCAAACCGGTCCCCAGCCAAGTACAAGAAGGCGAACCCCTTTCAACACAGACGACCCATCCTGAGCCTCCTGCCCTCGCTCGATACATCAAAAGTATGACCCCCGAAGACTGGCTCTTGAAATTTACGAAAATCCATGCGGCTGCCAGTGACGAGAGTAAGAGCGATGAAGGAGCAGTCGGCGAAACGCAGCCCAACACTCCCCAACATGAAGAACTAGACGAGATCGCGGAGAAGAGCATTCGTTATCTTGACCTCACCCCAAACCTTCAATCCATCCTCAAGCCGCTGGACGCTTCACTTTATAGCTTGAAACCGGATGGCCCAGACGCAATTCACCCGGCTTTTATCATCCGTGAAGACTATATACGGTTCTACCAGCATGCGCTCCGGTGCATAGAGAGGCAAGGCCGCGGAACCTTCGTCCTCACCGGCCAGCCAGGCATCGGCAAAACCTACAGCTCCCACTATCTCGTCCTTCTCTTACTCGCCCTCCGCGAACCCTTCTTCCTCATCAGAGACCACAACAACTTCCACTACTTCTCAGACGCCGGTGTCCAGCGATGCAGCATCGACGATATGGATGACCACTTTGAGACATTGACATCCAGTTGGGTCATCATCGATGTGGACGACGCATGGGCGTCAAGGTGGACTCCGCCACCCATATTTGCGCATCATCAGTGTCTTGTATGGACCTCGTCGCCCCGACAATACCGCCAGACCTTCATGCAAAACCAATTTAGAGCTGAACTCTGGTTCATGAGACCGTGGAGTACTTTGGAAATTGTTGCCGCAACGTGGGTCATCCCTTTTGCTGATAAAACTGCAAGTAACAATCCAAGTCATCTTCGCAAAATGGACCCCGCCGCTGTCGCAGCAAGATACGAGTTCGTAGGGCCTATCGCAGGACAGCTATTCCAAGACCGAGAACCCACTCCGCCCCCGCTCGACGCTGCCATTGCCAGCTTTCTGAACGGAGATTTTTTTCCTTCCGAGTTGTTCGACGGAAGTATTCAGCCCAGCCATCCCTTATTCATGATCGCTCCGCAACGGATTTACAATGCGGAGGGCAAGTTCGAACTCGACCGGCGGCATTGTCGAGTGGAGATTCTATGTGCTGATGTTGCGAGGCGTCTCGTAAACGAGGTTCACGACAGCCTCGACTCGGAGAAACTACAACACATGCTAGTGATCACGTTCAATCATTCCCAGATGCGCTCTTTAGTCGCAAATCTGTTCAAAGACCTTCTCCGTCATGCATTAGCACAGGATCGCTAGAGCTTCCCGATGTCTTTGGTGGGGGCGCTATTGCCTCGTTGGGATCGATGCCCGGGTGGTCAGAAGGCTGGTAGGCAAGGCTGTCGACTGTTTGACCAGACTGTGGCGCAAAGCTCCGTATGAAGGGCATTCCAACACAACGTTGAGCCATAAATAAACGACAGCCCTGCGGCGCAGTTTGGCGCAGTATACTTAAAACCTGACGCCGATACTACCCACAACACAACTCCCATGGCCATTGTTGAAGAGAAAGCTCCGTCCGGCCCGCCAAAATACGAATCTGAATCCCCGCCGCCAAGGGTATCTGACGACAAAGTCTCCAGGGATAAAACCCCACCAGTCGTGGTGGTGCCAGCGGAGTCTTCTTCTGCACCCTCTGAAGCAGAATGGCAGGCCAAGCTCGATGTTTTGGAGAAGAGAATCGAGAAGTACAACAAGAAGCGGCGGCGAAGCGACGAGGCAGCCATTCTTGCAGCTATGCACGATCTCGCAGCTGTCCACCCTGATCCGAAAGTCAAGGACTATTGGACACGGCGCGCTGACGAGTTTGA
Organism: Mycena indigotica; assembly: GCF_014461135.1. Taxonomy (NCBI): domain Eukaryota; kingdom Fungi; phylum Basidiomycota; class Agaricomycetes; order Agaricales; family Mycenaceae; genus Mycena; species Mycena indigotica. The sequence continues at coordinate 1,431,209 of NW_023503005.1, forward strand.
GAAAGCACCAGAAGTGGACAAGTTGGTAATCTTGAAGGACATCATACGGGCAATGCGTCTTCTACTTGCGGCGCCACTAGCCACTGACCATTGCTGCGCTGCTGCTTATTGGAACGGGGACGTTGGTCAAGGTTTCTGGAGAGTGGATCAGTGGCCGTCGCTCTCTATCGAAGAAAAAGTCCAAACCAGGTAAGCACATCCAGACGGTTGGTCGAACATTGGCTTACTTTTATGTGTAGACATATAGTTTCCCCTTCTAATCACAACACTCGATGTCGGTTGAACTATAGACAACTTGTGGGCGAACTCTCTGACCTTGTAGCATCTGTCCTTCTTGTAGCCTTTGTTGATAAAATTGTCATTTCAAACCATACTGGTCCCAATAACTCTTCATTGCTTCCAACTCTTCTGTCATCCCACTTGTCTCCAGCCACGCAATAAGATCGCGCATCTTGAGTATCGATTTGACGCGACCCTTGCCCACCAAGCCCTCGATTTCGGCGACAGTGCTGCTAACGCCATCCTGACCGACTTCTTCGCGGTCAAGACATTGAACTACGCCAATCACCTCGCCTCCGTGTTTGACGACTATGTCGATGGCCCCGCGACAAGCTTTTCCAGAGGTCATCACGTCGTCGAGGATAACCACCTTTTTACCCGCAACGGGGACGCCGACCATCATCCCGCCTTCACCGTGGTCCTTGGCCTCTTTACGGTCATATGCAAGACCGACCCCAAGGTTGTGTTGGGTGTGGAGCACGAGCGCAGTGGTAGCAGCGAAGGGAATGCCTTTATAGGCTGGCCCAAATAAGATATCGAAGGTAGGAAGCGGAGACTCGGCCGAGTTTAGCGCGTCGACGATCGTGCCCGCGTAAGCGGACGAAAGAACAGCAAGGATGGGCCCAGAGCTGAGCAAGCTGGCGTTGAAGAAGTAGGGCGAAATTCTTGACCTCGTTCAAGCGACAAGGTGGCACAAAGATCGCCTGGGCTCACCGACCAGATTTGAGGGTGAAGGAGCCGAATTTGAGGGCGCCGATCTCCATCGCGTGCTGCATTAGTGTGGACTGGTAATCGGCAAGCGCCGCCATGGCGGGAAGAAGAAAGAAGCAACACAATCCATCACCCCCAAAAATTACAACGTCGAATTCACACCGTCTACACACATCTCAGTCTTGGAGTTGCGATATAATTGGAGAGCAGCCCTCAAGTCATGGGGACGCGGGGATTCTTCCTGCCCTGAACCTTTCCTACCGACATCGTTGTGGTAGTTTTCCCTTCCTACTTCCAATCTAATTTTTTCGTGGCACGCAACAATGGTTCGATCTAACCCTCCTTCGCTAAGTACCAGACTGACTTGTGAGGAATATCTGCTATGCTATCATGCAGCTAAACAGAGTGAATTTGTGACGAAGTATTGCACTCAACTTTAACGACTACCTCAGCACAAAAGTGAAGAGTCTCTGTGACTCTTTCACGCTCCATATTGACTTTGGATGTCATTTGTGGTTTCTTTATTGACTTGTCGCGCTGAACTCGGCCTTCACCAAACACGGTCGCATTCACCAGACACGATCGCATTCACCAGACACGGTCGCATTTGTTTTACCAATTCACCGAGCTCGCGACTGAACAAACATCTTCACGGCCTGGGGTCGGTCGGATCAGAAGACGCAGAGCGATTATTGCGACTTTAGAGCCTTTTGAACCATGCTCAAAGACTGTTTGTCCCAAAGCGCCTTCTCCGCTAATGCTGTTCTTGCAGAGTTGATGGAGGGGCCCACGATAGGCCAAGTGGACACCAGCCACTAGACACTCAGACGCGATTTGTATGTAACTTTTCTCTGGTTGAGCCATGTCCACTGAACTTGACAAATCAGATCACTCAACTGCTGAGAGCGCAGACGTAAGCTGGTGTTCACCAAACGGACCCCCATCCCGACTCATTTATACTTCCCGGCGGGCCCGGAGAGCACGAGATTATCCTGATCGACTTTGCATTCGTTCTGCAGCGCTTGGGAGATGAGCGCATCGATGAGCGGCGGATTGGTATTGGTGCTGGTTTTCCACTTGACGATATGGGGAAGCTATAGAGCGCGTTGACAGGCTTTCCGGATGAGGTCTTGGCGGTTGAAAGATGTTTATGAGTATTAATGCAACTTTACTGAGTCAAACGGGTTGAAGTCCAAACCCAAATTTCCAAGCAATAGTTTCCAGTACCGAGCGCCAACGATGTCGAAGTTATGGATTCGATACCAGTACAAGCTGAGAGATCTAAAATACAAGACTGCGGAGTGTTTACCGACCGTACCTAATTTCGAGTTGAGTTCAAGTCAAACCAATCGGGACGATAAACTCACTTTTGCAACTCCCACTCGCGATTGTCAAGCGGACAAACATTCCTAGTCTTGAGCCAGCGGGAAATGCAATGGAAATGGAAGGCGTGCTAAATGCAACTGAGATGGAGGACGACAAAGAGGGAAATATGCCGACATTACAGATTCCCCAAGCGGCATTGCATTCCTCCGAAGTCGCGGACACTTGGTTTGCCTGGCAATCGATGCCTGAGACGATAAGAGTTAGGTTAGGCTGGACTGTAGCGAAGATCTCACAGAGATCCATGATGTGGTTTCTACAGATGGCACAGTTGTCGACGACGATATCTGGCCGACATCAGTACCACTGAATACTCGCGTCGAATTAATCACCCCAAGCCCATAGAGAGACCGCGTTCCACTAGGCATCACGTCAGAATTCGTTCTCCTCAGCGAGCACAAAGGGTACACACACCTTCTTGACCTCAAAGCGAACTTTGCCCTCTTTCTGCTTGCCGTCCTTCTTCACCTCTGGAGTATCAACGTCCATGTCTGCCATCGTAGCGGTTCGTTTGACTTGAGTGGATGAGAGTCAGTGGAAGGCGCGTAACGTGCCGAGTCACGTCACACCACAGCTTTCTGAGCTGGCTGTTTGTTCTTACACGACGTTCGGACGTACAAAGGATGGTCTGACCGCGGTAGAGACGCGGATTTGTTTCTACCCCGTCGTCTTCCATGACATTACGACAAACAACATTTCCAGTTGTCTGCTCACGTCGACCATCATCGAAGCCCTATCCTCAATGAATACTTGATGAAACCCGACGTCTTCATGAGAGGTGATGCAAACTTTCAAGCCAAGCTTGGACCTTTGTTGGTGGAGTCCGACCCCGTTGTTGCCCGCGGCTGCTTTTCTGGTAGGATGAAGCAACTACTGCCTAGCTCCAACCTACTCCAGCCCTTTGGCCAACGACTCGACGCGTCAAATCCATTGTGGACGCACTCAATCATTGACCCTTTTCACTGCCACCCAAGATAGAGACCGAATACACATCTCCGGCAGATGATATCATTCGATCAAGCGCCGCGCCGACTCGTTGACAAGCTAACAAGCTTTGCTTCTTCCCTCCATCTACTTACAAGTACAAGCTCGCACTGGCAGCGAATTTTCTTCAAGCGCCGGCCGCAGCTCTCTTCATTTTCTTTCCTTTTCGTTCGCTCCGATGGTTCTGCGTGCGTTATCCAACATCCCGCTTTTGTGTTCTAACGCGAGTCACGAAATCAGCGCACTCAGGCACCAATATCATCGTCCCCCTCGTCAATGTTTTCCTCACACTGCAGCTCATTGGTGCTTGCGGACTAGTCGCCATCCTGCTTACTGCCATCATATCGAAACGCGTCAAAAGAAATGCGACCTGGTACAACTTTATCGCCACCTGGATCCTCTCCTGTCTCTCGTACACTTTCGTCTTCATCATTGGACAACAGTACACCCCAAATTTTGGACCGTGTCTAGTCCAGGCGGGAGCAATCTATGGAGCACCCGTTGTGTAAGTCTGCGGAAGGGGTCCGTCTCCATGATAACTGACACATTCTTCTTACTTAGGACGAGTTGCGCAACGCTTGCATTCGCTGTTGATGTATGGCGATCAGAAATTTGCCTGTTATAGCAACTGACGAGCCCGCCAAGATGTTCCTTGGAGTGCGCGCGACAGCGATCCAGAAGCCCAGCCAGCGTCGACGTTACCTCACGATATCGGTCCGTTGCTACGTTCAATCTGTTTGCCCCGGCCACAAGCTCACCCATATGCAGCTGGTCGTTCTGCCGTTTGCAATTTGGCTGGGCTTTGTCCTGCCGTTGTGGGTGGTAAGTCCGCCGAATTCTCTTGGTCCAAGTCTGAAAGAGACAACAGTTTGGTGCACAAAACCCCACTGAAGTCCGCATAGGTCGGTCATACATCTGGTAGCCAAGCTCTACTTATATAAGCCTCCAGGCCCGAATGGAACATATTGTGATTTCGAGTCCAATATTCCGTACGTCTGCTCTCTTGCCAATGTCTGATTCCCCCCGCCAACAAGAAGCCTCAGGTCGAAAGTCAGCAGCGCCATTTCTGTTGTGTCGACTTTCTCCCTTCTCCTCATCGAGGGTGTGTTCCACAGACGCGTAACCAGAGACGATCCTGATCCGACCTGCAGGCTACATTGCTACCCGGCTGATCAAAAACCGCAATCTTCTGAAGGACAGACAATTAGTCCGCATGGCCGTGCGGGTTATCCTGTTCAGTCTTCTTGGTGCTTTGAGTCTTGGGTTGGCCTCTTTCCCTCCTTCGGATCACGTTTTCTAATCACCTGATATCAGAATTGGTGTCGCCTATGTCCTGTACTCAATCCCAGGCTCCAGCTTCGACGTGATCATGTCGACCCTTCCCGTCGGTGGCTGCCTTATATTCGGGACGCAGGCCGACCTTCTTCGCGTGTGGATGTTTTGGCGCCATCCTGCAGCGACACCCGCCATCCCGAAGGGCACGGAAAGCACCCAGTCAATGGTCTCCAAACAGTATGGGTCCTGATCGACTGGTGGTTTCTTCTCGTTGTACTTGTCCGCCGTTTCAATATGTATTCGTATTTTATTTTGTCAAGTCCATGTTGACTCAGCCGCTCCGTAGCAGTAGTGCAGGATATGCTATTTCACGACTGCATTTCAGTTGGTCTCGATGTTCTTTGACGCGCAGTGCCACTCGTACGCGTGCCGGCCCTTTATGCTTTGGAGCTTCGACCTTTCCGTTTGTGGCAAATCCCTTGTCGCCTTTGTTGGTGTCAAAAGGCATACTCCATTATAAAAGTCGAACACTCAAGTGCCTCTCTTTCTCTTTCGCCTCGCAAACGGGTTCTCCCCTTGCCACCTACACACCTCCTCCATACGGCTAAACATGGCGCGCTGTCCCTGCGGCAAAAAAGGTGTGGATATTTGGACTTGATCACTGCGAGCTTCTAGTTGAACTCAATCAGCTTCGCGGCAATTCAAGTGCGATGACTGCACGCGACAATCGTACTGCAGCACCGAATGCCGAAGCAAGGTATATTCCGACAGTTTGTCTCAAATCTATTTCGCAACTCACAGTCATCGAGGACTGGCCGGCCCACCACCTCCAATGCTCCAAGTCCAAATCGCCCAAGAAGGGCCCTATAACCTCAGATAATGACGACGACGACACAGAGAATCAGGAAGACACCACGACCGGCGCCAAACGAGCGCGAGGAAGAGCCACACAATCGGAGCCGAAGCTGAAGCGCGTCAGGACCGCTCCAAACACGCCTGAACATCAGCGATTGGCCGATGAGGTGGGTGGCACAGCCACCCAACCGCTAAGCCTGCCCAACACGCCGATCGCAAGCCGGCTTCGCACTCTGTCGCTTGTCAACAGGGTCAACATCACGAGCGTCAGCGGGCTCGCAGAGCCACTCTCCAGATCGCCGCGCGGGTTTTTCGCTCCGGTGTTGGGCTACACCGACGACGGGGGCGGCCACAAACGGGCCTACGGCGACCTTGTTGATGCATTCCGCCTGCTGCGCAACGGGTGGCATGGACTGGAGTCCGCAAAGATTGAGGAGAAAGCGCGAGAAATGGAGTTCCAGGACTGGATTGCGCGGGCGGAAATGGCTGGTATTTTGCCATACTGGTGGACTGACGAGCATCAGGCAACATTGGAGCGGTATACTGAAGAGGATAGGTGGGGGCGCCTAGATCGGCCAGTGACAAGGGAAGACATACAACATCACTTGCCAAACGGAAACCAAGGCAGGATTTTGACATTGGAGCGAATGGTGGCAAAAGTTGTTAGGACTAATAAGCCAACTGTATGAACGAGAAAACATCTGTGCTACCCACGACAACGTGACCGCGAATGGCTGGGAAAATATATGTCAAGGCCCGATCCAAATTGCAAGGAATAGTCAACGCACATCATAGCTTACTGCTCTCTTCGACCACTGGCTTATCGCTCAAGTCCGCTATGAATTCCGCGACTGCCGTCCAATATCCTGGTTGAACACAAGTATCGTCTGTCGTGTTAATAAGCATAGAGTAGAAGCAAAATGCAAATGCTCACTATGTGAACCATGCTCGAATTCCATGAACTTTGCCCGCTCCAATCCGTGCTTGAATTCTACCCCACCTGGTGTCTTTATTTCCCCTCTCCTTGCGACAATCTCGAAAAGAGCGCGCATATGTTCTTTCGGTACTACCTCATCGAGCAGACCGCTCATCATCAATATTGGAGTTGAAGCGGGGATTCGGGGGACTTTGGACGCGGAATCCCATTTCTGGTGGCATAGGAACGAGAAGGGGCCGAGGAGAGGGAGAACTTGGGGTACGAGATTTGGTAGGGAGGTGAACGTGTTTTCAAGAACAAGAGCAGCGATCTGGGTATCGTGTGAATGACAAAAAGTTGAAGGGAGCGAACGGACCTTTGAAGGGTTCCGACTGGCCAAGTCAATCGAGACGGCTCCCCCAATTGACTGCCCATAGAGAATCTGCATACCAACTGAACATTGAGATACTCGAGACGAATAGACGCGTACAATCGGGGTTTGAGAGAGACACGGGTCTGAAAGCACATAGTCTAAACACGTTTGGGCGTCTATTACGATTCCTGTCCGAGTTAAGCTGACGAATGCCTCTTGCAGTGGACGTAACACACCTTTTTCGGATGGCGAGCCCTCAGATAGTCCATACCTGGAACGACAATGAGTAGAGGTCGACAGGTAGAGGGAAATGATTACCCTCTATATGAGACCATCAGCACATTACAGCGCATCTTGAGGTAGAAGACCTTCGCAAGAGGGATGCGGTGGCCATGGTTGCCTCCATTTCCGTGGAACATCATCACTGTAGGGCGACTCGCAATGAACTGTACCCAGTCATTCGTTTATCCGAAATGGAAAAGACAAGTACGCACCTCGTCATCAGACATATCCTCCCCAGGCACATCCGTCGCAGCACTGTTCTTCTCTGACAGTCGGCGGCTCTGTAACAGCAAATAACACCTCAGGGTCACTCCATCCGATGTCTTGAGCTCCAAGTCCTCGTAAGCAAGCCCAAACTGCGAGGGGACGGCAACATCTTCTGTGAAAGTCAGCCTTCTGCTTTGCTTAATCGAAGGGGTTGACCAGGTGGAAGTTGCTAACCCGTTCTAGAGCCTGGGGGGTATGCGGACGGGTAGATGAGATAGTTCTGTCCATAGTAAAGCAGTGATATGCCTGCACGAGTTTGAGTTTGGGGCCAACGTTTAGGTTTGGCGTACTCACCGACGGTGGAGAGTGTAGCGGCAGTTGCGAGCGTGCCCTAAAGCATATTGTTAGTGCGCGCGACACTGGTAGGCAGTTCAAAGCTCACTTTCGCGAAGGTTTCTAGCGATGGAATGAACCTAGACATGGTGGATGTGGAAATGGAAATGGATTTTGATTGCCTATGTTGGTTGATCCGTCGAGCTTCACAGCCACCATTTACCCGCCTTCAACAGTCGACTGACGAAAAAGCAGCATAACCCTGGCTCCCTCAATGCCCTCCTAAAGAACTACGCGGCTTCTGGCTACGGTCTGTGATTCTTACCTCGTCTTGTGTGTGTTAACTCTCTGGCGTTTCACACCACCTCATAACCTCAGGGGCCAACTTCTTTCTGTTTGCAATGCTTTTGGCTGTTCGTCGTTTCACGAAGACTTGTCCAAATTCACCAATGAGACCGAGAGCAGCTCCTCTTCACCAATCAAAGCCAACATTCTCTCTGGATCGGTATGTGGCAATCGGTCTCACTGCGATATGCTAATGAACGACTCAAAGCATGTTTCTTGTCAACTATCCCTCTCTTCAACGTTCGTCCGCGTGCCTTTGGGAAGTTCGCAATGAATACAACGCTCAGATCTTAGAACTTTCATTGGCTGAATTGAGCAACGATTGGGATTAACATCTCTGACGCCAGCTCCAGTACGTCGTCAGTTCACGCCCTCCAGCTCCTCCTCCTCAAATCCTTTTCCAGGGAACCATGTAAGAAACTGTCTTTCTCCTACGGAGTTTATTACACACCCCTTTTAGTTTCGAGCAGCTAATCGCGGTTTGACCTGGTCCTCGATGTCAGCCAACAAGCGATTGATTTCACCTTAGTGCCATGTTCCACCACCAGATGAACGAAGTTCCGGATATGGGGGGGGGCTATCTATCCAAACAGGATACCCATGGACAATAGTTGCCGGTTCCATTTTCTACGCTTTCAGTGCATTGTCTATCCACTGCACTCAGTTTCAACCTCACAAGAAGACGAGTTCTCATGAGTGGCTTGAACATCATCATCTTTAACGGCCATCTCACATGGCCTTCCTTCGGTAAACGGTCCGTGCTCTCTAGCGCTCAATCTTATCGGTCGTTTAGATCGCGTTCCAGTGCCATATGTACTATACTCGGCGTCGCTGTAGTCTTTCCAACTGACAACAGTAATCGTATCTTAGCCAATTATAACTACTCGACAACTTACTTTTCGTTGACTTTTTGTTATGTCTCAGCACTCTCCCAGAGTCTCCCTATGGATTTTGGGATTCCTGTTGTACATTTGCTGCTCTAAGGTCATAAGAAACTCAATTGGGCCACTGAACTGTAAACATTAATGTCTATTTACTTGTGGTCCCTTTTGCCGTTCGTGCACGTCCCTCGAACCTTCCAGCTGTTGGCAAAATCCTAGGCCACATTAAATTTTCCTCTCTTGGAGCGTCGGACAGACTTCAACCCAAATGAAGCAATTTGCAGTGCCAATGCTCCACTGTTGCTCCAGTTAAGCGACCCTCCGAGCACCTCAGAGTGTGCCAGTGGGTGACATCAGACTAGTAGAAAATTTGGAGTGGCCTAGGATTTTGCCAACAGCTGTCACACTTCGTTATTCGGCAAAATCATCGATGTGTGACGCAATCATGTGCGGGCCGTCCTACGGATGTGGTGCCAATACTTCCATCCAAGGCACTAGGTGTGACATGGGAGTGACATGTCACATCTCAATTCCGCTGTCGAAATATCACGATGAGCGAGACTTCACAGCCGGAGCCTCCCATGCAGCCAGAGCCTCCAGAGGGTCCTACAAGCACTAGCTCGACTTCACGGCCCGCTTCTCCACTGATGCCGGCGCTGACAGGTCATCAACTTCTCTTGGCTCTTGGCGTTCCCACTCATTCAGCCCAATCGCAGACAATTTAGACACAATTTCGGTTCAAAGAAGCCACATCATCTGGGTGTTTCTCATCGTCCAGGGCTTGCTTGTGGTATGTTCGTCCCTCCTTCAGCCAAGAAACTCAAGTACCTGTCCTCAGACGCTCGTGGTTACAAGTGCCAATTCTACCTCGCCGGTCATCCTTTTCATCAGTAACGTCTTCTTTGATCTTCAGACTGACACCTCATGGATAACAGCAACGTTGATCACCCTATGGGTTGGCGAGGCAGGTTTTGATTTCACCATCCACGAAGTAAATCGGAAATTTCACACTCCTGCTTCCTGGAATTCCGTCCAGCATGCCGTCATATTCTCACTGTGAGTCCTCCGCAACGGTTGTTCACGCATTATTCATCAGCTTCAAGATGTGAGATTGGATCTCAGGCAATATCTCACTCACCCTTTGACTCCCGTTGTCACTCATTAGAGAACAGGTCGCAAGTCTGCACCAAAAAGAGGTGGCTGTGATGAACTCTGCCAGTAAGTTTCAACTAGCTCACTTGACATACAACTAATATCGTTGTAGCCATCGGAGGTCTAATGGCGAGCCTAAGTTCTGCAGTATTTCCTGCTTAGGTGCATATTCTAAGACCCCTTAGGCTTGGTGTTACCACCCTTGCTGCTATGGTCGTCGAGTGGCGTTTGCGAGCACCTAAGAATGCATCCAATGGCTGGCTTTTCGGGTGGGTTTATGGTTGTTCAATTTGGTACACCAACTGACTGCTTATCCTCCAGGAATGACATTTCTGCATTTATTTCATGGGACGGTTACCCTTTTAATCATTGCAATCATACCTGCACATTTCATCATCTTCCGACTCTATGGCCTGGTGCGCACTATTTTCTCTATGTTTTTATATAGGTTTTCATCTCACTTTGTAGTTTTTGCTGGCAGTACCGTTGAGTGAGCATCCATCTGTTTCTCTCTCTCTCCTCTCAGATGACTCATTTGCTTCAGTATGGATGGCTGCTCAAGCAAAACAGCTTAAAGAAATTGCTCTGGCAGTAGTTCGGTCTCCATTTGACCTAGGCAACATCCTCCGTGTTTTGACGTACACTGTGATCACCTGTTCGAAAGCAGGAGTATGTATTTCCATCTTGACTCGATGAAAGCAGAAGTGAGCTGAATTGCACAGGTTACAACTCTTGTCTCCAGCTATGTCGTTGGGGCCATTCGGGACATTGCTAAGAACAAGATTGCTGAGCTAGAAACGATCACGCTCTTGGCTCCAGCACTACTTCGCTGTCTCGGTATGTTCAACTCGGAAGGTACCACAGTGGATTCTCAATGACAATAGCCCTCCATCTTATACGCCTTCCCTGGCTCTGGAACAAAGACCCGGAAGCAGGGATAGCTATGTTCTACACAGTTTTCAAAACTATTGAGGTCAGTCTGCACCACTTTACTTTTGTTTGGTTAGTCAAATAGTTCAGTGCACAATGATCGTTCTTCCGTCGTAAGTGCAGATCAACCTGAAATGAGACTTGCACGAGCTTGCTCACTAGTCTCGCAGGACAGCGTTCTTGGGAGGACTTTTCTCACACCAGTCGCACATGATGGTCTTCAAAGTGAACATTTGTTTGATTCTTTTTCTCGCAATCGCTCTCTTGGTTATCATTTGTCTTTCGCCCCATCGCCATATCAACCAAGCCGCGGCCGTGTTGTTGTGCAGTATTCCCTTTTTTGTCGACTTCCAAGCTGCAGCTCATTCCCATTTAGTGTTGTATTTTTTTTTCGTCCGAGTTGTGAGAGAGGGATCCGCATGACAGGGAGTAGAATTGTTGTAGAATTGCATTCAGAGGAATCGAATTAAATAAATTGTACCATTATATTCGCTGCTCGAGGATAGGATGTGACCGTGACTGGTGTATCGTTTCGTTTCTCAAGTCCATGGCGCAAACACCAAAAGACACAGATGTATCTCCCAGCGGACCACCTGGATTCAGATCATCCTGCAGGATCATACTAGGGTCGTCTTGTACGTTTATTCAACCTAGTTTCGGCCACATCTCATAGCTACAGGGGCCAATATATTGTTGCTTTCAATCCCTCTCCCCGTTCGTCGCTTTACTATCATCTCGTGGGTCTATTAACGGAGGGAAGTACTTGGTCACCCCGTTTAGCCCGCTCTGGTCGTGTATTGGTCTGTCCTTTTTTCCCGAAGGTGTCCAAGAGTTGAGTCTATCGAAAGCATGTTTCCTCTCGGCTATTCCTCTCCTCAAGGTTAGCGTGTCGCACTCATCATGAACTACAAGCTCAATACTGCGTCCAGATCTTCGATTTGTCGATGGCCAATATCAGCAGCGAATGGAGCCTGACGTCTGTTGGACTATCTTCTGTAAGCTTTCAACCACTAGTACCCCTCGCTCTCTGAATCTCTCCAGGGATCTATGTACGTTAATGTTTCTCTCGCACAACCTTTTGCGTATCATGATGTTGTCGCAGCTTTGAACAATTGATTGCGGTGGGATTTGTGATAATCCTATTCGGAAAGCAACTAATGCCACCCAGTTTCATGCCATCTATTATCGCCAACCAGATGTAGCTCTGCCACTAGGTTCGAAATCTCCTAGTTTCTGCACAAAGTCCTGATCTACAATAGCTCTCGGTTCCTTTCACTGTGGCATTCGTGCGTCACCCACACCACACGACCAAAGTCTCATTTGATAATCTCTCTCTCAAGTCCTGATGACTGGCGTCTATATCTTGGTCTTCGGCAAATACCTCGCGTTGTCCTCGTGTAAACCTGGTACCAATCGCTTTCTTTGCTCTTATTTGTCATGTAGATAAATCTCCGGTGGTTTATCACAACCTCGGCGTCTGCGCCCTCAGCCTAGTGCTCTCAATGTGGACCTATTGGCAAGGCGATTACTTCCAATCGTCTGCGGCCCCTAGCCTTGTGGTGTGTTGTTGGTGTTCCGTTCTCAAGCTTCACTAATACTGTCTAGCTGGCTACATTTGTTCTCCTAGGTGAGTGGCAGAACACTCTCCGACCGCAAACTTTCTGTCTATACAGGCTCCTTATACATCTACGCCGTCCAACTCCATCAGCAAACGAGTGGACCAAGCCCCAGCCATAGTATCCATCCAAAACGACTCGTGGTGGACCCGTCGACAAATATCATCGTGGAATTCAAACCCGAAGGGAAAACTGTCAATTCATGGTCTGCTACGCTGTCGCTGGTCCTATCCTTCGGGGTATGTTCTTCACAAGTCTCAACTCCTGTCGTCATTCTCAAATTTGCCAGATGATGATTCCTATCGCTTCACACCTTTTGGGCAGTACAATGGCTTTAATGCATGATCATATCCCTTTCCATTTCACCAGCACGGTGTTCATCCCACTCGTAATTCGGCTGGCTGGTAAGTTGCAACAGGAAAGCAAATAACAGCATGACAAATGACGACAGTCCTCCTCCCTTCCATACACTCAGTCGTCCTGACCGAGGCTGCATTGCTCAACGAGATCAGACGTGGCATGGTAACACCCTCCCTCCAGTTTTTTGTGTACCCGTGACGAAACTTGTGCAGGATTCCATGACAGTGCATTTCCCGTATGTCTTCCCACCTTCCAGTCCTATACCAACTTACGATTTCGGCCCCAGCATCAGCGTCTTGGCAGCAGCTACGTTCGGCAATCCGGTTTCCGTTCACATGCATCCGGTATCCAGCTGTTTCTTCCTGTTTTCAAGTGAGTCGATATGCTCTTGTTCTATCTCGCACCTGAGCGCGCCCAGTCTTTGCATTTTGGATTCTGCATGCTCAACGAGAAGAACGGATGACGGGGCTCCCTCTCTTGGGTGCGTTCGTTGACACTATCCTATATTTGTTGATCAGATGAACACAGTTTTCTATGTCACGTTTGCGCTCGCGGCGGCGACAGGGGTGCCAGTCTAATATGTTTGGCTCTAAGTATTATCATTATAAGCTTTGTAATATTATATCTACTTCCTCATTCACAGCCACCATCTACCTGGCAATCATGCTTCTAGGTGAACTTATATTTACGGAAAAAACCCCAATGCCTCCCAAAGAACTTCATGGCTTCGGGTTGTCTTGCACTCTGACTCTCTTGTGTTTCACACTACCTTATAATCTCAGGTTAAAGTTATTGTAGCAGCAGTATTGTATAACAATTGGACAACTGTACCCAAACATCAACCTGGCGCCCCTGCTGCGGCCGTGACCGTAAACATAGCATAGAGGGCTGGGTAAATCAGGTGTCCACAGAGTAAGATACAAGTCAATCAACGCACCGATTGGAGGAAAGCCAAACACCCGTTCTTCCTGTTGAGCGTGTTGTTGAGCGTGTAGGATCCAAAATAATAATACTGAGAGGCTGCGTTGAGATACCAAAAATAAAAGAACAAGAGCACTGACTTGCAAATAGCAAGAAAAGGCTGGATGCTGCATGCATAACAACAGCAATTGGATTGCCAAACATGGCTGCAGCCAAGAAGCTGATGCTAGAGACAGTTGGTGGAGAACTCCTCAAAGGCAGAAAGACACACGGGAAATGCACTATCATGGAATTCTGTGAGAGTTTCGTCAGATGGTATATATGTAGAAGGAAACCACAAAAATATTACCATGCCACGCCTGATCTCAGTAAGCAATGCACTCTCGGTCAGAGCAGCAGAGTGTATGGAGGGGAGAAGAACTGTCGCCTCTTGTTATACGGATTCTTTATAGTACATTGCGCTTACCAGCAAATCGAATTACGAGTGGGAGGAACACAGTGATCGCGAAACAGAAAGGAACATGCCCGTGAAGTAATGCCACGGTGCTGTCCAAAAGCCCCGCCGCAGTGGGAATCATCATCTAGTTCGACTAAGAAAAAAAAGCTAACAGATGCAGAACAACATACCCCGAAACATAGCATCAGCGACAGTATAGTCGACGATGAGTTTATCATGCTTTCACGTTTGAATTCCGCCAGGATATCTACCCCCTTTGGATGAATACCATGGTCAAGGCTGGATTGAGTGCTTTGGCGATGAAGCTGAACACCATAGATATAAACGGAGCCTGGGTCACCGGTAAGGTTTTTTATCGGACCATAGACTTGGTTTTTCTGTCCCACTTACCCAGGAGTACCGACGTAGCTAGCTAGATCAACATGAGTAAAGAAATGTGTAAACAAAAGGGCATTACCGTAAGGCTGATAACCAGACTAAGGCCACTGGGAGTTGCAACACGGTCGTCTTGCCAGTAGGTCCACAGTGAGACCATTATGCCGAGGACACCGATGCCGAGGTTGTAATACACCACAGGAGCACGATCTATCTGGCAATCAGAACAGAGTAAAAGTGATTGTCAATTAGCTTACACGAGGACTCGGATGCAAGGTACTTGTTGAAGATTAAAATATAGAAGCCGGTCATTACGACTGGTGAGATTGAGAGCGACTTGACATGTTGGCGGTTTACGCACGAATACCACATAGAGAGGAACCCAGAGCTATTGTGGATTGGATTTTGTGCAAAGACTGTGAGGAATCGAACCTAGTGGCAGGGCTACCTCTGGTTGGTGACGATAGATGGCATGAAACTTGGTTCACATCAGTCGCTTCCCGAGTAAAAGATCCTGGCAAATCCCACCGCAATGAGTTGTTCGAAGCTGCGGCAAAACACATAAAACGTTGCATGGAAGAAGATTCACGAGCGCTTACATAGCTCCCTGGAGACGCTGAGATGAAAGAGGGCCGATACTTGATATGGCTCACCGAAGATAGCCCAACGAACGTCAAGTTCCCGCCACAACTCAAATTCGCCATCGAAAAATCCAGAATCTGAACACGACATTAAACTTGTGGGAGAAGAATGTGCAGGCTGACCTTGAGAAGGGGAATAGTCGAGAGGAAGCATCCTTTCCATCACTTGTGTAGAACACGCTTGAAGAAAAGCAAGTAACACACCTATCCACCACCAGAGAGGATCTGAACCGGTGATCAAGTACTACCCTCTGTCAGTGACGCAATATGGGAGAAAAGCTACAAACGGGCACGGGCATTGCGAGTAAAAAGATGTTGACCCCTGTGGTTATGAGATGTGGCACAAAAACGAAGTCCAATGAGCGCACAAGACGAGGACAGTATCATACGACAGGACGATAGGAATCCATGTGGCCCACCGTCGTCGTCTTTCGATGTCGGGGCCATGGAATTGATTTGAGAAACGATGTTGGGGCTGTTACTAAGGCACGAACTGCGACAGGGGTGCCAATCGAACGTTTGGCTCTAAGTATTATCATTATAAGCTTTGTAATAGTATGTCTACTTCCTTAACACATCCTTCAACGCCGCTGCAACAATCTTGACCGCCTTCTTGACCTCATCGGCCGTCAACTCGCTCGTCAACGCCAATCTGATGCTTGGCCGGGCCTCGACCATTTCCTGGCCTCGCAGTCTCTTGGCCTTGGTGAGCATAACACCCTTCTTGAGTGCTTCATCGACCACAGCTTGCAAGGCCCTTTCCTCGGCATCGGTGTCCCAGTCCCATGTTGCCGCATCACGCGGTAGCACGGAAGCGGGGTTTGACGGCTTGCTCGAGGCGTGGACAGCAACAGCCGAAGATGGGTGGAGCCCATTTGCCGTCGGTTTGGTCCGGGCTTGGATGTGGATGATGGGGGAGGCAGGGTGAGAGGGGATAGAAATGTAGTCGAGGTCGTCCAGGATTGCACGAGCGACGCGAACATTTTGTTGAAGTTTAGTAAGAATAGACGGTGTCGAGCGGAGGATTTCGATGCCTTCGGAAGCGCTGACAGCTAGCAATGCGGGCATGGACGCTGAGAACACAAATGAAGGGCCATTGATGCGCTACAATGGTGTTATTCAACGGAAGAGGCAAGAAGAAATTACGATACCTGATGGTCGACGACATTTCGTGAGCCTGCACAAAAACCACCAGCAGCACACAGTCCGGTTGCCATAGATCCAATAATCATGTCGACTTTCTCAGCGGGTACGTTGTACAACTCGGTGAGCCCACGACCAGTCCGTCCAACGGTACCAAACGAGACACTCTCGTCAAGAATGAGGCGGTATTTGCGCTTGAACTTGATGTCGATGAGCTTGGGCAGGTCTGTCATAGCACCGTCCTTTTCGAAGATGCCCTCAGTAACGATAAACCGGCGAGTAAGTGGGCCACGGCGTTTCTTGCGCTCTTTGTCGATACTGTCAAGCACATCCTCGAGACTCTTGAGGTCGTTGTGGTCATACCAACGCACGGTCGACCGCGAAATTTGCAAGCCTTTCTGGATGGCGAAGTTGACACCGCGATCAGCGACAATGATGTCGCCACGCTTGCAAAAGGCGGGGATGACAGAGGAAATAGTCGAGAACCCTTGCGAGTAAATTATCGCTGCTTCAGCACCAAGGAAGTCCGCGATATCCCGCTCCAGTGTCATGTGCACGTCTGCAGAAAGTCAACAAAATTATGGGAGTAAACGGAGAACAGACCGAGAGTTCCGTAGAAGCCCGGTGGTCCACAACTGCCTAAACCATATTTGCGCAGGGTCTCAATGGCACGCTCCTTGATGACCTCCTTGCCGGCGAGACCCGTGAAGTTGTAGCTGGCAAGGTTGGCGATGATTTTGGTGTTGGGGAGTTGCATGACGGTTGGTTTGGGGCCATTGTGTCCGACGACAATGGGGACTTTTGCTAGGTCTGCTGCCTCATTGGCATCCAAAGGAGCCGCAAGGGGTTCAGGTGTCCACTCGTCGACAAGCTCATCTATTTCCTGGAGGATTGTTGGTGGTTTTGTCAGGAGAAAAGCCAACAAAACGAACCTTGTCCGAGAACTGGATGAAATGTTTCCTATTGCGCTCTGCACGCGTCCGCGATTGAAGGAGGGTGTAAATGGCGAATGCGGCGAGGATTAACTCGAGCACAGTCCTCCCTGGGTCGTTTCGGTGGGAGCTCTTGACGTATCGTACCAATACGGCTGAGCCAGGAATCTTGTTGAAGGCGGTCTGGACATTATGAAGGGCATACAAGAGGAATGCAGAGACGGCGTCGACGTTGGCCGACATGGTGGTTCCAGAACAAACCCAGCCCTTGAAATGATATTCTGGGAAAATGATTGGATGATGGTGACTGTGACACGTGTCACGCGAATATACCTCCAGCCCGTCTCTTTCCGCCCCCCGCTCGTTATGCAGTCGACGTCCCGTATTGCTCTCCGCCCGCTGCTACGCGCTCGTCGCACCCTTGCAACAGCCACTGCTGGTCACGCACCTACTTCCACGCACTCAGAGCCGGCCAAGCATGCTGCTGCCATTCCGCTATCCAACATCGAAGCGCAGTGGGCCCTCCTCTCGCCAGACGAGAAGTCCTCTGTTGCTGAGCAGCTAGAGGTGATCCAGAAACGTGACTGGAAGCTCTTGTCTCAGGACGAGAAGAAAGCTGGTCAGCCAGACATTTATCTCCAAGCCAACGTTTTCGCTAACTCCACATGCAGCGTACTATGTTGCCTTTGGTCCCCATGGCCGACGCAAGCCCATCCACGAAAAGGGCGACGGCTTCAAGATCTTCCTCTCCGTCTCGGCTGCCGTTGCTGTGTCTGGCGTTCTCTTCTACACCATCCGGAGTATTTGTCAGTTTGCCTGTTGTCTTTTTTCTCTGGTCTCCTTCTCATTTGCACTACTACAGCCCCGCCGTTACCCAAGACCATGTCGAAGGAATGGCAAGAGGCCATGAACGAGCGTGCCCTCGAACAAAAAAATGAACCCCATCACCGGTCCGTTATCAGCCTACATTTCCCATCCGATGTTTATTCTCCTCAGGTATCGCTTCCGAAGGATACAAGGGTCCGGGCTTTGTGCAATCCAAATAGAGTACTCCATACCGGATCTTTTTTAATTAAATCGTTCCTCGACGGCTCAACAACAATAATGGCGACATTATTCCTTGTCGGCTCAAAAGTTGCCTTTCTCTCCGCCGAGTGCTTTCTTTAAGACGGAAAACTCTCTGGAATGCCGAATTCAACTGCTTTCGACTAAACTTTGTTATTCTGTCTACTTGGTACGTTTGTAAATTTTCTCCAAAAAGCTTGTGAACACGGCTCTCTTGAGGGTTCCGGGTTGCGGACCCTCTGGAATACCCGCAATTAACGCGTTCAGCTTGCCGTAAACCTCCGCCTCGTATTTCGCATACCGCCCTCGCAAGTCAACAGCTTCAAACACATCTTTGACGCGTTGTTCCGCTGCGGGCTCGTTCTTCTTGCCGTAGTTGGCATCGAGAACAGCGCGTTGCTCTGGCGTGACGACCGCCAAGGCCGTATTGATGCACCAGGAGCACTTGTTGTCGACGATGTCTGTCCCTATTTTGCCTAGGATCTCTGGCGGCGCAGAGAAGTCGAGGAAGTCGTCTTGGATCTGGAAATACTCGCCCAGAGGAATAAGAATGTCCATCGCCACCTTATATGGCTCAATCTTCTTTCCATCAAGCTCGTAGCTGGCGGGAACACGCGACATGTACATCGCTAATGCGACGGGGAGGTAAAAGGAGTAGTAGGCGGTCTTGTAGATGACGATGAGCCTGTGCTTGTCGAGCGAGAACTTGTTCAGGTCGACACTGTCTTCTGGGGCGGTGATGAGGTCGATCAGCTGGCCCAACTCTGTCTGGAATGTGGTTTCATGGAAGATCTCGAGCAGGTCGACGTAGTAGGGTTCGGAGCGGAAGTGTTTCTTGATCAGGTAGTAGATGGCAGATTCGAGCATGAAACCGTCGTTTATCGCAATCATACCAATTCCAGGAGCGCGGTACCAACAGGGTTGGCCTCGACGCGTAATGGAGCTGTCCATGATGTCGTCGGAGACGAGGAAGAATGCTTGTAGCTACACTATACTGAATATCCGCGAGGAAAGTGAAGCAATAGACACACCAACTCGACACCCCAGCCCAGGATCGCGGCCTTGTAATACTCGTCATCGTCGAGTTTCGCGCCTTTGATAATCTCTGCGGTGTCGACAACAGACATTCCCCTGTTGAGTTTACCGCCAGGAACATTGTAATCTAAGCTCTGCAGCAAAAGCGTTAGTAGCAGTCGACTAGTCCAGTTCTGACCTAACCTTGGTGTACCACTCAACTGCCTCCTTGGGCATACCCTCGCCGGCTGCATACCCAACCAGCTCGTCCCGAATGCGCGTCCACGCGTGCTCGAATTTGGCTCGTTTTGCTGCCTTGTCGGACATGGTACGAAAACAAGAAAGAAAGAGGCCGATCGTTCCACTTTTACACCTGTTTCAAATTTATTATACTTAGCGAGCTATCTGATCGCTTTGCTTATTGGTGGAATTGTAGCGGCCGTCGTTTGTCTCACGAATCGATTGCGGAACCTGGGTTAGGGAGGATAGGTCATGTCGCAAGGCGCGATCTGGCTAAGCGGTGACACTATCAAACGTGGTCGCAACCCACTGGTCTATGATGCCAAAATTGTACACACAACATACTGTACAAATGCGTCTCTTTTACCAACTTTTCACAGACGATCTACAGACGGATCAGCCAGTTATAATGAGACAACACCCAAAACAACTCACCAACATTGCCCAAATCTGCACAGGCTTCCTTGACGCGCTCCACAAGAGTCTTTTCTCCTTCTCGCACCCAGACACGCGGGTCGTAGTACTGCAGCACTATAAGCACAGATCAAGTTGACAAAGGAAAAAGGAATACCTTCTTATTGGGCTTGTCTGCGCCTTCAGGATTGCCAACTTGGGTCTGGAGGTAGTCCTTCTTCTTGGTAACAAAGTCCTGACCATCGATTAGCTCGCAAAATATCCGTCAAAGGAGTGCAACTAACCCTGATGCCAACAAGATAGGCAAATTGCGTGTCTGTGTCGACGTTCATCTTAACAACGCCATTTCCGACGGCGGTCTTAATTTCCTCCTTGGTTGAACCGGATCCACCATGGAAAACGAGGTAGCTATCGACGAATTATTAGTTCCTAATCAGATAAAAAGACAGGGAATGGCCGACAGAGGTTGGGCAACCTTCCCACCGAGCTTCTCGCTTCCATACGCCTGATGCTTTCCCAGCAGTTCAGGGTGGAGACGGACATTACCGGGCTTGTAGACGCCATGCACGTTTCCGAACGCAGCGGCGATACTGAAGTTAGGGCCGATCTTGCTGAGAGCCTCGTGGACCTCCCAGACATCCTCTGCCTGCGTGTAGAGGCTTGAATTGTCGACCCCGGTATTGTCGACACCATCCTCCTCGCCGCCAGTAATGCCAATCTCCATCTCGAGCCAAAGGCCTATCGGAGCCATACGCTTGAAGTACTTGGCACAGATCTCGATGTTCTCTTCCTTGGGGTCTTCAGAAAGGTCGAGCATGTGTGACGAGAAAAGCGGCTCTTGGTGTTCTTTGAAGTAAGCCTCGTCCGCTTCAAGCATGCCGTCAAACCAAGGCAGCAGTTTCTTTGCGCAATGATCACTGTGTAGGATGACCGGACTATAAAGTTTGGGGTTAGCGGAATTGGGGAATGAACGGGTAAGACGACTAACACCCCATAGGCTTTGGCGACGGTACGGACATGGTGGGCAGCGGCAATGGCACCAGCGATGGAAGCCTGTTGTTTGTCGTTTGCCAGACCCTTACCCGCAAAGTATGCGCTGCCTCCTTGTGAGCATTGGATGATAATAGGAGCCTTGATGTCGCTGGATCATCGTTTAAAGACTGACGAGACGGGGTGCCATGAAGTTACCGAGCTGCCTCGAGGACTGCGTTGGCCGTGGATGAAGAGGTTACATTCTGTTGAATGAGCAAGGGTGTTTTGGGCGGAAATGAAGGGACCTACTATGGCCTGCCATCGATAATCAAACGCGATCTAGAGGAAAGAGAAACGACATACGGGGATGGCAAACTACTGGGGGTCAACACGATGAGGGAGGGAAGAGGAAACGCGCCACGGACCTTGTTTTCTTTCGCGTAGTCGAAGAGTTTGCGGACGTTATCGCCAGTGAGAACTCCGGCCTACAGATTTAGGGTGAGTAGACACGCTTGGTTAGCTTGTCCAGAGACGTACAGGAACTATATCGAGGACACCCATGGTGGTTGAAGCAGAAGAAAGTTTGCCTTCGGGTCAAATCGATAGTTCGGCTAATAAGTGTGATGTCATGAACGGCCTTCCGTCTTCGAATGACAGGTGTTTTTCTTCCATTTCCCCGCCAATTCAACACTCAAGAATTCTCTTTCCCTCTCCAACTCGGCACTCTCAAGACCAGCTCGACTTTATTGGGTCACATCCGCTAATTGTCATCAAGTCTAAAGTCAGCCTCATCCACCACCTTCCTCGATATTAGAAATCCTGGACATACCCAACGCAGTATTCATCGACTGGCGAACCTTTCTTCAATACCGATTAATGATTAGATTTCTTATGAAAATGCAAGTCGTTTTAATGCCAATCCAACTATTCGCAGCATTACCGACACCAAATGAGGACGATTAGATTATGATAACACTTCTCTCGTCGCCTGCACAATAATCTCCCACTCCACCGAATGCAACCGTGCTGCAAAATCGTCCAGCGACTCTCCCTTTTCGATCGGCACGTTCTTCACCACCAGCGGCTCTCCGCGATCAACATCTTTGACCACCCGATGTACCATAGCACCAGAATGCTCGATTTCACCTCGCTGAAACGCGTCGTAGGCCCGTTCAATAGCGTTAGTGCCATCAAACGCGCCCGGCAACGCTGGATGGAGGTTGATGACGGGTATAGTGCCCATGAGTGAGAGAAAACCGTCGCCAAAGACATGCATCCAGCCCGCGAGAACAACCACGTTCGGGTCGGCTTCCAACACTTGTTTGGCAACTTTTGCGTCGTAATCATCGCGCGTTTTGCCTGGGTTGGCTTTTAAATAAGGCTGCAGTGCCAGATAGCCTGTTGGTATTTGCGCTTGTGATGCCCTTGTAAGACCATACGCGGCTTTGCGATTGGAGAAGACGAGGACTATCTGAGCATTTGGGAGGGCAGGGGTGTTTTGGGCATCGATTAGCGCCTGGAGGTTTGTGCCTGATTTCGCATCACTGAAACTGGTCGACAATCGCTGCAGGTAAGGGTACCTGAGCCTGAGATGAGAACCACGACGCGCTTGTGGACCATAAAGTTGATAACGATGGGAGAGAGATGCTGATTAATTGCCGTGACAATGTGACAGGCCCGAGAACCACGCGACTCAATCTTGATCTGCAAGTCGGACTTGACCTGAACCCGGCCGCTAAATTCTGGGTGCCAATGGTGGTCAAGATTTCTCTGGCTCTGCACTCTTTCCACCATGATCTCGTGGCTGAGTCGGCATCGCCCTCGACGCCGCAAAGAGAGCGCGCCTAAACCCGAGCCGGCTGTGTCAACAACCCATTCACCAGCTGTCTTTCGTAGAAATCCACGAAGGAAAGACACGGATGCGACTCTGGTGGATGATGACTCGTCGGAATGTTCATCTCCCCGCTCGTCGCGGTCCTTTTTCGACAAGCGCTCTGCAAGCCCCACGCTTTTCGACAGTCCGCCACCCAGCCCGTTGAACGATCCCAAAGAGCTCCCCCATTCCGATGACCCTACCACATGGAAGAAACTGGAGCAGCAATCGCGTTTCTTTGGGCCTGTCACTATTGGCAATGAGCCACAAACACCAACTCCCCGTTCCCGACTTGGTAAACTAGCTTCAGCAACAGCCCACTCCATCGGCGCCGTTCTCCAGGCCTCTGTCGTGATTGGAGAAGCATCGAACCTCCCGTACCTCAAGGGTCTGGCCGGAATCATCTTACTCGTCTCCAACACCGTTCAGGTGTGTGTGAAATCCCTCTTCCTTCTTTCCCTTGACGGCTGATCCGTCTCTTCAGGCGACAGAAGACAACAAGGAGGACTGCATCCGACTGTCCAAGATGGTGCTCGACATCGCAACCATCGCAGCTCGCGGACTGGATGCTGAGCAGTACAACCAGGGTCTCCAAAGCGTCGACAGGTGTGTTTCTTTATCACAAAAGTTGTGTTGCTGAGAACGTTTGTCTCAGAGCTTGCGACCGAATACGACAGGCTCTCGATAGGAGCAGCAAGCGATCCTACGCGCGACGATTTCTCGAGTCAATCAACGAGCGTGAACTGCTAGTACAGTGCGAGAAGGAGCTCCAGCACTGTCTCGATGTATTCCAGGTCCGCTTCCACATATCTGCGGCCGCGGCTGTGTCGAGGCGAGAGACGCTCGACGAGAAGTTTCTTAATGATGTCGAAGAAGTTGTTAGGCCAGTCAAGGACGTGCTCAACGAGCAATCGGTGTGGGTAGACGAACCGGAAAGCATCGCAACTGAGGTATAATTAAACAATCACTCTATAAACTCGCTAATGCCATCTAGTTCGCTCACGATAGCGCAGACCACATCCCACCTGCATCTCAAATTTTCTACGGCCGTGATGCGGAATTGGCTACTCTTCTCGACCTCTTCGCGCCGTCTTCCAATAACCCGTTCAAGGCGCCGTCTCTCTCGGCCACAAACGCGTTGCTTGGGCAGCCCGGGTCAGGAAAAACGGCGCTGGCGCTCCAGCTTGTTCATCACCCGCGAATAGTCGAGCGGTTTGCGCAACGACGGGCTTGGGTCGGATGCGAAGGCGCTGCATGTGCCGAGGACATCGTCAAACGTCTGGCAAATCATCTCGGAATCGACTCTCCTTCGAGAACTGCCGTTTTGAATAGCCTGGGCCAGGGCGAGCGACCGTGGCTGGTGGTTTTCGACGATCTCGATGATGCATGGGACACAGATTCTCCAGAACTGAAGCTCTCCGTCGAAGGGCTTATCACGGATATCTCTACATTGCCGCAAGTTTCGGTCGTCTTGACGCTATGCGGGACACAACGGCCACTAGGGCCTGTCTACAGCAAGCCTCCAATACCGCCGCTAGGCTCCATTGACGCTTGTTCGGGCAGGGAGCTATTCTACGAAATATCGGGACTCGACGGCGAGCCCCAAACTGACGAGTTGCTGGCGCTAGTCGGCTGCCATCCATTTGCGACGACATTTCTTGCGCAGCAGGCGCAATTTGAGCCAGTCGACTTCCTACTAGAGCGCTTCCGAGAGACGCCAATTGTCGACGCCCTCGACACCCGCATCCGAAAAACGCTCACCTCATCACGCATTGGAGAGTGTCCAGCAGCTCTGGAAGTGCTCCGATTGCTTGTGCGAACCCAGCTCCAAACGGGGCCCGTGAAAAAAGCTGAGCTCGGAAAAGTTGTCGTTGCCGCCGGCCTGAACTTGCCCACCGCAATGGTCAACAAGTGCCTGAGCGCCTTGCACAAGACGTGTTTGGTCGTCCTCGTCGATGAGAGCACGGTGAAGGTGCCCGAGATTGTGTGCAACCATCTGGAATGGTCTGCGTCCTGAAGAATGACTCTAAAAAGTATGTATTAATGAGCTATGCCACAATTACCTTCATACCGCCATTAATTATTCTTATTATCTGCCCTGGAGGCTTACATGCATCTATGTATATGACAAACCAAAACTCAAGCAAAACAAGAAGTTTTCAAGGATTTTTTTCATGATTCCACCAGAAGGTCGGCAAGAAAATGGCCACCGAGAAAGTCGTACTCGTTTGCCTTCGCAACAGTCCAAAAAGGTGTCGCGTATAGCTTGCGCAGGAGCAAGGAGTTCATTGCTAACCATAGTCCACACAAACTGGGAGCTATCTGCGGAAACTCGGGGGTTTGAACTCCGTATACGTAGGAAACATTCAAGGCTGGTCAGCTCCACATACCAATACCATCCGAGCCAGCTGCCGTTATCGCCCAAGTTGGGCGCCTTCCCCACTGCTACATATAGAACATCCCCCCATTCTAAAAAAAAGTCAACACACGCGATCTATTGACGCCCACAGTTACCCAAACGAGCACCGACGATCTCCGCCGACAAGCGACCACCCGCATCGCCATGGGCCGCGCCAATGTCCCCCCGCTCTGTCCAACTATTTTGGCTATGAACGCGTTACACGAGCACGGGCGTTGTGGCAGACAAGCAGTGGTCTCTGCCACGCGATGCATAGCGAAATAGTGTAGACAGAGAAGGGCTCATGGAAGCACAGATGCCACCGTTGCAGCAGTGGGGCTCGCGGGAGAGAGTGGGAGCAGAAAGAGAAGGAGACAGAGAGAACACAAAACTGAGTTGCCGATGGTGCAGCTTTTAAGCATCTGGGGAATATCGACAAGCAAGATCAAATAAGAAGTCAAGCATTGTTTCTCGACCGATGGGCGACTCGGAATTCGAGTGAAAGACAAGGAGAGGACGCCGGAATATAACGGCCAACGCGCTGTTTTCGTGGCAAAAAAGGGTCCGACCTCCATTAGTAGTTGCCCATCGCTCAACGCTCCAGCTGCCCAAAGGCGTCAAATCGGGGACCAACATCGGTGCACAAAGGAAACTGATTAGATCTCACAACAAATACAACACAGAAACAGATACTACTCGTCCCCGATCTTCGGCGCAAGGTAATACCTCACAAAGCCTTGGCCGAAATCGTAGTTCACCTAGAGAGCAGTCAACTGAGCCCGGTGAATGATCCATCTCGGAACATACCAGCAAGGGAACTTCGTTGCTCATCAACAGCTCGACGGTACTTGTCAACGAGGAGGACTTTGCAAAGTTGACAAGGTACTTGAGGGAGAAGGTGAGGGAAACATGCGAGTTCATCGAGAAGCTGAACGGTCGCTCTTCTTCCTTCTCTTTTTTGCTGGTCTTGGCCTTTTTGGCAGGCTTCGAGGAGCCATTCGTCTAGTCAAAAACGATAAGACAGCGCTCTGGAGAAGATTATAAATCGCTTGCCTTCTTTTTACGCTTTTTGGTCTTCTCCTCCTCTTCATCTTCCTCCTGATCATCATCTTCTTTGTCTGACTCTGCTTTGAATTCCTGGCCCTCGTCGTCGTCCATATCCACATCGTCGTCGTCCTTCTTCTCTTTCTTGACCTTCTTTTCTTGTTTGACACCCTTCTCTTTCTTCACTTTCGGCTCTCCGTCACCTTCTTCATCTTCATCGTCTGACTCTACTGGCAGTCCTTTCGCACGTGCTCTATCGGCCTTGCGCTCTTTGTCAGTGCGAACGCGTCCTGGGTCAGTGCTCGACTTGAGCAAAACACTCCCATTCGCACTTTCGCCGTCACTCGCGAAGCGCACTCCCTCCTTGCTGACCTCGATACGGACGCTCTCGCCAAGTTGGCTGAGGTCGCGCACTATACGCGCAAATTCGGTAGAGGACATGACAACCTCAGCATCGTAGTCTGTATCGGGAATGCCAAGCGTGTCCGAGTCGATATCCATGAGCTTCATGTCATACTCCGCTATTCTGTCTGAGTCTGTAGTTTTTTCTCAGTCTGTGGCTGTGATGCAGGAGGCAGACTAAACGCACTCTTCGCTTCATAGACTAAGTTGAGCACGTCTGCCTCGTCAGCGGCCTTTATCGTGCACTCGTCATCGTCTTTTGCGCATTTTAGCACCTTGGTCAGGCTCGCGAGGTTGACACCCAGCGGCATCGGTCGGTCGCATCGGTAACTCTTGAAGCCGGATTCTTCAAGGTGGACCGCGACGAGCGCGACGTGTGAGTTGTCCATCGCCTGCAGGTTAAGACCTTCTTCGTTGCATTCGAAGTTGGCGTCAGTGACGAGCTCTTTGATCGCTGAAAGGGAAAAACGCGTCAAACCAGGGAGAGAGCAAGTCAAAAGACAAATCCTACCATCGAGCAGCTTTTTCAGAGCCCCGGCTTCTTCAAGCTTGGCTTCGAGCATGGTGTCTTATGGGAACCTCTCCAGGCGTTAAGGTGGGCAAAGAGAAAAGCGTGTCGCTCACCAGTAAGAATGTCTGCTCAACGATGAGAATGAAGCGTATTAGAGAGCAAGAAGACAGACCAAGGAGGCAGTCGAAAGATTTGGGTCCAATGGAGTGGATAGATGGTGGGAGGAGTAAACCAAAAGCGTGTCGTCCTTTCGCGTCGTGTCACAGTGACAGTCACGCGTTTTGATGGGCGCACGGACCACCAAGCACAAAACTTGCGACAACTGCAATCTATTCTACTAGAGATACAATTTAGATTTACTTATGCTATATGTTAACAGGCCCCTTCAAATAAGAGTTTGCGAGGTTTGCTGATATGCGGTGCGATAGAGAACAACGCTGGCATGGATGTCCCACAATTCGCTGCTGGATTGCCCATGATGATGCTTTCTGACACCCCAGCGATACTGTCGTTTTTGCCATAGGCCGAAGCGTCGAAAAGGTGGTCCGTTGTCTTCTCAAAGGAAGCCAGCATCAACACACTGTCCTTCATTTTCGCCACTCCAAATCGGGTGATTCCCAAAACTTCGCCTTTGTAGCTCATGACGTCCCCAAGAAGCATCACGTGTCGGGGGTCGATTATCATGTCGTGCGACTTCATGGTGTACTGAATTTCGTTGATAATAGTTCGGCGAGCTGCCTCGATTCCAAGGACTTTCGCCACTTCGATGACATGGTTTGATGTTGTGTGCTCTCCGACGACACCTATCAACACCATCAACTGGAAAGCAAATTGACAATGTCCAGAAAACAACCTTCTGTTATCATGCACTTCTGCAAACCATAACCTTCCACGAGTAATTCCTTGTCTCCTTTCTTGCCTTTAGAGTCGTCTTTGTCTTTGATGTTGATGACTGCTCGTTGGATGGAGGTGACGCCCTAAATCCTTCCTTTAGTGAAGGTCTCAGATGCAAAAGGTCACAAACTTTCACAACAACATCTGGTAACCCTCGCTTCAGTTCACGCAGTCTGTAATACTTGTCCTGGCCATCGACATATATCCGGAGCCGATCCTTGCGGGGAATCACCGTAATGGCCTAAGGCAATTTAGTTTGGCACTTCAAAGTGCAGTCAGAACTAACCTCTTGCTTGATTTTTAACTTCTTGTGAGCGACAATCGCCCACTTGACATCGTCCAATGTCAGTTCAAGCTGTCAACGACGGTGAGTTGCCTTTCGTTCTTCAGATGTGATCGTCTTACCTGTAGCTTTTGGATAGCATCGGTGTCTAGAATGATCCCAATATATGTGTATTCTGGTGCCCATGCTTCCTCCAAAACACTCGCAATCTATACGGCATCAGCCTCCAAATAGTCTACTCTCAACAACAACACATACGTCACCCAACATGGTTTTTTCGAGCCTTCCTTTGACAATGCGAGCAGACGCTTCACTGTTATTGGTGACCAGTTTGCAGCTGATGATAGGCGTGCTGATGTTTTTGGACGCATTGATGATTTCCTTAATACGAGGGACACCGAGAGTGACGTTCATGGATGCAACACCAGCAAAATGGAAAGTCTTCAGGGTCATTTGCGTTCCTGGTTCTCCGATCGATTGAGCTCCAACAGCTCCGACAGTAGAGCCTACAATTAGAAGTTGAGAAAATGGATGAATGGATGACCATGTTCGAACCTGGCTCAATCCGAGCCTTGACATATTTAACCCAGCAGATGTCCAGAAAGGCCATCAATTGTGCTTCGGTGACCTTGGATTTGTTGTCTACGATGGCCTTCTGCGCCTCTGGTCCGATCATATGAGCAATGTTAAGAAAAAGCAAAGGAAGAGAAATTTACTGTCGGCTCCCAAAGACAAGTCTGTGTACTCATCCCAGCTTGCGTCTTTCTCGAGCGCGTCGTACATCCCCCAGTGTTTACGTATCTCGGCTTGTCGTTGGGCAATTCGATCAGCCGTATAGCCACGGACAGTCGCTAGATATGCAGGCGTGCATTCGTTGGTGAACTTCTTTGTTGCCAATTGACGATCAACAATTTCCGAGATTTCGTAGGGTAAAAGTCCTCGCCCAGCACGCGAGGCCAGAGCCTAATTTTTCTTAAAAAATGAACTGATAACTATCAGTGAATAATGCTCACCGTAGCATGACTCCAAGCGCGATCAAACTCGATAGGCTGAGCATCGCCCTCTAGACAGGCGGGGTCAAGACCGTCATCTCCATAACGGAACTGGACGACGCCTCCAGTGGAATTTCGGACAGATAAGTCGTACTGCGTCGTAAGATCCTCCAAAGCTTTCATTAATCGACGCTGCATGTACCCAGTCTCAGCAGTCTTAACTGCCGTATCAACCAGACCTTCACGACCGGAGATGGCGTGGAACAAAAACTCTGTGGCTCGAAGCCCGGAAAAGAAACTGTTTCGGACAAAACCTTTTGATGGTGGCTCCTTAGACTTTTTGGGGAAGTGGGGTAGAGAACGATCTTGGAAACCATCCGGGACACGATGGCCTGCAATAATTTGCTGACCTACACAGGCCACCATCTGCGAGACGTTGATGACGGAACCTGGGTTGCAAGGTAAATCGAGTTATACTTTTGAAATAAGTTATCCCACCTTTTGATCCACAGGTAGCCATGATCAACGGGGCATTCTGACGACTAAGTTCCTTCATGCAAATTTGTCCGACCTTCTCTCGAACGTCGGACAAGAGTCGAGAGATATGGGCTTCGAGTGTCTGCTCTTGATTACAACCGGGCTTGTTCTCCAGCTTGCCTTTCTTGGCTAACTCGATGGCATCTTGACAATCGTCGTAGGCCTTTTCAACGAGGATGTCCTTCTTCTGAGAAAGTTCAGGACCGGGTATAACGTCGTTGATCCCCAACGAAAACCCATAATTCGCTGGGACACGTGAGTAATACTATGAGGCAAGATGCAAGTAACGCACCCAAGTATCTCGCGCAGAGTTTGGCAAGCCGATTCATCGCAGCAGCAGCCTCGTGAGGACCATAGTCCCGCATAATGACACCAAATATCGACTTCTTCTTCCCGCTTCCGACTGTCGCTTTGTCCATTACTCCACACATAATCTCGCTATTCACAACAACCAGCCACCCATCGTTGGGAGAAAGATCATTGGCGGGCTTGGTGGCCATAAAAGGATAGCTCTCGGCTTTAGCTTCCTCCCACTTATGGCACTTGGACTCGACGTTTACTCGGATTGGTGATGATTTATTTGGACGCATAAGAACGTTGAATATTTGTTTGCCTGTCCACAGACGAACGGGCTTCCAAATGGTCGGAGGAGGGAGGTCGATGTGAAGGTTTGCATCAGCCAAGTAGCAGCAGATTTGAGTAAATTGGCGTCGGTCGAAGAAGGTGTCTTTTCGTGAGAGGAGGAAAGATGCAGTGATGAAATCCTGAATGGCAGCGATGACGGGTTCGCCATTGCGGGGTGTTACCAGGTTGTTCTTCACACTCATCAACTCTAACGCTTCGGTCCTAGCTTCTTCCGTCTGAGGCACATCTAGTCAATTTTATTAGGACAATGTTGGGTCGAGGGAAAAAATTAACTGACGCAGATTCATCTCATCGCCGTCAAAATCCGCGTTATATGGTCCACAAACACATTCATTCAACCTGAACGAGCGCCATGGTCGCACCTTAGCCCGATGGCACATGATGGAGAGCTAAGATTGGTTTGAAAACGAATGCAAAGACGATGAACCGCCCACCTTGTGCAAGCTGGGCTGACGATTAAACAACACGACATCACCATCGATGACATGCCTCTCCACGACGTCCCCAATCGCTAACCCGTCTGCAATCGAGGCCCGGTTACCAAACTTCAAGAATTTCTTGTTTTCCCCACGTGCTACGAAATTGGCCCCGGGATGAACATCCGGCCCATTGCGGACGGCCGTTTTGAGAAGCTCGATGTTATGAGATGTTACGCGCTCAGGGTAGGTTAATACTTTGGCGACGCGCTCAGGCACAGCGACTTCGTCAATGCGAAGATTAGGATCGGGAGAAATGACAGTGCGGCCAGAGAAGTCTACACGCTTTCCGGAGAGATTGCCACGAAAGCGTCCCTGCTTCCCCTTCAGTCGTTGGACGAACCCTCGGATAGGCTTTTGTCCGGGCTGGTTTTGAATTCCGGGAACTTCCGAGTTAATGTAAAGCGCAACACAAAGTTGTAGAAAGTCCCATTGTTCCATGAACTGGGGTGTCGGTGAGCCCTTTTCGATACCTTGCTTAATAATGGCGTTCGTAAAGACAATTTCAGTCAGTTTGACAGTCAGATCGTCTTCGTTCGATGCACCGTCTTGAGCGACCGAAGGACGAATGCAAACAGGCGGGACAGATATATATTGCCAGATAAACTCTTCTGGGCGGCCATATGCTGGACGAAGGCCAAGGAGTTCGCAGTCCTGGCGTGTTAAGTTAACCTGGTGAAGACGGAAAAATTACATTCGCTGACCTCATCAGAAATCCGACGGAAAAGATCCAAGACCTTGAGAGGATGAAGATCCTCGTGTACGGGCTTATTGACATACATACTGAGCTCCTTTTGGAACTCGATGGCGGACTGAAAAGTCTTCCTGAACGCCTCTAACTCTGGTGCCGCCTTTTTTGCGCGATATTTATCGTGGATGATCTTGAGTGGGCCAGCCTTCTTCACAGTGCCATTAATCGAGGCGCAGTAGGGACAGTGGACAATTTTGCGCGCCATCGTGTTGACCGCCTTCGTGATTGATTGTCGCTGCATGTTTTCGAGGTTAGGACGGCGGAATCGCTTGATGAAGACACGTCGATCAGGCTCCTCGAGTAAAACCCGAGCACAAGTCTAATGACGATTAGTGAGTGTGGCAAAGTGAGCTATAAACACGCACTTTACAGATGCATTGGAGGATCGCAATAGTATGCTTGAAAAACCCGATGTGGAAGACCGGCAGATTGAGCTTTATATATGCATAGTGGCCAACACAGTTGACGGAGGATTGCCCGCAGGTCTCACAGAAAGCATTCTTCTCAGATGTCCCCTGGCCAAAGCGATTGTTAATATTAGACAACGAGTAGTCGTGTTTACACACCAAACGACGGTCCAGAACACCGTGCTTCACGGGCAAACGGTCTGGAGAAGTGTAAAGCGCTCTGTCTGTGACCTGGAATTCCGAGATCTTGACCGTCTCTTGAGCATTGAACAAGCTGAACTGCAGTTGCTTGCTATAACAGATTCAGCCATGGCATTGGGATGAATAAGCCAGCTACATGACTTTGGGAGCCTGGTGCGAGACTGGCTCCTTCATCGCAGCCTTACGCGACGAGGCCGGGTCGCGAACTTGTC
This sequence comes from Mycena indigotica, assembly GCF_014461135.1. Taxonomy (NCBI): domain Eukaryota; kingdom Fungi; phylum Basidiomycota; class Agaricomycetes; order Agaricales; family Mycenaceae; genus Mycena; species Mycena indigotica. The sequence continues at coordinate 1,463,891 of NW_023503005.1, forward strand.
GAGGTTCAAGTCAAGCCAGATTTGTGACTAGACTTTTCTGTTCAACACCCTGATGTTCGGAAAACGCGCTCTTCAAGCCTGTCGAAGGCCTCAAACAATCTTGCCTCGGCAGATACTATGCAGAAGGACACATAGACCGTATTCGACAAATTCTCAGAGCGCTGTCGGCGTCAGTCATCACCACCCTGCTCAGTTCACCTCAGCAGTGTTAATACTCTTCAGGTCTTCACCCCCAAATCTGCAGCTCTGTTTATAGTTACAGGACTGGGTCTGTTATGGTACTTCCGCCACGAGAAGGCAAAACTCATTGAACAGCAGGGTGCGCATCAAGCTACTTGCAACACGCCCCATTCATTCAACAACTTTAGAGCAGGAACGCGCTAGCAAATCTTATGGGCGGCCAGCTGTCGGTGGTCCATTTTCCCTCAAAACTCATGATGGGAAGACATACACTGAAAAAGATTTGTTGGGCAAATGGTCGTTGGTCTACTTTGGATTCACCAATTGTCCCGACATTTGCCCTGCTGAACTCGATAAGATGGGATTGTTTCTGGATGCTGCAGGTACGCGACTTCATACCAATCACTAAGGAGCTCAACTTGTGGTAGAAAAGGAACACGGGAAAGTGTTCAATCCGGTATTCGTCTCTGTCGATCCAGCAAGAGACAGCCCAGCGCGGATATCAGTCTATTTGAAAGATTTCCGCCCGGGATTCACTGGTTTGGTTGGTTCGTATCAGGAGATCAAGGCTATGTGCAAAGCATATCGCGTCTACTTTTCAACGCCACCAAATACCACTGCGAATGACGACTATTTGGTGGACCACTCGATATTTGTGTACTTGATGGACCCTCAGGGACAGTTTGTCGAGGCATTTGGCCAGACGGTGACTGTGGAGGATATGCTGGTTAAGGTGCGAGAAGCGATGGGTGTTGGGAAGTAAATTAAGATTCAAGCCCATCAAATGTATGATCGAGTTGCTCTTGCCGTTTGACCACAACCATTTGTGACTGCGTCACTTCTGCTCCCTTGTTTCCTCCACTCATAAGCGGCAGTGAAAAGCACACAGATAACCGAAGCAATGGCAGATCAGCAGTCGAAACCCCAGCCAAATAGGCTCCCCTCCCTCGGTCAACTCGCAGCTCGCATAAATAACGCTCATACCAATGGGGCCGCTACACCTCCCGCTCCAGCGAATGCAGCAGCCCGACCACGACTTTCCGCATTCACTCTTCGGACCAACTCGACGACGTCGGTCGCCTCCACCAACGATTCGATTGCAGTCAATGCACCTTCAACTCGATCCGTTTCACCCTCTGCACTCAGCTCTTCCTCCAGATCTGGCACACCCTCAAATGAGACGGCAGTCCCTGGTGGAGATGCTGATTTGACGTCAGAAAAGCTTGAGAAGCTGAACCTAGAAACGGCGCCTGTAGAGAAGAAAGGAACACCACGAGTCGGCTACAAAAATATTCCTAGTCTGGACGCCATCACAGCTCGTCTTGCAAAGACCCGTGCTCTTAGCATCGACGGCACCGCAAAGCCACCCGAACCAGAGATGATAGAGGATCCGAAAACGCCGGGATTTCCGATGAAGGCCCCAGAACATCCTCTCGAGTATCCTTGGTGAGTGGTTTGGCCGTTCGACGAGTGTCGCTTACCCTGTCAAGGACCATCTACCACGACACCAAGGCCAAGGTCCCATTTACCCCTGCCACTGCCCAACCCACCCCCAATCCGACCTCGTCGCCTTCCGCTGGTCAGGAAACTTTCCCCTCGGCACACACAGAGTCGAACGACTATGAAGCAGGGCTGACGGTGGTCGGAGAGTTCTCAACTGTAGAAGAGTTCTGCCGTTACTTCAACTGGCTCAAGCCACCATCACACCTTGAGCGCAATTCAAACTACCATCTTTTCAAGTCAGGCATTAAGCCGATGTGGGAAGACGAGGCCAATGCTAACGGTGGCAAATGGGTTTTGACGATGAAAAACAATCCGCAACTGCTCGATAGATGTTGGAACTGGCTAGCCATGGCGTTGGTCGGAGAAGAACTGGAAGAGGGTCAAGACTTGATTTGTGGCGCTGTTGTTAGCCTGCGTAGCAAGGTGGACCGGATTCAGGTCTGGACAAGAATCAAGGACGATGTAGAGCGCCTGAACGCCATCGGCAAGAAGCTTGTTAAGCTTCTTGACGTCTCTGAAGCAGACGGTATTGGACTGGAGTTCCAGGTGAGCTGCTGAAATTTCCGTCTTATTTTGTTAATGCTTATCTTACCCAGTTCAACACTGACGATCGCCCGCTGCCCAACAAGTTCCTCTCCATCCAATCGATGCCGATGACGTCTTATCGACCCACATTCCAACCGGGGACAGGGCGTATGGGTGGACATGGTCGCACAGAGTCAGTCGGCGCCAATGGCTCGCCATATACCCCCATTGAACCCAGTGTACCTGCGAGCGCTGGCCCTGGTGGCGCTTTTGGCAGCTTTGGTATTGGCATCGGAGGAAACGCAGCCTGGAGGGCAAAGGCACGACAAGGCGCATGAAAAAGCGAATCCAAATGTACCAACAACGAAGAGTGTTTGTGTTTCCTCAATGTAATTTATGCTGGGTAGTCATAAGCAGCTGGGAATTCGTGACTTCGAAGCCGTGGCTAAATTTAGCTTCCCACTCTTCCCAGAGCACTTCGCAAATATGTAGGGTCGTATTGCCGACGCCAAAGCCGTCTGAGCTCATGAGTCTCGCAGGGCAGTTGAGGGCAAGGGATGATTGGTACCTGCCTATCACTACCCACGATCCCGGTCCCGGTGAAAAAAAAGGCTTTCCTTCCCGCTTCATAACATAGGAAATCCAAAAATGACAAAGGAACATCATGGCACTTGAACCCCAACCTCCACCATATCCCAAACGGCCCAAGTTGAATCATTCCAACGACTTGTCGTTTGAGAATCTCGTTTCTCTTGCCATCCACCGCGACAGGCTTGGAGATGCCCGCAAAGTTCTCTGGCGCGACAAGGGGGAGCCTATCATTTATCTCTCAACTCTGCGCCAGTGTCTGGACCATGCTGTAGCCGGTACCGCTCGTATGTTGCGTCTTGTTCTGGCGGGTGGTCTGGTAACTTTTGACGGCTAGGGTCGGCGACATTAGGCTTTACCATTCGAGCCTCTTTCAACCTTCTTCTGGCCCTAATCAAGGCCCGAAGGATCCCCAAGTCCTTATTCGTCGCCTTCATTGTCTTCCAGTCTGATCCACCTTTTAGATCCCAATGGTTTGCGCTCGTTCGACACGCCATATTTGGTCAAGATACCTTCCGGTTCGCAGCGATGCTAGGTGCGTAGCTGCTATAGCCCAATCATGGGATTTAATCGTGTCTAGGAACATTTGCTGGACTCTACAAACTACTAGTCAACTCATTTCCCATCATCTTTCCACCCTCTCCTCGGGACTTGGATTCACCGCTCTCCCCAGAGTCCGGTCTGGCCACGCCTGGTCTTACGCGTCGTGCCCCTCGTCTTTCTCTTAGCACTCAAGCGCGATTGATACTGAGGCAACAACATGGTCGACGTTGGCATGCAGCTGTCGCGGGGGCGATCGCTGGTGGTCTCGCTCTAATGTGGGAGAAACGGAGTAGACGAGTCATGTTTGCTCAACAGCTCTTTGTCCGGTCTGTTGCACTCGGCCTGGTCGGTTAATACTGACTGGTCGACAGCGGACTGCAGGGTATTTACAACGACTACTCTGAGCACTGGGGCATCAGCATCCCCCATGGCGCTTCGATCGTCTTTGCGTTGGCTTGCGGCCAGATTATGTATGCCTTCTTCTTGCGCCCAGACACTCTTCCGCGGTCATATGTGAACTGGTGAGTTTCCCGCGATCCTCTATTGACTGAGTAAATGTGAAGGTAGGATCCAGGAAGCAAGCAAAGCGTCACCAGACTCGTTCAGTTACAACCGGCAAGTCGTCCAAGAAAGCATCTTCGATGTCAACGCGCTGGAAAAAGTTATGGCTCGGGCAGATGTAACTCCGTCCAACCTTGTCACACTCCAGTCCCTCCGCCAGCAGATTCTTTCAGGAGACCACTCGAGCATTCCACGATACCTTCCGTGTGCAGGACTCCATCCCATGTCCGACAGCTGTCTTGCAGTTGGCCTCACGCGCTTTCTCGAAGTCGCGCAATGGATGCTGCCAATATACGCTGCCTTACATTTCGTGCCCACTCTGGCATTGCGATGGAAGTTGTTTCGCAATAACCCTTCCAAGGTGCTTTCTCACGCGACCGTGGGCAGTCTCCGGAGTTCCGCGTTTTTAGGCGCGTTTGTCACGATCTGCCAAGGTCAGCGTTGTTTTCCGTGATAGTTCGCAGTGTTTGACGACGCCCACAGCCGTTTGGTGCATTAAACACAGGCTATATGAACGCATCATGGCTTCCCCTGCACTGCGACGAGTTGTACCGCAGAAGGTTACTGATGCGTTGATCTCGCGGTATACTTGGTGGATCTCGGGTCTATCGTGTGGGCTGGCGCTTTTCTTTGAGGACGAGCGTCGTCGCGGCGAGCTGGCGATGTATACGCTTCCCAAGGGGCTGGAAAGTCTGTGGATTGTTGCTCGAGGAAGGGGGCTCGTCGGTCGAACGGGCAACTGGGGAGAAAGCCTGTTGGCAGCCGTTGGAGCAGGCATGGTGATGGTATGTGTTGATTTCATTCCTTGAGGAGTGAGATTCAATTTCTCGCAGACTATATACCAGAACGATCCAGAGGTGAGTTTTTGTTACAACCGCGTAGCATCAGCTGAGGCGCTTTATGTAGCATCTCTCTGGCCTAGTTCGTAGAATATTATACCAGTTTATTGGACCAAACTAAGTTATGGAATTTCACCATTGTTAAACTTGGTCTGTTAACAACTTATTTACGCAAGTTGCTTGTCAAATGAACTCTATAAAATTGACAATTACTTGTACCCACGGGCCACACGGTCGTATTGAGCTTGTGACTTGTCAAGGTGTATTTGGTGAAACAAAGCTCGTTGAGTACAGGAATTATGATGAGGGCACACATGAGCGTGCAATACAGCGTATTGATCCATAAAATTTTTGTTTGTTGCAACCCCAAGGTTGTAGAAGGTTGTATTCGGCGTGGAATATGGAGCACGAGCGCAGTGGTTGCAGCGAAGGGAATGCCTTTGTAGGCTGGCCAAATAAGATGTCAATAACATAAAAAAAGGTCGGAAGCGGCGACTCGGCCGAGTTTAGCGCGTCGACGATCGTGCCCGCGTAAGCGGACGAAAGAACAGTAAGGATGGGCCCAGAGCTGAGCAAGCTGGCGTTGAAGAAGTAGGGCGAAATCCTTGACTCGTTCATGCGACAAGGTGGCACAAAGATCGCCTGTGCTCACCCTTGCTCACTGACTAGATTTGAGGGTGAAGGAGCCGAGTTTGAGTGCGCCGATCTCCATTGCGTGCTGGATTAGTGTGGACTGGTAATCGGCAAGCGCCGCTATGGCGGGCAGAAGAGAAGGGATCAAAAAAGCAACCTTGTTCTCACAGTCCATCACCACCGGAAAAAAATTATAACGTCGATCTTGGGGGGGCGCCCTCGACACGCATCGATGGGCTTGAGACAGTATGGGGATTGGATTCTGTCTGGGACGAGCAGCCTCGGAGCAACCCTAAAGCTACACGGACGATACGAGTCCCACTTTCGTTACAGTGGCAAGAGCTCATTGTGGTAGTCTTCCCTTTCTTCAGTCGATCCAATCTTTTGTTGGGCACAGACATACAGCTCTGTGGCAAAGGCTAATTTGAGAGGAATAACTCCTCTGCCACGCAAGTGTGTGACAGGGTATTCCATGGCCACTCAACCAAAACCACTTGTTCAGCACGAGAGTGAAGATTCTCCGCGTCCGAGTCTCCCTCATCCTGAATACTTCCTTTGTATGTCGACTTGTGTTTTCCTTGTCGATAGGCCGCGCTAAACTTACCTTCAGGGGCTCCTGTTGCATTCATACCATTGACCGTTTGTCGAAATCTGCCTGTTGCCAGCAGATGATGACTTTTTTCTAGTATCTCTTTTCTAGCAAGCATCCAAATGTCTTCTCCTCCGGTATTCTTGCCACTCCCTCGAGCTGCAGCTGTTGATTACGCATTCACCAGCATGCATTCTCTCATTGGTGCCCCTTTTGAAGGTATTGACTTAAAGGTTGTAGCATACAAGCATAATTTGTCTCCAGATTGTGGATCTTTGCCTTCGGGACATAGCCCGCTCTCACCCGAGACTTGTTGCAGTCTTCTCTGCGGTAAGTTGTTATTGTCTGTTCTATGCTTATGCACTCAACTCAAGGCAGGGCAATATGTGAGATCCAATACCTTCTCTATCCCCCTTTGCTGAACTTGTCTAGACTCCAACAGATGGTTGCGGTGTGTGCTTTGATCTTCAAGCCTGAGTTCAGTCTCTGAAATGTTTTCACACAGATTCATGCCCTGCATCAGTGCCAACTCCAGTTGATACCAATGCTGGGTCAGTGATATCTGCTCTATTTTCTCTTGTCTCAATTCCCTATCCCAGTCGTAGGGTGGATACTGTGTAGTAACCGTGCGTCACAGACACATTTGTACGGCGTGCGTACTTAACTGATGCTTTATAGTTCTATGTTACGGCGGGTACCTCCTAGCCACAGGGAAACCAATCACCCAAGGCCGGCCGTTAGGTGTGAATACCCTCCATCCAGTCCCCGCGCTCTGATGCTGGACAGTTGTTCACCAACTGAGGATTATACTCATGTGGTCTTTCTCTTGCCACTTTATCATTTCACTCTCGACATACCGCCTTTCGGAAGACACCATTTCGCCGCGTCTGAGGACCGATCCCTTGGGGACGAGCAGAGCTGTAAGTTTGTATTGCCAACCCAAGCACTTCGTGTTGACTCTTCGTGATAAGCTCGCTTTGCTCTGTTTAGGTGAGGCGATAAATCAGATTCAAGTCTTGCGGATGACCGATTCAACTAGTATTGGGCCTTTATGTCTGCTTCCGCCCACCAGCAAACGCCAACCCCGACGGAGCTGACCATGACCAGAATTCTAGTGTTGGTTACCCTGCCGAATTGCTTGTGACACACAATGTTTTTCCTGCCTACATTGGGTTTACGTATTCAGCGACATCGGTGGTGCTGGCTGTGGCACTTATTGTGAGTCTATCATTACCGATGCAACCTCATTCGACACTTTTAGGCTATGTATCATGCTTCGCGCCATCTTTTTTCGGCGTCGCTGCATCTTCTATCGTTGAACATGCGCATGGAGGTCATCGGTGGCCTTATTCTGCCACTGACTATGACATGCCTTGGTAAGCCATTTCCACCATGTTCCGCAATCCCTTGACAATTTTCAGTGACACTCGCAAATACCCCAAATTTGACTGTCAACTGGCTGGCTGAGAGTGAACGTGGCGCGGTAGGTCACATATACCCAAATTTTAATCTTCGATGTCTGAACGTCTATAGAGTACATTTCTTTTCCTATTCCCGTTGGTCGCTCTTGCTGTCGTCTGAGCTGGGTCTAATTTTCTCAGGATGATCGTCCTCTTGGGTGTCACCAGCATGAACAAACCTCTGCCAATGATCCTCGAACCCACCTCCAGTTTTGTCTTGTTTTTGGGCGGTTAGTGCTTCCTTGAATGACCGCTTATCTCTCTTCTTATGTTAACAGGCTTTGTTTTCACATCGATCGAGTACCAGGAACCACTGAGATTCGCTCGTCTCTCGGGATGTGCTGTCATTGGTGTGTCCCCCCTTGCTTCCAAATATGTCACCTGATCTGGTTACAGTGGTTTATTGTGGCCTTTTGGCATATCTGTTTCAGGCCGATCCAACTCCTGAAATTCCTGTGTTATCCCTTCCTTGTGTATGAATGTTATATATACTGCATTTTGGCAGACTTCACACTTTAGCTAAGTTCAAATATGCGCGGTGACGAGGCGGCCATTTTTGCGGCTATGTACGATCTGAGCTTCAGGTGGAGACTCGGAATGCGGTCTCATTCTTGCCACGACGAGTCCATGACCAGTCAAGAGTCAAGACATTGTGCCGCTTTCCGCCTGATCATCCAGCGTGAAACAAGTGACCGTCACGATTGCTCCTTCGCTCCGACTTTGCTCTCAAACCAGCCCACCTGCCTAAAACACATCACAATGTTGTCTACATCCTTCGATTTCACCATGGCTTCAAGCCTCCAGATACTGAAATCTAATGCACCGCTGGCGGCCCTTAACTTGCAAGAGCTTAGTCTTCAGTGTCTAAAGCCAAATAACCTGTATGCTTCCGCCGTCCAACCCAACAAACGAACCTGCGATCGCAAAGAAATCAACGAGCGGCCTACCAAGCGCACTAAGCTCACCCGTCCACTGTCTTCTAAGCAAAAGAAATCTAGAATCGTCAAATCGACCTTCCCACCAGCCCCCCTAATCATCAACCTGCCTCAGACAGCAGCATCCTTCATGCGTCCGTGGCCTTGGGTCCTTCCAATCGATCATCACGTGCCATATACAACTACCATAATCGAGATGGCGCCAGAGCCCACCTCCGCCGCAGATGCTACACACCTGTGGAATCTTCATATTGCGTTACAAACCATGAACGAACTCAACGACCTAGACATGGAGCCTCATTGGCTTCGCGAGGATGGCGAAATGGATGCGGAATTCACTGGCCGACCACTGGAGTACATCTGGACTCCACCTGTCCAAGCCGCACAAGGCAAGTGTGAACACTATCTGTTTTTTCCCGTCTAACTTTCCTGTAGCTTCTCCATCTGCTATCACGCATTTCCCATATAATGAACCTGCCCTCCCACATAATGAACGCCAGCACATGCCCTCTCACCAATGCCTAGAAGCGACACCCCCCAATAGCCGACAAGGGGAATGCGGTGTAGCTGCCAGCGCCTCGCCGACCGAGGAAATGGAACTAGAGCATGCCCAAGTCATTCCGCCCCCCGCTCCCAATTCGGTCGTCAGTGTCAGTCTTGAGAATGACATTTGCACCGTCATCACTCCTCCTCCCAACCCGGGTGTCGCCACCGAATCAAATCCCGAAAAACCTGCTGTCGTAGACCGCACAAAGAAGCAAGAAAGTTCGATTCATACAAAAATCGAACAATCAAGCCAGCAAGCCAACCGTGAAAGCGGAAGTGACTACACCAGTTCCAGTAACAAACGAACAGGCTAAAAAGTCAAACGACGACGACCTCGACGACCTCAAGGCGCTCATCGACGAATTCTCTCGTGGAAAACGGGCTAAACAGCCGGCTGCTTCAGTCATTCCAGTGCAGCCCAAAAAGGCAGCTGTAACAGACACTTCTGACCAAGACTTCGACCTCGAGGCTTATATGATGGCCCAAATCGAGGAAGTTACCGGCGTAAAGAACCCAACGGAATCCGACCAAAAAGTAAATAAGTCCGACTCGGCGAAGGTGATTGCTGGCGACAACAAGCGTCCGAAGAGCGCTCTCACTGCACCAAGTCCCGTTGCTGACGGAAAGAAGAAGAATGTGATGTCAAAAGTCGCAACGCCGATCAGCGAACAGATCCCCGATTTCGAGTCGCTCTGGGCCGATGCCGATATCGCCCGCGTTGCTGTTTAATCGTTGGACTGCGGTGTGTGTTTGCGTGGAAAGCCTTAATTCCCTGCTTATCCAGCGCTTTCAGGGACAAAAACATTTCTTTTCCTTTTATCTCCCCAGCAAATACTGATTTCATAGATTTTAAACTCAAGCAGCAAACAAAATCAAGACGATTAGTGGTTTGGAACTTCATCTTTTCTGTTTCTCTCCGCAGGCCGTCTCATGTGTGCAGTTGCCGCCACTTTCCTTCCAAGCACGCTCATTTTACAAGCCCTCTCCCGAGTCTCCCCTCTTTCTTGGCTCTGTGCATAACGGCGAACTTCATGCCATTCATTTGACTGCCTTTCCTTCAATCACACTCGCTCAATTCCTTCTCTTTTTTGCTTGTCTGGTGCCCGGGCTTAAGCCTACAACTGATCATATTTCCAGGTTTTTGCCGTCACAAGTTTTGTTCAAGCCATCTTCTGCCATCTTCTCTGCTCAGTTCCCGCCACGCTCCTTCATACCACGGTCATTTCGGAAGACTCGCTCTTTTACAGGGAACCGAGCGCGCTGCAAGCGGTGTCCAACACGCTCGTTCAACACACTCATTTGCAAACACACTCGTTTCCCGTTCCATTGATTGTAACTGATTGGTAACTGACCACCTGTAGTCAACATCGTACTTGGAGAAATCGACCTGCGGAGCCTCCAAAGCAATACGTTTGAATTTCCTTCTTCTTCTCCTTTGAGGACGCGCCACATTCTTTTGGACTGCCATGATTCCTCGCGCTAGCGAAATCAGCACGCTCTTTTAACCGCCACTCGTTCAACGCTCGCTGTTTTACCATTCGATTATTTTCTGCTTACTCTGTCGAATAGTTGGCTGACGATGTTCACAGAATCATTTAGGTCTACCGACACTCATCAGCCCATACGTTTCACGCACACACTCTCTAGATCTGTTTCGCTCCTTTGACGTCGACCCGCGCGCATCTTGCTGCCCTCACACCCGTTTTGACCACAATCATTCCAAGCAACAGCTGTTTGTCTTTCACTTTGGCAGTCAATTTGCGAGCGAGCGGCCTCGATACTCTCATTTTACAAGTCATTCTCTTGAATTGCCGTTCTTTACTCGTTTCGGACCCCTCTTCTTCGTTTACATACTGATCGAGTTCACAGGTTGTCTACTAGTATTCTGGGCCATTTTATTGAAGTATCACGGTTGGCTTTCTGGTTTCTCTCTTCCGTTTGAGTTTTCCCCTACGTTCAGCGTCGGCCACATTCTTGGTCATTTCCTAAGCCAATGCTTATGTAATCCAATCCTTTTCGACGCTGGACGCACAAGCAACCTCCATACACTCTTTCAACTGACACTCGTTTGACACGCACTCTTTGGCATTTTTTCCTTGTATTATCTTCTGCATTAAGCCCTTGCTGACTACATTTCCAGGTTGCTCATCTGTAGTCTCGTCTCGATTTCCCCGTCGTGTCTTGATGCCGCCACATTCCTTTCAGCGACAGTCATTACTGCAACTCACACTCTTTTCTGGCGCCTACGAATGACCTTAATCCCACTCTCTTTCCTTGTCGCTCATTTGACCGTCCACTCGTTTACACAAGTATCTTCTTTGGCAGACTGACACATTCACAGAAGCGATCCATTTTACACCATGTTGCTTTTGGCGACACCACTTTCGTTTGCAGTTGTGTTGATTGACCGAACCAAACTTGGATAGGTATGTAGCGCATCTTCATCGCGGCGAGAAACTGGCTGATTAAATGCTTCAGCATTGTTGGCTGCGCTGCGTGGAATGAGTGCTGGTCGCTTATAGCCATTGATCCACGTAGTTGATTGGCTACTCGAAAGCACTCCGAGCTTCGTACCGCTGGTTGAGCTCGGAGGATGTTCGAGTTTTGTAGTTACCTGTACTTCGTGTTGGTTGTGTGACATGGTCATAAATTATCCTTCGTCTCTCTCCACCATGCCTACCCAGTCTGTACCTTCCTCGCCTATACCTACCTTCATCGATGTCCACGCCAAAGACCGCCGCCATATCCTAGGAATACTGTCGCGCAAAGTGCTGCAAAATACCATTGCCACCGTCGCCCACTCTCCCAAACTCGTCGCCCAGGCTATCTTCCCCGGCACCGACGAAAACTCGCAAGATGCTGTGTTGAAGGAGAATATTATGCGTCGCATTGTTCGCAAGAGTCGTAACCATTACGCCGCAAAACCACCCAAGGCGAGCTCGATTCCCCCAATTCCCCCGCCAATGCAACGTGTTTTGCGCTCGATTCCTATTGGCGCTGAAGGCTTTGTCGAACCGATCCATGTCCCAGCTATCCCCAAGAATTCCACTCTCAAACCCAGACGCGATGACTACTTCAACCTCCCCCCGCCCCTGACCCCGAGCGAAAACCGTGCGATCATGTGCTTGTCTGCATCCCAGCCCAACAACAGCGACGCTCAAAGCAACGCAATGCTTGTTCTCTCTGACGAGCGCCAGACTTCGCGGCTTCAGATCGACGCGCTGTCCTCCCAAATCACGGCCCTCCGTCGCAACGAGCCGGCTCCCGATTCTGCACTGGCAAGTCAGCAGCAACTCACGGTCGCCAACAGCAGCAGCACCCTTGCGACGCTGAAGCCCAATGCTTCCCAGACCAGCCTTGCTCCGCCTATGCTGACTCATGCCCGCTCCTCAGGCTCCCAGCGCGAAACCTTTCATGTCGTCCGTGAGCTCGGTCCGGACACGGCCGATGAAGCGATTCTCCGAGTTTTCCGTCGCAAGAGCTATCAGGAGCCGTCCACCCAGTTCGAGCATGGCAGCGACCCGACACCGTTGTGGTAGCTTTTCGTCCTTGCCATTCGATCCACTCTTTTTGTCCGGTATATGTCACTGGCTATATGGGCAATGGTTAACGTCTCTCGGGCTGCTGTTATTCGTAAAGTAGAGGAGATTGAACAAGTTTGTGACCCAAACCGCTTGCTCAACACAAGAGGGAAGCTCATCATCCCTTTCTTTCTGAGTGCTTCGCTTTGGTCGACAAGATGGAGCTCTATTTCGAAGTAAAATGGGGACTTCATGATGATATCAAATCACAAATTATATCCATAAATACCGCCCAACAAAAGATAAGTAGTTAACTGAGATCATTCAGACTAGAGCGCAGCGTCCGTGCTCGCTCTTCTAAGGAGTCGAGACTCGCCTGCAAAGCACCTATTTCTTGCTTGATGCTCTCCGTGGTGACAGCACCCGAAATGGGGGGCGACACTGGCGGCCTGTTGTTATTGTCGGTGCGTTTGAGCTCATCTCTCATCGCGGCGACAACGCCAGCAACCCATTCATCCTTGTCTTTGCCCCCCGCCCTAGCCAGCTCGCGTTCCGTCTTCCTACCCTTGTCGACGGCGGAGCCCATTTTCATGTAAGTCCACAAGTTGCTGGCCACAAGCACAACAATGAGCGCGTAGAGAATCGAGCTCGATGTCGAATTCTCCCAAGCATCGTGTATAAGCTCCAATGCGCCCTTTGTGCTCTGCTTCGCAACGGAATAAGCACCGTCGAATGTGTCCCACGCCCATTGGAGACCCCGCTGGCTCCTCTCTTTCTCCCGCTTCTTGTTATCCGTCTCAGTCGCTGTGACTGCGCTGGGCGTGGATGGCGTCGGTTCAACAGGCGGAGCAACAGCCGCTGGGTCAACCCCCGCAGGCATAAACTCGGCCTGATGCTCTTGGATATAAGTCCGCATGGCTTTTTCGAGGTCGGCGTGATAGACTCGCTGTCCGTCGATTGCGGATTTCTCGATAATGCCCTTGATAAAACTCCGGCCAGTCCACTCGACAGTGGTGCTGACGACAACCTTCGTCGAGAATGCCCCAGCCCACATGATACAAGTGCGTGTCTTCACCGAAAAGACACCGCCGCTAGGCACATCGGGGTTGCGGGTGGTGGTCAAGGTTGTGATGTAGTCGTCAAAGTCGACATGGACCGACTCGTCGCGAATTTCGCACTTGGTCTGTTTAGGCCCCAGCGATGCGTTGAGTGGTTTGATGTACGACATATTCCGCGCCAGTAGCTTCGAGCCAGGGCTTATGGGTGTCCAGTCGGAAACTTGGATGTCTGGTTATCGTTTTTTAGTTGTGCCACGTGATGCAAAATGACAACAAATACCCAATAGCTTCTGGTTGACCGACATGAAGTCCTTCATGAACCCACTCGCAAACATCAGGTTGTAAATCCTGTCAGGAGTCCCCGGGAAGACCGTGTTCAACGGCACTTCTGCGAAATGGGAGCCATCTTTCCCACAAGCACATGTAGTCGCCTTTCGCTGGGGCCCAACTGCCGCTCCCCCGCCAGCTGCCCCAATAATCGTGCCTTCTGCGATGGTAAGGTTGCCTGCCTCTGCACCTGCTTCCAACGACCCAGAGCCAATCGAAGCGGCATCACTGGGTCGAACCAGCCTCCAGATGTTATGGATGACGTCAAAGGTCGTGTCGCGCGAGAGGAATGACGCAAAAGTATAGTCGAGTCGTCCCGTCCCCACGCGAATAGCGTTCGGAATAACGAACGCGGTCATTTTCTTCTCCAAAGTCGTAATTTCGTAAATAGGTATCAATAACTGCAAATGGTCAGGCTAGTCGGCGAAATGTTGAACGTTGTTGACATACGTCAGTAACCCAGCCAAAGATATTCGCGTGGAAGCATAAGTGGTTTTCTGACACATAAAGTCGTCCCTGTATGAGAATTTCTCGTTGTAAAGCACATCCATAGTCTTGGGGAAAAATTAGTACCCCAAATCAGGCAATGAAGAGACACACACACCCTCGATAAGATAATCCCCCTCCGGAATCCCTGGGAAAAGTTCGTGGAAGTCAGCGTTGCGTTTATTGCTCGCTACGGCGAATCCTGTAACTGGAATGTCGTCTTCGCCTAGATCCAAGTCCTCCAGCCCGCTACCACCCTCATCGCTCGAGTCGTCCCCACTTCCCTCGTCAGAGCTGTCTAGTCCAGAATAATACCCCCCTTGCTCATCGGGCGAATGCGCCTCCCCATCCCCATGGCTCATTGCTGAACCCGTTGTACGCCGTCGCTGATGGTCTGTCATCTGCCGACCTCCCCTCCCGTTACTCGTCCCGCCACCAGAATGGATCCTGCGATGGTTTGACTCGGGACTCGCTGTGAGCCTCCTCGTTGCCATGGGGTTTTGCATAGGAGATGTTACGAGTGACGAACCGCTGTTCTCGTTGTTGGTGTTCATCACCTGCGGACTGAGTGTGCTTTGCTGTGGAGCTGTCAGAGCGGGGTTGGCCATTGCCAGTCCAGATGCAGCAATAGCGCCAGCAAGCCCCATCGGCTTCTTTGTTGCGCTCCGTTTCCAGGGTCTGCCGGTACCTTTTTTCTGGCCTTGGGAGGTGACAGAGAAGACATCCGTGTCACGCCTCTTGGCTGGGGAGATGGACGAAGGTGGACTGCCGCTCACTCGAGGGAAGATGTCGGTCGGTCGCAGTGCAGTCGGTGATTCGGAAAGAGGGATTGGTTCTGAAGAATCGCCGTCGCCATTCATGAGTGTAGACGGAGGAGATGTGGCTGCTCGCATGTGGGAAATGGGAATGGGCACTGGGAGCGGTTCGGCCCCTTTGGATTTCAGCGACTTGTTGGACGATTGGGGTCGTAGTGAAGGCGGTGCAGGGAGATTGGCTGTCTCAATTTTGGGTGACGATTTGGGAGTGCGCTGCTTCTCCTTGCTCTTGGGGGTTGGTGGTCGGGGAACGGGTTTGGTTGGTATGGGTGGGCGGTCGGTAGGGGGAAGGACGTTATCTGTCGGCTTGTATGTCGGCAAATCTGGAACAGGTTCTTGACTGACAACTGGGGAGGGAGGAATAACTGTGACGCTTGGGTTGGCCGATTTGGAGTAGAGGCTGTTAGAGCGACTCGGTCCGGAGCCGTTACTGCCCACTGTGCGAGAAGAAACCGAGTTGGCAGCAGTTGCATGATCAGCAGAGGAAGACCCCCTGCTATGCGACTCTGAAGGTGGGGAAGGGGAACTCAATGAACGATCCCGACCAGCACTGTTGGCATTGGGTTGTTTGACCAGTTTAGACAGGAAATTGGGGGCCATGTCCACAACAAGTGGTGAGTCCTGTGTGAAACTGTTTGCATTCGAGCATCAGAGAAAAACAGACGATCACTTGCCGACAATTATGGAGGCAAATTCACTGCCAGCGTGGTCAGGTAAACTTCCTCGGAACGAGCAGTTTAGGACGATAAGATCGCTCAGAGCGTGGGCCAGATGTCCGCAGGGGAAGGAGTGGAACGAAGAAACGACTGCACTGGTCGAAAACCCTATCCAAACCAACGAAGGAGAAGGCGGAGGTCAAAAACAACCAATTGACGTCGACTGATCCGTACCAGCTCCCCCGTCTCAGAATCAAACCAAGGTCCAAAAATCCGAACGCTAGTTCATACTAAAACAATCTAGTTTTGCCTGCATGTCATGCCCTGTAAAATGGCGCGAATCCAAGCATGGGATCCTAAATCTATCCTAGTATCCTATCCATGATGACTAGGTGCCGGCTGATCGCCGTCTTCGACCTTGCTTTGATAGTTTTTCAACTTTCTTTCCTCCCTTGAGGTGTGAGTTGTGAGACATGTTGCATAACATAACTTGAACTTTTCACTCAACCACTTAGACTCCAAATGGGAATGCCGGCACTGTGTAAAATTTGGGTATTGTACTATTTTAATCAAGTGTCTGTGTTATATGTTACATTGACTGAAAAACTCATTGTTAAAATCACCTTAAATCAGAAGAAAAATGTTTAGATCCAAAAATTCAAAACACTTGATCAAAATAGTATAATAGTAGGTGTGTTTGATCTGCAAGTCATAGTACACCTTGCAACTATCCAGATCACATCCTAATAGCAAGCCTTGTCTAATTGATCAAAAGCCCATTTTTTTGACATATCTCCTTGATTTTGGCCTTATAAACTATACATTGATAAGAGCTACATACCTATATAAAAATTTTCATCCAAATTCACCTAGGGGCGTTGGAAATCAGCTATTAAGATACCATGCAAAATGGGTTTTTGAGACCCAATTTTGAATATCTTTTTTAAAAAAAAAGTTGGGCATATTTGGGGAACTACTGCAGATTGAGAGACTGTGTTTGTTGGAGGTCTTAAAGGACCCTCTTGCTAGGGATGCTGCCTATTACCATAACGGCAATAGTCATTGACTTTGATGGATTTGTGAAATCCATGCAGAAGCACTAACACAGAATCCAACTCAGCCAAAAGACCACTATAACCAGATGCTGGCTATATGCACTGCTACTATATATCTATATAGCTGGTACACACACATTTTGCATACATGTACCAGGATTTTCTATGGCCACAGCTGTCAGAATCACAGCTGTTGAAAGCTTGCAGGACCAATGGCATAGCAATAGTAACAGGCCTATATTATTCTCGGTCACGTGCTTCCCACATGTGCATTCCTCCTAGGGCACCTGTTCCCCATCGTCACATGCTGCATGTTGTGGACCCTTGGTGGCCCGACACCAGTGCTGGAGCAGACAGGCTGTGTCTTATCCATAACAGTTGTCACACTGTTGTTAAGTGAAAACCTCACAATTGTTAAATTGGACTCTGCTGTTGTTTGGTTATTTTAAGAGTCATTCCCAAAACGGCCATTTGCTGTCAATGACAGTCAGATCAAAACACCTCCCCACAGATATCTCCCTAACTGGCCATTCAGGACTCATGCTAGTTCTTAGATATGCACTGTACCTATGAAACAAACAAAAAATGGTGGTTTTCTATATATGTGTTCCAAAATGCGGCTTATCACTGGGACATTGGGTAAGGAACTAATGAATTATAACTTACTATTAGACCCTGCAGGTTAACCCTGAAAGGGTCCGGGTTTGGCAAGATTTGGAAATTGTTGGACCCTGACCTTGACCCTGATAGACCCTACCCTGAAATGCTGCAAGTCAACCCTGACCCTTGCTCTACCCTAGATTGACAATCACATGGTCAAGTAATCAGCAGATGAGATACCATAAGTATGAGACCAAGTTTAAGTACAGATAGAGGTGGCTTGAGAGTGCTATTATGTAATGAATAGACTTATAATTTTTTTTCCAAGTTTCAAGGGCTGAATGTGGGGTTTGGGATGCTAAGAGTCACAAATCAGTGGCCAGATATAATGGTAATCTACTGATAAGAAGGCTGAGTATCAAACCCTGGGTTCAAGAAATCTTTTTCTTTGCCTTTTAAACCTTTTATTTTGGCCCTGGTTGACAAGGCAAGACAAGAAGGAGATAAGATGGACAATAAGATGGTGATTGGATCATCAGATGTCGATGCAGATGTTGATTGACAGTGTGGAGTTAGACATGAGGCAGACAGCACATGAAGGCATGGCTAAAGTATGATGTTATTGCCTCTCATATTAGGCATGGTAAACACATGGTAGTAGTGTATATAAGTAAAGTAGATTTTGTCTTGTACCCCAGTCTTCGAATTCCATCATCTTTACAATATCTTTTCATAGTGCTTCTTGCTAGCCTTCACTGGCCAACTGGCATCCTTTGATTTGGTGTTGTTTGTGACACTGAGACTGTAAGTACAGTTTTATACATAACTGTCAGGGGAACCTCCCTTTCGGCCCCCCGAAGATGTCTCCGATTCTGGTCCGATTCCAGTTCCGACTCCAGTCCGACCCTCCATCTCGCCTGCACAATTACCGATCCGTCAACGCCCTCCCAACGGTCGCCCTGGGACCTTGCCTGCGACGCCGCCCAAGCCTTCTGTGCCCGACAGCGGCAGCTACAGACAAGCAGTATATAGTCAGCTACCTAGCAGGCGGACCCTTAGAGTTTCTTCTCTTTGGATCCTCCCCTGCTAGGTCAGCTCCATTTGTATTCGCTTACCAATGTTCACACTTTGGATCCTCCCCTGCTAGGACCTTGATCTCAGGCCTCCGGGTTTGCCCTTACAATACTGTAGCATTTTATTCAATTCGGCGGTCACGCGTCACACTGGCCTGAAAATGCCGAATTTTTTTCGGTGGTCACACTCGACAGCCCAGATGCTGAATTCCCTCAGCTGATTTACTATTTTTGGGTGGCGCGGCCCTGCGGGCCGCGCCGTAATCTGCCCAAAATTTTCGGCGGTCACACTTGGAGCCGCCGGACGCCGAAAATTTCATTTCGGCGCCGATGTCACACCAATTTCGAGCGCCGAATTGAATAAAATGCTACAGTAACATTGTAAATGATCATGTGATGTGACAGTCGTGACCAATCACCAGTCAGTGACTGGTCTGTGCACATAGCACTGTACTTGAGTAGTTGGCCATGGGGCTGTTTCCCTGGCTTTGTGAGGGGAAGAGGGTCCAAGTGCCAAGTTGATACCAGGGGAACAGTCCCAGGGCCAACTACTTAAGTACAGGGCTATCTGCACATGGACCAGTCATGTGATCAGTCACAGCTGGCACATCACATGATCCCCTTACAGGCTTTAGTGCACCTAGACCCTCTTCCCCTGGCAGGCTGGTGCTAAGGACTTAAGACAAAAACTAGTCCAGATTCTCAGACCAAAGGCTTTGGTTTATCTTGATATCTGAAGCATATTAGACTAAATATATAAGCTAAACATTCACATTTATGTAAACATACATAATCACACTTAATTTGAAATTTAGAAGATGAATTCTAATTGCCAAACCCTGGGTTTAAGAAACCTATTTTTTTTACCTTTTAAACATTTTATTCTGGCCCTGGTTAATAAGCTAAGACAAGGAGAACATGAGATAGACAATAAGATCATGATTGGATCATCAGATGTCAATGCTAATGATGATTGACAGCATGGAGTTGGACATATAAGGCAAACAGCATATTTGCAATCTGCCACAAAAAAGTCCAGCTTTAGGCTGCTTTTTTTTTTCACCAAAACCCCAATGTGACTGCAGTTTGCCTGGAAATAAGACATAATTTAGATATTTAATAATCCATTAGTCTAAATTAGTTTCTGTATATTAAGATTGAAGGCCATTAAAGAGTAATATGTGGGGATTATTTCATGCTATACCAGCTTTCTAGAATTGTGTCCTACAGTTGGGGACAGTCAAAGGCAGCAAATGCCATTTCTGGCCCAGATACTGTATAGAATGCTTTGAAAATGTGAAATTCAGAATCAGCGACCCCAAAAACCCCTATATAGCATGCTTATGTAATATTCTAACGATAAATTGGGTTTGGCCAAATTTTTGGGAGATTCGATTTATATTATGACTATCTTGGGAGAGTTCAAAAAGTTTAAGATGATGTTGCTACTTGATCTAAGGCAGCTGCAGCTGTTTGTGAGACCCCCCGATGCTGCTTTTGCTTCCACACAGCTCATTCTCACTGGTCGCAATGTCAACGGCGGCCAGCAGATGACAGTCTGATTGACACCCTGTCCGACAGTCTGTACGGCAGACCCAATGGCGGTTCGAACGGGAGCCAGGGGTTTCTTTGTGAGGCTCTTTGTGTGAAATTTTCATTTGGAGTCAATGATATAATAGTGCTGACTTGATTCATCCACCATCTAAGCACGACTGGCACCACACGGTGCATTTGCAGCCACCCTACTAGTGACACGGATCGGTCATGCGAGTGTGTTTCCCACGCTTTCTACCTTGCTTCCCAACCACCACCTCGGATAATGGGCGCACATAGAAGGCGGGAATGTAGGGAGGGATGTTGAGGAGGGTGTAGGAGAGGGCTGGGGAGGGACGGTGAGTGGTGAGAACTACCGAGCTTCAGCCAGCTCACGAAATTTCAGTCAGCTCACTAAATATTGCCCCCACTCTCCTGTGGCTACTTCCTCGCTGTTCCCTTTCATCTTTCGAGGACCATCCGGGACGCCCCTCCCCTTCTCACATCTCGACGACCGAGCCCGTTGAGCGCGCCGCCGTTGCCGCTCGTCGGCTGACACAATTTCTGGAGTGGGGCCAAAATTGCCTTTGCCACCCCAGGGCGCGTATTCCGCTGAATCCAGCCAAACTGCGGCGCTCTACTTGACCATCCGGACGCTTCCATTACCGAGAGAACGGCGGTCATCGGCCCACGCATGCCTGCCCACCGCCATAGGCCATTTCCGACTGCCCCCGCTTCCCCTGCGCCCAATCCTTTGCCGTTCGGCGTCAAACTGCAGCGTTTGGCCTGGCCAAGTCCTTTCTCCAAACGCTGAAACTTTCAGCACGAACGGCGGAGCAGTTATTCCCCCGCCGCTCGCCCGCACCTCCCCCTCTTGCCTTCCTTCCTCATTCTCTCCCCCCTCCCCCTTTATCACCACCCTTATCGTCGAGCTGCGCAATCAGCGCGCAAATGCGCGCACACGGAACGATCTCCACGTCCCTCGCTTCCGCGGGAGATCTGACCAGCTCGATCAGGGCCAGCGCAGAGCCCAGTTTGGTCCAATCTTGGCTGCTTTGGCCCCGGTACGCGTCGGCGATGACTCATGAGACGTACACCATCCGTTTCGGCGCGTCTCGGCGCGCTATGTCGGCCGTCATCGGTGGTCGCCGTTGACCGCGTTGTCCGCGAAATCGGTAAGGACTGGACCTAATTCTTGATCCTTCCGGCTGAAACCTTGGGCGCAGATAGCGCCAATGTGGCGCTTCGAGCTCCTCCCACTCTCGAGGCAAACGGGCCATTGGTTATCCCTATGCTCGCCGACTTCCATTGCGCGAAACTTGAGGCCGACGGGCCAAGTTCTTGCCTGTTCCGCCCGACACTCTCACACCCGTCGGCGCCGTATTTGATGATGGTGACGCTCGAGTCTCGATGTGGAGTGATGCTGCTGGTTTTCTAGTTTTGCTCATGCCGCCTCCGATCTGGACGTGCCAGCGTTGTGTACTGTGTGCTGCCGTCTTTTGCGGCATCCTCGGTGACATGTATACCCTCCGGTGAGGAACGAGGCAAGCGACGCCAAGGCTGTTCGCAATCATGTGGTGAATCGCGATCCAACCGTGAACTTGAAGTTGGCAGTGGGCCTAATCTTGTTGCTCCCGGGTTGCATATGTTCGGCGTGACAGTATTCCTCACGTGGCTTTGTAAATACTTGTCGTAGCGGCATTTGAGTTGTATCTATAATAATATAAGGATTCTGTACATGTTCACATACTTTTGGCATATATGAAATCTTTGTTGTTGATATTTTTGAACAAAGAGTTTAAACAAAGAAACCCTGGCTGCCATTGGAACCCCCGTTGGGTCCGCCATGTGGTCTGCCACATGGGCTGTCAATCAGACTCCCATCTCCAAACCGCCATTGCCATTGCGCCCGGTGTCTGCAGCTGCTCCTATCAGGCCGGCTCAATATGCATCTATCCAGTGAAGAGATCATAAGCACTTTATGGCTGATCCCCTCGATGAATTTCAAATGTCTCTTCGGATTCGGATTCTCCTCGTCAATCCGATTCGAATGGTATATATTACATAATCATTCTATAGGTTTTGGGGGTTGGCCAATGTAATTGATGATCATCATCAATGATCAGATCATTGTGAGCCAACCACTCGTTGGATTAATCTGAAAATATTACAGGGGATTCCTATGGACTATAGCTAGCTTTCCACAAATTCTTATGAAAATCCATAACCCCCACCTTACTTTGCTGCCTTTGAGTGTCCCCAACTGTATACCTTCACAAATACTTATCTGCTTGCAGTACTGTACTATTTCATTCAATTCTGCGGGCCTGTGACCTGTGACACATGTGGCAGAAATGTGCAATTCAGCCAAGGGCTGAATTTGGTGTGACCTCCTGCTATATATGGAAGTTCTGCGCGCCATAGGCGCGGAACCTTTTGGAAATTACCATTTTGGGACGGTTTGGGACCAAAGAAATTCACTGTGACCTGTGACAGGCAGAAAATTTTCGGCCAAAAAAGTCAATGTGACCATGACAGGACTAATTGATTGAAATAGTACAGTATTCTGTGTACTTGAACTAGTACTGTGCTCCACTGCTACTCTCATATTTGCATTGTGCATCAGATATAACTTTGATGTTTTAAGTTCCTTTTAGATTACAATAATACTACTATTTTTTTTGTACTATATACTATTAAATTATTAGGAGAGGATATGCATATACAGACTATGTAGAATAACTGATACATCTATATACATTACCACTGAGTTGCAAAGTTCTCTGACCTGGCTGCAAGTATCCAGGTAAATATTTGTTTACACAACAGATACATATAGTAATTGTAAATCTAGTATAAATTAATGCATATTCAACTTGGCATGTCTACTTATAGGAAAGTAGCTACAGTATATACAGAAGGTTTCTTAACCTAATTCATCTCTCTCTAGTCATAATTACTGTAATGTAAAGATAAGAAGTCTAAGTATGTAAGTTTATCATATTTTCAAGTTTCTGTAAACAGGCATATAAAATCTCTAATAAGTTTGCCAAATATTATCATTAGGGTCCAATGAATCCTTTCTATCCAAACTTGCATTTTTATGAAGACAATACAGCTCTTGCAATGTAATTTTTCGATATAATTCTGATATAACCAGGTAAGGACATAATGGAAAATTTCCAAACTTGGGATATTTAGAGATATCATGAAAATATATCTACACACCAATTTTCATTTGAATCTACCATCATCTTATTGCACAGTAGCAGAATAAAGATTTTATATCATAGTGAAGTTGCAGATCACGAGTGGCTTTAGGTCAAAATTTGGGTCCGAATTTTTGCCAAGGTTCCTGACTCTGATGGCTTACGAGCAGCTAAATTTTACGAACTAATCATTACGTTCCATGACACAACTAGCTGACAAAGTACAGAGAGGCGGTGTATGTTGCTCCGAGGTTTCTACGAAGGTTTTTGGTCAGTGCCTTCGTGTTAGTTTGTCTTTGTTTGTCTGATCTACATTACATCATCATGTACAGTAGTCACCGGGCAGGGACCTTGCCAAAGCAAGGTTATGATGTAATCAAACCAAGTTCATCTACTGTAAGACTCATCTTGCGCTCTCTCAGCCTATGCAACAGCAACAAGTGCAAGACAACGCAGCATGACGTCTCTCTAGCATAGAAACCCTCGGCGGTAGGATCCGATGTATGTCCCTCCTCTGTCGAGTAAGGCAATCCTGCGCGCGTTGAAGTCGCCGAGGAAGTTTGAAGAGAGTTTGTTCAAGTTATCACTAAGTTCCTCATCCGAGTCCGACTGGAAGGCAACGGACATGACCTCTGTAGACCTTTCACAGGTTCCGATTCTCTTTGCGGTCAGTCTGCAAGATTATGTTGCCCTCAAGCTCTCCCAGACTCGGAATATTGGGATTGAACGAGACACCTGGAACCATGCTCATACTTTTTTATCTTTGTTTTTCGATGCTGACTAGTATTAGAAACCGATGGTCCATCAACTCTTGGAATAGAAGGATGGCTTTCCTCTGTGCTCAGGCTTGCTCTGTGCTCATAAAATTTATCTCTGTCCATCGTCTTTATTCTTCTGTCAATCACCTTGCCGGCCACCTCTATGCTATGCGAGCCCTACGAAACTGAAAGGAGGACGTTACGAGTGCCGCCTCCAGCTCTCCAAAGAAAACACTCCTCGTTTCCTGAAAGTCAGACTCTTTCTGTTATATCGCCTTCAAGTTTGCTAATCATTCCATTCTGCCGCATCTCAACACAAGAAATTTCAGCAAATGCAAGCCATGATATTAATAGAGCTGGAGCCAAAATCCATGGCATCGGACCCGGATGGTTCGGAAATTGGAAACCCAGGACCAGAAGAAAGATTTGTTGAGCGGTGAAACATCGTTGGCTTTCCTGGGCTTTGCTCTCCGCCTTACAGTCGGAGTTATGTAGCTGCCCACGATGACTGTAGTACCTATGCAAATTGAAATATAACTTTAAATGTTGGTCGACCAAGCAGATATCTGTGTGACAACGCAACCGTGACATGTTTCTTCAGCCATGTCTGTCGCAGTCATGAGCTCACCCGAGCTCGCAGTCCACAAAAGAAAACGGTATTTGGTCGCAGTGTCTCCCTAGTCAATGACTTACCGTGTGTAGGTCCAACTCACCTGACGACGACCTCCCGCCAGCTAGTCGTAGACGCTCCAAATCACCTCGTTTACTCCCGAAAGTCATTGATATTGACCCTGTACGACGGGCGGAGCGGGAAAGACAGCTGGCGGTAAAGATGGCCGCAGCAGAGCTGGACAAGGGCAAGGAAAAGCCGAATGAGAGGGAGAAGGAGCTGGATGCCCAAGCCGAGTTTGCTAAATTGGTTGGGTCGCGGTCCGGTGGTGTCTATATGCCTCCCGCTCGTCTTCGCGCCCTCCAGGAGGCCGCCGCGTCAGACAAGTCCAGCAAGGAATATCAGCGCTTGTCATGGGACGCTTTGCGCAAGAGCATAACTGGTATTGTCAATCGAGTCAACATCGTCAACATCAAGGCGGTGGTACCAGAACTCTTCGCTGAAAACCTCATTCGTGGGCGCGGCTTGTTTGCTCGGAGCATTATGAAGGCCCAGGCAGCAAGTTTGCCCTTCACCCCCGTTTTCGCGGCTCTCGTGGCTATCATCAACACCAAACTTCCCCAGGTTGGCGAGCTGGTATTGTCGAGGTTAATCAGCCAGTTCAGGAAAGCCTTCAAGCGGAATGACAAGGTTATTTGACTTGATTTATCACTAACAGACGCACACTGACGATGCACAGATCGTATGCCACTCCACGACCACCTTCATTGCCCACCTTGTCAACCAAGCCGTCGCCCATGAACTTGTTGCGCTCCAAATCATCATGCTTCTCATCGAACGCCCCACCGACGACTCCATTGAGATTGCCGTTGGCTTCATGCGTGAAGTCGGCGCATTTCTCGCCGAAAACTCTCCAGTAGCCAATACAATCGTCTTTGAACGCTTCCGTGCCGTCCTTAACGAGAGCGCCATCAGTCAACGAGTGCAGTACATGATCGAGGTGCTGATGCAAGTTCGAAAGGATAAGTACAAGGACAACCCGATTCTGGGAGAGGGCCTTGATTTGGTCGAAGAAGATGAACAAATTACGCACGAGATCGAGCTGGAAGCGGAGCTGCAGGTACAAGAGGGATTGAGTATGGATTATTTTGGCCCTTTATTGAATCAACTGACGCACTAATTGCAGATATATTCAAGTTTGATCCCAATTACCTCGAAAACGAAGAAAAGTACAAGCAGATCAAAAGCGAAATTCTAGGCGACTCTGACGAGGAGTCTGGCTCAGAGGAAGAGTCGAGTGATGACGACGAAGATGGGGGAGGTATGTGCTCAGCCTAAAGTGCCAGCAATCAACTTATTGTCTGCTAGTCGTGGAAAATAAAGAGGGAATCGAGGATCGGACGGAAACAAACCTCGTCAACCTCCGTCGGACGATTTACTTGTCCATTATGAACGCGCTTAATTACGAAGAGGCGGTCCACAAGTTGCTCAAGGTCCAACTACAGGAGGGCCAAGAAATCGAGCTTGTCAACATGATCATCGAGTGTTGCTCGCAGGAACGGTCCTACTCGACTTTCTTTGGCCTTATTGGGGAACGCTTCAGCAAACTCAATCGCGTCTGGACAGAATGTTTTGAGCAGGCGTTCAACACCTACTATACGACCATTCATCGCTACGAGACCAACCGCCTGCGTAACATCGCGCGTCTCTTCGGCCATCTTTTGTCCAGCGATGCGATTTCGTGGCTTGTCTTGGAATGCGTCAAGATCAACGAAGACGACACGACAAGCAGCAGTCGTATTTTCGTGAAAATCATGATGACAGAGCTGATGGAGAGTATGGGGCTCAAAACTGTTGTTGAGCGCTTCAAGGACCCTGAAATCAAACACGCCTGCGCTGGGATGTTCCCTCTCGACGTCCCGAAAAACACTCGATTCGCCATCAATTATTTCACCAGCATCAATCTGGGTGCGCTGACCGAGGAGATGCGCGAGTACCTGAAGAATGCGCCGAAGATGATTATGGAGCAGCGGAGGGCCATGTTGGAGGCAGAGTCATCTTCGTCTTCAGATTCGGATTCAAGTTCCGACTCGGACTCAGATAGCGATTCTGATTCGAGTTCGAGTTCTTCGGCGGCGAGTAGGAGAAATGCACGTGACCGAGACCCTCCTCCAAGAAGAGGTCGGGACGACACCCCTCCCCGGAGCAGAGCGCCGCCTCCAGCTGGCCGAAATATGGATGCATCGCCACCACGTGATAGTTACGGGCGGAGGGAGAGACCTTCTCCTCCGCGTCACCATGCTCGTTCCCGCTCCTACGAAAAATCGCCTCCTCGCCATCGGGATTCGCGCTCTCCGCCCCCGCCAAGGAGGCGATACGACTCGCGGTCGCCACCACCGAGAGAACGTGACCGTGATCGCGGCTACGGCCATGGCTATCGCAGGAGTGTCTCTCCTCCAAGACGGCGCGAGCGGTCACCTGACTCCCCACCAAGACGCAGACAGGACTCACGCGAGAGGGGTTACCCGAGGGACGGCTACGAGCGGCGTCGATGATGATAATTGCCCTGCAGATGGCCTGTATCATTTGTGTTCCTGTTGGGAAAAAAGCCATATCATAGTCCTGCAACAAGAACGAGATTTGAGAAAATTTGTAGCTGATTCAACCAGAAGATTTGTCGCTCGGCGCTTTCTCTGGATTAACCTCGATTATGTGGTACTTGTACTTAGATTGGAATAGTAGTCCTAGTTTAGGGCACGTTCGTGCTCAAAATTCAAGGTAAAAGGACAGAGTGCTCTTCGATGACCACATGGATTGATGGTCATGAACCCCTCATTCCGTCGCATAGCTAATCACGCTGAACACGGAAGGGAGTTCACAGGGAGCTCGGGGGTCCGGTCGGCCAGTATCAGATATACTGCAAGCGCGCAATAGACGGCTGTAACCCAGATGGGCATACTCGACCGTTTAGCAAAACGACGGGACGCACCAATGACAGCACAGCCCCAGAGACGAGGCAATTTAACTTCATTTTGCCACTCGATGGACGAGAAAAGAAGACCTGGCGACGGCGCATTAGGGACGAGGAAATGATGATCCAAGAGAACAACCGACCGCCGACATACAAAATAAAGGCGGAGGCGTGGTCGAGAATCATGGTCAGAGACTTGTTCAGGTAGGCACCGAGGAGGACGGTCATCCTGAAAAAAGTGAAACCCAGTTCAGAGGGCAACGAGGGCAACCAACGGGAACAAGAAACAAAGTGTGCTCTGCGAAAGGTTAGACATCGAGTGAGATTTGCGTATGTGGCCTACCGCGCCGCGCTCACTCTCCGCAAGCCAGTTTGCAGTCAAATGTGGAGCATTTACCAACGTAACTTGAGGACCAAAGGTCAGAAAAAAGAGGAGTAGTTGGAGAATGGCGCACCAAAGAGAGTCATAGTCAATGGCAAGATAAGGCCGCCGATAACCTCTGTACGGAGGCCCAACAGTCGAAGATGCAATGAAGCCGCCAACAGATGATACGAAACATAATTCATGGCCTACGTGTTGTTAGCTGGTGATTACTTGATAGCACACGTACGAAAAGTGTCGCTGCGAGCACAAAAACTGTGGTTGAATGCCCAAAATAGACAGGAAAGACATCTTGTGTAACGTGCAGGTCGACATGATAGCCCGGACTAGATTTCTCAGTTGTGTCGGTGCTTGTTGACAGGCGGAAGCAGATATAAAGGCCCAACACTGAGTAGTGATCAATCGTCGTCTGGTTCGTCTAATAGCAGTCTACTCACCCACACAAAATAAAGCAAGCTGAGGACGAGTCATCAGCACAAGCGCTCGGGGGAAAGGCATCAGCTTACAGCTCTGCTCGTCCCCAGAGGGTCTTTCCTCCAAATAAGGCTAGGATCCATCGACATGTGGGATGGTCGGACCGATATGCGAGAGAGAACAAGAATGAGCGCAGAAAGCAGGCCCCTCAGGAGGTACACAGCTGCCCAGCATCAGAGCCACGGTCGAGTTCGTTCGAACACGCTCGTACCAAAGGGCCGCTGCTCGGTGATTGATCTCCCTGCAACCACAAGGTATCCGCCGTAAGTCAGAACTACAAAGAATCAGCCATGAATACCAGCTCCGGATGGCGCGGCGCACGATTGTTGCACATGATCCACCCCACAACTGAGAAGCCAAGTTCAGAGAGCAAGACAAATAAAAGGGAAACAACTGGGACCGAGTGACTGAATCAGCTGTGGTTCGCACTAACGCAGAGCATGGACCTGAGACCTTTCAGAGGACAGAATCGGGTGCATGGATCGGAGTACATACCGCGATGAGCTGTTGGAGTCTAAACGAGCTTAGCAGGGATAGTTAGAGGAGGTGAGAGACGCCACATGTTTCCCTGCCCTCAGTTTAGTTCGTCGGCAGACGACAATCGGGGCACTCACTGCGGAGAAGATGGCAACAAGCGTCGGTTGAGAGCGGGCGATGTCCCGAAGGCAAAGGTCTACAAGCTGCAGACAAATCAGGCCTGAATTATACCTGAAACCTCGGTATCCTACCTTCAGGAGCGGCACCAACGACAGAATGCATGCTAGTCAGGACATGACGAAACAGCTATAATCGGGAAGTAGCAGGAATACCGCAGGAAAAGACGTTAGGATATTCGCCGGAAAACAAGTACTGTCAAAGAAGTCTGCGTCTGGCGGCGACAAGTGCATTTTTTGACGAACGGCCAATGGTACAAATGCGATAGGAGCCCCTGAAGGTAAGTTCAGCGCGGCCTATCAGCAAGGAAAACACAAGTCGACATCCAAAGGAAGTATTCAGAACGAGAGAGATGCGGAGAAGCTTTACTCTCGTGCTGAACAAGTGATTTCGATTGAGTGGCCATGGAATACCTCAGGCTGTCACAAACTTGCGTGGCATAGGAGTTAATTCCACAGAGCTGTATGTCCGTGCCCAACAAAAGATTGGATCGACTGTAGGCAGGGAAAACCACCACAATGAGCTCCTGTAACGAAAGTGGGACTCGTATCGTCTGTGTAGCTTTTTGCTCCGAGGCTGCTCGTATGAGGGTTCGTTTGTACAAAAAATAATTTGCGCGCGCGCACATGATTTCCGCGCGCACACAGAAATTTGGTCAAAATTTAGTAAGTTACACAAGTACATAACTGCCAGCTAGCTACGGCGAGGCACGAGCCATAGCTAGCGATAGATAAGGTAGCGGAGTGACGCGTGTAGAGTGGGCGAAGTGTTGTTTATTATACCACCTTTATATCATCGTGACTTTCGCGTCACGCTCAGGCTTCGCGCTCTCGACGCGCCAAATTCGACGCGTCTCGCTTCTCCACTCAGCCCGCGTTTCGAGCACACCAGCCATGGTCCAATATTACGCGAACGGCGACCAGCTTCCTAACGCGGGTGTCGTGGCACCATACCAACCGGATTTCGACTTCAGCCAATTCCTAGTGCTGCCCATACCGCGCGAGAACTACAACCTCCCGCTCGAGGCCCGCAACATCCAAAATATCAACATCGAGGCACACAACACGGCATCCTGCAATGCGACCCAGGAGGCTGAGGATGACAAGCAAGGGACACGAGATGTTGGCCCACCGCTGAAGTCCCTCTTCGCCTACACGACCGACGAAATACGCGAATATGCTGAAGACGAAGCCCTCTACAAGACGCTCAAAGAACAGGGCCCTGTTCCACTGATTTTCGCGCGGCTCGTTGCGAATTTCAAACGACACAACTGTCGAACGCAAAAGCTGCAACACCTTCTCTCGAAGGATCTTTTGTCGGCAAGGCAGACGGGCTCCGGACGAAACATGGGACCATTATTCCAGAGTCTATCATTGTGGCTGCGTCCCTTGGCTCCCCACCTCCACTCTTCGCATTGACTCAGCGCTGCCTCGACGAGTTTAGCAAAGCACCCTCTTCCGTCCCAGTTCGTAACGTGCACCACCCAAAACTTGGCAACCGCCTCACCCAAGCTTTTGACTCGGAGACCTTCATGAAGAATATCGGACCGCATACCACCTTCACAACCGTCGAGGCTTTTCCTCTTGGTTTCGGCGACTTATTGGAATGCTTCGAAACATTGAAGATCATCGCAACCTACTTGGCTGGAAAGAACCCCCCACCCACATCCATTGCAACACACGTCCGCGACCACATCGACTGGATCCAAACTGAACTGCCCAACTACGGCGCCCACATCGACAAGTGGCTGCCCTGGTCTTGGTCCAGATTGATGGAGATGTTTTCAGCTAACTACAAACACCAGGAGATAGAATACAACGTATTCCGCGAGCTCTACAAAAACATGATCGCAAACGAGTATTCCCCAGCAGTGCCGCAAACCAAACACCACGCCCCATACCGTGTTTATCCTGAAGAAAGAAGATAACTTTCGACTTTGCATCGCAAGCGGCAGAACCGGTGAGTGTAAAACCATTCCTCCTTCTCCATTCTCCCTTTCCCCTCTCCCTTCTCCCTTTTCTTCTTGACGGGTATCCGGACACAAATGTCGGCTTAGCGCTTAGCGCACGAAGACATCAGCCTAGCTTTTGAGCACGAAGTCGCCGACCTAGCCTTCGAGCACGAAATAATATGTCATTTCGCGTTACACGCACGAAGACAAAAGATTCACACAGAGCTACGGCACGAAGCACCATAGCGTTTATCGCACGAAAACTCACACCTACAACGCTATTAAAACCACGAAGCCAAAATTTCTTACCAGCCCATTACAGCTCGCAAATCTGCCTCCCGGTTCCCGCGCCTACTTGACATTGAGGTTCATTGTACCATTCCTGTTCACCCGCACAAACCTTACCTTACTACATCAACTATGTTAGTGAATGTTCCTCCACATGTTTCTTCATCTACGGGCGGCAGCTGGAGACGGCCATACCGGTGGCGTTATGCCGAGCCTGGGCAGCCAGCCAGTCAGCATTCGCCCAGCCATAACCTCCCAGCAGAGCGTGACAGATGTAGTATAAGCAACTCATTACATCTCTCTCTTTTTTCTTTCTTCCGTTCCGCATTGCTCCGGTAGGGTGACCGACCAGCGTCGTCGGCCGCGCTACTCGCTTTGGAGCAATGCTCCTCTCGGGTGGTCCGACTCCTGCTATGCGATCACCCAGAGTTGCGTCGAGTGGGGCCACCGCTCCTGATCCGGACTTCGGCCCGGGTCCTCCAGTGCATCCCTCGGGCTTCGTCAGCCAAGCACCCGGAGCGGCTCTCGGCCTCACCCAGACACAGTCAATCCGGCGGGTCTCCCGTTCTCACTCAAAGACTCGGACCTGCTTTTCCCGCGGCCACTCTACACGCACAAGCTACCTTATTGCCAGCTAGCTACGGCGAGGCACGAGCCATAGTGTGACAGGTATATGCATAGTACACGGCCAAATGCCATACATCAGTCGATAGATCACTCTGTGACAGTAGCATAGTAACTTGATCTTGTCTTTCATCTCTGTTTGCATCCTCTTCCTCTCCTCGTACCCCTACGACTGCCTGAGTACGCCTTAACTGCTTCCTCCGTCGTAGGCTACGATTACTCTTTGCCTGAGGGATGTCTGGACTCCAGCATCCAGTCTGAGCATACTGCATCTGCTCACCTCCTGCCCCCGTAGGTTAAAACGGGGTTCCTACCGGTTCCATTTCACCACCCAGAGGCCCTCCGGACCCGCGATGCACCGAGGCATCACAATGGAGCCCACCGCGAGGGGCTTCAAGGGTGGTAAAGTGGATATGCTCTATGCATTTTCCGAGAGCTGGTTTGGGGGGCAGCGGAATTCCAGTTGCTTCCCGAACCATCTCTTAGGACCACTACAACCCTCCTCTTCCCTCAGACCAAGCTGAAGAGCGAGGAGTCGGCGCCAGTGAGCCCGACACGATGATGATGTGGCACCATCAATTGCTGCTTGTAGCTGGATTCCAGCTGCAGCAACAAGTCAGCTTGGTCTGGACTCCCCCTCTTTCTCTTACCCTTCTCCAGAGGGGACAGACTGAGGCAATAGGTCCAAGGGGCAGTACTGTCCACTTGGACCATTCCCCCAGCTCTGTTTCTAATTCTTAACTCTTCATTGCTACTTCACTTCTA
This sequence comes from Mycena indigotica, assembly GCF_014461135.1. Taxonomy (NCBI): domain Eukaryota; kingdom Fungi; phylum Basidiomycota; class Agaricomycetes; order Agaricales; family Mycenaceae; genus Mycena; species Mycena indigotica. The sequence goes on from NW_023503005.1 coordinate 1,496,603, forward strand.
TCGACACATGTGGCTACGCATACCTCACCATCACCTCCTCCATTTCCCCCAGTCAATTCCGAGTCAACGGCAATGAACGGCAATGCCTCCACCTCCACCAGTGACGTGACATGGCCACTTTCCCTTTCGACTACGACAATCCATTCCTCTCAAGCTCAACACGCAGGCACTGCAGCGCTCCCCCATTCCCATTCCGTTTACCCTCTTCCCTTCGATATTGTCTCTCGCCTCATCTGGGAAGCCCTTTAAACAGGAAGGACTTGACAGGCTTGTCAAAGGTGGGGGCAGGAGATAGCCTTTGTACTAGTGTGCAAGCAAGTTGTTGGCAGTGGAGTTCTAGACTGCTGGATTCCCGCAGTGCTACAGCTTCACTGCCTGAACATGCAAGTACTGTCTCCGCCTTCCCAGCCAGCACCCCATTTCTTTTCCCTCTGCTCGCCGTCCTTCATTCCGGAGCTTTCGTCAATTCTATCGATGGTTGTGTGAAGCTCCAGCGCAGTTCCAAAACGCCTACAACGTGTCCTATGACCCCAGGCTAACGACGGAGGCCTCAAATTGCTACTGTCGCTCCCCGCATTCGTCAGCCTGCTATTCGCACAGCGAAAAACAACGGGCAAGGCCGTTTGCTGTGGCCGACACGACGGCGGAGGCAACGCAGTCGATCAAACGGACGAAGCTGAAGCTAGTGCTTTGGCGAGCGGAATGCTAGAGCCTGGCTGGATTCCAGTCGCGCCGACCACAACCCTCGTGTCGTTGGCTATCGATTCCCATCTTCTGCTTCCAACAACTCTACGCCAATCGCTAGCGATGAGCTTTCAAGAAGGACAGGCGACGAGTTGCGCCTTCTTTGGATTCGTAGTTGTGCTGGCAAATTCGCGAATAAGTTGTCGGCGGCGGAGTTTGGCTGGTGTTCGTTTGGATATCGCTTCCTCGAGGACGACTCTCGAAAGCAGTGTTCCGGGTCTTGTCGGTCTACTACGCAATCCTGCTCGCCGGCAAACGGCCAGCAATGAAGACACTCAATTGCAGTCCTCGACACTCTTTGCCCGGGATCTCGAAAAGGAGGTTGCGATGAGCTCGGAGGTTGCGGATAGGCTGCAAGTTGGCGGAAGGAATTGGGACATGGACTTGATTGGCCATACAAGCCAAAATCTCTTCCTTTGCACGTCCTCGACTCGTTTGAGTTCTCCCCGTTCTCCCCCTTTTTCGAGCCATCGCCAATTTCGCTCTTGACAGCACATGTGTCGTGTCTGGCTATTCCGCAACAGCGACGGCGCAAGTCCTTTCTGCTGCTCTTGTGACGCGGCTCTCTTTTTTCTACAATGACGACGCTATAGGGAGGAAGTGTTTCGGGGTTAAGTGAGATGCTGCAGCCGGGCTGGATTCCAGCTGGGCTGGCTTTGGTCATGGAAACAAGGACGACACTCTCATCTTCAATTCATGGGTGTCTGTTCATGCCAACTGCGACGCTCGCGCTGGGGGGCTGAGCACACAGCTTATTACGAATGTCTGTGTGGATACAATGGCTGGATACCAGTTATTATCTGTTAGCACGCTGTCATAACCATAATTCGATGATCAGAGTGAACGAGCAGAGTAGTACACAGTTGGATTCCAGCTGTGTTCTGGGTCCATTTGACCGTCCACCCCATCCAGCCTGCAGGCACGGTCAGCTCGAAGCGGCAGAAGGACTTACGCCGTCGGCACCTACAGTCTCGCCGTGATTGTACTCGACAACTCATCTCATTCCGCTGGTTGGCCTTCCTTTCGAGTCATCGTCAATTTCCGTCGATGACGCTTAACGTGGCTGTCTTCAAAATTTCCGCGACAACGATATCTACTTCAACTTCGGCTGGATCATCGCCCTTGAACCTCCCCTTCGCGCATTCAAACCCACACTCCATTCATCCCCTCTGCCTCGTCTGCTTCGACTCCACAGTTGACGTGTCCCCTTTCGTGGCCCGCAAGCGAATCTGCTGAAGACAGAGGTTGTATCTCTTGCAAGGGGGAGCCAGCTGGGTTGTTCAGGGGAAACGGTGACGAAGTGGAGTATCAGGTTCGACGTTCGAAGTTAGCGATCAGGACACGTTTGGATTCCAGCGGTGTCTGGTCCCCGTTGACCGACAACATGATCCATGACCTCCAATCGCCAGATTCTTCTGATTTGAAACTCTACCTCAGCGACGCGACCATGAAACGGAGCTTACGGAGAAGAGAAGAACTGTTTGTCGAGGGAATGGACTGGCGGAAGGAGGGAAAAGAGATGAGGCTGAACCTGGCTGAATTGTCGCCGGCGACCTCGTTGCGACATCCTCGAAGTAACAACAAGCCGGTTATGGGCCGGGTTATCCCCCATGTTCCGCCACCCCGGAAGCTCTGGTTCTCCAAACCTTGCCGCCGTTGCCGGAAACTGCGGCCTTAACAAAGGTCCAGGGACTGCAACGCTCGCGCTGGGGGGCTGAGCACACGGTATATCCAGCAGTATATTCGAGGAGCGCTCCCCTCGCAGTCATTCGGACGTCCGTTTGGAAGAAGCCTATATATTAATGCAATGACTGGATTCCAGTTATTAGCTATTAGCTCACCGTCATAACCGTAGTTCAATGATCAGAGAGCGGAAGGACTGCAATACGATGAATAATCGATGGATGTTGTTCGAGCGAAAGCGCGAACAGTGGAAACGAGACCGTCCGGAGTAGAGTCGAGGTCGGCAACCAGTACCCAGTTGGACTCCAGCTGTGTTCTGGGTTCAGTGGACCGTCCACACAATCCAGCCTGCCGGCGCGGTTAGCTCGAAGCCAAGCAGTAAAAGGGCTTACCAGGTCGACCTTGAACATTGTGCCAAATCTTGGGTCCCGAACGGGGTTGAGGTCTACGACCAGAACGGAGTCGTGTCCTTGACTTTGTGGGTTGCTTAATCGAATTATGCAAACCTCCACTACTGGGTCGCAGCGCTTGTGAAGCCTGACGTCAGTCCCTGAAAGTTGGATGGGAGAAGAGGATGGCACACAAAGAATCGCGAATCCTCGCGTCGATGTCGAGGGCTTTGCGGACTGCAACCATTCCACGCCCTGTCCAACCGGGTTGATACCGCTCCTGTCTCGATAATGTTCTGGGGTCACGATATTCCCTGTCTCGATAATGTTCTGGGGTCACGATATTCTTCCGCTTCACTGTCTGAATCGTGAATAGTCCCCCTGCATCCTTCCACCCCTGCTCCGTCAACATCAACCGGATACCTTCGCCGGGCTCTTCTACTCCCTTCGAAAAGTCCATTGTCGACAAGTTTCGTCGTTGACTGGGGGCGATCGACAGCTGTCGTAATAAGTACTTGACGATTCTGAGTCGGCTGTCCAGCATTTCGATGTTGTGGCTGCTTTCCTAACCTACGACGATGACGGCTATAAAATGTCGCGAGCTGGGCCAAGGTTTAGAACCAGAACGCTCATTCCTCTCGCGTCGTCCACCGATATCTTCTTTGCTGGCGGCAGAATTTGGCTCGAGGACGGCTCCCGAATTGCGACTCTGTAGAGGAGAAGGAAGTCCCGTGGAATAGCGCAGGTTTCAGGGAATGTGGAAGGGAGAATTTTGTGATTGTCGAATGCCGTGATTCCCGAGCTTGGGTTGAGGTCTCCGGACAGGACAGAGTCGTGCCTTGGGTTGTGTCCCGAGCTTCACTTGCCGCATAATCCAGGTTGATGCTGTTGGATCCCAGCAGCGTCTACTGTCGCCTAATTATGGCCAGCGGCACTCACCGCTAGAAGCCAATGAAGGGAATTCTGACGAGTCGTTCGGTTTGCGCGAGTATCGTGGAAGAAAGTGGAACTTTGGCATGGTTGCCTTTGGGCCAGCCATTCTCGTGAGCCTGCGGAAAGATGGGTGTCGAATATCGAAGTCCCTAAGCGGAGCCGAGGTCTACGATCAGGGAAGGAGTTGTATCTCGGGTTTCGTGAGCCCCCGTAATCCAGCTAGGCGGACCTCAGCCTATGGATCGCGATGTTGACAAAGCCAGATGACGAGCGAGAGCGGAACTGAGTCATATTTGCTGCAACTCAAGCTGGCTAGGAGGACACTCACCAGCCACTATCGTCTCGAGAAGACTCCGTCCTTCCCGTCCGCCATCCTTCAGCATCCACATTCCGAGCCCTCGCCAGTCCTCAGTAGCTCCCTCTGGTCGTATTGTAATTGCTTCGCTGCTTGATCTACAGCAGTTAACTGGGGGGCGAGCGACCGTCGTATAAAGCTTGTTGATTCGGAATGCCAAGTATCTCGGGTCACGTGCATACGACCTGGCCTTCTCTCCCGCATCAATCTTCCCTTCCCTTCCTTTCCTCGGTCTAGACGATCTCGACAACTCACAAGGACTCGAACGAAGGATCAGCAGTGCCGTGAATGCTGGGATGAATGAGCAGAGGCCCCGTTAACTCGCGCTACAAGAGCAGCTTGCGAGCGGGCCATTGGCAGTAGAGCTTTGCATCGTTGGATTCCAGCGGTGGTTCAGCTCTACTGCCTAAATGCTCGTGCCATTCTCCGCTTTCTCTGGGCTCGGAGGCATCCACCGAATGAATATCTGAGACGGAGCGAACGACGCAAAGACTGCCGGTGAGTATTGACAATTGGCCTGTCCCTTCGCATTCCCGTTCACAAGGCCACACGCGAGCATGCCAATACCACATTCTCTTCCCGCTTCCGCTCTCCAAACTCCTTCCCGAACCCCAACTTCTCCATAACGACCACGATATCACTCCTTCTGAATTCTGGCCACGATCTCTCCAACGCAATCCTTATTGCAATGCTAATCGATGCCCCTATCTGAGCTCATTGTCGAGAGCAACAGGGACGAATTAACTTGTTCTGAAGCCGCCAAACTGGAGAGAGCAAAAGCAAGGGTTTGCTAACCCAGCCCTTCTACATTCCCCGCTCACAACATGACGACCACGCCAGCCCCGCGTCCTCCATCTCATTCTTCGTTCCCGGCCATCAAACCCCTTCCTGAACCGCAAGATATCGCGACAAGGCCACAACTAGCTCCAAATCCGACCTCGAATGCTTACGTCGCTGGATTCCGACGACGGTTCGCAATGCCTGTTTCGGGTCTCAGAAGCACCGGGCACGACAGGCTGGGAGCCAGGCGACAACCGCGATGAACTTGGCGGCTGGAGTTCGAGTTAAACTGGGATGAGCTGTGGTTTTGCGATGGGTGTTCACCTTTTATCTCAAGGTGTTTCGCCCTGTTCGTGGCCTCGCTTTCGACTACCTCGACGATTGGCAAAAACTCGAGCACATGCTGCAGGACCTTGCGACATTGATGATGGGACAACGGACTGCCGCATACGTCCGATTGGCCCCAACTCCTTCGGGAACGGGCGCCAACGTGGGGTCAGCAGATTGGAAACCTGTTTAGCAAGTTGGATTTTGCCTCTGACATCACTGAGCAACGCGCGAGCCACCGTTCTCCCGCCGGACCCTCCACAAACCACGAATCCTGGCTAACACGAATGGGTTTCAAGGTCTCTGCAGAGCTGCAACGCTCACGCTGGGGGGCTGGGTATCGGTTTGAGAATATACACGGAGCGCTCCCCTTGTGACTGGACGGGGGACGTTTTGAATCAGGTTTATTTGGAGGTGGACGGATAATAAGCATTATGCTGTGACTGCTGGATTCCAGAAGTTATGTCATAAAAGTGGTACAAGCGGACTGGCTTTATTGGTAATAGGTGAATCACAAGTACGGATTCCGTCTTGTGCTCTGTCGCATCTGCAAGCTGGCTGGAAGAACATCAGTTGCTGGTGGTTGCGACTAGTAGCCTTCTATGCGACTGAAGTCGTGATTCACGAAGCGGCGCCCACACTTCGTCAGCCTTGATATCAAAGAACGAAGGTGTTCCAATGCTGGATGACTTGTTTGTTCACTATGAGGCTGCCTCTTTCTGAGTCATTGTCAATTCTGTCGAGAGCGATATGCACAAGTCAACCTGTGGCTATTCTTCTATTCCGCTCACCCTGACTTGTGCCAACTCGTGTCGATCACAAGCTGCGAACCACGAGTCAGCCTGAAAATTGGAGATAAGGCGGTCCGGAGCGTAGCCGAGGTTGGCTGCCAGAGCATGTTCGGATCCCAGGCATGCTCTGGGTCTTTTCCTACCACTTCAATCACGCGCCACTATCGTCACTCCCCTCTGAGTCCGCTTTCACTCCCTCTAGGCCAATCGGATGTCTTCACCTTCTATACCCTTCCTTCGACAAGTTGTAAGCTTGCCCTCTGCCTTCTTTGGGTTGCATCGCATTACTGCCACCATACCTCTCTCATCTCTCCCTTGTCACCTGCCACTGCCTTTTCTGGTCCATCAGTTAGCTGCCACCATCCCCACTGATTTCCTTATCGAAATTCGATATCTCAGCTCCTCCTTATCACCAACGTCAATGGTGTTGAGCCTTGTAGCCATAATTTTTTTTCCATGACTGGTCAGTCGTCTGGTCAGGGTTGATTGGGTTGTCTGCAGTATAATTTTTCCCCGCACAGTTCCACAGTATATCAGATCCTGTGGTCTGTACGGAGAAAAACTGGGGGGCTATAGGGGGGTATATAGGGAGGAAGCTGTATAAGCAGGAGAACCTTTGGATGCCAGAGGTTCAACTCACACAGTAGACTCTCCCCCCCTCTTGGATGGGCAATAGGGAGGAAGCTGTATAAGCAGGAGAACCTTTGGATGCCAGAGGTTCGACTCACACAGTAGACTCTCCCCCCCTCTTGGATGGGCAAGCTGGGCAGGAGCTAGCCACCATGGAGAAAGCGAAGTGGACAGGAGAACCTTTGGAGGCTAGAGGTTCGATGGAGACTAAGGATTTCCCCTCAAGCTGGGCTAGCTACCCCATGACGATATCCTGGACCAAGGACAGCATATGGGTAGAGGATTATGGATACCCAAGGTCCCTCTGTAGTTGTGCTGCTACAGGGAGTACCCTGAGATCCGACGCAGCCAATATCCAGGGCCGAGGAAGCCAGAGGCCTCTACTATGCTCATGCTGCTACTAGGGGATGCCAACCTGGGGATGTCAAGCCACCACCAGGGTCATGCCAGCACCCTTAAGGTTGGCCCAATTAGAGGGAATTTGGCATATCAAATTTTTTTTCCCGGTCTCTCTCTTGGTGGAGGTTGCTGCGAAGGATTGGGGGGCCATTGTGATGCGTTTTACCCGGGATGTCCGACATTGCCCGTGTGGGGGGGCTCTGTGACAGGTATATGCATAGTACACGGCCAAATGCCATACATCAGTCGATAGATCACTCTGTGACAGTAGCATAGTAACTTGATCTTGTCTTTCATCTCTGTTTGCATCCTCTTCCTCTCCTCGTACCCCTACGACTGCCTGAGTACGCCTTAACTGCTTCCTCCGTCGTAGGCTACGATTACTCTTTGCCTGAGGGATGTCTGGACTCCAGCATCCAGTCTGAGCATACTGCATCTGCTCACCTCCTGCCCCCGTAGGTTAAAACGGGGTTCCTACCGGTTCCATTTCACCACCCAGAGGCCCTCCCGGACCCGCGATGCACCGAGGCATCACACATAGCTAGCGATAGATAAGGTAGCGAGTGACGCGTGTAGAGTGGGCGAAGTGTTGTTTATTATACCACCTTTATATCATCGTGACTTTCGCGTCACGCTCACTTCGCGCTCTCGACGCGCCAAATTCGACGCGTCTCGCTTCTCCACTCAGCCGCGTTTTGACCCACCCGCCTTCCCCTTTCACGCGGCTTTGGGTGGTCCGACTCCTGCTATGCGGTCACCCAGAGTTGCGTCGAGTGGGGCCACCGCTCCTGATCCGGACTTCGGCCCGGGTCCTCCAGTGCGTCCCTCGGGCTTCGTCAGCCAAGCACCCGGAGCGGCTCTCGGCCTCACCCAGACACAGTCAATCCGGCGGGTCTCCCGTTCTCACTCAAAGACTCGGACCTGCTTTTCCCGCGGCCACTCTACATGCACAAGCTACCTTATTCTATAATAAGACTGCCCAGTCCACTGCTGTCCACTGGGAGGCAGCGCAAGAGGGAGGGAGGTGGGTGCCAGTGGTCTAGGATCGGGTGTAAGGTCGTGGTCGTCATGGCTCGTGGCCGTTAGGGCCCAAGCAAACGGCCTCAGCTGCAGCTGCAGGCAGCGTCCGCCGTCGAGTGTGATGTGGCCGGAGGAGAAGGGAGGACCCCTGATTATGCCCCAAGAGGTAGGATACCAAAATCCGGACAGATTTTGGAAAATTTCAACCTAGGTTTGACCAGAATCCGGACAAAAATCAGGTTGGAGCTAAAAAAGTTAGAACCAAAGTCCGGAGGAAATGCTAACCGACCAGCACCATCCGGAGGCGCGCATTCGATCCTCCCAGTGTGTTCCATTTTCCAACTTGTTCCTCAAGTCTGGAAGTCTTGGGGTCTTGGCATCACTGATAGTCCTTCCCACACCATCGTTGCCGTCCTGAGGCTTTTTCGCAAGTGCTTGGTCTCACAGGTCCTCCTGATGGTAAGACTGTGTCATTCTATAGACTCCTGGCCGCCCCTCGTCATAAAGCCTGTGCCAGGGCGGAGCGAACTCTTCTTCCGTCGCTGAGTGATGTACGCATCAACAGCATTGACGCACGACATGCCTTCCTACTCCCAGGCTGTCGGAGACTTGGTGCGTGAAGACCACTGAAGAGGGTCTGGGGGAGTCTTTGCCCCAGCTACTCAGGAGTGCCAGAAACAACTCAAATACGCCTTAGATATTTAATGGCATTTTTACGATTTTTTGTTTGTATTTATCTGTGAAAACACAGTGAATAATACTTGTTTGAGCGAGGCTCGAACGCGCGCCTCCGGATGGTGCTGGTCGGTTAGCATTTCCTAAAGTCCGGACAAGAGATTTTACCCTTAGACAGGTCGCAAGTCCGGACAAATTTTCCTCAGTTGGGTAACTTGGGTCAGTTTGGTGGGCAATTCACATTGAAATAGACCACATTTAAGAAAAAATCAGGTGGCACATAACGGCTATCAGAGCCTGAAAAACTGTTCTTTAGCTATAATTCCACCTTTTCTCGGCTAACTTTCGCTAATTTAGCGCTTTTTGTCAAGGTCAGATGCGAATCCGGACAAATTTTGCACCTTCGGGGTAGGTCGGATCAAAATCCGGACAAAATAATATGTGTTTGGCGTCCAAAAAACGTGGACAAATTTTTCATTTCACCGATTTCAGAATCCTACCTCTTGGGGGATAATCAGGGGTCCTGAGAAGGGCCGATGCTAATGTCACACCCCCCATTAAATATTGATAAATTTAAATGAGACTGCAGATGAGGTTAGCGCTGAGCAGAGAAATATAGACATACTTACTCAGTTCTCTTGCCATCTTTGGAAGCCTAAATCACTTTCTTGTCTGACAGCTAACAACAAAATTGTAGGCCGACCCAAAAAATTCAGACGTTGGAGCAAAAGGCTTATGCGAGACAGCGCCGAGGGACGGCAGAGCCGACTACGCCCACAGCTCCACCCTCAATGCGCTCCAACAGCCACTTGGAGCCACTTGGATGGCATAGACAAGATATCCCGATTTTCTTGGGTCGGCCTACAATTTTGTCGTTAGCTGGAAGGTGGTCCTTTTGCTGAGCGCACTTGAAAGTCGGATCAATTTGGCCCGGCCGATGACGTAGCCGGAGGACTGTCCGACATAGCCGATGGCCGTGCACCATCCATTAAAACTTGGGGGCAAGCTTGGAAACAGCACTAAAACTGCATGCTATGGCCAAAGTAGAGCCCTTTCAACGAGTTAATGGTCAGTTTGGGCTGGTTTTCCAATTGTAGTGCAAAATGGGACAAAAGATGATGTGCACGCGCGGAAATCATGTGCGCGCGCGCAAATTATTTTTTGTACAAGCGAACCCTCATAGCTCGTTCCAGACAGAATCCAATTCCCATACTGTCTCAAGCCCATCGATGCGTGTCGAGGGCGCAATTTTTTTTGGTAGTGATGGAGTGAGAACAAGGTTTCTTCTTTGATCCCTTTGCTTCTATGAGGGTTCGTTTGTACAAAAAATAAATTTGCGCGCACACACATGATTTCCCCGGCGCGCACACAAATTTATTACATAAAGTGCATAAAACAAGTATATAATATCAGATAGTGAGAAACACTGTCGAGTCCACTAGGCAGCGGGCAAGTCCGGTGTGGTCGTGGCCGTTACGGCCCACGCGAAAGGGAACGACCTCTCAGGCAAGCCTCAGGCGGCGACGATCGACATGGCCGGAGGGAAAGGGCCGACGTGACAAGCAAAAAAAAATGTCACAGATGTTGTTGATATTGATGTTTGATCGATTTGATCACTGTAGGAACTTCAAAGGAGGAGGCTAAGCTCTCACTTAGCCCTAAGCGGAGAATAAACATCCTCAATCCCGTAGCATTTGGAAACCCGAACTAGCGCTTGACATTCTCTGAAGGAGGTCTCTTGACAGGAACTCTCTTCGACCCTCGCTAACCCTACTCGAAATCGGATCAATTTGGCCATTGACAAACTGATGACGTATGTCATGGCTTACACTGTAACCGTCGATGGGACTTGTCGGGACCAGAACTTTGCATGTTTGTCCGAGTCGAGTGAACGGCTCAAGATTCAAGAACGGCTGTTTACATGTAATGACAATAAGGTGCAGGCCTGAGGTATCAATGTCTTATGGAGCAAGGACATACAACCTTACCTTACTGGTGGCTGCCTCGGCAGTGCTGCCCATTACTATAATACTATTACCCAGGAGAGGCTGGGACCGCGTGTTTCAGCTAAAAGTAGAGTCCTTTTTGACCTTTTAATGGCTGTTTTGGAATTACAGTAAAAAGTGAAATGGGACCAAAGATGATGTGCGCGCGGGGAAATCATGTGTGCGCGCGCAAATTTATTTTTTGTACAAACGAACCCGCCATGGCGGCGCTTGCCGATTACCAGTCCACGCTAATCCAGCACGCAATGGAGATCGGCGCGCTCAAATTCGGCGCCTTCACGCTCAAATCCGGTCGGTGAGCCCAGGCGATCTTTGTGCCCCCTTGTCGCTTGAACGAGGCCAAGAATTTCGCCCTACTTCTTCAACGCCAGCGTGCTCAGCTCCGGGCCCATCCTTGCTGTTCTTTCGTCCGCTTACGCGGGCACGATCGTCGACGCGCTAAACTCAGCCGAGTCTCCGCTTCCGACCTTCGATATTTTATTTGGGCCAGCCTACAAAGGCATTCCCTTCGCTGCTACCACTGCGCTCGTGCTCCACACCCAACACAACCTTGGGGTCGGGCTTGCATATGACCGTAAGGAGGCAAAGGACCACGGTGAAGGCGGGATGATGGTTGGCGTCCCCGTTGCGGGCAAAAAGGTGGTTATCCTCGACGACGTGATGACCTCTGGAAAAGCTTGTCGCGGGGCCATCGACATAGTCGTCAAACACGGAGGCGAGGTGATTGGCGTAGTTCAATGTCTTGACCGCGAAGAAGTCGGTCAGGATGGCGTCAGCAGCACTGTCGCCGAAATTGAGGGCTTGGTGGGCAAGGGTCGCGTCAAATCGATACTCAAGATGCGCGATCTGATTGCGTGGCTGGAGACAAGTGGGATGACAGGAGAGTTGGAAGCGATGAAAAGCTATTGGGACCAGTATGGTTTGAAATGACAATTTTTATCAACAAAGGCTACAAGAAGACAGATGCTACAAGGTCAGAGAGTTCGCCCACAAGTTGTCTATAGTTCAACCGACATCGAGCTCCGTAGAAGATGAAGTTGTGATTAGAAGGGGAGAAACTATACGTCTACACATAACGAAAAGTAAGCCAATGTTCGACCAACCGTCTGGATGTGCTTACCTGGTTTGGATTTTTTCTTTGATAGAGAGCGACGGCCACTGATCCACTCTCCAGAAACCTTGACCAACGTCCCCGTTCCAATAAGCAGCAACGCGGCAATGGTCAGTGGCGCCGCAAGTAGAAGACGCATTGCCCGTATGATGTCCTTCAAGATCACCAACTTGTCCGCTTCTGGTGCTTTCTCAAACTCGTCAGCGCGCCGTGTCCAATAGTCCTTGACTTTCGGATCAGGGTGGACAGCTGCGAGATCGTGCATAGCTGCAAGAATGGCTGCCTCGTCGCTTCGCCGCCGCTTCTTGTTGTACTTCTCGATTCTCTTCTCCAATACATCGAGCTTGGCCTGCCATTCTGCTTCAGAGGGTGCAGAAGAAGACTCCGCTGGCACCACCACGACTGGTGGGGTTTTGTCCCCGGAGACTTTGTCGTCAGAGACCCTTGGCGGCGCGGATTCACATTCATATTGTGGCGGGTCGGAGGGAGCTTTCTCTTCAATGATGGCCATGAGATTCCAGCAGTGGGAGTTGTGGGTAGTCAGCGTCAGGTTTTAAATGACGGAAACATTTAAATTCCCATACAAATACTGCGCCATACTGCGCCGCAGGGCTGTCATTTATTTATGGCTCAACGTTGTGTTGGAAACATGTTAGTAAAAATCAACGAGGCTCAAATCAGAATTTCGGACCTTTGTTTTAGCTGCGCATTTGAACCATACGAAGGAGGAAACTTGAACAAATTGTGGGGACTTTCCCAGGGTATTTCTGAATCTCGGCTGTGGTGGTCGCGAGCATTGAGAAGTGTTTGTAACCCACAGCTGGCTAACGACTCGCTTTAGTTACAGAGGCACAACTGTGCATTGATACATACGTCATACAAATTCGTGAATATCTACTGTACGACTCGAGCATCACCAAGCTCCAACTCGAAGGAAGAAGCTTAGACTGCTCGAGTAGCCATTCACTCCGTGGATTACTTGATGAGCGACTAGCACTCATTCCACGCAGCCTGGCCGCGATTCAGCGCATTGCACTATGTTCTATGAGAGCTGAATCAGCAAAAGCTCCTCCCGCGATGGAGATGGCCCATACCTCTGAATGAACGAGTGTGTCGTCAAATGAGTGGCGTTGACCTGTGCTTCTCAAACGAAGGTAGCGTGTCATCGGCGGGGGCATCTATGTCCTAGAAAGAGTGTTGCATCAGTCTGCCAAAGACAAGGTGCAAAAGTGGGAAAGAGCAGAATGAAGTCGCTTGTTGATGTAGTGCCGAACACGAATGGGAGGAGCGGAAAGGGTCGTGGACAAAATGACTTTCAAGTCAAGACAAGACTACAAACGAGGGTCAGCAAAAGTTCGGTGCAGAAGATAGGAGGAAGCAGAAAAAAGGGACGAAAGAGCGCGTGTCAAATGAATGTCGTCTGGATGAGTGTAGGGAGGTTTGCGTGTGCAGCGTCGAGAAGGATGTGGCGAAGTGTTAGCTCGCGAAAGACTGTGGTCAAAAGGACGGTGATCGAGTAAGCGAAGCATCGTGAAGGAGCAAAAATTCCATAATCAACCTATCAATTGAGTATCAGCGAGCGAACAAACAACAGGGAAACAAATCGGGAGAATTTATTGTTCCTTCTTGGCTGTCCTGGATTAATATCAGTCGCTGAACCACCGTGCATCGAAAACACTATACCAGATCTCGTGGCCATTGATCTCGTCCCAATTGCGGAATCGCCGCGTCCCTTCCGCAAAGGCGAAAATCTAGTCACTCGTAGGAACCCAGAGAATCAAAACAGTCGAATAACATACTTTAAGCAGGAAGTGATCCACTTCATTGGGAAGTTGCGTGCCATCAAGGTCACCGACCAAGGCCAGCTTGTCGACTTCCGGATGCTAGAGCCAGATCAGATTGAGCATGGTCAATGAAGAAAACTCTTACAGCGCCAGAGAGGAGCCATCGAATAACAATGCCCATCGGGTAGAGGTCTGCGCCATAAGAATATGGTTTTCCAGCAGCAACATCAGGGCTCATATATTGAGGAGACCCAGCAACGACGGAGATGCCCCGATTGCGAGCGGGCCAGAAGGATCGCCCACGGCGCATATCGATCGGATGGACAAAGTTCTGGGCGAGCCCAAAGTCTACCACCATTAAGCGGTCATTGCTGATGAGGATGTTGTCGGGCTTGATGTCACGGTGAACAATGCCCTTCTCATGCATGGTTTGCACTGCTGTAGCCTAAAAAGCTATAAGACAACGAGAACCAGAGGCATGAGTGACATACCAGCTGACGAGCAAACCCAATGCGCTCTTCAAAAGTATATTCCTCGAGAGGAAGGTCGTTTAAGGTCAAGTCACCGAAATCCTGAAAAGGGCTCAGTAATCCATATTCAGACCAAGAAGGGACAGACCATGACAATATAAAAGTTGCGGTTGTCTTTAAACACACCATGAACCGTCGCGAACCCAGGCAGGCCCTGCACCGTTTGCATGCAGATGACCTCCTTTCTTACCATCCGCCTTACCTCACGCGACTTTGCACGCCGCGGGATCATCTTGACCGCGAAATACTCACCAGTAAACGGGCAGTATGCCTTGACAACGCAGCCGAAGCCTCCCTGGCCGAGAGGCCGAGGGTGGAACCAGAGCATATTGGGGTCGATGGAAGGAATTGCCCATCTCGTGGCTCGCCAGATATGCTTGTTGAGCGCTTCTGGGTGGTCGAGATACTCTTCATGTCCTCGATGCATGATGCGCCACACAAGACATTTGAAAGGGGAGCGCGACAAGGGTTGTACGCGATATAAAGCGGTGAGAATTGGTCGGTAGCAGCTCGAAAGCCACTGAATTCCACCTTCGACGACTTCATCCATTTGCCGTGGACCTTCCATCGTGAGAAACACGTCCGCGACCATCTTGGCAATTATCTTGATAGTGTAGCTGAGTTTCTGTGGGTTATTACGGAAGTGGCGGTAGACAAGGTATAGCTGGAAGTCGCAATAATAAGTTACCGATGATTAGAGGGAAAGTAGCACGCACCCAATGTCCCAAAGGCAGGCAGAATCCATTCAATATTGCGACTTTGAACTCGTTAATGGCATTGGTTAACACGGTCCAGTCAGCAAAGACAAGACCAGCAACTACAAGTACCATCAATGTGAAAGCACCTAGGAAACGCGCACCTTGGAGGGCGTCATGACGCGTCAAATGCGTGGATGTCTCTGCGGTAGGCTTATCTGCCCAATCCATAAACGCACAGACAACCAACACAAGGACGACAGTCAGGACGAGAGCATAAACAGGACTGTGTGTGAACTGGAAGCAACCCAGGAGAATCACCACCATGCATAAACCACAGAGTGGCTCAGTGGCGGCGGTGAACTCGAGTGCCTCGGCCACGACGACCTTGATGTCGCCAACGACCTCTAAGATAGTAAGCCATTGCTGGCAGAAGGTTTGAACCACAATTGTGGCGAACATTTGGATGGAAACAATGAATGCTGAGAGCATGGTGGACGTAGCAGAACAACAAGTTGTTGTCACACTGTAACGAACGCGAAGTGAACATCACGTGTGGAGAGTGGAGGCTGGCTACTGTGGGCGGGGCAGCGCATCGTCGTCGGTGCTGTTGTCGGGGAGAGAGCAAAAAGCCTGTGGGAATATGCCCGTCATGGATGGCGGCAATCAATTGCAAGGCCTTGTAACTCCGGCGTCTAGATAGGCGCCTTCGAGATTACATCTTAAACTTCTGCCAAGATTTACAAGTATGAAATCGTCGTTCCTCCCCTTGAAATAGTTTGTACAACCACAGATTCTACAGGTGCGCAATACCATTTAATCGACACAAAACCAAAAACCCGAAAATAAGAATTTACAATACCAGTTTCAAGCTTTTCGGCGCGATAAGTACGCCAAACACGGCTTTTGAGTCCATATATAGCTCAAACCAGCGAAAATTTTCGCGATGTGATACAAAATAGTATATAATTGTCCATATATGAAGCATCAAATTTACGCCAAAGCTCCCATCGGATCGTATGGAGGCAGCACAACAGGGTTACCGTTGTCGTATACCCGCAAGAGGTCCTTCGGCGCGTACCCACGCGGCACAACCACCTGATACACAAACCTAAAACCCACATATTAGTGACCCTGGGCAACACTGGAGGGGAGACGCTCACTCGTCAAACCAAGCCGAACTCATGACAAAGTATCCTTTGTCGCCAACATCGGGACCCCAAGAGTTCTCGACCTTGAACCGGACAGGGCTGCCGTTCGAGTCAAGATGAACTCCGGAAATAACCATTGCATGGGTCATGGCTGGCGAAAAGAGTCAAATAGGATCCACTGAGTGGGACGACACCAACCCGACTCGTTGATTTGAAGGCGCTCGGCTTTTGTCAACCCAAGTGTGATATCGAATGTGCTCTGATAAAGCAATGAGTGGGAGAGGAGACTGGCAAAATGACACAACCTCGTAGTTGTAAACAGTAGGGTCCATGACACCGTCGACACGAGAGGAGAATTTGCCTGCAAAAAAATGTTAGGCAGACGACAACAAAACGATGGAAAGTACTCGCCAACATCACAACCGAAGAACACGGGCACTCCAGCTTTGACCATCTTGACCACGACGGATTTCATGTTCTCCACCTCAGTGTTAACATCTATGGTCCATCTCAGTTCCCAAGTGCGACAACAAGGCATGAAACAGACACAAAACCGGGCGACCGCCAAATACATTGCCGAGTCGGTCCACCGTGAACAGAGTCGAGTAGGCATTGCGTGGATCATTAATCAGGGAGAAGGAGTCGGCCTGGGGCGAAACAAAGGTCTTGTAGAATTGCAATGGAGTGCCCTCCCAACGCCCGACTTTGCCTTGACTCTGGTATTCCCAAACAAATTTGTCATTTGGCCCGGGAGGAACACCAAGGGTGGCGGTCATAATGTTATAGACGTCCTTCATAAGCTAGAAAGGGTTATTTACCGCACAACCGAGCATGACAACACATACTTCTTCTTTCTTCACGCGCAAAGCAGCGATAACAGTCCCTTTGGACAAACCCTGGGTCTGCATAGAAGCATATGCGCGGCGGAGAATGAGCGCATGTTCACGAAGCTTGGTTTTCAACAAGCTGTTGATAGGGCTCGACAGGCTCGAGTGGGTGCTTTCAGGAAAAACCTGCGGATTCGTCAGCAGGTTAAACGAGGTAGGCTGCAGGAAGACACACGGTTTGTGGAACAAGACCGTAATTCTCCACGAGGTTCACAACCATGTCCCACTGGCCCCCGTCACTGATGAGGTCGCTCGACAGGAAGCTCACAACCCGGTCGTCAATCTATCAAGGCGTTTAATTGGGAAGTTGGAAGCGAATAAGGGACGCACAGGCTGGTCGGCCAGCTCAATCATATTCTCGAGGTAGTAGTTCGCCTTGTTCAGCTTGTCATAGAAGAACAGATATGACTGCGTAGGTATTGAGCACCCTCAAGGTCATTGGGGTAATAGGATTACTTGGGACAACTGGAAGTCGTCCAGCTTGAGCTTCCGGGTAATCTCGTACCGCATAACATTGGTGGACGCAAAAAGCCAACACCGTCCAGAGCTCTTCTGGTTGGTGATGGGGCTCGTCTTGGTGTCGAGCTCGACGTTGAAGAGGTGTGAGTTGGAAATTAGTGCAGGGCGGGAGAGCAGCGCGCTTGAAATGTCGGAATGAACGAGAATGCTTCGAGACAGCTTGGTCTTGGAGCTGGACACCGCCCGCTCCCATGACTCGATGTTCTGTGAAGAAAGAGAGCCGTTGGCCGAGACTGGGCTCGTGCTGGCAGTAACCTCGAGGCCAGCGAAGCTCTGCGCTAGTTTCTCGGAAGTTTCGGGCTCAACGGTCGAGTTCGCTGGCTTCGAGGGAGTGGTGCCCATGGTGGTAAAAGGCAGACCTTATCATCGTTGCATGCTGCGATACCTAAATTAGAGAGCTTCGGCATGACCGGGCCGGAGTCGCCGGACCACCCAAGGAAAAAATAGAGCAAGTACATTAGTGCGACTTTACATTAGTACAATGTCCTCGTTTCCTCGGGACCACATCTACTTCAGGCCGCCTTCGTTAAACGTTCAATTTCTTGTATGCCTTCATCGTGCTCCCAAAATCCATTAACCACTTCCTCAGTGCGATCAACTTTTTCGGTGTCATTGGAATCATTTTCCAGACTCGCAAGGTAGACTTCCCTCGCTTTCGTCACGCTGGTCTCGCGAGTTTGGACCTCTGCCCGCTCGCTCCAGAGCAGTTTCTCCAGCACATGTCTGACCACCGCCCGGACAGCGATGTATCCGTGGGAGGCCAGCAGTGCAATGAGCAATGCGTTAAACAGTAGTTCTCTGGCTGCTGCTGAACCATCTGGGGTTGGCGAATCCTTGGACATGGACATAATATGTCGATGTACCCGGTCAATCGGCGATTCGACCGTCGTTTTGCCCGCTGAGTTACACGTATTCCGGGGGCAGAATAGGTAGACGAGTGCCGAGTTGGTTAACGCGCCAAGCCAAGTGAGGAACCCCAAGGTATCAAGCCATGGCCCGATAGTATCAGTTCGGACAGGGAGTGGGCGACGGACGTGAACAGTTAACTTGAATGCGTCAGAGCGGAGTTCGAAGAAGTTGTTAATTAGTGCCATCACTGCGCAAGAAAATGTCAATTCGACCAGCAAGAAAACGATCAAGACTAACCAGGAGCCAATGGCCAGATTGTCGACCACAAAACCACATACCCAAACTGTGTCACCATCTCGTTGTAATCCACAAACTCTTCGTAAACCGGGAGAGCGACCTCCTTCCGAACTTCCTCTAAAAATTCGCGCTCTGCAACACCGCCACGCTCCTGTTCGTCTTCAAACACCACTCGTTTCTTCAAGGTTGGAGGAGTCGAGGCACCGTTGCTTGAAGAAGAGGATGACGAATTGGACGACGTATCATTCTTGTTTCCATTCATCTTAGGGCCTTTCGCCTGTTTCTTGAGGAACTTTGCTTGTAATGTGGCGACCTTGCGAAGAACGAAGGGCAGTCCGATCTCAACGAATGTGTTGACGACCTGGTTCGTCACCGTATAGGCAAACATCTGGTCCCGTAAACGGCCAGCATTGAGCTTCTGGCCTGCGATGGATGTGTCCACGTTCCACAGACTACTAGTCGCATTGAGAGTCTTTTCAGAGGCTGCATTGATTGTCGAGTTTGTCTCGGCAACGGCTGCAGCTGAGGAGGCATGTCGCTGGAAGAGCCAGACTTGGACAGTCTGCATGATGCCTTCCCCAAACGGAACGTAAACGAATGCACTCAGCGCCAATCCCAAGTAAGCCACCAGCGCGCTTAGCGCAAATGTCTTGATGGTAAGGGATGCCGCATGTGAAGACTGATGAGCATGGTTCTCCCATGAGGTGATGCGTCGTGCAATAGCTTGATACAGTGCTAGGAGTTGGGGAACCAAAGCCACGAACAGAACGGTGGGGGAGAATGACTGGAAGATATTGGGTGAGGCAATGACTTCGAAAAGGACGAGGACGTACAATATACTTATGGCCTGGCCCAGTGTAGAGTTGTGTGAGGAACGCCTCGAAAACGAAGATGCTCGTCAAAATCGTGATCAGGATTGCTCCAAAGAGGAGAATGACAGGAAAGCCCACAACCATCCGCAACTCCCGCTTCCACCAAGGAAAGCCCTCCGTATATTGTGCTCGGCGACGTTCCACGCGGAAGGACCCACGTGTTCCCAATCGCAAGGCAAGAACTCTTTCTCCAACGCGCCACCATTCGACGTAGATGATTGACCACAACACCAATAGAATGGAGTATACTGGCGAGTATGGAGTGCCAAAGAAAAAGAAGAAGAGTCCAAGGACAGCCGGAAAAACGAGCCCATGGGTGTAAGAGTGCAGGAAGAAGAAATAGAGTGCGATGCTGTCACCAAAATGTTCTCGCACTCGTTCTTGACGAACAGATAAGATTCCACTGTGTGTCCAGGCGTGGATCCATTGCTTATTGAACTCCTTGTCATGCAGAGCCAATATAGACTCGACTCGGTCCCAAGACGGGGAGTCGGGAGATATACCAAGACCACCGTCAGCAGGGGTGGAGGAAACGAACGCATGGACAAGTCGAAGGCGGTCTGCTGGTGCGAGAGTGGGTGTTTCGTTGCCAACAGACAAGCCTGAGATGAAATCTGAGTGGCTAGAGAGGCATGAAGACGATGATGAGGTCATTGACTGTTAACGCACCGCTCACGACGAGCTAACGTTTGCAGCAGTGTTGGCGGACATGATACAAAGACGAGGATATGCCCCAATGATTCTCCCCTTCGCCCAACAGCCCGCAATCCAGCCGACGTCAGTGTTTGCAGCAATCGCGTGTACTGGTCTTCTGCCTTCTTTGCCTCCTCAAGAACATGGCGTTTCACTACGCTCCGTGCTGCACGAAAGCAGATAAGGAGGTCCACATCTGGCACCATGGCGGGAGAAAGCAAGAAGAGGTCAATGTCGTAGCTATGATGTAGCGCTCGCTTATAGTAGCTTCCAAAAACGTCCTTGCCCCCTGTTCCTCAGAGCCTCTTTCACCTAGTGATGTAGTTTAGGCTAATTACCTCCGCGCGCTACTTTCCCCACAACAAACTCCTGCCGAGAGACCTAACAAGAAATAGTCGCTCCTTCCTCATACTCCTCGTCATCGGCGTCATTGTAATAGCGCTCTCGACCACCTCGCTCTTCATCACTACAAGAAGCACTTTCCAATACCTCAACTACGACCAAACGACCATTCTCCGCCCATTTCTGCTTGTGTTCCAGAAACCAAGGGTATTGGGCGACCTGCGCATTGATTCCGCGAAGAATAAACGTTCTCAAAGATGCACCCCCAGCGTCTGTCATGACCACTGTGTTCCAACGCTTGACAAGCTCGTCGATCGAAGGCAAGAGCGCTCGCAAGCTTTCGTGCTGCTCTAGACTCGGGATTGCGTTTGGGCCCACGTCTGTAGCATTTGCTAAGTGGTCTGGAAGATGCTCCACATGCTCGTAAATGATGGTCTGAAGGCGAATGAAGACGTTTCTGAGTCCAGCGTGTGGTGGACCCGACAAATACAACAGATGTTGTAGCAAAGTCGGACGGAATGGGAGTTTGAGATCAAAGATTTCGAGCTGTCGTAAGCCAGAAAGGCTTTCGAGGAGGAGCCCGATCTTAGAATGGGCTACGTCTCCAATGCAATGCAATGAAAGTGTGGTGATGCTGGTGTAGCGCTCTGAGAGGAGCGGTCCGATGCGGTCCGCCAGAGCGGGATGGACATAAAATCGGAAATATATGCTAAAATGCTCGAGGGAGGGTGGCATCAGATTCGCAAACAGGAATTCCCAGTTCATATCGTTACCATTGACCCTCAAGGACTTGAGCCCAGGCTGGGTGACTGGCGCGTGTTCCCACCGTGGGGAGGTCAAGAAGTCGGTTCGGGTAAGTTTGACTAGCTCGACAACCTCGATACCGCTGGCGCCTGTGGCCGTCAAGTAGCGAAGCAAAACTTCACTTGTGTTGCACGCGAGAAAGCGCACTCGGCTCCAGGCGATATTGTCCCGCATTGATTGAATCGAGTAGGGATTTGCAAGGCGGACGTGGTGTAACGGCGCATTCTGGAGTGCAGCCAGGAACTTGGCATCGTTGGTGAAGGAGCTGCCGACATGGTCGGAGCAGAGGGAGAACAATTCTAAACGGCAAAGGTCGGTAATGCTATTCGTGTACCACGTATTGTCGATATTCATGAGCTCCAGCGAGGTAAAGCGTGAAGCATGCCGGAAAAGGACGCGAAGTAGCTTGCCAAATGGGTTGGGATCAGCGGAATCATGGGCCCAAACAGAGACGTGGAGTGGGTAGCCTTTGGAGAGGCGGAGATGGCGAGGTATGACGATTTGCGCGGTATCTGGTGTCATATACTCGCGTCCCTTGTCCATGTAAAGGGAAATTGTCGTCCAGAGGGCGGCCCTTGATAGAACGATGTCATTCCACGCGCGACAGACTTCTCTCAGGTCATAGTGCGCCGTCATGCTACGTTTGAATAGAGAGCATCGGTCTAAAACATTCAGGTTCCAACTGGTCGATGAACCCGGGCCAGTAGAATATATTTGACACCGCTGAAAGTGGATTTCAAAGATGTCAGCCCAGATTTCAAAGGGAAGGTCCACAGCGGGGCGAGGCTTCGAAGTATCGTTTGCTGCTTCCAGTGTCGGACGCGACATAAGTTGTGGGTAGACGAAACATTTGGTGGGTGCTTACTCGAGATCTGTAACACGACATCTCTTCTGACTTCCTTCACCAACACCTACGAGTTGTCTCAATTTCAGTCACCCTCTTCCCTGTGTGGTTCTCACAGATGTGTTCCTGGTTAGGTGCTGCAAATAAGTAGCATTTTTATCCACTGGGGGTATGTACTATAACATTACGGGCTCAATGCCTTCGTGATTTTATCGTGAATGGTATCGTAGGGCCACACTCGTCATCTTTATGGTTTCGGTTGTGGTTGGGAAATGATCTTGGAGGTGGGCTGGCTCGTTGTAGGGGAAGATGTCTGTTGCTGAGATCAGCCAAAGACTATTCCGTCGATGCAATTCGTTCCGCACCGGACTCTCAAGGAATCGACTGGACGAACGGGATGACGGGGCAGAGGACATATCCTGCATTGGTACGTCGCGATAAACTTCGGACTTGGTTTCGTCCACCATCGGTGTGTTGAGGAGCATGTGGATAGTTTTAGAGAGTGAATTTCGTGCCATGTTAAATTCGTGGAGGGAGTTCGTAGTGTTTATTGGGCAATTTCCCTGTGAATACCGCGTCTTTATAGTTTTCTGTGGAGTCGGCCCCTATTTTGGGAGGAGCACGTCATGATCGATGATATAATCCACTTCTCCTCAGCTAAGACTCAAATGCCGAGCGCGATTATTACTGGGGCCTCTTCAGGCTGGCTAAACCTCTTCTCCCAGACGATTTCCGGCTTGATGCTTTTGAAGGAATCGGCCGCGAGAGCGCAATCGCGCTGGCCAAAGCAGGCTGGCATGTCGCCCTCACTGCACGTCGCAAGGATGCGTTAGAAGAAACCAAACAACTGTGTGGATCGGACGAAGGACGGACTCTCGTTCTCGCTGGCGACGTGACCGACGAGGAGTTTGTCCGTGCATTATTTGAGGAGACAGTGAAGCGATTCGGTGAGCGCTCTTGTTGTATTGAATCGCCAAAAGATAACAACCCCAAGGTCGTTTGGATCTCCTGTTCAACGTGCCTATCACCGTCCGTGCCTTTCTGCCCCTCATTTGTGTCAGAATGCCGGTGTCGGCGCCCCAGCCATCCCGCTCGAAGAGCTATCCTTGGGTATGGAACAAACCTTTTGTTTGCGCAAAAAACCTAAATTTTGAGACAAGAAACCTTTCAACGCGTTATCTCTGTAAATCTTGTGGGGCCATTCCTTTGTGCACGTGAGGCCGTCCGTGTCTTCAAAGCGCAGAAGCCGATGGGTGGTAACTCGGGACCATCTGCTTCCCTTTTCGCATTTCACCTACACTCCAGGTCGGATTGTCAACAATGGTTCGATTTCGGCCCACACCCCTCGCCCATTTTCAGCACCATATACCGCTTCAAAGCATGGCATCACAGGACTGTCCAAATGCATTTCTCTGGATGGACGAGCATTCGACATCACCTGCACGACCCTTGATATTGGTACAGCACTTTCCTCATGTCCTTACTTACTGGTTGACGTTGTCCCTCGCCAGGAAATGCTGCCACGAAGATGACGAAACGTATGGACGACGGTGTACTCCAACCTGATGGCCGCATTATGCCAGAAGCGACTTTCGATGTGGCTCAAGTTGGTGCTGCGCTGGTTTACCTCGGCAGTCTCCCGCCAGACGTAAACGTGCCCCATTTCACTATCATGTGCGAACTCCTTCTTTCACCGTCTTCTTCCGCTGAGATGGAGCAGGGCTAACAAGATGCCATTTGCGGGAAGGGGGTAAGTAATAGTTTACAGCTATAAGCTACATCTACTGGACGTCTACATTCCGCCTATCGAGTTGAAATAGGCATACCAATCGTTTGCGCTGCCCAGTCTCGTTAGCTCAAGCAGAGAACTAAGACAAGTGACATACTCGAGACTGCTGCTGGGTGCCGCCGCCCACATCTCGAACATCTGGCTCACATTGTCCGCATTCGCCCCACTTCCAAAATTGGTGATTGGGTCTGAGTTGTACCACGACGTAGCCGGATCCAAGTGGTGATCGAGGAGGCAATCGAGGGAATTATGGCTGCCACCATCGTGTTCACAATGATGGATCCGTTCAGGTGCTTTCATTCCATCTGAGTCAGCGAAAGTCGAGGTGGAATTGATCGGTCCTGCTGGAATGGGGTCCTGCTGCCCTCTTGTGTCTGACGCGTAGACAGCAGTGCTTGCGGCTGAGGAAGGATCACGGCGAGACCGCTTTTTCGAGTTTGCATGTGAGCCAAAACCTGAACTGGTGGGCACCGTGGGCTGTTGCTGCATTGGCAAATCGCCTATAGAGCCCAGCTCAAATAGGACATCCCTAAAATAGATTAGCTCTGAACTGCTTTAAGAATGCTGCGGTACCAGAATATCCCCGCTGCTAGCCAGCTTACCCAACGTTCAGAAAGCAACGGCCAAAAATCGAACCTGACGCACCGCTTGTCGTGTCCTTTGATGAACTCCATACACATCCTCACTTCATTCATAGAGCTGTTCATATGTGGTGGGAGGCCCGTCCGCTTGCCGTTCCATACATTCAGGACGAAAAACAAGCCAGATAAGAAAGTCGGATACTACGAGACGTGGTTAGTTTTCGCAGTTGGGCAGAGCAA
The DNA here is from genome assembly GCF_014461135.1 of Mycena indigotica. Lineage (NCBI taxonomy): Eukaryota > Fungi > Basidiomycota > Agaricomycetes > Agaricales > Mycenaceae > Mycena > Mycena indigotica. The sequence continues at coordinate 1,521,323 of NW_023503005.1, forward strand.
AAGCGCACCAGCACCCTGGGAAATGTCATTCCCTTGTAATGCCGTTCGTTCAGTTTGTTGACGATGTGGGCGCAAGACCGGGCAGCATTGGTGCAGACAGAGAGAGATGGAAGGGTCTTTTTGACAGATCAGAATAACTCAAGATGACGAAAATCTTACGGTCAACAAGTTTTTCGTGAGTTGGGGTACGAATTGTCGGTGAACCATGATTTGGATAAGATGGAAATGGCAGTGAAGTTCTGCGGATTGTTTGAAAAACAGCTCGTTGCGATCAGAGTCGGGTGCTTGCTTGAAGCGGTCCCAACGGACTGAGAAATGAGCTACGAGCCATATAAAGATAGAGGAATGCTCACGATGTTCAGGGACATCTTGAAGCCATTCGTTCAACGCGGAATCGAGCTCTGCAACAATCTGCGCCTCCCAATCGGTGTTGTTGAATGCTAACGGGCGCTTGACTTTCTGGAGCGGATACTATAACGACGTTGGCGTCAACGACCTTTGCAACGTAGTTGGGTTACTCGCCAACAACTCTACAGCAAAGCCTAGGATGATGTCAAGCTTTAGCCGCGTATTGAAATACGCTAGAGACGATATTTCGCCAGGCGGTTGGACAAAGCCGTCTTCCCAATGGACATCGTCGACTTCCAACGGAAGATCAACGTCGAAATCACGCCAAAGAATCATGCTTGGCCGCCCAATGGCTATGCATAGTTGCCGGTCGAGCGTAAAGCAAGCCCAAAAAGCGCGCTTCCATAATTCAGATTCAACCTGCATCGCGTCAGTGAGCTTGAATGGGGTAGGATATATGTTTCACAGAAGTTGGGATAGGTTTTCGTGGCCGCCGATGTGCGCCAACGTCTTGAACCATGCGAATCGCGGCTCCGAGCACAGTCCAACATGACGAGTGGTTGGACTGGTCACAAAAGATGACAATGAGCTTTTGGACGTTAACACAAAGCCGCTAAACATTCGTAACCTTACACAATAAAGCTGAACATGGTGGATTTCTGGGCGGCCAAAGACGTGATCGATGTCAATGGTGACCTGATCGAGGAACTCGTATCCTTGAAGTAACTCGTCACCTCCCGGCACACCGAGCCTTGGGTCGTCTGAGTAACGAGATCCCAAAGCACAAACAAGTTGCACGATACCCCCAAACGTTTTGTCTCGGATGTGGAGACCGTCTGAAAGATGGCGCTCGAATGTCGGTCGATGTAGGAGTGGAATGTAGGCATTATGGTGTTCAAAGTAGAGGTCAACAAGAGAGGCAAGAAGGTCCGGGGGTGTAAAAACATAAGGACCGGTATGCTTGATGCGCCTCGTAGGCTGGGCCCGTTGGATTAGATAAAATTACAGATGATAAGGCAAAGGCACCGGAAAGAACGCCCAATATCGTTCGCGTCTCGCGCTCCAACGAAGCTGCTTCTTTTCATAGTCTTCGCGCAAGTCGATAGCCTTCTTGACGACTATAAGGCTGCTCACTTCACCATGGAAGTGATCGTCGTGGCTGGATGAGAGCATGGACATAGTATGCATACTCTTGATAAGGGCGAGGTTCTCGACGTCATCAGCCAAGGGGGCGGGAACGTTCATTGATCGGATAGACAACGCAGCAAGTTGTACTCCAGGACCACTTTGACCAATCCCGCCACTAGACAGGACGTTTGGAGTTTCAAGGATCGCAGGACCTAACTGAGAATCTGATTAGATAGGATCACGGAAGCCGAAAATACCAACATCTTCTAGCTTTTTCTCTACGTCTTTGACGCGTTCCTCGAGTGCTTCAACATAACTGAGGTTTTTAGATGTTTAAATAAGGCCAGAAAGAGAGACATACGTTCGACGTTTGGCAACTAGTCCCGTGAACTTGCACTCTAACTGCATCTCGGTGCAAAGAGTGCAAGACTTGGGAGGGGTTCTTGACCCATCGCCTGAGCAAATGATAAGCGTACAATCGAGCAAGACAGCACTCATGATCATACATGCTCCTGGACACTATATCAGTTTGGTTTTGCTTCCGAAAGGTGAATCCTCACTCCTGCGTCGTCGACATAGGTCGCAGGCTCGTTGCTCACGCCTCACGCGGTTCGTGTTCAGTTCTGGCCCGTCCGACATTGAGGTTGCTGTCGAACGCGCATGACGGCAAAAGCCAGGTAAGCAGCGGCAACGTTGATGGCAATGTTGCGATCAATTCTCTCGTCCACTTTGTTTCTCTCATCTTGGTTAAGTACTTTCTGTGGTCTACGCTCACTCGCATACAAGACTTCGACCATTGCGCCCGTTGCTCCCCCTTTTCAGGCTTTCTCTCGCCACCCCTGTGTTTGCCATCTTATCCTCACCCATCCACAAGCTTGTGGAGTCCATCTCCACTACTCCAGCTTGCAAATAACTTCAGGAACCGAATAGAACTCAACGGCTGCTGTTTTCAATAAACTCCAGCTACATCATTGGCGTCATCGCCCCCAAATTTTGTCGTCGATATCGCTCCTTGACTCCAACTATGAGCATGCCCAGCGCAAATTGCAACTCCAATGCCTGCTTTCAATGGGGTGACATCACCGTTTTTACAGTACTTAAATAGTCGACAGGGCCATCTGCAATCCCAACATCCTCAGCGACTCATCCCGACTCCAATTTAACATCCACATCTATTATGGATTCCTACGGAAGCAACACCTCTGGCAACCGCCGCGAATTCACCGACCGCACTGACCTTGGTAACAGTATGTGTTTTGTGGGTCAAGTCCAATGTCTAAATGCTTGCTTCAGATCAATTCGACTCTACCACTGGCCGTAGTGGTTACGGCCAAGGCCAAGACCAATTCAGCTCTGGTACCACTGCAGGCGGCTTCGAAAGTGGCCGCCGTGATCGCTTTGACGACACAACCACTGGAATGGGCAACAACTCCTCGCTTGGCTCCAGCGGCAACACTGGCCGCATGGGCATGGGCGACTCCACGACTTATGGCTCTGATTCCCGCACCACTGGTACCCTCGGCAACTCAGGCTACAGCGACCGCTCTGAATTCGACAATGGTATGGGCGGAAAGCCTACTATGGGCGACAAACTCAAGGGTATGTTACTAGTATTTTTGTCTTACAGCATATGAGCTTACTGGTTTCAGGCGGCGTTGAACAGATCGCTGGAAAGGTTATGAACAAGCCTGCCATGGAGACCCGAGGCCAAGAGCGCAAGATGGGAGAGTTTGAGCGCAGCGAGTTCTAGTTGCCGCGCGCACTATATATCCAAAGGACTTCAACATAATGTACCTGTAACTGTAATCCAAACCTGCTCTGGTTTCCTACACTCTGATTAAGGGTATTTGGTATGGTCTACATCGTTTACAATTCCCACCATCCTCGTATTGATCCCCATCTTTGGGAATACCATTTCTGCATCGCCGAGTCCAGCTCGTCTAGGGCAGTCGGATTATAAAGGTCGTCATTGACAGCGAAAAATGTTGTCTTGCTCTTCAGGTCGGGGAATTTTCTGATATCGCCGACACGTCGTATAGCAAGAAATTCCATGGAAGAAGAGCCTGAACAAGCATCAGATAGTCCTTCCGTAGAGGTAATGAGGTCGCTTACCCACAACATAGGAGTATCGCTGGCTGAAAAAGTGGTTGTTTACATCCCAGATAACCTTGTCACAGAACAATAACTCACATTGCGTTCACAGCCCATTCCCGACTCGCCGTACTCGGAAACGCGACGTCTTGCCATCGCGCCGCGAGATCAAAGGTTTGGTTAACCTGCTTAGACGGCCGCTCTCGACTGGGGAGAAAAGCTAGAAGCCCATCACGTCCGCTTTGTCCAATCAGATGCGCGATAAGACAATCACCACACTCCGGCCGTTCAAACGATATGCGATGGTACATTTCCAGTGACGCAACCGGATTGCCCTGACGCGCCACACCGAAGCAACGTGGACCATCAATCCGACACTGGGTGGCTGCGGCTTTGCCCGTGGTTTCTTTGGTCGTCTGAATCAACGGGTACCCATCAGAGGACAGCCAGGTGTACTCTGTCTCCTTGGGCTCCTCGATGCCAGCAGTTCTAAAATTGTGTGCTACGTAATGCGGCGACCCGTTTTCGCGCATGGTGATCGGGACTTGGCCAGAGGCGAGGTCAAGGCCAGCAACGAGGGTTTGTCGCTCATCGGGAGAAATTAGCCCGTCAGCATTTGCATCGACGCGGAGCATTATGAACGAATATAGTCTAAGAATGCAAGTTAGTGTTGATATCGATTATCCAATGGGGGAAACTGATGGGGCATGCACATACAGCAATTCTCGGTGTTTTTCAATGGTATACCACGTTGTTAAGTAGAGTAGGTTAACTTGAGGACCGTGGCCGCGGAAACGTGCCTCTGCAGTCTACCAGACGATGAGCACGAGGCAGGTTATGAGTTCAAAATGTGTACCCGGGCTATTTCATCAGCCCAAACCGCGCCAACTTCTTGCATGATTGGACTGGAAACGACTTTTGCGACATGGTGAAGATAGCGGCGTGGTCGTTTACCAAACCTTTGATCTATTGGTGGATTCAGCGAATGAACAAAAAAGAACAAAAGGCGGAATTTTCACCCAGAAGCCAATTAGCTGCGATTGGGCATATTAGACCAAATTAGGACAAGCTATTGTACCGCTCACTATACTGAAGCCCTGGCCATTCCCCCTCTTTGTCCACACCCATAGGAGGGCTGTCTGGCGGTCGACTCGGGACCTTGAGATCAAACTGAATCCGGAAAACGGGGCCATACAAAGGCGTCTCAAAGTCGGCCATGGAGAGCGGCCGCATGAGAAAACAGTCATCATTCGAGTCTGATTGGCCGGGTCAGTAAATGGCAGTGATTGTGTTGTCCTGAACTAAGCTTGCGCACAGAATATAGTGGGGGCTACATCTTGCAGGTGAACTAGCTGGCTCTCAATCGCAAGACTGTTGAACGAAGGAACATTTCGGTCTCTCCACTTTCGCCCCTGTGGGTCGCTGGCAGGCAGCAGGGACTTGGGAACACGGTAAATGTCTGAGTGATGGACAAGTTGGACGTCGGAAGATAGATTCAGCCAGGTAGGAACTGAACCGAATCGGAGCTCTTCAGTATCGTCTGCAGGAACGTCCCCAGTGACAAGGATATACTATGAACGATATTAGAGGTTTGAGCTGAGCAACGGCCGAAACATACTTTGCGAACCAGTTTAGGCGGAAGGGTTTGGAAAACCGAGCGCATGGAGTTAATCATCTCATCGTGCGTTCTGAAGTGGGTCTTCCGGGAGCCAAGGAAAGCTGGCTGGAAACCAGGTAGCTTCTCCCGGGCCTCTTTAGCAAGTGCAACCTCTTTCTCGCGCGTAGCAGACAGAATCGGTTCGGAACCATTGACCCAAGTCCAAACTGCATCGAGTTGAAGGGGGATGTGGGAGGCAGTACAAGGTCTCCCGTAAGTGATCCATTGCTCAATACAAGGAAATTGTTGTGAGAGTGTGGGCGCCACGGGTTTGAGGGTTGTCGCCAAGAAGTTCTCGGCGGGTTTAAACAAACGCCAGCCTGCTGGCCATGGTATTGACTCGTTTTTTGCGTATTTGGGAGGCACCAGAATGTGAGTTGGGTCGATTTTCTCAGGCGTGTGTTTGTAAACAGAAGCACGGGGTGGAGGGTAACGCTCGGACCGACGTTCTGGCGGAGGCAGGGTCCAATAGAGAAAGCAGAAAACAAGAGCCACGAGGAGCCAGATTGCTGCTGTTCGTTTGCGAATCGTCATGGTTACCGAGAAATGCCTTGCAGTTGCCTTACCCCTCGACCTTCAGGCTACCTCATTGCCAAATGTGCTTGACGCCGGGTTGAAGGAGAGCGTTGGCAGGCCTGTCGATCATTGATGAAACGTGACGCGCGGCGTGGAGTGACCGCATATCAAAGTGACAATTTGCAGGCCCTAAAACTCCTTGTCTCCCTCCACTACCACGACATAGGTCTTTCCTTTCTCCCCCTTCCCTTCATCCGTTTCCACGAGAACCACACCTATCCACACTCTTTGAACTCACCCCCCACCGTTCAACAATGCTTACCCAAGCTGTTGCCATCATCTCTGCGCTCGCCGCCACCACTAGCGTGCTTGCCAACGGCTCTGTAAACCATGCAGCGATTGCCCGCCGCATGTCCGACTCGAGCTTGGAAAAACGCGAATCTTTCTCTGGTCGCACAACATTCGTGAGTTGGGTTGTCCTTGGGTCATTATACTTTCTGATCGCATCATTTAGTATGGACTGGACACTGTGAGCAACGGTTTTTGCCGTTTCTCCTCAGTTCTAACTCCTTGTCTGTAGGGTGCCGATGCATGCACCGGTAGGAACCACGGATATAACGATTGGGTGTTCGCCATGAACATGCCCCAGTTTGGCTCTTGCTGTGGCAAGAAAATCAAGATCCAGTACAAGGGCAAGACTGCTGTCGCTTCCTGTGTTGACGCCTGTGCTTCATGCTACAACACCGGTGAAATCGACTTGACTCCTGGTATGTGGAACACAGTCAAACTTTGTTCAACGCTCAATGTCATTGTGTCATCTAGGTCTATTCTCGTACCTGACCGGTATGTCTTTTTATGACGCTTGATGCTTCTTTTTGACACTGCGTTGAACAGACGGCAACCTGGATCTCGGTCAATTTACCTCCACTTGGTGGTTCGTCGATGGCGATGGCGATGACAACAAGCCCCCTCCCCCACCTCCCCCACCAACCAAGAAGCCCGACCCACCCAAGACCACTAAGCCTGCTCCCCCACCCCCACCGCCAACTGAGAAGCCCAAGCCGGCGACCACAAAGAAGGAAGAGCCGAAGCAGACGGAGAAGAAAGTTGTCTCTAGCTCTGCCAAGCCTTCTTCTGCCAAGCCCTCTTCTTCCGCTTCATCCCGCAAGGCATCATCGTCATCGGCCCCCAAGCCCTCATCTGCCGCACCGGCTCCCAGCACAGCCCCCGGCCCTGTCAACCCTGATCCCGGTGTTGCCAACGTCGGTGGACAAGCAGCTGGTGCTCCAGCGGGAGGCTCGGAAAGCTCCGAAAACACCAAAGGTATTTCTGGCGCTCTTTCCGGCACTTCCGGTGCCACATCTGTCCTGGCCAAGCCCAACACCGTCATCGTTGGCGCTGCCCTCGCACTTTTGGCCTTCCAGGCCCTCTAGACATGATTCACGACTTCACCCCGCCACCCTCCATACCAGTGGTCGTGCATCGATAGCTTACCGGCATTTTTTTATTCATTCAGTATTTGTCAATTCTTATATACTGGTCGTTGGTAGCTGCCACTGGTAGGCATATACCAACAACCGCGGGCTATATACTTGTGTTTCCAGTCGTACTGATCGTACTTAACATTGTCTTTGGCGTTGGGCTAGACCCCTTCACAATATACTCAAGTCAATTGCATTTTCCAGTGATTCACTTGGCTTACTTTTGACCTGAGCATTTGAGCTAGCAGGATATGTTAGTAGGATGATTGGCCGATGAATTGAAGGAAGGTCGAGGATATACTTGTAATCTTGGTAAGGTCAAGATGCAATCTCGAAGGCGCCTATCTAGACGCCGGAGTTACAAGGCCTTGCAATTGATTGCCGCCATCCATGACGGGCATATTCCCACAGGCTTTTTGCTCTCTCCCCGACAACAGCACCGACGACGATGCGCTGCCCCGCCCACAGTAGCCAGCCTCCACTCTCCACACGTGATGTTCACTTCGCGTTCGTTACAGTGTGACAACAACTTGTTGTTCTGCTACGTCCACCATGCTCTCAGCATTCATTGTTTCCATCCAAATGTTCGCCACAATTGTGGTTCAAACCTTCTGCCAGCAATGGCTTACTATCTTAGAGGTCGTTGGCGACATCAAGGTCGTCGTGGCCGAGGCACTCGAGTTCACCGCCGCCACTGAGCCACTCTGTGGTTTATGCATGGTGGTGATTCTCCTGGGTTGCTTCCAGTTCACACACAGTCCTGTTTATGCTCTCGTCCTGACTGTCGTCCTTGTGTTGGTTGTCTGCGCGTTTATGGATTGGGCAGATAAGCCTACCGCAGAGACATCCACGCATTTGACGCGTCATGACGCCCTCCAAGGTGCGCGTTTCTTCGGTGCTTTCACATTGATGGTACTTGTAGTTGCTGGTCTTGTCTTTGCTGACTGGACCGTGTTCACCAACGCCATTAACGAGTTCAAAGTCGCGATATTGAATGGATTCTTCCTGCCTCTGGGACATTGGGTGCGTGCTACTTTCCCTCCAATCATCGGTAACTTATTATTGCGACTTCCAGCTATACCTTGTCTACTGCCACTTCCGTAATAACCCACAGAAACTCAGCTACACTATCAAGATAATTGCCAAGATGGTCGCGGACGTGTTTCTCGCGATGGAAGGACCACGGCAAATGGATGAAGTCGTCGAAGGTGGAATTCAGTGGCTTTCGAGCTGCTACCGACCAATTCTCACCGCTTTATATCGCGTACAACCCTTGTCGCGCTCCCCTTTCAAATGTCTCGTGTGGCGCATGATGCATCGAGGACATGAAGAGTATCTCGACCACCCAGAAGCGCTCAACAAGCATATCTGGCGAGCCACGAGATGGGCAATTCCTTCCATCGACCCCAATATGCTCTGGTTCCACCCTCGGCCTCTCGGCCAGGGAGGCTTCGGCTGCGTTGTCAAGGCATACTGCCCCTTTACTGGTGAGTATTTCGCGGTCAAGATGATCCCGCGGCGTGCAAAGTCGCGTGAGGTAAGGCGGATGGTAAGAAAGGAGGTCATCTGCATGCAAACGGTGCAGGGCCTGCCTGGGTTCGCGACGGTTCATGGTGTGTTTAAAGACAACCGCAACTTTTATATTGTCATGGTCTGTCCCTTCTTGGTCTGAATATGGATTACTGAGCCCTTTTCAGGATTTCGGTGACTTGACCTTAAACGACCTTCCTCTTGAGGAATATACTTTTGAAGAGCGCATTGGGTTTACTCGTCAGCTGGTATGTCACTCATGTCTCTGGTTCTCGTTGTCTTATAGCTTTTCAGGCTACAGCAGTGCAAACCATGCATGAGAAGGGCATTGTTCACCGTGACATCAAGCCCGACAACATCCTCATCAGCAATGACCGCTTAATGGTGGTCGACTTTGGGCTGGCCCAGAACTTTGTCCATCCGATCGATATGCGCCGTGGGCGATCCTTCTGGCCCGCTCGCAATCGGGGCATCTCTGTCGTTGCTGGGTCTCCTCAATATATGAGCCCTGATGTTGCTGCTGGAAAACCATATTCTTATGGCGCAGACCTCTACCCAATGGGCATTGTTATTCGATGGCTCCTCTCTGGCGCTGTAAGAGTTTTGTTTATTGACCCTGCTCAATCTGATCTGGCTCCAGCATCCGGAAGTCGACAAGCTGGCTTTAGTCAGTGACCTTGACGGCACGCAACTTCCCGACGAAGTCGATCACTTCCTCCTCAAAGTACGTCGTTCGACTGTTTTTGATCTCTGGGGTTCTTACGAGTGTCTAGATTTTCGCCTTTGCGGAGGGGACGCGGCGATTCCGCAATTGGGACGAGATCAATGCGCACGGGCTCTGGTATAGTGTTTTCGATGCACGGTGGTTCAGCGACTGATATTAATCCAGGACAGCCAAGAAGGAACAATAAATTCTCCCGATTTGTTTCCCTGTTGTTTGTTCGCTCGCTGATACTCAATTGATAGGTTGATTGCTTATGCGTATGGAATTCCTGCTCCTACACGATGCTTTGCTTCCTTCCATACCTTGACCAAACTTTTCACTGAGTCTCCTTTTGACCACAGTCTTTTCGCGAGCATACAAACTTTCTCGACGCTGCACTTCACTATACTCATTCAGCCGACATTCATTTGAGACGCGCTCTTTCGTCCTTTTTTTATTCTTCTTCCTACTATCTTCTGCACCAAACATTTGCTGACCCTCGTTTGTGGTCCTGTCTTGACTCAAAAAAAGTCATTTGGTCGTGTCTGGTTCTGGTCACATTCCGCTCCACCACAATTTTTTCCGCTCCTCACATTCGTTTCTTGCACCAGATCCACGAGCGACTTTGTTCCGCTCTTGCTTACTGTTGTCGGGCCATCCACTGTTTTACACCTTGTCTTCGGCCGACTGATGCGACATTCATTCTAGGACATAGATGCCCCCGCCCATGGCACGCTACCTTCGTTTGAGCAACACAGGTCAGTGCCACTCATTTAGCGACACACTAGTTCATGTAGAGGCGTAGAGGTATGGAGAATCTCCATCGCGGGAGGAAAGTTTGCTGATTCCGCTCTGATAGAACGTCTCACAATACGCTGAATTGCGGCCAGGCTACGTGGAATGAGTGCTAGTTGCTCATCAAGTAATCCACGTAGTGAATGGCTACTCGAGCAGTCCGAGCTTCTTCCTTCGAGTTGGAGCTTGGTGATGCTCGAGTCGTACAGTAGAGATTCACGAACTTGTATCACGTACTAATGCACAGTTGTACCTTCGTAACTAAAGCGAGTCGTCAGCCAGCTGTAGGTTACAAATACTTGTCGCGACAACCACGATGAGTCAGTCTCCTCCACGCGTATTGCATAGGTACTACGGCAGCTGCTACATGACTCCGATCGTAAGGCGGAGAGCAAATTCAGGAAAGCTAACGATGTTTCACCGCTCAACAAAACTTTCGTCTGGTCCTGGGTTTCCGATTTTCGAGTCATAAGTACTGGCTCGATGCGCTGTATTTTAGCTAGAGCTCTATTGATATCACGACTTCCATTTGCTGACATTTCTTGTGCAGCAGAATCCGAAAAGGGAATGGTTAGCAAACTTGAAGGCGATATAAGTATGTACCATCTCCTCTCCTCCTAGTATCCACTGGTAAAGTACGCCAATAGACTGCGAGCGTATTCTAAACTATCTACTTGTTGCTGGTGCCCACCGAACTGTTGTTTGCGCTCGGTTGGCGGTAACTTGACTGGATTGCTATTTGCAAAGAATGCGCGACTCCAGACCTTCAGAAGCTCCCGCTCGCTACACAAGAACGTGATCAGTTTCCGAAAGAAAGAAAAAGAATGGTGGCTGAGCTTCAAGCCTTCAACTCACTTCGGATCCGAAGGAGTGGCCTGCGGTCAATCAGCATATTATTCGAAAGATGTAGTGGACGGCTTGCCTGTTTGCCGCCGAATTGGTAGGCCGCGCTGTTCAGCCAGCTCGATAAGAACGACATGATTTCTATGGGATCACGTTTGAGAGCCAAGACCAACTTTCGTCACACACACACCTTCTTGTTTCTGCCATTCTATGAGCCACAACCACCTGCCATAGCCGCCCTGCGATGCAACCCAGTCCCGATATTCTTTCCACATCGTCTGGCGACTTGGAAGCCGCGCAGTGCCTGTCCATACCTTGGCTAAAGCAATCGCGAAATTTTCGCCCCAGGTAAAAGTCACAACGTTGGGGTCCTGGTTCGCTCTCTGTCAGCGAGGAATGATGATTGCCTTGAATAGCATGCCTGGTTGATGAACGCCAGTGTGGGATCATCGATGTAGAATAGGTCCCGCCAGAGCGAACGGAAGTGGGTGCCGTCAGTTACTATCGGCTGTGGTTGGTCTTGCGGCCCTTCTTCGTTGCCTTTGATGGAGGAGTTGTGATATTGAGGTAGAAAGGGGAATGTGTATTGGTATCCAGTGGAGAAGATAATTTCGTCGATGTCAGAAAGAAACTACGGGGAATTAATTCAAGCTGGGCAGAAAATTCGAGTCATGCTGCATACCGTCCCATCCAACAGTTCAATCGTGTGATTCTCTGGATGGAATTGCTGGATGCCGACCACAACTTCAACGCCTTGAGGCAGTAGATTCAACAAGACAACAGGCGTATTTGATCCTGAAGAAGTGTTAAATATTCCTTCGGAAACATTCAAGTCGGCGTACGTTCACTTTGCCTCCAGGAAAGCACATTACGCTTCACAAGCGGGTTGAGATCTGCAGCAATGCCTGTGGCACTGGACTAATGTTGAAGTGGAGGATGGCGAACGCGAGCCATCGCCGAGGCGATGACGTCAGCGCCGATGCCGCCATCACCGACGCGCGACGCGTCGGGAATATTCTACCAGTTTCCCTTGACTCATTTCCCCAGAATCTACTAGAAGATTCAGAAACACTATAAATACTGTCTTGTATTCCATAGACTACATTGAATTTGTTTCTATTCTTTCAACAGGTTATGGGCCCCGCTAAGGTAGACGCCATACACGATCCACGGACCCCACGTGATGTGATGGCCGCAGCCGAATATAGTCATTACCTCCAAAATACATCGTTTCTACAGCTTTCAGTGTGAATTGGGCAAATCGGCTGCATGAATTGATGGCTATTGGTCCCCTACTACCATAAATGTACAAAAAATCCGGAATAATAAGAATTGTGATGTAGTTCAGAAATTGCATTCTTTTTGACCTGAATCCTGGCCGCGCAGCAAAGTTTGTCTGGCATGGCTATAGAGTCGCTTTTTCACCAATGCCTCGACAAAAGGCCCACATACAAGCCAGAACAGCAAATCTTCCGAAAGCAAATGCACTTCCCAGTACTCCAAAAAGAAACGGCCTCAGTCTGTTCTTACCCTGCAGACAAGGTCACGTCACTCGAAGAAGACACGCGTCGAACGCGTCGAACGCGTCGAACGCGTCGAGAATGACGAGAATCTGGCCGAGGTGAGTGGCTCTACCTGCCAATGTCAACTTCTCAAAGAATACACTGGCAGGCCAACGAAACGCACTCGGATGATCCTTTCATCTCTAACATGGGAAAATTCAAATGTGCGGGCTTCACACGCGAGCTGCTTACTCGCGCTCCCGAATCGTTTCTGTATAGCGACGAGCCAATCTTCGATGTGGACAGCCTAATGGACAATGAGTGGGAGCCTCATGACGATGAAGAAACAGAACAGACCGAATATGTCCATCCAGAGTTTGATGAACTTCTCGCATCTCCAGCTGGAACATTTCCCTACGATGGTTATCCACGTCCTGCACCCTCAGCAGAATATGTTGCAAAAATGAAAGAGGCTGGTCGACGCCGTGTTGTGTTTTCAGCGCCGGATATCACTTCTGCGCATGATGCTCTTGTCGACTTGCTGTTGCTGATGAAGGGTGAAATCCGAGGACCAAACAGCAAAGGATACAAGAAAACAACTTTTGATACTCATGTCCGTGCTCGACTGGAAGGCATGCGAACTCTTCTCTCGATGTATACAACCCCACGTTCAATGACTTATGAAAACTGGTCGGAGTCGGCTCTCCAGGCGGCGATTGCTGTGGGAAGGGGAAAGAACTGTGCAAGAGTGTTTGCTGAGCTTGCGCGTGCTTTCATCGAGGATCGCCGAGTGCTCCCAATCAATCCATATGGCAAATCTAATGCACCAGTGTTGAACAACGAGGACCTCGATGTAAAAGTTCGTGTGGAGTTACTCGGAAAAGAAATTACGGCGGAAAAAGTGCAAGCAATCGTGAACCGACAAGATATTAGAGAGGAGTTTGGCCTCGGCTCGCCTATCAGCCTCCGTACAGCACAGCGATATCTCAGCAAACTGGGTTTTGTGTGCGTGGTTCCAAAATGACAACATTGCAAGTCAAAGCTCATTGCGTACAGATTTGGATATGCGAAAAAAGGCCAGTACTCTGACGGACATGAGCGGGAGGATGTTGTTGTTTATCGAGAAGAAACATACCTTCCAACTCTCAAAGATTTTGAAGACCGTTCCTATGTCTACCACTCTGATGGAACTATCGACATCCCTCGTTTACCGCCAGGTGTCCGTCCTACGTGCATTTGGTACCACGATGAATCCATCTTCTATGGACATGACAGACGGCGAAAGCTTTGGCAGGATACAGCCGCTGGAGCGAAGCCATATCAGAAGGGCGAGGGAGGGTCATTTATGGTGGCTGACTACTTTTCGGCCAATTTTGGGTGGCTGCGAGGAGTGAATGGCGAGACAGCTCGACGGACTATGCGTCCTGGAAAGAATCGGGATGGTTACTTCAGTGCCGCAGACATTGAAGAGCAAGCGAGTACTGCATGTTCCATCGTTATGGCCCGCTGGCCCGAGTTCGATCATGTTTTCATTTACGACAACGCGACCACTCACTGTGCTCGTACGGCTGGCTCGCTGACAGCCATAGGGATGCCCAAGTTCACTTCTGGGTCAAGAGCTGGAGGGGCAGACGATGAAGGTGGTGGCGAGGGTGAGAAGAGACCGAAGAGGCAAGCTAAAAAGCCGTCAAAGAAGAAGCCGCCTGAAGTCGAGAATGAGACCCGAAAGAAGAAGCGGAAGAAAGCAAAGCCTACCAAAGACCCCAAAGACGCCAACTTTCTCGTTCAAATCAACAAGCTGAATCCCGACCAGACCCCGATGTACGACAAGCATGGTGAACGAGTAAAAGAAGAGATCCAAATGACTGGTGCAATGTTTGCCGACGGAACACCTCAATCACTCTATTTCCCTGCCAATGCTGACAAGTATGCTGGCAAATTCAAGGGTATGGCGGTCATCTTAGAGGAGCGTCGATTGCGTGGGGACCTGGGGTCAGAGATGAAGAAGGAAGAGCTGGCAGGAAAGGTCAGTCAATGCAAAAACTTCAAATGTCCCAAAATTGCCCCAGATAAGCAAGCAACATGCTGCATGCGTCGCATGCTATTCACTCAACCCGATTTCACGAATGTCAAATCATGTCTTGAAGCTGCATGTGGCCCCTTTGATGTCAAAATCCTTTTTCTACCCAAATTCCATCCGGAACTCAACCCGATAGAAATGGTATGGGGATATGCTAAACGTGTCTATCGTCAGTTCCCGGAATCCTCTGGCGAGGAGGCCTTGGAGCGTAACACTCTTGCTGCACTTGATGCAGTGCCTCTAGATTCCATGCGACGGTTTGTTTTGCGCGCACATCGATTTGCAGATGCATACCGAAAGGGATTGGATGGTTCCCAGGCTGCCTGGGCTGTGAAGCGGTATAAGGGACATCGCATGCTGCCTTCAGAGTTCCGTGAAGAGCTTGAAAAGGCAGAGCTGGAAGCAAAAGAGAAGGCCGAGAAGGCACATCGTTGAGTTGATAGTATAATCTAATCTACATCGTCAATTCTTATTATTCCGCGATTTTTTGTACATTTATGGTAGTAGGGGACCAATAGCCATCAATTCATGCAGCCGATTTGCCCAATTCACACTGAAAGCTGTAGAAACGATGTATTTTGGAGGTAATGACTATATTCGGCTGCGGCCATCACATCACGTGGGGTCCGTGGATCGTGTATGGCGTCTACCTTAGCCATAACTAAAGACCACGACATCAACACTCTCCTTGCTGCACCTCCCACATTCCCACTTGACACATCATGTCAGACTCTACGACCTCGACTTCTCGCAACGTCATCAAGGCCCTTGAAGGCCAGGCCGGCTACGCGACTTGGCGCGTGAAGATCCTCGATTTGGCGAATGAGCACGACTTGGATGAGTACCTCATCGGCGATGAGATGGAGCCGCCGAAGGTAGTCAAGGCAGGGGAGCCGACGGAGGCGGAACAGAAAGCAACGGCCATATGGGTGAAGAAGCAGCGGAAGGTCTTGTCACTCCTCCGGCAGCGCGTCAGCGACGGCCCAATGGCTTATATAAACACCATGACCCTCGGCATTGCGGCCTGGAGGAAACTGGAGTCCATTTACCAGCCAAAGGGCGCCATCAGCATCATTCGGCTTCGACGCGTGCTGTATCACACCTCGTGCGCCGAGGGGGAGGATGTGGAAGAACATATCAGAAATTTATCGACTTACCGGACACAGCTTGCGGCATCCGGCAGCTCCATCGACGAGGCTGAGTTTGCCATCATCGTTTTGACCTCGCTACCGACTTCGTGGGACCATTGGGTAAATGGGATTGATTTGACGAAGATCACGGACTCCGAGGATGTTATCGGGAGGGTATTGCAGCAGGCCGGACGACCTCACGCCAAGCCGGACGCCGACACGGACATGACCACGGCGATGCCAGCGCGACGCGGAGAGGGGCAGGGCAACAGGAACGGACAAGGGAATGGGAACGGGTCGGGCCCAGGGAATGGGAACGGGAGCGGGAGCCGCGGAAACCAGAGCTGCTGGAATTGCGGGCGGCCCGGACACCGGAAGCAATGGTGCCCCGACGCCGAGAAAGGAATCACGTACACTGATCAAGAGAAGGACGAGAACTATGCTCGTGCTATGCGATACCAGGCCCAGAATGGCGGGCAGAATGGCCGGCAGGCGGCACATATGGCCCGAGAAGACGAAGAAGACCTTGTGTTCATGGCTTTCGGCCGGGAACGGCTCACGCGGAACTCGTGGCTACTGGACAGCGGTGCCAGCACACACATCACGAACGACAAATCCCTATTTCACACGTACACGGCACTCGACAATCATCGAATCTTTGGCATTGGAGAACTCAGGGCACCGGGAGAGGGAACTGTAAAGCTACAGTTCAAGATGGGTACACAAACCAAGATAGTGACACTACTATGTGTACTGTATGTGCCCGACTCACCCCACAACATCATCTCGATGGGACGAATCCACCGCGCCGGCTACAACATCGATTTCGCGTCATCAGGCGACGTCAAAATCACCAATCAGACGACTGGGCAACGGCTAGCTCATTGTTGCAACGTTGGCAACGTCTTTGCCTTCGGGAATGTCACCCCGGTCTATCCACCCAATGCGGACGACGACGACGGCTATTGGACTGCGCCGAGACTGCAGAGCAAGGGGGAGCAACGGACCGATGAACCGCATCCGGAGATTAAGCCCGGATCGCCGACCCCGCTTACCCCACCGCTTATCGCGCCAAGACCGCCCGTCTCCGCCGCACCGAGCACACTCACGCCCATGTCCTCGCGCCACCCCAGTCCAACACGCGCCTCTCCGCCCCGCATTGCGCCAAAAGCAATTAACTTGGATATCACAACGGACAACATTGTGATTGGCCCGCGAACACGCCGCTACACCAAACCCGGATCAAGTCTCATCGCTCTCGAACGGTCCGAAGCGCTCGGCTCGACTCGGTTCGAGGGGGAGTGTTGAAGTGGAGGATGGCGAACGCGAGCCATCGCCGAGGCGATGACGTCAGCGCCGATGCCGCCATCACCGACGCGCGACGCGTCGGGAATATTCTACCAGTTTCCCTTGACTCATTTCCCCAGAATCTACTAGAAGATTCAGAAACACTATAAATACTGTCTTGTATTCCATAGACTACATTGAATTTGTTTCTATTCTTTCAACAACTAAAACACCAAATGAGCGAGAATAGAATGGAAGACAGGCTATAATGATGTACCCCGGCTCCAACAATCAGAACAGAGTGGTTGGCAAACATTTCAGGCCGCCTATATTCGCGGGAGTGGAGAATGGACTCCGGGTATCTGCGGTGCCATTCAATGAGTCCCGGAATGTTCGGTATATTTGGTCCGTTGAAAGTGCCCGTTGCAACCACCACGGCATCGAAATCCTACGCCAGTTAGTACAAGACACGAATAGTAGAAGAGCCAACCTCGGTCCACCATGTTTCTTTGCACGATGAAGGACCCAACCGCTCCAATTTCTTGACGGTTAACTTCCATCCATGTTCATTCCCGAATGAATCGTGTCGCTTTTCGACTAGTTCGACGCGAGTATTGTACGAGATGTGGGGACTGCGATCGTTGGCATTGATCCCATAGAATGAATAGACAGAGCGGAGGTAACGCTGGAGGCTAAGGTGAGGAATATCTGTTGACAGCTTAGTGATAAGAACGAGTGTGATGAAGAACAGTCTAACTCCAAGGACTCCCCGGGGGCCAGTCATGCCTGTTGAACTGTAAAGGCGTATGACATTGACTTTATACCGGGTCATCAGAAATTTACCTTCATCAGAGGCTGGAGGATCACTCAGTGTCGGAAAACCAAAGTCAAGTATGGCTCACAGCAGGTACATTGGAAGTCAGTGACGCCCAGACTCCATGTGGGGCGCGATGCTCCCTCCAGCGTTCGGCGCTAGTCATCCCTGTTTTGTCATCGCGGTCACTGTGATAGACCACATGCGGCAGTGGTGCGTTTGGAGGTGGCAGCGAGGGCACAAAGTCGGCCACCTGAGGGTCCACATTCGGGATTGGCGGTTGACCCTGGGTCTCATCCGAATAATGCCATACACCGCCTGGCACTTCGTCCCTTTCGAAGATTCTGACCTCCAAGCCTGCATCGACCAGTTCGCGGTATGCAATAAGCCCGCTGTAAGGCAGTTGAAAGTGAAATTCAGGGCACGAAATTACGACTCGAACCTTACACCAGCGCCAATGACAGCGACTTTGCGGATGGGCCACTTGAACTGGTGGTAATCGGAGTCGTTCCGATGCATTTGCTCAGGTTGTAGAGGGACTTGAAAGAAAGTTTGCGTCAATGCGAGCGAGAGGGAAGCGGCGCATAGCAAAAAGACGACCCATGCAGCCATAACACGGAGGGAGATACTCAACAACAATCCCCACAGTTGAAGATGTGGAGACTGAGGTTTTTATATCTGCCAGTGACAATGGCCCAGTGTTGATCATAGTTTGCTGCGCCAATTCAAAAGCCCGCAATTGGGGGAAACTGCGAACACCTGCACTTGGAGTTAGTGCTGATAAGTAACGTCACTGGCTGGGCCAGGCTGGCGAGAGAGTGAGGTCAAAGTCGGGTTTGAGTAATTGAGATTTGTGACAACAAACAGCCATCGATGCGCATGCTCAAGGGTCAGCTCATCAATAAGCACAGGGCTCGGCGCCGTTTGGGCGCCATACCGTGGTACGCGCCGTACCGGCCATCGGTTTGATTGCCGTAGCCGGAGCGCCGGATCCGGCCGTCCTACCCCCTATGCAGTCAGTAAAAACGAAAACATAATCTTGTTACTTACAAAGAGACTGACCGCTCGGAAGAGAATCAAAATCTGTATTTAGTGACACCTTCTTCAAGCTTCCTGAATCCTCGGTGACATTTATAGACGCGACATATTGTTTTTTAAATGCTTACTACTCTTGCCTTCAACTCGCCTTTCCTGACACTACCTTTGTTGAACCAAACCAATCACATGATTCACATCCGTGCCAATATTACTTCTACTCATTCGACACCACAATCCTTCACATCGCAGAGGCGTAGATCTTGAAGTATATCTCCACTGGCAACGTTTAGCTGATTCGACTCTCATATCAAGACGCTGGATTATGGCCGGACTACGTGGACTGAGTGCTCGTCGCTTTTTCAATCCACGTGGTGGCTAGCCACTCCGAGTCGTACCACAGAAAGCAGCCAGATGAATTTCCCAATTCCTCTATGAATCCCAATCTTCTTCCATCACCGGCTGCATTATCCACTCTTCGACATCTTCATCAGGGTCTTCCTCGGCCCACACCAAATCCTCATCCTCCGTGACCACACCATGAAGTTGCCCATGTCGTGGTTTTGTCACAACCACGGTGTCGACATCGACCTCTTGCTCTTCCTCCTTCATCTTCCTCCTGATCATGTCTGCTTCGTCCTCCTGTTGCAATAAATGAGCAATAAACACATGAATTGGCAGGCTTTGTTACGATATCAAACTCGTCCTCGCGCTCTTGGTACTCGACGTTCTCGTCCAGCTCTTCAAACCCGCCCGCAAAGGCACCCCAGCGTTCGGGGTGAGGTCGATGCCAGATCAGTATGTTGCCGTGGTTCGTGGTTGAAGCGATTGCCGACTTGGAAGGATGCCACTGGACAGGTTAGAAGGTGGACACTGATAACAGACAAATCACTCACATGGAGATGCATCAGCGGCTCTCGCCCACCATCCAGCGCGCTAGCAAACTGCCCGTCATTGGAGAGGTCCCAGATATATATTTTGTGATTCGCAGTATCAGCCGCACCCATTGGAATCGTCAAAAAAACAGCAAAATGATTCAGTTGGTTTACCTCCAGCAAGCCATTCGCCATCTGGACTATAGGACATTGCGTGCCAGGCGGTCTTGTTGATCGGGTCGTTGAACCGATGCATCGGCTCGAGCTCCTGGTCGATAAACTGGCTGTCCGGAGCGGGTATTGGGTGGACCGGCACGGTGAATTGCCGCAAAGTGCGGTCTGCGGAGTTGGAGACCAGATAGCGTCCGTTCTGGGTGAACTCTAGGCCTTTGAGGGCACCTGCTCCGGTGATTTTGTACCGCGCAACCATCTGAGAGGATTAGAGCGGAAGGGGGACAACAGCATGATGCTGCTCACCGTCTTGGTACGCGTGTTGAATACTAGTATCTGGCCATTGGTCGTTCCCATATAGACATGTTTCCCCGAAGGATCGAAGCGAGCGATAGTTATGGCTGAACTTGTGTGCCGTTAGTGGGGAAATGGATTGGTTCTGGGGCATACCGAACCCGGGCAGAAGATCCGCCGGCCTCTTCATCACTCTCATCCAGCATTTCGCAGAGTTCGACTCGGGAGCGATGAGCTTTGCGTTGGTCAACGATGAAAGCCTCCCCCGTTGTAAGGAGGGCAAGGATGATTTGGCTAGACACTGTCATTGATGAGCATACTCTCCGTCAATGCATACCTGTTTCGTGGATGAAACGACGCAGACACGACTGGCGCGTCGAACCGGAGCGTGGAATGGCGTTGAGCGGGAATACAGCGATTGGCTAAATCCCAAATGATCACATTCCAGTCTTTTGATGTGGTGAGCACGAATCGCGAGTGTCTTGACCAACTGTGGGGCTCAGGACGCGTCGAATTAGGTAAGCATTGCTTACTCAAGGCTAGAGACTGCTTTAACGTGCCCGTCAAGTATTCGGATGGCTGAGCGCGTTTCGAGGTCCCATATCGCAGCACTCCCGTCGATACGGCCTGTGGCGACATATCGGCCGGAAGGGTCGAAGCGTGCGAAAGAAGCCAGCGCAACCAATGAAGTTTGCACTGTAGTGGGGTGTCCAATGTTGAAGAAAAATGCCGCGTTCATGGAAGTTCCTGCGTGTGACGTCGAAGCGTGACACCCGAGCTTCATTATGGACGACGATCCTTCAGCAGCTCAACTCCCAACGACCACTCCTGGCGAGGTAGAGCACGAGCCAGAGTCTAATGTGGTCCCCCAAATCCCCCAAACTACGCTCACCTTTCTCCTTGTCTCTGGTAGACGACGGAATATGTCATTTGACCCCGAGACGACTGTGGGGCGCGTCAAAGAGCTCGTATGGAATGCTTGGCCCAGCGGTATGTCTCACATTAGCTGGGTTTATCTACCTACCTTCTTTGTGGAAACCAGAATGGCAAGATGAAAGACCTCCTGCACCGTCATTCCTGCGTATTCTTTACCTAGGGAAGATTCTGCAAGATGAAGATACGCTCTCTAGTATGTCGTTGTTGGCTACTTCATCGAGCTATGCACACAACTCGCAGAACTTAACTTGCCGTCCCATACGCCATCCTTAACAGACGAAACCCCGCCTCCTCCTCCCACGATTGTGCATCTAGCAATCAGAATGCATGCCCCTACCGCTGATGATGTGCCCAAGAAGAAGAAATCATCAAGGCGTCGACCAGCGACTACCGGTGAAGGTGCAGATAGTTCAGCAAGTCCTGAGGAAACCGAGCAAGATGGCGGCGGATGTTGTTGTGTCGTGTGCTGATGTTTTTACTTCACATCTCGCACGGCCTTCGTCATTCGCCCAAAATAGCTTTTACCCGGTAGGGATTCTGCTGTCTAGAATTCGTGGCCGGGACTGCTCTCTCTCTCCACCGACTCCGGCTCCACCATCTACCACTCCCTACTTCGTGACGCCGAGACGTATTTCCCACCCAAGCTCAACTTGGAGGCCCAGACACCCGCATGACTAGTTTCGCTCCTTCGCATTCCATTCCTCCTCCATCCTGCATCTTGACGATCCCACGTTGTATTCCTATTCCTACCTCATACCCATTACAGTCTCTTCGGCTTCTTTGCATATAATTGTCCCGCCCTAACTTCAAAATTAGTGCCCTATTCTTAATTTGCGCTGTCCAGTCATTCTTCACTTACGACCCCTTCACGCTTGCTACCTACCATCCTTGCGCGCAGTTTATGGATTACTCACTTGCCACACGCTACAAGAGACAAAAATTCGGACCAATTTCTGGAATCAATGGTGTACATTCCCTTAACCAGGCGGACTGGATTCTTGCTTATTCGTAGAAGCTGCTTCAGTGTCAGGAAGCCTGATCTCATGCCTGTCGCATCCAGAAGTGTTCGATTGCGTGGTTGGACGGGATTCGTCCACGGGTCAAACATGTCTTCTCTTGCTTCCCGTCCAGTACATACTTATTAGTCTGGAGTTGCACAAGGCTCTCAACCTGATGTCTTCTTTGAATGTCGATTGCCTATGCCCGGATCGAAGAGTCAAGACACAGAGGAATGAACGACGCTGGTGGAATACTGAGAACTTGCGAGCTAAACGATACAACTTGAAATGTCAGAGTGTTATCTCCAGTAGGTGCAAACTTGAATACGCCAATAAGTTAGATCCTTGCAAGTGCGTCTGACCATCGGCTATCCAGCAGCTTGGACCTGCCTTTCCCTCGCCCTCGCCGTTCTCAAGGCCGAACGCTTAGTCGGTTGGGGTGCACCTATTCTTCTCCACTTGCGAGTATCTTGAGGTCGGTTGTCGTAGTTCCTATTGATTTTGTTGCTGCCGCGAGTCAACTGAACAAACGTTGCGAATAGTAGCGGGTGAGTTTTTCGATGTGAGTTGTGGTAAGGAGTCCGTGGAGGGGTTCGACATCGTATTGGAAAGATGCCTCTGTGGGGATGACCGATTATGCTCGAGAAGGTCTTCCATGTCCGAGTCGTGCACATGACCTTGTCAGTGAGGTGTTGATTCTCGAGTGCCTGCAAAAGAAATTGCAAGACCACTGTTGCGAGCATCGGCGAAGAGTGAATGGCCGTCGGCACCAGAAAACAGAGGGTATGGTTCCATCCGGGAAAAAGTTGCTGTACGGCGACAAGCGTCTCATTCTTATCTGAACGTAGACATCGCCCCAAGCGAGTCCAAAGAGCGAGTCATGTTTGGTGGTTTGTCCAAAGCGCGGTCCTGTGACCCGTCACATCCCGTCACAAAGTTGGATTTATGCCGCAACGACGGCGTCGACCCACGACCCCACCCTCACCCTGCTCCAATGTCTTCAATCCATTTCCACTTTCAACTTGACGAACAAGAGCGACGCTCTTTTACGGCTTATCGGCTCAGGCTTCCCGAAAATGATGTACCGTTCGAGCGCCTCCCTGTTGCCGTCGACAGTATCTCCCTTTCTTGCAAAGATGGATTCTTCAAGAACCGTTTCGGAGACGGCCGTCGCTTCCGCTCTAATCTGGGGAGCTTCAAAGAATGGGGTCTTGAGGAGGATGAAGTGGAACCGCTCTATGCCAAAGCGTGTGGTCCGGATGGCAGTCGTTTCTACGTGCGACTGATGCCCCATGCACAACATGCCACCCAGGTTTGCTGCTCGTCACTTCCATCTCTTCGATGCTACTGCTTATTTACTTCTCCAGGACGATTCGCTCCAAACCTTTCAGATGTACAAGAAAATCCTTCGTGACGCGCGTTTTCATTCGAACCATCTGCTTGGTGCGGCCGGCCGAATTGTACCGCATCACTATGGCCTTTGGTATATGGAAACGGGAGATTTTGCTGGGACGGTTTTCTTCAGCCTTGCTCAGTGGTGTGGGATCCCCTTCGCAAACATCACCTTCCGAAAACTTGATACCGAAGCACTGAGGCAAGTCTTTTTTCTCCCCATTACATGAAGGCTGTGGACCAATTTATTCTTGCAGAATACTCGTAGGCCGCACATTTGAAGCACTACACGACTACGGCGTCATACATTCTGGCCAGGCTCTAGATTGCCACCTTTTTGACAAGGCGATGATCGACACCGACGATCCAACACTTAGGGGAAACGCGCTCCGTAGTCCCGACCTGCGGTGTTACATCATCGATTTTTCTGAAGCCACACCGAACCACAAATGTGCTCGGAAAGTTCCTGTCCTGCCTTTAGGGTCGCGCATCCGCGCACGCGATACTGGCTGCCTCGAGATAGGCTACATTCTCGTTCTTTTAGGCTTCACGAAGCCGTCCAACGACGTAAACCATGGTATACCCGCCCGTCGTTCCTCGTCAATCTGCATTCTTACTTTGCTATCATCAGAGCCGTCGTTGCAGTCCGCAGTTGAATGGCATACCCGTTATCATAAACGACATCCTGGAGTTGAAAATTCACTCGCGATGATAGCCCAAAGAGAAAAGCTCTATGCCAATTGGCCCAAGCTTTACCCCAGTCGAAGCTATCATGTCATCAATCCAGACGATCAGTATCCCAAGGTTGAACTTGTGGAGCAACCTAGACCTCGAGCGAAGGTGCAAGTGGCGAAAAGGCCAGCAAGGAGACGTCTACGTTCCAGTTCTGAAAATACAAGTGAATAGTCAACGACTTGATTGTAACATATTATGTGCTAAATGGATCATCGATGGCGCTCCAACCACGCAAAGTAGGCATTGAGCTTTCCTTGGGGCGTTGGAGTTTTAGGGAAGAGGGCTGGGTACCCGTTTATGAACGCGTCAAGTTGGGCAGCACGCTCCTCCGCGACCACCTTTCTCCTCGCTTCATGGTCGTCTTCGGTTGCGTTGGTGCGGACCTGTTCCATAAGCTCGAGCTCCCCAATCTCATGGAAGAACTCCCTTTCTCGGAAGCCCTGTGGCGGTCTTTCGAGGACACCGCAAGCCGCAGAAAAGTCGCCAGATTTGGTCTCCACGGCTTGGTCAATGGCGACAGTGAGTTGCTCTAGCGGGAGGGTTGTCGGCGCTGGAAAGAGATCCAGAGGTAGAGGGCTCGATAGCCGCCGCGTTGTCAAGTCACACATGACCTCGAGATGCTCGTGAATGGCGTCTATGGTGACATTTCTTTCGCCGAGCACACGCTGGATTTCGCGTTCAACGGCTTGGGGCCCTTCAACTTCAAGAAATTGAGACGCTACTCGGTCCCCACCCACACGCACTTTGGCCTCCCATGACGAGCGAGGGGAGGAGGCGCCAGCATCAAGGACAGTGCGTCTACGAACCCAAAGCCCGCCCAGAGTAAGGCGTGAATCGTTGCCGTCGTAGTAGACGTCGCGAATAAACTGTATAGTCGCCGGTTTAGTTTGTCGCTTGAGGGCATCCAGGAAAGCTCGTGTCGGGATGAATTTCCTTTCGATCTCAATCTTAGAGAGAAGGACAGACGCAAGTCGCTGAGCGGTCAACATGGTTAAGATCAGCTGAGTGATGCCATCAACGCAACATCTCAAAACAACTCTCATGTTCGACTACTTACTACTCAGTCCATATGCGTGGTATTAAAAAGCCTATGGCCTGTGTCCGTTGTACCCTTCCCAGTGTACTTGTTCTGCGAAATCCGCAACGCCACAACACCAACCTTCCCATCGCTTGCCAGAATATCCCCCATAACACCAGTAGAAAGTGATTCTACTTGGACTACACCCGCAATGACGACAACCCGGACAAGGGGGCTCACAGCGCGAATATGCCGCATGAACTCGTCGATTGACTTTCCGGTGTTGACGACCGAGTCAACGAGCAGCACGGTCTCTCGTCCGTCCAAGTGTTCGCGCTTGATGTCCTCAGGGTTCTTCGCGTGGACACTTAGAATGGTGAGCAGACTTGCAATCAAAGCGAATTCAAACTCACAACATCGCCAGAGGGAGGGCGTTGAAAACTCCAGCCGCCATTGGTTCCCCACCACGCATGAGCGCGACGATGACGATTTTGTCGGCTTTGAAGATACGATGGCCCGTGGTCGGTTTCCCTTGCACGTGTCGGATGGACGTCTCCTCCAAACCAAGTAACTTGGGCAATAAAATCGTCGCTAGATTCTGTCCAACGGCTCGATGCGCCTTTTGCAGCGCTGGACCAGCAACATCGGCATCGCGCATGGGGGTCATGAGCAGCTTTGCCCATTGCTCTTCGGTTGCATGCAATACGCGGCGGAAACTCAGCTCTCGGAGGACCGCGTCGAGGAAGTCGGGTCTGGTTATATCGACAACGGGCAACAAGTTGGTGTCCAAACGAGGACGAACGGTGCCCGGGAGCAAACACTGATGTGCTTGCAGGTCAAAGTTGACTATTGCGTCGCGCAGCCTGGACTCCATTGATTTACTTCGCGTCTTCTCGTCACCAACGACAACTATGGCCGTTGCAGCTTCGCTCATCATCGGGACATCGAGAACGCTATCGCCGAATGCGCAAACAGCCAACCGATGGAAATTTTGGAGTCGAGCGATGATTTTGCGCTTGACTAGAGGCGTCACGATGACTTTGCGCTCGTCTTGGATGCGACCACTTCCAATCACCTTGACCAGGTTGGACAGACCCACCGCTTCGATGATCTTTTCCCAGACGAGGCGTAGTCCGCAAGTGACGACGATCGCCCCAATACCACGCTTAGCTGCCTGGTTCAACAAGGACTGCATTTCTTCGCGAATCCTCGTCTTCGATGCCACCTTCTCGCACACATCACCAAACACCTTTTCGTCGATTCCGCCGTACAAAATGGCTGCTTGAACAAAAGCCTGATGCGAATAGCCCATTGGGCTGCTGAACAACGCCTTCAAGGGGTCAGATCCTGACCCCATCTCCCAGAACTCGGCGCACGAATCGCCTGCGATGAGGGTTTTGTCGCCATCCAACACCAAAATGGCGCTGTTATTGGTATTGGCTCCCTTGAACCCAGCAACAATTTCGTGGAGTAGCCCCTCTGCGTGCGCGAGGTTTTGCGCTTTTGCGGTCTGTCGTATGCCTTGAACGAGAGCACCGACTTGGTTCTCAGAAGCGACAGCGAAGACGATTTGGTTCTGGCGACAAATAGGACGGAGCTGCTCGATTTCAGCTTGTTGCCACTTCTGGATGTGGGTTTCGGAAACGGTGGTACGATTCCGGGAACTGTCGTTTGCTCGGCGCTGCACAACTTGGACAGGAGAGACGTTGAAGTAGATGATATGGGTATAAACAGACGCGTCGCCGTCCGTCCATACGTTTTGTCCAGCAGCATCCCCTTCGTTGTCCCAGAACATCAAGTGTCCAGCAACAACACCAATCTTCCCGCTCGATGTGCACTCGCTTGCTATCTGTGCTATAGCATCCTGGCGACAAATGACTTTTTCGCCATTCGGCAAGCGTTTGAAGGCTTCGAGCCCGCCAGGTACCAGCTTGTCGAGGATGATAGAACCCTCGTAGAAGCCGAAATTTTGGTCCAGCTCGGCCTTGAGTTCGCGCAGCAAATGGGTTTTGCCGCAGCCGGGAACACCGTATATGCCGATGATGGTCGGCCGGGACTGCTCCGTTCTCGCAGACTCAGAGCGAATGGAGGATAAGAACATGGAGGAATTCATAGTAGTAGGTTTTCAACTTTGTCCTTTGCAAGGTGGTAGCAGCTTGGAAAGGGCGGGGGGAGTCATAAAGCTAGTGGCCCTGATGTCTTATAGCGACGATGCCGTGGAATGTGGGCGTCTAATCAAATATAATTAAGACGCCGCTCGAAAGCCGGTCTCGGCATGAGGTACAACAACCCTCGACGACGTTCGAGAAAGCTCTGCAAGACGATCCATAGCGCCGGTTTGCTCGAAAGCGGTGTCGCATTGTGCGTAGCTTCCTCTTGTGTGGCTTAACCTTTCCTAAACGGGCCACTTCTTAGCGCCCACCGAGCGTTCGAGGCTGGTTCGCGAGGGAGTGCAGAGGTGCCAGAAGCTTGTTTTTCACGACCGCGTCTTGGTTAAACACCGTCAGAACCACTCTATCGCAGCTCGTCGAACAAAGAACCAGGTTAATTCGCCAGGCACAAATTGCACGTGATCGTGCCTCCGCCACATCAACTCAATCGTCATCCCCTGGGCCCGTTAAAAAAACTATGTGAATCCAATACGAAAAGGGAGATCCCATTGTCAGCTTTGGCTCGGAGTGTCAAGTACTACAGTTACTCCACAAACCACTCCCGCTCTCGCACAAATTTACAGCTTGGGCTGTGAGCCCAAGTTGAGGGTGATCTTTGCGCTATATGCCGCCGTTGAGCGCTGGTTTCTGGACCGCAAGAGCTGCATTGCACAGTAAACATAAGTGCTAAGTAGACTGATGAGAAGGAGAGGTCCCCAGAGGAAAAAGTGGATCCATTTTCAACGAAGACAGTATTCGGAAGACTGACGCCAGTGCCAGTTAGCGAAGCGTTAGGAGGAGAGCTATGAGTTGAATACAGTATATGATAGTTTGGGCGTGCTCGAGAGGCTTGTTCCAGTGTTGTGCAGCGAGTCCGAGTTCAAGATCAAGCATCTGATGGATGAGTCATTCCACGTGATATCCGCTACCATGGTCGGGCCAACAACTCCAGACAAACGACTCCTCTGGCATCCACAACAGCGAAACAAGTTTGTCGTTGGTGGCGGCTCTCAGATTACGCTCTATGAATGGGCAGCGGAGAGCCAAGAGATTCGACATGTTACTTCCCAGCACGACCTACAGTTTATGAAGGTACCAAACTCCCGCTCCCGACGCGTTTTCTGACGAGCCGAGACTTTTGCCTGGTCTCCCGATCCGGCATTCGATGATTTGGTCGCTGTGGGGCTGAGTACCGGGCGAATTGACCTGCTCAGATTGGAGGCATCTCGGCACACACGCAAGACTTTGGCTGGAAGCAGTGTGTTGTCGGGTGGGCCTATTGTTTCGCTTATGCCGCGAAGCTCAAGAGCATGCAACTCCCTCGACTTCTGCCGTGTTGATCCCAACTTCCTTGCGGTCGGTTTGGATAAGGTTCGCGGAGATTCGAGCTTGGTACGTGTTGTAACTCTGCCGCTTGAGGTTATGGACTCAACATTTGTATGGAGGTGATATACGACATCATAAGCGCCCGCAGCAAACTATCGCTGTCTCTTTCACTTGATGATGACTCCAGTAGCCTTGTTCCGCCAGCCAGACCTGGCCCCACCATTCCCCGATTTGAAATCACTCCTCGAGCAGACCAGCGGACAGTGCAGCATCATGCCCCAACAGAAGTTGTCACCGCCGTCTCTTATGCCTCCAACACAAACCACCTTGTGCTCGCTGGAATGTCGCATCGCTGGCTGCGACTTCTCGACATCAGGACGGCGACTCCAACGGTCACGAGTGTAGCGGCCAGGGTGCAAGGTATTACAAGTGACCCATTCGACACACATCGCATTGCAACGTTTGGAGACGGGATGGTTAGCGTGTGGGATGTTCGCAAGTTGACTGGCGGCCCTTTGCTCGCGTTTACAGACAAAGACGCAAGCGCAGATGGATTTGGACTTCAGCGATCGCCGTTGATGGTATATTCTGGCATTGAATTCAGTCCAACGAGGAGAGGAACGATAGCCACTCTCCATCAAAACTCGTCTTATGTCCGGTTCTGGGATACTCTCGCGACAAATGCGCGCTCCAACTCGAGTGAGGGCGGTGGCGGGGCGTCCGGCTCATCAGATGGGGGTGTAGGAGAGAGTTCTTCGTTATCGAGTCGGCTGACGCGAAAATCATGGACGGGACTGCCCTGGACTGCTGCTGCGCCAACTACACCTATGGGTGGAAGTCAGGCATCAGCTCGAGAATCAACGCCATTGGTCCTCAGTGATACGCGACGCAGTACGTTTATTTCCAGACCTGACCGATTCTCATACTGTGATAGCAAAGCTCTTTCCTAAAAGTTTATCATCGTTCGCCCTTGTTCCCTCTGACCGCGCGTCGTTGACCTCAAATATCATGGTCGTCAATAAAGATGGCGATCTGGAGCTTTATGCATTACACGACACGCCCAAGCAAGCTGTTTGGAGCGGGCGGGGGGACTTTGTAATCAGTGCTGGGAAGACATGCCGTATTTTCTCCGGTGTTATGGAGGGCGAAGCAGAGTTAGAGCAGGAGTTCCTTCAACAACGCGATCAACATTCACAAGCGCAGCAGCCGCAACAACTGGACAGCAACGAGCGTGAACGGTCACGGTCAATGGCAACTGAAACGACAGAATCGGTCCACAGCATGAGTTTCTCGAGAGGGAGGTCGGTCACATCGCCTTTCGGAATGCCACCCCCCTTATTTGGCAGGGGCGACGAAGATGGTTTTCCTGCGTTGGGGACTGTTTTTCCTCCAACCAGGAGTGCAAGAGAATCGCCGGTTTTCAGAACTGGTATATCGGCCACGCGTCCAAATTCTGCTTCAAGGGCTCGGACATACAGCCCTGCTTCAATGCGACGATATCCAATCGAATCAGCAACAACGCTGAAAACAAAGTCAAAATCGCGGTCCAGATCAGGCGCCAGGCTAGCGGGTTTGACCTCCACAACGCAAACAGCAACAGATGAAGCAAAACCGCCAGCGGCACTAGCACCTCCTGCAAGAGCGCGGAAACTGAGTCGCGGCGCTGGGAGAAGCGACAGCAGAAATAGGGATATTGCGCACATTGTCGAGGATGACATTTCGATGGTCATGCGACGGAGGTGTTTGCGTGGGTATGGGATTGGCACAGTAAGTGTTGTTGTTGCTTCTATTCCACCATTTACTTATTTGCTCTATAGCCTTACCACAATGTTGCTGTTACCAGAGACGACGACGCGCCTGTGCCGCGAATGCTCTCTGATTTGTGGCGCTGGATGAATCGTAAACCACCCATTGATGCTTTTGTTTTGCTACGAATCTCAACATACTCTAGATGCACAGGACTTCCTATGCGTACCAACTCCACGGTTACACGGATATGACTTCGCCTACAGCGGAGTCATCGGCATTTGGGAAGGCCTTCTTCCGGTCGGAGAAAATACCACTAGCTCAAGTTTCTCGTTATCTGCGACCAACACACCCACCATAGAGCCCCTATCTTTGCTTTCCGACATCCGGGATCGCAGCCGCTCAAGGCCGCGTCGCAGCCATTCCTTAACAGCAACAGGACGAAATTACTCCCCCGCAGACGACCTTCACGGAAACTTTCACGCTGCGTTGACAGCACTAGCGATGCGATTTGGGGATGGTAATAGTGGCGTAAATAATTTTTCTGGGTTGAGTAGCACTGGGAGGTCTACTGGAATCGCGACAAGTCGACCGCTACAGAGGCAGGTGGCGCTTCATTTATGTGGCTGGAGTTTGAAAGAGGAGGATCTATGGACAAATGTGAAGCGGTGGGTTTATTCATAACATCGAAAAACAGTTAATCACGATTACTAGATGGGAGAAGGAGGGAAGCCATTCAAGAGCAGCTTGTTGGCTTGTTTTTGCTCAACATTACTCCAAGGCATTCGAGGTTCTCATGCGCAGCAATGGTCCGTTTCCGTTGAATCTATTTTCTTCTCGGCTTGATTACTGTCTAGATGAGTCTCATCATATGATGTCTGGCGTTCTTGCTGCTCTGACAGCAAATTCGTCTTCGCGCAATGCAGATCTGCGTGAACACTATGAGCGGCTGATAATTCGTCTTCAAGACCCTTACTTCCGTGTTATGCTGACACATCTTTCCTCTGGAGACTGGTCTGAAGTTCTTGACGAAGAAGTCATCCCGTTCCGCGAACGGCTTGCTATCGCATTCCAATTCCTCGACGACAATACTCTCACATCGTACCTCCGCCGATGTATACGCGATTCAGCGCAACGGGGTGACATAGACGGACTTATGGTCACAGGTCTCACGAAAGCTGGACTGGACATTTTGCAGAGTTACGTCAACCGTAGCGGCGACGTTCAAACAGCAGCAATACTCGCATCCTACGTTTGCCCCCCTAAATTCCGTGACCCGCGGGCAGATCGCTGGATTGAGGCATATCGAGATTTGCTGGATGGGTTCAAACTCCACCATCACCGTGTTTGGTTCGATGTTGAGCGAGGAGGACTGCTTGGTGAAGCTGGGACACCAGTTGCAGTGGATTGGGCTCCGCGGCAGATTGTAATGCGATGCAATTATTGCAACAAGCCAGTGGTCAATCCGAATGCTAGTCCTCGGTCTGTGCCCAAGCATAAGGTTTGTGCCTCTACACTACATTTGATGGTATCATTGATTCATTGATGCTTACAGCCGACTGTCTGTGCGAACTGTAATCGTGCGCTCCCGCGTTGTTCTGTTTGTCTCATGACGCTGAGCATCGTTCCTGATGTCGTTCGTGATGCTGAACTAGTATATTCTCCTGGAAAAGGTGTTGAAATCAGTATTTCGGATGCTCTGATGCTGAGACTTTTTCTAGATACCATCGAAGAGGCGATTCTAATTTGTCAGACTTGCCGACATGGCGGCCACGCATCGCACATCACGGAATGGTTCTTTGGGGAGGGCGGAGAAAGATCGCGGGGTTTGTGTCCAGTCGCTGGGTGTGACTGTCGGTGTACGGATGAATTCTAACTGTATAACTTGAACGACTTACAAAATGCATCTAATCAGAGTCTAGTCCATTGAACTTCCGACTCCCTACATGAACGTGGACACCGTCACGTCGCAAACTCCTGAAGTCTCGCAAATCCTCTGAGTCCAGCGAGTCCAAGAAATTGTCTCGTGACTCCGATACCAACGTAAGCACCTTGATCGCGCAATGTCCCAGCTCTGGAATCCGTCTACTGCGCCAATTCCGTCGGAGAATCGCATCGCCAGCACGTGTGACGGCTTTCCTCAGCAGACGTCCGGCCAGCAGCCAATGGACCTCAAGGCGGGTCAGTTTGGGCAAGAATCCGGCATCGTCCATCTTTAACGAATCAAACAGCTCGGCCACAAAGTCGTATCGCACCTGCCGGACTTCCAGTCGGGTTATTGATAGCTGTGCGATAGGAATCATGTCATGGCCATGCCAAGGCCCATCTAAGACTAGTGTCTGCAGGTTGGCTCCAGAATGACGGAGGAAGTGGGAGAGTTTTTCGGGAGCGATGAGTGCAGAGTCGCTGTCTTCGGTGGTCACGACACTGAGATGGTGGAGGGCAGGAAACTCGAAGAACTCGAGGACGTGTGCTTGGTCTTCACGCCATTCATGTACTTCAAGCTCCTCCAAGCGGGAGTGAACTACACGGTTGAAGGGGCCCGGGCGGAGCACCGGAACCAGTTCGAAATGGGCTTTTCGCAAGTTGGGAGTGAGTGCTAGTGCATCTACGCATTCCTCAAGAGTGTATTCAAGCCCAGTGAACTCGGTCAATCGGTCCCAGTACAGCTTGAACCCCAGTGCTTTCGTTCCATCGAATGTAACGGCGCGCAGGTTTGGCGCCAACGTAAATAACGAGTACGGCGGACTGATGGTGCGCGAGTGACCAGCAAGGTGAGTCGATATTTCTTGTAATTTGGAGAAATAAATTTCGTTTGCAGCTTTGTCAAGTAGAAGTGCCTCCCGAATATCTAGATCAACCGAGAAAGAACAGACCCTTGACGCATGACGGCGCAAAGCAGCAATGAGAGGAGGAAAGTCGATATGTGGAGGTTTGTTGGACCAGAGCTGCGGCGCAGAACATCCAACGGCGATCCGGAGAGGCAAAACTCCCGCTCTTGCGGCACACAAGTCTAGTCTCTTCGCTGCCACTCCGGCTCGCGTGCGCCAATCAGGTTCGCCACATTGATCGATGATGCAGAGGGCAATGTCTGTCCACAATCTGGGAAAGTTCAACGCAAGCTCGCGCCAACGCCGACAGATGGATGATAAGAGCAGTGGAACGGGTATGTCGCGATGAATATTTGCAACTGTGATATACTTTGGAAGGCAGCTGACGAAGATCTCTGCTAAAACTTCTGGTGGGAGAGCCTGAACAGGAAAGATGGCAGTTTCTTCCAGCTCTTGTTCAAGGAGTCGAAGTCGTTTCTTCGCGGCGTCAAGGTCGACAGTTTGTCGTACAATGAGGTCCTGGAGCTTTGAGATTTCACTTCGCAAGCTGGCGGTCGTCATGGTCGAAGGTAAAGACATGACTGCCATCAATATCAGTTCGACTCATTGATGCGAAAGTCTCGCCAGCCACAAGTTGCGCTCAAATGAGTCAAATCGCCCCAGTTATTCAGATGCCCAGATGGTCAGCAACATGAAATCGTAGAGGGATGACGCGTTGGTCCCTATTTCATGCGGCACATATTAAGGGCTGTGGGAATACGAAGCTGAAAATAGTTCGTCATTGCCGCTTAGGGATTCTGAAAGAAAACGAGGAAAGCCATGACCTCAGAGCTTTAGCTGAGCACTGAGATCGGAATGCTTGTTATCTGTTTAAGAGAGAGAGACTGGTAGGATGAAAGGTTTTCAATCATGGGTTCATGACAGACAACGGAATGATGTCTGCATTAGCGGGAATGATGCCTGACTTGCTAGACAGGCACGACAATTATAAGCTTCAGCATGGAAAGAGATAAGTGGTCGCACCTCTAAATCAAGGACCACGAGCCCCAATCCGCCAAGCTTTCTCTCTACCACTTTGCACACGCGTTATACCGACCCAAACAGCTTATATCATATTCTCCCTAGTCGTACTCCTTGATCAGGACTGCATCGCGCGAACAGGCAAAGAGATTTCGAAGAGGATGGAGGCAAAAGACGAAAGGGAAGCAATGTGACGATCTGTGACATGACGTCCTAAATCGAGGAAACACTGAGAACACAGTCAAAGAGACAATCGTCCGAAGACCGCCGGTCATCTCTGCTTTCGCCCTACGCACCTTATAAGCCTGTGCGAATCCTTCTTCTCCACGCGAATTTTTGAATGGTCTGCCTCGCTTTCGTTGGTTCTTCTCGGTCATCTAAAGTATAAAGAGCGGTGGGCCGAGTCTCCGTGGATTGTAAAGGTCAAGTACCAGACTTCTGGGGCATTGGTACAACCTTTTAAAGCCGCGATTGGAAGCATTACCCGATATCACCGAC
The DNA here is from genome assembly GCF_014461135.1 of Mycena indigotica. Classification (NCBI taxonomy): domain Eukaryota; kingdom Fungi; phylum Basidiomycota; class Agaricomycetes; order Agaricales; family Mycenaceae; genus Mycena; species Mycena indigotica. Next base: position 1,556,253 of record NW_023503005.1, read on the forward strand.
TTCCCGTTACTTTCGGTTCAGTTGCTTTCGAGGTGGGGGCGGACCGGAAGCCAGGGCCGATGAATCTGGGCTGACAGGGTCTGTTTAGGTTCCCTCGAGACGGATTAGACACGTTGAGGGAAAGAGCAGCAAGCAGATGATTTGAAGGGGCTGATTCCAAGCTGATTCAGGGCGGTGGATTGTGTTGATATAAGTAGCACCACGCTCCGAAGTTTCTGTCAGGCGAAAAAGAGAGCGTCCGATCAAGATTGGCAGCCCGTGCGGGCCCAGAGATATCGAGTGCCTTACTTATAAGCCGTTGAGAGTTCTTGTTGCAATCCTTGCCGTGCCCCACCATGTTGGTCTGTTTACGCTTGTTTACCAACGTCCTCCCACCTTCCTCGACCATTGACCATTCCTCCCACCGCTCGTCTCTCCCTCTCTCTGCCCTTTCCATACAGCAGAGACATTACGACTCAACTTTACATTTGGTTTTGGATTGAAGGGAAAACCAGCGGCAGTTGTTAAACGCGAGTTCATCAGTCCACCCAACGACGAGACAAGAACATAACATCTTATCTTACCGACCAGTCCTTTGCCCGTTGTCCATGAGTATATGGCTGCAATGAAGAAAGATTCAAAGAAAAACGCCACGACCAAGAAACAAGCCGACGCGTCTCCCCATGAAGACCGTTCCTCCTCCCTATCACCCGCACCCACTCCCGCCTCACGCCAGTCCACACCACTCAGCGAACTTTCCCCACCACCAGACGACGATGAAGAGGAGGAGCCAAAGACCGAGCCGGTGGAGAAGGAAAAGCCGCAAGACACGACATCGTCCCCTGATCAACATCAACCCAAACCATCCACTTCCCCGATTGCCAACACCACAGCCGAAAGGCCATCACCTACACCGGACCAAAAAGTGGGCAATGCGAAGGTCAAGGTTGTGTTGGAGCTCAACGACGAGCTAATAAAGTGCGTGCATCACATTCGCCAACACCCGTCGATTTTGATGGTTTCTTGTCCCTCCCCAGAGCAGTCCTTGAGCTGCAGACTCGTCGGATTCCGGTCACGGATCGACTTCACCAGGAGTGAGCCTTCTTGTGCCTTGTCAGGCCGACTATAATAACCTTCAACCCAGGTATATCACTCGGTTGGAGTCCAATTTGAACTGGGCTGCTCGTGCGAGCGAAAACAAGCCTTCTATCTTGCCCATCATGGACCCTCCGACAGCAATTGAACTGTACGCTGCCGACCGGATTGAGCGAATACGAGAGCTCTACGCTGAACTTCCGACTGCCTTTGCGAAAGACATTGCTCGCCGGGTCTCCGCTTCGTCGCCGCTTAAGCGCGAGCGGACAGAGGAGCTACCGCTGGATATGGGCATGAACAAGCGGAGAGATACGGGTGAGAACAAAATGATGATGCAGCCTCCTACGGAGAGTGGTCTTGGACTCACAAACGGTTTGGGGGTGCCGTCTTTGCCTGACACGATGGACCCGCAACTTCGTTCAAGGCAGCAGGCCATGATGCAGCAACAACAAGCAATGCGTGCTCAACACCAAGCCAGCCTTAACCCCAGCCGACAAATGTCCCCACCATCGTCAATGATGCCGCAACCTGGCGGTCCAATGCCGATGACCCCAAGCAATAACAATAACGCTGTTGCGGGGCCGTCTGGTATACCTAGTAATCCCACGATGGCCAAGATGTATGAGTTGTTGTCGGGTCCCAATCCGCAACGACACGCGCTGGTGCAATTTGCCCTGAAGCAGAACCCGAACTTCCTATCGATGCCGATAAACTCGCAGCTTCAGTTTATTGCTAAACTTTACGTTCGTTTCCTACCTCTACAGTCCACAACAAAAAAAGTTGACCGTCCTCTAGCAGGCACAACAAATGCAAATGCAGCAGCAGCAGCAACAACAACAGCAGCAGCAGCAACAGCAGCAACAGCAGCAGCAGCAAGCCATGAATCACTCTCCGACACAAATGAGTCCCATGTCGCCGATGGGCCAGGCAACATCCCCACAAAACCTGATGTTCTCTGGTGGGAGCAACAACCACCCGGGGATGGATTTACGGGCGATGAGCTCGACACCTGTCCCGCCTGGTATGGGTCAAGGGCCAGGACCGATGACGCCGCAAGCGCAAAGACAGTTGATGTTGATGGCGCAACAGCGGGCGATGGGAGGTGGTTCTGGCTCAGGGATGGGTAATATGGGCTCGGGTGGTGGTGGTATGCCAGGTGGTGGTATGAGTATGGGTGGGGGTGGAATGGGAGTTGGGCCGGGAATGTCTAGTATGGGCTCGATGGGAGGTAATCCAGGCTTCGGAGGCATGGGCATGGGTGGCGGTATGAACGGAATGGGCGGTGGCGGTGGTGGCCATCAAGACCCACGGATGATGGCTTTCATGCGACAACAGGAAGAACGACGTTTACTCGCCCGCAACGCTGGTTCGTCGTCTGGGATGGGAATGCCTGGCTCGCCAATGATGGGTGGTGGCGGTCAGCCTGATTTGGCCGCATTGCGATCAAATTCGGGTGCGATGCCCGGTATTGCCCGAATAGCAAGATCACCGTCTGATGGCGGCAACGTGCCTCCGGGAATGGGCACGCCTCGAATGGGGGCTACGAGGATGCCGGATGAGTATGGTCAGCAGCGCGGCATGATGGGTATGGGCCAAGGAGGCGGCATGTCGCAAGGAAGCATCAATCCTGCAATGATGACAATGGGAGGTGGTGGCTCGCAAGGTGGTTGGAGTCAGCAGGGTATGATGGGAATGGGCATGGGCATGGGCATGGGTGGTGGTAGTGGGATGCCGAGACCGAACAGTGCTTATGGCGGAGAGCCCTCACCGTCCCCTGGCACTGGCGGTGCGCAAAACTGGGGTGTTGGCGGTGGCGGCGGGCATGCATTTGGACTCGATCCAATGGGTCGTCAAATGGCCGGCACCCCAAATCCTGGAACCATGTTGCCGCAACACAGCGAAGCCGAGTTCGACGCGTTCAATTGGGGATGACACTTGCCTTTTTCTTCCGTATTTTTGTACACCTACCTTATTGTCTGTTCATTCATGCTAACTATACCTGCTCACTCTGTATCTCTTACCGCCGTAGCTACTCGTTTGTCGATATCAAAGCAACTCATGACACTTGTCTGGTGTTTCAACGAAAAGCTGACTATTAAATCAGACGTCCCCAGACGGATCCGTTGCCCTAGCCACCGCGCCTTAGTAGCTAGTGTACTTGTTGCGATATAAATGCAGGTTCTAAAAAAATCAAATCAGACAAAGCTTTTTTTGTTCAATTGTTCCAATCAGCACAAGTTGACATGGGCGCGGCTGAAGGAAAACAAGGACGTCATACCAAGTATTAGTATGAGTATGAAAGGCTTTCATGAAACGAGCGCATCAGGTATAGCCCGCAAACGGGCTCTACTAGTATTCAACTAAGTAATTATGAAGTGTGATTATGTAATCGAGATTAGTTGTGTCATAAGATAACCTATTGCACGGCACACGAGCCACCAGCGACCAAGTAGGCGAGAGATTGGACCTTCTTTACCCGCGATTCAAACTTGGCATTCGTCTTCATGCCCTGCTCGTACAGCCCATTGGTCAAGAAGTTGCCCTTGGGGATGTTCTTGCAGAGAATGTCCTGGTGGCGCTTAGCGAGCTTGAGGTTGTTGGTCGCAGCGGCTTGATTGACGACGGCGTACTGCTGGAAGCTGTCGGTCAGATCGAAATCTACGTGGCTGGTTCAGACAAAGGCCGAAAGCTGTAGGGACTTGAATACGCACCGACGGGGCCGTTCAGAGGACCGGAGATCATCACGTTCTGGTAGATCTGCTGAGCTTTGGCGAAGAAGGGGTGCTTCTTGTTAATTTCGATGCGCGGGTGGTTGTTGTAGTCCTGGAACTGCAAACACCGTGAGTTCGATGCGGTTCAGGGGCTGGAGTCACTGACGTCTTTCCAATCCTGAGTCTCGCCAGGGAAGTTGAACACCTTCTGACGCGTGCCATCCCAGGCGTACTCTTAGTCGATCTGTTAGCCACTACGCAGCGCCAAAAGCAAAGTGGAGTAACACACCAACCACATCGACTTTCGTGGGCTTTGGGCCGGGTCCGGGCTTGCCATAGCAGGCAAATTGCGCTAAGGCATGTCAGAATTTCGAAGGTTTCTGGCGAAGGAAAACTCACCCGCAGCCATAAGACTGTCGCTCAAGTAGAACCCGCCAGGAACCTCGGGCTATGGGGAATTCGGCATCAGATAAAAGCAACTGAGTATCACTAAGTTAGACTCACCCTGTGGTTGAAGTCCCCAAGGGCAACTGTCTTGCTGAGATCAACGCCAGACCTGGCCAGCACCGCGCCGTTGGCCGTAGTGGTCCCATGGAATAGAGTGACTTTTCCTGCCGCATTGAGATGGGTGACCGGACGTTGAGGCGGTGGAGGAGACGGAGCACGCTCTTCGAGTTCGAGTTCGCGGGCTTCGAGTTGCGCAGGAGTGCACGGGGTTGGTTTCGCACCGGCAGCAGCCTGCAGTTGGTGTTAAGCACCGATAATCGACGATCATGAGAGAGAAAATATATAGACCTTGACGGGAGCGGCTTTGACGGGGGCCTAGCGGGATGGAATTCAAGCACGATACGTGGATATGAGTGTCGCAACAAACCTTGGCAGGAGGTGCACGAGCGTCGAGCTAAGACCCAATCAGACGGATACGAAGTAACACTACAGCAAACTCACCACATCAACGACACCGCCCGCCTGAGGAAGGGGAGCTGCAAAGGCACCAGAAAGCATGCTGGCGGCAAGCACCATAGAGTAAAGGACCGAGAAAGATTGGAATTTCATGACGAGCGAGAGTGCGATGACGGAGGTCGGGTACTAGTAGGTTCAACCAACAAACAAAGAATAGCCCAAGACAGAGAAGAGGTGGAAGAAAGAGGGAGCACTGGAAGGGCCGCTGGCCGGAAGGAATGAGCGTAAACTATCCAAGAGATGGCCTTTTATACGGGCAGGGCGAATGAAATTCGAGCGGCCTAGTCCTGAAACCAACGATACGAAGAGAAAAGCAGTACCTGCCGCAGAGCGGAGATCTGAGGCCCAGGGGCGCGTCCATAGGAACTGAGGTTACCCAGTCATTCTTGCGGCTCTTTACTTACATTCAGGGATCCCTCTGTTTTCCGAAGATGGACCAAGATACCAGAACGCAAGCAGAGCGAGTTGGTTCCCTTAAAAATAGTACTTCTTGACTCTTTTCAGCTTCCCGCGTCGCTGCTTAGTAGGCGTCCCGGCTGGATGAACAAAGCCAAGTTTGCAGAGGAGCCCAATGTTTCTCAGTTTCTTCGAATGCCAATTCTCTTCAAAAGCTGATTCTCCGAAAGCCCTGTTCAACAGGGCTTTCGTTCAACAGCCTGTTGAACCTGAACTATCAGGTATCAGAATCTCGATCCGTTGATTGGCGGCGTTCCGCTAATTCTTGTCCGGGAGCTGCGTTGATGCTTTGTGATGGCAAATGAGAGGAATACGGATGCCATTCAGTAGAATGTCATCGATCGATCGACTTGACTAGATATAGCAATCGTAGTTTGCCCAGATAGGCTTGAAATAGCGACCAAGGTTCGCTGTTTGTTTGTATTGAGAAAGAGGGAACGAAAGATTATAACCCAACACACATCAACAACCACGCGTCAGACGACAGCGACCAGCAATTAATATGTTTACGTCCACTGAGGTCAGAGCCAGAACGAACGAGTTAATGGTCACAACGAGATTGCAACTTGCGTCCGTTTATCCAGTCGGGATCAGTCCAATCCATATCTGTTTCAATGTTTGGTCTCTCAGCATGCTTGACGTGAATGAGGATGGCCGCACATGAAACCAAGATGAGTAGATGATCAGCGGGTGAGCGTCCGGGCGCCTCTCAGGGACCATTTTTTCGGCCTCGTCGGCCTGATTTTTCGTCTGCCCAGGATTCTTACCGTCTCCCGGCAGTAGATAAGTTGCACCTAGCTCATAGAGTATAGCGTTCGCCAAGTTGGATCACTAGCCGAGGCCAATTTGAGGGGAATAGGTCCCAATATCGAGTAGCTGGCTGTGGGTGGCAGTGAGGCCCCGGGAAGCTCCTGCCAAGGGTTGTCCGAGAAAGTGTCTTTTTGAGGGCAAAAAATCGCAAAATCCTTGTCCTAGAAGTGTCTTTTTGAGGCCAAATTTCGAAAATCCTTGTCCGAAAAGTGTCTTTTTCAGGTGGTTTGGCGCTCTTGGTTGCTGGACAAGTGCCGGATGTGGACTGGGCAACTCGACATCCCCTTCGGCAGCCAATGGTAATGACTGGATGAGCTTCTGCGTATATTAGCCTGCAGAGTGCTCCATTCAGCAACAAGACATACCATATACAAGAAAAAATTTGGAGAAAATCGACGTCAAAAATTGCCTTTTTAGGTAATATCACGTGCTAAGCCCTGTCCGGAAGTGTCTTTTTGAGGCCCAAAAAAGTGTCTTTTTCAGGGCCAAAAACTGGAAATCCTGGGACAACCCTTGGCAGGAGCTTCCCGGGGCCTTGGCAGTGGCACCAGCTGAAGCACGAAGGCTCACTCGACCATAGATCTGAACGCCGATAGACAGTTGCGTTACTGAGCTAGACGACGCTTGAGACCTTGGAAGGGTTAAACTGCAACAAGTACGAGTTGAGTACGAGCTACCTTCGTCGGCCGTGTCACGTGTCAGGTCGGCGTGTCACGACACTCACATTTCTCTACCATGGTCCGCCTAGCGTCGATGCTGGGAGCCCTTCGAGAGCTACCTATTACCCTTGTCATCACTTCTCTTGCCCTCGCTTCCAATGCTCTGCCGGCCCAGAGTCAATCACCCATGTCGCTTCCTCCGCCGCTCACTCCGGACAACTTCCAGTCTACAATTGCAAAGGGCTTGTGGTTTATCGAGCACTTCTCACCCTGGTGTGGGCACTGTCGCGCCTTCGCACCGACCTGGGAGAAGCTCGTCGAGATGAATAAAGATTCGGAAAGCATACAGTTAGCACAAGTTGACTGCTCGGTCCATGGAGGTGCGTGGCATGGCAATCATCGCTAGCTGACTGAGCGACGTCTCATACTTGCTTAGACCTCTGCACCGCCAATGGCGTCGGGGGATACCCACAGATGAACATTTATCGCGATGGACAGTTCGTCGAGAAGTTCAAAGGCAGCCGCGATCTCGACCTCCTCAACGAATTTTTAAACAAACACAAACCTCGTTCGCCCCCACCACCACCACCACCAACCGTGACCCTTAATAAGAACGGCGAAGTAGCTGTCTTGACTCCAGACTCATTTCAAGGGATGGTAGAACAAGGTCCCGCTTTCATCAAATTCTACGCACCATGGTGTGGTCACTGCAAAAAACTGGCTCCAATATGGAAACAGTTAGGGAAAATTATGCAGTCGAAGGTCACGATTGGGGAGGTGGATTGTGAGGCCAATGAGAAGTTTTGCAAGGCGCAAGGCATCAGCGGTTACCCAACACTCGTTTACTACCCTCCTTCTGGCGAGAAATCCGAGTACTCCGGCGGAAGGAAACTCGAACAGCTAAAGGCTTTTGTGGAGAAAGCAAGCGCATCGTGTGTCGTTTTTTTTTCATTCCTTGCTTACCTTATTTTGACCACCCGAAAGCGCCACTCAACCCATCCAACCTGAAGAAATCGAGGCTTATGTTTCGGATAACGCTGTCATGTATCTCCTCCTACATCCCGAGAACGACAGTTATCTCTTGGTATTTACTCCTTCTACTTTTGTCTGACTTTTCATTCCTTATATGCTTCAGAAAACTATTACTCGATTGGCAGCACCACTACTAGGCTCCCCCATAATTTTCACGTCAGCTTCTCCGTCTCTGTTTGAGCGATATGCTGTCCCAAAAACTGCACCTTGGGCCATCATTGCGTTGAAAGACCACGACCCTCATACCGCTGCAGCCATGTACCTTGGTTCTGCTACTGTTGACAGTGCCTCGTCTGATCTGCCGACCTGGTTACTTGCGAACCGTCTGCCTACGTCGATGGAACTTATGCAAGATACCTTCCAGAGCATCATGAATGCCCCACATGCCCCCCTCGTCGTTATTGCGGCTGTGACCAAAGACACTCGAGACAAAGTTTCAGAGCGCTTCCGAGACATTGCGCTCAAATGGCGTGTCCATACTGCTGGAACAGGAGTATACGGTGGTCGCTCTGTCGTGTTCACGTGGATGGATGCAGACAGATGGGCGGACTGGTTAAAGAGCATGTATGGACTCAAGAAGGGCGGCGGAGAGCTAGAAGATGTCGGCGTTGTTATCGCGGACCACAAGGCTTTGCAATACTACGACACCGAGCAGTCTGGCGGGATCATTAAAATGACTTCGCCCAGTATTTTCTCGGCCCTCGAAGGTGCAGCCAGCGGCTCTATCGCTCCCAAAAACTCTGAAAACTTCGTCGAGAGAATGGCGCGGGTGAGTTTTGAATCCACTATTGTTTGAAATTGTTCTCATTTCTGGTAGTCCATGAACAAGAAGATGCTCGCCTTCGAGCATTTCATCGTTGACCAGCCGCTCTATGCCATATTCCTGATGGGACTGGTGCTCGTCGTGATCTACCTTGCTCTGCGCCGCTGCGTTGGAGATGACCAAGTGAGCGATCGGGATTACGTGTACTCGAGCAAGTCGGGTCGCTTGGATTGATTTATAGAGGGACAGTTCTTGTACTAATATGTAGTCTGCTTTGTGTATTTATCGCTGACACCAAAGAGTTTGGTGGCGGCATCGATGGCAAGTAATGCCGTCACATAGTCTACTCCATGGAAAGCTCAAGCTGAGGAGAGTAGTTGAAATAGAGCGCCTTTGGTGAAAGAAAACTGCCTGGCTGGGAGCCCGGTCGTGATCGGAAATGCCAGAATATGAAAGGCGGTAAACTTTGGTTCCATTTTTGTAGTTAGAGAAAGAGTAGGAAAGAGTTGTACTACTTGTGACCTGCTGTGACCACGATGCCTGCAAGGCTGCCCAACTTCTCTCAGGCAGACTGCTATGTCTGAATATCGATTGCCCACAGCTATCCGACCTACGGCGTATCATCTTACGATATGGACCGACCTAAACACAGCAAGTTTCGGCGGATCCGTCAAAATCATGCGAGTCTATTCTCGATGAATTGACCTTTGTTTCACACCACGCAGATTAGATGTCGTCCAAGACTCCTCTGTAATTGTCCTCAATTGCGCGAGCGACCTTCAGGTGTCGAAGGCGTGGGTGTCGACGAATCTGAACATGTTTTAATTTGTTGACACTTCTATAGCTCCGTCGCAATCATTGGCTCTGGTGCTTCAGCTTCTGAGGCATCCAACTGCACGATCTCCGACAAGAGCCCCGACCGCCTGACTCTCAGCGTGCCTTCCCTGCTCAATGCGGGTTCTAAAGCTGAGGTCACCATCGCGTTCCACGCTCCCCTGCGTGATAGCATGAACGGCTACTACAAATCGGCCTGGAAGAGAGACGGAAAGACGGAGTATTACGCGTTGACCCAGTTCCAGGTCCGTTTCTTGACTGTAGCCAAAAATCTAGTTCCAAACCTGATCATTTCCAGCCTACCGATGCTCGTGCAGCTTTCCCCTGTTGGGACGAGCCGGCGCTGAAAGCCAAGTTTACCGTCACCATGATATCCCGTGCCGACACGGTGAATCTCAGTAACATGCCTGTCGCTTCAGAAACCAGCTATAATCCGAATTCTGGCGACTTTCAGCTGCCTGAAGGCCTGTGGAAAGTGACCACGTTCGACGAAACACCGCCAATGTCCACCTATATTGTAGCCTTTGCCAACGGGCCATTCGAATTCATGGAAGATAAAGTGAAGATGCCTCTGAGCGGACGGACGATTCCTATCAGGATTTACGGTGGGATTCCAGGCTACTACAACAAGTGTCCTTCCTGATTACGTTTATCCAGCCACTCCGGATCTCGTCAGTCAAGCGGGGTTCTGCTTGGAAGTTACTGCAAAAGTCCTCCCAATCTATGAACAAATGTTCGACATAGAGTTTCCTCTTCCGAAGCTGGATACCCTAGCCGTAAGTGTGTTTGCTCTGTCTTGAATTTTCCCTCAACAGCGCACAGGCAAACGATTTCGATATGGGCGCGTGAGCCGCGCTATAACTGCGCTCCGCCTTTTGGTTGATACGACCATTTCTAGCATGGAGAATTGGGGTTTGATCACTGGCCGGACCCGCGCATTCCTAACAGACCCGACAAGAAACGACATCGGAGGGCGCAAAATCATTGCACAGATAACCGCGCATGAACTTGCTCATATGTGGTTTGGCAATATAGCAACCATGGAGGTGTGTAGAGATGTCTCCGTCTACAGTGGTGGATTCTGATAACCACGATCAGTGGTGGGACTGTCTATACCTCAACGAAGGTCAGAAAAATGGCTTGACATTTGGGATTTTTTTCTAATTGTCTATACACAGGTTTCGCTAGTCTGGTAACTCTTCCATGACATCATGGACGGCGTTGACCCACTTGTCTTTACAAAGATGGGAGAAGCAATCGCACTTGGTGCGTCCCTTGACACCACCCACTGCTTAACCAATTTTGCTCCAGATAAAGTTTTCCCCGAATGGGAGGTCAAATCTGCGTTTTTGACGCGCCATACAAGTAGTGCTTTGGCGGTGGACGCCAAACGTTCCAGTCACGCGATTGAAGTTCCCTGTCCTGATGTCGCTTTCCTCAACCAGGTATGCGGTTTGGCTTCCAGAAATCGAATCCACAACCAATTCTTCCTCGTTCAGATTTTCGATGGTCTATCCTACTCTAAAGCCGCTAGCGGTGCGTTGCCCAATTTTTCCCCTGGAGCCTAGGTTATCAACTATCGCATATTAGTCCTCCGTATGCTCTCAAATTTTGTCGGCGAGGACAAGTTCTTGAAGGGAACGTCGATCTACCTCAAAGAACATCTTTATGGCAATACCGTCAGTCGCGACCTATGGGACGGCATATCCGCTGCGACGGGTGAGTCCAATCAGATCGTCGAATGTGAAATGAAATCGGGCTAGGTCATGACATCGTGGCCATGATGGACAATTGGGTTAAACAGGCGCGTGGAAATACCTGTCTCCGACATTGGTCTCGAACAATCTCCAGATGGGATACCCCTTACTTCGAGTAACAGAAACCGCAGAAGGCATCACAGTTCGTCAAGACCGGTTTTTCGACAACGGGCTGCCAACGGAGGAGGAGAACACTACAATATGGTTCGTTGTGCCATAGTTTCAGCCTCTCGAACTGATGGCGTTCAATTACTTAGGACCATTCCACTGTCAATCCGCTTCTTAGACGAAGCTGGCCAAGTCAAGACAGACACTTCTCTCGTCTTGAACCAACGCGAGATGACATTCCCTATCAACACAAGCAAGCCGTTCAAGCTGAACAGCGATGCGATCGGAGTTTACCGTGTTCTCTACTCTCCTGAGAGATTTTCGAAGATCGCCGCAGAAGCCGCCAAATCAGACTCGATATTCACACTTGACGATAGAATGGGTCTGATTTATGACCTTGCGGCGCTATCGAGTGCTGGACTGGTCGGTATCAGCAGTCTTTTGGATGTGCTCGACAAGTGGAGAAACGAAACGACCTGTAAGTTACTACACATTTGATTGAGACTATACCTAACTGAATGATTGAGACATGGTCTGGTCAAGCGCCTGGACGAGTTTGAACAACATTATGCAGACCTTCTGGGAGTACCCCGCGATTATCACGGGGATGAAAACACTTCTCCAAGTCAGTATGCTATTTTGATTTTGTCCAATCCTGAAAGTTCCAGTAGACTCTGTTCGCGCCAATCCTTGACCGTTTGGGCTATGACTTTCCTGATGGCGAATCTGTTCAGTCAATCGAACTACGCAGAATTGCAATTGCAGCATGCGCGAAGGCCGAGACACCCAGGTATCTGCGTCTTTAACTTGCGTTTTCTTTCGGCTATCTGAACACCTTGCCACCAGCGTGATCCAAGAACTCCACCACCGGGTCATCAAATACCTCGAGGGTGACGAGTTGTCCGTCCCACCAGGAATTCAACAAACAGCTTTCGGAGTAGTTCGTCCATTCCCGTCCCATACAACCTGTATGACTAATAGTGAATCTTTAGGCTGCTCAAGTCGGTGGTCGCCTTGAATTTGACGGGTTGCTCAAACTCTGCGAAAATGCGGTCAAACCTGCCGTCAAGACCAACGCAATGTGAGTACATAGCCAACATGCCTTACACCATACGCTGATACAGAAGCAGATTGGGCATTGGAAAGACACAGGACCCCGCATTGCTTGAGGAGCTCTTTGACTACATCGCGACCAAGGCACGGGACCAAGATGTCGCATCGTTCTGTCGTGGCCTTCAAGTCAACCCTGCCGCGCGCCGAATGTTGGCCAAATTTGCGCGGGACAAATACGAAATTGTAGATCGCTCCCCGTGCACGCCAGGCGCCAGAGGCTGACCGTTTGTAGTTTAGCGACCGATTCGGAACTAACTCCATGCTGAAATATTTTGTCGAGGTATGGTGGTTGATTCTTCAAGGTTTGTTGCTCACGCAAACAAGGAATGTTTCTGTACTTTGACTACTCAGCAAGATTACGATGGCATCGAGGCGTTCTTCAAGGTATGTGTTGACCTCGAGTGCACCCGGGTTATGCTAAGCTCTCACAGGATAAGGACACAAGCCGTTATAATATGGCGCTGGCTCAAGTCTTGGAGACCATCCAGTCGCAAATTGTTGCGATTAAGGCAATACCAATCTTGATTGCTCTGATTCGTTGACTGATTCGTCACTAGCGCTCCGAGGGGGAATTATCCGCGTGGTTGACGAAATGGCAGCAGTCCTAGCGAGATTCTGTCTTGTAATCTTCACCTTGTCTCCTTCGTTGTTCGACCTTGAACGCTTTCTCCAAGCCTTGCATAGCTTCCAACCTTTCCCCCTCTAAATCAACGCTGTTTTCGCGTGCCAACCCCTTCCCACCATCTCGCAACTTGAAGTTCATTCTCTGTTTCATCATGCCAACATACCCCACTTCCCCAACACCACGCAGGACCCTATCTCTATGTTTCTGCTTTGGGGTCATTCGCGAAAAGATATGGCCAGGCGGCCGTCCCCGCTGCCTCTCAAGAGTTATCGGCAAGACCTCTCCGGCCCGCTCACGCGCTCTTTCCCGTGTTTTGTTGGCGATTTTTTCGCGCCGAGCAGCCAGGAGTGTTGCTTCTAGTTCAGGCGAGACGGGGGTTTCTGAGCGTCGTATGTCGCGCCGATTGAGAGTGTTCAGCTGGTCTAGGGATTTCTTGATGGGAGCTTGCCATTGGGTGTCGAAGACAGACTCGAAGTTTTCGCCCATGCCGAGCAGACCCTGCTCGAATCGTTGTTCTTCGAAAATGAGGTTGGAGTGGTCGATGAGTTGCTCCCTCAGAGCCCACCGTCGGTCTCGAACGCGCTTCCGGGCCATGATGATTTTTGATATTTGCATGGGCTGAGGTTTCATTCGGGGAAGCGGGGGGTTAAAGTATGTTGCTTTCATCAGCCCCCCGGTAAGTATGGGACGCGATTTGAGACGCTCCTGCCAGGCTACTTCGGCGCGGACAAGGCCCTTCCAATAGTGTTTCTCTGCTTTCGCCGCAAGGAGCCGAGAATACCGCGATAGGATTAGCTGTTGTTTTTCGTCGCCTTCATGGGCTCGTTTGAATGCTGCGAGAAACTGGGAGTGAAATTAGAAAGGAAATAGTACTGAGCTCGAGACACGCACCTTGTATCCTTTCTCCAGCTGCCGTTTGGTCTTCTCTGTCCCAGTTAAATGCTGATTCTTGCGAAAGAGAAATCGCATTCGAGTTTGAATCTGCGCACTACATAAGTTCACGCTATATCTTCAAGCCCAGACTTACATGGTTGTCGGGAGCATAGCGAAGCAGGTTGCGATACAAGGCAAGTGTGGGGAGACGGTGGATGGTCAGTTGGAAGAACGGCACACGTGGACGGACGCGTCGGAGAGGAGATATTAGTTTTGCAAGGTTGGCCCGGAAGGCTAGAGAAGAGGCCGGGATTATAGACGGGCTAGCTGCCATTCGCCATCGAAAGAGTGAAGAAGAAATGTCACCGTGACTCCTTGCTCAATGCCGCCACGAACTTGCGCTCTTTGCTCAACGAGCAGGGCGATGCTGAAGCGCCCAAAGACCGGGCAGCAGATATGCAAAGAGTGCTTCTTTACTGTGTTCGAAACCGAGGTCCACAACACGATCACCCGCGCGAAACTGTTCAAGCCTGGAGACAGAGTAGCAATCGGGGCCTCGGGAGGCAAAGGTGTGCAGAAACAACTGCGGAAGCCATCGCTGGATACTAAGGAATGCAGACTCGACAGTGCTGGCCTACGTGATGAAGACTTTGAACGAGCGATACGATTATGGATTGGAACTCTTCCTTCTGTCGATAGACGAGGGGATAACGGGCTACCGGGACGACTCTCTTGAGGTCTTAACCGTGGCTTGCTGTGTCGCTGAGACTCACACCAAGACAGACCGTCAAACGGAATCAGCAGCAATACTCTATGCCGCTGAAGATCCTCTCCTATGACGAGCTCTATGGCTGGACGATGGACGGAATTGTTGCCCAAGTCGGCAGAAAGAACAACTGCACATTTTGTGGCGTATTCAGACGACAAGCACTCGATCGCGGCGCTTCAATGCTTAGCGTTGACCATATCGTCACAGGCCACAACGCAGACGACATTGCGGAGACTGTTTTGATGAATAGTGGGTATCTAGCCCGAGTTTACACCCGACTCTGACTTGGTCAGTCATGCGGGGAGACATCGCGAGATTGGGACGGTGTACTGCCATCTGCACGCAAGGCGAAGACACAATAAAGCGGTCCAAGCCATTTAAATACGCCTACGAGAAGGAGATCGTAATGTAGGTGCTTCTTTTTTGCAGAGACAAGCTCTAAAGCACCCTATAGGTATGCTTACTTCAAGAAACTCGACTATTTCTCCACCGAATGCATCTACTCGCCTGACGCTTACCGTGGACACGCGCGAGTCTTTCTAAAAGACCTAGAAGCCGCACGACCCAGTGCGATAATCGACATCATCCATTCCGGCGAAGCGTTCGAGGTGAGGGAGGAGGTCAAAGCTACCCAGAAAGCTCAACGTCAGTGAATGAGTGAATCTTTGTTTCAAGTCTGACGATAGGTTAGAAACATGCAAACGTTGCGGGTATATATCCTCCAATGACCTCTGCAAAGCGTGCGTCCTATTAGAGGGGCTTGAGCGAGGAATGGCGACTGCAGGCATCGTATGTGCTCCTTCAACTGTCTTCTCGCTGCTTTAACATTTTAGACTGACCGAGGGCGAAAGAAGTTGGATGCTGAAGGTCCAGCACCAGACAACCTAAGGACTATTCCTTTCTATACCGCTGGCGCCGCTCCTGCTGTGAGTGTCGGCCCTGATTGAACGTATTTCCACCAGTCTGTAGCGCTAGAACATGTAGCCAATGTGAAGAGTATGTAGTTAGTTGCTAAAGTACAGTCGGTCAGTCTATTTTATTCTAATCAGTCTAGCTGCTCTATTACGGCCACCGTAGGCCTTCTTGCTTCGCATCACAAGGTTCCGCGCACCCACAGGGCTTATTACACCAGCTCTTCAACTTCCTCTCCTCTTCCGCCCAGTCATCGTCTACTATTGCGGCCAATCGACCCTCGATGGAGGGTAGTGTCATTCGTTCCGGAACGAATGATTGTATAGGGTTGGCCAGCGCTGCTTTGACAGCGTTGATTAATTCTTCCTTGTCTCTCCGATGTACCTGGGCAAAATCAAAAAAGAGTCGAAGAGAGCGGGAGACAGACATTATATATGTATGGTGGATCGAGGAGACCCGCGATTGAGTGTTGTGTTCTCCATCCAGATCGGTCCTTCGGGTCGCGGGTATCCCAGTGGGTTATGACGTTGATGAAAGGGACGCCTAAGCACAAGGCATTCCATGGCGTAGGAGAACTGTAGAGTAAGATAAGATTGGCGTTTGAAAAAAAGAGAGACCGTGCATTAGAGGGTTGCCGATGCCAAGGAGAACCCTGCTCTGGGCCAGTTCCTTCATAAACACTTCCTGTTTTAACCTTACGTGGTTGACGTAGTGTGTCGGTTCAGGAAGAAATAGCGGTGAGCGCTGTTTGTCCTCTTCCGACATGGCCTGGTCAGACGAATCGTCGGGAAAGCGAACAGCCATGCCGAATTTCACACCCGTTTGGTCTGCGACCGCGTCCATGATCTCCTTCGACCACGCAAAGTCCTTCTTCGGGTCGGAGAAGTAGTTCATTAGCTTAGCGAGGACCCAGGCTTGCGGTGGGTTTGACGGGCGTTCCTTGTTAAACATAAACCTGGTACTGCGACAGGTTTTCTCGATTGAGTATCCGAGGTAAGTGTTGTTGGATTGAATCTCGGCGCGGGTATGCATTGCGAAAGGCTCCGGGGATATGATCCACCGGGGGCCAAGTGGGTGTCGAGGAAATGGCTACAGAGCAATGATTAGCAAGACGAAGTGACTTAGGTACTTTTTTCGGTACCCAGAAATAGAAGGAGATGATCTAGCAAAGTTTTAGAGCTAGCTTAGCACTGGATGATACACCCACTTTGTACCCTGGAATGCCCCAAGGGTTCCGTTCGCTCCTCAAGCATCCCTGTTTATCTTTCCAGCAGTCAAATGTCG
The DNA here is from genome assembly GCF_014461135.1 of Mycena indigotica. NCBI lineage: Eukaryota > Fungi > Basidiomycota > Agaricomycetes > Agaricales > Mycenaceae > Mycena > Mycena indigotica. Next base: position 1,572,996 of record NW_023503005.1, read on the forward strand.
TCCAGTCGTTCATGATAACAATTTTGACGAGGTCAGGAAAGTATTGGTAGATCTTAACGAGGTCTTTCGTTGTTTCCGCGTGCAAGACAGTGTAACCCAGATTAGCCATGGCCTCCATCTGACGAGTGTGTTGGTTTGATCGTCAGACGACAGTAAGATGAAGAACGCACTGTGGAAGTGGCCCTGGAAGCAAGATTAGTTGCAATCCAAGACGATGAAGCAGGCAGCGCACCATATCTCTTCCCCTCCAACATCTCCGCGCAAAGCGTTGCGAAAATACATGTTTTGGACCAGTATCACTGCATGAATGTTAGTGTGCGTTGATTTGAAACGCTTCTCCACGAGCCTTTCGCCTGGTTTGGAGTGCAAGAGTTCCTGTCGAGGCAACGCCGCAAACGGACCCAATCCGCCTCGCTTGGGTCCATCCAGTGGCGTTGCTGCCAGTCCCCGACCCCTGGAGGGTACAGGGAGTCCGGAATTCTCGCAAAGGGAGCGACGAGGACCTCGGCATCGTGCTGGGGCTGGCTAGCAGTGGAGTAGTGGGAGGGAAAGTAAGGTAGTTGGGCCAAAACGCGTCGGGTCTCTTCTCTGAACTGGAAGAGGCTAACGACGACAAGGGCAGTGAGGGAGCCAAAGATGATTGCGCGAGTGGTAAAAGAGCGACTTGTGGTCATGGAAGGAGGGAGGGAAAGAAAAGGAGATGTCGAGGAGACGAGAAGAGGAGTGAAGCGAATTACTCCAAAATCACAGCGCCGAGGCACTGGGCGGCAAAGCAACAACTCCACAAAAGACTGATAACTGTTTGTTTCGATATATACCCCCACTCGACGCGTTATTTTACAGTAATTTTACATACGACGCCGGGAACAAGCCAGTCTTCCCTTGGAATTCACCCGTCCACCTACAATTGAAGATCAGTTTAGAACTCTAGGCGGAGGAAAGGGCCTCTGTTTACCAGTCATCTGAAGTCCGTTCTGTAACCCACACATTCTGCTTCGCGCGGATTTGGAGGTCGCCTGGGTCCTGGGCGAGGATGAGCTAATCGTTGGGCAGCCTCAATTACGCACCGTGGAATCATAATCGTACAAAGCCTCGGCCCATTCTCCCTGTGCGATTTCTTCTTCCTCTTCTTCTGGCTCTGGTTCAGGTTGGGGTGGGGTTGGCACTGATGACCTTCCAGGTGGCGGTCCCCATTTATTTTTAGGAGGCGGGAATGCGGCGGGGACTATTGGTGGAGGTGGCGCTGGCGTCTTTCCAGCATGTCTTATCGAGTTGTACATGTTCTTGGTCGATGTTGTGTCAACATCTGACCCAAATTTCTATAATGCCCTCATGGTTAATGTCAAGATCGATAGAGCAGAAGGGGGGACGCACACGGACAGACTTGAGGCTATTAGTAGTTGAGGGAATTGGAGGGGCTTGTGTTTGAGATGATTCAGATGGTGTCCGTCTCGGTAAGACTGGTGGTGTCGGTGAGTTAGAACTCGTTGCCGCGCGTAGATTTGCAGCAAGCGCGCGTTGAGCAGCAGCAACAGAGGACGGAGTCGGAGCTGATATCACAGGCGAATTAGACTCGGGCTCAGAGGATTCGTGTTGTGAGTTGCCAAAGATCTCTGGACGCGATGCGAAGTATCTAGTAAGAGGGTAAAATGGAAAATACCATCTGTAAGGCTAGTCTCACTCGTCGAGCAAAGAGAACAAGGCAGATTTCTCGTGAGTTCCAAGGTTGGCGAAAACCATGGTGGTGTGAGATGAGAACTTGCAATCGAACGTGACTGAACGCGTCTTGCTTTCCTTCAAGTTTACAGTTCTCCGTCGAGCGCTCACTAGGTCTGCGATGGATTCAAGGATGAAGAAAGTGCTTGTGAGCCTCACGACCCATCGCCAATGACTGCCCATGATTAGTCTTCCGAACGAAGCTTGCACTCGTTGCACGCCATGCATTGCAAAGCCAGCTTGAAAGTCGTAAACATGATCCTACTTCCGGCCCTAACCCTCACAGAATATTAGAACTGAAGATTTCTCTCCCACGACATCCTTTATGGATGTCGATTCAGTGCACCGGCGTCAGATCTTATTGCTTTCTCATTAAAAACAGGGGCTTCTGGAGGTTACCAACAACAGCAACATATATAAATTCCGCTTTCTTGGAACTCTGTCAGTGACAACTCAGCGTTGGCTTTTGCGAGGCCTTTTTCGTGGTTGCGTCAATAGTCGATGTGCCAGAATACTGGGAACCACTACGATAGAATACGCACCAGAATGTCAATGTGCATTCGCTGGACAAGGACAATGTGGTGAGTCATTGTTCAATGGTTATTCGTCGACACCGTCGCCGAGTTGAAATCAGAAGAAACGTGGGAACAAAACGGTGATCATTCATTTTTGAATCCAAACCCTCATGTGCCTGATACCAAGGCCTCTTTGCTTCGACCTTCATGTCCGGTCCACAACCCAGCCAACCTGACGAAGTAAATCTCTACCAAACGCCTACACGTTGGGCGCGCTACCCGCTCACTGCATTCGATGGCTCTTTCGAACGGTCAACATTCCTCACTGGCTGGCTCGTCAAAGGTGTAATTGACACCAAGACACTTTCGCATGCGCTCCGTCGATTGACTGAAAAATGGCGCGTACTTGCAGGTCGCCTCGAGTCGGTGGAAGGGACCAAGAACTGGCAAATTGCAGTCCCGCTCAGTGTTCTTCCTGAACGCTACCGCACATTCGTGTTGACGGAAACGACCTCGGATGTCCCGCTCTCAAATTACATCAGCCTCCCGCTCCCGGCAGTCTCTGATTCTCTCCCGCAGTCTCTGTTTCTTCATGCTTCGACTCCGCGGCAAAACTTAGACTGGGTAACACGCGACAATCCGCTCACTTGCTGGCACGTTACCCATTTCCCTTCCCGGAGTGCATCCGAGCCAGCCTATTCCTGTGTAGGCTTTGCCCGTTCTCATGGTGTATTTGACGGTATCGGAGCTGCAACGGTAATGAAGGCCCTTGTCGCGGAGATGCGAGGCAATGAATGGAAAGTCCCGCTGTTACCGCCAGAAGGACACAATCCAAACCCTATCATCGAACTCTTGAACAGAGCCGCTCCGTCAATCGAGGGCGTTGAAGTACCGTATTCGCCGCTTGGGTTGAAGGGCTCATTATGGCTTGTTGGCTGGCATCTCCGAGAGCGTTACTGGCGCGGTGCTACCCATCAGATTTTTGTGATGCCCCAAGAATGCATTTCCCTGGTTGTTGAACCAGTCAAAGGAGATATACGAACCATCAGTCCTGACCTCGTCGTCACGACAGGCGATGTTCTTGTTGCTTGGTTTTTAAAGGTCAGTCACAAGTCAGTCTATTATACGTCAGCTAACTCCTCTGTAGGTCCTATACGCAAGCGGAACAGCCGCAGAAACTGTAGTTCACTGCTCCAACTTTGCCAACTTTCGGGATCTTATTCAACAAGCCGGTGGCAAATCACTGGATGATTACCCACATAACGCATTCCTCCCACTACCCTACCCGACATTGACAGTGCAAACGATCAACTCGACACCCCTTCCAGAGCTGACGCAACAACTTTGTGCGAGTCGTCATTCGCTCTCGCTCAGTCACGTCGCTGCTGCCCATCACATTATGACGACAAGCAAATTGACGATGCCTGTCCACCAAGCGGCACAAGACACGCTTGTCATCTCCAACGTGTCCGCGTCGCGAATATTCGAGACAGACTGGAGCCCCGTCAGCTCTGAGGGGACGATCTGCAGCTACCGCTTTTCGGCAACCCCGAATAACCTTGTGTTTGGGAATGGCGTGTATATTTCCGGTCGATTGTCTGATGGAAGCACCGTGCTCGATGTGAATCTGAACGCAGTCAGGATGGAGAACCTCGCAAGGGCAATTGGAGAGCTTAAGTCGCGGCTGTGGGTTGAAAGTGTTTAGATGAAAATGTACTTGAACCCAGTTTGAGTATGTATTGACGTGAACGTTAGCTTGAGCCCTGATCATAAAGGCTCTCAAATCCCAAGAGTTGGGGGTTAACTGGCCATAATTAGCTTCGCATTGGGAGTCGTCCACTTGACATAGATCGAAGATCTGAAGTGGGTATTTCGTCCTTGACCGTTGGGGAACTGGCAAGAATGTGCTTGTATGGGAGGGAGGCTCGTTCAACAACAGGTCAGTAAGTAAGTACTTAGATGCTGGATGATCCTGCGAATCCTCAGGGCGCCTATCTGCTAATCTAGACGCCGGAGTGTCAAGGCCATGATTGCCGCCCTCAATGACGGGCATATTCCCACAGGCTTTTTGCTCTCTCCCCGACAACAGCACCGACGCCGATGCGCTGCCCCGCCCACAGTAGCCAGCCTCCACTCTCCACACGTGATGTTTACTTCGCGTTCGTTACAGTGTGACAACAACTTGTTGTTCTGCTACGTCCACCATGCTCTCAGCATTCACAGTTTCCATCCAAATGTTCGCCACAATTGTGGTCCAAACCTTCTGCCAGCAATGGCTTATTATCTTAGAGGCCATTGGCGACATCAAGGTCGTCGTGGCCGCGGCACTCGAGTTCACCGCCGCCACTGAGCCACTCTGTGGTTTATGCATGGCGGTGATTCTCCTGGGTTGCTTCCAGTTCACACACAGTCCTGTTTATGCTCTCGTCCTGACTGTCATCCTTGTGTTGGTTGTCTGCGCGTTTATGGATTGGGCAGATAAGCCTACCGCAGAGACATCCACACATTTGACGCGTCATGACGCCCTCCAAGGTGCGCGTTTTCTCGGTGCTTTCACATTGATGGTACTTGTAGTTGCTGGTCTTGTCTTTGCTGACTGGACCGTGTTAACCAACGCCATTAACGAGTTCAAAGTCGCAATATTGAATGGATTCTGCCTGCCTTTGGGACATTGGGTGCGTGCTACTTTCCCTCCAATCATCGGTAACTTATTATTGCGACTTCCAGCTATACCTTGTCTACTGCCACTTCCGTAATAACCCACAGAAACTCAGCTGCACTATCAAGACAATTGCCAAGATGGTCGCGGATGTGTTTCTCGCGATGGAAGGTCCACGGCAAATGGATGAAGTCGTCGAAGGTGGAATTCAGTGGCTTTCGAGCTGCTACCGACCAATTCTCACCGCTTTATATCGCGTACAACCCTTGTCGCGCTCCCCTTTCAAATGTCTCGTGTGGCGCATCATGCATCGAGGACATGAAGAGTATCTCGACCACCCAGAAGCGCTCAACAAGCATATCTGGCGGGCCACAAGATGGGCAATTCCTTCCATCGACCCCAATATGCTCTGGTTCCACCCTCGTCCGCTCGGCCAGGGAGGCTTCGGCTGCGTTGTCAAGGCATATTCCCCATTGACTGGCGAGTATTTTGCGGTCAAGTTGATCCCGCGGCGCGCAAAGTCGCGTGAGGTAAGGCGAATGGTAAGAAATGAGGTCATCTGCATGCAAATGGTCCAAGGTATGCCTGGGTTTGCGACGGTTCATGGCGTGTTCAAAGATGATCGCAACTTTTACATCGTCATGGTCCGTGCCTTCTTAGCCCGAACGACGATTATTGAGCCTTTTTCAGGATTTTGGTGACTTGACCTTGAACGACCTTCCTCTTGAGGAATATACTTTTGAAGAGCGCATTGGGCTTGCTCGTCAGCTGGTATGTCACTCATGTATCTGGTTATCATTGTCTTATATGTGCTTCTTAGGCTACAGCGGTGCAAAACATGCACGAAAGGGGCGTCATTCACCGCGACATCAAACCCGATAACATCCTCATCAACGGCAACCGCCTCATGGTAGTCGACTTCGGTTTAGCTCACCGTATGAAGAAGCCTACGCGCCGCGTGCGATCTTTCTGGCCCGCTCCCAATCGGGGCATCTCCGTCGTTGCTGGGTCTCCTCAATATATGAGCCCTGATGTTGCTGCTGGAAATCCATATTCTTATGGCGCAGACCTCTACCCAATGGGTATCGTTATTCGATGGCTCCTCTCTGGCGTTGTAAGAGTTTTCTTCATTGACCATGCTCAGTCTGATCTAGCTCTAGCATCCGGAAGTCGACAAGCTGGCCTTGGTCGGTGACCTTGACGGCACGCAACTTCCCGAAGAAGTCGACCACTTCCTCCTCAAAGTATATTTTTCCGTTGCTTTCCTCGCCATGGCTTACGGATCTGTAGGTATTCAGTTTTGTTGAGGGCACGCGCCGATTTCACAACTGGGAGGAGATCAACGCTCATGGTATCTGGTAGAGTGCTCGCTTTGCTTCATGGTCTAGCGACTCACATTAATCCAGGACAGCTACGAAAGAACAGTAGATGATACTCTTCCTGATAGTCGATTAATAGGTCAACTGTTCGGTGCTCCTGAAATCCCGGGCCTTCCTGCTATTCGGCGCCTTGTCTCCCTTTATCTCGTACAAAGCCTTGACTGACAATATCTGCAGCAACGCCTTGGTCCACTTTCCTGCCTTCTCGACTGCGCGAAACGCTGCTGACGACATTCCTCAGATCTCCAGCGTCCAGCAAGTATATCATGAAACGGAACAACGTGGTCAAATATTTCCCTTTCCCTGCTTCAATTTTACTCGTGAACTTCTTCTGCCCGCTGAGTCTATTCTTTTGGACCACAATCATTCACTCTTTCGATGCTGCCTGACAAGGCGGACTCGGCACACTTGCTCAATAAACAATAAGCACTTCAAGTTACAACCGCCTCGTGATTTTCTTTTTGCGTTTAGTATCCATGAACTGATTTCGTTTACAGGTCTACTGAAATGACATTTCTGCCGCCTCACCCCAACAAGTTTGTTTGCTGACATACTTCTAGATTGGATGTCTACATTTCCAAGTCGTGTTCGTGTCTGGTTGCCTTTTGGCATCATTGCTGCTATTCACCCTGGGCCGACACATATATGGGTGGGGCACTCTTTTCGCAATCTATACGCTCTCGCGTTTTGGGACACCGATAGGACCTTCGTCCGGCAAACCCAGACTACATACGTTCCTGTCGACTTCACTCGTTCATCGTAGAGGTCTGCATCTTGATTATGGCCCGAAACATAACTGATCAACGTTCAGAGGAGACGACAGATCATATCCGCCTGACTACGTGGAATGAGTGCTAGTCGCTTTTCGATCCACGTAGGGAATGGCCGCCCGAGCATTCTAAGCGTCTTACTTATGGTTTGAGCTTGGTAATGCTTGAGTTGTAGAGTACTTGTACTATGTACTGACACAAATGTACGATTGTTTTTTGTCAACTAAGCTCGATTTCTTATCGGCGGAAAGACTGGCACGGCGATATGAACAGGGCATGTTGTTGTTAGACGCAATGTCGACGGTGTCCTCTGCCCCATCTGTTACGACGAAATATTCCATCCAATTTTGCTAGGTTGCGACCACAACTCCCAATTAAACAAGTCGGACCTATGTGTACTAGCAATGAGTTCGACCCAGTGTAAGATGATATTTCTGGAGTTCGGCAGTACAGGCTTCAAGCTTCAAGTCCGAGGACGTGCAAGGGACGATGAGAGGAAGCATCCGACCTGGGATGGCCACTTCATCGCAAGGGGAGCATCACATAACTGAATTCTGCAAGTTGAAACAAGGTTCAATCTTCGGCGTGGGACAGCGGCGTCAGTTTGCAACCAGGGTCGTTCCGTTCTCAGCGTTAAGAGGCAAGGATGGGAAAAGGATGCAGAGTAGCCGAAGTCTTGGAGGCAGATGGGAATGCTGAGCGATCATATCCACGACGACGGTAAGTGCGATGCGAGCAAGTGCCGGAGGAAACACACGAATGGGATGATAAACGCTAAAGAAGCATCTCTAAAGCCCCACGAACAAAAAAGCCTGAGGATGAGAAACAAAAATAGAGTAAGAGACTTGTTGCAGGTTACTTGGATCACCTCCTACTAAGCAGACGAACGCGGCGAAAAACAGATAATTTTGATGTGCTTTGGAGACAAGTTCAAGTTTCGATATCAAAAGAGACCATCCATTACTATGCTGACTCGACGTTGACATTCACCAATCTCAGGCCCCTCGTGTAAGTGTGGGGCAAAAGAATGAAAAAGGGAATGCTAGGATGTCCGGGGTGTGAACGCAAGTGAGAAGAACGGAAAATAGCTTGCGCCAAGCCCAGAGCCTGTGTAGGTTCACAGACTGCGGCGGCGTGTAAAAAATTTGTTCACTTCACATGTCGAGGAAAAGTCCAAAATGGTCAGTGTAGCGTTTCCAAGCGGGTGTTCACGTCGACGGTTGGTCATCTTCTGAGGCGTTTTCTGTCCCACCATCGACAGTTCCCTTGTATTCAGGGCAGCGCAGTTAGTGGGTGGGACAACAGCCACTGATGTCTGCAGCGAGAGTAAAATCCGAAGAGTTGTGATTTTGAAGGACTGTCAGTGTTAGTACCTGCGGCATTTGTCCTGGACTCGGAGGATAGCATACCACGCTCCAATTTTGTCTCGAATCGCTTGGAACCGGTGTCGATCGGCGGCAATTGGTGCAGACTTGAAGCAAAATTGGCCACGGCGACATCTTGAGGTTGAACAACATTCCATAAGCGTGGCGAAGTTGTACAATGGATCGAAGAAAGAAGACGGAGAAGCTTGCATGACAGGATTCCCAGCAAGCTTTCTTCGATCAGTTCACATAGGCATAGTCTCTTTTACCGGGCACTTACCGGTCCATCTAACACAAGATTTCGCCATCCGGCCATGGGAGTAATGCAATGGAGCTTTGAAATCTCCCAAGAAGTGAGCAAGCGTATAAAACGGGAGAGGATGGTCCTCAAACTTCACTGGCAAACGCTCAGCTCAACCACCAGACTCAGACATGCGCTTCTTCCCTACCTTGCTCCTTTTCTTTGTCACCGCCGTTTTCGCTCGACATGGTGGAGACGATGGCCCGAACGATAACGGCCACCATGGGAATGATGACGCCACTCGCACCGTTACGGTGACCCAGACAGTCGCGGCGCGCAGCGCCAAGTTCACCAACGTCGCTGTAAGATGATTTGGTCTTTGCTAAACGAGTCTTGCGCTGAAAAATAGCTCGCAGCGCAAACACGGTGGAGATGACGGACCCAATGACAATGGCCATCACGCAAAGCGCCGCCATGGTGGCGACGATGGCCCCAATGACAACGGCCACCACGGAAACGACGACGTAACCCGCACCGTGACAGTTACAGCGGCGGGCTCGATTGTTACTGCTGTAAGCTTTGTTCCATGAGAAGCAGGAGATTTAAGTTGAATGTTTAGCGCCGCCACGGAGGGGATGACGGTCCAAACGACAATGGGCACCATGGAGGTGATGATGCAACTCGCACTGTAACCGTTACAGTGGCAAACCCAATCGTGACCGCTGTAAGTCCTTTGGCGAAATAGAGAAACACATCGTGCTGAATATTGCACTCTAGCGCCGACATGGCGGAGACGATGGGCCAAACGACAATGGGCACCATGGAAGTGATGATGCCACTCGCACTGTAACCGTTACAGTGGCGAACCCAATCGTGACCGCCGTAAGTCCTTTGGCAGAATCGAGCAACACATCGTGCTGAATATTGCACTTTAGCGCCGACATGGCGGAGACGATGGGCCAAACGACAATGGCCACCACGGGGGTGATGATGCTACTCGCACAGTCACTGTTACTGCCCGGAGTCCATTGTTGACCCCGGCACCTGTCAAGGTACAGTTCAGCCACAACTTGAGGAGCTTGATTCTGAACCAAGACAATATAGCGCAAGCACGGCGGCGACGACAACGGCCGTCACGGAAACGACGACCACGGCACCCACACCGTCACCGTCACCGTGACTGCTTGAAGCAGTGGCACGAATTCAAGTAAGAGCATTGAGTTGAAAGGTTCGCTCATCTGAACAAGACACAGAAGAGCTTCCCCTCAAGTTGCCCACGGGTCTTCCGAATTGCACGCGCGTCTGCCTCTCTCGCGAACAGGTATTGATAGAGTCGAAGAAATTTGTACTTGTTTAAACTTGATGAAAAGCCAAGTTGCCACATTCTTTGCGAGAGTTAGAGGAGCTTCTGCTGAATTCGAGGAGTCCTGTCCTCATGAGTCATGAGCAGCAACCAAAGAGCCTGGAAGAGCCTCCAGTGGATTGCTGAAGGCAGGTCAAATTGCCATTGACAATGACGAGTAGATTTTGAAGACAGAGTGGTACTACATACTTATGTCGCTGACCACCGGCAATTATCGGGTGCAGATTTGATGCCCAAGGTCGGTGCAGCGCGACTGAGGTGAAATGGCTGCTGAGTGCTAGCGCTAATGGCTGCTGACCGCTGAAATGAGTAAACGTGACCGTCACAGTACCCACGCCACCCCGGCCTAGCGGTCCGGACTTGCAAATTGGACTCTGGACCTTGTCGGTTGGTCCCCGCTCCGCCAGGAGAAGATAAAATGCGTGGGCCATGACAGCGACACCCCTACACCTTCCTGACACTAAACATGCGGACCGCCGTCTTTTTTACTGTTTCTCGTCGGCCTTGCGACTGCGAACTTGAGAGTCGGAGTCGAGACGCCACAGCTTCTCAGAGGATAGCAAAAATGCAGCAAAATATATATTCCTCACCACACTCGATATTTCGACGTGGTTGAATATGACTGGCGGAGTCTTGTTAACCAAGCTAAAGACTGACACGGCGATATGAACAGCGCATGCCGTTGTTTTACCGTGCTGCCCGTGGATCGCCGTCCTCGTGTCGTATAAGTACTTACTTTGCCCTCTTAACCAGTCCTCTACACACATTCGCCTGTCGAAGAGGTGAGTATTCCATTCTCAGACGGCGGCTCTAGTCTGATATCCGAATCGCTGTTTCGTCAACGATGCATTTCGCTGTTTCCACCAAAGCCCTGTTGCTTGTTGTCATCAGCATGGCCAGCACATACGCGCTTGCCGCCCCCATCACGGATCGTCAGGCAAGCCCTCAAGGAAGTTGCTGGGAGAGTGGATGCGGCAGGTCAGGTGGAGCCTGATTGACTCGACGCTCGAGTTCTATCACGACAAATCTTCTTAAAGTACATCCACTGGATAACGCGAACGAGTGTGATTTAAATGAGCGACGATGTGCGAAGTACAGCTATTTAGAGTAGGAAGTCAAGCAAGTCCGAGATATAAATTATGGGGTCACACAGCGAAGGTCATCGCGAGGCCGACGAATGCAAGGATGGTAGCAGGAAGCTGTAAACGAACCGTAACAGCACCGCTATGGTTGTTCGCTTTGGTCGAGTTCGAGTTATCGAGCTTGACACCCGAGGCAGAAGGTGCAGGTGGGCTTCCGCTTGCGCTCTTCGGTGACGAGCTAGCGGAGCCGGACGGCGCGGGCGGGCCGCCATGGGCCGCGGCAACTAAAACAACTTGAGTAAACTATGTAATCAAGGACCAAAGACGCACATTGTGCAAACGACGGCTGTGTGACGCTAGTCTCGGCATACGGGTTCGTCTTGTTGTACGCAACGCCAACAGGGACGATGTACTAGAATTGTCAGCTGAAAACCCGAGAAGAACGCAAAAAAATAGACACACATCGAACGCCTCGACCAGCTTGGGGTAGTTGTCGACTGCTGTTTGCATTGTGTAGTTGCTCAGCTCGTGCGTGAGGAGGATGGCGCCCCTGGAGTTTAGGACCCCGCTTTTTGCGTCATTAATGAGTTTGTTGTAGTTGTTCTGCACGTCAGCCGGGGTGACGCCGTTGGTGCCTTGCTCCCAGTCGAACGAGTCGTATTTCCACATGATCGTGTCGAGTCCGAGCGATTGAGCGATGAACCGCACCCGGTCATCAGCGTCTCCGCGAGGTGGCTGGATCGACTCAGTTAATTAAGGGTCTTTCCAGAAACGACAACTTACCCTCCAGCAAGTGGGAGTGACGCCAGTAACGAGCTTGATAGCTTTGATGGTGTACCAAAGCTCGCCGAAAACTTGCTCGTTCGTGAGCGCGGTCATCGAAGGGTGAGCCCAGGTGTCTGCATCGGGTAAGCTGTCGCAAATATAACATTGGCTCCACTTTACGCACGGACACAAAGCTCATGACCATCCTTAACGGCGCGCTGCGCCTGTAGCGGGCCATCTACCACATTCGAGCCGATGTAGAACATGGCTTCATCGAGTCAGCATACTCAAAATGCAAGAGAAGAAAAAACCCACTAGCTTTCTGTCCCTTGGATGTTAAGAAGTTGTAGAACTCGTTATGCCCACAATATGGCCCGTCATCGAACCCGTACCCCAGTGTCTTGGGCTCTGGGACGTCCGCAATATCAGCCTTGACGCCATCATGCTTGGGAGTCACACATTGCGTGTTTGTCCACCAGCAGTCGGGATCTTTCGCGGCATCATATGCAAGATTTGGTGTTGGGACACCATTGACGCCCTGCCGATGATAAGCTGACCGAGACCTGGATTACAAACACGATAAACCTTCGGCGCGATGTTCGGCACACTGCCGTTAATCGACAAGAATTTTTGGTAGCCCTCTGTGTCGTTCGACACGCCCGCGACGGGCACCCAGATCGGCGGAAACTCGTTCTTCGCAAAGGCGTCGGTGACTGGCTGGTAGCCATACGCTACACACTCGGCCTTGTCGCCTGTCGAAGGACTTTCAGGACACGCAAAGCGCGAAAAGTGGACGAGAAATTTGGACATACCGAGATTTGCGGCCATTTGTTCCTCCGTTGTTGGCTCATCGGCACGTACGGTGGCCCCAAGAATGAGGAGTAAGAGAGTGGTGGCGGTACCAGAAATACCCAGCATGCTCAGCGGAGGGTATGTGTGGTGGTGGAGGAGAGGAGAAGGAAAGATGGCTGACAACCGAGACCATGCAACCTATCTATTAGGCAGAAGCCAACACCGTCGTTTCGATGATGACGAGGGCTATAGCCGTACAGTTCCATGCATCCGTGATCCCCAGAGCACGCGTTGGTCTCCGAACAAAGCAGGTGGCTTGGCAACGAGCGGAAAAATAGCACTGCAAACTGTCCATCGGCGAGATCTTCGAGATCAGGAAGCTATTATTAGTCGCGTTCGTGTCGCCGAATTCATTCCTTTGGAACGGCTTGATAACGGCCAGTCTTGAGTTACGGGATTTGCGGACAGCAATGGCCGTGTTTCGGGCTCATCTCTAGACCGAGAAATTCAACACGCCAGACGAGGTAAGGTAGACGCCATACACGATCCACGGACCCCACGTGATGTGATGGCCGCAGCCGAATATAGTCATTACCTCCAAAATACATCGTTTCTACAGCTTTCAGTGTGAATTGGGCAAATCGGCTGCATGAATTGATGGCTATTGGTCCCCTACTACCATAAATGTACAAAAAATCGCGGAATAATAAGAATTGACGATGTAGTTCAGAAATTGCATTCTTTTTGACCTGAATCCTGGCCGCGCAGCAAAGTTTGTCTGGCATGGCTATAGAGTCGCTTTTTCACCAATGCCTCGACAAAAGGCCCACATACAAGCCAGAACAGCAAATCTTCCGAAAGCAAATGCACTTCCCAGTACTCCAAAAAAGAAACGGCCTCAGTCTGTTCTTACCCCGCAGACAAGGTCACGTCACTCGAAGAAGACACGCGTCGAACGCGTCGAACGCGTCGAACGCGTCGAGAATGACGAGAATCTGGCCGAGGTGAGTGGCTCTACCTGCCAATGTCAACTTCTCAAAGAATACACTGGCAGGCCAACGAAACGCACTCGGATGATCCTTTCATCTCTAACATGGGAAAATTCAAATGTGCGGGCTTCACACGCGAGCTGCTTACTCGCGCTCCCGAATCGTTTCTGTATAGCGACGAGCCAATCTTCGATGTGGACAGCCTAATGGACAATGAGTGGGAGCCTCATGACGATGAAGAAACAGAACAGACCGAATATGTCCATCCAGAGTTTGATGAACTTCTCGCATCTCCAGCTGGAACATTTCCCTACGATGGTTATCCACGTCCTGCACCCTCAGCAGAATATGTTGCAAAAATGAAAGAGGCTGGTCGACGTGTTGTGTTTTCAGCGCCGGATATCACTTCTGCGCATGATGCTCTTGTCGACTTGCTGTTGCTGATGAAGGGTGAAATCCGAGGACCAAACAGCAAAGGATACAAGAAAACAACTTTTGATACTCATGTCCGTGCTCGACTGGAAGGCATGCGAACTCTTCTCTCGATGTATACAACCCCACGCTCAATGACTTATGAAAACTGGTCGGAGTCGGCTCTCCAGGCGGCGATTGCTGTGGGAAGGGGAAAGAACTGTGCAAGAGTGTTTGCTGAGCTTGCGCGTGCTTTCATCGAGGATCGCCGAGTGCTCCCAATCAATCCATATGGCAAATCTAATGCACCAGTGTTGAACAACGAGGACCTCGATGTAAAAGTTCGTGTGGAGTTACTCGGAAAAGAAATTACGGCGGAAAAAGTGCAAGCAATCGTGAACCGACAAGATATTAGAGAGGAGTTTGGCCTCGGCTCGCCTATCAGCCTCCGTACAGCACAGCGATATCTCAGCAAACTGGGTTTTTGTGTGCGTGGTTCCAAAATGACAACATTGCAAGTCAAAGCTCATTGCGTACAGATTTGGATATGCGAAAAAAGGCCAGTACTCTGACGGACATGAGCGGGAGGATGTTGTTGTTTATCGAGAAGAAACATACCTTCCAACTCTCAAAGATTTTGAAGACCGTTCCTATGTCTACCACTCTGATGGAACTATCGACATCCCTCGTTTACCGCCAGGTGTCCGTCCTACGTGCATTTGGTACCATGATGAATCCATCTTCTATGGACATGACAGACGGCGAAAGCTTTGGCAGGATACAGCCGCTGGAGCGAAGCCATATCAGAAGGGCGAGGGAGGGTCATTTATGGTGGCTGACTACTTTTCGGCCAATTTTGGGTGGCTGCGAGGAGTGAATGGCGAGACAGCTCGACGGACTATGCGTCCTGGAAAGAATCGGGATGGTTACTTCAGTGCCGCAGACATTGAAGAGCAAGCGAGTACTGCATGTTCCATCGTTATGGCCCGCTGGCCCGAGTTCGATCATGTTTTCATTTACGACAACGCCGACCACTCACTGTGCTCGTACGGCTGGCTCGCTGACAGCCATAGGGATGCCCAAGTTCACTTCTGGGTCAAGAGCTGGAGGGGCAGACGATGAAGGTGGTGGCGAGGGTGAGAAGAGACCGAAGAGGCAAGCTAAAAAGCCGTCAAAGAAGAAGCCGCCTGAAGTCGAGAATGAGACCCGAAAGAAGAAGCGGAAGAAAGCAAAGCCTACCAAAGACCCCAAAGACGCCAACTTTCTCGTTCAAATCAACAAGCTGAATCCCGACCAGACCCCGATGTACGACAAGCATGGTGAACGAGTAAAAGAAGAGATCCAAATGACTGGTGCAATGTTTGCCGACAGAACACCTCAATCACTCTATTTCCCTGCCAATGCTGACAAGTATGCTGGCAAATTCAAGGGTATGGCGGTCATCTTAGAGGAGCGTCGATTGCGTGGGGACCTGGGGTCAGAGATGAAGAAGGAAGAGCTGGCAGGAAAGGTCAGTCAATGCAAAAACTTCAAATGTCCCAAAATTGCCCCAGATAAGCAAGCAACATGCTGCATGTCGTCGCATGCTATTCACTCAACCCGATTTCACGAATGTCAAATCATGTCTTGAAGCTGCATGTGGCCCCTTTGATGTCAAAATCCTTTTTCTACCCAAATTCCATCCGGAACTCAACCCGATAGAAATGGTATGGGGATATGCTAAACGTGTCTATCGTCAGTTCCCGGAATCCTCTGGCGAGGAGGCCTTGGAGCGTAACACTCTTGCTGCACTTGATGCAGTGCCTCTAGATTCCATGCGACGGTTTGTTTTTTTGCGCACATCGATTTGCAGATGCATACCGAAAGGGATTGGATGGTTCCCAGGCTGCCTGGGCTGTGAAGCGGTATAAGGGACATCGCATGCTGCCTTCAGAGTTCCGTGAAGAGCTTGAAAAGGCAGAGCTGGAAGCAAAAGAGAAGGCCGAGAAGGCACATCGTTGAGTTGATAGTATAATCTAATCTACATCGTCAATTCTTATTATTCGCGATTTTTGTACATTTATGGTAGTAGGGGACCAATAGCCATCAATTCATGCAGCCGATTTGCCCAATTCACACTGAAAGCTGTAGAAACGATGTATTTTGGAGGTAATGACTATATTCGGCTGCGGCCATCACATCACGTGGGGTCCGTGGATCGTGTATGGCGTCTACCTTACGAGCTGGGG
Organism: Mycena indigotica; assembly: GCF_014461135.1. Lineage (NCBI taxonomy): Eukaryota > Fungi > Basidiomycota > Agaricomycetes > Agaricales > Mycenaceae > Mycena > Mycena indigotica. Next base: position 1,589,270 of record NW_023503005.1, read on the forward strand.
CTCCACTTGAACTTGCAATCAATCGTCGCTGCGAAGGTTGTTGTCGGGGACAAAGGCGTATCAGCTTGTAAGCGGGCTTGGCACTGTAGTCGACCCGGAAGCATTGACATCCATGAGTTGTCCACGAGAGAAATACTAAGTATTCGCAGTGAAGCGTTGATCAGTCCACTCTGAGGCTTGGATTTTCACATAGGCCTTTGCAGAGTTATTGTTGCTCAAAAGGTTTTGCAGGCATTATCTATGAAGGCATTTATCGCTGTTTAATCAAATGTTGGGATCAAAGTTGGAAGTCGGAAGTCTGAACTTTTGTGTGACATGCAGGGCAGGTGTAGTTGGTACTCAGAAGTTGAAGGCCATACAAATAGAAGTCTAACTATGATTCATTTTTGTGCTTATATCCAGTTTTGACCATATTTGGACTGATGTCTGGAATTTTGATTATTTTAATTATGTTGGCCGGTGTTATTTGACTCTGAGCTGTATAAGTATCAGTTTAATCAAATGGTTCACATTATACTTGCACCTTAAAAGCCTACTTAACATTGAATAAAGATCACTAAGACCATTTTCAGCAAGAAAATAGTCTTCTCAGCTGTAAAAAAATTCCAACAGTCAATATTTAATGCAAAATATGACTTTTGTTAATTTATAGTCCTGTACTATTTTGTTCAATTTGGCCAGATCACTGGTTTTGATAAACTCAAAAATTGCCAAAAATCCGAGAAATCAAGCAAAAAATATTATCAGTGTTTCCAAAAATTTATCTTAACTGTGACATGTCAAATTGATCAAATAGTACACTATTGCCAAATGAGAAGCTATTAGAGTCTAAGACAAAATAAAAATAAAAATATTATAGAATCCTGTGTCAGAGGAACCTCCCTTTCGGCCCCCCAGACATGATTCCAATTCCAATTCCAGTCCGATTCTGATTCCAGTCCAACCCCCCACTGAATCCCACACCATCATGAATCCGTCACCACCCTCCTGATGGTCACCCTGGGACCTAGCCTGCGACACTGCCCAAGCCTTCTGTGCCCAACAGCGGCAGCTACGGATAAGCAGTATATAGTCAGCTACCTAGCAGGCAGACCCTTATGTCAGGGGAACCCCTGCTTCGGCCTCCTTTGGACCGTCCGAGCGCATCTGAGGCACATCCAACCGGCGCCCCCTCGGATGCTCCGACCCACCCTGACCATCATCCACGGCCTCCTTCGCCCGCACAATCACCGATCCGTCAAGACCCTCCCAACGATCACCTTGGGACAGAGCCTGCAATGCCGCTCAGGCCTTCTGCGCTCTACGTTGGCAGTTATGGACGGCCAGTATATAGTTGGCGCCCTAGCAGGCGGACCCTTAGAGTTTCTTCTCTTTGGATCCTCTCCTGCTAGGACCCTGATTTCGGGCCTCTGGGTTTGCCCTTACACAAATCAGTGCTGCGGATCCGCAAGCCTGTGATATTGTAATTACCAAATAAGGTAATTTTGACATCACGTGCTCCACAATTAGGGCCTTTGATTTATCCGAAATCTAGGCCATTGATTTGGATCCTGATCTCTGCTAAAAAAGTCCAGCTTTGGGTGGCCACTTTGTGCAGCACAAAACCCCGATATGAGTATTAACAGTAGCATATACTCCATAGCCTGTGTCAGGGGAACCCCCGCTTCAGCCTCCTTCGGACCGTCCGAGCACATCTGAGGCACATCCGACCGGTGCCCCTCGGACGCCTCTGACCTACCCCAACCCTTGTCCTCGGCCTTCTTCGCCCACACGATCACCGATCCATCAAGACCCTCCCAATGATCACCTTGGGACAGAGCCTGCGACGCCGCTCAGGCCTTCTGCGCTCTACGTCGGCAGCTACAGACAATGAGTATATAGTTGGCGCCCTAGCAGGCGGACCCTTAGAGTTTCTTCTCTTTGGATCCTCCCCTGCTAGGTCGGTCCCTCCGTGTATTTCCATAGCTCTTATTCATGCTTTGGATCCTCCCCTGCTAGGCTTTCGTCAGAGTCTCCAGGGTTGCCCTTACAAACAAAAATAAAAATAAAAATAACAATAACAATAAAAAATCATGGAATCCTACTTACAGGCACTTGTGACTTAGGTTCAGAGGCTTAATATTTATAATTTTATAGAAAATTCTCAAGACTCTTATACCTGTATATAAGCTATCACAAGATTTAATAAGGAAAGAGGATATTTATCAAGCAACCAGGGCTAGAGCTTATCCTTACTTAATATGACTCAGATTCACGCCAAAAACATATTAGATAATCAGTAGACACATGATCAGTAGTCACATGGTATGTAACAGTAGACGTGACTAAGTCATGTAGCAGCATCTTAACTCTTTACTCCTCTCTCGTCATTCTGTCTCTTCTTGTGGCCCTGTCCCAACTGCCTAAGTATATACACTACTTCTCTCTCCCCACCATAGGCTACAGGTCATTAGTCAGATGAGGCACTGGCCGGCCTTTGAGTACAGATACGGTGTACGGTGCAGTCCGAGATATGGTGGGTAGATCGGTCACATATCACAGCCTTGGGAATGCTAAGCATGCATTTTCGGCCGGATTGACTGTTTCCAGGTGGACACCAGCCACCAATTGCAAATCCATGGCACAGGGAGCTGGAACAGCGGCCCGGTGATCCCATCACCACATCAACCAGCACTTACGGATAAAATACGGACCATATAGTCAAATGTCGGAGCTCCACAGCATGGAGCTTTTGTTCATCCATACATCTGTATGCCATATGGCTATGGATATGGTGCCGAGCCCTATATAGATCCAGAATTTGTAAAGTGTTGTTTGAATGTCTGTGTAAGGATAATCCTGTAGGCCTGAGATCAATATGCTAGCATAGAGGAATCTAAAGAAGTGAATAATAGTTAGGGCAACCCTGGAGGCCTGACATCAAGGTCCTAGCAGGGGAGGATCCAAAGAAAAGGAACTTCAAAGGTTATCAGAGTAGTGGAGAATAGTATTACAGTTCATTGACTTACTGATAATCCAAGTATAATTGATTCTATCTTATGTTTATTTTATTTTATTTTCTCTCTCTATTTTCTTCTGTCAAGGCCTAAATATGTCACAAATGTCAAATTATTTATTGTTTAAATCAGTTTTTGATCAAATGGCCATTTTATAGGTGGCCTATAAGTCAGTACCTACATATCTTTACAATAGCTAATTTATCAAGTTCAGAGTTCAGAGTTCAGAGTTCAGACTTTCCTCATATGGTCACGTGACTGGATTCACACGTCAGAAGTTCACACTTTGGTCCAACTACCGACTTGCCACTTCAGACTTGCCTCCAACTTCTGACTTCGGAGTTTGATGTTACATAAATGATGTGACTTTGACCTTTTGCATTAATTAAACAGCGAAAATACACCTCATAATTATCGTCGCTCAGATGGAGATAGAAGTCGAGTGGGTTACATACAGGTAAGTTGGAAGCTTCCCCTAGCTACTAATAAGCAGTCCCTAAGGCAGTAGCGAGGGTCGACAGAGTAGATTGTGTATGGTTGCCCGAGCGTGGTCGTTCTCAAGTTCAAATTTTGGTGTTGGCAGCAGAAATCAACGTGTTGGTTTCCCAGGCTCGGTCACGAGCATCCATCACGATGTGACGTGATCTAATCCGATCTGGCACGTGTGACTACTCAGCTGTCAAGTCCCGTGACACTCTACTTTTCCCTCAAGCCACTTTCTCAGTGCGTCGTCGTTGTCGTGCCCATTTATCGCTCTGACCAGCTCGTTCTCTAGCTATGGGTCGTGTCATCCGTGCCCAGCGTCGGGCCCACCCCATCTTCAACGCCCATACGCACCACAACAAAAACCCCGCCCGCCTGCGGAATCTCGACTACGCTGAGCGCAACGGCTACATCCGGGGAATCGTGAAGGAGATCATCCATGACGCTGGCCGTGGAGCACCCCTTGCGCGCGTCGTTTTCCGGGACCCCTACCGCTACAAGCTTCGCAAGGAAACCTTTATCGCAACCGAGGGTCTCCACACTGGGGCTTTCGTCTACTGCGGAAAGAAGGCCACCCTCGCTGTTGGAAACACACTCCCCGTTGGCCTCTGCCCTGAGGGTACCATCGTCTGCAACGTCGAGGAGAAGGTCGGTGACCGTGGTGCGCTTGCTCGCACTTCTGGCAACTACGCAACTGTCATTGGCCACACCCCCGACGACAACAAGACCCGAATCCGTCTCCCGAGTGGTGCGAAGAAGACTGTCTCTGGCTCGGCTCGTGCAACCATTGGAATCGTTGCTGGCGGTGGCCGCATCGACAAGCCGTTGCTCAAGGCTGGTCGGGCATACTACAAATTCAAGGCCAAGCGCTACAAGTGCGTATATCTAGTAATAATTTATTTGTACTGATAAACCACGCAGCTGGCCTCGTACTCGTGGTGTGGCGATGAACCCCGTTGACCATCCTCACGGTGGTGGTAACCACCAACATATCGGCAAAGCCTCGACCATTGCGCGCTCGGCTGTTCCCGGTCAGAAAGTCGGTCTCATTGCTGCCCGGCGGACGGGTCTGCTGCGTGGTACAGTCAACGTCAAGGAGGTGTAGGCTATTGTTTGTCGTCCTTATTCCCGCACAAAATCATGTATGCCTCATACGCGATATGCCATGCATTCTCTCAAGCGATTCGATCGACTTCCTAAGAGCCATTGGCGCTTTTAAGAGACAAACTTCACAAAGAGATTTGTTCAGTCTGCCCTTCACGTGACCAAAAAAACCTGGTCCATTTTGGAATGGTTGTTAAGATTCGGTTTTGCGCAGACTGCTTGAAGTGGGCACCAAGCTTGCGAACCAAGAGCACATCACACAAATTTGCACCTTTCTCCGTATCTAAAATCGCTGACACACATTCGACAAACCTCCAATACAAAACGAGCATATATCATCACTCTAGTCCCCCATGGCTACCACTCGCCTAGCCCGAACCAATCTCCTGCGCAGTGGGCGGTGTATCCATTTCACCAGAGGCCCCATAAACACCGCGCTTGCGCTTCTTGTCAGCATCGTTGTTGAATTTGACAGTATGGGTAACGTAGGACTTCAAGATGTTTTGGTCGACGATACGGAGGCCCTCAGGTCGCGTAGGCTTGCTCTTCGAGTCAAGGCGAGAGGCCAAAGTGCGGACCACTCTCTCGAACTCGTCCGTCGTTGCTACCGATTGCAGTTCCGCAAGAACTCGATCTAGATTCGCTTTGCGTTCTGAAAGACGAGCTGGATACTGAGAGATGACGAGCCGAGACCGCAGACTGCTTTCCCGAGCGATGGAGTACGAGCGAGCTTTGGCGTCGTGGAAAGAATCGAGCTTGTCGAATAACGATTTGCGTTCAAAGGCAGCAGCGTCGAGACGAGGTTGAAGCTTCTCTCCTTGCTTGAGGATGGAGTTGACTTCGCGCTGCATATTGCGGGTGTCGTTTCTAGGTGCGCCGAAGAACATATCGAAATAAACAAGGCTATGGGAGAAGGTCAGGCGGTACAGAGCGAGAAATAGGATGGGAGCGCACCTCAGGGAGGAATAGACTGGGCGAGTTGGTAATCGGGTATCGCCAAGCGTTGTGGTGGTGGTGGTTCACAGCAAAGAGCAACAGTGCCTCTTCCCCTGTCTTTTGAGGACTTGATTTCGGTATTAATTTCCTTATTTGGAAGTACCCTCCACTGCAGCTGTATACGAACGGCTTTTCTGTTGCTGGTAGATCAGTTCTCACCCAGCTCTATTCATAATCAAGCTTGGACGCAGAAAACTTGGATTTCTTAAGTATCATCCGCCATGTGTTGTGACGTCGTGACCACTCGCGAGTGTGACATGCCCAAGATCTTTCTTTCTTCCTGCGAAGCGGAAAACTGTCCTTCTTGTCCTTCCTTGACCGTTCTTTCCTTGAATCATGCATCGTCTCATTGCAATGCCCCGACGCGACGTAGAGCCATCAGGTACCCATGGACCTCACCAATCCGCCCGTCCTGTCCGCAACGTTCCTGGCCCAGGATCAAGCCTATTCAGGTTCACTGAGTTGCCTCCTGAGATGTGTCTATTGGTGAATCCTTACTCTGTCAGTATGATTTGCCTTTAAAATCGACGAGATCATCGAAAACTGCAGTCCATACGACCTTGTTCAACTCAACGCGACCTCCAAGGTCATCCGCAGCTTCATAGGCTCTCATCAGTATCTATGGGAGCGCTCCCTGCTAAACCTTAAACGTGGAAACTGTGACGCGGTACCCTCCCCTCCCCGTATTCAAGCAACAGGCAACTACTCAGTCACGGCATACATCGCTTGGATCTTTGGAGGTGGCTCGTGTTCGATTCGCGTATGCCTCCTCCGATAGAACTTGTTTGCATTCGAAATTCATGACAGAACTGTTCTCGTGCTACTCATAATCTGCCTTGGTCCTTCATATTGGGACTGAGAGCGTGCTCGGTGGGTTGATCACTCGTCATAAATTGCATTCTCAGTCAATCTTCTAGAGAAGTTGTCAGGAGATGTTGATGTCGTGGGTTTTGTTTATCTGCTTAAGTCGCGCCCAGGTGGTTAATGCTTCACAGCAAGGACTATATCTTTTTTGATGTCGCCCACATATACGACGACAGTCTGCTGAGTCGCTGGCTGCCTCATCTCGTCATCGAAACCCCCCAAACCCCAATTCCCATTCATGCCTATCTTAGAAAATTACTCACTGCTGCCCGCCACGAACTCCATTGTGCTGAGCGCGTCAACCCAAAACCAAAGAGAAAGAGCTCGGAGAAGCATAACCCTTTTGCTTTGCGTGACCTGTATGAGGTTGGTGTTGACGCCCTACTTGATGAAGCATCGCGTCATTGTTGTCAGGACTATCCCAAGCGACAAGATGCTCGTCTGTTGCTAGAAGAGGTTTTGTAACTTATCTCATTTTATTTCCTTTGTTTAATCCATCTCGAAGAATGCTCGAAGACTCACCGAATGGGTTGGGAACTATCTGAAGGAGAAGGTCATGGTCATCAAGGCCAACACAGACTTGTAAGCCTTGCTCTCGTCACAATAGGTGCCATTTTCATAATTCAGTAGTCTTCGAGCAACTGTTTCTGGGAGCCAAACAGAGCTGAACTTGAACCGCGTCCTTCAAACGCCGACCCTGGGACGGCTGCTCCATGCCTTCAACAGAGACCTTGAGATCCTAACACCAAGTGGTCAGTAATAATTGCATACTACGCGTATTCTGCATTCATCACCGCAAACGCAGTGTGGGAACAGAACCGAGACGCGATAATGACCGAATTGGCGACTACCCCCCACATCAAAGATCTTCATTGCTCAAGCTCAAAGCTCTCTGATTGCACAAGCTCTCATCCGTCCGACCAAGGCAAACGCCGCTGTCCTGATTGCCCGAGATCCTCCCGTCTATACTCTACACACGCTTTGCGCGACCATCGTTCTGCAAAGTAAGTGAAGCACTTCATGTCGCGCCCATTCTGATCTTGTGAAGGCATGCATCGGCGGCCAAGTGTTAGCCAGAAGACGGCAAGTTATCGAGGTGTGTTCATTGTATTTCAGTTCTAGAACAGACTAGCCCGTAGTAATCACCCAAATCGCTGGGCATTTGTACACCACTATTCCTACAATTCTCATGTTTCATTCGAGGAATCCTAGTACTTAGGATCGACGCGTGAGAGTGCCCGTGTCGCGATCACATGTCATTTAGCATCAGTATATCTCGCCACTTGAACTTGAGGTCTTCATATGATCAATGAGCTTTGCTTTTCAAGTTATCATGGTCTCAAAGTAGCTGGATCGGGATACATGCTTGTTCACCCCCTGCTGTAGGCGATTTAATCCACTGATGTATCACGTGGGTCATCTGCCTTCCTTTCCCGAAACACCATGTACGACGAGTGGAACAAAACCAACGAGAAACTCGCGGAGCGATCCCGACAGGTTCTCCAGATGGCGCGCCAGAGCGAGGACATGGAGGCGCAGGCCACCAAGCTCGACAAAGAGGCAGCAGACAAGACGGCCACCTTGACCCAGTATGACGCGGATGTTGGCATGGTGTCTGGTGCGTTCCTGGACCAGTTGCTGCTTGATTCAAGCCCTCAACCATTCCAGCGTATATAAGACAGCTTCGGATGAAGAATGGTGCGGCGAGCGAGAGCAAGCCAGGCAGTGATGGCGAGACCGAAATCGACACGGAGGACGACGTCGATGATTGTGATTCTACATATACGGACGACAGCAAAATGACGTTCGAGTTACAAGGTATGTCATTGGCTATTGCTCGTAAGCTTCAGGTCCCTACCTTGTTTTCCAACAGACGACGAGGACGAACGTCCATCCAAACGTGTTAGAACTGACTCGGATTCGAAAGAGAACCACCCATAAAGCCCAGCATCAACAACGGATATGAGTTTCGTCACGGAGTTCAACTTGAAGGCCTATTTGGTACCTCAGTAATGCATATGTATCCACAGTTTTATTATAATCTTATAACTTACGACTCGACTTGTTCGACTGGAGTTCCGGGTCGCAGCCTCATCGCACTTCAGGACGTTTTGAATCCAAGGCAATACCGGCAAACCGGCCCGGGCCCACTCCAGCGACAATAAGTATCGTCCAAGTTCCAGCTTGATTGGCGTAGCCAAGCATCCGAGTCATTGGACTGGTAGAGATTACATTCATGCCAATCAAGGGCAGGAGACGAACAGAGCACAGGCATCTTGCAACAGGGCAGGATGTTCCTCTTGACAACTAGAAGAAGTGGGTGGGATAAGGTGTGGAGGATGTGTTGATCAGTTAGTGGGCAACATTGGCTTTCGGGTACTTAGAACTAAGAAGACGGGGATAGACGAACCAGACGGCAAGGTGCCATTGGTCATTCGTCACAAGCCACGCCACGCTTCAAGTTCGTCCGTCACTGCTTTGGAAAGATTCGCAAACTATTAGCAAGGGAAAGTCTTGTGATATTGACAAGTGCGGGGAGTATAGAGGTGTATAAGGAGGAGAAGCATGAGAGTTGGCAAGAAAGCTTGTTCTTTGATCATGATGATGAGATCAATTGATCTGGTACAGTACTCGCAAGAATGACGTTTGAATAACATCGAGGGTGCGCATCCCTCAAAGCCCTCCTCACAACACGAATTCTCCCCAGCACCTCTAATCCAACCCTAGATTTCCATCGTTTGGCGGCTAAGGGAAGACGATTAGTTGTGAGCCACAAGCCAAGCGACGACAAATACCGGTAAGTTCAGCAAACAAACTTCTGAATCAGACATGGCCCATCCCCGTCCTACTAGGCTCTGCGCAAGACCCATCTCAACATCTATTCCCTACCAGTTGGGCGGCCGGCCCGGGAGCCTGGGCCTGTGGGAGGTTTTTCGACGCTTGACGCACGGCCGTTCTGCCAGTGATCTCACAACAACCAGCGCGCTCATCCTATGTAGCATCACCATGTGGAAGCAAGCCACTGGCAGGAGCTACGGCCGCCGAAGCTCTCCCAGTTCTGGTGGATTCGAAAGGAAGCGTGCAGACGTGTTCGGTGGGGGGTGCCCGGGGATGCCCAGTCGTCATCATGGTCGAGAGTAGTGACCATGGGGGGTATTTAAGGATTTTGCAGAGACAGTGGCGGTGGAAAATCGTGTTTCGCGAAGCGCGGATGTAGCTCATACCCGCGATCCGCACAGTCGTGTGGGTTTCGGCAGGTTTCGGTGGTGCGGAGCGAGTAAGACCCATTGAAAACCAAGGAGATGGTATCAGCAAAGCGTCAATCACTATATTAGGCAATTTTGTGGCGGTTTACGGAAACGGTTTACGATCCAATGGTTTACGATCCAAGACAGCCAAAATAAGGTGTCCAAAACGATAATTGGACTGAAATCTGATAAAACGAACATATAATTCTCAGTCCACCCGCTACCTTCAACGTGTAGAGCAGCTTCAATGTCCCCGCATGCCCACTAGCTAGAGCCAATATCTTGCGTTCATAGACCTAGAAGCGCTAAGGATGTTCCGCTTCAAGTTGCGTTTCTTCGCGACCTCCTCGTTGGCTGATGAGGATGCTTGCGTGATGAGTCAGATGACGATAAGGTTGGCTGCGTATTAGGTCGCACGTGAGTTCGAGAGGTACTGGCGCACTTGTCGTACTCGAGCTTGGGACGAGTTGCTTTGTGGCTTTCTGTGGTGGAGAAGACAAGAGTGGAAGACATGGACGGGGCCTGTCACGTGATGTGATTGATGGGTTGCGTTCGCCAAGACTTCCGGACGTGAAATTGCACAAGTCGGAAATAGGACCGCAGTGAGATTCGAACGGACGCGTTAGCTGGGCTCACGTGTTTCCGGATGGTCGGTTTGTTTTCTTCCTTCTCGAACACAACCCGGATTGCACAAACCATGACGACAATCTCATCACCAGTCATGATTCTGCAGCGGGTGAATGCGACTTCGCTTCTCCTCAAGTTCGTTGCCATCCACCAGTACCGTTTCTCGCCGGGCGATTCCCTGGGGGGTTTCTGTTCTTGGGGCGTTGACGTTGTGTGAGATTCGACTCTTATGTGTGGTACCTCCATTCTCAGTAGGGCTATGTAGCTCAACCAACCTGCTCCTCTCACCCCCGACACGTTCTTTCCATCCATGTTTGACCTAGGAAATGCGTCAACTGTTTGGACTCTTTCCGCAGAATTCGGAGCTCTCAAATTGTCAAACGACAAGTCCATGATTTCTTTGGTTTTAGTGTGTAAGTTTGTCTTGACTCTATCAACTTTCGTTTACTCTCCCGACGATGTCAAGTACCAGCAGACCGTCCCCTATCTTTAAGTTTCGAGCATGAACCCAGTACATTACCCTCGAGAGATGAAATCCTCCGCCACCTCGAGTCGTCAGCATCATCTGCCAGTCTGTTTTCCTCTTCCTTGGAATTGCAACGCACACAACAGCGCGGCCAACCTCTGGCCATCTACAGCTTTCGCCCCCTGGAGCTCTCTCCCCGCCCCGTCGTCATTTATAATCAAGCTCTTGCTGTTTTCCGGCAGCAGCTCGCGGCTCCGCACGAATCTCTACCACTCACCGCAGACAACTTAGAAGCAGCCCCAAATATCATCAGGGTCTCCCTCGATTCCTACGGCGAAGAACATAAGGCGTTGGCAGCCATCCAACCATTCATGAAAGGCGACGAGGAAAGTGCACGGCCGATTCTAACACGCATCAATGACAATCCGGGCGCCGCAGGTCTTCAAGCTGGAAAAGATTTCCAAAAAACTAATGCTCACTCGTCCCGTCTGTGGAATCGCTTGTCAACCAAATCGCTACTGACTTGAGACAGTATGTTCAATATCGTCGAGTTTCTCCGTGTCCGACCGTTCTCGTGGGTTTGGATGGGCCACAACTTCGTTGTGTCTGTCGCTGTTTTTGTGGACCAATTTCTAGTGGAGCAGCTTGCTCTCGTGCATCTTGGTCCCCAAACCCCTCGAGATGCCAACAGCCGGCTGACGGACATGGAGGAAGGCATCCGGCAAGTGGCCAAAGTTCTTTGGGCACTCAATAGCGTTGCACTGGCGTTGAAAGAGTTCTACGAGCAACTCCCTTCCCCACACTGACTGATACCGACAAGCTTGGTGCTGGACACTTCCCATATCGCACGTCATTCGACAACGCAGCTGGGGAAATCATGTCGCTCCGCTACACAGGTTTGATGATGCCGAACCATGTACAGAAGGCGATATTTTTGGCTGAAATGCAAAGCCCGTCGGAATCAAAGCCTGTGGTGGTCAAGTTTCGCGAAGCGTTACGGTTCAGCTGGGCACAGCATGCTTGCTGCCATGGGGCTCGCGCCACAGCTGCACCACTGTGAATTTGACCCGGACCTGAGGATGTTCATGGTGGTTATGGACCATGTCAAAGGATCTCATTGGCATCGTGACAATGTTTCTGCAAGTCTCGGGAATCAACTGCGGCAGGCGGTGGAGGCCCTGCATCAGGCGGGTCTTGTGTATGGCGATCTGCGTGAGCCGAATGTCATGGTCGATGAATCCGGTCGAGTTCAATTTGTCGATTTCGACTGGTGTGGGCTGGAGGGTGAAGCAACGTATCCCCTGGACATCAGCATGGGCGCGATCGACTGGGCGGCTGATGTCGGCCCGGGGTCGTTGATCACGGCGGCGGCATGACGCATATCGGCTAAGCGGAATGGGACTCTCTGATGCGCAACAGCTTTGATTTTCTCGATGCTGCCCTCTTCGATAAGCACGCGGAATCACGTTAAAAGGTCGAGGACTCAGGCTTTCGTTGATTCTTCTGTTTTTTTTCCCGTTGGCAACTAGAGGTAAGAAGACAGAGCGGTTGTCGAGTCTCACATGTGGACTGGACTGATGAAAAGCAAACAAAGTCCTTTTCTCGGCTGGCAATACATAATTCAAGGGTAAAGTACTTTAAGTAGGTATTAGTATACTGTAAGTACATGTAATGTTGATTCAGTTTTGCGCTCGTAGTATTACTTCTCGGCATCGTCAATCTTCGTCCTGTCCTCCTTCAGCGCGTAGGTGTCGTCAACAGTTGTGTCCATCGCGATTTCCTTCATCAACAGGGAAGAAAGCAGTCCCAGTCCCGCAATCCCCCGTCATGACCTGCCAAATGGTCGCCATGCTCAACGCAAACGCCGCCTGGACCTCCTGCTTCAATGGCTCTTGGAGCTGGCGGATCACAGGTATCGCGATGTAGGCGATCTCGAACCCGGGCGGGAAGCGTGAAACAAACTCGGCTGGAAGTTTTTCGTACGAGTTGGTTCTGGGTTGGTCAGAAAAATGGGAAGGAGAGAGAACTCGCGACATACCTGCAAGACTGTACTTGCGATGGTGATGCCCCATGCCTGGAAGAAGGCACGCGTGAAAGTGAAGAGGGCCAGCGCCGACGCCGGAGCGGTTGTTTGGCAGCGGGGCGAGAATGGGGAAAACTGGCGCAGAGAACTAGGGCAAAAAATGAGTATATTCGTCTGGAAATATATCACTTGAACAAACCAGCATCCCCATCCCAACACCTAGGATGATCTGATAGCCAACCCATTTTCCCGTCGACGAGTTTTCTCGCAGCGTAGAAAGCACGCCGAGGCCAACGATGATGATGGCCCATGAGAGGTAGTTGGTAGGCCGGTACTTCTTTGATATCGTGATGGCCGCACTAGCGGACGAAGGCCATTGGGGCGGTGATGAGTGCAGCGGGGAGGAAATCCACAGCTGAACGGATCGGAGAAGCGCCAAAGCAGGCTTGGAAATAGACTGGCAGGTAGTAGATGACTGCGATGCTGGTGATAGCATGGACCGCAGTTGCCAAAAGACCGGAGAGCGATGTTCGGTTCCCAATCACGTCGAGGGGGATGGTGGGGTGGCCAGGGAACTTGGCTTCGTAGACGCCAAAAACGACCAACAAGCAAAGACCAATGATTAGCGGCGCCAAGACTTGAGCGGATTCCCAAGGATAGCGAATACCACCCCAGGTTAATCCAATTATGGCGAGTGCAGAGCCAACTATGACGAGTGCGTTCCCACTAAAAAAACGTGCTCAGAAAAAAAGGAAGTGATTCAAAAATGAACTCACATCCAATCAACCTGCGCCAGTTTGCTGCGAATAGTGCCTTCCGGTCGTTTGACGGAGAGATAGCATGTAACAAGTAAGAAAGCCAAGCCAGCAAGGGGTAGATTCAGATCTGAAGACATGATAAGAACAACATATTGATGCAGAAAAGCAACATACAGAAAAGCCAGCCGTCATGCGCTGTTGCTTGCGTTGGCCAGAGCACCTCCCTATGAATGGTCATTGATTTGTCATGCAATTGAAGGCAGAACATACGATCAGGGGGCCAATACTCTAAAGCAAAAATTGAGCGATTAGTCCAGTCAAAAAGTATAACGGCACATACCGAAGCGAATGACCAGACAAGGCCCACTAAACCTTGGTATATTCCTCGTTCGGCAAGTGGAACGAGGTCTGCGACAAGAATTTCGGAGAGCGCGAGAATTCCACCACCGCCAATGCCCTGGACGGCCCGCGCTGCAATTATCATATCCTTTGACCAACAGTCAGTAAATTAGAGAATGCGTGGCAGGTTCACTTGCCATATTCTGAGAGGCCCCTGCTAATGCGCTTCCAACAGCGAAAAAGGCAATGCTGATCAGAAGAATTGGTCTTCGTCCGAAAGCATCTGCTAAGCTTCCACTGAGAGGGATGAACGCTGTACTCAACAGCGCATATGCCGACCCAACCCATGTAAAATCACCCTTGGTGTCGTTCAATGCATCCGCAATTGTCGGTAGCGCCGTCCCAACCGCCGTCAAGTCAAGTGCAGAGAGAAAAGTCGTCACGCAGATCGCGAGAAAGCTCATGTAGAATGCACGACTTTTGCCTTTGGAAGGCGTTGGCGGCAGGTACATTGGATCTTCTTGTGCAAGTGTCGCAACTGAATTTCTCTGTGATTGCTCTTTGTCGCTCGTCATTGTCGGATAAAGGAGGGGGTTGAACTGGAACGGTGTAGAATCCATCGATCGTCTTTGGTCTTTAAGACTCTCAATTTGCAGCCAGGACGCGTCAACCTTCGAGGCAACGCAGTGCATTTGTCACCCGATTCACGCGATTATAGGGCGGCAAAATGCTATCTGCCGACGAATGAAGATATCAAAGACAGATTGCAGGGAGGTTCGGTGCCTGATAAGTAGCTTAGTAAGCACGGAAACACGCAAAAACGGGCAAACCCACTGCACGGGTTACCGCGTCCGCAGCGGTCCGCTTGTCCCCAGTTGTTGCCGCCCGCTTCATTTAGTCAATTCGCGACTATGATCGGGATATACCACAGCAGCGACAGGCGAGACGTGCATGAAAACGAGGTCATACTTCGTTCCCAGGATTGTGTCTGCGTATTTAAACTGCTGCCAAGGCTGGAAAAGCTGAATCCATCTGTTGTCTGAAGCGCAAGGCAGCCATTTTTTCCACCAATGGAGTGTTTTTGTTTAACTCGAAAAGACGTAGACGTTGGCCGAGCTCATATGTGGTCTTCAGAGCAACATGACCCCATGCTAACTCAGAGCCGCAGAATGCTTGATTGTATGCGAGTAGAATTGAATTGCAGTGGAAACAGAATCGAGGGGAATATCCTTCAGCGTATAAGAAAAGGGTGATACTACTGCAGACACTGCTGACCTTCACGCTCCTCCTGGAACTGAACACCACTATCATTTAGGGGAAAGGACTTGAAGTTGCGAATGGGGGAATCGGTGCAGAAAGAGTAGCTTGTGGGTTGGGTTCGTCAACGTTGGCGCCAAATTTCTGATGCACACGTGACAATTTCCCCCTCTTGCTCTTCGATTCCGACAACGACCACAAACACAGTGACTGAGATATGGCCAACAATATAACTTGCTCTATCAGATAATCAAGCCTGGTGCTCTCAAGTCGAAGCTCGTCCAGGCATGAAACATTTGACCGCCCACCATCTCAGCATCGCCAACTATTTGCTAGTACGACTGCGACGAATTCATATGACCTGCTAGCAGGACCATTTCTGAGCATGTACAATCCGCGTATTGGGCACACGTCTGGGGACAGCAAGGCGGTAGTCGGTTCGTCAACCATTCGACCAGAAAAGCAGTAGCAGTGGTCTGACCCGTTTCGTGGCCTTTCAGCCAGTTTTTAATAATGCAATGGACAGATATTCGCCATCCTTAAAATCTTGAGGGGCATCCACAGTGTAAATGAGTGTGGGTAGCGTTGTGCTTTTTAAAAAGTTGTTGACAACTCAGCGACCAGTGTAGACCGTGACCGTCGACATTGTGGAGACGATTCGACTCTACGTGTTGCTTGCGCTCAATGCAGGCGAGTGGGACATAGTTGGCTTATGGTCGTCGTAAAGTGAAGGCTCAAGACGCAAACTTGAATTTCATCTGTTTGGGAAATCTACAATGAGTGCTATCGGCTCGTTCAACTCTACTGTCACCGTGACTGTAATGAGTTGGAAGAAATATCCTACGTGTCGTCTTGGTCGGTGCAGGTGTTACTCATTCAATCCACGACATGATTCGTCAGACCGTGGACGAACTTTGCCCACAGTTGGCCGCATTGAAGGATAACGCAATGGGATTTCCCCTCTTGAAATCAAAGGCATGCACTCAGCGCAACGATCTACACGCACAACCAGGAAATGCTGAAAACTTTGTTCAACTGATTTCCAAGAAAGTATAAAAGGTGAGAATCCCTGTCCGTCACGATCTCCCTGACAGAAGCTGTCTTGGTCTTGGTTGCACTTGCGGATCACGGGTTGGGAGCCACATCCGTGTTAATAGCAGGCCGCTTCCGAAACATACTCCAACTCTTCGCCCTTCTGCGAAGGCGTTAAATACTAGATTACTACGATGTTTTTTTTGCTGTGTTCTCTCAACTTGCTCCTTCCCACTTGATGCCGCATCGTCAACACCACCATCACCACTAGTTGCCACAACTGGACACCGCGGTGACGACTGGCCTGCTGACCTTATCCTCCGCCGCGAATATGTGAACAGGGGGGCCGCGGCACCCTTGCAAGTTTGGAGCATTGTCATCTGGCGTCCGGGCAACTGTCTCTCTACTCACGTGTGTTGCTCGGGAGATGAGCAAGGTGACCAGCTTTGATCCTTCACCAGTCGACTGTCAAAACTCAAGACTAAAGGTAAACGGCAAACGTAGGATTAGCGGTGACGACGGCTTGCCTGCTCATCTTCCGAAGCTTAAAATGCGCGAATTGGGCGGAGCTCCGGCACCGTTTAAAAAATGAGCCTTGCCGTCTGGTTGCCCCAGGTAGCCGGGCAAGCGCCATTGTTCACGTATCACGCTCGGGAGATGAACCAGGTGGCCAGCTTTAATCCCTCGCCAGTTGAAGTCGACTCCTTACTTATGTGTTTCTAGCCCATGTTGCGACGTTTCCTATGCGTGAACTGTGTGAAGCACTGGTCGCCCGTCCAAGTGGAGGCCTGGTCGTCTGGCTGCATGTAGCCGGACTAGCGCCGATACTCACGGGTGAGCCAGGTGATCCCTCACCGATTTACTGGGTTGGATAGAGGTGCTGGGGAGCAGTTGTGTTGTGAAGAGGATTTATTTGTCGTGAAGGTCCTGGTGGAGGATGCGCCCCCTTGACGTGGGCACCAGGCTTGAGAACTAAGCGCGCATCTTGTAGTCACTGTCTCATTGTGGTCATGTAGAAGAACGGCTGTAGGCGTCGGAGAGCAGAACACGATTGATCAGGATTGATCACGCGTGAACTGCCATCACATCACTGTCATCACAGAACTGTCAGGAAACAAAACCGAAATGTGCATGTACTTGCACCTCAGTTGCATGTCACCCTCCAATCGCCCTCTCTAATGCTCTCACTTGACCACCCTCCACAAAAAAATCTGTCCACTATGCCTCAACAATGTTGTCCGGGCTCTTTCACCCACATATCCAAAGCCTCAGTTAAAGCTGGATACTCTTTGACCTCAGCATAGCGGCGACAGAATTTTTTCGCCTTTTCTTGCCTGCATGTGGAAGGCCGATTCACGATCAGCGTTAATGGATCTTTCGAGGTTCCGTCATGGATTTTCAGACATACTTTTAGTGACTGAGGGTAGAGCGCACACGTTTGGCAGTCATGCATTTGCTTTTGAAAGAAATGACGTCCAATCTAGGACAAGAATTCAATGCATACACCTAATGTCACGACGTGACCCTTCGCGACACCCTTTTCCTCCTTCCTCGATGTCGATGTCCAGATTCACTACAGCGTGGTCGGTTTTCGGTCTTTGACTCATGTCTTAACCTCGCTCTTACTTATTTCAAGGATCCCGACTCATGGACAACATGTCTTAGCCTCTTTTTTTATTATTCGTGACATCCTTCTCTTCGTGCGTGGACTCGAACTGCCTCCTGCTTACATCTCTAATACCTATGCCAGATATTCGAACATTGCAGTCCATATGATCTCGTGCAGCTTAACGCGACTTGCCGAACCTTTCGTAGCTTAATTCGCGACCAACCGCACCTCTGGGACTACTCTTTCCATAATATGGCGCGAGGAGCCTCTCCTGCTTTGCCTCCGTGTCCTCTCATTCAATCTGCTGGCTACTCGATCCCTGCGTATATCACTTGGATTTTCGGTGGCGGCCCGTGTTCAGTTCAGGTGAGGCAATTCAGCAAACCATATGCGCATTGACACTGACACCGATTTCAGGAATGTGAGAAATTTTCCAAGGCCCTGCCATTTGACTTTGTATGGGGATTTCGTGCTTGTTCGGTGCGTTTCATATCTTAACGAAGCCGACCTTAACTCACTCATTCAGCCGGATTGCGAAGTCAAATTGACGTCGTATGCTTTCATTCGCCTTTGCATGTTCCAGACTGAGCAGCCATCCAGTGAAGAATATCTTCACTATGACTGGAACTGCCAATTTCGCACTCTCGGAATGTTTCGTCATCTGCCTCATGTGAAAGTCGTTTCTCATGGGATGGACGTCGACCTCTATCCGAAGCAAGCCATCGTGACGTCTGGTATGACTCTCACAGGAAATATTCAGATAATGCCACTACAAACCGTAAGACATTACCTCGTTGGGTTTCATTTCTTTGAAGGTGACTTTACATAGCCAATTACTACTCAAGACCGCCAACTACTTGACGATGTATGAATATGCTTCCCGTTCCAGGTGTCAACTGACTATCTCAGAATGCGTCGGAGTTGAAGAGCTGGAAAACGAATTACTTAGTTGAGACAAAGGCGGTGACACGAGCAAATATGGAATTGTACGCTTTGCGATCTATCTGTCGAGCTGGGGTTCAAACTCATATCGTCTTAGTATTCTCAAACGCGCAAATGAAGACCTCGAGAAAGCCAAAAAGCTTCTTCAGTACAAGGCTGTCAGAGCAGCCGTGGCTGTCTTCTCCCGTGATCTTCAGCTTTTGACCGAGTGTGGTTTGTGACCGTCGGTTTCCCTTGAGATGCAATGACAAGTTTCAGTTTGGACGCGGCTAGACATCCCAACTGAGTTGAAGGCTCATTGTCCCATTGGTACGCATGTTATGTTGTATGTACATGAACCCTGAAGCGAGGTCTCATCAGATATCTTAGCGGCACAACCAGACAAGCAGTGTTGTGGTGACTGCCCGAACTCGAAGCGTCTGTTTACTCCGCAATCCCTCGAAAGCCATCAGTTGGCTAAGTGTGTTGAATCATTATTAAACAGCTCAAGCACCGATGACTAACTTGCAGACATCCCCACCTTGTGGTGAAACAGCCTTGTCCTGAGGAGTTTGCGCCGTATGCGTTCAAAGCTCATCGCTTATCTCGGTGCGTCTCTCGTCAATTAAGAGTCTGAGCACCGGCTGACTGAGTTCAGACATCCAGCAATGGCGCAACCATTAGCAAACTTGAAGCGTTGCGTTGACTGTCCGGCCTTGAATCGCCTCTTTACTGAGGATTCCCTTGAACACCACCAGCAAGCCAAGTTTGTCTATCTTCATTCGAGAGTTCGAGCACTCGATGACTGGTTTGCAGACATCCGGACCGTATAGTGATGCAATGTTGTGGTGACTGCCCACAATCTGCTCAGATGTTCACCATGAGCAGACTTCGAGCCCATCGCCTGGCCAAGTATGCCTACTGCCGTTTGAAAACCTGACCACTCGCTAACTCAGTTGCAGGCATCCAGCTTGAGTAAGCCTTCCCTTTGCCAATTCTCCCACGATTACCATACAGTCTACCATATAAACCGAACGCACTTAACTACACTACACTACACTACGATTACGGAACCAAATATCTTCACAGTCGACGAGTAAGACTGAAGGTAGAATAGATCAGCAATGAAATTCGTAGCTTATTTAAAGGCCCGAGAACGAGACCATAAACATGAACAATATGGTTAAGACGATGAGGAGGAGGACCAGACAAGTCGTCCCGGCTCTTTCCACGCAAATGCCGAGTGCGGAGACGCGTCTTCGTAGTTCCCCTCGAGCTTGGCCTCTGTTTCCTCCATCGCCCGCTTGTCTTTCTCGAGCAACTCAGCAAAGTAGACTGAGTTGCGCTTCAGCTGCTCGGCCATCACTGCCGTTTAGTGCAGGCGGAGTGGTCGACGCAACAATCTGCTGATCTAGCAAAGAGTGAGATGGCTTGTTCACTGTCGGTGCGAGAAGCAAATCCTTGTTCTATCATGTGTTTAGCATAAGACCATCTAAACAAGTCAACTTATCGTACAGGACTACGTCCAACTGACGCGCCCCGAAACGAAACTGAGGCGAAAATGCTCGTCCCACGTCAAGCATCGAGATCATTCGGTAGCGAACCGTTGTTAATTTTTTCCAGCTGTGTTTGCGTATAAAAATCGCGCATGGTCTTGCTCAACTCTAGACTGCCCGAGTCACTTAATACCAGGGTGCGTCTTGGAAGGGGATGAACACGAAGGAGTGTCCGCGTGAGTTGTCTGATCAGCTGCAAGGGACCAAAAGAATGTCGTTGGCCTGGCCGGCGTAGCTGCCATTCGCTCAATCCGCTGCACAATTCGTCAAATCGTCGACGAACTTCGCCTATGGTTGGCCGCATTGAAGGATCAGGTAACGTCATTTCCTTGACGAGTGGTTCAAGGAATCGGAGGGATGGACGAATGGAGTGCTACACTTGATTAAGCGCTAACGCTCGATACTCGTAAAACAGGGAAACGTGCCTTTTTCGAATCCTCCGGGGGATAAAGGAAATCTTCCTTCAAGAGATTTCCGAGAAAGTATATGTCGGTGGGGAAAGGGTTGCATGCGAAAAGGGTTTTGTGTTCTGGTGGTGATTTGTCCCCTGCAAGGATTATATCTTCTAAAGGCGGCCCATCGGCCGGGTCATATTTTTTAGAAAGGCCAAAGTCTATCAGATAATAACGCGGCCAGCATTCGGTGCGAGTGATGTGATTTGCACGGTTGCGAGCTTCAGGGTCTTGCCAGGTGTGGATTGGATGGTACCCAACAGGAAACAGCAGGGTTGGGTCTTGGACGATATTGAAATAACAGCAGTCACTGAACAGACGTCATGATCATGGGTTGGCGACAAGGCAAACGACTTACCGGTGAGCAACGAAGTTTTCATGCATAAATTCAATACCCTTGGTTGCATGAGACAGTCACATAGACCAGGGCCAACAGGCGCACCTCGAAGATTTGTCTGAAGCAATCGACCACTTCGCCCACAGTGTCGAACTTGGGAACGGAGAACTCAATGAATCGAGGCATGACAAGGATTTGTTTTTGAGCGTCCTCCGGGTCTTGGAGGACATCTAGAATAGGAATGCAATGGTTCCTTGGGTTTGCAGCCAATGGAGGGGAGGAGAACATGAGGGCAATTTCCACTTCGTCAGGATGGACGCTGCTTCGTACGGTCTTGAACATGACTGGCTTGTTGTCAACAATACGATGCGCGTCCATGATGCTGGACTTCTGCACGGTTATTAGCGGGGCAGTATTGTGGACGAGCCACCAACAAAGTGAACGGCCTCATATTCGCGCAACGCCCACCATCCAGCGTTGGGAATGTACTCTGGATTGAACTTGGGACGGAGACGATAGCCAGCTGTCTCAAGAAAAGCCCGACGCTCGAACCAATATAGTTCGTGTGTCTGGCGATGCAGCGCAAACGCCGACATTGCAGGGATGAAGCCTGCGGGTAAAGTCGTGGCAAGAAGTCGTGAGGCATAGATTCTTTGATCACCGTGGGAATTTGATTCGAGAGGTAACTTTTGACAGAGAACGTTGAACTTCGTCTTACGATTGGCCATCCAAGTTACTGTACTTTTATTAACCTTTGTATGCACACCTCATGGTGCTACATACTTAAGCTTGACAATGACCGTGGGGTCAAGGTGACCTACATCTTACTTCCTCCATGTCCGTCTTCTACCCACCTGCGACAACAGCCAAAAAAACACTGAAAACAATGGACAAAAGTCTCGACGAGCTTGAGCAAACCGGGAAATACTGGACGAAAGAAGACGATCTCCCGGAAGTTGTATCAACTTACTCAAAGGACGTGACTCGGACAATCTCATCGCAGTTCTCATGCTAACAAGTAATCTAGGCAAGCGACTCGACGCGATAAGCTATGTGCCAAGATTAACGAGTTACCTCTTCGTGGTACTTTCAGTGTTGAAACTCGCAAAACCGCGGCGACATTGCATCATGACGCGCAAGTGCTCAAGGATAAGATCGTAGTATGCAGTTTCCATCTCCGCTTTGGATCTTCTCTGACACTCGATGGAAGAAAACATCCAACGAGAAACGGAAACACTTGCCCTCGAGCTCGACTGCCGCTCAGGTCGGAAACCAATATACAGAACCCGAGAGCTCTGAAGTCGATATCGTTATCCCTGAAAGGTTCATCGCTCTTGTCCCCATCAGAATCCAGCTCACATTATTCGGAGGCCACCAAAGAGAGTTGACCCATTGATGTTTGTCCAGTGTTATTGCCACTAATACAAGCCACTGAATCCAGTATCAGTGAGAAATTGGATCTCGTGGTGCGTTGTCTGCCATCGCAATTGCAATCATGTTGCTGTGAACGTGTTCCATTTTGTTAGAAGCAGAAAGAGCATCGTGTGCTCTCACTGGTGAAGCCCCCGGACACAGCAGTCCGTCCATTCTATATGAATGAGACGACTAAGGTGGGTTCCTACCTTCGTGTCTCCGCCTTTATGATTGAACGACCACAAAGAGAAATAATGTTCCGCGCAGAGGTCAACTGAGGGTCCAAAACCCTGATCCCCCAGCTCGGCACCATCAGCGGTAAGCCATGCATATATTCGACACCGGCTTCCTTCACTTTCGCAAAGTCTCAGCCAGGCCACCCACAACGCCGATGAGGGTTCCACAGCCGCTGGTTCTGTACATGAGACGGAGCCGAGTGAAGACGACAACCACACAGACGCTAGTCACTGCGCTGATGACGCCTCTCAGAGAAACATGGACGATGTTGACGATGTTGCGGCGGACATTCTCAGCAGCGCGATGCACTTGTGCCGGCCTGCCGCGCGACGTTGAGAGTTGAATAGTGCATTTGTATAGACTAGGGGGTAGTTAGATTATTGGTACATCTTCGGGTTCCAGCAAGATAACTGAATGCTAGCGCAAGTCCTACTCAGGACTTCATAAAAACAAGCACACTCTCATAAACTGCCCAGCCAATAGCTAAAGAAACCTGTTCTCAGCGATGCGAAGGGGCACGCAAGATAAATACCTGAGCTGAAGATTTTGCGTGATAGGCGTAGCGAGGCTCCATCAAAGAAGCCTAAAATTCCACGTTGCTAAGCATACAAGATTTGAGCCACTATAGCTGCGATCTGTTCACGTCGGCGCACCTGCCATATCGTTCTTGTTGTCCGAAAGAAGCCATCATATCGGTTCTCGTTTCGTACTTGCACTTTGGTCTATCCTCGAGTAAGACCGAGTTCGACGACGTCTAGGTGGGAATCACCTTGATCACATCGAAAGGGTGTGTTGCCATTGTTGCGATGGCTCCAGCTGAGGCGCCGCTTATGGTATGTATAAAGGCAGATTGAGTCTCTGAGTGTGAGGGAAATGCAGAAGCTGTTTTGAAATCAACCCAATGATAACTAGCCCATAGCTGGTCCTCACCAGATTGTTTTTTGATGCCTTCGTAAACAACTACGAAAATTCCTGCGTAGGGCGCGTCTCTTAGCGAAGATGCCAGGAATCCACGAAAGAGTTCAGAGGGGCCCGAACGCGCTATTGAAGCCAGTGCGCTGGACAGACTTGTATATGAGTACATGTTACTCTGATGAACAGTGAGCACGACCGTGGGTATTCACTGAATGACACATACCTCGTATCTCGCTTTCAGCACAGAAAATGGATTGAGTAGGAAGCCAACGGCAACCCTGGCAGTTGCTCCAGCAATGAGGTTCCCCTGGCTGCTGAGTTTCGGGAGAACAGACGTGCTTTGGGTTTCAGACCGTCCAGAGACCGAAAAATAGGCCGAGTTGGCCATGACGGTGCGCAGTTGAGTTAAACTCGTCATATACAGAGATACCCCAGGGACATTTCGCACGAGACTTGCGCCAGTGCCCCGCCATAATCCGGCAATACCTTGTGAAGCGACAATTTGTCGGCTGGTTTGAAGGAGAGACAAAGGATTCCGCACTGTCTGCGCGCCGTCGCCTTGTTGCAGTCGCGTTTTCAGAAGATCAACTTTTGAGTTCGGGGAGTTAGGAGGGGATATTCAGCGGTATTGAACGTTCTGACACGGTTGGAGAAAGATCGTCGACGCGAAACCAGAGAGCGCGCCTGGAGGGACGAGTGTGGGACAAAATAGAAACAAAAAGAAGACGCATTCTGCTGACCGGAGCCCATTTGCTGTTTGATATTGCTCATTCCTCAACAAACGATACGCTTTTCAGAAAAGTTTGCCTCGAAGCAGGATGGAGGAAAGCGGGTCGTGGTGTGACCAGTCGTGACACACAACTTGGCTTAAACGACAATGGAGGGCAGGGCGCCAATTCCAACCGCAACCAAAGGTGCCCGGCAATTGAGAGCATGTCTTCTCTGCTCTATCGTACTTCAGCCTATCGACTTTCGAAGGCAAGGCTGCCCGAACTGCGAGGAGATCCTGCAGGTAACTTCTTCGTTCGTTTTTGCTCAGTTGCTGACTCAAAGTCCAGATGAAAAACTCTGGAGACCGAATCGCATCGTGTACTACGACTTACTTTGACGGAGTTATTGCCGTCATTGATCCAGAGAATAGCTGGGTCGCCAAATGGCAGCGGACTTGTTTGTTTCCAGTTCCATACCGTTCGTTGTTCATTGGCTCAACCTACCACCCTAGCGAAATATGTCATTGGAATGTATGCTGCTCGCGTCAAGGGACGTATTCCCGAAGATGTTGAAGCCGAACTCGAAAGCCGTGGCATCAAATACCGTCCCAGAGACCAAACTGAGATGGACTGACTCGTTTGAAAGGAAAGTGGATTTGTCATGTGTGTCCTATACGTTGTGAGTGCTTTACAATATTGCTCTAATTACAATTATTCTACATTTACCCAAATAGATGTACAGCAAGTTAACTCCGCCCAGAAGGATTTCACAGTAACGAATGCAGGGCTTGGTCGTATTGGTGGGGCATATGAGCGCTGTAGAGAAGGGATCAGAACCGCGACAAGGCTATGCAAGGCATTTGGGTACCTTAGCATGTCGCGAGCAAACACTATCTGCGAAAACACTTTCTCCGGCTCAAGCACCTCAAATAAACGCAATTTGTCTGGTGCACTGTCTGAATTCGATGTCTGTCGATGAGCTGGAGCAAAGTCGTTGTCCCGCATCGCCCATAACACTCGCCCAGGCGGCACCATATTCGCCCAATGCATGTTGGCCTCCAACGTTTTGCGAACGGAAATAAACTGTGGCTTGTCAAGCTCTCTGATCAGACCAAGTCAAGGTTACTTACCCAATGAGGATCATCTTCGGTGCCTGTCCCTGCCCTCCACCGCTTCGCTCGTGAAGTCACCGCAGAATACCCAGCTGCGCTATTTGGCGATATTGTGCTGGCAGGTTCTTCACCATCGCATAGCCACATCGCAGCATTCCCCAGGTCTCGAATTGCGCCCAGATTGAGACGAGAGACGACGTCATGTGAGTAGACAAAAGACGTTATCAGTCGTTCGGAAACTTTGCCCAAAGCAGGGTCAACCAGGGACGGTGGGGCAAAACAGTAGACGGAAACTCGTCGGCCAACTGGTAATCCGCTAGCTGGAATTGTGAGACAGGTCTTTGGATCGGCCCACATCATCCCTAGAAGACCAGCGACTCCAGCCCCAAGACTGTGACCACACAAAACAAGGTCTGACAAATATAAGATAAGATAACAACATCCCGACCAGACACTTACCGTAATCGGGGTTATGATGAAGGGCCTCATGGACAGCCAATTGTACTGGTTTGCCCACCCCACCCATTACTCGAGCCATTCGCAGCATCCCTCCGTGAACATGATATTGTGAAGACGCAGTTGGGGCATGAGCCTCGGCTTGTGGTCTGGGGAATATAAAACGGCCAGGTACACGATGAAGATCATCCTCAGTCATCGCAGGAGTTGTCGCCGGCTCGAACTCATCTTCTTCACAAGTCAGATCTGCCGCTATTTCGTTGAGACTCATTGTTCCTGCTTTAGTTGAGTACAAGCGATAAGCAAGAGAGACCTTGCACCTCGTAAAACTAATACTATTTGGCCTCTGGTGTTTTGTGAGATGGAAAAAGAACGAAATAAGGCTGACTAACCTTGAATGATCCGTTAAAACCCAATAACGAGGCATAAGGTGCTCCGCCCCAATTTTGGCAGTGGATCGCATCTTCTCCTGAACATCTGCGTCCGCCTTATCAACCGAAGTGTTGGCATACCGTTCGAAAATCTCATGATCATGCTTTCCTAACAAAACGTCCCACCACGAATATTGTGCATCGCCTGGTCCAGAAGGGGCGCTGAACTCTGAGAAATCACCTGCGGCTTGAGCTTCAGACGCATCGATCGCATGCGCTAAATTGGCTTCCTCCGCTGCCTTTTGTGATGCAGAATTTGCAGACGCGGGACCATGAGGGGTAGTCAATGATACTCCAAAGAATAACAAACTCGCGCCACCGTAACCTGCAAGTACAAGTTTAGATAGGCGTCGGAGAGTAGTCTTGAGTTGAGCGTTAGTAAGCCTTCGGGGCTCTGGTACGACAGTGGGCCGTTTAGATATAGGTGCAGATGGTTTGCCGCTCATAGTAAAAAAGGATTGGGCTCGGATTGGATTTGCTTCGCCGATGTCGGCAACAATAAGTTGACCACTATGGTTTGGAAATATTATATCAGACGTCACGCGAACCCTTGAGTTTCTGCAGCATGCCCTCAGCATGAAAATTGGCACGAAAGACCAATCTACCCACCGTCTTGCGCGCATAATTGACTCAAAACTCTTCGGCACATCTTTCACTGGTATCTCCCGCATATGTTTGAGCCATCGCGTCTCATCCCATTCCTGAGTTACACCCTGCAGTGCAACCCAAGCAACAATGGCCCTTGCTAGTTGGGTGATGCCAAATTGTCGCTCAGGAAGACTGGCCCCCGCGGGAGGATGTTTCAGCTCGCGTTTGACAAGTGTGATGAACGACGTCAGCGAAAATGCTGCCTCGCTGCTACTGCTGCCAGTAATTGCAGAAAGCAGGTTTATAGAGCTATGGGCCGCTAGAAGACTTGTCGATGTAATATACTCGCTGGCAAAGATGGGCTTTGCCAAATGAGCCGATTGTGGACCAAGCACAAGCACTCACCGCCATAGCAATCGCCTCTGCCACTGATAGAACGGTCGAGACTGCTCCGCTAACTATGGGTCGTGCAACATAGATTCCACCAAATAGTGTGTGGTCGACAACGGAAGCAGTAATTCCAACAGCAGTCGAGGTGACGCCCCGGGTTACAGCGAACCCGAGCCGGGTGGTGGTCTTGACTGCATGAAACCCCCAGCTAGATAGATTCGAAGCTGCGTCGATAGTTGTGCGAGTGTAGGTATCCCAAGTCATGGTAGTTCGGAGCAAAGAATCATTATTGCATCGCGACGCATGTGAAATCACGTTGACTGCCAGTCTTCCAGATTTGGCAATTTGTGAGCAGCTATCGCGCGATGTTTTTTTTGGTGGAGTACAAGTACAAGAGACGGACTACTAGCTAGATAAATATAACACAGCGTCTCCACTAATGAAATCCATGTAGATAGCGTAAGGCAGTAAGATACAATCTAGAGAGCAACACCACGGACAGAAAAGCACAACAAGAGAGAGGAGCCAACACACACCACCATCATGAGCCACCGCCCGTAGCTCGCCGTCGCCGCATAGATCGTTTGGAGGACTGCTCAGTCGCTGGCGCGGGTGGTTCTTTGCGTTTGAGTGATGCAGCAGGAAGTGATGGTGTGCCACCACTGGTACTGGCGGTGGGAGTTGATGCGGAAGCAACTGAGCCTTTCGCGGGGATAGTCTTCAGTTGTTTTTGCGGTGAATTAGCGGCTGATGGCGGCTGATTTTGGGGAGAGCTCATAGAGGAGGTCGGTTGGGGAGGGGGTGGATTCGTGACAGAAGGCGGAGCACTTGAATACAGTGTACCAGGTAGCGAAGAACTACCCTGGAAAAACGAGTTTGGAGGAGCACCGTTCATGATGGCCTGCTGTGGATGTTCTTCTCGCAGTTTGTCCGTAAAAGATTTGAGAGCAGCTAAAAACCATTAGGTGAGGAAACAGATACGAAGCTCAAGACACACAAAGTGGTCCCATATCATGCTCTTTCGCAAAAGTTATCAACTCCTGCATCTGCCCGACGCTTTCCGCAAGCTGAGACATATGAGATCCAAACTGAAGAGAATGATGCGATTGACGTACCTCCAGACACCGCATTGTAGCTTGAGGGATCCCAAAAGCGTTCACAGGTTCTCCAGGTATCGAAGCGTTCTCTAAAACAGCACGTGGCTCCTCCCACTGTTTGTCCTCCTCGACCATCCCATTGGCCGAAGCCGCAGGTGACTCCTCCTCCCTTCTGGTCCCAGCTATCGAATCGAGTGCAATATATTTGTCGTGAGAGTGAGCGTCGAACTCAAAATCGTCGAATTTGATAACGAATTGAGGATTTGTACCAGAAGCAGTCGATCCAGGAGCAGGAGCGCAGAGAACAAGATGTACAATTAACGGACCGCGTAAGGTCACGACATGGCCGTTGTTATATCGGCAAGTCCAAACAGCAGCGACGCATTCGATGATTGCATGTCCTGGGGCATATAACCGCTCGCGCGCGCCGTCAAGTGAGAAAGACATCGATTTGACGCCAGATTGAGTGGTCACAAGAAAAAACCGCGGAAGTATAGGCACACCAATTTCTATGAGAAATGAGGTGGTGAAACCCAGAAGATGGCAAATCGCGTACCAAATGGTTTTGCTTCATTTTTCATGCTATCCCGCCACAAAGTGAGCTTCATGATGGCTTTGGGCGTGAAATACTCCTGAATCATGTTGTGCCAGAATGAAAGGTTTAGTTTTTGTCGCTGAGCTTGTCGTTAGGGATACAAACAAAAGGGTAATACAATAATACCACTCACGAGAATTTGTGGCGTGTCAGAACCTAAGACTCCACTAAACTGCATGACGCGGAAGAGTCCTTGGCCGTGACCCAGCGAAAGAGCCGTCATGTCCGCCGCTGGTGGTCTGGGCACTGTCTGGGTGAGAACAGCATTGGCATCTGGAGGGGAAGCAGAGGCAGATAAAAGGGTGCCATCTGATGCGGGAGGAGGAGGTCCTTGGGTCGGAGGACGTGGGGCAATGGGCTGTGGATGAGAAGAAGAGCCGGAGCTTTCTGGTCGCTGGTTTGATGGCGGTAGAGGTTGTGGCGGTTGAGGAGGCATGCGCACATTCCCTGCAGGGCGAGGTGGTTGAGATGGGCCAGCAGCGCTCGATAGCGGCCTGCCTGGTGGTTGCTGAGGCTGCTGTGGCTGTGATTGTGGACGGGGCATAGGCTCAGGGTGATGTTGTTGTTGGGAAAGTGGGCGAGAGGGGATGAAGAAATTATTATCGTGCGGGTGCTGCATCGACAATTGGGTCGGGGTGGGAAAGCCTCCAGCATTCCGCGGAGCCCCCGGAGGAAACTGCTCTGGTGGTACGGGCGAGCCACCGAAAGGAAATGAGGCCCGAGGCGGGAATTGGTTTTGTGGTGGGAAATCGTTGAACATGGTGTCTGGGTGGACGCGTTGAGGCATGCCTCCTCCCATTACAGGTGTATGAGAACGCGGCGAAGGCGGTGGTGGATTCGCAAAGGCCTGGTTTGGCTGACCCAAACTATTCATAAGTTGTTGGCCAGGTGGCCGTGTAGGCGTTCCAACGAGTCCTCGCATCATTTCAGCTTGGCGAACTTGTTGTTGCTGCATCATCATCCGCTGCATATTCTTGTTGAATAATGCTCGTAAAACTCGAGGAGGAAAAAAAGCAGATACTACGCACCTGTTGTTGCTGCTGCTGTATATGCTGAGGGTTGCCTGTCATGAGACCAGGGTTTGAAGCAACTCTACGGGTACCAACTGGCCCAGGCATCATATTTGGCGGAAAGCCCATTCCTGGATTCATTGCTGGTGGCATTCCTGACATGGCAGGGTTCATCGGCCGACCAGGCCCACCTCTCATCGGCAGTGAACGAGGGTCCATATTGGGAGGAAAACGCCCGCCTTGAAGCATTGCCATGGGAGGATTACCTGGCTGCTGGAAGGCGGGGTTGTTCAGAGCAAAACTCTGGGGGCCCTGGCGCAAAATCGGGTTGTAGTCGTCGTGGAAGGTAGCCATTCATGCGCCCCGACTGTGACGGGGAAGTGTGACATTTAGCGATGGTCAGAAAACTCAAGTACCACGAACAAAAACTCCTCAAGAAAGTCGATTTCTTGAATGTATGCCTTCGTTTGACGCTCTAAGGCTTCTCAGGCATGTTATAGTGGAAACAAGATGCAAATCTACGCGAAATAAAAGTCATGCGGAGGTACCATATCCAAAACCGCGAAGACTACACAAAGTAAACAGTGGCAACTCTTTGCGTACCGCTCTAAGGCCACTCAGATACAACAAGCTATGTGGTTCGCTGCGATCCTTCGCCCACCGAATATCCTTGCTCCCCGCCCAAGATCCATTTCGCGCAAGAATGGAGGCCCAACTTCTCTCCAAACTATACGATATGGGCGTTCTGAACACCATGGCAAAACTCAGCGACGTTGACAACAAGCTTACCGTGTCTGCTTTCTGTCGTCGTCGACTGGCCGTATATATGTGTATGTCCAAAATGGCAGAAACCGTCAGCGCTGTGAGTTTTCCCCTTTCCCTTTCAATATGGTTCAGCTCGCCTTCGATTTTGGTCTGATAACGCGCACTTTGCCGACCACTCCGGGCGAAAGCTGTTGAGTGTTGACCACGATTGTTGTGGGTCTGCATGTATCGCGAAGAGAACCAGAACGAGTCATCTTTTATCAAAACTACCTTCGACGGTTACGATCCTCCGAAAATTCGAATGCTAGCTTACACTTGTCTCAGGCTGCCAAATTCATCGAGCAAGGCCACGTCCGTGTCGGACCCGACACAATAACCGATCCTGCATTCCTAGTAACAAGGTTCGTCCTCTCTTTTACTGCTTCGGGAGATTTGCAGCTTTCATTACACCAGACACATGGAGGACTTTGTTACTTGGGTCGATACGTCCAAACTGAAACGCACAATAATGACCTACAATGATGAGGTGGGTGTCCTACTTAACCCTCGTTTCCCTCACTAAATGTTATCAGCTTGATGATTTCGACTTGCTATAGCATTTGGGTTAAAACGCTTGCCGCGTCTGGTCTATGGGCTTTGTAGCTAGTAGCATTTCTACTAGACATTCGCTGGGCTTGAGCATCTGTGTAATAATCACAAGTCATCCACGCGTCAGAGCGCGCTTGCAATTGATCAGAACATTGTTGTCAAGCAAAGGCTTTCTTTTCTGTTGACCACGACCCTAACTAATTTCTTGGTTTTCTCTCTGGCTCTTCCTCGTAAACACGCTCTCTCTGGACCATGGCGGAGTCGGGCGATGGCAACATCAAGGTCGTAGTTCGATGTCGACCCTTGAACTCGCGTGGTGCGCCCCACTTCTACTGTCTCTCCAAACCGCAAGCAAGCTAAACAGATCATTCGTAGAGCTCGCCCGCGGAGCAAAGCCTTTGATTCGGATGGAGGGCAACCAGACCATGATTGACCCTCCAGAGGTTGGCTCAGCCCAAGATTCAAAACGGGCCACGGAGCGAAAGACGCTGTCGTTTTCGTTCGACAAATCGTACTGGTCGGCGGGCGACCGCGATGAGCCGCGCTATTGCTCGCAGCAGACCCTATATGATGACCTGGGCGTGGAACTACTGGATCATAGTTTCAATGGTTTCAATGCGTGTATTCTCGCTTGTGAGTTGTCTTTTCCCTGACTTGAATGCACTCTAAGCTTATATATAGACGGCCAAACCGGTGAGTTTCGCGCTATGGGGAGAGGGGGGATGCTGATGAATGAAAGGGTCGGGGAAGTCTTACAGTATGATGGGATGTGAGTGTTCCCTTATCTCACTGGGTGGCACTTAACTCGGTCTAGATGGGGCGGACAAGGGAATTATCCCACTCACTTGTTCGGAGTTGTTTGTGCGTGTAGAGGATAAGAAGGCGAAGGATCCTAATGTCAATTTCACGGTCGAGGTTTCCTATATTGAGGTGCGCCAGTCCTCCTCCTTCCTTGCGAAGAATATAATTATTCGTTTTAGATTTACAACGAAAAAGTACGGGATCTACTTAACCCCAAAAACACGGGCAATCTGCGTGTCCGAGAACATCCAAGTCTTGGCCCTTATGTCGAAGATCTCTCGCGTTTGGCTGTAAACAGCTATACTGAAATGATGACGCTCATGGACGAGGGAAACAAAGCACGAACTGTTGCCGCGACTAACATGAACGAGACTTCTTCGCGGTCCCATGCTGTGTTCACCCTCCTCCTGACCATGAAACGACACGATGTAGAAACAAATATGGATACCGAGAAGGTATCTCGGATTAGGTTGGTACCTCTATCTTAGTCTGGGTCGATGCTGATGGCCTGTTTAGTTTGGTCGATTTGGCCGGGTCCGAACGCGCAAATTCCACTGGTGCGACTGGGCAGCGACTTAAAGAAGGTGCCAACATCAACAAGTCGCTCACCACGCTCGGCAAAGTCATATCATCACTCGCTTTAGCCAGCCAGAGTGACGGAAAGAAGGGGAAGAAAGGGAAGGCAGAGGATTTCGTTCCATACCGCGACTCGGTATGTATCATCACCCACCAGTTGCAACTTCCCTTGTGACTCGGCTCAGGTTCTTACTTGGCTGCTAAAAGACAGTCTTGGAGGCAACTCGAAGACAGCAATGATCGCCGCTATCTCGCCTGCAGACTACGAAGAAACACTGAGTACTCTGCGCTACGCCGATCAAGCAAAGAAGATTAAGAATAAGGCGGTCGTCAACGAAGACCCCAATGCGAAGCTGGTGCGAGAACTGAAGGAGGAACTGGAGATGCTTAGAGGCAAGTTTCGACTTGTGGGGTTTGGACACTGAACTGACTAATCTGGTCAGCTCGTGTGTCTGGGTCTGGTGGAGAGGAAGTGTTCGATCCAAAGATTCCACCCGAGCAACAGAAGGTCACCTACCAAGCCAAGGACGGTACAATCAAGACAGTCACGAAGGCTGAGTTGCAAGATCAAATGGAGTCGAGCGAAAAGCTCATGCAGACTCTGAACGAAACGTGGGAGCAGAAGATGCAGAGAACACAAGAGGTTCAGAAAGAGCGGGAGAAGGCGCTCGAGGAGCTCGGGATTACCGTGGAGAAGAATCTTGTCGGTGTACACACGCCAAAACGGGTGAGCCAACTCTTCGCAACCGCAATTATCCTAGGATTCACGAATATTAGATGCCTCACTTGGTCAATCTAGTAAGTCGGCAAATCGGCTTGTTTTCGCCTCTGATCGCATGTAATTGGTACTCTAGAACGAAGGTATGCTTCTTTACCCCGCCTTGTAGTCTAAACATTTTTTTCACAGACCCGTTGATGAGCGAATGCTTAATTTACCAAATTAAACCTGGGAAAACAATGGTATATCCCTCTTGATTCGTTATTGAATTGTAACCCAAGCTCTCGGTCAGGTCGGTCGAATGGACAGCGAGAAGCCCGCTGCGATTCGCCTCAGCGGCGATAACATCCTGGAGGAGCATTGCTACTTTGAGAACATCGATGGCAAGGTTGTGATCCATGCCATGCCTGACAGTGTCACGGTGCGCGCATACTTGTGACCTGCGGACACTCTTGAATCTCATTGCTTCTTTAGTTTCTCAACGGCAAACAAATCACCCCGGGGCAGGTACTGTCTTTGCCATTGATAACATCTTCCTGAGAGTGCTGACCTGCTTCGTTTGATAGCCTCACAAGTTGCGATCGGGCTTTCGTATCATTCTTGGTATGTTTGTCTTCTCTTCCTACCGACCGGCATTCTAAAGGAGAAATTAAAGGCGAGAATCACGTGTTTCGCTTCAACGACCCGGAAGCCGTTCGTAAACAACGGGACCGTGCTACTCTCAGGTCCAACCTTCAACTCAGTGTAACTGCGGCTGATCTCGAGGCTGGAGAAGCATCGACTAGGCCGGACTCTCCAGCTTCTTCTGCTGAAGGGGCGGACGTTGATTGGACATTTGCGAAACGAGAGGCAGCTTTTGCCCGGTTGGGACTCGATCCCACCCTCGACAACCTCCCAGACGATGACCTCAACAAACTCTTCGAAAAAATCACGAAGGTCAAGACGATGCGTGACCATAACATGAAGCCTCCGCGTCCGGAGAGTAGCATGAGCATGAGTCAGAGTCAGACTGACGATGTTTGGAGCGAAACTGGTCGGCCATTTTCGAGCGACGCGACGGATGACACCAGTGTTGATGTTGCCCCTAGCCCTGAGGTGGATGGACCACTCAGAGATGCACAGAACCAGCTCGAGAATCGACTTCAGGCCATTACCGAGTCTTCACCAGAAGCGGAGGATCTGAAAGAGGAGAAAGAGCATATGGAGCACCAATTGCGAATGGTCAGACAACAGATGCGGCGACTCATCGATGCACGGGCACGTGGAGAAACTGATGTTGCGGTGGAGTTTGAGCCCGTCATTTACACCGCAAAACAACTCAGGCTAATACGGAAGGTTCTGGATAGATGGAGGGCACATAGAGCCTTCTCTATGGCAGAGGTTGTTCTTTCGAACGCGGTCATAGTGAAGGAAGCCAATATTATAAGGCAAGTAGATCTTGTCGTTTTTTCGTTTGAGGCAATACTCAAGCGCAATTGAACAGCAAAGAGCTCGGAAAGGAAGTCTCATATAATTTTACTATCTCGGCTGGCGGCTCGCTTGCGGCGCCTGTCTCCGCTGTTGACACGATCGCGGGGTTAGACGAGTTCGGTGACGTGGCTGATCCCGTGCTCGCGTCTTCCACTCAGCCTTGTGTCGCCGTGAAAGTTCTGGACAAGCGTCACAATGCGATCTATACTTGGTCGTTGGACCGAATGCAGCAACAACTCGCCCGCATGCGCAATCTGACCACCTACATCGACCGACCTTCTTACACCCAGCATTTCTCGTCTGACGAATCATTTTATGACACCACCCCATCAGAATATTCATTTATTGGCAATGCCCTCATCTCCCTTGCTCCCCTCTCCCGTCGCCTGTCTTCGACATCTACTGTGCCTATTTTTTGCCGCTATACCGCTGAGGCTATCGGCTCTTGTCGCGTTGACATAAAAATTGTCAATGTGCAGTTAACAGGGAAGCACGCCAATGGTTCTTCAACTTCGACGCGGGCTTCTTCACCAAGTCCAGGAACCGTACCCCCAGGAAGCAAGATTGGCTTCTATCTAACTGTTGACTCGGTCAAAGGACTTTCGTCGCATGACTTTTCTGCAGTCCACCTCCAAGTTAGACTCTCTTCCTTTGTTGGCCCCGCGTTGGCCTCCGAAGAGGTCCTTCCATCGGCAGCCATTGACATTGATGCTTCGACTCTCTCGGAACTTCGCTTCCGTAGACATTTCTCCATTGTGGCGTCATCGAAAGCGTTGGCCCACATGAAGGAGGGTTATGTGCCGATAGAATTCTTTGCGACTGTCCGGCCAATGTATCTCGAGCGATTAGAACGCTGGGATGAAATGCGGGAAGCTCGAGTACGACCCCCTCCGCCAAGGTCTTCTCCGGTGTCGGAAAATGCGCCCACTCTTCCACCCATGCGTCGCTCAGAAACTGATTTTGTGGTTCAACAAACACATGACGTCGTCGCGTGGCTGCAAATATGCGAACTTGCTCCTGATGGTCAATACGCACCCGTGCCCGTCGTCTCCCGAGGCAACTTAGACGCTGGCTGCTTCACGCTACACCAAGGTCTTCAACGCCGCTTGAACATAAGCTTATCTTCAGACTCAGGCCAGCAACTTCCATGGATGGAATTTACTCGAGTTCGCATTGGTAATGTGCGTCTACTAGACACCAATGGCCGGATACACGAATCTACCTCGAAGGCTCTGGTGACCCTTCCGCTATTGAAGGAGCAATTGTTGGAGTTCAGGCCCGATGGCACTGGACATCTAGCTGCGGAAGCGCTATGGGACACCAGTGTTCACGACTCACTGCTGCTCAACAGAGTTACGGAAGGAAACCAGCGTGTCATTCTACAACTTAGTTGGGCAGTTGCCGTCGACTCTTGCAGCGATCCGGTGCAGTTTAGCATGGATATTGGAATCACTATTAGAACCCGCGATGCTCGGGCGCCCTCAAAGCTAATGGCTTTTCTAGGCTCAACCAAAATCCTCTCCAAGACCAGCTCGTTATTCTCCGTCAAACTGTCACCGCCTTTGACTCGCTCGCCCCGAGACCTTTGGAGGTTAGACACATCGGAGAAATATGTACGAGGGGAAGAAGTTCTCGGTACCTGGAAGCCTAGGGGAGTCAGTGTGGTCCAAGACTACGAGCGACTGATATCGACTGAACGACGGGCTGCTGATGTTCAAGCAATACGGGTACTTCTCGCTACAACGCAACCTCGGCCGGTTAACGCCGAGACCTTGGCGTGGAAAGCGGATAGTTTGCTGCAGCGGTCGGTGGAACTCTGGCAAAAGCAGTTTGGCCATCGCGGAGAGGTGGGCTTTGGGCTACTATTTCCTCCGGCGGCGTCGCTAACCCATGCTCAGATCATTCTGAGCCAAGATCCTATTGAATCCGACGAATCGAAGCCGGCAAAGAAGAAAAACGGCCTCGTCCC
Organism: Mycena indigotica; assembly: GCF_014461135.1. Taxonomy (NCBI): domain Eukaryota; kingdom Fungi; phylum Basidiomycota; class Agaricomycetes; order Agaricales; family Mycenaceae; genus Mycena; species Mycena indigotica. Next base: position 1,626,179 of record NW_023503005.1, read on the forward strand.
TGAAGAAACTCTCAAGCTGATCTCCGAGACGAAATTGATTCCGCGAAGGTGATTTTTGACTGTCGATCTATGATTCAATGACGTTTGATGGCTGACGCAATCTCAGTGATGCTAATGGGTCAACGAAGAAGGGCCATTTGCTCATCCTGACTGACGCCAGTCAAAACGTCTGGGAAAAGCGCTGGTTTGTCCTACGAAGGTGAGAGCTACCTGTCGGCACGCGTGCTGTCCGGTAGCTAATGATAATCTTGCAGGCCATATTTGTACATCTACTCTCACTCCAACGAGCTGGAGGAGGTTGGCGTTGTCAGTCTTGATGGCGTCAACGTGGAAAGTGACCCACAAAAAGAAGTGCTTCTTGGAGTAGGTGCTATTTCATTGGAAAGAACTGTTCCTAATGTCTGTCACAGAAGCCGTTCTCGTTCACGCTTTTCACATCCTCCAACTCCCACGCATTGGCCGCTCCCAGTCTGAAGGAGCTCCAGTCTTGGTGCACCAAACTCGATCCGACACGACTCCCCTCATGATCTTTTCCGGCGGTTACATATCTGTTTAGTCTAATCTTCCTAATGCTTTCGACATCCGTACCACCACCACCACCAATCTTTTTTACGACCTCTAGAATGCTCTCTTTCCCTAAATTGAAACACTGGCATGTACTAGGACACACTGTTTGGGTTGTTATTATGCATATTTGCTCTCGGCCACGGTAAAAAGGCTGTTGTATTACCTATAACAACCGCGGCCCCGACTGTTAAGAGTCAAAGGGTAAGGTAAGATGTCGATGCCGGGGTTTGAGCTTTGGTCGAAGCTTTTGGACTTGGATTGTGGGGCAGGGATTGATGGATCGGCAAAACAAAGCTAGACTACAAGGGGTTGCGGCGTCTCAACTACAATCTCCTGATATAGAATATGCGGGAGGCTTCGAGTTGGTCGGGACAACATGAGAGTAACATTGGCTTATCTAAACTCCTAGTTGATTCAATTTGTGTTTTTAAAACAGTACATCTAAGTCGTCATAATGTCCGTAACAGCTAATTCTACGTGCTCTAATGATGTGAGTATTCCTGGAGAGATGATGGGATATAAAGATAGCCATAGAGATACAAGGAGCTGGGGCTACAAGACCAGGGTTGGTATATGACATCAGTCGCATGCTTCCGGTGTGTCGTTCTGATCAAAACCCTTAGCCAAAGGAATACGGAGAGAGAAAAGGGGACAAACTTGGCGGATAAACGTGAGCATGTGGCATGTAATGTAGCCTTTTGCGAACCCAGCGCCGGCGTAGGCGAAAAGGTATTGCCACTTCCGCTTGAAGGCGTCGTAGTCCGAACGGTCTCGCAATGCAGGGTAGTCGCGCGAAACCAGGTCTTGTGTGAGGTTGGCTTCTAACCGGCGGCCCCATTCCCGAAGCGTTCGGGGGTAGTCTGGAAGGGGAGGCCAGGTCAGAAGAGACAACGAGAAGATGGTCAAAAAACGAACGAGCTGCGTGATTCTCGACGCCCTCTAGCGTAAATCGACCCTGCGATCCAGTTTGTGCTGCCGTTATTAGTGCGGTCGCACTCGGCAAGCATGAATTGGGCCACATATACTTCCGCATGAAGTCTTCGGCTCTGTCAACAGATGAGTGGGATGTTGGAGTATGATGTCGAGGCACCCACTGGTAGCCGGTGTATCGCGATTCAGGGAAGGTGGAGGCGCTGATGACGACAGTTCCTCGTGATGATTTTAGGGCAAAGTCCACGAGTTTGAAATAGAGAGAGTAGTATTTAGAGCCAACGTGCTAGCAAAGAGGGTCAGCGATAAGATAAGGGGGAGAGAGGCACTGAAATACCTCGAGCATTTCAATGCTAACGAATGCGTCGAAGGACTTTTCGAACTCGGCGGGGATTTCCCGATAGTCGAGTAAATGAACACGAATGCGGCTCTCAAGACCAGCTTCCTTGATGCGCTCTTCGGCCAGCTTTTTTTGCTCAATCGATAGGGTGAGAGTGTCGACCTCGCAGCCAAAAGAACGCGCAGCCTGAACAATCGATGCAGTCAGTTATTTGTGGAGATTCGGGATAGGCTGTGAGAATAGACACCAACCTCGATAGCAAGCCCTCCCCACCCGCTCCCAAACTCCAAGATGCGATCACCAGGTCTGACGCGAGCTTTTCGAAGCACATGGTGAATTTTGCGTAGTTGGGCCGACTCGAGATCGCCCGGAGTAGGCCCAGACTCGAGATCGCCTCGAACGCCACCCTCTGGCGAGTCCCAAAGGGCACATGAATACATCATCTCCTTGCTCAGGAACGCCTGACCACCAATATCAGTTGAGATGCGTCCCGACGCGAAAATCAACACAAACCTTGAACAATTCGTTGGATTGGTCATAGCTGGCGATAACATTTAGCCGGGCCTGAGACTGGGTTTGGCCGAGGATGCCATTATATAGTCCTGAGACGGCAGAGGAGATTTTGGATACGATGGAGGACAGGGTTGCTTCCATCCCGTTTTGATTTTCGAGCCAGAGCTAAGAACGTAACATTCAATTGGCGTGGAACGGCAATAGACGACAGACATACGTTCATCGCGCCTCTCAGGTCCGCAACTTCGACGTCACCAATCATATAGGCTTCGCTGACTGAGACGATGTTAGTTGGGGGTGGTATGTTGGGGAGATGTTCTCACATCCAAGATCGCCCGATCTACAAAGAAGACACGATAAGCATGAAAGGAGAAGGTAAATCTCGGAGGCAGCCGTACAGCATAATGCGAAGCCAAAAGTTGTCGTTGACGACTTTAAAGTGAACGTTGTTGCCGCCCTTGGAGTACTGGCCATAGTGGTGGGTGCCGTCGTTGTCAGAAATAGTAAGGTGGCCGATGGTGATAGCTTCGTCGAGAACAGTCAGGATGGAGCTGCGGGCTAGACCGAACGCAAGTTGAGAACAACTATGACGCAAGAGACGCGACGCGACGCGTACCAAAGGCACATAGCCAAGCATGGGGTCTGAACGTAAGAGAAAGCAGTGAGGAGGAGGTCGACTGGAGAGCCTTAGACGAAGGCGCGTATTGTGGTGGGACGCAAGACTGGGTAGACATGTCGGGAGGGGGGTCGGTTGAGGAAGCATTGAGAGGCGGGGCCTTTTATGTCTCCGTCGAGGTGTGTGCCAAAATTTGGCGGTATATCGAGATTTGGATCGCGTTGAGAAATTCTTGTAGATGGGTCAGTCATCTCAATCAGGTACTTCGCCTGGCTTCATTTCTAAAAGGTAAATGAATCCCCACTTATTCAGTCAGTCGCGCACCTCCAGGTAAGAAGGGCTTCTTTCACGTGTGCTTCCCCATCCAGATAGGATTTTGGAATCCTAAGATTCTTAGTTGTGGGAAATCACAACCCATTGGGATTTTCGAAGATCCTTAGCGCCACGGCCATCGTCGAGTCATTGACGCGCCGTCGGACAGAGTTGACGCCATGGCGCAAGAAATACCGAGCATTTCGCGCCTTTCGGAAATTTCGGAGAAAAAGGTTCTGGTCAAGGGCAAAGCGCCGACTGTCACACCATCATATCGGTGTCACGTACACCCATCTCACCGCCATGCGCACGATCAAACGTCGGGTGCGGCGCTCTCGTCCAGAGTATCAAAAAAAGATATTTTTTCCCCGAATGCAAGGTCTCCGCTTGCCACATCTGAATTCTGGATTATTTTTACTAGTTCGGCCCTCTCACGCTGTTTGGCTTGTTTCTTTGCTCGACGGGCTTAATCCCGCCGCCGTTTGGCAGAAATACCCTCCTCCGCCCTTTCCGAACTGTCACGGCCATTCCTTCCAAGTACGCGAAAAAGATACGAGTTCCAATGTCGCTTCTACTTCGTCCCAGTGGGTTGATTAGGCTTCAAGTTTATGGTTACAGTTCTTGCTCGATCGAGTTGTGGCACCAACAGACTCGTCGATCTAAAGGATACCCCAATACTTTGTCCTGTCAAAAGAGTATACGCCGCCCTCGTCAATGTGCTGCCAATATCAAACGGAAAACCACCCGAATCTCGCGCTCTGCCGTCGTTGACTGAATTGAATATTTCCATGCAGAAGTAGCAAAGAGAAATATTGCGTCCGAACTGGAGCAACGCTGTAAAAGCAACGGGAACTGGTTATGTAACCTGGCGACACACACACACAGTCAAGTCTGTTTTCTTTTTTTCAATAGAACATCGCTATCAACCACCCTCGTTTGCGGCTGTTCCTCGGCAGTTAAACACAGGTTCTGTTGCTGTTATTGTCGGCGGTATAAACAGAAATCAAGAATTCAAGCATGTCGTTGTAGTCTGCCTGGTCGTGCGTGGGACCGAGAGATTTTCACCAACGAAAGCTGCCAACAAGGGAGTTTCTGTTTTTGATGCGTCAACTGTGCGCATGAAGCTATGGGTATGACATCCTCAAGTGGGCCCTAGGCCTTCTCGACTCGATAGCGAGATCGGGTGATGCTGGACAAAAAGTTCATAATGGCATAGTAAAATTCGACCAACCGATTACATAAGTCCGAAAAATCCAACGGCGCAATGTAGGTATTGCGGTTGTCACTTGTGGCCCCACTAGTTCATCCCTTCTTCATATGCACACGAAATGGGTGAGTATTCGGTGATAGCAGGGGTGGGTCGAGCCTGGGGAGTCGAAATGAACACCAATCGTCCCTCGATTTGATGCACTCTCTTAGCGAACCATGTTTTAATCAAACCACCGCAGGAACAGGCTGAGGAGCTGATGCTATAGCGGAGTAATATAGTCTGCCTGCAACATCTCCAACCACCCAATCAAGTCCTGGGGCCATTTTGATCAGAACTTGGACAGGTAAAGCAAGGGTAGCATGGATCCGACCTTGAACAAGGTTTTCGCCTGTTACAGCGCTACAAGACCAGATTTTACAATGATGAGACTTGATGGACGGGAGGTCGAGCGCCTGGGGAAATCCGTGGCAGCGAACAGAAAACGGGGGGAAGAACCGACCTCACGGATTTCGTTATCTGACATGGCGCCTGGAAGATCTTGCTTGTTGGCAAATACCAAGAGGGATGCTCCTGCCAGTCGCTGTAACATGTCATCAGTCGTGAGCCATACTGGCACTGGCGATAAACTGACATCTTCGAGTAGCAAGCTGTGAAGTTCATGTTTACAGTCTTGCATACGCATGCGGTCTCCGGAATCAACCACCCAAACGAGTGCGTCTGTCTGCTCGAAATAGTTGCGCCAATACGGTCTGAGCGTGCGTTGGCCGCCAACGTCCCCTGTAAGATTGTTTGGCCTAATCAAAGTGACATCTATGAGAGATACCGACAGATATTGAGCGTAAAGCTTAAAACATATGTTGACTGGGCAATGTCAGAGAAAAGTGCGTACTCGCCGTGCCGGAAAGTCTTGATATTGAATCCCAAGGTAGGGCTCACGCTCATGATGTCTTCGTCGTTGAGCTTCTTAAGAATAGTTGTCTTGCCTGCGTTGTCCAGTCCACTGCGGGCAACACCTAGTTGCACAAATACATTTCCAGAGAATCCAAGCTCACACACAGGAACAACAGGCGCATTTCCTTTTCTTTTTGCCGGTTTTTGCGAATGATTGTCAAAAGTCCCATGTTTTATTGGGTGGGGGGGCGAGATAACAGTAAGAAGTATGAGGTCAAGTCCAAGGGAGCTGACATCATTTCGGTGATAATCATCTCTGTACCTTCCTCGAGGACCGCCTGGACAGTGGAAGGAGTTACTTAGAAACAACTTTACGACGAGATGTCGACGCTGGTAGTTGGCACGACTACATACTCCTATCCTAATCGTCAGTCTATGACGTTGACCATTGTCTTGCTCACTGCTGGAGTCGCATTATAGCAACGACACTCGTAACTTTCATCTTCCCTCAGATATATTGGACGACGCGCTCCTGGATTTGGGTCGCCCTGGCCACAATGGAGACTTCTGGGAGTTGGACAGGCCTCTAGCGGATGGCAAATATCAACCACCCAAGATCGGCCACGGTCAACGGTGGATCTACTTCTGGTCAAAATACGCAGCTCCCTTCTTGGCTTCACATGGCCATAACTACTATGTTTATGATGTGGTGCAACCAGTCAACCTCTCTTGCCCAATATTGCGACGTAGCAGGAAAGCTACCCCCCTCAACCGGCGGTTCGTTAAGACATTTGAGAGAGAGATGAACAAGACGGCAAAGTGTTCATAGCGGTTGCTGGTTTAACGCATCCCTGATCCTTTGTCCCAAGCTGGCCGTGTCTGGTATGCGCAAGACGACCAAGGTCGATCAAGTGAGTCGATCCAATACCTTCCAATGTTGGCTCATTCCTCTAGCAGATTTGTTCTGAAATGTAGACGTCGGGAAGAGTTGGATGTATTGGCTTTGAACTCTGTCCACTAGGAGCCTTACAACTTTTCCGTCCCTGTCATCGACTATTTGTGGCTTGGAAATGCTTTTCATGTCTTGCAAAGGTATACAAATGGTTATTTCCTGTTCTTTTTCTCGTTGACCTACTCAACAGGTGGGGTAGTGCAATAATTCCAGATTTTGGGATCGTCGCCGATTTTGTGCATCTTGACCGTGATGCGCTCGAGGTATATCATGCTTCACACCAACTCGAGACCAACCTCATCAGCCTTGAATTGCAACAGGCATCGGCGCTCTTCCACCAACATGGCATCAAGCATACGGATATGTGGGATGGCAACCTTTTGTGTGGTCGTGCCCCACCCAATCAAAGTGGCTGGTCGGATATGCGCTCAGGACTTATCGATTCCGAGACCGCTTGCGTTGATGTGATTGGAGAGGAAGGCGAACAACGCCGTCGATAAGATGTCGCCCGGGCCGATCTGGGTGGTACGCTTGCGACGTATTTGCGGGTGTGTTTCCACACTTTCGACTTCCAATTAATTGCGACCCACTTATTTGCAGTGTTTATGCGTGGAAGTACTTGTTCCCGATCTCAATGGCCTGTTGAACGCAATATACGCGACGAGACCAAGCAAATCAAGCATAGTGCAGCGGCAGGTCTCGAGCGGTACAACGAAATATGTTCTGCATTATCCGAAAGTGATATGCAGACACCAACTTCAGCTGAGCGCTGAGTTTTGGTTCAAAAGTGGGTCTCTTTGATCTGATGTCCGGTGCCGCCTGTTGACGGTGTACGTAGGTAGGCTCAGCGCTCAGCATTGACTCCCAAAAAAGTGAATTTGCGTTACACCAAGATAACTTAGTAGTGAGTTGATGAGGTTTTTGTGTTGGGCCCTGCATTCGTCCGCGTAAAATCCCTATATCGCTTCAGACTATCTAGTGTAAACGGACAGTCATAAGTAGTCAGGCCGGTTCCGGCGTCCGAAGTGCATCATCATTATCATTATCTCCGATTCCGCTTCACCTAACACCACCACCATGCCACCGAAAAACAAGGGCAAGAAGGGGAAGAAACAGGACGACGACGAGTACTGGTTGGTGGTTGGTCCGACTAGGAGTTTTCTAGCGCGTTCAAACTCGGTATAACCTACAGGGACAAGGCGGGCGAATCTGTCGCGGCTCCCGCTTCAACACTTGAAAATGATTCGGCACCGTCGAATTCCAGGTCTGCCTTTGGCGGATTCGCGGCCCTCGACATGACTGCGGAAGATTCGGGTATGCCAGAAGAGGAGGAAGATTATGGCGGGCTCATGGTGCGCAAGCCCGTTCATGCTATCACAACCCGATCTAAGTGTTTCTAGTCCGCAATCAAAGCTTCCTCCAGCAAGGGCAAGAAAGACAAGAAGAAGAAGAAAGGGACGGATCTCGGCGCTCTAGATGATATTCCTGCTGCTGAGGAGGATGGGCCATCTAAGCAAGCTGTGGAAATGACTGCCGAGGAACTCGCGGACGAGGAGTGGGGGGCTGTCAAGGAGAAGAAGAAGGGTAAAAAAGGCAAAGGAAAGAAGGGCAAGGCTCTCGATGAAGATGAAGACAACGATGGGCGTAAGCCAGAAACTCCAAAGCGCAGCTTACGTCGAGATCTGACCATAGACAGCGGAAACGCAACCTGGAGACGAGTCCAAACAACCTCAGGAGGCGGTGGCCGACGAGGAATGGGGTCCAGTCAAGGATAAGAAGAAAGGCAAAAAGAGTAAAGGAACAACGGCTAATGAGGTTGAAGGTGCGAGCAACTCAGACATTTTTTTCCGTTCACTAAAGATCGCAGACGAGGAACCAATAGACACACTCCCAACTGTGCCCCCTGCAGCCGAAGCCGAAAAAGACGATGGCGATGACGGGGGCGAAGATGCTGGACCCAAAGTCTTGTCTAAGAAAGAGAAAGAGAAACTCAAAAAGGAACGCGAAAAGGTCTGTCTGATCCTTTCATATTCACTGCTTAAGTTACAAATAACGGCTAGGCCAAGAAAAAGGCTCAAGCAGCCGCCAAAAAGGCGGCTGCGCCTGAAGATGCGCCGACTGAAGCTCAGCCCGCTGCAGTAGAACCCCCAAAGGCTGCAGACAACGACGATGAAGGGGACGAAGTAGGTACAGCTGCGGCTAAGAAAAAGAAAAAGAAGAAAGGGAAGAAAGAGGACGAACCAGCACCAGCGCCAGCAGCAACAGCACCAGCGAAAAAGGGTGGACGTTTAAATGCTATCCAGCAAATGGTCCAAGAGCGAAAGAGACTTGAAGAAGAGGCAAAACGAAGAGAGGAGGAGGAGAGAAAACGAATAGAAGAGGAGGAGGCTCGTCTGGCAGAAGAAGAAAGGCTGAAAGAGGAAGAAAAACAACGGAAAAAAGATAAAGAGAAAGTCAGCGCAACTCGCAGGCTTCATTATTAGGTGCTAACTATCTGATTACAGGCGAAACGCGAATTGGCCAAGAAGGAGGGCAGATTGCTTACCAAGAAACAACGCGAAGAAAAAGCCATGGCCGAAATAAGAAAGCAGGCTTTACTCTCATCTGGTGTCCAAATCGAAGGTTTACAACAGGCGTCGGGTAGCGGCAGAAGAGTCAATTACGGTGCCCGCAAGAAAAAGCCAACCGTCGCCAAAGATGCATCTCCTGCTCCAGAATCACGACCAAGATCCCCGGAACCCCAGCCGGAGGCGAAAGTAGAAACTTCAACTGCTCCAGTTGATGACTGGGATGCTAGCAGTGCTGACGAGGAGGAAACAAAACCGGCTGCTTCTGGTGTTAAAGACTCATGGGACGCATCCAGTGACGAAGAAGAGGAGGAGCAACCGCCAAAACCCAGCCCTGCCCCGGCGCAAAAACCAGTAGCGTCAAAACCAGCAGCTGCACAACCTCCTAAATCAGCCACCAAGTCCGCGCCTCCTCCAAAAGGTTTGTGATCCGTTATCGAACATCAGTCTCGATGCTAAGATTATCAGCACAAACCAACAGCAAACCAGTACCAACGAAAGCCGCCCCTGCAAAAGGCAAAGCTCCTGTCAAAGAGGAATCTTCCGAGTCAGAGGACGATTCAGACGACTCCGACGACTCTGACGATTCTGAAGAGGACTCAGATGACGACTCTGATTCGGATGACTCGTCTTCTGATGAGGAACTTACTGTCGCTCAGAAAATGGCTGCACAACGTAAAGCCGAAGCCGCTGCCCGACGAGCCAAAGCCCATGAGGAGGCGCTTGCGGCACGGAGCAAAGACGATCTACGGAGTCCTATCTGTTGTATTCTCGGACATGTCGATACTGGGAAAACCAAACTTCTCGACAAGGTTTGTGTCAACGCCAATTATGTTTTCACTTTCATTCACCTCCTTCGCCAGATTCGCCAAACCAATGTGCAAGAAGGCGAAGCTGGTGGTATCACTCAACAAATTGGAGCGACCTACTTCCCAGTGGATGCGATAAAGACCAAGACGGCGGTCATGAACAAGGTTGGTTCACACTGTCCTCCCGTTATTGTTTGGCGCTAACCTAGCTCCAAGGACGGGAAACAAGAATACAAGATCCCAGGGCTGCTCATCATTGATACTCCCGGACACGAGTCTTTCACCAACCTGCGATCGCGTGGAAGTTCCCTTTGCAACATTGCTATTTTGGTGGTTGATATCATGGTGAGCGGACCTGGCTCCCCGAATTGGAACCGAGCTCAGTGCCTTGTAGCACGGACTAGAACCGCAGACATTAGAGTCGCTTCGGCTGCTGAGGGACAGGAAAACACCGTTCATCATCGCTCTCAACAAGGTTAGTCACCTTTGTGAATCCCGGAGAATCCTAGTTTTATCTTATCTTTAGATTGATCGTATGTATGGTTGGGTTGCAACTCCAGATGGCGCTTTCCAGGAATCGCTCGCGAAACAGCCACGATCAGTTCAACGCGAGTTTGAGGACCGGTATAACAAAATCGTCGTCGAAATCGCGGAACAAGGGCTCAACGCTGTCCTGTACTACGAGAACAAGAGCTTTGCGAGGAACGTGTCCGTTGTACCGACAAGTGCAATCACTGGGGAGGGAGTGCCTGATATGATCATGCTACTAGTCAACCTCACACAGCAGCGCATGAGCGACAGGCTCATGTACATTTCTGAACTCGAATGCACCGTTCTCGAGGTCAAGGTCATTGAAGGCTTGGGGACCACAATCGACGTAGTTCTTTCCAACGGCTATCTCCGTGAAGGCGACAAGATTGTGGTCTGTGGTTTGAATGGGCCTATTGTAACTCAGGTCCGAGCGCTCCTAACACCGCAGCCTTTGCGCGAACTGCGTGTCAAGGTACGGGAGGTTTCCCGAACAAAAAGTTTTAGCTGATTCCTTGCTTATCTTATCAGTCCAACTACGTGCACCACAAGGAAGTCAAGGCAGCGTTGGGAGTCAAGATAGTGGCGCCAGATCTCGAGAAAGCTATTGCTGGCTCGCGGCTTTTGGTTTGCGGACCCGACGACGATGAGGATGACCTGCGGGATGAGGTCATGTCTGACCTGACGTCGCTGCTCAACAACATCGACAAATCAGGACGCGGTGTTTGTGTTCAGGCATCAACGCTCGGCTCGCTCGAAGCGTTGCTAGACTTTTTGAAGTCGAGCAAGATTCCAGTGTCCGGTATCAACATTGGGCCTGTCCATAAGAAGGATGTAATGCGGGCGGGCACTATGTTAGAGAAGGCCAAAGAGCTTGCGTGTATCCTTTGCTTCGATGTGCCAGTCGACAAAGACGCAGAAAAGTTGGCAGAGGATATGGGCATCCGGCTATTCAAAGGCAAGTAATTGTTTGTTTCCTAGCCAGGACAATGACATTGACAGTTTATTAGCGGATATTATATACCACCTTTTCGATGCCTTCACTGCATATAACCAGGAAATCGTAGAGGCCAAGCGACGAGACGCTGCCCCACAAGCCGTCTGGCCTTGCCGACTCAAGATTATTGCTGCGTTTTGCAAGCGCGACCCAATCATTCTTGGTGTCGACATTCTCGATGGCACTTTGCGAATCGGCACGCCCATCGCGGTCGTTAAAACGGATCCTGCGACAGGCAAAAAGGATATAATAGAGCTTGGCAAAATGTTACTCTTCAGTTATCTATTTTATCGGCGACAACAACTGATTTTTTTTTTCACAGAACCTCGCTTGAGATTAATCACAAGTCCCAGGAGCTAGTAAAAAAGTCCCAAGCTGGAGGCGGCGTTGCAGTCAAGATTGAACATGCAGTGTACCAATCAGCAAAGATGTTTGGCCGGCATTTTGACGATAAGGACGAACTTTTAAGCCGTATCACGCGTCAAAGTATCGATGTGCTGAAATCGTCTTTCCGCGACGACGTAACCCCGGAGGAGTGGATGCTAATTAAAGGGTTGAAACCGGTAAGTCGTTCTGTGGTTCTTGATAATGGTTCTGATCAGGCACTGCAGCGATTCAATATCTAGTCTGCTTGCTGTATACTATCCGTCCCAATGTCCCCATTTAGCATGCTGTTTGCCGTGTTGTCTATGAAAGCGCGCTGACAACATATTCGACGAGCTTCATCATAACTTGACCCTTCGCTTTGCCGATTTCTAAAACTTCCTCATGGGACACTACCTGTGCTGGAGGGAGCTCAACAGGTTTCCCTGCCAGCTAAGTTGATCGTAAGTCGGCGGAGCGAAGACATTTGCAGACTTACTTCAGTAGCTACTTCTGCTCTAATGTCACGATATGTTTCAGGAATGACCACTGCGTTTGTGACCAGACTCAGGGCCATGACATTCAATCCTTCTTGGCGGGCGGCAAGGACTTCTGGAACGGTGCTCATGCCCACAACGTCTGCTCCAACCAGCCGGAGGAAGCGACCCTCTGCAGGGGATTCATATGTTGGCCCACTAACCCACGCATAAGTGCCTTCAGTCACCTCGTCAGCCGATAACCCAAGATGGTGGGCGCCAAGAAACAGCAGACGTCGGAGAGCAGGTGAGTAAGCGTCGGAAAGAGGGACAAAGCGGGCATGAGACGATGAAGTAAGAGGGCCAAGTAAAGCATTCATGCCAGTCATGTTGGGGAGAGCCAGATGATCGTGTAGTGCCACGACTGTCTATGAGTGCGGAGAATTGAGGGGCGGAAAGAGACCTACTGGTTCCAACTGCCAAGTTGGGATTGAGACCTCCGGCAGCATTGGTTACTGTATGTGCAAGTTGGCTGCCTTTGTTTTCTCAGCGAGAGTAGAACGCACAGATAAGGTTGGTGATTCCGAGACGGGCCATGACTCGAATCGGGTAGACCACAACGCGGAGATCATGCCCTTCATAGGGATGGAACTGCTCTTAAGGTTAGTTTTACGAATGAGCCAGGAGGCAAAACGCACACGACCAAGCATGGCGACGACAGGGACACCCTCCCCGGAACCCATAAGTCCGAAAGCAAGAGAGCTTTTGTGGCCAGGCACTTGGAATCATAGTTAGCTTTATCCAGAAAAATTATTTGCGAAGCACCTGTGCTCTCTGCAAAACCAGGGATCGTGTTGTAAGGGACGAGATGGAGGTCACGAATCGAGTCGACGAGGCCGCTGAGTCCGGAGCCACAAACGATTCCTACACGGGGGGATTGCAGATGAGAAGGGACTGTGGCTTTGATAGCCTCAATTGCTGCATCGAAAGGAAGATCCGGAAAGTCGTGCATGTCCAAAGGCCAAGAACAAGAGTCGAGGCGCCATTTTGAAGAGACGTCGCATCAAAGAGAGTCACATAGATGTCACATGCTTTTTATCTTATCTTCATGACCAACAAAAACTAGAAAATACTTGATAAAACGCTGCTCAGTTGAGCCTCATCCTCGATAGCACTTCTTTTTTTCCTCGAAGGATTGTCTTCGTCTCCCCCTCGTTTCCGTTTTGGTCTTTGTTCCTTCAACTCCATAACCTCTCCTTTCTCCCGCTTCTTCTCCGCCCGCTTCTCTAACACACGCGCTAGCTCGACATTATGCATATACTCGCGTTGCTCAGAACGAGATTGAGAGAGTTCCACGCGGAGTTTGGCGGTATGGACGGCGGCTTCGTGAGCTACTCTGGGATGAGACCATAAAGTGGAATACGCTAAACTTGTACGCACCGATCTGCTCAGTGAGCATGCTCCACTTGAATTTGGGAAGATACTTCATGGTCCAAACATCGTCTCTCCATCGTGTCCCCTTCTTGCCTCCAATCGGTTGTGCATTGAGCATTTCTGCTACGGTTCGCGCAACTTTCTTGTCCTTGAACTCGACCCAGCCTTCCGTGAAATGCGCCTTCTTCGTTGAGGTATACTTCCGACGGAGATACGCACGTTTGGCGTCTTGAATATTCCAATTTAGTCCTCCACAGTGATGGGGAAAAAAAATAACACAGACCTTCTTGCTGCAGATAGACCCTTCCCACCTCACCATGAACACTCATGAGATGCCTCACTTTCGTAGGGCGCATTCCAGGTGGGATTCGTGATATGTAGATCACCCCTGCACGCTTTTGTGCGGCTTGAAAGGCGGCTAAGGCCTCGGGACTTAACGGTTTGATGACTTTGGGGCCGGAAAAGCCCTCTGGATCCATTCCTTCAGGAACATCGACTTGTTCGTCGTCAGAAACAACATCTTCTCGGAGTTGAGTCGAGCTCTCAGCATCGCTGCTCATGGTATAGAGTAAAATATGTCACGCCGCGTTATATTTGGGGCACACCGTGACCGGCGCTTCTCATCGCAAGCCACAACGAGCGAAGCCGCTTTTCCGCCAGCGTCACGCGCATTGTGTCTGCGATCCCAAGAGGTCTGTTATGCTCGACCTCAGTTGCAACTCCAGGCCCTAACCAGCCTTTCTCTTCTTCTGTTCTCGCTCTCTTTTTCCTTTCTTTCTGGCAGACATGTCCTGGAATCAGTATCCACCACCTCAACGTCGGTCAAGGTCACGCTCTCCCGGCAGAGCGCCCTATCCGTCTTATGGTGACCAATACCGCGACTGGGACAATCATTGGAATCCATATGACCGACCGTACGACTATAGACGCGGTCGAAGCAGAAGCCCTTCAGAACGTGCGTTAACAACAATGTCTTGCTCTCTTAGAAAGCGCCCTTAATTTGGTTTAGTTGGACGCAAAAGGCAGCGCTCAACCTCTCCATACGACCGTGACAACCGCTATGACCCACGTCCACGATACGACGACTATGGTTTGACTCTTTTTTCCTTGTATTTTTCACTGACGACTCGTGTCTGCTATGTTTAGATGGGCGCTACGGCTCCCCTCCTCGTCGCGGAATGGCCTCGTCTTCCTCTCGGCGCGGTCCACCAGATCCACACAAATTCGATTACCCCGCGTCATTGAAGCAGTTTGCTGATTGGTTCAGATTCTACTTTCCTCAAGAGTCGGCCGACGAAGATAATGCCGACAAGGTTGCCGAACAGGAAGCAGGCGACGGTTCCAAACCTCGCAATGGTATCAAAACACGCTGGGAGAAATATAAGAAGGACTTTGCCGAAAAACAGGTTCGCTCAGTTGCGCAACTACGTCTCGTCATGGCGCTTAAATTGCGTTTAACAGCTTCAGACTATGTTTGAGCACCACAAAAGGTCGCCCTGGTTTAATGAAAAGTATAATCCCTCCGAAGAGCACCAGAGCCTACGCAAGCGCGTGAGGAAGGAAGGCTGGGATGGCCGTCTCCAAACGTTTTTGTTCGAACTGGAAGAGGGCAAATTCGATCCTGACTCGACCGAGTTAGTTTCCGAATCGAAGGAGAACGGCGCTGCTGGAGATGAACATGCTGAGACGGCGACCGCGAATGGTTTGGGTACCGCTCCATCCATTACGGAAGACGTCAAGGCGGGTATTGGTATTCTGGGCGATGACGATGAAATGCAATTCAATATGGCTATCGAAGAGGACCCGATAGACCCAGACTCAAACCGGGGCGACAGCGGTAAGGGAAAGCGTGGTATAACATCGTCTGATCGCGGGGAGGAGCTTGCGGTCATGCCTGAGGCTAACCAGGTCATGATACGCACCATTCCCCCAGATATCGGTCGTGTTAAGCTCGAGGAGGTACTGTCAAGTCTTCTTAATGGTTTCAACCCACATTTAAATGTTTCATAGGCGTGTTCGAATATTCCTGGTTTTATCTACCTTGCGTTAGGAGATCCATTGCAGAAGCGGAATTATTACCGTGCAGGCTGGCTCAAATTCCGCGAGGATGCCGATATGGGTGCAGCACTCGCTGAGTTGGGAGAGAAAAAGGTTGGTGTTATATGTGGTTCATAGCATTCTTATGTTCATGCTCGCTTCCGTAGATCGAGGGTTTCAAGTTACATGTAACCCATATGGTCAAGCCTTTCGTCAACCGCGTGCGCTATGCACCGGATGTTGCTAGTCGACCAGAACGAATGGAGAAAGATCTGGCTCAAGCAAAACAACTAGCTGCTAGACTCGAAAGTGAGGCGGCAGAGTTGAGAAAACTCAAGTTCGAGAAGAAAAACGCGTCAGACGGAGATACTTCTATGGATGTAGTGTCAACAGAGGCCCAGGACGGTGAAAATAATCCACCACCTGAGCGTGGCTCCGAAGCAGTGGAGGCGAGGATTGAGAAGGTCATGCGTGAGCAGACTGTGGTTGCCGCGAGCGATGATAAGGCCTTTGAGCAATACAAGGCACGTGGTTTGCTCTTCTCTATGTTTGCGAATGCGTATTTATCATTAGCAGACGATGGTGTCGCTTGACCTGTACCTCGCATATCTTCGCGCTGCTTTCCACGCTTGCTATTATTGCGCTGTTGTCACTGATCATCTGGAGGAGCTCCAGCGGAAATGTATTCGTCACGATCGCCGGCCGTTGACGAAAGCTGTCCCTCAAACCGATGAACCAACTGTGGAGGGCGATGAAAAGGTGAAGACCGAGGGCGCTGAAGATGTAACCATGGACGACAAGGAGAAGGAAAAGGAGAAGGAGACTAAGAATAGCAAAGATGGGAGACGAACTGGTGGGTTGATACATCCCCTCTCATTACGCGTTTACTTATGAAGTCTGCCTCTTTTCAAGACGACCGCTGGCTTGATTGGCTCGATAACAAATTGATGCTGCTACTTGATCGCGAGAAGGTTGACCCACGTCTATATAGCGGAAAGGACTACGACCAGTATGTTAGCACGTATTGTGTGCTACAAATTGCTTATGTCCTTGTTCAGAGAGCTCGCCAAGGCTGTGGAACCATTTGTGAAGCAGGAAGATGAGGGCAAGTTCCGCTGCAAAACATGTCAGAAACTCTTCAAAGCAACCTCGTTTGTGGAGAAGCATGTCGCAAATAAACATCCAGAACATGTTCGAGTCCTTGACGAGGTTTGTTGATACGACTATCCCCAAGTCTAATTTCACTAACAGAGAATTTAGTTGCCATTCTTCAACAACTTTGCACTTGATCCACATCGTATTCAACCTTTCGCCCATCCGCCGACCAATTCTGGAAATGGGCAGGCCGCACCGCCACAAGCATTTGGGGTACCACCGCCACAACATGGCGAATACCGACCTTATGGGCCTCCCTTGTCTTACCCACCTCAGAGTTGGGATGGAGGAGGTCGCGATTCTCATTCTTCCAATGGTCGACGTTTAAGTGATAGACTGGGAGGGTTCGCTGAGCTGCCTGCCAAGCCTGCTGGACTTGATACGGCATTATCTAGTGGAAGTGGGAGAGAGCATCACCGAGAGCGAAGAAATCGAGGTAGAGACGGTGGGCCCCCACCCCCACCGCCACCTGATGCAAAAGAAGACCCTCGCGCAGCATCTGGAAGAAGGGTTAGCTACCACGATATGGATTTGGTTGCGGAGGGCGATGTCGAATTAACGTACTAAACTTCTTGTATCAAGTCACGTGTTAAGCACAGACTCGAATGGCGACTGTCGAGGACCGCATAAAGGACCCGTCGTCTTCATTTTCCTTCAAGCGGACGGGGACTGGCAGGCCTGGTACCCCTCCTCCAGCTGAGGAAGTTGAGTCAGACACGATGTCTGAGGCTGAAGACAGAAACGACACGCCTACAAACCGTACCCATCCCCGTTTCTCCCGCGCATTTTCCGTGCCACAGCTAAATCGCTTGACGAACCCACATCGCCCACTAGGCCCCCACAAGGTCAATTCAGACCCAGGCACCTTCAGCGCGGCAACAGCGGACCAACTCTATGAGCTTTCGCTCGAGCTCGCGGACATGGTCCAAATGGCGATCCAAACGCTTCTCCAAATATCGCCCCCTCAAATACTAGAGCCGACAAAGGAGCAATTCTCAGCTTGCACGCTGTCGGTACCAACCCCATCCATGTCAGCCTTGTTTACCGCGATGCGCAACTTAAATTATTTCTCGGCCCATATGTCAGAGTTTGGCAAGGAGCCTAGCGAAGACATGACGCTACCGTCGATGTTCGAGCGCTATACCGAGTTCGACCTGGGGGAGCTGCTGCAAAGTGTTGGTGATGTTATGGGTGGAGCAGCGGCAGAAGCTGGTGTCGACTTGGTGCTTTATCATGGCGACCTCAGTCTTAAATACGCGTGGGTCAGTGGTTCAGAGAGTGGCTTGACTGTTTCCCTTTCGCATGTGCGTGCTCGTTTTCTGTTTCTCTGAGCTCAGACTGACACTATTGCCTAGGTTCTCCGCCAAATAATAGCTGTCGCCCATCCAGGGGATTCCATCGAAGTCGGGCTCTTCATTGGATTTGCTACCACCCATGGCCAGGACATCACCGTACTTCCAGACACCATTGACGCGATTACATCGTCACCGACATCAGAAGACGGTCCGATAGAGTGCACCATCCAAATTGCTCATAAATTTGGCAACGGGGAGTCGCGGCCAAACCCTCATTTCTCCAGCCTCGTCCTGCGCCGCTTACTTCGACAAATCGGTGGCTCGCTCAAGAGCGATCTCCCATCCTCAACAAGTGCTCGAACTTGCGAATTGACACTGACTCTAGATCGCGCCCCGGCAGATGCAGTCAGCCCAACAACTTCCACCGACTTTGCAGAACCTACGACAGAAGAGCTTTCTCTTTTTGCTGATAAACTGAAAGGCGCCAAAGTTGCTTTGTATGCCTCTTCGAAAAGCTCATTTGCGCAACATGTAACGCGGTACCTTGCCGATTGGGGCATGGATGTTAGCCACATGTCCGGAGATGGGGAGGTTGACGAACAGCCACCCGCAGCTCCAGAAGAGCCCCCAGATCCAATTATTCCAGCTATCACATCCGAAGTCCCAACCGCACCCCCTTCTCCCGTCGCAGACCTCAAACCAAACCGGTTGTCCTTCATTTTCATTGACGACGATGTGACAGTCCTTAGAGAGCGCCTCAATGCTCTACGAGTTGACCCGCCATACTCTCTAACCCTCGCTCCGAAACGCCCACCTCTACCCCACCATTCACGCAGGTCAACTAACCAAATTCCCCGTGTTACCTCCCTTGCGCCACAGCCTTCGGTCGTAATTGTTCATTTCACGAGTCTCGCCAGCTTCAAGATCGTTAAAGACGTATTGCAATCAGACCTTTCTTCTTACATCAACTCTACTCTCCCAATGCCCGAGGTCATGATTATTCCAAAACCTGCCGGCCCGCGACGCGTGCTGACCCAGCTTCATATGGCTGTTACCCGAGCGCCTGTAGACCCATCTTTCTCCCCTATTGCAACCTCGCCCGGAACGCCGTCGTCTTCTTCATTTTATGGTTATTCTAACTTTGGTATCGGACGTTCATCGGCTGGCAGCAATCGCCCTTCCAGTGCCAGAAGCAACTCTGATCGCTCGAATCGTTCGGGGACCAAAGATTTTCTCGATAGACCCGCTGCTCCACCGTCACCTCTGAGCATGGCAAATGGTACAGAGTATTTCTCTGATGATGCGGTTCAGCTTGGATCAACGCCGTCCTCTGGCCTGCTAATATCAAGTCCCCCTGGTCAACCCGCTGGAATTTTCTTTAGTCCTCGTGCCAGCAGGACAACAGGCAAAAAGCCCGTGATACCACCAATGGAGAGAGATACAGGGCAACTTCTTCCACCAGGAAGTCGGCGGGCGTCAATCTCAAGGACTGGTTCTGACAACCCAACATTCTCGACGCTTCATGAAATTTCCGGGCGACCACCTTCGCGTACCGTTGCGACACCATTATCCAGTTCCGAACCCTCCTCTTTACCTACCCTCGCAAGTATCAAGACAGATGCACTTCCCACTACCGAAGCTCCTCCCATCCCGCAGTCACCCAGTCCAGGGTCCTCTTCGCCGCAAGTAAATAGTCCATTAAGAAGACCTTTCCGGAGACGAACAGCAACGCCGGACCCAAAAACGCTGGAGAAGCCAGCGGCGACACCCGATATCGACATCGTCCCTCCGATCAGCGTGTTGATTGTGGAAGGTACGGATGGCCTTAAGCACATTCTTTTTTTTTAGTGCTCTAACGCATGTAAAGACAATGTCGTCAACCAAATGCAACTCCGTGGGTTCATGCGGAAGAAGAAAATCAAGTGTCAGGTCGCAAATAACGGAGTTGAGGCGATCGAAAAGTGGAAAACGGGCAACTTTGATCTCATCCTGGTGAGTGGCCATTGTGCGTGTGTTTCTCGGTGGCTTTGTTCTGAGGTTAGTCTAAAGATGGACATACAAATGCCTGTTATGGATGGCATCGAGGCTACGAAGGAGATCAGAAGGCTCGAGAAGGCAAAAGCTACCGAGGGTTATATTTCAAGTGGGGACGGCCTCGATGCCGGTGCCACGAGCAGCTCTTCGCCATACCGCTCATCTGTCATCATCGTCGCACAAACTGCGTCTTCGCTCAACACCGATAGGGTGAAAGCCCTCGCCGCTGGGTGTAACGATTTCCTTACGAAACCAGTCAACCACCATTGGCTCAACAACAAAGTCACTGAATGGGGGTCGATTAAGGCGCTTCAGATGTGGGCCGATGCTCCTCCGCCTAATCGTCAAGTGGCGGAACGACTACACGTACCAGACGCCAGCGGGAAACAGCCTTCTACACCCGCGACCTTTTGGGGTGGAGAAAGTAAACCGGCGGTTGCCGAAGAGCCGACTTCAGCGGGAGGTTAGTCGCTCTTTGTGACGCTCTGAATCGACTGACGGGCGACGGCTTTCATTTCTCAGCACCGGCAGACTCCGAGTCCCACGAAACCACGCGTATGTGGATTTCGATTTTACCTTTGTTACGGTGAACTAAGTTAAGATACAGCCGATGGGATAAGGCCGTGACGGTATTGGGCGACTCTTGGAGGCATTGTGGGATGGTTGGGACGAATAGCAGGAGTGCTGCCATTCCCATCTCTAAGACTCGCCGGGTTACCATTAGTGCGACGATTTATTGGGGCATCTGCTTGAGTACATAAGGTAGAACTACTTAGCATTACGGATGTGGCTTTCATTTAGGGCTCAAACACGCGGACGGCGACGGTCTTGATGGCGGAGTTTTGACGTGGGCGGCCGGATAAGGCCTGGACTGTTTCCACGCTCTGGCTATACCTTGATCACGGAAGCATTTATATTGAAACTTGTCTTTCCTCAACTACCACCACCACCATCCTGTTCAAATGGAACGACGGCCTCGTAGAGAGGGTAGTGTTTCGTCACTACACCACATCCTCAACGACACAACCGATGCCCCCTACCCACCACCTCCACAACGAACAATCCTTCCCCCAATCCAAACCCTTGATTCACCCTCTCCACGTCTTATGCCACCAGCTTCTGCATCGACCTATACTGTGTCTCCCTTTGCCCAGCCCCATAGTCCGTCAATGACCCCACTCGCTCAAGCTAGACGTCACGGCACGTCCAATTCTCTGACAAGAGCCATACTTAATAATTTGTATCACAGACTCCCATGACTGTTCGTAAAGCTGCAGCAAGACATTGCCAGCGCTAATAATTGCGTTCCATAGATGGATCACCTCCCGAGCCTATTCCATACCGACGGCGAGACTCCCCTCAGTTGCCACATGCCCGCAAGTCATCATCTTATCGATTTATTGGCCAACTAAACATGCTACCCTCTTAGAGCTGCAGCTAGGGTCGCGTGCCTCTGTCCGCAACGTGCAGCGCCAAACTGCTTCTCCCGGCCCCTACTTGGGTAACGAAATCCATGACTTGGTCCTCCATCTCACACTCATTCCCGCCTTCAGAGGATCAGCTCACACCAATTAGCATGCCACACAAGCGCCCTGCCGCCGATTTAGAACACGCAGATGAACCTCCTCGGTCGCGACAGAAAACCGGGGAGGAGAAGACCTCTTCAGGTATATATATCACATTTACTTCAATTTCGCTTTCGGTAATCTGATAATGTCAGCTTCAGGCAGGCGGACTGGATATACGGCCAAGAAGCGCGGCGATGCAAACATGGCTTTGCTGGGTGGTGAGGACGCCTTTCCTGACTCGCAGCATGTGAATTTCTGAGCCTTTTACAACAGCGGAAACAATGCCGAGGAATATGTATAGAATGGTTGCTCGTGCCAAAAGCGGCCACAGCGAAGGTACTGACGGAGAGCGCGATTAATTTGATGGAACTGATGACTTCCTTTTTCCAGCTCCGTTCGACATTATTGAAGTTCCCACCACGTCAAATCTTCGACGTGAGATGCAGACAAGCAGGTGTATGTCCACACGCTTCAAGAACAAAGACATTCCTCGTTGCATCTCTTGCACTCGCCGTTGGGCAGGAGACACATGTCGCTTTCAACACGTGCGATCAATATTTTGGGACGATCATGGTCGTGTTCAAGGTTTTGCCTTTACTGAGCAACTTAGTCGCAAGCCAGCTATGGTATTTCCTGAACGCTGGAACAAGCCGCTTGAGATGTCGCATCTCAAAGAAGCCAAGGTATGTTCAAGGTTCCGCTCCCCCCCCCTCAACCTCAGCCGGTTTAGATCACAGCTGCGCAAGGGCTTCTACCCACTCTTCGTGAAGAAATGGTGCATATTAGCCATCCTGGTATCATCTACCGAGTTCGTGAAAGCGAAGTGAGGGCTACTTGCGGTAAGAAATCTAGTAGCCTTTTTTTAATTTTCTGACTTGCCTTAAAGACACATGCTTGACATCTATATTCTCAGGGTCGTGGATGTGTCGGAGCTGTGGCCGCGAAGCTTGCTCTGACTGCTTTACACAAGTCAAGCGCCTGACTAGTGATCAGCCACACGACAAAAAGGAGGCCGATGATATAGACTACCTACATCAACAAAAACAGCATGCCTCACCGTGGTTCCTCAGCTGTGCGGCAAAGTCTGACCATGGGGCGAGAAACTTTTCGCCGGTCACCCGATTCCTGAAGAGCGAGCTCGAAGAAGCAATCCAGCAAATGGAAGACATCCTCCCTTCTGTTACTTGCGAACCCAAGTGGGCCGGAAAGGCTCCGTTGCCCAAAACTTACAACGACGTGCCGCGCCATGGCGGTTATTGTCGTGGCGCCCCTTCACCAACGTCAAACGACTCGGAAGCGACGCTCGTCCCGAATACGGAGCCGATTCCTTCCTATGAAATCCAACGCTTCACCAGCGCCGAGCTCACCGAAGAGCAGTTCCGTAATCTGTGGACTCTGGGGGAGCCCTTACTCGTCAAAGATGTAGGCAAGAACCTGAAACACCCGTGGACGCCCGAGTTTTTGAAGGCCCACTTCGGTTCCCAGCCTTGCGTGACGATCGAATGTCAGACAGAGAAAACACGCAACACGACCGTCGGCGCGTTCTTCGATGGATTTGGGAAATACGATGACAGGCAGGAGGAATGTTGGAAAATCAAGGACTGGCCACCGACAAGCGAGTTCAAGGCTACCTGCCCAGACCTTTACGAAGACTTCTCGCAGGCGGTCCCAATACCGAACTACGTTCGACGAGATGGCGTTCGGAATCTGGGCTCGCATTTCCCGCTCAACACTATCGCACCTGATCTTGGCCCCAAGATGTACAACGCCAATGCGAATCTGGACGACTCTGACGCTGTCAAAGGCTCCACGAGGCTGCACATGGACATGGCGGATGCGCTGAATATAATGACCTATGCATCACGTGATCCTGATGGGAAAGAGGGATGTGCCGCTTGGGATCTTTTCCGGGCTGAGGATAGCGACAAGCTGCGAGAGTTTTTGGGGGCGTCGCTGGGGAAGATCGACCATCTCGGGCCGGACCCGATCCACGGACAGCAGATATATCTCACTGACAGCATGCGACGCAAGTTGCACCAAGACTTTGGGGTCCAGAGTTACCGTGTTTACCAGCGGGCGGGAGAGGCCATATTCATTCCGGCTGGCTGCGCCCACCAAGTTCGCAACTTGAGCGACTGCATCAAGATTGCGATTGACTTTGTTTCGCCGGAGAACATTGCGCGCTGTGAGAAGCTGACGCGGGAGTTCCGGCAGGTCAATACTGCCAAGTGCTGGAAGGAGGATGTGTTGCAACTGCGCACGATGATGTGGTTCGCGTGGTTGTCGTGTAAAAACCAAGAGTCGATGCGGAGGGTTTGAGTTCACTCGTCTTGTATTATTATCAAAAAATTTGTACAATATAGTGAAAGTGGAAGCTTAGAATCTTCACTGCTGACCACTCGCTGACCAGATTTGAGCTCCGCACAAGCCAAGTACCGTGAATAAGTATCCACATTTCCTTCGCGAACAAATACGCATCCGGTGCTCGGGCCGGTGATCCGGATTCTATTGGCTATTTCTGCGGCCTCAACTATGAGATTTCTTCCTAGTAAATGCACCATTCGACCAAGTTACAGCGCTACGACGCATTTATCTGCTCAGGTAAATACTTGGGCTCGCGTGCAAAAACATCAAATTTCCGACCAGATTTGTGCTGTTATCCGCCACACCCCTCATCTGGCCCTGTGAGAAGTCAGCCTATACTCAACTCTAAATCCGAACGACTCACGATTTACGAATGAAAGTCCACTCTACCTGCCTGTCCCCTGGAAAAACCTGACTCCTTCTCCATCCGCCACCGCGATCAGCTGCGCACGCCCCGTCTTCGCTAGAATGCCGATAGTCTTCTTCAACAGGCTTATGGGGATGTTGGATAGAGGGGAGGGGACCGGCGGGTCTGTGATCTCGTAGAATGTCATAATCGTGTTAAGTTGACCCGTGGAGATGGCCTGGCGAGCACTTAGTTGAATAATGCTAGATAAATACGCGTAGCGCACCCAAGTGTGTAAAACTTCAGCCCACTCGTCGGGTAGTCGCCAGTGGAGCACAACAGAGCGTGTTTGCCCCGCGGGCTCAAAGACAGCGAGGTTCTTCGCCACCATCGCGGCGAGGAGCGTGGTAAGATATGACGGGAGGATCTTTCCTGTGCCGGAGTGAGCAGCCAGACGATTTTGTGAGAGAATTGGCCCACGATTTATCCTCTCGTTCCGCAGTACCTCGGCCCAGTCACCGTCGGCAGTCTCAGCGTCTTCCACACGCAGAAGGAATAGCTTGCGATATCTGGCATAGGCAAGTATCAGCGTCGACCATTGCTCTGTCGCTGTCGCATTGGTGCCCGGGTGAGGTTGTTGTCTATTACAATTCAGGACGCGTCTCGAGTTTAAGCGTGAAGCTGACGTGAAAAACGGCGGCGCGGAGTGGATGGACGGGAGCAGGAATCCTGGGTTTGCATTACGGGCGCGATACAAGCGGCAGGGCAAGCTTGCCTGTTGGTGTGGTGAAAGTAGAGAAGGAAGACATTGAATCAATCAGCTTATCGACATCACAACCGCCAAGAACAAACCGATGAAATAGAGCTTATTAGCAGCCTCAGATTTAACAAAAAATAGCATGTAGATCTCAAGGAAATCCAAGTGTTTCATCGCTCCACTAGGAAAATTTGGAAAGAAATTGTGCCGGAGAGTGGCAGGCCGTAGAGCGGTAACGTGATGTTCACAGAGGCCAATGCTCTCCGGTTAATTCCCTCATGCCTCCCATCCGACAGAGTCTCCTATGCCATATGCTTCTGGGGGCAACACATGCTGCTGGGGAGAGACGAAAGCTGTCGAGTGATTCAGCAGCATCACCGGCGTCAGCGCCGGTCCCCCCATATTCGGATGACAGGAGCGGGCCGAGCGGCTGATAGCAGAACTCTCAAGAAAATCCGCTCCACCCCTGAAATTTTTGAAAGGAAAATAGAAGGGAAATAGAAAGGAAAAAAACGTGTTTTTTCCAGCAGCTAATAAGCTCTAATGCCGTGTCATCTTCTTTTTCAACTCTACCACCACCTTGAGGCTTGCACCAAAAGTCTGTCGAACATACCCTGCTTTGAAAATAATGTCCCTCCTGAGCGCATCGGGAGAAACTGGAGTGAATCGTATCACTATCTGAGGCAAGCTCCTCTGCTCTTCCATCCAACTTCCATCCTTTGAACCGCACCCATCAGTCCCAAAGACCAGACCATATATTCAAACTCTTCTTTAGTCGCTATCAACTCCAACACGGCCAGGGGTCGCTTTCACCTCTTTATCGAGAGTCCACTAACGGCGAAGGGTCACGTCGACGAAGGGTCACGTCGTGACCCTTCGCGACACCCTCTCTCTTTCCTTCCTTGATGTCCAGGCTTACTGCGGCGTGGTCAGTTCTCGGTTTTTGGCCCAGCTTCGACTCATCCATTAACCTCGCTCTTACTTATTCCAAGGATTCCAGCTCGTGGACAACATATCTTGGCCTCTGTTTGTATGCTTCCTGACATCTTTCTCTTCGTACGTGGACTCGAACTGTCTCCTGCTTACATCTCTAATACCTATGCCAGATACTTGAGCATTGTAGTCCATATGATCTCGTGCAGCTCAACGCGACTTGCCGAACGTTTCGAGGCTTGATTCGCGACCAACCGCACCTCTGGGACCGTGCTTTTTATAATATGGCGCGAGGAGACTCTCCTGCATTGCCTCCGTGTCCTGTCATTCGATCTGCCGGCTACTCTATCCCTGCCTACATTTCTTGGATCTTCGGTGGCGGCCCGTGTTCAGTTCGGGTGAGGCAATTGAACCAGCCATATACACACGAGCACTGACGCCGATTTCAGGAATGTGAAAATTTCTCCAACTCCCTACCATTTGACTTCGTATGGGGATTTCGTGCTTGTTCTGTACGTTTCATAGTTTAACGAAGCCGACCTCAACTCACTCGCTCAGCCGGATTGCAGAGACAAATTGACATCGTGCGCTTTCATTCGCCTTTACATGTCCCAAGCTGATAAGTCATCCAGAGAAGAATACGTTTACTACGACTGGAATTGCAACTTTCGCTCTCTCGGAATGTTTGCCCACCTACCCCGAATCACGGTCTCTTATGGCGGAAGGTCCATCGACCTCTATCTAAAGAAAGCTATCATGACTTCTGGTGTGACTCCCGCTCACGGCGCTTGGGCGTCGCGAAGACCACCGCAAACGGTAAGGCATTACCTTGTTGGGGGTTTATTTTCATGGATTGACTTGAGTTTGCGTAGCCAGTTACTGGTCAAGATCGTCAGCTACTGGGCCAAGTACGAATATGCTTCCTGCTTCAGATGTCGACTGACTATTCAAGAATGCGTTGGAACTGGAGAACTGGACGGCGAAGTATCTGGTCGAGAAGAAGGCGGTGATGCAAACAAATTTGGACTTGTAAGCTCTGCGATCTATCTGCCCCGCTGAAGGTCAAGTTAACACCGTATTAGTATTCTTAAACAAGCAAAGAGCAACACAGAGAAAGCCAAAGAAATCTGTCGGTGCGAGACTGTCAGAGAAGCCTTGGTCGTTTTCTCTCGGGATCTTCAACTTTTCACTATCTCTGGTTTGTGGCTTGCCCTTGAGATCGCATAATGCCAATTTTCAGTTTGGAGTCTGTTATTGAACGACATTCCGGTCGGGTTAAAGGAATTTATTGGTACGCATGTTGTACTTTCACCTCAAGCGAGCTCTGATTAGATATCTCAGCGGCACGAACAGTCAGGCAGCGTTGTGTTGACTGTCCAGACTTGGAGCACCTGTTTTCTCCAGAAGCACTTGAACGTCATCAGTCAATCATGTGGGTCTAGCTTCCTTTGAGAGCTTAAGCACTCAATGCCTGACTTGCAGACATCCCCATCGTTTAGTGAGACAGCCTTGTGAGGACTGCCCAGATATTTCTCGCGTGTACACCCCGAGGACACTCCAAGTACACCGCTCAAACAAGTACACCGACTATCGTTAACTAAAAACTTGACCGCTCCCTGACTGCATTACAGGCATCCTGACCTCATAGCGATACTGCCTTGTGATGACTGTCCAAGCCCTTCTTCCCTGTTCACTCCGAATGAACTTGAGGCACATCAGTTGCACAAGTGTGTCTATCTTCATTTCACAGTCACTCGATAACCGACTTGCAGACATCCCCACCGTGTCGTGATGCAGCCTTGCGATGACTGCCCAGTGTCCTCTTTTATGTTCACCCCGAGCCAACTTCGAAAACATCGCTTAGCCAAGTAATGCCTATAAGTATCATCATTTGGAAAACTAAGCACTAATTTGCAGGCATCCGGCGTCACTTGGCTCAGGCAAGCAGCGTTGTGCTTATTGTTCCCCAAAAATTCCTCGCGAGTTCACCAAGGAAGGACTTCGAATGCATCAGTTAGCCAGGTATTTATGTTGTCAATTTAGAAGCCCGACTACTCGCTGACTCGGTTACTTACAGGCATCCCCAAAGACTGCATGTGGCTTGAGTGAGCCTGTCCCAAACCGATTCTTCCACACATCTACCATACAGCCAACCCATAGAGACCGAACCACATGTCCCACTAGCACTACTATTACGATTATCATGAGGACCGCGCGCATGTCAATTCTTGTGGATCTAAGCGCCCTTATCTGTTCTTTGATGGTCATCACACCGAAGTCCTTAAGTTCGCCGTTACAACAAGTAAATAGTACAGTTATTCAAGATTCGTAGCCAGGCGGGGCATCTGCAGGCGTCGTGACACTTCCTCCTCCAGATGAAACCGAGCTGCCCTCTGACGGGGAAGTGTACACCGCTACGAGGAATTGTAGTCAGCGAATATCCATTCAGTTGTCCAGACAAAAGCTTACGCAGCCCCTCCTCATTCTCCGCAGCCTGACGCTTCATGTAGATTGCCCTTTCTCTGGTCTTGTCCAGCACGGCGGCAAAAGAGAACATGGGTGTGTTCTTGAAGCGCACTTCAGCGGTTGTACCCTCCGTAAGACCACCGTCTGTGGATGGCTTGATCCCTAGAGAAAGATAGTTGGCGCCAAACGTCGGCTGCTCGAACTTGGACGAAAGGATCGAAGGAAGCGGGACTAGCGGGTGTTATCAGCCGCGGAGAGAGGGCAGCTTGGCACACACTAGAAAGAGACTCGAAGGTGGTGTTGGGGGTAGCACTCGTGAATATGAACTGCAGAGTCGGGTGAGATAATCTAGGCGAGCTGATGACCATACTTACTCTCATGTCTGTGACGGACGCCTTGCCAACCGCCTTGAGTGTGCGCAGACCACCTGATCCGCCAGCAGGCGGGGCGTCGGGAATGTTGAGGGTGACTTCGACCCCGGAGTCGACGCTGGTTATTGTCATCTCGTTCGGCAGCGGGACCGGGGCCCGGGTTTCGGGGGACAGCATTGCCCAGTTGAGAGCCATGGTAGTTGAGCCAAAATTGAGCCCAGAGAAGCGAAGCAGTGGGAGGAGTGGAAGTGGATGATGTGTGTGTCCGTCACTGTGACCCCCCTTCACTCTTAACCGCCATGCCGATCGCCAGCCACGACGAGATCAACCTCAAGCGTCTCGTTCGCAGGCTGGAAAAGTCAGCAGTCGACTCACAATGGCCTCCCACCGCTGGAGACACGACATACATCAAAGTCCAGAGCTCACTGCAGGTAAATTTCGGTCATTCTGTAGCCATTCCTTATGTTGGCCAGAAAGTCAAGTACGCGCGAAAACTATTGGCCAACGTTGAGTCGGAGCGTCCCTTGTGAGTATGGCGCTGTCTCATTTCCTGGCTAACACGTTTCCAATATAGGACGGAGTTGAAAGCAATTCTCGACCGCGTCGATTCATTCCTCACTGCCCTAGCGAGCGTTCGTATCATTTCTTCCAGCCCTGAATCTCCTCAACGCCCCCCACAGAAAACAATACCCGAGTCAACTCGACCCGTGCCAATCCTCCCAACACTCCCGCTTCCGCTTCTGCCCCCAGAACCCGAGCCAGAGCCAGAACCGGTCACAATTGCCGTCTCCCCACCACCAGAATACGAGGCAACACCCGTCTCCCTCCCGCCCGACACCCTCATTCCGCTGACTACAACCCTGCTCCCATCCGAGAAGCCCACCAAATCTACAGCAGTCCAGCAAAACCCCACCCTTCAACACGCGACGCTCCGCCAGCGCGAAATGGCCGACCAGATGGCAGTGATGGCCGAGCAGCTCAAGCGCAACTCGGTCTACTTTGCTGAGCTGCTCGAGAAAGACAAGCGAGCGATGGAGGAGACAGAGGCAAAGCTCGAGGGAAACTACGGTTTCATGCAAAAAACGCGGCTCCGCACTCGGGATTTGCGCGGAAAGACGGGTGGGACGACTTGTCTAGTCCTCCTCATTATCGTCTTCGTAACCGTATTGTTCATGTTTATGGTCTCCCTCATTCGGTTCTCGGGCCGTTAATTAAGCCACGAATTTCATTGCCGATCTCCTCGAGTATTCTACTTTGGATCTTGCTATACGGGTATGCGAAACAATATGAGCTGACAAGAGCGATTAAGGATTGACGAAATCTACTTCAGAGCTCTCGGGTTCTGTGTATTGGTTCCCAATCTGAACGACGACAGTTGAGCTCGAGGGCAAGTGTTGCCGTTAACTGTCGGATGTTCTCTTCCATCGAGATCCGTTTTGAAAAGATACCACGATCTTATCAGCTTTGAGTGTTATCTCAAATCAAATTCCCACGGTGGTCAAAGAACCTATGCCTCACCGCGACTTGCGACTGCCACCACAGGTTTCGTCCTCGCAATGTCGGGGTTTAGACTACATCGTCGGACACACGAAATCTACTGGTTCGAACGTCGGACTTTCCTTGAGGCGGCTGGCTATCGTCTAAGGCCCAAATTCGATCCAGAGTACATTCCCAACGCTGGATGGTGGGCAATGCGTGAATATTCCGCCATTCACTTTGTTGGTGCCTCGTTCGCAATGCTGCCCCGCTAATAACCTTGCAGAAATCCAGCATCATGGACGCGCATCGTATTGTTGACAACAAGCCAGTCATGTTCAAGACTGTGCGAAGCAGCGTCCATCCTGACGAAGTGGAAATTGCCCTCATGTTCTCCTCCCCTCCATTGGCTGCAAACCCAAGGAACCATTGCATTCCTATTCTAGATGTCCTCCAAGACCCGGAGGACGCTCAAAAACAAATCCTTGTCATGCCTCGATTCATTGAGTTCTCCGTTCCCAAGTTCGACACTGTGGGTGAAGTGGTCGATTGCTTCAGACAAATCTTCGAGGTGCGCCTGTTGGCCTTGGTCTATGTGTCTGTCTCATGCAACCAAGGGTATTGGATTTATGCATGAAAACTTCGTTGCTCACCGGTAAGTCGTTTGCCTTGTCGCCAACCCATGATCATGACGTCTGGTCAGTGACTGCTGTTATTTCAACATCGTCCAAGACCCAACCTTACTATTTCCTGCTGGCTACCACCCAATCCACACCTGGCAGGACCCTGAGGCTCGCAACCGTGCAAATCACATCACTCGCACCGAATGCTGGCCGCGTTATTATCTGATAGACTTTGGCCTTTCTAAAAAATATAACCCGGCCGACGGGCCGCCTTTAGAAGATATCATTCTTGCAGGGGACAAATCACCGCCAGAACACAAAACCCATTTTGCATGCAACCCTTTCCCCACCGACATATACTTTCTCGGAAATCTCTTGAAAGAAGATTTCCTTTTCCCCCCGGAGGAGTCGAAAAAGGCATGTTTCCCTAATTTACGAGTATCGAGCGTTAGCGCTCAATCAAGTGTAGCACTCCATTCGTCCATCCCTCCGATTCCTTGAACCACTCGTCAAGGAAATGACGTTACCTGATCCTTCAATGCGGCCAACCATAGGCGAAGTTCGTCGACGATTTGACGAATTATGCAGCGAATTGAGTGAATGGCAGCTGCGCCGGCCAGGCCAACGACATTCTTTTGGACCCTTGCAGCTGATCAGACAACTCACGCGGACACTCCTTCGTGTTCATCCCCTTCCAAGACGCACCCCGGCATTAAGTGACTCGGGCAGTCTAGAGTTGAGCAAGACCATGCGCGATTTTTATACGCAAACACAGCTGGAAAAAATCAACAACGGTTAGCTACCGCATGATCTCGATGCTTGATGTGGGGCGAGCATTTTCGCCTCAGTTTCGCGGCGCGTCGGTTGGACGTAGTCCTGTACGATAAGTTGACTTATTTAGATGGTCTTATGCTAAACACATGATAGAACAAGGATTTGCTTCTCTCGCACCGCCAGTGAACAAGCCATCTCGCTCTTTGCTAGACCAGCAGATTGTCACTCCGCCTGCACCAAACGGCTGATAAGATGGCAGTGATGGCCCAGCAGCTCAAGCGTAACTCGGTCTACTTTGCTGAGCTGTTCGAGAAAGACAAGCGGGCGATGGAGGAGACCAAGGCCAAGCTCGAGGAAAACTACGAAGACGCGCTCGGGATTTGCGTGGAAAGACGGGCGGGACGACTTGTCTGGTCCTCCTCCTCATCGTCTTCATAACCGTGTTATTCATGTTTATGGTCTCCCTCATTTGGTTCTCGGGCCGTTAAGTATTAAGCTATGAATTTCATTGATGATTTCCTCGAGTATCCTACTTTGGATCTTGCTATAGTGTAATAGTTATGTGTGCTTTCGGTTTATATGGGTAGGCTGTATGGTAGTTGTGTGGAAGAATCGGTTGGGGAAAGGCTCAATCAAGCGGGATGCCTGGAAATGAGTGAGCGAGTAGTCAGAGACTTTCAAATGGAAATGGGCTGACTTGGCTTCGCGATGAAGTCGAAGTGCAGACTGGGTGAACCTGCGAGAACTTGCTGGACAGTCATTGCAAAGCTGCTTCACTGCGGGGTGGAAATGTCTGCAAGTCATTTATCGAGTGCTCCGACTCTCGAATGAAGATAGACACACTTGATGGCCTGATGAGCTTCGAGGGCCTCCGGAGTGAACAGGCGCTGGCGATAGGAGGGGCAATCACCACAACGCTGCAGATTTTGGGCCGGCAATTCAAGTTTATTGCCCAAGTAATGTGTTCCGAGTGCAATCGGGGTGAACGTGTAAGAACTTGAAGTACTTGGACAGTCAACACAAGGCTGTTGCACTATACGATGGGGATGTCTGCAAGTCAGGCATTAAGTGCTCAGACTTCTGAATAAATGAAGATAGACCCACCTGCGCAGCTGATGACTTTCAAGTGCTTCCGGAGTAAACAGGCGATCCAAGTCTGGGCAGTCACCACACCGTTGTTTGCTTGGTAGTACCGCTAAGATATATGATTAGAGCTAGCTTGAGAGTTCAGGTGCAATATACGGACCGATGGGACCGGGAGAAGCCTTCAACTCAGCTGGGATGCCTAGCAACGTCCAAACTGCAACTTGTCATTGCGCACATCTCAAAGGAAACCGACGATCACAAACCACATTCGGTCAAGAGCTGAAGATCACGAGAGAAGACGGCCACGGCTGCCCTGACAGCCTTGTACTGAAGCAGCTCTTTCGCTTTCTCGAGGTTTTCATCTGCTTGTTTGAGAATACTGATATGACATTAGTTTGAACTCCAGCTCGGCAGATAGATTGCAAAGCGTACAACTTCATATTTGCTTGCGTCACCGCCTCCTTCTCAACCAAATACTTGACTTTCCAGTTCTTCAGCCCAGACGCATTCTGAAATAGTCAATGAACACCTGAAGCAGCAAGTATATTCATGCCTTGTCAAGTCGCTGACGGTCTTGACCAGTAACTGGCTGTTACAGGGCATAGAATCAGGTTAATAGATTGGAATTAAACTCATCAAGCTTACGGTTTGCAGTGGTCTTCGCGTCGGCCGAGTGCCTCGAGCGAGACTTACACCAGAAGTTATGATAGCTTTCTTCGGATAGAGGTCGATTGTCATCCCATCATAGAAGACCATGGTTCGAGGCAGGTGGGCAAACATTCCGAGAGAGCGAAAGTTGCAATTCCAGTCGTAGTAAAGGTATTCTTCGCTGGATGGCTTCTCAGTCTGGGACATGTTAATGCGAATGAAAGCGCACGATGTCAATTTGTCTCTGCAATCCGGCTGAGCGAGTGAGTTGAGGTCGGCTTCATTAAACTATGAAACGCACCGAACAAGCACGAAATCCCCATACGAAGTCAAATGGTAGGGAGTTGGAGAACTTTTCACATTCCTGAAATCGGCGTCAGTGCTAGTGCGTATATGGCTGGTTCAATTGCCTCACCCGAACTGAACACGGGCCGCCACCGAAGATCCAAGAAATGTAGGCAGGGATAGAGTAGCCGGCAGATCGAATGACAGGACACGGAGGCAATGCAGGAGAGTCTCCTCGCGCCATATTATAAAAAGCACGGTCCCAGAGGTGCGGTTGGTCGCGAATCAAGCCTCGGAACGTTCGGCAAGACGCGTTGAGCTGCACGAGATCATATGGACTACAGTGCTCGAATATCTGACATAGGTATTAGAGATGTAAGCAGGAGGCAGTTGGAGTCCACGCACGAAGAGAAGAATGTCACGAAGCATAAAAAACGAGCCAAAAAGATGTTGTCCACGAGCCGGAATCCTTGAAATAAGTAAGAGCGAGGTTAAGACATGAGTCAAAAGCTGAAAACCGACCGCGCTGCATTGAGTCTTGACATCGTCATCGAGGAAGGAGGAAGAGGGTGTCGCGAAGGGTCACACTGTGACCCTTCGCGTGTGTGGTCTAGATTGAACGTCATTCTTTCCATAAGCGCAAACCACCACCACAAACTTATCCATAACTATCAAACGTGCACGCTCTTGGCCCTCCTTGACCCCAATCGACAACCACACAATGTCTGCGAAACCCATGTCGAAACCTGACGCGGTCCAAGGAGATGTATTCCACTCATTTAGTTTCGAACTTCAAGTTGAATCAGCTTCCCAATGCGCCCCTGCTTGTCTTGGCGAGAAAGTTGTTGAGGCCGAAGAATACTATCATCGCGAACTCCGTCGATTTGCTGAGGTCAAAGAGGAGAAACTTCGAGCTCAAGTCATCCAAAAGAGGTATCCAGTCCTGATTTCGGCTCTAGATATGAAGGTGAAAGAGGCCCTGGTGGTGTTGGAGCTGGTGGCAACCAAAGAAGAGTTTGAAGATGTGGTCTGCTCATTGGGACTGATGGGTGTGGTTCAACGGATGAAAGAGAAGACGAGGCCCATTCGCTGTAGCCGCGGCGATGGTGATGCAATTTACTTTGCTGAAGACGACGCCCTCAAGACAGTAAACGGAGGCACAAGTCGGCGTATATTTGGACAGACGTAGAGTTGGATGGAGGACGACATCAGCGTGGCGGTTTTTGTTTTCCGTTTATTTTCTGAAATTGAGCAGTCACTCTTGGGTTACCTACACAAGTACAGTGGAAGATTTGATGGGTATTACCAAAAAAGGCAAGACATTTGATCTTGCCGCCACTGTAAGCATAATAATACAATGTCCATAGATGCGCGCTTAGTTCTCAAGCCTGGTGCCCACGTCAAGGGGGCGCACCGTCCACCAGGAACTTCACCACAAAAAGCCCTCTTCACAACATAATTTCTCCCCAGCACCTCTATCCAGCCCAGTGATTGGTGAGGGATCACCCGGCTCATCTTCCGTGAAACCCATGTGTGAGTGTTGGTTATGCCCGGCTACCTGCAGCCAAACGACGATGCCTCCACTTGGACGGGCGACTAGCGCCGCAACCAGTTCACACATGGGAAACGTCGCAACATGAGGTGGAACCCGTCGTTTAATCGTGATGCTTGTCTTTGAGAGTACTAGTCTTGACGATGAGCGATGAGAGTCTTGACGATGAAAGTCTTGACAATAAGAGTCTTGACGATAAGAGTCTTGACGATATGGTGATGAAAGAGGATCGGAAGAGCGCAGAAAGCAATAAATATTCTATCAAGGCTGGCGAAGGGTCCAACTTGGTCCCGCATTGCTCATCTCCCGCTACAACACCCGCAATGCTAGTTCCTCTAGCTAATCCGGGCTAGCCAGACTGCATAGACTCACTACCACACGGACGCCCGGAGGCTGCCTCTCAAAATGATTTGAGAGGGCGATACACGCATCGGCGCCGGAAGATCACAGCGTAGGCAAGTCGCAGCGAGACGTCGACCTACGCTGCACCACGACTTGCCCGCGCCGTTGGGTAAGCTCGACGGTGTCCAGTTATCGCCACTAGTGGTGTTGACGATGTTGAATTAAGGAGGGAGAAGTTGAGAGAGCACAGCTAACCATCGTAGCAACTAAGTATTTAAGGCTTTCAAAGAGGGGCGGAGACCCAGGAATTGTTTCGGAAGCGGCCCGCTCCACAGACAAGCCATGATCCGCCAGTGCAACCAAGACCAAGACGCTTCCGAGGAGATAATCGGCCCAACGGACATTGAGAGTTGTTCTCTCGTGTGGGACAACTGAAACTCACCGCCAGAACAAAGCCCTTTAGGGTAGCTTGCAATCCTTTTCGGTGTATACTCTCTCTCGGTAATCAGTTGAACGAAGTTCTCAGAATCGTCAGGAAAGGCGCGTTTGATCAAGCCTCGAAACGTTCGGCAAGATGTGTTGAGCTGGACGAGATCATACAGTCATCTACCCAACATCTACCGGCCAATGGTACACCCCCCCGTTTTGGTACACCTGATTGATGTGCAGCTTTTTGACCCTCAATCACAATCCTGCAGCCCCCAAAAAAATATTTATTATTGGGTAGCATCCTATGAATACACACATGAGTTTTTGTGTCAATATGTGCACTGTGTCCCATGCTAGAAATTAATCTTTTTGACATTGTCCTACCCCGACAAAATCCCCACCCTCCTCTGTGGGCATATTCAGATTCTTTTGGTGTTCAATTGTAAGGGTTGTCAGTATATGCCTAAAACATGCTTTGAACCATACCTAGATGCTGAAACACGCCCAAAAACACGCTTTGCAAGAACATGTCACAAAACAGCAAGTCCACGAGTGGCGTGACAGACCGCGTTTTCTCGCATCAATGGTCGGCCGCGCTGAGTCTCAGTCAAAGAAGGCTTGCCGACAGCGCGAGGAGCACGACCGTTGGATGACACTTGCTGTTCGGCGCTATCATGCGGAGCAGGCCCGTGTCGACATCCCTGAGCACGAAAAAAAGGGCTACCGCAAAATTTGCCAGCAGCTTGAGGCGGAATACGCGCTCAGATACAAGAACAAGATCACAAAAAAGAAGAAGCAAGTCCTCAAACTTGCCTTCAATACTCTGCGCCGCTGGGTGAACGACGGGACTCCGAAATCCAAGTCTAATGCCAGCCGCGGCTGGCTGACAGAGGAGGAGGTCGAAATTATCATCCACTATCTCCTCGAATGCGCCCGTCGTGGATTTCCCTTGACACATGGACGTCTTAAAGAGATTGTTGACCTCACCTGCCGGGCACGACTCGGAGATGCATTTCCTGCAACTGGAGTTGGCAAGAACTGGACGCAGCGCTTCCTTGAGAAGTACTCCGACCGGCTCAAGACCCACTGGGCCATGGACCGCGAAGACAAGCGCAACCGGGCAGTGAACCCAGCAACGCACAAGCTATGGTCGGAGCTATTAGACGACACACTTTCGGGCCGGCGCGACTACGAGTTTGACTTGCCTGTCATAAAACCAGCAGCAAGCACAGACGATGTTGAAGCGGAGGGCTTTTCGGATGACGATGAGGATGACGAGCCTCAGGCGGACATTGAGATGGATGCGGACAGGCTAGAAGAGGAAGGAGATGAAGACAACGAGATGGATCTTGTTATACCAGACGCAGACAGCAACGAAGAGGCCAATGATGATTCACAGATGCCAGGATTGACAGAGGGCGATGAAGAGGATGAGGAGGATGAGGTGGAGAGTGATACAGAGGATGAAGATGATGAAGTTACGGGTGGACCGCCGCAGCAGTCGACAGAGACGCCATCCGACCCCATCCCAATTCTCGCTGAAAACCTGTATGGCGCAGACGAGAGTGGCTTTATGCCTGCCGGTAACACCGCGCAACGTGTTATTGGAGCGGCGAGGACCAAGAGCCAGCACCAGCACAGTGACGGCGGAAGGGAGAACACAACAGTTATCTTGACGATTTCGGCCGATGGACGGTGCAACAAACCTGTCGTGATCTTCAAAGGCAAGGAATTCCGGACAGAGTGGAAGCAAGACGATCCACTCTCGTGCAAGTCAGTGTTTATTGACGATTATTTACTCAGTCTGCTAACGGTGCTGGTTAGCATTACTTATCAGACAAAGGGATGGACAGACACAGAAATCGGACTAGCCTTTATCAAGGACTTTCACGAGCAAACGAAAGAACGCGCCGCAGGA
The DNA here is from genome assembly GCF_014461135.1 of Mycena indigotica. NCBI lineage: Eukaryota > Fungi > Basidiomycota > Agaricomycetes > Agaricales > Mycenaceae > Mycena > Mycena indigotica. The sequence continues at coordinate 1,664,143 of NW_023503005.1, forward strand.
CGCGTGCGGGTGCTTCTCGTTGATGGACACAACTCCCATTACGGGCTTGATTTCTTGCTCTTCGCCCGCCAACACCGCATCCACATCTTGTGCTATCCCGCACATTCAACCCATGTCTACCAAGGTCTTGACGTCGTAATATTTGGGCCGCTGAAAGGCTATTGGACGGAGGAAAAGACACGCTTCCGCGCGCAAACTGGGCAAACGATCAAAAAGAGCAATTTCCTCCGCGTCTATGCATGCGCGCATCGACGAGCACTCACCGAGGCAAATATCAAGACAGCATTCCGGAAGACCGGTGTCTGGCCATTTGATCCCTCCGTCATAACCGCAGACATGATGGCACCCAGCATCGAGACGTCCATCCAAGGACATCTTCCCGTTGCGCCGTCTACTCCGATACGCGCTGTTACGACGTACATTGGCAACGTCCATCGGAGCAACAAACGCCGGCGACTTGAAGAAGATTCAGAGCAGGGGTATGAAGCGGGAGGCTCAGCAACACATCCGGCGTACCTTTCGGATATGCTTACAACAATCAGCAACAGCTCGTCCGCATTCCTTGTCTCATCCTCACCCATCCCATCATCTGCCACCCCACCCCGCTTCAATCCAACACTTATATCCCCAAGCAAATCGCGCAAACGACGCTACGCGTCATTGCTTGCAGCCCCACCCGCCACCGAGCGTGAAGAGCAGATGCAAGATGCAATTCAAGAGCTTCTCGGCCAGTTGCGGGAAAGGAAGTCACAGCTTGTGTCGATGCAGTCGAGCCTGGTCCTGAACGGCGTGTATTTGGATCGTCTCCGAATGCAGCTGGCAGCGCAGGAGGAGGCTCGGACGATGGCACAGAGGAAGAAGGGACGCCTCGTGGGTGATGGGCTTCCTCGATTGTTGACATCTGTCGAGTTTGTCAGGCGTGTCCAAGACTTCCACGATGCAGCAAAGCAGAAGGAGGCCGAGGCAGCAGTACGCAAGGCCACGAAGGGGGAGCTGAAGAAGCTGATGGATGAGTGGAAGATGCTGGAGGCAGACCGGAAAGAGCAGAATCGCAAGATCAGAGAACTTGTCAAGGCAGAGCTTGCAGAGTGGAAAGCGGAGAAGAAGCAGCTGGGAAGGGGTAAGAATCCTGATTGGCCGAAGCCCTCAACGAAGGGTCGCCTTCTCGATCCGATCCCGAAACCTCAACTTGACTCCACTGAAAACACAGGCTCCGATAGTGAGGAGGACAGTGAAGAGGGGTCAGAGATTGAGTAGAAGGTCTGTAAGCCATCGTTAGAGCCATTTAATTACTATTCCGGGCTGCAATACACAAACTCTGTGTGATTTGCTGTCAGGGGTGTGTTTCCCAAAACGGAAATTTTGCTCGTTGCTCAACAGACACCTTCCAATGCTTCAAATATTATAAAATTCAAGATATAAGATCTTATTAGGTGTATTACTGCCCATACAAATTTGAACAACGATCCGAGACATAGCAGGCAAGCCATCACAGCTGCTGTACCACTGTACCATTGGCCGGTAGATGACTGTATGGACTATTACAATGCTCGAATATCTGGCATATGTATTAGAGATGTAAGTAGGAGACAGTTCGAGTCTACGGACGAAGAAAAGGATGTCACGAAGAAGAACAAATAAGGCAAAATTTTAAAAGATGTTCTCCACGAGCCGGAATCCTTGAAATAAGTATGAGCAAGGTAAAGATATGAGCCAGAAACTGAAAACTGACCACGCTGCATTGAGTCTTGACATCGACATCGAGGAAGGAGGAGGACTGAGGAAGAGGTGTCGCGAAGGGTCACACTGAACATCTAAGCTCAGCTCACACGAGACCAACACGTGAGTAATGGCGCTAGCCCGACTAACTAGGGTAGCCAGACGACTAGGCCACTATCTTGGACAAATGCCAGCCGCGCCGCCGAACCAAGCATGGGGAAATTTCGCAACCTGAGCTGGCACCAGTCGTCACAAGCGAGAAGTTGAATAAACGGGTGAAGGATTAAACCTGGCCACCTGGCTCATCTTCTGCGATCCCACACTTGTATAATGGTGTAGGTCTGGCCACCTAGGCCACTACTTGGACGGTTGAAACTTGGCGCTCTGCCCAGTTCACGCATTCGAAACGTCGTGGCATGAACCGATATCAATTGTCACCGTTAACCGGTTTCTGGGGACTTTGGTACATTACATCTTGAAGTTTGCTTGATGGTCTTGAGTCTTAGAGTCTTGACGATGGTGCGGCAGACATAGCGGAGAAGTCTGAGGACTCTGAGTGAAATCAAACTGGTGAAGATTTGAACCTGGCCCACCTTGCTTGTTTTCTGCAACGACACGCGAGCAGCCGCAGTTGTGCGAACGTTCGCCTTGAATCTTGAGGTTCACTTGATAATCCGTTGTCACCGAGCATTTAAGACGTTCGTGGAGTCACAAGTTATGTTTCGGAAGAGGCCCGCCCCAGTAACTCCAACCCGTGATCCGCACGAACAACTAAGACCAAGAACCCTCACCGCGCAAGGACACCGATGACCACCAACATCCCCCATTCCACCCACATCACTGGCGCACCCAATGCGACTCCGGAGGAAATGCAAAGACGTATCGACCAACTCGTGACTGCAGGCCAGCACCTTTCAGCAATGGCCGAAGAGGAGGAGGTCGGGTTGCCGCATTTGCTGGACGATGTTGAGACCCTGGATGACGAGAGGCGCCGGAAAGAGTGGCAGCTCGCCTCGCTATTGGGTGTGTACCGGTACCATCGACAGTACATTACGCCTATCTCACTCTCTACCAGAGTGTATCGAAGAGGTGAAGAAGCGGACGAAGGGAGACTTGCAGGTCGGCGGTAAATGTCATTCCAAGTGTTGGCCTGCTCCGCGTTGACTGCCCTGAAAAGAACGATCAAGCGAAACGGCGAGCCAAATGGAAGATTATGATAGCGTCAACGACTCGGAGCGGTTGATCGTCGTCTTCAACGGCGACGGGGAACGACCAGATAGCGCTAGCGAGCTTTATAAAGGATTCAAGATGCACTTGACTAGCGGGAGGGGCCAAGACGAATGGGATCAGGAAAATTATAGTACGCAAATAGATGTACCAATGGAATTCTAGAGGCGAATGTCAGATTAAATTCAAGGAACCAGGAGTCTGGGGCGCATTGCCTGAGTTGTTGACATCAGATTGGACATCGAGAGCTTTGGAATTCAGCGGTGCCAGTGCAGCTCGTCATGCTGACCGCCCGTTGGTCGTTTTGCACAATTGATCTGGACATCGTGAGGTACGAAGCGATAGAAAATCTACTAGAACAGCGTCACTGCTTTTGCAAGGTCAGCAACGAGCAAGGAAACGAAATAGGCATCCAACTCACAGTTCTCAGACACTGTTCACATCCACCGAGGAAAACTAGATACATCTTCAGCTGGTCGTCTATCAGTCCGTTAAGATGTGGAATCGTATTGTTGGAATGGAAGGAAGGCACGGCCAAACAAGCCAAGGTAACTGTAGACCGTTTGTCGGCGCTGGGCAACTCAAACAACTCTAGGCTAGAGTCCACGTAATGACTGAGCAGACGAGACATAGAGCAGCTAACAGAGGCAGAATGAACGGCGGAGCATTTCTTGACACTAAGCAATGGGGTGAACGGGGGAAAAGCTGCATTAGAGAAAAAAGTCGAAAGGAAGATGCTGTGGCCCACGTGATTGATTTGATTCGATCCATTTCTTCCCAGTGTGGCTTTTGGCGCAAGTAATCTCTTTCATTCGCGAAGCTCTCAGGATGGGTTCAACAAATGACTGTAGTTTCTTCCTAGTAGGACCCATCTTACTTGCTACTTGCGTCCAGCTACAACGTAACAACGATGCATCGGCGAATCCCACCAATTCACTTACTACTTATTGACCTGAACAAATTGGATTGTCGCGAGAAAGGATTAATATTGAAGATGCAGACCATTTAATCATCTAAAACCCGTTAAACTCACGAGCTATCGCCCACGACACGGCTTCTTCCACATCCTGCACTTCATGGGTCGGCTGGTGTGAGGGCGTCGTGCCCGCTGCGAAGACACCCGTTCGCACGAGAACGGACTCCCATTTGGCCGCATTGGCACCAGCAATGTCTGCAAAAACAGACTTGGTACTCGGTGGGAAGGAAACAAAGACCACGCTTACCAGAGTCGGGATTATCTCCGATCATATAGCTGTAGTCCAAGGTCAATTAAGGAGCGAGAGGTCGGGAAGACAGTCGTACATGCGCCCCGCATGTCCGTTCATCTTGTGGAGTCGTTCCTGTAACACGTGGGCTGCGAAATCGTAGGTGGCTTTTGTGGGTTTCCCGAACTGGGTGCAACTATGCTGCTCGTCTCAGTCTGAGAAGAGACGGAGGTGGCTTTCTGACTGACGGGTATTGCGAGCCAGTTAGACCCTGCAAGCTGTATTAGTGATGGTAGGAACAGTAGATAGATCACACACCTCGAACACGCCCTGGAAAGCGGCTTTGAACGCTCCTTGCCTGCCCACTATCAGGAACCACACACACAGAAACGAGCCCTCGTTCACCCTAAACGGTTGACCGGAAAGTCCGACTTCCACAAAAGATCAGGGTTGCAAAAGACGAGTTCGACGGGGTTTTTCTGTTGGTGCAAGGGCACATGAGGTCCGCCAATGTATCCAGCGGATTGGATGACGTCGCAGATAATTTGAACTGCGCAACGGATTCAATGGAAAGGCATCAGGCCGATTTTTTTTACTTACTGTCTAAAGCCCAATTACGCGGGTCATGGAAGACGAATATCGCGGGTATTCGGGTTTGAGAGAAGTCAATTGGCTTATGGGGCCGTGAGCAATGGGTGCAAAATCTCGATGGCGCCTACCAGTGTTGAGGCCTGCTCGGACGGGTTTAGCTGGTGGAATGGCCAAACACTGTGTGGGTGAAATTTCAGAGAGAGAGGTCGCGTCTCGGGTTACCTGGGATTCCAGGAAAGCACGTCTAACGGCGTCAGAGCCTTCTGAAAGCCGTAACTAGATGTGTTTTTCAACAATGGGCCCAAGGAAAGAAAGCAACTCACTCAATCGCTACCTGGCGCACCTGATCAAGTTTCCCTCCCAAAACCAGCACCGGGGAGTCGTGATACTTGTGCGACAGGGTCTTGAGGACAGTATGAGCTTGGATGTACTGTTCTGGTTCAATCTAGCCCTCGTCAATAATGCTGAAGACCAATGAAAAAGCCAAAACCAACCTTGAAGCCCAGCTGCCGCGTCAACTTCTCGCTTCGATATCGTTCACTGACACCACCGCCATTCGTGAGCTAGGGGTATGGGTGGTGGGCAGCCAAACACCAAAAGGCGCTCACAAGGATATACGGCAACTTGCTGATCAGCGCGTTCAAGAGCAAGAAAAGGCCTTGATCGAAATGGCCTACACTTTGAATGGATTATCTCCCTCCAAGATGGCGAGCGCGCGTTTTGCGGCAGGAAGCACGCTGGGTCCCCGGATTAAAACGCCATCCTAAAAGCACTTCAATAGCTTGAAGGAGAACTGCTGGACACAAACAATATCAAACACGAAAGCCGGGGGTGGGCGGGCGACTGCTGGTTCAGCAAGTCAGTGGGCACTGAGGTCGCCGCTCCGAATATATTTCGACACACCTTGCAAGCATCGGCGCAAAGATGGACGCATCAGCGGCGTCACGTGTGACTTTTCACAATGAACACACACCATGGCTCGCCATCTGTGCAGATAGAAAAGGGCGCGTTCAGGCTCCGCGCGCACTCGACACCGCCTCCCCGGTTCACTCTTTTACAGGGGTCAAATATGCGGACTCCTCGTGGAGTGCCCTCTAATCTGGCGATTGCGTCTGTGTTGCTGTTGGCGTTGGCATCCATCGCAAGCTTTTCTTTCGCATACTACTTGTTCGCAACAAGGTTGGAATGGCTCTCCCGCTCTAGCTTATTGCTTACGAGTGTCGTCAAGCCGCGTTTGAGTCTCAACGTCGATTCTTTTCCTTGTTGCTGTGGAAATGGCAAGCATTGGAAGCGATAGCTTCGTGTGAGCTCTTCTTACTCCTTGTGAACTACGGCCATATGTTGACCCACTCTTAGCTTTTGAATGTGACTGAGCTTCACACAAACGCAGTTGAAGTTTCGCGTCTGGGTGATGCTTCTGCATGCGTCAAAGAAGATGCAAAGACCAGTCACGGCCGGTACTCTTACCACTATTAGTACTATGCGAGCAGAGGCCTTCAACTCAATATATTGCTTCTTCGTACTTATCTGTCCTAAACGGTCCATTCTGGTCGAAGTCGTAGATGCAGTACAATTACACACACACTTGGATTACAACAACATCTCTAAAATTTTACATATCGACCACATGGCCGCGCCGAATGTCCTTTCTAGCCCTCAACTTAGCCAAACTCAGCGCCCTCGCGCGCATCCATATATCCTCCCACGTACTATGTGACCCCTCTTGTGTTGTTGAGCTTGTCCGCCGATGATGATGATGCCGGCCAAAAGGCAAGTGACCAGACTCAGACGCCGACCCAAGCGACCTTCTTGGAAACGCAACACGTCCCTCGTCATCCGCTTCGTCTCCAGAAAGTAGCCCATCTTCCGTCGACAACTTCCGATCAGCCAGCGACGTATGCCCAGACGAACTCGTATAGCGAGACTGACTCGCCACCGAACCAGACAAGACAGACGAGACGAATGACTCGGACGAATCGCCAGCACCAGCGCAGAATGACGATATTGTCGAGCGCCCAGCCGAAGACCCACACCTGCTATAGGATATTATTGGCTGTGTCATCTCGTCCTCCTGAATGCCTTCCAAGATAGCACCAACGCGTTCAGTTATCGAAGTTCCCCCATGACGGCCCAAGTAGCCCATATTAACTGGTGTCGAAGCAGATATGGGAATCGCTGGTCGTTGAGCTGGCGGAAAAACGGGTTTAGAGTCGGACTGGGAGAGTTTTGATGCCGGCAGTCTTCCTCCTCGCGGTCCCGCAAAGCGATGGAAGAATCCGTTTCCAGAGCCTGCCCGCCAAAATGCAGACTGGGTTGATTCTGACGCGACAAGAGAAGACTGCGACGTCGGTATCCGACTGGGAAACGCTCCAGCGACCGACGCAGAACGTGGTATGATCGGTGCAGTAATAGTCGAGGCTGAAGTTGATTGTGGGATGACTGTCGTTGAAGCCGAACGAGACATCATCGATAAAGGGCTTTTCTTCGCGGGCTCAGGAGACGGAACATGAACTCCAGCGGCAGCAAGGACACGTTCGACTGAAGCATGCCCACGGGGATGCTGCATCCGATGTGCGTATACACAGCGAATACTCCCATTCGCACTAAGGTTTGGCATCAATTCGCGATCACGGGACCAGGCACGAGAATGACAAACCTCAGCTCGAACACGAATTCTCCTCCAAGCAGCCTAATATCGCCACCCTTCGCCCAAACCGGCAGACCAGAGCGAATGGCGCGCATCAGAACCGACCCAATGCCAGAAAACGACCCATGAGTGATGTATGTTTCTGGCGCAGCCTCTGGATCAATGGAATCACCATGGCCAACGCTGTTCTCAAGTGTGTCGTGGCCGCAGCATGTCGAAGAAGAAGAGCTGTCCAATGATGCTGCCAAAGGAGGTGCCCCATCCCAACCCATTCCCAACGCAGCATAAACGCCTTCGGCAGGCATCGGATCCACAAATATACGCACACTAGCAATACCACACGACCCAGAAAACTGGAATGAGTCAAGGTATTTCCCAGCAAGCGTATGGGAGCCTGGAGCAATGACGAGGAGATGAGTTTCGTTGTCTCCGACTTGTTTTGTGGACTCGATTAGCCTTTCGAGAAGGTTTTCTGCAGGACAATTTGCCGAGTATTTATTACAGGTTGCAGCACGGACACCCCCAGCGAGTGCAACCATATAGTCCTGACAAAGAGGGCACCAAAAATGTCGCAAGAAGATGACGACAGTGCGACGAAGCTCTGTGCCCGGCCTGGGTCCCACTCCAACAACACCCAGGTCAAGAGATTCGCGAGACATCCCAAGGAGTTGACCGAATTGCACACGGACTCCATTGGGAGACACGAGAGGCAGACGGACTGCGCGCTCAATAGCATTTTGTGTTGGTGGAGTAAGAGGAAGAAGCGGGCCAGAGCGCTTCGAATTCAAAGAACGGTTACTCGAGGGCGATTTTCTGAGGACAGAAGGGGGTTTTCGTGGGCTCGAATGTCCGTCGAGCGAGGCTGAAGTATATTCAGATGGCGATGCCGAGAGTTTCCCGGAAGAACGGGCTCCAGAAAGCGAAACTGAGTGACCATCGACCGACCTCGAGCGGCCCATAAACTGTTTACGCAAGAAAAGAGTCGCTGTGAATAAGAAACGCTTGAGCATAAGAATACAAAAAGCCAAAAAGCAACGGACTGAAAGAAGGGGCGTCTTCTCCTGGAGATGTCGGAGGGGTGGTCAGATCGGTCTCGCCGGAGGACTGTGAGTTTGTTGAGTACGAAAACTGGGTCGATACTGGCGAGGCGGGAGTTGGGATAATGGGAAGGTCGACCAACACCATTGGACGTGTCGCAGCCTTGTAACGAGCCAGTTCCACGGGCAGCAAGTCTGGTGGAAAATTGACTGGGGTGGGGCCTGAGATGGTAGGTTTTCGTGGAGAGGGAGATGGAGCAGAGTGTAAAAGACGGGCGAGGCGAGTTCGCGTGCTGCTCGATGTGGGTAACGACGGCGAGGCAGAGGACTGTGTTCGACGACGAGAATAGTGTGAGTGGATGTCGCTGTCTGGCGTTATTGGCGGTGGAGTGGAGAGTGGCAAGGAGACAGGTAGCGCAAACGAATGGCGAGTAGGGAGAGAACTGGAGTGGTCATCGTCGATGGTGGCGTTATAGACTGGAGGGGGTTTGCGACGGACTGCGGATGGCATCTGGAATAGATAGTGGTGGTGGTCGCAAGCAAGCTGAGACAAGAGATTGTGTCCAATTTGAAGGCAACGCGGGACCCGCTCGGCTTCCTCAAGGCAAACCAAAAACGTGTTTGGGACTTCTTCGCTTTACCCAACTACGGTCCTATTCGCCGCAATTTACTGTAAAGTGTATTCCTGGACCTCTGCAGCGGGTATCCATTGCACGGCGGCTATTTGACATCATGGCTTTGGCTCGGAGATTATTTGTGATTGTTTGCGTGACTTGTTTCCAAGTTCTTTCTTTCGCCAAAACAGCCTGCATCTTGCCCTTGATTTGCTTAGTTCAACGCCGCTGTCCCTGCTCTACACTTGCGACCCGTCGTCTCCGAAGAAGCGCAATCCGCAAAGCTCCCACTTTATGCAACCTTCATCTAACCGCTTCCGTGTGGTATCTATTTCATTCCCCCAACAACAGCTAGTCTTTTGCACTGTCTCTCCTGTTACGGTGCTTTTGTAATCGCGTCTTCAAGTCTACGAGATCAAATTACCCAAAGATAGAGCCCGAAGGGTGAACGTATGTAAAAGCAACGATCAAACTCGTCGAATCAACGAAGTATTTCAGCGCTCTAGGCCAGTCATGACAACATTTGGCACAATCTTGGTCTTATAGTATCCTTTCAGAAAATTTAATCCCAATCTATTCATCAATGAGCGAGAAAGATACTTGAACTAGAGGCGTACCGGGACTCACTGAATGTTGTAGTCGTTGCTATCATCCCAAGCTGTGAGTGGATAGAGAACAGCCACTATATTATGCTTATGAGAGCTGCCTTGATAGCGGAGCTGCTTTTCTCCAACGGTGCTCTCCCATTGTAAATACCCTGCATGTGCTGAGACCACTGGAAGTCGCTCTTCCAGAGGTCAAAGTCAAAGTATGTGTCCTCGTATTTCTTTTCGAGCTCTTGTTCTTCTTGTTTCTTGTTGGCGTCGCTTGTGAACACTGACACACATGTCAACAGAGGTTATCAAGCTTAGACGCACTCATCGTAATGCGCATAATATCCGCCATGGAGCTCAAGGGCCCTTCGCGCAGCACTTACTACATAAATCCAACGCGACGCAGCACTGAGGTCCGCGATGTCGCGCGGCTCTAGCTAAGTATTGATCAGTGTTGTTGATAAGCTGAGTGAAGCTGAGATCGTACGCAAAAAAATCTGCAAGCGATCTTCTCTGGGTCACCAGCGACTCGTCGGTAGGAAATTTTCAGCGGCGGTGGCTGGGGATTCCAATCATCCTACATCCATTGTGGGGTCACTGTAACCACCGCGACTTGCCGAGGTGGTACATCTATGTATAGGTGGAACACCGCTATTTGGGTTCGCAGATGGGTTGAGTTGAGGTGACATGTCGAAAGAGACTTGGAGAAATCGGCCTTTTTCTTTGACAAGTTCAGAGAGTGCTTCGTGAGAGTACATCTTCATAGGTTGCATATGCTCGTGTTGGTCAATGTTATTGGAGGCCCGACTCTCATAGGGCAATGTCGCTAGCTTGTCCCTTGTCAAACGATAGTGTTTGACTGCATTCGCAGTCTAAAGGCGTGTCCAGGTCAGCGTCAATTACTTCGAAACCACTGCATGACGTTGTCAGGATGATTCGGCGACTGCTCTCAACTGCTGATCGAAATGCTCTTTGCGTTAGGTTCAACTTTAAATCGGAAGACGTAATGGAACTTGTCAGCAGAACCATTGGACATTGCACACTGGAAGAACTCGCAAGTTAAAGTTATTAATATCGTACAACTAGCCACCTTCTTTCGATTCGGGGTCAGCAAATTCCCTCCAACCATCTTGGAGAGTGTTAGCCTCGGGATGCTCAAATCGCTGCAATTAATTATGAGTCCCACTGCCGTTGGCTTGAAAATCTTCTGGTCGAGATTGGAATTGGAATATATTGGATCAAAAGGCAAGACGTGAGCGATGGCCACTCCCTTTCAAGTTCAGATTCAGAATTCGTCCCAGCCTTTAGACTCGTGAATAAGAGGGAAATGGATTACAACGCGACTCACCAGGTGCCCATTGCCAATCACTCGTGAAATCGCCGCCATCGAAATCCACCTGGTAGAGTGGATAGAGGACCGCAACTACATTGCGACTATTGCGACTGGGACCGCTGTAATAGCCGCTGTAGTAGAAGTCGTCGTCTTGCTTCTCCATCCATCTCGAGTATTGTTGCATATGCGTTGACCACTGGAAGTGACTCTTCCATTCTCCATGATCATAAGGAAATCTAGCCTTATATTCGGCTTCGAGTTCCTTCTCCTCACGTTCGCGGCATTGACGGACACTACAAACCGTTTTTTTTATCATTGAATTGTCGAGTTCCACCGCGTACTGGTCATAATGAGCATGAAATCCGCCATGCAGCGTGACGGCCCTTCGTGCGACTGTCTCGACATCAATCCACTGCGACGCAGCTGCAAGATCGTTGATGACGTGTGGTTCAATCTAGGCGGTTTCTCAGTTTTGTCTGACAGATAAAGGTTCAAGCCATACACAATAAAGCCGACAAGCATCCCCAACCGAGACCACATTAGTCACATGGGATGGCTTCCAGCAAATCCTCTCTGGGTCCGGTTTCTCTCCGCTCGTGACCCGCTCATACGTTGGTATCTTGAGAGGTGGCGGCTGCGGGTCCTTCTCGATCCTCAACCACCTCGGCAAGTCGGACAGCTTCACCCGGAGAATCGTCACTGTAGGACGGCCTTCCGCCGCCGGCCCGGGGTCGCCGACATACTCCTCGATACCAATGATAAGAGGAGTACCGATGAACAAGCTTTTCTCCCGCGCAAGGTCGAAGAGAGCTTCGTGAGAGTACAGCTTCATAGGCCGCATAAACTGGTGTTGCTTGATGTTCTTGGAGTCACGACTCTCGTAGGGCAATGTTGCTAGCTCGTCCCTCGTCAGATGATAGTGTTTCACTGCGTTCGTGGCGGTAACGGTCTACAAAGTCGTTTCAGTGGTATGTAGTGTATTGAACACTCCAAGACGTACGCATGTATAAGCAGCATGCTTAAAGGTGCCGTCGATCCTCCGAGGGCCACGACATGCGATGAGCTCTTTCCACTCTTTCTTCCGTTTGTTGATACCAGTATTCTTCGTCTTCTTGTTCTTCGACTCTGGTTTTTGTGGTGAGGCAGAGCTCGGCGACGCGCGCTTTCGTGTCTGGCCTTGTCGTTCTGGGGGCATGACGAGTGGGAATGAAATGCAGGAATCGGAGTTTGAAATTCATCGGAAGCGTATAAGTGATGCCTCAAGACTGACTCCCGCAGTCAGCGAAATGCCTTTCTCCCATTCCTCGTAGTGGTGGACGAGAAAGGCATCTTTTAATGTCGTCGCGGAATGATACGGACCTCTGGAAGCCGTCACTGTCAATCAAAACACATCAAACTTCCGAAAAAAATAAATGTCCTTTCAACGTTGACGACTGAACTGAACTCCCAAATACTTGAAGAAAACAGGCGCCAGCTTCTAACCAAACTCATCTTCGCATTGTCAAGATCAAGCGTATAGTAGTTGCCTCGATATAGGAAGCAGCAACTTGTCCGCACAAGTTTTTCGCTGTCCCCTCGATTGGATCCAATTTCGCCTCGGAGTCCATTGAACATTGACCATGAAAGTTCTGTATAACATGCCATCCTCCTTTACCCCTTATCTCAGTAAATTCCTTCCAACAACGCAACAACGTCCTCGAGAGTGTTTAGCTCGGGCTGCAGCGCACGCTGCGCAACTTTGGGCAAATCCTCCCTTGGCACATTATATTGGCCCAGCGTGCTCTTCAACCCGAGCCTGTCAACCAACCTGAAGTAACATCGAACTTGAGCAACATAGATGTAAGACGGAAAAGCAACCAACCCGGTGATCAGTTCAGATAGCTTCAGAACATCACCTTCGACAGATCCGGTAGTGGGCTCTTCGAGATAAAAGAGGCATCGAGCGAGGGCCTGCTTGTCTGCTGCTGAAGCAGTGCGCGCCTGGAGTGCGACAACGGGAGCGAGGGTGAGGCAAGAGGTGATTCCATGCGGAATGCTATAGGCTGCTCCAAGTTTGTGGCCAAGGGCATGCGAAAGGCCGAGTGCGCTAACATCGTTTAGTCGGCCCAAAGTCAAACCAAAAAACTTCAAACCTGTATCTTTCCCACCTGTTTGCGATTCGACTCAGATTATCGACCGAAAGAGGAGACAACGCACTTGGTCGGCCAGAGACTCATCCATGTCGCCAGTTGAAGTTTGTGCCGAGCCTCAATGTTGGTAGGGTCCGCCTGCGATATAGGAAGGTACTCGAACAAGTCTCGTAAAGCTGCATAGCACAGAATTTTCGCTGGCGGTGAAACGAATGGTCGGTATAAGCTCTCTAATCCACCAATTATTGAGAAGAGAAACGAATACAAATTTGTTGACACCTACCGACGCAGTGATCGACGGCCCGGATTCCGGTGGAAATCCTTACTCTCGGTTAGATAACCACTGGGCGGAGTTGCGAGACTGCATACCAAAGACGTCTGGGCGTCGGGAGGGTCAACTCCGCGTCGAGAATGATCCCTGCAGGCGCAAGTTCTTGGTGAGAAACAGCGACCTTCAACCCATTCTCGTCTGTATAGCCAGCGCCGATCTGTTGTGGATGATTAGTAATTTCTCAATAAATATGCAGATCGCCAAGCTGACCGAGTATTCGGCGGCGCTGAGAGTGGTAGGTATGGCTATCTGAGGAATGGGACTCGTGGCCCCGGTTTTTTCCATGAACCGGTACCGGATTGCTTTCGCACCGTCGACCGGGGAGCCTCCACCCACGGCAACGATGAAGTCCGCTTTGCTTTCTTCTAGGACCTTGATGCAGGCGTTAATTCCAGCGACAGGTGTATGTTCGCCTATATCTGTGAAAGAGCCGGCAAAGGCATCGAGGCTAGTGAGAAGTGCTTCGATCTTGCTGACTACATCAGTCTGGAAAAATGTAAGACTTGGTAGAGTCGCTGGTGCAGAGGACCTTGGTGTAAAGACTGCGCCCAGTAACGATTAAGCCTTTCTTGACATTGAGACGTTGTATGAGCTTTGGTAGAGCGGTAGCAGTCACTCCAGGTCCATAGTGAATACTCTTCAGTGTGTCTGTCCAGCCATACGAGCCCTAAAGAGTTCGGGAGGTCGAATGCTTGCTATTGAGGAGCAAACCTGCAGATGTTCGTAGGAAGCCGACATGGTGGTAGAACTTGAAGATCTAACGCGTGACGTCATGCGTCAGCCTTTTCGATGCGGACACACTGGGTTCTCAAACTCGGAGTCAAAGAGTATAACCCGCTATAACCCGACGCGTGAGTTGGCGTGCCAATGTCCAAGGAGTAGCTTTTCAAGTTGTCCTGTTGTTTGATAACACAATGAATCACTCACAAGACCGTACCGTTCGGGAATAACACTGACCGGCCGTTTGATTCATAGCATGTTCGAGAAGCAACCGAGCTCCGAATGGTCCGAGGCAATTGCTTCATGATGCTGTGGCGTTGCACCTGGGTTTGAAGGGTTGAACTTGTTTCGTGGGTGGCAGAAGATATGAGAGTAGTCCGAGAGTAGTCTTGTACTTACTCTGGACATCACTACCTTTTCATTATGCAGTGGAGCGGAGACAATAACCGACATTAGAAGGAAAGAATTCAAAGATGTGCCTGTCCGAGTCGGCGGAAGTTGTTTGCCCGCACCAAAAGGGGTAATTCGTGGCGATCATCCTTGTTTGCAGCCAACCACCATCTCGCTATGGCTTCAGACGACACTTCTTGGATCCCGCAGGGGACTCACAACGTGGTCATTGGTCCTTCACTCCATAAACACCTCAAAGCTCGGCGAGGAGTACCTGCCCAACCACCAAAACGAGTGGGCCCTCCAGAACGGGACTTTTTCACGTTTCGATGTTGGTTCTACGACTTTCCCCGGGCTTCGCTTACCCTCTTTAGACAACTTTAAGCCAACCTCCGTCGATATAACTAAACCAGGCACCATAGAAGTCAATCGCAACGGCAAGGCAGATGGTGGGTCGGTGAGAGTAGAGCATCCCTCCGCTCAGGTGCGTCGTTCGCGGTCTCGTCAATATAACACGCGTCTGAAAGCACTCATATAGCCTGGGGAGAGCAATGTCTATCTTGGCACCGAAATTCCGTCCAAAGAATTTGACTGCGTCCTGATATACGACGAAGAAACCGGGGTACTGCGGAATGTCTTCCCTTGCTGTTTCGGCTCATTCGCCTTAGGACTACAAGCTTGAGAAACTGGAAGCGTGCATGAACTTGTCCTTCGACAAACGACGACAAACTGAATGTGTGTTTCATTGCCACGGGACTAGATCGGTCTATTAATGCATTCACAATAGCACTACCGGCCTCGTCTGCCTCGACGCCTGCCCCACCTATTTTAGACAATGAACACCCCATGGAACTAGATGCTATAGGCGAGCTAGACGACGACATATCCCAATACCACGCGCTACGCCAAGAAGAAGAGGAAGATGAAGAAGGCGAACTATTACCCATACCACCGGTCCCCGTGCCACCCAAACCGGCAGCACCTAAACCACCACGCAAGATTGCCAAGAAGCCTCCCCCGCCCCCACCGCCATTACCCGCCGAACTAGACGGCGATGCGTATGAAGAAGATTTACAATTTGGCAAACCGACTGTCAAGCGACGCCGAAAAACACCGCCCCCTCCTCCCCCTCCCGTTCCCGTTCCAGTTGTACCTGACTTATCATTACCTGGGTCTTCCTCTGGATGGACCGCTCCGCCCCCTCCAATCGCGGTACCGTCAGACTCAGAAGATCCCGAATCTGATTGGGAGGAAGCCGTGCCGACTGGCGTGGTTGTGCCTATATCAACAGTTGATATCGACATGAACGATCTTGAGGCAGAACTCGAGGCAGAATTATTCGATGCTGGTGATGGTGAAGACGGGTCAGACGACGACTTTCTCGCGAACGCCATGCCGAACACGTTCAACTCGGACCCGCCAATACCGAAAGGCGTGCCCTTGTCGCTTCAACAGTTCGCTGCTTCCCAGGAGGGGAGGTGGTTATAGCGAGGACGAGTATTCTTCGAGCGAGGAGAGCGACGATGATTGACGACACATTTTCACTGGAATTTTGGCGGCACCATTTTTTGCCTTTGCATCGGACGGACTATGACTTGAGTTAAGCTGTTTGATTGCGGCCATTGCTGGATACGTATCATCGCACGGGATTTATTTATGTACCCATAGGCAACCACCGCTGCCTTTTTTAATTGCAATGAGGATCAGGCAACAGCTAGGAGGTATCAGTCGTGTTTCGTTGGAGACACCAGAGTTAAGGCGCCCATTAATGTCTGTCATTTGCCGACTGACAGTTCGCCCTCACACACACACACACGAAATCATTTGTCCCAGCTCGTGGATATCAGTCATTAAACAGTCAGGAAGGCAAAGCAAAATTATGCAGTAGTAGCTCTGGGTGGGGAGGAAAATGCGATATAACTCATCTAGAAAACCTGCCTACAAAAATCATGAATATATGGTATCTGCATTGTCCGGTTTCAAAGCACGGTGAAATGTCCGATGAAATGGTGGTGCGTAAAACTATGCGTTTTCGCAGAAAAGCGCAAGTCTATCACGACGAGGAAGACGGGGCAGCGGCGCTGCCGGTTGCGGAGGCAGCCGGACGCGGGACCTGAGAGAGACCGAGTACGTTGGTGTTGCCGTCAGGTGATTTACCGGTAAAGTCTTTCGGGAGTGGTTGTGAGGCAGCACCATTGGATCCATCGCTGGGCTTGTTGTCTCCGCCGGAAGACGAGCCGGATGACGACGATGAAGAGCCAGATGACGATGAGTCAGACGAGCCAGACGACTTGTTGTTGGACGACGAGTCAGTGGGTTTGCTTGCATTGGCACCAGCAATGATCGACGCAGCCTCATCAGGCGTGATGGTGGTCGTAGTGGTCGTGGTTCCGCCGGTGTTGGTGCCGGATCCACCACGGACGAGCTGGCCAAGGGTCTCTGGCTGGGCGTCGATGAAGGCAATGGCGGGGCCAGCGACCTGCTTGATAGTGTCACGGTCGATAACGTTGTTGGCGAGCGGGTTATCGTCAGAGGTGATCCAGATGGAGACGGGGCCATTGACACCTGGGGGGACGATGCACTTCTCGATGGGGAGGTTGATCGAGAATGGCATGCCTCCAATCATCATGTTGCAGAATTGGCCAGTGCTCTGAACGCCATCACCCTCGAACGTCAGAAGTGTGCCAGCAGAGGGCGTGCCTTTGTTGGTGATCTTGAGCGTCTTGGTGGGTGTGATACCAGTGTTGCAGTCGCCAGTGATGAAGCCAACAGCAAGCGACAAGACCTCCTGAGGAGTGAAAGGGACATCAAATGCTTGGGGAATGGCAGAACCAGTGCCCGAGAGCAAGTTGAGAAGGGTCTGGTGACGAGCCTCGACCGTCAAAATGGAGGCAGCGGCATCGAGGAAAATTGGGTCGTCAATCAAGGTAGCACCACCGAGATATGCCGAGACACCGAGATATTCCACAACACGAGCAGTCGCAGCCATCGTGGCGACATCCGTCAACACACTGTCAAAGTTGAAGCTGCATTTCAACGGCTCGGCACCGTTGTCTTTGAGCGCTTGTTGGATGAATGTCGTGTGCGCTGCCTCGTCCCCTTGGATTGTCGTCAAAGACTGGGTAACAATCGAAGCGGAGGAGAAGCCGGCATTGGAAAAGTCAGATTCGCTGAACTTTTTGATGCCCTGGGCGTAGAACTCGGTCTCCAATTGCTCAAGGACGTTGGCGAACTCTATTAGATGAGTCAGGGTCCGACAAATTATATGTATGACAACGGGACGCACGGAAAACGAGAGCATCATTCGCTGAAGCGGCCCGCGACTTGACTGGGCGAGCAGATACCAAAAGAGGGGAGGCGGCCAGGACGGCGAGGAAAGAAGTTGAATAACGCATTTTTCAGGGAGCTACCGGGAAGAGCCTGCTTAAGGAATGTGGGAAGATATCGCAAGCGATGAGGTGCAACCGGGCAGCCAGGAACACCTGTTTGGACAGTCAGTAAGCAAATCTGAACGGAGAACTAGCAGGACGGACGAGGGGGCACGGGCAAAAAAAGAAAAGGGAGGGAGGAGGGGAAACGAAAGGGTGAAAGATGTGATGGGAGTTAGTCGGTTTTGTACAGCCAGGCGATCCGACACTTTGGATTGCGAGATCATGATTCGGTGACACCGGTAGCCGCACTGGTGACTGGTCACTATGGAAATATGCTCGCACCCAATTGGACCTTTCCGTTGGCTTGAAGTTGAGAGGGTGCGTAGAATAATATCCAGGTCAACGGAAACCAAAGAGAGAGAGAAAACCAAGCTCATTTGGAGAGTTCGACCCTAGCATCTCTTGGCAATATGGACTGACAGACAGCCGGCAGTGGGCGGCAAGTGGGGTGATTTGCAACATCCAGAAATAGACGAGTCTAGGCTCCGCCAAATGAAGGGGGCCAATGAACGCGAGAGATGGCCATAAACGATTCAGTTCCGATCCAAAAACCATCAATCCATCTGATCGGGCCATTCGGCCATGAAGCTAACCATAGATTGCAACATGAAAGAAAGGCGATGTATCGGCGACGAGACACGATAACCAAGTAGCGACGCGTTGTTTCAACGTTGTAACCTACCGATTGACCGCCCGCACGGAATGCATTTTTCAATAAAAACACTCCAGATTTCGGCGGGCGATATCGATAAGGGAATAGTAAAAAGACTGAAGATGTAGATTCAGGGTGTTTTGCTTCTGACCGAGCACCTTGCACTGGCTAGAGTGTTTGTGGTTCCCCAAAAGAATTAAATTCTCCCTAAAAGGGAAGGGAATTGTGAGATTTTGAATTTATTTGGGTTTAATTGAACTGAGAGTCATTCAATAAGAGTATTCTCACTGCTGGAGATTGGCAAGGAATAAATCATGGGTAGCTCATTAGATTTAAGCTCTATAGGTCCAAGTTTGCAACAATTTCTTTCGCAACTTGACCATCGGCGTGACATGTTACATGCGTTGTGACTCGGACAATCGTTCTCATTCTTGACGGTCATTCGCACAAACTCAGATCAGTTTGTGAACTTGACCAACCAGTACTCGGCGCGTCATGGACGAGGCACAAAGCCTTGACGCGCTCAGCGCTGTCCTGACAGGCCTGGAGTCCCAACCATTCGACTCGGGCCTACACGCGAAGCACATCAAGCTTACGCAGTCTCTCCAGCAAGACCCTCAATCCGCTATTGAACTCATGACGTCTTGCATTGCTGCACCGGAGGAAGTTTGGCTTGCACGAATTCGACCCGCCGAAGCCGCTGTGGACGTCGCCTCAGCAGAGAGTGTAGAGGAAGTGCTGTCGTTGTACAAGCTTGCAGAGGATGACTATATGTGTGAGTTTTACTTCTTTTCTGTGTGCAGAACAGCTCACGTCAACTACAGCTCTTACCATACTTAAGAAACACGCGGAATTCGTCGTAGCCTGCTACAACCAGTACAAGGAGACTGAAAAGCCAGCAGAATTCGACGAACAGTTTTCTGCCGCGTGGACGCGAGAGGCGTTGACCGAGATTGTCGACAAAACCTTGCGCCACCCATCTGTGCGTGTCCTGTGATTGAGATTGGGTTGACCAACATCGTCATTCTAGAATAATGAGGTGTGGAACGTGCTTCGCGAATGGGAGCTTGACGAACTAGATGCGGTCCCAGAAGCCGACAAGTGAGTTGACATCGGAAAGTGCTGAATCTTACAACTTACATCCCTCAGATTGGAAGCAGTCACCCGCGTCGAAAAGTTTATCTTGGCTCGTCTAGCGCTGCCACATCCTCGTATGTCTATGCACAAGTTCCTTGCTCCATTTGACTCTCTCGTCAGATTTGGAAGAGGTTGCGCAGGGTTATTCGTCTTTCACCACCAAGCACAAACCAACAGATGCATACGAGTCGTTGCTCGTAGCAGCATCGAAGATTCGTGGCAAGGCAACGAAGGCATACCAAAAGCGTGAGTCTTGGGAGACAACTTTGGTATGACCTTCTCGCTCAGCTTTCGTGATTTCTCATGCAGTTACAAGTCTCAAACACCGACACTCGAAAACTTTGCGCTCCGCATTACTTCTGAACGTCGAGCTAAGAATCCTGACTGGTCCCTGGTGAAAACCTTGTTTGAGCGTGCTATCGCAGAGGCAGCCAAGCGCATGTTTAACGGAGAAGAAGGGGTAGAATCGATACTGAAGACGTTTTGGAATGGGTATTCAGATGCGGCAGTAAGTCTAGCGCGGCTCACTCTGACTTGTGACTAAGCTTCAAACAGCGCATCCTTGGGGTTGGAACAGAGGATGAGCTTGGGATATTTTTGAGGGCTGTGCGAAGTGTTCCTGGATCTGGTGAGACCTGGGCGAGGTATCTGCGCTGTTTGGCAAGTCCATTGCTGCTGGTAGTTCACGATGAGGCTCATTTCTATCAACAGGAACGAGCGGGAGAAGCATCAGTTGCAGGTAAGAGAGGGTATTTTTTATTGAGGATTCGTATCTCAACAATTGACCAGACATATATGATAAGGCATTGAGCTCCAACCTACTGCAATCCAACGTCGAAGAGCTTGTGCCTCTCATTCTCGCACGTGGTTCATACGAGAAACGTTTGTTTGAATCCAGCGAAGGAGGTGTGTGGAGTGTCTGTACAAATCATCTGTTTTCGAACGACACTATTTTCACAGACGAAGACCGCTTCGTTACACTGGTCGCGACCCTCGAGGCAGGCGTGGATCTTGTGCGAAAAGGTAGCAATATTACTTCACCGCAGATTCACCCATTGATCAGATGCATTGTAGCTTCCACCACTGGAGACGCTCGTCTTCGCGTTGAAAAGTTCCTCGTTTCGGTGGTAAGCACTCTTGCTGGGAATATGGCTTAACATCATTGTTTCCTCCAGTATGATGCGGCGAACATGGAAGACAGCGGACTTGAGATTCTGCATGCATCGGCAAAGCACAATAAGACGAGTTATAACGCTTGGATCACATATACAGATGCACTGATGTATGTCCCTATCTTCGCTTGCGCAAATTCGGCTGAAATCTCATGTCAGACGACATGGGCGCCATGACCAGGCACGGAAGACTTTTGTGGATCTACATGCGAAGAATCTTGACTGGCCTGAAGCGCTTTGGGAAGCATGGCTCGCATTTGAGCACCTTCATGGCTCCGTTCAGGAACTTGAAACCTGTGGGGACAAGATTGAGAAGGCACAATATGTCGTGAACACACGCAGAGCCAAGGTCGGATTCCTTATTCTCTTGAATTTCAATTTTTTGACAAACTATAGGATGCAGAGAGGCAAGCTGCTCAGTATGCAGCTCAACAAATGGCTTCTGTGCCCGTCGAACAGGCTCCGGTTCCTCAACTCGACTCCGTAGATGCTGTGCCGATGGAGGTTGATTCGACAGCGCCTGGCCCGCGCGGCAAGAAGCGAGCGGCTGAAGATCCTTCGTTGGACGAAGGAAACAAGAAGCCGAAACTAGGTATGTTTCCATCTTACTCCTCAATAATCGGGTCTTGAACAAAATGAGCAGCTAAAACAGCTCCACTCAAACGGTATGTTGCGTATTTCATTGGTGGATAGTACTCAACATAGTACAGGGATCGTGAGAACTGTACCGTCTTTGTGGCTGACTTGCCCTCCGACGTCACTGAGGACGATTTAGTAGCCTTATTCAAAGATGTGAGTTTGGGTCTGTTATCGTGGGCTCTAATAATATACCTCCCTAGTGCGGGGATGTACGGGAAGTTAAGATTAGACCACTTGCAGGGGCGGTAGTTGCGACTGTTGAGATGGCAGATCGGGTACGATTGCTAGCTCGCGACTGAATCTTTGACTGATTGTGCCATTCAGGAAAACATTCCGGCCGCATTGACGAAAGACAAGAAACGCGTCCGCGGCAAAGAAATTGCTGTCCATCTCGCATGGAAATCGACACTATATGTTGCCAACTACCCCGAAAGCGCCGATGATGCAACCCTGCGGGAATTGTTTGGAAAGGTACTCGATGTGATCCCCCTTTTGACTAAACTAATACCCCCCGTAGTATGGCACCTTGTTTGATGTTCGTTGGCCCAGCAAGAAATTCAAGGAAACGCGTCGCTTTTCTTACGTGCAGTTCACGTCTCCCGTGCGTGATCGCGTCTGATGATGATTGGCACGATGGCCTGACATTGATTAGATGGACGCTGAAAAAGCTCTGGAGTTGCATGGTCGCGAGCTGGAGCCTGGTCTTCCCTTAACGGTCTTGATCTCGAATCCGGAACGCAAGAAAGCAAGAACTGACCAGGACGCCAATGATCGAGAGTTATATGTTGCTGGGCTTAGCAAACATACCTCAAAACAAGATCTGCAAAATCTCTTTAAAGCCGTGAGTATTCATTCGAGATTTGTTTGGTCCTCAATTGAGAATACTGTAGTATGGCATTATCAAAGAGGTTCGTTTGGCAACGGACAATCATAACCAGTGCAAAGGGTTCGCATTTGTCGAGTTTGAAGAACAAGTATATCGCTTTCTGAGTCCCGTTATCCATCCATCTGACTATCTTCACAGTCGTCTGCGCAAGATGCTCTCGAAGCCAACAATCAAGAGCTCAAAGGCCGCCGCATTGCTGTTACACTGGCAGACTCGCGAGCACGGAAAAGTCGGGGCAATGAACCCGATAACGGCCTTGGCAAAAAGGCGGATACTCGTAGTCGCTCTGTCCGTGTACGAAACTTACCGGCGGGCACGCAAGAAGGCTTACTCCAGCAAGTCCTCGAAAAAATTGCGCAAGTCAAGCGGGTGGAAGTGTTCGCCGACACCAACGAGGCAGTCGTGGAATTGGGAAACGCTGCAGAAGCGGGCAAATTATTGCTGCGGACCGAGCCTATCGAGTTTGAGGGCCAAGTGTTGACTCTCTCGGAAGAGAGCAGTGATCAGAAGGCGGCGAAGAAGGAAGGTGTGTTTGTGCCTCGGGCAGCAAAACCAAGGGCAGGTTTGGGGCATAAAAAGACCGGCGCTCCTCGGATATCAGCTCAGATGGCGCCTCCTGCCGATGTACCGCGGCCTGCCAAAGGCACAGACGCAAAAGGGAGAGGTCAAGACGATTTTAGGAAGCTGCTTGGTTGATTATCTCAGCAATCACGATACACCTCGTCAGTGCAGCTTCAGTGTTCGTCAGTGCAATCTGTAAGCTTTGTGGGTGCATGTGACTAAGTTGTCGTCATCGGCTGACTTGAAGCTGGGTGACGAGCACGAGTCGACATTAAAAATTAGCTTTCTTCGCGACACACGCCAAATGGAAATTTCTCATTAAGCTGACTAAGCATCGACTGGTGACATATAAATAAGGCTGAAGCTTTGGTAGGCTCTCCATGCCTCGGGCCGTTAGTACAGCAAAACAAGAGTGGATTGATCTCATCCACAGCCGTAGGCTGTCGGGGATTGAGACTCTCTGCAAGCATTCTCCTCTTACTGTGGTGGGTCACCCAATATATCTGAACGACAGGAACTTAGCTGAAACTATTTCATAGACTGTAGATTCAACGGATGCAAGGAAGACATACCATCTGACGACAGACGAATTGGCGACGCTCCCTTATGAGAGCCGGCCCTCTGCTAATATAGGCCGACATGCGTTTATGCAGCCCATGAAGCTATACAACGCAAAGGCGCTCTACAACCTTGCGCGGGAGAAAAGCAGAGTTCTCAATATCCCTCTTCGTGTTCGTAACCCAGGTTCGACCGCGATGGCCACCACTATATCGCCGAGTATATCGCTGCCGTCCAACTTTCCCAAGTGGCTTAATGACGAGAGGAATGCACAACCGCGACCGTTGCGAATTTCAGCATATCAACGGGTTGCCGATGACCCTGAGATGGAGAAGATTCGATGGAGAGGCTCACTCGTCCCTCATTTGGTGTCTTTGGAGGATGCTTGCTGGCTTTATTGTGTGCGGGGTCCGACACGGTTCATTTTTCCTCCACTGAAAACGCTCTTTAGATCAAGCCGAAGGACATCGCTGACCTGAGGGCTATCTCTCCTTGGCTCGATGCTCAGACTGTTGCACAAAGAGCTGTTACCCTTCATGGCGGGTTCTACGCACATCATGACTAGTGAGTATAATTCTACAATTCCTTGCCATGACCTAACGGTTTGAAGCGTCCACCGACGACGACAGGAAGAGGAAGCAAGTCTCGACGAGAAATATAGGGGTTTGCACATCGTTCAGGATTGGCGCAGCGACTTCACTTGGTCCGCCCATGTCAGCGATTATCTGGACTGGGTCCGAGTCCAAAACAACAGTATAGACGACAGTTCGCGTCTGTACTGGGACCGCCGCACCGGGGAAGAGGAGTACACAGTGGCCGTGCTCTACCCACTGGAATATGGGTGCGACAACGACTATGGCTGTGGATGGCAATGGTACCCTGGTGGGCCCGCCCTTGTTTCATCCGTTATCTTGCCTTATGATTGGATTAGAGTGGGACAGCTTTTGAACTTTTCAAAAAACGGCAACGCACACTTGACTCAGACGGCTCAGGTTGTTTTACTGAAACTAGTAAAATAATCAGGTAGCCTGATAATAAAACTTACCCTTGCTCATTACTGCAATCACGCCAGTTGTTAATTGACTCGTTCACCAGCCCTGCACCAATTATTCACTCAAAGAAAGAAAATGTGATGGTCAACAAATGGTCAAGTAGCTGGGATGAGCCAACTTGAAAGGCCTCAATAAACAAGATTACGTGGTTAGGTACGATACGGTATACTTTATTTAGACACCTGAGTATTCAAGTTATTGCCTCTTTTCAACATCCTCGCTCTTCTTCGCATCGTCGTCCTTCAGCGCATAGGTCTCGTCCACGGTTGTGTCCATCGGGATCTCCTGCATCAACAGGCACGAGAGGAGCCCCAGCCCAGCAATCCCCGTCATAACTTGCCAGATCGTCGACATGCTCAGCGCGAATGCGGTCCGGACTTCCTGCTTCAGCGGTTCCGGGAGCTGGCGGATCACGGGTATGGCTATATAGGCGATCTCGAAGCCGGGCGGGAAGCGTGCGACGAACTCGGCGGGGAGTTTTCGTCTGAGTTCATTCTGTTGTTTTTTGTTCAGACTTGAAAAGCGAGGAAAGGAAGGAGGAATTTAGTTACCTGCAAGACTGTGCTCGAAATCGTGATGCCCCACGCTTGGAAGAAAGCACGGGTGAATGTGAAAAGCGCCAACGCGGAAGCAGAGCGATTGTTGGGAAGCGGGGCAAGGATCGGGAATATTGGCGCAGCGAACTAAAAGGTGAGTCAACTAACAAATACTGCAAAATGCACAACGAGGCTGACCAGCATGCCAATCCCGGCACCAAGCAGGATTTGATAGCCCACCCATTTGGCCGTCGAGGTGTCCGCGCGAAGCATGGTGATGATACCAAGGCTGGCAATCAAGATTGCCCATGAGAGATAGTTGGTCAGTCGGTACTTTTTGAGTACTGTTATGGCGGCACCAGCGACCAACGCCATTGGGGCCGTGACCAGCGCGCCAGGAAGGACATCGACAGCCGAGCGGATTGGCGACGCGCCAAAGCAAGCTTGGAAGTAGACTATGCCCAGTAAGTTATAGTGTCGTAGCAAAGGAAAATGGTCTACCTGGCATGTAGTAGATGACAGAGATACTTGTGATGGCGTGTACTGCAGTTGCGAGAAGACCAGAGAGCGATGTGCGATTCCCAATCACATCAAGAGGAATCGTCGGATGTGTGGGAACCTTGGCTTCATAAACAGCAAAAGCAACCAGCATGCTGAGACCGATGACGAGCGGCGCCAGCGTCTGGACAGAATCCCAGGGGTAGCGAATGCCTCCCCAGGCGAGCCCGATAATCGCCAGTCCGGAACCGGTTATGACCATCGCATTCCCCCTACAAAAGGTCAGAACAACGAATGCACGCTGAAACTGCGCCTACATCCAGTCTACTTGAGCCAATCGGGTTCGAGTAGAACCTTCTGGTCGTCTGACATTGAGATAGACGACAACGAGGATGAAAGCAAAGCCGGACACGGGAAGATTGAGATCTGCGTGTATGTTAGAAAATACGATTCAGACCGAGACGTAAACGCACAGAAGAGCCACCGCCATGCTTTGTGGTCAACGCTGGCTAGAGCACCCCCCTATGTGCCGTTAGCGAAACGCAAGATCATGCCCAGAAGAGCTGCATACAATCGGAGGGCCGATACTCTAAGGCAGATATTTAGTCCGCGGTGAATTTGAAGAACAGGTGCACCTACTGAAGCAAACGACCAAACAAGGCCGACCATCCCTTGATAAATTCCTCGCTCCGCAAGGGGAACCAGATCTGCGACGAGGATTTCTGAGAGTGCGAGAATTCCACCGCCGCCGACGCCCTGGACAGCGCGCGCCGCAATCAGCATTTGCTTGTGAACAAGTCAACGACGAGGATAACGATCGGATAGCTCAACATACCATATTCTGAGCTGCTCCCGCTATGGCACTCCCAACAGCGAAGAACGCGATACTAATGAGGGTGATTGGTCGTCTGGGGTCCAATGAATTATTCGTTCAGACCAAAGACAAAATAACACGACTCACCGTCCGAAAGCATCTGCCAGGCTCCCGCTCAAAGGAATAAATGCGGTACTTGACAACGCGTACGCCGACCCGACCCATGTAAATTCGCCCTGCGTATCGTGCAAGGCATCCGCAATCGTGGGGAGCGCCGTCCCGACTGCGGTCAAGTCCAATGCGGAGAGAAATGTGGTGACGCAGATAGCCAGAAAGCTCATGTAAAATGCGCGACTCTTGCCTTTAGATGCGATTGCGGTGGGCTCCACATGTTCTTCTTCTTGTGTGAGTGTCGGGACAGAGTGAACCTCGGTCTCGTTGTTGGCCATGGCTCAGGGCGGGCAGAGGAGCAGGAGTATGGCCCGAAAGACAGCCCAAGTCCGTGATCTTCCTTCGTTTTAAAATACCGAGCATTCGGCAGGAACGCGTAGGCCATTCCCGCAACCCACCGTGGATTTTGACAGGTTCCAAGCCGAGTTGAACAACTTGTGGGGGCTTTGTCAGCACGGAAAGACGCAAATTGGCACGGGTCCACGCAAAGACGAGGGGGACGATCGATGCAAGCGTGTTAATCTGGTTGATTCGCCGGGATGTTGCGCGTGACAGAAGCGGCATTTCCGTCGCTGTCCGACGGAACGATTTTGCCTCCACTGGATCAATTTGTGTTCCAACGCCAGAGTATAAAGTAGAAGGTCGTGTCGGCCTTACAGTATCATCCGCGTACGTCGAACGCAAAGAAAAAGAAGCATTGGGACAGTTGAGTTGCTGATGAGGCAGGTTGAAAGCTCGACAGTCTCATTAATCATGATGTGACACAGAATACTGTGCAATTTTAATTTTTTTCGTCAGTCACGCATCACACCCAAATTTCGTCATGTCACAAGGTTCCGACGGGATTGATGATGGGATCATGGGCCGGACGGCCCCCACACGCTCCGCACGAAATCCTCAATTCGTCATCAATGTCACTGGAATATGAGAAAAGTACTCGATGTCTCGTAGAGTCGTAGTACTCCTACTGCGATGAAGCACCAACTACTACTAAAAAGTAAACTGTAACTAATTATATACCGAAATAAAAATAAAATCATGATCATCAATGTGGCTCCTGACCGGCCTGACCGCCGACTTGGCTTGAACTCGAATCATGTCGCTGCGACTTGACACTCTTCCTCCCGAACTCCTTCTGAGGCTGCCTTACTTTGTCCACTCGATCGAGGACATTCTGTCGCTTTCCTCCACATGTCGGGTGCTCTATCATACCTGCGCGAATCCCAGTCCCCATGTCATCTCGAAACTGGTGGCTGAATCTGGACGCATCTTCTTTCGCCCTCATCCGCACATGCTCATCGCTGCGACCGCGCGACAGCTTGCGGACTGGGCCATCCAGCATGATGAGCGCCGGTTCCGGCTTGAAGAAGCTATTCGTGGTGGCGTCGACAAACTTCTCGAGTTGGCCATTGATGTAGTTGGGCTGACTATGGACGATATCCGGCGACTGCTGCGATTCAAATATGCGGTACTCAACCCCCTCGACAAGCAACTTGACCTGTCCTCTGGTCCAGGGTCTGGGTATGGAATGACGATATGCAACGACCCGGAAACAACGCTGTTAACATGGGTAATTTATGGCGAACTCTTCCACCATTCAATGGAGCTGGGCTATTTGTCCAGTGATCAGCTTCGCCACCAACCACTTAGCAGCGTAACTCGGTACAAATGGCTCGCATACTGCGTGCCCGACGTTAACTCGTTCAATTACCTCAATTTCAAAAACCAACCAAACTTCTTCAAGGACTATAAACAAGAGGAGAACGATCGTTTCCAACAGCTGAGCCTCCAGACAGCCATGGATTTTCTGTGCCCGCAGCTTTGGGAGGACGCGCTGCAGCCAACAGTCCTTTGGAAGACGATAGATCCAGTAATACGGGAAACTTATGTCAGCTGCGCAATGAATCTGGGCTTCTCTAGCTTGGAGTTACTCGTGCCTGGAGGACCAGAGAGATTGACTGCGCAACTGGAGCTCATCGCTGCCAGTCTATCCAATGCACTCAATGTCGGCCCGGGACTGCAGACGGCTGGACGCCTGATTCAAGCGCGAAACGCAGAGCTCCGTGAACTGATCGAAGACCCCTGGTGGCTCACTGGATTCCCGGACCTCGATGTCGACCTTAGCCTCACTTTGTGGGGGAATTGGTCTGGCGAGAACGGACGCGTGTTGATGAAGGCGATAAGAACACCAGCAGTCACAGTAAATACGGCTTGAACTAATGGTCTACCTAAACAATGAATGTTTTGCTTGTCGATGACAGTCAGCGCACACTTCACGAGCACAGTACATCATAAGCTATCACCGGACCAGTGTCTTGGACACGGGAGACTCGCAAGGATCGAGTCAGTCGCTTCATAAGTATATACCGTAACTTACTTGAGTAGAATTCTTACTGCAGCTTGTGCTCTCCAAGTACCATGCACATCGCTATCATGACTGCGATGGTAGGTAGCTGATGTGTGCCATTTCTTCAGGGCAGAAGCGCTTGAGCGGCTGTGATATACACTCGGCCACGTGCACGTGATCGCTGACATCTGCCATCAGAATTGATGCGTTCGGTCTCTTTGCCTTGCCCCCCATGTCGTCCAAGGGTGCAGTCGACGACCTCTACGGTGGTCAGTCATCAAATGTCTACATACCACTCTTTCTTGACTCTTCATGCAGACATTTACGGAGACGAAGAGTTGGAAATTCTCGACTCCGAAGCCCAGCTCGTCGATGCTCCTGAAGTCGCCCCCATCGCGTCAGTGTCCACGAAGCCTGAGCCCCACCATGCCCTCCCCCCCAAACCTGTTTCTCAAGCTGCAAGTTCCCCAGCGACTTCCAACTCAAATTCCCTGTCGTACTCTGCACAAATAGCCCAGCAGTTCTCCGCCTACAAACAAACCCCAAGCCAGGAACGACAACAAAGACCACCAGAAGCAGCGACCTCTACGCCTATTCCAACGTTCGAAAACCTCGAAACTTCCCCCATACCGACCCACGCCACGCAAACCTATGTCTCGGGTGATACCGTGTTTGGCAAAAAGCCGTCCGAGATGCACGATTCTGGGTGAGCCAATTGTTTATCACTGCCCGCTGACTATGTTGTTGCTTGCATACCCTGCTATGCTAGCTACTCATACCGCACGTCGTGTATCGGACCTCGATATCCGTTACGTTACCTTCTTTTTTTACTTGTCCTTCCTTTTTTCCCCTTGCGCACAATTTAGCCGATACTAATTATTTCGATCTTTTAACCCAACCTACCTTCTGGCCCACCTCCACGATACCTTGTACCTGTTTTCGACGATCTCTGCTTGCTCTCTACGCTCTACCGCTCTACAGCAAAATGTTTATCGGTGGCCTTAACTGGGAAACTACAGATGGTACTTGCTCCTCTCATGCCTCCGTCAACGTCCATAGCTAATCGCACCGTCTTTTCCTCCTCTCCACGTAGAAGGTCTAAGAAACTATTTTTCGCAGTTTGGCAAGGTACCCCGAAAGTTACCATCTTCCTCTTTGACTAATCCCCCTCGAATAAGGTCGACGCATGCACCATCATGCGCGATCCGTCTGGGACATCTCGCGGGTTTGCATTCATGACCTTTGAGGACGCAGCCTCCGTCTCGTTGGTCCTCGGAAAGGAACATGTACTGGATGGCAAAGCGGTATGGGGCTTGCAATGCGTTTACCATGAATGTGACTCGAAACTAGATTGATCCAAAACGCGCGATACCGCGTGAGGAGCACCTCCGCAATACGCGTTACTTTGTGGGTGGGCTGTCCCCAAACACGACATCGGAGTCCATGAAGGCTTTCTTTAGCTCCTGTGCGCTGCTGCTATTCATAGTATTTGTTGTTGACTTTATTCAGATGGCAAGGTGGTCGACGCCACAGTGATGGTCGATCGTGAAACAGGCCGTGGTAAAGGTTTTGGATTCGTCACTTTTGAAGACGCGACGAATGCCGACCAGCTCGTTGGTAAGCTTGGGCTGCAAATCGACGATAAGGAGGTGCGAATGTTTGCTGTTTCTGCAGCGCGATTTATGCTTCGTAGATTGAGGTTAAGATGGCTCAGCCACGAAGCCAACGCGATCGGGAGCGAACTGGCCCTAACAACTCCTCCCAGCAGCAAGTCAGCGCCATTCCGACGTTTAGCAGTCAGACACAACAGCAACCACAGCAGCAGCAGCAACAGCAGGTGCCGATGCCAATACCGATGATGTTTGCGCGTCCGGGGATGATGAATGGCATGGCTGGGATGAACGCGATGGGTATGGGTGGAATGGGAAACATGATGGGGGTCAACCCGATGATGATGGGTATGAACCCAATGAGCATGATGGGAATGGGTATGATGAACGGAATGGGTGCGATGAATAATATGGCGATGAACAACATGGCCCAAATGGGAATGGGTGGGCCGATGCGGATGGGAATGGGTGGACCGATGGCGGCAATGGGCGGGGCGGGGGCGATGGGAATGGGAAACATGACCATGCCTACACTTCGTGGTGGAATGGGCATCAACTTTGGCAGGACACCCGCCATGACGAATGGCTCGGGCGGCCCAGCACGGATAAGCACTCGGGGCCAACACAGCTTCCACCCATATTCCAGGTAGCACAACTAAATCTTCGTTTGCTTTCTTGTTCGCGGGCTTTTCGACTAATTTACTTAACTACTGCTGCCCAAAACTGTTGTAATATTATATCCACGATGACCAGATAGCTCTTTATTTTGCTTGTGGCTCTCGATTACATCCGCTCTCATCTGAGACACCACCTATAAGTGGCTATGGTGGCGCTGCTGCACTGCTCTGTGCTTCTTCCCTCTTCCCCCCATCCGACGCGACATTTGCGAGAGAGTGGCCCCGTCCATTCTCGGTGATGACTGGACGGACTCATGATTGAAGGCTTACCGCTGCTGCAACTCGTTGGCCACTGACCTGGGAGAGCACCGGCAGCCTGTCGCGTAGTGGATCGCTCCCTCTGGCCGTCTTTCGAGATGGCTTTGGGACGTGACCTCACTAAGCAGCAGCGCTGAGCGGCGGCCTCTGACAACCTCCTACGACGTGGCCAACGAGTGATAATGAAGAGGCATAAAAAACGATAACGGGCACGGTAGCGGCAGCCAACGATCCGAGTCTGTCCATGATCTGACCCATCGACAACTACTCCTGGGCTGGATAGAGGTGTTGGGGAGCGGCCGTGCTGGAGACGAGGTCATGCTGGCTGGTGAACGATGCACCAGCCCTAGCGTGGACATCAGGCTTGAGCATTACCAAGTGCGTATCGTATGCTCTTATATTATATGCGGCTCATAGTCATTGTCATGTCTTCATAACCAATGATCCACCTGGCAGTGGGAGGAGTTGGCCGCAGTGGCGCTGGAGGTGTTTGTTAATTGACACGTGATGTCCAGTGTCTCGCACGTGATCGTGACCGACTCGTCCTCTACTTATGTAGCCTTACATTTCTTTCCCAAGTTCGACGAAGTAGAAAACTGCTTTGTACAATTAAATTATTATTTGTGGTTCCAAGTAACTTAGGCTAATGAATGTGTGCGTAAGAATACAGTGGCAGCTACAGCAAGATGCGAAAGGGACTATATGCGATATGGTTCCTCCAAAATGATACGGTAAGATTTGGGAGACGGGAAAAGAGCCATGCGACAAATGGAGATGCAAAGTGGTCCATACCAGCTTAAAATGCAGGTTGGGCTTTTGGGGAGGTGCACGAAATCGAATTGAATGGGAACGAATGTGGGTTGACGAATGACGAAGGGTGCGTAGTGAAAAGAAAATGCGAACTGGAGGTGTGTTAGCTTGTCCCGGAGCTGTAATTAGTGCTTACCTCTACCTCAGCTTCAGCTCGACATCGAGCCACTGATATATGCGCGTGATTTTAGCCCCGGGGTCGCAACTCCGTTTTCCATCCGGGGAGAAGAAGCGAGCACTTGAGCAATGGAAGGCGGTCTGCCGCGTTTCAAGTTGGCGGTATAAGCAGCAGAGGCGGACGAGACAGAGGACACCGATATTCGGTTACTAGTCGACTTACGTCTCTCCTCTTGGGTTCGGCGGGTTTCAGCAGCAAGGATAGCTGCTGCCACAACTGGGTCTTGAACCCGGACTGAAACAGGTGGGGGCGGGAGTTCTATGCGAGAGAGCGGCAAGGTTGTCTCGGGAATAGCTCCCAAAGACGCGACGGTGGTTGCTGGTGTACCCGTGATTGCGGCATTGAGTGAAAGGGAGGAAGTAGACGACGAAGGGGAGTTGGTAGTGCCCATTGACGATGTCGACGAGCGTGGTGATAAATGCGGGATGGCCGTATCTGATGTCGTTGACGAACGCTGTAAGGTGGACATCGGAATATGGTTGCGCTTGACCTTCCGACCAGTGGTGGACGAGGACTCCGCACCAGACGTACCAGAGTCTCTATATGAGTCAGAAGTCGTTTGATGAGACTCTGTTCCAGAATCTTCGCTTGCGAAATGGGTTGCAGGGTCCCGGTTATTGGTGAGTAGCCATTTGAGTCCTTGCAGCTCTTTGTCTCGTCTTGTCGCATCCATCTCTAACCCATCGATCTTCTTTTGCAGGGACCGTTTCTCAGCTACGTGGGAGTCTGTTATGGTCAGTAGATAGCTCGCCAGCTCGTCGTACTGTTGCTGCCGTAGCGAGAGGGCTTTCTGGGTTTCTTCAAGCTGGTGAGTTCGGAGTTTTAATTCCTGCCGCAACTGATCCGGCGAAGCGGTTTCGCTGTCGAAGTTCTCCTTCTCAGACGGCACGTCCGGTAATTTTTTGCTCTCTACGGAGGATTGTGAAGATACCGAATTTGCCGACGACATAGTCGATAATGTCTGGGCTCGTTGACGACGAGGGGGGCTGTCATTCTTTAGAGCGAGCGCGGGCAATGGAATAAGGGGCAACGCAGAGGATGGGGGATTAGACGGTGGTGGAGGTAACGGAAACGCTGGCGGCCTATCCGGCGGTGTTTTCATAATTGACCTCGGTGAAGATTTTTCACTGTACTTGTACGGCATTGTCGTTGCGAGCGTTCTCCGTTTCTCCGCAGTCGGAGTGAGCATAGACACGGACGATTTGGGGGCATCTGACATGACAGCCTCCGAGTCCTCTGAATCGAGAGTCGTGTTCACATGTTTTCGAGAGATCCGAGATGTTGTCGTAGATCGTGCAATACGGCGTTTCATCGTGGGAATATGCGGCACTGAAGAATCAGACGAAGTAGACGGCCTTGGGAATCGCACTGATTCGTTGGTGGGTGTCCGTTGCCCATCCTCGACTTTGGGGAGCGTAAACAGATCCTTGTAGTCTTCGAGACTGTCAGGCGGCACGGACACGGTGATAGTGGGTTGATTTGGTCTGGGGGTCAGAGAGCGGGTGCTCTCTGACACTGTAGAATCGATAGACGGCTCGCGAGAAGGAGGAGTGGGCGGTGACAGGGTGTGAGACGGAGACTGTTCAGTCGTAGACTTTGTTCGTGGTCGGGGTGATATGCTAAGTAGTTTCTGTCGTGAAGGAACGAAATGAGCCAGCTTAGAGCTCAGGGAGGTGGAGGGGAGCTTTGAGGGGGATGATTGTTGTGAGCGTTCGGCGTCAGAAACGAATGGAACATCTGGTCTAGAACATGCTTAGAGGAGGAGAGTAAAATGCTTGCTTGACCACGTACATTACGTCCACTAACTTGGAAGCGCTGCTGTTACGAGCCTCAGCTTCGGATTGGCGACTAGTTGGGCTCGGTGAGGATGTTGACGCGTCTGAATGCGTTGATTTTTTCCTCTGTCTTCCTAGAAAAGGGATTCGGCTGCTACGCTTCCTGACAGGGGACTCTGGTTCAGAAAGGAAGGTAGGAGACGAGGAACCAGGCTCATCAGCGTCGGCAGAACGCGTCTTGCCGGTTTTGAAAAAATCAGAGATGTCCGATGTTTTAGTACGGAGACGAATGCCTGGAGAAGGGGTGGTCATGGCCGGAAAGGGCGTACGACAGCAAAGGCGACGCGTTAGCCAGCGATAGAGAGCGTGGTCGTGGTGGTGGGAGGAGGAGGAAATTTGAGAATATTCTGGACTGCCGTAAAGTAGTGGTTCATGAGAAGCCTATCTAACGTCACAGCTTGTGATTCCCCCAAATTTCCTTTTCCAAAATCTTTCAACCTGCCTCAGCAACTCAACTGTCCCTTCGCCTCCTCTGCGTCTTTCTCCAGGGAACTCGGGATGCCGAATGGCTTGGTTCACCGAGAATTGGCTTCTCATGGCACGGGTAAAGTAAGGCTGCTTCGGAGGCATGGGAGATTTTTTCATTTGCCCAAGGGCTCCTGCTGCGACCGTGTACACCCGCGACTTCCTTTGGCGCCCTGTTATTCTTCTCTTCGATCCACATGCTCTTGAACCTACACCACTAGCTTACTTTTTGCGTCCTCTAGCCGCCAGTTTCATTCTTATCAACCTGTTTCCTGATCTCGAGGTGTTTCGGCTGCGTCACTTCCCCGTCCAATTGATACGCTCGGGAAAAAAAGTTGTGAGCCTTTGTGGGTTCATGCCGACCTCATGCTCACTTGTTTTGCTTGTTTGATCGACACCCTCTCCGTGAATCCGACCCATCCATTCATGCGACCATCGCACCCTACCTAGCTGCACACTTTTTTTTTGTCTCAACTAGGTGGGGTAGGATGGCATTCGTCCTTATTGTTGGGGAACCCATAATGAAACTCACACGTCAGTGAAGTTGATTGTAACCTGGCTGACAGACGTGTGAGGCAGACAACCTCTTCATATCCTCCACATTCCACTGTCCATAGGTCTCGTGCATTCGACTTCGATTCCGCTTGTTGTGCTGCACCCGTTCCAATCTTCATAATCGCTGTTCAGTAGAGCAGGATCTCCGCGTCCAGGTATCGCATCGCTCAACAAGCAGACGATCGCGACCATACGACCCGTACGTATTGTCCTGATTCTTATAGTTTATTTCGTTAATAATGACCGACTTCCCGCCGGCTTAGCTGCCTTAGCACACAACACCATACCATTAATCTTGTCAGCGAGTGCTAGCCAGCCCCCTCGAACCCACTGGAACTCAATGCGCCACAGAAGGGAAAAATTGAAGTATTGTACACATGTAATTGACTTGAACTAATAAGTCTTCATATTTCTCACCAGGGTTAGGGTTAGGGTTAATATCCCAAAAGACAGAAGTCACACAGACCGCCAGCATCTATGTACAGTACCTCGGCATCAAGTCTTCATGTAGCTCCGTCTGCAAAGGTCTATAACCCGGTCAAGTCGAAGTAAGGATCAGCGCTGTTTTCATGTTGCCGAGCCGACCCTGAAGGAACCAAAGTACTGGGTTCAAAGCCCACTCAGCTTCAATGATAGTTTTATCCTATCCCAAGCCTGAGTGGGCTCCTCTAAATTGAATCATCAGAGAAGGTATTTATATATATCTAGGCTTCATGTCAGTTTTCAGCAGTTTTCCCTGTGGTCTTGAGAATTGGCTGCATGGATGCATCAGACGCGACTCGTCACAACATAGGGGCTGTTATGTCACGCAAAATCAGACATGACACTTTGCCTTCTCCCAACTTGAAGAGATAGCTTCACAGGTGCGTAACATCGTCTCAAACTCTCAACGTCCATGCGATCTCATCTTACCGCCTAATCAGAAATGGAGCCTCACGATGCTCAATATCCATCAACAACGCAGCCCGAGACTCCCCACCCAACCTCGATATTTTCACAATTGCGTCAGTTTAATCCGCTCAGCTCCTTCTTCGCTTCATCCACCAGCCCCACGACCCCGCTTTCCTTCCCTTCGACCGCAATGGCTGGAGACTCCTTCTTTATTGGCGAGCAGTTACCCACTCCAACGCCAACACGCCCCTCTACTCCACGACCAGGCCGATTTCCCGTTGTCAAGAGCATTATCACTGGCCTTTCTTCTCGTAGTACCCGCCAACAACCTGTACGCATTGCCGTCGTTCAGACCCAAGTCCAGCGCGAAGAGGAGATGCAGAGCGAGACAACATTGACACCGACCATTGTTTCGGAGTGTACGGCGTTGCATTTTGCCGACGATCTTTCAATCCAGCCCGGATTCTACGAGTCTTCAGATGATACGCCACCACTCACTCCTGAATCGAGCGAGTCAACTGGATCGCTCTCGCCATTGCTGTCGCAGGATGGTTTGCAATTGTTGGACGAGCTGGAGTATTATGAAGACAGCTACTCTGAAGACGATTCTTTCACGCGTCCCTACTCTCAAGAAATCAAGGAAGGCAAGCGGCCGGCCCCTCCCATCGTCAGTTGTTTGCTACTGCTTCCTGACGATGACCTCATACTATTCTGCAGGATTGTGATGACACTCTACTTGACGATATTTCATCTGAGGCTGAAGAAGCGAAAGTTGTTGCACCAGAAGATTCAGAGGAATGGTATGGCTTGGAGTACACTTTGGAATTAAGCACTCGTCAGCGTCGTGCATCCGAGACACCTGAAATATCGACAGGAGAGCATTCAAAGGTGTGTGTTGGCCATGTCTTTCGTTGATCTGCTCATCAAGTATGCAGTCTCGCGAGTCTTGGCTCGCTTTGCATCAAGGATTCGTTCATCCGTATTATCAAGACCAACAGTTCTCTTTGTGGAAAGACTGGCATCGTTACCTTGACCGTCAGGACGAAAGACGGCGCCATCGTCGAAGTCGGGCATTCAGAGCGCATGCAAAGGAGCTCGCTTGGCTCTACGTGGACGAGATGAAAACGCGAGACTACATTTTCTGGCAGGCGGACGAGTATGGGCAAATCGACAAGGAGCTTTTGGAGCGTCTCGAGCTTATTGAAGCCCATCGAGCTGTGTGTTCAAGTTATCTCTCCCTCTTCCTTCCACTCAAAAAACCGTCACAGGACTCATACTATCCGCCCCAAAAGCATAATCGAGCATGGCATCTAAAGCGCTCTCGCTCCGTCGCCACGTTGAATGAGTTGTGTCCGCCTACCTTCCAGATTTTTTCCGGTCCTGTAAGCTACGAAGTGTAGAATGTACTAGTTTAGATATTGTAGATAGAGCCTTCGTGTAGCATTTTGGAACTTGTAAATCAGTATTCATTGTACTTGGCAAAAGTGGCTTGGAGGATACAAGATCATCAATTCTGACTCATCGATCAACCGCGATCACGCGGCTCTCACTCAACCAACCTCAAACTCTCTTCCTCGTTCGGCCCCGCTATGACGGGCAAAAAACGCAAATCTGACGGCGCCATTACCTCAAAACGACCTGCCAAACAACCTCGCCGCACTCTAGACTCATATTTTTCCCCCCAAGTGCTCGCCCCTGCCAGTTCCGTCGACGATGACGACCGCAAGATGGTTTCGCTGAACTATGAGCAGACTGCCATCTTGAGACAGGTGGTAGACGACGGAGAGAATGTCTTTTTCACGGGAAGTGCGGGTACGTGCCACTGCCGGAATGTGTTGGTCCTGTTTGACAAGGGTATTCGTAGGGACGGGGAAATCACTCCTACTACGCGCCATTATCAAAGCCCTCAAGAACAAACATGGAAAGTCAGACGTGGTATCTGTGACCGCGAGCACAGGCATGGCTGCCTCGAATATTGGAGGTGTGCTATCTGTCTCGTTGCATCTTCTGAGCGCTGATGTTGTTCAGGAATGACCATTCATGCATGGGGAGCGGTGGCACCCACTCAAACAGAATTTGAATTCCAAGTCAGCTGCATACGCAAGTGCAGGCCTGCGCTGCAGAGATGGCAGAAGACCAAGGTACTCGTTATTGACGAAGGTGCGTGTGTGTTCGTTCATCGTTTGGAACGCAATGGATGACCCGCGGCAGTGTCTATGGTGGATGGCCCACTCTTTTCTCGTATTTGTCAACTTGCTCAGCATCTACGGAAGAACAATTCGCCTTTTGGGGGCATCCAACTGGTAGTAACCGGCGATTTCTTCCAGTTGCCACCAGTGGCAAAACAAGGCGAAGCGGTATTTGCATTTGAATCTGCGGAGTGGAAACGCTGCATACGGCATACGATATTACTGTCCGAAGTATTCAGGCAAAAAGACAACGGTATGTGGTGAACCGACGCGACTGCATTGGATTTATACTGCGGTCAGAATTTGCTGCTCTTCTCAACGAACTTCGTCTGGGAAATATCCCTCCCACCGCTGTTTCTGTATTTCAGTCTCTAGCACGTCCCCTTCCACCAGATCCGAGTGGTATTTTGCCCACTGAACTATTCCCCATGCGGTATGAGGTCGACAAATCCAACTCGACACGCCTCGCGAAGCTTACAACGCCTGCCCAAACATTCACATCGCGCGACAGCGGCAAGGCTCAACCGGACAAACGCGTCAAGCTACTGGAAACGATGTCGGCACTTCGAGAACTGACGCTCAAAGTCGGTGCCCAAGTCATGCTGATCAAGAATCTAGACGAGCGCTTGGTAAATGGGTCAGTGGGGAAAGTCCTTGGGTTCTATCGCATTGCCGACGTGAGAGGAGGCCCGGGCAATGGTGCTGGTGCAAAGAACGGCACAGCGCCAGTTCGAAATGTTGTTATGGTGGATGGGCGACCAGCGCCCAAGTTGGAGAAACCACCGCTCTCAAGTAGCAATAAGGTCAATGTCTCTTCGGAGGTCAAGCAAGAAGCCAAACCCAAATCCACCAACGACACCAAACCCAAAACAAACACGGTTTCGAAAGATCAGCTGCTGTATCCCTTAGTCGAATTTCCAGCGCTCGATGGCTCAGAAACGGAGGTCGTTTTGTTGGTCCGAGACGAATTCCGTATCGAAGACTCGCAAGGCGAGGTGCTAGCAAAGCGAATGCAGATTCCGTTGATTCTCGCATGGGCTATTTCGATCCACAAAAGCCAGGGGCAAACTATTCATCGAGTCAAGATTGACCTGGGTAAAGTTTTCGAGAAGGGTGCGTTTTTCTTCCCTCTTCTTTCCTATCATGCTCAATGCGGTTGATGGTTTAGGCCAATCTTATGTTGCGCTGTCTCGAGCTGCTTCGATGACTGGGCTTCAAGTCCTGAACTTTAACGCTCACAAGGTAATAACTCAATTCGCCGTTGCAGCCCGGGCTCACATCGCGATAGGTTCAAGCACACCCTAAGGTGGTTGAATGGAGCAAGACATTGCAAACCTATCAACCGTCATGAGGCCTCAACACAACCTAATCATTGCTCCATTTCACAGATCTTAATTGCTCCATTCCCTAAATCTATTTGGCATCTCTTTAGCATCTTTCAGTAGTCAATTGGCATAGGTCAGGCTCATAAGGAGTCGTTTATTGGAGGAGGGAGGGTTAGAATACAGATACAACACGACGAAATAAACAAATCAAACATCCTAGTTGTCCCCATGACATTATGTCAATCTTTAGCCTCTAAAAATGCGTCCAATTCAGCATCCAAATCTTCTCTGGTGACTGTTGGCCGCTCGTTCCGACTGTGACGCTCCCTTTCGCTACCACGGCCATTCCGACGAGTTCCATCTCGCCTAGAGCTACCTCCATTGCGACTGCGAGTACCATTCCTGCGCGAATCGGAGCGTTGTGCGTCCACTTCTTGTCGGAGTCGACCCGAATCATCATCACCGGTTCTGTGGCCTCTATCCTCCAGAGCATCAGCATACATCGTCCCTCTCACTCTACGAGGCAGAGGTGCGGTAAGGCGTGATTCGAGCGAATTCGGTTGGAGGCGAAGGACCGAAGTGCGCTGAAGTAAGGTTCGGCCGTCTGATGCGATAAAATCCGACCGCATTTTTGACACTGGCTCTTGTTCCGGCTCTGGCTCTGGCTCTGGCTCGTCGTCCGCACGAATAAACTCATCAAGTTCGGCGTCTAGAGCGGCTCGTACTTGCTCGCGATCAATCTCGACACTGCTACCACGTCTTCTCCGCTTGGAGGCGGGGTATTCCAAGTTGGTTGGGTCCTGATTAGACTCCTTCCCAGCTCCCCAACCATGTTTCTTGTAGAATTGACTCTGTTGCCGTGCGCCACGCTTCTTGACATCTTCGGGGAGGGCCCAGCGCATGCGTATCACACCCTTCAGTCCTTCTCCCTTGCCGAGACTACGATTTATGCGGTCCTCGGGTGGCCAGATAGCGACAGGAATGGGTTTAGCAGTGACGAACCCATCCGTATCGGGTTCCTCCGTAATGTGCTTTTGCAGAAGTCGGTAAGCAGCCCGAGCAGCGGCTTTCGAGTCGAATACGAAAACGCAATGCTCGTCGTCAACCTGAGTGCATTCAGTGGCCATATTTCCTGGAAGTGGGATACGTACCCATTCCAAGCCTAATGGATGAGAGTCAAAGTGTGTCGCATAGGCGAACAAACCAGCCGTCGGGAGGCTGGCAATGGGCGAGCCACCAAGGAGCAGCGCGTTCCCGCGAGATGTTG
Source organism: Mycena indigotica (assembly GCF_014461135.1). Taxonomy (NCBI): domain Eukaryota; kingdom Fungi; phylum Basidiomycota; class Agaricomycetes; order Agaricales; family Mycenaceae; genus Mycena; species Mycena indigotica. Next base: position 1,705,193 of record NW_023503005.1, read on the forward strand.
TGTCTAATGGAGGTTAACTGATACTCCACCTCAGCAAAAAATAACCGTAATATGCACCTTCTTCCATGTCGACCTCGTCGTCCATAGCAGAATCCTCTTCGTGTTTGCGCTTACCATTGATAGAATTATTAGGGCCCCTCGACGCAGACCTTCGGCGACGAGCGCACCTTGCTGCCCGCCCTCGCAACGCTTTCAGAGAGAAGGTAGACTTTGGTCTGGCCAATCCGTTTCGCCAGCGAGGCCTGTTCTTCAGCGGTAGGAAGTTGCTCCTCATATGCGGTGTCATTGTCGTACGACAGCGCTGCTGGATATAGGTCGTCGGGGGAGGTGTCCATTGCAAGAGAATATAATGAGGGCAGAGAAGAAAGAGAGGTATTGTCCGTGACAGCTGTGACACCCTTTCGAAATGAGCGGCGATGAAGGTGCTGTTGTGAACAAGAACAAGATACATCGGAAGGACAAGCGTTGGTTACAGCCTGCTGTTTCTGGTGCGAATAGCTGACTTTGCATACAGCCTGGGACACGGATGATATTGACCAGTGTGTTTTGCTCTAAAAATGTTTGTCTTGTCAACTAAAACCGACTGGCAGTGTACGCCCGAAGATGCTCGCCTTCGTACAGAGCCTGACGTATCTTAGTGGAAAATCGACGCATTTGCGCGCGAAGATTATATTGCAGCAAAACCTTTCTCCGAAGAGTCCTCGTTTGCGACTCTGTTCCCAAAATACCGTGAAAAATATCTTCGCGAGGTTTGGAGTGCTGTAACCCAGGCACTGGACGCTCATGTGAGTTTTCTCTCCACTCTCAAATACCAGATTTGACGTAAATTCAGCATCTCGCATGCACTCTCGATTTGGTCAGCGGTTCTATGTCTGTACGAACGACACGAAAAACATTCGATCCCTACATCATATTGAAAGGGCGGGATTTACTCAAATTACTTGCTCGAGGCGTCCCTGTTACTCAAGCGGTCAGAATTCTGGAGGATTCTGTTGCCTGCGACATCATTAAAATTGGCAGCCTTGTGCGGAATAAAGAGCGATTTGTGAAGCGAAGACAGCGTATAATTGGGCCAGATGGGAGTACTTTGAAGGTACGAGCATGAAACTTTGCGCGTTCGGAGGTGCTCATGGGTTGCAGGCCATTGAACTGTTGACCCAATGCTATGTCCTCGTCCAAGGCAACACAGTCAGTGCCATGGGTCCGTATAAGTCGCTCAAAGAGGTGCGAAGGATCGTTTTGGATTGCATGAAGAACATTCATCCAATATACCGGATAAAAGTGTGACGTCTTTGCTTCACTATCTAATTGCTCATTTCAAACCAGGAACTTATGATAAAACGGGAGCTTGCGAAGGACCCCAAACTTGCAAACGAGTCCTGGGATCGTTTCTTACCTAAGTTCCGCAAGCGGCATCTCAAAACCTCAGAAAAGACAGCGAAGAAGAACGAGGCATTGGAGGCCAAAAAAGAGGCGCGTGCGGCTGCAGGTTTACCGGAGGCGGGACCTTCCAAGCCAGCCAAGAAGGTATACACACCGTTCCCGCCTGCACAGCTCCCTCGAAAGGTACCTATACGTCTCTCTTCCGATCGAAACCGTCTCAATATTTCGTCCAGATCGACTTGCAACTCGAATCAGGAGAGTATTTCCTCAAATCGCACGAGAAAGAAGCAAAGGAGATCGAACGTCGCAAACAAAAGGTCAGGCACCTGTCTTTCATGCCATTCATTGACTCAATATCATAGCAAACGGAAACAACTGCCAAGAGGCGAGCCGAACGAGCAGAAGCATTTGTGGCGCCTGTAGAGGAGGCGGCGCCAACAGTAGAGGAAAAGCGACATCGAAAACGGAAAGCAGAGACAACTGAAGCAGCAGTGGAATTGGAAGAGGGTGTCGAGCGGATCAAGAAGAAGAAAAAGAAAAAGGCTGTCGAGGACAACGACTACTAGTTGGTAGTAGGCGAATTTCGGCGGAGTTACGTAATCGCTGATATGAATTTTCCAAGATCAGCGCCATGGGCGGAACTATTTCTGTCCGTCAATGCATGTCGCGCCCACAAGAAACCTCTCTTGGCTACCATGTCCACTCCTCCTACAATCCTCTTCAATGCCTCGCCATTACCCTCTCCACGCTTTTCGACATTTGACACCCAGCTCGACAATGATTTCAGGCCTTCACATTCTATTGAGGGTATTTACGACCCATACTCCCCTCGCGAACCTCTAATTCCCAACCGAATATCTCGCACACATATTCCACAACAGCTATCCCTCACCGGGTCGAGATACCATGACTTCGACCCATACCCCACACAGAAGCAGGAACATCTTACGCCGAGTACGAGTTCAGAAACAGACTTTCTGAAAACCCCTTCTTCCGCACTCTTTCCCATGGGCCATCCTAAGCCGCCTAGAAGACATCCTTTTGCAACTGGGTTTGAAGCGCCTGAATGGTGGTCCATTTTGATTCACATTGCTCTGTGTGCACTGGCGTATCCAGTTCTCTACGCATTCGTCGTCATTGCTACCAATCGACCCATTTTCTGGAGTCGTCTTCTTGTTGGTGCTGGTTGTGGGGCGGTTGGTGTGTCCCTAGGTTGGAGCTTGACGCGTCTGGGGCAACGATTCCTTGAAGCGGCTAGTGCGTTGATCATCGCTGATGTTTCCTTGTACTAAAGCCCAACATTGCAGCATGGGCAACACTGATAAACCAATCTCGTGCCTCTCAAGACCCTGGAATCAGCTTGCGAAGCTTCGCCAAAAGCGCAGAATCTTCAACAAGTATCATGTCTGGCGTCCGACTACTTTTTGGCCGTTGCTACAAAAGGCAGAAGTCAGATCAGCAAAGCGCCAGATCGCAGAATGAGTGGGTCTCCTATTGAAACACCACTGACCCTGAAACCTACCCAGTTCTCGCTCGTGGTCGGCATATGTGGTTGTGTTTCTTGTGATTCTTGCCATCGCATCATCGTTACCATTCATCCTTGGACGCGTCGTTGACATACAAGCATCAATCGAGGTATTTTCTCCGGAAATTTTGTGGGTCACTTGCGGAACGCCCTAACGCTTGGACAGCATCAGCACGTTAATTACTTCGAAGTTGCCATTGCGGCAGACTTGAGCGACGAAGATATTAGCCGGGCGGCTGCATTGAACACCAATGCATTCAATGTGACCTCGTGTTTGGAATTGAGGAACAACGCTAATCTCTTACAAGAACTACGCCCTTACTTGGACAATCGCCCCATTCTCGACCCACGGCACCCTCCCCTCCCCTGTCTCCTTCACATGGGAAAACGACACAGTCTACTTCTCCGAAACGATCCTTTCACAGGTTCTTCCTGGTGGGACGGGTTTCGGCACTTTTGATGCCAACACAACAGCCGCTTCAATTGATCTGACCAGCACCAACCAACCAGCGCCGCCAGCTGCCAACAGTATCAACCCCGGTTGGACATTGCGGTCCGTATATCTTAATTTGGTTTTCATCGGGCTGAACCAACCGATAGGTATCCTCGTTGGGGCTTGCGCATCCACTGCGTCAAATCTTCTGACCCCAACACGATGTAAGAGACTCATGCCAACAATTGAAGGGTTTTGACATCATATTTAGCGTTCCCAAGGCTGCCTCCGGTCTCTCCTATGTCTACACTCCTCGAGAAACTCTCCGGTCGCTATTTTCTTCGTTTGGAAAGGAGTTGCCCGCCAATTTAGAGACACCGCTCAACATCACGAAGTTAATGATGGGGAACGATACATTTCCTGCCTCACTCAAGGCTGAGGATATCGCACTCGGAGGTTCGCTCAAATGTTTTGTCGTGTTCAATGCTAAGAGTTAGCCGTTTTCTGGGATAATGGCGTCGCGCATAGCTTTAAGAGTACACCAATCTCCGAAGGTTTGTTTCGTCTTCATTCCACTCATTTCTGACGGGTAGTTAGGCGAAGATGGAGCTGGATTCGCCTCAATCGAAACCTTATTGGTCTGATTTGAAAGTCACCTTGAGTGAGGCTGATTGGTAAATCTAGGTTCGATTGAACACGACCTACGCTCCTCAAGGCACTTTCTTGACCCATAGCGAAGTAGCAGTCCCGGATGTGCATGGTATGATGCTAGAGACTGGCTTGACATATGCTAATTATTTTGTAGGAGCAAACACCTTCATTGGATATGACTCTGCCGTCTGTTTGGAGCTCTACGAGCCCTACGTGCTGGATACCTATAACAGCACGGCAGGCTTTCCTGCGTCTATGCGCATCGTAAACAAGGGCAACGCTGTCGTCGACGTAATTAACAGGGAGAAGAACACCCAACAACCTCTGAGGGACCCGACATTGAAGAGGGAGTTGCTTTCGTCGAATCTCCGCCCAGTGTATGAGGTCGCTCACGAAAACTCGGCAAATCAGATTCTCAAGGTAAGGGCGAAACATGTTTTCGTGCTCTTGACTAATGGTTTTAGGACAATGGTCGAGACGCCTACTATGTTTTATCGCCGACGCTGTTGTCGTTTACCGGTGGGGACGGCCCTCGCGGGTACTTGGAGCTATCAGCGCCGTTCTTCGCTCAGGCGCGGGCACTCGCCGACGCGTCCAACGTGCTCACCTACCTCGTTGGCTCTGGCCAAACCGTCGCACGGTGCTACCCTGACCGCATCACGACCACCGTGAGAATCGCCACCCGGGACGCTGTTGTTGTGTTGGCCACCGTGTTGGTGTTGGGGCTGCTGGCTGGGCTGTTCGTTCCGCGTCTGCCATTCGCGATCCCCCGTCGCGGATTCGGGCTTTATTCGTGGCTCGCGGGCTTCTACAGCAACGAGTTGGTGCTGGGCCGCACTGAAGCACGTCCATCGGAGGGTATTCCGAAGCATTTGGAGTTGGAAGAGATCAAGCGGCATATGGGTGATTTGAAGTTCCGATATGTTGTCTAGACGGAGTTCTTCATCGGACTAGTACTTAGCATGGACGTTTGGACACTGGCATTATCATTATTTGTGGATTTATTCTCGTAGACAGTCACGATGACAAGACAGTATTTATTGGTGAGACTATCACGGGATGTAAGACCGTCTTGCTTCTCGACCCTCTCCATTGCGCGATCACGTGCGAGACACGGCATCACGTGAAAATCAACAAGCTCTCCGACTCCCAAGAGGTGGATGGAAACATGATAATAAGCACCCGCATATGATAGAAGAGCATACGATACGCACTTGGAGCCCAAGCCGGGCGCCCACTTCGAAGAACTTGAAGTGGCACAACTGATCACAACATGACATCGTCTCCAATACGGCCGCTCCCCAACACCTCTATCCAGCCCAGGAGTAGTTGTCGATGGGTCAGATCATGGACACAGACTGAGATCGTTGGCTGCCGCTACTGTGCCCGTTATCGTTTTTTATGCCTCTTCATCTTCACTCGTTGGCCACGTCGTGGGAGGTTGTCAGAGGCCGCCGCTCAGCGCTGCTGCTTAGTGAGGTCACGTCCCAAAGCTATCTCGGAAGACGGCCAGAGGGAGCGATCCACTACGCGACAGGCTGCCGGTGCTCTCCCAGGTCAGTGGCCAACGAGTTGCAGCAGCGGTAAGCCTTCAATCGTGAGTCCGTCCAGTCATCACCGAGAATGGACGGGGCCACTCTCTCGCAAATGTCGCGTCGGATGGGGGGAAGAGGGAAGAAGCACAGAGCAGTGTAGCAGCGCCACCAAGCAACTTATAGGTGGTGTCTCAGATCTCGGAGTCAGAGGAGAGCGGATGTAATCGAGGGCCGCCAATTGTGAACAACTGTCGTCAACGTTGTCCTTGTCGTCGGAAGAGGCACTACACGTATGAAATCAGTAGGTAACGTGCGTCATTGGTTTGCGCGTAGACTTCAGCAAACGAACATCGAGAGCTAAACAGCCGCCTTTTCTCATTCTGTCGGCGCACAAAAATCACATTTCACTTTTGAACTACTTGTCAGGTATATGCAACAACCGCTGAACTTCAGAATGAAGTTGACCTACCGCCTCAACGCTGCTCAGCAGCGGACGTGACGACGGGTCTTTCTCGAATCGTAGTCGGACGTGCGAGGGATCAAAACCCTCTGACGCTGGCAGTCTTGCAAACGCGTTTATTGCGTGCATAATGTTTAAGAAGACCACGGTGGCGCTGATTCATCCATCAATTGGAGGCTGATTTTTGCAGAGAGCAGTCTTACCTAGATCCCGTGGTCGATACCCGTTCAACGGGACCGAAACGCGAGCAATGGCGTGTGAGGTCCGCTGGTTCATGGCCGGGGCCGGTGTAGTGGAAGGTGATACAACGCGATGCTCCGTTTTTAATGCTCTCCGCCAAGTTGGGTGAGAAAGGGTGCGAGTCCGGTTCAAATTGGGGATGTAGTCGCCGACCGTGGAGGTATATGCCACGATATAAAGCGTCCTCAAAGAACGCCAGTGCCGACGCGTGGAGAGTGAAGTGGATATACTGATCAAATCAGATCACGGCTACCGCAGAAAGAGGCAAAAAAACGCACTGCGACGTTGTCTAGTGGTTTATAGCTTATGTTATGCAACGCACCACCGCGAATGCAGTCCGCGAGCTCGATGACTGTCGTGTTTCGCGGGACTCCGCGGAGTGCAACCTTGCAAGAACGATTCTTGAGTGCTTCAGTCCTTGCTAGTGCAGCAGTGACACAGCGATCTCGAACGCGCGATACTTGCGCGCCCAGTTGGCGGAGGTCCTTGAAAGCCTGCGCAGCAATAAGCCAAAAGCGGAAGGGGAATAGAAAACTGTCCACCCAAGAGGCAACCCGAGCGCTCAGAAAACTAATGAACGCTTTGCTTGGATTACCTTTGACAAAGTTGAAGCGGTCGATAGCTCCGAAGGGCGTGAGCTGTTGGGCCAAAGCGTTTTCAGTCATATGAACATTGGCAAATGTAGCTCGAATAGTACGACTGGAGGTCGGATGAAACGGAGCCGGCTTTTGCCCCATTACAGGCGAGAATTCGAGACGCTGGCCGTACAAAAGGACGGGATGGTTGCTGACTTGCTCTAGTAGCTCAGAAGCAGCTGTCGAGTCGTAAAACGTTATACGAACGTTGCGGCTCGGTTGTAGGATGTCTTCGACGTTATATATTGGACCAGCGAGCACTACATCAAGAGTTTCTCCGATAAGAGCATGGGGGGGAACGTTCTGGATGCTGATTGTATGCTGGCCTTTCGCTAATTGTGAAATCGAGCGCTGCAGAGATGGTTTGTTTCGAAGACGCGTCAAGTTTTTCGTGATCATAGTTGAGAGCAGGTCGTGTCAGTTCACAGTCACACAACGGCTATTCTACGTACAAGAAAATTATCTAGTCTCAGCACGGGGGTAAGTAAAGTACAAGCATCGGCTATAAGCTATCCATTGTAGACCAAGGACAAAGTGGATCACTTAGTCTTCATCGTCCTCGTCATCCGAAGCGGCCTTCTTTGCCTTTTTCTTCGCCGGGGCCTTTGCCTTTGCTTTGGACGCAGGTTTCTAAACGACAGTGAGCAAAAGAGACCTCGAGACAGAATAAGGAAGCTATTACTTTGCGCTTTTTACCCGCGTCTTCATCATCATCTGCGTCCTCTGGTTCGTCATCGTCGTCGTCGTCGGCCTGTTGGGAGCATGTAAATATTTTTAAAAAAATTGGACCTATAGATGACCGCACCTTCTTCTTTGTCGCCCGTTTCTTGGGGGCGGCCTTCTTTGCCGGTGCTCTCTTCTTTTTGGGCTTTTCTTCTTCTGGCTCATCGTCAGAGCCACCTTCGACACCCTCCATTTCCTTCGAAAAATCTTCTCCCTCACTGTCGTCGTCCTTCTTCTTCTTCTTGGGTGCTGCACGTTTTTTAGGTGCGGCCTTTTTCGGCTTTGGCTCGTCCTCGTCGTCACTTGCAGCTTTCTGTTGAGCAATAAGAAATAAAAACTTGGTTAAGCAGCCCTCTATACCTTTTTGCGACTACTTTTCTTCTTCGCGGGAGCTGCATCATCACTCCCTTCGCCCTCTGAATCATCTCCACCTTTGCGAGCTGACTCAGGGATGTCTTCCTCTACCACAAACACGGTCAGGAATACTGTTCGCAGAATATCTTGGAAGAGAAACATACTGTTGACATGACCGTTCTCGTACGCGTCCCTCACGCGTTGCTGGTCCTCTTCATTCAGCTCCTCAAAGCCGTCGACGTCCTCGGCTTCGTCATGCTTGCTTTTCATGTTCTGGAGAACCTACAGAGCGTCATCTTATTTGCAGGACTGAGATAAGTACAAACAACATACTTTAGGTGTGACACAGCCCCAATGGCGCCACGAACTGGCAATAACAGTCGGTCATCAGGGATCCAAGCAAGCCGACACGCAAAGGTGGAACATACAAGCTCGTGTTACCACCCATGTCGACTAGGGTCCCAAAACGAAGCTCTCCCTTCTGAATTGCGGTCCCTGAAAGGCAGAAAAGAAGCTTCAGCGGCCAGGCAGGGGGGGGAGCAGTGATATCAACCTTTGCAAGGTTTTCCTCCTGCGTGACCAGTCAGTCTCTGGATATTGGGAGATATACATAAAGAAACCTTTGCATTTTGCACGACCCGACACCGCGTACTCGAGTCGATAGCCTGTCTTTTTTTCAGACATCGTGGTGGGTTGGTTGAATAAACGACGAAACTGTGACTGGTCACCGTAACGGCTTGACGGTGCCTGTGCCCAAACCTCCCACCACCACGCTTCTTGTTTTACCAAGACAACACCTTGAATGCGCGCCAATGGTTTGCTCTTCGTCATCAATGTGCTCGCCAACTTTCAAGTTACCGTTCTGGCGCTGTCTCTTGGAAAGCGGAATCAAGCAAACATGGACGCCGCTTGCCCAGAACTGACGAATCGTTGTGCACCCAAGACAAGCTTGTTGGTATGGCTCGAACAACTGCAGGCGTAAACAAGCCTGCCGCTCAAGATTCGGCACAACAAGCAACAGAGTTGTCAACAAGTCCAGTCCACCCAGTGCTTCAAGTTGCGTCATTGGCAATCAGGCAAATGCGACAGGGTGGATTTCCGGGAAATACACGAGTCCATAGCATTCATTAAAGTTCAGAAAACAGACCCTCTATTCTTTGGTCTGCTCCGAAATCGGGAATGTATTACTTTTGTGAGGCGCGTCTGATCGTGATATAAAAATTGAATAGACTGGAGCGAGCGCGTTGACGCGACCCGAGCGTGACCGCGTCTTTTCTTGTCGACCACGATGATGAAACGGCGGAAGCCCGGACCCACAAATGCTTCTTCCTCGGTGCAAACTTACTCCGTTAAGGATTTTCGTTGACCCCTGCCAAAAGGCTCCACTGCCATTATGTGACGAAATAACTACTTTTCTTCATGCCTCCGCGACGCCCTCCAGGATTGCTCGATATTGGGCCGTCTAACCATCAACGCTTCCAGAGCGAGGCACAGCAGCATGCAACAGGATCGGCTTCCCAAGATGGGCAACTGGCAGTTGTTGTCTCTGCTCCACTTCAATCGACAGACGACTTGCCGTTGCTCTCACCACCATACAAGGTCCGCGTGTTTCTGCGCATGCTAAGCCCTTGCTCATTGCCATAATCTGACAACTCAACACTCCTCAGAGCCACGCCAGCCGAACCAACTTGCTCTCTGGCCGCGACCGCACTCCGTCCCCGAGCCCTAGCTATAGAACGTCATACATGCCATCGCCGTCCGGCGACTCTACTGACGAGAAGGGCAAAGCCAAAGCTACTGTCCATTACCCAGATGACATAGCTGTTCCGCCCCAAATTCACGACCCTGAGGACCACCACTCTCTATTGTCTTCAGCTGCAGGGACTGATGATGAGGATGACGACGATTACAACTGGTCGGATGAGGAGGACCTGGTTGACGAGGAGGCCAAGTTCGAGAATAAGATTGGGACGAAGAAGAAGACAGGCTGGGGACCCAAACGGTGCGTGGGCTTGCCTTTTCATTGACTGTGTCGTAACGCGACTAGGATTATCACACTGTTATTCTCCTCCCTCCTCGGCTCGACATTCCTAGCCGGGGTCCTCGTCGCTCCCGCCCTCATACTGCATTTTTACTGGTATCGTCCACACAAAGATGCATTCCGCCACAAGGTCACCGTCAATGTCGAAGCGTGGCTGTTTTGGGCCGCCGCTAACCTCCTCATATCATGGTATCTGGCCTTCATCATCGACGTCGTCCCCACCTTCATTCGCTTCCTTATCTCGGTCTCATGGGGTCACGTCTCCGAAACAATCAAGTCGCGCATTGAGATGTACAACGCGGTCAAAAACACATTTAAGCCAGTATTCTACGCCGCCAGCTGCTGGGTTTCCTGGGTCATCATTTTTGACCACATCTTCCACATGGTTGGTGAGGGCAGCGCGAACCACCAGCGTTACACGTCCACTGTCCACCGGGTCATTGAATTCTTCTTCTTTCTGACCCTCGTACTCTGCGCTCAGAGGCTGCTTTCTCACCTTATCGCGTTCGCTTTCCACCGAACAGCGTTCAAAGACCGTATCGAAGCCGTTGCAGAAACCTTGGCGGTTGTCGAGAAACTGCGAGATTACCGCCCTAAATCGAAACGTTCTTCCGGGCTTCGGACTCCGCTTTTCGGTCTTGGAACACCGACGCTCGAGAAAGACCACTTCAGCTTTCTTTCAAGTAAACTCAAGTACCACAAGAAGCATCCAGAGCATCGGGACTGGCAAGGCGACGAAGGCAAACATCACGGTAAACATGCGGAGACTCCGGTCAGCGAGGACAGCCCGCACCAGTACCCGCCTTCTCGAGATCATCGTGACAGAGATGCAACGCTGGTTGGAACAGCGGCGAAAATGGTCAAAGACGCGGTGCTGCATGATGCCCGGAATATCAAGGGTGAAGATGCCGCTGGAAATCTTGAGTGGAATGTCAGTTCGTCCTCTGAAGCAAAGGTAAATTCTACGCATCCCGTGTCTTTTAACTCAACTCCTTCTATAGCGGCTTGCTCGTTCGATCTACATGCGTCTGAAATCCCCAACACGCCATTACCTCCTCCCAATCGACTTTCGTCCTCCGTTTGCGGACCAAGAGGCTGCAGATGCCGCTTTCCGTGTCTTTGATAAGGACAACAACGGCGACCTTTCGCGGGCGGAAATAAAAACGACTCTGGTTAAGGTGTACAAGGAGCGTCGCTTCCTTGCCCGCTCCATGCGGGACGTCAATGCCGCACTAAAAACTCTGGACTACATCCTCATCTTCTTCGCCCTCGGCGTCCAATTCTTCATCTCTCTCAGTGTGTTTGGGGTCAACATCACGAGCAGCTTGACCAGTGTTTATTCCCTCATCGTTGCCGCCAGTTTCATCTTCAAGTCTGCTGCGAGCAGCGCATTTGACTCCATTATGTTTCTTTTTGTGACACACCCGTTTGACACTGGTGACCGGTGTTTTATCGACGATGAGGTTATGGTCGTAAAAAAGATGGAGCTCTTTGCGGCATGTCTATCCTTCTTGTGAGAGCACTCGCTAACATTCAGATCTAGACGACATTTACTCGTTGGGACGGGACTGAGTCCTATTATTTCAACAGTCAACTATGCAACAAATTCATGTTTGTCGTCATTTACTATCTCTCTGCTCAAATTAACCGGGAATGCGTAGAATCAACGTCCGAAGAAGCGGAGTAAGGGTTTACACCCAATACTTTCCACCAAATACTGACGTTTGTACCTTAGAAAATGTACGAAAACCTAACAATGCAGGTCGCATGGCGAACCCCACTAGAAAAATTAGACGCACTAGAAGCTGCCATCAACAAATGGCTGTCGACAGAGGAGAACCGGTGGTTTGTGCCGAGCACGGGAATCACTTTCCAACGGATCGAGTTTCAGCGATATTTAGAGTTTACCATGGCCATCGGGCATAATGGGTCAGTTGGCAATCTACTTTTGCGCCATATAATCTAACCCGCGTTTTACTTAGAACCTGGCAAGATTGGAGTTTGGTGAGTTGTAATCAATTCACGTGCGACAACTCCCAAATAATCTTTTCTGTAGCGAAGTGCCCGCAAAACTGCATTCCACGCTGCCGTCCAGTACTATTGCCGCGAACTAGGAATTGAATGCTACAACTCCCCACAACCTATCATCTGGACGGACGCGACTGCTGGCCTCCCACCATACAACAGTCCCAATCCTAGCGGGGTTGACCTTTCTCCAGAAGGGGGCTCGAACGACGACCGCGTGATTGCGCCGATCCGCCGGACGATGGCGACTTCATTGGGCTTCACGCCGCATGCAGAATCGACCCTGTTGCGGGCCCGTACTCATGGGCGGAAGGCTGCGATGCGGGCAGCGGGCGGGGGCGACATGTAGAATCTAGATGGATGAATAGAGAGAATAGAGACAACTGGCTTGCGCCAGCTAAATGTATATAGATTAACTCGTGAGGCTATTCCCTTATTTTTCGAGACTGCAAACTGATAGCCTTGCAAGCAGATGTAGGAAGAGCAAGATCTCTAGTCCTCGACAAGTTTTCTGTAAATGCTTATTGCCAAACAGTCAATGCATATCGTTTATACTATAGGTGCCTCTCTCTTGCTGAAATTCTTAGCATCAAGCGTTCTTGGTGGTCAAAAGTTCCGATGACGTCATGCTCACAAACTACACCACCTTCCGCAAGAGGACATCTACTCCAAGGTCTCCAGCTGCAAGTCTCCATCGCTTAGCGCCCGCTACGTAGCCCCTGACGAATCATGACGTGCGCCCTTCAGAGGCGTATTTAACGGCGCTTCTGGCGCGCCACCTCCCACAGAAAACCCACACACAAACACAAATCATCCCTCACGAACATAACCCTCACGAAATAATGCCTCTTTTTGGATCCACCACGACCCGCACCACCTCAGTCCCCACGCGCAGACGGGGCCTGTTCCAGCGTACCAAGCCTAGTCGTACCACCCGCATCAGTGAGTGTTGTCTGGTTCCTCAAGCGTTGATTGACCACCTATTGCAGAGAATGCGATTGACCCCACGGTGACCACGACTACCCACACCACTCGCGTCCCCTTCATGACCAGAGTCAAGCGGACGCTCGGTATCAGAAGCAAGCCAAAGCGCCGCGGCACTTTTTCACGCTTCCAGCCTCGCACTCGTCGCACCCGCCAAACTACCTTGATCTAATATGTAGTATTGCCGTCTCGCGCACTGCGCCCGGACATCCACTCTTTATACTGTACTTACTATTATACCTGGATGGCGGGAAAGAAAGCTAATAATCGGACGATGTATTTTGTATCAACAATTCTTATTTGCCCACTATTTTGGGTAGATATGTCTCCTCCTATACAGCCCCCCTCGCCTCCTTGATCTCGTTCAACTTAGCCTCCCTTGCTGCTTCATGAATCCTTTGACCTTCCATTAGCTGCTCCGCATGCGTCTTCTTCTTCTCCAACTCCGCATGTAGCTTCACGTCTTGTTGTTGTTTGAGCTATGACCAGGTAAATTGGCTTGATTCATCCCGAGCGGTAAGACAACCAACCTTCACATCTCGCTCCGACGTCTCCAGTTCGTTGACCGCGCGATTATGTTCGTGTGTCGCTTTATTTAGGGCATCCGCCGCGCTGGCTTCGTTACGACCGAGTTTCTCGTTTTGTTTCTCAGCCTTGTTAAATGCCTGGTCGTTGGGATCAGCTAACAGCGGGGAGGCACGAGCAACTGGATCGACCTTCTCCGCTTTGGATGCGGTCTTCTCCGCGTGTGAAACGTCGTGGAGGATGTGCTTCACCTGTTTCGCCTCGTCTTTGGACTCTTTTCGAAGGCTCTTCTCGAGATGTTTGAGCTCGGCCTCGGAACTAGGGATGGTTGGGTTCGACATGTTGAAAGATGCGGTTTCTGGTTGGTGGTAGCCTTGCGCTGTCCTATTTATGTCAGTCAAGCGGCGCATTGATGTCATAGCGGAGCGATTTGAGCCCCTCGACCTCGACATTGAGAATGGATCGAAAAGATACAATACCTAGAATGACCGAAGGAATGACGCCAGCAATAAGACAGGAGACGAGCAGTGCTTGAGACACGAGGCTTGAAGCTTTGGCTGGAGGTTTGACGGAAAAATAATTACATTGTTACTAGTCTATCCCTTGAAGTTACAGAACGAGTGGATGGTGGTCTGGAGGAAGTTATGCAGAGGAATCTTCGGAAAGTCGCGAGTCAGGCGTTGCGGAGCCAGATGCTTTAGGAATGAGACCAGCTTCTTCACGGAGTTCACGAATCTTGGTGTTGCGATCTTCCTGTTTACGGTTGAGCACACTGATTCTAGTCGAAGAGGGAATGAAAGGCGTACGTTATTGGCCAACTGTGCTTTCAGCGCCTCTGCCACACGTGCCTTCTTATTCTCGAGATCCAGAGAGATTCGTTTGTCTTCCTCGCGCTTGAGCTATACAGTTGGTTGGGCAAAGTTAATGAAAGCCGCGACAAGATACCTCAGCATCTCGTTCGGCGTGGCGCAGCTGCGATGACGCTTCTTCGTGTTTGAGAGTAGCTGTGTTGAGAGCTTTGAGCGACGCGGTCTCGATTTTTGCAGCCTTCTCGATAGTCTCTTCCGCCTTGTTGGATGCCTGCGAGAAGCTTCAGAGCTGGCGAGACCGCGATTCCGACCTGCTGAACCTTCTGAACTTTGGACTTGAGTTTTTCGATCGCTATGACTGCTTTCATCGCCTCCTTGAGGTCTGCACTCTCGCGCTTGGCTTCCTTGTTGAACTGCTTCTCGAGCTTTTTGATGGCAGCAGGCGAGTTGGGGGTGCTAGTCGGCATCGTCGTCGCGAAGAAGGATGAAGTGCTGTGACCGGAATGTGACGGGATTATCTAATCAATCCTTCGCGCTTTTGCCTTGCTCAGGCTTACCATGCTCAGCAATGTCGATGCGACTCTGACCTATGCTGCTGCGTAGCATCTACTTGGATCCAAACCATGGTTCCAGAATATTTAGAGCTTGGTCTCCAATGGCAGATAGAGGTGAAACATGTTCGTGTGCTCAATGCTGAAGTCTACGCGCAAACCAATGGCGCAACTTGGTTACTTACTGATTTCATGCAGGTAGAACTCTGGGTGCCTCTTACGACGACAAGGACAACGTCGACGACAGTTGTTCACAATTGGCGGCTCTCGATTACATCCGCTCTTCTCTGACTCCGAGATCTGAGACCCCACCTATAAGTTGCTTGGTGGCGCTGCTACACTGCTCTGTGCTTCTTCCCTCTTCCCTCCATCCGACGCGATATTTGCGAGAGAGAGTGGCACCGTCCATTCTCGGTGATGACTGGACGGACTCACGATTGAAGGCTTACCGCTGCTGCAACTCGTTGGCCACTGACCTGGGAGAGCACCGGCAGCCTGTCGCGTAGTGGATCGCTCCCTCTGGCCGTCTTCCGAGATGGCTTTGGGACGTGACCTCACTAAGCAACAGCGCTGAGCGGCAGCCTCTGACAACCTCCCACGACGTGGCCAACGAGTGAAGATGAAGAGGCATAAAAAACGATAACGGGCACAGTAGCGGCAGCCAACGATCTCGGTCTGTGTCCATGATCTGATCCATCGACAACTACTCCTGGGCTGGATAGAGGTGTTGGGGAGCGGCCGTGCTGGAGACGAGGTCATGCTGGCTGGTGATGTACCAGCCCCAGCGTGGGCACCAAGCCCAAGTTTCAAGTGCGTATACCATGCCATTTCTATACGGGACGCTAACTACCAGCATGATGCTTCGAATTTCTTCGACCTCGTCTCGGGATACTCGGGGGGCTGGGAAGTTGTTGATGTCCACGTGATGTCAGGCCTTGCACGTGATCGCGAAGAGGTGACATAGTTTATGGAGCTTATGCCATATAAAGTTATGCACGCTCGAACGGTTGACACATACACATACAAATTATTCAACATTGCCTTCTTTACCACCTAACGGTCCCATGATGAGTAGGAAGTCGGAGATGCAACGCGTCGGCCACCCTCTGCCAAATCGGGTTACCAGCCCAAGCTTGACTCCACATTTGGGCAACGGATGAAGACAGTAGCCAGCGCTGAACCTCTATTCAGCGAAGCAGAGAGTATAAAAGTGTACCTCATCCAAAGACGGAAATGGTTGCGGCAGATGTACATAGTAGTATGATAGTACTAGTAGTAGGAGAAGACCAATGCGACGACGCCCCCAGAAGTGTAGTAACACTGTAGTTGTAAGGAGAGGTCATTGGGATACATAGTCACGATGTCCCCGCAGAAGGCAGGGATGTTCGCATAGCGCCAGATGCCTAGCGGTCAATGCTTGCCCAAACAGGTGTTGTATCGGCGAAAACGGGGGTAGAAGGACAAATAAACCCATTCGGCGCATCCAGAGTACAAATTCCAGGTATGTTGGAGAGCATCCAATTGTTGACAACCCTTACAACGAAGCAGGTAACCACGACAGCAACGATTTGGACAGCGAACATCGTTCTTGCCAGTGGGGATTTTCATGCATTGACCGAGTTTGACTAGGTCACGGTTTGAGGTCATTTGAGAACGACACTGCTTGCTGGGTCCCTGCTGAAGAAATTGATTCGAAGATTATGCGGACCACTGGTCTTTCGGGCATGATATAAACTCTTCCACGGCAGTTTAACAAGTTGATGGGTCTTGGCTTGAAGGAAAGAGAGCCGGGGGGGGCTAGATAACAACGCCGAGCAGAGCCGCCCAAACGGGAAGACCTCCACGGCCAATAAAGATCCATAGAACTGCAGCCCCGTTGATAACAGTAAACCACCACCGGGGATGGATAGACTTGCATCAGCGTTGAGTGAATATCGCGTTCTGCCTTGAGGAATGTTCCGAGAATATCGCGACCGTACCAAACTACAGAGTTCAACGATTGTACCAAGCGGAGCAGAAGCACATACGACAAGTGTGTGTAAACAAGGCGCCGAAGAATGCGAATGCCACGAAGGACCCAACGCACATAGAGTTCGTCAGGCATACCGGCGAATATCCCGCATAAGCGGTGGAGTTGAAGACACCGTCGACAATCATAGCGCTGACATAGTATGGCGCACCAGTGTTGTCAAAGACAGCGGTAAATACGCTAGGAAGAATGTGTTGGTATCTGGGGCCGATCAGTCTCGCCAACCAGCCAAAAATGTCGAGCTAACAGTAGATCGCGGGAGGGATCAGCCAAAACCAGACGAAGAAGGCAGCGATGACATTCATAGAAAACCACCACTGAGCATAGTTAGAAAGACGGACCACGATGGAAATGGATGAACTTGCGGGAGTAGTTAGAGGACTGCCGATCATATTGACCATTGCCCAATCAAACGTGACAATGCCCATTCTAAGCCGGAAAAGCCGAACATGGCATTGGCGGCCACACTCTGAAACGAGCCAACAACACCATGTAAACATGAAAAGACCAGTAAAAAGGCAGTCCGGAATCCAGTATCCCCCGAAACTAATTATCAAGTGAATCATACGAAAAGGCATGCTGTGACTATTTGGACTAACCTTATGCAAAACAATCGCTTGCGCCTCAAGTATCCTCCGTCGTGTTGGCCATTCGTAGAATGGAGAGTTTTGAACCAGGTCGAGTTGACCAATGCATTAGGACCATGAAGATGGCTATACAACATATTGACGCAAGAATCTGGCCAACGAATTTTTTTTTTTAGTTCCAAGTATCAACAGGATTTGGTGGGCCTGGTGGAAGAATTTGCGCTGAGTGGCAACAATGCTTGTAGCGATGGTATCGTTCAAGCTATCAACACAGACGTGCCCCTGAAAAGACTTAGGCAATGAGCGCGGCCCGTAAATCAAGGCAGACCTTGATGTCACAGCAGCCATTCCAGGAATTTCCCTGCGGCAAACGACAACAGCTGTCCTATAATTCCAGCGATCAATATCGATGGTGCTGTTCGCAGGGCATCAGCAAAGCAGTTAAATCCCGATAAACAAAGATTTGATTGATTCCGCAAGGTATAAGCGTGAAGGCCAGGCTAAGAAACCACCTTTGTTCAAGTGAATTGGGATGCTATGGGTAACGAGCACGTAGACGGACATGCGGAAGGTGTTGACAGACACATTTGGATCGTCCATCGTTGAAACTGCCATTCGCATCTCTGGGCATGGAGACTCACTAAAAGAATATCAGATCGTAATTATTATCAAAGGGTAAGATGGATGAATTTACTTGTTGTCATTGAGATACTTGAGTAAAAAATTTGTCGTCAAGCACGGCAGAACATTTCGGGCGTGGCTGAAAAAGTTGGTTGGGTCAGCGTAAGAGCGCTGGAACTGAAACCGGGGTATTTCATGTAGGACTCCATATTGGATAGAGGGAGAGTACTGGACGCCTGAATCCCATGAGCTTCATTAATACTCAACGTAGAGAAACAATGCGAAGGTTGCAGGTGCTTTCAATTTTGCCCATCGAGGTGTTCATAAAAAAGTGATGTCGGCGAAACACGTGCTGTGCCTATCACAATCTGCTTCACCTCTTCCTCTCTTCCACCATGCCGGTCCTTGGGCGTTAGCGGCTTGGACTTTGTGTTCAAGCCGCTTGCCTTCCTAGAGCTCCTGATAGACTTTTAGACGACATAGACCTTCATAGAAATTTCCTTTATGGCCCCAATTACGCCTTCTTCGCTTCCTCCGCTCCGATCTCTGGCCAAATTCTCCCCGGAAGAGATCTCGCGAGAGATTCAAAAAATATGCGAACTATACTGGCCTTCGACTCCCCCTCTTCTAACCGGCCTCTCAATCACCAAACGAAAACCGCACCGCCCACCATTTGGCGAGTTCACGATTCCCGACTCGGGTTATGCCTCCGCAGTGGTTTCCGACGACGAAAGCGATGAGGAGGACGGTCACTCGGAGTCGTCGGACGTTATAGATGGGCTTCGCGCTGACCCCTTTGAACGCACGTTTGCTGTCCAGTGGTTGACGGGTTTCATCCGGCGCATCGACGATCTTTTTTTGGATGAAGATCCACGTGAGCATTTGCTTGACCAGGCGTCTGCTCTCCTTGCACGGTTCACCCATCAAGATGATGCCGAGGAGCCAGATATTACTCGAGTATTCACCTTTCCTGTCGCCAACGGATCGTCACTCCAAATCGAGCTCAATGACGCAGCGCTTTCGAGCTCAGATCACACTTCAGTAGGCCTCCAAAGCTGGGGTAGTGCAATCGTATTTGCGGAGCGACTATGTGCGGATCCTACCTCATTCGGGCTAATCGACACTGAGCTACGGGTGCTTGAACTCGGTGCGGGTACTGGTTTGCTGAGCATTGCTGCTGCAAAGCTACTTCCTCGAGCACTGGTTGTAGCAACCGACTACCATCCTGCAATCCTTGCCAACCTTGCCAGCAATGTCCGTACCAACTCGGAGCGGATTCGTGTGGCTGCTTTGGACTGGTCAAAACCATCGTATGACCCACCCCTCGACCAAGTCTTCGATGTCATCCTTGCAGCCGACGTCGTCTATCACCCAGATCATGCTCGCTGGCTTCGCGCTTGTGTGACGCGTTTGCTCAGTCCTCAAGGCAGATTCCATCTCATCGTCCCTGTGCGAACTTCTGGGCGACATGAAGGCGTGGATCGCACAATCGATGAAGTTTTTGGAAATAGTCGCGTGCCGGTTGATGTCATCGAATCAGGACATCGACTGGCCATACTGGAGGCGACGGAGGTGGGTAGACAAGGTGGTGGCGTTGGTCGAGCAGACGAATCTGGGTATAGATTGTTCAATATTGGATGGGTCCCTTGTTCGATTTAATAGGCTCTAATAATAACGATTCAAGCTTCCTGTTGCGAGGGCAGTTTCGAGAATTCTGGCAAATCGTTGATCTTGATCACAGACAGAAGATACGATACTACTGTCGATTACCACGAGTCTATCAATCTGGATTATTTATTTACAACAACTTCCACCCTTCGAATTCCGGTCCGACCAAATGAATTTAAACTGCGGCCGCCCGTGGAGAACTATAAAGAGGAACACCCGAGCCACGAGTGGGGAAAAGGAACGAAGGCTCGAGGGAACACCCGTGTGAGCAAGTCCCCAACTCCGTTTGGCAAGTATACGTCCTAGCGCTTGAAGTTGATGAGAGGGAGGAAAAACAAGCCACGGTCGTGCAAGTCGATGGCAGATGGCCTGCTGCGTGCTCGGGGTCCGGGACGACTGACCCGTATTATAACCACCCGGAGTTAAGACTGGACGTCACGAGTTGAATATACTTACTCAACAATCAGTCCCTCTGGCCAAAATCCCGCATAGAAACTGAGAATCAAATACGATAGCGACAAACCTGGGGGGCAGGCAGAGGAGGTTTAAGAAAGAGATCTCAGTAGCATTTGACCCTCCATAGTCAGATGAGGACGTAAGATCGAGGAGAAGGTCGAACTTGGAATCCTACTATTTTCGGCGATGTTACACTGTGACGTGTGATGTCTTGGTGGCTAATTCGGGATGCACCTTAAAGCGTGCTGTGACCCGCGTCGACACCTTTCACCCCCACCACCACCTTGCTGCTCTATGATCACCCGTATACCAAGCTGCTTGTAATGGACGTTGTCCAATAACCCCGGCTTGCTTCGTGCTGGTCGGGTGTGCTCGTCAGCGCACCCCTTCAATAACAATGGTGAGTAACCCACATTTCTCCCTCCGTCTTCGTCGCTCAAGGCATCGCAGGTTCTAATTAGCGACAAGAAATATGCCTGTGAAACATGTATCAAAGGCCACCGCTCGTCGGCCTGCAAACACACCGACCGACCACTCTTCGAAATCAAGAAAAAGGGTCGTCCGGTCACCCAATGCGAGCACTGCAGAGAATTACGAAAAACAAAACAAGTCCACGTCAAATGCATATGTGAAGTGAAAGAACCGCCCTCCCCCACCTCCCTCCCCGGAAAGCCAAAGAAAAAAGGTTTGTTTCTTGTTCGTGGAGCCATGACTCTTATTGACCTGCTTAGGCACTCCCGTTATCCCTGCCGAGGCCGCCTTCCCTCATGGCGTGCCACAAGAACTAGCGTCAGACTCTGAACAAGGGGGTATGCTTATTGCAGCCTGACCTCGTTTGAGTGTGATCGCTAAACATCCCCACAGGCTCAGCGCCCTCTTTATCGGGTTGTAGCTGTAATGCTGGCACTGGAGAGTGTCACTGCTGTACTCCTCGTACTCGCCCCAGCCAACGCAAGCCATCAGCACCCACGAGTACCATTCCCAGTCCCACTCAACCCTCTTCCCCCAACCCCGATTCGCCCAGCAAAGACCATCGCACCCCATCCCATCATATTCTCGCTCGAATTGCGGAACTTCGGCCCGTTCTCCCACGAATGTCCGCTCGTGATGCTGCCCTCCAAGCCCAGACAGGTGGTCAACATGATCTCTTCCACGGCTCAGGCCATCATCATGCCGACCATTTCTCTCCATACGGACGAGCCTATGCCCACGAAGGCGGATTTTATCAACAAGATGCCCGCAGTGTGGAGTCACTTGTCAGCGTCAACTCGATATCTTCCCATCTCAGCAGTCGTAGCCAAGGGAAGAACGTTAAAGCAGGCTCCAAAGGCCAAGCCGAACACGCCCATGGCCCACGTAGCGCGTCCTTTGATGGTCAACCGGGGACATTCTCGGGCTTCTTCGGCGTTAACCAAGTACCACAAGCACAAGCGGAATGGCGTTTACCACCGAGTCTAACACGAGCCTCCGGCGAACCAGCCCCATACCCCCGTTCAGAACCCTCATTCCCCCTTACCGAAGACGTCTCTGGGTTTGAAGGTAATGCCTATCCACGGTCTGAGGGTGGAGCTCAGCAAGAGCGGGTTACTCAAGATATGACCAACATGCGAATGTGCGGTTGCGGAGAGACTTGCGCTTGTCCTGGTTGTGCTTTGCACAATCCAACGAACAGGAGTACGAGCTCAAGCCCTCGCGGTTGTGTCGATGCTGCTTGTGGTGATGCATGTCTTGACTGCACCATGTTGGAGTTATCCGGCTTTACTAGCTTTGGCGATGCCCCGACCAAGAAGGAAGATGATATGTCATCCCCATTCGAGCCCTTCGAGAACGAAATACCGACACAACCACCTGAAGCCCAAGTACGACTGGAAAGCTATGACATCGACGCCGAACGATTTGATATTGATCTTGAACTCGAAAATTACGATCCTGGGGTCCCATATGGGCCGGTCAACGCATTTGAGCAAATCGATGAGTGGATCCAAGCACTACCGCCTCCACCACCTTCGGGAACGGTCCAGTCCCCATTCGAATTCCCCGAAGGAGAACTCGCCTTAGAACATTCACCTGGCGGTTTTGACTTGCAGGGCGCAGCTCCACCGACCTGGGGATCGATTCAAATGTTCGACGTTGACGCTGAACAAATGTCTCTTGCGGGTGGTCCCTCGACTCATCAGCGAAGCGCGAGTAGCGAAAGTCGATTGACTGGACTAAGTGGTACTTCTCCGGACTTGCCCGGTTTGGCATTTTCCCATTCACGCGGGAGTAGTGGCGCATTCCTTACCGTGCCCGGTCCAGACGACCACCGCAGGAGTCGAAGCTCGAGTTCCGCTTCATCCGATGTCTCTTCGGGTATCTTTGGTGGGGCCGCCGCCGCCTTCAGTCCCGGAAGTACACCACTCGAGCACGGGCAACTCCCAGCGACCAAACAATTGCAGCAGCCGCCGCCGATGGAGTTGTCGATGATGGTGATGCAGCACCCAGTCCTGACGATCTTCCCGCCTCCGCCTGTGTCTGGAATTGCGGTCAGCGAGTTTATGGATGACGAACAGATGTCTTTCTACTAGACGTTTTCCCGGGTAGGTTTTTTTTCTCAACTACGCACATATGCAACACCCCCTTAACGCCCGGACACGCGTACATAATCAGCATACCTACCAAGTCCTCGTTTCTTGTTCTTCTTTTTTCTTCTGTTTTTCCTTTTGAACTAATATTCTCTGCCTTTGCTACGAGTCTCTCTTGTTTGTTTGTTTCTTGGCCATGGCATCTGCATCGCATCTCTTGTCGCATTGACCATTCCCCCCTTGTATTTTGTATAAGTACTAGTGAATAGAGTGAAAGAATGTTAGCTTGTATCTATCCTAGACCTTGTTTGTAGCTCTGTATACTAGCTGCACGAATGCCGCTACCACAACAGGGCCTACTTATTTCCGAATGCAACGTGTCACGTCTCATCATCTCAACCACACCAAAGCGCATTGTTGCGGTCTCCGAAATATTTCTGGTGCCGGTGCTATGGATTCCGGATGCGACTAGTTCTCAGGCTTGTAAGCGTTGCACAGCACCAGCATGAATTATCGTCGGTGTCCAACTCCCAACGAGATTCCACGAGTATGGATAGTGCCCAATTCAGCGGCCGGGAAAGTAGGTGATTGAGAGTTCTAAGCCATGATAGGTTTCCTGTCGGCTCCGCCGTTGAAAGCGGAATCCACTGCTAGTATCATTCTCTCTGGCGCCTGCTCGGAAGAAATTGACGGCAGCATACAACAGCAGCGCCGAGGCACCATCTTCCCGCCCATAACTCAATCCTGCTGTTCCGTTCCGCGATCGTCGTGCCGCGCTCTGAGCTCGTATTAATAGCGGACGATTTTCGCTCGTTGTCCTCCAAGCGACTTTTTTTCGCGCTCTCCAGGATGAAGTGGTCCATGATCCTCCTCCTTGCGTATGGTTAGTATGCCACCACAATCGAGCTGAATTTAACGGACTGCAGAGGCCGCTGCCCTTCCCGCGTTCGTCACGGTCTTTGCAGGCCCATTTGCGGACGCGTACGGCGGCACCACACCGACCGCCACAATCCTCGGTGTCGACGACGCAGGGCACACGACCTACGCACTCGACATCGCAGGAACTCTTTTTGTGCCAACGGGCAGCGACTCCCCGGCCTCGCCCGGGCCCTCTCGGGCCGTGGCGACCCTACCTGGTCCGTCTCGTGCCCTATAAGAATGGCAAGTAGCGCTTATTTACCTCGCGAACTACAGGCACGCTGGTTGCGGGTGCGGACTACGTCTCCAGGGCGCTGTCTGGCGTTGTTTCCGTCACAGGCTGGGCGGGCCCGGGCGTTGTTTACGTGAACGGCGGCGGGGCGTGCACGCGCAGTCACGGTGCAGATAACATCATTTGCGACGTCCCGGGCCTACGAGGACTGGCAGATACAACGACGGTGACGATCGCGGCCAGTGCATATCCGCAGGTGTCACAAGTATTGGATGTCGTCGGCGGGAAAAGTAATGCGGCGGCGGCGAAGGCAGGCGTGAGCGCTGTGGCCGTCGGCGCTGTGGTGGTCCTTTTGTCAGCGATACTGTGTTGATAAGATAAGATAATCCACCTCCAGTGTCCTCCACCATTCTTTCAACAACTTCCGATGCGGGAGGAAAATGATCAGCCTTCTTAGCAGCGAGAATGTGAGCTCGAGATGATCCCCAGTCTTTTGCGGTGGTTTCGCAACCAGAACAAAAAATAGATTTTGAAAAAGTACCTAGCTCCTTCCATGTCGTGTCCTGAGAAATGACAAGTCATCGCAACGAGAAGCTGGTGGATGAAAGAGGACGCGGGCAGATGCGTCAAGCTGCGTAAGGCCGCGTCACATCAAACTAGAGTGAATTCCCACTTGCGCGACGATCTTTAAATGCCGTCCTCCGCGACGACCAGCACGGGTGCCGAGCAGTAACCCCCGCTTCGCAACTTGGCCAGTAATTCTGGTGGAGGATAAAAGGCCGGCGCAGGAGTATGTGCCCTCAGTTTCTCCCTCGTTCTTTCTTTCAAGCCTCTTTATTCTTCTCCAGACAATGATGTCGTTGTCCTTCACCCTTCTCCTCTCCGTTCTGGCCTGCAGCCGTGCGCGCTTCTCTCTTCCAGCTTGCTCATATCGCTCACCCGCTGCAGAGGTCTTCGCCGCCCCGATGCCGGCGCTGGTCACCGTCATCGCCCCAATCCCGGGTGCCGGCCAGACCGGGACCGCCACCATCCTCGGCGTGGACCAGGCGGGCCACACGACATTCGCGATCGCAGAACCGGTGGTCGACGGCTCCAGCACGCTTACCGTCCTGACTGGTAAGCCATCTTTCTTTTTCTGCTCGAGGTTTTAAACAAGCGGACGCAGCGACCCTCGTGGCGGGCGCCAACTTCGCCTCGGAGACATTCTCTGCCTCGTTCTCCCAGCCCGGCTTTGCGTTCGACGCCGTCCTGGGCGGAGAGTGCACCATCACCGGGGACATCGCTGTCTGCAACGACGGCACGGAGACGGTGACGACCGACGCGGCGTTCGTCACTGCCAGCCTGACACAGGTTCTGGACGTCGCGGAGCCCACGCCGCTTTGAGTAGTAGCAGCAGGATTAGATTCAGCAGAAATATACTGGGTATACCGAGTCGGAATCTACAGCCGGGCGTTGCTCGGCATCTTCTTCAGTGCCTGCCGCACGCCCAAGTCCGCCATGACATCCTCTGCACCGGCCAGGACTTTATTTGATCAGTGGACGGTCTAGACGGGACGAGGGTCTACTCACTTGCGTCGAACGGAGTCGTTCTCCTGAAGTTCTCGATTACTTTGCCCATCCCCGTGACCGTAATAGCGCGGCCGCCGAATATCTGGGCCGCATCGTTGCCGATTTCGGTGCCGCATCGTCCGACAAATCTAGTAGCGGTAAGCGACAAGAGAAGGCCAATGGTGAGCGACACACTGTTTGCATAGGGCGATCGGGCCCGCAAGGAGCTCCGAGGTCTGCGCATAGGTCATCTGCAACCGCAGGTCAGTATTTCGTGGCTGACAGGTAAGCCCTACGTTGTTCATGTTATGCGTCACACTCTCCAGCCAGTTCTGGCCCGCCTCGACACGCGAGATCATCCCCGCAAGCTTCGCGCGGATGACCGGCTGGGCATGGAGGGGCTTGCCGAAGACGACCCGCTGCGACGCCCACTTGAGGCATTCCTCGACGACGACGCGCTGCGCGGCGAGCGCGGTGCAGGTGACCATCCACCGCTCGTGGTTGAAGTTAGAGCTGGATTGTTTTGATAAGATTGATAAGATAAGATAAGATCACGCACAGGATGACCTTCATCCCGTTCCCGACTTGGCCCAGGGTGTTGCCGACGGGCACGCGCGCGCGGTTGAATGTCACGAAAGCCGTGCCTGCGGTGGGGGAGTAGGAGGTCTTGATGGCTTTGGTGTTGACGCTGTCGGAGCGCTCGACGAGGATTACGGTGAAGCCGGTCTACAAGCAGTTAGAAAAGCAGACAGACACAATGAAACGCACATCGGTCTTGCAAAGTGTCGTGAAGTAGTCCGCAAAATGGCCGTTGGTGATCCACCTAAAATGGAGGTTAGCTTTTAGCAGCAAACAAAACACACTTTTACTTTTTCGTGCCGGTTATGACCCAGTAATCGCCTTCTCGGACCGCGACGGTCTGGATCCCACTCACATCCGACCCCGCAAATGCCTCGGTGATGGCGAGCGCGATGTATTTTTTGCCGCCAAACACCTCCGGCACGATACGCGCCTTCAGCTCTGGCGAGCCGAAGTTCAGGACTGGCGGCAGGCCGATGACTGCGCCGGCGAGGATGCCGTCGATGAAACCGCGTGTCCCGAAACGCGCCAGTTCGGTGTTGATGATGAGCTGCAGAACAGGTAAGCTGACTGTTGTTTTTTGGAAGAATGAATGGGGGGACCTCGTGGAAGTAGTCGAACTCTTCGGGCTCCACTAGACCGTTCAGAAGTTTTCTCCCTTGAAGGTGCTTCCCTGGTCCCAGCCGCATTGCGATGATGTTGACCTCTCTGTTTTATAATGAGATTGTGCAGAAGTGAGATGAAGAAACGTACGCCATCTTGTCGACCACCTCTTGCGGAATTTTCTTGCCAGAGTCCTCGGATTCAATCTACAACCCATTGACTTTTGCTGGCAGTATTGCAATATACGCACGGCAGCAGGCTTAACGACCTCCTCGAAGAACGTCCTTCACGGACATCAGGTTGTGAAAAGTCTATTTCTGGGCAACTTACCTCACACCCGCTTGGAACTTCCTATGCCTCTCGGTGAAATACGGGCTACGGAAGCCTGGGACGAGCCACGACGCCTCTGCGTAGGGTACGCTTGAAATAGCGCCAGGAGGGGGCGGTTTTATCAGCGACTTTTGACCATGGAGGGTGCCGATGACGAGCCGCTTGTATTGTGGCCGTTCGAGGACTTCGAGTCGGTGCAGCCCGAAGAAGGCCTGTAGTGTAAGGTGAGTGTTATGAGCAATGTTATTTTTTGCCACGCTACCTGGGTCGCATCCTTGCCCGCTATTTATGGTGAGCATTGGGTCTGTCGAGCAGGTATTAATATGACGCACCTATTGTGTCAACGAAGAGGACATTCGGACCGCCCGGGTGCATGTCGGCGAAGCGCGACAGGTCATAGACCTTCGAGTCGACGACGATCCACTACCAACATTGCTCAGCGCGGAATGCGGGGTAAATTGAGAGCATACAAGGTCGCCTGGTTGGTTGTGCTTTTCCAAGCGTCAGTTTGGGCGCGCTCGAGCTCGATGCGAGCCGTACCTTGGCCACTTCCTCCTCAGTGAACTGCTTCGACATGGTTGTTACAAACCGAACTGGAAAACGCGGACCGGAGAATCGGACATTTTGGTGAGCAGCGAATTCACATGGGGGCGATCTCATTGGTCGCCCATTGGCTTTCTCACGCAGTCTTCAGATGCCTAAAAATTCGAAAAGCCGAAGTCGTCACCACCACTGTCAAGTAGGCAATAAGTCGTCAGGCTAACAAGTCCTGAGTCTGCACGACGAAGGCTTGAAATAACTGCGACAAAATACATAATTTACATGGTGATAATAGATTATAATAGCCTCCAGTGGATTGGAACCAGCCGACCGGCTTCTATAATTACTTTGGCAGCGACTGAAGATACGTAGCAGCTGGCAAACAGCTACTTCTTGACCGCTCCAAGGCCACTCGTATGTTGCCAGCAAGTGTTTGGGTGATCGACTTTGCGAGGGGCTGTTTTCGTTTTATTCAGGAGTACGGGAAGGCGGGGTAAGTAAGCAATCGTTGCCGATAGAATTAGAGTGTGTGCTTGGAAAGCAAGAGCATCCTTCTCATCCTTGGCAACAGCTGGATTGATAGGTATGTGGAGCTCCTTGATGGTTGCTCAGCGTGGGTGCATTTTCGAGGACTGAGAGGGTGAAAACTTGGTGAAAACGCAGCAAAAAGAGTCGAGTACGACGCCAGCGCGACAAGACCCAGGTTAAGAATACTTCGAGACAGATATAGAGCTAGCACGACTGCGTTGTTATGTTGTCGGGAGGTCGGCTGATGAGGTGGTTTTTGGCAAGATTTGTTCGCACATGTTGTGCATATCAAACTTCAGGCTACCAGTTCTTGTCTTCCTCCTTCACCTCCGATGCAGCGAGTCTGGTCGACGTACCTCGAAAACTCAAACTCCCGGCGGGGTCGGACGGACAGCCCTCATAAACTGGTGCGTAAATCGTTTTGGGGCCACCCCGGCATGACGAAAGGATCTAACAAGGGCCATGTCATATAGAATTCATCGTCAGTTCCATCTCGGTCGCGACTCTCCGTTGACTTACCACCCTTTTTTTGTTTCTCTTTACCAGCAGGGAGTCCTCCATTGCCCCCTCCGTTATTTCGCAGGCGCCGTTGGTCCCCAACGCTCAGATGCCCTCACGACTCGACCCGTCCCATCTTGCTGCTGGCTCCAGCTCCCCCAATCCTTTCGACGGCGGCAGCACGGTCTCACTCACCGTCAACTATCTCCCTTCCAAACTTCCCGTACCCGGCTCTCTCAAACGGAGGAGTGGGAAAGGTGTGGATGGCCTGTTCAGGAAACCAGGCGGCGGTGTCGACGCTTTCCGCAGTGGCGAGGCGCGAATGCCTGACGCCCACGATGAAGACTATGACGGGGTGAATGGGACGATATTTGGTGGTCGTCGCAAGCGGTGGAACAAGTTCAAGTGGATATTGTTTATCGCCAACACCCTCCTCATCTGCTACTCCCTCCTCGCCCTCGTTTTCTGTCTCCTCACATGGTTCAACGTCTGGCAACACGCCGACATCATACGGGTGGCCAACCGCAGCGAGCTCGTGTTATCAACACTGGCTGCATCAGTCGCAATATTCACCTCGTTACTGGGCTTTGCCGGCATCCTCCTCAACAACCGCGGTTTCCTTGCCGTCTACACCTTCTTGCTATGGATATGCTTCGCCCTCATGGTCATTCCTGGTTACTTGACCTACAAGCACAGGCACCTCAACATCGAAGGCAAGGTCAACAACCAATGGTCCCGCGATCTCGGCGCCCTAGGCCGCTTACGCATTCAAAACGAGCTCTCATGTTGTGGCTACTTCTCCCCATACGTGGAGGCTACCGTCAGCAGCACATGTTACTCTCGTAGCATTCTCCCTGGGTGCAAGAAGCCCTACCTCAATTTCGAGAAACTCGTTCTCGAAAGGTGGTACATCGCCGCTTTCGGGCTTGTTCCCGTCCACATTGGCGTCATCTTATCCGGCCTGCTCTGTTCCAATCATGTAACATATCGTTTCGGCAAAGGGATGACCCCCAAGGCATACCGCCTCAGCGCCAAGAGCATGGCGTTGATCATGGACAACTACGCCAAGTGTGTACAGCTATATTTGTCCCCCCTCACAGCTGACATTCTCCACAGCCAATTAGCTGAGCAATATGGCCCAGAGGCCGCCCACGAGATGCTAGCCCGCTCCCGGTCAAACCTCAATCTCTCTGACGACTACTCAAGGCGATAGCCTTCCCGACTGACTGTTGTAAATATCATAACTAACCCCCCTCCACGCCCGCCCGCTCGTTCGATACCCACCCCCACACGCCCACAGGCACGCAACTTACCGTTTACGCCCACCCTCCACAGTGCAAAAACTTTTATAATCGACGATACCTGGCCTGTACTCACCCACTTGTTGCCCTTTTTGGAGTACCTCCGTTTTTTATTACCTTTTGTATTATGGACGCTATGGCGCACCCCTGGCTTGTCAGCCCCACCGGAATACATTCGTTAGATGGAGTGTAATCATGCGTGGTGTGGACTTGGAACAACAGATAAGTACTTGGTTCCGGCGCGTCTATGTGCCTCCTGTTCTTTGATCTCTCACTAACTCACTTTTATCTTGCTGACTCTTGCGGTTATACACGCTAGTTAACACGGTTCAAGATCAATGCGGGGGGCATACCAAATTTCTGCATCAATCGACCTGATGCTACTTCGTATCGATGAAACAAGTCTTGATCCTCTAACTATTACCAGCACTTACTGAAAAGGCAGGTTGTACCGCTCAGTCATTTGTTCCCACATTTTCTGCGAATTTCGACAAGTCAGCCTGAGGGCTCTCCGCGAAAACCATGGGCTCTCACTGCTCAGACCATCACGCAAACGACTCATATCGTTGAGTTGATCAAGGTTCAGGCGGCCGATTGGAGTCGACGATGGTTGAGTCTAACGCAATTATAACGTCTTCGATAGAAAGCAGAGCGATATCACGTAGTTTGTGGACCATGATATGGTGTTATATTATTCGTTGACCCACGTTCAAACTTCCAAGTTGAAAGGTTGGAGCCCACAGGGTTGAATCCGGTTGATCCAGAACACACACCGAGAATTCTGAACGACAAAATAGTATCGACAGCCTCGAGTACCATCAGTCATCCAGAATGAGCGTAGAATGTGCATTGTGCTTCCAGGTTCATATTGCGTGCGCGAAGAAAGTCCAGGATCATCCCCATTTGAAGGCTTTCGGTCCATCGGAGAGTGTCTTGTTGGAAGAGGTCGGCGTTGGTGAAGACTCGGACAGAGCGACCTGTGAGAGTCGTCCTGACGAGGGAGAACTTGAAGCGCTTCAACTGCCAGTGTGGCGGATGGTCAAAGTATCGATTTCCCTCGGGGTTGTTTCTAGAGAGAAGCAGTACTTAAATCAGAGAGATAAGTAACGCTACATGCAAGACTGGCCGCCGGGTGCCAAGGGAGGGATGGTGGTGAAATTCGTGAATGAAGACACACTGGAAAACTCGAACATGAGCGCGGAAAGGCGGTGCCAAGCCCTTGACTCGCATGCATTCCCGTCCAGGTGCCAAAGCTTCGCGGGGTAGTAAGCATCATTGACCACTGTGGAACTTGTGCGTCTGCTTCCAAAGACGCGGACAAACTCCTCCTGTTTCCAACCGGAAGTGGCTCCGATATCTGGACGACCGTGAATTCAAGTTGTGAGGTATCAGCATTGGGGCTCCCGGGATTGGGACGGTTGTGGCCTGTGGGCGACGACGCTAGCCCTGCCAGTGTGTTGCCGATTGAAGATCCGTGGACTGCGTGTTGAATGCGGTTGGGAGCCGGCTACGGGCGACAGCAGCGTCAAGACTTGACTCGCCGGACCTCGAAACAGCTGTCGAAGCAAGTTTTGCAGCCCAGGGCCAGTGGGCCATAGCCCGAACGAACACACACTCCATTATATGAGGTGGCGGTCGAGTCAAAGAGTCGGCAGCCGTGCCACGCAGGACAGCTGCTCAACGTTCAATATGCAGGGTTTAGTCCGAGGTCAAGTTAAGTGAGTTGACGGCATCAACATCATGATCAACACGCATGACGTAGGTATCAAAAACATTTAAACATACACACTGCACTACCACATCCACACCCCAAACAGAACAACACCCACCAGCCCGACCCCCGCCGGCGCCCGGCCCCGGCCCGCCGCGCTCTTCTTGCTCGCGGCCGGCCCCGGCGCCGCGCCCGCGACGTCGAGGACCTGCGTGAACGCGGCGGCGGGCGCGCCCTCGAGGAACAGCACCCCGTCGCCGTCCGCGCAGTCGAGCAGCCCCGCGCTGGCCGTGCACGCCGCGCCGAGCGCCGTCGCGATGCGCACGCCGTCCGCGAACGTGCGCGTCGCGCCGAGCGTCATCGACGCGAAGTCCGCGCCCGCCACGAGCGTCGCTGCGTGTCATCAGCATCATTGATTATTAAGTAAGAAAAGGAAGGGGGGCACCGGTGGCGGTGGCCTCGACGCGGGAGGTGACGGGGCGGCCGAGGGCGTCGGTCGCGAAGATGGGCTCGGCGACGGCGTAGGTGGTGTGCCCCGCCGCGGCGTCGACGCCGAGCACGGCCGCGCTGAGCGGGAGCGGGTTCGGCAGCGGGGCGAGCACGGTGACGAGCGCCGGCGCCGGCGCCGCGGAGATGCATATGGCTGGTGTGTGGGTGAGCTGGGGGAGAGAGGAAGGGAAGGGGCGTACAGTGGAGGCAGAGGGCCAGGGAGAGGACGCGGAGGGAGCGCGACAACGACATCGTTGTGAATGAAGAAAAGAGTTGGGTTTGAAGAGAACTGAGAAAGGAAGGCGGAAAGTGAAAGCGAAGGTGAAGTGCTGAAATCCAGCGCGCACGCGTCCTTTTATACGCTGCCCACCACTCTCACTCCCACCCCATCGTTGCGCGTATCGTGATCGCCAATCCCACGAGTGGTGACTCACCCAGCACGATCGTCGTGCACGCCCACCTCATCTCTCGTCAGAGAAGCCCCGCGTCCATCACCGTGACACGGCTCCAGAGTCCAGACGCGCACAGCGAGAAACGGTCTGCAGCTGGGCCCACGTACACGTACACGTCCGAGTCCGGCGAACCCGGCCCTTGGCGCGCCAGCAGACACCAGACCATTGCACGCCCCAGCCGCACTGGGCCACTGGCAGAGCCGGAATCCCCAGTCCTCTCGCAGACACCCCGGCCGGGCCGGGCCGCCGGCATCACGAACAGCAGAAGCAGATCGGGAGCAGCAGCAGCCCACGCCGCTCGGTTGTCGTCAACGGCGCCGGCGCTGACGCCGGCGCTGACAGTCCCAGTGATGCAGCAGCCAGCGTACGCGTGCCCGCCTGAGTAAGTCCAGCGAGCTGCGGTGTCGCCGTGAGTCGCCCTGGCGCCCGGCCAGGCGCCGGCGGGCGTAGCAACAGCCGCCGCCACCCAGAGCTTGTCACGAGGTGCTGGTATACCCCAGCCAGGGAGGCGTGAAGAAAGCCCCGGGCCGCAGGGTGGTGGTCGTTCGATCCGGCCAGACGAGGAGAACAGGATGGGAAAAAAAAAGAAAACGAACGGTCACGGTCACGCCCATCACTTCTTCTTCTCCGCTACAACTCGTCAACATGCGGCGCGTCCGCTGGGACCCCCGATGTTGCGCGTTCGGTCTGAGAGAACAGGAAGGATCGGAGCGGGCTGGTCGGTCACAGCGGTCACCCACTGGCATCCGCGCGGGTGCAACCGCCACGGATATTATGCGCTCACTGCGCCAGCGAGTTGTCGCCGTCTCGGGGGCGAATTCAGCTTCGAATGCGGACAGCACAACTTGAAGATGTTATTAGGACAAGTACCGTACCCGGGCGGGTGCCAGTGACATGCTGCGGCCTCTACATGAAATAACGTGACGGAACCAAACATCTGCCAGCGCGGCAGTGGTGCCGCCAACACAGCGCTCTCTACACCACCACCAACGACAACAACGCCAGCAACACGCCCGCGGCAGCGCCGGCGACACCGCCCACGCCGCTCGGGGCCGCGGCCGCGCGTTCTTCTTGCTGGGCCCGAGCCCGGGGAAGCCGGCGGGCCCGGGCCCGGGGGCGGGCGGCTGAGTCGGGGCGGGCCGCTGATGTCGAGCACCTGCGACAGGTCGCCGGGCGCGAGCGTCGAGATGTCCACCGTGACCGTCCCGCCGTCGCCGCCGCGCCCGCGCCCGCCGCCGCCGCGGCCACGCTGCACGCGCCGCCGAACACGAACGTGAACCCGGGCTCCGCGCCCGACACCGTCGCGGACGCGTAGTCCGAGCCCGCCACCAGCGTCGCTGCGCCCATCAGCCATCAGTAGCGCTAAGGGGGAGGGAAGACGCACCGGTGAACGTCGCGACCGCGCTGGCGTCCGCGCCGTCGCCGTCGAACACGGGCGCCGCGATCGCGAACGTGGTGTGCCCCGCGCCGTCCGTGCCGCCGACGCGCGCGGTCGGCGGCGTGATCCCGTCGCCGATCGGGTAGAACGGCGCGAACACCGTCGTCAGCTTCGGGGCCGGCGCCGGGGCGGCGGCGGCCCGGCGTGCAAGGAGGGGGAGGAGGAGGTACAGCTTGCAGGAGATCATCGTGGATGGATGTGGATGGAGGGCCCGGTGGGGGCCCTTATGAGGGCTGGCGGAGGCGCCGGCGCGTCGCGGTCGTGGCAGCGGCCCAGGACATGATCATGACGCGGGGCGTCCGGCGCTGTTCGTTCCCGTACCGACCGACGCGTTGTTGGACTGTTAAATGAGAAAAGACGATGCTTTCGCGGGATTCTGCGGCGCCGGGCCGGGGACCGCTGCGCAACCACGGAAATGATGCATGCTCTCGATCCAAGTGGGCGACGTGCGCAGCAGCAGATGCGTGGGGTGCAGGCAGCCACATCTAAGTATAGTGCGCTGGATACTTGTGCGCGCTATCTCGATCTCCACGGCACACGACGTGCATCACACCGTGACTCAACACCGCTTGCCACACTGCGGGTGCGTCGCTGCGCAACTGCGACGGCGTGTCCGACAAGGACGACCGTGAAACACCAGTGGGCAGATGACTTGGAAAGCTATAAATGCTATCCGCGCCGGCGCCGGCGCCAGCCCCGCCCGGGCCGCGCCGCGCCGCTCTTCTTTGCGCCGGGCGTCGGGCGTCGGGCCGCATCTGCAGGCTGCGCTGAGCCCTCATACCCCCCCTGAGCCGGCCAGGACACGAGTCACGGTATTCGCGCAAGCAAGCAAGCCAATTGGACATGTAGCCCTCCGCGTTACCGATGGGAGTCCCGCAACAGCGTATACCTTTCCGCGCCGGGCCGGCGAGTGGGGGCGCAGCGAGGAGGGGACTGATAGTGCTGTACTAGTAGTATCCGCGCCGAGCCATGCACTACTCCAGTCGAGTCACAATCGCGCGAGCCTGAGCCTGAGTCAAAAAAAAAAAAAAAGACATCCGGCCCTGGGGCCCGGGAACGCCCGCGAGCGCGAACAGACAGAAGAAGGATCGGGCGCTGGCAGCTGGTAGCATTAGCCCCACGGTTGTCGGCAGCAGCCCACGGTTGTCGGCGACGGGCCGGCGCTGCTACTAGTAGGGACAGCGATGCGTTGCCAGCGGGCACTGGCACTGGCACTGGCACTGGCAGCTGCGACGGCGCCGTGGGTCGTCTGCGCCAGTACCGGGGGGTGGGGGTGTGGCAACGCGACTGAAGTCTGACCACCCCACTGGCAGAGGGTGGGCTTGCGCGTGCCCCGGCCCCCAGTTGTCGGCACGCCGGCGGTCGCAGGGAGGGAAAGAAGCGTGGTCGGTGGGTTGGTCACAGCGGCTGCACGGCCCGGCGCGCGGCATCGGCGGTTGCTGTTGGGGCTGCTCCAACTCAAGTTGCGAACAGTCGTGCAGCGTGCATCGTGCATCCTGTCGCCTGTCTGTCGCTGTTGACGAGTCGCGGGACGCCGCGGGACGGCGTCATTCCCTGCCACTGCCAGTGCCAGCGCGGGGCCTAAGCAACGAGTGCGGGCCATCAGCAACGCGCAACGAGCAACGCCTAGTGCGCGCGGCCTTATAAGGGCCCGGGGAGGGGCTCCCATAGCATCGACCGTACTTATTCACACTTGGACGTCCAGCTGCGCTGCGATCCTGCCCTTGTTTCTCCCGATGTTGTCCCTCGGCATCCTGCTTCTTCTCCCTGTGCTCCGGGCCGCCCCGGCCCCGGCCCCGGCCCCGGCCCCGGCCCCGGCGCTGACGACCGTGCTCGCGCCGCTCCCGCTCGGCGACAGCGGCGCCCCGCCGCCGACCGCGACGGTGCTCGGCGTCGACGGCGCGGGGCACACGACCTTCGCGTTCGCCGCGCCCGTCGTCGCGGGCGCTGCGGCCGCCGGCGTGGCGCGCACGACCGGCCGGTTCACCGGTGGGCCCTCCATCAAATATATACATATTGGGTGTTGATTTTGTTTGGCAGCGACGCTGGTGGCGGGCGCGGGGTACGCGTCCGAGACGGTGGCGGCGCCCGGCTTTGTGTTCGGCGTCGCGTGCAGCCTCTCGGGGCGGCGCACGGGCACGGGCACGGGCACGCACACGGGCACGCACACGGTGGCGGTGTGCGACGACGGCGACGGGAGCACGACGACGGTGGACATCGCGACGATCCCGCCCGCGGGCCTGTCCCAGGTGCTCGACGTCGTCGGCCCGACGCTGGTGCCGGCGCAGTCTCCGTCTCCGTCCCCATCCCCGTCCCCGTCCCCGTCCCCGTCGCCAACCCTGTCTGCATCCCCGTCGGGCTCGGCCGGCGCGGGGAAGAAGAGCGCGGGCGTGCGCGCAAGGGTGCGCGGCGGGGTGTTTGGTGTTGCCGCGGTCGCGGTGGCGGGGGTGCTGTCGGCGCTGGTGCTGTGATTACTCGACGGATGTGGGATGGCGTTCAAGTTGTTGGTGTATGTAGAGGACATTAATATTCGGTCGGCATAGATGTTTGTGATCCCCGGTTCCTGGACCTGCACCGCCGGCGGCCTCTGAGCTGCCAACGCGAGCGTAAGCACACGGACGGACCGGTGACCGCGGGCGCTAGTCAGCGATGTGACAGCAACGGACGCCGAGTGACCGTGGAGTCTGGACGCGGTTTCTGCCAGCAGTGGTGAACCGCCGGTGCCGTGACTAGTAACTACCAAAGTACTCAACAGAGGGAAGGGGAGGGGCAGATATATTTCGCCGCCCTCCGCCGCCCACCAGCCGCCCACCGCCGCGTCACCTAGCCCTATCGCCGCCCACCTGTGTCACGCTGCCGCGGCAGTCACACCAGTGGGTGGGCGGCGGGTGGGCGGCGAAGTACATGATTACGTCAGATCATGTACTTCGCCGCCCACCGTCATCGAGCAACGTCATGAGGACTCTGAAAGTTGGCGGTGGGTGCCATGGTTAGGTGCTGGATAATATATCTGTGTAAGAAACACTCACACTGAGGGCCAAGGGGGGTTCAAGATCCTTATCAGGCACATGGGGTAGGGGGGAGGGGGGGTGCCCGGGGGGTACAAAAAACTTTTCATATATAAAAGATTTGGGCCTTATATAGGTGTAAAGGCACTGAAAATATAGTGTATACACTCTCATTTCTATAGTTCACAACCCCCATACTTATATCTATATACTTTCAGGCCCATGAGCCTGGATAGTACACCCTATCACAAGCCCATCATCAGGTAATGGATGAGAGGTCAACATATTGAACAGTGATATGGCCTGCCATGTGTATTTAAGGGTTCCAGGTATATAGATACCTACACACATACATGTACAAATATATAATTTTTTTTGAAAAAAAAAGTTTCACAAAGATTAAATTTTTTATGCCAATTTTGATCGCATCAGTGGTCACATGATGCTAATCGTGGGAACATATTACCCTATATGGCAGGAGGGGGGGAGGGGGGGGTCCCCGGAGGGTCGGAAAAAAACTTTCCGACCCTATATCCGTGATTCGGATCTTGAACCCCCCTTGCTGAGGGCTGGCGTCGTCTCCGTTGGCTTCAGGGCCACGGCGGCCATGTCACCGCGCCGCCCAGGGGTGGGCGGCAAAGTACTCAATTTTAAGGTTTTGGGATTTTTGTTGGATTACATAGTCTTGTGTGTTCTATACACTATAGTGAAGACCTCAATGGATAATTTGCAGTTGTTGTGCTGCTATTTACATTCTAAGTAATGATAAATCTTTAGGGATTGTTGAATTCACATGTTACACCATGTTGTAAGGGCAACCCTGGAGACTCCGACGAAAGCCTAGCAGGGGAGGATCCAAAGCGTGAATAAGACTACAGGAAATACACGGAGGGACCGACCTAGCAGGGGAGGATCCAAAGAGAAGAAACTCTAAGGGTCCGCCTGCTAGGGCGCCAACTATATACTGGTCGTCCGTAACTGCCGACGTAGAGCGCAGAAGGCCTGAGCGGCGTCGCAGGCTCTGTCCCAAGGTGATCGTTGGGAGGGTCTTGACGGATTGGTGATTGTGCGGGCGAAGGAGGCCGTGGACGATGGTCGGGGTGGGTCGGAGCGTCCGAGGGGGCGCCGGTCGGATGCGCCTCGGATGCGTTCGGAGGGTCCGAAGGAGGCCGAAGCGGGGGTTCCCCTGACACATGTGGAAAACCCCTCATCTTGTAGAATTGGAGTGTCCAACAACTAGATAGGGCTCCTGGGGGCATGGGACTTGGACATCTAGTAGTTTACAAGCTACTTATGGTATTTAGAAGCCGTCCCCCTCGCATGGCCACCGTAGTGTTGCCCACTGCGCTTTTGTTCCTCACCGGCACGCTTTGAGGAAGAATGTGCAGATGCCAAAGACCTACATCCCCACATCGTCGACCTATCCAACACCTCCAACGGTCAGTCCATGTCACGGATCAGACCCGGCCCGTCCGCTCCGGCGCTGGTGTCGGGCCATTGCGGGCCCGCAACACGCAGCACGTGACGACGGGGAACATGCGCCCCAGTAGGAGGAACGCACACGTGGGAAGCATGTGACCGAGAACGACGCGTCGAGCCGTCGCCGAGCCCAACTCGACACAAGGGGACTGGGGAGGAGTGCTAGGAGGTCAGGAGTAGCGCCTGGCCCGCAAGGGATGTGCGATCGTCCCCTCTGCGGCCAGGAACGGGAGCGAGGAGGAGGAGGAGAGGCCAGGGTGTCCGATCACCCCCTTTGCGGGCCCGCGTATATAAGGCGCGATAGTGTACCCTGTACTCTATCGCTTAGATCGTCTGAAGAACTACCTTACTCCGTGCGAGGAGACGCTATCGACTCGACGATGACGAGCATCTTGAAGACGGCGACCGCATCTTCTACACCTCCTTTCGCCCAGTCGAGGAGATCCGCGCTGGCAGTACAGTGTCCCAGCGCCTTGCAGAGGCCTTCGCCCGTAACTCGGCCCCTCCGTCTTCGGAGATCCCGGACTGGGCCAAGGAGTTCCAAGACGTCTTCGACAAGGAGTCCTTTGACACGTTACCAGAACGAAGGGCTTGGGACCACGCTATCGAACTCGTCCCCGACGCGAAGCCCGCTAACTGCAAGGTGTATCCGATCTCTCCCCTCGAACAGCGCGAACTTGACGAGTTCATCGAGGAAGGACTTGCCACAGGCCGTATTCGCCCTTCGAAATCTCCGATGGCCTCCCCCGTCTTCTTCGTTAAGAAAAAGGACGGAGGGCTTCGGTTTGTCCAGGACTACCGCGCCCTCAACGCAATGACGATTAAGAACCAGTACCCCCTTCCGTTGATTAACGACCTTATCAACAGGCTCAAGGGCGCCCGTTACTTCACCAAACTCGACGTTCGCTGGGGTTTTAATAACGTCCGGATTAAAGAAGGAGACGAGTGAAAGGCGGCCTTTCGGACTAACCGAGGGTTGTTCGAACCTTTGGTGATGTATTTCGGCCTGACAAACTCCCCCGCGACGTTCCAAACGATGATGAATGACATTTTCCAGGATCTCATTCTTTCAGGCGACGTTATGATCTACCTCGATGACATCCTTATCGCACATTCGGACCTCCGCAAGCACCGCGAGATCGTCCGCGAGGTCCTTCGGCGGCTCCGAATACACAAGTTGTACCTTCGCAAGGAAAAGTGCGACTTCGAGAAATCGTCAATCCAGTACTTGGGGGTCATTATCTCGCACAACCACGTCGAAATGGACCCCGTTAAGGTCGCCGGAGTCTCCGCATGGCCTCCGCCCGAAAACAAGAAGGACGTTCAGCAGTTCCTGGGGTTTGCTAATTTGTACCGCAGGTTGATTCGGGATTTCTCGGCCCTAGCGCAACCTCTCTTTGTGCTCACCAAGAAAGACCAGAAATGGACCTGGGGAGACGCCGAAGCCGCCGCCTTTCAAGCCATCAAGGACGCGGTCGTATCAGAACCCGTCTTAGCGATCCCGGACGACTCTTGGCCTTTCCGACTTGAAGCAGACAGCTCAGATTATGCGACGGGGGCGGTTCTTTCACAACAATCCGCCCCGGACGGGAAGTGGCACCCTGTAGCGTTCTATTCCAAAAGCTTAAATGATGTCCAGCGCAACTACGAGATTCACGACAAGGAGATGCTCGCGATCATCCGCGCACTCGAGGAGTATCGGCATTTCCTCGAGGGCGCCGCGCATCCGGTCGAGATCTGGACTGACCATAAGAACTTGGAATACTTCCGAAAGGCGCAACACCTTAATCGTCGGCAAGCCCGATGGTCGTTGTACCTTTCCAGGTTTGACTTTACACTGCACCACGTCCCGGGTCGCCAGATGGGCCGTCCCGATGCTCGCTCCCGCCGGCCTGACCACGGCATCTCCGAAGACAACTCGGATGTCACCCTCTTACGCCCCGAACTGTTCCACGTTCGCGCGCTTGAGGCCGTCACTGTCTCTGGGCCTGGCTCCGAACTTGTCCGCGACATCAAGGAAGCGCTATCCGGTGAGCCTGACCTAGAGGAACCCGTCGCACTTGCGGCTCGGCAACTCTTGAAGGTCCGAGGTCAAGCTCGGGGCCCCCGCTCATCGCGTTCGGACGAGTGGGCCGTCTCAGGCGACCTCCTGTACTTCCGCGGCAAGGTTGTAGTCCCCAAAGACAAAGACCTAAGGAGACGCATTATAGAGCTCTGCCACGACACGCGTGTCGCCGGACATGCCGGGCGGTTCAAGACCCTGGAGTTGGTTTCGCGCAACTACTGGTGGCCACAGATGTCCCGCTATATCGGACGCTACGTCGCGACCTGCGACTTATGCTGTCGTACGAAGGCCCTCCGAAGGCTTCCGCACGGGGAGCTACATCCGACCGAAGTCCCCCCGGAGCGCTGGCATACCGTCACTATGGACTTCATCGTCGAGCTCCCCGAGGCCCATGGGTATGATGCGGTTATGGTAGTGGTTGACGCCCTCGGGAAACGCGCTCACTTCACCGAGTGCCATACGACAATAGATGCGGTCGGAGCTGCCCGCTTGTACTATCGGAACGTCTGGAGGCACCACGGAACCCCCGAGAAGTACATTTCGGACCGCGGTTTGCAGTTCATCGCTGACTTTACGCGCGAACTCTGGCGCTTAATTGGCGTCAAGCCGGCTACCTCTACGGCTTACCACCCGCAGACCGACGGACAAACCGAACGCGTTAACCAGGAGCTCGAGCAGTACATCCGAATCTTCACCAACTACCAACAAGACGACTGGGACGAGCTTATCCCTGCCGCTGAGTTTGCCTATAACAACCTACCTGTTTAGCCCACAAAACACTGTGAGTTATCAGTGGTAACCCGCCGGGGTGCCATTGACAAGGCTCAGTATTTTCAGAACATCCCCTGAGGTGAATAATTGCTGGGGAGAGGGGTGAATAAAGTTGAGCTCTAAGGCAAAATTCGTACTAAGTCCAGTATGTAAGGGGTGAATAAAGGTGAATAATACAATATAGGTCATCCAGACCAAGTCTTCCGGAGTATCACACCCTGTTGATTCCTACCACATACCTATCCTTTTTGATCCGATCATCGCCCTGATGACATCCCCGCTTGTCACTGTTCCTGTCAAATGTCTATGTCCTGTTGCATAGCCTTACTCTGACAGTAGTATGACAAGTGCCATGGTGAAACAGCTACTTACAGTCTAGTTTAGTCTGACACCTGTTGCACTAGTATGTGACGTCACAGGTGCAGACGGTATATAAGTAGCCTGCTAGATCTCCTGTACCCTAGTCCTTTTATTCTCATTGATTACACCAAACACACCTACCTGTTTGGGAGTCTGTCACACTAGTAACAAACTCCTACCATCTTACGAATCCTCCCTTTACTTTGTTCTACGGAGCCATCACTTGATCACTCATTCAGTTGACCCACCATTTGATCAAGCTCTGTTTGTGACACGGAGTCACACTATGTGACAGGTGACATGGCGTCCCAAAAAGGAACTTTAGTCAATAGAGATTGGAGTTGGTAGTTTTAGTGACTATGTCATATGGTTATATACTATAATATAGAGTGATACATATGAGAAATTTCCAAAAAAGGAAATTTCCACAATCATTGCAGAATGTCACAAATTGTCACAAAATGACAGTTCTCTATTTTGACTATACAAACAACTTTCATTATGTGATGTATAGTGGCAGCTGAATAGTAGTATCAGAACTGTCCAATCACTAGATGATGTTCAACTGATGGGCTTCTATTTCTATAACTACTTGATATAAATACATGATTTCAGTACTACCAGGAAGGCCTTTCAGAGTATCATTACTTAAACATGGCATTTAATCACCATCATATGATATAATCACTCTACTGACCATTTATTCACATGAAAGAGGATATGTGGGTGCTTAAAGTGATAAGACTGCTGACTTGAACCTTCAGATACCCTAAGCCAATGTTTGACTATGTCTACTTCCAATCCAAACTGAATTGGGCGCTGAAAATGCAAGGCATTCTCTCATCAGTGGCATTTGATTTCTATCAACTTTGGAAGATAGGCTTAGATCTCCAGCTGGCCTCAGTGGATAAAGCTGGAGAAGAGCTCATTTGAAAGGTATATTATCCTACTCCTATTTAGCCTAATGTTCCATATTATCTGTGACCTATTACCTTGATCTATTTAGTGCCAAGCATGTGTAAACACTAAGTTAAGGAGTAT
This sequence comes from Mycena indigotica, assembly GCF_014461135.1. Taxonomy (NCBI): domain Eukaryota; kingdom Fungi; phylum Basidiomycota; class Agaricomycetes; order Agaricales; family Mycenaceae; genus Mycena; species Mycena indigotica. Next base: position 1,747,883 of record NW_023503005.1, read on the forward strand.
TTTGCTGATATCTTGGGACCCTATGCATGGAATCTCATGATCTAAAGTGATATGATATCACAGGATAGTCCATTATAATTCCACCCATTAGTGATGCTGTAGCATGTGTTAGGGTGAGTCAATTGCTGGAGACCTTAGGTGCCACATAACCCAGGATGGAGATATGCCAAAGAGGCAGGGGCACCACTTTATGGGAGGTGGATCATACCCCTACCATTGAATATACTGAAATTCCTCAGACTTCCACAGGCCATACTATGGTGAACCCATCATTTTGGGAATAGATAACACTAATAATGCTACTGTGAGAGATCCATCATAGCTATGAGGTTGATTCAAGTACTGGACAGGTTCATTTGAAGGTGTATACCATCCTACAATCAAGTCTTGGATCATACTTGAAATTATTTTCTGACTAGTTGTAATAGCGAAGACACTCTCTTCTGCTCTATAGGTACCTACCCTCTCTTTAGCTACCTTCTGTAACACATGCCATAACCCCAACCAATTTCAGTACAGGGTCCTAGTAGATATCCCAATACCCCAATACATGCATCTCAATATCCAATACTCAGTCTATAGACCCCACTATTCATGTAAACTAGTTTTGCATCTAACCTGCAGTTGATTGTCTGCCTCATTTCACCATTCAGGCATGTACAATCATCAGTCAGAGTAGGTAGGTATGTGTATATACCTCATTGACTGAACTTGACTTATTTTGATCCACAATCAACTAGCAGATCATGGCTGTATTGTTAATATCTTGTGACAGAGCAGTAATATATAGAATGGAGAATAACAAGAGATTTCAAGAATAAAACATCATGGGAGGCATAACATCTCTCAGGGCAACCCCTCCTCTACTTCCTACCTTTATCTCATTGGAGATTCCTTACCTCTGAGTGAGTTATTGGGAGATTGAACTAATAGGATATGAGCCATATAGACAGGTATATAGGGTGCCTAAAAATATAAGTGGCTTGTAGGGCTATCAGGGATGTCCATCTAACCATAGCAAAACTGACCCCATGGTTATCCATGCATTTCTCACCCAGATATCAGGTCATCATTATACCTGGTCAAATTTGAGGTAGAAAAACTACAGAAAAGTGATATAACAGTATATTCTAAAGGCATGGGACTATGGTCATATTAGATTATATTAAGACAATATTACCACCTACCTACTAGTGAAATAATAATGTGAATCCATAGAGAACTGCCAGAGATATAGCCAGATCAAAATGTCTGATCGATAATCATGAGGCAGTATGGGTATGCTGATGACATGGTATTGATGGGGATATTGACCCTCCCATTCAAGTATCCTTAGTAATACTTCAATTAGCTTTGTAGCTACTCTAGTTATTGAGATATCATTTCATCAGTTGTAGATCAGCTAGTGATTGGCTTGTGCTGGCACAACTATTCAGCTGCTACTATACATCACTTAATGAAGGTTGTTTGTATAGATAGAGAACTATCATTTTGTGACAATTCTCTGACGATTGGACTATTAAATGGTGAAATTTTCCTTTTTTGGAAATCTAACATACTTGTCACTCTATACGACTGTGAAAAGGCATTGTGCAGCCACTGAAACATCAGTTCCAATGCCTATCAATAAAATTTCCTTCTGGGACCATGTGTCACACATGTCACATAACAGGACTTCTGGGGACTTGGTCATTGTATTATTCACCTTTATTCACCCCTTACATACTGGACTTAGTACGAATTTTGCCTTAGAGCTCAACTTTATTCACCCCTCTCCCCAGCAATTATTCACCTCAGGGGATGTTCTGAAAATACTGAGCCTTGTCAATGGCACCCCGGCGGGTTACCACTGATAACTCACAGTGTTCTGTGGGCTAAACAGGTGTAACAACCACGTTCACTCCTCCACTCAACAGGTACCCTTTATGACGGACACCGGTCGGCTCCCCCGAATGGGTTTTGAGCCGGGCATCCGCTCAGAGTTGGAGTCAGTGAACGAGTTTCACGATCGGATAGCGAACGGCGTCTCCGAGGCGAAGGCCGCGCTCGTCAAAGCCAAAGACGAGTATAAACGGTACTACGATCGGAGACGTTCGGACACTCCGAATATTCAAGTTGGTGATAAGGTTTGGTTAGATGCCTCTGACATCAGAACGACTCAGCCCTCCGAGAAGTTCTCCCACAAGCGCCTCGGACCGTTCAAGGTGCTCGCAGAGGTTAGCAAAGGTGCCTACAAGCTCGACCTCCCCCCGCGTTACTCCAAGCTCCACCCCGTCTTCCCCGTTGTTAAGCTCGAGCTCGCTCAGGACGACCCCTTCAATGGACGACCCGGCTACGACGAACCGCCCCCCCGAACTAGAGGACGGAGTCCCCGAATGGGAAGTTGAGGAAATCTTGGATGCCAGGATAAGGTATAAGCGTCTTAACTACTTCGTCAGGTGGAAAGGCTACGATGCTTTGCACGACTCGTGGGTTCGGTTCGACCGTGTCTTCGCGCCAGACAAAATTGCGGACTTCTATCGGAGGTACCCAGGTAAACCACGGCACATCGCCTCAGCGACCTTCGACTCCTTGCCCTTCCGAACTATGCGTCGGGACGCCGCATTCAAAGGGGGGGGGTGATGTCAGGGGAACCCCCGCTTCGGCCTCCTTCGGACCCTCCGAACGCATCCGAGGCGCATCCGACCGGCGCCCCCTCGGACGCTCTGACCCACCCCGACCATCGTCCACGGCCTCCTTCGCCCGCACAATCACTGATCCGTCAAGACCCTCCCAACGATCACCTTGGGACAGAGCCTGCGACGCCGCTCAAGCCTTCTGCGCTCTACGTCGGCAGTTACGGACGACCAGTATATAGTTGGCGCCCTAGCAGGCGGACCCTTAGAGTTTCTTCTCTTTGGATCCTCCCCTGCTAGGTCGGTCCCTCCGTGTATTTCCTGTAGTCTTATTCACGCTTTGGATCCTCCCCTGTTAGGCTTTCGTCGGAGTCTCCAGGGTTGCCCTTACATCGACCACGAAGCTAGGGTGCAGTTTTTTGATCTGGTTTACAAACCGGTTTATAAACCAGTGTTTATAAACACCAGTTTGGAAATATTTCACTGGGTCCCTGGTTTATAAACCGGACTAGTCATGTGACTTGAGTGATCCGATTACTGCCAGCTGATCCACATTATCAATCCTAAGTCCCATACATTATATATATAGTAAATTATGTCCTGTACCACCCCCAACTGAGAAAAAAGAGCTATGAAAGTAACCCTTTTAGCCATAGTTTAGGGCTAAAAAAATTTATATCATGACATCAAAATGTCACGTGTTTGGTTACCTGGTTTACAAACCAGTTTATAAACACCAGTTTGGGATGCTGAAAATTATAAACTGTTTTTTAATACTCAAATCTTTAAAAACTGCACCCTACACGAAGCCACCGTTCGAGCCGCTCAGTGGCGCGTTCGAAAGGGCTCGTCGGGGGCTATCGAACGCCGGAAGAATGTTGTCATTATGTGAAGTACTTACAAAGATATTGTCTACAGAACTTTCGTGGAGCCGCCCACCAGCCGCCTCCGAGCCGCCCACCCCCAGAAGCGGCGAAATATCTTTGCCCGAAGGGGAGGAAGGGGGTGCAAGTACACAGCGGCGAACGTGCTGTGCTGCTGCGCGAGAGAGCCTCGTGGTTGAACCTTCAAGTTGTTGGGGGGGGGTAGCATGTTCACAAACTGATTTAAGTTTGTGCTCATACACACCAAATCTTACACTGATTGTCACGACCTCCGCATCAACCCATGCCGTGTCACGATTTCCCATGTCAAACGGTGTATTCGGACCGACCCTCTTGATGTAAAAAAAATTACTTTCTGTAGGAAAATATGTTGCAGATTTGGAGATAAAATATCTTATCCATGTCAAAAATTTGAGGTTTTATTTCCGCTGGATTGACCAGCATGTATTTAGGTAAATATACAAAACAGGTATTTATGAGTCTAATCAGTTTGTGCTACGCCGCTGGTCGGCCTACCTTGAATCATTGACGGAGGAAGTCAAGTTGAAGAAGTATCGTGGCGGTGGCGCTGACGTCACAGCTGTGACCTCTCCACGAACCTTTTGTGCACGCGTGGCGGTCAATGCGGCGGGCGTAGGCGCTGTCGGTGCGGTGTTCTTCTTCGTCTGGACCATGTAGATTTTTCGATATGTTAGTTGTAGTGTGTTTAGGCTGATCACGCTGAGGCTGCACTTACTTATTTCGTGGTGTGAGAGAAGGGTGACGCGTGGCGGTGCTGGCGTGACGTGTGCGAATTGACACCACCATGAACGAACGTTTTTGGTTGCGTGCAATATGACACGCGCGCTCCCGGTCTCCGGGTCCTGGACTATAACTAACTGCACCGCATCTGATGCGCTGGAGGCTCGGAGTCGCTGACGCGGGGACGCATCTCGAATCCACTAGACAACTCAAGACTCGGAGTCGTTGTCATGATTGATTTTAACAGATACTACTTCTGGACCCTGGTCGGGACATACACAGCGGTACCTGGTGCCTGTGCGAATCCCCCGCCGTTGACGACGGCCGAACAGCTTCAAGGTGTAAGGTAAGCGCCTCCTGCTGTGCTGTACCGTTCTATCTATGGGCCTGTGGCAAGCGGCTATTTCTGGCACTTAACACGGCTTATTATAGCTGGACTGTTGTATGCGGTCTCCACCCCTCGGGAATACGCGAGAAGGCTTAAACGTCGCGGTCGGGATGGAGCACCTGGACTCGTTTGGCACCAGGTATAGAACGGCTTTAGCGGCAACCGCATTTGCTGGCGCTCGCCGCGTACTGCAAGCTACCTCGACCATGGGCCGACCTAGGTCTTGATATGCCTCATCTTCATTTTGCATGACAGATACCGGCCACACACAGGAAAACTGGACGCGTTCACATCATGATCAAGCCTCAATCAAATTGAAGCTATACTCCTGATAGGGAAGGTGAGGCATGCATTTCTTCCACAGCCTGAGGAGCGAGGACGCTTAGTGCAATTCACGATTCAACACACAACGAAAAATGCTAGGGATGACTCCGAGTCTCCAATGATGCCGGGCCGCTTCCGGGAGAGTGTGCGAGCGTGTGGCGCGCAGGGTACAAAAGCCAGCAGACCAGGGTGTTTGACGATATTCCTCACTTTTGTTTTCCAGCTTTTGCCCGGCGCACTACTAGTTTCATTTTCCTTGAGTCCTTCCTCAAGCTGCTGCTCCTTTATTTGGTTGCTCTATCAAGATGAAGTCGTTATTCTTCCTGGTCTCTTGTGCTAGTTGTGAGTTCGAGCTGCAATTCTTCTCTCTGCCCCTGGGGCGCAACTTGGGCGCTGACACAGGATGCTAGATGTAGCGGCCGCGCCCGCGCTGGTCACGGTACTCAAGCCTATCCCCAACACAGCTATCGACACTGTCACCGGGAGGCGTGCTCGGCTTCGACAATGGGGGGAACACCGTGTACGGGTTCGAAGACCCTCTCATAAAAACAGATGCGAACGGGCGCTGTAGCGACCGTGGGCTTTGAAGCAGGTGTGTGTCCGAGTCTCTCCGTCCTCCCGTGGGCCATCACGTGCACTCGAGCGCTGACCTGCACCGGCAGCAACACTCGTCGTGGGCGCAGACTTCGCGTCCTTCACGGAGCCCGCGGAGCCTGACTTCGGCGTGTTGGCCTTCGGGCGCGTCGTGCACCGTGCAGGCGGACACGTGGGTGTGCGAGGACAGCAACGAGAACACCTTCCGGAACGACCTGAGCGCGACCACTTCGTTTCGCCTCGCCATCGACCTCGGCGACGCCCGGCCCGACGCCGACGCCGGATCAAGGCGCAAGCCCGACACCGAGCCCGGCAGATCAGAAATCGGTCGCACCACCATCTGCTGCGGCGCCGGCCGCGTCATCCAGCTCATCTTCTGCCGCGCCACCCCAGACCACCGCGCCCGCAACAAGCCAAAGCACCGCGGCCCCGGCCCCGGCGCCGAGCAAGGCCGCCGCCGCGCGCGCCGTGGCGGTGAACGCAGCGGGCGTCGGCGCTGTGGGTGCAGCGTTGTTTTTCATTTGGTCGGCGTAAACTTTTATGCTCTTCACTATGATAATGCGTTCAGGCCCTGCCAGTGCAGAGTTCTGCATGGTGAATGTGGCAAACTTAGAATGCAACATTCATCCTGTAAGTTGTTGTCGCGTGAACGATGCGATGCAACTGCTAGTTGATAGGTCCGATAAATGCATCAAGTCGTAAGTGCTGTATGTATCAGGATACTGCTTGATAGGGAGGTGGAGCAGACTCCAAGCAGTGCGATGATGGTCAGGGCTTGGGCCCGGGAGCGTGAGATGACCAGTTAAAGATGTCCTGCCTCAATAACTTCAAGTCGATTTACTTGCAGCGCCTCTGATCTGCACGTTCATTGAAGTTGTGGCCCCGTCGGTTAGCAACTCCCGCGTGTTTATAAACAGCTGCGACCACACTAAGGCTCCAACACTTTCCGTTTGACAAACTTTATAAACGGTTTTAACCCTTTTTTATTTCCGTTTTATTTCAAGTTGTGGGGTTGAGCAAATGGTAAATAAAAGAAAACAAAAGGTTTAAACGGTTACTCAATATTAAATAATAATCATAATAATATGATTAGAAAATATCCAATGTATATGTATAGATATCCTGTGTTTCCTCTTGAATTGTCCCATTTGCTAGTTGTATGCAATAAGTACATACATTAGACTATAACAAAAGTTAATGACTTAGTCATTAGCAATTTACCTGCTCTCTGAATTCAAGAAACTATTCTTAGTTTCAGTAATGATTCACCTGAATATGGTTTCTGGAATAGAGATATCAATGGCACTAGTCAGCATGTCTGACTTAATACTGATGATTGTCTGTTATAAGGAATTTCACAGTGATTTCATGTCTCTAGACCACAGAAATACTATCCTAGAATAATTTATCATCCTGCAGCCATAACAACATAATAATTATATCATATTTCCGTCATTTTCTACATATAAGGAAGACAAAAATATATTAATGATTTTTAAACTGTATTAAAACTATTTAAAATGTTTTAAAACGTTTGTTGAACCCTTTCTGTTTGATTTGTCTCAACCCACAAACGGAAACAAAAAGGTTGGAGCCCTAGACCACACGCTGCATTGACTCAATCCACCTTCGACCCAGCCCTCTTTTCCCAGTATTTCAAACTCTCGAGACCATGATGTCGTTGTCCCTTCCTCTTTTTCTCTTCTCTGCACTCGTCTTCCGGGCCGCCGCCGCCCCAGCCCCCGCGCTGACCACGGTGATCGCGCTGTTCCCGCTTCGGCGAGGGCAGCACACCGCCCACCGCGACGATCCTCGGCGTCGACGCCGCGGGGCACACCACCTTCGTGCTCGCCGAGCCCATAAGCCGCATGGACGGCGCGATCCGCACCATCACCGGTCCGTCCCCCGCGACCGGTCCCCGGATCACCCGCTGATCGCGCATCACTGACCCGCTCCGCAGAGACGCTCGTGGCCGGCGCGGCCTACGCGCGTCGGCGACGCTGGACGTCGGCGTCGGCGTCGGGGACGTGAGCACGTTCGGCGGGGCGTGCACGTTCGGCGCGCTGGGCGGCGGGGCCGTGTGCGTCGGCGCGGGCGGGACGGCGACCTTGGTGGCGGGGCTCTCGCAGGTGTTCAACGTCGCCAGCCCGTCGCCCGCGCCGGGGAAGAAGAATGCGGGGCGGGGGCGCGCGGTCCGGGCCGGCGCGGTGGGGTGTCGGCGTCGTCGGCGCGGCGTGGTTTTTGCTCTGGGCCATGTAGGGCCGGTGACCGCATGATAACATGTTCAAGCCCGAAGTCACCCATCACGTATCTATTTTATTTAAATATTTGCCCCCCGGGCCGAATTGGACAATCTTCTGTGCCTAATCGGGCAATTTGATCATGATGTGGCAGTGGCGGTGTCATCTGTCACCTGTGTTGGGACACAACCACCATGAGCCTTTTCTTTTCATTCAAGTTGCTTACACTCTCCTGCGCACGGTCCCTGGTGAATCTGTGCTGCTGACTCCTGACCTGGACGCGCACTCCACTTCTCCCGCCGCGAGTGGCAAGCACAAGGGGGGCCCAACATTCAAATTATGTACATAGGGCCAAATGTTTTTTTTCTGGGCCTTCAGACCCCCCTCCCCCCCCCTCCTGCCTTATATAGTAATGATCTCCCATGAAAACGTGACTGATGCGATCAAAATCGCATCAAAATGATCGATAGAGGTCTTGAAAATGGAAAATGTGATTAAATTAAATTGTAACTAGGCTATTATAATGTTCCTATGCCTTTAAATGAACTTTCATATAAAGTTGTATTGCTTCTTGCATCATGATGATATGTTGATGCTATCAAAGACTGTGACAAGTTTAGTCACTTCACCAAAAAAACTGGGTTTCACTGCATTCAAAGGTATAAAATGGCATTTAACATGGAAGATCTACATATGAAAGGCCTCCTAAGGCCTCCTAAGTACCTCTTGAAGCATCCCTACACCAAACACAAAAGTTTTTTTTCTAGGCTCTGGACCCCCCCTAGAACAGCGCCGATGACCAACGTGTATAGGATGACTAAGCGCACGTGGGGGCGGGTTGCCACGGGCGACATCGCTTCCTGCGTGCATCATTTCTTGGCCCGCCAGCGCTGTGAGGGATCAGCAACGCCCGCGCGCCACTGTCCCTGACGCGTTGCTCATAAGGGCCATGGCGCACACTGACCCCCATTCTCCTTCTTCTACCCACCCACCCAATTTTCTCTGTTTTCTTTTCACTTCCAGACAATGATGTCGTTGTCCCTTCCTCTTTTTCTCTTTTCTGCACTGGTACTCCGGGCCGCCGCCGCCCCGGCCCCAGCCCCAGCCCCCGCGCTGACGACTGTACTGGCGCCGTTCCCGCTGGACGACAACGGCGCGCCGCTGATGGCGAGCATCCTCGGCGTCGACGGCGCGGGACACACCACGTTCGCGATCGCGGAGCCCGTGCTGCAGGGCAAGTCCAGCACCGTCGGCGTCCTCACCGGTGCGCCCCTTCCACCCTCCATATGATTATATATTCAATATGGGTTATGTAAAATGACAGCAACTCTGGTCGCGGGCTCGGACTACGCCTCCGCGACGCTCCCGGTCGGCGCGCCCGGGTTCGACCTGCAGTTCGGCGGCGCGTGCAGCTTCGGCCCGGGCGGAAAGGCCGCGTGCGACGATGGGAACGGCGGGACGACGACGCTCGACGTGGCCGCGGTGCAGTCGGCAATCGGGAGCCTGTCGCAGGTGCTCGACGTCGTCGGCCCGACGCCGGCGCCGTCGGGCCCGGCCGGGGCGGGAAAGAAGAGCGCGGGCATGCGCGTAAGGAGCGGCGGTGTGTTTGGTGTTGCGGCGGCGATTGGGGTGTTGTCGGCGATGGTGCTGTAAGATGTAAATGTCGTACCATGTAGCAGAGTTGGACGCCGTCACGCATTCGGTGTTTCATTTTTGTAAAAAATTATTTTAACACGCAGCCAAGCCGGCGCCGGCGCGCCTTCCTGGCCGCATGTACGTCATTCGGTCGCCATCGCCGGTACATACCCTCCTGGCCCAACAGTCTTGCCAACAGTCATGCATCATTGACAGTGCATCTCGTGTGCATCCTTTTACAACCCGCTCGCTGTCGCTGCCGCTGTTTGAACGTGAACAGCGCGGGACGCCGCGGGACTGCGTCATTGAGCCTGCCAGTGCGCCACCTTATAAGGGCCCGGGGCCCCCACATCGACCACATCCAGCTGCCAGTGCGCGATCTATCCTGCCAAATAACGATGTCGTTGTCCCTTCCACTTTTTCTCCTCTCTCCACTCCTACTCCGGGCCGCCGCTGCCGCCGCCGCCCCGGCCCCGGCCCCGGCCCCCGCACTGACGACGGTGCCGGCGCCATTCCCGCTGGGCGTCAAGGGCGCCCCCACGCCCACCGCGAGCATCCTCGGCGTGGACGCAGCGGGGCACACCACCTTCGCGATCGCCGAGCCCCTGGTCGAGGGCGACGCCAACGGCGTGTCGAGCACCGTCGGCATGTTCACCGGTGTGTCTCCCGTTGAAATATTACTTAGATAATACTCAATCATTTGTCAGCGACGCTCGTCGCCGGGGCGGACTACGCGTCCGAGACGTTCGCGGCCTCGGCGGACGGGATCGAGCTTGCGTTTGGCATCGCGTGCAGCTTTGCGGGGCGCACGGCGGCGGCGTGTGATGATGGAAGCGGCCCGACGACGGTGGATATATCGACGGTCGCGCCGGGCAACTTCTCCCAGGTGCTTGACGTCGTCGGCCCGACGCCGGCGCGGTCTCCATCTCCATCTCTGTCTCCAGCCCCGGCTCTGTCTCCGCCCCCATCGGGCCCGGCCGGGGCGGGGAAGAAGAGCGCGGGCATGCGCGTAAGGAGCGGCGGTGTGTTTGGTGTTGCGGCGGCGATTGGGGTGTTGTCGGCGATGGTGCTGTAAACGCAAATGTCGTACCAGACCCCGTCACGCGTTGAACATTCGGTGTTCATTTTCATCGTACCTAAGCTTGTCAGTGCTCTCTGTGTACATAAGTACGCAATTCGGAGTGAGGCGACGCGGGCCAATGCAAAGGGCGTGTCCTCTCATCCTGGGCCGGCGCGGGGCGGACATGCATTCTGTGGGTACCAACGACTCCTTTTGACAACGAGGCCACCGTGAACATGCGATACAGAGCTGTAGCGCCTACAACGTGAGGTACAAGCAGTGCCGTGCCAGTGGTTGAATTCAGGTCAATTATGTATACTAGTCGCCGGGAAATGTATGTACCAATAATCACAGCGACCAGATAAAGAAGAAAGCTGCCCCAACAGCGCCGACACCTGCGGCGTTCACCGCCACTCGTGCGCCGCCCGCCTTGCTCGGCGCCGGGGCGGGGGCCGCGCTGGTCGGTGGTGCAGGCGGCGACGACGTCTGCGCCGATGACGTGGCGCTGGTGCTCGCTGAGTCTGACTTTTGATCCAGCGGCGCTGCTGCTTGCCGCGGCCGATTTCTGATCCGGCGTCGGCGCGGGACCGGCGACGTCGAGGACCTGCATGAGTGCGGTGGTGGCTGCGTCATCTGTGGCGTCCGTGCTCCCGGGAGCGCTGCATATCAAGCTGCCGCGGGACACGGTGCATGCCAGGCCGAGGGTCTCGGCGAGCACGACGCCGTCGGCGAACGTCGTGGGCGTCGGGGCCAGGGTGAAGGACGCAAAGTCGGTGCCCGCGACGAGCGTGGCTAGGAAAGAAGGAAAGCAGTCAGTCGCCGGTGGGGCTTGCTTGCTTGCTGTCAGGACAAGAAGGGCGGCACACCGGGAACAGTTGCCTCGATGCCCAGGGGGTTACCAGCGACGATCGGCGCCCCTATGGCATAGGTCGTATGCCCCGCGCTGTCGACGCCGAGCACAGAAGCGCTTAGTGTCTCGGGGACAGGGAGAGGCGCGAAGACAGTGGTCAGAAAAGGCGCCGCGGAAACGTCTGACGGCCTGTCAGTGCACTATTTAGAGAGCAGTATGCGGACGTACGGCCGAGATAACAGGACAGAACAAAGAGCACAAACGGGGACTGCATTTTCGGAACGAAGGGAGAATAAAAGCGGAGAACTTAAAGAGAAGAGGCAGGAAAGTGTACGCCGGGCACTGGCAGAAGCTGAAGAACTGAACTGAGCAAAGTCGGGAACAGGGCGTTGGGCATTTGTACCATGTGCGCCACAAGCGCACAGACTCTCCCGGATGGATACGCTCCCCACCGGCCCGGCATCATTGGATCCCTAGCATTTGTTTGTTTGGTGTTCAAGTTGCCAATGAATGCGCGGACTGTAGCGTCCTCAGGCTCAGGCTGCGGAAGAAAAATACACACCTCACCGTCCCTATCAGGAGTACAGCCGAGCTGCGCTGCGATTCCAGGGCCGCGAGCCAGGAATATCCGTTGCCATAGATAGAACACTAAGAACAGCGCAGCAAACAATCGCACCTTGAAGCTGTTCGGCCGTCGTCAACGCATCGGCACTACCCAGCGCTGTGTATGTCCCATCTCGAAATATCTGCCATCGCACCAGTGAACAGCGCGGCGGATGCGGCAAGAAGGAGTATCCTCTATTTCCTGGAGACCGGGGGGTGGCCCGGGGGCACGTAAAGAAAAAAAATGCATGGTGGTTGAATCCCAGTGAAAACTCAGCAGGATTGAGAGGCATAAACTGCTATAAACTGAGAGTTCCCCATGTAATAGCACCCATTCTCCTGTGATAGCAAAAATTGTCTCAGATTACCGTTAATATTAGACATAATGTGCTATGAATGTGCTCGGATAATTATATGATCTCAAACAATCTCACCGAGTTTCACCGAAGCTTTTTGCAAACTCTAGTATCATATGAGTTCATATGAGATGAGATGTAACCAGGATCCAAACAATAGCACTCACTGGAATGATGCGAAGAGGTCATTCGGAAACAAATGCAATTAAATTTTCAGCTACGAGAATCTCTACTACGTTGCGCTACCAAACAATTGTCTAAGAGAGTCCAAATCAGAGTGTTGCACCACTCGCATCTGCTGCCTGGAGAAGGGCCCCCACACTTTTAACGTTGAATTCAGGTGAGTCACGTCCGTGACCGTGACGTCACTCTCTCACACACCAACCACGATGCTGCGCGCCCGGACCCGGTACACCGCGCTGCCCACCTCTGCCCCGGAAGATGACGACGACGCAGACGCGCAGTACCGCGCTGCAGTGGCGGAGTACGTGCGGTTCTCGCAGTCGCGGCTGCACAACCTGGACGCGGGGCGGCCCAGCGCCGGCCCGACGTTCTTCGCGGACGAGGACGAGGAGGGGATGCTCACGCGCGCGCGCCCGCCGGACCACCCGCCCGACCCCCGCTTCCACCAGCCCGCCCCCCCCGCGTGGCAGCGTGCGGGGCTGATCCTGGCGATTGTGGGGTCTATTTGGTTCACGGTGTGGCTGCAGAGCGGGCATTGGCATATGGGCGTGGTGGTGTAGTGCGGTGAGTGGCTGGCTGGCTTGCATGGGTAGGGAGAGAGGCTGAGAGTTGCAGGAAACAGCGATGACGGCGACCGCCCTTTCTCCGCCAAACAGCAGCCGACAGGAGAGCGGAGAACGGCACATGTGTACAAGCAGGGATGTATATGGATTGGTTATACTCGGCATATGTAGGCCCACTAGAAACATGTCTCTTGCGCGAGCGGAGTGCTTCTACTACCGTTCCCCTCTGCCCTCGCCGCTGAGCTTGGCCAGGGCGTGCATGTCGGCCGCCAGGCTGTGCACGTCGGCCGCGAGGCTGTGCACGTCGTCCGCCAGGCTGTGCACGTCGTCCGCCAAGTTGCGCACGTCGTCCGCCAGCACGCGCATCGCGGCCCGCACCTCGTCGTATACAACCGCCCGCACCTCGTCGTACACAATCGCCCGCAGCGCAGCTCGCAGCGCCTCGATGCTATCACACACCGTGAGCTCGCTGTCACACAGGGGAGAAGGGGGAAAGACGGACTCAAAGCCGGCGCCGGCGGGGTTGGGCGCGGGGGCGGGGGGCGGGGGCTGGGGCTGGGGCAGCGGGGGCAGGTGCGATGGTGAGCGTGGTCTGTGAGAAGCCCATTGTCTGACGGACGACGACGACGAGGAGAAAAAAGCCGAAGCGGCTTACGTATACTCCTCGACGATCCGAAAGCGGCGAACAAGCGGACGCCGGGCGGTGCACGTTGAGGGCCAACCAGGATCGCGTTGCCTCCAGCATCCTATTAGTAACAAGGAAAGAAAACTTGAACGGAGGCTGCCTCCCAGCCCGGGACACAAGATAAGCGGCCCGCGTATAACGTCAACCAACGCATAGATATCGAACTATGTTATGAAACATTACATAATTTCAAGCTTATGTGCTATCGGATTGCTATGCCCGCGCCCTACAGGGGCGCCGTATCCGCGTCCAAAACGACCATCCGAGGCCCACAAAAATAGCGAGCGTCGTCGTCGCCAACGCCAATAAGCGGCCGACTGCCGCCCCTGCGTGTGCTGGTGCTGGTGCTGGTTCAATGGACCGCGCCGGTGCTTGTTCGGCGGAACGCTCCGCGGCCGGCGGGCGGGCCCCGCCGGCGAGGCGGGCGGTGGCGCGGATCTCCGCGCCGAGGGCCGCGGTGCTCGCCGTCAGGCGGTCCACTTTCGCGGTGAGGCGCGCGAGGGCGGCCGCAATCTGCTGGAGGTGCTGTGCATCGCTGCAGTGGGATGTCAGCGGACAGCCACGGCCCGGAGTGGGACGAGTAGGACGCACAGGTCGTCGTGGGTGGAGGAACTGTAGTGGGCGCCTCCCATGGTAGGTTGTTGTTGTTACACGGTAATAAAGTAGGTCGGTAGGTAGGAGGTATGCTGCGAGATAGCGACAGTGACGCTGTGACGACTCCTGAAGTAGAGGCAGGGACAATTTGCTTAGCACACCCATGTATTTAATATTACATACCCCATCTCGAGCCCCATGGCAACTTTGCAGCATATAAACGCACGAGTCCTATCAAGCAGCACCGATACGATAAGATACAAACCGCCATCCCACTCCAAAATAACATCCAGCCACCCCGGGGCCGTACTCCTTACACCTCACGCTCAGCCGATCAGCCCCAGAAACAGCGCCGTCAAGAACCCGCGCGCCACGAACCGGCGCCCGTGGCCCGCGAGCAGCTTGTATCCCGCGTTCGTCGACGGGGCCGGGACGCCCGGGCCGCTGCCGGAGCCGGAGCCCGACGCGGCGGACGAGGGAGAGGGTGCCTGCGAAGCGCTCGATTCAGCGCTCGTGCTCGTACTCGCGGCCGTCGACGACGCCGACGGTGGCAGTGACCGTGACACGGAGCGTGACGCCGACGCCGACGTCGGCGGGCTGCGCGGAGGAGTAGAACTGGGGCCACGTACAGAGTCAGAGCTCGCGCCATTGCCAAAGACGGGCACCGCGGACGCGTCGGCCGGGAGCGCCGTCGCGAGGGTGCGGTTCGGGTCCTGCCCCGGGAGCGTGATCACGGGCAGCGGGAAGCCCTCCGAGGCGCAGGCGGTGTTTGCTCAAAGGGACTGCCATACTTTTCTACTGCGTGATCCGCGCGCAGACCGACACACATTGAAACATTACATAATTTCTTAGGATCGGAAGCGATGTTGCTCGAGCCCTACTAGCCCTACAGGGGAGACCAGCCCTGTGTCTGCGTCCAAAATGAACACCTCAGGCCTACAAAAATGGCGGGCGTCGCCACTGGCAGGCTGCCCGCGAACAGGCGGCCGACTGCAGCCCCTGCTTGTGCTTGTGCGGCGGAACGCTCCGGCTGTCGGGCCAGGCGGGCGGCGGCGCGGATCTCCGCGCCGAGAACCGCTATGCTCGCCGCCAGGCGGTCCACTTTCGCGGTGAGGCGCGCGATGGCGGCCGCCAGCTGCTGGATGTGCTGCGGATCGCTGTCAATGTGATATCAGTGTCGCTGCTGGCGCCGATAACACGGCCATCATGATGACCCGGAAGACGCACAGGTCGTCTTGCGAATCGCGGCAGAAACTGCGGTGGGCACCTCCCATGATACTGTATGATGCGAAGAGAGCGACACCGTGACAGTTACGGGTAGGGTAGCGGTCCGTGACAGCTGTCTTTGCTGCAAATTTCGGGACGTCAGTGAGCGGATGACAAACAAACAGAACTTCATGCATGATTAAAGAGCGTTTTAAATATATCTATCTATCGACGTATCACCTGAACCAATGACTCGAAGAACGATGATTCAGGTTAGGTTATAACAATGACTCAAAGAACGGCGATGGAATTTTGTTGCAATTTGAAAAAAGAGTACACTGGAAGGGCACGGTTCAACTGAGGCTTTAGGAGTCGAGCTCCGAGTTCGACTCTTCGGGGGGGCGGGAGCCGGAATCCTCGCTGGACTCAGCGGAATGGAAATGGGTCGAGGTGGGGGACGAGTTCTGGCTCCAGAAGGAGCGCATAAGGCCGATGGAGATTGCGGGAAACGCGGAAGCCCGGCCACCCAGAGCGAGCGCGACAGTGCGATATATACCCCCTATCTGGACCGCGATCTCTTTCAACTCCTCGGTGATGTCCTTGTGCTGGGTTTGCATCGAGCGTATAGTGCTGTTGACCTTCTTCGTGTCGTCCTGACCCTTCTCGATATCCGCTTGCACCATCTTCATCTCAGCCCTGAGGATCTCGACGGCTGCTTGGAGGTTGTCCACTTTATTTGTAAGGGTGGCAAGGCTGGACGCAATGGTCTCCAAGGAAATGTTACGGTTGCGCTGCGGTGCCCTGTAATCGATGCAAATTAGTAAGTTTTGAGCAGGGACCAGTCATGACAACGCACTTCGACTGGAACATAGTGTTTAGTCAATGACTTTCGGACGGTGGTGGTGGTGGTGGTATAAAGGAAGCCCTCGTTGCAGACGTTCTGTTCTGCGGCTCCCATTAGCACAAGATGCGAAGAGAAGGCAGGCGGTGACACAATTTACATAGCACACCCGACATCATTATGTATTACCCGCTCCCAGGCACGCAGCCAAAGCTGTCTCAAGCCCCACTCGCCAAGTACTGTTTCCGCTTGCGCCGACAGATAGTAGACTGCAGAGTGAGCGACTTTGCACCTTGAATGCACTATCGCCTATCGCAATGATTCGCAAGTGCAGGAGGGTCGCCGTTCAAGTTGGGCTAAGTACGCCGCGGCGAGTCGCCGGCGACGAGCAGTTGGATGCGCTGTCCATAGCTGTAGAGTCAAAGTGTCCTATTAAGCATCACCGATAAGATAAGATGCAAACCGTCCTCCGCCATCCACTTCAGACAAACGGCAAGCAAGCATTTTCATACCATTCCAAAATACTTAACATCCAGACAGCCAGGTTACGCCCGCCGCACTCCTTACGCGCGAGTCCATGCCGCATTGCAATCAGCTTATCAACCCCAGAAACAGCGCCGTCAAGAACCCGCGCGCGACGAACCGGCGCCCGTGGCCCGCGAGCAGCTTGTACCCCGCGTTCGTCGACGGGGCTGGGACTCCCGGGCCGCTGCCGGAGCCGGAGCCCGACGCGGCGGACGAGGGAGAAGGTGCCTGCGAAGCGCTCGATTCAGCGCTCGTTGTACTCGCGGCCGTCGACGCCGACGCCGACGCCGACGACGCCGACGGTGGCAGTGATCGTGACACGGAGCGTGACGACGACGATGACGACATCGGTGTGGACATCGGCCGACTGCGCGGAGTAGTAGAAGGGCCACGTACAGAGTCAGAGCTCGCGCCGAAGACGGGCACCGCGGACGCGTCGGCCGGGAGCGCCGTCGCGAGGGTGCGGTTCGGGTCCTGCCCCGGGAGCGTGATCACCGGGAGCGGGAAGCCCTCCGAGGCGCAGGCGGTGTTCACCACTGAGGCCGAGACTATCAGACAAAGAAAAGGAAAGAAAGGAAGACGGGTGACACATACCGTCGACGTATACCTGGGCCCGCGAAAAGTCCGTCGTGTTCTCGGCGGCGCCGACGCACTGGAAGCAGCTGGCGTACGCGGTCTCGAAGACCTGCGAGCAGCATTCCGTCGCGGGGCATGTCTGCGCGGGTATTAGTAAGCTTCCTGGCTAAACAAGGGCCGCTCACCGCGCCCTGGAGGAACGGCGCAAACGGCGCGCAGACGGTGGCGCAGCCCGTGGGGATCGGCGTCAGCCCGCGGGGAATTCGGAGCCGGGCATTCGATCTGAAGTCGATGCGTGCGGCGATCACGGTGGTGGCGAGGGTACAGAGCGCAAGCGTAAGGGCGGCCATTGCTTGCTTTCGACGGTCACGGTGGGAGGACGGGCCAAGGACTCACGTCCCATACAGATAGCACGGGCGACAGCATCTGGATGGCAGCGGGCCTGGGAGCAGCGCGGAGCTACAGCGGCGGAGAAGCGAAAGAAGGGCCAACCAGAGATGGAGTTGATAGACGCTGGGAAAGGGAAGGCAAGTCGGTCACGCTGACTCACGCACGATATTAGTATCTGGTCTCCCCAATTGGCGTTCTTGAGTCCCAAGCGAGGGTGGAATCGACGAAAAAGTGGGGCGTTGGATTGTCATTGTGGTGGAGATGATCCAAGACACGTGTCACACTGCAAGCTTAAGCAAGACGATGCGCGCTGGAATCCAATCTCTTTGCAGTTCGCTAGCTGCAGTTCACCTCCGTCTGTCCTGGCTTGCAATCCTCCGAGCGCCCAAACCTCTGTTCAATCGCGATGCGTGTCATAGTGCGGGTAACCCGTCCCCGCTGAAGGCACGTCTATAAAAAGCGGACGGGTCCTGCCCGTGCCCGCATTCCAAGTTCCTTCGCCCGCCAGCCGATGAGGTCGTCGTCCTGGCCCCTTTTCCTTTCCCTTTCCCTTGCACTTTCCCTTCTCACCCTCTCCCACGCGGCCCCGGCCCCGGCCCCGGCCCCGGCCCCGCCCCGGCCCGGATCACCGTGCTCGCCCCGCTCCCCGGCGACCCCGCGAGCGCGACGATCCTCGGCGTCGACAGCGCCGGGCACACGACCTACGCCGTCGCGAAGCCCCTCCTCGAGGCGCCCTTCGGCAGCAGCGTCTCCCGCACCGTCGCCGTCTTCACCGGTCCGTTCCCTTTCCTTCTTTTCAAGTTCTTGGGGAAAAAAGCGATGACTAACGCTCCACGGCCACGCTCGTCGCGGGGTCCGACTACGCGAGCCAGACGCTGTCCGCGTCGCTGCCGGACGGGCTCGACGTCGTCCGCGGGCGCGAGTGCACGCTGCTCGGCAGCGGCGGCGGGAGGGCGCTCTGTGGCGATGCCTTCGGAACGGCGACCGCTGATCCGGCGCGCCTGGTGCAGGTGCTCGACGTCGCCGGCCCGGCGCCGACGCGGACGGGGCAGAAGAGCGCGGCGCGGCGGCCCGGGGTCGGCGCAGCTGGGGCAGGCGCGTTGCTGGTGTTGGCGTTGTGGACGGTGTTGGCTGTTGCTTGATTTGGACTGAAGCCTACAACCAGATGCACCAATCGAGTACTGCACCAGCATAGTCAAGTCGGCAACTGAGTGGGTAGCAGCTCTGTAGTCGTAGATGGTCCCCTTGTAACTCAACTACTCGCGACTTCGACTTCTCTAGCTCTTCTTACTCCTTCCTTGCCTTTTTTGTTCATACACCCATTCCTCCCTCCTGGACCTCCGCGCTTCTGGGCTGTCCGTGCCCTTGCGATGCACATTCTTCTCCCACGCACCAGTCGCACCTCTGTCTATGGCCCTCTGCGATGTGGTCGGTCGTAACTCATATTTTTGGGAAGAGTGCTTAGTGCACAACGGAGTCTTCTTTCTTCAAGCGTCACGACTTGAAATTTATTATTTCGCCGGTCACACACACACTAATAGGAGTCATCGACTCATCCTCATGCCACCACGACGACGCCGACCTCCGCGTTCTCGATCCGTGGTCCTTATGTTCAAAGTCCAAGACGTGTGGACGGAACTTCTTTCAATCCCGCTCGCAAAGCTGGAAACGTTCTGCACCCGCCCCGCTGCGCTGGCTGCTGTTCGTCGCGTGCCTTGTGTGGGGCACGAACATCGACGGGGCGCTTTCCCGCGATCCGGACGGTCCAGCAGAGGATATCGACACGACGGACCTCCCCCGGGCCGGCGCCGGACCCATCGTGTTCTTCTTCAGGCCGGCCACCCCCAGTGCGCGCCGGGTAATTGTCTCCTAAGCGCATAGCATCCTGACGCGAGTCCCAGAACCCCTGCGTTTCCCGGATCTGGAGGCGCTGGAGAGAGACTCGGAGGGCGATGTGACCGAGACCGAAAGCGACAGCGTCGACAGCCGCGACTGGGAGCCCACCTTTCGCGCGAGGATACGGGCCCGCGACGTCGATTGTGTGCTGTCCCCGCTGCCAGTGGAGGGGGATGACAAGGATGAAGAAGACATTGGCGAGGATGAAGATGGATACGAAGATGAAGACGAAAACGAAGACGAAATTGACGAAGATGAAGACATTGGCACGGCTGGTAAAGTTTGTGTTGAAGGGATTGACGCTTGCCACGGCATACCATATGCCAAAGGGACCCGAGTGCGTGTACTTCTAAGTTGCCGCCAACTCAGATGGGCTAACCTACGATCTTAGTATCTTCGGGCCCTCAACGCTTACAGGATGGTGCCAGAGGACGAAGCCGTGGACCACATCGAGGACCCCCGCAACGGCCTCTTTCTGTCAAGAGTTATGCATATCGTCTGGTCGCATCTGCGTTTTGGGCTCCTTTCGGTGTGTTTTTGGCTACTAGTTACCGCTGGTTGCCCATCTCCGATTACAGCTCCCCAACCGCTGGCTCTCCTCCGAACACATCCCCCCTTCGTCCTTCTCCTACGTTCCGACGCCTGCACCCGGTGTGAAGCACCTGGTGTTCCAACAGTTCGGCCCGCTCTCCCGTGTTGCCCTGATGCAGGCCCAGAACAACTCCATCGCGCGCTACGAGCAGCCCGACGGCATGGCCCCGTACCTCCTGGACTACCTGTACATCTGCGCGGTGCTCACCGCATACGGCGTCAAGCAGAACTTCCCCCCGATCGCCGCCGACTTCCCGCCGATCCCCGAGCGCAGATGCTCGGACCGCAGCTCGACCGACGGCCCGCGAGCCGACCCCGCGTCGATCCGGGCGAAAATGCAGCAACGGTTGTTGGAATCGAAGGACACCGAAGAAGTTGAAGTGGTTCAACCGTCCACTTACGAGCTTTTCTATGCATGGGGTGTACAAAGGGACCCACGCCTGCGTGCTTGGCGAAAGGATGTTGCTAAGGCATTGCGTAGTTGAGCAAATTGTATAATCACTTATCCACTAATCTATGGCGAAGAACAATGTCATACAAAGCTTCCTATGCCGCCCTTTCGCGGACTGCAATGAACTATAGCGTGTGTTGCTGAGGTGTCATGACCAATTTTGTTCCGCTGACCTCGCCCCTGCGATGCATCTCGAACGCCTTCTCCCACGCACCCAGCCCGCCCCCCAACAGCGTCACGCGGTTGAACCTAATGGCCCCGCTCGCAAGGTGTCCCTCCGCGGCGGCCCACAGCGGCTCGTTCGCGTACCAGCCCTCCAGGCCCATCCCCCACAGAAGCTCGATCTTCTTGGCATCAATCGCCGGCCGGAGCGCGGGATCGGGCGCGAGCATCAGGTTCAGCCTGCCGGCCTCCGCGAGCACCTGCGTCGCGAGGAGCTGCGTCGCCGGCACGCTGATCGCGTCGATGACAAGTCCGAGCGGCCCGCCCGCGCCGGCGAGGATCTGCGCGGCCGCGTCCGGCGCGGAGCGGTCGATCGCAGAAGCGGCGCCGAGGGACGTGACGTAGTCGAAATGGGCCGGCGAGCAGGTCGTGAGGACGGTGAAGCCCGAGAGCACGGCGTACTGGATAGCTGTTGAAGGGGTGATTATCATGATAATTGTATGTTAAGTTGACTCACCGTATGCGCCAACGGACGAGCTGCCGCCCAAAACGAGGAGCTTTTCGCCTTTGTAAGCGCCTTCACCTCCGGGAAGCCAGGGCTCTTTCAGCGCAAAGTGCTTGTAGAGTGAGCCAGCGGCAGTAGTGCTCGCCGCAGACCAAGACGCCGCAGAGGCATAATCAGCCCCCGCCGGTATCTCCGAATAGACTGAGCTCAATGTTAGATAGAATTACTACTGCCGCTCACCTTGACTGCATACCGCTGGTCGGCCAACACGTACTGCTGAAACGCCCCGCGCGCAGTGTGACTTTTGCCGCCATCGTGGGTGGAGCTGGGGAAGCACATAAACGCGATGCGGTCGCCGACCTTGAACCGGGTCACGTTCTCGCCGATCTTGGTCACCTCGCCCGCCGCGTCCCAGCCGAGCACCGCCGGATAGCCCTGCACGAATCCACCCCGGTCGTCGTCGAACATCATCACGTCAGCGGGGTTCACAGCGGCGGCCTCCACCCGCACTTGCATCAACCCCGCGGACGGCTCGTGGATGGGGACCTCCTTGAGCACATGTTGACCGCGCGCTCGAGTAAAGGTCAGAGTCGTGCTGCCATCGATTGGCAGACTGAATACCTTCAAGGACGAGTGCTACTTGGGACATTGAGGAACCGCTGTCCTATTGCGCGCCTTTTATTTTCGAAACTGCTGCTGCGGTTCACTGGGAATGGGCCGCCCAATCGGTAGGGCTTCCGAGTCTTGTCATCCGCATGACCGTGTGCATAGCTGCGGCGGTGTAGAAGCGAAGACAGGCCAACTCTGTGTTGTTTGAATTGTAGATGAACGTTGAGAAAAAAGCAGGTTGATTGCGTGACCGTGACTCAATAGTACTTCGGCCGACACCGACGCCAGCTTATCTTATCAGTCACCTCATCATACCGTCATCAGGAGTATAGGGGCAACCGCTTTCTTCCGCCCTCTTCCACAATGGGCGTCCCGCAGCCAACGTTCAACGACGACGCCGATCTCGAAAATATGTGTGTCAATGGCTTTTCCCTCAGTGCATATGATATGATGCTCATGAATTTCTGGCAGCCACGCTGCCTTGACAGCCTTATTGCACTCGATGACGGCCGAAATAACCGCAATCCAGGAGTCGCTCGCCCAGCAGTCAGGCGAGCTTGGGGAGGTGAAGCGCGAGGTTCAGGGGATGTGGCGGGCCATCTCGGCGCCCGGCAACGCATCCATTCTGGTACTCCTCGCCGTGGACCTCATTCGGGCCTTCTTGTGTCGCATTCTATACGCCTTGGTCTGAAAGAAGGTGCCATAGAACAGATTCAAGCTACTTATGGTGTACCGTTAGTCCGAAAGGTGTATAGCAAAAGACCCCCTTCAATTTTCGTTTCTCGCAACTCTTTTTTTGTTGCTACGACCATTCACCAGTCATTTCCGGTTCAAGCCAACTGACTAATGGCACCACCGACTCACAACATTAACAGCTGAAGCACTCAAACACAACTTACTTATCCACTAATCTATGACGAAGAACGATATTGCATACAAAGCCTCCTTGTCACCTGACTCGTCCACCAACGCTCTTAACTTGCCCCTCGGGTTCTTCAACAGTTCTCTTGGAGCGTCGAATTCGACCTGCCACACAAATCAGCGAAAAGATTCACGACTTTTAGAAGGACTAACAATTCGGCCCTCATCAAGAACCATCTGAAAATAGTTAGCATCGCGATTTCACAATAATAAGGCATCTTACGATTTTATCTGAATCCAGGATGGTCTGCAGTCGGTGCGCGACCGTGATGCACGTAACTCCGGGCTTGAGTTCGTTCCGCAGCGACGCCTGGATGATGGTGTCGGTCTGGTAGTCGATTGCGGAAGTCGCCTCGTCAAGAATGAGAATCTTGCTTTCGCGGACCATCGCGCGAGCTGTAGTGTGTAAGCTTGAAACCCGTGCAAAAAAAGAAAATCTTACCTAACGCCAAGATTTGGCGTTGACCAACGGAGAGGTTGCCGCCTCCGCTGTCTACTGCTGTCCACCTCAACGCTGCATCTCACCCATCAAAGGCTCGCAGCTCGCTAAGGCTCGGGGGGTCTAGTTATATACTTTTTTTGCAGGGTTACGCTATTTACATACAAGATTCTAGTACCCGTCGCGTCCACCTCCCCGATCACCGCGCGTCCCCCTCCCGCTTGCACCGGCTGACCATCGGCTGACCATCCCCGTATGTCCCCCCACTCCCACTCCCTCCTCCAACAAAAATGGCCAAAATCCATCCAGAATTGGCTGAGAACGCCATTGGGAGGAGCAGCGTGGCGGGAGAGAGGCAACAAATCTGTCAAGGATAAGTAAATGAATCAATGGTACTTAAAGGACGCACCAGAATAAGCCATAGCGCCGTCTCGGATTGCCATAGCACGAGACTGAGAAAAAAAGGCAGCGCAACCCGGGACAGGAAGGTAACGACGCGGGTGTCATGTTTGAGTAGAGCTAGTGTTCAACTGGACAGAGATTGGCAACGACGACAGAGCATTGCCGAAAGGTCGATGGGCCACGCGACATGTATCGTTGAGCCAGCGAGCGTGTCACGAGGAGACAGTTGGTGCAGGCGCCGTCTTGGTTCGCGACAGCACAAAACTGAGAAAAAGAACGACACGGTGTTCTTGGGGCAACGGAAATGGGGATGTAGAGTGGTGGGCATGGTTGGGCGGGCAGCGGCGAGGGAACAATTACGGCGGGAAGAGAGCCGTGCTGAGCATCAAGCAATGCTGCTCGCAAACAGGGTCTGAAGAGGATAATCAGTACAAGAATTAAAATCAGGACATTCCAGCTCACCTGCTTGCACCAGGCTTCAAGTTAACATGTTGTGAAATGGAATAACAAGCAAAGAGCCCTGTTGGTTGCCCCTACGATTTGGGAGACGGCAAGGGTCGGTCGGGGCCCGGCGGCCGTTGTCAAATGGTAGCGAGCAACACTTGTCGGCAGCCATCTCCCTCCTCCTCCCGTACCCAAACGGGACGCGAGTCAACCGCGGGAAGGTCGATGACGATCATTGTCAACGCAGGCAATAGTTTAGCAGCGAGGACAAGACGGCGACAGCACGCGCGCACGTAGATTCCAGCGGAGCATAGTGGCAGGAAAGTTGCTGACATGATCACGCTGGCCCAGTTGACTCCGAGTCTGAGCTTCGCTCATGAGGTCAGATAATAGATCATTAATGAAGGCAGACACACACCTGGACCGGCAGCAAATAGCTGCCAACACCAACTTTGAAGCCCAGCCGTTACACAGGCCTCCGGCGGCAAAACCCCGCGAAAAATAAGCCGATTTAACGCGAATTTTGACGCCAAAAGAGCGTCCGGAAAGGATCGGATGATGGCTATCAGTGATCGGATCACGGCCGGCAGCCCGGCATCGGGGCCCGAGTGACGGACCAGCCACGGCATGGCATCTACAAAAGGCAGGTTAGCTTGCTATGGCCAGCAGAAGAGGACATACGCGGTGCCTTGCTGCACACAGCAGCAGCTGAAACTTTGAGCCCAGGCGGCTATTTATCGCCTCCGGCGGCAAAAAGTCTGGAAAAAAAGTGAGTTATTTGCGCACAGAAACACACAAAATGTGCTTACGTAATATCAAATTTGTCGCCAAATTCAGCCTTGGAATTCGCAGATATGCCTTGTAGGGCACTGATAATTACATTTAACAACGGTCCATGCAACGGGAGGATGTTACGCACACAGTGATATCACGTCCATGCGCTGCAGAAATTATGCCAGCGACTGTGTCGAGAGCGGCGCCAATGGTGGCGCATTCGGAAACCGAAAGGATGGGCCAGCGGGCAGTACTTCGGCAGTAACACGCTGCATTAGGTTGAGATTTTAGGCAGAGAGGGAAATAACATGAAACTCACTGAAAAGGTGTCGGAACGGGGTCGAGGACTCGAGGTGAACGACAGGAAGGTCTTTGACACCGAGCAGCAGGAGCAGACCCGTCTTGGTTTTGAGGCGCTAGGCAGGAATAAGCAACAATTATAAGGCAAAACGGCACATAGCTTACCAAACAGCAAGGCCAGTAGAGCGCGCTGCCATGAAAACTCCGTCGAATGGCGCTGGGAGCAGACCACGGCATGTCAACTGTACTGATACTCTGGGCGACATTGAGCAATATGTGGATGGAAAACAGCGGACAACTCACCAAAAGAGCTGGCGCCGCATGAGGACGGCAGCAGGCCTTGGCGACGCATGGCCATACATTGCGCTGCTGCAACTTGAGGTTGCGGGGACGGAGGGTGGTGCCGACTCCCTGCAAAAACATCAGCCAAGTCAGTCAATAGAAAGAATAGAATCAACATACCCATGGGCGCGCGACAAACGCCAAGGCCCCAATCATGCCTGGCGACATTTTGTAAGTAACAAATGAGTGAAAACAAAACTAGACTCACTGAGAAGTTGACGCAAGGTGAAAGAGGGCTGACGTGGTTGAGGCAGTCGCGCGGTGAGTCTTGAAGCCAGTTAGCAACGCGTAAACTTGGGAAAAACATGAGAGCAACATACCAGCAAGATTGAAGCAGGTTGGTGTGAGCGCAGCTGCGGCTCCAATTCTGTGTGAAAGTGAGCGGGAAGTGTATAAAAGCAATGCCAAACTCACCGAAAGGCGCCCCCTGCATGGCTGAGGCAGTCGGGAAGAGAACTAGAGCCAGTCAGCAACGCGCAGGAAGGAGAAGAGCAGCATACTGGTGGGATTCGCAACTTGCAACGCGTCGAGGAAAAGGGTTGTTGACGGTACAGAGGAAGAAGAGTCACTGACCGTGACATTGCCGTGCCGTTGTGATTTCGGTGGAGAAATTACAGCAGAACCTTGGCAGAACCCGACGCCATCGGCCGTGATGTGATATCGACGGAGGGTGACGCCGGCGGTCACTCGCCGACCTGATGACAGCAGTAATTCATTGATTCAGCGTCGGCGGAGGCATAGGCGAGCGGTGGACGGGCGGAGAATGGAGAATTGTATACGCGGAGAAGCGAGGAAGCCCTGGAAACGTTATGTGCTGATGGCCGCTCAGGGTCCAGGCGGGGCAGGGAGCTCGTCTGAGCCTGCCTGGCCAGCCTTCTAAATGTTTCTTAGCTCAGGTTGGTCAGCCTATTGCCTGTTTGCCATTTTGGCCGTTCGACTAGTTTTTGCAACTTATGGTACTTGTCGTTTTTGCTGCCAAAAGCCCTGCAACCACTCATCTATGGTCAAATCCCCTCCCCTGATTTCTGCTCTCTTTTCTCTTGCATACTCTTTTTGCGCGTCCCAACGCGTCGCTGATTCAGCTGACGGCTACTACCGATAAGGCAGGTCTGCGTTTTGTCCCCAAATACCGGCGCGATCAGGTGGGGAGATGCGTGGGAAATAATGTTCGAAGCGATTAAACGTTATCCCGCGCTTCATCGCCCGCGAATTTGTCTTCCAATGGACACAATCCAGAACACGGTCATTTCTACTGATAATGCAACATTAGCACATCGAGTGCAACGATAGGTTTTAAATTTCTCGTGTGACATGTGACATCTTATTCCAAGCCTCCCCCGTGTAAAAATCCATCCACCCAGCATCTCCTAGAGCACTATAGGCGTCATATCTGAAAACACACCAACTCGGTTTTCAACCCTTGAACGCAGCGGAGCTGCCCAAAATTCCGCGTTCGCCTACTCTGACAGGCGCAACTCAACGTGGGAAGTGTTTCATCGGAGCTCGGAAGAGCGCGATGGGTCTGCATCCCTCAAGGTTTGTCTTTGCCATTTTGTGTATTCAACTGAAGGCTGGGTCTATCTGGGCCAGATACAGTGCGACCTACACTCAGAGTACTGAGAAGGTTCAACTCCAACCACCCGATTGCATCACCGACGGCCTCCGGGTTCAATATTCAGAATGTCGCAACCTTAAGCGAAAGTCAGCGAAAGTCAGCTTTCGCCCATTTGTCACCATGGCCTGAATGCCGTTACGCGGCGCGTATAAAAGGCTGGACTTGCTCAACTAAAATCCCATCCCCCTTTCCCTCTTACTCTCACCACAACTCAAGTCCCTCTGCTCGTCGTCGGTATCAACTTGCTCGAATTTCTTGTTACTGACAACGTGTATCTAGCTCTGCCTCCCGCTCACTCCCAACGAGTTTGACGTTGACGACATCGTCGTTGAGGCCGTTGCTGCCGGTGCCGGTGTGTGCTCCATGTTGAGAGGCCTTGCTGATTTGCTTTCCAGTTTTGCTGCATGTCTCCCGACATCGCTCCTCCGAATCGTTGCGCGGACATTGCTGGGTTTGGTATGGACGCGGCAATTAGGACTTGTTGGCTGGGGTGAGTGTCGCATTTCCTGTGTTTGACCCCGACGACTGACCTTACAAAAGACCCTTCCCGACTCGCTTGACATGATGCGCATCTTGCAGTTGCGGGGACATATCAGTGTTTGGTGTTTTGGTGTCTTGGAGGCTGTTGCAGCCATTGTCGGTGTGTGGTCGACATTGGTAGTGGTGGTTTTGACTGACTTGTCTTCCAGTTCCGCGTTGTTGACTCCGCCTGCTCTCCCGACTTGTTGGGCGTTGCTGATGAAGTTGCGCCCGAGGTCTTGCGCGAAACCTTGGGTGTAGCGTTGTCGTTGGCGTCTACAACGAGCGAGGTCAGTTTGGAATTGGTCTCAATGTCCGGCTCGACTTTCCGGCTTTACAGCGCATTCCTTGCTCTTTGCAGCATGTCTCTGCCGAACCGGACTGGTTTGGGAGTCATGGGATCGCCCGACTCGTTTGTCATGTTGTGGTGTCTTGCGCGATACTGGGGAGATGATTGCGTTGTCAGTGGCTGCTATGATGCCAAGGTCAGTTTGTATCCCTTTCAACGTCTGAATCCACTTACAGACCATTCAGGCATGTTCTCGGAGGGTTTGCCTTGGCTGTCGCAAGCTGTCTTGGCTGAACGGGACGAGGAGCGGTAAGCGTGCAGCCGTCTCGTTGCTGGTTCCCACTGACTTGCCGCAGACGGCATTGCCAGGCTCTTTTTCATGGCGCGGCACAAGGGAATGGGCGGGCCGGAGTCGTTGCTGGCCGTTTTGGTACTTCGCTGGTTGTGTTTGCCCGCGTTGGGGTTCGTGCCGGCTGGCTGGCAAGGTATAAGTGTGGGATTGATCTCAATTTCCAGCTCAGCTTACCCGTTACCCCAATAGTGTTCACAAGCGGACTTGCTCTTTGCGGCCTCTGTGACGCCAAAGTCAGTTTCTTTTGTGTCCATTTCAATGTCTGAGTTTACTTACCCAGGGTCGGACGATTTAAGCATATCCTCGCCGTTCTTTGCCTTAGTTGTCGGAATCCGTTCTTGGCCGAACCGGACGGGAGGGGCATACTCGGCATCTTGTCGATGGTGCCCGCTAACTTGCCGCAGACGACATTGCCGGGCTACCCAGAAAGCGGCGTGATCGACACGAGGACGTTGTTCCCCGAGCTGAGGGCGACGGCGTTGGTGCCGGCCTTGGTGCTGTCGTTGTCGAATTCGTTTTTTGTTGCAGAGCCGAGTCGTTGAGCTAAGACAGAGTAAGCCACATGCAGATCGCGGGAATGGTGCTTACTGTGTTGATAGTCAAGCAGGGCAGCGAGCGGAGTCCCCCGCCATTGTGGTTGTTTGCGACAAGAAGCCAAACGGAGGCCGGCCCATCAGGAAACTTTGTTTTGCTTGGAGGCGAGGGGCGCCGCAGAAAGCTAGCGCGGGTCGCGCTGTTGTAGCCAGCTTAGTTTGTCGTTGTTATACGAGCAGCGGCCGTCATCGTGGCCGTTTTTGACAACAAGTCGGTGTGGCTGTGTACCGGCCAACGGCCCATGACGAAACTTCTTTTTTTCTTGAGCAACTCCCATGTCGGGGGTTGGATGTGAGGGACGCGGGGCGCGGACGCTTTTCGTGCGAGAATACGAGTCCGCAACGTCGATTGTGTGCTGATGCATGACGACTCGGAGGACGCAGACGAAGATGATGGCGAAGGCGAAGGCGAAGGCGAAGGCGAAGACGCCCTCCGCGGCCGCCGGGGAGCCAGGGCTCCTTCAGCGCAAAGTGCTTGTAGAGTGAGCCAGCGGCAGTAGTGCTCGCCGCAGACCAAGACGCCGCAGAGGCATAATCAGCCCCCGCCGGTATCTCCGAATAGACTGAGCTCAATGTTCGATAGAATTACTACTGCCGCTCACCTTGACTGCATACCGCTGGTCGGCCAACACGTACTGCTGGAACGCCCGCGCGCCGTGTGACTTTTTTGCCGCCATCGTGGGTGGAACTGGGGAAGCACATAAACGCGATCCGGTCGCCGACCTTGAACCGGGTCACGTTCGCGCCGATCTTGGTCACCTCGCCCGCCGCATCCCAGCCGAGCACTGCCGGATAGCCCTGCACGAATCCCCCCCCCGGTCGTTGTCAAACATCATCACGTCAGCGGGGTTCACAGCGGCGGCCTCCACCCGCACTTGCATCAACCCAGCGGACGGCTCGTGGATGGGGACCTCCTTGAGCACATGTTGACCGCGCGCGCTCGAGTAAAGGTCAGAGTCGTGCTGCCATCGATTGGCAGACTGAATACCTTCAAGGACGAGTGCTACTTGGGACATTGAGGAACCGCTGTCCTATTGCGCGCCTTTTATTTTCGAAACTGCTGCTGCGGTTCACTGGGAATGGGCCGCCCAATCGGTAGGGCTTCCGAGTCTTGTCATCCGCATGACCGTGTGCATGGCTGCGGCGGCGCTGGGCGTGGCTAAATACTGGTGCTGTGGGCAAATACTGCCAGTAATACTGACGGTGTGACGCTGACATCACCAAGTATCCGTTTTGGGACGGGTTTTGATCCTCCGTGATTCTCGGACGCCCGCGTTCAAGTGCGCCGTTGCCCAATACTTTTGTAGACAATAATTGATTCAAATGGTGCTTTGTGCTGGACTTAGCTTACATACTATAGATGTACTATGTACCTTGTCTTGCTCCATGATTTATTTACTGCTGGAACTGCTGCTGGAACAACACAAAGGATGAAATAGACACAATAATATATGTTTAGGAGCAAATAATTTAATATCTGGTCTAGAGAGTAGGGAGTCTGTTACATCTACACTGTTGGACCATGCTCCCAACCACTTACCATCTCCTTAGGCGCGCAGAGCTGCCCGCTGTTATTTGATGGGCTGTGTCACATGACGTGACGGGCCGGACCGTGAAACAGCCGGCCGGAAAAAAACCCGATTTGGATTCAGTATTTGCCATCAACAGGTGCCGCGCGGCAAAAATATTCGAAAACGGAAATTTTTGACAGTATTCTGTGATGCCTCACACGAGATGTGTCACACACCAAACTGCCCGCCGCAGGCGCCGCTCAGAGAAATTTACACTTGAGGAAGGCTCATTTTGCATGTATAAACAGTAGGAATAAAGTACAGAGATCTATTCAAATCCCTCTCTTTTCTTTTCCTTCCTCCTTCCTTTTTGGGAATTTTTATTTTTCTTCTTTCGGCTGCCCACAACACCAGTATTTTGCCCTGGGCGTAGAAGCGAAGACAGGTCAACTCTAGATGAACGTTGAGAAAAAGCAGGTTGATCCGTGACCGTGACTCTTCGGCCGAACACCGACGCCGGCTTATCTTATCAGTCACCTCATCAGGAGTATAGGGGCAACCGCTTTCTTCCGCCCTCTTCCACAATGGGCGTCCCGCAGCCAACGTTCAACGACGACGCCGATCTCGAAAATATGTGTGTCAATGACTTTTCCCTCAGTGCATACTATATGATATGATGCTCATGAATTTCTGGCAGCCACGCTGCCTTGACAGCCTTATTGCACTCGATGACGGCCGAAATAACCGCAATCCAGGAGTCGCTCGCCCAGCAGTCAGGCGAGCTTGGGGAGGTGAAGCGCGAGGTTCAGGGGATGCGGCGGGCCATCTCGGCGCACGGCAACGCATCCATTCTGGTACTCCTCGCCGTGGACCTCATTCGGGCCTTCTTGTGTCGCATTCTATACGCCTTGGTGTGAAAGAGGGTGCCATAGAACAGATTCAAGCTACTTATGGTGTACCGTTAGTCCTAAAGGTGTATAGCAAAAGACCCCCTTTTTCGTTTCTCGCAACTCTTTTTTTGTTGCTACGACCATTCACCAGTCATTTCCGGTTCAAGCCAACTGACTAATGGCACCACCGACTCACAACATTAACAGCTGAAGCACTCAAACACAACTTACTTATCCACTAATCTATGACGAAGAACGATATTGCATACAAAGCCTCCTTGTCACCTGACTCGTCCACCAACGCTCTTAACTTGCCCCTCGGGTTCTTCAACAGTTCTCTTGGAGCGTCGAATTCGACCTGCCACACAAATCAGCGAAAAGATTCACGACTTTTAGAAGGACCAACAATTCGGCCCTCATCAAGAACCATCTGAAAATAGTTAGCATCGCGATTTCGCGTTAATAAGGCGTCTTACGATTTTATCTGAATCCAGGATGGTCTGCAGTCGGTGCGCGACCGTGATGCACGTAACTCCGGGCTTGAGTTCGTTCCGCAGCGACGCCTGGATGATGGTGTCGGTCTGGTAGTCGATTGCGGAAGTCGCCTCGTCAAGAATGAGAATCTTGCTTTCGCGGACCATCGCGCGAGCTGTAGTGTGTAAGCTTGAAACCCGTGCAAAAATAGAAAATCTTACCTAACGCCAAGATTTGGCGTTGACCAACGGAGAGGTTGCCGCCTCCGCTGTCTACTGCTGTCCACCTCAACGCTGCATCTCACCCATCGCAAAGGCTCGCAGCTCGCTAAGGCTCGCGCGGGGGGGTCTAGTTATATACTTTTTTTGCAGGGTTACGCTATTTACATACAAGATTCTAGTACCCGTCGCGTCCACCTCCCCCGATCACCGCGCGTCCCCCTCCCGCTTGCACCGGCTGACCATCGGCTGACCATCCCCGTATGTCCCCCCACTCCCACTCCCTCCTCCAACAAAAATGGCCAAAATCCATCCAGAATTGGCTGAGAACGCCATTGGGAGGAGCAGCGTGGCGGGAGAGAGGCAACAAATCTGTCAAGGATAAGTAAATGAATCAATGGTACTTAAAGGACGCACCAGAATAAGCCATAGCGCCGTCTCGGATTGCCATAGCACGAGACTGAGAAAAAAAGGCAGCGCAACCCGGGACAGGAAGGTAACGACGGGTGTCATGTTTGAGTAGAGCTAGTGTTCAACTGGACAGAGATTGGCAACGACGACAGAGCATTGCCGAAAGGTCGATGGGCCACGCGACATGTATCGTTGAGCCAGCGAGCGTGTCACGAGGAGACAGTTGGTGCAGGCGCCGTCTTGGTTCGCGACAGCACAAAACTGAGAAAAAAGAACGACACGGTGTTCTTGGGGCAACGGAAATGGGGATGTAGAGTGGTGGGCATGGTTGGGCGGGCAGCGGCGAGGGAACAATTACGGCGGGAAGAGAGCCGTGCTGAGCATCAAGCAATGCTGCTCGCAAACAGGGTCTGAAGAGGATAATCAGTACAAGAATTAAAATCAGGACATTCCAGCTCACCTGCTTGCACCAGGCTTCAAGTTAACATGTTGTGAAATGGAATAACAAGCAAAGAGCCCTGTTGGTTGCCCCTACGATTTGGGAGACGGCAAGGGTCGGTCGGGGCCCGGCGGCCGTTGTCAAATGGTAGCGAGCAACACTTGTCGGCAGCCATCTCCCTCCTCCTCCCGTACCCCAAACGGGGACGCGAGTCAACCGCGGGAAGGTCGATGACGATCATTGTCAACGCAGGCAATAGTTTAGCAGCGAGGACAAGACGGCGACAGCACGCGCGCACGTAGATTCCAGCGGAGCATAGTGGCAGGAAAGTTGCTGACATGATCACGCTGGCCCAGTTGACTCGAGTCTGAGCTTCGCTCATGAGGTCAGATAATAGATCATTAATGAAGGCAGACACACACCTGGACCGGCAGCAAATAGCTGCCAACACCAACTTTGAAGCCCAGCCGTTACACAGGCCTCCGGCGGCAAAACCCCCGAAAAATAAGCCGATTTAACGCGAATTTTGCGCCAAAAGAGCGTCCGGAAAGGATCGGATGATGGCTATCAGTGATCGGATCACGGCCGGCAGCCCGGCATCGGGGCCCGAGTGACGGACCAGCCACGGCATGGCATCTACAAAAGGCAGGTTAGCTTGCTATGGCCAGCAGAAGAGGACATACGCGGTGCCTTGCTGCACACAGCAGCAGCTGAAACTTTGAGCCCAGGCCAGCTATTTATCGCCTCCCTGGCAAAAAGTCTGGAAAAAAAGTGAGTTATTTGTGCACAGAAACACACAAAATGTGCTTACGTAATATCAAATTTGTCGCCAAATTCAGCCTTGGAATTCGCAGATATGCCTTGTAGGGCACTGATAATTACATTTAACAACGGTCCATGCAACGGGAGGATGTTACGCACACAGTGATATCACGTCCATGCGCTGCAGAAATTATGCCAGCGACTGTGTCGAGAGCGAGCGCCAATGGTGGCGCATTCGGAAACCGAAAGGATGGGCCAGCGGGCAGTACTTCGGCAGTAACACGCTGCATTAGGTTGAGATTTTAGGCAGAGAGGGAAATAACATGAAACTCACTGAAAAGGTGTCGGAACGGGGTCGAGGACTCGAGGTGAACGACAGGAAGGTCTTTGACACCGAGCAGCAGGAGCAGACCCGTCTTGGTTTTGAGGCGCTAGGCAGGAATAAGCAACAATTATAAGGCAAAACGGCACATAGCTTACCAAACAGCAAGGCCAGTGGAGCGCGCTGCCATGAAAACTCCGTCGAATGGCGCTGGGAGCAGACCACGGCATGTCAACTGTACTGATACTCTGGGCGACATTGAGCAATATGTGGATGGAAAACAGCGGACAACTCACCAAAAGAGCTGGCGCCGCATGAGGACGGCAGCAGGCCTTGGCGACGCATGGCCATACATTGCGCTGCTGCAACTTGAGGTTGCGGGGACGGAGGGTGGTGCCGACTCCCTGCAAAAACATCAGCCAAGTCAGTCAATAGAAAGAATAGAATCAACATACCCATGGGCGCGCGACAAACGCCAAGGCCCCAATCATGCCTGGCGACATTTTGTAAGTAACAAATGAGTGAAAACAAAACTAGACTCACTGAGAAGTTGACGCAAGGTGAAAGAGGGCTGACGTGGTTGAGGCAGTCGCGCGGTGAGTCTTGAAGCCAGTTAGCAACGCGTAAACTTGGGAAAAAAAATGAGAGCAACATACCAGCAAGATTGAAGGATGGCCGCAAGTTTGTGTGAGCGTGTAAGGGCAACCCTGGAGACTCCGACGAAAGCCTAGCAGGGGAGGATCCAAAGCGTGAATAAAAGCTACGGGAAATACACGGAGGGACCGACCTAGCAGGGGAGGATCCAAAGAGAAGAAACTCTAAGGGTCCACCTGCTAGGGCGCCAACTATATACTGGTCGTCCGTAACTGCCGACGTAGAGCGCAGAAGGCCTGAGCGGCGTCGCAGGCTCTGTCCCAAGGTGATCGTTGGGAGGGTCTTGACGGATCGGTGATTGTGCGGGCGAAGGAGGCCGTGGACGGTGGTCGGGGTGGGTCGGAGCGTCCGAGGGGGCGCCGGTCGGATGCGCCTCGGATGCGTTCGGAGGGTCCGAAGGAGGCCGAAGCGGGGGTTCCCCTGACAGAGCGCAGCTGCAGCTCCAATTCTGTGTGAAAGTGAGCGGGAAGTGCATAGAAGCAATGCCAAACTCACCGAAAGGCGCCCCCCTGCATGGCTGAGGCAGTCGTGGAGAGGACTAGAGCCAGTCAGCAATGCGCAGGAAGGAGAAGAGCAGCGGCATACTGGTGGGATTCGCAACTTGAACGACGTCCGCAACGCGTCGAGGACGCGTGTTGCAATGGGTTGTTGACGGTACAGAGGAAGAAGAGTCACTGACCGTGACATTGCCGTGCCGTTGTGATTTCGGTGGAGAAATTACAGCAGAACCCGACGCCATCGGCCGTGATGTGATATCAACGGAGGGTGACGCGCGGCGGTCACTCGCCGACCTGATGACAGCAGGAATTCATTGATTCAGCGTCGGCGGAGGCATAGGCGAGCGGCGGACGGGCGGAGAATGGAGAATTGTATGCGCGGAGAAGCGAGGAAGCCCTGGAAACGTTATGTGCTGATGGCCGCTCAGGGTTCAGGCGGGGTAGCGAGTTTGTGTGGTCCTGCCTGAAAAGCATTTCAAACGATTCTTGGCTTAGGTTGGTCAGCTTCTTGCCTGTTTGCCATTTTGGCTGTTCGACTAGTTTTTGCAACTGATGATCTCTGTGGTTTTTGCTGCTCAAAACTCTGTAACGACTCGTCTATGGCCAGATACCCTCCTTAAAATTTCTGCCAATTTTATTCCTCTCCTGTTCTGCACTCATTTTGCGCGTCCCAACGCGTCGCTGATTCAGCTGACGGCCACTACCGATAAGGCAGGTCAAGGTTGTGTCCCCAAATACCGCCGCGATCTAGTGGGGAGATGCGTGGGAAATAATGTTCGAAGCGAGTAGACGTTATCCCGCGCGTCATCGCCCGCGAATTTGTCTTCCAATGGACACAATCCAGAACACGGTCATTTCTACTGATAATGCAACATTAGCACATCGAGTGCAACGATAGGTTTTAAATTTCTCGTGTGACATGTGACATCTTATTCCAAGCCTCCCCCCGTGTAAAAATCCATCCACCCAGCATCTCCTAGAGCACTATAGGCGTCATATCTGAAAACACACCAACTCGGTTTTCAACCCTTGAACGCGGCGGAGCTGCCCAAAATTCCGCGTTCGCCTACTCTGACAGGCGCAACTCAACGTGGGAAGTGTTTCATCGGAGCTCGGAAGAGCGCGATGGGTCTGCATCCCTCAAGGTTTGTCTTTGCCATTTTGTGTATTCAACTGAAGGCTGGGTCTATCTGGGCCAGATACAGTGCGACCTACACTCAGAGTACTGAGAAGGTTCAACTCCAACCACCCGATTGCATCACCGACGGCCTCCGGGTTCAATATTCAGAATGTCGCAACCTTAAGCGAAAGTCAGCGAAAGTCAGCTTTCGCCCATTTGTCACCATGGCCTGAATGCCGTTACGGCGCGTATAAAAGGCTGGACTTGCTCAACTAAAATCCCATCCCCCTTTCCCTCTTACTCTCACCACAACTCAAGTCCCTCTGCTCGTCGTCGGTATCAACTTGCTCGAATTTCTTGTTACTGACAACGTGTATCTAGCTCTGCCTCCCGCTCACTCCCAACGAGTTTGACGTTGACGACATCGTCGTTGAGGCCGTTGCTGCCGGTGCCGGTGTGTGCTCCATGTTGAGAGGCCTTGCTGATTTGCTTTCCAGTTTTGCTGCATGTCTCCCGACATCGCTCCTCCGAATCGTTGCGCCGGACATTGCTGGGTTTGGTATGGACGCGGCAATTAGGACTTGTTGGCTGGGGTGAGTGTCGCATTTCCTGTGTTTGACCCCGACGACTGACCTTACAAAAGACCCTTCCCGACTCGCTTGACATGATGCGCATCTTGCAGTTGCGGGGACATATCAGTGTTTGGTGTTTTGGTGTCTTGGAGGCTGTTGCAGCCATTGTCGGTGTGTGGTCGACATTGGTAGTGGTGGTTTTGACTGACTTGTCTTCCAGTTCCGCGTTGTTGACTCCGCCTGCTCTCCCGACTTGTTGGGCGTTGCTGATGAAGTTGCGCCCGAGGTCTTGCGCGAAACCTTGGGTGTAGCGTTGTCGTTGGCGTCTACAACGAGCGAGGTCAGTTTGGAATTGGTCTCAATGTCCGGCTCGACTTTCCGGCTTTACAGCGCATTCCTTGCTCTTTGCAGCATGTCTCTGCCGAACCGGACTGGTTTGGGAGTCATGGGATCGCCCGACTCGTTTGTCATGTTGTGGTGTCTTGCGCGATACTGGGGAGATGATTGCGTTGTCAGTGGCTGCTATGATGCCAAGGTCAGTTTGTATCCCTTTCAACGTCTGAATCCACTTACGGACCATTCAGGCATGTTCTCGGAGGGTTTGCCTTGGCTGTCGCAAGCTGTCTTGGCTGAACGGGACGAGGAGCGGTAAGCGTGCAGCCGTCTCGTTGCTGGTTCCCACTGACTTGCCGCAGACGGCATTGCCAGGCTCTTTTTCATGGCGCGGCACAAGGGAATGGGCGGGCCGGAGTCGTTGCTGGCCGTTTTGGTACTTCGCTGGTTGTGTTTGCCCGCGTTGGGGTTCGTGCCGGCTGGCTGGCAAGGTATAAGTGTGGGATTGATCTCAATTTCCAGCTCAGCTTACCCGTTACCCCAATAGTGTTCACAAGCGGACTTGCTCTTTGCGGCCTCTGTGACGCCAAAGTCAGTTTCTTTTGTGTCCATTTCAATGTCTGAGTTTACTTACCCGGGGTCGGACGATTTAGGCATATCCTCGCCGTTCTTTGCCTTAGTTGTCGGAATCCGTTCTTGGCCGAACCGGACGGGAGGGGCATACTCGGCGTCTTGTCGATGGTGCCCGCTAACTTGCCGCAGACGACATTGCCGGGCTGGTGGCATGGCGCGGCACAATGAACTTGGAGGGCCGGAGTTGTTGCTAGCCGTTTCGGGGAGGGGGTGTTGACGCGTGTTTGGGTTCGTGCTGGCTGGAGAAAGTCAGCTTTGCTTTCGGCTGCTGAAATTGCTGCTCGCAAGCTTGTCCCGGGCAGGTGACAAGAACGCGGCTCGCAGGTCCTCATTGTCGGGACGCTGTCCTCGTTTTCATTGTGCGGCATTTGAGACGGCGAGTTTGCCGTTTGGTTTGGTGATCGCTGACTTGGGCTCGGGCCGGGGCGGTTTGGGGGGAGACGGCTTGGGCGTCGAGAAAGATGGGGTTGTCGTTAGTACACTGACAGCTTGTTATTGTTGGTGTTGTCATATAATGTGAGAATATAAGTGCTGTACTTACCGTTCCCGTTTTGTTCCCCTTGATTCTCTCAGACCAGGTCTCTGCCGAACTGAGATAATTCCCATGTGCGACGGACAACCTGCTCGTTGGACCCGACTTCTTACAGCTTGTTGCTGGTGTTACTGAGATCGAGAGAGGTTGTCAGTTTCCCATCGCTTTCAACATTTGAGTCACTTACTCGGTGAGTTTGTAGTCGTGTTGTCGCTGGTGGCCAGTGACTTGCTTCCGACAGCATTGCGGGGCTCGTTTTCATGGCACGGCGCTTGTCCCAGCAGCTACCCAGAAAGCGGCGTGATCGACACGAGGACGTTGTTCCCCGAGCTGAGGGCGACGGCGTTGGTGCCGGCCTTGGTGCTGTCGTTGTCGAATTCGTTTTTTGTTGCAGAGCCGAGTCGTTGAGCTAAGACAGAGTAAGCCACATGCAGATCGCGGGAATGGTGCTTACTGTGTTGATAGTCAAGCAGGGCAGCGAGCGGAGTCCCCCGCCATTGTGGTTGTTTGCGACAAGAAGCCAAACGGAGGCCGGCCCATCAGGAAACTTTGTTTTGCTTGGAGGCGAGGGGCGCCGCAGAAAGCTAGCGCGGGTCGCGCTGTTGTAGCCAGCTTAGTTTGTCGTTGTTATACGAGCAGGCGGCCGTCATCGTGGCCGTTTTTGACAACAAGTCGGTGTGGCTGTGTACCGGCCAACGGCCCATGACGAAACTTCTTTTTTTCTTGAGCAACTCCCATGTCGGGGTTGGATGTGAGGGACGCGGGCGCGGACGCTTTCGTGCGAGAATACGAGTCCGCAACGTCGATTGTGTGCTGATGCATGACGACTCGGAGGACGCAGACGAAGATGATGATGGCGAAGGCGGAAGGCGAAGGCGAAGGCGAAGACCCTCCCTGGCCGCCGGGAAGCCAGGGCTCCTTCAGCGCAAAGTGCTTGTAGAGTGAGCCAGCGGCAGTAGTGCTCGCCGCAGACCAAGACGCCGCAGAGGCATAATCAGCCCCCGCCGGTATCTCCGAATAGACTGAGCTCAATGTTCGATAGAATTACTACTGCCGCTCACCTTGACTGCATACCGCTGGTCGGCCAACACGTACTGCTGGAACGCCCCGCGCGCCGTGTGACTTTTGCCGCCATCGTGGGTGGAACTGGGGAAGCACATAAACGCGATCCGGTCGCCGACCTTGAACCGGGTCACGTTCGCGCCGATCTTGGTCACCTCGCCCGCCGCATCCCAGCCGAGCACTGCCGGATAGCCCTGCACGAATCCCCCCCCCGGTCGTTGTCAAACATCATCACGTCAGCGGGGTTCACAGCGGCGGCCTCCACCCGCACTTGCATCAACCCAGCGGACGGCTCGTGGATGGGGACCTCCTTGAGCACATGTTGACCGCGCGCTCAAGTAAAGGTCAGAGTCGTGCTGCCATCGATTGGCAGACTGAATACCTTCAAGGACGAGTGCTACTTGGGACATTGAGGAACCGCTGTCCTATTGCGCGCCTTTTATTTTCGAAACTGCTGCTGCGGTTCACTGGGAATGGGCCGCCCAATCGGTAGGGCTTCCGAGTCTTGTCATCCGCATGACCGTGTGCATAGCTGCGGCGGTGTAGAAGCGAAGACAGGCCAACTCTGTGTTGTTTGAATTGTAGATGAACGTTGAGAAAAAGCAGGTTGATTGCGTGACCGTGACTCAATAGTACTTCGACGCCAGCTTATCTTATCAGTCACCTCATCATACCGTCATCAGGAGTATAGGGGCAACCGCTTTCTTCCGCCCTCTTCCATAATGGGCGTCCC
Source organism: Mycena indigotica (assembly GCF_014461135.1). Taxonomy (NCBI): domain Eukaryota; kingdom Fungi; phylum Basidiomycota; class Agaricomycetes; order Agaricales; family Mycenaceae; genus Mycena; species Mycena indigotica. The sequence continues at coordinate 1,788,103 of NW_023503005.1, forward strand.
GCAGCCAACGTTCAACGACGACGCCGATCTCGAAAATATGTGTGTCAATGGCTTTTCCCTCAGTGCATATGATATGATGCTCATGAATTTCTGGCAGCCACGCTGCCTTGACAGCCTTATTGCACTCGATGACGGCCGAAATAACCGCAATCCAGGAGTCGCTCGCCCAGCAGTCAGGCGAGCTTGGGGAGGTGAAGCGCGAGGTTCAGGGGATGCGGCGGGCCATCTCGGCGCACGGCAACGCATCCATTCTGGTACTCCTCGCCGTGGACCTCATTCGGGCCTTCTTGTGTCGCATTCTATACGCCTTGGTGTGAAAGAAGGTGCCATAGAACAGATTCAAGCTACTTATGGTGTACCGTTAGTCCGAAAGGTGTATAGCAAAAGACCCCCTTCAATTTTCGTTTCTCGCAACTCTTTTTTTGTTGCTACGACCATTCACCAGTCATTTCCGGTTCAAGCCAACTGACTAATGGCACCACCGACTCACAACATTAACAGCTGAAGCACTCAAACACAACTTACTTATCCACTAATCTATGACGAAGAACGATGACGGCCCTCCGCCATTGCATACAAAGCCTCCTTGTCACCTGACTCGTCCACCAACGCTCTTAACTTGCCCCTCGGGTTCTTCAACAGTTCTCTTGGAGCGTCGAATTCGACCTGCCACACAAATCAGCGAAAAGATTCACGACTTTTAGAAGGACCAACAATTCGGCCCTCATCAAGAACCATCTGAAAATAGTTAGCATCGCGATTTCGCGTTAATAAGGTGTCTTACGATTTTATCTGAATCCAGGATGGTCTGCAGTCGGTGCGCGACCGTGATGCACGTAACTCCGGGCTTGAGTTCGTTGCGCAGCGACGCCTGGATGATGGTGTCGGTCTGGTAGTCGATTGCGGAAGTCGCCTCGTCAAGAATGAGAATCTTGCTTTCGCGGACCATCGCGCGAGCTGTAGTGTGTAAGCTTGAAACCCGTGCAAAAAAGAAAATCTTACCTAACGCCAAGATTTGGCGTTGACCAACGGAGAGGTTGCCGCCTCCGCTGTCTACTGCTGTCCACCTCAACGCTGCATCTCACCCATCGCAAAGGCTCGCAGCTCGCTAAGGCTCGCGCGGGGGGGTCTAGTTATATACTTTTTTTGCAGGGTTACGCTATTTACATACATGATTCTAGTACCTGTCGCGTCCACCTCCCCGATCACTTCCTCTCCTCCGCGACGTCCCCCTACCGGCTGACCCTCCCCGTATGCCCCTCCAACAAGAAGGCCAAAATCTGTCGACATTTGGCTGAGAACGCCATTTGATAGGGGGTGGAGCAGCGCGGCGGGAGATAGGCAACAAAGCTGTAAAGGATAAGTAAATGAATCAATGGTACTTGAAGGACGCACCAACATAAGTCATAGCGCCGTCTCGGATTGCCATAGCACGAGAGTGAGAAAAAAAGGCACCACAACCCAGGCTCCGTGTCCGAGTAGAGCTGGCGTCCGACTGGACAGAAATTGGCTCTGTCGTCATTGTCAGAGCGTTGCTGAAAGATCGATGGGCCACGCGACATGTATCGTTGAGCCAGCGAGCGTGTCGTTGAAGCACGGGCATCACGAGGAGAAAGTGAGTTGAGCGCAGGCGCCATCTCGGATCGCGACAGCACGAAACTGAGAAAAAAACGACACGGTGTTCTTGGGGCAACGGAAATGGAGAGCGGGCACGAGTCGGTTGGTCCTGTCGCTGCAAACATCCGAAGGGCGAGGAAGGCTGGCGCATGGCCAAGGAGGGTGATGTCAAAAGCGCCCTTGACCAACATGAGCAGGTCGTCGAGTACAATCACTAGCAGAACAGCTGCTAGTGCTGGCCGTGACTTCACTCCCGCCCAGCGTAGCGACAGGCAATGGAGCGCGAGTGTGGTTTGAAGCGGGTGATGATGATGGTCAAGCGGCGGTGTCAGGTAAACGCAAGACTGAGAAGTTCTCGGATCGAAACAACGCAAGACCCCTCCGGCTGGACAGAAGTTGGCCTCGTTGGAGCACGTGCATGACCAGAGCGCGGATTGGAGTTAGGTGAATGGCCTGCAGAGATTGGCCGAGTGAATGAGTGTGTCGTTGTGCCCGTGCTCCTTTTTGAGTCGATGGCGGGGTCTCAACAAGCCGGAAGGGGGAGGTCAACGGCCTGTTCGGTGAGCGCCGAGTGTGTTGCTCGAGGGTGATGGTAATGCTAGTGCCAGAAGGTACTGCGGACAGACTGCGACAATATAGCGCCCGGCGGCGCGCCAAGGCCGCGTTCGCGAAAGATGGCGATGGTGGTGATGGGTTAAAGAGATTCTGGAAAAATAGTCAGTCCGTGAAGTCAGACACAATGTAGCTGAGTGCTTGCCTTGGGTAGAACCCACCACAATAAGCAACGAGCACTGGTGGTCGCTGAAGAGCCCAACAGCACGTTGGATGTGTGCCGAGCATGGCGATGGTAGGAGAGGTTGTGTTGGTGGAAGTAGGCGCCGTCTCGGATCGCGACCCAGGGCAATTTGACCTGGTTTGACATCGTCCCGGCCAACCCAGTCGCCGTCTCGGCACGAGTAACAACGCCGCGAAAGTCGGGTTCGGGTGTTCTCGGGGCTGTTGTCGTGAGAGTGTTGCCGATGGGCAACGTGACATTCATGCAGAAGGACGAATTGGGGGCAGCAGTTTGCGCAGAAGCAAAACAGCAGACTCCTACGCGGGCGAGGGAGGTGACCATGTTGCCAAGGATGGTGATGTCGGGAGCGTGAACAGCACTGGCTTGAATGGCCATCCTGTGGACACAGTGAGTCGATGACGCGCTTGCTCACAGAATGAGCAAGAACTAAAATGGCAAGTGCCTTCAAAATGCTCTAACAGCACTGGGGCTCAACACTTAACAGGCAAGCTCTTAAGAACTCAGAGAACTTGAGGCTTCAGAGAGAGAGAGAGAGAGAGAACAGAGAGGCAGGCAACAGAGGGAGATCAACAGGATGATGATTTGAAACTACTAAAACAGAGGCTTATATAGACTAAAGAACTAGGAGCTAGGAGCTCATATTAAGGAACAAGTCAAGGGAGAAACAGAAAGGAGCAGGAACAGACAAGGGAAATGAAAAACTAAGAGAACTAAGGCGGCTACCGGATATGGCTGCTGACTAAGCGGAGCGGTCACATGACAGGCGTGACGAGCAAGGCTCGTCACCTCCTCCCAACTGAAAAAATGACCGTCCGCGGTCATCAGAGTGGATATGATGGATGGTGGGAAAGTAAAAGTAGTGTGGGAAAGTGGAGGAAGTCGGAATTAATCCGAGTCGGAGTCCAAGTCAAGTTCGATAGGCCACTCGGGGATGTCACCAGCGGACATGTTGTCCCAGTCCAGAGAACGTGGGACATATGTTGGAGAGTTCGCACTAAAGAAGGGTTGGCAGGGTTCGTTGGCGTGGTAAGCACCTGGGCAGAATATGCAGGTGTCCAAAGTTGTATCGCCATCAGCTGGCAAGAGGTCCGGAAGCGAAGCCGTGGATAGTGCAGGGGAAGGAGACCCGTGGGTAGCTGTGATGGAAGCCCGGTTGATGTCCGCTCTGATCGCGAAGTCATCAATGAAGGTGTCGCCAGCAGGAGGCGTTGTGGCACGAGAACGCAAAGCAAGCTTTGCCTTGTGAGCTGCCACAATAGCTGCGGCTTCGTCGGGGTGGGCGTCGTAATACTGGACCATGCGGCTTTGAATAGTGGGGCCGCGGATGTGTTTGGGAAGTAGCGGCCACCCGGGAGCTTGTAGCGGCCGTTGGCATCAAGCTCGACATAGCCGATGTCAAGCTGGACTCGACTGGTGCGGCATTCAGGCTTGCCGTGGCCAGGAAGACCACAGTAGGGGCAGGTCAGAGTTCGGGGCTGTCGGCCGGTGCCAGGTGGTGCGGAATCAGGCACAACTTCGGGCCGGGAGGCGGGCTTGGCGTATCGACTGAAGGCGTTCAAGTTCGGCAGCCACTTGTGCGCACAGGTTCGGGTCTTCCGCAAGCTGTTGCGCAATGGAGCGGCAATCGCGGGAGCGCTGGCGGAAGCGGGCGGTGATGGCAGAAGGTCGTGGGGAATAGAAGCGGGGCATCGTGGCAGCAGCGTGAGTTCGTGTCAGCGTCGTGGCAGCGTCGTGGGTCAGCGTCGTGGGTCGGCAGCAGCAGCAGCAGCGTGGGGATCAGCAGCGTGGGGGTCGTAAAACTGTGTATTACTTTCAGGGTCAGAGTATTTATTGCAACAAGGTATTGGATTATCTGCTGAGGGGTGGTGTCCATCCTATCTTGAGGAACCAGGGCAGGGATCGAGTTCTGGCAGCGGGGGCATCGAGGCTCCTCCCAACTTGCCAATGACATCATCCTGGTTCCACCAGCGCAGGTGGAACTCGCCATCAGGCAGTTGTGGGAAGTCGTGCTAAATTGTGCAAATTTCAAAGGTCTTCATCAGGATCACTCATTGCAGAGTCCTCCAGCTCTCTCAAGCGAGCCGTGGAGATATCCAGGAAGTCCTCAAGGGGTGGAAGAGGGATGGCTGATCTAGGGAAATAAGGAATCACGCGGAAGGCGGCAGTCGGCCTATCAAATACAGCTCCATCCAATTCGGCAAGGATGTAAGCGCCGCCCCGATTACGCGAAATCACGAGCAGCGGGCCCATGTAACGATCACGCATCTTTAGTCCAATCGATTTGTCAATTGCTGAATTTTTCATTAAAACCAGTGAGCCGGGCTTAAAGTCGTAGTTGTGTATTGTGGCAGCGTGATCACGCTCAAATCGTCGCGCATCCTCCAGTCTAGCTTCAAACACGCGGGAGTGCAACTCGGCTAGCTGTTCTCGGCGCTTCTGTAGCGTGATTGCACGCCTTGCGATCAGGGCAGTGGTGGAGAGGGTCGATGTAGGGGGAGGAACAAGGTATGACGCTTCTGTGATGTCGAGGGGCAGTAGGGGATGGGTGCCAGTAACAGCGAAGTACGGTGAGCAACCCATGCGGCGTCGCACTGTGCATCGTTCAGCCCAGAAGACGCTGTAGGCAGACATTGCCCAGCGCTTCTCATCACCATCGGCGGCTTTGAACAGTGCTTCGCGGACATCGAAATGAGCACGTTCAACCAAGCCGTTGGCGCGTGAGTTGTAGCCGGAGATTCGGATGTGTCGTATGTGGTATTTGCTTTCTAGATGTGTCAACGCTTTGACGAAAGGGGTGCCATTATCGGTCACTATCTCTAGGAGCGTGCCCCAGCGGCACAAGATATCTTGAAAAATCCAATCGGCGATCGCAGCAGCTGATTCGCGCCGCAACATGCGGAACTCGGGATAGTTCGTCAGCGCACAGCGCGCCTGAACGATGTAAGCGAAGCCGTTGCTTCGCGGCATGTGCATAGTGTCGATGTGAATGCGGGAGAAGATGGGTGGAGGCGCGGAGACCGTTGGAGGGATAAGAAGTCGCTGTGTTTTGCGGATTTGGCACAAGTGGCATGTCTTTACATACCAATTAATGTCGTTAGCCATATGTGGCCACCAGAAACGCTCGGAGACGAGCGCGCGAGTAGCGTGGAAACCTTTGTGTCCAATGTCGTCGTGTGCGGATCGTAATATATAGAGGCGGCGTTCAGTCGCAACCACCTGCTTGTGGTTTCCGTGACTATCTTTGCGCCACAGGTAGTCGTTTGTGCACAAAGAACTCGACACAGTACTTCATGAAGGTGTTGTATTGGTCGTCGGTGATGTCGCGTGGTCGTTTGAGGGCCTTGTGCCACCAGCGCACCCATTCGAGGCGCGCATCGGCGACACGGGCCGAATCAGAGCGTGGAATTTGGTCGTAGGCCAGCGCAGGCGGCGGATCAGCAGGGTTTGGTACCGCTTCCGCAGCAAACGTTGCAACCAGCTGTTGTGGGCGTTGAGCGTACGGTGAGTCGTTTACCATGTGCATGAAGCCATAAACTTGATCTACCCAGTCGTCGAAGTCGTCTGGGGGTTCCGGTTCGTCGTGGGGCTGCGCGGGGCGTCGGGAGAGGCCATCTGGGCCGTGGTGGTCGCCGGGGACGTGTACGAGGGTGAAATGGAAGGCAAGGATCGAGATGATCCACCGGTTAATGCTTGCGGTTGGTTCCAAGTCGGGGTTCGCAAGCATGCCCTTTATATAGCGGGCGTCGACTTCAACAACAAGATTTCTGAGGCCTACCAGGTATAATTTGCAGGCCCGGAGTGTTCGAAACAAACCATATATCTCCAACTTAGCTTGGGAAAATCGCGCCTCCCGCTCGTTCAGCGTAATCGAGCCGAAGCGCGAGTAAAATCGTCGAGCCAGATTGTCGGGGTCGCACTGAGACAGCAAGAAGCCGATTGCGATGTAGGAACTGTCGACTGAGAGTATGATGGGCGGCGCATCTGGGGGAGTAGTCAAGGGGGGCGGAGAGCAGGGGAGTGAATGAGCGCAAGCTTGAGGTCGTCCTGTGCAGCAAGCTGTGCCGGGCCAAAGGTGAATGGGACGCCCTTTCGAGTCAGTTCAACCAGAGCGTGCGCGCGTTGACTGAAATTCTTGATGAACATTCGGCATACACCTACCGTTCCCAGGAAAGCGCGCACATCCGAGAGATTCTTACAGGGGCCCCAATTCACAATTTTCTCAACACGAGACTTATCGGGAATTCGACCGCGGGGCGTGCAAACGTGGCCAACAACAGTAAATTCTTCGGCGCAAAGTACTAACTTTTTACCAGAGAATGTCCCGCCGGAGTACTTCATTCGTTGCACAATTCGATTGAGGTTGTTCATGTGCTCCCAGACGAAGCGGCGGATGTTGGGGTTACCAGCAATCGTCTCGAAGGAGCCGTCTGCGAGGCGGTACTGGCTGGCTGGGCCGCGAACGGGCACATCGTCGATGAACGGTTGCGTAAAGTCAGGTATTTCGTCTTGGAGGATGTAGGTTACATCGTCGTGGAATATGGGGACAGAGTTAGTCCATCCCATGGGCAGAGTAACGAGGCGGAGGGCGCCGAAAGGCGTTTGGAAAGTCGTGTAGTCGCGGGAAGATGTCGCCAAGAGTCGCTCGTCATAGCCAACATACAGGTCCAGTGTTGCGCCGCATGCACGGCCAGCGAAGCTCTCCGCGAGCTGATCAGTAAACGGCGGGACTCCGGAATGTTGAATCGTGACTGCGTTAAGCGGCTCGAGGGAGTGGACAAGTCGGAGGCTGCTGCCGTCCTTCTTGACCACACAAAACCAGCGGGAGCGGTAGGCAGAATTCGAGGGCTCGTAGACGCCCGCAGCGAGCTTAGTCTTGATGACATCGCAAACCTTCTGGTAGATGCCAGGTGGGATTGGGATATTGCGCTGCACCCAGGGCGTGTGCGGCATCACAGGCATGTCGACGGGCGGGAAGAAGTCGGTGCGGAAGCTGCCGCGTTCCGAATCTTCCCAAGCGAAAGCGCCGTTCTGCAAGCACATGAAGTGGTGCAGCAGGTCCCGTTCAGTCGGCCAAAGGAAGTTGCCTTGGTGCGCGGCGTCGAGCGCGTCGCGTCGTTCGCGGGTATAGCGGCCAGTGGGTTCAAAGGGCGGTGGATGCGGGTCCAGTACCGGCATGTCGGCGAGCGGGTCACCAAGAATGTTCCTCACAATGCGGAATTTATCAGGCAGAGCGTCGAGTACGGGCCGTATTTTCTTTGAGACAGGTTTATATTTTCGATTAGCGAATACATTAGCGAGTGGAGAAAAGGGGGAAGAGAAGCCGGGCCGTCGTGGATCGGTAGCGCGCGACGGCGGCGGGTATCGTGAGTGAGAGGACATAGAGAAAATGGGCCTTAAGCCATCGTCGGAAGCGGCGGCGGGAAGGGAAGCAGGGTATGGCGGCGGCGGGGCGTCGTTCATGATTAGGGTAAAGGCAGGTTGCGCTACATAGTGCGCGCAATGTACAGTGTCGTGGTCGTCGCCTAGGTTCTCGCACGCGGCGAGGTAAGCGAGTTGAACGTGTTCGCGGGTGTCCGATTCGAGTGTCTTGTGTGCCGATATTTGAAACGTGTCCGAGCGAGCGTCATGGTCAATAACCAGCGCTATACTGTCTGCGGAGCTCAGTGCTTCATACGTGAAGACTTGAGCTTGAGAAAACCCTCCTTTGTCACTCGAGATGAGCCACGCGGGATGGTCGGGACAGTCGCGGTTCGGCCGGTGTTGGGGTCGCGGATCGTGATGGTCTGGTCGTTGTTGCTGTAGTTGTGGACCACAGACTGCGTGAGAACATCAAAAGGACGCCCGAGCAGGACGTCGTAGGCCGGGTTTCGGACAATATGGACCTGGAGGTATAACACGATGTCGCGCAAGGTGAACGCGACGTTCCGAGCGACACCAAGCGACGGGGTAATCGCTCCGTTGGCCGACTGCATCTGTAGCACAATCGTTGGGTCGTATTGGAGGGCGAGGCGGTGGCAGAGAGCTTCCGACATCGCACAGATTTGCGAGCCGGGGTCCACGATGGACTCCACATATTCTTGGTTGTCGACTATAGGCAGAATGCAGCGGATGGCGGTGGTTTCGGCGGAAGTGATAAGGCCTTCAGGCAGGCGGCCTTGGTCATACAGTGCCACGAACGGCGTCCGGCACAAAGATGCCATTCGCGGTGTTGTTCGCGGCCGCAGCAGTGACTGTATCGGGTAGCGAGAGTCAAGGATCGCGGCTGCTCGGGCCGCGGCGCGGTCGTCGTCGTGCAGGCCAGAGTCGAGGGTAGCAAAGGCAGGGAGCGGGTCTTCACCGTTGACGAGTTGCTCTCTGCGGGTTTGTCGGCCGGTCGGCGCGGGCGTAAACGATTGGCGGGCCAGAGCCGAGACTTCCGGGCTGGCCAGTAGCTTGCGTGCCTTGACGGTTACGTCGGCGTCTAGTACCGCGTTGAACACGTCTTGCGCGTTCCGCGGGTCGTGAATCGGAGGGCGGACGGGTGGCTTGGGAGCAGCACCAACATTGCGCTCTTTTGGCGGCGCGTAAGCAGCATCACGAGCGGCGGCGTACGGGTGCTCGGGGAAGGGACCAGGAGGTGGTGTGAGGTCAGCGGCGGTTGGCGCGTCCGCGGTCGCGTGGTCGTGTGTCGTGGCAGGGGCTTCGCGAGAGGGGGAGGTGGGAGGAGGAGAATCCGCCTTTGACGTGGCAGCGGAGGCAGATCGCTGATCGGCCTTCGGGCGGTGATCGCTGATCTCCGCCCGAGTCAGGCGTTTCTTTTGCTTCTGCCCCCATCTTCCTCGCCTCAGCCTCCTTCCTCGCCGCCATTCGCGTTCGCAGCATCTGCTGCTCGACGGCGATCGCTTCGAGCCGTTGCTCGTCGCTCAAGACGAAGGAGTCGACTGCGGGAATGGGTTGGGGGGTAGCGGGCTTCTTCAAGTTAATGACATCGACGATGAGCTGGGGTGTCAGTTTCTGGCCGGGGTTCTGCTCGTGCCACGCGAGAATGCGTTCTCGGAGGCACTGGCCGGCAAGAGCACGGGAGGGATACCTTCCATCAGGTAAGACTAGTTTGTTCTCCTCATTTCGTCGAACTAATCCAGCTTTAATATCGTCGATCAACTTCTGGCACTCGCGCATGAAGTGGGTGAGGTCGAGGCAATAGCTGCAGCCGGGGTGGCGCTGTCCGGAGGGGCGGCCGGGGTTCGCGGAGGGGTTGGCGTTGCTGGGTGTCTGGGGTAATTGGCTGGGGGCAGCATTGGTGCGTGCTTGACTGGCGAGCACGGCAACAAGCTGACTTATAGAGGTAAGCACCGCCTTCAGCTCTGGGTCCGTTTTAACCACAGGTTCAGCGGGGCTCGGGGTTGGTGCCGCGTTCAACAGCAGGGACGGCGAGCCGGCAAGGCAGAACTTGGCGGCATCGTACAGGTCGGCGAGCGCATACGGGTCGTCCGCGTGGACGTTCGGGCGGATAATCTGGAGTCGTTGCTTCACCGCCGCTTGGAGCGAGGCGGGCTGGAGAGCACGCAAGAATGCGTGGCTCTGTTCAGTCTCGGAAAGCCGTTTCTTCGAAATGAGAAATTTGGCGATGCGAACAAAGGTTCGGAAGAACGCAGCGAGCTCGTTCTCGGAGTGGATGCCGACGGCGGGCGGTGCTACCGAGGTGAGCATCCCAGTCTTTCAGCGTATACAGATGCTCTTCATCGTTTCCTGCGTAGTGCGAGAGCGCGGCTTTCTTAAACTCATCGTATGTCTTCGTCGCGTCATGGAACTCATCAAGACCTTCAACGAGCTCCTGATCTTGGACCGAAAGGTAACGTGAGCATGCTTTCTTCTTATCCTCAGTCGTAGTGATATTTGCTAGCCCCATCAAGTACTCGACGTCAGCAAAGTAACGACGGAGCTCTTCCGGCTTGGTGGAGTCAAACTTGGGCGCAGTATGGGCGCCGCGAGCGGGCATTGGGATTGGTGTGGGAGGCATATTAACTGGATTGGCGTTGTTGGGTGGGACTATTGAGGCTGGGCGGGAGCGGCTGGGTGTGGGAGAGTCGAGCGGGGTCTGGTCGTCTGAGGTATCTGTTTGTTCGTCGATAGGCGTTGGGGGGTTATCGAATAACCAGGCTAGTGTCGGATCACCGGGGCGATGAGGGGGTAAGGGTGTTGTGTGTTGCGAAGGTGTCAGGAACAACGTGTAGGAGGTCGTCCGGGTCACCGGGAAGGTAAGGAGTTGATGTGTAGGGGTCGTGGATGGCAGCAAGAACTTCTTCGCGCAGTTCGCGATGGGAAGTGCGGGCGGAGTTAGGCCGTAAGCCGTAAGAGCTGTCAGAAGCAATTTTGAAAAGCCCTCGCGGTGGGCTCCAAAATGACGCGCTTGCTCACAGAATGAGCAAGAACTAAAATGGCAAGTGCCTTCAAAATGCTCTAACAGCACTGGGGCTCAACACTTAACAGGCAAGCTCTTAAGAACTCAGAGAACTTGAGGCTTCAGAGAGAGAGAGAGAGAGAGAGAACAGAGAGGCAGGCAACAGAGGGAGATCAACAGGATGATGATTTGAAACTACTAAAACAGAGGCTTATATAGACTAAAGAACTAGGAGCTAGGAGCTCATATTAAGGAACAAGTCAAGGGAGAAACAGAAAGGAGCAGGAACAGACAAGGGAAATGAAAAACTAAGAGAACTAAGGCGGCTACCGGATATGGCTGCTGACTAAGCGGAGCGGTCACATGACAGGCGTGACGAGCAAGGCTCGTCATCGAGAAGGAGAAAGCAATGACAAACACATACAAGGAGGGAAACGGCAGCAAATGGCTGCCAACGTCAACTTTGAAGCCCAGCCGTTACACCAGGCCTCCGGCGGCAAAATCCCGCGAAAAATGAGCCAATTTAACGCGAATTTTGACGCCAAAAGAGTGCCTGGAAAGTATCGGATGATGGCTATCAGTGATCGGATCACGGCCGGCAGCCCGGCATCTGGGGCCCGAGCGACGGACCAGGCCACGGCATGGCATGGCATCTATAAAAGGCAGGTTAGCTTGCGATGGTTAGCGGAAGAGGACATACGCGGTGCTTGCTGCACACAGCAGCAGCCGAAACTTTGAGCCCAGGCGGCTATTTATCGCCTCCGGCGGCAAAAAGTCTGGAAAAAAGTGAGTTATTTGCGCACAGAAAACACACAGAAATGTGCTTACGTAATATCAAATTTGTCGCCAAATTCAGCCTTGGAATTCGCAGATATGCCTTGTAGGGCACTGATAATGACATTCAACAACGGTCCATGCAACGGGAGGATGTTACGCACACAAACATGTCACGTTGATTCCATGCGCTACAGGAATTATGCCAGCGACTGTGTCGAGAGCGAGCGCCGGTGTTGGCGCATTCGGAAGTCGAAAGGATGGGCCAGCGGGCAGTACTTCGGCAGTAACACGCTGCATTAGGTTGAGATTCTAGGCAGAAGTGAGGGAAATAACATGAAACTCACCGAAAAGGTGTCGGAACGAGCTCGAGGTGAACGACAGGAAGGTCTTTGACACCGAGCAGCAGGAGCAGACCCGTGTTGGTTTTGAGGCACTAGGCAAGAATAAGCAACAATTTCAAGGCAAAACGGCACATAGCTTACCAAACAGCAAGGTCAGCACGCTGCCATGAAAGCTCCGTCGAACGTGAAGAAGACTGCGGTAACGACATGATGCCGCGCTGAGCGGACCACAGCATATAGCGGAGTAAACGTGTCGATACTGTGGGCGACATTGAGCAATATGTGGAGGGAAAACAGCGTACAACTCACCAAAAGAGCCGGCGCCGCGTGAGGACAGCAGCAGGCCTGGGCGACGCATAGCCACGCATCGCGCTGCTGCAACTTGAGGTTGCGGGGACGGAGGGTGGTGCCGACTCCCTGCAAAAACATCAGCCAAGTCAGTCAATAGAAAGAATAGAATCAACATACCCATGAGCGCGCGACAAACGCCAAGGCCCCAAACATAGGGCTGACGTGGTTGAGGCAGTCGCGCGGTGAGTCTTGAAGCCAGTTGGCAACGCGTAAACTTGGGGGAAAAAATGAGAGCAACATACCAGCAAGATTGAAGGACGGCCGCAAGTTTGTGTGAAGCGCAGCTGCGGCTCCAATTCTGTGTGAAAGTGAGCGGGAAGTGTATAAAAGCAATGCCAAACTCACCGAAAGGCGCCCCCCTGCATGGCTGAGGCAGTCGGGAAGAGAACTAGAGCCAGTCAGCAACGCGCAGGAAGGAGAAGAGCAGCATACTGGTGGGATTCGCAACTTGCAACGCGTCGAGGACGCGTGTTGCAAAGGGTTGTTGACGGTACAGAGGAAGAAGAGTCACTGACCGTGACATTGCCGTGCCGTTGTGATTTCGGTGGAGAAATTACAGCAGAACCTTGGCAGAACCCGACGCCATCGGCCGTGATGTGATATCGACGGAGGGTGACGCCGGCGGTCACTCGCCGACCTGATGACAGCAGTAATTCATTGATTCAGTGTCGGCGGAGGCATAGGCGAGGCGGTGGACGGGCGGAGAATGGAGAATTGTATGCGCGGAGAAGCGAGGAAGCCCTGGAAACGTTATGTGCTGATGGCCGCTCAGGGTCCAGGCGGGGCAGGGAGCTCGTCTGAGCCTGCCTGGCCAGCCTTCTAAATGTTTCTTAGCTCAGGTTGGTCAGCCTATTGCTTGTTTGCCATTTTTGGCCGTTCGACTAGTTTTTGCAACTTATGGTACTTGTCGTTTTTGCTGCCAAAAGCCCTGCAACCACTCATCTATGGTCAAATCCCTCCCCTGATTTCTGCTCTCTTTTCTCTTGCATACTCTTTTTGCGCGTCCCAACGCGTCGCTGATTCAGCTGACGGCTACTACCGATAAGGCAGGTCTGCGTTTTGTCCCCAAATACCGGCGCGATCAGGTGGGGAGATGCGTGGGAAATAATGTTCGAAGCGATTAAACGTTATCCGCTTCATCGCCCGCGAATTTGTCTTCCAATGGACACAATCCAGAACACGGTCATTTCTACTGATAATGCAACATTAGCACATCGAGTGCAACGATAGGTTTTAAATTTCTCGTGTGACATGTGACATCTTATTCCAAGCCTCCCCCGTGTAAAAATCCATCCACCCAGCATCTCCTAGAGCACTATAGGCGTCATATCTGAAAACACACCAACTCGGTTTTCAACCCTTGAACGCAGCGGAGCTGCCCAAAATTCCGCGTTCGCCTACTCTGACAGGCGCAACTCAACGTGGGAAGTGTTTCATCGGAGCTCGGAAGAGCGCGATGGGTCTGCATCCCTCAAGGTTTGTCTTTGCCATTTTGTGTATTCAACTGAAGGCTGGGTCTATCTGGGCCAGATACAGTGCGACCTACACTCAGAGTACTGAGAAGGTTCAACTCCAACCACCCGATTGCATCACCGACGGCCTCCGGGTTCAATATTCAGAATGTCGCAACCTTAAGCGAAAGTCAGCGAAAGTCAGCTTTCGCCCATTTGTCACCATGGCCTGAATGCCGTTACGGCGGCGCGTATAAAAGGCTGGACTTGCTCAACTAAAATCCCATCCCCCTTTCCCTCTTACTCTCACCACAACTCAAGTCCCTCTGCTCGTCGTCGGTATCAACTTGCTCGAATTTCTTGTTACTGACAACGTGTATCTAGCTCTGCCTCCCGCTCACTCCCAACGAGTTTGACGTTGACGACATCGTCGTTGAGGCCGTTGCTGCCGGTGCCGGTGTGTGCTCCATGTTGAGAGGCCTTGCTGATTTGCTTTCCAGTTTTGCTGCATGTCTCCCGACATCGCTCCTCCGAATCGTTGCGCGGACATTGCTGGGTTTGGTATGGACGCGGCAATTAGGACTTGTTGGCTGGGGTGAGTGTCGCATTTCCTGTGTTTGACCCCGACGACTGACCTTACAAAAGACCCTTCCCGACTCGCTTGACATGATGCGCATCTTGCAGTTGGGGACATATCAGTGTTTGGTGTTTTGGTGTCTTGGAGGCTGTTGCAGCCATTGTCGGTGTGTGGTCGACATTGGTAGTGGTGGTTTTGACTGACTTGTCTTCCAGTTCCGCGTTGTTGACTCCGCCTGCTCTCCCGACTTGTTGGGCGTTGCTGATGAAGTTGCGCCCGAGGTCTTGCGAAACCTTGGGTGTAGCGTTGTCGTTGGCGTCTACAACGAGCGAGGTCAGTTTGGAATTGGTCTCAATGTCCGGCTCGACTTTCCGGCTTTACAGCGCATTCCTTGCTCTTTGCAGCATGTCTCTGCCGAACCGGACTGGTTTGGGAGTCATGGGATCGCCCGACTCGTTTGTCATGTTGTGGTGTCTTGCGCGATACTGGGGAGATGATTGCGTTGTCAGTGGCTGCTATGATGCCAAGGTCAGTTTGTATCCCTTTCAACGTCTGAATCCACTTACGGACCATTCAGGCATGTTCTCGGAGGGTTTGCCTTGGCTGTCGCAAGCTGTCTTGGCTGAACGGGACGAGGAGCGGTAAGCGTGCAGCCGTCTCGTTGCTGGTTCCCACTGACTTGCCGCAGACGGCATTGCCAGGCTCTTTTTCATGGCGCGGCACAAGGGAATGGGCGGGCCGGAGTCGTTGCTGGCCGTTTTGGTACTTCGCTGGTTGTGTTTGCCCGCGTTGGGGTTCGTGCCGGCTGGCTGGCAAGGTATAAGTGTGGGATTGATCTCAATTTCCAGCTCAGCTTACCCGTTACCCCAATAGTGTTCACAAGCGGACTTGCTCTTTGCGGCCTCTGTGACGCCAAAGTCAGTTTCTTTTGTGTCCATTTCAATGTCTGAGTTTACTTACCCAGGGTCGGACGATTTAAGCATATCCTCGCCGTTCTTTGCCTTAGTTGTCGGAATCCGTTCTTGGCCGAACCGGACGGGAGGGGCATACTCGGCATCTTGTCGATGGTGCCCGCTAACTTGCCGCAGACGACATTGCCGGGCTGGTGGCATGGCGCGGCACAATGAACTTGGAGGGCCGGAGTTGTTGCTAGCCGTTTCGGGGAGGGGGTGTTGACGCGTGTTTGGGTTCGTGCTGGCTGGAGAAAGTCAGCTTTGCTTTCGGCTGCTGAAATTGCTGCTCGCAAGCTTGTCCCGGGCAGGTGACAAGAACGCGGCTCGCAGGTCCTCATTGTCGGGACGCTGTCCTCGTTTTCATTGTGCGGCATTTGAGACGGCGAGTTTGCCGTTTGGTTTGGTGATCGCTGACTTGGGCTCGGGCCGGGCGGTTTTGGGGGAGACGGCTTGGGCGTCGAGAAAGATGGGGTTGTCGTTAGTACACTGACAGCTTGTTATTGTTGGTGTTGTCATATAATGTGAGAATATAAGTGCTGTACTTACCGTTCCCGTTTTGTTCCCCTTGATTCTCTCAGACCAGGTCTCTGCCGAACTGAGATAATTCCCATGTGCGACGGACAACCTGCTCGTTGGACCCGACTTCTTACA
Source organism: Mycena indigotica (assembly GCF_014461135.1). Taxonomy (NCBI): domain Eukaryota; kingdom Fungi; phylum Basidiomycota; class Agaricomycetes; order Agaricales; family Mycenaceae; genus Mycena; species Mycena indigotica. Next base: position 1,803,997 of record NW_023503005.1, read on the forward strand.
GCTTGTTGCTGGTGTTACTGAGATCGAGAGAGGTTGTCAGTTTCCCATCGCTTTCAACATTGGAGTCACTTACTCGGTGAGTTTGTAGTCGTGTTGTCGCTGGTGGCCAGTGACTTGCTTCCGACAGCATTGCGGGGCTCGTTTTCATGGCACGGCGCTTGTCCCAGCAGCTACCCAGAAAGCGGCGCGATCGACACGAGGACGTTGTTCCCCGAGCTGAGGGCGACGGCGTTGGTGCCCGGCCTTGGTGCTGTCGTTGTCGGTCGCTTTTTGTTGCAGAGCCGAGTCGTTGAGCTAAGACAGAGTAAGCCACATGCAGATCGCGGGAATGGTGCTTACTGTGTTGATAGTCAAGCAGGGCAGCGAGCGGAGTCCCCCGCCATTGTGGTTGTTTGCGACAAGAAGCCAAACGGAGGCCGGCCCATCAGGAAACTTTGTTTTGCTTGGAGGCGAGGGGCGCCGCAGAAAGCTAGCGCGGGTCGCGCTGTTGTAGCCAGCTTAGTTTGTCGTTGTTATACGAGCAGCGGCCGTCATCGTGGCCGTTTTTGACAACAAGTCGGTGTGGCTGTGTACCGGCCAACGGCCCATGACGAAACTTCTTTTTTTCTTGAGCAACTCCCATGTCGGGGGTTGGATGTGAGGGACGCGGGGGCGCGGACGCTTTTCGTGCGAGAATACGAGTCCGCAACGTCGATTGTGTGCTGATGCATGACGACTCGGAGGACGCAGACGAAGATGATGGCGAAGGCGAAGGCGAAGGCGAAGACGCCCTCCGCGGCCGCCGGGGAGCCAGGGCTCCTTCAGCGCAAAGTGCTTGTAGAGTGAGCCAGCGGCAGTAGTGCTCGCCGCAGACCAAGACGCCGCAGAGGCATAATCAGCCCCCGCCGGTATCTCCGAATAGACTGAGCTCAATGTTCGATAGAATTACTACTGCCGCTCACCTTGACTGCATACCGCTGGTCGGCCAACACGTACTGCTGGAACGCCCCGCGCGCCGTGTGACTTTTGCCGCCATCGTGGGTGGAACTGGGGAAGCACATAAACGCGATCCGGTCGCCGACCTTGAACCGGGTCACGTTCGCGCCGATCTTGGTCACCTCGCCCGCCGCATCCCAGCCGAGCACTGCCGGATAGCCCTGCACGAATCCCCCCCGGTCGTTGTCAAACATCATCACGTCAGCGGGGTTCACAGCGGCGGCCTCCACCCGCACTTGCATCAACCCAGCGGACGGCTCGTGGATGGGGACCTCCTTGAGCACATGTTGACCGCGCGCTCGAGTAAAGGTCAGAGTCGTGCTGCCATCGATTGGCAGACTGAATACCTTCAAGGACGAGTGCTACTTGGGACATTGAGGAACCGCTGTCCTATTCGCGCGCTTTTATTTTCGAAACTGCTGCTGCGGTTCACTGGGAATGGGCCGCCCAATCGGTAGGGCTTCCGAGTCTTGTCATCCGCATGACCGTGTGCATGGCTGCGGCGGCGCTGGGCGTGGCTAAATACTGGTGCTGTGGGCAAATACTGCCAGTAATACTGACGGTGTGACGCTGACATCACCAAGTATCCGTTTTGGGACGGGTTTTGATCCTCCGTGATTCTCGGACGCCCGCGTTCAAGTGCGCCGTTGCCCAATACTTTTGTAGACAATAATTGATTCAAATGGTGCTTTGTGCTGGACTTAGCTTACATACTATAGATGTACTATGTACCTTGTCTTGCTCCATGATTTATTTACTGCTGGAACTGCTGCTGGAACAACACAAAGGATGAAATAGACACAATAATATATGTTTAGGAGCAAATAATTTAATATCTGGTCTAGAGAGTAGGGAGTCTGTTACATCTACACTGTTGGACCATGCTCCCAACCACTTACCATCTCCTTAGGCGCGCAGAGCTGCCCGCTGTTATTTGATGGGCTGTGTCACATGACGTGACGGGCCGGACCGTGAAACAGCCGGCCGGAAAAAACCCGATTTGGATTCAGTATTTGCCATCAACAGGTGCCCGCGGCAAAAATATTCAAACGGAAATTTTTGACAGTATTCTGTGATGCCTCACACGAGATGTGTCACACACCAAACTGCCCGCCGCAGGCGCCGCTCAGAGAAATTTACACTTGAGGAAGGCTCATTTTGCATGTATAAACAGTAGGAATAAAGTACAGAGATCTATTCAAATCCCTCTCTTTTCTTTTCCTTCCTCCTTCCTTTTTGGGAATTTTTATTTTTCTTCTTTCGGCTGCCCACAACACCAGTATTTTGCCCTGGGCGTAGAAGCGAAGACAGGTCAACTCTAGATGAACGTTGAGAAAAAGCAGGTTGATCGCGTGACCGTGACTCTTCGGCCGAACACCGACGCCGGCTTATCTTATCAGTCACCTCATCAGGAGTATAGGGGCAACCGCTTTCTTCCGCCCTCTTCCACAATGGGCGTCCCGCAGCCAACGTTCAACGACGACGCCGATCTCGAAAATATGTGTGTCAATGACTTTTCCCTCAGTGCATACTATATGATATGATGCTCATGAATTTCTGGCAGCCACGCTGCCTTGACAGCCTTATTGCACTCGATGACGGCCGAAATAACCGCAATCCAGGAGTCGCTCGCCCAGCAGTCAGGCGAGCTTGGGGAGGTGAAGCGCGAGGTTCAGGGGATGCGGCGGGCCATCTCGGCGCACGGCAACGCATCCATTCTGGTACTCCTCGCCGTGGACCTCATTCGGGCCTTCTTGTGTCGCATTCTATACGCCTTGGTGTGAAAGAGGGTGCCATAGAACAGATTCAAGCTACTTATGGTGTACCGTTAGTCCTAAAGGTGTATAGCAAAAGACCCCCTTTTTCGTTTCTCGCAACTCTTTTTTTGTTGCTACGACCATTCACCAGTCATTTCCGGTTCAAGCCAACTGACTAATGGCACCACCGACTCACAACATTAACAGCTGAAGCACTCAAACACAACTTACTGATCCACTAATCTATGACGAAGAACGATGGCGGCCCTCCGCCATTGCATACAAAGCCTCCTTGTCACCTGACTCGTCCACCAACGCTCTTAACTTGCCCCTCGGGTTCTTCAACAGTTCTCTTGGAGCGTCGAATTCGACCTGCCACACAAATCAGCGAAAAGATTCACGGCTTTTAGAAGGACTAACAATTCGGCCCTCATCAAGAACCATCTGGAAATAGTTAGCATCGCGATTTCGCGTTAATAAGGCGTCTTACGATTTTATCTGAATCCAGGATGGTCTGCAGTCGATGCGCGACCGTGATGCACGTAACTCCGGGCTTGAGTTCGTTCCGCAGCGACGCCTGGATGATGGTGTCGGTCTGGTAGTCGATTGCGGAAGTCGCCTCGTCAAGAATGAGAATCTTGCTTTCGCGGACCATCGCGCGAGCTGTAGTGTGTAAGCTTGAAACCCGTGCAAGAAAGAAAATCTTACCTAACGCCAAGATTTGGCGTTGACCAACGGAGAGGTTGCCGCCTCCGCTGGAGATAACGCTGTCTAGTGTTAACCTCCCTTCCTCCATATCCTCCTGCAAGGCGAACAAGCCCGCTGCGCGTAGGGCGTTGTTCAAGTCTGCATCGTCGTACTGCTCAAAGGGGTCGAGATTGTGCCTCAACGTGCCCGACAGGAGTTCAGGCTACCCGAACATGAAGCTGCGAGAAACAGTTGTTATAAAAAAGAAACGCACCATTTGCGGAATAATTGTGATATTTGAGCGGAGGACATCAAGGTTGAGGGAAGATGTAGGGACACCATCGTAATAACAAGTCCCTTCTGTGTAAATAGCACGCAAGAGTGCCAGAGTAAGAGATGACTAGCGTAAGGGATCAGTTCACTCAGAAGGTTTTAAAAAAAACACCGACTTTGCCAGAACCGGTTCTGCCCACTTGCAAAAAGTTGTCAGTTCATGAGTTCTGCCAAACATGAAAGACCTACCAATTCCTACACGCTCGCCAGCATTTATCCTGAAAGAGATGTCCTTGAGCACCTTGGGACCGCCCGGCGAATATGACGCGGTAAGCTTTTCCACCACCAGGTTGCCAGAAGTTGGCCAAGCAGCAGCAGGCTTCCCAGCCTCGGAAGGCTTGGGCTCTTGCTCGATGTGGATGTATTGCAGAATACGCTCCAAACTGTTGCCTGAAGCCCGGTCAAGAAATCATAAAACTTCGTTCGACGGATTCCTACCTTGAATTTGGACATCGTTCCAAATACGAACCCAGAAGAGAATCCTCATGGAGAATCCAGCTATGAAGTCACGATTGAGAGATGGTTTGATGCTCAGCAAAACCACATACCCGCCATGTTCAAACTGAAACCGACATTATTGGCTCGAGTCTGTGGTGCTGAATCAACAACGCGGTCTCGGGATCGGGGGATGAAATTCACCTGCTGGACGTAGACAAGATAGAAGGCTAGCAGAGCAGCGAGGCCATTGCCAACCACTGCAAGTCTCACAGCAACCCATCGGTCCAGATTGTTGAGCGTCCTTGCAGCACGAGTGTATTTGTTGATTCGAACAATGGACTCGTTGATGAAAGGATTTTGCGCGCCGTAAGCGCGAATGGATGCTAAGAGGAAGTAGTTAGCGTTAAATAGTTTGTACTTTAGATTTGGCGTACTGAGACCAGCAATTGCTGCACCAAAATGCGCCAACACGGGTGCTTTCGCATTCGAACTCTCGCGCTTGACCGATAATTGAGCCTTGATGAACAACTGGCCGACAACGCCGCCAATAACAGCCGCCAACACTCCAGGGAGGATGAAGAGAGGTGTAAGCAAACAAACGGCACCAAAGGACACGATCATGGACATCGTTACGTAGACAAAGCCGGCGAATACGTTCAGAATCTAGCAAATGTTGAATGCAGGATCAACTGAGTAAGAAATACGGACCGGGCCATCAACTGGAAAATCATGTTCAGTTGGAATCTTAGAGCCACTCAGGAGACATACCAGCAGTGATATCGGCTGTGAACCTAGCAATGACACGAGACGCAGGCGTAACATCGAGCCATCTAAGAGTGGTGCCCAGGATGCTCTTGATCAGGTCCAGGTGAATCGTGCGAGACGCTCGGAGGCAGGCATATGCGAAGACGACGTCCGCAACCGAATGGGTGCATACTTCAAGAACAGCTTGAGCAGAATAGACACCAATATGACTGAACAGTTTGTTTATTTAGCTCCTCTTGCAGAAGGGACGACGCTTACTGGCTAACAGAGACGGAACCGCGCGGGCTCGTCTCGTATAAGGCAGCCCACCACCCAATATAGTATGTTTGATAGACTTGGATCATTTGTGCGACGGTCAGGAAACCCAGGAAGGTGAAGTAGAACCAGAAACCTCCCAAGCCACGGAGATACAGAGCAACCGCGTTCCATTCCACACGTCCAATTTGAAGCTCCTCTTCAAGAATAAGCTTGCCATCTTTGCTGTCGTCTTTCTTGATTTCGGTTGGAAGGGGTTCCGGATCAACAACTTGTTCGAGGACCTCTGCTTCAGCAACCACTTCCTTCGCAAAGGTTGAGTCATGGCGAAGTGCTTCAGCAACAGATCCTTGTGTCTTGATACGACCGTTAGTTCCGAGAGTGACAACGAAGTCGGCAATTGGGGCTGCAAGGGCTACATTATGTGTCTATAACAATGAGCTATCAATAACAATGTGCAAAAGATATACATACGACCAATATGATGGTACGATCTTTGACGAGATCGCCTTTGAAGCAGTGTTCGACAATATGCTTAGAGGTATGGACACTAAATAGTAAAGTTGGTCAATTTGAGTCGGTTGCAGATCAAGATGAGAACGAACTCGAGAGCCGCAAGCACATCATCGAGCAGAATAATCTCAGCTTTGGAGTAAATAGCCCGTGCAAGCGTGCAACGAGCCTTTTGACCACCCGACAATGTTAAGCCTTTCTCTCCTACTTCGCTGCGGTCACCAGCATCAAACAGTTCTAGATCACGCTCAAGAGCACATTGGAAAAGGACCTTGATGATAAAAGGTTAGCTATTTTATTCAATGAAGTGCTAGATGCAAACCTTCTTATACCGTTCTTCATCATATTCAGCACCAAAGAGGATGTTGTCCCGGATGGTCTCGTTAAGGACCCAAGACTCTTGCGCCGCATATGCGACACCATGCACACGTGGAAGATTAAACCATGAACGAGGAGACACAGGAACAAAGTGCATTTCTCCCAACAATGCCATCAAAAGTCTGACGTCATATGAGTCAGCAGATAAGATAAGACGTGGAAGAGCAGACGATGTTTTGCCTGAGCCAGTTGGGCCCAGAACGAGGTTTATTCCTCCACGTTTGAAGAAAAGGTCCTCCGTGATCCGGAGAGTGAACCTCTGCCTTGAGGGTGTGACCGTTCCATCTTGAACCTCATTTGACCAGGTGAATGTCGCGTCACGGAAGCCGATGTCGGTAGGTTGTGCAGATTCGACAGCCAAGAAGTCGGCTGTCTCGTCTTTCTCCGTAAAAGCATCCAGAAGCTCAGTCTGCGGCAAATAAATCGGAGGCACAGGTCAGATTGGAAACAGATTATACGTACGTTGTGTAAGAAGTCATTGATACGGTCGATGGAGACTTTGGCATCGATGAACTGGATGATTCGGTAGTTGGCCATATGTAGTTGGTTGCGAAGCATGTCGAAGACGGGCATAGTGCTTGGAAAACATGAGCGATTGAAGGATTATGATCCACTTTCTCACCTGAACACGATGGAGGGACGTAATTCACGCTTCATAATCACTGTCTTGGGGGAGCTTAGATGACAATTCATATAGAAAAGCACGCGACAAACACTATTCATTCGTCAGTGCATATTTCAATGTGGGAGAAAAAGACGAACAAGGTGACATAGGTGACCAGCATCGTGACTATGGGGATGCAGTTGCTATTTCGCGTAAAAAGTGTCCATGAAACAGCAATCAACTTACTTGACAGTGTTCGCCACCCATTCAAAGATTTCCCGCCGCCAAATCCAGACTAATTCTTCCTCACGTTTGCTATTGACGCGTCCGAGCATTTTCTCTTCCCATCCAAAGAGCTGAGTCTCCGTTCAGCTCTGGCGCAGCTAAAGCGGATGCTACATACCTTGATCATCCGCATAACCCCCATAGTTTCGCTGATGGTTTTTATGCGTGCATCAGCAGCCTTGATACGACCGCGTTGAATTTTCTGCAGGATATTTGCTGCGAAACCCGAGATGGGGAACAGTATTATCATGGCCACCATTCCGACGAACGAACTACAAAGCATCAGCCTATGTATCATTATAATGACACACATATTCACCTCCAGCCCAGGACAGCGTATAGGAACACAACACAGAACACGACGGTGACCGGCATGTAGAATAGCAGTTGAAGGAAATCAGACATATTGGTAACATTCTGGACCGACTCAGTCTCCACATATTTAAATGGAAGCCAAGAAACAAACCCGAAGATCTGTGGTAACCAAATTGCTGATTTTACCAACATCGACGCTGCTGCTCCCTGCGTTCGAAGGAGACTTTGGATCTTTTGAGGTAGTGCTTGGTGCACCATGGGCAGTCTCGCTGCTTGCATCAGACTGAGAGTCAGGATTTAGAGTTTCGTCATCAGAAGCCGTGTCCTTTGTTTCGGAGCTTTCAGTGTCGGCCTTGACTCGCACACGTAGTGCATGTTCGAAGATGAGTTCAGTTATCATTCCTTCCACTTGAACCAGGATTCGCATCTAAGACAGTGAGTTCAAGTCACAAGAGAGTTTCAATACTAACGGAGAGACGATAATACACTTGGATAGCAACTGTGCCGATTAGCGGGCCCAGCGCAAGCCACAGAATCCAGACGAATGGTTTGATTTCCGTTTCTTCAGTGCTATCTTCGAGGTAACTACTCACAGTTAGCCAGCTTGAACAGAGCAATAACGAAACACAAACGCCAGAACGCGCTGTATACCAATAGGCGACGCGAAAGAGCAGGCAACATATATGAGGAGCATCAATACAATCGTGAAGAATTCGTTGCTGTGGAGAAGAGTTAAATGACAATTGCACTTTAGAAAAGTCTCGGTACCTGAAGGTTCTCAGAATTCCGAAGAAAATATGGCGACGCGGGTTAGCGCCGGAAAACGTATCGATGTTCTGGGTCCAAGTTAGAGCCATGAAATTGAGTAAAACTGGCAAGACCTTGAATCCGCGCTTTTTCAGGTAAGCCGCATCGTCAGCGTCAGCGAGAGGCGGAAGTTGGTCGTATGGGAGATGCGGAAGCTTGTGAGCGAGATGGACCACTGGATCGAGGAAGGAGAACGATAATAGCGAGAAGAGCGATGCCGTTTGCTCTGAATTAGGTGTTGGCATTGGATTCTATGGATTATGTGAGCGGGACTGGGTAGAATGAAAAACTGCGAACTCGCCTGGGGATCAACAGGAATATAAGGCTGGGGAGTAAGTAACGGTGAAGCAACCCCTGCGACGAACAACGCTATTAGCTTAATTTTCAACAGTGGACCCTCCACGGCATCTTCCACTGGCCATGTAAAGGTAGCCAATGGGAAGATATCGCGGTAGAAAAAGACTGCGACCGCAACAGCGAGTATCGTGTTCAGATGGGTTTCTGCTCTTGAGCCGTGTTTCTCGAAGACATCGAAGGCAATTGCAGCAAGGACCGAGGAATAGAGCTTGTCAAGAATGAGAAAGAAGCGAAGGCGACAACAAAAACACACACATAAAAGACACAGAGCCCTATTCCAACGGCAAAACCATCTCGGGACTGTTCGACCTTGGCCCCCAACAGGAAGAGCGACGCAACCGACGTCCCAAGGAGGGTCAAGCATGCCAACAGCCTTAGCATATTGAAGCTGAGTATCGCTACGCCCCCATATTTCGCCACATCCTTCCAGCTTTTCTGGGTTGTGTTTGTGTTTGAGCGCTGGTTTCGCCATTGGAGAAGACTTTGAACGGAGAAGACGAGTGCGGAAAGTAAAGCAGCGTAGACAGGGAAGACGAGGGTCTCGGTCCATAATCTGCCATGGATGTTCAGAACAAGTCAGGCAATCAGTCAGGTCACAGACGATTTTTCTAGCGTCGGGAAACGCGCCGCATTGAGCACGACTTGAATGTCGGGCAAAAACAACGGAACCGCGTCCATTACGCGTCTCTCAAGTCAAGGGCAAACTTAAATATAGTTTCAACGATCCCAGCTAAGTGACTCAGCTGATGAGAAGCATGCGGTTGCGCGTTGCTGTAAGATATGAATTCAAAGATTATTTGCCTTTAATTTCAAACATGTATAGCCTAGACTCAGACAAATTGTGTAAATTGTGTCGTTTTTTCGCCTAAACAGTGACTTTTTTGTCGCAACTGTTATCTGGTCAGCTCCCGTTCGTGCCGGACTCCCGGCTGCGCGCAAAATCCACTCAACTGACAAGCGGCTCATTCAATATCGGTGTATTTTGAGCAGTTACAAGGCTAGTTTGTGTATTATATACGTGCGGGTATATGCTCCAAGTAACACAGGTCCAGAAAAGAAGCAGTCGATGCACTGGATAGTAATGTGGGTAGTAGAAGTGTTGTGCGAAGGTAAGCAAGATCAAGAGTGGGTATAACGTCTTCAAACCTGCAACGACGGATCGGCCAAGAGACTACCCCGGCCAGCGCCGGTCAAAGTCGACCGTGAATGACCCGATACCAATCTGCGGAAAGCGCTCTGGCCGTGATAAACGGGGAGCCCATCGGACCGGGATTCACTCAAACCAGCAAACTTGTCTCCCTTTGCAGCACCCCACATACGGCTAAAAAAGCCACTCGTAGGCCCAGAACGATTGACACTCGGCATCGTCGCGCTCACAGAGAGGGAAGACATCTGCTTGTTTAGAGGCAACACAGGTTGAGTGGTCGTTGACTTGCGGCGGAAATTCGACGGCTCGGGAGATGTGCCCGTAACAGTGGCAATCGAAGAAGTGTCAGATGGCTTGCGAGAGCGATTCTGAGTAGGCTTGTAGGCATTGGCTGGACGGAGAATGAAGAGGCGTTTGGATGTTGAATGCATATGGTCGGGAGAGACGAAGGTAGAGTCATTCGGAGCAGGGTTACTCTCTTGACCGTAAATCAGCGCATCAGTCTCGGATTCTGAATCAGAGTCGCTGCTGAGCCATCCAGACGATGATGAGGAAGAGCCAGTATCGTCTGTAAGCGATCCAGCGTCGGAAGAATCGTAGCTATTGAATGGAACATTATGCGGGCGACTGGGCCGAGAAGAAGACAGATGGGTCTGGGATAGGCGCTTCGCAAGTACTCTGACGGTGGATACAAGAGTCGAAGAGTTGCTTGATGATGTTGACAGGTTACTTGTAGACGTGGTCTCCGGCAAGGCTACAGATGCAGCGGCTCTAGGCCTGGGTTGGGAAGCGAATCGCGTTTTGCGACTTCTGACGATTTCGAGAGCTGGGAGCGGTCTCGGGACTCTAACAGTCAGAAGGAATGGGGCGAATGTAGTGCAGGCAGCTTCTTCGTTAAAACGCAGATCGTAGTCCATCAGAAAGAGCAGTTGTGCCTCCATAAGATTGACCTCGCCGACTTGGAAGATGCCGAAAGCGTGTTGCGTCCAATGAACATTCTTTGGCGACGAATCGTTGAGGTATTTTGCAGCGACAATCAGTGTGGCGAGAAAGATACGGTGCCGCGTGCAAGGGAGGCCTTGGCGTTTTGAGACAGTTGAACGTGGATATAGCGAGATGAAAAAGCATACCTGTCGCAACTGGAGGAAGCTTGTCCCGAAGTCGCTCAAGATAAACCAGGGTCGTAAGAAGAGTAGACACTTGCACGTTGCCTGCTTTGACGATACCGTAAATGAACTGCTCGAGTGACATCTGTTGGGACGGTGTGGTCGAATACGAGTCATACGGCTGTTCGTGGAGCTTGAGAAGGATTGCTGCTTGGCGGGCAATGTAAAGTATCATGTCGACCGAAACTGGTTGGGATACAAGGTGGATGAGGGCGGGGTTGTGGGCAGCAACAGGCAAAAGCGAAGCTGGATGGCGAGCTGCTCGCAGGCTTAAACCACGGTGAGACATTATGGAAAGAGAACGGGGTAATAGAGAGAAGTGTAAAAAACGATGCAAAGATGGTGGAAAGGACAAGAGGGAACCGGTGTGACGTTAGCTGAGGTCACATATATATTACTCAACTAAGTATTTACTCTTGCCCAGTTGCAACGTTCCATGTCTTTTTCAACAGCTCAACACTTGGATCCGTCGAGCCCTCGAGCTTTGCAAACGATACAGTCTGGAGTGTCGTTGAGTAGCTGCGAAGATAAGGCGCATACTTGAATGAGGTTAACCATAAGCACCCAGAGAGAGACAGACCAACTTACCAGACGACAAAAATGCCGATACCAGTTCCAGGTCTCCCAGGTATTCCACTCCTCCTTGTCCCACCTTCCGCGATCATTCCAGCCCTCCTCTGTAATGGCCCTTCTTTGGGCTTCTGAGGAAGCAGGTGTTAAGTAGGAAACGAAACCGTCAAGAGTTTTCGATAATGCAGCCTTTTGTTCCCGCGTTAAGCTGGCAAATGCTTTTAGTGCAGTAGTAAGAGCGGGATTTTCTGCTGCAGGGGCTTCTTCTATCGTCGAGAATCAGTCTGGAGAACGAACGATACTTTATACCCACAAACCTGTTTTAATGTCCGCATCAACATCCATTGCCACCCCGTCAGCCAAAGCTCGGGCACGAATATCATCATCCTCTTTTCTGAGAGCCACCACTCTTCTGCGCGCAGTTGTTACTCGTCCGTTTGCCTTATCCAAGGCAGCCTTGATAATCTCCCATTCAAAGGTTCGCAAACTGTTGATGCCCGTCGCAGAGTTGAGCTCTGGAAGCTCAGCCCTACGCACGAATACCCATTGCACGACGTCCGTTGGGTCGACAATTTGGTATTGCATCAGTTTGTCAAACACGATTACCACCATATGTCGATTGTTTTTCCAAAACGTAGCTGCGATGCTTAGGATGTCCGCCTTCGCCTCCGTTATACCAGTACCAACCGCTATGGAGGTTCCGCCACTCGCGATGTTGCGCAACAAGGGCAAATATCGTTCGATAGCGTTCAGCAAATGAGAGAAGGAGCGAGCTCCAACATGAAGCAGCGATTGTACGGTGATGGAGCGAATCAGCGCATCAGTATTGACCACCTCATCAGAGGTTTCTAATGCTGCTTTCAGTCCTTCGATGCGAGAAACAACGTCTTCGGCCTTTGCTCTACCGCGAAACAGGTTGAGAATTGTTTGTGCCACATCGTGATGAGGTTTCGCTGCAATTGCAGGTCAAATTTTAGTGCTAGAATAGCAGAAGCTATCAAACCTGGATCATCGTAGTCAAAATCGGGACCAGGAGCATTTTCGCTGATAGTCTCGCTATCTGGCGCTTGCATTTCGGGGGGAAGAGTTTTGAGTATCCGGTCATGGTAAGAAAGCCGGATTTCTAGTTCGATTGCGCGTTGTATGAAGGCGCGTTTGGGATGGTAGACGGTGAGTGAAAGGTCCGGTATCCTGTGAGATTTATAAGCAATTGAAAAGAATGCGAAAAGCATGGCATACCACTCCTTCCACACCCAACCGAAGTTAAAGTTGCTCATGTGGACGGAAAACCATTCAGAAAAACGTTTTGCGATTTCAACGTCGAAGCCTTCACCAAGCTGGCTATATAATTTCCGGAAGGATTTGCCGACCGCGGGACCACCAGTTGAGGGCGACAACTTGCACAACTCCGTAATCAGAGACATATAGTACACGGATTTGTGTTGGGATTCTGGCAATAAAAACAGCATCCCAAGAATGATCTGCACAACCATTGAACCACAAATTTAGACCAAGGGAAGAAATCAAAAAAACCTCGACGATGGTGCTCTCCAGTTGCCAGTCCTTTCCGGGCACCGGCTCGGGTGCTGGAAGAGGGTTGGCATCGAGAGATGGTTTCGGTTTGAACGTCCCAGGCGGTACCCATCGCGGAAAATCTAATAAGAGACGCGCACAGTCTTTCCGGTTTACTTCGAATATTTGGAGTATGTCCGCGAGGCCAGAACGCACAGCATAACCAGCAGGTGTTTTGGGGTCGGGGGTAACCTGTATACGGTCGATAGCTGCACCAATGGAAATGATAGGCGCACCTCGTTGTCAAACAGTGAGATGTAATACTCTGGCCACTCTTCCTTCTTTATTTGCGTATCCTCACCGGCATCCGTCGAGAGGCTGTCAAGCTCAATGACTTCTGGGGGAACGAGGACGGAGGGCAAGTTGAAAGGAGTGAATGTCAGGGGATCAAGGTCTTCACAAGTTGAATATGGTTGTAAAAACACTGAAGACGTCTCTGCGAAGTCGGCTTCGTCAAAAACACGCAGAGCATGCAGTACAATGTCCAGTTGCTGTCAAATATTAGATAACGAGTCTTTGAGAAGTGCTAACACACACCTCATCGGCAAGCGGGAATTGAGTCGAATCCGTATATACGCGGTTGAGAGGACCAACGATCCATTTCGCGCTTGCAGTCGTGTCGTTGTAAGCCTGAATTGCGCTGATGATTTCTTGGACTTGAATGGGGGAGTCCACTTTGAGAATAGGTCCACCCTGAGCAGATTGAGATAAATTTAAAGGGAAAAAGCTGCCAACCCACGATCATGAGTCCCTCCGCCGCACAAACTGCCGCCTGCTTCGCTCGGCCAAGCGAGACGCCAAACTCCTCAAGAACAGCGGTGAAGGATTGGAGCAGTGTTAGCATGGAGTCTGTTGATATTAATTTAGCGACAGTGAGATGCGCGAAGAATTGAATCTTAAATATGGTTGATTGGTCGTTGAAACGAGACAGTATAACGCGACACGCACGCAAAGTCGCGTCTCCCTCCATGAATGCTGGTCGAGATAAGACTGGAAGCCCTTCCAAAAGTCCTCTAGGATCTGCTGGCCAATAGTTGGATCTTCCGAGGGGCCATTGTCACTGGGGTTGTGCAAATGCCTCAACAAAAGCGCGTAGTACGGAATTTTGAAAGGTTGCTCGGTGACGCTGGATTCAGTTGAGGTCAGACTTTTGGAGATTTGTATAGCAACATACGCTATGCGCAAAGACTCGGAGACAACCGAGACGGGGTGGTTGGTGGCATCGCGGATGAACTTTTCAAGTCGAGGAAGTTCCTCCAATGCATCCTAGGGCGAAAACAGGTCGGAAACGCGAAAAAACACAGAGTAGACCACTAACAACGTCGCCAAACTTGATAATGGTAGCTTTAAATTTGTCGAGGGGAGACTCGTAGGACTCGCGTCGGCGGTCATCATAGTCGTCTGCAGAGATGTTCTAGAACCAGATTCCACCAAAAATTGGCACAGTCGCACCTCTATAACGTCGTCTATACCCTCCGCCACGATGTGGTCGGTCGTAACTCATATTTTTGGAAAAAGTGCTTAGTGCACAACAGAGTCTCGTTCAACACGAAATTTTGCCGGTCACACATCTTGCCAACAACAGCCATCAACCTTGGCTCGACCCGCGCAGGTCCTAGGTAGTATTTCGCGTGGCAGTTCACTCAGAGCAATTAAAACATTTACAGGGTTCATGCTGGCTACATGCTATGGCCAGCACTAGCTAGTCGCGCCTTGTTTCGTCCCTTCCACAACGTCAGAACTTCTGCTGCTCTCCATGCCATTGCCTCCGCTGCTCTCCCTATCGAAAAAGCCATCGATACCGTCGCCGAGTCATCTACAACTCTTTCTGCCCCATTGATCCGTCCCTCCAAAGCCTCATTTGCGGCAGCACAGGCAATTCGAATGTGCATTGCAAATGGTGGATTTTCCGATGGGTTTTTTGTTTTGAACTCAATCCGCTTTGCTTCCTATCGTCAAAAGGTCTCGAATATACCATTCAAGGCACCTGGAATTGCAGAGTCGCAGAGCGAATTCGAAGCAGCTGCCTTGAGCTTTGGACCTGATGTTCCGACGCGTTTATCTGCCCACACCCTTCTCCACTGTCTTGTGCGCCACAATATTGCACAGCCGGCCTTCGAACTCTCCAAACTTATGATGCAGGAGGGAGTCAATCTTCGCAGCGCGACTTTGGAGGCCATCATGAAATCCCTCGTTCCCCCGCCCACCAATCGCACTCTGCTCGACAGAATTATTCCTCGCCAAATGCGCACTATTCCTCTGCAAACTCCATCCGATGCTTTGCTCCTCCATCCTTCCCGTATGTCAGACCCTAGGACGCGTTTTGCATTGGAGTTATTATTCCTTGCAAGGCGACATCGTCAAAGACGAACAGATCACATGTTCAAGCTCATTATGGCCGCTTCTCTGCTTAAGGGCGAGCTGATCATATTCTCGCTGCTTTTTGGCTGGACCTGTCGCGAATGGCAAACGGGCTATTCACTTTCTAGCAACATTGCAGCTCTTCCTGAGGACGACGAACTTCAGTCGTCTCCTCAGGTTGCTTCAGCTAAATTGCGCCTAGAACATCTGCGGAAAGAGGCCATTTTTCCAGATCGAACTTCGTTAGAAAATGCCTTGCAAATAATCAAGGCGATTCTCGCGAGAGACGGTGACGCAACTTACCCGACTCAAGATCGACTTGTCGCTCTTCAGTCATTAGCAAATATTGCTGGTCTCCTAGAGCGGCACCAAATTCCGTTTCCTAAACTATCCGTCCTTATCAGCACCTTATACAAATGTCCTCGCGTCGACGATGAAGTTTGGATAGTCGGGTTGGGGGGATGCCCTGAACGGATAAAGGCCTACGACTATTTTCATCAAGTTCTTTTAAAATTATTACAAACCCTTCCGACCCAACAAATTCTTCTCCAACAACCTATGGTACCTCGAGACGCTATTGTCAAAAGTCGTCGTTATCCCCTGTTGCCACCCTTGGATGTAAGCAGTTGTAACAGTCTTCTGCACTACGCACTTCGTCAACGACTCTCGATCGAATACGCACAGAAAATCCTTTCACATATGGCCTCAAGACCGGACTGTCGCAATTCCCCAGACATAGTGACGGCGAATATATTACTGCGCTCCGGGTCCCTTTTGCGAAGGAACGACATCGTTTCAGGCACCGTCCAGTCAATGGGCCCGCACTTCAGCTACACTCCCGATGTACCTGTCATGCGGTCTGATGGCTCATTCAAGCCAAAAGTTAGCATCTCGACAACTCCAGCCATCTCTAGCCTTGGGCAGGAACAGTTTGGATTTGTGCAGGATGCTCTGGATACCGGAGCCCGGCTTGGGGCTATAGAGTACGGGAATCTGACCATACCCGCGCTTCCATCTGCTGGAGATATACGCACCCTCACATCGTATATCTCCCACCTCACTGCAATCGGCAAACCGGGCGAAGTCACCACTATTCTCTTCACTGTGCTCCCTGAGCTGCAAAGCATCCTCTTTCCGACAAATTCTGAGCGCAAAGAAGATCAGAGTCTCGGTCATGCGGCGTTGTTAGCCTCTCTTCGTCGAGCGATAACCCTTGGTCCTATCTTCTTTGGCGCCGTCCTCGACTCGCTCTCCAAATCTGGTCAATTCGCGCTCGCTGACCGTGTCTGGCAACTGGCCAAGAAGGCTGAATGGTGCAGTTGGACACGGGCTCATGTCCCACAATGCGAGCCTTGGATTTTTGGACCCCATGTTTATACGATCATGATGCGCTGCTATGGCACTCTGGCGCGAAGACGAGAACTGTGGCAGATGAAATTGCATCCCGCCAAACGCATCTCCAAACGAACCTCCAAGCACTCTGTGTGGGCGTCTTTTCTCTACGAGTGCCAACAACTACCTCATCCAATGCCGCCACATCAAGTCTTTTTTCTTCTTCGGCGGGTCATGGCGCATGCGACCTTCGACGTTTTCCAGCGATTTATGAGTATTGCAACTCTGTACCGACGTCTCCCTACCAAATTGCGTTGGCTCAAAGAATCGGAACTGCCGCGCCCGGATGCCCGTTTCTTTAATGCTGCCTTAGATGTCTTCAGACCTCGTGCGAATGGTCCTGGAGCTGGCCCGTGGATCCATGCCCTCAAAGAGGCGCAACAAGCTTTGGCCGAAACTCATCGCATCCCGTCAAACGAGGATTGGAATGTACCTCTTGAAGCTGTGGTAAAAGCGATGGTTAAAGCGGGTTTCCCGTTGCCTGTCAGCCTGCAATCGATCTCTGTTGGCCGGTTGGATGCGGTCATGCAGAAGAAGAAAGGCCACAAGCCAGCTTCTAATTTGGACGTGCCATTCGTATATGCAGACACGAAGCCCGATGGCGGTGTTGTTCGACCGCTTCATCTACCAACACCAAAGCACAAGGCTTTGCCAACTTCCCCTGCATATAACCATTACCGTCGGCTTCGGATGCGACGATGGATTCAGCGACAACAGCGACGCCAGCCTGCTAAATGGCAACGAAGGCTTGCGGGCGATTTATTCCAGAATACCAGTTAATAGAGCATTCAATAATGTAACATTAGACAAGATATACATTTGGTCTAGGGACGGCCGCCTTTAGGGTACTTTTTTTCAGCGCGTTTGGCCGCCATCGGATTCATGGTCGGTGGTTTCTGGTAGCCCCATTTGGAGAGATCTTGGAAATTTCGCGGTCTAATAGGGACGTGGCGGTTGGTAGGGGGCGCAACGACTGGTTCGGCAGTGGTTGAGTCAGTTTCTGGTGGAGGGTCCAGGTCCAATGAAGTTGGCGTTGGTTGGGACACAAGTTTAGAGCCACGCAGAGATATAATCGCCAAATTCTTCCGCCATTCGACCGGTCTCCACTGTGTTGATACTTCCGCCAACCGCTCAATAACATCTGCGACCTTTTGCTGCTGGATTTTGACTGGGGGAGCCACCGTCTTTGGTTTGGTAGAGAACACAACGTCCATGCGTGCTCCGGTCTCGAGGTGTTGTCGCAACCGATTGAGTTTATGCTCCATGTCGCTCTCCTCTGATGTCCAAGTCAACTGGAGCTCTTTCGCCTGGTCCTTCTTGTTTGCTACCCGCTGCTTCTCCTTCACCCGCTTCACCCTCAACATGTCCTGTTTGATATTCACGACCACGACAATGGGCGAGGGCTTCTCGGCAACGAGCTCTATGCGCTCCTGGGTCAGGTCGATTTCTTTGAGGAGCGCCTGCATGGTCGTTGGCGCCAAATTGCCCTCCTTGTCCTTTCTCAATACCGCGTTGTACTTGATTTCGTGGTTTCGTAAACGTCCGAGAGGCTTGGCGGACTTGTGGCGGACGTGTAGAAGTATGTAGGATGGACGAAGAACCGCATTTGCAGCGAAACGGAAGGACGAAAAAGTGTTCATCGCCGATGAGCGCGTTTGTGACCGTGACGTCGGCATGTGACGCGGAACTCAAAGCCACCTCGACTATCGCGTCGACCTCGACTTTCTCGATCCAGCCCCGCTGGAATGGAACAGCAACCGCACTTCTTCCGTAATCCCGCTTATGTTCGCTCAGCTCTTTTCGTTTTACACAACGACTCATTGGTTCGGTTCAGGACCATGCTGTCGCTGGAATTGGTGCAGGCACCGTCGCTGTACTATGTATGAACCCTTTAGACCTGCTCAAAGTCAAGTATCAAGTTGCTACTACAAACCCCACGGGTGGAATTGGCCAGCAAATCTGGCATTCATTACGCGACATTAAGCACCAAGAAGGATGGAGAGGCCTGTACCGTGGCGTCGGCGCCAATATTGCCGGGAATGCATCTAGTTGGGGGCTATACTTCCTCTTGTATGTCCTCCTAATCTCTCATTTTCACTTTTTACAACTTTACCAGCTACAACATCCTAAAAAAGAGGGCAGCGGAGGATAACCCATCGGCACCTCTTTCGTCAGGAAGCATATTGTTATGTTCTGCCCAAGCAAGTCCGTCCTCGGTCCTACAATATGCTTTTTCTGCTCTGACGCGGCCATATTAGGTGCGGTGACTGCAATCATGACGAATCCAATCTGGGTGGTCAAAGTCCGAATGTTCACCACCCCGCGCGGACGCGCCAAACGCTTATCGCAACGTTCTACGTGCGTTCCATGCTCTATTTCCAACACTGTTATGACGCGTTTCGAAGATGGGCTATCGTCGATAATTCAAACAGAAGGGGTGTCTGGTTTATTTCGGGGGACGACGCTAGCTCTCGTTGGAGTGAGCAATGGGGCGATTCAGTTCATGGTCTATGAGCGCATGAAGCGGTGGGGCTTTGATATAAAGAAGAAGCAATTCGCCGTCGCGGGCAAAGCGTGGACGCCAGAGGTGGACAAACTGGTATGTGTCTCTCTCACCATCCCCGCATTTTTGTCAACCACCCCCGAGTCAAACACGGCCTACTCCCTCATGTCAGGCGGAAGCAAGATCGCCGCCCTCGCGTTGACGTATCCATACCAGGTTGTCCGATCTCGTCTCCAGGTGCGCTACAAGTTATCATGTCAAAAATGTTCTGACAAGACAATGCAGAATAATGCTACAACACATATATACCCGGACATTCCTGCGACGATTCGCCGCACATGGGCTGGAGAGGGCCTTCGAGGCTTTTATCGCGGTCTAGGTACTAACCTCGTCCGTGTCCTACCAGGAACTTGTGTCACCTTTGTCGTCTACGAGAACATCACCTGGTTGTTGAAGACAACCGCAGCAAGACGAGATCGGAGGAGAGAGCAAGAAAACGACTTGTTGGACTGATAAACAAAAAACTAGAATTAATTAGCTTCGTATATTGCAGTATAATTCCCCGTCACTAGATATTTCGCGACTAGAAGGATGCCAATGCTTGTCCTCGCCGAGAAATGAAAACCCTCGATCTGCTAAAAGTGCCGCCTCGAACCCCGGTCAAGTTGACCGGCCCGCCGTCTTCCGTGTCGGGGCGATGCCAGCCAGACGTCGGACAAATCTTTCGAAAACAGAACCGAGAAGACAAAGAAAAGGAACAAAACCCCAGGATTCCTGCACATTGTCTGGGATTCCTGTCAATCACAACCAGGATCCCAAGATTCTAGAGATTTTTCCAGAGTTACGGCGGCAGCGACAACGACGTGATGGTGAGATTTCATGAACGACGGCATTTCGAAGTTGTGTGTTCACCCCCATCCCGATCTATAGTTTTCCCCAGGCTGTTCAACTTGTTCTGTTTTGCTTCCGGAACCCGAAGTTTGATGCGCTGTTTTATCGTGGGTCCCGCACCTTGTGATTCCGTGCCCACCAAACATGGTTAGTCTCTTTTTTCCACATTGTGCCCGCTGTTGTATCCCATTGAACATGTCATCCAGCTCGAGGGCCGTGAGGCCGCTGGGAGTCCTCGAAGCGCTGCCACCCGCCAACTGAGTTGAATGCGAGTCGACATCGCCCGAAAATTCCAGCGCGAAATTCCTCCCGAAAATAACAACGCCAGGGCTGCTATTTCTCCCGAAAGCAAGTACAGCAAAAGCCTTCGCCATCTTCGAAGGCCATAAGCACAGTTGCTACTCCACCGTCCCGCTCCCGTGTTGCGATACGGAATCATTTCGCAGACTTGTCGCGTTCTTCAGCCCGCCCAGCCACTTCGCAAATGCTTGGTTTTTCGATACTTGTCCTAGGCGTGATTGACCCCCTCGGTGGATCGACTGAGGAAGTGCTTCTTCCGTGCGCCACCGACGTAGTTAATCGACGGGCTTTCGTCGTCGGTAATTGCGAATTTCCCGCGGCGGTATTTCCACATTTACAGAGGACTGAATTCAGAACTTGATCAACGAATCGCGCGCAGGCCCTCAGGTTATCTTTTTTTCTCGTAGACACGTTCAACGGACCAACCAAAGCTAGGGTCTGCTTTACGAAAGCAGTTCCCCTCATCGTCGAAGCACGACGTGGTTATCGTCCGCCAGTTTAAGCAAATGGTCGGCATGTGGGAGTAACATGATCATCGGCCGCCATATGTTTGGCAGATAACTAGTACTTGTCGGCTTGTCGGCACACCCCACCTAACGGTGATGAGATGCGCAGTGAAATTCTCGACCAAGTCCGTCGGCGGTGTAACAAGGTCTTACTTTCGCGCTGAATTGATAATCGGGGCAGATGACGAGGAGGAGTTGGAAGCACGAGTACAACAAGACCAGAAACGGGTATCGGTTCTGGCGAAGGAGAAGACAGATAGCGGGGATGTCCTCCTCATGGCGGTGATATTTCTGTTTTTAACACACGATTTGCCTTTGACTTGGGTACGGGAGCTGCAGTCGTAAGTTGGGTCCGTTGAATAGAGAGGAAGCTCACCATGCGAGTTCTCCGTAATATAAAACCTGCGGAGAATCATAATTGCTTCCTCACGCATGTAGCCGCCAAATGCTGGATAAGATGGATGGACTGGGTGCGGGACGCTGTAAAAGCAAACAGCATCAGTAATCAGCTGGAGGGAAAGGAATCAACAAATAAACCTGGCATTGACGCTCAGCACGCCGTCGCAGCCGCCAAATCGGTCGTTTGCACAGCCATAGAAGACTTGCTGGATGCCCATCTGGCGCAAAGCGGAAGCACACATAATACATGGCTCGACAGTGACATAGAGCGTTGTCGTCGAAAGTGGGTGCATGTCTTTCGTTGGAGTAAGCTCCGGGTTGGCAAGGATCTCGTCGATAGCTTCGAGCTCAGCGTGACGGGTAGCCTGGTTCCACAGGTCAGCAAAGGGGATGGAGAATGGCTAACAACCAACATTTCGCAGCTCGTTTGTCCGGTTTCGCGCACGTGCAATAACTCGACCTTCACGGACGAAAATACACCCAACAGGTACTTCGCCAGCACCAAAAGCCTCTTCGGCCATTACGAGGGCCTGGGCCATGAACGTATTGTGTTGAACATCCATGATCGAAGTCAGAGTTCAACCAGCAACGCGGTCATTCCTTGAGTTTATTTACGTACGCGACTCACTTGAACCCCAACCACCACCTAGAATGCTTTTTCCCCTTGTTCAGGCTTCTCTTGGTCTTTGTGAGTGCATGCTGACCAAACTCAGACCAGATGCACACGTGCTTGGCCCATTTCATCGACTTGCTTATATATTGCTCGTCCCTGTCGTCATCAATTTCGGTCCTCCTTCCGTTTTTCCACCATGTCTCGCGACACTTCTCACCAGAGCGACATTTCCAAGATGAAGAGTGAGAAAGACGGGACCTTCAATCGTCTCGCATCAGTATTCCGCGATTTCATCGAGCCAGGAGGCAAATTTGCACCAGAGAAAGGTACCTTCGGCTTCACCGGGCAATTCCAACTGACTTTGTCGCAGGTCGATACCACCTCTATGTATCATACGCATGCCGTAGGTTCATTTGGGACATACTGCTCTGATTTATCTAATCCGATCTTCAGCCTGGGCGACCCGGACTTTGATTGTGCGTAAGCTCAAGGGTTTGGAGGATTTCATTCGTGGGTTATCATTGGCTCTCTTTAAAACTCGATTAAGTGTATGCAGCTGTTACTGTTGTCAGTCCTCGCATGGGCAACGATGGCTGGCCTTTTGCAACTGCCGACGCGTACCCTGGCGCTGATGCTGACCCACTCTTCAAATCCGCCCATGTCCGAGACCTTTATCTCCGCGCCGACCCCAACTACGAGCGTCGCTTCACCGTGCCACTCATCTGGGACACCGTCCACAACACGATCGTGAATAACGAGTCGTCCGAGATAATTCGCATGTTCAACACCGCGTTCAACGAGCTGTTGCCGGAAGACAAAGCCAAAATTGACTTGTACCCAGAGGCGAATAAGGCTGAAATCGACGCGGTGAACGAGTGGGTCTACCCAGAGATAAACAGTGCGTTTTGCCTACCCTGAGGGGAAATGTCATCATTTTCGATTCAGATGGCGTATATCGTGCTGGCTTCGCCACTACTCAAGAGGCGTATGAGACAGCCGTGAAAATTGTCTTCGGAGCTCTCGATAAAGCGGAGAAGTTGCTTACTGGGAAAGATTACCTCGTCGGCGGGCAGCTCAGCGAGGCTGACGTGCGTCTATGGGTCACAATTGTACGTTTTCCTCGGCGTTGTTGTGCCATCTCATGCGTTTGTTAGATCCGCTTCGACCCTGTCTACGTTGGCCATTTCAAGTGCAACTTCACCACTATTCGGGACGGCTACCCAGAGATTAACAGGTAGTTTTATCGTCCCCCTTTAAATTCTTTGCTAAAACAAGAACAGATGGATGAAAGCTTTGTACTGGAAGAACTCTGCGTTCAAGGATTCGACGGACTTTGACCACATCAAGACCCACTATTATTGGTCGCATCCCCAGGTGAGTCTCAGAAATGTTTCTTGACATATAGCTTATTGCGTTAGATCAATGGCACTCGCATCGTGCCTTATGGCCCCATTCCGAACATCCAGCCACTGTAGATATCGTGTATTCAAATGAAATAAGTGAACAATGTTAACACAAGCAACCACCCAACATCTTTCTTGACCGCTGCATTTGGTGTTGTGGTGGGTAGAGTCGGACTCTGCGCTGACGGTAGCCCAACACTGGATGGGATATTCGAGATGGTCACTTGTGAGCGTGTTGTGCTGGCGATTGTGCTTGGGAGGACTGACACCGTCAACTGTGACTTGGAATTGGTTGACGATCCGATCGAGGCAGTCGGTATGATGCGACTTGAGTTTTGGCCCGGAAGCGTCAGATCGGGCAGAGGAAAACCGAGGCGGGAGCAAGCGACGACGAGGTCTGGAAAGCAAAGTTACTTTCCATCTCTACTAAGTATCGAGTGACGCACTATCAACCAGGCTTTGCGCCTGTGCAAAATCGGAACTGGTCGCATTATCTGCCTTGCCAACGCAAAGCAAACAGCTGAAGTACCCGCTTTCGAAGAGTGGAGAGCAGCATGTTGTCGGGGGACAGGTCTGGAATCAACGCATCTTTCAGTTCCTCAACGCATTCACGCTCGAAGTACCTACGCCGGTCTCGAGAATCAGGTTGATTGGGTTACAAACAGTGGCGCATTGGGGCGGAACGTCTGGAACGCCACCATTTTGCCGCTCGGAGAGTGCGAGTGCGAGCTCGTTGTTCTGATTCGCGGATAATTTGAGCCTGTCAATCGCCGAGCCGGTTACTGCCGGTAATATGAAGGCAGCCAGTTTCAGGACGCCGATTACGCGTGGGCCCGAAAGACGAAGAGGAGCCATGGAGCTCGTCGCAGTGTGTAGCTTGGAGCAGCCGTGTGGTATTAGGAAGGGCCTTAGGCGGCTATCTGCTGTCTTCCAGGTCCACAATCATGATAGAAGTGAGTGAGCTGTGTGGGAGAGCGAGGTGTCATCGGGGCGTCTATATGCAGATTCGGCATAAGTGTTGAGTAAGAGAGAGCGTGGGAATCCCACACCTTAGTCAGCTGATGGGATCAGCGCTGATGCGCCCCTTATAACACGGAAAGTTCGATGGCCTGCGCGGAGCCGTGGCTGTACGAACTCTTGTCGGCGGGCTGGAACGCGGTTTCTTTTCAGTATTTTTGGGTACCAACTCTAGGAAGGATGGTGCTGGTCGGTTTGTTCTTCCTCCCGCGACACGCTGAGTCGCTGACCAAATTTAAACAGCTACGCCCAAGCCAAGGCCACCTGTGCTGCCGCGCAGGCCGCCCACCCAAGACGGGGCTGATGCAGACGCGTTCAACAGCGTCTTTGGGATCCAGACGGCAGGTCGTTGTTTTCTCTAGTATTGGTTTCTCACAGTTGGTCTGAATCCAGAACTTCCGACCGCAGTATTCCGGCTGTGGATGACCAGGGGAGGGCCATCGCTGGGTCTGCGAATTAGATTGAGGACTGAGGCGGCTATAGTATTTATGTGTCAAAGAAACTGATAAGTATGGGCTACCAAGTACTTACTCAGGCTGTAAGGTCTTTAATCCGGATTCCGTGTGTTGCAATTGCTCTTCCGCTATATTAAGTCTATATGATGACTACTCGTACAATTGTCCGTGTATATATTCAATGCATAACTTATCCAAGTCCTCAGCCCGCAATCTTGACAACAACACTCCCTCCCCTTCGCACACCTACATGCCCGTCAAACACTTCCACTGCCCGCTCAAAAGGGAGCGGCAGCGGGTCCTCAACATGGGGGCGGATTGAATCTGCTTCCATAGCCAGCTGAACGAGCGCAGCCAGCCCATCGCGGATGTCTCCGCCCTCCCAGTCAACATCCTGCGCCGCGTTGGCCCAGGCGTATCCCACCACACACTCCCTCTTGTTTTTCTTTTTCGGACTCTTGCCTTCTCCGCGCATCGACCGCAATCCAGCACGGAAGTTGTCCTTGGCAGTCGGGATCGGCCGGCCCGGCACATCTCCCACCGTCGTCGCGAACATTTTCCTCCTCCCATCACCCCTCTTCAGCAGCCGCTCCCCGGCCTCCCATATCGACTGCCCGCCAAGCGTGTCCACAACCGCATCAAACTCGTCACCGTCCTCGATCAGCCGGTCCACAGCCCGCACCGTCGCAGCCCGGCCCCAGCTTGAGTCACACGGCTCATCCCCAATGGCCCCGCCGTCGTCAAACACGACCTCCTCAACACCCCACCCGCGCGCACGTGTCTGGATCGCGGTCATGTGCTCCCGGTCGCGCTCCTCGTCATCGACGTCAAACTCCGCAAGCGTCCCCGGCGCATGAATGCACACCCGCCACCCTCGGGCGACCAGCAGCCGTGCCGCGAGAGCCCCAGTGCCAGCATGGCCGTTGATAACCAATGCGCGGAGTTTGTGTCGGCTCCTAGAATTCGGGCTGTGCTCTTGTACCTCCAGTTCTCCATCAGGACGGACTGTTTCCGCGCGAGCTAAGTAGGCAGCGCCTTCCAGACCGATTAGGGTCCTTATTGCGCGGTATGCAGCGAGTCCTAACGGGAGCAGTGCTAGTTCTTCAAGTGTCGGGCCAGGAGGTGGTTGTGCAGATGGTGCAGGCGCACTTCTTGTTTTGCGATGTTGTCGCGAAGAAGGCCTTGACGGCGGTGGAGATTCTCCCAGCGCAAACGCAACTGATGAGGGACGGGACGGATAAAGCGAGTCTTGGCCGTCGTGAGAAGAGCGTGAAGAGGACGGCGGTGTGATGCTGCCAGGTTGTGGTACCCGATGAAGTCGATGCCGGTCGACAACGATATATTCCGCAAGCGCTCCGCTCTGTATCTTGTTAATTACGTAAGCTGGAAATAAAGCTTACTACCTTGCGAACATCGAGCGAACCAATCACCCATTCCCCCCTTCTCGCAATTTCATCCCTGACCTCCCAGCCACATTCCATCACCCGCCCAACGAAACTGCGACCGGGGATGAAGCCGACCTGGGCAACGGCCTGCAAACCCTCTTTTGCATCCTTCTCGAAAACCGAGCCCGTTTCGGACAACGTCCGCCGGGATAAATTGATTGACCTCCCGACAAATCGGCCAATGCTCTGGGTCCTCGGGCGGGGTAGTAGCGCTACAGACCTGGGCGCTGTTGATGTGTTTCCCAGAAGCCGGATGTCCACGGCATCGAGGCCCACCGCCCATACTTGGACGAGTATGCCAGACTGTGACACGCCCGGTGGAGTCCGGTAATGCGTGAATCCCAGCCTTGGCGGTTGCTCGAGACTCTTGGCTTTCGCTGATGCAAGGCCAGCGACAACCTCAATAGAAGCCATAGTCCCTTGAGCCAGTCGGGATCGTGAAAGGTCGGCGGTATCGCGTCGAAACGACGCTTTGATGCGTTGAGAGATGGAAGTTGACCGCGTTAATGGCTGTGAGGGGAGCGGGGCTGGAGGAACAACGAGAGAGGTGTACGCTGGGGTGCCATAAGACGGGAGCTCTGGCGGGCCAGACGGTAAAGATGGGGGAGTGTAGTAGACAGACGAGGACGAAGTTGTTGAGCGTGTTCGACGATGGGAAGGCGTGGAAGAGCGCGAATGGGTCAGCGGAGGCGTGCTGCTATCCAGCAAAACGCTGCTTGACGGAGTTGAGAACACTTTTGGGGGCTGCTCAAGCTCGTCTTCTTCCATTAACGCAGTCATGCTCATCATGATGCTGGGGGTCGGCGTCCTCGACTTTCGCGTGGGCACAAGCGGTATTGGCACAATGCGTTTCGGCTTGTTGACGAGGAATTGGAGCTCTTTTGTCCAGTCCTCATCGGTGTACAGCGCGCGAGTGGGGGTGGTTGTTATCGTCATTGACATATCGTCGGCGCCGTTGTCGTCAAAGACAACAGAGGAGCGTGGCGTGTAAAAGACCTCGGTGTCGTCCTCTTGGTTCTGCTTCAAAGTGGGCTTGGTGGGTTGATATGAACCGGTCCAATGACGTACCTCTTCGCATGTGGGTGGAGGCAAAATATGTCTTGGGGCATCATCGATGACTGCCGCGAGAGCTAACAGCCCCGGTTTCGCCGAATAGTAGTTCCGAGGTGAAGGAGGGCTATATTTCTGTGAAGGCTGGTTGAGGACCCGCTGCAAGAGCGTTGGTGGCATCCAAGCCTCATTGTCACTACGTCACAGTTTGGTATCTACTCAAGTCCGAGATAACCGGCTCGTGGAGCGAGCCACATTCGACGTAAGCAGAACTTTCGATGCCCTCGATGCTATAAGCACAAGTATGTAATCGTATTTCTCCCTCCAAGACACCGCTTGTGTGCACTATTGCGCCGAACATTGTAGACGGGGAGCAGGTCACCCACAGTCAGGTATCAGGTTCGGTAGCTCTCGGATGAGGCAGTATTACCGTATTACAAACAAACAAACAAACCAAGACCACCGTCAGGATTGTACCTACGCTATGGTTGTCATCTCTCTAGTGTCCTTTGATATTAATGCTCCAAAATAGGGAACCATTAACTAGAGCAATCCCTTGCAAGGTCAAAAGAGATGAGTATAACACATCTCTGGTAATTGCCTTTGAGATACTACCGTAGGCGATTTCTTAGTTTCAAATACCCATACTCCAGATATGGACGGACGAATCACAGCTCGTCGTGTTCAGAGTCAGAGGCCGTTGTTGTGCTTGAAGGGTCTGAAATAATTGAAGACAGAGTTTCGGAAATGGTTGCAGCTTGGGGTTCACTGAGGCTGCTCGTCGGCTCAGAAAGCGCCGATGACTGCGTTATTGACGTCGAGCTGACCAATGCCGCTATACTTGATGATGCGACAATCGTCTCCGCGACCCCCTTCTCAGCCCTCAGCAATGCCTCGTCCCCGCGGAAGTCTGGTAAAAAGCGCGTCCACCAAAACGCTAGCCGCATACTCCGGTCAAAGATCCGCTGCTTCAGGATGAACAGCACGACAAGCAGGAAAAAAGACAGTGCAGCAAATATCAGGATTCGATCGAGCCAGTCAGCCTTCTCGAGGGCAGTTATGAGTTGCTTGGAGGTATCCATGACGGATGTGAGAGTGTCATGCGTCGAAGATGTAGATTTGAGTGTTGCAGTTGAACTTGCTGCACAAAAGAATTAGCTTGCAGTGAAGCTGGTGAATCCGACCCACAAAGCATTTGAGATGAGAGAACTGAGCGCTCCAGCTCTGCCTGCAACAAGTCCATAGTCCTCTGCATTGCGCCAGTGACTTTGTCCTGCGCCGCCATAACTGCATCTCCATTCTTCTCGTTCTCATCGACGACGCGTTTTTCACCAAGCAATTCGTTCCGCCGGGCCTTTTCGTCTAAGCTATCCATAGCACGCTTCGCTGCCAGCAGTGCGTCACGAGCCTCACGCCGCAGTCTATCATCCTCTGTTGAAAAATCCGCAACAACACAGGTTGCTTAACGCACCGAAGCAGAGTATCATTCAACTCAGCCACCACACCCTCCAGCTCCT
This sequence comes from Mycena indigotica, assembly GCF_014461135.1. Lineage (NCBI taxonomy): Eukaryota > Fungi > Basidiomycota > Agaricomycetes > Agaricales > Mycenaceae > Mycena > Mycena indigotica. The sequence goes on from NW_023503005.1 coordinate 1,832,773, forward strand.
CCTGGTCCCGCTTTCGCGTCAGATCACCAACGAGGCCGTCGAGTTCCTCCACTATGCCCTTCACGGTATTGAAATCCCCACGTAGCTCTTCGTCCAGCGCGTCAAGGGTGGACCGAGGCCCACTGCATGCCCGCAATCTGGGTAGTTGATGGGAAGAGATGTCATGTATTCTCCGTTGAGCAGAGGCGATTAAAGAAGAGGCAGAATCTGGGAGAGTGGAGGGTAATGGCGGCATGAGGAAGGGGTGAGGGTGATTTTGATGTGACGTGTTCCAACTTCTTCAACTTTCGAGATTCAGTCAACGATAAGTTCTCCACAGGTCCAGATTAAATGTCTTTCATCTTTCATGTGTGTCTATTATATCTTCTCGCCTCAATTCATCTAAATCGTAGCGTTGTGCGCAGGATGTTGACTGGGAGGGCCATTTTGACACAGAAATAAATACTACAGCCGCCTCAATCTAATTCGCAGATCCAGCAATGACCCTCCCCTGGTCATCCACAGCCTGAACACTGCGGAAGTTCTGGACCAGCAGTGAGAAACTAATACTAGAGAAAACAACGACTTGCCGTCTGGATCCCAAAGACGCTGTTGAACGCGTCTGCATCAGCCCCGGTCTTGGGCGGGGCTGCATTTGCGGCGGCCTGGGCGGCAGCACAGGTGGCCTTGGCCTTGGCGTCTGCCCCACAGCTATTTGTCAGCGTGTCGCAGATGAACTGCGTGATGATCCCGATGGCCTGCGCGGAGCCGTGGTTGTACGAGCTCTTATCTACAGGCTGGAACGATGTTTCCTTCCGCCCGTCGAGGCCCGCGGCAAATTCGATCTGCGGCACACTGCACTTGCCTGCCAAATCGATTAGCCAAGCGAATTTTATCATAATTTAGGAAAATGTACCAAAACTGCCGATTGCGCTGGCGGGTGGGGCCGGAGGGGGGCCCTGGGCCTGCGCTGGAGCGGCGGCAGCGGGCGGGGCCGGAGGTGGAGGCGGAGCGGCAACCGCAACGCCGGCCACAGCAGCTTTGATTTCGTCAGGTGTTGCATCTGTCCCCATCATATAAGCACGAAATTCAAGGCATCAGCAGCATTATTATTATTGACCGTTTACAATGAGCTTCTGGGTGAAAATGCATCCCACCGCGTCGTTCGCATCGTCGCAGGTGTTGCCTTTACCGGTAGAGTCGCCGGCTTTCCCCGGCGCGAACGTGCCGGACTTGAGCGCATCAAGCGGGTTGCCGCCCACCGCGGCAATCTGCTTGGCAAGCGCAAGCGCGATGGCCTTGTTGGTGGCGGCCGCATTCGGCGAGGCGGGGTCCTGGTGCTGGCTGATGGCGGCGATCTCGGGGTTAACAGCTTTGAGACTCTTGCACGCGTTGGACGGCGCGCCGACAGAGCCCGAGTTGCGCTCCAAAGCACGGAAGATGAGCGCATCAACCTGGCCCTGGACGTCGCCCGCCGCTTTGGCATTGGTGAACGCCTGGTCGGCCGTCGCTTGCTGCAGGCAGTCGGGGTCCGTCAGCTTGCCCAGCCCTTTTGCAGCAGCGGCGTTCCCCAGCAGCCCAAAGACGGGGTCCACAATGCCGTTGGGGTTGTTTTTCGCGAGGCTTGCGGTGACAGACGTCAGGATCTGCTGGTGGGAGTGCTCCTGGGGCACTTCGCGTCGGATTGGAAGCGCGAGCGCAGAAGAGACGAGGAAGCCGAAAAGGACAGTCTTGAAGGGCATAATGAAAGAGAAAAAAAAACCTAGGCAAACGGCGATGAACATGAAGCATCAACTGGTCATTATGAGCGAACAAACCACAAGAGCCGGTCTTGGAAGCGAAGAGGAATGGTTAGTTGACAGTATTATGCGTCCCATTTATACTTTTCGCAGTCTTTGGCGCCAACACTACACCACCATGTGCCCCCATCTCTGAGAAAGACTAAGAGAAGTAGATTGCGTCTTCCGGATGCTGCCGATTGTTGCTCTCGCATCAACATACAAAAAAGCGGCCCATCTGATGACCGAGGCTGCCCGGTCTGCGACACCAAGTTGTAGTTGCAGGAAGCGCCAAAGAAGTGGTTGAATTACAGGTAACCGTCAACGTGGGATTTTAGATCCTCCCGCGTTGAGCAACAACCAGAGCCGCAAGGGCGGTGCGTGGCAGAAGAGTAAATCTCTTTGAATTCCCCTCGCAAAGATCTCGTTCTCGAGAAGAGCGAATCTATTGTGTCCTGCAGATGGGCGAGTATATTCATTCCAAGTACTTACTCGTGGAGCACATCCAACTTGAAGTTTGATGGTGGCCCACAAATCAACAGCGAGGAAGTCAAGTGTTGGTTGCTATTGTGTGCCGAGCTAGCGTCCGTGCTCTAGGGAGTAAGTAAGTCGCTTGTAGGCCACATTGTGGGTGAGGGTAAATGTGTGCACGTGACTCAGGGTTATAGCGCAGATGCAAACTAAGTAGTAGATTCATGTAACAGCCACATTCCGGTTACAGTACAAATTCAACGTCATACCCAAAGACACTACACTGTGGACTGGTTCCCCATCTTGGAACGTTCCCAGAACCAGCGCTCCCGCCACCTCTTCACACAAGACGGACGCGCCGCGGCCTCTGCGGCACTCGCTATGCCCTCATCGACCCTCCTCTGAAGCAGCACAAACAACCATTCCCAGTCTATAACACTCGTCTGCCAATCGTTGAAGATGCACCACAGGATAAGGGAAGCAATGGCTGCGAACAGCACCGCGACCAGGCTCCGCGTTTTGAGGTCGGAAGCGTCGAAGCACATGAATGAGAACGCCGCCAGGAACGATACCATTCTGTGGGTTGAAGCAACTTTTTTAAAGACGGGTTACAGCTGGACTTACGACCAAATGAGCAATGCGTACGGCAATGAGTGGAGGATGGCGAGAATTTCAAGACCGAGAGTAGGATGTGTTTGGTTGAACATATAGAACGACTACAGGTTGTTAGTAGTTATATTCAACAAAGCAGGCTGGCTTACAGCGTCAGGTGCGGTTCCGCGATCACGATTCCGATTTTGTTTCAGCAACAGAAGGCCGATGATAATCGCCCCAATGCTGGTCAACATGGACATGTAACTAGAAATCTGGGTAGGGGAGCGGTGCAAAGTGACTTGGTCGTTTGTGTCCACACTCTGGATAGATAAAAAGGCCACATTGGCGTTGAGCACGACCGTAGCCTAGATAATCTGTTCGTTGGACCCGAAACTAAGAGCAAAGGATGTGGCACACATACGTAGAGAATGAATTCCTGCCATTCGCTAGTGAGACGCGTGACGAATTCGGACCACCCGCGATGCCGGACAACCCCGTCGGTATAAATTTTGCGCAACCCTTCCAGATGAAAGTCTGGTGCGTAGAAAAGTATCGGAGTGAGAATTTTGATGAGGAGTGTTCGATGAGACTGGATATCGTAGACGGAATCGTCCACGTTTAGTCGGGCCTCTGGCTCCCCATAAAAATTGCAAACCCGGGCGTGAGCTGTGAGTGCGTGAGTACAGCATGAGGGTTGACACAGCTGTGTAACCGACCAAAATCGAGCATCAACCGTCCTTGAAAATTTTGATTGAGCTAGACAGCGGAAATCCAATATAATACATACCAATGATGAAGCTGATGCCAGCATGATCCTCTTCACCTTTCCCAACGTTTTCTAAAGACTTTGAGTAAAGACCGAATTCTATGGCCAGTTGAAACTCACTCGCCAGACTATTGATAACCTTGATCATCTGGTTGAGTTCGTCCATCTTCCTGTTGACCGTCGATGTTGCAGAAGTGATCAGGTCCGTGATGGAGTGCAGCACCAGCACCCTTAGCTCGTCCACAATTGCGTGTGTCGGATCTAATGAGTGCGGAAAGAGCGCGCAGTGATACCTAGCCTGGTAAGAATGACCTCACGGAACTCAAGCAATGGCGCACCAGTATTGCTCCTCCAGCACATATCCTTAATACCATAAGTCGCACAGAAAACAGAATAATTCGTCCACATACGAATGTGGGATTGCGATTGTATGCCATTTGGTAGCAGCTCCGACTCTGGGGACTGTGTCAGCATTCTCTCTCACTGGCAAGGTTAAGTCCCACCCTCAAATAGCTCCGAGTCCACAGGATCGACCCAGAAAATGCAGCGCGCTTCATGGTTAACGAAGTAGTACTGACAGCCGCTGGTTCCGTCGTCGTAAATCTCCTCGTCCAGAACGAGGTCGGTACCATCATCCAAGAGCACGCTCTGAGCACGAAGAAAGTCGAATATGTCGCTCATTTGTTTGTTTATGAACGCAAGGACAGATTGGTCGAAGAGATTCGCATCTGTGAATGTGCGCTGTGCCTTGTTGGTCACATGAAACTGAAAATTCAGACGAGCTCACATTATTGGCGTGGAAGAAGTACGGGGTGCCTTCTGGATGCAGACAGAGCTGCCAGTCTTGTGAAGGGTTTTTCCTGGGCATGGAATGAGCAAACGCGGTTCTTTTTTGGCAGACTCATTTACGCACGATCTTCCGTCAATAGTCAAAGGTTCAACTCTGAAATAAGTCCTGTTGTTTGAGCTGAACGAAAATAAGCACCAAGTGATTAGGTGAATGCTATAGACCGACACATGTTTCTGGCGCGAGTATCGGCTGAACTTGTCGGGCGCTGCTGGAGCAATCCGTTTGTTGTTCAGCCACTTCGACACCGGCCCAGCGGTATCCCCTGCGGCCAGCAACTGAGGCGCCACGTCTATGCTTGCCCGAGTATGCGAGTCTGAAGCAGTGGAATGGGCGCTAGCATCCGAATAGCGCGACGAAGAGCTCGGTGGTCGCGAAGTTGCGCCATCCTCAATGGTGATCGTGATTTCCGGGCTGGTATGCACCGATAACGAGCGCAGGGAGTACGAGTCCTGGTTGATTGCCGTGGTTGTCGTCGAAACGTCCCGTGAGGAGCTGGGTCCTGCATGCAAATACGGACCAAGTGCGGCTGCTGACGACGGGAGGTAGCTTGCCGCTATTTCGGTGGAGAGAGAGGGTTTCTCAGCGACTTCGTGGCTCTCTGAGGCCGTCGTTGTGGGCAGATGGTCTTGCTTTGGGCCATAGCGGATGGTGATGATGGTTCGGGACAAGAGGCTCAACAGAGAAATGATACCGCTCAGGAATTTTGTTTTCAACAAGCGTCGTAGGAGAGGCAATACACGCCCCAGTATCGCCTCCATGGTGTGGCAGACCCGAAACGATGAGCGACTAAGAGGACTTTCGCCTGCAGTACAGCTCGTCCAAATCAGGCGCTATCTAATCTCAGACGGCTTGCTTCTTTGCTTCTGTTCGGCGCGAGGACAGCCAAGTTACATTATTCTAGTGCAAGAGCAGCTTACAACAAATAAGTAAGTAGAACATTGTGCTATCGATACAGTTGGCGGGTGGCTAGAAATACACCAAAAGTGAGCGTTTATCATACCGCAGTCTCGTCTGAATCGAGAGAGCTTTTCCGACCCGGTATTGAAATAGATGGCCATCGCCATCGCCATGTTCTTGACTTAGATCGAGACGCGACGGATGCGGTCTCCTTCTTTACTTCATCAGTGCTCTTTTCGTCGTCATCATCTTCCTCCGCTTCAGGTTCCTCGTCTTTCGTGCCAAATAGTCGAGAGAGAAATGGCCACTCCCAGTCACCCATGCCTTTCTCCCAGCCGTTTACAGCACACCAAAGAATTAGAGCAGCAACTGCGCCCCATATGACCGCTGAAAGGGCTCGTGTCTTCAGATCAGCATGCAGGAAGCATAGGAAGGAGAAGGCCGCGAGGAATGAAACCATCCTTTCAGACCGTAAGTTTGGAATGGGGCAAAAAATCCAATCAACTCACGACCAGATGAGCATTGCATAAGGTAAAGAATAAAGAATGGCCAGTGTCTCGAGCCCAAGCGTAGGATGCGTTCGATTGGACATATAAGAGGCCTATTACAACGGGGTGAATACAATTTCGAAGAAATGAGAGTTGGCCTACTGCTTCGGGTGCCGGTACGCGATCCCGATTGCGGTTCTGCTTGAGCAAAAGCAACCCAACGATGATGGCGCCAATGCTGGTCAGCATGGACATGTAGCTCGCAATTTGGGTGGGCGTCCTATGGGGCGTTGACTGCCCATCTGTATCAACACTCTGGATGGACAAAAATGCAACATTCGCATTCAAAACCACGGTTGCCTACAAAAGAAATATAAGCAGACACACTCAGCGAATGTCAGATGGCGCATACATAAAGCGTGAATTCCTGCCATTCACCCGTTAAGCGGCTCACAAATTCAGACCATCCACGATGGCGCACGAGCCCATCAGTAAAGATGGTATGCAGACCGTCGAGGTGGAAGTCGGGTGCATAGAATAGAAGCGGGCTGAGAAGTTTGATGAGGAGCGTCCGTCGTCGGGCGACGTCATAGACAGATTGGTCCACATTCAACCTCGCGCCAGGTTCGCCATGGAAGTTGTAGACACGCGCACGCACTGATAAGCGTAAGACGATGCAAGCTCATGAGAAGGAGACCTACCGAACTCCTGCATTAGTCGACCTAAGTAATGGGATTGGAACATGATTAACATTCAATCTTTGCCAGCACTCACCGACCAGACAGCTAGTTCCGCTCAACTTTTTGCCGTGACTTTTCCCAACATTTTCTAACACAATCGGTCAAGCTACCTCAGAAAAAAAAAGACAGTGCTCACTGGTCAAGCCGTCAACTAAACGGCTCATGTCATTTAGTTGATCAATCTTCCAGCTCACAGTGGACGTAGAAGAGGTGATGAGGTCTCCGATTGAGTGTAGCACAATATCACGAAGTTCATCGACAATTGCAGGGGTCACGTTCAGAGACAGTGGGAACAAGTCGCAGTGGTACCTGCCGATATTGGAGTTCAACAAACAAAAGCATCTGGAAGTAAACAAACCAATATTGGGCTTCAAGAATATGCCCTAGTGCAGATGTGAGCCTCAAGAAAGACGCGGCGTTACAACATACGGATATGCGATGCAGAGCTAATGCCGTTGACTTCCTTCGCCACTATTATCCCGTTATTAAGTACCTTTCGGAAAGGAGGTTCATATGCTACCTTCAAACAGTTCCGAATTCACCGAATCCATCCAGAAAATGCACCGAGAGCTGTGATTGACGAAATAGTATTGACAGCCTCTACTGTCGTCTGAATAGAAATATTCATCGAGAACGAGGTCCACATGCTCTTCGGGCGTGATATTGCGTGCACGAAGGAAGTCGAGGATAGTTTTCATCTGACGGTTGATCCATTCGAGAGCCTCTGGGTCAAAGAGGTCTGCATCAGTGAAGACACGCTGGGAAAGCATGGGGGGGAGGAGAACATCGTTTAAGTCGGAGCCTACGTTTTTAGAGTGATGGAAATACGGAGCGCCTTCGGGATGCGAGCAAGTCTGCCACTCTTCGGAGGGATTGTTCCTAAATGAAACGGATGAGCGACTGATGAGAATCCCGAGCTCGTTGACTGACGCCTTGCCGCCAACCGTTAGTGGTGGGATATTAAAATTAGTTTCTTCGTTGCCACTGTCCACAAGTGAGAATCTAACAGTCCCCGACGAAAGCAAACATAACTCACACATATCTCCGCCTAGAGTATCGACTGAAGCTCTCCGGTGTCCCAGGGAAAATTCGCGGGTACGCCTGGTTCAGCCACTCCGCAACGGGCTCCACCGCATCGCCCGTTTCCAAATGCACGAAAGACGGGTTTCGCGACTGTGCGGGCGACTCTGTTTCGACCTGAATCTGAACGTCGAGGCTGGACCGTGCGCTCCCAACAGGTGACGGCGCCAAGTAGCTTGCTGGCCGTGAAGTTGTGGCGTCCTGAACGTTCAATGTCACGGTTCCAGCGAGATTGTGGACCGAAGCCGACAAAGAGTGCAGGGAATAAGAGTCCTGGTTAATGGGAACCGTTGAAATGTCTTGCGATGAACGGGAAGCATTGGGTCCGGGATGCAGATATGGATGGAGAGTTGTGGGGAGGTGGCTTGCAGCTATGTAGTTCGGTGGGGAAGGGTATTCGGGCCTTCGGTGGTATATAATGGCGTCTGAGGTCGTAGTTGTGGGGTGGTGGTCATGCTGGTTTGTTGGTCGCCTTTTCGTTGCTCGTGACAGAAAGGAGAAGAGGGAAAAGATGCCGCGGAGAAATTTTGTCTGAAACAGGCGTCGCAGTAGTGCTACAACCCGTCCAAGTATGGCCTCCATAGATGTAGAGACGCTCTGCGAAAATGGACGTCGAGCGTGAGGTACGGAATAATCAAGCATACAGCTTTCGGTCTGATTTACATAGCTATGTCATTGATTCTCGGTCAAGATCCAGCTCCGATTCTGGAGATGCAATGGCGTGGATAAGTATAAGTAAGTACTGCAAATAAAACAGAAAAGCTATGACAGTGGAGTCCTCTTTCGCAAGAAATGACCGTAGAGCTCGTCACACTGGGAGACTAACGACTCCGCAAGTTTTTGATTTTGCTCCCAGCCCAACACAGGCGTCAGCCCAACTTGAGCCTCTCCCAACCGAGTTGTCTCTGCACCAAAGCGAACAGGCTCGAACTCAGGTTTCTCATTAGGTTTTTGTTGCGAGAACGTGATGAAGGAGAGTGCGACGAGGGACAGGTGGACTGTCGCAATAGCAGCATTGATTGGGGCAATGGAGTGGTGACGCGTATTGAAGAGACGTGCCTGTCAAGGAGTTGAACGCAAATGAGTATATACTACTGAGCACACACCAGATAAAAGAGGACGAGCTTCAACCCATCGATGAAGCCGCCATAGGCTACAAGATTTGTGGAAATCTTGGTATGGGCAACGCCCGGTTGAGAGACAAAATGTCGAACGCGTTTGAGGACTATTTTATTCTGCAATGACTGCAAATCCAAGATAGTCCCCGTCAGGTCGATCTGGTACTTGGTGCTCTCGTATGGGTGATGGTTCTTGATGTGCTGCCAGTCCGCTTGGTCGTAAAACTTTGGGGAAGCTTCTAAAGAGGAGCACCAAATCACGCGCGAGTCCGCAGAGTAGGCAGTATTCTTCAAAAGTGGCTCTAATGTCCTGAACTGTGGAGGATTTACAACAGGAAGTTGTATCCAGGAAGGACGCACCAAAACATAATGCCCGAAGAAGTTACATTGGAAGGTATGGCCCAGACCGTCGCTGGTGAGTTCGCCAAACGTTTGAGCATAGAATACGGGTTTAGTGACAGTCTCGAGAAAGTTGGTGCAGAGTTGGCGGATCGCGGCCGGCCAGATTATATGAGAGAATGGCGCATATCCGGCGTTACAAATGAGATGCGACACATATGGATGTCTATAGACAGTCAAGAAACTGCATTGACAAAGAAAGACCGGAAAGTGCAAACCTTTGAGAAACCCGGGAAGAAAAGTCGAAAACAGTGTCTAGCCTGGCCAAATCGAGATATTCGACTTCTATCGTCAGGTTGTGCCTGAATTCGTCGGCATAGCCGTCATATTCGGGATGTTTTCGCAGTTTTTTTATATGGGCATCGAGTGAATGGTAAAGCTCATCTCTCGCTTCCTCCGCCCGCTTCACGCTTCGGCAAGCCAGAATAAGGACGAGGCCGTTTCCCGTGGGCGGCTCAAGTGCCAGAGCGTTGGCCCTGGTGGCCCAAGGTTGGGGCCAAGAGTCGGGTGGATTGGAACTGCAAAGCTGGTAGAGAAGTCGTTGGCAAACCCCAAACCCGACACCACTAAGGGGCATTTAAGCACATTCATAGCATATGCACCACGAGAACATACGCATTCGCACCGGTAACCACGATGACGGGAAAGCTGGCCATATCGTACGACAGGGGAGAGAAGAAAATGCTTACTCACGTGCCATCCGTCGGCTTGAGGTCGCGACAAGCGCAGTGACTCTAAATCGCTGCCTTTAGCAGACTATCGAGGATGGCCATGACTGCCCATCCTGGGCATTTTTAGCAAGTTCTGGAGCTGATGACATCTCCGTTTCGCCCTCACGTGGCTGTTGGCGCCGCGAACATCCACGCGTTTTTTGTTGGTTTCCCCTCCAGCCAGCATCATAGCCGCTGAGCGCTGGTCTTCGTCGCACACCGCGTCCATCCATTGCCTAGCTCCCGAGGAATCCAATATGGGAACCCACAAATCAAACAGTCAGAATAAAATTTAATTTTTCACAGTGTGACTGTTTGCTTTCGTTCCAGCCAACACCCCAATGGCCCACTTTTTCGTCGAAACCGCCGCTCGTAACAATCTGAATCTGCATGTCTAAGCTCTACACTTCAAGCTCTGCGATGCGGCGCCGATGCCTCGTTAGAATGTCAATGGCGGTGGAGATCTTCAAGGAATCAACTTGAAGTTGACCTCTTGAGATGGGATTGACAGAATTCGAGCCTCCAGCACTGACTTCTTGCATAGATCGGACGCCGGCTTTTCCAAACAACGTGCTAATTCTCAAACGAGGAAAACAAAAAGCATATGGGAAAGGTGGGGATGAAAACAGAAATCAACCAAAAGAACTTTAGAAGAGTTAAAGTGTCAATGAACTTGAATGCAAATTTTTCGGCTGTTTGCTCGTTTTTAGTGCTCTAAAAGTCGTTGTTCTTTCGAGGTCGGGTGTGAAACTCTCAATCCGGCAGAGTCTGCATGTTATGTGCGCGCACGGACCAAGCAAAGTCGCGTAAACGGGGTCACGAACCTCCCTGTGACACGAGCGTGACGCGACGCGGACGCGTTTGTTGGGTTGTTGATGTGACCATTCAGGGCTATAAAAAGGCAGGTTTCGTTTTTGATCGCCCAACCACTCAACTCTTCCACCAACCACCACATCCACCACAAGACAAACACCAAATGGCCCGCACCAAGCAAACCGCTCGTAAGGTCCGCCACCACCTTCTCTTCTCCACTCTCCTCGTTGCTGACGGTCGTTTGTTTATAGTCCACCGGAGGCAAGGCTCCCCGCAAGCAGGCACGTCGTCACTGATCTCGCCCACTATGCCACCCTTTCCTGACCACTCTTCAGCTTGCCTCGAAGAGCTCCGCCGCTCGCAAGACTGCCACTGCCGCCGCTGGTGGTGTCAAGAAGCCCCATCGTTTCCGGCCGGGTACCGTCGCCCTTCGTGAAATTCGTCGCTACCAAAAGTCGACCGAGCTCCTCATCCGCAAGCTCCCCTTCCAGCGTCTGGTTCGTGAAATCGCCCAGGACTTTAAGGTGCGTAACGAGAATCCATTGTCCTTTGCCTGCCACTGACGGGACTGTAGACTGATCTCCGCTTCCAATCGTCCGCCGTCATGGCCCTCCAGGAGGCTGCTGAGGCTTACCTTGTTTCCCTCTTCGAAGACACCAACTTGGCTGCTATCCACGCTAAGCGGGTCACCATCCAGCCCAAGGATTTGGCCCTTGCTCGTCGTCTCCGTGGTGAACGCTCGTGAGCTGGTTATCGTCACCGAGTAGCTCGTAGGGGCACTCGTATTGCACAGCCTATATTGTATAATTCTCTTCGTTCATGTATCTTAGTCCGACGACTGTAAACAAGCTCACGTGCCGAATAAACGCGTTGTGTTTCTGGCAGAATCCTTTGAATGCGGAAGGTGTTTGGACTTGTTTGGATACCGACCAGACTTGACAGAAAGAAGAAATGAGAGAAATAGTATGTGCGATTAACCAGGAAAATGAACAAGCTATGCCTCCGACTTTTTCTTTTTCTTCTTTTTCGGTGAGTCTGACTCCCCCCCCTGCCGCCGCCGCTGCCTTCTTCTCTGCTTTCTTGGCAGCTTTCCTCGCCTTTCGTTCCTCCTCTGTCTCTTCCTGCGAGAAATCCATTAATATCTTTGTAATCTGGAAAAAAAAGGATTTACCGTCTTCATCTCGACTTCTGGTGCCGCCTCGCTTTCTCTCCGTTTCCGTTTCTTCTCTTTCTTTGACTCGCCGTCTACTTCCATAGCGTCGTCATCATCATCGTCGTCGTCCTCTTGGTTTGCTTTCTCCTTCTCCGCCCGTTTCTTCGCCTTCCGCTCCTCCTTGGCCCGTTTCTTCTCCTCCTTGACATCCAAAACTGCCTGCACCGCAATCGCCATCGGGTCCTCTCGCTGAGTCGACACCAGCTCAACAGCATCAGCCTTCGTGTTGTATGTCTTCGTCTCCCCGCCCATCGAGAACCCTGCAGTCTGCTTCCTGCCCGCATCACCAAATCGGCGGACGCCTGACTGGTCGTCTTCATACTCGAGCTTGCGCAGCCGCGACTCGAGTTTGGCCCGGTTTTCCGTCCCTATTGAGGGCGCTGACGGCTCGGATTTGCCGTCGGAGTCGGTCAGTGCATCGACACGTATTGAAAGCGCGGCTTTCGTGGCAACCATACGGGCCATCTACTCAGAATTGAGCTTGATGTGGTATGCACAGATGAGAAATAGTTTAGTCGTCGTACCTTGCCTTTTAATTTTGGTGGCGCTTGGCCAATAAGCGATGCATGGTATATCAGCCCATACTTGGGCGTATCATGTTTGGTCTTCAAGGCGCGGAAAAGAGCCTTCTCCGCACCAAGAATTTGTACCGTGCTCGCTGGGTGTTTCGCCAAGCTGAGCAAGCTGCCCGCATGACTGATGAGTCGTGCGCCTACCAGCTCTCCTACAAGAGCGGTAAGGTTGGGGGCAATGGCCACCATCCGATTTCGCAGATATTCTGCGAGTTGCGCCCGGTATGCTGATATTGAAATGACTTGGTCACAAAGGGAGTGAATGTGGGCAATATCCGAATCAGATATTTCAGTCCCCATCGAAATTTCGGCAGCAGCTTTGATGACTGCCTCGAGGTCCTCTGGAAGGATCGCGGCAAACGACGTTGATGAAGCGTTGGTCCGGAAACCCATTAATCGCACGACTTTGGCGTACGCGAGGTTGTCCACGATGATCTTGGCCATCTCGGGGAAATGCCAGCCATACCATTCCTACACCGATGAGAAAATTATAAGGGGCCGAAAAAGTAAATCTGACCTTCACTCGCATGGCATAGATGTTGATTTCCTTGTCCAGGTCATCGAGCAGAGCGATGGCCTGAACAACCATCGTGTCCACCTTGTCCGGCGAAAATTTGAGCTTGAATCTAAACGCGTGATTGAGTCGTCGCCAGAAGGCCAGAGAAAAGTAAACCCACCGAGAAAGCGAGTGACTCAGACCCAAGCTCATCGTCGCCAAGTCTTTCGGATCCACACCGTTCAGCAGCGCTGTCAGTTGAGACCGTATACCGCGCCATAGGTCATCATTCTTTCCCTCCACTGCGCTGACCTTGATGCTTAGTTTTTTTGCGATAGATTGTGCTGGGTATGTATGAGAAATGGCTATTTCCGGGGTGAACCTTGAACTCACAGAGATGAGGATCTATGACAAGGAGCGACTCCTTATTCTTGCCCTTATTCACAACTTCCTCCGTTAGAAACTCCTTCAACCCTTTCCCCAGCTTGCCCTTTTGCAGCGCGGTCACGTCCTCGACGGCGGTTGCTGTCGAGTGGAACCGATGGATTGCTTTTAGCTTCAGGCTGTGGAGAAGCTATCAGTCTGCCAGGAGAAAAAAACGAAAAGCACGAGTGCGCACAGTTTGCTCGCCTTCTCCGGACTCTCAAACTCCTTCCACAGGTCGTCGCTCTCCAACTTGGCAGCATCTCCCACTTTGAACAGGCAGTAGCCCATCGCCGTCTCGTATAGCACCAACATGGTGGTCGACGCAGATTTTTTCAGAGCACGTGACGTGACAGTGTTACATTATGCGAATAACGTAAGTAGATTAAGCGATTAGATAGATATGGGCTTCTACGATAAACAGGCTGCTTCAACGAGGTCGATCTAGTGTTTATGAGAGGGAGCATTGACTGATAGTAAGATCTGCGGACCTCTTTCGGTGCGACCGAAGAAATGATCTCAGGAACGTCTTTCCCTACTGCAACCTGGTCCTAAAACGGATCAGTTAGAGCGAGATAGCAAAGCTCACAGCTCGCAACTTACTTCGATGCGGATGCCGATATTGTGAAAATGTTTAGGAAACTGGGCGGTCGGGGGGACGTAAATGCCGGGCTCCACAGTGATCACCATCCCACGACGCAGGCTGCGTGCACAAGTCAGATTACCGAAAGGACAAGGAAAATAATCTAGCACCTAGCAAGACGATCGAAGTAAGTCGATTCGTGCAAGTCTAGGCCGATGGGATGCGAGACGTAATGTGGAAAGAGCAGATCGAGGTCGTTGCCAACAACGTCGATACCCACTTGCTTGAGTTCTTGCCGCAAGAGTGTGCAAGTTTTCATATGCAACTGATGCATTCCAATTCCGGAGTCCTCGGTGCATAGTTGTATCAGGTTTTTCTGGGCAGAAAGGACTGCCGCATAGAGATCACGTTGTGCTTCTGTAAACCGACCAGACGCCGGGAATGTCCGCGCTTAAATGAGTCAACGTAAATGACGACTCGCGAGTAGAATATGTACTGATATCAGACGCGTAGCCACTGAGGGTTTCTGTCAAGGCTGGATAGAAATCGCGGAATATTGACCGGGACTTACTGGAGCTCACAACCCGCATCAATCAGAACAAGCTCGTTTTCTTGCACCAAATGATTGTTGGAAGTGTAGTGGATAATGAGGGCATTAGCGCTGGGGTAAGGAAATGAGCCACATTCATCTTTCAGTGATTCAAGATATACCCAGAGGCTACGACTGGAACATAGGCCGGCCGTTGGGATCCACCAAGGGCACATATGTATTCGAAGTGAGCGGCGAGAGCAGCTTCGGACAGTCCCGGCTTCGTGAAACCCATTGTCTGGGAGAGAATTGAGATTATTTGGCCTAGAGCGAAGAGCATAATTACAGCAGCATGCGCACGTCCGCTTATCTGGGCTGCCTTGCGCATTACGTCCAACTCGGCGTCACTTTTTATGGTTCGCAGACGTGCTATCTTGGGGGCCAAAGGTTTGCGTCGAGAACTGGACAGTGCATCGAGGACAGCGTCATTGTCATTCCGCAAGGGAGTAGACGAGAGAAACTGGAAGAGTGATTTAGAACCAGACTTCCTGCGAGGAGTACCAGGAGGAAGGTCGACAAAGACGTTGGAATAACTCGATAATAGAGATCGAAGATGAGGGGCAAATTGATCTATTGACCTTGCATCGTCGGCCTTGAACAGAGAGCGAGCTTCAGGAAAGCCAGTTCTGTCACGACAATGAAGGTTGAGTGTAAGGTTGAAATCGACGAGAAACACACCGTGCACCATCCCACTTCTCTTTCGCAGAGTCTCTGCCGGCGGAAAATAGGGACATCCGGTAGCCGCGGGAGCTTGAATTTTTCTCTGGCCGCATTCATTACATACAACACGATGAAAGCGCGTAGATCTCACCAAGTATAACCGCAGAATCAGGTTCGTCGAAACCAGTTAGATACCAGAAGTCTGATGCTTGGCGGAACTTGTAGCTGTGCAAGGGCGGCGAAACTTAGTAAGGAAATATTCCCGTGAAGAACGCGACGCACAAAATTTGACCGCTCATATACTTGATGGTGCCTGCAGTCGAAACGACAATACTCGAGTCCGGAAGCGACTCCATTAGACGTCTCCTTCGTGTTTCATATTCTTCGGAGCTGAACCCAGGAGTGAGTTCTGTGTTTGCGACTAGCGGGTGTGATTATGAGGAATGTCATCCTGAACTTGACGCCCTACCGAGGTGGGGGTGAGACTGAAACAACGGTTGTCCGTACGACGAGGGTTTCGAAACTGCTGCAGTCGCGTATCCACGGTAACTTGAGCATCGTCTGGGCCATACGCGCCAAAGGACTGTCGACAGGGACATCGTAGTATCTGACAAGGAAATTTTATGTGTGATCAACCGGCATTCTGTTCCGCATCAACCCGTGAAAAACGTGGTAATACCACCAAGCGGATCAGCAGTTCATTGATGCCATTCAGTGGCGGATTTTTGGTGAAGGCACCGGCGTTTATGTATCCCCTCCGCCGACGTACCCCTGGAGTCGCTGTTGATATCTATCTCGTTTGTCTCCCGGTATCAGGGCTGGTTGTCTGATATGTACAACCCCCTAGGCCTTCTTGACACTAGACAGGTGCAGGTCACGGTTCAGACACATTCCATCGACAAATAGGCTTGAGGCGGGAATATTGCTTACTCTCAACATCTGAACCTTGTCAGCGAAAATCTCTGGTGGACGGCTAGATTGTGAGCAGTATTCACAAACGATTTCCTAGCCGAAGCCTCGGGAATTGGCCTCAACATGTGTAAATTCAATCATCGTTGATTTTTCTCCGTTTACCCTCGCGAGGTGCGGGAAGCAAAGTCATAAGCTATTGTTTGTCGGTGTTCGTGGCTCTCTCCGCCGATAATTGACGGTTTTTGCTTGGTCTGGACTAGTTTCATCGTGTTCCGTATCTATCTCAACAGTAAGATTTCAATTATCCAGGGCGCGAGAGACGCCCAAAAGCACCACACACGTGACCCCTTAGTAACTGGGTTTGTACACGGCTGGAGCCATAAGCAACCCCACGCTCCTGACCGGCCTGACCTGGAATCTGTTTCCGCCCACGGTTGAAGCCTTTCAACCAAAAATGGGTTCCATCAATCTCGGCAATCACTCGTTGAATCGAGCTTGACAAGCTTGAACTCGATCGGCCACCATAAACACCTGTGACTGGAAACTCTTTCGTCCAATCCAGATTACTACTGTATTTTTGGTGGTTGCATAAAAAGGGCCCGTCAAAATGCATCTACTACCACCTTCGGACCCCCGTACTCGCTCAGCATGCCTTTTATCCTCCCAAAGACCACTTTCCGCGACCGTCAGGCAGCCAACCCCAACTGGACTGAAAGTGAGTCGACCCTGGCTCTGGAAGTCGGTGCAGATGCTCAACTTGGATGCTACAGCCGAGTTGCTCAACTCGGGCAATGCTCACAGCGAGCCCGCTGCCGAAAACGATGTAACCATCGTCGGTGGTGGTATCCACGGTCTTATGTACGCGATTCACGCGCGAAAAGTCCATCCGGAGGCGAAGTTGAACATCTCGCTCTTCGAAAAAGCTGCTAGGCCCCAATGGAAGGTTAGTTGTTCCCCTTCGCAGTTGATAGCACGTTCAACAATTATAGATCGGCGAATCCACACTTCCTCATTTCGCACAATGGACAAAGTCAGCCGGTATGGCGGCAGATGTAAGTTGATGTTCCTCTCGTTTGATTTGATCCAGTTCTAACTCTGTTATCAGTACCTTCTCCGTTTCTTCGGTTTGCATAGTGGACTGGAATTCTTCTTCTTGGACCGCAACGATCCCGATGCGTATACTGCCTGGTGCAACAATGGGCCTCCACCAGTGCGTAGACCTGCATGTTACTAATGCTAGGGAACTGACGATTCGCACAAGTTCTTGGCCCCGGGCTATCAACTCCAGCGCTCCATGTCAGAGCTTGTCTTCACTGTCTTCGCTCAACGCCTGGGTGTCAATGTCTGGCATGGACACGCAGCGGACATCCAGAACACCGTTCTTTCTCAGGAAGGCGACACTGTACCAATCATTCGTCAATCTGACAAGACCCAAACTGTTGTTGCAAAATCTCCCCTCGTGGTCGATGGCACAGGCCGCTTCCGTCAATACGCAAGCAAGGCAGCCCGTCTCCGCCGGTTCGAGAACTTCAACACGGATGCATTCTTCGCTTACTGGGAGGGCACGAACGAAAATGAAGTTCCTAAGGTTTGCTATAACTCACCCAGTCCATTTGTAGTCTGACTCTGTCTTGTAGGAACTTGAAGGCTTTGAGGGTGGCCATACCAGCCACATTTGCTTCCCTGAGGGATGGATGTACCTAATCCGCATGCTGTCCTGGCACGATTCGCCTATGGCTGGTCTCCTTGACATGATCAACTATATGCTGGATCATGCCGAGCTGGGTACCCCACACGACGAGCTTCCCTCCGTAAGATGGTTTCTACTTCTGTTCGGCATATCTCTGATCGTGGGAATTTCCATAGAGCGCCGAGTTGTGTGAAATGTTTGGCTGCAAGATGAAGTGGATTTGGAGCATCGGTTACGCCTGCCGAGACGATACCGCCTATCCCGCAGACCTGGCCAGCTACGGAAGCGTCGATGCTGAACGGCGATTCAACTTCATCACCAAAAAGTACAAGAAATTGGGAGACGTTATGCGCCACTTTACGCTGCTCCCGGATTACCACGGTATGTTCTTTTGATTTAATTGTGTACGACTTCTCAATCTCACGCCAAAAGGTCCCGGAACGACATGGTACATTCGTAAGCAGCTCACCTACCAGTCTCAGGTCGTTTCGGGCCCGGGTTGGGTAACGATCGGAGATGGAATCGGCTTCACGAACCCGCTCCTCAGCCCTGGCATCAATGCGGGCATGGCCTCTACAACCTTTGCCGCTGAATTGACCGCCGCGGCGCTCAAGACCAAGACAGAAGAAGAGCGCATTGCTGTATGGAAGCAGTACGATGATTACTGTGCGGCTGCTGTTCCATCTCTTAACCAAATGAACCAAGTACGTGGTTTTTCCCTAACCATACCCGGACAAACCTCTTACTCAGCGCCCAGTTCCTTTACCTCACGTTCATGCACCCGTTGCTGGGTCCGCGCATCGGCTTTTTGTGGACCATCATGCTGGGTAAGAGTCTCTGTTTCCACTCTCTCTATTGATACTCAACTCAATCCAGGTCACGCGCTCCCCCGATATGGTCTTCCTCGTACGGCGTTCACCGTCGATCTCAAGAACTTCGCTAGTTACGCGACCAAATGGCTCTGGGGTTCGCAGGTCCGCGGCTATCAAAGATATTGCAAGTTAGCCATCTAATCAATGATAATCTAGGTCCCGGACTGGGTCAAAGTCGCAGAATACTGCACTGCCAAACTTATGCCCCTGGACCTCAACAAGACTGTGCCGCAAGAGGTTGTCGACGACCTGATCGCATTCTCTGAGAAGGTCAAGGACGAGGCTTTGGCTGCTGGGCCAGGGTACATCCTCGGCTTCCCCTTCCGATATGAGGGCGAATACCGTGGCTTCGGGCCGATGCTGGTTAGTCTCCGATTCTCTCGCTCTTGGCACTCTTTTGATCTCCGATGCAGGAATGGGACCCCGTCAAGTATAAGGCTCAGGACCGCTACCAATCTCAATGCCATGCCTGCCTGACCTGGCTCCCCTGCCGAGGCGACTGGCGCAAGTGCAGCGCCTGCGGAGTCATGCGGCCCCTGGAGGACTGCGAGGTTCGTTCCACTGCTTCCTGTCCTTTCTCTTCTGTTTGCTTAACAACACGCAGATCCTCTGGAACGGGCGACCAAGCGACTTTGAACTGAGCAAGTTCGCCATGATCGCGCCGAACTACAAGTCTGTTGGCCAAGTCCTTGTTGACTATGTCAAGGACCGCGAAATGAGCTGCATGTGCGAGAAACCGATGGACGACATGATGGAAAAGCCGATGATGAACGGGAACGGCAAAATGCATATGGAAAATGGGATGATGTAAATTGACGAACCTTGTATTGACTTTGAATGTGCAAAATGATAATTTATTACTGCATGATTTGTGGGCGTCTGGAGCACACGTGACGAAGAGGATCATAGAAATACATACCAACTACAAATACATTTTAAACCTGAATGAGTTCACTTAATCCGAATCCGAGTCGTCGAAATCTGAATGGCTAATGCCCAATTTGTCCAAAATCATCTCCATCACTCGCGGTTCCGCATTTTCTTGCACCGTCCAGTCCCACTCTTCGTCGCTCTCGTCCTCCCGCAGCTGGGCATTGCCAAAATCGATCACGACCGCCTGTGACGGCCGCTCGGCTGATGAGAGGAGGACATTTTCTGGACGCAGATCGTCGTGGATGACACCATGGACCCCGAACGCGCGGATCGTGTCGATGAGCCCCCGGCCAACGTGGGAGGCGACGCGGGCCGCCTGGATGCAGCGGAGATTCGGTCCCGTGATATAGGAGAGAAGGAGGACTGGGGGAGCGACAAGGCGCTGGGAACGCGCAGAATTTACAAGTGTGCCATGGGCATAGCAGATCGGGATGGCCCGTCCCTGCAGCGGCAGCAGGCGGTCGTACGCCTCGAGTTCGTTGCGGAACATTGCCTGCAGGTTGTGGTAGTAGTATTCCTCCCAGCCAGCCGCATCGTTGTCGTCTGGCCACCAGGTCGGGAGGAAAGTGTGTGTCTCAGCGCCGAATTGTCGACGGCGGGCAGCGGTCGTTTCGGCCGCGAGTGTCCACGGATGGGGGGCACTGTTCTTTGTGCCACTTCTATGTTGCACGAAACGGGGATCGAACACCTTAAGGATAAAGCTAGCAGTCGCAGCGGGCAGTATGTCTGGTATCGGCGGGTTCACGTCGACCACAAGGACTTGACTCATTGTAAAGGGTGTCAGGGCCTTCGCCACTGTGACTTCAACATTGTATTCGATTTTGTCGTCGATGCACGACCGGAGGTTGACAGTGAGCTGGGAGCCGGGCTGGTAGTACGGGTGGAGGTACAGCATGGCGTTTGGTTTACCTTTGCGGGAGCAAGGAATTTATAAATCACAGAAAGTCTAAGACTTTTGAAGCGGAAAAGGCGCGGCTGATTGTCATCCGGCTCTTTGTAATTGAGACGTGGTTCTACATTGAGGCTAGAAAATTATTCAGAGGGCGATGGCCGGAAGTTAGATGGTATTCGAAGGAAAGCAGAGAACCGTGACTGCGTCACAAAGTGACATCGATTGACATCCTGCATTCACTAAAAAATCGTTCGTAGTTGGATCTAACGACTACAACCCCACACGAAACCCATGCTTTATGCCTATGCCAAGTACAGATACAGCAAAACGCGTCCCATTCATTGCTCCGACAAATCATGGCTATAATCGCAATGATCGCCATATCGGCATCTAAAAAAGGCAATACACTTTGATCAGCTTCATTTTTTAGCTCATTTGGGCAAATATGCTCGCCTTCCTGCTGCAAAGAAATTGCAAAGTTTTCTTTTGTTGTCACGGTTAGAGTGTCTAAAGTCCTCAGGGCCGCCGCCGCCGCCCATGCCGCCCCGTCCCCGCCCCCGACCCCGGCCACGAGCACCGCCACGACCAGATGGCCACCCGTTACGGTCTCCACCATCGTCGTGGAATGTCTGGCCTTGCGCGTAATCTGCGGTAAACTGGTTAAGCGCCGACCAATCGCCATATGGTGGAGCCAGCGCTGGCGGGGGCGCAGTCTGCATTCCCGACGACAGTTGTGCAAGCAGATGCTGGATCTGCTCTTGTGGGATCACGGCAGCAGCATCGGTCATCAAACCCGCCGCGACCTGATTGAGGTCGTTGCTGTTGCTGGTGCTGGCCAGCTGCCCAACCAGGTCCGCCACCGACGAGGTCACGTCCAGCATCGGTATTGGAGGCGAACTCCAGAACACCTGGTCAACATCCGGCCCCGTTGTCATTTCACGCACGTCCTTGTCGATTTCCTCGTCCGCCAACACGTGTGCAGGCTCCGCGGGTGAGTCCGGGATAGACGCAGTAGACATGTACAACGAGATCAGTGCAGTCTGCTCTCGCAACTCCTGCGTCGCCTTCTCCTGGCTTCCCGACCCCCGTTCCAGATCAGGTAAGGCTGATAGTTCAAGTGCTGTAGGGTGTTATTCGTCAACTGAGATCGCAATTTTGGTCACGTACGTATTGGTTCAGTCCAGTCCAAAACCTCCTCAAACAGGTGCATGTGCATAGTAGAACCCTCCATGCGATCAAGGTCACGAAGACTCGCGTGAAGCATTCCCCCCTAATAACGCAAAAAGAAAGGACATCAAAAACAGTATAGTACGGAAAACGAATGACGCTGACTTCATGATCATTCTCGTCGCCGTATATCGCTCGTTCAATGAGCCGGATCGACTCCAGCTTACCATCAGGCGCCCACGTGACCGTCTTTTTCCGCTTTCCAAGTTTGGTAAACCCTGGTAACGGTGTTGAAGAGGTGCTCGGTTCCGAGCTCGCGGGTGACTGTGCCGATACAGCATTAGGTAGTGGTGATCCCTTCCGCGTCTTCATCGACTTCAGCGCTTCTTGGAATGGATCGATTGCGCTCGGCTGGGCAATGTTGGTGTCGTCTTTCTTAACACTGGGTGGCGGCGCTGGTGGTGCTTTCTTGAAGCTCGGAAGTTTCGGCTTTGGCTTAGGCGCAGAGAAGAACGACGAGTCGGACTTCGCATCCTTTGAAGACGCAGACTTGCTGGAGGATGAAGCAACAAGCTCTTTTTTGACCGCAGGTTTGACATTGCCCACCGCCGTCTTCTTCAGCGGCGGAGCACTACGCGCAGGCAAATCACTAAGCTTCCTCTTTTTCGATTTAGGGTCTAAGGAGGGGAATGAGACACAAGATTAACGAGATCGGCTTGACGATATTACCGTCCGCAGGTGCTTCTGACCCTTGCTCGGTCACAAGCTGTCGCCATCGTCGTTCCACGTTGGATGCCATATCCTTGATGGCTGGTTGACCAAATTCGTTTTTATCGCATTCGTTTTTTTGTTTCGTTTCGCATCGTTTATGGAGGGGAGGGTGGGGAGAGAACATGCAAAAAGACAGTTAGATACATGCGATCCCGACTTTATTACGACTCTCAAGGTGAAGTAAGAGACTAGCAAATCTCGAAACGCGACGACAGGTGTAAGCGGCGACTGAAAGTCAGTCCACGCAATGTCGAAGCAGTATACGCGAGTTGACGGGGGGGAAATGGGGGAAAACTCACCGGGACTAGGGGGGTCCTTGACGAGCCGGACAACCAGTTTACCAAGCTTGGATGACTGCAGAGAGGTCACAGTCATTGGAAGCCGATCGATGATCTACTCCAGTTGAGTGTGGCGCAACCACTGAAAGTCAATTCCACGCACATGTAGGAGAGGCATGATAGTCTCCACCAGTGCCTCATCACCACCCTCCTCTCGGCTTGCCGTGAAAGCCGCCTTGAGCCATTCACGTGTAATGTCGATTGCCGTTTGGTTGTCTACCCAGGCCCGAAAGTAATGGTTGCCCGCATGGTCTCGTATCTTGGTCAGTATCTCCATCCTCGTGGCTGCGTCTACTTCGGCAACACCGTATTCGGCAATCCGGGCAGACAGCGTGGCTACAGCGGGGGCACCGCTGAAGGCTTTAGGCAAGAGGAAGGGACGTATGGCATTTAACAAAGCCGCCTTACGTTCCTGGGGAGAGGAACCTGTTTGTGAAGGCGGTTGCGAAGGCGGTATGAGGGAGTGTGAAACAACAGGAGATGGTTGCAATAATCTGGGTCCTGAGGCTTGCGGTTGGAAGAAGTTTGAGAAATGAGCGGTAGAGGAAGGGGCATGAAGGGCATGAGGAGACAGTGTGCCTTGTTGTTGAGATTGCTGTTGCTGTTGTTGCTGCTGCTGTTGCTGTTGTTGATGATGCTGGTTAAGGTAATAACTGAGAGTTGGAGTAGGGTAATACATTCGTTGCTGAGGATTGGAAGGTGCTTGTGTTGTGTAACTTGCTGGAGGGTAGCTGCCATTAGACCCAGCGGCCGCGGAGCCATTCATAGTTGTCAGGACCGGACTAGATACCAGTCAGAGTTATGCTGCCGACGAAACCGACAACCACTCACTCAATCATCATCGTGCCATTCTGCGGCGGTGCGCTAGATGGAACCGTGCTTGTCGTCGTTGCGCCATTTAGAGTGGAATAACTCGACAGCGGAATGGAATCCGAGGGTTGTGGTGGTTGGGAGGACGGCCACGTTGAGTAGAATGAACCCTGGCTGTGAAACGAGTTCGGATAAAAGCCGTATCCGGATTGGGCCGACGATGGTGATGTGAATGACGGGGTCGATGGGGAAGTACCTGAAAAGACGCGGTTCAGTACGCATCCAAACCAATCTACCGGGCAAAGGCGACTCACTGGCCAAGTCAAAGTCGACAGGCAAGTCGAGAGCGGTACCGTGATGGGGGGTCTGACTGGGGCCTGCTGTTGGAGCAGTTTGCGGTTTCGGCCACTCCTGTGTCGGCGGCGAGCGATGAACGGATTGAGGAAGGTCGTGGGCCAGCCAAGGGCTGTATATGCTCGACTCCATTAATGAGGGCTCTCGACTGCTTTTTTTTCTTATGTAGAGTACGCTCCTGGTGGTAGCAAGCGGGATGCTGGCTAAACAACCTCGATGCACACAGGGAAACGAGCTCGCGGTCAACCGAGAGGACGCTGGCGACAAGCCCTTCTCGCTGTGAGGTTTCAAAGCAACACAATGAGCTTGACTTTGCGTCACGCGTGACCCTTCATCATCAACTTGTCTCAATTTTCGATGAGCGATTCACAACGGGCCCAGGTGCGTCCCTTTATTTCTCAGATATTTCGGTGTTTAATGCTTGCTAGATGGCCAAAGGACTACATAATGCCGCTGCCACTTTCAAGGCTTCACACGATAGTTTTGCTGCTGCCGCGGCTGCAATGCTCGAATGTGCCAAGTATGCTGAACAGTTTGCTGATTTGGTGGGTGGACACGAGGCTGGGACTGTGAAACGGAAATCTGGTGCTGTTGAAGAGGTGGGGGAAGCTACGAATGGCAAGCGCAAAAGGGCAACGAAGAAAAAGGACCCGAACGCCCCAAAGCGACCAGCGTCGTCATATCTCCTCTTCCAAAACGAGATACGCAAGCCGTTGAAGGAAAAGTATCCAGAGCTGAACAATACGGATCTGCTCAATATGATCAAAACGCAATGGTCGGACATGTCAGAGGAAAAAAAGGCGGTTTGTTGACTCCAAACTTTACTTGTTTCGCGTTTGACGCGTGACCAGGTATACACTGTTAAGATGCAGCAGCTTAAAGAAAAGTACCAACAAGAGAAAAACGCGTACGACGCGCGTTCGCCTGAAGAAGTCGCTCGTGCCGATGCCCAAGTGGCTGCGGCGCTTGCCGTACGTGTTTCATTCTAACAGCTTTTTGTTCTTATAGTCCTTTTAGGAAAAGAAGACTCGGCGTCGAAAATCCAAAGTTGACAAGGCAGCAGCACCGGTTTCTGCCCCTGTCATTGAGTCATCAGAGGAAGAGGAAGATGAAGACGAAGACGAAGACGATCATCCTGTTGCAGCACTGGTAACAGCTACAACAGATTCGTCATCATCATCCGAGGAGGAGGAGGAAGAAGAAGAAGAAGACGACGACGAAGAGGAAGAGTCCCCTCCGCCACCTCCAGCCAAAAAACCAAAGGTCGAGAAGGTGGAAAAGATCGTCGAAAAGGACAAGAAAAAGAAGAAATCAGGCAAAGCATGAATAGCTAAGTTATCTTATATAACTACTGTTGCTTTAGTTTACTTTCCTTTCCTTGCCTCTGTACCATCTTGGGCTAATTCCCTGAATTGTATTGTCTTATCCGTTGTCAGATCTCATAGTCTGATTCTATCCCGCCTTGGTTACACTTGAATAAGCGCCTAAACTTGTTATTTAAACTTTCACCATGATGACCCCCATTTTCCCACCAATATGAAGCTTGCTGCCTTCGTAATATCACTTTCTCTAGGACTTGCCAACAGCGAACCATTATCAACCAGCAATTGTCGCGTCCAAGCATGGGTGCGAGCAGAAGATCTTGCCCCTGAGACGACTTCCCATGGTACATAGGTTGAACTCAAGTGTAGTTCATGAACAATCTGAACATGGCTAGGGGAGTTGCGTATCAAGGTCGCTCCTGCGAACTGCGCCAGCAAAGTTGCTTCCGTTGCGCTCCGTCTCAGCCTCGATGAGTTCGCCGAGGTCAAGCATCTCCGTCGTGGCGCACAACTGCCGCAAATCGTCAAAGCTGACAACCAGACGCGACCGGACTCCGCAGACCCCTGGATGTTCCAAACCCGCTCTCAAGACAAGGAGACTGTCTATAACTACACCGCGTATGACCACACAATGAGCGACCCTGCATTCTGGATCGTCAAGGCCGAACAGCGCAAAACATGGACCACTGAGAGGACTTTGTTCGGAGACGATCAAGGTGAGTAGTAAGGAATCATTCAATCGTCAATTTGACCTCATTGCTCTGCAGACTTCACCAAGCCACAAGTCACTCCGTTCGTAGTTGTCTCTCCAGCAGTCAATTTTCCTCCTGCTGTCCCCAATCGTAGGGGTGGGTCAAGCGGTGGGCCGATAAGAGGACATGCAGACTCCGATCTGGGTTATCACTACGTGGCAGTAAGCAATTCTCTAATCAATCGCAAACCGTTGACAACTTCCAGATCGTGACATTTGCAGACGGGAGCATCGTTGAAAAACATGCTGGGCACACAAACTTTGTCCCAAGGTTTGCGAAGTTGAAGCCAACCAAGGAGGCTCGACCGTTCGTCGCTACAGAGCACTTCATAGATAAAACCAACACCCTGCATCAAGAGCTTCCCGCTGTGCAAAAAGATATGGAACGCAGGGAAAGGTGTTTTCCCGCGGCCGAAAGGTCTGTTTATGTTGCGAGCATCAAATTAGACCATGGAAACGTTGTGCAGAAAGGTTTATTTGCTTTCTGTGTGCCTTCAAGTTCGCCGGTTAACGCTAATGCAGGGCAAAAGCTGAAAGGCAGGGTGTTCGTCAGAGGCACAGCAGGTTCTACGACGATGTCGCGCATCTCTGTGCAGCTCCACACCATACGGACCACGGACTGGGCCCAGAGGGAAGCGTTTTCAGGCGGCGACAGGGAATTTGTTGACCCTAACCAACTTTTCCCTTCTGATCAGCGCACAATTTCCGCTGCAAGTGGAGAATATCTCTTCCACGACCACGGCGCAGACGACCCGTACCGCGTCTTCCGGTCAACATTCAAGGTTGTCGACAGTGGGGTGATCAACAACAATAAGCCCTACTTCGACTTTTCCCTCGACATACCAGACGATATCATGCCCACATTCACAACTTACTATGGATCCACCGCTGCCAACCTGACCGTCGCTCTCTCAGCAGTCTATTCACGCGAGATTGCCCGCTGCCTGCGAGATACCATCCCCTCCAACGAAGATAACCTTCTTGACTTGGATGATGCCTCGCGCTGCCTCAAAAGGCGATGATGATGATGCAGCCCGAACTCAAGAGGCCCTCTGGGACACGCATACCAAAGTCGGAAAACCACTTGAGACTTCTTGGGACCAAATCCAGCACCTCCATGCGCATTTCCCAATAACCATCATTGGCGCCGTGACACAAAAACCCCTTCAACATTACCTCTCTCCTGGACTGACCTCACCGGTTCTCCTTGCCTCCATTGCCGACGTTGTATTTCCTGCGATGGAACCCACTGTCGTGGAAGAGCCAGTTAAAAACACCACGAAGAGACTAATGCCAACCGATAGGTCGTCCGATCCATTCAAGTCGAGACAAGCCTTCTTTACTCATGTTTGGTCGCACTACGAGGTGCCTGCAGATCCAGCTATGTACTACAACTCGGGCAATTACGTTGGACTCCTTTGGAAGAAGAAGATGGTCGCAATTGACCGCGGAATTTCGATGTCCGATGGGGTTCAACATCAATTTTCGGTACCTCGATGAATTGACACTACTATACATTTGTGCCTTACGATGCAGCAACAAAAGCGTTGAAGTTATACGACGGAGGATCAGTCCTAAAAGTGAAACCAGACGGCGCGAAGTTGATAAAGACAGAATTGCTGCGGGCGAGAGTGACGACAACATTGCAAGTGCTGACGAGTGGAAGCTGGAACTTGGATAAACCAGCGGGTAAGGTAGTCGACAACCTAGATGAACCGCAAGTAGCCGTGAGCTGCGCTGGAGCAGTCAACATCGCCACACCCCAGA
Source organism: Mycena indigotica (assembly GCF_014461135.1). Lineage (NCBI taxonomy): Eukaryota > Fungi > Basidiomycota > Agaricomycetes > Agaricales > Mycenaceae > Mycena > Mycena indigotica. The sequence goes on from NW_023503005.1 coordinate 1,860,571, forward strand.
GTATATCCTTCGTCCATTGCCAGTTGTCCGGACGACCGACACGATCCTGCGCGTTTGCGTTTGCGGGGTACAGCCTTGCCCAGAGGAAAACACGATCGCGGGTTATCGGTGGATATTGACCAGTTTTGAACGCGGTGATATAGTAGGTTTGGAGATCAAGCCAGCCTTGGTGGTCGAAGCCATTGACCCATGCTTGTGAATTAGGTTGTGCACCATGAATCGGTCCAACGTAATGCGATTCGCCGTAGTCGTTCCAGCTAATGACTTGTGCGATTGCAGTCAAATTTCGGTTTTGTACTATGAGCTCCCAACGTTGCGCAAAGTGAAAGTCGTCGCATCGATAGATCCAGTTCTTATTCCAACTGTCTGTCCCATAATGCTTTCAAGACAAATTAGACGGAGAACATTAACGAATACACGAGCCAACCGTGAAGAACCAGGGCGACACTGCTGCCATGTAAGTCCGTCCGTTTAGCTGAGATATGTATTGAGTGTCTGGAGTCCAGCTGGTATTATAGTTTCCCATTGGCCAAGCGGCGTTCCACTTCGTTCATTTCTCTCCATCAGCGAGGCATATCAACGAGGATAGATGACTGACATTGAAAGCGCCATCAAGAAACGACATACCCCGAAAGTTTGCAGGATCGACGAAGAACGAGGCAACGAAATGGACAGGAAGGGCTCCATTACTTTTGAGCACATAGTTCCAGGCGTCATTGAGGTTTCCCATGCCGAACCTACACCATTCCCCGGAGAAAGTTGATAACAGCGGTCGCCCATTATAGTTCAGCTGATTGGGATGGTTGCGAAATGGTTCATAGAAGTTGCGCAGTTGGTTTGCATGGTTTGTGGTTGCGCAAGGAATCGATGTCATGTCGAGCGAGATAAAGAGCTTGAAGTTGATGGATGGAGCGAATCTCTTTGCCGCATCGTAGGCCGCAGCCAGCCTCGCAGGTTGCCACGGGTCGCCTCCCACCTACACTGTTTAGCGAGATTTGAACTGGCATAGAATGTTGGGTATTCACATTGAGGGCAAATCCATCTATCCCTCTTGATGCGGCAGCAGCGATGTCTTGAACCCAGTCCGATGTCGTATATGGGTAAGTGTTGCCGACCATGAAGTGTGCGACCACGTATTTGCTGGGTTGCGAACTCGATTGGGGTTGCGGTTGACTGGATTGAGATGGCAATTGATTTGACTGGGATGGCGATTGACTGGACTGAGATTGCAATTGACTGGAGCGAGATGGCGATTGACTGGACTGAAATGCCGGTTGACTGGACTGGGATGGCGACTGACTGGACTGAGATGGCGCTGGTTGGCTCGATCGTGATTGCGATTGATTCGGCGGGGAGTTGCCTAAGAAAGGAGCCTGCTGGGCCCCGACGATGGCAAGGAAAGGGCCGAGAAGGAGAAAGAGCAAGAGGCATTTCATGGTGAAGGTTGAAGCCGAAGGTAAAGCGGTCACCACGGTCACGCGGGCGCTCCAAAGCTCAGTTCTTGGCTCAGTTCTACCCATTGTACTGTTTCGCTGCCATAACGGTTTTGGTGTGTTCGACTCGCCGCACCTCAAAACGATAATTGACGCGTCAGGATGTCACTTTCTGCTGTTTACTCATAACGGCCACTGGCAATGAACTCCATGCTCTCGACACGTTAGACACACCAAATTTCCTGGCCGGAGACCCGGTTCCCGGTGGTATGGTCATCGTAATCGCGCCCTAGTCTGCTCTTCATCGTTGCGTTGCGTGAAGACCTCAACATCCCGGCACATTTGGTTCCTCCAACCCCGACAACTCTAACAAGCGATTCAATTTGCATTACTCAGAGGAGGAAATTGCTGGCAATTTGCTGCATGGATGCAATCATGCCATTGAAAGTAGCCTTCTATATGATTGTGCAAAAACCTGTGGCATTTCCCCAAACGATTCTAACCGCAGGCACCAAGTCGAGTTCTACACGAAGTCAATGAAACTTCGTCCAACGCTTTTACTAGAATCGTTGCATGACAACTGGAGAGCTGTGAATTGACCTAGTTCTCCTCGTCGCTGCGGTCATCTGAAGCCACCTCCCCAGTCGAAAGTACCCGCCACGTTATGCGGCATATCGTCTGGAACCAGAGAAGTTGAATTATCTGCAGAAAGCAACAGTCAATGAAATGTGAAAAATGCTCCGCTCCCGGGGGACACACCTGTAAGGCAGTGAGGCAAATGAGGAATACCCAATGGTATTCTCGGCTCAAAAAATGTCCATTTGCTGGGTCCCATTGCAGCGTTATCAAGTGTGGTGCCTCTGACCAGAGAGACCAGATGACGAGCATGAACAAGACGTGTCGAGTGAAGAACCATGACACAACAAAAATACCAAAGAGACTGTCACAGATGATTTGACGAGCCTCCATATAACGTGCCATCTTCGCAATCTGAGGAGGCTCAGTAAGTCGTTCTTCTAAGGCACCAGTATACTTACCGGTAAGAATACATCGCAAGTGTCCATCAAGACCATTATGAAGGAGCCAACGCGGGTAAAGTTGAAATAGTAGCTGGCGCCCATTAGGAAGACGGTAATGATATGGTGAGCCATCATTTGGTAATGGTCCTTGCGAGGCGCCTCTGCGTTCAAAATTAGGATCTGGTGCGTGTAGAACGCGGTCTGAGTGAGGTAGTAGAACTTGAGCGGTGCGGCAATAGCTGTATGAGGGTAGCCGGCCCACAATGGCGCATATGTAAGGAGTTGGTTGGGGAGATTATAGTTCACATACTGGAGCAGTGGTTAGCAAAATTCGCAGTAAGGAAAAAGAAACATGGCGCACAAGTCCAAAAATGAATTGAATAGGATAATACACAGCCGACCAGCCTTGCTCTGCGAACCGAAGGACACTTCTATGAATGTGCTGCAGGTCTTTCTTCGAAGGACTGTTGTTGTGGCCATTGGTTTTGACAGACTTGCCAGCAGCCAGTCGTTTTTCGTTCAGGTTCTTCATGAGACGCCATTCGGCAAATGGTTCGAAGACGTAGAGGCGAAGGACGTCGCGGATAATGGCCATGAATGCAATACACGTTATAATGAACCATATGTCATGGGGGCCCGTTGTGTAGTATGGCCAGTCGTGAAAAGAGTCGGGACTAGCAGGTGGGTCGATGCGATATGACAGCGTAAAGAACGGAGCCAGGTACGGGGGAGGCCCTTCTCCAATGAGGGTCAGCATAATTGCTGGCAGAGAAAGAGGCTGTGGAAAATGGAGGTGGTAGCTCAAGACAGAGCTGCTGGGCTGGCGGGGAAAAATGAGCTGATTGCGACGCACGTGCTCTGTAATTTCTGTCTCATGTCGACAAGCACACCAGCCAGTCAACCGAACCCCACACTTTATATCAACAATCTAAATGACCAAGTCAACAAGGACGAGCTGAAAACCCAGCTATACGCGCTCTTCACGACCTACGGCAAAATAATCGATGTAGTAGCGTCCAAAAGCAAGCGAATGCGCGGCCAGGCTTTCCTTGTCTTTGCCGACCTTGCTGGCGCGACTACCGCAATGCGTGCTTGTGATGGGATGTTGTTTTACGACAAACCTCTGGTCTGTTTCATTTTGTATCGCGTCAGGATCGTTGCTGACTCTGGTCTTCAGCATATTGCCTATGCAAAATCCAAGTCATATGCGACTTCACGAAAAGAAGACCCATCATTTGTTCCCCCAACCTCTGTGAACGCGAGTGCATTCTTACGCGACAAGAAGCGGCAACGAGAGGAGGCGGCAGAGGAGGAGCGGAATGCTAAACGTGACAAGGCTGATAACGACGATGACGAAGAGATGGAGATCGAGGACGATGAGGATCAACAACAACAAAATGCTGCTGCCTGTATGTCCTCTACCGTCTTTATTTCAGTCGTGTTTCATGGTATCCAGCGGGTGAAGTTCCTGTACCATACCCAACAGCGCGTCTATTATGCACCAACCTTCCGCAAGAAGTCTCAGATGGAGTGCTTTCTGTGCTATTCCAGCAATATCATGGTTTCAAGTCCACAAAAGTCGTGCCTACCGAGGTACCGAATGGTATGACGCCTCTTATCCGGTTATTATTTCTTTTTACCCCGTTCTAGTCAAAAAGGCGCAAGTCTTTTTCGACAGCCCACAACTCGCAGCAGTGGCCAAGGAGGGCTTACACGGCTTTACGTTGAAGAAAGACTGGTTAATGGCCGTTCAATACATCTGAATCCATACCTTTTTCTTGCGAGTCATTAACTGGGGTGAGCAATAGTTTCTACGCATCCTGCTTCAGGCTGAGTCGCCCCAAAGTACGTGTGTCAGTTCATTTCACTATTATCCATGCCTTCTCTTCGAACAAAATTCACTTGGATAGAGCCTCCAGGATCTTCTCGCCAACACCTGCCGCGCTAGCAGGATTCTGCCCAGTAATAAGATTGCCATCGACGACGACTTTGGCCTACGCAGCTTATTCAGCACGGAAACTCCGAAACAGAAAACAGACCCACCCCCCATGGCTCGGCTGCTTTCTCATATTTCCCACCAAGCTCTGTAATCCGCTGTTCAAGCAAGAAGGGTACATCCTATGTCCACTTTTTCAGTGAACTTCCATTCGAATAAACTGGTTCCTGACTTTGACTTTGTCCACCTGCAAACCATCATCATTCCTGTTCCTTTCGACTTGCTTGGGCCCTTACCTGGATCTCTTCTGCGTCGGAAAAGCCAGTCGCCGCTTTTCCTGCGAAGATCGAGTTGCCTTGTGTGTCAGTAACGCCTACTAATGCAGCGGGGCCATGGCAGACAGCACTGGTTATTTTTCCGCTTTGGTAGAACTGGCTAAGGATGAAGCTCCCATCAAAGAATCCCGCGAAACAAGCTCACCTGGGACGCTAGAGCGATATTGACGGGGTCAGAGGCGAGGTCAATGACTGGTCCGTGGCCGCCCACGTAGAAAATGGCGTCGTAGTCCTTCGCGTTTACGTCGGAAAGCTTCTTTGCGGATGCGAGTTTGCTCTTGACCGTCTCGTCCCCCAGGAATTTAGTGCTTTCTGCATCAGACGCAAACATCTATCGGGTGTGACTATGGATTGTCGCTCAATATACCGACTGACCTGGACACTGCCTTCGTCGATGGGAGGATTTGGCCCTGCAGGGCTTGCAAAATCGATGGACGCATGGGGACTGAGGACGTAATACGGGTGGCTCGCCTAAATCAGAGACTTGATGTTGAGATGCGATAAGATGGCCAATAATGCAAGTGTCATGCCTCGGGAAGATACCACCCTGTGGCGGCCCCGGTGAGGGTCTTGTTGCAGGAAGTGAATACGAATAGGACAGAGGGCATGGTTGTGGGAGGCAAGCGCTTGCGAGACTGAGAATGGTCGTCGATGATGCTGTCATTTACTTTCCTTTTTCGGGCGTATTATCTCTTCCCCAGATGTCATCGTTCTTTGGCCTGTAAGCCCTCAAGGGCGTCCAACCTGCCACAACTAACTGAAATATCGTTTAGCGGGAAGACGCGGACGTTCAAGCCACGTAGAGATGTGCCCGAGGGAACGAAACAATACCAGCTTCGCAAATATGCCGAAGCTACGCTGGTTTGTTGACCCACCCACCCAATATTAAACCTGGTGATTTACTTGGACTAGGGCTCGGGCAACTTACGACTGGCGGTCCAGCTCCCCGATGGCGAGGATCTCAACGAATGGCTAGCGGTTCACGGTGTGTTAAGTTCACAACCTGACAACCTCCAATGAACATACTTTTCCCTCCCCAGCGGTGGATTTCTTCAACCACCTCAACATGCTCTATGGAACTATCACAGAGTTCTGCACGAGAGAAGAGGTGCCGTTTCCACCCTCCCCGTTCCCCTGAGCAGCAACTTACGGCCACGGACAGTGCGCGATGATGTCTGCTGGGCCACGGTAAGTCAATCGCGACCAGCTGGATGGCCCAACTCAGTATCCAAGATACGAATACCTCTGGGAAGACGGTGTCAAGTACAAACGGCCGACGAAACTCGCTGCCCCCGACTACGTTGACGCGCTGATGAACTGGGCCCAATCGCTGCTCGACGACGAGGCCGTGTTCCCCAACAGAATCGGTGTCCCCTTCCCCAAGAATTTCAAAGACACAGTCCGCACCATCGTCCGCCGCTTGTTCCGCGTATACGCCCACATCTACAGCAACCACTTTGACCACATCTGTGCCTTGGGTATCGAAGGCATGTCATAACACCCTATCTTGAGCGTTCTCGCTAAAACACTCTCCTATAGCTCACCTCAACACGAGCTACAGACATTTCTTCTTATTCATCAACGAGGTTTGTCCTGGTGTGGCTTTACTGCAAGTCATTGAAGCCTTTGCAGTTTGATCTGGTGGACAAGAAGGAACTGGCACCATTGGACGAGTTGAACGATGCGATCCTCGCCGAAGAAAAGACACGATGACGATGCCTTATTCTTTTCTTTTTCTTTTGCAAGGCAGTACATTCATTGTCTTAATCGTGTATATAGTAAGACAAGACAACGCTACAAGGTTGGATGCCGCCCATCGTGTTTGTGGCGGCCAAACTCAAACTATGCCATGATATGATAGGTGGTGGTGGTGGTAGTACAACAAGGCTGATGCAGAATTCGTGTGTGGTTCAATGCGGGTGGTGTTACAGCATGAAAGCGGACCGACAAGAAATCAGACGTGACAGAAAGCGAATGGGGGCTCCGGTTATATCGTTCGCTAGACACTCAAGATAAGCAGGTCTTATTGACAAAGGAGCCAACGACGCGAACCTTGACTATTGACCATTGCAATATCGTGGATTTAATGCGGTCGTTGAGGGCGGTTTTACAGAGGTCACATATCAGGTGTTCGCTCAGTGGCCTGAGAGCAGACTCCAACGTTTGCGTAGACATGTCTAGTAAGATCAGACACGGGTGCAAATTCAAAACTACCAGTGGCTCACCTGGCCGTACATCCCAGACGAGATACGCAACAGCGAGCGCCCAAGCCCTCCCTAGCCCCTTCTGAGCCGGAAAGTCACATGTATTGGTGGGTGGATGGGGGTGGGGCGGTGTTCCCAAAACGCGCTTGAGCGCTTCGTTGCGTCCGTAGTGCAAGAAGAATAGACTGATACCAGCGGGTTAATGGATAGTGAAGAGGGGGAGTGATATGGAACAGACCGTTTGAGATATTTTGCACCTATTCGCTCCACATCTTGGTCGGTCAAGCGAGATAACGGAAATGCAAGAAGGTGGGCAGAGGTCGGGACAGCTAGGTCCTCGAGTTCATAATGCGCAGCAAGAGAGTAAAGCTGGAGTGGGAAGAGTGGTGCGTGTGATAAGAGCAGGGAAAAGAGCGGCGTCGACGGATGAATCTGAGCCGCAAGGTCAGCCGAAAAACGAGTCTGTGGCGGTCCACACACCTTGGAACCTGGATTCATTCCATAGGTGATCATCGCATCCACCGCCGTCGCCAATGTTTCTAGCAAAAGATATTGCTTCGTGATGACGGGTATCGGTCGAGTTACTCACCAAATGGCGGCTGATAATGAGCAGACGAAATTTCGTAGGCTGCATGGAGGATGACATTAAGGACTACCGAGGGTTCTGGTACGTTTATAATTGGTGGCTCGTCGTCATCTGAAGTTACGACGGCGGGGAGCATTGCTCGAAAATTGTTTTCGCTTGCTTCTGCCAGAATGTCTGAGTGGACATAGAAGTAAACGGCGTCTTTGGATAGCAGAATCAGGTCGGGCGGATGTGGTCGATGTTGTGCAGTAGGAAAGAAGGTGGTAGAGACGCTGACGAGTGTGCTTGGAGCCTCTGGTGTGGGTGAATTGTCATGAGAATGCTGTCGGTCATCATGTTACCGAAGTTGATGGAGCAAAAGCCAGACGTACCGGAGGGGTTGGGAGGTGGTCATAGCTGCCGGTGTCAAAGTCGGTATAATGAGCCACCGCGTTCCAATCTTGCACCTCGTAGTCGTTCATGAATGGCTTCGAAAGTGGGTGTGATGTGACAGGTCGATTTCCGATCACTGACAACGTGCCATCAATAAATCAAAGGTAAACGAGCGATGACGTCATAGTCCTCAGTGCTATGCAAGTATGTACTCTCAGAGTTCTCGCTTCCTTTTCGCCGCGTGAATTGCCTCTCTCTCTCCAAACTTCGAGTCATGTAGCTCCTACGGCGGGTGAGGACGGAACAAACGCGGAAAAGAAATCCTACCATATTGGCCAATCGTTTAGCCGTTGCGACTGCATTCATTTTTTCCAAGACCCGTGCCTCCGGGAGGGTCATCTCTTCAAGCTTGATGCCTATAGATGATCAATGCGAGACTCTACGGAATGGCTTTGTCTCACGGATTCGGTCTTCAATTTTCAGCACCCGCTCTTCATCGCGCTCGGTCACGAAGCTGATGGCCACACCGCCACGCCCAGCACGCGCTGTTCTACCCACCCGATGCGTATACTCTTCTGGTTCGTTGGGGAGGTCCCAATTGATGACGATAGCCACGTCCTCGATATCCAATCCACGAGCAGCGACGTCAGTACAGATCAAGACAGGCACCACAAAAGACCGAAATAGCGACAGCGAATTCAGTCGCTCTCGTTGTGTCAGCCGAGAATGAAGCGCTGTGCTGCGGATAGACAGGGTTTTGAGGAAATTCGTCAAAAAGGCGGCCGTTCTCGCCCGCGCACAAAATATGATCGTTGGTGGCGGTTGCTCTGGTGTCTCATCTTCGTCAGCAGTCGATTTCTTCTTGTCTTTTCTTGTCGACTTTGGTTCAGGTGGTGCTCGTCGTAGATGCAAAGTCGAATCAGGCGGATTGCAAAGTAAATGGAACAAATACATCTCTCGTACGTGTGATGGGACGAGAATATAGAGCTGTTGCAAGGTCTCCACGGTTTCAACTCTGTTAGAAGGTTAAGAGCGGTCCCAAACCTCATTAAGACTACCTACGCATGCGTCATCCGATGTACGAACGGGCGATCTTTGCCTGGTCGAGGTGGAGCTGCTGCAAGTTCCTCGATAGCGGGAGTAAGCGTGGCAGTAAATAGACAGGTCTGTCTATCTTTAGGAAGAGCTCCAAAGATAACGCCAAGTTCCGGAGCGAAGGTAGGATTTAGAAGGCGGTCTGCTTCGTCTAGCACCTTTGTAGATGATTGAAACGATATCAGAGTAAGAATAACACAACGCACTAGAAATTTAACTCTGGCCAAATTCCATTCACCGTTGCTACTTTTTAGATGGTCCACAAGACGGCCTGGTGTAGCCACAACAATATGCGGCCGATTCCCAAGCTCGAGGGCTTGGGTCATCATGTCCATACCACCAACAATAACGGCTGTTCGTGCATTGAGAGGTCCACCCACAACAGCGAGTTGCTCAGCAATCTGAAATGCGAGTTCTCTGTGAGAGTTGAGACGCTGATATTGTAGTAGCAACGATCCAGACCTTGTCGGTGTGAGGATAAGGGCGAATATACCAAAAGGGTCCAGAGAAAGCTTTTGGAGGATCGGAAGAGCGAAAGCTATTGTCTTCCCCGAGCCTGTTTTAGCGTTCCCGATGCAATCTCGCCCTGAAAGCCAGTTAGTTGAGCCTTTTCGATGTACAGTCCGTCCACACACCTCGCAATAACGGGGGAATGCAAGCAGCTTGAACTTCTGTGGGCGTCTTTATAGACATGGCGGATAGTGCAGACTGTAACGAGGGAGATATCCCAAGGGTAGCAAAGGATGTCGGTTTGTGACCAGGAACTTCGTGGTCAGTTCGAGAACGAGGCTTGTGGTTGACGAGACGTGAAAGGTTGGTTTGGAAAGGGACAGGAGTATCGTCTGAGGAGTCATCATCTCCAGAAACAGATTTGGCGCGTTTCGATGGCCGTTCATAGTCCGTGCTCGGAGACCGACGTTTGAGCATCTGGGAAGGCAAAATTTCGTGACAGTGTGACATCCACGTAAACATTTGTAATCTTATCTTTGCTTTTAAACGTTCTCGATGCCATCACAACCCAAATGCACAAGTTTACCTCCTCCCATAACCTCCAACTCATTACTTTCTCAACGGCTCTGTCTTATGAAGAGGTTAGGTCGCGTCTCGACGTAGAAATCGGCAAAGGGTCCCCGAATCTCCACTGGCACCGTGCAGGGTCATTGTCGACTGGCGAATTCGAGGATCGCGTCCGCAGTACGCTGGGACCGAGTGGCTTTAGGTCGATCAGTTCGTTGTCTATTGCGTTTTCTCTCATATCGCTTGATAGACTCTTCAATGAATTTGATCATGGCGAATGGTTTCGAGTCTACTCTCCATCAGGGACCTCCAGCGGGGCTTGTCTTTATGTCATTGGCAACCCACTCATCGCTCGTACTGTTTTGCCCTACGACATGCGGGCCGGCCTCAACGTTCCCGTGCGCCTGCTGGTATTAGCCAATGACAAGACGAAAGGCACCGATGTCATCTACCATCTTCCATCCTCCCTCATTGCACTCAACGACAACCCCAAGCTCACTGCGGCAGCACGGATACTGGACGACAAGCTGGAAAGCCTTGTGAAGCGAATAACACAGGCTTCTGCGCGACTTTGAAAGCGAAGTTGAGATATAGTGCTACAGAATTGATGATTATAGAATACAGTAGTAAAAGAGACAAATCTGGTCCCGGCCTCCTTCTTCTAACCAGGAACCCACGTAGTGGCGCCGCTCTTGTTGGTAATGACGTGAGGGTCAATAAATTGCTGGTCCGGTAGGCCGGGCAGCTTATTGAGATCCCCGAGGTCGAACTCGTCATAGAAAGGAGGGTTTACAAGACTGTCCACCTCGTCATCTAAAGTCAAGCGGATACCAGGGGTGGTTGGCATCGATATTGACCCAAAGCTCTACAGCAAAGAATCAGTTCATGCTCGGCAAGAAGAAGAGACGAACGAATGGTACATCGCGGACAAAACCAGCTGCAGAGGCAGGCCGCTCGAAGCCGATTGAAGTATTAAAGGAAGCGGCTTGCTCATATCGGTTGATGAAGCCAAGTGAAGTGGATGGTCTGCGCGGGGCCTCGATTCGCTGTGCTTCAAGACAAGGAGGGTCGGCCTGTGGAGGTCCAAAGTGTTGGTAGGTGTGTTGTGGAAAGAAGGACGGTAGTGGTGCACTAATGTCATGGTGATCGTAAGATGCAACCACTGGAGGTGGCCCGTCATAGCTGGGTTGTGTCGGCGGGAATGAGGAATAGTAAGAGCCATCTAGCGGTGAGATGGCGGGAGTCGATAAGGGACTTTCATTGGGAGCAAGCTGCGCGGTCGCCCAAGTATAGCATTGCATGTCAACTGTTGGCATGAACGTCGAGGGAGCTGGGGTGGCAGGATCGGTTGGCCCTTGTCGGGTTGGTGCTTCCTTCCCTTTGCGTGAAGGACGTATTGAAGGTCCTTTGAACTGATCTCCAAAGTGAGCTTCACGGAGACTGCGAATATAATCTTCGCTGTTTTCCATGGGGACCCGAGACTTGGCCTTTCGCGAACGCCGAGCGGGCTTGAAAGAGTAGTACGGATATTGCTGACGATGAAGTTCACTTTGTTTCTTTGCTCGGTCTTTCCACTCCTGTTTCTGGTCAGGCGGCAGAAGATTCCACATCTCGCCAGCTAGACGACTGAGAGTTTGCTGGTGGGGAGGACACTTCTTCGTCGCCTCTTTCTTTAGCAGGTCGGAGCGAAATAGAATGAACGCATTCGGAGGACGGGGAATTCTTTGAGACTGTGACAGTTCTCCAAACTGAGGGCAGTCTTGCTTGATATGCTCAAGTCGACCGCGACTGGACCAGCCTTGGATCGTTGGAGGAAGGGTCATTTTCTCTGTATGAACTCAGATGAAAGAAGAGCTGCGACAATGAAACACAGACCGGTTGCATCCATGGCGGGAAGTTTCGAAAGCAGGGCTCGTGCGACACTGTTCAGAGATGACTTAAGTACATTTTCGACGCGTTTTGTCAAAGAATCTTAGCACAGTTTGGAGGCTGAACGAGGCATTTGCATAAAGGGACAAGTTGTGACCAAGAAACTGTTGCCTTTGAGTCTGGGAGCACGAGGCAAAGCGGTGATAAAAGTTGCACAAAGGTATCATATCGTATCAGGCAGTGTTAGGATCGTATGTCCGAGGGAGCTCCACCCCAACACGACGGCCAGTTGCTCTGGAACGAGTCAGTCAGAGGGCACGCAAATATTCTGAGAGACGTTTACTTTATTCGTTCGTCCTCAGTATAGTTGATAGTTGGATTATATCGTTCGAGTAACTCCTGAGACTGCATTAGAGAGAGAGTTGAACGGAAGACCTTTAAACCAACGTTGTAGATGCGTTGAGACCGCATAAAAATGAGCGCGTTTTCGATGTCTACCTCTGCTGCGATGAGGGAGCGGAAACTGGCAATGATAGAGGGGTTCAGCCCTCCGGGACGCAGGGCCTGAAATGTTTTTGATTGGTAGCTCCAACATATGATTAGTAAACTTACTCCTGCCCTGAGCTCACGAAGAACAGTGCGATATCGGAGTGCAAGTGACATTGTGGTCACAGCGTGACGCTCTTTCGCCAACACCCACCGCCAGCGCGCAGTGCATGGAGTAGGCTTGTCTGCCCACTTCCTGTACTACGAACCGACGATGGCCCGTGCCGGTGTTCTCAACGCCAACTCCATTCCCTTTTTCCCTGGTGGACTCCGGTCTGTGGACGATGACGGATTTGCACCCGACTTTCGTTCCCTCAAATCCTCCTCCCCTAGTCCTCCCCAACCTCCATTCGATCGCCCTTCGCCGATTCCCCGTCAAAGCAGCACCCGGCTAGACCCACTCGAGGAGACAGATGACCACAATGAACTCCCTCCAACTTTCTTTCCGCCACCACCCACAAACGGGACCTCTTTCAATCCTCCCGGCGGTCTCACATCGTCCTCTCCCGTGTCCTCACTAGACTCTGGAAGCCAGTTTCTCGTTAGCGATCAAGCCGCTCGTGTTTTCGAGGCACAACTGAGAGCCTCCCCGCTGATTAATGACATTCTCGACCGCGTCACTCGTTGCGAATTCTCTGTCCGAGATATGCAACGCGAGGTAGCCGATGTTCAGCGTAAAGTTGGCGTTCTGGTTGACCGTAGCCTCGGAATGAACGCCCAACCCGAGTTCAAAGACCCATTTGCGAATGGCCAGAGCTTTTCCTCTCCCCCACTCAGTGCCCCCAGACCTTCCATCGGCAATATTGCCCCCAATCAATCCAATCCTGCGCCAGATGACCTTTCTTCTGTCGCTCAGCGCTTGGATTTGTTGACAGCGTCGGTCGGTCAGCTTGCTGCTGCTTCGCACCAGATTCATGCATCAATTGCTGGCAACCCACAAATGGACGTCGCTCCTAACCAGATGATGTCTGGCTCGGGCTTGTCCAACGCTGGTATGCTCGGTCATGGCTTGCCAAACCGACCTGATCTCCGGCCTTCTCCGAGGGCGACAAATACTCCAATGCGCACTTGGTCTGCTGGAACCCTTGATCTCCCAATACGACCTGCCGATCCAGGAAGGCAAGACGCAATGATTCGAGACAAACGTCGCTCTGTCTCTGGTCTCATGCGCCGTGACTCTGCTGGGGTATGTCATAGCTATTCCTTGACCTCGCACTCATCTCGTTCGTAGCTTCTCGACGATAACTGGAATGGTGGCTCTCGTGATAATGGCCCGATGATATCTAAGTGGGAGCAACTCAGTCTTGCACCGGATTTGCTGCGCTCCTTGAGTAAATTTGGGTAGGTTTTTTTTTCTTGCTCGCAATGGTTCTAAAATGCCCTCTTCAGTGTGGGACCTCCAAACAAGATTCAGCAGCGGGCACTCCCATTCCTGCTACGTGGTGCTGACATTATCGCCCAAGCTCCGCCCACCCAGGAAAGGATCGCTGCTTATGTGATCCCAGCCATCCAAACGGCAGTGACCAACATGTCTCGCGCCAGTCGAGGTCCTGTTGTCATCATGGTTTCGACTACCGTCGATCAAGCAACCCAGGCTCAACGCATGATACGTGATCTGGGTGGACCTATTGGCATCAAGTCTGCTTTGGGTGTTGGTGCCGCAATAAACGATATCAGTCAAGAACTTCGCGTTCTTCAACAGAGCATGCCTCACATCATCTGTGGCACTCCACAAAAATTGCATGCCCTATTCACTGCATCAGGTGGGCTTTCAGGATCGGAAGTCCGGTTCCTTGTTCTCGATGAGGTGGACCAGTTGATCGCTCGCAATCTCCATGAGTTTGTTTTCAACATTGTCAAACTTTTACCACCGCCCCGATCGCGCCCATTAGGCACCAACACTCCCAGTGCGACCCCTGGCTCTTTGTCACAGTCGTCATTCACTTCTCCCTTCGACTCTCCCTCAACAGGACGCCGATTCTCTACTACTGGCCTGGCTCCGTCTCCGCCAGCACCGGAAAATTCCAGCCCTGCCCCGATTGAACGTCAAACTGCGCTTTTCTCGAACACAGTTCCGCAAGACGTCTTGAATCTTGCGACTGCCATCCAGCTTCGAGAGCCTGTCCGCGTCCTTGTGCGACGTGACGGAAACGTCACTCACTCAGACACGACCCAAACTTCGCGCGGCTTACGCCAATTCTATCTGTATCTCGCATTCACCGCAGGTGGACGCTCTGATGCGCTCCCCTCCGCTCCAGGTGGTGGACTGGGGATAATTGGCTCCGGTCGCGGCGCCTCAAATGCCGAAAGTGCTCAAGCTCGCGAGTGGAAACTTGATGCACTTGCTGACCTTTTCGATGATGTCGAGGTCGGGCAGGCGATCGTGCATGTCGGTGGGATGACAGCTCTCGACTCGGTCGTATATAAACTGGCTAGTCGAGGATTGGAGGCCGTTCCTCTCGTAAGTTTCCCTAGTAATATCCACCACCCGAGCTCATTTTCCCTCTCTCTTAGCATGGTGATATGAGTGCTGGCACTAAACTTGCGGCTCTCAACAAGTTCAGAGGAGCCACATCCGTCATCATGCGACAACCATCTGCCAAAGTCCTTGTCGTCTACGATGTTCAAGTCAAGTCGCCTGAAGTGACACACGTACCACTCGTAATCAATTATGGTATGCTTTCTTCACGAGTGAGAAGTTGTAGCTCAAATCCTTCAGATCTACCCAAGGCTGTTGAGGAATATGCCCACCGGTAGCTTTCAGAAGTATTCTACAATTTTAGGCTAATGCCGTTTTCAGGGTTGCTCCTGCTATTGCCTCTAGCTATGCCCGCGCCGGCGTTGTCGTCAACTTTGTGACCGCCACGGGAGGCGATGTGGAGATGCTACGATCTATAGAATGTTTCTACAAGTATGTGGTCCAGTCTTGTGTGTCAGATCACAAACATTAACCTGGCTTTTTGTAGAATCAAATGCGTTCGTTTTTTTTCCCCCAGTTTTTCTTATTTGGGCTAATTCTTTCCCCATAGCCCGAAGTTCCCATGACTCTCCGCGATATTGTCTAACCTTAACGACCGAATTGTTCTTGTATCCCTACGCGCACGTCCTTTGCTGTTGCCTCTCCCCGCATTCCTTCATGTTGGATACCCTTATAGTGCACCATGTCTAAATCTGTCTCGTTATCACCGAGCCTGGGTCCTACGCTCAGTCCTCCCCCACTGTATAGCAGAATTTCCGTCTCTCTCCCACACTTCATTCATACTTATGTGGATGGCGTTCAGACATACTTTATAGCGATTTGAACAATCATCAATGTACCATCTTCACTACAACTGGCTAGTTCCATTTCTTCAGAATTGCGTGGTCGCCAACTTAGTCGGTGAATAGCGGCAACATGGCCGGAACTGGTGGGCATTACTGGCGAAAGAACGTCAATTTTCTGACTTACTTGGAGCAATGGAGACTCCATTGCTTGTCTTGCTGCACATAGACCAAAAGCGCGCCATTTTCAAGACCGATAGCAAGATAGCGTCTGACGAAAAATGTCAGTCAGTCTCGGTTGAAATAGATAGCTCCATACCGATTATTGGCGTCCAACGGCGAGAAATCCACGGCTGTAGCAGCTTCATTCAGCTTCAGCGTTTCCACCGCGATCCATCTGGCTTGCTCGTCTTCAGATTGCTGCCAGATTTTGACCTAGGGGGGTATCATTAACCAAGCTTCTCTCCGTATGATTGGTGTGTACCGTTTTATCTCGAGAAGCAGTTGCAAAGATGTTTTCTTCCTGTGCCCACGCACAATCCCATATTATGCGACCATGGGATTTGTCGGCCGCAACAGGGGTGTAACCTGCTTGCCAAGTCAGTTCAGAGTGGAGTTTATCGGGAAGCAAGTCGGTGACCGTTATCTACATTGCCTTCGAAGAGTCTCCAGGACCGATCTCGAGAGACGGAGAGTATGAAGCGGTCATCTGGACTGAAGGCGATGCGGGTGACTGTCAGGGTGTGGCCTCTCAGAGGCTCGCCAACAGGCTGCCATCTTTCTGTGTCATAGACGCGAACGACAGCATGCTCGGCTGTGGAGGCCTTGCACGCAGTTGCTATCAGCTTTCGGGAGTTGGAAACAGCGAGGCTCATTGACTGGAATGTGGTGAATACAAAAAAGGCAGATGAAAAGGATGATAGAACCTCGTATCCGTGTCCGAAGACCTTCTCAATTTCTGGCCACAGAGTAGTAGCGGCTAGTTCTCCTTCAAACGGCGCTCTAGATATGTTGCTGCTTCCCGAAGCCGGAGTTACAACTGCACGACGTTGAGCAACATTTCTGCGAAGGTAAACGAATTTACCATCGGAAACCGCCTTGTTTGACAATCCTAGTGGTGGGACGCTTGCTGCAACTGGACGGGTCTATGCAGCAGTTAGAGACCGAAGTAGTATTTTGAGCGAAGCTGACCTGTTTCGAGAAACTTGCTATTCCAAGGTTTTCGATGAGGTCCACAAACACTCCAGGGGCTTCAAAGACGCGAGCAACTTTTTCATCCGCGATGCTCACAAATTTGAGAGCATCAAGGAATACCACCCCCAACAGGTCATACCCATGAACCTGAGGACGGGAAAGTTCGTGCCACGAAGTTCTTCCATCGACGCCACGGACAGGTCCGTGGATCCTGGTTGTTTGATCCAATCTGGCAAAGCGTTGAGCTATTGCCTGGTCCCACTTTACAAGACCCACCCAGTAGAAATCAGATATTCACCATTCGGGCTCCAATCAAGAGATTTGATGGGACCCCTGTGTCCCGTGATGGCGCTGATTTCACTCCATGATTCTTCAGTACGACGCCAGCGTCGCCATCCACCGGACCATCCCCATGCTAGCGCCTCACTCCCGCCTTGAACCCACAAGCCACCGACGAATCCACCCAGCCGCTGTCCACCGACATCGCCGAATCGTTGTTGGCTGACCCAAATTGTGGTTTCAGCCGCCTGGATTGTTGAGGGAGACCACAAGATTAATGAGGAATCGGTTGATGTTGAAAGGAGGGTAGACTCCTTTGAGATTGTGCGCCATGATAATGATGTTACCCCGGCTTCATGGCCAATCAAGAGAGCATCGAAAGTTATCGAATACTGGGACGAGTTCGATTCGTCTTGTTTGACAGTGACAATATGGCGCTTGAGGGATATTTGGCGACCACCTTCTTCTGCATCGGCGAGATCACCTAAAGATGCTTCAAATGCGTCCAAGAGCTCATCGGCGAGGGGGTCCGACGACTGTGACTCTTGTCGTTTGGCCATGGGTTCGATTTTCCAAAGCCGGATTGTTGCGTCTTGAGATCCAGAAGCAAGAACGAGCGTTTGTTCGCCGTCTTCGACAAAAGCAAGGCATTTGACCCAGTCTTCGTGCCCTTGCAAAACTGCAGAAGGCACAAACTGCGGGATAGATTAGTTTTAACGGCATAAGATGGGTGAAAACTGAATACGCAGTCGGATGAGCGTGTCCAGATATGTATGTTGCGGTCGGTGGTGCCGATGGCGAGTATTTCCACTGCGAAAATCAGATGGGTTCAATATTCCAACACAACACTACCATTAGAGTGAGGTAGCTTGGCTAGGGCCAAGGACAATGCGTATTTTCCGCTGAGCGAAAACGCTTGTACCTTCCTAAGTTCCGCTACGACCCTGATTACCCAAGCGTCTAGGGTTATGAATAAACATACCAGCATCGGAGGAGATTTCCCATAGCTGCACGGTCCCGTCCGACGACGTCGTGACTATTGAGCTTCCTAGTGATGACAGAGAGGCAATAGCATGCGAATGTGCTTGGGTTTTGGCCGCTTCTGTCCACTAACAAGTCAGAATCAGGGTAAGACTGCGCTAGCAGAAGGATTGCATACCTCTGACGCTGATTTCCTCCAACACCTGACGACGCCTTTCTCGTCTGCAGTTACGAGGACGTCATGCGAGATGAATCGGACACAAGTAACAGTTTCTTCATGGCCAACAAGTTTTGCAAACACCCCGCGATCGCTAGTGGGATCCCAGAATGCGATGAGATTAGAGGAGCCAAAGGCGACGATGGACGCGTCCGATATGTCTGCAGCGCGTGGAAATCGGTTCGTTGCAGCGGAAATGTACGCAGTCGTCATGATTCAAGAAATAAAAGGCAGCACGTGATGTGAAGACCGAGTTACGTCACGTCAGCCTTCAAGCCGTTTTCGGACATGCCAAGGTTGATTGCCATCCCATCCGCTATTGTTCAGTCAATGTCCACTCACAACAAAAAAGACAATGGCCATCCCTCTATAAAAGCCGCAGATGCTTGGTCGCCAAGTCCCACCTCTTTCTACCCACATTCCTTCCTGTCTTTGCTCCCAGCGAGCCTCTTACGAGCCACTACGACTCACGCCTTTCATTTTGACGAACATCATTCACGACTGGAGTCAATACCTTTAACCCACCATACAACATGCAACTTCTTGCCTTGCTTGCCTGTGCCCTTTTGGTACCATCACTGCATGGGCACCCCATCCGCCCTCGCGCCCAACGAAACAGCGGTCTTTTGACCCTCCCTGTCCGCCGCGTCGAAAGGAATACTGATTTACACGTCGACTTGGTGCGTAGAAATTTCTAAACTTGTCGGCGATGATATTGATATGCGTTCTAGCGTCATCAGCAAAACATTAACCGCGCTCAGCGTCTTGTTGCTCGTGCTGCTGGCCTTCCTGGCCCTTCCGATGTCGAGTTGCTACAGAACTTGCATCGTCGGGCGGAATTTATTCCGGAGCTGGAACGACGCTTCAATATCCCTCAAGCTAACGCTGGTCTCCCCACTATTGAGACGAGCGGTATTGCCAAGTTAGCTGTTGAAAATGACGACGACACCAGGTAAGCGAGTGCTAAAAATGTCCACCCTCAAATCCTGATTATCTTGACTAGCGACAACGCCCCACCCAAACTTGCCAATTTTTCATCCGTGATCGAGATTGAGTATGTTCAAGTGCAAGAGATGTGTCCCATCTAACACATCCTTTTAAGCGGCGCAGATACCTCCTACGTAATCACCGTCCAAATTGGCACTCCTGCCCGTGATTTTAACCTCATCCTCGACTCCGGCTCTGGTGACCTGTGGGTCAGCTCAGACCAGTGCACTTCTGAGAATGGCTCTGGCTGTGTACGGGGTTATTTGCTTGGTTTTCCGTGGTTACTTACGATTCATAGGGCAACCACACTTTCCTTGGCAGCGATGTGTCCTCGTCGTTCGTCAACAGGTTAGTCCCTGAAACTTGCTTTCTACTTGCTCTAATCTAAATGTCCAGTCGCAAGAAATGGTCGATTACATATGGGTCGGGCTTCGCGAATGGCGAAATCGTCAACGACACTATTGTCATTGCAGGGATGGTCATGAATGACCACACATTTGGTGTCGCGCACTCAATCAGTTCGAGCTTTTCGGGTGATACCATTGCTGACGGTTTAATGGGACTTTCCAAAAGTGTACGTCTCATAGCTTTTGTTGCCCTTCTTTAGCTAACGCCTCCTTCAGGGCCTTTCCACTCAAGGAGTACCGACGCCAGTAGAGGCTCTTCGTAACCTCGGATTCTTCAAGTCCGCAATTACTTCATATCGTCTCCCTCGGCTCATCGACAACGAGAACAACGGCGAGGTCACATTTGGCGGACTGGACGAGACGAAATTCGACCCCAGCACACGTGTCGATATCAACGCGTCCAACTCCTCGTTCTGGATCATCCCTCTCGAGGGTGTTTCAGTCGATGGCCAGAGTGTTGCCGTTAACAGCACCGAAGCACTGATGGACAACGGCACGACTCTGCTCGTTGTGCCCACCGCAGACGCCGTTGCGTTGCATTCGCAGATCCCCGGTGCTAAACAGCAAGGGTCTGGGCAGTTTTCGATTCCATGCGACACCACCACCAATGTCTCACTCCGTTTTGGCGGCCGCGACTTCGCGATTGATCCCAAGGACCTCGTTTTCGCCTCTCGGGGTCGCAAGACAGGAGACTGTACCTCGGGCATTGGCTCATTCGACGACGACAAGTGGCTCGTCGGTGACACGTTCCTCAAGGCAGTCTATTTCTCAACCAACGTTGACGCGAACACGGTGACGCTGGCCAAGGCCATCTAATGATTTTTTTTTCATTTTGCATGGGACTCTGGATCTCATAACGGACCTTTTTTAGTTGTATTTTAGATGGTATAATGCCTTGCTGTATCGTTTTAGCTTTTAGTATTAGTCGGTGTAGCTACCTGTTTAGGACTCTTGGAATGATTTCACTGCTAATTCTGACTTAAGAGGCCTTCATCCGTTGAGTCTCCATGCCATACATAGGATCAAACGAAGATGCTGACTAAGCTGCGTGACTCGATCGTGGTTCATCAGGGTTCATCCAGGTTCATTCTCCGCATCGCCGATCGCGAGACGAGTTCGAGACGTCATAGGCATCGTCAACGATTACGCGCCAATGGGCTCGCTATTGGTATAAAAGCCTGGCTGGCGGTCCACTGTCCTCACCACCAACCATCACCTTCAACCAACCACCCAACTCCCTTACACAGTCAGTGCTCTTGCCGTTCCCTTTGGCGTTCGCGCACTCATCTCTTGCCCTCAGAATAAACAAACATGTCTGACACTGGTCGCCAATCGTTCACCGACAAGGCTGGCGCTGCTTTGAAGGTTTGCCTTTTTCATCGAGGGCGTCGTTTCCACGCACTCACGTGCTGTACTAGCCCGATAGCCAGAAGACCACGACCGAGCAGCTTGGCGATACCGTCAAAGGCACGGCCGACTCGCTCGCCTCTACCTTGCAGCCGAACTCGGAGAAGAGCACTTCCCAGCAGGCCGGCGACGCGCTTTCGTCCAACCAGAACCACAACGACGAGAGCCTCCTCCAGAAGGCCAAGAACGCGGTCGGCATGGGCGACAACACTCACTAGAGGGTTTCAACGGGCTGAATGCATAGCAATACTGTACTTGTACGACTTTTCTTCTTGTGAATGGCACGCGTAACTGTAACCTGCTTGACTCTGCGACATCCCAAACGTCTTCAACTTGTAAAACGACAACGATTCGTCTAGTCTACTAGAAATCCTCAACATCAAACAGCAACACATTTGCGAATTAAAAACCCACCTAACAGGTCGCAACACAAGCGCGACCAAGGACAAGGCCTTCGGCGTCACGGCGGCAGGTGTCGCCTGAGCAGGTGCATCCGCGGGGGCAGGTGTGGCCCCGCGCAACAAGGACGCCCGCTATAACCAGCCGTCAGCATTTTTGGCCACCCATAAACCAAGAAGTGTGCCATACCTGGAGTAGCGGCGACCATCGGTGTGAGCAAGCCCATGACGAGGCTAACGGCGAGGAAGAGGGTTTTGAACTGCATACTAGTATTAGGCTGCTGGATGTGTGACTGGGATATTCACTGAGTTGTTCCTCTGAACGAAGAGCATTTTATAGGTTATAAAAGAGGCTAGACGCCTCTCGGGGGTTTCAAGGTCAAGTTGAGAAAGACTGGGCGCCTCACCACACGACGCACGAGTAGCGAACTGATTGTCGAGTGAGCTTGAGGCCGGAGGAGACCGTGCTCATTGCTTATCCAGCCCCCGACCAAAATTCCCGAATACGGTTAACACAAGCAAGTTTCATTGATCAAGATAACATACACATTCACAAGGCGACTAATAGCTGGCGCTGGATGATAAAAGTAATAGCAAAACAAAAGGACACGGGCTACACGGTGGAGTTCTGGATCGGCGAAAAGAGCGTTTCCAACAACTGCCAGGCACACATTAAGGATTAATCTAGGGGAGGCACGTGTGGACTCACCCAGCGGTCGAGGTCGTATTGGTTGTCCTTGAACTTGGAGAGGTTATCGTCGAGTTTATCTGGAAGATATGATGAGATCAACGGAATCATGATGGCATCAGAGGAGCTTTACCTGCAGTAACGAATACCATGTCTTTGATGTCGTCGTTGTTCCCCACAGATTGCAAGAAGGTAGTAGCTGCTCTAGCCGTACCAATTTGTCCAATCATGAATTTGACGGCTGGATAAAACGGTTGAGTGAGATATTCAGAACTTAGATAAGGCGCTCACACTGTCGAGGATAGCCAGCTTGGTCTAGTTTGACCCCGCACTCCTTGATAGCGTCAACGAAAGCATTATCGTCCTCCTGCGAAGGCATCCCGTCCGTAATCACCGAGATGAGCAACGGTCTGCCCAACGTCTTTGGCTCCAACTTGTCGTATACCATAGGCTGCAGAATCTTCGACTTCAGGTTCGTTCCAATGGGCGTGTCTCCTCCAGGCTTCCAGCTCATGCTATTAATTGTGTTGCCGATCTGGTCGAGAGTGAGCTTCTCCGAGTTGTCCGTGTCTTGGTTGATAAAGCGCAAAGCGACACCGTCGCCCTCTGGCAATACGCGAGTGGTAATTTCCGCGATCTTCTTGACGAGACGGGCTTGTGCATCCCACCGTCCATCCCGCTTCATAGAAGAACTATCGTCTTTCAGGGAAGTCAGTCAGCGTTCAACAAATCGACGCCAAACAAACGGACCGCAGTAAATGACCTGTTGGTGAAGGGTAACCTTGATCGTCTTTGGAAGTAGATCGCCTTGCCCAATTGGCGTGTTTGAATCTTCCTTAAGCGCCGTTGCCTTCGCCGCCAGCTCTTGAATGTAGTTCGGTTTGTCCTTGAAGAATTGTGCGAGATACTTGTTCTTCGGGTCATTAATATATTCATCGACGTTGTCGAGAAACTGAATCTTGTTTGGCGTCTCGCCGTCATTCACTTGCTATATGACTGTCAATGCAAATGGGCATGCGCAGTTGCTGCTCACTTCGTCGATTGTCGTGTTGAGTGTGGGATTGAGCCCAAATAGCTTGTTCATGACTCCTTTGGCCGTCTTGTTGACCCACGCCACAATGTAGAGCAAGAACGAGCCAACGAGGTTCGTCAGCTGAGAAAATGCGGACTGCTCCTTGTCGGGGTCGAGTGCGAGTGCGTAGCCAGAGCTGGGGGCCATCGCTGCCGCCGTAAGGCCATCATCGTCGACGGCATTTTTGTCGGCACCCGCCTTGACAAGCAGCCGAAGAGACTCGCGGTCCTTGTTGAGCATCGAGTACATCAAGGGCGTCTTGTTTCGGTCGCCTGTGGTCGTGGCATCGATGGCGCTTGGTGACATTTTGCCGACGAGAAGCTGGACAATCCTCGCTCGGTTGGCGCTCCCATCTCGGGTGGTGAGAAGCAATGCTGTCTCTCCGTCGCGGGAAAGGGCATCCGCTTTGGCACCTCGCTTGAGCAAGAGCTCGACAATGTCGGGAAAGCCTGCCACTGCAGCGAGAGCGAGAGGGGAGCGACCCGAAGAAGGTTCGAGTGCATTGATGAGGTTGGGGTCGCTTGCGATATACTTTGCAAGCTGGCTCGAGTCGAGCGTGCCCTGGACTGCGTCGTCGTGTATGCCCATGGCCGTTACTGAGAAAGGCGCACGACACTGATGAGGTATTTAAGGGCGCTGCCACATTTAAACTGCATGCTCCAAAAGCACTTACAGCGTGAATGGTTCTGTCAACCCGGATAGACGCCGAAAAACCGTCATCCGGAGTCGGCGTTTGGCTCGTCTAAAATGAATGCGGCATCTTCCTTGGTGAAGCACAGTACGCGGCCTATGAGTCAACGAAGCGTTGCTTCTGGTTCTCTTTGCTCGGCAGACGTCGTCAAAGTCTAGAGCGAGAAATCATGTGTCACGTGTGAAGCAAAAATAGCCTTTCGCCATTCTGAATCCGTTCTCGACGTCCAACATGGCACTTTGCACGTTCTTCCATATAGATTCACAGCACCGATTAGGCGCCTATCCTCTTATCCCAACACCATGAGTGGCAGCGCATTCAAAGCAGGAGGACGCGACTTGCTTGTGTGGGAAAAAGGCGAGGAAGAATACGAGCGCTCTGTAGCGACACCCAACCTGCTCTATCGTTTCGCCCGTCCAGACTGTGTCCTGCAGCCCAAAACAATCGAACAGGTCCAAAGCATCGTGCGCATCGCCCGCGACAAGAAGATCAAGCTTACGATCAAATGTGGAGGCCATTCGTATGCTGGCCACTCGACTGCTGCCAGCGGCGTCTCGCTCGATCTCCGCTGGCTAAGCAAGACAAAGCTCGATATGAGCACCAAAACGATCACGTTTGGCGGTGGCTGTCAGTGGGGCCAGGTCTACAAGACGCTGATCAACGGCCCACACAACGGTTTCGTCATCAATGGAGGCCGCTGTCCCTTTGTCGGGGTCGGAGGCTTCCTCCTGGGTGGTGGATTGGGCCCGTTCTCTCGCAGCATCGGCATGGGCAGCGACACGGTTAAGGAAATCAAAATCGTAACTGCCGACAGCAAATTAGTCACCGTCAAAGACACCGATAGACGCGATTCAAAGGAGGGGCGTCTGTTCTGGGCTCTTCGTGGAGCTGGTGGTGGCAACTTTGGGGTTGTTGTCGAAATGAAGCTGGCAGTTGCCCAATTGCAGTCTCGTGACGGCTCAGTCGTCGCTGGACGCTACCAGTGGTTCGCAAAGAAGGAGGAGCCCGACTTGTTCGACCAGCCCGGCTTTATGGACCTCATGAACAAATTCTACACCACTGACTGGCCCGAAAACATTACGATCGACAGTACTTGGATCTGCGATCTCCGCCAAAGCTCAGGAAACGGTGTTCGATTCCTCACATACTTCGACGGCCCAAAGAAAGGCGCAACTGGCTTCGACGCCATCATCGATAAATATATCGCTCATCCCGAACTCGCAAAGCAGCTTAAGCGCCGATCACTCTCGGAAAAGTCCACTCGATTCCTGCACGAAACACTGGTCGCCCAATGGTCTGAAGAGACCATCAAGGCTTTCCCAACTAACAAGAGCTACAGCATCTTCAGCTCGTTCGTGTTCAAAAACGACAGAGCGACCATCGAGAAGGTCACCGCGATCGTCCGCAAAAAGGCACTCGAGTTCCGTGCATCCTTCCCCGGCGAGCGAGTCGAGTTTCTCGCCACGTTTATCCACTCGGGCGGAAAGATGGGCGCGCCACGGCCCGACTCGTCCGCGTTTTTCTGGCGAGAAGCGGTCTACCACATGTATCTCACCGTCGAATGGGACGACAAATGGATGGAGCTCGATATGCGTGGCTTCCTCGGCAAAGCCAAAGAGGACATCCGACCGTATTCTCTCCAAGGCCAGGCTGCATTCGTCAATTTCCCTGACGGCGCCTTCCCGTCTGAATACCACGAGCGAGCTTATTGGGGGAAGAATCGCGAGGAGTTGCGACAGGTGAAGCAGATCTGGGACAAAGACAACTTCTTCAACTCGCCACAAGGCATCAAAGGTGGGGCGAAAGGTCCTGAAAAGGAGGAAGAGGGACCGGTTGATCAGGGCAACGATGAAGATTTGACGGACGGACTTGCAACTGACCAATGGGAGCGCTGGACAGTCAACGAAACTAAGGACCTTTCAGGAGACTTGCAAAACCTGGCAGATCTGGGGTTGGAGCTCGACTTGTAAAATAAGTAAAAAGAGTGAATGTATTGTTGTACTACTACAAATTTGCCAAGATTGTGTTGATGAATGCGTATTGACATAGGATAGTTTGTTGCAAGGATGTTATACGGCTGGACTGAATGATTGGAGGTTCCAGCTCTAGACTATTTTTATGCGCTTCACCTGGCGAATATCGTCTTCATCGTCGGATTCTTCACGTTCTGATGAAAGCCGAGCTCGTTCAAACGACACACACAGTCTGTAAACGGTCAGCTCTCCTCAATGCGGTGAGAAATGCAACTCGCTTGTTATACTCCTCAGCAGAGATACGCACGACATGGTGGAAATTGGAGTGGAACCATTCTTGGATCTCGTCGTGACTGGCCGAAGGGACCCACATTCCGATGATCGACTCAAACGCGTTTGCAGAGGCCTTCGTCATGTCGTCTTGACAGGTGTTCTTCGCAAGCCACATAATTCGATGCAGGATCTCGTTTTCGCAAATCAACTCGAGGAGCAGCTGCTAGGGCCTCAAAACCAAGTTAACAAAGCATGGACTGCACCGACCTCTCGGATGTCCGGCGTAAAACCTTCATCGCGGAGGACATTGACCTCAACGTAGAGATACTCTCGGAGATATGCATCGCCAAGAATTTCGCAGTTCTTGCGGAGGAGCGCGTCTTCTCGGAGTTGCTGGGATTTCTTTGGGGTCAACGGCGGCAGACAGAGCTGACGAGATACAAAGACAGGGTTCAGACGTGATAGTATGGCGGTGCGCAAGATGGCTCGCAGTTTTGCGGTTGAAAGGGTACTCGGTGGTTGGAGCATTGAGGCAAGGGTGTCACATCCGTTACCATCAAATATTGCATCAACAGTTCAACATTTTCTTCGAGCTGGCTACAAGTTCATTGTTCAACAACTAGAAGACCATCCCATGTCGTTTCAAATTCGCAAACTGAATCTACGCTTAGAATCGGGCTCTGTGTCCAACTACCATACCCTCAGTCTCTTAGAAGTGATTTGCAAGCATTTCAGAAAGTTGACTTGTCAATGCTATGGATGTGCCAATGCTGAATTGCGACACACCGTGTTTTCGAGCTACTGGCATGCGTCTGATTCTTGCAGGAAACTTGTCTCGGATAACCAGTCGAACGACCCCTGAAACCGACCAACATGTGTCTTTCCCCATCCATCTCGCCGTACCACACGGAGGCCTATTTCACACTAGCCAGGAATGCTATCTACTCCGGGGAGGTCCCTCGAGGAATCAAGACAGTGCTCATAGCCAGCAACAAAGACACGCTACAGGAATTCACCTACCGTGGCCGCATTTGGACTTCGACGTTCCAGATCGTGGGTCTCCGCGCCACTCTGGGCAAATTTTTCGACTCGTTTACCGCGACGGTACTTATGTGCTGCCGCTGCCCAAGCACCTGAACCGATTGAGCGTCATGTAGATCATAAGAAATTTCTGGAACGACGAGTCTTTCCTCACCACTCTTTCGACTTCGATATGGGGCGAGGACCCTCTTCCGCATACTCAACCCGCTGATACCTTCTATACTGTCCTCGGCGTCATGCGACCGCTCGAACGCGCTCGCTGGGGCACCTCCGTGTTCTATCCCGCCTTCCTCGCCTTCCACGCCCAAACCACCCGAGTCACGTGGGTATCGTCGCTTTGCTTAGCAGATGTCTGAAATCGATCCAGCATGCCGCAACTCTTTGCTAACTATACCACGTGGACCTTTCTGATGTCGCACGCACGCAGCGCAGCGAGAAGGATTGATGCTTCCAAGGAATTCGACGCGCGCCGCGGGTACAGGGATGATATAAAGACCCTTCGGACGTTGGAGATTTGCCTTAGGAAGATACCGTTCGTCTGCACTCTTCTGACAATGCCGCTCTTCTGACGTGTGCCAGCTCCCCGCTCCAAGAGGAAAAGCAATCGGTCTTGACTTCGGAACTATCGATCCGACTGTTACAAGGCATAGCTCTCGGTGAAATTGTGGGTCCAAGCTGACCGTTCTCAGGCCAAACGTCGTGGACGCGTCAGACCACCTCAGCGTCTGTTCTGGAGGAAGGAGAGCTTCTCGAAGAAAGGGTCCTCGCCACCGACACCACGCTTGTAATACCGCCACTCCAAGACGACAAGCCGCTCGTTTTGACGGCGGACTTGTTCCTCCATCTTTTACTAGGTAAATCAATCGGAGACGTGGCCCAAAAATCCAGGCTGATCGTGTTGAAGAGGAGCATTTCCGTCGTCAGACGACACCAGTCGAGGGCGAGGAGTTGTCTGAAGTTATTGCTGCTCTGGATGATAGCACGCCAGCGGGTCCAACTTGCGATTCGATCTCTGAGGAGCTACCACTAACTGTCGTCACCAACACAAGCACCGTGACTGCACGCATGTCGCCAACCAAAGAATCTACACGCAGTCGTTCATCGCACAAGGAGAATGTCCCGATGGTCATCGCAGAGCAGTAGAGTCCAAGGGCCAAACTTTACCCACTATACCGTCACGTATACCATTCTAGTTATTAGGAAGAGACCAATTTGCATTTGATAAACAAGAAAAAAACAGATCTACAAATACAGAAGCAAAAGTACGAATAGTACCAGTGTAGCATACGATAGAGCGAGGAGGTAGGGTACACTAAAAGCAAGAATATGGTATAACAAGCCAGTCAGCCTGTCGCTGAAAAACTCGTGTTCAGTTGTTTTTTCAAGCGTCAACTTCCATCTCTTTCGCGGTTTTCGCTTTCGCAGCAGCAGCAGACAGAAGGTGGACTTGATGGACAATCGCGTCGATCTGGGCGACCAGTTTCGACCGAATCATCGTCTGCTTTGGGTCATCGCGGACCTCCTCCCACAGCACCGAGATGTTGTTCTCCACCTTCTGCGCAAGCAAAACCATCGCCGAGTTGAGCGTGACGCCGACCGACGAGGCACAGTCGTCCAGCTGCTCCAGAATTGAGTCAGCCCCATCTTCGAACAGGGTGTCTTTGCAGTTGGAGATGTAGTTCCGGAATACCGCCTTTTGGCGTGCGACAGACCCCGTCCCACGCTCTTCCATCGCGAGCTCGTAGCCGTCCAACAACTGGTCCTTGACATAGGGAGCAACGGACCGCGACACCGTTTTTTGTTCGTCGATGAGAGTTGCCTTCACGGAGGCCACAGTCTGCGTCAGCGCCACTCGCGCCGACTCGCGACATGTTTCGCCCTGCGACTTGGCGTAGTCCTTCAGACCCGAGGCAGCAGACTTCTCAACGTCCTTCACCAGGTTCGAAACGCGCTCTAAGATGCTGTTGAGCAGCGGGGTGAATACATCCGCTTCGAAGACTTGTTGCCAGGCCTGGGCAATGTTGCGTGTAAAAGGATTGACAAGCTCGACATTCAGGTCGCGGCGGTATTCTCCATGGCGTCGAAGGGTAGCACGGTACCTGAAAGACATCGTCAGATATATGAGAAAGCAGGTGGATGAAAACTAACGAGGCCCAGTGCATTGACGAGGCGAAGTCATCCGACGTGATGACAGCAGCTTCAGCAGCCTAAAGCAGAACTCAGTCTCAGCGTAATAGGATATCAATAGTACCCACATTCGAGGCACCAACGCGGCATCGCTCCTCTAATCCATCTCTCAGGTGGTCCTTCAGCGAGATGACACTATTCTCCACAACCTTGCTGAACTCTTTAATGAGACGAGGCGTAATCCCAATCGGCTGGCCGAAGCGGTCTACTTTGGGCAGTAGCTCGGGCATAGTGTGCAGTTTGGGCCCAGTGTAACCCCCAAGGACAGCTGCGAACGGATCGTCCTCTTCATCTTGGTCGTCAAGGTCAGGTTGCTCTTGCATTCCTGACTCCCATTTGTTGCGGAGAGCATCACGATCCGCAGGCGTTACAGAAACGTTTTCATCCGCGAATGAACGGACGTCTTTGGCGAATGTTTCGAGTTGCGTTAAAAAGTTGCGTGCGGCTTGTTCACGAGACGACACGGTCAGAGATGTTACCCAGCTCTGGACTGCGGGGATTCCTGTGTCATCGGCGTTGGTGAAGCAGGTAGGGTCGCCGTCGCCCCGAACTTGCTCTATCTCAAGCTTAGCTAAGATGACCAGTAGAACAATGCCACATACTCTTGATGCGGACATAGTCCCGAGCAGAAACGCAAAAGACGGGCAAATCTATCGCATCGTAGTCGCGCAAAGATTTACTGGGATCAAAGTTGTCAGGATCCCGCTCTTCGGCAGCAGCGTCTAACGACAAGTGTTTTAGCAGCATCGTGTTAGGATTTAAGCAGACATACCGTCTAAGTCCTTCAGTCCGGAACGGAAATCCTCCTTCAAGACGTCTTTGGAAAATTCTGAACGTTTCTTGGCGCAGAAGCCATTCTTTTCCTACGAACTGATCAGCCATCCTCCTCGAGCCCTTTGCAGAATCCAACCTTCTGAACGCTAGACACTTTCTCCTTGAGGGACGAGATCAAATCGACGGCTTCCTTGCGCTCTTTACGAGCCTCGTTGTGGCTGGCTCTCAAATCAGCGATTTTCTTCTTGCCATCCGCAATGGCTTTCTCCAATGATTCCTCGGTGACCTCTTCCTCCATCAACTCATCTTGGTCGTCATCATCATCCTCGTCACTCTTCTCCGCATCGGAGTCCTCTTCGTCAGAGTCCGAATTATCTTCGTCGTCGGAATCCTTCTTTGACTTTTTACTCTTCTTCCCCTTCTTGCTTTTCTTGGGAGCATCATCGTCTGAGTCAACATCACTGATGGTATCATCCGAATCAGATGCTGAGTCATAATCTGATTCCTCTTCTGACTCGTCGTCCGAGACACTATGATGGCGTTTTGGGGAGCCGGGTTTGCCGCCACGAGTGTTTTTGCGCTTTTTACTCCCCTTTGACTTGTCGGCATTAGTCTTCTTTGCCTGCTTGCTCGTCAATATGGGCTCGAATGTTTCCCCGTCTCGCAAGGCTGTCAGGTGTGCTTGATGTTCCTTGGCAATTGCACGACACTGTGAAAGTTCCTCGTTCAAGGCTGCGATGACTTAATATACTGCTTCCCGACACGAAGGCAATAACAGACCTTTCACGCGAGTGTCAGCCGCAGTCCGCTTTTTCTTGGTGTCTGACATCTCCGAAGTGAGTTTATGGATACGCTCCTGAATATCCTCGAGCTCCGGGTCATCGTCGAGGTGAAGGTTGGAGATGACCTCAGAGCAGGAGATATCGTCACCTGGAATTTGCATCAGCACAAAAGAATTTAGAAGTGATATCCAATACGAACATTTAGTGGCAATGAAGGTTATCGTATGGGCGTCGTACCCTCCATCCATCATTAACTGGGTCCGGAAGGCTTCACCCAACAAGTCTTTCGCGACTTTGGAGTCAACGGCACTGATTTTGGACAGTCAGCAGGTGTGGGCGAACACTGGTAGCATCGCTCACCGATGGATTGGGGCAAGAATCCATATGCAGTTTGCTTTCTTCATGTATTGGCGCGCTATACCGTCTACAAAGATAATGAGCTGGATTCTCGGTTTTCTGATGGTGACCCTTACTTCGTGCGGCATTTGCATCACCAGTTCCTACCTCAGTATGAGAAGGTGTCGTTAAAAAAATCGTAAAAACATACCAGGCAAGTCTACGAGAATAGCTCCTGTGGCAAGCGCCGCAGATGGGGCACGGACATTGACTTGACGAATCAAAGGCCAAAATGCGGGAGCGTTGGGGTCGCGATCCTTGTCCTTGTTTTTCTTGTCTTTGTCTTTGCCTCGCTTTTGGTCCTTCGAGTCGATGTATTTACCAATCTCGATCCCAAATTTCTTGGAGCTAGTGGCAGAGATGTTCTTGGTGGCACCACTGTCAGGCCTTGTGAGATGATCCTAGAAGTAGCTGGGGCACCTACAGGATCCTCTCGATTTTGGCATTGCTGGAGATGATTTGGTCGGGGGTCATCTTGACGAGCCTTTCGGCGTCAATGGTGGGGTAGACAGCGTGGACTTTCTGCCATGCGACACCTGCGTCACTCTTCAGGTCGTTGGTGCGTTTAAGGGTACCATCCTCTTCTGTCAAATCATCGACGAGTATCTGAAGTTCAGACTGCCGAAGAAAGTCAGTTTCGGCCAAAAAGCATGACCAGAGCCCGTCACCTTCCACTCCTCCCTCGACAGGAAGGAGATGTCCGCATCGATGGAGTTCTTAGCGTTGTACGCGATTTCGGTAACCACGGCAGTGCAAGCTAACGCGATTTGTTTGAGATGAATATTATTTCATTTTTAAGGGTGTAGAAAGCTTACCTCGCATCCCACTGGTGGGTACAATGTTGTCTATAACTCCGTAAATCACATAACGCAGAGAAAACAGTCGACTCACCGTCGAGGATAGCATTCAGGATGGAGGATTTGCCAGCACCCGTGCCTTCGCGTAAATCTAAGTAGTGAACTTGGACAAAAGCTCTTACACGCACCGCCACAGATGGCAATAAGGGTCTTGGGTACTCCGCTCGAGCGCAAACTGGACAAGGAATCAGTGTACATTGACACAGCAACGTTAATGACGAACTTGGCAGTATCATGCCCCCATACTTCTTTGCGACGCGGTCCAATGTCGAGCACTTGCATCCCCTTCAAAATTGTCAGTGGCATGTTTCATGGCATTATCAGTCCAAATACCATTTCCATATCCGCCACCATCTTGAGGCCCTGCTGGAGGGCTAGTTCCGGGGTGTATTCGATATCATTGACGGATTCGAATTTGACATAGCTGGCTGGGTTCTCCTCTGCCTCCGGTGTGTCTGGTTTGGCCTCTGGGATATCATCCATAGGCGCATCATCGTGGGTGCCAAAATCGACGGAGAACTCGTTTTTGAGTGGTTCCCGTTTGAGGGTCAGTGGGACAGACTAAGAGTGAAGATGAGGGACGCGTAAGGGTAGGAGAAGAGAAAAAGGTTACTTGTTCGACAGGCTCTGGCTTCACATTGAAAGAGCTGGATTTTTTAAGGGCGGCTGGGATGCGGGACTCAGAGGGCTCCAGTTTGACTGGCTGAGACTGAAGACGCGTCAGAAGGGCTCAATAAGCAAGGATGCTACTCACAGAGTTATTGCCCATTTTCAAGTTTTCCTTCGATGAGGATGATGACATGGAGAAGGCTCAGCAATGCCGCCAGTTGCAGGGGTGCAAAGAGGGCAGGCAAGGTGACAGTCAAAAGTACGAGGAAAAGGCAAAGGAAAAGGAGTTGATGAGTGACGAATGTGACGCGACGCGTTAAAATACACGATCAAAGTATCAACAAAATCAAGCTCTACTCTCTAAAGTCGTTGTCTTCGCCAGTGTCCCTTCAGCTCGCGCGCTACATCCAGCTCTGCTCCTCCTGATCCTCCAGCTCCGGCCCGAGCGAGTCCCATCAGCAACGCACGTCCTTCCGTGAACTGTATTGTGTTGCTGTAACTTGTCATGCCATCGTCCAAGTCACTTTGTTGATGAATCTCTTCCTGCTCGCTCTCGACAGAAATGCCGTCCTCCGAAATTGTCTCCATTTCGTCATACATCACCCCGTAGGCTTCACATTGTGGGTCGGCCCAATCAGCCTCGGAGAACCCAAAATCCCCTCCCATATCTTGGTGATCGAGAAATTCCATATCATCTTCGAAGAAGTCGGCATCTTCGCCCGGCGTAGATTCAAGTTCGGAGATTGCGGCCGAGTCTTGAATCATTTCTAGCGAGTGATCATCCGAGAACTGCTCTTCCCAATCTTGCGCAAGTTCGTCCATTTCGTGGTCGGACTCGGGCTGCCGAGGTTGACAGGAAAATTGTTTGGCGAACTCTCTTTTGCGAGCTGGTATTCGAAACCGAAGTGGGGATCGATGTGGGCTTGATGGGAAAGGTTCTGGCATATCAAGGTCAAGCGGAGAGGGAGAACGACCGCGCTCTACAATGGGAGAAGGCGAGGATTGAGATTCCACTGGTTCAAGGACCGGCAGAGGTTTTGCATCGACGAAGCGTGAAACAGGCACAATAGGACGAGAACGATGATTCGAAATTTGAGGGCTGTGGTCTACAACGGGAGAAGGTGAGGATTGAGATTCTACCTCTTCAAGAACCGGCAGAGTTTTTTCATCGAAGAAGAAGCGTGAAATAGGCACAATAGGACGAGGAGGATGGTTCGCAATTTGAGATGCAGATTCTGATGGTCGTAAAGACGGACTGGAGGAGAGCACAGGGGCGTCGTCGACAGTAGAAATAGCCCAGCCCGGACGTTTAGCATCAACAATGACAGTCCCTTGACCTTCATCTTCTTTTTCCTCTTCCTCCTCGATAGGGCTCAGCGGTTGATTGTTGATAGCAATGGATTCGATATCCCAGACCTCAGACTCGGCCAAGCCCTTGACTTTAGATGGCTCCGAGCTAGACGACGACGACGACGAGATGTTGGAGGCAATGGCTTGCTTTGTACCACTGAGGAACTGAGTTTCTGAAAACGGTTTACTTGATTCTGCACAACAAACTTCAGAATGGGTCCTAAGGAAAATGGGAAGCAGTCACGTTTCGACTTAGACTTGGTCTTGAGGGAAGCTTTGCCTTTCTTGAATACTCCGATAGCAGAAGGCGGTTTTAGCTATCATAGTGAGCATGCATGCATCAATGGATGCGTCAACGACTTACTGTAAGACGATTCTTCCCAACATTTGCAGCAGAGAAGCCATGCATTAAAGCAAAGGCGTTGCTAGATTTCTTGTCCTTCTTCTGTCTCTTGTTATCAGTCTTGCTCTTGTTCTGATTGTTTTCGGGGTCGTTGGCGGGTTTTACAATTGCGCGTTTGGCTCTCTTGCGTTCCCTGCGTTCTTCAAGACCTATTTCAAAGTCAATCAATGCCAAAAATTCTACGAGTTGGTACTCACGGACAGCTTGCTCTTCCTCCTCGTCATCGGAGTTGTGTTGCTTGCGTTTGGAATGTTGCTTAACCACCTTAGATTTTTCTTTCACTTTCTCCTTCTTGGCTAGGTTTTCGTTTCGCTCAACGGGTTGGGAGGTAGCGCGGCGTTTGCGGGCGGCGAGGATGGGTGTAGTAAAACCAATGTTGTTGGAAGCGCCTGGTCGCTGTGGGCTGATTACGTAGGAAGAAAGGTGAATTCGTTGGTTCTCGACATATGTTTGGATGTATTCGTTCTTGTCGAATTTCGGTAGCTGGTTGAGAGATTCGAAGGACGGAAGATCGTCGACGGTCATGGAGGAAGGGGGCATGACTGATGATTAATCGATAAGAATCACGAGTTTTGTGACAGCTCGTGATGGTATCTTTGTTCCGCAACATACGCAATGCTGCTGAGTTGAACACGATCGTGTCAGCGCCCCCGGAAACCCGCGACTGTTGTTGGCTCTTGCCTTCATGGCTGACTCCAAAGCCCCGTCCACGCCATGGTATCGTCGCCTGGCCGACCTCCGAATAGAAGACCTTTTCTCTCGCAAGAAGGTCGGTGGGCCTCCCCGGACGGTCTATGTGAACCAAAATCTTCCATCCGA
This sequence comes from Mycena indigotica, assembly GCF_014461135.1. Taxonomy (NCBI): domain Eukaryota; kingdom Fungi; phylum Basidiomycota; class Agaricomycetes; order Agaricales; family Mycenaceae; genus Mycena; species Mycena indigotica. The sequence goes on from NW_023503005.1 coordinate 1,896,029, forward strand.
CTATCTCGATGCGAAAGGAAAAGTAAAAGCAGCCCATGTCTATCCTTCAAACCAGGTGCGACCAGGACGTCATTTTACGCGTTCCCTGACTAACCTTGGTTCAGGTCATCACAAGGTTCGTTTCCGCAATTTACCTCTCAGGCTCTAGTCAACATAAAAAATAGCAAGTATACCATCATCACCTTCCTCCCCCGTAATCTACTTGAACAATTCCGCCGCATCGCGAACATGTGAGTATATGCTTGTTCAAGGGACTTCATGATCTTAACGGACCCAGTTTCTTCCTGGCCCTCGCTATTCTCCAATTCTTCCCGAAATTCGCCACCGTCTCCGTTGGCGTGGTCATATTGCCTCTCATTATCGTTCTTGCGTTCTCCGCCATTAAAGATGGCTGGGAAGACATCATCCGTCATCGGGCAGATAGGAAGATGAACAATAGCCAAACTCTTGTTCTTCGGGCCGACAACTGGAACAACCCAAACGCCATGGAGGCAAAGAGCAAGACCTTCGTACGCGCTATTGTCCCCCAACGGAAACCTCGCCCACCAGTCATCACTGCTGACGATGCAGTGGTAGCTGACTGGGAGATCACCTCCTGGGAGGATGTTCGCGTCGGAGATTTTGTCAAGGTTCGCGACAATGAGCCTATTCCCGCCGACATCTTCATTTGCGCAACCTCTGAGGAGGAAAACGTTGCCTTCATCGAGACTAAAAATCTTGACGGCGAAACCAATCTCAAATCACGGCATGCCGTTGCGGGCCTCACCCACCTCAACACCGCTGCCGACTGCGCCAATTCGCTCAACGCCTTCTCTGTCAGGGCCGACCGCCCAGATACGAACATGTACAAGCTCAATGCCACAATAACGAAGGACAAGGAAACCCTGCCAGTCGACTTGACGATGACACTTTTACGTGGCACTGTGCTCCGTAACACCGAGTGGGTGATCGGGGTGGTACTCTATACTGGTATAGACACGAAGATCATTATGAATTCTGGCGGCGCTCCAAGTAAGCGGAGCAAGGTCGAAAGGCAAATGAATCCTCAAGTGTAGGTCCACATTACTGTGTTCTTCTCGGGACTAACTGACGAGCATCATAGACTGATCAACCTGTTCATACTATTCCTAATGACGGTAGCTTGCGCTATCGGCGATTCGGTTTTAGAGCACTATTACCAACACCGCAGTGCCCCTTGGTTGTATGGTGACGATACATCGGGCGACAATCCGTCTATCAATGGCCTTGTTACATGGGCGTTTGCTTTTTTAACGTGAGAAGCTTTCAAAGAACATTTCTCCAAGTCTCAACCTCCTGCAGATTCCAAGACATCGTGCCAATATCATTGTACATCTCTATCGAGATTGTTCGGACCTTCCAGGCGGCTTTCATTTTCTTTGACAAAGATATGTGGTATGCGAAAACGGACCAAGCGACACTTGCGAAAAGCTGGAACCTGTCTGACGATTTGGGTCAAATTCAGTACATATTCTCTGACAAGACTGGCACTCTTACCCAGGTATGGTTGAATAAATATCTCGATAAGATTAATAATCATACGCGCAGAATCTGATGGTCTTTCGTCAATGTTCAGTTGGAGGTCGCTCCTACATGGGGGATCTAGAGGAAGAATCATTGGGCGAACTAAAGGAAGCAGCCGGAAATGATGTCTCTTCCACCTCCAGTGCAGAGAGGAATGGGGGAATACCTCATTTCAAGGACGTTCATCTTACTGCCGACTTGGAAGCTGCAGTGAATGCAGATCCTAACTCAGGCAATGCTGCTCATGCGCGGTCGCTCAACGGCTTTTTCAAGGTTCTCGGGCTCTGTCATACCGTTCTGACCGGAGAAGATCCGGATACGGGAGCTCTGGAGTACAAGGCACAGTCTCCGGACGAAGCTGCTCTGGTTCAAGCTGCGGCTGATGTCGGCTTCGTGTTCCTTGGCCGCGATCGCGACTTTTTGACCCTCCGCACCCCGTTTGCCGCCGAACCGGAACGGTACCAATTGCTCAACATTCTTGAGTTTACGAGTGCGCGGAAACGGATGAGCGTTGTGGTCAAACAACTCGACGGCGCTGATGAACGGTTGTTTTTGCTCACCAAGGGTGCAGACAACGTCATTTTTGAGCGTCTGAAAGAGGGCGGAGACGAGTTGAAGGCGACGACTGAGAGTCATTTGAGCGAGTTTGCTAATGGTGGTCTGCGAACATTAACGTTGGCTTATAAAGTCATCCAAGGTCAGTTTTGCCTGTTGTTGTGTCACAACGCGCGCTGAAGAAAGCGATTAGAGAGCGAGTATGTCGCTTGGAATGAGCGATATCACGAGGCAACCATTGCGCTCGAAGGTCGCGAGGAGAAGATTGAGGAAATTTCGGATGAACTAGAACGAGATCTGCGGCTTCTCGGTGCGACCGCTATCGAGGACAAACTGCAAGACGGAGTGCCCGAGACCATTGCCGACCTGAAGCGTGCTGGAATCAAAATCTGGGTTGCCACTGGTGACAAGCTCGAGACCGCCATTGGTTCGACTTTCGTCCAGCGGCAGATATAATGCTGACTTTTTTTTTAAAAAAAATTTAGCAATCGGTAAAAGCACGAATCTCGTCACCCCAGACTCGAATATTATCATCATACGTGGCGGAAATGACCGTGGCCGGACGATCGCACAACAGATGCAGTTCGCCATCGATACCTACTTCTCGGACTCTGACGGCCCCCAACATTCACGCCGGTCAACCTCGACGCGTGATGGCGAGCCTGTCATCCCTCTCCAGCGCGTCGATACAGGTGTCACGTCTATCGTAGGGGAGCACAACGGTGAACGTCCAGGTGGATTCATCCTCGTCATTGATGGGACAGCCCTGCTTCATGTACGTTGCAGTTGCAGTCAACCCTCTTGGACGCTTGCTCATCATTGGTTGTAGGCTTTCGATGGTGATGCCAACAGAGCACTGCTGCTTCATCTTGGCACGAAATGCGACGGCGTGATCTGCTGTCGTGTCTCGCCGTTGCAGAAGGCGTTGGTCGTCAAGCTTGTCAAGGACGGGCTGGGTGCTATGACTTTGGCCATTGGCGACGGCGCCAATGATGTAAGCATGATCCAAGCTGCCGATGTTGGTGTCGGTATCTCTGGCGAAGAAGGACTACAAGCAGCCAACTCGTCTGATTATGCGATCGCTCAATTCCGATTCCTCAAGAAGCTGCTTTTGGTCCACGGCCATTGGTCTTACGCTCGAAACGGAACGATGTAAGTTTAGTCTGTTTGTTGAAGAAGCAGCTTGATATCATTCAGGATCTTGAACTTCTTTTACAAGAACATTGGTATGGAATCATTTTTTTTTGAGTTAAAGACTAAACTAAACTACCTTGTAGTCCCCACTGTTGTTTTGTTTTGGTTCCAGATCTACAACGGTTGGAGTGCAACCTAGTGCGTGCTTCTGGCCAACTTTTTCTCAGGCATTCACATCCAACTCTTAGTGCCTTTGCATACGTTTACGTCCTTTTCTGGAACTCGTTGTGGACGGTTCTTCCAGTTGTGGCCATCGGAGTGTTCGACAGATTTTTAGGTCAGGAAAATGTTTTGGTGTTCGACCAGAGCTGATAGATTTCGCAGACTCTGACGCCCTCATGGCGGTCCCCGAACTCTATCATTTTGGTCGCGAGGGCCATTGGTTCAACCTCCGCTCATTCTTCATCTATGTGCTGGACGGTACATATCAGGCAAGTGCTTGCCTACATTTATTTCTGTGCTAATCGCAGTGTTAGTCGGTCATAATCTACTTCTTCCTCCACTTTACCTACTTGGTGCCCACAACACGTTCGGACGGCTACGACACCTACATCAATGAGGGGTCCACGACGATGGCCCTTGCTGCTGTTATGGTGGCCAACATGTATACGGGGCTGATGGTCCATGCCTGGACCTTCTGGGTTTTCTTCGCCCTTGCGTTTGGCATCTGCGTGGTTTGGGGTTTCACGGTGAGCGTTAATAGGATCTACGACAATGTTTGTTGTCTCACATATGCCCAGGCCATATACTCCCTCATCTCACCGGGCTACGCCGTGACTGCGCTCTATGGAAATGACCACTACGTCCTGCGGTCGGCATATTTCTGGTTTGGCATGCTGTTCACCTTCGTGCTTGCCTTCACGCCCCGGTATCTCATCAAGGCATGGCAATTTGGATACCGCCCGAACGACATCGACATGGTGCGGTGGATGAGTCTTACCGACTCGAAGCGCGATTTGAGCAAGCTGAATGTCCGGGGTCTGGCAGCAATGAAACCACGCCCAGCCTCTATCGCAGCCTCCCGCGCCTCCCGGAGAACATCAAGAACGGGGAGTGTCATGACCCTTGAACGACCACACATTGACATCCGCTCCGCAAGCACCACCGACATGGCAACGGGGCTGCGGTCCGTGGATCGGGGTTTCGACTTTGCCACCGAGGAAGGCGGGGTGGCGCTGCGCAGGATGCAGACAAATCTGTCGGAAAAGCATGCCAGCACACGCAACCTGGCGTTGCCTGCAAAGGGCAAATTGTCGATCAAGCGGGGGCTGCGGTCATTAACGCGCAAGTCACGGGATGGTAATTTATGATGATGATCTACATTTTTTTACCCTTATTTATATAAGACTTCGTCGTGTATCGAGCATATCAGTATGTATCCCTACCACCTTTCACGTACCAAATAATTCATACTATTTTCACGAGAAACGGACACCACGTGATAGTTTTACAGACCATATGGTTGGTACGAGTGCAGATTGATCACACAACTTTCAAGTTCTTGCGCGCTTGAACCAGTTCGTCACATGTACTGCCCGCGCATTCATGATCAACCACTGCGCGCTCGAAGTCGATCAGGTACCATTCCCCTCCTCGAAGCACGACATTTCTGGGGGCAAAAGAACCATGGCAGATGCCATGATCATGGAGGCCACAAAGTAATGCATACAACGAATGTCTGGTGGCTTCGAATTAATGAGGGAGAGAAAACACACATGACAAACAAACCGGTGTGAAGGCTCCAAGTCGTCCCACGGTGGGCACTGATAGTCACCCAAGTCCTCCAAAATGAGACCGATCCAACCGTTAGCGATCGTGTTAGGTCGGAAGGTACCAAAACATTTGGGAACCCAAGACACAGAAGCAAGCTTCTTGTAACTCAAAGACTCTCTTGCCAATGAGGAGAGTCGGTGAAGGGGATATGTCTTGAAGATGACGGTGACGGCAGAACGTTGCATGTTCAAGGTTCCGCGGAAGACATTTCGCTTTATCAAAGTGGAGGAGAGTAGAAGGTCACCATGGGCTGCATGAAGTATGGAGGGGCTATCCGGTCCAGGAGATGTCCATGTTGTCGTCCAGGTGCCAGAAGTGGGACTGTCTGGCTCCGAATGGCTATCACTATCATCAGCAGTGGCAGTCACCGGTCGAGACTTGGACTGTGAGTAGTCTAATGTAACTGGTCGAAGATAAGTTAGATAACGGGGTGTCGCATTCACGTTGTTCAGAGCTTGCAGACGCTGTACATATAACAGTCAGCAAAACAACACCGTTGCTTCGCAACTCACGATACAAGCCAGGGAGGTCGGATCTTGAATATTGGACATTGAGGAGTGTGTCGCTGAACATGTTCCGTACTCGACTGTTTGTTCACCCTTAAGTTGATGTAGAAATTGACTGGTCGTGCCTTCATGGATCAGGCTGGCCAGATTGACCATATGAGGGAAGGGAACACCGCGCGTGACGCTGCCATCTGGGTGTACAATATCGTGCTGGGGTATCGACATAGCAAACCATAATGCGACGATAGGCCCGGCCCAAGGAGCCAAGCGATCGACAGATGAAACCAACAAGGCCGACTCGGAGGTGGTATTTTCATTCTTCGTCTCCAGAACAGCTGCAGAAATGTTGAATATGTTCGACTCGAGATACAGTGGACCAAACCTTGTTCCACGAAACAGACCGATGGGGAAGAAAGAATCAACCCGAAACGAATTTCCATATCTGGCGGAAATGTCGCGGTTGGAGCTTCATCGGATGTCTGAAGTTGTGCAAGCCTCCGATAGTGTTCCAGTTGCCGTCCAACCTGGGTAACGTTGGTCTGGAAAGCCGACATTCATGATGCACAACATACCTGTTTCATCACAGCAGGCCCTCCTTGACATCCTCCACCAGGAACGACACTCGGAGATGCGAGTAGTTCATGTTCGTATGTCTCGAGAGTATGTTCATCGTACCATTGAGCAACTGCACCAGAATGAACAAGAGTCGAGTTTCGGACAGGATCCCAAGTGCCCAGGTGGAAGCCGAAACCATCATCAGGCATTGTAAAGCCGCTGAATACCATAGTAGGATGGAGCTCTGTCCACAGCGCTTCTGTGAAGGAATCAAGGCAGGTTGCGAACATAGAAGCTCCGAAAGCATCCATGTCACTTCGTCCTCTGCGTAGCTGATACTGCCGGACGAGATATTTGAAGGCGATTTCTACTTGCGGTGAGAAGGTGGTCAAGTTGTTGACCGCAATAAATGTCCTCAATCTGTCCAGCAAACGTTCGGTCAAGGACTTGTCATGGACGAAGCAAGTTATAGGGGCTAAATTGGGGGAAGAGTCGACGAACACGGGATGTTTGACGGGGTCGTAGACATTACTCAACGTGCTTGCTTTGAGTCCTTGGGACGGCAAGTGCAAAGGTCGTTCCAAGTCTTCATCTGAATCATGTTAGTCGGAAACAAACACAGAGTGTCACGTTTGATTAGATCGTCACAATGTCACGCCATCCCTGGTTTCAAAGACGCCCACAATGCCGCCAACGCTACCACCCGTGAACCCGAACCAGACTGCTGCGGGCATCGCGGTCGATCCACAGACCCTCGAGCGCGTCATCCCCGAATCTAAACGTCCCGATGGCTCGTGCGTCTCGTTTTCCAGATGCCTGATGCTCTGCCATTTTGCTGATCTACTTATAAGAGTCCGCAAACAAATCAAGATACGGCCGGGGTTCACGCCGCAGGAAGACGTACGCCGCTTTCGGGGTCAGTTTTGGTTCGTTTGCTGTGGAACGGCGTTAAGAATGCGATGCTCTAGGCACAAAACAAACGCAACACGACGCGAACCAGTTGCCTAAGGGTCATATCATTGGCTGGGCCCCGCCACCCTCATCAGACAAAGCGGGCTCGGATAGCGCAAAGCCGATGAGCAAGAGTGCAAAGAAAAACGCGAAACGGAGGGAAAACAAGAAGAAAGACGCGGAGGTGGCGGATAATTGGGACGATGATGATGATGATACCCCGGATGCGACATCCAAAGCTTCAACAGCGAAATCGAATTCTAGTCCCGGTGTTGCTCATACCCCAGAGAAACCGAATTGGGCCGCCGCGCCAGAGCCGGACGAGTTGAGCGCTGAGATCGACAAGCTCAAAGTCAAGTAGGTGGTAAATTATAAGGAAGATAACTTGTACGTGTGTAGTATATCCAACTGTTTACGTTGCCCACCCCTCTATCGACCCTTCCTCCGGTTGCTTCACGTTCTTTGCGCTCGGTTGCACCATGTCTGATAATGACACATTCGATGGAGGGCTGCTGCTGGGCTTCGCTTTGGGCTTGGGTTGCAGTTCCATCGTCACGATTATGAGGGCCAGGAAGCCAAACAGCGTCACTGGGGAGTTGAGAAAGAATAGCCATGATCTGGTTAATGAACGCACCAACTGCCCTCCGCGTGTTATCCCACTTGACCTCCTCGACGTCGCTCCGCAGATCGCTGATACTTACAATCGCCTTATTCAGCAGTTCCTGCACAACATTGAGCTAAGGTACATAGTATTGATATGAAGAAACTCACCTCAATGACAATATCTTGTTGCTTGAGCTCAGACTTGGCCTCGTTTTTCCTGCTGTCGAGTTCCATCTGAACCCTTCCCAGAAATCAACTGGAGTTGGAACCGCCGACCGTAACAACGACGCACTCATGTTTCAATGTGGCCACATCCTCCTTCATCTTGATGTCCAATTTGTCAACCTCTTTCCTTAGTGCTGTAGTCGCAGTCCGCATAGATGCGGAGTCATTGCTCGTGTCCATCGTGAACTCCGCGCGTAGCTCGGCGAGAGCGGCGCGGAACAAGTATGCTTGCTTCCGAGAGTTAGCTGGATTTCAGGCAAAGGGACAGGGCATACGTTGTCCAAGTCTTTGACGGTGAGCCCCTCCCGCTTTACTCGCCCCAGTCTGTCCACGAGTAGAGCACGTGTCGCTCGCATGAGACTACGCGCCGTTGGGGTCGGAAACGTCTTTTCCAGCGCGGAGAAGAAAGCATGCGTGTCAAAAGGGGGGTTCGTGGACGAGAGCGAAGACGGTGGGGATATGCGGGTTGAGGGAATGTTTGTGCTGGTGGAAGCAGTTGATGAGGCGTCAGGTAATGACGAAGGTGGGTCTAATGAGATCGGCTCTTCGGTGGTCGAGTTGGGGTTCAGCGGTGTAGCAATGGAAATGAACCGCGTATCTGAGTGTGCATAACGCGCAATTATGCCTGCTGGCCGAAACCGCCGCGCACTTTGCCTGATAATCATGAACGGAATTGCAGGAAATCGGTGGATGCGTGACAGCTCACGTGCGGATGTGATTATCTAATCACTTTCTCTTCTTCTTCCACCCCCAAAAAAACAGAAATGCGCTACGCAGTCCTGGTTACTGGCCCGGCCGGCGCAGGCAAGACAACGTTTACGAAGTCATTCCTTACCCATCTTGCTGCGTCGCGGCGGTCAGCCCATCTGGTGAACCTTGACCCAGCTGCCGCACCTGAAGGCTACGAACACGCGCCTGTAATCGACATCAAGGACCTCGTCAGCCTGGAGGACGTAATGGGTGAACTTGGCTATGGGCCCAATGGCGGGCTGGTATACTGTTTCGAGTAAGCTGGCATCTATCAAATCTAAACGAAAAGGCGAATATCTTGAGTTGAGGTACCTTCTGCAGAACATGGACTGGCTGGAGGAAGAACTAGGTGGATATGAGGATGATTATCTCATCTTCGACTGTCCTGGCCAGATCGAGCTTTATACCCACCATCCCTTTCTGCCAACACTCGTCCAGAACTTGACCAAGATGGGGATTCGGACTAGCGCAGTCTATCTGATAGAGTCGCAGTTCATGGAAGACAAGTACAAGTTTTTCAGGTCTGTGTTGACCATTTGCTCGTACTTACTCTGACTAATGCATGTAGTGGGGTCTTATCGGCAATGTCTGCGATGGTAAACCTTGAGATTCCATGGATCAACATTATGTCCAAGATGGACCTAGTCACCGCCAATCCTGACGACCCTGCACGTGCATCTGGAGGCAGAAACGGGCTAAGGGGCAGGCGTAACATTGCCAGGTTTGTTGTTGCGTATAAGCTTATCTATGATTTCACCCATCGCGTTATAGATACCTCGATCCAGACCCACTTCTCCTCGTCTCTGCGCGGGGCCAAGAGGGCGACACGGCAAATCCGCGGTTTCACGCCCTCAATCAGGCCATAGTCCAACTCGTAAGTGGTTTAGTTTGTGGGGGCTGTTGAATTTATTGACGCGAAAATAGATTGAAGACCACCCACTGGTCTCCTTCCTGCCACTAGACCTAACATCGCCCGACTCGCTCGAGACAGTCATTAGCCACATTGATTATACGATGCAGTACGGGGAAGACGAGGAGCCGAAAGAGGTGTGTTTTTCTATATCCGTTACGAGAAACCGGATGCTGAAACGACTTTAAGCCCCATGATCTAGACGAGGGAGATTTCCAAGACTTGGAGTAGATGGTAAACTTGAACCCGGGTGGCATGTATAGCTTTCTGCGGTGGTTAACATTCCGTTCAACGGTCCAGGCGTCTACAGAGACGACAGTGAAATGGATTAGACACGGAACTGTGCAAATGGCTTAAGTGGCAAAGTGGCGATAGATGTTACTCAGAGCTGTGTGGTTAGCGCATTGTGGTTGATATGACATCAACGGAGCCACATTATAAAAAGATTCCCGAACAATACCTTGTCTTCTCTCCACCACCCCCTTCATTAACGACCCCACCACTCGAACGACCGCCACGATAAAAAGCTTTACATCACAACAATGAGCTACTCTTACGCCGGGGCTCCCGTTACCTATACCTCCTCCCACCACAACGGAGGAGGCGTTTACCCGCAATATGGGTACTCCGACCCCATGCAACAGCCCGGGGTAGTCTACACGACTTCCTCGCGACGAAGCAGACATCACAGACACCACGGTCATCACGACCAATACGCCCAGCCAACCGTCGTTACTGGGACAGTAGTCGTGCGTCGCCATGCTTGCTCTTGCCACCCACATTAAAACCCTTTGTAGTCTTCTGGTGGACATCACCACCGCTCTCGCCGCCACCACCATTCGAGCGGGGGTGGAGGATATTCCTATTCCGGATTGACACTCGGCGAACGGATTCGCCGTTTCTTTGGCTTCCGGCCCCGAAACTACCGCCACAAATCCTCCAATAGCTCATGGGGCTTCCTTGGACGGTCTCGGCCGCGACGATATATCGATGCCCGCACTGGCGGGGAGGTCGACAGGAAAGGAAGGCCAGTCTACAGGGTTTAAGAATGACGATTAATTATAAGGATCACTTGTTACCCTGGTGGTGGTTTTTATGCACAGACTCATGACCTTGGAGGATGGAAAAATGTTGTTATTCTGTATTCTGTCTCTGTACAATTTACAACTCGTTTCACGGCAAAACTGGAACGTTGAGGCCTGCCTGGTACCCAGGTCGATCAAGAAGCCGTTGAAGCCATGCCTATAGCGCGTTGTAAGCTCGCTTGACAGCTGGCTTGAATGCCTACCTTCACTCTTGGGAACTCTTCGATGTCTACAAACGCCTTCTTATAGACTCTCACCCAGGGCGACACATTGATGTCTGCGATGGAGATTTTGCCACGCCCCGGTCCGGCAAGCCAATCACGCCCACCGTTTTGTGCGAGACGCAACTCGAGTACACCGTAGAGCCGCTTGGTTTCCTCTGTGTAGCGTTTCTTGCCATAGGGAATGTCGGTGGGGGCAGCATGGTGGAAGTGATGGGCTGCAGCGATGAGCTGGAGAATAAGAGACTTAAAAATCGCTCACCTTGACCCTGCATCGGCCCAATTCCGCCGTGCGCAAAGAACACCCACTGCAGCATCTCGCTATAGTCATCCGCCTCATTCGTCACATCGAACCAGAACTTCTTCTCGACGTCATAGTGTTGTGCAAGGTAGAGAAGTATCGCAGCGGTTTCGAAGACGACGAAGTTGTTCCGCTGACGGTCGATGAGGACAGGAATACGTCCATTTGGGTTAAGTTCGAGGAACCATGGCTCTTTCTGGCGGTTGGTCGAGATGTTGATAGACTCGTAGGCGTAGGAGAGGTTGGTAGAAGGGTAGGCCAGTTGGAGCTCGGCTAGAAAGACGGTCACTTTATAGCCCTGTGGATCGATTAGAATTAGATTATATCAAGAGAAAGAGATCGCGAGCATTTGGTGTGGGTCCGGTGTAGAGGAAGAATGGCCGGTCAGTGGCAGTCGTTGGGGTTGTAGTCGTAATTGGTTCTGGGGAAGACATTGTCCGTACCCGCTTTCTTCCCAATCCCCTCTATTTTAAATTGCTGCCTTCCTCTCACTTACTAATTATCGCAAGACCAGCTGACAAAGTGGTCCACCACGCTGACCATGGGGTTCGTAACGACTCCAATGAGCAAAGAAAGACGTGATGATTTGCATTCAACTCGTGTCTGAATCCACAGAAGCAGTAGTTGACCTGTCCACCGGCACATAGCGAAATTGCGCGCCAGGGTTTCCGCGAAATCTGTTCCGCATATCTAGCTTGAATGTCATCAGTGGCTGCAGAGAAATATGGGAGACCACTCACCATTCCGCGTTTACAGTCAAATGTCGCTTTCCTCAGCATCCTACACTCTTCCGGCAGCTCGTCGGTATGGTCGCGTAGACACTCCGTTGGCTTGTGGCCTTGTTTAGTTACACACTCCGACGCGAGGAGACAGTCGCGGAGCGCGGCAAGGAGGGACTGGCACGATGAAGACATTTTGGTCGAAAGTTGTGTTTGCTTAGTCATTCCGTACATGCTACTTCCTCCGCTCATCTCGAAGGCCCCAACGATAGCCCGAGTCCCCCGGCGCGCGATACTCTCTATAACGGGCTCACAGGCATCTCAGTTTCTCAATGGCATAGTTTCTGCCTCTGTTCCACTTCCTCCACGCCCATTTTACTCTGCTTTCCTGCATGCTCAAGGAAAGGTTTTGCACGACGCGTTTTTTTACACGCAAACAACGCCAGACGACCGGCAGGGCTTTCTAGTCGACACGGAGCAAACTGAGGATGGGAGCCTGCTGCAGCTGTTGAAGCGATATGTGTTGCGGTCGAAGGTCAAAGTCCGGGATGTGTCTCACGAGTTCGAAGTCTGGGCAAGCTGGGGAACCTCCCAGCTACCGGAAAAGAGCTGGAAGTGGGCGGAACACAGTGGCGTGGCGGAGCCAGTTTGGAATGATACCTCGCATTGGCCATGGGGAGCTAAAGACTTGGAGATTCAAGACGCGCGTGCGCCAGAGATGGGGAAAAGGTTTTTATTACCAAATGACCACCTTCGTACGTTGGAAGTCACCCTTTCGGTTTATCTAACTATTTTACCACAGCAAATGAAGTAGATTCAGACGAATACACCCTTCATCGCATCTTGAACGGTGTGCCAGAAGGAGCGGTAGATATCCCCGCTTTTCCGATGGAGTCCAATCTCGATTTTATGGGTGCCGGTGAGTCAACAGGTGTGCTACAAAGCAGAGTTTATAAGGCTACTGTAGTGGACTTCCGCAAAGGATGCTACGTCGGGCAAGAGCTGACCGTGCGTACTTACCACACGGGTGTAATTCGAAAACGCGTCTTTCCTGTTGTGATACACCCATTCGATTCTCCGTAAGTGCCCTCCTCTTTGTGCTCAGTTCGCTCTCAACTGCTTGTTAGACCAACAGGCCATGCGATGCCAAACAATCAAATTCCTTCCTTTCCTTCCAACCTCGACATTCGACCAGTGCTTTCTGAAGCCAATAGCACACGTTCACGAGGAACAGGCAAGTTGCTGACCTCGAGGCGGGGTGTCGGGCTGGCGATGCTGAGACTTGAGCATGTGCAGGCAGCAGAGCAGGGTAAACTAGTTTTTATGCTGGAGACAGAGACTGGAAGGTGGGGTGTCACGCACTGGCGGCCAGAGTGGTGGCCACAGAGAGATTCGGAATGAAAATATCAATGTACGACATGTAAAACATAATGCACACACACACCTCATTCATTCTCAACGAGTACGGACGCGAAGACATATTCCCCGTCATGGCTGACAGAAACGTGAATCCGCCCGGCCCATTCCTTCAACTCCAGCTTCGGCTTCGGGCCGTCCTTCCGTAAGGTCAAGTCTTTCCAGCTTGGTCTCAGATGTGGATAAAACGCTTTGTACGCGGCCTCTTTGACGGCCCAGCTAAAAATGAGTCTATCGTGTGAGTGTAAAAACTTGTAGCACCCACCGAACTGCAATGAATCGCAAACGCGATTCGTGGTTTCCGGGCAAATCGAGTAATTCTTGCGCACTAAGAATTCTAGAGTGGAGACGAGACGGATAGCGTTTGATGAGATTGAAGATACGAGGGAGATGTAGGACGTCGACACCAATGCCGAGGATGGACATAGAGGACAAGAAAGCGCGTGACCGTGACAATTTTCAGATCTCATCAATTGGTAATCATGATATTGCGAAGCCCGATAAGATAAAAGTGCAACGACAACCTGACTTACTCATTTGGCAACTCGATGGACTTCGTCGAGTAGCCACGCAATCAAATGGTTAAAAGACGATATAATATTGCACGTGCAACAACTAGCTCGTCCGTAAACAATGCTTTAAATTTCCTTGTCCATCTCTGAAAGTCAAATCAGCCGAAACTGCACCAGAAGTAAATTGTACCACAGACCTGACTCGGAAGTTTGATGAAAAAGTTGAACTCAAGGGCAATGCGCAACACAAGCACGAGCAACGATAAGTCCCTCAGCATCACGACGACAGGTGTCGCCCTGGCATGTACATCCTCCAGGGCAAGTGTGACCGCGCGCGACAAGCAGGCCCGCTAAACAATCATCAACGTTCATCAACAGGGAGCTGCAAGCATACACGGAGTCGCGCTAACGAGAGGAGAGAGGAAGCCGATGAAGACGCTGATGGTAAGGAGAAGGGCTTTGAACTGCATCTTGGGGTGTATGGAACTGGTTTCAACCCTCTCTCCATGTAGCGCCTTTATAGCAGTTGACTATATTGACCGGGGGTTTCACGGTCGAGTTGAGAAAGTAGGCTGCACAAGGCCTCGAAAGCTAAGGCGGCTTGAAGGACACGGACAGCACGGTCGAATTTTGAATACTCGACGGCAATGAGCGGGAATTCCAGATATTAAAGTCGCTCTGGATTGATTTGCTTTTCATCAGTATTGACTTTGAGGGAACCTTTGGGACGACCAAGATATGCATGCATGATAGCGTTTAATTTGAGAAGCTAGGATGAATGCTTGAGCCTGAAGGTCTTGTATTTGCGGCTTGAGCGCGTTGGAGGTCGGATCGAGTCCACAGACAACGTGAAAGTGTGACCAGAGTGTCACACTACATTGACTCGAGGTGCATCGCGACTCCCATTACGCCGCTACTTCATATCCATCCCAGCCATGCATTCACCAGATCCCGACTCCGGCTCATCGTCGCCTGTCTCAGATACTCCACCCGATGAACACTTCCCGGCTCCACCATCCGGCTCGATGTTCCTCACCAATCTGACGAGCCACTTCACTTCCTCCTTCACTGCCAGCGCTGCTAAGCGTCGTCTGCCAACTGGAGGGTCCTTCGCTGCCTCCTCCTCCCGCGATGTAAAGACCAGAAGACGCGAGGATCCAAGACGGGGTGGTGGATGGGAGGGCAAAGAAGGCGGCGCAGGTGGAAAGAGGGACAAAGAGGAGCTCATAGACGGGCATATCGTTGAAGGACTCAGAAAAGGTATGTCTGCACACTTGCGCCTTGATCGTCGTTGATTGATGTGCGGCAGAAATTGGTGACCCATTCAATGAGGCGGCATTGAAAGCTGCTAGTTGAAGTGTCTAGTTTCGCCGTCAGTACCTAGTTTCGGCTCGCAAATTCCTTTGCTAATGCGCTTTACAGCTGTGTAAATTGTTCCCGGTCTTGTATTATAATGTTCAACGTCACAATTCTGCGCCTCTTTGGACCATTTCGCCACTAGGTTTCTTGGATTCTTTCTCGTGCGTTCATACTGCTGCCAAGATTAGCAAATAGATGTGAGGAGTGCACAAGTCCGAGTCGAAACTTCCTTATCTGGGATTTTCTGCCAATTCCCTTGGTTTGACAGTCGCACAAATTTAAACGCGTGGGAATCAAAGCACACTGAACGCACAAGGACCAAACAAGCGATCCGTTCTCTAAATCAATACATACAAGACCAATGTTTATATAGCGCCGACCAAGTCCCAATTATTCCACAAGAAGCCAAGCCTTCTAATCTAGATGGAGGTGTAGGCGGTTCCGCCAGCTTTTGCGTCAAGCTCGATCGCGTTCCGAAGGCCCATCACTTCGAAGAACTCGCGTGGGCCCATGCCCTGGGCGGCGACGAAGTCGGTGCCGGTGTTTTTGAGGCTTTGGAAAGCAGAGCGAAGAGCATGGACCATAGGAACGCAAGAGGCAAGGGAGAAGACTATTTTTTCTGTCAGACAATTCGAAGACGAAGATGCACGCAACCCACTGATGATCTTGGCCCCCATAGCCTCGGCGTCTTGGGAGGTGAACGAGGGGGTCAGGCCACCAGATATGACGTTGACGAGGACCTGAAAACTGTCAGAATGCCGCTCGCAGGCAGATGGGATCCACTGACCGGTTTGGGTGCGAGTGTCGAGACAGTCTCCTCAAGCAGCTCCTTGGTCTTGACGCCCTATCCAACGTCGAGCACAAGGCAATCAAGTAAAGAATTTAACAGCCTACCTCGATGAAGAGCACGTCGGCGCCAACTTGGCTCGCCAACTTCAAACGCAACAGAGCCTCTTCCCAGCCGAGGCATTGAGCTGAGTCAGTGCGGGCAATGACAACCTGTAAAAATCGTCAGTGGCAGCTCGGCCATCGATGGAAAAAAAGACTAACAAAGTTGGATCCAGGGATGGCATCGCGAGCCTGGACGGCGGCGCGGATTCGAGTGATGTACTCTTCCCGGGAAACGACCTGTTTGCCGAGGAGATGACCGCAGCGCTTGGTCTGGACCTGGTCCTCGATGTGGAGGCCAGCAACACCAGCACGGGCGTATTTTGTCACAGTGCGGGCAACCATGTTAGCGCCGCCAAAACCAGTGTCGGCGTCCGCGATGACTAAAGGAAGTCTTAGACTGTGCTCTAGGAGAAGAAGAAAGCGGGTTTAATCACCGGGTACCGTCGGGTTCAAGCTGCATACCATCTCCGCCGCCTGGTCTTCGTCAGGACATGCAATAAACTGATGGATTGAGAAACTCACTCCAACAAAGTCGTTCAAAGTAGCAATAGCCAGGTCAGGTTGGCCAAGCCTTTGGGTAACTTTTAGTCGATTGACACACACAGGTGACGATAGAAACTGACCTCGAAGCTGTGGTTGCGGCACCACTGTCATGCGTGTTAGCCTCGAGCTAAAGAGAATACTGATAGAACTCAGACCTTTGGTAAAGGCAGTCGAATCCGGCTTCGACTGCGCATCGAGCGGATATACCGTCGCAGATTCCTGGCGCGACGACGATACCAGGTCGGGCAAGCATTTGACGAAGACGGGTAGCGGGGTCAGCAGAGAGAGGGCCTTCGAGGAAGTTTCGGGGGTCTAAGCGCGCATTGTAGTATGGCGCGGTGGTGGTGGGGGTCGTGGTGGCCGTCGCTTGTGCTGCCGCCTTGAGAGCAGTCGGTGAGGGGGGAAGGGTCCAGGTGGTCTCGGTGGTGAGGGCAGGAGACATGTTGTAGTGGAGGAGAAGTGGTTTCTAGAGGTCGAAGAGGTAGAAGTGGAAGTGGGTTGGTACAAAACCATCGAAACAGTTGCAGCTTTTAAAGGTTTTTGGACAGCGCAGGAGAGCTTGGGAACGAACAAATGGTGCTATCGCGTAGCCAGATTAGTTGCATGGTTCCCCGAGGTTCACTTGTGCTCGAATCGAAATTCTTGGCTTCACGTCAAATCAGTCGCCAGATTTCCATATCCGCGTGAGACCCAAGTGGATTCGCCGGGTTTGGGACTGTGGCAGAGGTATTCGCAGGCACGGACTCTCCACTGAGCGCAGATGACCAAAAACATGGCATGTGGT
Organism: Mycena indigotica; assembly: GCF_014461135.1. Taxonomy (NCBI): domain Eukaryota; kingdom Fungi; phylum Basidiomycota; class Agaricomycetes; order Agaricales; family Mycenaceae; genus Mycena; species Mycena indigotica. The sequence goes on from NW_023503005.1 coordinate 1,913,424, forward strand.
ACTGCTTGGAGAGGTCGTTAGTTTGAGTACCCTTCTAGTTCCAGTCCTAGCTGAGGCCTGAGATACCAACCGCAAGGAAACCTGCAGAGGATAAAAATAGACAGTTTGCAAAAAAAAAAAAGATGTTCGTGAGGAAATTTCCCTCGGTTTGCGTATGATTTTTGGATCGCCGTATCGTGGACACGGCCAGTGCATTATTTGCTGGTAGTAAGTCGAGGACGGCCTTTACCCGCGGTTGTCGTGAGAAGTTTACAACTACACTCGAGTGCGCGGCGATAAGGCCAACATTGAAGATTTCTTGGCTGTCGGGACGAGGGCCAACTTCCCCCATTATGGGTCGTCAGGTCGACCCGTCTAAGCACAGACAGTTACAATGACGCTGGCACGTCGGTGAATTCTCTTGACGAGGAAATGCTCTTGGGGTTCTCAATGGGCTTGGCACCGTGGAGGCTGACGGAGAAGCAACAAAGCCGGAGAAAACGTTAAACTTGAACTTCTACGCTGTACGTGCAGCACTGGAGTGCATTTGGTGTGAATAATTGCTTGGCAATCAAGAGAACGAGGCCACGCCTCGATGGTGATGTGAACCGGAGTAGGAAATAGCATACCGTATTTTTACGCTTGACGAGAGAGGTGGTACGGGAAACGACAGACCCGACGAGGATGTGTTCTTGGCACATCGGAGATGGCAGGAAGAGACGGAAAAAACTCCCACGTTCTCTCCGACTTGCCTTTTCCCAACACTTTGTCGTCGAAGCCCATTCTCAGCGATTGGCGTGAGACCCTCAATCGAAGAAAGCCGTGGTATCTGGCGCAACAGAACCCTTATTCCACGGCGGAGTCTATCGTGCTCAATGTAGCTGAAGCCACTGTCAACTTCTAACGCCGCTACGCACAACTTGCAACATCAGCTCAGAGACCTTCACATGGCAACTTCCATGAAGAACAGATACAAGAGGGCTTGAAGAAGTTAGAAGATGTTTTGTTGCTCCACCTCAACGTAGACCACTCGCGTGTTGCCAAGTCCCAGTCACCCATCTGGGTGAGCATAACAAAGACTGTTTCCAGTGAGAGCAATTGACGCTGAGATAACTGCTATCTTATCGAATAGGTATAACTCCTGCTTCCCACGTCGTTCTTTCTCGGACGCATTGAGTACCGGTATGCTTCTCTTAGCTTCTGAGTCGTTTGCTAAAAGATTTTCTTGTATCCTTAGTCTGAATCTGAATCCCTGCTCCGGCCTCCACAATGCTTCGATTACCGAGCCTTTGCCGCAATCTCGATGCCTCGTAAATAGACGGCAACTCTTGGCATACCCCAAGTCCCGATGACTACTGAACTGCCTTCCCGAAGAAACTTGCTCCTGACAGTTTCCCTTTGACTACGCCCGTCGCCCGAATACACCGCCTTTGGTTGGATTCTAGCCACCTATAAACTTGACTCGGAGCATCCCAGGACAAAATCCATATACGGTCACGTGCTGCACTTGAAAGAAGGCAAATACTAGAAACATCAGAGCGGCGCCTCCAGTTTCCGGCATGTTTGTGCTTTTTGAGTCATAGCTCGGCTCGGTTCATTTTGGTCTAACGATCTTGAGGCAACGTCGCCGAGAACAGATGCGTAGTAGTCGAGTTTTGTTACCTCGAAGAACCCTCTATGAAAGCCCACATTCATCACGTTCATATTAACCACCGGTCTCGAGGGTGCACCGATCAAAATTACAAAGACTAGCCGACGAGCTACCTTAGCGAATGGAATGAGAGTAACAACCCTTGGTTAGACAATGCGACGGGCCTCCGTTTTCTTCTATCTCCACCCCCCAACGATTACTCCGAGCCCCATTCCTTTCGGAAAACTGTCTATCGTCCGCCATTGGTATCAGCTCAGTTCACGTCTTCTGATTCATTAACCAAGGGCACGAACCAACAAGGATGCCTGATATCGATTCTGTAGTCTTGCTATCAGTCATCTTCCATGCTACATGTTCATCACATCATATCCGTGCCTTTGTCTCGTCTTGTCGGCAATGACGTCGAAAAATGAAGAAAGCCTTGGAAGTACTTGGCTCAGTTATCCTGCCCTTTCATCCGGATAGACAACATCCTGTTGCCCGCGACCTGTTCGCAGCTATCAGGGTAGACTGACTCTCGTTATCGCAACTTGCGCGGAGACTTTCGTTCTTGCTTCAATGCACCGTCAACAGTTCAATACGTCCTCACCACCTCCATCTGACTACAGCACACAAGTCTACCACAGATTCATGCCGTATATACGAAATACAAGTTCCTGGAAGGTGTCGGTCATGTTTTCTTCGTTGCTGCTGAACTCACTGTTTGTCCGTCAGGTCCGAAAAGGCGTGCTTCTCTCGCTCGCGCTGAATGTCCGAGTCCGTCCAGCCACGCTCTTGCTTCACTCGCTCTAAATGGGCCCGCTTTTTGCGATTCAGACGCAGGTTGATGAAGCGCAATAGGAACGACACGAAAAGCTGGATGATCAGCAAGCACATTATGGCAATCTTGCCAGGGATGTAGTCAGGTGCGTCCTTGGGCTGGAATATTTGTGTGCCAATGATGTTTCCGACGGCGAAACTAACGAGCGTCATGGCGTTGATAGTGCTCTTCTTCGTGTGGCCACTGGTGTTGCTGGAGACGGTATTTTTTCAACTCCACGTGAAATGCTGATCTTACCTTGCGTTATAGGCGTATATTGTGGAGAGCGCACTGCCGAATGTGCCGATAAGGTAAACAGCAAACAGCAGGACGCCTTTCATCCCTGAATGATTGAGGCCAATGAGGATGGCTGTAAATCAAGCGTCAAGACTGAACTAACAGCGAGACCGTTAGGGTTCACCTGAACCCACAATGGTGGGGACAAGCGCAATGATAATCGGCAGCTGACGCTCTCCTTTCTTGTCCGAGAACCACCCACAGAAAAGCGTCATCAAGGCGGCAACGATGCCAGCAGGTGTGGATAGAATCAGAGTCTGTTTAGACCTGCAACGCGAAAAGTCCGGCAAGACGAAAATCGGTTGCTTGGAACGTACGTGTATCCGAAGCTTTTAATAATGATGTTGCTGTCTGTGTCGCGTCGTCAGTAATATTTATTAGGATTAAAACTACATTACAGTTGCTGAGAGCCCCGTTGGGAATACTCGCTGTCCAGATTTATCAGCAAGCGCTCATCTCCAGTGAAGCAGGAACGCACTGAGTAGGGTGGACAGCACGATGAGCCACGTTCTGAGGTCAGTGACTGCCTCGATCACCTGATCTTTCTTGATCCTCTTGTTCTCAGTTCCGCCTTGGTCATCGCGGACTCGCTCAAGTGCAGCAATGCGCTCCTCCTTCGTGAGGAATTTGGCGTGTACCGGAGAATCGGGCAGCCAGATGAGGACGCAAATACCGACCACGATGGCAAGTCCACCAAGAAGAATGTAGATGATCTTGTATGGCGCTAGTCGGTTTCCAGCGTAGAAGGAGATGCCCTGGTGTGAAGTTTAGCCTGATACTCGTCGACAGCGATGGAGAGTCGTGCATATGCAACAAAACCACCAAATATTTGAGTGAGCCCGTTCTTTACGTAATCAGGTTTGATCTTCAGAAATAGTCAGGTCATACCATCACATAGAACCACGAGATACGAGACGCTTGTTCATTCTTCTTGTAGAACTAGGGAGATGTTCAGAGTTGTGGGAATCAAAGGTAATGGGCCGGAGGCACCATCGATATGATGAGGATGAGAATCGGCGCAACGCAACATTCACACATGCCTTCACAAACAACCGTTAGCCACGGAAAACTTTCGACGGCACTCACCAAGCAGAAAGCGCAATGCGAAAAAAGCACCAAACGAGGTGCCCACCGCGTGGAGCATGAGAACGGCCCCCCATATGCATATGTTTACGCCTGGAAACCATTCTCAGAAGGACCACGATAAGGAATGGTGGACCCACCCAGATATTTGGCGATTCGCAGTTTCTGGGCGATGTAAACGGTCGGGAACTCGAAAACCAGGAAACCTAGTCAACATAAATTCTACTGTGTGTCGGTGAGAAAGAAAATGCGACCAAAATAGAATGCCGCCGAGACAAGGTTGTAATTCTGGTCAAGATCAGTAACGGCTAATCGGCCGGGTTCGACATCTCACCTGGCCGGTGATCGGCAGGCCCATAATACTGATTGCCGTTTTGTGAGTTGACATCACTGCACCCGATGAGAGTAAAAACTAGCCTTGCGTAGTTCAATGATGTCTTGTCTCTGGATCAATGTGAGCTGCCAAGCCCAGGACCCTCACCAAAAAGACTTACAGGAACTGCGTGAAGTAGACGGCAGCGCAAAGTGGTGGAATCAATTTGTCCTATATTTTGCCGTCAAGTGGCGCGATGAATTTTTGAAGGATGGGTACCAGTTTCCTCCGTAGCTTCAGGTTGTACTCCTCCGTAAACTCGGCCGTTTTGACTAGGCCAACCAGCCTCAAAGCTTCGTCCCCATCTGCGGAGTCGATCGTCACGCTGTCAAATTTGTCCTCGCTGCGGTCGCGTTCGATGGAGGCCTTGCTGCTCTCTTTCTCGGACATCTTGGTGGGGTCGGAGAGAATGACAGACGGGTGGCGCGCTGTTATACGAGAACTCTTATCGGACGCGTCGGCTGACTAGGTTAAATGTAGAAGCATCGTGGGTGCAAACAACTTTTTCGGGCGTGATCTTCTCATGTTTTGGATTCTTTTATTATCGACTACAGTTTTTGAATAATGAGAGCAGAGGCTGCGCCGCCCTGGACAAGGAGTTAGTTCATGAAGATACTGGTAGCAACTGACTTACACCATTGCAAACACCAGCAGCGCCATACTCACCCGACTTGAGGGCGTGAACTAAGGAAACGACTATCCGCGCTCCTGAGCTCCCTATCGCATGGCCAAGGGCAACAGCTCCACTGTAAACGGGTTGTGAGATACAAAGAGACGGAATAGGGTAAGGCACAAAACGCACCCATTGACGTTGATTTTGGCGGGATCGATAGTGAGAACTTGTTCGGCAATTCGGACCACAACAGAGAAAGCCTCGTTGATCTCGAAGAGGGAGATATCGTTCACGGAGAGGTTGGCTTTCTTGAGAGCTTGGGGGATAGCGACGGTGGGTGCGATGGGGAAATCGATGGGTTCAACACCGGCATCGGCGTAGGAGACAATCTTGGCCAAAGGCTTCAAGCCGAGTTCCTTTGCCTTCTCTGCCGACATGAGAATGAGCGCCGAGGCACCATCACTCAAAGGCGAAGAGTTGGCGGCAGTGATGCTTCCACCCTGCTTGAATGCTGACCTCAGACTGGGGACCTTCTCGTAGATGACACGCTTGTACTCTTCATCCTCTTTGACAATGGTGTCACCCTTCTTTCCCTTGACCGTCAGCGGAACAATTTCAGCCTCGAAAGCACCCGATGCCCATGCCCGTTCCGCGCGTTTGTAAGATTCAACAGCATGAGCGTCTTGGGCTTCACGAGAAATGTTGAGTTTAACGGCAGCAGATTCCCCACAGTTGCCCATCGCCTGGTTGTTGTAGACATCCCACAGACCGTCATTCTCGAGGGAGTCGATGGCAGTGAATTTCCCAAAGCCAGGGTTAGTTCGGGGAATAAGGAAGCTAGCGGTGGAATGAGTGCGAAACAAGATCCGCGAGAAAAAGAGACGTACGGGGCATTACTCATGCTCTCCATACCTCCGGCAGCAACGACCGAGCGGTCACCGAGTTGGATGCTTTGGGCAGCGAGGATAATCGATTTCATACCACTGGCGCAAACTTTGTTGACGGTGGTAGCATCGGAAGCAGTGCTCAAACCGGCGCTGAGAGCGACCTGGCGAGCAGGAGACTGGCCAACACCAGCCTGGACAACATTGCCAAAGTAGAGCTCCTCAACGATGCTCGGATCGATTTGCTTTGAAGCGAGTGCGTGTTTCAGAGCAGCAGTCCCAAGCTGGGGGGCGGTAAACGACTTGAGGGTGCCGTTTAGGGAGCCGGTAGGGGTGCGGGAGGCTGCAACGATGACTGCTTCATGGACCATGGTGGAGGAAGAAAGGTGAACGTGTCTGAAACGAGGCCTGGCCGTTTTAAGAAGACAACGGCCGCTAGACAACATGCGATATGTGTGTCGTACGATCAATGGAAAAAAACGGTGAAATGGCAAGACAAGAGAAAAACAAAGCCGAAGTCTGACTACATCACATGCAAAACTGTCCCGACCACTACCAACCACGATCTCAGCCATTGTTCATCGTCGCCTTTTGCGCCCAGTTCCTCCACAATTTCGTCGACAGCGGCCGCAGACTCGCAAGGGTGTAAAAACCAACAAGGAGTGCCTAATGCGGGATGTTCGCCTTGCGACAACAACGGGAATGTGGCTCCAGGTAAAGTGGCCGCGAACGTCGTCAGTTCGGTACCATCCAGGGCAAATCGATGGAAGAGAGTTGTAGTGACAATATCATTCAAAGATAGTGGACTTCCAGCTGCCAAGCGATAAGATTAATCAGGTTGAAATCAAGCACAACACAAACTCGAATCGTGAAGCGTGAAATAGAACGTTGGAACGCGAAATGTGGGCGAATAGACAATAAACTGCCTGCAAGTCAAGGTTTCTGTTGAGATCGAGGCCGTTGCAGGGTCTTCTTCGCTATCGTTGTCGAGAGTATGCGACCGTTTGGAATGAGACACAGTGCGTTCAAGAAAGCCAATGAAAGGCTAGGCAACTGTGAACGATATCGAACCGTACATTATCCACACATACGGGATGGTCGCGCCATGTCCAGTCGCGTGCAGCAAGTGATCTGGCAGCAGAAGCGAAGGCTGAAGGTTGCATGTGACAGCATGTGACTGGCCAGTGTTACGATCGCGTTACGCCTTCCATCACTCGTTCCCTTCCTCCTCAAGACTCTTATGGCTGTCGGTAAAGTATGGACAACCCCTGGCTATCGCTTCATCCACTCATCGTCTGCAGAACAAGCGCCTATCCAAGGGCAAGAAGGGTATCAAGAAAAAGGTCGTTGACCCCTTCTCCCGAAAGGGTACGCGTTTTTCTTGCACTGTTGTGCTCTTGCTAACCCTTCGTAGAGTGGTACGACATCAAAGCCCCGTCCATCTTCGAGGTTCGCAATGTCGGCAAGACCCTTGTGAATCGCTCACAGGGCTTGAGTGCGTTGTTATCTTGTGCCTCCATTACCCGGATTAATTTTTCCACCTGTACAGAAAACGCCAACGATTCGCTTAAGGGCCGTATCGTTGAGGTGTCGCTGGCAGACCTCAACAAGGACGAAGAGCAGTCATTCCGCAAAATCAAACTACGTGTCGATGAAGTGCAGGGCAAGAACTGCCTGACCAACTTCCACGGCATGGACTTCACTTCCGACAAACTCCGTTCGCTTGTCCGTAAATGGCAAACCCTCATCGAGGCCCACGTCGACGTAAAGACGACCGATGGTTACCTCCTCCGTCTCTTTGCCATTGGCTTCACGAAACGCCGTCAATCACAAGTGCGAAAGACGACGTACGCTCAGTCATCGCAAATCCGAGAAATCCGGAAGAAAATGTTCGAGATCATGACCCGCGAGGCTACTTCGTGCGACCTGAAGGAATTGGTTCAGAAGTTTGTGCCAGAGGCTATTGGCCGTGAGATCGAGAAGGCTGCACGGAGTATCTACCCCCTCCAAAACGTCTACGTTCGCAAGGCAAAGATCCTCAAAGCCCCCAAATTCGATGTCTCGAAACTTATGGAGCTGCATGGGGAGACAACGGACGTGAGTGGTCATGTTACTTTTTTTTCTCCAAAATAATACTTCCTTGCAGGAGACGGGTACACGTGTGGCCAAGGACTTCAAGGAGCCGGAGGTTCTTGCGTCGGTATAAACCATGTCGTAGCTTATACTGCCCCATTTTTTTTATGCTACACACATCCAATCTATGAGCATGCTCCAACTTTGTTTTGATCTTTTCACTTTTCTTCTTCTCTACTTCCATGGCCGATATAGAATACCTCAAAAGCCAACTGGGCGTCCATCCTGACTTCCCCAAGAAGGTTCAACGAGCCTCCACCGTCAACGATGGACTTATCGAAAGCAGGGCATCGTCTTTCTTGATATCTTCCCACTTTTGCGCAATCCGGTCGCGTTCGAAACACTGATAACCAACCTTATTCACCACCTTACATCGCACACCATCCCCGCCTCCCCCTCCAAGAAAATCGATGTTGTCGTGGGCCTCGATGCGCGCGGTTTCCTCCTGGGCCCCATCATCGCAATGAGACTGGGTGCAGCATTTGTTCCCGTCCGCAAGAAGGGCAAGCTCCCTGGCCAGTGTGTCTCGGCGACATACGTGAAAGAGTACGGCGAAGTAAGTCGCGTTTTCTTTTCTCCCTACGCATGGGTCTCAATCCGGCAGGACTCATTCGAGATGCAAAGTGATGCCATAAAGCCGGGACAGACAGTGGTCGTTATCGACGATCTCATTGCCACCGGTTCGTCCTTTCTTCGGTCCCGAAATCCGCTAACTTTTGCTTTAGGCGGCTCTGCCAAAGCTGCAGGCGAACTGATCTCTGTCCAAGGCGGCAAAACCCTCGAATACCTCTTCATAATCGAGCTTACGTTCCTCAAGGGCGGCTCCAAGCTCGACGCGCCAGTCTATTCCATTGTACAATCCGACGATTAAATTATGCGCTATATTATTATCCGTGTGTTCAGCAGTGGATGCCCGTTCAGATATAGAATCTTGTTTTCAACTGGTTTTGGCTTCTCCTGCTCCCGTGAAATCTCTACTGGCGGTACGAGCACTCCTTCCGGGTCGAGCTGCACCATCACTTGGCCGCCTCGCTCTTCTGTGCTGTCCAGCATCTCATGTACCAGCTGACCCACTTGTGGAGTCAACACTACCAAGGCCACATCCTTGATGTCCCCAGCCGCCTATCCAACTCATTAGCCAAGTACTAATGCTAGCAATTCACTCACCTCCAACTCTGCCGCATCTGCTGTTGGATTTAGTGCGATATTTTCGTTGCTGATGACCAACACGCCCGCAGCCCCAGCGTCCCTTGCTCGAATCAGTTTTTGCAAAAACGTGCATTCTCCCCGTTGAGCCACGAGCACAACGTCCTGAAATCGTTCGTGATATTCTTCACACCCGTTGGCGTTTGTTGGTTCCCTATAGACTGGAACACCGTCGACTTTCTCTATCCGCAGAGCATTAGGTTCCGAAGAGACCCCCAGTTCTGGTCCAAACAACGCCGTGTAACCCGTTGTGGCGAACTCCATCATGTTAAGAAGGTCCGGCAAGCCAGTCTGAGCTTCCGACAAGGGATCAGAGCCCGTGGTGAAGAAGCGTAGTGGGATGTCCAGTGGTCGCAAGTCATCATTACCTTCGAAAGTGTCGGGAGAAGCAAACAGGTTGTGGTCCGCAATGTAAACTGTATTTCCTGAACGCACATCGTAGTGGCCCACTGATACCAAGATCAACCAAGAAAGGTTACAAATCGAGCTTACTCACATTTTCGCACATCGTAGCCCTTGCCATCCAGCCGTTGAACGATATTTATGCGTATGCCAGTGACATTGTGGAGAATGAACCCATCGTCCACCTTATCTAGTTTTAATCGCGAGGGACTGATATCTTCGGCCACAAGTTTTCCGCCAGCAGATAGAATGAAGTCGTAGGCCTACAAAACTGCGCATCAGCTGTAGAAGCAATGAAATAGACGACCATACGAATAAATCAGTGTTAGGACGCTCGCACCAGCCATTCGGAGACCAGGCGCTCTCATCGAGGTCACTCGGACTCTGGTCAAGAAGAGCGCGAGCGTAATCGACATCGCCGCGAGATCGTATGCCCATTGACAAGCTAGACCCATTGCGATGATGTGGCCGGTAAGCAGGACATTGGTGCGTCTCCACTTTGCGCATCTTGCGACGAGCACTGGATGGCTTTTGCAGGTCGTTACCCAAAGTTAGCAGATGGCCTTCTGTGGTGAAGACGTAGTTCGAGTCGTCGCGGTGTAACGGATTTTCTTCATCAAATAGCAAATAAAGATACTGAGAAGGGTCAACTATGCGGGCCAAAACGTGTACAACTTACTTTTAACGTTTCTGACAGAGCAAATGACTCCATTCTGTCGTCACGCGCATTTGTTCGAAGATCTTTGATTCCTGAGAGAAGATGAGTGACTGAGTTTTACTTGAGATCCAGGCAGATGCACCTGTAAGTCCACACGGAACCTTGGCTCGTGTGGTTATATCGAATAGGACTCGCTCCCCAACATCCAAATAGAAGGAATCTTTGGTAGCCTAGATTTGTCAGCGAAAAAAATTCGAGAAAAGTAGTTTGCCAACCCTGTAGAGATACCAGCTAGATTCTATGAATTCTGGACGCAAGGGGTACTGATGCGCGGTCGCAACTTTGTAGTTGGTGTCGTATACTTCGGGGAGACCCGAATGCTTTCGCCATAGATTATAATCTGACCACTATGAGCGACACATAAAGACGTCCAAGGAGATTTTACACAACAGATGAAGTTTGATCGCATTTTGCACGTCTCCAGCTAAAACTGGCCAAGGATTCAGAAGACGGAACGCTAATTCGTGTAACACAAACCTTGAAGACCCGGCCAAAATGCAGAGAGCGAATCTACAGTCCAATATGCGGTATCTCCACTGACCATGTTAACTGGTCGATACTGGGGCACCGCTTCAGCTAACTCAGCGATGATATGGAACAAGCCTGACCCAAAATCCGTCTGGTGCGCGGGACCAGCGCATAATGGCTGCGTATGAGTCATCCCATACGTCCAAAAACTCAACATCGCCTAAACTCAAATCAGTAAAAGATTGTAGCAGCATATTAGAAGTGACCTACCGCTGCAGGGAATTCAGTTAAAAAAAACCAAACAAAGAGCTCGAACCTTAAGATATACCATTTGAGGGCGTATTCATGGAATGAATCGATCCCTGCACCAATACCGCTGACCTCAGGTTTTGTCCAAGTCTGATAGCCGGTCAGTTAGAGTACGCCGAACAAAAAGAAGAATAAAATACTCCAGTGCGGATATTGATGGTATTGCCGACGAGACCCGCATCCGACCTGCGGTTCCAAACAGCAAAGAACGCCTTGTACGCGGCCTTCTCAAAGCGATCGTCACCCGTTAGTCGGCTGAGAGTCGCAAATTCCAGCATTAAGGAACCTGCGCCAGCACTACCTTGGTCAGACATCAGTATTTGCCTGTCAGCCAAAGAATTGCGCCTACATGTTTCGATACCCTCGCCTTTCAGCACGCCATGTCGCAGGTTTATCTGCAAATTTTGAGCTAGTCTTCAACTAGACATCAGGTGGGAGCCCACCCTCGCATAAGGCAGTCCAGTAGGTGTTGAAAATGCGGGAAGTAATCGTTCGCCAAGATCGTGGGCAAGTTGGAGCAGCTCGCCTTTGTACCACGGTAAAAAGAACGTCTGGTTTGTTTGACTGGCAAAAATATGGCCAGATAGCAGTCCTCCTAGAACTCGTATTGTCGTTTCAAACACTTGTGGGCGAGTGTTTACCTATTGGAACATTAGATGCACTACCTGTGGGTGATGCGATGCTTACATCGAATGAGACCGATTCAATAACATCCTTTACTGCCTTCTCGAATCCCGGTCGATCTCCAAGGACAACAAGTGAGTCGAGGACGTCAATTAAGGTCAAGGAGTAGTTTCCCCGAACATCATTTGAGGCGTAGTTCTCTCTGAAAGTGGGATATGACTGACTGCAACATAAATTCGGGTGAAACTCACGCACGGATGATCCCAGTCAGGGCCTTGACCAGAGCAAGACAGTGGGGTGAGCTAAGGGATTTGTAAAGCGAATGTGACTGGATTGGAAGTGCCCACTTCATCCATAGGAAACGCTAGATGCACAACGCGTGTGAGTATTTTGGGATACTAAGAGTCGTAGCGCGAACCGAACGTCATGTAGTTGTTAAACCCATGATACCACAAGTCGCGCACTTTGTTCCTTTGATCTCTCAATGAAAACTGTTGAAGAGGGATCGCCAGCATTGCATACCTGACGGCGAGTTTCCGCTCAGGTGTCCAACCAGCGCTTCGAACTGCAGCGGCATTTGTCGTGCTCCATCTTGTGCCCTGTAGAACAAGTAGAAGTAAGGCGACAAAGTACTCGGGCCAGTACTGTCGCCACTTCATTCGGGGTATGCGATGGGTACAAGCAAGTCCAAGTGCCACGATCGCGTTGCGTAATCAGGTCACGCGCCCGAGATTTTTCCTCTTTCGCGATTACGCGCCGCGACATCCATGTCCTCTCTCGATGTGTCGAGTGTTTTGGGCGAATACATGCTGAAAGGTGCGCAATCGGACGCTTCAAGTATGAAGCCTAACAATATAGCCAGGATGGGTTCTAACAGACCGAACTTGTCCCTCCGCTGGTTGCAGTGTGCCGCTAATGCGTTCACCGAGTGCACGGTCCCCTGTTGTCTTCTTTTGCGCCAGCTGTGATGGCCCTCCAGAAGGATCTTCTTCTTCGTCGTCCAAAACAGCCCGACCGCAACCAGAACCCTCCAGTGCATCATCCAGTTCCCATCTCTCTCGATCATCCACTCCTCCAACTGAAGTTTCGGAGGCCTCGGAGTTTGTATTGCCACCGGAAAGTGAACAAAGCCGGCGTCGCAGAGAGCAGTCCGATCTGGCCAGTTCTGCCATCGGTGAAAGGTTGCTGAAAGGTTGGGCTATGCTTGCAGAAGAGTGTCCCTCCCCAACGTGTTTTGGTGTACCACTTGTCCGTCCTCCCAAGGCCGGTGGCGACAAAGATCATCGCAAAGTACGTGTTGCTCTTGATCTGGCTACAAAAGGCTTATTATTGCCGAGGAATGCGTCGTTTGCAGGACAGTTTACATCACAGAAGTGGATTCTGTGGGCCGCGATATTCTCGTGCCCGAAAGGCCAGCGCCAGCGTCTATTGTTGAACCACCTCCAGCCATCGCATCGGTTCTGGTCCAACCACCCACAGTGACCAATCAGTTTTTGATTGTTCGTTATCGCTGACCGTTATCCAGGTCCCTTCTACCCCTGCATATCCGCTTTTGACTGCCACATCGTCTGCTAGTAAGCCCCAGTCTCTCAAGACTGCCTTGGAACAATCTGCTGTTGCTTTGGAGGACAGCCTTCGCGTTCTGAACAGTAGATTGATGACATCAACGACCGATTCTCTTTCCATTGGTAACACTGCGGATGCCATCTCAAAAGTAGCGCACGCTCTCGCGGAAGTCAAAAAACTACAAGGGACAATGTAGAAATTAACTTTCTGACACTTTAATATGACGCCCTTGTTGCACATCTATGGCGTGTGCAACGCGTGTTCTTCACGTTCCTCTCTAAATACTCCGGATTGCCAGTCCACCGCCGCTACTGCTACCCATCCACCAACATGATGCGCATTAAAGACATTTTCCGCGCCTTCAGCTCCTCTTCGCAAGAAGCCCAAACCAGTGATGTCCCCGCTGGCAATCCCATAGCCGATCCGGCTACAAGTCCAGGTCGTCGGTCAAGAAGGCTTAAACGTCGCCCAGCCAAACGAGCAACGATGGAAGTTGAGGCTTCTTCTAGATATATGACCTGACAAATTAAATGTCTCTGGTAGTTGGACAATACAGTGAGGGGCCGGGTTGCACGGAGTTTTCGATATGATTACTGACTTGAACTAGCCCATAGTCTCTCAAAATAGTCCTGCGGCGTCTCACAGTACCCCAAATCTACTAAGCGACTCCTCCAGACACTCCCATTCGCCGAGTGCACGAAGTTGGAGTTCTAGTGCCCATCAACCGAGGCAAATTTCCGCACACGATTCTTGGGGGTCATACCACGGAAGCATATTTCAGGCTCCAGCAAATGTTCTTCAAACGCAGGCCCAGCAAGATGTGGTTTCAAGAGGTGACACTGAATCAGTGCTACCTTCCAGTGCATACGGTCCGAGGATGGAAGGGCTCTTCAGCCACCAGCACGACTTGGAGAGGGAGAGTCCGCTCACAGAGGTAAACCACCTGGTTGGTGTATGACATCCCTCCATCTGAATGCGGCTAGTTGGCATCGAGCCTGAGAAGCTCCCAAAGACGAGCATCTCGGCCACTACCAGAGGTGAGACACTATATTGCATGGAAAATAAAACTCACAGGATCGCCAGCCACCGACGCACTCTTCTCGCCCCACAGCCCATGACTGGGCCGAAAATTCTAAACGGAATCCTGCCGTACGACACTTCTGGCCTGATGTGCCTCGACTGACTCTTCGCAGAGCACTCCAATCCTAAATCGTGAGGCGCGAGCACCCTCGCCTGAAGTTGAACACCAGCGTTCATCTGGCTCAAGGGTAGGAATGCAAGGTTTCGCGTCAAGATGGACTAACAAACACCAGGGAAATCGATCCAGAAGTCCAGGGACATATTACATCGTACCATCGGGAGTCAATGTGATTTTCGAAAATGAAGCCGGCAAAGAGATAACAAGGTGAAGACAATGAATATGGCGTCGAAAGTGGCATTCAACCCGTTCTACATAGAGTCGGTGACTTCGGTCCCGAAGAAGGAAGACCATCTCCGGTCGAGAATCGGTTCGTCATTTTGACTGGATTGAATGCAGAAATCCTTCAATTGTAGTAAGAAACGAACGGCGACACAGATCGGGTCGACACAAGCATCATCGCGAGCGGGAGGATAGACATGGCCGTGGACGACGCTCTCATTCGTGAGGCTGTTATCGTATCCATACCAGGGTCTGACGGTTTTTCAGGTCAGATTCAGAGAAGAGTTATGGTGCCAGTGAAGCGCCGACCATAATCTTAATCGACAAATATGGCCGCCAGATTCCAATGTAGGTCTTGCGAAAATTGGCGAAACAGGTTGACCAGATTCCCATTAGCATGCCATATGGTCACCGATAAAGCTTGAATTCTACCGCCGTTTGCGGCCACCTTTGTTTCCTCCCTGACTGAACGCGCCATTTTGAACTCGACTGATGTCGTCTTTGCCGAGCTTGAGCATTCCCCCACTGAACCTTCCAACTCCCATCCCCATTCCCCTTTCTCGACGTTTCGTTGTACTCTTCGTATCTTCGAATAACTTTTTGATTGTGGGATGGTAGTTGCCCATATTTTTGGCCTGAGCAGAGTGAGCTAAAATTGTGGATAATCGACAAGCACAGACCTCTTCAAGGTGTTTGGCTTGACGTTCCTTCTGTTTCCTCACTAGGCCCTCCCTTACATGTTTCGAGGCTTTATTCCTTTCACCTTCTCTGACCCGTTTTTCTCCCTTGCCTAGCCTTGCGCCTCCTGCCAGTTCCATAACGCGACCGGCAAGCGCTTTTTTCCGTTGCGCAGAGGTTAAATCCAGTTCTTCATTCAATGAGCCAGAAAGCAATTTTGTGTGGACGAGGCGGTGAAGAAGAGCGTCGTTCTGGGCATTCGTCCTGGCGAACGATCAGATTTCGCGACCGGTGAAGAATATCAAGGGTATTACCGCTCTTCTTCATCATCAACTTGGGTAGAAGTTCGCCCTGGCTGAGAAGAGAAGTCGCTGAGCTTGGATACTTTTGACGACTGCGTGTCGTTTTGGGCCACGATTAAGCAGGATGCACTCGTCGACTCACTAAAAAAGCCTTTTTCTGCGCAGCGGAGAAACTCTGGTTTGATTTAGTGGTACTTGGACCCGCGAAATGGACCACATTTTGCGGCAGGTCGGAAGTGAATTCATCGTCATCCTGTTCGAAGTCGTCTGCAGCTTGGATGCCGCCCCATTCCTCTTCATCCGAGTCAGAGTCTGAAGGTGATTCGAGCTTTGCAAGCTTTTGGGGGGCGTGGGGAGAGCTCTGGACCCTTTCGCTTCACGCTTGCATTGCTGAGCGGGAGGCCGAATGACTTGAGAAACTCTTGCCCGTGTGCATCCAGAATCTCAAGCAGATGATCCTCGTTTGCTGTTGACATAGTTTTTCGGTGGTCACAACATGTTTGACATGACATCGGACCGACCCGCGCTCTCTGGGGTTGTTGGCGCAGAAAGCCTCAGCAGTTATGGCCCGAACGGCAATCATCCCGTCCATATAGGCGACCAATTCTCGCATGGACGATACACTGTGGTCCACAAGCTTGGTTATGGTCGAACTTCGACAACATGGCTCGTACTCGATGAACAAACTCAATCATACGCTTCTCTCAAAATAGTCATGGCAGGGCGCACTGTCACGGAAGTGGAAGTTCTGCGACATCTCCAGGCGACGTACGATGCAACAGAGGAGGGAAGCGAACATGTGGGGCGAATGTTTGACTCCTTCATCCACGAGGGGCCAAACGGAAAACACCAATGCATTGTTGGTGAGGTATTCGGAGCAAATTTGGCATCCGATGTGTACTGGGGCTCGTTCTGGGAGAACGAATCTCTGCCAATAGAAATGGTTCGTCGACTTTCGGGACAACTTGCCCTAGGCCTTCGCTACCTTCACCGACGCGGCGTTGCTCACGGGGACCTCCACCCAGGAAACATGCTCCTATGTCTTCCAAATGCTTTAACCAGCCCTGAGGACGTTAAGCGCTATATGGGCATGCCACACAAATGCTTTGTCCGCAACGAAACAGGCTACTCGCCTCCCCACATACCAGAATACCTTGTCCCAGGACTGACTATAAATACCACCAACCTACATCTTTGCTTCACCAAATCCAACGTCAAGATTTGCGACTTCAGCGAGTCCTACATGGCTAGCTTGTCTACCATTCCTCAGTTGGCCACTCCATTAGCCTTGCGTCCCCCTGACGCAGTTCTCGACACTATGCCCCATGCGACAACCGAGCTCGACATATGGGCACTCGGCGTTACCTTCCATATGCTGTTAGTCGGCGGGCTCGAGCCGTTCATCTGTCCAGGAGGTTTTTTGGGTGGTAAACGAGACTGGAATCGCATGTTGAAGGAAATGGTGTTGAGAATGGGCAAGTTTCCGGAGCCCTTGTGGTCGCAATGGAACCGGCGAAATGACGATTTTGACGACGATGGCCAACCGTTGGATTCGAACACCAAGATTCCCTCTCGCCTAGTGAGCAAATATTGCGATTTACATGGAGAAGAATTGGTGGTTTATGAGGCACTTTTGCGTTCCATATTCCAATATCAGCCACATGAACGTATCACTGCAGAGCAGTTGGTTTCGAGTACCTGGATATGCGACTACTGCCGTCCCGAAATGGAGGAGGGCAGAGTGTTTGACGTCCCGGACTTCTCTTGATACTAGTAGACCTCGTTTTCTGTGTCATAAGTATTGCCTGATCTTATGGACATTGAATAGTAATGTGAAAGCCATGGCTGTACATTTTTAGCTGAGCTGCTGGCCATGAATTGCTGGCCATGAATTCTTGACGATCAATCAGATCTCATCGCGTTTTTGGCGATTATCCATGACGGGTAACGGAAAAACTTTCTCGTCCCACGGGCAAATCAACCAGCGCCGTTCATTCCTGAAGAACAGCAACGGAGGCTCATATATCAGTCTGGGATCCTCAAGAAGGGAAGGATCACCCGCAAGCACTAGAAGGTTACACTGCAGCGCTCTGGAGCGTCTGGAGCCTGCCAGTGTGCGCAGAAATATTCAATACATCCCTCTTCCGTCTGCCCTGCTGGTGTTTAAATCTCTCCTCAAAGTGCGCGTGTAGCAGCTTAACATAAGTAAGTACTAGTACACGACTAGTAGTACATACCATCAATGTGCCAGTGAGTGAACTCACTGAGGCTTCAAGTTGAAGACCGTTCTACTGATAAATTACCTAGTACGAAACCATTTGTTCGATGCTCTATTCTTTGCGCCCTTTTCAGTCCCTTCTCTCTCTTCATCTTCTACTTTGTGCTTACTGCAACCACCACCGACCAGCAATTTGGGATGTGGTGTGATCTGTCACGTGATATCGTGACGCCGTGATTCGTTGTCTCCGACCTGATTGTCGAGACATGGCAGTAACAGTGAAACCCGACCTTCCTGGAGTTGTTGGGGCAGAAAGCTTTGGAAGTTATGGCCCGAACGGCAATCACCCTGTTCACATCAGCGATCAATTCTCGAACGGCCGATACACTGTGGTCCACAAGCTTGGTTATGGTCGAACTTCGACAACATGGCTCGTAATCGATGAACAAACTCAATCATACGCTTCTCTCAAAATAGTCATGGCAGGGCGCACTGTCACAGAAGTGGAAGTTCTGCGACATCTCCAGGCGACGTACGATGCAACAGAGGAGGGAAGCGAACATGTAGGACGAATGTTTGACTCATTCATCCACGAGGGGCCAAACGGAAAACACCAATGCATTGTTGGTGAGGTATTCGGAGCAAACTTGGCATCCGATGTGTACTGGGGCTCGTTCTGGGAGAATGACTCTCTGCCGATAGAAATAGTTCGTCGACTGTCAGGACAAATCGCGCTTGGCCTTCGCTACCTCCACCGACGCGGCGTTGCTCATGGGGACCTCCACCCAGGAAATCTGCTTCTTTGTCTTCCAAATGCTTTAACCAGCCCTGAAGATGTTCAACGCTATATGGGTGTGCCATACAAATGCTTTCGCCACAGCGAAACCAACTCGTCCCCCCACGTTCCAGAATACGTCGTTCCAGGACTGACTATAAATACCACTATCCTGCGTCTTTGCTTCACCAAATCCAATGTCAAGATCTGCGATTTCAGCGAGTCCTACATGGCTGGCTTGTCTACAACGCCTCAGTTGGCTACTCCATTAGCCTTGCGCCCCCCTGAAGCACTTCTTGACACTATACCCCATGCGACAACTGAGCTCGACATCTGGGCGCTCGGCGCTGCCTTTCATATGCTGTTAGTTTGCGGCATCGATCCATTCCTCGCCCCAATCGCATTCTTCGCTAAACAGGAACCGAACCGTATGTTGAAGGAAATGGTATTGAGATTGGGCAAGTTTCCGGCACCCACGTGGTCAAAATGGAAGAGGCGAACCAAGATTTTCGATGACGATGGCCAACCCTTGGATCCGACCACCAAGATTCCCTCTCATCTGGTCAACGATCACTGTAATCTGCGTGGAGAAGAATTGGTGGTTTATGAAGCACTTTTGCGTTCTGTATTCCGATATCAGCCACATGAACGTATCACTGCAGAGCAATTGGTTGCAACGTCCTGGATACACGACTATTGCCGTCCGGAGATGGGAGAGGGTAGAGTATTTGACGTTCCGGCTCACCCTAGGCCTTGATTTCTTCTTCTTTTCCTTGCCCAAGTTGCCTTGTATCTCATTGCAGCGCACCTCCTTAAACTAAGTAACCTATGGAACTTATTACTGATCGACTCGAGTTACTGCTACCTGGGCCATCCCATTAATCAGCTCGTTGCTAACAATCTAATAATTTATTCTACGCACTTCGTATTAGAGTGTAACGAATTCGAGATTTAAGCATCCATTATCAGATCTAATCGCGCTTATCAGTCAAGTCACAGTCTGACACATCGTTGCGCCGTCACGCACACCATGCCTAAACGGAAAACTTCCTCGTCGCCACAGGCAAATGCGCCAGCAGCGCCGCTTATCTCTGAAGAAGAGCAATGGAGGCTCATAAATCAGTCTGGGATCCTCAAGAAGGTCAACTTGCAAGCACCGGAAGCGGAAATGAGTCTCGGCGAGGGTAACCGTGACGCGTCTTGGTGGCCTCCTCTGATTCCAGCGCAGAAATATTCAATACGTCCCTTATAGTTATACCTGTCTGCTCTCTACTCGTGCTGATGGACATGTTCGTTTAAAGCTCTCCCCCAAGTGATCTTGACGCGTTCGCAGTTTAACATACCATCAATATGGGCAAGGAGTGAACTTGAAGACTGTCCTGGACAGATTAATCCAAGGAATACCTAGTCCGAAACCATCTCTTCCACGCTCCATTACTCATGGTCTTTTCAGTCCTCTCTCTCTTCATTTTCTACTGCAAGTGGCCATCTACCACCGACTTCCAGCCTTAATATCTTCTAGCGAATCGACACAAGCGGGACTTCAGAATGCAGCTTCTCCTGTTCATCCTTGGAACTGCCTCCGGCTCTCGAATGCTCTATATTCTCAAGCGCAGCTCGTATCTGGTCAACATGAAACAAGTTCGTGCATCTGACTTTCTTTGCTAACAACCGCTCATTGTTCAGACACCACCCTTGATCACTCTGTGGATCTACACTGTCGTGCAACTCGATTTGGGCTTTGCAGTCTCGAATCTATTAGCAGTTGCAGGGTTTTGTTGGTGGAAAGGGCTAGATGTATTTGGAAGCTAATCATGAATACGTTTGGGCAGTTGGCAAGTAAAGGCAACTCGGGAATGTGCGCCTGATGATACGCCAACAACCGGTTGTGATCTCGGACCAGCTGGGCACCTTGTACGAGCGAAAAAGAAAAGAAAAAACAACATTGATCTGCGCTCGATAATACGCCAGCAACTGGTTGCAATTTTGGACCAGCTGGGCACCTTTTACGAGCGAAAGGCAGCTTAAGGATAAACTGGATACAATGATTGGCGTTAGTACAATGAACATGAAAAGGGAAAATTGCATCGTCTTAAACACCCTCGCCCTGGTCAAGCTCGCCTGCTAGGGACTCAACTTTACTCTGTCGATACAGTATTAGACGGAATGAAGGGGGCATAGAATGGACAAACCCGATAAGTTGTTGTTCTTCCTTCCAACACAGTTCTCAATACCCGACTCTGCCACTTCCATCGCTTGCTCAGCTTCGCCTGTATAGCCGCCTTATGCAGGTCGAGGCGCTCAACGAAGGCTTTGTAAACACGGTCATCTCGCGCGAAATAATAGGTCTAAGAGTAGGTTCAGTTAAGTACGTTTCGATTCTCTGTTGTCTCACCGGAATCTGGTCGACTCCCAGTATTTCTGAGGCAATTGACCACGCCCCCAACATTCTAAACGATGCGTTAAAAGGAGACTTCCATATGTCATTTGGTGAGCATTTACAGCAGGTCTGCGGTTGCATTTGCTATACTGAAAAGTAGTTGGTCGATCAGTGCAGAAAAGAATGAGGCATCACTAACTAGTCAGCGAGAGTTGCGATTAAATCCGCTTTGCCAAGTTCTCGTGTCGCGAATTTGCGGACGGCGGCATCTGCTGTTGCCACAGGTTGACCCTCGGTGCCAGCTCTAGGATAGCATGAACAATTTCGTGCAGATTCTGGCGATGAGCAAACCTTAGAGCAAGTGCAACATTTGAAGCCTGCCCAAGAACCCAAACTTCGCCTTGGCTCATGATCAAGCTGAAACGTTGAGAATTAAAGATTCGCGAGAAGTGGCACATTACGTTTGGAGAAATGAAGCCGTGAGGTCGCTGGCATGACTTGTTAACCCATAATCGATACCAAGACGCAGGTTGGTGCGAAGTGCCTTGAGAATTACTTTGGTTTTTGGATTTTCCATCTGGTCATCCTCAAGGTGATTAACCCATCGTGAAAATGCCCTGCACTTGGTTGGAGAACTATATCGGCTTGACCAGAGAGACTTGCCCTAATAACACAACGGCAACTTCACGGTGACTGGGTCCTAGGCGCATCGCATGCAGCAATGGTGTAATCCCGCCACTCATACGAACTAAAAGTTGAAAAGCTCTATCTCTGACCTCCATGAGATAGGTTATGTCCTTGCGCTCGACGGCGCGGAGAACTGAGGACCAATTTCATTTCTAAAACTTGATACCGGTGAAAGCGCACCTTCAAATGGCTACTGAAATCAGCGAGAGGCAAGAAGTAGGCAGTAGTCATACCTGCGGGTCTCTCCACGACGACTGAGATTTCGGTTGCTTGAAAATCGAACCGAAAGATCGGACAGACGAAGTTGAAGACGCCATAGAGTTCAAGCTTGGTCTCCGGTGGTGGCTACTTCTATCTTCTTCTTCTTCGGCCTCTTCAGATGTTGGCGACTGTGGCGGAGACGGAGACGGACTCCTTCGTAGCTGACGGAGAATGGCTCGCGGTGCGTCATGTTCAGCTTCTCGTTGCAAGATAGAGCTAGTGGGTAGTCGTTCTGGAAGGCATGGGTCTGAAGTAACACGTCTTCTAGAACTTGGTCGTCGAGCGCGACCTTCTCCAAGCGAAGACAGGAGTGCCGAATGGTTCATGGGGGCGGCCGCCACCAATCTTCGGTGCCGTGGAAGTTTAAGTACATTTAGTGACGAGGGCCGTCACAGCCTTCAACAGCCTTCCACAATACTGTGAGCAAGCAACACAAGAACAACACTGAACAACGTCTACTTGTTGTCGGGTATGCGTCGCGTTGTGAAGCAGAAAGGGAATGAGACTGGTCACGAATTTCTGACTGTATCTGGGACAACCGCGTCGACTGGTCCAGTTGCACCCAGTGATTCCCAACCTCCATCCTATTCTCTCAAACGCAGCACTACCTCCGATTTGGCGCCTCCTTCGAAAAGAATCAAAGTTGGCCATGATGAAGACCGCCAGTCGCTGAGGGAAATTGTCATTCAATACGATGGGAGTGACGTCCACTCCAAGTTATCACAGCGACTCCAGGCTCTCGATCCATCGCATCCAGCCCTCAAACAAGCCCAGTACATAGATGAACACGTCGGAACTTGTGCTGCAGACTTTTTCTGGTGTAACTACTCGAAGAATGGACCCACAACAGAACAAGATGCTAAACTGGTCCAGATTATCAAGAACTGGAACTATACTGTGCCAAATCTGGATCCGACGTCTCCAGGATTCAATGTTTCTCCCAAATTTCTTCGACTATTCCAAATTGTTAAAGCGTTCGAGCCTTATGGAAAGGACTTTCGGGGAATTATTTTTGGTCCGTGGGGATTTAGCCTCTTTCCTTTTATTCATTGCCCATTCAGTAAAATGTCGGATAACGGCTACTGTCATCGCGCAACTCTTTTCGATGCTTTCAGAACTCCTTCCGTCCATCAAAACCTTCGCTTTCACTTATGACGATGACCAAAAGGTCCTCGCCATAGTCAATATTGTATTCCCATGCTCAGCGCGCTAAACTCCCTTCATAGTAGGAAATGTATCAAAAATTCGAATCAGGCAACCTGAACCTTGCAATTGCGACCAAGTCTCTTGAGGATCTGGATTTTCCAGACGTCACTGTTGTTATACGGTCAACTAGTGCCTCGCCCGGTTCCAGTTTGTTGACATTATATTAGATTCGACCTATCTGAAGAACTACTCTCGTATGCCTACCACCGAAGCTTCCTCGCCGCCGAGAAAGAGACGTTCCTTGTTCATATGGTTAACAACGGCCATCAACCTCCTCACCTTTTGCGAACCAATAACGCTACGGAACCTGATCTGCTTCGATGGATCAAAATTGTTGGTGAAGACCCAGCTGGTGCTGTTCCGCCCATCGTGCTGCAGCTAGAGCCGTTTGATGAAGGACAAGAGGACGCAGAACAAGACAGAATCATCGAGCCAACTACCGGAGGAGTTATAACTCTACTCACCGCCACCGCAGTTTTGTATCGACTTGCCTCACGTGCAAACGACATCAACTTCCCGTCGCCTCTATTTGACTTTCATAAGGAGGGAAATCTCTATACGTGTACTCTCTTGTGGCAACATATACTACCGCGCCGTATCTCTGGTCGCACCTACCCCTCCAAAGCTCATGCGAGGCGTTCTGCGTGTTACAACTTCTGTGATGCGCTTTGGCGAGCAGGCGTACTTGAACCAGACGCCTTTCTCAGCCCTCTGAAGTCGATTGCGTGGCATTCATCCGAGTTAGCGTCAAGAGATACGAGTCTCGGAGTGCAAGTCTACCCACGGAAAAGCCCTAATTTTTGGTCCCACTCGCCTCTGCAAGAACTGTACCTGTTTCCCACCGTCATCATCATCCCCGCCTTGAAGGATAAATACGCACCACTACTGCTCCTCACGCGCCAACCGTTACCGACCTGTCCTGCGTTCAATCTTTTTTTGGACGATGTGACAGTAAATATTGAGATAGTCAAATACTCGCCTTTCACCGTTGAGCCCAAGCAACTAGTTCTTCTGCACTCCTACACGCTACGTCTCTGTCGATCTGTTGCTAACAAAGCGTTTACCTGTCCTATCGAAGCTATGCCCTACTTTCTTGCGCCACTCCAACGGCCTTGGGAGAGGAAAAGCCCCCATAGTATCATTCACGACGATATTCCCTGGCAACTTGTTGCAGAAGCGGCAGAGTCTTGGTGCAAACCGCTGGCTTATGGCCCTGCCCATATTGTCGCAGCCGATGTAAATGACGCAGTGCTGCTTGATAGAGCGACTGAGCTTACAAGACGATATGAAGCCCTTTGCGTCCGACCTGACTTGAGTCCTCTGAGTCATCCTGAAGATAGTCCAGTATGTGTGATCTTTTGGATAATTCAAGACTTGAAATGCATCTTCACCAGCGCGAAGCATCTTATGCAAACCTCCTTGAATATTGCAAAGCTGTGCGGAAGAACTTTGAAAGGCTAAAAGACGAGAACCAGGCACTTGTCGAAATTGCCTCAGTCATGACTTCTACATCGCATCTTGATCCTGCAAAACCTCAGCAAGTCAGTGGTCCCCCACCTCCGAAGTGTTCGTTACAGACCAATACTATCTCGATGATGCGCTGATAAAATCACTTAGATCTTATACCAGAATTGTGTTTGAAATTCACAGTTCCTGCAAGGTGCGTTAAACAGCGCCCTGCGTGTTTTATACTCAAGCTGCGCGCTGACAGCACGTTTCGGACTGCATTGCTGTTTCCGTCAATATCCCGTCGTCTTGACAGTTTTTTGCTTGTCAAGGAACTGAACGCCAGATTCTTCAATCATCAAATCGCGGAGGACTTGCTTAATATGGCAATTACTACAACCTCCAGCCGAATGGAGTTTGATTATGAGCGGTTGGAGCTTCTGGGTGCGTAGTTGATGTGGGCGCCTGTCAATCCTGATCCCGCATATCAGGTGATTCATTCTTGAAATACCTGGCGTCCATCTATGTCTTTGTCAATGAGCCGTCCAACCGGGAAGGTGCCTTACATCGTGCGAGACAGCAAATCGTCAACAATCAGTGCCTGTTTCGCAGTGTGGATTGTGTTGGTTTGCCTGCCTACATTCAGTCTAAAGCATTCAGTGTCAAGGCATGGCAACCACCCAATTTTCAAGTAACCGAGAATGCCGGCGTGAAGACGGAGGTGATGGAGAAAAAGCTGCAAAAGGAGCGAGAACAAAGACTGGGGGATAAGGTGTTTTGGGCCTTTTAGACTTGCTTTGCCATCTCACCTTGACCCAAAGGTGGTTGCCGATATTGCCGAAGCTATTCTTGGCGCTGCATATCTCAGCGGGGGGAGAGATGTCGCTCTGTTGGCTGCCAAATCGCTGAACCTGCCCTTCCCAAACGTAGACACGTGGGCGGACTTGCGTCGGAAATTACTTGTTCCTCCAGCGAAAATCTCGGCGAAGCTCGCATCTGGGACTATCGAGGCTGTCCACGAATTGATTGGGTGTAAACTTACCAGCAAACACCTCATTGCCCAAGCTCTGGTAAGTGTTCACAAGGCCCAACGTCTCAACGGCTCATAGGCTCAGACTCATGCGTCAATATCGGTCTACGACCGTGTGTCGTATGAAAGACTCGAGTTTATCGGTGACGCTATCCTAGAGCTCCGTAGGTTACCTCGTTCCCCAAGAAAGATGCTCACCACAACTGATAAGTTATCGTCGACCACATTTATGCACGCAATTCGAGCTTGACGGCTGGGGACCTGACAGTTTTCAAGGTTTGGTTTACTTGATTAGTGAGGCACCAGAGTATTTTAATGTTCCAGGGCTCCATGGGATCGAACCAGACGTTGGCCGCGATTTGTGTCGACTCCGGCTTGTATCAGCATGTGCTTCTTTCCGACAACCTACGCCCAATAGTCGAGGACTATGTGCAACACCTCAAGGCGGTGAAATATGAGGCAACGAATATGGCGGCTATAGAAGGGCGTTCTGTTGGTCAATACTGGCAGGAACTCAATGCTCCCAAGGCGAGTTGAGGTGTATCGCAGAACAACAACTTTGACCTGGCGTCTGAAGGTCCTCTCTGACGTTGTCGAGTCCATACTGGGTGCCTCATATCTATCTGACGACATGGTTGGAGCAGAATCTGTCTTCGACACGCTTCTGCAGCCGTTTTTCAATCGCTACTTCATGGAAGACACCGTCTCTCAGCATCCAACGAAGACTCTGCTGGAACGCCTCCAAGCTAATAAATGCCTAGACTTCAGGGTCGTTAAAGAAAAACTCGGGCTCCAGGCGCGATGCTCCAGTGAGTGGTACCGTGTGCTCTTCTGCTCCTTGTCAATTCTGTGCAGTTGTCGTTCATGGTGTGATTTTGGCGATGGGGGAAGGCTCTTCAACGAGTTTGGCGACTCGACAAGCTTCCTGGTGCGCATTGGATGCTCTTGACGGAGACCCGAGCTTCCTTGAAGTTTGTAACTGTGCCAAAGAAGGTCGAGAGCGGAAAGCTATTGTGTTCGAAGATGTCTTGTCTAGTTTGGATGACTAGGTGGGGTTACAATAGTCTAGCGTAGCCGGCATCTACGTCTATGTCTAGATCTACACGAGGAATTAAGCGCCACGCTTCAGTCTGGAGATATGTGAGCAATGTCCGGATAGTAAGGAGAGGAGGGACTCACTGCGTCAACTTGACGGCAACAAATGGTACGGCGAAGCCGAAGGAGAGGAATGCAATCATTTTCAGGCCTTTTATGGATGAGGAATGCGCGTCGGGTGAAGGAGGGGCCTACCAAATGGAGTTGCAGCCGCGCCTTGGAATGGGACCTTGAAGGGCAGATGCTGCATAGAACAAAGTGAGAAAGGACGATGGCCCATGAACAAAGCAGTACGTTATAGTCTCCGTGGCCAGAGCGAAGTCTAGCCGTCGTATGGAGCTGACGAATGGCGGGGCGAGCGACGACTCGGGCGAGCATGATGATGAGGGGAGGAAAGAAAGATTTTTTATCTCCGCGTTGATCCGTACCTAGTGATCCTACTTCCACTCCGTCAACTAAAGATTTCGAAACAGCTTGGGCGGTGATTTATCTCGGTGTATCGGTGCGGTCAATGGCCGATTTGTACACTGTCAAGGCTGTTCTGACTTTGGGCAGCACGTGGGGGGAGGTAGAGCGTGCGAGTTACAGTGGCGAATCACTCCGCATCTCGGGTTCCGATGAAGCCTTCTTTCCTTCATCGTATCATGGCTCAATTTGCAACTGTTCGTGGTGGCAAGGCTCACCCCGAAATCAAGGTATTTCGTCTACTGTCGATGAAGGAAAGCACCGATTGTGTGGACTCGTAGGTCCAAACCGGACTCTTCATCAACAACGAGTTTGTCAGCTCTGCGGACTCGCAAGAAGTCATTGAGTGGGCGTCTGCAATGTCCGCGACAGTCGGCTGAGATAATGGCAGCGCGGTCAATCCTTTTACCGAACAAGTCCTGTGCTCAGTGGTAGCCGGTCAGTATTCTGGATTGACTCACATCACTCGACTGACTGCTTTGCATTACAGCCTCTCCCAAAGAGTACGCCTCCCAAAGCAGCTCAGACAGATCTCACACAATCCTTTCAGCATCGATCTTGCTGTCACCGCAGCTCGAAACGCGTTCAACACTACTTGGGGGAAGAATGTCACCGGTTGGGAGCGTGCGCGTCTTATCAATAAGTTGGCCGACTTGATTGAGGCCAATGCCGAGGCAGGAAACAAATCAATTTCTTTGTTCTCCATCACTCAAGTTATGGCCAGGAACTGGCAGAGCTTGAGACGCTCAATAATGGCAAGCCTTTCAAGATCGCGCGGGACTTCGATATAGGTGACTCTGTCCAATGCCTGCGGTAGGTGCATGGCTCTCTCGATGCCTGATTGCTAAAACCTCCAAAGCTACTTCGCTGGTTGGGCAGACAAATTGGCTGGAGAGGTAGCAGCCTGGGCTTTTCATCATGACGTCGAACTTGACCCTCTCTAGACCCTGGAGGTAGACAACAAGACTAAATTCGCTTTTACCAAACGCGAGCCCATCGGTGAGTGCTGGTTGAACGTATTCTGGTTGAGATCCTCACAAACTGTCACCAGGCGTTTGTGGCCAGATTATTCCCTGGAACTATCCAATCGTTTCGTTTTTTTGACCGTCTGATGCCCGTGTTCCAACTATTTTCAGAACATGTGGGCTTGGAAAGTGGGACCGGCGTTGGCAGCTGGATGCACAATCGTCATGAAGCCCTCTGAACTTACGCCTCTAACTGCACTGGTCTGCCGATGTTTATACTTTGAACCCGATTTAACTTTCGATTTTAGAAACTTTCGGAGTATGTCAAGGAAGCAGGGTAAGCCTCTAGCTCATTTCCAGCAAGTCCTGAGTCAGTGGATTAGGTTTCCTCCTGGAGTTCTGAATACCGTACCGTCACTGGGTCCTGTTGGTGGTGCTGCATTGTCGTCGCATCTCGATGTCGACAAGGTTGCTTTCACTGGATCTACTCTGACTGGTCGCAAGATCATGGAGGCAGCAGCGCAAAGTAATCTCAAGAAAGTATCCCTTGAACTGGGCGGCAAGAGTCCGCATCTCATTTTCGAATCGTGTGACGTTGATCAGGGTAATTCAAAATCATGCTTTCATCCAACATTTCTTCTTATCTTGATCCACAGCGGCGAGTTGGGCCGCTCTGGGGATTTGTTATAATTCTGGTCAGGATTGCACTGCTGGCTCGCGCGTCTACGTGCAAGAAAGGTGCGGCTTATCGGTCCTTTTTCTCGGTACAAGATTGTCGCCGACCCGGAATCACTGGCAGCATTAAAGACAAGTTCATTGAAACGCTTGTTTCTAAGGTGAAAGCGCTCTCCGTTGGTGATGGTTTAGACCAAAAATCCTCTGCCGGCCCATTGGTATATTTACACTCAGACAGCCTTCGTTAGAATTCATTTTTTCCTAGGTGTCCAAGGGTCAGTATGATCGCGTATGGGGCTACATCGAATCCGGAAAGTCGGAAGGTGCCAAAGTGATTTTGGGAGGGGACAAACGTTTGGCCACAATTTTTCCGAGATTCCCTTGATCCTGACTGACTCAGGTTCGGGCAAAGGCTTCTTTGTCGATCCAACTCGTATGCTTTCCTCGGTCTGGGCTGGCGATCATGTAATTTTGTCGTGGCAGTCTTCACGGACATCCAACCCAACATGAAGATCGTTCAAGAAGAAGTGCAGATCGGTGTCCTTGTTAGTATGCGCACTCAATTTTTAAACCTAGATTTTCGGACCGGTTTTGTGTATCGGAACTTTTGCGACCGAAGAGGAGGCGATCAAGCTTGCCAATGCTACAACTTTTGGGCTAGGTGCCGGTTTACATTCCAGTCAGTCATCTCCAGTCGGACCATACCAGGAACGTTGATATAATAATAAAGACGATGCGAACCAATGCATGAGAGTGTCTTCTGCCCTTGAGGCGGGCACTGTAAGTCTCCCTTTGACAGATCAGCTTTCACCGGGACGCTTCTCCCGCTAGGTTTGGGTAAGCCATGATCTTCTTCGTTGTCGGCGCTACTGAATCAGAAGCACAGGTCAACGCGTACAACATTCTCAGCAATAACACGCCGTCAGTGCATTGCATTTTGCGTGAAGTCTGGTCGCTAATCCGGCTTAATTTACAGATTCGGCGGCAAGAAGCAATCCGTAAGTCCGCCCTACCCCGCAGCATCTTTCTTTGAGCGATTCTCATGGCACGTCGACAGGGTTTCGGTGGGTGTCCGTTGTTGTTTGTACTAGGCAGTTGCTTGATTCCGTCTTCAGGTCGCGAGTTGGGTAGTCTTGCCCTGGAGGAATGTACGTCGTCTTCAAGTTCCCGACAATCTCTCGCTCATTTTACATAATAGACACAAGTACCAAGGCCGTCCACTGGAATTTTGGCGAGAAATTGGATTGGCCAGCTTTCTAAGATGATTGTGAATCTGAATCGGGAATCGTCGTGAATGTATCAGTATGTCCTACGGTGAGAATGTACAACCAGGATCTTTTGTCGCAGCCAGAAGGGTGTAGAAACCATCAGCCAGAAAAGAAACCCAACGGACGGCAACAATTGAGATCCATCGGAATGCGTTAATTGACCTGGCAGACTGCGCCAGGGCATAATAATAATAAATAACTACATTAGTCTGGCTACAGGTACTAGGGTATATTTTTTTGGTGCGGGAAGTCCGGCGCAGTAGGTGAGATATAGTCCAAGATCCGAAAGAGAAATTATACGTTGGTATTTTGGTAGAGCGTAGGGTTGGGGAGGAGCGGACGAATAGTACGGGCTCGGGCCTATGAGCGCCGGGCTCCACAATAACATGGACTGCTGCGACACGAACATCTACGTTGGAGTGAGCATCGGTGAGGTTTGGGGGCCGAGTAGCACTGTCGGGCTTACCTTGTCGGCACAGGCTGGTACAAGCCTTGGGCGTAGGGGTCTTGCGGAATGTGGTTATAGTACTGGTTGGTGAAAAGGGACTGAGTCGGGTAGGCTGGCTCGCCATAGCTGGGGTAGCTCGGGCTCTGGATGCCATACGCAGGGGAGTAGTCTCCATAACCGTTGTTCGGGGCGTAATAGCCAGGGAGTGTTCCATACTCGCCAACAGGAGAAGGTGGAGGCAACATAGACGACTGCTTCAAGTGTTCTGGTGTCGGTGTCTTGGAGTCTGTCTGTGGCTCCTCGTCCACAGGCACATATTGGCAGGTAAGACCGCGTTTGGTGCAACGTTGGCAAGGGCGTCGTGGAGGCTCTTCAGTGGTAACACACTAG
Source organism: Mycena indigotica (assembly GCF_014461135.1). NCBI lineage: Eukaryota > Fungi > Basidiomycota > Agaricomycetes > Agaricales > Mycenaceae > Mycena > Mycena indigotica. The sequence goes on from NW_023503005.1 coordinate 1,944,238, forward strand.
CCGTTATTTTAGTACCGCCCGAGAGAAGTAAACGGACTAGCAACCTTGATTTTTCTGTGCCTGCAGTTGGTGCACGCGATGAGACCGCGTCGACGGCGGCTGCTAAGGACAGAGGCAGAGGTAAGTTGTTCCGACATGGGTCGTGTTGGTAAGGTTGGCCTGAGTCAGTATCACCTTTTTATACTAGCTGTAGCGCTGAAAATGGCAATGAAGTGCTGTGCAAGCAAGCAAAGTTGCTTTACGCAGACGGAACACAGTAAGGTTTCCCAGGACCAGAGGGGATCTATCACTGGCATGTAGAGACCTAGAATGGCAAGATGTATTGGTTCTGAATCGGAGAGCCTGGGGAGGACATGGAGCTGTTTAATTGATGGTTTCGTGTGGTTGGATGCATAGTAAGTTGCTAAAAAAACTTGGGACACGTTGATGGATGCCAAAGGAATTGGATGACGCGGGGTTTAAACTTTTCTGATTTTGTCGTTCGTCCAGTGACGCAGACGCGGGGTTTACAGCTTTGCGAGACACGAGGCAGTTGAAAGAGTGAACGAAACCACAACGTGGAAACCCAAATCGAGATCTTTGAAAGGCCATTACACCGCCTCCAGGATGAGAAGAGTCAACGGAGAAAAGCGCCGGAGTGCTATGTCTTCTAAAGTAGACATCAGAGTGGAAGGATCAGAGGTGTCATAACAGCGTCCGTACAAAAAAAGGCAACTCTACAATGCGAGATAATCCCTAACCTCCTCCTCGGTCAGCTTACGAAATGTAGGCTTTGGTCGTCCTGTTTCGATTCCAATCTTGGCCTCCTCCTGCTCCGCCGGTGTTGGTACGGTGATTACGCCAATTTCTATCGTCTTCTCCGTCATTTGTCCCTCGAAACCCTCCTTCAATGTCAACAACGCAGTATGAATAGCGTCTTCCAAGCTAATATCGTCGTTGTATCTTGTTACATCATCATTATCAGCTCAGTGACTACGAATAAACAAAGGGCATACCGTTTTTCAAGGAAGGTCTTTGCGTTGACCATATTCTTGCCGATTGCGCTAGCTTTCCACGCCCAGAAAGAACCAGAGGGATCGACTTGGTAGAGCGTCGGTCCGCGTGAACTATCCCAGCCAGCGACAAGAAGTGAAACGCCATAGGGACGAACACCACTGGGAAGAGATGAGATGCGAGCCAGGCCGGAAATACATAGCAGACTTGCCCTGATTGAGTTGCCTGTTGCATAACATTCGCGACCTCCTGGGTCAATACCCTTGTTGGAGGGTATTCTCCGTACATTTTCCAATAGGCTTGTGCACTCTTGCGCGCCTTGGCCACCAGGACTCGGAAGTCAGGACCCATGCCCGAATAGACAATCCCGATGTTAGGGCAAATGACCGCGACTTTGTCGATCATCGAGTCGTCAATAAGGATGGAGGATGATTTCTTCTCGGTCGCAATCACAATGCCATTGGAGGCTATTGGCTATGAGGAGAGGTTATGTCTCTGTGGTGAAGAGACGTGCCTTTGATCCCGAGACTTGTTGTACCTCCAGCGACTGCAGCAAGAGCATGCTCGATCTGTACGAGTTTGCCGCTTGGCGAGAAAACGGTAAGAGAGTAGCTAATCGTTTGAGGTCAGCATCGAGTCCAGTTATCTGCTCAAACACTGACCTATAAGCACCACCGTCGGCACTGGCCATACTAGTTTGGATGAGGACGCGTCACTATCTGACGCGGCCCGTCACGCGTGACTTTGAAACAGAAAAATACACTCATTTCTACTGCTACACAATACATAAAAAGACCGGCGTTTGAGTAAACTCAGAAACTAATAGTAAGCAACAGCATGCAGGAGACTGTGCGGATGCGTTTCCTATAAGAAATTAGGCTGGTGTGGGTTATTGTGCTGATGTCTGAATCGTACCTGTTGTGTCTGTAAAATTTGGTCTATCTCTTCGTCGATGTCGGTAGCTTTCTCAATCTAAGACTGAATGAGGGGAGAGATGCGTCTGGTAAGAGTGTTACACACCGCCGTCGCCAGAGCAAGAATAGCTTGACCACCAATTGACGCCTCTTCGTGATTGTCCTTGATCTCGACGTTGATAACATGCACTGGTCTGTTAAATTCGCCTCCTCGGGCTAATAGATCTACGCTGTGCGTTTGTTCGATGTTTGGCAGAAGGAATGGCCGCTACTGACCGTCGCAGACAGCGTCAAAACACCGTTCTTCACACGTGATCACGATGTCCGCGACAGTTTTCGTCTCTTGCCACCGTTCGGGTGCAAGCTTGAGTTGCCGATTTCGGTCTATCATGGCGAGAACCCCATTGGCTGTGTACCTAGAACGGTGAGCCAGAGGTGAGACCGCCTGGAAAGATATTTACAGTCGGCGGTCTTTGGCCTCCAGGTCTTGGTAAATTGTGTTATACGGCGTTCCGAATGCGTATGTGTTGGGCTTGTCGATTGAAGACCCTGGCAAACGCACAGCTGAGCCCGTGCCAGAAGAAATGACGCGAAACCCGGCTCGCCTGAGAAAGAGATAGTGAGCCAACTTGGAATCCGCATGGAGGAAGGACAAACGCTAGTGTAAGATGGCCCTCCATAGAACGGTTTTGGTTGCTAGCACATACAACACAGAACAAGGGGCGCTGTTTGAATGTCGGGGGTCTAATTGTTTGCCCGTTATTTTCCGGTGGAGGAGGAGTCGGGACAGGAGCTGGGTTTTCCTGCTGTGCGCGTTGTAGACGGGGATCCGCCCGGGCGGCCAAACGAGGGTCTCGAGCTCTTCGTGGGTCCATACGCTGGTGAAGTAGCAATGAGTATTGAAGCACGAACTTGCGAGAGTAAGGTGGGAGAAAAAAAGCTTCAGCAGTATCTAGAACATTCATGGTCTTCAGTGCGACCCCAAAACATTGAATCATGCTGGGTCGGTCGAGAATCCACTCTGAATCATCACTAGCAGGCAAGAAACAAGAATGCACCTTGGTGGTCAAAGACAAGTTATATGTAGATCACATCTTATGGCAAACAGCGGTAGTAAGTAAACGCCATTCACCTCAAACTAGGACCGTCATCTCTCTACCCCATGCTCAAAATCCCGCTCCCAAGAGAAACGTGGAGGGCGACGTGTTCATGAGCGTCGGAATCAAAAATTATTATGTGACATCAAAGTGACCCCAAACCTCTGAACAAATCCATGCCTGCCTCCGACCGCACTCAAGACTTCAGGCAGTCTTTAGACAGCCACCCGCCGTCTCCTAAACGACGCAAGACTACCGCTGAAGCCGAACGCGACCCCCAAATCATCTCGGGTAAAGACTTTCTTAAGGAAGCTTATGTCGTTGTGAGTGTTGGGGACGATCCTCGTTGCTTTGAAACTCAATGACCAGTCTAGCTAAACCATATCACCACCCTTACGCGCATGCTTGCCAACATTAAGCGGCCATATCTCAACGTCGACTCCCGAAGTGGTTCCGCCCAGCACCACCAATCCCGAACACTTGACTTTGAGGCTTCAGACTCATCATGGGCCTCCATCCGCCATCTGACCAATCAAGAACGCGACCAAATCGACCTGCAAGCGAAAACAATTCTTACACGATGCGCAGACCGCGTCAAAGAGCTAGAAGCTCTCGAAAAGCGTGCGGTATTCATCATCCACGCGACTGGAATTATCTGTTCAACCGAGATTATTCAGGACGGATCGAGCTCGTGGCAAGCAAAACCAACCCACTCACCCGTTTCCTTCCGGCACGTCTTAGAGAAGATGCGGCCACTCGTTCTGCAGATTTTGTTGCAGCACACAGAGCGAGTATCACTTGGTACCTCAACCGACGACTGACAGAGACGAGCCAAAGCCAGAAGGAAATGCAGGAGGAGCGCGTGAAACGTGAACTTGAGCGTTCAAAGACACTCGGGTCAGGAGCTGCAAGAGAGATGATTTACGCGGACCCTATATTCGATTCAGAGCCCCGACAAACGTCTGGGGGTGGCTGGGGGTCGAGTATAATTGCTGCAACATTGGGTGCCCCAATGCCCTCCGACTCTTCGCGTTCGCCTGCCAAGACCTATGACATTCGACCTCCTTCTGACGATGACGAGGATGAGGACGACATCGAGCTTTCAGCATCCCAAATCATGCAGTTTGAACAGGAGAATGCGAATATCCTCCGAAGCGTTCATGATACACTGGAGTCCGTTCAACAGGCAGAGTCAAGGCTCATGGACATTAGCGCTCTGCAAATGGAGCTTGTAACGCATTTGACGAGGCAAACGGAGTTGACAGACCAGTTATACGAGGACGCCATTGCAACGACATCGACAGTAGAAAAGGGCAACGTCCAGTTGAAAGAAGCCAAGAGGCGATCCAGCGACAGTCGGCTGTTCATTCTTGTTTTCCTCATCGGAGCCAGTTTTGCACTGTTATTCCTGCATTTCTACTAGATTAAGTACACACTGTACATGGGTTATAAGAGCATCTAACTAAATCTCAAACGGAAGTTAGCAACGGGGCTTCCTCTGAATCCTCAATGGCCTCGGCAGCCAATTCGTCTATCTCGGGAGGAATTCCAGGCAGGCTGCGAATGTGGGCTTGAATTGAGGTATATATGAACCTGGAAGAAGATATGGTGAACTGTAACAAAAAGAGTAAACCAATGCGTTACCAGCTAGCCACAATTGTAATAAAAATGCTTCCTCCGATGAGGACACCATTGAGAACCTTAAGCTCTGCATCGAGAGTTCACATGTTGTAAAACGTGGGCATTAGATGCTCACGGGTGTCCATATGCTTCCTCTGCTCGCCGTCAGAGAGGGCAGCCAATAACGATCTGGTAATGTCATGTTAGATGAAACAATCGGGAGTCGCTGGGAGTGACTGACCCGATGTAAACGTGGAGGAATAGCTTCGGAAACACAAACAGAGTCGCGACAACGAATTGCCAAAGGGCAACAGATCCAATCGAGGCAAACAAGACGTTTGAATAAACCCAACTGAGAGTATTTTTCAGAATATCGACTGTGGGCAAAGGGTTATGTTACGGTGGGAAGGGAGACATCCGGATGAGAATAATAAGACTGAGGCCTTTCGCTGACTGTATCGAAATTTGGATTGAGTAAGGCCGGAGCATCGAGAAGAAACATACAATAACAGACTCCAGCGCTTGCCACTTCTCATTAGTCTTGGAGAAATTGTGTAGCCGCTTGCGGAAGCTAAGCCTTAGAGTGGTGAATGCAAAGGCAGCACCAATCAAACTCGCAGGGGCGGCGATATAGAATCCCGTGGGAACTCCCCACGCGTATCCACAGAGTCCAGTGAGTGTGGTATGGCCGGCCAATGGAGGGAACGATATGCAGGCAATGAGCAAACCGATGATTAGCCAGCCAAATTGACTTTGGGCCAATTTCTCTGCATTATCGTATAGGCTAGGTCCGATAAGACGCGCTGTTTGGCTGAATTGGCGCAAACCTACAATTGTGCGACACGGCTAGGGCCAATAAGAGCAATGACAGTCACTTGGCCGCATGAGAAGATTCGTTTGCATTAGTTAGGGAAGGCCAAGTACCCAGGAAAATCTCGAAGAGAATCCACAGCCAGAGAATAGTCTTCGCATATCTGGGCATCGAAATATACCATTTGAGAATTCGTCGGGGGAGGGCTTTGAGGAAAGGGATGAGCTGCGCAAACATGGCTGCCGGAGGCAACCCACGTCTGACACACGCGTGCTGACGCGTCAAGTCGATCACGCCGTCACTCACGTCACGGTCACCTGAACGCCAACGCAACGCGACCACTGGGAGATGGAAAAATACTCTGCTTTCAGAGATCCTGGCACGGGTGTGCAGGCTAGTACACCCACTTCCATTCTAAGCGCTGCTCATCTCTACACAGCCCTTTCTCCCACTCGTACCGCCGTCGCCAAGCCTGCTCTCTAATGTGTCCACCCCACTCTCCTGGGTTGTCGGACTCTTACGCATTGCCCTCTTGTTCGTGGTTCTCAGCCTCCATCTGACGTTGAGCGCTGTCGGAGCCATCCTTGTGAGGATCAACTTGACTGCACGCATGCTATAGTGAACAACTTCTCAAAGAAACCCATCCCTTTTCTCGGCTCCGCATTCTCTCATCTATTCACCGCCGTCACCGCCCGAACCGCGCTTGCTATTCTCGCTCTGTGGGTGTCGGTAGATAACGTTACCAGAAAACGGGGGTAAGTACCTTCCTACGCTTCATGTCCTCAAAGACTGATTTCGAATCAAGGAGAGGCGCCAAAGACATAGAAAGATGGTCTCCACGCGCGGGCGACTTAATTGTCTCTAACTGGGTCTCCTGGGTCGAGGTTTTGTGGCTCGGATTCCGGTATGTTCGCGATATGGTGAAGGCAAATTTGACTTTGCTAGGTTCAATCCCATCTTCGTGCTTCCTATCACAGCAGCCAATCCTTCTCCCGCTACAGCACGCCCCGCCGAGGCGATTAGCCATACTCCAGGAAGACGGACTGGCACTGGGTCAGCCAACATACAGAGTGCGACTCGCGCTGCCACCATTCGTATGCCCATCATAGGATTCCGTCAAGTGTCGTTGCTTTCGATGTTATCTGCAACCGGGCGGACCCCATTCGCTCAAACGACCAGCTATGAGAGTCTGGAAGACATCCGCCAACGTTCACGTCGTCCCGTTGTCGTATTTCCCGAATGCACCACCAGCAACGGCAGAGCACTTCTCCGCTTTGCTGAAGTGTTCAAACAAAGGGTTCCGGTGCAAGGCTACAATGTCTTTGTGATGTGTGTCCGGTAAGGCCATTGAGTCCATTGATCCGTTCTACCCGTGGCACTGATTATCGGTGCTAGATATGACCCACCAACAAGATTTGCGGCCACCCTCGCACACTGTGTCCCAACCTCTTTCAATCCTATTCCGCATATATGGAGCATAGCAACATCGCTTGTGCCCCAAGCGGTTTCAATACGGCTGCTCGCTCCCTCCGAGTCCCCGAGCTCCCAATTATTCGTCACAAGCGAATTTCTCTCGGGCCCCGACGATGCAGACCCATTAGCTGAGGTTTGTGGTGCCCTCATTGCCCAGATTGGGAAAATGAAGAGGACTGGGATGGGCTGGGAAGATAAGAGCTTATTTCTCGACTTTTTCCATAGCAAAGAAAAGCGATAGAATAACTACAATACACGAGTTCAAACTAGAGCGACAACAGCGGGTTACAGGCGATGCGATGCTTTGAGTATAAAAAATGCGGTAATTCCTGGAGCAATCTATGATATGGATGCAGTCGTTGGTCGAGAACACAGCAAGGAAGCTGGACAATGTTAGAAAGCTAGATCGATGCAACCGGGGACCCACGTACTCTAATAGCACTGATGGAGTTTTTGGTCGTATTGGGCGTAAAGATAGTATGGATCGCAGTTGTAGTCGCGATCCCAGATCGACTCTGTTTGGTTTGTCGTTTCTACAGAATCATGATATGCCATAGCTCGGGAAAGCAAGGGAAACACGGGAGTTGCAGCGTTGTTGTTGTTGTCACTGGCAGATGCCGATGACTGGCTGTCAGAAGACGGACGACGGTGGAGGGGAGAATAACGAGATGTCATGGCACGGTCACGAGGGCGGCGTGGTGAGCGAGATCTGCTTGAGCGACGCGACCTGAAAGAGGGTGCAGACAATCGAACGGAGCGGCCACCAAGCTTTCTCCCGTCAAGCAGTCTCAACGCAGTCTCTGCGTCTTTGGAGGTGTGGTACTCGATAAACCCACGGCCAGTGTTACCACGTTCTACATCACAATATGCCACGAGGCCGTTTTCCAGGCGCGCAAAGTCCTTCAATTCCTACCAAAAAGACGCGTCAAAGCACGCGAAAACGCGTCGAAAACACGTACCTGCCAGCGGATATGCGGGGCCAAGTTTTCGACTATGACTGGAAAACGCTCGAGAACTCTCCCTCGTCGACTGGGGGTACTATATGCAAGGCGCTCTTCAGTTTTCATGTCTTTGCGTAGTGGACGAGCAGGCTCGATGGTGGTGTCTGTGAGGAGAGCTGATTCAGAAACTGTCACTTGCTTGAAGAAACTTGAAACGCACGGTGACCCAAGAAAAGACGCCCTCTAAACGTCTCGAGCACACAGTTGGCATCGTCTACCGACTCAAACTGCGCGAAGCCATAGCTGAACGATCGGTTCGCAATGATTTTGAGTTCCACGATGGTTCCAAAACGTTGAAGATAGTCATAGACATCGTCGCGCTTGATGTCGACAGGAAGGTCTAGGATGAAGTCAGTACCGCAGACGCGCTCCAAGCCTGTGAAAACGCGCTTTGGAGGAAGAGGCGGCTCATGGTCGCAGGAAGTAAGAAGAGTCACGAGTTTTTATGTAAAATCGATGCCATTTTCTCCTTTCCTCTAAGTAGGACGTCTGCTACTTATGTACATGTTCGCAATCAGAGCTTCGAGTTCTTGTGGAATATGAGGCCCAGATAACCAATGAAAGATGTCGCGTACATTAACAAGATGCTTGAGTGCTTGACGAATGTCGGCCTGAAGGTCAGCAACATCCTCTACGCCTGAAAAGTCTAAGCAAGCCAGCTTAAGTCTAGAAAGGCTCGCTTGCCTATGCTCAGTCGGACTGCCTTGGGGTCCGAGGTTGGATCCCAAGAAAATCGGTACTCGGCCAATGATTCCACGCCGCCGAGACTGGTTGCAGGTGTGAAATATTTGAGAGAGTGAGGAAACCAGGCAGCATATTCCGGTCTAGATAACTATGGCCGATCAGGGGGGTCAAGCAGCATGAGCATCGCCAAGTTGCTTACCTGGATGGAGAAGGTCGCATTCCATCCTCCCGTCATCTGCGACTTTGGATCGAAACCGCGCATATCTTTCTTTTGAATGGATGAGTGCCAGACTTGCAGAATAACCCCGCCTGGAACTCCGTCGAAGCTTTCTCCTTTGGGTGTTGCCGCGATCTTGCAGAGCCATTCAACCAGCGCAGTCGCGTTTTCAGACTGTCGCGCGAGGCGCAAATGGTAGGTGCGGAGAGAGCGTAAGAGGAGCCAGCTCTCGAGTGAGCCTATTACAATGAGCGTCGTCCGAGCAGAGGAGGAGAGAGCCACCGATCATATTCCCTAGATATGTTCTGTCGCTCTGGAGCTAAATGGGGTCTTTCAGTTCATCATGGTATCGTGGCGGAGAACTGCATCATACGACATCCCATTCATCCTTCTTGCGGACAACAAGGACCCCAGCGAGCAAGTCACTATGACCACCAAAGTACTTAGTCCCTAGAAAAAATAAGACGATGTTTGACATGGTAAAAAGACGGGAGAAGAGATACCTGAGTGCATGACACTGAAAGGGCATCAGACATTTACTCGATTCCGCTGCGGGATTAAAGAGAACACACCAGTCGGCCCCGAAGTTAAAGGGATATTGCAGCGGCGGTGGAGCAAAGGTCGAATCAACCAGGAGTTTTGCGCCAACCTTGTGGGCCTAGATAGCGGGTTAGCATATACGAGTTTTCGACTTTTGAACAAGCAGACCTTGTCTGCATAGTAACGAATATCACTGTGGACAGTTCTGTTGAGTGTCTGGCGCCAGAACAGGAAACTAACGCAGTCTCTCCAGTGGGATTGAGCGGGGTTTCCAGCCAAACCAAATCGCCGGCTTGGAATTCTTCGTCAAGTTTGATGACTTTCAGGTCGGGGACAATTTTCAGGTACAACTAGCAGTCTACCAGTTAGCAAGCGTAGTACCATTTGCACGGATAAAACAGACCTGTAAGAGACTTTTGGTACCAGTATAACCATCCGTGAATGCAATTCGTTTCGGCCGGAAAAACACCAATGCCTAGGGTGAAGGAGAATTGAGGCCAGAAATAATGGGAGCAAATAACGACCGACAGCAAACCCTGCGGCCAGGCCAGACGAGTAGACAATGGCAAAGCCGTCCTAGATCCGCTTTTGAGCACATATCCACCACAAACGTAAATCACAGCAAACGTTGATTTCGCTCAAGACACGCTCGACTCGACCAGAGTTTTGTGTGGTGTATCGACTGTAGACATGGCGTGAGGGGTTCTTATGCACCTATTCAGAGTTCGTCGAAAAGGAGCGGACTGTAACTGACCCGATAGTCCTTGATGCCTTCCTCATCAGGCCGCGGAGAGATGAAGGTTGTTGAAAGGCCGATGGTTGGCGCCACATCCCCAGTGTTCCTCAAATTGTCGTCGGCATGAATGAGGGATGTCGCCAGCTTGCGCGCCATGGTCAAGTTCGAATTTATGACTCATCGACACGGCTGGGAATCCGAAAGCCTTGAGGCTGGCGAAAATCGCCAAATGGCGTTTACTTGAGCCAAGCGCACACTTTGATGGCCGATGATTGAAACACAAACTTGAGCCGGAAAGGAAATTTTGCGTATAGACTACAGGTATGCATGATAAGATTACAGTGCAGATCAATAGTTAGCGTGTTGTGTTGGTTGAACATCCATGTGTTCATCGAGCAGGCCCGAGAAAGACTTCTTCATAAAACTTTTCCATTGCTCATCTATACCCGAGTCTCCGCTGAGCAACAGTCCCAAGTCAGACATATCTTTCGGAGCGGGTTCCACATTAGGGAAATATGGTGCTGACTGGGTAGCCGGTATGCCCATTGCCGTGCCATAGTATGTTTGGTCGTATCCATAAAACTCGAATGTCGCTGGGTCTACTTGAGCTTCATTAGAAGCATAGACTGGAGGTGGCAACATTGGAGGAAGAGGTAATTCTGGTTGTGCGAGATTTGGAAGCTCTGTGGGTTGTTGGGAGGGAGGGAAAAGCGAAAGATAATCCACAAGCGAAGGGTGGACATCTGGCATCGAGTCGCTTGCCGATGAGCCTGAGCTGCCTGGAGAGGAGGCATTGCTGTTGGTCCCGCTTATCGAGGGTGTCGTAGGCTGATCATCCTTCTTATGTCGCTTCGAGATCAGCCTACTAACGAGCACTCGCGTCTGGCCACCAAAGAGCGCCAGCTCGTCCTCCCCATAATCATGAAGACCACGGCCAAAACCATTTGGCGGAGGAGTAGGATTTCCGCTGCGGAATTGCGAATACACTTGGTAAGCCTTTTCGCGAAGTTTACACAAGATGGCCTTTTAAATGTCAGCGAACCTCCTCACAATGATGAATCAACATACCAATCCGCTGCGAGCTCGACGTGATTGCTTTGCACCTTTCTCGAAAAGGTCGCAGGCTAAACCGAGTTCGATAAATGCGGTTGGAGCCATGCTTGAAGACGGAGAGCGGGTAACAATACAGCCCACAATGATCTGCTCCAACTGAGTAAAATAAGACCAATGAAGATCGCGGTGCTTACCGCTGCAGAGAAGACTGGTCGACTATCGTCAGCGGTGAAATTGGTTCATGAGATAATGCGCACGATGTGTCCAAACGAGCCACCACCGACAACAAAGCTCGGGGAATCTGGGCATTTGTTACTTGGAGGACAGTGAATCCCCGAGATCACTCGCCGTTCAAAGTGATTTAAGTTGGCCTTGATCATGCCTGAGGCGCATCTATATGCAGCAAGGAACGATGGCGCATACGGGCTCCTAAGAGGGTTGACAGGATGGTCGAGCATTGCTTGAGCAAAGAATGTCCTGTGGATGTAGAGCAAAGCTAATCAAGTTTACGATCAAGCTTGAGTGGACGCGATAGAGCACAAACCGACAGAACGGAACTGGCCCAAGAGGCATCCTCGCATGTAAGTGGAGGGCGTGCAGTTTTGATCGTCACGTGTAAGAAAGACATTCAGGTATGGGGGGAGAGTTTTGGCCCTAACGAGTCTATCCAGTTCGAGGACAGTTTCATAAGATGGCGTCTCAGCGGTCAGAGTGCGCTCCGTGATCAAGGCAAATACGTCTCTCGTAAATGAATACTTCCACTCATAATCTCAATGACGTTTCAGTTTCACTGATTATCAGATGTTGGACTCACAATCTACTTGAGGGTTGCCATTTTCATCCAATGTGGTCTCTGGCGCAGGAAATTCGCAATCGACATACGAAAGTCGGATGGATGGTGGTCGGCCGAGAGCAATGCTCTGTTAAGGGTATGAGTGTGTTTACAGGAGGAACGAGTATCCTGGACCTGGAACTGTTCTGAACTGAAGGTTTCCCAAAACAATGCTATAGATGTCGAGGTCAAGTTATCAAATCAGCGGGTAACGATGTTGCTTACATCGTCGACGGTTGACTATTTTTGGGTCCATATTCCAGCGTGCACTATCTCGATCTAGAAGCAGTGAGGGAAGGTCGGACAGTGACAGGTTCACATACGAAGACCCAACTAAAGGGCGAATGAGATCAATATGCAGTTCTAGAGGGAAGGAACATACGCTCTGGGCAAGCTGAGAGCCATGAGCATAGCTAGACACATGAAATGTTGATGAACACACCTTGGAACCAAGACACATTAATGACCACTATAAAGCGTTGGCACATGGTGACAGAGTGCGATAGGACTGACCGAGCTTTCCATGGTATATCTTCGTCCACCCATGTTGTGATAAGATGCCATGAGGAGGACCGCCTGTACTGTTGCCATTTCGGGGGAATCAAATATTGAACGCAGAGCCAGCGCCGCTCGACTGGCGTGGTAAAATTGATCCGACTCGATATTGTCTAGTCATTAATGAGGATTTAGGGATCCACTTTCCAGACGAAGGACTCACGAGGTTCCAAAGTAAGATCAACGAGGGCTCCCAGAGCGAATGTTAGAAACAATACCGCTAAGCGATGCGGGGAAATTGCATGAGGAAACTCAGTCTCGCTTTGCCAATTTTTTCGGTCTCGCGCGGACTTGTAGATGGGAGTCAAGAAGTCGTCGATCATTTCTTCTCGAGATATCGGCCGAAATTGCCAGGCGCACTGCTCCATATAGGTCTCACAAAGAGTCCATGCACGGGGCTGGTCGGGCAGGTAGTCGAATAATAGGTCTAACGCTCTCCCAGGAGGGCCACCGGCGCTGAAGGGGAAGGAATTGGACAAGCGGGCAATTTCAAGGCTGAGTGGAGGGAAATCGTCATCCTCTGTGTTGGATGCCATTTCGAGTTGTGCTCCGGCCTGACAACAATAAGTTAAGTCTCCAGTTAATGCTTCAGTCTTTACCAGAAAGAGAGTCTGAAAATAGATCAGCTTCATGCTAGCGGAGTACCGAACTGAATTTTACCTCTGAGCCGGCCGAGGGCCCGAAATATCTGCCTTCTCCATCGTCACCAATTGTTAAAGTCCCCAAAGCATCGATGGGTTCGGTGGTTGCAGTTTCTCTAGGTTTGGGCTGCTTGTCGGTCGCGGTTCCCTTTTCAGGCCCAAACTTGATGGATAGCAGCTCGTCGCGGAGCAGTGGGTGTGTCCTGAAAACGAATTAGAACAACTTCGGTTTCATAACTCGGCCTCATACTCATTCGACCCAGTTGAAGATTGGAAAATCGCCAGTGCATCTTCTAGTTGTCGAATGCGCTGACCCATTTCACCTATTTTGGTGTGTAGGTGGTCCGTGGATGCTTGGCAGAGAGATGAGCACAATTTAAACACTGGAGTCATGGACGCACCTAAGACAAATCTCGTTCCTTTAACCCAGAGTTCAATTCCAACTATTCACACAATAATTCTCGTGCTTGCCTTGAGATGAAAGGCTTCCTGGAAACCAGATAAGTTATTGTATAGCTTCCGATTACTCCTCTGTCGCACCATTTGGACATATTGAAGGGCAGCCTCGACGAACTGAACCGAGCAGTTTGAGGAGGAGACGATGAAAAAGTCATAATGCTTACTACAAGAGCTACATGGCAGCTTCTTGTCGCATTTCAGTTTGAGTCTTGTATAAGTTTAAGGTCTGTAGCTTTAGTTGGGCGAACGGCTCACCTCCGGCATTCGGCGCATGAGAGCTGTAGTTGTTAGCCAAGATGAACAAAGCGAGAGGTAGTGTCTCTAACCTCCCCCCTAGCCCTCCGAACGTCTGTTTCATCGTCGTTGTTGAGCTTTCGAGAAGAGCGACGAGAGCTATCGACAGGCATTACCAAGGTTGTAACAACATTGTCACGCTACGGCAACTTGACCAAAAGACCTCAACATCCTTCGCGTCGCTCGCCAGATCATTGCGCGCCGTCCGTCTTCTAATCATGTATCGTCTCGCCCTTCTCGCTGTTGTCCTTTTTTGCCTTGCCTCAACCCTTGTTGCCACTGCTGTCCCTGCCGTCAACAGTACGCGTGAAGTCACAAAACGCAAATACACCACCGCGCACTCTCTTGGCGAAGCCTACACTTTTGATCCTCGCGACGGCTGGCAATCCATTAACGCAACCGATCTCCAGTCGAAGTATCGTCGCTCAACGCCAGCTCCCAAGAATGGCATCTCTGCACTCCTAGACAAATTTCGTGGTCTTGCTGGCATTGGAACAGCGAACAAGGCGATCGTGACTTGGTGTGTCGATTAGTAGCCTGTTTTCCCAATCTTATCTAAAGCTAGGTACACTGGTCATGATCTTGACAACCCGAGTTGCTGGTCCAACACCAAGTGGCATCCGACGGTAGCGAGCCTTCACATACATAATTTCAATTCAACAACTTCAGGACGAATCCTTTGTTTGCGCAACAACCTTATTGGGGTGGACGACAAACAAACCTAAATGTTTCGACTTCGTTGAGCGTAGGTGAACTCCTGAATGACTGTGATGGGTCTCATGATCAAGCTTAGTCTGCAATGGCCCTTCCAAATGCACATTCACTCGAGTGGTCGATACCTGCGCTGGCTGCAAAACTGGGACACATCACCTCGATCTTACTCGTGCTGCTTTCAGCCACCTGGGAAATTTCGATCAAGGCGTGCTCAATGTTCAAGTCCGTCCTGCCTCGCATCCGGCTGATTGGTATGATTTCCATGTGGCATCTTTCAGGTTCGATAATCCAAGAATCAGGTTTGAGGACCTGTGGGGCCCTAAAGTTTGAAGTTGCTGGTCAACAATACCCTGGATTTGTATACCGCATAGACATGTAGCTACTATCACTGTACCACAGACTTTAAGCCTGAAGTGTAACTCTTTTTCTCTTCTTACCCTCCGCGATCTTAGCTCGAACTGTTCCCTCGTCCAATTCTTCCTCGAAAAATTGAGCAACCCTGTCGGACTCGTTGCGGCGGCGAATGTGTTGTAATGCGGCCATGTTGTACCCCATGATACCTTTCTGATGCTGGAGAGCATTGCGAAGATGTTTTCTCAGTGGTAGTAAGGACGTTCGCATGATCCGGTTGGCGACAATTTGATGGTGGTGGGTCTTGAGGAGGAAGAACAGGACCCGAGATACGAGGGTTATGTTCCAGTCCTGCAGAAACCGAGCGTGAGCTCGTTTGATGCCAAGTACCAAAAGTTGAATTACCCGTTGTGCCCAAATATTCAAGTAAGACATGAGGGAAACGACTTTTCCAAAGGGAAGCACCAAGAGGGCATCTTGCAGAGCCGTGCTTTGAATGCGCTCAACGACACGTAAAACCCATGCCTCTGGCTCCAATTCGTAGGCAGCCAATACGGGATTGCGAGGTGGAGGAGCGAGGCGCATGGCCCCTGGTGGCAGGCGCGACATGGCATCCTCATACTCTTGGAATATTGCCCTCTCACTGTCGGCCAAATCAAGAGCCTCGATAATACGTTCGCCAGCCATCAGCGTTTCTGTTGTCTGCTTAGAGACTCCAGTGGCCTCAATTGTCTGACCAGCCTCGTCGGATGCATCTTTCCCAGTGTTCTCCTGATTAAACGCATCCGCAACGCCGCTTTCGTAGATCTTCTCAATTTCCCGCTCACGTTCTTCCTCTAAAAACAGCTAACAAAGTTAGCTTAGAAAATGCTGCTTGATGATGGATCGTCAACGTACAGGTTCGTCGAGCTTCTCCCATACACGAATCGACTTGTCATGCGATCCAGTCACAACAAAGTCGCCTCGATTACTTACGGCGAGGGCCCAAATCTCGCTGTGATGCCCATCGAGCTTTTGTATGTTCTCAAACTACACACCAATCAGCCTCGCCCGGAACGTATATTAGCGACGCACCTTGTCCCCGTCCCAATATTTTAACAACTTGTCCTTGCCAACTGTCCAGAAGTAGTGTGAATCTTGTTCGAAAGCTACTTGCATGACACTCTCGTCGTGCGCAAATATGGATTTATGGCAGTCACCGAAATCCAGCCCCCAAATCTTGACATTTTTATCTGCTGAACATGTCACTATTAGTTTCGAGTCATGAGATATGTCCATAGACAGCACGGGCAGCTAATCATGGTTCAGTGATAACAGTAGGAATACCGACTTTGAAGTACCTTGTGCCCGTATAACGAAAGGAAGAATTTCAGGGTGTCTTGGTAGAAGACTTTGACTGTCGAGTCCAATAGAGACACGGCGAGAAGTTTGCCATTGGGGCTATACTTGACAGCAAGAACTTCGTCTGACATTTTCAGCGTACGAATATGAACGAGGGTTAAATGACGCAGATTCTACACAGGTTCAGTGGGAGCATGTAGAAAAGATTGGAAGTGTACGGTTTCGCCGGAGGCTGTTTTTTGGCTTTCAAATTCCCAGAACTTGACGTCCTTATCGGCGCTACCACTGACCAGCGTCTGGTCATCAGCACGTACGTGTAGAGACCAAACAGTGCTGGTATGAGCTTGGATCGTTTCGATCAACGAGGATGAGGCCAAATCGAATATTAGAATTTCCCCCGTTTTGGTACCAACGGCAACCTGACGAGACATTTGAATACGGAAAAGCAATGGAAACCTGGGGCGAACCTGCCGATCGCCAGGAAGGAAAGTACTGCAGATCGCATATCCACAAGGGATCGTGCGAAGACATGCAGTTGTTTTAACATTCCAAATTTTTAAAGAGCCATTTGACGCTGACGCTAAAAGTCGGTCGTCTGAGCTGAGACATAACGAGCGAACATCAGTTCGGTGGCCAGGAAGATCGACGGAATAGAGTCGGGTAGCTTCTGGAGGCGCTTCTTTGGATTTTAGGGGGGGTGGTATGGTGTAAACTTCTAATGCGTTAGAAGTGAGGGCAACAAAAAGCTATGGCTGTTTAGCACGAATGAACACGATAAACTAAACGAACCTGAAGCGAGCCCTTGGATCCAGTATCATCTGGTCCAAATGCAAAAGAGCGTACTTTTCCACTAGCACGCACAACGAGGTGGGGCGTAAAGAGATCGACCAGTTGGATGTCGTCCCCTTCCATGTCTTCGTCGTCTTCTTCGATACCCTTTTCTTTCTTTTTTTCCTTCGCACGTTTTCGCCGCCGCGCCTTTTTCTTTTGGACCTCCTCTTCAGTGCGAATGCGGAAAATCTCGACTGATCGGTCATGGGATTGGACAGCGAGATACGGTGAGGTTGGATGGAATGTAACTTGTGAGACGCGATGATTTGAAGACAAAGGTAACGTTGCCAGAGGATGAATCATTTTAGCAATCTATTTGGCGTTGGTGTGAGTTTATAACCAGCCAAAGACGTACCTCTCCAGTTTCTGTTTCCTTCAAACCTCCCGCGAAAGCCTCTTGATCGAACTTCCATGCTTTCAGCTCTCCCTCGCTACTCCCAGTAAAGAGCAAGTTCTGTTGAGGATGAATATCTATTGTCCATATCTCGGCGCGATGTGCGACCACGGTTTGGAGGCAATGTTGTGTTGACAAATCCCAGAGTTTCAAGAATGTGTCTTTGGCGGCGCTGAGAAGAAGACCTGAGGCGGGAGCAGTTGAAGTTGAGGGCGAGTTATCATTAGGTACGGTCAGAAACCGAAGAGCTGTGATTTGGTCTCGATGCCCTCGAAGCCTGGATTCGATGATGTGAGAATGTCATTCTGTAAACCAGCAACACACCTGAATAGACCAGCCTCACCCACCACGTCCCAAACAATGAGGTCCGTGTCTTGTGAACCCGATGCTAGACGCGTACCCCGGTCATCGAAGGCTAGAGCTGTAACCGCTTTCTTATGCCCGTTGAAAGTAGTGAGAACAGAGTTGGTGGATGCACTCCAGAGACAAATAGAGCCGTCTGCGTAGCCGACAGCAAATGTGTCTTGTTGTGGCGAGCGCAAAACAACAGTCACTTCAGCGCGATGACCAGTTTCATGCCACATTGCTAGCATCTGACCCTTCTTCACATCCCAAACAAGAATATCTTCGAGGGCAGGGACATAAGCGCATTTCCCATCGTAAAGAGAGTTTGCAGATGAGCTGCAGACTATACCAAAGGCCTAAGATCTTGAGTCAACACGTAAAGAAAGCAATGAACGCGAACCTGTGTCGGCCCATGGCGCAAGTACGACTGAACCATCCCAAAAAATTGTGACAGCTGGCTGTCACGTCTTCGATTTCCGGACCCACGAGGATGCGCATGATGTCGTCTGCCATACAGGGAGGGCCAGAAGCAGCTCTACGACTACTAGGACTACTCAACGCATCCCCAACACCATTCCACGCGGTGCAAAACGCTGCTGACCGCTTAGAACAAGCTGGATTTTCCAAAATTTTGGAGAAAGATGCGTGGAATCTGAAGCCTGGGGGTAGATATTACTTTACCCGTAACCAGGTGGCCCACAAAGGCTTTATATTGAATGTGTTCTAACTGATTTCAGGCCGCATTGATTGCTTTCCAGCTTCCATCGAGCTGGCAACCTGGTGCAGGCGTCAGCATTGTCGCTACTCATGTCGATTCGCCAAATCTTCGTGTCCGACCCGTCTCAAAAAGAACCAAGGAGGGTTATCTGCAAGTCGGCGTGGAGCTCTATGGAGGGGGTATCTGGCATTCATGGCTTGACCGTGATTTGTCGATTGCTGGAAGAGTCGTTACGTCCACCCCGAACGGGTTCAAATCGAGGTTTGTGATACTGAAATCGTCCTTAAGCATCGTTTGAGATGTTTCCAGGCTCGTTAGAATTGACCGACCACTCCTTCGTATCCCAACTCTGGCAATTCACTGTGTGTCCCGCGTTATCTAAGCGGCTTATCTCATCCTTGGCAGTGGACCGCAATGTCAACGACTCGTTCAAGTTCAACCAGGAGACCGAATTTGTTCCTATCCTCGGCCAAATAAATGCACAACTTAACGAAACCAAGTCAGCGTCCGAGAAGAAGGCGTCTAGTGTGCAAGAGAACCACCATCCCGCTCTAATTTCTCTGTTAGCCGACGAGTTATCTGTCGCACCAGAAGATATTCTCGACTTCGAACTGTAAGTTGGGTGTACAACTCAGATTTAACACTAACAAGTGACACAGCTCACTCTTTGATACCCAACCCTCTGTGCTTGGAGGGCTCAACAATGAGTTTATATTTAGCCCTCGGCTGGACAATCAATTTTCTTCGTATGTTGGATTTGATTTTCATTCACCGAACTGACATGCGAATCAGTTTCTGTGCGGTGGAAGCTTTAGCTCAGAGTGTCTCTGCACCGAATGCTGGTAGCTTCAAGGGCAATGTCAACTGCATTGGTACTTGAACCCATTTGGCCGTCTACATCTCTATTCATCGCTTGGACAGCGCTTTTCAACCACGAAGAGATCGGGAGCGTGTCGACTTCTGGCGCCGAATCGAATCTCATTCCCTCTTTGATTCAACGACTGTCGCCTAAAAGCGAAGACTATGCCCAAAGCCTTCATCGGTCCTTCCTGGTCAGCGCTGATATGGGGCATGCACTACATCCCAACTACACCTCAAAGCATGAAGATAACCACAAACCCACTATCAATGGGGGTGTTGTTATCAAAACCAACGCAAAACAACGCTATGCGTCTGACGCGGTCTCGACTTTCATAGTCAAACAGCTCATTGAGCGGAAAGGAGGGAAAGTACAGGAATATGAAGTCCGGAATGATATGTGGGTGAAAAAACTCCCCCGAAACATAATTCTAATACAGCGTTAGGGCTTGTGGATCCACGGTAGGGCCGATGCTCTCGAAATTGGGTCTTCGAACATGTGACGTTGGATGTGCTCAGTGGAGCATGCATTCAGCACGGGAGACAGCTGGGTCGCATGACGTGCAAAACTACATCGACCTTTTCCGCTCGCTTTTCGAAAACTATGCTGAGATTGAGCAGAGCCTAAGTGTAGATTGAGGCCACGTGGAATTGAATGCTGTTTATCGTTTTGCTCGTTTCCTACTGTCCGGCTCTGCAGCACTTGAACCCGGTATTGACAATAATGTCCGTTTTTTCGATGTGCGTGCGTAATGGGCAAGGACCCATTCCCTCTCAGCCTCCGATTGCTCGAAGGTACCTTGTCGGATCTCGTAGGCTGTTGAAATTCGATGAGAACAGACGATAAAATGGAGTGGTAAAACGCACGTTTCATGTCAAACCGGGGGCCTACTTCAGCTAATTGCACTTGTCGTGGAGGGGTTTTCACAAAGACATGATGTCTAAGACACAACTTCAGCCAATGGCTAGAGGAAACTATATACCATACCGGAAAGCGATGAAGTCATCTTCGTTCGAGAATGTCATCACTCGTTTGCTGTCCTCTTTTGGCACAGGGAAGAGGTACTTCAGAACATCCCTAACACGTTCGCCTAACTGTGAGCTGAAGTTTTCGAATATAAGGTGGGGGTACTGTTCTGAAACAGTCGACGACTTGTAGGTCCCGATGTCATGTCGCAGAGAGACATTGCTCAGAGTGAAGTACACTGTTGGGCCATGAGGAAAATGGGAAACGATCATAGCATCTGCACGAAAGTGAGTGCTCATATAATCGGAGCGCAAATGTACCCACCTGGGACTCCGCGATGTTCGTGCAAAACTATCAGGTCCGTGACATCGTTCGCTCTACAAGCGTCGGCCAACTCTTTTACCACATAGTTGCCCCGGTTTATTCGATGCGAGTTGGGAAAGACAAGGCGAATTTCCTAGCTTGCTGGTAAGCGCCGAGATTTCCACACGAGAGAAATTCCACCTTGGCAAATTGCAGCAGCTTGGAACTTGGATCGCGGGATGTAGTTATGATAATTTTTGGGTCCTGGATGCCTGCGCGAGAGTATTCATTGTCCACGTGAGTTGTGGGGTCTTCCTGAGCCCCGTCGAAGGCAAGGTCCCGTCCGAGACGTTTTGCATCATGTTTGAGCTCGGTAGGAAGTGCTTTGCCAGTTGCGAGCGCGTCCTTGAGTTGTTGTTTGCGGTTATATGTCTGCCGCTCTTGTGCCTCGAGCGATTTGGCGTAGACATATTGTCGCCGCTCCCGAGCTTGTCTTCGTAACATGGACGATTTTGGAAAAAATGTGCGTGACAGGTCACGGTGACATACGCGTTTCACTTTGTCTTTGTTGGCCTTCAAATGGGCCAGAGACACCAGATATTTCTTGTTGCTCGCGTCGTGGCCCACGGGGATGACGCTGCACGCTATCGTTGTGTTGGCGCATACCACCATCAGTGGTACGTCGCAAATATTTTCGTTGCGAATACTCATTGTGATGTAGGTGCTACGGGAGGTTCGCTCTTATCAGTGGCTCTATCTCATCCACCTACCGCATACCACCAGACTTCCCCTCAGCTCTACCCGTCGCTTTCTGACCCTGCTCAAGCATTCAGACAACGCCAAAATCGTCAAAGCTGAAATTGATGCTCTTCAAGGCCAATACGGCAAAGAAACCTCAGCCAAGAACGCAAATTATGTCCCCTGTCCTTACTCTTTGTTTCTTGTTGCATCAGCATTTTGCGTCGACTTGGAAGTGCGGCCCTTGCTCGCTTCGTTTATCTCCTCTCCTCAAACTGTCACAGAACGGCTACATGAGTGGGGATAACTTTGCTCACGGTATTCTGGATGCGATGATGGGCAGTAGTCAAGGAGGTTAGCTTCTGCTTACTTCCGCGATCCACACGAGAATGAATGAAAATAGACAACAACGATGGAATCACCGTTTTCGATATCACGAACCCTGCCGATCCAGCTTATTGTCATGTCTCAATATATGGCCTTGAGGCTGCCCGCGACAATGTTGAGAGCCGGGTGAATTAATTGTTTTCGCTCTGTTCGTAACAAACCTCTTCGATGTAGGTGCCACTTTCTGCAGAGCGATATGTCCGGGCATACTATCCCGAGACCGCGACAAAGGACATGGAGGTATGAGTATCGTTTCCTTACACCAATACTGCTGATTGACATCCACAGAACCCCGATTTAGATGAACTCGATGTCAGGGCCAAGTTCGACGCGCTTCGTGGCGAGCGCCTGATGACCATAGATGTTCTTGCAGAGGCATGGCCAGAAGAATATAACGAGGGAGATTCGAAGCCGGCGGTTAAACAGAAAAAGCCTCGTCAACACCTTCCGACGCTCGTTGAATTGACCCTGGGGCCGGCCGTCGAGCATGGCCTCAAAACAGGCGACCTCGAAGTAATCGAAGACATGGTCTGGCATCCAGGAAAAGCTGCTGCGATGTGGCCCGCCCTTCGACGACAGAATCCATTCCCTGAAGTAGGCATGTCTCTTCTCATCAAAGTCGTTCAACAGCAGGTACCGACGACTGCGACAAGCCTTGACTTATCCGGATTCTCGCTCTCTAACCAGCAAATTTTGACCGTCTTAGAACAGTGCAACATTGATAACCTACAACACCTTGATCTTTCACACAACCCCAATATTTCTGTCGATGTCATTCGTCTTGTTCTTGGCCAATATCCTAACCTTCAACGCCTTATTCTTCTTGGTACCTCTATCGCCAACCACGATTTGAACCAGATGTTGTCTGCTGAACCGTCGCTGTTTCGGTGCCTCGCGGAACTTGTTCACCCTTTGATGTGTCCCCCCCAGCAACTCCATAGCCCCAAGCGCATTTTCATTCCTCGGGATTCTCGATATGAACACTGTAGCCATGACGTCGCTTCCTATCTTTTCGCCTCTTGCACTGATCCAAAGCATGACCGATATTCTGTTTCCACTAGTCGACCCCACGTATCGATATGCTAACATGGCGGAATGGATCACTCATGCGGCATTCGGATCGAGTTATCGGCTCCCAGGACTAGCATGGGGCGAACGCCGTGTTTTCTGCATTCCATCACCCAATGTTTTGCATCATCCCAAGGTTCGAACGTGGATATTCGCTCTACAGTGGTTTAGGTATAGGAGGGACAATTTCTATGCTTTTCTGTCTCGCGATGGACCTGATGGCGACCTATTGGTGTATGATCTCCGAGGGTTCCTCAAAGCAATGGAGGAAGAAGGCCGTCCACCAGTGCCCGAAGCCGATGTCCAGAAGCTGGAAAATGTTCTGGCGCGTCTGAAGGACACTGTCCACTTGACCGACCGCACAAAAGTAGCCGATGTTGGTCAGATAATGGCGCATCACAATCGTCACTTGATGGAGTCAGATTAAATCTGTAAATCTGTATGGTCTGGAAACTGCAATCTTCGTAGCTTACTCATTGTTAAACATTGAAGCTTGAATGTACACTACTATAACTCGTTCGGAATCGTATTGAACTTTTTTTCAGGGATTTCCTTCTTTCAGTCAACGTAGAGCGAAAAAAGGAGGTGGCGGGAAAGGGGACACTGGTTCAGGTGATAGCGTGACTTGAGTCAGAACCAACCAAGCAAGACTTTGTTGTAAATGGGTCAGAGACACCAAATCTTTCTCATCGCGCGGGTTATACCAGACGGCGAAGATACTGCCAGTTATCGCTGTGTCGGCGCGCATATCACCATCAATGGTGTGTCATTTTGATGATGCCTCTTGTCTTGTTGTTGTTGTACTGAACATTCTCATAGGTGCTTTGGGAGGTTTGCCTTCCACTTTCGCGTCCAACTCCATTATAATATCTTCTAATTAGTTCCGTCGTCTTAGCGACGCGTAACTTCCTTACGCTACTAAAGCAAACAAACAATGCTCGAGTTGTCGAATCAGAACTTGCTGCACTTCAAGGCCAGTACAGAGAGGACACAGCTAATGGCTATGTACCGTGTCCTTATGCTCTATTTCTAGTAGCATCCGCGTTCTGCGTCGACCTGGAGGTATGGAATATCCTTTTCCCACTCCTTGTCCTCACCCAACAACCAGGATAACCATGCTAGCGGAGGGTCGTTTTCCAATGGCATATTAGATGCACTAATGGGAAGTGGAGATGGCGGTAAGCTTCTGTTGAGGCTAACCCAATCTCATCAGAGTAGACAACAACGACGGAATAACTGTCTTCGACATCTCAAAACCAACAGATCCAGCATACTGTCACGTCGCTGTGTATGGTCTTGAGGCTGCCGAGGCTGGCGGAGAGGTGGAGAACTATGTGAGTTGTCGAACTATACTTTTTCGTCCATATTCATCTGGCAAGATTCCCCTTTCTGCAGAGCAGTACGTCCGTGCTTATGTTCCCCTTAAAGAGGATGCTTCTGTAAGACTAAATTCTCCTCGATGCAGCTAAATATAGCTTTCAGATGTCTGACGAGGAGGAGACTTATGTTCGTGCCATGATCGACGCACTCAGTGCCGAACGCTTGATCACAATCGATACGCTTGCAGAGGCTCGGCCATGGGAATACAATCCTTCAGAGTCTATCACTGACTCGGAAGTCAGTCCGTCTCGCCAACGACAGCATCTTCCTACGTTGGTTGATCTGACACTTGGACTTGGTGTTGAATATGGGCTGAAAACTGGCGAACTTCAAGTGATAGAAGACTTGGTCTGGCATCCCGGGAAAGCTGCCACCATCTGGCCCGTGTTGCAGCGGCAAAACCCATTTCCTGACGTGGGGATGTCTCTCCTGATCAAAGTCGTTCAGCAGCAAGTGCCAGCGACTGCAACGAGCCTTGATTTGTCGGGTTTCTCTCTTTCTTACGAGCAGACTCTTGCCGTTGTGGAACAATGCCAAATTGAGCATCTAAGAATGCTTGATCTCTCTCGAAACTCTTACCTTTCTGCCCAAGTCATTCGTCTTGTCCTTGAACGACGTCCTGACATCCAGCGCCTTGTTCTTCTCCGGACATCGATCTCGAACGAAGAGTTGAGCACGCTGTTGTCTGCTGATTCGTCACTGTTTCGCTCCAATGTTGGAGAACTCGTTCACCCTCTCCTCCTTTCTATCGAGAAGCCCACGTTCCCCAGTGCATTCGTATATGCTGGAAACCACGGAAATCATTCATGCATTGTCTCACTTCCAATATTCTCTCCCTCTGCAATCATCCAAGGCATTACCGATATACTGTAGTATCAACACTTGCCGCCACAGAACACCCGTTCTATATGAGAGACCTGGTTCCGCAAACGGTTTTTAGCTCCAGCTACCGCCCAGAAGGGTTGTCATGGGGTGAACGCAGTGTCTGGTGTGTTCCCGGAACAGATATGTTCCGCAATGCGCACTTTCGTACATGGGTTTTTGCTCTCGAATGGCCCTTTTTTGGAAAACGCAGTTATTCGTTCCTATCGCGTGATGGCGCCAACGGAAATTCATCGGTATATGATCTCGAGGGGTTTCTCAAAGCAATGCAAGAAGAAGGCCGACCTCCGGTAAAGGAAGACTTGGTGAACAAATTGCAAACTGTCCTTCTCGTCCTCGACAAACGTGCAGAGAGGTTAAAAGGAGAAGATGCAGTCACATTTTTGAACCAAGTCCTAGCATCGAGCAGACCGGGTCGATAAGTAGCAGCAATCCTTTCTTTTTTTCTCAATCAACCGAGTTCCATACTTATTCTGGCTATGATGGTGATAAGCTTCGACAGTTGGCTCGAAGATTCCGCCCTGGGCCTGTTGCCTCTTTGCTGTGTGAGTCGACCTGACTCACGGATCATCTCTTAATTATGTTTGCCTTCGGAGCGGTGGTTAAAGGGTACAACTCTTTTGGATGGCCTCGGTCTTGGGATCATGCGTCCTTGCACGCTCAGAAGTCGGTTATAGCATCTATACGTGCAGCTGCCATAGTTCTGTCCAAAGGTTCCAGGTTGCGACATCCATTGACATGTCTCTTGCCAGTCGGTTGGTTGGGTGCGTTGCGCCTCCGCCACCTCGCTTAGAGTTTTTAGCGTTGACAATCGAGAGGGCATCGCTTTGTTATCAAGTTGCATTCTAGGAGAAAAGCAAGATCGCAGCTGATTTAGGATTACCCACTGCAGCACCCCTTATAGCCACTTTCCCTTCGCCTGTCGCAACACTTGTCCACCAGGAACTCATCAAGAATCATTCATCCATGAGCCTGTTCGCATATAGATACAGAGGATAGTTGTCCACTCTGCGCTTCCGCCATGCACCAGCCCTCTTTCTTGCGGACTTGGAGGAAACGCGTCAATGGTCGCCCGCAAACTGCCCCTGAGGGAGCACTCCCTGAAATGCACTCCAACAACGCGACTTCTGCTCCCTCTAGTTTGCTAACTGTGTCGAAAGGAAACAAATCAGCTTCGACTCCAAATTTTGTCACGGTGGAGGACAAGTACACATCGCGACGTTCACCAACTACAGCCCCTTTGCCCCACTCCCCGTCCCTATCCGAACGACCTTTACCCCCAATGCCTCCACAACGTCCTCCCCGACCTCCACCGCTCGATTTAGATGGTTTGGATTCCTCCAGTTCGCACTCGCCCATTTCAAGTCGACGGCGCCGCCGCCCACCCCAACTCGAAAATACTTGGGCAAGCTTCCTAGTGGAAGACGATCATCTTGCACCGCGTGCTAACTTTACGCGTTACTCTAATGCATCGAATCCTACCTTGTCCGCATCGAAATCACCCTCGCATGCTTCTGATTACTCCGACTCGGATGGCTCTGCCGATGGTACTCATAGTATTACGAGCAGCGACTTTCCATTGTCCTTATTTCCCAAACCACCTCCGCTACGGACACATCGGCCACCGCCGCTTACTCTTCGGCCCACTCCAACTATAGCGCCACTTCCACCATCACCAGCATTCATTAATTCCAACGATTCGACACCAGTAGCCACGCCTACCACCCCAGTGCCGAGACAAAGACAGCTAACTTCTCCGATCATCATGCTGAAAAAGCCTTCAGGTCGTCGTGCTTTACCAATCAGTCCCCCATCTAGTCCCCCAACATCTCCCCTCCCTCCTTCTCCCAATGTTGTAAAATCACCTATTGGCCCTCGATTGCGTTCGGCGCAGTCTGTGCCTCATTTGCAGCCAATCGCCAGCACCCATCGGAACACTTCAAGTGACAGTATCACCCAAAGACAACCGCGACCTCCCCTACCAGTTAGTCTGATTCCGTTTCTTTTCGTTTGGTCTGACATTCAACTATTAGTTGGATCGGGAGGTGCGGCAGTGGGGCTATGCAATCTAATCTGAACTCGTTGAAACGAGCTGGTATATTATAATTATTCGGGTATTCATGGAGTCTAAAATCAATACGTGCATAATTCATTGGGTCTTTTTGGTTTCTGTCGAGGGCGCTGTTGTCCGTTGATCATCCAAAATAGAGGTGATTATGTAAGCGACTAGAACGATGTTTGCAGCAACAACCGCCGTTAATGCTGCATAGGTTGAATTGCCTGAAGTCTAATGAAGTTATAAACGCAAGGAGCATGATGACTCACCATCCCACACATATTTGAGTGACCCAAAGTAGGACGAAAGCGGAGCGATGCCGAGAGCGAGGCTGAACAAAATGAGTTTCGCGAGTTGTGCTCTATGCGAGATGTCGGACAGTCCTTGTGAGGATAAGTTAAGCTTACCCCGAAGCAGCGTCTTGGGTAAGTTTGGCCGGCGCGGCTTGGTTCATGGAAGAGAAAGCTGCGTGACCGTTACTGACGTGTAATGGAGAAGACCGCGACAGCGCCGCCGCCGAAACCGAAAGGCAAATCTTGGTTCAGCTGGGGCTTGGAGAGCTCGGAATATGACCTCTTGATTCTTTCGACATCCCTCAAGCTGCTCTTGTTCCCTTCTTAGTACGCGCTCCCCGTCTACGCGTTGTCAATGCATTCAGAAGGCAGTCGTTCAACAGACTTTGAGGTGCACAGAAATTGGCTGGCAATAACACACTCCCTTCCCATATCGCAGTGGTACCACGATGTGCGTTACTTATCCACGCGTGCGCATTACTCTGATGGAATTCATAGACAACGTCCGAATGGAGTGTGTTGCTCGCTGTCCGCTTCCCTTAGGTTGCTCAAATCTGGATAGCTCTCGACTACCCTCCGTTTTTCGCATACTTCGAGAAGCTCCTTTCCATCCCGGCCTACTTCATCGACCCGAAAATCGTAGACCTCAACAATCTGAACTATGACGCTTGGTCCGTTGTTGCCTACCAGCGCACGACGGTTATTCTGTCTGAGCTTGTCCTCGGTGCAGTCCTACTAAGGTGTCTACTCCAATCATTGGCCGACTTCCTCTTACTTCGAATAGGTTCATACGAGGCTCTGTGGATCCAGCAACCCAGCGCATCATCTCAGCTTCACTCTTCCTTCATCCTGGCTTCCTCATCATCGACCACATCCACTTCCAATATAACGGCTTCATGTTCGGCATACTGCTATGGTCCATACTAATGGCTCGAAATGTGACGCTCTTTATTCCCTAATTTCTCAAGCTGACACAGCAAAGGGGAAAAAACTGGCCAGCGGGATCCTGTTTGCAGTTTTGCTCAATTTCAAGCATATCTACATGTACCTTGCAGTGAGCTTGATCCTTCTTCGCTCGTGTCTCGAACTGATAATCTCAGCCGGCATATTTCATCTACCTGCTGCGCTCATTCTGCTTCTCCCCTTCAGGCAAATTAGAGATCAAAAATTTCCTCTCATTGGCCAACTCTGTCATCGCCGTGTTCATCCTCTCGTTTGGTCCTTTTATTGTGATGGGGCAAATCCCTCAAGTCTTTTCGCGATTGTTCCCATTCACGAGAGGTCTCAACCATGCGTATTGGGCTCCAAACGCCTGGGCATTAGTCACTGCTGCCGACAGAGTGTTGTTACGATGTAAAGCTGCCCTATTTGACCCTTCGCCTGCCTAATCACTCCCAGATGTTACTCGCACTGGAGCAGATGTAGCTATCAATGCTTCTGGCGTTGCCTCTACCTCTCGAGGGCTCGTCGGAGATACTGTCTTCGCAGTAATACCCAACATCAAACCTATGCACACTTTTACGATCACGGTCGCTTTTCAATCCGTGCTCGAACTCTTATCGTTTTTTATCCTTGGACTGACAACAATGCAGATTGCGCTCGTTAAGCTCTGGTTTACCCCGACATACAAGTCATTCTTGACTTCCCTGACACTTTGTGGATACGCATCATACCTTTTCGGTTGGCATGTGCATGAAAAGGCCATCCTTCTTGTCCTAGTACCCTTGAGGTGATTCCATGTCCCTACTGCATGAACTCGCTCAAATATGTCCCAGTCTTTTGGCGGCGGAGCGACACGCATATTTCAGAACATTCATCCTCGCTAGCGTTGCTGGCGTTTTCTCGCTCTTCCCTCTCATATTTACGCCTGGAGGTAAATTAATCAATTACTTGTTAATCAGATATAACTCGTTCCTGCCCAGAGTCCATGGTGAAAGTGGTCTACTCCGTACTGTGGATCATCTTTGTCTACGTGCCTTTGACGAGGAGGGTTTACGAGTACGTAATAATACTCTCAATCTTTCGAACCGATTGACGAATCATTCAAAATCAGGTACCCAAACTCGTTGTCATTCGTCATTATCGACACACTGGAGAAGGTATATCTTGCTGGGTTCCCCCTTCTCCAGCTCTTTGTCACCTTATTCCCCGTTTACATGGCACGAAGGGCAACATCTGATGTATCAGGGACTTGTGTCTCGTCAGCAGAGTTCACTTGCCCAGAACCAGAGCCTCAAACGCCTCAAACGAAGGCTATGGAATTTTTGCCTCTCATGTTAACAAGTGTCTACTGCAGTGTAGGGCTTGTTTGGGGATTCTGTCGGTTGACGTACATATACCTAAACGAGCAGACCTATCTAGGCCCGCTGGATCGGATATAATAAACCCGTCTCAGCTCATTTCTTCGAAATGTGGACAACTGCGAAAAAGTGAGCCTAAGAGGACCACATAAGCAGGAGGCTTACCGTCTTCATCATCCAACATATGCTCAAGACCAACTTTTTGACCTCGAGCGTGTTTGGCACTGGCTCCCCAGACAATCGCACTACAATATTTGTCAATGCAGACCAAAAAGCAGAAGGGGACAGACTATTTCATTTGTTTGGCGATCTCTTTATGGATGGCGTTGCAGAAGTCCTCGATTGAACATTTGCCCCGGCGTAGGACGACAGGAGCAGAGTAATCTAGGTGGTTTAAAAGGGTTGTCTGGCCGTAATGTGAGTTGTACCTGGTG
This sequence comes from Mycena indigotica, assembly GCF_014461135.1. Lineage (NCBI taxonomy): Eukaryota > Fungi > Basidiomycota > Agaricomycetes > Agaricales > Mycenaceae > Mycena > Mycena indigotica. Next base: position 1,974,518 of record NW_023503005.1, read on the forward strand.
CTAATCCTCGTGGCTTCGTATAAACTCGGACAAGGTCGAGTGCTTCCCACATCTTTGCGATCAGCTCATCGACGTTCAGCCACTCTTTGGAAGAGATTGGGACAGACATCGGGATTTTGTAGCTAGAGTGTCTCGTATAAGGCACAAACATATGCAGAGAAGAGAGAGAACCAACAGCAAGTCGAGTTCTTCGATGGAGATTGCGTCGATCTGGAGGCGTGAGCTAGATCATGAGATGGCGGCGACTTGTAAGACCTTGTTGAGAACCTATATATGGAAATTAAAATTGTCAAAGTCTGGTGGTGGGAGGTAACGGACATAGATTGCTGGAATGTAAACCCTGCAAAGGTATTAAGTGAGGGAGTGGAGAAGTGAATAAGCCTAACCGGTTGCCTTCAATGACATCTACGAGGTCGTCTGCTGTGGCGTTTGGTTCTCTAATGGCGACATCACAGTTGCTCAGTTTGAATTCGTTCAAAATTCCCTTGATATCGTCGTGGTCAATGTTCGTTAGTGGCACTGCCGGAGATTAGGCGCCCACAGCGAAGTGCTACAAAACCTACCTGTGTGGGTTATAGCAATGCCGCCTTTTTCTTTCTTGCGGACGGTGATATTTGGTGGTCGCTTGTTTAACCGGATACCGAAGCCTTCCAACTCGCTCTCGATTATTTTCTTGTCGCCCAAAGGTTTCAAGACGTCAAGAACAATGAATATCAAATTTACTAGAAGTCTTTTTGAGATTCATCGGGGCAAATTCATCTCACAAACCTGTCCGAGCTACCGCAATGACCTGTCGACCTCTTCCTCGACCATCAGCAGCACCTTCAATGATACCAGGTAGATCAAGGATTTGTATTGGTGCACCGTGTACTTTTACTGTGCCAGGGACGGTAGTGAGTGTTGTGAAATCAATCGCGGAGACTTCGGAATGTGTGCCAGTGAGTTTGGACATTAGTGTTGACTATTGCTTGGATCAGAAGGGTAGAAATAACTGCAATCCGTTGGCAAACCTTTCCGACAGAGGGGAAGCCTACAAACCCGACACTCGCAACGCCGGTACGCGCAACATCGAAGCCCACTCCCCCGCCTCCCCCGCCAGAGCCTCCGCTTGGGCTGATAAGTTCTCGGCGGAGTTTTGCGAGTTTTGCCTTGAGTTGACCCAGATGATAAGACGTAGCCTTATTCTTCTGCGCTAAAATGTTGCCATGAAGCACAAACGCGTCGCAACATAACAAGCCACGAACTCTTGGCCATTTCATCTTCGATTTCCTATCGTACGTTAATAATTCTGGTCATTCCTAGCACAAATCTATAGAAAATACTTTTATCTTCTGTACCGTCGTCATTTTCGGCGGCTGGAGTACGAAACAGACACAATGTCGGGTGATGGTCACACGTGACATCCTTGCCTTCACGGTAACCACTACCTCGCATCGCCGTCGCTCGCTCGCTACTGCACTTGCATGCGACTGGATCGCACTTGTGCAACCCCAGAACATATCTAACGCTCGTTTACAATGTGTGGTGGTCCAAAGTGGAAACGTGAGGTCGTTCAAGACCACAAGGTACCCTTGCTATCTACTCTTTGACCTCGCAACTCATCACCTCTAGTTCGACTTCATCTCCGTCGCCGACTTCCGTGACAATGGCTTCAAAATGCGCTTCAAATACTTCTTCCTCTTCTTGATCTTCTTCAAGTCGTTCGCGGTCTATATGTCCGACATATTCACCGCTGTGACCATGTTGACGACCAAGAGTTGGTCCAACCAGATCTTCACCGAGTGCACCGCTCAAACAAAAAACGGTTGTGTCTTCATCCCTTTCGACACTGGGAAGTGGCTGTTTGTCGGTTGCATTATATTCTCCTTCCTCCTCGTCAGTACTCTCCTTGCTCTGCAATCCATGCCTAACACCTATATCAGCTCGGATATGAGGCTCGCAAAGCAAAACTCATCGTTGCCAGCCATGATATATCATACGCATTCACCAACGTGTTGGCCAATAATTACTACTCGCTGCGTGCGTCTTGCGAATTCCCCCTCTCATACTCTTACCCACTTGCAGGTTCCTATGACCACTTTTGTTTCTTCGATCATATCAGCAACTCTACGAAAACCAGTGACGACTTTGCTTTCTTCGTCTTCTTCGTCTTCAAGAGTATGTGTCAAGATCCAATTTTTGCTCTACGCTTAAACTTGGATAGGTTGGAAGCGAGTTCTCCTGGCTGATGGTCCTCGCCAGACGATCAATGCCCTCACACTATATGCGGTCTGGTTGGCCAAGCATGACAAGGCTGGTTGGGACATCCGCGGATATTTCACTGGCAATACGATGTCCACTTCGCTCCTCACAGTCACAACGTTATTCACAGTCGTCGTTTTCCTCGGCTCTCTTCTCCTTCTTTTGGTGGCTGGCATCTGTTACATCCCCCTGTTGTGCTATATCCGAGGCAATCTGAAGGAGTACTGCTGCCATAAGGTTGACAAGGTACATCTTCCAGTTTGGATTGTTGTTCGGTGCTGATCATTTCTGCAGCGCATTGAGAGTGTCATCAAGAAGCACCAGAAGAAGCGATTGGACGAGAACAAGAAACAAGCTATGAAGGAGGCTCGTGGTGACTACTCCCATCTCAAGAACAAGAAGGGTGAATACACCTCCAAGCCCCTTCCTCAACCGACTTTGCCCAATTTGTCTGTGGACGACGACTTTGATGACAAATCATCGATGCACACTCGAGTTGCGGCGCCGAGTACCTACACCCAAGACTCGTATTACTATTACAACGAGTCGAAGAACAACTTCAATCCGCCTCCAATGCCTGCATATAACCCTTACTCTGCTCATCAACCCCAGGATGGTTATGCGACATTTAATCCATCGCAACCCACATTCCAAGGCGACGAATATCCAGCTCCATATGAGGACGACAGCAATGTGCAATTGACATCTGGCGCAGCGCCATTCGGCCATCAATATCCCGACCGTCCTGGAACTGCTAACCCGCACTATCCAGACCGTCCTGGAACCGCCAACCCACACTATGCGGACAGCTACAATAACGCGCCGTATTCCCAGCAACAATACCCAATAGACAGACCTGGTTCTGCTGCTCCTTATGCAGCTTCGAACTACGATCCCCACGATGTTTATTCAGGACGGGCAGTGCCCACTCCCCAACCACGTGCTTCTCCAGCTCCACCTCCTCCAGATAATGTTGGCCTGGCGTATGATGAAGGGGACGCCTACGGAGGCTACTCTTCGTCTTCCCAGCAACTGCATCAACATCAACCCCGGCAACAATGGCATAATCAACCTTACGATGTGGAGAGAGGCGGAAATGCGTTTTAAATAGGGTTCTCTCAGGACTATCTATTTTTTTCTTCTATTTTTTTTCTTCTTGTCGCCCAATTGTACGTGTATAGTCATACAATCCATTAATCCGGGCGAAGAACAGAATCATAGAATAGCGGTATAAGAGTAAAGTGTCCGACTTATCAGGCCAACTTCTCGTAGAGGATGATGCCAATAAGGAGAATGAGAACAAGGATGATGGCCCCAGTCACAATGCGCTGTTGGTACATCCTAAAAGAAACTTGAGAGGGTCGTATCAAAGTGAAGATATAGCGCCATTACCTTCTTATCATGCCCTTCAGAGTGCCTGACGCTCGTTCAATGGAGGTGTTGGCCGTTTGAAGCTAAGCATGGTTAGGCAGGACATAGTTGGAGGATGACGAGTGCAAACCGTATCGCGAGAGTTGATGATTTGCTCTCGTTGTTGGCGAAGGTTCATCAGAATGTCGGCGCCTTGATTCTCCGTCTCAAGGGCAATTCGGTGCGAGTCTTGCAGCCGCTTTGAGCCGTCTTCAAGTACAGCTGTGCCGGCAAGAAGCCTGGTCCGATCACTTGCTGCGCCATACGGCTCGTCAGAGGTGAAGTTGGTGTGGTTGGACGACGAAGAGAGCAAAGCACTGCGAGCAAGTTGGGCATGAACGTCCTTGTATTGCTTCTTGTAGCGCGACAAGTCCGCTTTGGCGGTCCGCAGTCGGGTCTGATACTGTGGTCGTATTGACTGGGGAATCCCTTGGATCTCGATTTCCATTTGGGAGACCTAGTTACTTTGTGGGTTCCTGGATAGGCAGCCAACGAGTAGCCATACCATCTCGTCAGCCTCATCCAGCTCCATTTCCGCTCGCCTCAATGAAGCCTTGCGCTGCTCGCCGCTTTCCTCACTCCCCTCCCCATCGAGCTTCTGTCGGATAGTTTCGATGAATGCCTTGAAATCGCCTTCGTATGAGTCAAATAGAGACGTCGCGGACGTGTCCATGGTCGTCGTTTGGGAGTAAAGTAGTCCGGTCACACCTGTGACGTAGGCTTGATACCAATTCTCGACCACTATGGCAGGCCCAGCGTACGTTCCCCAGCACGTAGAAAATAACTGGCTCAGTAAAGACACACAGCTCATTATATCTGGACCCGCAAATCCGCGACTGGGTCCTATTTCCGATTACTTTGGTCATGGTCTGTCGCTGTCTCTCTCGGTGATCTTGAACCAACACCAGAATTTCAGATTCTTGTTGGTATTCTAAGGCACTACGTGGTAATACTCCTCCAAAGCCCGCCGAAAAAGCTTCCTCGGGAAGCCGTACGTGAACAGTATGGCTTGTTCTTCAAACGGCGCATCGCTGGCGGACTGAAATCGCATCTAGACGGGCACTGACGCGCTCGCAAGTGCTGAGAGCGACGTCGGCCAACTCCCCCATTCCCCCGACCTACTACAAGTCTATTTCAAGGCACCTGTATGATGCGTTTGAAGCTGGCACATATCTAAAAGACGGTCCCCCGCGCGAAGGAGAAGCGCCAAAGGGCCCACCCAACCCAATGACCGACCCAGCCGCAATGGACGGTATGATGGCTGGGATGAAGACACAAATGGGTGAAAGCTGTTTTCTTATATGCTTGTCCCCATTTGCTGACGCGTCGCCCAAGTCATGATGGTCCCACAAATGGTCATTATGGGGTGGATTAATTTCTTCTTCCAAGGCTTTGTACTCAGTACGTGCTGTGCTATCCAGGCTGTTAGGTGCTGAGGAAGCCAAGTCAAACTGCCATTCCCACTCACACTGGGTTTCAAATCGATGCTGCAACGTGGAATCGAGACGACTGACATGGATGTCCGTTGGGTATCTTCTTTGTCTTGGTATTTTCTCAACTTCTTTGGTCTGAACGGTCTCTATCGCCTTATTCTTGGGGGCGACAACTGTAGGCCAGCTGATCTTCCTTTCGAGGGTGTTTGACGTATTTTTTACAGCTGCTGATTCGTCTCGGGATATGAATGCCAACGCGTTCGCCGCGCCCCAGGCTGCTGGCCCGCAAGACTTTGGAAAGCTGTTCAAAGCCGAAAAGGACAACCTGGAGTTTGCAGAGGGGTCATATACGTGGGTAGGCGATGGGGTTGAAGATCGCGTGTTGCAAAGATATGGCAAGGCTTAGTTAGGGTATACAACATAATTCGTTTATCATTACTGCTACATTCGAGGAACTACTAGTGAGAACAACGAAAGGGGGATTTGGTTCCGCCAACACGTCAGCAAGCTGACGCGTTTGCCGATCTATACCAAACCATCATAAAGCGATAATGCCTGAAACGCGTCAGTGGGGTCCACCAAGCCCCCATTCTCCCACTCACTTTAACGATTGTCGGATCTTGTTTGCTGCCTTCAACGAATTCGTCGTAGGTAAGTTTGGCGTCCTTGTCGCGGTCCATATTGCGGAATATCTTGTCGACTCGCTGGTGGGCCTAAGTTAGAACAACAACACATGGGTCATCATCAGAAAAGTCAACCAGCCTTTTCGGGCGTGTCCTCGTCAGCCGGTAGCTTGACCATCTCACCGGTCATCTTATATATTGACTGGACGATCTGGAGCATTTCGTCGTAGGTGATTGTGCCGTCCTTGTCGATGTCGTACAATTGGAAGGCCCCTGCAAAAGTCATGACCACGCGTTGGCGACGAGGCAAGTCAACAGGAACGACCTACACTTGAGCTTCTCATCAAGATGACCCCGACTTGTGACGCTCAGTGCGCAGATGAATTCCTTGAAGTCGATAGTCCCATTCCCGTTAGCGTCAAACACGTTGAAGACGTAGTCTGCAAATTCGCCAGGGTCACCGAAGGGGAAGAATTGCTTGTATATCCTGCCAAACTCGGCTTTGTCGAGTTGGCCAGACGGGCAGTCTTTTCGGAAGCCCTTATACCATTGCTGGAGCTCTTTCTTGTCGACTAGTAGTAGATAATGATTAGATTGCGGGCGGATGTTACGGAATAGGGGAGTTACAGTAGGTATTCTTCTGGAGGTCTGCGAGCTGCTCTGGTGATAACTTTGACTGGCTTTTCCCCATGACTGGTGGTTGTACAGCAGTAAGCCGGATTTGGGCGTGACAAACTCCGAGTGACCGTAGCTAAGCGCGATTGCGATGTGTATCTCGGACTTGCGCGCTGGGGCCGGAAACGAGTTGAACTGTGGGGGCAGTAGAGGGTAAACAGAAGCCAAAGCGGGGTTACGGGGGCTCTGGGAGAAGACCGATCGAGGAACTACACGTTACTGGATTGAAATGATTCCTTTATCGAGATTGGTTGCGTACGCGCGGTCTGTTGAGATTGCCTCGTGGTAATGGCCTGTAGCCAACGCCCACTACTGCTGTTCTGGTCGTCGTCGCCCACAGTGACGAAGCCCTGCGGTTGATGATAAAACAAATGCCGACCAGATGTCGACCTTCTCTCTCTCCCATCTCCCACCACGACCCCACATGTGCTTTATTGTCGGTTCAATAGACCAGGTCACCAAGGTCTGCCCTCTTTGCCAGGTATTCCCACATCCAAGGTACTCTCCCCTATCCTACCACTTATATTCATTGTCTTACCCTTTGCTAGATGCCCGCACGTCCGCGATGTCTGTCGAAACCGCGCAAACCACCCTAACTTGACAATCTCCTTCCTGAAGAATGCTGAAGGTATTACCCTCTACTGGCGTATATAACGCGCTTAGACGAGATCAAGTCGAGTCATTCAACGGCTGTGGCTATTGCAAGGTGCTGGTGGTCACTCTCCAACTCATGTCGCGTTTCTCATTCTAATCACAGTGGGCCCGGGCCAGCACCAAGACGAATAACGGCTGGCCGGGCTGTTGCCGTGCGCCTACGACGAGTGAACACAAGTTTATCCAGCTTGCCGACTGGAAGGCTATCAGTATCATCCACCATGTCCCAACCCCCCCAGAGATCAAGTCCGTCCTCGATTCCGCAACTTCCCAGACTCGCACCAAGCCGGCCAAATCGCCAGCCATGCCTATTCCGATGAAGAGTCGTGTTGGCGGCAGCCCGCAAATGACCCCGTCCTCCATTGCCGGTACAAGTTCTCGATCACTCCCTTCGGCTTCCCACATTGAGAGACCCCGGCATTCCCTCGACTCAACACCTGCGTCGTCTAATTCCTCTCCAAACAGGAAACATGTAGACCTGGACCCAGTCTCCCCGCGAAGAAATTCAGGGGCTCGACCGCCAACTAGTACGACAAAGCCTAAACCCATCACCAAGACATCGCCTCCAGCCACAACCAAGGTGCTTGCAAAGCCTGTTGAGCTTCCCAGGCCATCCAGAAAGCTGGATATCGAAACATCCAGCACCTCAAGCAGTGGCAGCGACAGCATCAGTTCAGGGTCCTACACTGAAAGCACTGTCACCTCAGATGGAGGGTTTACTGATTACCTTTCTTCCGAGTCCGAGGAGGAGCTTCAGAGGCAGGCAGAGGCCAAGGCCGCAGTTGTTGTCCAGAACGAGGCCGAGGAGAACGAGTTTAGGATGGCCAGACAGATGTTGGCCAATATTACCACTCGTCCTCCTCGTAGTTGGCTTCCGGATAGCGAGAGAGCACGAGTCGCGTCGACGCGAGGCTGATTACATCCCATCTTATGCACTTTTTGTATACTATTTGGTCTTATCGAGCAATAATGGCAACGGGTGGGTGTGACCGTCCGAAAGCAGGTCTGTCTGCACCATGACCTTGTGTTCCCTTTGTAACTATTAGGTGAGCCTCGCGTTTCAACCCAACAGCATATATAAAGCCAACCTTCCCAAAGCTAGAGCAATGAACTTGGCTCGACAATCAATCTCCTCCACACGACCCGTGAATATCTACCATGTTGGCCTAGACCCAGACTGCACCATCTTCACTGTTGTTGCACCTGCGGGTTTTGCAGTTTACCGCACCTGCCCACTGGCCCTCGTTCGCAAGCGCGGTATTGCCCTCGTTGGCATTTAATCCTGTAATCTGACGCGTTTACTCAGAGTTGACTGGTGGTACTCTCGCCGCCGCTGTCCCTCTACACGCTTCCTCGCTAGTCTTTCTCCTCGGTGGTGGCCGCAGCCCAATCTACCCGCCCAACAAAGTAGTATTCTGGGATGACGTACTCGGCGCGGAAGTAGCTGAGCTCGAGTTTCGTGAACGAGTCAGAGGACTCGCGTGCCGACGAGGCTGGTTGGCAGTCGCCCTTAGACGGCGTGTGGTTGTCTTTGAGATCGGAGAGCAAATCGTTAGAGCCGGGGAGTGGGATACTTGGGACAATCCAAGAGGTGAGATTGTCAGTCATAACGATTCCAAGCTACATTCGTCGCTGCAGGGCTCCTAGCAATCGCTACCGGCACTTACGCGACGTTATTAGCAATACCCGGCAAGCAAGTAGGCCATGTCCAACTAATACATCTCCCTCCCTGCGTTCCCCCCTACGCCTTTGGGTCCACCTTCCTCTTCCCCACCGAGTAAACCGCCCCCAGCCCCCACAAAGCACCCAGTATCTATAATCGCCGCCCACACCACCGCCCTCACAACTCTTTCCGTACCCCCATCAGGTCGTTTACTCGCCACGACTTCCTCTCGAGGCACCCTTGTCCGCGTTTGGGATGCGGTCTCAGGCAAGCTAGTCCGGGAATTCCGGCGCGGCACGGACAAGGCCGATATTTTTGGCGTCGCTTTCCGCCCCGATGAACACGAGCTTTGCGTTTGGAGCGATAAAGGCACGGTTCATATCTTCAACCTCGTTGTCTCGTCAGTCAATTTCGGGTGCATATGTGGTCACGATCTGATTACCTCCTACAGCAATCGCCAGTCCACACTCTCGTCCCTGACGCCCTACATCCCGTTACCCAAGTACTTTGAGTCGGAATGGTCGTATGCGCAATACCGCATCCCCTCCCAATCAGCGCATATTTCGCTGTCTGCGACGTCAATACGCTCTCCAGTCTCTGAAGTCGATGAGGAGCGGTGTGTAGTGGGTTGGATCGAGGCACCGGGGCAAGAATCGGGACCAATTCAATATCAACTTTTGGCGCTGACATATGCTGGTGGGTGGTATAGACTGTCGCTACCCAAGGCAGCAGCCAATAACCACGGCTCCCCTTCCAAACCGGGGCATCAACGAACATCAAGTGGCTCGTCATCTGTGAAAGGCAAGGGCAAGGAGAAGAAGGACGGGTCCCAGAAACAGAGTCACAAGTGCGTCTTAGAGGAGTTCCGTCGCTTTGGACGTTGGGATGGCTGGGGCTAGTCCGCTGTATTAATTGTGTAGCATTTATTCGACATCACGATACCACCATGCATTACGTAAATTGATGGTCTTCAACCAGTGAGTTGGCTTGGAGTTCGGAATGTCCGAATGACCTATTTTACACTCGACTCGGTCACAACAAAGCATTGTTAATACAACAAGAACAAGTACAAGTACAGTCACGATAACATTCGACAAGCAAAAGCAAGAGAGGGTCAAGGGTCAAGAAAGAGATCACGGATACCCATACGAGCGGGTCGATGCAAGACCCTTGCTGACAAAGGCCACTGAAGCTTCATCCATCAAGTGTTTCGCACGGTCTTTGAGACGAACGAAGATTTCCTCCAGCTTTTTGACACTAGCTTCAGCAACACGTGCCCGGCCTTCCTGTTCCATCGCTGCGAGGAACCCTCTGAGGTCGTATGGCGTCAAGGGACCGTCTGCTCCGTCACGCGACAAAAAAGCGTATTTGGCTTCCTGATATAGAGACCACTGCAGCGCGAAAATCCATGTTCGGACTTTGGGATCTTGAGGCAACTTCGAGTGGAATGAAGGCAAACAGGAGATGCGACGCTCGCCCCACGGGAGTCCTTCTTGGCGATAACTAGACGAAAATGCTGCCTGTGCAACCCACCCGTTCATTTGGAAATAGAAAGAGTCGCTGTCTGCAAGTACGGACATCATGTCGGTGATGTTTTGGACGACAGCGGAGGGCGAGAAAATCGGTAACGACGCCTTCACTAAATTGTGGTCGTGAAGGCCGACATAGACAAACGCGCTTGGATAATTGGATTCGCCGTCTATAGCAAACAGCAGAGGATGCACAAGCTCTTGGAGGCTCGAACGAAACAGCGCCGGCTCAGCAGACAACATCTGACTCAAATCGTGGTTGGCGATAGAGGTACCAAGAAGAATAAGGCGTCGAAGGTTAGGATATTGACCAAGAACAAGACGGATAACATCGACAGAAATATTGGGGTTGTGTGAAAGATCAAGGAGTTGAAGGTCATCAATTTTGCTCTGCTCTAAGACGGTCAAAATTTGCTGGTTGGATAGGGAGAATCCGGACAAGTCAAGCTCTGTCGCAGTCGTTGGTACCTGCTGTTGAACGACTTCGATTAGAAGGGGCATGCCCACTTCAGGGAATGGATTTTGTTGCTGGAGAACGGGCCACATAGCGCCAGCCTTCCCCGGATGCCAGACCATGTCTTGTAGCATTTCAAGCTCGCCAGTCTTGAGACCATGCTCGACGGCCGGCCCCAGGGTCAGTTCAACAAGCGTCGGAAGGGGTTGACGAGGTTTCTGCTCTTCGTCCATAGGCTGTGCATTTTCAGCCTGATATTCTTCTGGCCATGCCTCTGCGAGGACATTGATCGTCATCAGGCGTTCACCGCGTAGAGCATCGATCTTGGCCCGCACATCGAGTTCTTCTGCAAGGGCTTGGGGATTCTGTGAACAGCGTTATTTCACCTGCAAGAAGGACGACTTATATGGCTATACTTGGGGGAGCTCAGTGTGTTGGCTGTAGTATGCTCGCACGTATTCCTCTCCAGAAAGTGGGCCCTACAAATAAATGAAGAATCGGCGACGAGAAAGCTAAGTAGCTCACCTTGCGCCTACTCCTCACATGACAATACGCTGGGTTAGTTGGATCGGTAATATCAAAAACGGTTATGCCATCGTTATTGTCTGGCAAAGAATTAGTGTTGTACAAAGGCCAGAATTGAGTAAGAACCTCCATCGAAACTGCCCATTCTCGCATCCAAAATGGCATGCTGGAAGGTGACACCACTAGCATAGTTGTTCTGTAGTAATACTATGAGAAGACGTAGTAAGAACAGACTTGTTCAAGTACCTCCAAGTCAATGCAGAAAGCTGACGAAACAAGAAACAAGGAATAAGGGCAGGGAACGTAGTCCACGTTTCTCGGCAAGTTTTCTTTACCATATTGACCCTGGATCGCGTCGATTTCTGCTTTGACGATTTTGGCATTGTCTTTTTGTTTGAGCAGAGTGATGAAGCGACGTGCTCCCATAAGAGGAAGCCTTGTGTGCCGTTAGTTAACACAAAAACGTCGTTGGGTAGAGCGACGAACCTTCCATAACACCTGAATGAAATAGATAAACGGAAAACTCGAAGCAAAGAGGAGGGAAAAAATCAACAGCCACGCACCACTGATGATGGTATGCACCGACGCATCGATAGCGCGCGGCGTTCTCTCCGTGCGCAACTACACGGGCAACAAGAAATATTTGGTGCCTCTGCCCCATGAACGTCAACAAACAAAGTCAAGCACGTTTGTCACAGTGACATGTCACGCTACCCAAAACAGCCCAAAACAAGGTAAGTAACGCTTTTTGCCAACTCCATGTTCCCCATTTAACGGTGGGCATTATTGATACATCAGGATCAAGTCCAGCCTACAGTCATACTCCAAAAGTCCGACGATGACACAAAAAAAGATCACCACCATGCGCTCTCACTCTTGGAGGACAAGGCGTCGTATACGAAGGCGAATAAAGCCTTACCCCTCAACTTTATTGCGTGCTCTTGGAGAAGACTCTCTAGCCCTTTGACAACGTCTTCAGCGACAGGTGGACGACCTTCCTTCTCCATTGCTTTGAGGAATCCCCTGAGATCATATCGCAGTAACTCTCCGTTCGGTCCATCACGCGACAGAAAAGCATAGGCGGGTTTCGATGGGTAAGACCATCTAAGCGCAAAAACCCATGTTCGAACGTTGGGGTCTTGGACGAGGTCGAACTTAGGCAAACAGAAAACACGGCGTTCTCCCCATGAACGTCCTTCTTTGAGGTAGCTGGATGAAAATGTCGCCTGCGCGGCCCACCCGTTCATATAGAAGATCCCAGCATTATTCGTCACCATTATTGTCATGATGTCTGTGATGTTCTGGATGATCGCAGCAGGGGAGAAAAGGGGAAGCGAGGTCTTCATAAAAACATTGTGGTCGATTCCTACGAAGGTGAACGCACTTGGAAGCTTGGTTTCGGTTTTTATCGTAAGTAGCAAAGGATGCACAAGTTCCTCCAGGGTTCGAAACAGCGACGGCTTAGTGGACAAAAGTTGACTCAGGTCATGGTTGGAGATTGAGGTACCAAGAAGAACGAGTCGTTGAAGGTTGGGACGTTGGCCAAGAACAAGACGGATAGCATCGGCGGAGATATTAGAGTTATATGAAAGGTCAAGGAGTTGCATGTCATCAATTTTGCACCGCTCTAAAACGGTCAAGATTTGCTGGTCGGAGAGCGAGAATCCGGACAAATCAAGGCTCGTCGCAGTAGTTGGTATCTGCCGAATGATCTTGATGAGAAGAGGCATGCCCACTTGAGGAAATGGGTTTTGTCGTTGGAGGACGGACCAAATATCAGCAGATTTTTTCGGATGAGATACCATGTCTTCGATTACTTCGAGCTGACCAGTCTTGAGACCATGTTCGACAACGGATTCGAAGTTTGAGTCGACAAGGGCCGGAAAGGGTTGACGAGGTTTTGCCTGCTCATCTGTCGTCTCTATCGGCAGAGTTTGCACGCGGTATTCTTTAGGCCATGCCTCTGCCAGAACGTCTATAGTCATCAGGCGTTCACCACGCAGAGCATCGATCTTGGCTTGAACATCCCGCTCTAGCGCCTCGAGGTTCTACGCTGATGTTATTTCAGTGAAAGGAAAGCTCAGTTCATACCTCAGTGTTTCGTCTACGGGCACCAGCAGGATAGTATGCTCGCACGTATTGTTCTGCAGAAAGTGGCACCTACGAAAAACTTTCAATGCTGACAGACACAGACCGAATGTGCTTTACCCAGCTCTCGATACTAGCCCCCTCGCCATAGCTAGCCTCAAGGCCACCAACCGAGACATGACAATAAGCTGGATCAGCTGAGCTGGTGATATCAAAAACAGTAATGCCATCGTTGGTGCCTATATGACTCGTCAGTATGGCAGACCGCGACAATCAAGAGGCAGACCTCCGACAGAGCTCCCCATTCTCGCATCTAGAATAGCATGATTGAAGGTAAGCCCACTCGTATACGGATACCGGTTCTGCAATGACATGAAGGATGCCAAATAAAGCAAAAAAGAGCCCACCTTCAAGTCGACACAGAAAGCTGACGCGGCAAGAAACAAGGAGTAAGGGCAGGGAATGTATTTTGCACGTCTGGGCAGCTTGAGGGTGTCTTTGCCATATTGGCCTTGAATTGCGTCTATTTCCGCTTGGACGATTTTGGCATTGTCTTTTTGTTTGAGAAGATCGAGGAAGCTTCGTGCCCCCATGAGAGGAAGTCTTTTGAATGATGAGTGGACGTAAAAAGTATCCTCAAGTTGGTGAGAGCGAACCTGCCATAACACCTGGGGTCCAAAAATAAATATGCGGAAAGCTCGAATGAGAAAAAAAGACCACGCACCACTGATGATGGTAAGCACCAACGCAGCGATAGCGTGCCGCATTTGCGCCATGAGCGACTACGCGAGCAACAAGAAATATCTGATGGCTCTGACCCATTTGAAGCAAGGAACAAGGAACGAAGTGAAGTTGCGTGACCACAGGAGCAGTCACGCACAATTTTCTTTGCCTTTTCGAGTGATTCGATTATCCCGTGTCAATACCCAACGCTACAATATAAGTAATCACTCGCCAAGTCCAATACGTAGCGGTCCATCGGTCCATAAATAAGTAAACGAAAGCAAAACTAAGGGAGTGTATGCGTAAGAGGGAGCGTGAGAGGCGTAAGGCAGCAGTGTGCGTAGCTAATAACGCGGTTGTTGTGGGTAACCGCCCCCTGTACGCGGATCGAATGAGGAGTATGACGCATTGGGGTAGTGAGTTTGTACATGTGGTTGTGTGGGAGGCATGTCGGGGTCGACATCACGGTAAGCCTGGAAGCCAGGATTGCTACGATTAGCATCCCATACTTGACTGTCGTTTTGGCTGTGGCTCCAAGCGTCGCTTGGCCTGTTTTGGTGGTTCAAGTATATTTGCGACTCGTTACCGCCAGACATGTTTGATGATGGTCTTTGGAATTGCTGGTAAGGGGAGGAGGCGGGGTATTTTTGGGCTTGCGCAACCTTTCCAGCTTGGATGCTGGCACGGATGCGGGCTCGTCGCCTTCTTGCGATGCAGATACCAAGACCAAGAGCAAGGAGAGCGACAGCGGCCGCACCACCGGCAATACCGGCGATCAAACCAATGTTAGAAGTTGACTTGTCCGCGTTGCCGCTGGCTCCACCTCCTCCAGTGCTAGAGCCAGAAGCTGATCCGCTAGCGGAACTGGACAGCACGCTTGCCGGAAGAACAGCGGCTGCTGAGAGCGGCTGGGCTTCGATGTTTCCTGTGCCGATGATGACAAAAGTGCCGTTGGAGGGAATGCCGTTCACAACAACGAAAACGAGGGCAGGTCCTGGTTGGAAAATGTTGGCATTGGGCGGCATTTGCGCAACGTGTAAAATGATGGTGCCGTCCTAAATATTATTCAGCTTCCTCAGCACCCGCATGAGCGGATACGCACATCTTGGACCGTATAGGTGTTGTTCAGTTGCAGGAACCTTTGACCCATGTTCATTCCGCTGAGGCCGCGATCAGATCATTCGAGGAACGGGAAAAAGACTTACTGAGTGGTCCAGCCCCCACGAATAACGTTGACAGCAGAGTTAGCTGCGGCAGTGTTTGATGAGCCGGAGTATGACTTAGCAGGAATAGTGATATCGAAGGGTTTCCCGCCATAAGAGAGAGTGGACGGAACACCAGACGGAGCGGGGCGAACGGAAGCAGAGAAGTACGGGGGATAAAACTTCTCAGCGGTGTATGTCGTGGGGAATTTGACGGCCGAGCTAATATTCACATCCAGATTGGGGTTCGAGCCAGCAATAAGAACGGCGCCGTCGGGAAGCAGAATGGCGGAGGAATGATAAAGCCGTGCGATGCTGGATGTGGCGAACCCAGTGGTTGTCCATCGCTTGCCGGGGTCTGCATTCGGGTCATAGAGAGCTGGTTGCCCGACTGGTTCAGCGGCAAACGACTGCTGGAAAGGCATCTCGCTCTCCGGCGTAATCGAGTTATTACGACCATAGCCAGCTGTCCCCTTGGCACCACCTGCGACACGCATTACAAACTAGTGATGAGAAGGCAAAGGTAAATACCGTTAACCACAAGCATTTTGCCATCAGGGAGAATAATGAATTGTCCCATCGTCCGACCAACCGGCATATTATCGTCTTGCACGTACGACGCAGGACCGTTAGTAGGTTCGGGCGTAATCTATCAAGGATAAGCAGGCCAGTATTATGTACCGACGGACACTAACGCGTTGGCAATCATTTGAGGAAGGACGCTCCCAGGTGTTGACGAAGGGGAAAGCAAAGTTTCCCCACTCAGGTTCGGTCTGTCCGAGTATTTATTTAGATAGCGGAAAGAAAGCAAGGAATTACAAGGTTGGATCCACCACAAAAGATAACTGTTTGTTGGTAATTGTTAGCCGGCGTCATGGGCAACATCGCGGTTGCGCCGCTGGCGGGGTACACCCTGATGACGCCATTGGGCATGTCAGGAAGTCGAGTTTCAGTATTTGAGGTGTAGTCCCAAAGCGCTAAAATGGTTGTTTGTCTCGGAATGGCCAATTCATCGATAACTCACTGGTGGACAGGTTAGCTTGCAGGAACATTTTACCAGAGGCCATGAGGAAAGCATGGGGGTAAGAGTTGAGACCGGATGTCTTGAAAAACAGATCTATCAATGGTTGATACGTGACGACGAGGGAATTCCTACATCAACCAAGAATTTGAGTTCCTGAGGTGCTTGTCCGTTGGAAGGGAAAAATTCATAGGAAAGAGACGCTCCGTCGTGAGGATTTCTGTTAGGGACGTTTCGGAGGATATCTGGAACGCGTGATTGAGCCAAAGAGGGAGAAACAGGATAACACTCACAGCCTAGAGCAGGTTGAGACAAAATGATATGTAGGTCAAGAGCACATACCTCCTCCAGTAAAACCTCCCATCATGACGATAGTGCCGTCTGCCAAGGCCTCAGCGGTTGAATACCTAGCCACGGTTAGTGCGACTTCGGTAGGTTAAGGGTCAGCTACCATCGTTCCGCTTGCATCATCATCTTGGGATCGTTGATATTTTCATACCTGTGCCGCACTGTCAAATGTCGTTTGAAGAGTAAACAATTTTACTCGCCATTGGCAGTTACCAGCATTGATGTCGTCAGACGCGGAACAAGGGCTGAGAATTCGGATGGCCTTTGAGCCATCGAAATCTTGGAGGAGCGAGTCCCAGTTGGCGCCATCCGGGTTGCCGCCGCCTACTGCTACGGCATGGTTGCCACCGAAGACGGCAAAAGATCTCGAGAGGTTTGAGTAAAAAAAGAAAGCGGCGATACAAGACCGCAACACACCCGTTGGGAAGGTGCATGCCGGAGCTGCCTGCGAGTTCATGAGTCGGGTGTCAAATCAGTGAAATGAAGGAACGTACAGAAAGTATTGGTTTGAACGTCCATCAAAGTGACTTCATGAGTCGCAGTATTACTGGTCAATGAGTTAGACGGGCGCGACAGGAGACGACAGCGACGCACTAAGTAGAACCCCAAGCAGAATGTCCTTTGATTTGTTCTGCGTTCGATGCTCAAGACACCGCCGATAAAAGAAGAGAGGGAAACAAACCCGCATTGCCTGAACAACAATTAGCCGATTACTTTCAATTAACGTCAAGAAACTTGCCTTGAGCTTTGTCCAGGATGTAAACCTGAGGAGAGTCGTTAGAATAACTGTGGGATCTACTTGGCGGCGTACTCTGTCCGTGTTTCCCAAAAACATCTGTTGGGAAGTTAATGCTGGAGATTGAACAAGCGAGTAAGAAATTTCTAACCATCATCGCGCTGACTCTTGTGCTCCCAACATCTTCGAACTTGCCCGCGTTGCCAGCGAGGACAATGGGTAGGACGGAAAGGGCGGCCAAAGGAGAAGGCCTCATTGTGAAGGAAGGTGGAAAGAGGAAAGAGGGTTGCGTGGGAGAGTCCGTAAATGTCGAATTGACAAGTTGCACTGCTCCGAGTTGTAGCCTTGTTCTAGATGTTGGGCGAGACCACCCGAGTGTTCAGCTCACACGGACGATAATTCCAGCCCTCAGCCGACGCTTTTGAGGAGGACACTGGACAGAAGACAGAAAGGGTCGGCTGGATTTTGCGCAGCAAAAGTACAAAGTCCTATATATCCAAAATTAGCCAAGTGTTTGCCGAAGTTTGCCGTTCTTAGTTTATCTCTTGCCACTACGATACCTTGCGATACCCACAAATGCTTACTCTGGTGTCACCAGCTGGACCCAGTAACTCCACATGTGGCTACTGCTCGCCTCCCGGGGTTAGATCAGCCGAAAAGACTTTCGCCCAGAAATGTGGGCTTGTCGGGCTTCAAATGAGCGTTACCGTGTACAAGCAACTCATTGACCGCGGTTTTCGTCGCTCTGGAAAGTTTAGACGTTGTAAAAAGTCTAGTTGTATTCAATCCTTGACGCAGGCACTTGGTGCTACCTCCCCAACCTTCCAAAGTCTTGTTGCCCGCTCTACACGATCAGACTCGATGTTTCCGAATTCAAACTATCAAAGAGCAAGCGGAAGCTGGTAAATCGGTGAGGATCATAGTGTAGTAGTCAGCGTCCTGCAGTGACCCATTGACACACAGGTGGAACAAGTTCATCTTGGGCGGCAAACAACCTACCGAAAAAGAGTTTGTCCTAACAACCACAATCCATGCCGCAGAAAATGATTCA
This sequence comes from Mycena indigotica, assembly GCF_014461135.1. NCBI lineage: Eukaryota > Fungi > Basidiomycota > Agaricomycetes > Agaricales > Mycenaceae > Mycena > Mycena indigotica. Next base: position 1,992,894 of record NW_023503005.1, read on the forward strand.
CAGTCGTCTGATCACAAATTCGAGGTAAATGCGAACTCGAATAACCGTCTTGCTGAGTAAACATTAGGTCATTCTTGAACCGGCCTCTTATAGCGACGACAAATTCAAGCTTTTCTGCAAGTATCAAGAAATCATTCACCATGATCCCAAGAACACTCCCTCATCTTTCCGTCGCTTTCTCGTAGAGACTCCACTCCGGGTAGGGCTTCAGTTACCTGAAGGAGTCTATTGACGTGTCAATAGCCAAGCCCAATTCCATACACGACTACACAAACGTCTCACCTTCCGGAGAAATACGGGTGTGGTGCTTGCTTGTGTGCTGCCCGAATGAGTTATCTAATCTAAACTCAAGATCGTACCACCAATTGTACAAATGTGATGGCGTTCTCATCGCCGTTGCCGTCCTTGACATTCTCCCTGGATGTGTTTCTTCCGTATATTTCTTCTATGATCCCGTGCGTGCATATTAACACTGTCGCGAGCTCTAACGAGCTTCCACAGGACTGGGACAAACATTCGCTTGGCAAAGTTAGTCTTTTCGTCTTTAATCGATCACCTGAGCTTACCCTCTGCAGCTAAGTGCACTGCGAGAGGCCGCATTAGCAGCCGAAATACACGCGGCCGGAGCGCCTGAACAGCCGTACCTCTACATGGGCTACTACGTCCACTCTTGTGTCAAAATGCGGTACAAAGCCGACTACCTGCCTTCATACCTCGCGGATCCGGTTAGTACGCTTCCAATTGTTTTGTTTCTCGACTAATTGCAGGGCATCAGGATACGTTCGAGTGGTTTCCTATCGACTCCGTATGCATTCCTCTGCTCGAAAAGTATCGATATGCGTGTTTCTCGGACCCGGCGAAGTCGACGAACGAAGATCCTCGACAGGTTGCAGCGGAAGAACGCCAGATCCCCCCAGAATTGTTGTCAGAGGTCAACGCAGTCACTAGCATTGAAAAGGGTGTGGTGCGAGTTGTCCCGGTCACTGTAAGTGCATCACTTTCTCAACTAACATGGATTGACATTGCCAGAAACATCCGATTTGGGAGGAAGAGGAAGATCGGTTGGCACTTACTGCGTGTATTGCCGGAATGGGTAACGAATTAGCGAAAGAGGTCATCCTTTATCTTGAGTAACTGATCACAAACGGAGTCGAGACTGCCCGTCAGTTATGATTAGGATTGCGAAAAGTTTCAATTCACCCATTTTGACATAAGGTACCATCTACCTAGACTTAACCAGTGATTGTGTCCCTTCCACCGCTGCTGAGAGTTCAAGCACAAATCCTCCGCCAACTCAATAAACTGTCATCTATTAGTTAGGAACTAAGCGAAGTGTCGAGCACTCAAGTCAAAAGAAAGAATGGACAAACCTGAGCATGTTTTTTCCCAAACGCGCGCTTAGTCACCCACAAGTGGGCTACAAGCCTGGGGCCCACGTCAAGGGAGCGCGAGGGTTGCAAGCCCTTCCCCAGGACGAGCACCAGAACAGCAAACGGCCTGCACCCGCTGTGTTCCGCCTCGCCTCTAACTGCCCAATTTCCTACGACCGGCTCCGGAGGCATCCTAGGACCTAGCCCACCTCAAGTCAGCTCCGGGACGTCTCCTGCTGCTGCCCTGAGTAAGTCTGTGGATAATCCCCCCGAGCATGACCGCTACGCCAGCAGGGAAGGCCGCAACTGAGAGCGTGACCGAGCCAGCGCTAGAATGTCTCCCGTCGCTGCCCCCACAGATCCAGCTGCGACCCCCACCGCAAGCGTGGCGACCATAACGACCGCAGTAGTGTGCCAAATAGCCGCGGCAACGGGGCAACCGGATTACTGCAGCCCCGGCCGCGCACCGCCGCCGTCAGCATTTAGCGGAAATGTTGCGGCCTAGGTAATCCATATCAGTACAGCAGAATCAAATAGGTCAACAGAGAGCGCACCATCGTAAACAACGGCCACGTTATGGTTGGACCTCTGCACCTCCCCACCACTCCCGGTGTGGTCATGGCAGATCATCGGGGAACGCCGTTGATTGAAGCTGGGGTGGTAAACCGGCTGTCAATTGGCGGAGGTCGCAAAAGCTAAGGAGTCAAGGGACAGACAGGGGTACTGGGGGTCAACACAAGTTAATAATCAGAAAGAGAAGAGAAGAAAAGTTCGGCGCACCATCTCGCTGCCCAAGAACCAAAAACCAAACAAGTGCATTTTTAACGCGCGCTTAGTCGCCCACTTGGCAGATGGACTACAAGCCTGGGGCCCACGGCAAGGGAGCGCGAGGGTTGCTAGCCCTTCCCCAGGACAGGCACCAGAACACAGCAGCGAGTCTTGAGCATGCCATGTCCCGCCCCGCTTGAACTGGCTACTGCTGCGACGATTGATGCTTTGGCCGCTCCCCGGTCCGGCCCGGTCCAGCCGTGGGATGTCTCCCATTGCTGTCCCGAACCAGTCCTTCCACGACGTGAAGAGCAAGAACCGTCCCAACAGCGCCGAGTTCGCCCGCAAGGCCGCACCCTAACTTGCTCAAGTCGGCGGCAAGACATCTCCCGTCGCTGACCCGAACCAGTCCGGCTGCGACCCTGTGAGCATAGGTCCCAGAATACTCGTCGGACTTTGAAGCGGAATTTTGCGTTCTTCTCGACAGTTGAGTGCGCAGCGACAATCAGCCCTAGCCACTCCCCGGACCGGCCCGAGTCATCGCTGGACGTCTCGCATTGGTGCCTCGGGCAGATCCTTCCATGACGTGTGAAGCATGAAAGTCGCGGCGGCACTCGACGCGAAAATCTTGCGTGGAAGAGTAGAGCTTGACGCGAACCGAAAACAACTTTTGCGTGCCTTTACAGTGTCGAAAGAGCCCACGAAATTTGAAGCAAATCTTGCGTTACATGAGGCTGCGGTCTTCAGCTTTTAGCCACTCCCCGGACAGGCCCGAAGTCAGCGATGGGACGTCTCCGGTTGGTGGCCCCGAGCGAGTCCTTCCATGACGCATCAAGCATGAGGACCCCAGTCTCGAAAAACGCGATTTGAAGGGAATCTTGCCGAGTGACGGGTCAACTGCAACGATCAGCATTGGCCACTCCCCGGAGCGGTCCGAGTGGTGGCCCAAACCGTCCTTCCGTGACGCTGCGAGCAAGGAGGCCCGCCACTCGACGCGATTCGAGCTCTGGCGTCAGTTGACAGCGCTTGAGGTTGTTTAGAGCGCTACAAGAAGTTACGAGGGAGCCGGGTTGCCAAAGGTTGCCAGACGAACGAGCCCTATTAGAAAATGCCCAAGTTCTGAGTGATCAGGTCAGAACCTGGGCCACACGCGTCAGTCTGGAAGGACCGAATCGCGCGCCGCTGCCATCGAAGATAGACAACGTAAAAAAAAGATGTATACAGAGTTAGCTTGCGTCCAGCGTAAAGACGTAGAGAAACTCGACGATAGCTACAGTCTGAGCAAGTTGTGTTAGTGTCGTAAGGACGGTTGAGCAAGTCCTCTTACCAACGTTCAACCAAGGCCCCGATACTGTCCGCCGCTACCCGAGCCGTGTCAGTTCGCGATAATGGTCATCTGCCCGACACTCACCGGCAAACAACCTGGTCGATTTTTGCGTCCACTAAACTCGTTTGTAATGACTTAAGACATTAATTAAGCCCATAGCCGGCCCGGCACGAATGCTTAGGACCAGCCGAATGCCCTGCGATCGAAGGTGGACAATGTCGACGAGCAAGACATCCTAGAAAAGTTGGGTGAGTGACTAGTACCAGACGGTAAGCGACGAAGCTTACAACAGTGCTCTCCGATCCTGATTATTTAAATGTCGGTCCAAGCCAGCCCGGAGCCCGCATCACTATGTGTGCGAGTTGCCTTCCCAGGTTGCGAGACAACACATAATCTTCGCATGTTGCCTTGCTGTTGGCTGTTTTCGATTTTACTGGCCAGCGGCGACGAGATGTGAAGCAGAGAAGAGAACTGGGCAACGGTGATGAGCAGCGAAGAAATGAACGGAACAACGACATACCGTCCGAGTTGAAACGTGGTGAGGGTGCCAGTGTTGAGTTCGTCGTGCCGTGGCCCTCATACGGCACGAGCAGAAGGCATCTGCGTAGAACGACACTGCTGAACGGAGAAGAGAGGGAGAGTGGAGGACCGGTGTTATTCCTTGTACCTTGCTGCAGGGTATTTAAACCAAAAACTGAGGTCGGATGTAAACCGATCCGCAAATGCAACCACGCGGGTCTCAGGCTCCCGCTCCACCGGCGTGTCTGTGGTGTTAAAGCGCTCAAGTCTTAGACAATGTCTGGGGAGGGAAAAAAAGTTTGGATAGCTATGTTATCCTGATTTCAAAAAGTCGTTGTCCATGGAACCATATGGCTGCGACGTACTATGTATATAATACTCCAGACTCATTGCGATGGTGGGAAGTACTGAAGAAGAAGAATGACTTTACGTAAGCGGCCATGACACGATGGTCAGAACTGATCCTCTATGTCGACCGCGCCAAGCCTCCAGGGCTCGTTACGCAGCATTCTGAGATTCCTAGTGTCATTCCACTGGCGCCCTCGTTCTCGCACGCTCCAAAAGCTTTGCGAGAGACTTCCACACGCAATCCAAGCAACGAGATGTCCACAAGACTTATCTCGCGCTCGTCCGAGCAGGGAGACAGTCTAGGCCCCGGGACACTCCACCAAAGGGTTGTCGGAATATTTTGCCATTTTTGGCCTCAAAAATCCATCCGGACAAGCCCTCCAGGGCCTCAAAAATCCATAATCTGTCAAGGGTTGTCACGTGGAGCCGATTTTTCGCTCGCCTGCGGCGCCGAGTGCTACTACAAGCTGTAGGTAGTAAACACCTGTGTAACTACGTGTCTGAGCGAAATGTGTTTCTTATTCCATCTACAGACTCTAACAGGCCTTTTGTACGTGTCGTTGGAGTAGGCGCGAGCGGCTGAAGCGTCACAGCAGGTAACACCCGCCACTCAAGCGCAAACCATCACCTCAAAAATCCATATTTCCGACAAGATCCGTGCCATTTTAGGCTCAAAAATCCATGTTTCCGACAAGGATTTTTCGACTTTTCGCCCTCAAAAATCCATATTTTCCGACAACCCTTTGGTGGAGTGTCCCGGTCCAGGGGCCTGAGACAGTCGTTTGAACAGACTTCTGGTACAATACGCGTGCCAATAGTCTACAAAGACGGACACGCCACAGCGACGCAAAAACTTCTTCCCGGCGCTGACAACGAGGCACGGGAAGCGTTAACGGGTTGGGAGCTGGTTGCCTCGCAGGTGAGTATTAGTGTTATTAATGGAGGACGGCAGCCTCACCTGCCGCTTTCTCTGCTGCGACTGAAACTGATCACTGGCAACAAGCACCAACTGCGTGTTCATCTTGCATACATTCTCAAAAGTACGAATCATGTTTTTCTTTCTAGCAATGCTTAGCCATGAATGTAGCGCCAATCTTAAGCGACACAGTTCACTCACTGAAGCCTTCGCTGGAAAGTATCCAAAGGGCCCTTCTGCGCCTCCGCCCGCCGCCAGGAAGCGACAGGATGTTCCTGCACGCTGCCCAAGTGTCGTTTTACGTAGGTTGCCTTAAATTCAAATTTCAGAGTCTTGACTAACATTACACAGCGATATAAACCTGCGGGGTCCCACAGACGGTTTCGCTTGAGGATCGGCGCACCGCTCCCCGATGACTTCCACCAACTTTGCAAGGAGGCGCGGATTCCGCTGAGCGACGAGGATGTGAAGGGCGGGCTTGCTGTCTTGACCGACGGTGAATACCAGCAGGTGCCAAATGGTCGGATTGGGAGCGTTGATGGGCAGTGGATGCAACGATTCATGGATTCCAAAGACGGGTGGCCCATACAAGCCACGGGTAAACTAGCACTACAAGAGAATAAACAATCATAGTGATTGCTGCCTGTTTCAAAGTCCTACGAATATAATTTACGTGGTTTGTACGTGTGAGTACTACTGTGCTTTCTGCGCGAGATTTGGGATCGTCGATGGCCCGGGACAGTGTCACTACGGGAGCATTGTCATGTTGTAAGTATGGCCCTAAGTAACGTGACCGTGCTTGCGTTGATCTGGGATCACCATGTCGCGTTTTTCAAGTGCTCGCAAGGTCCTATACTGGTCGCCTCTACCGTTATTTTTCACCAACTTCTACACCATCAAACAAATCTCTGGACGTAGCATGCAGGTTCGCAGAAGTTGCTCCTTGTAGAAGATGTCTCCCTACCTCGTTCAGAAAAGCCAACACTGAACCCTGACTCGTCGCTGCTATGGAAAGACCTCGGGGTGTTTGACAGGGTTTTCCTGCTTTCCAATCCCATTCGGAGAGGCGACATCGTCTCGCTGACCTCACCATACAACCCTCGGGGTGAGTCTCGTCGAATTCCGTTCTGAGCAGTGGGTGAATGGATGGTAGTGGAGCTTATTAAGCGAGTCATTGCTGTCGAGGGAGATACGGTGAGGACGTCACTTGGCGAGCAAGTCGTGATCCCCAAGGGTCGAATATGGGTCGAAGGTGGGTTCTGTTTCCCAACCTCTAATCTTGTATACTCAGCAGGGTGATCTAGGCGACGGCTTCCATAGTCAAGACAGCAACGCATTCGGTCCTGTAAACTTTCCATTCTCCGTTTGGCTTTGGCTCACAGGAATATACAGGTGCCAACGGGCCTGGTCGACGCTCGCCTGATGTTTTTACTGTGGCCCATTTGGAGATTTGGGTACCAGAAAGATTTTACACGGAGCACATTGGACGCTCGAGTATCACCCGCCGGATATAACGTTGTCGTGGATGGTTCTGTGTTGCGGACATGACAAAAAGTATCCTGTTCTTCTTCAATAAACCCCTTATCGACGGTTGCGTCAAAGACTGCTACTCCTGCAGTCCTACTCTTTATGCTTAAAGTCGACTAATCAACTCTCGGAAGTCGCGCTGCGGATACTTTTATGCTTCTCACTGGCGCAACAGCAATAACATTGTTGTTTAAAAAGCCAGCAAGGCACCTTCACGTCGGAGGCGTTCAGGCCCCAGTTCCCGGACCTAACAATGAAGTTGTCCACGGAAACGCAAGAAGGAATGCATGCGAGGCTGAGGGAATGTTGGTGCTGATGGCTGCACTTTGGAGACAAGTAGAACCGTCGACGTTATCGTGCACAAGACTTTTGTTATGAGCATTTCACTTTTCTTGGACAAGAATATCTTTGAGAGCAAGAATATTCCCATTTTTTCCCGTCATGGAGAGAGGCTGCGCAGGAGCTGCAAGATACTAGTAGATAGATCTGTCTTGTTGTGGCCAGAACGAAAAGTAGTCACGCACCGTGTTTCGTTCTTGACCATGAGCTTCTTCAATAACAACACGAACAACACCACCAACCCCCCATTATTCGGGACGTCCGCCCCAGGTTGTCGTTATCTACGCGTCAAACGCGCGAAGTTGACTTGTTTTTTCTTTTTCTTTTAGCAAAACCAGCGGGGACAAGCGTGTTTGGATCGTCAAGTCCATTTGGAGCCCCAGCAGCGGCCACGACGACGGCTGCCCCGGCTGCTGGTGGGCTTTTTGGGAACAACACGGCAACAACACCGACAACGGCCCCTGCTTCTGGTGGTCTGTTCGGGGCACCAAAACCAGCAACGACAGGTTTATTTGGGAATCCTGCCACCACAACTCCGACAACACAACCCCCATCGTTATTTGGAGCGCCTGCAGCGCCGACTGCCTCTGGATCGTTATTTGGGGCCCCCAAACCAGACGATGCACCCAAACCGTCGCGCAAGTCATCTCAATGTTTGTTTGCGATGTAGCCTCATGTTCGACAGTATTTGGACAACCAAGCACTACCCCCGCTGCTACTACAACTGCTGCCCGTGAGTGATCAGTCCAAAGTAGCACCACGGTTGTTGATAATATCTTTGAAGCCGCTGCTACTGCGTTCACACTTCCCCCAAAACCAGCAGACGCCCCTGCAACGACATCGCTGTTTGGAAAGCCAGCAGAGGCGCCAGCGGCAACACCATCATTGTTTGGAAAACCCGCAACACCTGCCCCAGCTGCAACAACTGCCTCTTCTTCCCCGTTTACGTTAGGCGGCACAACAACCGCGGGCAAGTGGTTGATTTTTCAAAGTCGTACGTTTCTTCTGACTCGATTTGAAGCTCCTGCGGCTGGCGGTCTTTTTGGGAAACCAGCAACGACACCAGCGGCTACTACCCCAACATCAACAACGCCAGCACCCCTAGCAGGTGGTCTATTCGGAAAACCAGCCGCGACTACTAGTACGGCAACTGCTTCGCCTTTCTCTCTTGGGGGAGCTGCAAAAGATGGGGCAGCAACTACGACTCGTAGGTGTTTCTCTGAATATCTATATACCTCATTCTCAAGTCCATAGCCTCTTTATTTGGATCCACAGCGAAGCCAGAAGAGAAAAAAGATGGGTTGGCTCCTGCGGCGACAACATGTTAGTTATTTTTAGATCTCTTTTCCCGGCTTCTCATTTTTCTGTAGTGTTACCTACTTTCGGTCTCGGGGGTGCTAGCAAAACAGGTAAATTTCACGATCGCCTTTGAAACAAGCCAATAACTTTCTCTAGCCAGCACCTCTACCACTCCCGCTCCCGTCGTCGCTGTCGCCCCTCCCTCGATGCTGCGCGGGAAAACGATTGAAGAAATCGTCAACAAATGGTCCACCGAGCTCGAAACACAAGTCAAGGAGTTTACCAAATTCGCCGGCGAGGTTGCCGTCTGGGACAAGGCTTTGCTCGAAAATGCCGACAACTTCGCCGCCCTCTACAGCCACGTGCTCGCCGCAGAACGCGAGCAAAACGACATTGATCAGTCCTTGGAGCACATTGAGCAGCAACAAAGAGACCTCAGTGCGTCACTAGACGCGTACGAAAAAGCCACGCAGGAGGTGTTTGGCACGAACGGGGGCAATCTACGTGCAATGGATACTGGGCCTGCTGATACTGAACGGGATAAGAAGTGAAGTAATTCGACTATCGCGAAACCATAACTGATTTGTTACTATTAGCTATATGCTCGCGACAGAGCTGCATACACAACTGGATGACATTTCTGGGTCGCTTACCCAAATGATCGACTCCGTCAACGCGCTCTCCCTGTCACCAAACCCGGAAGCGTCGACCGACAACCCGATGACGCAGATTTCCCAGATTCTGGGCAGCCACCTTGAGAGTCTGCAATGGATTGACGGAGCGGTCCGGGAAGTGGAGACAAAAGTGGTCGAAGTTGAGCGGAGGATGAAGGACTCTGGCTACGGCGCATCCGCTAATAGTAATGGTTTCAAGCGTTCAAATTACGGCTTATAATGAGGTACATGTGTACAATGGGAGAGGTTCATGACAAGCTTGCAACTAGACTGCTTGAATACTTCTATAAATAAGAAGACCAACATTCAATAAAAAAAGTATAATAGAAGAAAACAATCAGGCTTGTGAGTTGCTGTCCCAATCGTTGAACCGCTCCTCAGCATCGACCAACAAACGCTCATCGAGCTGCTCGAAATAGTAGTTCCAACTTAATTGTGGTGTGTCATCAATGTTGGCCATAGGAAAGACTGTGCGGAAGAGGCGAACGAAGTCCTGCTCGAACTGATGCTGATTGGAGGGAAGAAAGAGATTGTCCTAAGGTATAGAAATCTAAGTTGAGACCAATGTAGTGTGGCTTGAATACGCACATATGCAGTCTCAACAACAGTACCTTGGCCGTCCCGTAAGAAGATCTTTCCATAGACTTGGTTGATATCGCCAAAGTTGTGGCCTTGGCAGACCACGGGCTTGAACCTCTCCCGCTGGTCTACAACCCATTCAACGGAAGTCGGGGCAATAGAGGGGGATGAATAGCGTCGGGTAGGATCAATCAGAAAGCAGACTACCCCAATTATCTCGGGTTTCGTCATATACGGCTTTCCGGTCGACATCTACAGCTGATTGTGTCCACCCGTATTCAAAGATAATGAAGCGGCGGGCTCGCGTGTTATTGCCACCAGAATGGTAAGAGAGATCGGGAATAATGTTGGTATTGTTGTTGATTTTGAAGTGGGTGTTTGTCTCATATTCACCCTTCCCTGTAGTGGCGAGAAATGTGTTGAAAGGTCTAAAAAGCAGGTGAGTCGTTTCGTGGACTTCACTAGCAACGTCGATAAAGAGAAGCCCGTCAATATGTTGGGTTCTGGCATGCATGTCAGCAACTCAATCATAGAACAAGTATGCATACCGTTTATGTATGTCACCGCCGCATAGTACAAGGCCTTGGAAGACCTGGGGCAACACAGCAGTCTTATGCAGGGACATTACATCTTGAGAGCCCACTGACACGGCTTTGAGAACAGCCTATAACAAATAAATAATGAGTAAAGCAGTGAGAACCGAGAAACTGGATCATGACCTGAACGAGCATTAGCATGTCTTGAGCACGAGCAAGTTGTTCTTCCTCCGATGGTGTCTAGGTTATGTGTAGGGAATAGAATTTCAAGGTTGGTGAAAGTACAGACTGACCTCGGTATCTACCAGAGGTAGGGCTGGATACTGTGTTTCGGACTGAGAATCACTCACAAACAGAATTGTCATTAACGTACTTGAATACCATCAAAGAATGGTGTCGAGGAAATTTGCTGAAGCCATAGGTAAGTGCGCTGAGCCTCGGTCGTGCCAATGAGGTGTTGTACGCGCTGCAAGTCGGGTCAGGATCAGACACTACCAAGGGGTGCTAGATACACATACTGTCAATATGGTTATCAACGGTTGGAGGCTAAGACGGGGCGCCATGCTTTGAATCTGGAAACGAGTCAGGACACAAGTGTAGAGGTTGTGATAGCACGAACGTCGAGAATATCCTTTTTAACGTCATCTGAGTGTGAGGGCGTCGTGGGCTCCGGAGGGGTGTCTAACATGGATGTCGGCGACGTAGTTGGGTAGTCGGTCTGGGGTGCTTCAGTTTGGATCTCAGGCTGGCCAAGAATTAGCATCAAAGGTGCAATAGACCATGAACACAAACAGTTAACATCTCCTGGGAATCGGTTGGCGTTGGAATCTGATGAGACATGCTGGTCGTCGAAACCAAAGTGACTTGTGCATAGGGGTTTACTCTCTCGATTAAGAAGCGGAACGTGTTTCGCGTATTGTCACGTGTGGCTCAAAGCCGGGTATGTCATCGTCTGGATTGATAACCATGAATAGAAAGTACAACGTAGGATAAACGAGTCTGACGCAAGATTCACTTCACAAGACGCTGTATCTGCCTGACGTCGCAGTTGGATTGCGAGCTTCCGCTTGGATAGCAGCCGCAGAAGCTTCGATGAGCAGCCGCTTGATTTCTCTCACGGCTTGTTCCACACGGTACTCCTCGTTGGATTCGACAAGCAGATGGAGTTTGGGAGGCCCATCCATCGGGGGCTCTTTGCCAGGGTCATAGTAGATTCCCTTGTTAGTGACCGAGGCTCCAGTCATGTCAATAAGCTGTGGGGAAATGTGAATACGCAGAATAAAAGGAGACAAATAGATAGCCTACCTGTACCATCGTCTCCTTATTAGTAACACGCCATCTGGCTTTCTGAGGGTAGTCGTTGATTGGAATGATAGCATGGAAGTCGCTGGCGTCCGGGTTGCCCTTCCGGCCACTAATGTCGTCCGACTGGAGAGCAGTCTGTAATTGCAGCTTGGAGGCACGCATTTGGGCATTGAGCTTAGCAAGCACGCTGAGTGCCTGTTTATGGGCAGGAGTATCTTTCCCAGCACGTGCGGCTGCTTCCTCGGCGACTTTGAGTTGAGCTTGTAGACGCTCTTCCTCCTTGGCTTGAATAAGGCGGCGAGCAGCAGCAATAGCGGACGAAACGCCGGCCAAATTCTTGGACGAGTCTGGCGCGGGGCCGCGCTTGATTTCCACCTTGAATGTGCCAAATGTCATATCGTCCGCACTGGAGGCGGTAGCCTTGGCTGTTGACTCCTCCGCTGCCGACACCTTTTCTTCTGGCACCGTTGCCTCCTCTCCATATGCTTTACGCTCCGCTCTTGCCTTGTTGTCTCGCTCCTGGTCCAACCGATCCAATCCTTTACCACCAAAACCAGACCCCGAAGCTTGCACTTTGCCCGTCTTGAGCTTCTCGAGGAAAGCTGAAAAGGGGAAAAATTGTTAAAAATACATCCCAAGGAATAATCAACGTACTGTTCGCCATTTCCTCGAGCTCCTTGGGCACAGGAGCATTGCTGGCTTTGAGAGCACGGTAAATGTCGACGGAATAGCGATCTTGGTCTGGCGTAACAAACGTGACACACGTTCCTTTATTGCCCGCTCGACCCGTCCGACCAGCACGATGAACGTAGTCTTCCATGTGGTTCGGCGCATCGTAGTTGATGACTAATCTCAATTGCTTGACGTCCAATCCTCGCGCAGCAACCGAGGTTGCAATGACGATGGGCACTACCCCTGACTTGAAGTCCGCAATGGTGGAATCACGGTCGACCTGGTCCTTGCCACCATGGAGAGACATGCAGAGGTAGCCTTTACGCATCAAGTCACGGAGAAGGTTATCGGCAGCTTCTTGTCGGTCAACGAAGACGAGAGTGCGGCATTCGGGGTCCTCGTTATACATCTGACCAAGAATTTCAAGAAGGCGATTGAATTTAGACTCGTCGTCGCGAATTTCAACGATTTGCTCGATTTCGGCTGCCACCACCGACCTTCCACCGACGGTGATTTCAAGCGGCTTCTGCAGAATCTTGCGAGCGAGGGCATCCATCTGTTTTGGGAAAGTAGCTGAGAACAAGACAGTTTGGCGATCTGGACGGATGTTGTTGATGATTTTCATGACCTGGGGCTCAAAACCCATATCGAACATTCGGTCAGCTTCGTCCAGAACGACATAGGTCACACGCTTGAGATTGGTGACGCGTCCCGAATTGGCGGTGAGCAAGTCAATCATCCGACCAGGAGTGCAAACGACGATTTCGGCTCCTTTTTTCAGTTCAGCAATCTGGTCCTTGATTGGAGACCCCCCATAAGCACAGACAGCCTACTGAAATTTGAGCTTGGAGTGTTCGCAAAGAAAAGGAGAAATCTCACCCGCAAGTTCAAGACCTTCAAAAACGGTTTGCATTCTCGATGGATTTGCACAGCAAGTTCGCGAGTAGGCGTCATCACGATGGCCATAGGTCCCTCCATTTGCTCCAATGGGCGCTGATCCTTGATATGGCGGAAAAGAGGTAGCAAGAAAGCGATAGTTTTCCCCGACCCAGTCTTGGCCACGCCAATGACATCTCTGCCAGACATAATTGCGGGAACAGCCTGCGCCTGAATTGAGGTTGGAGCTGCGTAATTGAGCCTCTTAATGACATCAAGACTAATTATGGTGTAAGCTTAAAATAAACAGGTCAAAATAGGAAAACACACCAGCTGGCCGGCAGCCCATAATGACTCCATTTCGTGACTGGTCGTGGACAGTCAATCCCACGGATTTTAATGCTATCCAACTCCAGTCGAAGAAGGTCTGCCTCTTCGTCGGTCATGGCTGCGACGTCAGGAGGCGGAACATAGAACTCCTTGCGGAAAGCTTCGTATTTGACGCGAGAATGATCGACAGTGGCAATTTCCTTTTTTTTGGCCTTTTTTGCAGCTAAAGCAAGGATGTCCTCTGGATTGAGCTCTGTGGTGTCCAATTCATCAGGCACAATTTCCATATTTACTGCATCATCCTCCGCCATTCTGTCGTCCAGTCTAATTTTCGAGCGTCCCTGGGTGCCAGGTGCTTTTTGCATGTCCTCGAGATCAACCTGCTTGACTGCGGCCTTGACGCCGCTCATAAAAGCATCCAACGGGTCGAGTTCGTCTTCCTCGTCAACGTCCATAGCTTCTTTAGCCTTTGCCTTCGATGCTTGGTCCATCCTATTGGCCTCCTCGTCATCGTCGTCATTCTCCAAATCGCCAACACTAGCTTCACCTTCGGCCATAGTCATGTCAATTGCAGGCATATCACCGAGCATTTCGAGTTTCCGCTTGGTCTCAACCGAGTCGTCCATGGAGGCGCTGACTTTTAACTTGGCCTTGACTTCTGGTTTGAGCGGCAGTCCTTTCAGCCCCAGACCATTCAAAGCGGCCCTGTTGAGTTGACCGGTGGGTTGTGCAGAAGCGACGTCTGTGAAAATGGATCAAGTGTTGTGAAACCCCGTCTAGAAGCAAGAAAAGAGGTGGAAACTCACCTGGCGGTGCGGATTTCCCAGCCAACGCCATAGCTTTTGCTTTCGCTTTTGCCTCGTCCAAAGCCTTCTTCGACTCTCGTTCCTTTTTCCATGCCTCTAGCTTCTCACGTCTAGCTCTGATCTTGTCGTCCTCTGGAGGTGGTGCGGGGGTGGGAGTGGAAGTTGTAGTTGTAGTTGTCGTTTGTCGAGGGGGAGGAGATGGTCTGCGTTCTCTTGACCTATCTCTTGACCTGTCCCTCCTGTCACGAGAGCGAGAACGTCGGCGGTCATCTCTTCTATCGTAGTCCCTGTGGTCACGGCGGCGGTCGTCTCTATATCGGTCATTGTAGCGGTCTCTTGCTCTATCGTCTTCGTAGCGAGATCGTCCAGCTGGCTGCCTCTGGCTGTTGCGCCTCGTTGGCGACGGGGAGCGCGAGCGAGAGCGATGCCTTACCCTCTTGTTGCTGGAGTCTGGTGAAAGAGAACGGTCTCGTCGAGCCATGGCGGTTCAGCGAAAAGCCGAGTCACGGTCACGTCCGACTCGGAGTCACAAGATTCAAAAGTCCATTGACATGACGCGTTCTTCGTGCTCTTGCGATTGACTTCCATGTCTGACATTCTTGACCCTGCGGCCCTCATCGCACACTTACCTCTGCTCGTTCCATCAGAGACAACTCTGTCCTCTCCACAAGATGGACTTGCGGCACTACTTCATACGGCAATGAATGCACTTGCTTTCCGTCTGATAGCTGTTGACGATGAAACGACTTCAACTTCTGCCTTGACCGTCCTCCCGGAAACGTGGAACAAATCAGGACCAGGGCACTACATGTTCAAGTATAAACACGACCAAAGCAGTCTCGTATTTGTCCTGACGGTGTCAAAACTTGGTGGTCGGACGGTGATCAATGCTATCGCTCTTGAGGTATGTCTGCTCGTGTTGAGGATCATCATATACTCACCGCTGCAAAGAGCGACAAAGCATCTTCTCTGGATATTGCGACTGCTGACTTTACATCGCCTTCGTTTTATCCCCATCGCCTTAACACGGACCCTTTGATCAACGGCTTCATCTCTTCGAACCGTGTTACAGATCTCATGTCCCAATTCAAGCTGAAAATCATCTCAAAACTCATTCCGGGTTTGCGCAAAGACGGCTATACCGAGACCGCGACGACTTCCACCACCAATGCACCCTCGACTTCCACCCAACCCCAGGCTGTGCCCCGCTTCCAGCCTCCCCCCCGTGTTTCCCGACGACAACTCCTTCCAGTTACCGCCAAGGACCGGCCCGCGTAACCCACTTGAGATAGGAAGACGGGATTTGGACCCATTCCCCGCCAATCCATTCTCTCCTCCTCCCCTGTTTCCAGACAATGGTGGTGATGGGATGTTTGTGGGTCCTGGCCATCCTCTTTTTGCAGGGCGTCGGGGAGGGCCAGGTCCATGGGGCGGTGATGGGTTTTTACCACCAATGGGAGCGCCACCAGGTGCCAGATTTGATCCAGTTGGCCCGGCTTTTCCCAGAGGAGGCTTTGGTGGTCCTGGCAGAGCTCCCCGTCGAGGGTTTGGCAGCCCCGACAACGATGAATTCATGCCTCCCGGGAATGTGAGTCATTGCTACAAATCAGACCCAACTTTGGCTGAATCAACTCGTGTAGGACGATATGTACATGTGAGAGAAAGTGTTTTGTACGATAGTTGTACTCGTGTAAGACCCAGTCTTTCCAAAAATGGAAATGCTCGGGGTATATAAGGGCTGGGCAAATCTGAGGCTGAACATCAAATGTATTCCCCAACCTCACTCTCCCCTGCATCGTCGCCCACCCGTACAGGGCCATTACGTACCCCGCATAAGACGGCAATACCCCATGGCTTCCGCCCTGCGCCAAAGCCGAAACGACCGCCCATCAGCGAAATGTCCGTCCGTGAATTAGAGGATCTACAAGCCTCCAACGCGCGCCTTCTCTCCTCGAGGGCAGCATCAAGCTCGAAAGACCCATGGGTGAAGAGAGTCAACGTAGAACAGACAGCCGTCACGCTGCGGCTGAACGAAATCCGAGATATGAACACCATTAACACCGGCCTGCGTAACACTGTTATCATCGGCGAAGACGACATGAGTGTAGAGCCACCCCCAGAGCCGTATACCAATCCGATGCTTGAGGCCAAGCGTAAAGCATTGTCCCGTTTTGTGCGTCCCTACTTCTGCTTAGTTGGATGATCGGTTCTTACGAATAACTAACAGGCGCCAGCAAACGAAGGCAATGGCATTGGGTCCCTAAACATGCAAGAGGCGATTGAGTTGGAGCAGGCAGCTCACAGGTATCTATCTAGCAATTACTCAGGTACTCGGACTTAACCGCACTAGGGCTGACAAGGAACGACAAGAGCGGATGCTCGAGAAGCGGCAACGAAGAGGAATGCCTCTTCCAGGAGAGGAACTGACTCGACAAGAGAGGGAGGCTCGAATATGGGCATTCATGTGCGTTCTTGCTCTTGAATTGCACCCGAAACTGACTCTTTTGCAGGAACCATAAACCAACTGAATCAGACTTGGAAGACGACAGCGAAGACGAGTACGACGACGACCCAGCCAACTGGTTCTCAGACGAGGAAGATGACGGTCGCAAGGGCCAGCTAATTGTTGAGCCAGACGAAGAAGATATGCTTAGTTCGGTCATTCGAGTCGACGAGAGCAAAATTCCCAGCCATTACAGCGTGTTCTACGAGCCCCGCGACAACTAGTTGTCAAATCGAATCGAATCCTAAATGTATTACTATTCAGCGGGCATGGATGGGGCAGCTCTTGCCGCGTTGTAACCAAGACGTTAAACATGCTACTATCGGTTCAGCATCGAATTCAAAAAAGAGCGGTTTCGGACTGACTGTTGTGGAACGAGCAAAGGCAACTTAGTCGCGCGACCGATGAACCTAGTGCGATTCGGTAAGCTAGTGCAGGGTGTGGCATAATAATTTACGCTGACCTTGGACGAATTCTTCCAAACAGATGACGCCTGTTTAGGACAGTTAGCTCGAAAGCTTGGTTGGAAATTGAGTGTTTACATTCTACTCCAATCAACGTGCTCTCTGCTGGAAGTCGGTAGACGAGGTATTTTGGTGCGTGTGAAGCTGGCCCCGAGCCACCTTCCAGACAAGATCTGACGTGCGACTCTTGCGCAGCGGCATCTCCCACTTGTTCCAAGTTTCGATTGCAAACAGGACATCTAACGGATCAATGAGAACAATGGTGAAAAAGGACGACGAATCATACTCGGCCAGGTCGCTTAATTGTGAGCTGGACTGGCGACGAGAAAGGTTGCGACCGGGGATGGATAATCTTTCTTGATCCACTTCTATACGTTCCATTGATGTGGCCCGTAGCCCATAAAGTCTGCTCGGCACGCTGGCGTTCACTTCATCATGGCATGATGAGCAAACTCGTTGTGAACTGGCCGAGGCGCCGGTTTCTGGGAAGGCAGGGTCCTGAACAATGTCGCTGGGATCAAGTAGTGCCCGATACATCGAGCAGCGGTCACAGAATATACGCCCACATTTCCGACAGTGCTATCAAGCATTAGTCGACCATTACGTGTGATGTAAGAACATACGTGCTGCGGGACTGAATCAGCAAATATCAACACTAAGAAAAAGAGGCGGACGAACTCGGCGAAGAAGGAAAGAAAATCGACGTTGACAGTCTCGACATTGCTGTGCCGCATCATCACGTTCCCAAGTCGGGTGCATCTGATGAGGCGACCAGCCAGGAGTGAGTACCTTTTGTGGCGCTTCATGTGTAGGCACACGAAAGTCTGGTGCTTGAGAAAGCTGCGGCGTCAAGTCAGTGGGTGCTCTTGACATTGCTGGCCGACTAAAATGATCCGTGACTAAGCTGGATGTTCTTGAACCTGGTCGGACTGTCTCCGTCGCGCCAGGATAATGAAACTCGTCATCGGAACCACTCTCGTCGTCATCGAGTTCAATGTCAGCTATAGGAACATTAAATTGTTGTTGGAAAATGAAGAAAATAGGTTCTAACCTGTCTCAGATAGCACCAACCCTCGGGCGGTCGCAGCTACTCGGCGACGCTCAAGGTCTCGACTGTATGCATTCAGCAGAACCTCCGCTTGTAGTTTTCTTTCTGCATCTTGATCACCTGACAAAATAAAATATCAACTAATGAATGGTAGAGTTGCAGAAGACGTACTTAGCATGCCCGTTCTCAGTTCAGTTGTGGCCCGCTCAAGTTTTGCGATCGCACGTCTTGCCTCGATGCTTGAATCAGGGTTTGGGTCGGGTTGGGTACCGACGAGATACCTGGCGCGGGCAACATAATCTTGGGTTGGCGTGAACATACGTATGGCCCGAACCGAGTCCATTTCCCGACCATCACCGTCACTGAATGCATCATCAACAAAAGGAATCAAGGACCCTTCCTCGTCCAGATGATACATTGCGCCGTCAGGTTCAAGAAATGGTAATGGTGGAATGTCAAGTCTTCGACGCAGCACTCGGACCCATCGACGACGACGCACCCATGTCAAAGGCGCCCGAGCGTGAGAAGAAGAAGAAGAGCCAGCACTCCGCCTGGAGGATGACCCTCCAAGGCCTGATGCTACAACACCAGTTCCCGCCAGAGCACGTTCGAGCTGCGGAGGCTTGCTTGCTGTCCATTGGTCGTCTGCATCACTGAACTGATGAGCATATTGCCATCCTTCCTCTGCATCAACACCGGGCGGCGTTACATCCAGAGTCCAGTCAGATCTGCGTCAAACATTGAGACAGAGAGTGCATCGGACTATAGATGAAACTCACAACCAGAAATGACTCCTCTCGATAGTATCCGCTGACTGACGATCGCTGGGACCAGGTTTGGGGAGATTCCATGGGTCATTTCGTGTGGGTAGTTGTACATCACTACGCCACGCTGCGATTTCCCGGACACCGGTGTCCTCATCAGGTTTCGGAAGTTTGAGTTGAAATGGTGCGGGTCGTCCCTGTCGACCTAACCCTGATGCAGAAAACTTGGGTCGACCACCAGAAACGGCAAGTGTCTTGAGCCGATGGTCAAGGCGTTGGTGTTCGTAGAGGATAAGGGGGACAGTAGTGTGAACTGAAAGTGGGTTGTAGGATCCAGTGGTTCCACGCCAGCGTTCAGCTTCAGCCTTTTGAAGCACCTAGACGGTTGATGTAGATTAAGCGCTGATGCCGACAGCAAGAAAAATGAACCCACTTCACATATCCAAACCTCGAAGACAGCGGCGGCAGCGTCAAATGCTGTTTCGCCCCAATTGTTCCGCACGAGTGGGTTTGCGGCTTGTTTGTTCAAAAGATATAGAACCACTGGTAGATGCCCTTTGGAGGCTGCATTCACTGTAACACTTTTAAGCATAAGAAGTAGAAGAAACGAGGGGAATCTCACTCAGAGGTGTCCATCCTCCTTTACTCCGCACATCGACACCTCGGACGCCATGATGTTCAGACGAAGCACCTCCATTTTCACAAAGCCACCGAACAATGTCAAGATAGCCCTTTCGGAAAAGATTAGTAGAGCCGATTGGTTGGGGGAAACACGCACCTTGGAGCATGCATTGTGAAGCGCGGTCCAGCCATCCGCGTCCCGCGCCCTGACATCGGCTCTGTCAGGGAGAAGATATTTGATGATGTGCAGGTGGCCATTGAGGGCTGCTTTGTGTAGGGCAGTCTGTCCCACAGTTTTAAATACGAAAAACATGAAAAATGACTGCTTACCTCGCCCTCCTTATCTTCCAGGTCAGGCATTGCACCACAATCATTGACCACTATGTGAATATGAGGCTTGTCAACAAAAAAAGACGTTACGAAGCCACATACACCAAGTCACTATGTCGAGATACCCACGACTCGAGGCGGCATGGAGCGCAGTGAGACCTGTACGCGTCGAAGCGTCATTTGAGAGACTAAACGACTCTACATTGCCACCGTCAAGAGCATTACGGAAAAGACGTTTCAGAAGTACGAGGTCTCCTGAGGAAGCCGCAGCGTAGAGAGATTCGAGTTGGGCAGGGGAAGGATGTTGGGTGGGAGGAGCTGCTGGAAGTGTGTGGGTGTGGTCCTCTGCTGGATAAACGAATTCTTCTTGGTTCTCGTTGTCGTCTGTTGGATAAACAAACTCTTCTTGGTCGTCTTCGTCGGTAGGAGGCGCTGGAGATGGATTGGACGACATATACGCGTCAGAAAGGGCGGACTCGTCGATCGTGGCTAAAGTCGCCATAAAGCATGTGCACGTGATGCATTTCCTTTCACGTGTTCCCGGTCTACCTTTCTTGGAGCAAGCCCATGACGCCAAAAAAGATATCAACCCTTTTAAATAGCTTTTCTGCCAATTATACACATTGTCCGCATAAACCTGTCTTCAGTAACATTTTTATCGTGCCTAAATGATAATGACATTCCACGCGGGACACGCAGGTGCAAAATGCCGACGAGGTGCTAAATACCAAGTTGAAGCTACCTCCTGGACGGTTCGTCGTCCCCCTTTGTCGCACGAGAAACAGGCTTATTTCTTTGCCTGCTAACTTTGCGTCCTGTCCAGAGGCTGGAGTCCCGTGTGCCCTGGCTGCGGTTTACACCTTTGTTCACCAAACGTCGTTCCAAATTGATGTTTGAATCGTTTCTCTCGAATTGTTCTTCAATTTCAATAGGCCCGTCCCAACAAGCTTCTGGCCACGTCTGAGGGTGAGGTTGGCGCATGTGACTTGTATGCAGGGTTGAATCATCCAACTCCCTATCAGACTTGCGAGGATGACCAGCGAGAACACCCGAAACTATCGCGTCGAAGAAATCCATCTGCATAATTTGACCGGATCTGAGCCGCAGAGCCGCAATATCAAGTACCGTGCCATTGATATTTTGTGCCATATCGTCATCAACTCGAAAGTGAGCACCATCAGGAAATGAAGAAACTGCCGGCAGGAAATTGCATTGGAAGCCGGTAGGATTCGGCAGCGAGTCAAGGGCAAATTTCAGTCGTAATTGCATGGCATCGTTCAAGTTCTAGTCAAAGAGTTACCCAGCAAAATAAGCGACTGCAACACCCAAAACACACCATCGATAAATTATCGACCTGCATCGCAGAAAAGATTGCTTGTAGTCGAGAAAAGTCGAAAGGTTCTTCTGTCACTATTGCCTTGAGTGCGACTAAGATGAACGTGCCGTCCACCAGTCGTACAACAAACATAAGGTCCACATTGGGCAAACATGTCAAACAAAACGCGGTTCCTACCCTATGCTCCATCCACGAAAGAGTTTCTTCCGTCGACGTGGCTCGATATGCAAGAGGTCTGAACTGCTCAAACTCATTGGCGGTCACTGGTGACCACGAGACTTCCCCCGATTCAAGACGATGAAAGCGAACCAGCTCAGCGGTTTGCCGAGCCCATTGAAGAACATGGCGAGGAAAGGTGAAGATGTGCCTCAACGGCCGGCCCTGTGCAAGACCTTGGGTAATATAGAAGACAAGACACTGAGAGAGTGCCTCTGATGTTTGGGGCGTATTCATGTGGAGACACTTAATAAACGTTGCGGGATTGCGATGGGGTACTCCATAAATGGGGACTGTAGGGTAAGGAAACAGATTTCTTGCGACCATGAGGAGAATGTGGGGCTCATCCAGAGCTATTCTTGACAGGTGTTTGTCTGAGAAACGAGCAAAACCACGGTATATCAGAGACACGTGCTCCGATCCCAAGGGTGGCGATGCAGCATGTGTCGCCATGTAACGGTACAGGACTTGGAGGAAATGCTGGTGGTATTCTATATCATCCACTTAGTTTCAGTTCCATGACTCTTTGAATCTCGCACCTGCGGGGAGCAGTGTGAATGGTAGTGGATCGAAGTTCAACTGGACTTTCTCTTTGATAGGCTCGGCCCGCGTATATGTGAGAGCATCCACCGGTTGGAAACCAAGTAATCGATGAATGAAGCGGTCGAGGTGGCGGTGAGGTTCATCAAGAAAGTGCTCAATCAGAGTCTCGACGAAGGTGGCGGTTACTCGGTGTCTAGAGTCAACTGAGTGCGATAGCCTACAGTGATGGAGACGACTAGCCGTCCGCGTAACCACCGCCATGCTCTAGCTATCAGAAAGCGGCCTTCCGGCGAGTTACGCAAAGTCGGGGGCAAAAACCGGGCCACATATTCCCCTTGACGAATAGGATCATCAAAGGCGCCGGTGTCGGAAGTCCATTGGAAATCACTGCCTGCGCCATGAACGAATTTTTCGGGTGGGATAGCGATTCCAGCGCAAATTATCGGACAGGTATTGTTTGTCACGGCCATCCAAGTTTGGAGCGCTATCTGCAGCGCTGAAGTATCACCCAGATTACAGCCTGAGAACAGATCGATTGCATCGCTTGCTTCGTCAAGGACAAGGAAGAGAGGTTCGTGGCCAATGATGACTTGGATTTTGGCGAGAGTGTTTTCTATTTCGCGCGGAAGACTACCCGAATCATGCTTCAGCAGTATTCTTGAGAGATCTTCAAACGGATCGGCGTCACCAAAGGGGTCGCCTTCAATTCGTTGCGGTTCAAGTTGCAATGTTAACCAGTGCTTTTTGGCTTGTTCAGACAATGCGCCACCCTGAGCTTCAAGGAATAGCAAGAATAAAAGAAGGCGAGCTAAGAAAATTGCATTGAAGTAAGTCGAGGCCCGTTCAACTCTTTTACGCGGCTCTTTAGACTCGAAGGCGCCGGAGATGAATTCGCTACTGCACGCCATCAGCAGAAAAAACAACTCCGTGGATCCGAGCTGTTTAGCGAAGAGAGAGAACGTGAAATAAAACCCCCAATTGCTGCAGAGTCCTTCGTAGCATAGACGTGTTTTGCCAGTTGCAGAGGCATTGACCAGAAACCTGATTAATAATAATGATATTTCCAAACTCGGATGGCGTTCAGGACTGACTTGTTTGTCGCATTGAAAATGCTTGAAACACGTTCTCGTAGAAGTGCGTCGTTCTGGAATCCCCCCAAGTCGTGGAGGATGACACGATTGCTTCCTCCTCGGTCGCACTGACGTAGTTGGAGAGATTCTAGGAATGCTAATGTCGCTTCGTCCTGATACTGTGTCTGTTCACGAGGTTCCCATGGAACCAACACCTTTGCCACCCCTATTTTGTCACGAAACTTATCTAGGAAAGATTGAGCAGCGGAAGATAAGCCTATGGGTTGACTATCTGTAAGAAGAAAAGTCGGTGAGGGGCCTAAGAGTGCCCACTGGAATTGGTTATAGACGCAAGTTTCAATTGCTGGGGGCTCGACGTCGACATGAAAGTCAATCGGAGTCACGTGAACCAGAGATAGACAGCTTTCTCAAAAAGTTGTTCGATGATGCGATATCGATGCTACTTCGCCGTCTTGCTTTTGCTTCTCATCCCCGCTTAGCTGTACGTCGTTTCATGGCTGCCCCATCATATCTCGTCAAGACTGGCCCCCGCGACGCACTTGTCCCATTCTCTTCCCGTCTCAAGGAGGGTCGAGCATTAGCCGAAGACGTCTGGTCCATTTACAAGTTTGTGACTCATCTCTGTTGTCAACCTCGTTCTAATCTGCTCTTCTCAGTGCTGCTAACCTTCCGGCCGACTGCATTAACCTTGGCCAGGGTTATATGAACTTCGCTCCGCCACAATGGGTGACTGAAGCTGCCAACACTGCGCTCCAAGGTGTTACCGAGAACCACTATTCCCACCCAAAGGGTCGCATGCGGCTTCGCCAAGCGCTCAAAAATCAATACAGTCCTCTATTCAATCGCGAATTGGATGTAGAGACCGAGATACTTGTGACCAGCGGGGCCAATGAAGGTAATAGCCGTCCCGAATCACGCAGGCGCGCGCTCATCGTCTATCTAGGTCAATACTCGGTCTTCGTTGCTTTCCTTGAGACTGGTGATGAAGTTATCATGTTCGAGCCCTTCTTTGACCAGTACCTGCCCTCCATCACGTTCAACGGCGGCAAACCTGTCTACGTTCCTCTCCATCCACCCAAGAGTGACTTGAAGAAGCCCACCAGCAATGACTGGACCATAGATCTTGCCGAACTGAGGTGCGTATCACGCAACTTGAGCAATTCAATATCCTAATTTCTGGATGCAGAGCTGCCATCACCCCTCGAACGAAGATGATCATCGTCAACACCCCACACAATCCAGTTGGAAAGGTGTTCACGCGCGAAGAACTCGAAGGAATTGCTGCTCTAGCCGAAGAGTTTAATCTTATCGTCATGTCTGATGAGGTCTACGACTGCTTGACTTTCGACGGTCAAGAGCATGTCCGTATCGCTACCCTCCCCGGCATGTGGGATCGCACAGTCACTGTTGGCTCTGCTGGCAGTAAGTTGACAGCTACGACGCAGTCAGTGTCTAATTATGTTCTGTAGAGGCGTTCGCGGCTACTGGATGGCGAGTGGGTTGGCTCATCGGACCCGCTTCGATCATTCGGCCGACACTCGCCGCAACCACTCGAATCGTGTTCTGCACAAATTCTCCGTTACAAGAGGCTGCTGCGGCTGGTCTGGAGCAAGCAGACAAACGCGGCTATTTTGCTACCCAACGAGCAGAATACACTGAGCGTCGCAAAATCCTCACTGACGCATTCGATGCTTTGGGGCTTACTTACAGTCTCCCCCTCGGCAGCTATTTCATCCTCCTCGTTAGTCCAGGCATATAGTCGGGAATAACGCGCTCACACGACCACAGGACATCTCCAAGGTGAAATTCCCCGACAACTATCCTTTCCCACAAAGTGTGTTGGGTAGAGGCCGTGATTTCAAGTAGGGCCTTTTCGGTTCTGATCAACAACTTCTGACGTATTTTTAGAGCATGCTGGTTCATTGCTCTCGAGATTGGAGTTTCTTCGATTCCCGTCAGCGAAGTGCGTATTTGGCTTTTCTTTTTCTTCTGATTCGCCTGATATGGTTCTGGTAGTTCTACTGCGAAGAACATGCTTCCATCGGAGAGGTCTTCGCAAGATTCGCTTTCTGCAAGGACACGGACACTCTTAACAGGGCTGCTGAGCGTCTACAGAAACTCAAAAATTACATCTAATAGGAATGTAAGTAGAACTCTATAGACCTGTACAATGTCATGGCCCAGAAGATGTGGCGCTGTAAACTAGATCATCCACCAGTC
Organism: Mycena indigotica; assembly: GCF_014461135.1. Lineage (NCBI taxonomy): Eukaryota > Fungi > Basidiomycota > Agaricomycetes > Agaricales > Mycenaceae > Mycena > Mycena indigotica. Next base: position 2,018,221 of record NW_023503005.1, read on the forward strand.
GTGAAAGGTTCTCGTCCCTGGAAGAGCCAACACAGTCGTAGTATGTCGGGTTGCTGACAATCCGGTGAGCGAGGAATGTAAACGACAGTGCGTCAACAATCTGCTGCTTATCCAGATGCGCACGCGACTGATACCAAGAGAACAGTTCAGGCGAGCCAATGAGCGAAGACTCGAGTGGGAGCCCATCGGAGAGGAACCGCATAAATGTGTCCTTGGCCTCGGCCTGACAAAACAAGTGGAAATGGCCACTCCCAGCATGCCGAACAGCACGACTCTGCATCCGTACCATCTCTTCGAGCTCATAGTCACGCAATTGACGGTCGCCACCTTCGGCCGACATATGGATGTATTGAGTTCCCATCACCACCACAACTCCGGCCCGGACCGGCAATGTCCAGCAAGAATCTCGCGGAACGACGAGGACGCGGATGATGCCTTCAGCATAGAGCTCGAGCATGAGATTGCGGTCAGAGCGCTGAATGCCCTCGTGGAAGAAGCCTATCCCACGAGAAACGACATCGATCAGCCTGGAGTCCCGGAAACGAGCAAGATAATCCTCAAGACGCTCTGGAGAAACAGTCTCAGGCAAGAAACCTTTGTCTGTCTCGCGGTCCAGGGCGCATTGCGTGATGAGGTCGTATGCTATTGGTTGACATTGCGCACGTGAGGGAACAAACACAATAGAGGATTCGCCAGCGGCAACCGCAGTATATGCCGGTTTGGCCATAGCCTTGAACAGCGCTGCCGAGTGTGGAACCGTGAAGGTTAGAGTCGAGACCCCTAGTGATTGGTCACGGTCTGCGGGCATAAAGCTGAACAGTGCTGGTGAATCAACCTTCAACCATGTCGCCATGTCGGTTGGATCGCGAAGAGAGTTGGAAATCCCGATAAATCTAGTCGGGCAGACCTGCACGGCATGTCGCAGGAGTGATATACCGAGTTCATATGCGGGATTAAGCTGCTCTAGGCTTTCGCACAAAACGAGGTTCAGTCCGCGTAAAGGAAGCTTTGGATCACGTTGAGAAATGGCCCGAAGCAAGTCTCCAGCGGTGATGAGGTGGATGGCCTTTCCTTGGGGCCTGGTGAGCGAAGTCGTGGAGGCTACGACAACACCGCTGAGGCTAGCCACACGGAACTCCGAGAGAAGTTCAACGACTGCGCTTTTAGTTGGAGCAATAACAAGAACCCATGCCTCAGGGGATTTTGAGACCTCTAGCCTAAAGTCTTCTATGAGCTCTGGAGTGCTGATGAATGAAGATGAGCAGATACCATGCTACGATCCGCATCATTGTCGACTTGCCGCTGCTTCCTGGGGCACACAGCAGTGAGTTCCATGATGTGTTGGCGAGCGTCCAAAAGGCTTGGGTTTGAATCGAGTTGAAGTTGTGAATACGGCCACGCAGGATTGATTGTTCTACGGCCTGGTTCCGCACAACTGATGTTGCCAAAAAGGGCAAATCTAATCGCCCAGTGTGGCTGTGCGATACCGATGGCATCACGATACCATCAAGAGAAACCAATGTCTCATTCTCGGCCCCCATCCAATGGTCAGAGACCCATCTAATCGTAAGGGCAGGTGATTTCTGCCCGTCTTGTATAGAGATGACGAAATCGACCGCGATGTCCTTGGTGTCGGACCGGAAAACAAGATGATGGAGTTGCAGAATGTTCACGCCTTCGTGATCTTCCACCCACAGCCAGAATGGTTCGCTATTACCATGAACCTTAGACCATGTGAAGGTAGGTGTGATGGTCACGGCGATTTTCAGGACATCATGCCCAAGTGGGCGCAACTTGTAAGAGACACGAGTCGAGGGAAATTGTTTCGCAGCATTCAACAGGGCTTTACCGTGACCTTCGTTCAGATGAATGAGCTTCCCAAGCTCCGCAGCGCTAACATCGGCAAGCTCTGCAGGAGACCATTCGTCAGCCCACCGCTCAAGATTGTAGAATATGTCGCCTTTAAGGTCGAATTGTTTGAGAGGTTGATCATACGGCCACAGCCGCTTTTCAATGGCCTTGCTCAAGCCCATGAGAGCGGCGGATACACTGGCCCACTTCCGACTGATGGCAATCTCGAGCAGAGCTCTGATAATGCGGCCGCCATTTTGGGCGGCATAGGCCATATCAGAGACCAAAGCAAAATCTTCGACGGGTAGGCGCGAGATAAAGCCTTGAAGGAGTATATTGACTTTTCCATCACTGGTAGTCGCCCCGCCCTAATATCCTTCAGAGAAGAAACTTGTCATTGCTCGGTTATATACCTTGACATCACAGGGAATGATATCCTCCAATCTTTCGAGTTCAGTGGCTTCTGACTCTCGAACTTGGATTTGTTCAAACTAGGGTGCAGTTTTAGTCTGATAACTCAAGGAAGCCTTGCTCACCTCAGTGCTTAGACTAAGCATGGCTAGGACGTCCGCTTCGGTCATCTTTGGCCGAAAGTTTTTGTTGAAGATTTCGATCGAGGAGTGTCGAATGTAGTACTTGGATGCGATTCGGCCAAGGTCCGTCGCTTTGAGTTGATGGGTTGTGCGATCGAATTCTATCATTTTCACGTCCGCTAATTTTTTGGCTGCAATCTCCACCAACTCGGTCTTTTGAAGGGCCAGTTGTGGATCGTCGTCATGGGGCACAACACCTTGACTTTGCTGAGCAGAAGTAACGCAAGAAGATCAAGAACAAACCATATACGAGCGGATTTTTGCGCATTCTGACAAAGAGGTAGGTATACCCCAGCCACTTGACGGCATCCGAGATATTCGCGACTGTTCCAAGCGATATTTCAGCGTTCATAGAGTCTACCATTCCGCCTCGGAATCTAAAACCCATTTGTCATTGTCCAGTAAGGGTTAAGTGGACCTACTTGGACTCAATAGGATTCTAATACCGTTAAGCAAGAGTTGCTGCTATTGGATCGAAATTTACCTGAGATGTAACAGCTTCGAGATAATGATTGAGTTTGTCCTCTGTAGTACAAATGTAGCCTTCGCCACTGGATTCGAGTCCTGGACGGCCTGCGCGTCCGAAAACTTGCAACACATCCAGGACGGAAAGGTCGACGAAAGCGCCTGCCAACATTGTTTGATATAACACACGAATGTAACACAGGACTAAACCTTTGGCACTGTCGTAGACTTGTGTTCCTTTGATCACGACTGGAACATCGTGAGTGAGAACCCTCAGAGTGTTTCTTGAATACCTGCGTGCGCGGGCAAATTGACACCCCACGCAAGCGTGGCTGTACAACACAGGACCTAAAATAATCAATGCTTGTAATGGCCTCCTCGTTGGCGCGTACTTTGATTGCGCGGGCTTCAAACATCCTTTCCATCATGTTTCGATCTGAACGCAACATCCCAGCGTGATGAATTCCAAACCCATGGTCAAAAAGCTCCTTCATTTCTCTGTTCCGCGACTCCCCTATGCTTTTACGGAACTGGCTCCATTGCGGATGGTCCTCACAACTGAAGTCATCGGAGATGCCCTTCAAAAGTGCAGCCTCCCGCAGTGCCTGAGCTGATTTGACGGTCTCTTTCCTTGCGTGGACGAACACCATGACTTGATGTCCTTGCTGAACGAGTTCGGACACTTTGTCGAATGTAACGGTTTCCAGGTTTTTCTTCGATTGAGAACTGCCTGCTTTTCCCTTGATACCAATGAAATGTTGCTCCAGAGGTACGGGCCGGAAGGAAGAGTCGAAATAGAAGAGGCCTTTGTATCGGGAAACACTGACAACATTTGAGACGCGCAGTCCATCGACAGGTTCTGAAAATACCTCAGAAACTCGGCAACGTCCATGTAGTTCGGAAGTGTAGCACTCAAGCCAACGATCCGGATAACAGATTGGCTAGTCTCCACCTGCAAAAACATATTAGTGATCAAGGCAAAGAGAAATAGCGTGCCTGGCGAAGAGTTCTGGCTACGATAGTTTCGATAACAGCTCCACGTTCCTCGTTCAACAAATGGACTTCGTCTATGATTAGTAACCTCAAAGCGCTTGCAAGCTCTCCTTCTCCCGTTGGTTTTCTTGTGACCACATCCCACTTTTCGGGAGTTGTGACGATGACTTGTGTTTCAGCTATCTCAGCCTTGGTCAGTTGCATGTCGCCGGTGAGCTCTTTAACTTGGATCGAGAGCCATTTGAGGCGTTTGCTGAATTTTCGAACGATTTCCGATGCGAGAGCCTTCATCGGAGCACTAGTTTCGTTATTATATCAGCCCCCCCCCGGATTGACAATGGAGCGGAGGAGACAGACACGTAGATGATTTTGAACGAATTCCTGTTGATCGTTGAAGCAATAGACACGGACCCAGAAGACGGTGTTCGGTGTTGGTCTAACACCCGCAGGATAGTCAACATGGCAACATCTGTTTTGCCCTGTGTCAAACAATTGAGATAATGTGTGCTCGAGACAGGCGAAACACAAACCGCGCCAGTTGGTGCTGAGGCTTGTTGAGCATCATCCGGAAAGGTAAAATACCACTAACCACAGACGAGCATGTTTTCGTTGGATCCGTAGGCAGTGGGATAAACCTAAGACATGGTCATTAGATAGTCAGTACTTTTTGGTCTAGGTTCGTACGATCGATTGGATGCGGTTCAACGCAGAGTAGCCCTGCAAATTTAGTGTTAGTGCGTGTGATATCCATGAAAAAGCGGCCTACGGTAAAAGAGCCTTGTGCCAAAGGGTCTAGCTCGGTCACGGGAATCAGTCGCTCAGTGGCTCGAGGAGGAACCGGCCTAGCGGGAGGTATAACAACTTCCTCGTATACCTAGACAAATTCAGGCGTTGGTGTATTAACCATGACTGTCGCACGTCATGAGTTTCTCGAGTTGTTCCCATAGGTAGCAGATATCGAGTGCCAAACTGCGAAAGCACGTTCCCTTGTACCATTGAAGAGGACGTATATATATGAGGGAGGACTTCGGGCGCAGCTTCCTAACATCGATATGAGCACAATGCATGGAAGGCGAGTCGAATTCGACGGACTGCAACACCCGAAAACAAAGGTCGAGCGGCGTTTTTGCGGAAGCTTTCTTCCATTCGCCGACGTGCATCCTCTTCAGAGAGGCTCGAATCTGAGGGAGAATGATTTTTTTTTTTGCGGACCAACACAAGGCAGACCAACAATCGACAGAATGATTCGTGGATTTGGCACGCGATTTTTTAAGATCGTCAAGCTATGCAATTGAGTGCGAGACAGAAGTATTTCACAGACACTAACCTGTTTTCCTACTCCTTCCCGCGACTCCAGAATCTCCAGGACAAGGTCCATATCATCATAACCGATTATTTCTGCGACTTCTCCGGATATGTCTTGCCCGTGTGGTTGCAGTAGTAGAGTTGGAAGTGTGTCCAAAAGTTGCTCTGCGTCCGGGCGACTAAATCGCGTCAAACATCAACCCGCTCATGGATTTGAATCCAACCCACGTCAAGATTCGGTCGATGACCAGATTCTTCCCTTCTGGAATTGGCTCATAAACATCCAACACCGACTCCCATCCTTGCTCTCCATCAGAAATGGACTCGTTGTCAAGTACTACGAGGGTTAGTCTCGTTGTTGAGCTATCTATGAAGCATACCGGAGCCAGTTTGCGGAAAACTGCACAACCGTGTCAAGTTTAGCAAGGTCCGCGAAGAGCAGGTGGATATTGTGTGCACCTCGTCCACGCATTGATGACTTGTGAATCATGCGGGGAAGGATCCTGTGGTGCCGGACCCAGGAGTAAATCGAAATGCGAGAACATGGTGGTGGCGGAAGGAAAGATCAACTCGGCACCGGTCCAGAGTCAGAAACAAAATAATTGATCAACAAACACTCTACATACGCCAGGCCAGAAACCTTTTGATGGATATGAATGTCTCCGTCCTGTTCTCGCATCACTGCCATTGGTCAACTTGTGCCTTTGGAAGGATTATTGATATACCTCCCGACCGAATGGTCAACGGCATAGGTAGACTCGAGACCAGTCGTTATTGAATGTGACTTCAATAACGGAAAGGTGCGGCAAATTGGAGGTAAAATCCACTTCCGGATGAGTTGCCACATCTCTTGATGCTGCAGATGGATTCATGCACCCTTGAACGTCAATCTCTACGCCAGTCACTGTGATCTATGCAGTATATGCCATGAAAAGACATTTGAGGTGGTTGAAGCTAGCATGGGTTCTCATTATGTACAAAACGACACTACAATGGGCGTGGTTCTACGGAAACAAACAAAGCGTGAGGGCATTGACATACATGCAAAATAAAAATAGCAGGGGGGTCATTAAGCAGGCGTGTGGTACCCGCGGCTGGTCGTGCGCATCTTCATCCAGCCCGAGAACGCGGTTATGCATATCGTCCACGTGAAGGAGAGGCACGTGATCGCGACTGCAGCCACGGCAAACATCATAATGTCGTCGCGGCCCCTGCGCATGGCGGCGATGGTGAGCTCCTCGGTGGAGAACACGAAGCTGACGCCGCCAGCGGCGAGGAAGAAGCTTGCGAGGGCCTCGGTGGGCGGGCGGGAGGGCAGTGTTGAACGGGGAGGGGAGACCCAGAGGAAAAAGTAGGTGATGCAGCGCATTACAGCGAAGGCAAGGAGGAGGTTTCCCCAAAGGGCATGGATTTGGACCTGGAATACATAAGTCTGGAAATGCGCAGCCATCACAGAGCCCGTGACCCCGATCACGAGGGCGGGGAATGGGTTGAAGCTGGATGTGTAGGTCGCTGGCGTCTCAACATTTTCAGATGTGTCCACGGCCAAAGCAGAAAGCCATCTGCGGAGGGTTTTCGACTCCACCGCCATACCGATCAGGCCTGCAAACCAGAACATGACGGCAATACCAATGTGCTGAATTTGCTTGGTGGTGAATGGGTCACCCGGGTTGGCGCCGAAGCGCTCCAGCCAAGTGTTGGTTGCGCCGTACAAAAAGATAACAGTGGACTCGACGAATTCAGCAGTCGGATGACCGGATGTCGGCGCGCGATTCCACGACCAGCCAAGGTGGGAGCACCAGCCCAGGAACCGGGCAAACGTTACAAGACCGTAGACATAGAAGATGCCTCCTTCTGTTGTCAAGTTAGCAAACAAAACACCCACACGGCAAAAACTACCCACTGATCAAGTGTGCGAGACATCCGTTGATGTAGTTCTGTCGGCAGCCACCTACGCCATGCGATCAACTTTCACCGCTTTCAGGAGCCTTGACAATGACACAAACCTGTGTAGACGACGATCCCCGTGAGAGTTAGTCCAAATGCGGCGATGACGAGGGTGCGTTCAGCGGTTGAGAAAATGGCTCTACCAATGCGGGTGATCGTCGATATCTGCGGGGCCGCCAAATGCCAGTCATGGGGAGTCTTGTCTGAACGCGGCGAATGGGGCCCAAACAAGGTTCCCTCCGACATCGTAGAATGACGGCGGACATGGTTGGCCCAATGCTCGGTGTCACCATGCTCAAACGAGACTTCCTCGAAGTTGTCATCCTTACTCGGCTCTGGCATGAGCCCTATATACTCCACGTTGTTCTCGCTGTCGACTGGAGCACGGTCTAAAACCGCATTCACTAGACCTCCAATCGAGCACTGTTTAGCTGTCCAGAGGAAATCGACTAAACGGCGGAGCGTGCCAAGAAGATCGATGGTGGTAAGCAGGAGCGAGGCGAAGAGGAGGTAATAGCCGTGGCGCGAGTGGGATTGCCCAGGATACCTATTTTTTTGTTCGTTGAAGGGTTTGATTAGATAGAAAGATGGCGGCTTACATATCAGGTGTCATTTTCCGATAGATTGAGCTGGCTGCACAAGCGATGAAGAATGATGCGTAGAACGCGACGACTGCCAGGGAATGCAAATGGTGTTTGACGGAGCGAAGGGTGATGCCTACAGCACTGATTTTTAGACTCGTGTTTTTTTGGTTAAAAAGAACACGAGGCGCACCAACGGGGAGGCAGACGAAGAACGCTAGCGCCATGAAAAGGATATGGGTGATAAGCCAGCCCGGATGGCGACCTGGTGCTACTGGATCGTCCCAGTCGATGGTGTAGTAGGAAGGTCCGATAGGTTGATGCCACATTGTTACTTCCGTCTCGTTCAGCTCTTGAAGTGGTTGTCCAGCATGATGGTGGCCATGTTCTCCATCACGTCTTAGTAGCGGTTCTGCGAGGGCAGCAGAGGCAACCAAGAGGGCAAGCCCGAGTGAGCGAATCATTGTGAGCAAGATTCATTGATTTTGGGGAGCAGGCGGTTTATAAGAGAGCCGCCTGTTTGAATGATATGTAATCTGAAATCGGGCGTGACTCCGACCGCAAGTTCTGGAACAAGATATTCACGAATGCATGACTGCGTAATCGCAGCCAACTCCCGTCGCTTCCGAAGGATTGAATCGCGCTTTTGCCCACGCTCCAGGCCGTCTTTTCGGTATTGATCTCCTGGTAGACATTTAACACGTTAAGGCCGTCTAGTGGTTAACGTGAGCAAGCGACGAGATGAGAGAAAGAGTAGAAATGAGCTGCGGCGTTGTCCGTCTCAAGTCCGTGATGACGCCAGCTTACTCTAGCAGTCTGACACACGCATTGACAGGCCAAATCCATTGTGCCAAGTGCCGTCGATCTCGGCACCCCACGAAGCCACCGTCGAATAGAGATTATCCATCTTCTCATGAAAAACGGGACAAGCCCAGCCTTTTTTCTTCCAACGGAGATCATGCTAATATTCATTCTGCTTTTCTCGAAGAAAACAAACAAACAATTACAAGGTGAAGTGTCCGCGGGGCACTCGCCTGTAGCGCCTTGGAGATCCGCGAATCGATTTGAAATCTCGTGCTTAGTGAGGTTACTCGTTCACCACCTAACGCGGTTTCAGTTTAGTCACCTTGCTTTGCTTGGCATCTATTCTCACCTTCAGTGTTCTGGCCCAGAACGCAGTTTCCTCAGCGCTCCGTCTTCGCGCATCGTCGTTGCTGGAGCCAAATTCTGCCGGTAAAGGCGCCGGTTGTGGTGGAACAGTAGCACGTGGTATATTGGTTTGTTGTTGGGGAGGAGGTGGAGCAACAGCTTGCTGTTGCTGTTGAGACGAGGCGGGTTGTTGTTGACCCCAAGAATTGCCGACATCCGCCATAGGCGGCACGTAGCCATAGTTAGGTTGCCGGGCCCCACCGTAATAGTCGGCCTGAGGTTGTTGACCGTAATAATCGGCGTGTTGTGCTTGCCCATAATAATCAACTTGCTGGCCACCACGACCATAGTAGTCGCTGTGTGGCTGCTGATGCTGTGATGCGGCATATGTGCTATAGCCGCCATGGTTTGTCGTGCCCAGACTTGGATTGTTTGAGTGACCCTTCTCAGAACTGTCCACACGATCTGTCTTTCCCAACAAAGATGGGTCAAACGTTAACGCATCGTCCAGCAAACGACTTCGTCTTCTTCGACGTAGGAAAAACGTCGCAACGACAATGATCAGAACAAGTGCGACAAGGCCTACAAGCCCAAACACTGTTCCAGACAGAGGCTTGTTCTGTAGGAAGGTCTTCTGATGCAATGGTGGAGTCTCGACAGAGCCACTTTGTGCAGGCGCATTTCCAACAATGACGAGACTGGTCGAAGTTGCTGGTGGGGGTAGGCTTTGCGGGCTGGGCGTCGTCTCAGGAGGAAGAGTCGAGGACGGTGGGGGAGCAGCTGACGACTCAGACACAGGGGCAGACGAACTGAACAATCATCAGCGCTTCGTAGATAATGAAATGTTATCGTGACGCACGAAACCGGCAGGGAAGACGATAGCGGCAGGGAAGAGCTTGGAGACGGTATCGTCGGAGGGCCAGTTCTGGATTAGGGACTTGTGATCAGCTTGTGGCAAATCGTTTCGAGACAACGCACGGAAGCCCAGGCAAGGACAGGGTCGGGAAGGTGATGCCTGGCAATGAGAAAATAGGACCGGGAGGTGGTGGTGTTTTTGGTGGAGGAGGGTCACTGTAAGAACATGCGTCAACGCGTTCACAATCGTGTTCGAGGTGCGTACAATAAACCAGACAAAACTAGCCTCGATTTTAGCGAGCCGAAACTTGAGAAGGAAAGTGGGTTGCAGCTTACTGCCACCGATGAGGGCCATTATGGAGAACTTAAAAGAGAGTGGGGGGTCGAAGATGAGCTTATACGAGGACTGCAAGATTATAATCGTTTGGGGGGCTGCAGGCCACGGTTTGGAGGAGGTAGAGGGGAAATAAGGTGGTGAGAAAAGAGAAGCGAAGAGAGGCACGCGTCTTTATTATGACCGGGTGGGGCGACATGATATTCGGTAGCAACGAGAAAATGATTGTGGAGCCAAACAAACACATGATGAAACCAAGAAAACAGAACAAAGCTAGAGCTACACTGCTAATTTTTAAATGGTACTTAGTCTTTCGCAGCCAGACTTTAAATACAAAACCAGCCTCCAAGAGGCCTTGTTGGTGGGCCGTTGGTAAGATCAGCCGCCTTATTGTGTTGATGCCCCTTCCGCCACAGTTCAACGAGTTACCCGCCCATACCGCTCGCCAGCCTTGCGCTCCATGATCTCTCGTAACGGTCCCAACAATCGAGTGAATGCTGGAGCATCCAGTGCAGCAACTTTTAGTTTCGGAAGCCGACTGTCTTCTTCTCTAATCACCGCGCTGACCGTCGCAGCGCGAGGAGCAAGACGAAGTAGAGAGAGTTCTGCAAGGAGTCAGTATAGATCAAGAAAGAAAGAAAGCAACAGTATTTGCCTCCGAAGTAATCTCCCTTTTTGAGATGCCCCACTTGGATCTCGCGTATGTCTCCATTGTCGTCAGATTGTGTCTTTGTTGCGATGGCCTCTCCCTCCTCAACAAAGAAGAACGTGTCGCCCATTTCTCCCTGCCTAACAACCGCCTCTCCATCCGCATAAACGCGGCTAACCAATGCATCAGCGATCTTGCTCCGCTCTGAGCCATCCAGCGAAGACAACAGTGTGACCGTGGACAAGAACTGCTCGTACATCGTCCTCCTCCGATGCGCGGCCTTGAGGATGATGGTTCTGAACGTGATCCGATCCAGCGCCCACAATGTTGACGGCTCGATGGACATGACTGTCGCGGCTCGTGGGTGGCCATACATCAACGCAAGTTCTCCGAATGATGTCCCAGGCGTACACTCTGCGACTTGCTTACCAAACTCTGGGTGGTAGCCAGGTTGGATGAACATCTCCTCGGGTGCCAGGGTCTGCGAAGCTCTCGCCCAGGTTGGCGGTAGTGGCTCGGGTCGAATGTAGCAATGTAACAATCCCGATTCGACCACATAAAAGTATTCTCCCTCGTCTCCTTGTCGTATTACCACCTCATCCTTGTTCGTGGTTTTTTCCTGCATCGCATTGAGTACCCCAGTCTCTTGTTCCTCGTCCAGATCCCGGAAGATTAGGTTGGTTGCGATAGACGCCTTTATTCGACGAAGCTGGTCGTCAGATTTGGAGAAGACAGGCAGTGGCTCGCCGTTGTCTTCAGTCACGGCAATTGATTCCGCAGAGACAGATGTTCGTCGAGCGAGAATTGCAGAGTTGGGTGGATGGAGATAGTCGCCTGGTGGGTGCAAAGCATTGCCATCGAAGCTGGCAAACGGCGAAGTTGGGGCGACGTGGTGGTCACTGATCTGGAAAACGGGTGGGCCATCGGAGAGAAGGGCATTGCCTGGGACGTTGAGAGTGCCAAACGGACTGGCTGAGGTGCTGTTGCGCAGCGATGAGCGGTGGACTGGGGGCGCGTGAGAGAAGGGGGAGACTGGGGGTGGACCATTGCCGAGTGGCTGGTCGACATAAAGGTCGCTGGCCACATCTCTTATCGGTCGTTGTGAGAGTAAATCGCGTGTCCTAGCACGTTGTTCTTCCAGCCTCGACTGAAACCAATTCGCACAAAATTGGAGCGTGTCTTTTGGCTGTGCACGCGTAACATCTCTAGTGAGGTCGCCAACAAGTGCCTCGAAGGTCGACATTTTGGGGGGAGGGAGACAATGGTAGTAGGAGAAGAAGAAGGAAGAACAAGTGGCACGTCACAAATATACTTTATCTCTACTGTACATCGTTAGTTCCTGAATTAATCGGCTTCGTCAACCCAGCCTCCGTCTACAACCCTCCCAATATACTCTCTCAGCCATCGAGGGCGTTGTTCATGTTGAGCATTAAGCTCCTGTTGTCTTTCGATGCGAGCCCGAGCCTCTGGGTCTTCAGTGTTGGCATCCAACTCTGCTGCACGCGCATTTGCGTCAACTCGAATCTGGGTTTCCCTCTGTCTTAATACCGCCCGCCTCCGATTCCATACCGCTGGATGCAACGTTGAAACGAACAACGAAACAAACGTGACCACTTTGCTGCCTAATCCTGGCTCGGGCGCATTTCGTCGAAAGACATCTTGCTCGTTCTCGATATTAATATTCGCCAGGCCATCGAAAATAGCATCGACCTGCTGATCCAGCTCGTTGGCAGCATTTCCTCCAGCGCGGGCTCCAACAGGACGATTAAATATTTGGCCGCCACGATTGACACCTCCAGCCGCAGCATCTGCTTGTGGCTGCTGTTGAGGTTGTTGCTGAGCTTGAGGTTGCAGGTGGTCAGGCGCTTGGTTTTGCCTGGCACCGTCTGGCGCACCACGATTCCACCCTCTTGCAAGGCCTTGTCGAATGGGCCGCCAAACTTCATACAACATCCACAAGACAATCATGATGCCAAATACGGGTTTCCTCGCAGGCGCGAAGAAGTAGAGCAGAACAGCGGTTCGGAGTATCAGGAAAAGTAGCGGCACAAGAAGTGGACGCAAAGGAATTTCTAAAGCGGCTGGGGCGGGTGGAGGCATTGGATTCATATTGGCCGCATTACGCGCAACTGGAACGCCGATTTGTTGGAAGAGTGCATTGACATCAGGGACTGCATGGGAGACAGTGGCAGTCTGAGTCGGTGTTGGTGTAGGGATGGGTATCGCTAATATGGGGAAGGTCATAGCTAGAACCTTGAATGCGTGGCGTTGGATCGCGGTGGGTTGCTCATCAACAACCAGACGTAGATAGGTCTTGCCGCTAGAATAGAATGGTCAGTATGAGTGCTAGCTCGTGGCGAACGGAAACGCACTCTATCACAGCCTGTTCGTATTTGGCGCCACCGGGTTCCCGAAGAGGGAATTCTTGGTCAAGAATGGCAGGCCATTGCCATCCATGGTTCTCAACGATCTGGATAGCGGCAGACCGTTGTACAAGTGTCTCTGCTTCCAGAGGAATAACTGGTCTTTGCTCTAGTGCACTAACGGCCTGTTCGTGACGCGCAGAAGCGTATGCAAGTGCGGTTGGGCGGTTTGGAGAAGGAACGGATGGAGTCGGCGCGAGTGGAGGGGTAGCGAACGAAGGAATAGATGTAGTTGAAAGAGTGGGACCAGATGTTGGCGGAATGTCTGGCGGGGTAGAAGCCCATGCTGATGGATGCACGGCTAAATGAACAATTCGTGGTTCTTCAGGAGACTGAGACGAATAGGTATGAGCTGGATGGGTAGCTAAGGTATAGAGAGCTTACCTTCCAAAGTTCCTGTATTCTCTCGCTGTTGACAAGCGGGCGACCTCTCCATATAACTCGTTGTCCGTCAACACGCGGAGAGCCAATACAGACCCGCGAAATTTCCTCCTTCACCTCAAGAATAGTTGCAGAGTCAGGAACCTGGACATTGATAGTCCGGGAGAAGGCAGGGAGCTCGACACGTATGTCGACGAGCGTCATAGTCGTGGTCCACAGTCAAGGGCTGACGATGGTGATCATGACACGTTGCCAATGACGCGATCATCTTTCTGTACAAACATTTCAACTCTACACGGCCGGTACGAGTACAGTTTTCCCCTCTTTCGCACTGCGATAAGCCAATTCGATTAACTCCATAACGGTAGCAGCTTCCTCCCACTTGATTTCAAGTTCCGCACCATCCCTGATTGCAGAGGCGAGGTTCTTGAATAGGTTCACATAAGAACCTTTCTCGGAAGGCCATCTAGAAATAGTATCAGCACAAATTTCGACTTGAAGTGAGAACAAATAATCGCACAACGACTTGTTCATCGTGACATCATCCGCCTCGAGACACTCAAGGGTGCCCCACAAGTTCTCTGGCTCGACACCGAAGTCATCAGTATGTATGGCCTTTGGAGAGGAAATTGCCTTGAGTTGGTCCTCTTGGACATCAACCCCATATTTGATATACGAGCCCTTCGTCCCCATTATATAATACCGCGGCTGAGGAGATCGCACAGACAGGAAGTGTGCTCTTGCAATCGCGGTCACAGGACGAGTAAGTCTTCCTCCAGCGGCATAGTGTAACAAGATAGTGAACTAGGAGTAGTCAGTATTACTATTCCAGACCGAAGCGACTTACACTATCATCAACATCTGGATGCCCAACCCCGCGACTATTGGCAATGAACGCGGTCAACTTCTGAGGTCGTCCAAAAAGATCCAGGCATTGGTCAATGAGATGTGTCCCAAGGTCATAGGTGTGGCCAATACCCGGAGCCGGTTCAGCTTTCCACGAGTTGTTGATCCCTCGACGGAAACGGTCGAAGCTAAGAGTCCGTATTAGCACAAGTTGCCGAGGAGGGGCTGCGTACTGTGTTTCAAATTCAACCACCTCGCCGATGTGTTGAGGCGACGACGGAGGAAGGGTCAGCAGTTTCTTCACTGCCAGAAAATCGGAGTCGTGACGACGGTTATGGAACGGGTAGAGAACAAGTCCCTTTGATTTGGCAAGCACATCGAGCTCTCTAGCTTCTGTTGCGGTTGGCGCGATCGGCTTATCGACGAGGACTGGAGAAATCGCCGTCAACTGTTATTTTTCAGATGACCTAAGAAACATACCGTGCTTTCCCGCCTCAAGCGCCGCCTTTGCATAGCTGTAGTGCGTCGAATTTGGCGTGCCTGAGTTGGCTTCAGCTAGAAACTCAATCCAATGTCGATATCAGACCGACGATGACCAGTTCGATGTCAGAATCCTGCAGAACTTGCTCGATGGTATTGTGGATCTTGACAGTTACTCCAAAGCGTTCATGCAGTTTTCCGCCTTCGGAGTGTGGGTTTCTTTCAAGGATTGCGACCAGAGTGAAGAGTTCTGGTAATGCAAGAATAAACGGAGCATGGAAAGTCAGCCCAGCAAGTCCAACTCCGAGAACACATGTCTTGATTGGAGCCATGGTGTGCCCGCGGTAGCAGATGTTGTCTCAATGAACGAGGCGTGGGTGTCGCGGGCAAACGCCAAGTTCACCAAACATCGCGATGATCATCATGGCCAAAATTGACCGTGACTCCTACGTCACCCGGATTACCTATGCCGCCATTCATCGCCTTGCTTTCCAACTCCAATGTACTCCATCTGGCGCCTTTGCGCATTCATTGTACCAACACTCGCTCAACTTTCTCTTCCCAATCCTCCGTGGCTGCCGCCTGATGCGTCTGCTGGTGCGCGAGTCACAGCCAACCCATCTTCTCCAAACCCGCAATGGTCAACGCTGCTTGGGAATCTTTTGTACTTCTATGACGCTCAGAGGAGCGGAAATCTTTCCAGTTCGAATCGGGTCCCGTGGCGGAACTCTAGCGCTATGGCCGATGGAAAGGATGTAGGCATCGACTTGACTGGTGGATACTATGACGCTGGGGATTATATCAAGGCCACCTATCCTTTGGTATGTTTACGGGCCTATGAAATCGTCCCGCTTTGAACCCAGCTCTAGTCTTTCACTCTGATGTCAATTTGTTGGGGAGCTCTTGACTATGGGCAAGGTATTTAAAAAAATACCACTACACTTTTGGGCCGATGCTCAAGGCTCAATAGGCTACGACCAGGCAAAGTCGACATCGGCAACACCATATCTGGATTCCATGCTACGCTGGGGTCTCGACTGGCTCGTGAAGGTAAACGGCTGCTTCCTGCGTCACAATTCGGTCCCTTAACTTATCCAGGCCCATCCGGCACCAAGCACATTGTATGTGCTTGTGGGGAATAGTGAGTTATGATGTCGCACCTTTCTTGTCATATTCTGACCCAAAACCTCAACAGCCGACGTCGACAATGCCTACTGGGGTGGAGACGAAAACCTGCCCTCGTTCCGCCCCTCATATGCCATTAATGACACCAATCCTGGCACCGACGCAGCTGCTGGGGCATCAGCCGCCTTTTCTGCATGTTCTGCACTCTATTCTGGCAAGGGGTTCAACGGAGCTTACTCAAAGCCGGCATCACTACAAGACAACGCGTACTCCGCTACGCTACTGACACATGCGCAGCAACTGTACAGCTTCGCGGTCAACGCTACTGGGGGCCAGAAGCAATACCAGAAGACGGTCCCTGCTATCGCCGAGGCTTATTCTTCGTCCTCTTTCGGGGATGACCTCGCTATTGCCGCTCTTTTTCTGGGTTGGGCGAGCAACAACACTGGTTATTATCAAGAAGCAGAAAATTACTTCAACCAGAGCAAACTCAGTGGGCAAAACAGTATCTTTAATTGGGATTCCAAAACCCCTGGGCTTTATGTGCTCTTTGCCCAGATCGCACAGTCCGGCTCAGATCTGAGCAGCAAATTGTCCGCTTGGCAAGCAGAATGCGAGAGGTATTTCGATGCCATTGTCAATGGCAACAGTGGAGCCTCCTTAACGAACGGTCAGTCATACCCGTTATCTAAACTATGCTAATTAACTCTCCACTAGATGGATTGCTCTACTACAAGGGCGACTCTGATGATGCCTCTCTGAATCCCGCACTCAACGCTGCGATGCTCATGACACGCTATGCTGCCATAGCTACGACTTCTGACCGCAAGAACTCATATTCAGTATGCCGCTTTTAGGACCGTCGGACGAGGACTAACTCAGCACTAGAAATTCGCTCAAAGTCAAGTAGATTACGTGCTGGGGAAAAACTCGATGTCTAGTACGACCCCCCATTTGGCAGTACAAGAATTCCATTGACCATCGCGACAGTGCCCTACATTGTTGGCTCGAATCCCAACTCACCTCAAAACCCCCACTCGGCAATGGCGAGCGGTGGAAACGACATCAATAACATCAACACTTCTCCGCCACAAGAGTTGCATGTGCTATACGGTGCTGTTGTCGGTGGCCCAGATCGTCGTGGTAGATTCTTCGACATTCGCAGCGACTGGCCGGAAACGGAAGTCGCATTGGACTACAACGCACCAATGCTCACTCTGGCTGCGATGCACGTGATGAACGACCCCAATGATCCCTTTTTCACGACTTTGCAAGCAGGAGCTTATGACAAAGTGCGGCCCTCCGGCCAACCCTGTGATGCCGCCATTTCAGATGGATGTGAGAAATCTGGGCTGTCCAAAGGCGCGACCATCGCGCTGGCGGTTGTCTTGACTGTTGTGGGTATATTGATTATTGGCTTGGTTGTCTGGTATATTCGCGTAGGCCGTTTACGTCGCCGGAAATACTAGGTAGTCAGAACATGGATTCTATGGTGGAGATATAACCTGGACTTCGCAGCTACATGTAGGATAGATGACTAATACACTTCGAGAACGTAGCGTTCCTCCTCCTTCAACCCTTCTAAATAGTCTCCAGCCCCTTGTTCTGACATGCCTTGGTATTTGACCAGTGCGCCAACCAGCGCCTCGTAGACGTCTGGTACGGGCCATGTGGGCCCACAGAGGTAAAACACCCCATTGTCCTGGAGTAACATTTGTGCTAACGACTCGGCATCTTCTAGCATCTTATGCTGGATGTAGACCTTCTTAGGCCCATCACGTGAGAAGGCCAGTCCAGCGCGAGTAATGACAGCGTCCTCAATGAACGCCTCGATCTCCTCGCCATAGAGGTACTCCTGCGATTGGTAGCGGGAGCCGAAGTAGTAGTAGACCGGGCCAACGGACTCGCCCTGCTGAACGAGCATTGCCCTATGCTGGAGGAAGGCGCGGAATGGTGCTGCACCAGTCCCGAGACCGGCCATGATCAGTGGCTGAAGGTTGTCTGGTGGTAACTGGAAGACACGTAAGTAAAACGCAATATGTAGTGAGAAAGTCTACCTTCATGACGCTAGGTTTGATGGACACAGTAACTTTCTGTCCAATCTTCAAGCCAGCAAGGTAGCGAGTGCATTGGCCGAATCGCGGCGAGCCTATGTGTTAGTTAGGCAACAGTATTGTTGATTATAGAGGACAACACTTACCACTTGGGTTCATCCACTCGACGGTGACGACCAGCAAGTCGACACGGTCGCCAACCACACTCTGTGCGCTCGCAATGCTGTAATGACGCGGCTTGATGTCCCCCACCATTTCACACAAAACTTCGATGCCCGGCCGGGCAGACGGATACATTTGCAGTACATCTGCAAACGTGACCGTGTCTTTCTCCGCCATTTTCTTGAACGTCGCTGATCCTTCAGGCGAGCCAATGAATAGCAGCGCATGGCGGTCGAGGGAGCCTGTCGCGTATGCCGCCAAATCAGTGTAGAAGGACTTGGGTGGTTGGCCAAACAAGTCAATTTGTTGCTGCAGCGCTTGGAACACAGTCCTTGTGTGCATCCTTCCCTCGCTGGAAGGGACGGGAATCGTGACCAGACGCGTCGGTTCGACACCATACCATCCACAGAATTTCATCACCTCTTGGTCGTCGTTCCAACCATGGACACCGAGGGCTTCGCCAATGGCATACTTGAGACCAGTTCCGCGAGTGTCGAACTCGAGATGGAAGACATTGCGATCATATTCCTTGGCCGTCAGTCGACGGTTGACTGTGCAGGTAACTAGGAAAGTTCGGTCGGGTACTTCGGGCCGCAGCGCCGGGTTTTGCGCAAAAGTGTCCCTAGGATCGAAATTGGGCTCTGGATTGAAGGCTGCTGGGAACAACAGATGCTTTGCCGCATCATGCCATGACCCTAGACGCGCGCCATTTACAACATCGTTGTCGAATGTCTGAACCGCAATTGCGTTGAATTCAACATACTTGAGAGATTTGGGAGTGCTTTCTGGTGCTGTTTGAGGAGATATGTCGACCTCAAACAGCGTAGACCAGACTGTCGCATTGATTTCAGACAGCCCGACATCATCTACAACCTCGTTGAACAACGACCGCGCAATTCGAAGGACAACTGATTCTTGGGCAGCTTTGCCAAGATATAGTCGCAGGAAGGCTAATTGAACCACAAGATTTTGGATGGCAGCGTTCAAGGGTCCGGTGCGACCAGCGGCGACAGACTGGGGATCAATGACAAACAAACGAATTTGGCGCGTACGTAGCGCGGCAGTAACGTCGACCGGAAGGTTTGACAAGACTTCTTGTGGAGTCCAATTTGATGCAAGGAGAACGACCGAGCCTGCTTTTGCGTGTTGTAGCAATGAATGCGAGGTAAGAATTGTGGGATCAAGTACAGCAAGGAAATCGGCTTCTCCGCCCTCTGAATGGCCCAAAGGAATCGCCAATTGGAGCGGCACGTCTGAGTCAACTCCCTTCGGTCCCACAAATACTCGGCTGACACTGACGCCTCCCTTTCGAGAGAAGACATCGTGATCAGTAAGGAAACGTGTGGTAACGGCTTCGCTCGATAGGAACGTATCGGCCACGAAATGTGCTGCAGACGAAAGGGCTGTTTGTGGGGTGCTATACACAACAAGCCTTTTGGTCAGCGATGAGACGGGAGGCGAGGGCGGAGGAGACGAGGGGAGGAAAGAAGCTAAAAAGCTACTGAGCTTTCCTTGTGTTGACAGGTAAGACAACGTTTCCGAGGGCACAATTCGATGGGAATGGACGGAGATGGTGCTGCTTGCGGTCAGAAGGGTACCGAAAATGTCGACATACAAGCTTCCTTGCGTGGATGCGTTGGGAACATCGTCGAAAACGTGCAAAGAACGAACAGTTGGGGGAAGAGAGTCGCGAAGAGCTTGTTCGTCCCATGGGCGGAGAACATTGACTATAAGAAGACCTAAGCCAGGAGAGTCCTGGAGCAGAGCCTTAACAGCCAGAGCAAGAGGGCCGTTCAACAAGGCAATGACAGTATGGGCAGCCGGATCACCGGCGTAGCTGAAGAACGAATATCCGTTCTCAGTGAACAGGTCTGCCAATGAGGCGGGCCCAGTATCACCCTTGGGAGGTGCCAGTGATGTCCCGGTCTCGCGACCAGCACTATAATGGTCGAACAGATGGACGACATGCGATGTTTTCAGTCGATAAGAAAAGTTGGCAAAATCAACTGCTTCTTGGGGAGTGGCTGAAAGAAGCACGACCAAGTCCCGGGGTAGAGTCGGAGCAATGGCAGAGAGCGAGGATAGCGAAGGGGAAAGCGCAAGGGACTCTCCAACCGACACGACTGTGGGGACCTGGATGACCAACCGACTGGTTGGTGTTGCGGTGGGGAGATGAGAAAGTGAGGGAGCCATGAATGCAAGGCCCGCAGGTGTCGTATACGCGGTGATGACTGAGCCTTTGCCAGCGTCGCGGCTGGTCCCCTGCGAAAGTCGCCCGACGATTGTTAAGCCGGCACCGGCCCGGGTTTGGAGCTCAACAACGGGGGAGGCATTCTGAGTCTTTGCCCACTCCTTTGTGAGTGCCCCAAAGCCAACCTGGTCGGCGAGGTCGTATACATATATGGCTGAACTCGTTTCTGGACGAGAAGCCAGAAATTCAACGGCAGCAGAAGCAGAAACTCTTGGACTGCCGTAGATGTGTTGTAAGGGCTTAGCCGCGGTGAGTGTTGGAGACGACACGAGCGTTGGGGGCGTCGATGCGCCAGAGGACGACATGGTCTGGGCCTAAGATTAGAATTTTCAAGTTCGCCATCGTTGCGTGCTCGAGAAAGTTTCACGATCAAAATTTTACATAACACACTTCTTACGCAAACGTATTGAACAAACGGTCGCCAGCATCCCCCAGACCCGGATTAATGAGACCCTCACTGGTCAAGTTGGAGTCTATTCCTGCCACCCAAATCTACGCGAATAATTGAATGCGGGGAATGAAGAGAAAAGCAACAACTCACTTCGAGCGACGGATATGCAGCACGGACATTGTTGATTCCATCTTGTGAAGCAAGAATGCAAAGCAGCTTCACGTTGCTGATGTCCATACCCCAGTCGGCGATCATCGCAAGTGCGGCGCAGGCAGTCCCTCCTGTTGCGATCAATGGGTCAAGCAGCTGTAAGCACATGAGCAAGACAACATGGACTACACGAGGCAAACAGACATAAACGAGGTCGACGGGTGGGGAAGAAGGTAACTTGGAGTAGTCTAAAGCGTGGTGAGCATTCAACAGTCGCGATGCTATGGCGGCCTACATTCAACTGGTTGCAGTGTTACCTTCTCGCGGAAGATACCCAGGTGGTAGATCGGAGCATCGGGAAATAAGGAAAGCTATTGCGAATTCAAGAGCTGCTGTAGGTCGTAGATTTGCACCTACCAATGCATCAGTCATGCCCAATCCAGCGCGGAGAATGGGTGTAAGCCCAACTCGTGGTTTTATAGCGGTTCCGGTGAATGGGGCGACTGGTGATTGCTAGAAGAGCATCAACGACGTAGAGCGTCGAATTGCCACACATACCCCTTCAAATGTCGCCACTAAAAAGCATTATGAACGCGTTACAGAGTGTGGATGGAGCAGACCTTCCAACTCTCGGCTCGCTTCGAGACCCAAAATAAGGCTGAGCGCACTCACTCCCTGACGAAACTGAGCTGGGGTTATGTCTGCACGACGGAGCTTGGAAAGCTCGGCGTTAGCGATGGGATGGGACACGACGTGAATGTTAGCATGCGACATGGTTGCGGTAGAGTGTAAAGTGCAATCTCGTTTATCTCCTTTTATATTCGCACGGTTTCAGCACTCCTCCTCGTCGTAGAACATCACTCCATTCCTTCTCTCTCTTGCCTGCACGTTCAATCTTCTTGAACTCGAACAACGTGAAGTGGGTATTGGCTTCATTCTGTCGGGTGGTCAGACTCCGACAGGAAATGAATGAATGCAGGTTACTACCTTTGATTTCAACTTGAAGCCAACGGAAGAAACGACTCCAATGAAGTCCTCTATATCCGTGAAACGGCTGGCGACCTCCGCAATCTTGAGTTCCCCACTGAAGAATGATGTCAGCAAGGTGCATGTCTTCGCCATGAACCTACTCGGGTCTTAATATCCGCCAAGCTTCCCGAACACACCCAGTCCAATTAGTCCCCATCAAGCTTAACGCGCAGACAACAACATCCACAACCTGACCGTCCCCTGAAGTCTTCTCCCCCAAAGGCGGCTCGCTTCCTGGCAGTGGTATTCTTGAGCAAATGTCTGCCTCCACAACGTACGTTCCATCTGACACAAGGTCAAAAGAAAGTACATTGAGACCCTGGGGAGTGAGGGCACGGGCCATCGCAGCATCACCGCATCCTAAGTCTGCGATCGTGGTTTTGGAAGGATATTGGGACAAGACGGAAATGTAATGTTCAACGGGGTTTGTTGGCCACGATTCCACTTGGTGTCTGAATCCACGATGGTACTGCCCTGCTGTCAGTATAGTCTGAAAATTCCCAGAGTAGTACTCACTTCTTCAAACACCTTGGGATCGTTCTGCATCATGTCATAGGCCTCTTTGCTCTCCGATTTGTATAGTGTTTCGTTTATAATGCTATTGAGGTCAGAGAAAGACTTTTTTGCGACGGCGTTGCGCACCGAAACTTTGCTCCGTCGAGACTTTTCCTCATATCTTGCTGTAATGTTGTTAACCGAGGGCTCTCCTCGGGAATGCTGGGCAAAGCTTTCTCGTTGGGCTCTTCATCATGAGCTCGCTTTGGGCGTTTCGTTGGCCGTGTATTGGTAGCAGTCGAGCTAGAGGATGGTGGACGCGATTTCTGGCCTTTCTCGGTGGGCATCAAAGCTTTGGGTCGAGAGATCGTCTTTTTCTTGGCTTCAAGTTTTTCCGCTTGCTTTTGACGCTTGCGCTCTATGGTATTTTTCACCAGTGACTTTCCGAGTGCTTTGACACGAGAGGTGGTCGACGCGTTGTCTGCATCGACATGCTGTTGGACGAATTTCTGGATGTCAATTGACTCGGTTGACTCGTTGGTTGGCCGTTTTCGCTTCTTCGAGTTGGAGGGGCCCGGGCCGCCCATTGGTGAGCTGGGGACGCTCCAGCCAGGGACTTCGAACGCAAGTGGCATCGTGGAAGAATGAAAGATTTGTTGATTTAGTAAACAAGCCAACTCTTTCCAGTCTCACTCTCCAATGCAACATCCCAGTCCTCATTGCGCTCCCAAATGACTGAACTTTCAACATCCGTAGCCTTCATCGACCGCCCGTAGATATGCGGGAATATATCATCGCCTCCAACCTCTCCAGGCCCTAAAACTAATTCAAAACAACAGAGTAAGGAAGGGAAGTTATACCGGTACCCTTGCTGTCCTCCCATTTGACCTCCCTTTCGACTTTGCTGTAGTCAATCCGGACGATTGTAACTCGCGGGTCGGTAGAGAAGAATCGCTTTAAAGTACGGGGGACTTGTTTGGCGGTCGAGAAGTGCATAAATCCATCCGCAGCATCAAGATCGCTCAGTGGTAACTCATCCGGAAGCGGGTCTGGGAGAGGTGAAGTATGGGAAATGATTTTGTAGATGTAGGTGGGGCGATTGGCCATCGCAGGATGATCCAAGGGCGAGTTTGATCTTATCAGCACAAATTCTAATCGGACAACATGTTTTGGTAGGTTGCGCAACCAAGGCATAAGTATAAGCAATCATTGGACGAGCATGGAGCAAATGTACGCATCTACGTATAAATGAAGCAAATCGAGTAAATAAATGAAGCAGCCTTTGAGGACTTAGTCCTGCAACTCAAGCTCCCGACGAATAATTTCCCGCACTTCACGCAAGCCACCGGCCTCGTTCTTTACTTTGCGTGGGCTTCGGGTGACCAACAACTGCCCGTTTCCGGGACTTGCCGGTCCTGACTTCTTTGAGGGGCTGGCATCTAAACTCGTCGACGAAGCTGGCATTTCGAGCCACGCTTCGCCGGCGACAGCAAATTGTTTCAGGAAGAACGGACAAAGCTTTACAAGCATGGCCACAGAGTCGACCGCTTCCGCAGAGGAAATAGGAACGGGCGACGATTTTATAACCGCAGCAGTGACCTCAGTCAATGGCAAGGCCCGACGCTTGCGGGGCGTGGCGGTTGTACTAGCGCTGGCTGTCGGTGCAGAGAAGAGCATCCAGATGCCCTCAGCGACACCCCCCAAGACGACCAAGCAAACAACGCTTGCGTAGGCCGTCTTGCCCCAGCTTGAGCATCTGGTCCCGGGTTAATGTCCCACCGTTCAGTTCTACGGCTGCCCCTTTGGTTGGCGAAGCACTTATCGATCGTTGTCTGAGGCGTTCATAGAGAGCTTGTCGCCTCGAGGATGTAGGTGTAGCTGGTACTGTTGTTGCGTTTGCGCCACGTTGATGAACTGGAGTAGAAGGAACTGTAACGGTTTTCGAAGGAGAAACCAGAGAAGTTTTGGGGGTACGTGGCGCAAAAAACTCGTCATCTGTAGAACGCGCTGTGCGTGAGGATGGTGTTTGGGGGAAAGCAAGTGAGTTTTTCGTCGGCGAACCGGCGATACGAGGGAAAGGAATAGGCACGGATTGTGCTGCAAGTTTCGATTTGACGGGAGAACGAGATGGGGAGGTAGGTGTCGCAGGGAGTTTGAAAGTCGGAGCAGCAGACTTGGGGGAAAGTGAAGCAAGAGTTCGAGTAAGAGAAGAAGATTTGCTGGAGGCAGCCAAGCGAGGGAGATCTGCAAGAGGGAGTGCAGGTAGTGATGGAACGTCTTGGTGAAGCTGCAAAATTAATTAACAATGATAAAAGAATAGTAGGAGGTGGCTCACCTTAACCCATGCCTGTAGCTTATCCCGGAATGCATTGCAACGATTAGCGTTTTCGGCAGTCCAACGCGCAACGGCAGCCATGCCAGGGGTCATATCCTTGTCGATGTCCATTTCGACCTCAATACCCAAGCCATAAGCTGGGACTCGTTTCCCTTCGATACGAAGATGATGAGAGGCGGCACTAATAACAACACCCATTCCTCCACGGGTCCAGTCCTTCTGAACCGGCTTCTCGTCCAAAAATGGATTTTCTTCTTCTGAGACCGACGAAGATCGTGTCTTGCCATCCCATTCCAGCACCCAGCAAAGTCTGCGAAGGTCTTCGACGTCAAAACTGGTCGTAATACCCGTGTAAGTGCTCAATGATATGTGATTGAGAACGTTTCGAACGATGCCAGTATCAGATGTTGGTGAGACGGCGCAGGTGGCCAAAGCGTGTGAGAGAGCACTCTGAAGTTCGGTGTAGATGGTGCATAGCCTAGAGAGGCTTTGGGGGAGTTCAGTTGGCTTTGATTTGCGTGAGGGGAACGGGCGGTGACTGGGGGCCCTGCAATAATGGGTGAGGTACAAACAGAGACAATGCACAACAACGTACGTCATTCTGAGCTTCTTGGGGCTCACAGTATCATCGTCGCGCTCTGGGGGGCATCTCTTCTTGCGTGGGGAGACATTAAGGGAGGTGTAAAGGTCGGACATGGAGAAAACGCGTAAGGAAAGATGGTGGGTGTCGCAAAGGACGCGTTTGTCACGTGGTGTGTCACGCTCCTGATTTTTCGTGCCTCACAGGCTCGGAATTACTGCGGCCGTGCTGGTCTTCACCCTCATTTGCTTTTACCTCAAGTATTATTCGAATCACATCGTGCTTGTGCTAGTAATGGAATTGGCATGCTTCGTCCTGCAGGCGGCTTTTTAAATCCGCCCTCTCATCCAGCTTGTTCAACCTGAAGCTTTCCTTCCCCCCAATGGATGTTGTTGCAGAAACGCTTAAAGCTCGAATGTCAGCCAGCTCCCCTCTCTCTGCTGCTACTCAGGACTCAATGCCACCCTTCTAGCGATGCTGGAGCGGACCAGTTAAAACGCAAGTTGATCGTTTCGCAATTAGAACATTGGCTCAGTTCCTCCCACAGTTGATCTGTGTGAATTTTTCGAAAGAGCTGCAGTATCTCAGGCTAAAGTCAAACAACTCGAAGAACAAGTTGCTTTGTATAAGCTTGCGCTGGAAGGCCGTAATGAAAAGTGTGCTGAATTGCAGAGACAAGTAGATTTGCGCCCAGAAACCAAAGCCTCGTCAGTGAAAGTATGACGATTCACTTTTTCACGAAGCGTAGACCTAGCTCAGTCAACCCAGCAGGGATTTCGTATTGTTGCTCTCATTGATGGCGATGGTACAATCTTCACGGACGACCTCATTTCGGACGGTCGACCTGGGGGAGCGAAAGCCGCCCAAATGCTCTCAAATACCATCATCAAGTTCTTGAAAGATGAATATGGATCGAACCCATACCAACTCTCAGTATATGTGTTTTACAACAAAAGCGGCCTGCTCGATGCGCTGGGTTTTACTAACAAGTCTCTTGAGGAGTTTGTTGTGGGCTTTAATCAGGCCACTCGGCGCTTTCTTATGGTGGATGTGGGAGATGGCAAGGAAGCGGCAGACGCTAAAATGAAAGGTACCAACGGATGATTCGAGGAGAAGCAGCTGAACGACGATGTTGACAGCGCAGTTGGAGGACAATATTCCCCTCCCACAAACCTTCAAGATCATCTTCGGTGGTGTGTTTGTGTCCTCGGACCCATTTAATTTAATTTTTTTCAACTCCGACAATCAGGCTGCCACGATAATGGATACGCCTCTGACCTTCGTTCTCATATCACCGCCGGGTTTCGTGACAAAGTCGTCCTCCTCAAAGGCTATGCTGAGATGGCAAGGGAGATCGCTGCTCTCGCGCTTCCCCATATCGACAATGCAGAGCTTTTCCGTGCAGAAAAAATCAGCGAAGCGCGATCTCGAGCCCGATCTGATAGCGGCCATTCGAGTCATGCAACCAGTGCCATCAAGAGCTACTCGAGTGCAGTGCAAAGTGTGTCGATGGCGGGAAAAAAGTTGAGCGAACGAAGGAGAAGTGTTTCACCCGAGGCGACTTCAAGTTCGTACCGAGGGACTGGGTCGCGCCACATCAACCCCATTCTCGTTGAGTTGTCCGTTGTGTCTGCTGTTATTTGTCTGATTTGCTGGGTTAGCGTCTATCGAAGCGTAGGTCTTCCTGGCCTCGTTGCCCATTTTAATCTGACAGTTGCGAAGAGGACCCGGCACCTTGCACTCTATTCTATCTCTCCAACTGCAAAATGGGGGCTAAATGTAAGTACGGACACGACTATTTGTTAAACGAGGAGCACTTCGAAGAGTTACGACGGAATGCTCGGCTGGCGCCGTGTCCCATGATCAATCGCGGTTTGGCAGCTTATTTCCGAGGGAAATCGGCGTCTCATGCACTGCAGGAGAGCAATGTACTTGGGGTGATGTGTGCTGCTATGGCCATATCTGCCCCCACGGAGCTGACTGCCCATTTCTTCGGGCAAACAAGTGTAAATTTAAAGGCCGTAGGTTTTGCTCTGTCCTCCGCCGATTGGTGCGCTAAAACGGCGTTTTGTAGGCGATATGCACTAGGACCCTGCAGGCCCGTGACTTCTATGTTATGACAGCTGCCTAATATATCCACCTAATCAATTCTGGTTTTGGTTGTGTATCCCAACGGGATGAATTATACTCCATTTCTCCATCATCTCGGCATGCTTCTGTTCGAACAAATAAAAGCAGAGGTGGGCCACTAGCGCGGATTTGTTCACCTTTTGGCTCTTTGTATCTCTCCCTCATCACCTCCTTGTCTTTATTGTCCATGCCCACGATAGTGGAGGACCCAACGTATTGGCAGACCCAGCCCCTCCTCAGTGGTTCGGACAGTTTCAGGTCCCAACAGAGCATTGGGAATGACGACGTCCTTGTTAAGCTCTTAGGTGTGTGTTCGATTACGTGTTATTCCTGTTGTTTATCGCTGGTCCAGACGGGTCGCGCAAGATTCAAGCGCGCAACGTTCAACTGGAAGAGCAAGTTGCTCTGTTAACGGCGCAACTCAGGGAGGCCCAGCTGCGGCACAACAGTGAGATGGAGAGGTTCGTGACTTGTGCCATTGTTGTCATGTACTGACTCGAGACCACAGCGTTAAGCAACGCGAAGCCATCTTCCAGCAACACCTTCAGTCTCTTGGCCAGCAACTCGCAGGCACGGAGTTGTTTAAAATCTCGGTGCGCGTCAACATTGGGTTCATGCCTGAGCTGACCTAGGCACAGCCGCCGTTGATCTTCACTGTGATCAACGGCGACGAGTTTTTATTCGCCCATCTAAGTCGCGCCTTCGACGGCGGTGTTTCGGCTGCCAATGTTTTGACGGCAAACATTGTTGCTTATCTGGAACACGACGCTGTTCAAGCATACGCTAGACAACATGGCTCAGTTTCTTACTTCATGACTGTTTTTTATAATCGCAGGCAACTCCTAGAACGACTGCAAGCCGCAAATGCCTGCACTGTTCAACAGTTCGACCAGTTTTTAACGGTGTGTGCCCCTTGAGCCGATGCTCATCCTGAGCTCACTTGGCAACCTTAGGGATTCAGTATTCCACACGAAGGCTTTTATTTCGTCGACGTTAGTGGTCTGAATCATACTGAAACCAAGATCAAAGGTGTGTATCCCTTGATCTGGACGACGCGTCAATGAACGACCAGCCTATATCAACACATTCATTCGACTCCCTCAAACTCTTCGTGTTTTTTTCGCCGGCCGTATGTGCTTCCCTATCTGGTACCTTCAGCTGAAGTTGGACAGGCCGCTACGGTCCTTTGTATCGCTCGCTGTTGAAAACCCTCAGCAAGAGGGGAATTCTCGGCAAGCTTGTCATGATTGGTGTACAACTGGATATGGCGGCAGAGGTGCCCCTGCTTGTCATCGACGATGTCTTTGCGGTCTCGAATGTTCAATCTCGGGTCGTTCAACTTGAGCCGCGTTCCAACACATCGAGCCCCCAAAGCATCACGACGGTGGTTTCGCTGTTGTCATCTTCGTCTGGTCAGAGCAGGCGATCCATCGACCCTTCGCTCGTGAGTTGCCTGTTACCATCCTCACCTAAACTCTTCTGATGCCCTTGTAGCCCCTTCACAAGCGTACGTTTATTATAATCCCGGGGAAATGGACCGCTGACTCTCTTCACAGAAAATCCTCCGCCCTGCAACGAATTCTACCTCATGAAATGCACCAAAGAGGTTTGCCGCTAACGTATCTCTGTTGGAATGCCACTGCTCAAGTCAAATTTTCAGCCCTCGCAATGCAAATACTCGCACGAGTACGACCTCACCAAGGAGCAACTTGCCACATTGTCAACTTGCGCGAAGAAGGCACCGTGCAACTGGCTGAAATCAGGCAAGTTGGAAGGAAATCGGAGAATATAGGAACTGACCCGACCCGCTCTCTAGGCCGACAATGCCCCCACGGAACCAAATGCTGCTGGGGCCATGTCTGCCCAAATGGCCCGCAATGCGTGCGTAATAATGATTGTTCGCCACCAAATTCAAGTTGACCCTCCGGCTTCATAGTATCACTACATCAAAGGCAAATGCTGGTTCAAAGGTGGTACGTCCTAAGGCACTTCAATTGCTTAACTGTTTTTGACTCTGAGTACGTCTAGACGGTATGCATGGTGTGGAGTTGTCGGGTGACGCTGCTTGAAAAAAATTGGATCTATGCACATTCACATTCCTTTACGTTCTGCCCTGAAACTGCTCTGTAAAACACTAGTGGATGCTCCCGGATTCGTGAGCCTGGATTAAAAAGTATTTTCTGTTGCGACTGCTGTGTGATCAAACTGTTCCGTGTTAGTGTTGCTTGACCACCGACCACCACCACCCCTCGATCTTGCACAAAACTAGACTGCCCTTTTTCATATACCATGGCAGACCATCATGACGACCACGAAGACTTCAAACCCTCAGGCACTCCAGGTTTGCCATCCCATTGCTTCCCGCCGACTGAAATCACAACTGACATTGTCCATCCAGGTCTTTAATCCGTAGCAATCGCTGTCGACCACGCTCACCACGTTGTCAAAGGGTACAAGCCTGCAGGGCCCGCCAAGAGCGCCGATGAGTACGCCAATCTCGATGCTGAAGACGAGTCGCTCGCGCGTTGGAAAGCCAGCTTGGGTAAATTCGCTCAAATTATTCGAATTTCCACTTCTATATCGTTTATTAGGTATCGTTCCGGGTGCTACTGGCGGGGATACCTCTGGTCCAAAGGTGTGTTGGAGAAAAGATTCATTTGGTGAACGCAGTTTATAAATGGAATAGGTCACCGTGTTGACCATAGAGGTCCGTTGTTGCTCTCTGTTTTGCCCGACTACTAAGAATTGAGGCAGCTTGACTCCCCTACGCTTCCCCCAGGCAAGACGATCTCTTTCAATCTCAGCGATACCGCGCGCTTGGCCGATACCAAGAAGCACCCTATCGTCATCAAAGAGGATGTCGAGTACAAGTGTGTCTGCCCCACCCACTCACTTGAGCTTGGTAGCTAAATACTTTGGCAGCGTCCGAATCACTTTCAAGGTCAACCACTCCATAATTTCTGGTGTTCGATATATTCAGGTCGTCAAACGAGCCGGTGTGAAAGGTGTGACCCCTGTTTGCCTGTGCCTTCTCCTCGACTCAACCAATGGCTAGTGGACAAACTTGAACAGATGCTTGGATCGTATGGCCCTCACCCTCAGGGCCAGGCATACGTCAAGAACTTCGATACTGACCACTCGCCCAGCGGTGAGAATCGGGTCTAGCTATACGCAATTTCGCATTGATCCCTTGGTCAGGCATGCTTGCGCGATCGGGAACTTACAACGTCAAGAGTCGCGTTGTGGACGACGATGGCGGTATTTACGCTGGTGCGATTGTTTTCTTTAGAACTTTTGGGCTCTATTGACGATGGTTTAGACTTTGAATGGCATTTCAAGCTTGCGAAGGAATGGGAGTAAACTGGGAACCGCTTATGTCTGCTCTTTGAAATGTATTTTTTTTTGGCCAGAAACGAATGAACGATGTTGTACAAGACAAGTGCTGACGTAAACGAAATGCTCTTGCCGAGAACTACTTGGTTGCTTCGACACCGGCCGCGGCAGTTCCCTCGCCTCCAATACTCGACGCGTCTTTCGTCATCTACCTTAGTCCCAGTAACGAGAACATGGGTCGACAGGCTTCCTCACAAAATGCAGCCATACGTCTACCTTACACGCGTCGATAAACCGATTGGAACTTTGCTTCTGTTCTATCCGTGTGGTGCGTTTTTGAACTCACCCTCTTTAGAACATACTAAGTTTTTCTGAAGCTTGGTCAATAACTATGGCGTCCTACGCCCTTCATGCGCCAATAACAACGCCCTTGACCTACATTGGCTTGTTCGGCGCGGGTGCTGTAGTGATGCGGGGGGCTGGCTGCACAATAAACGACATGTGGGACAAAAACCTTGATAAAGCCGTCGGTATGGACCTCTTCCTGCTCCGGTTTTTTCGTGGCTCAGCTGGCTAGCTAGAACGAGAGAACGTCCGCTCGCGCGAGGTGATATAACGCGTCGACAGGCTTTGGCATTTCTCGCGGGCCAGCTCTCTATCGGCCTCGCTGTTCTCCTCCAGCTTAATTGGTACAGGTGAGTAAAGCCTCTAATCTGACGCGTCCTTTTTGAACAACAAGTGCAGTATCCTACTCGGCGCTAGCTCGCTCTCGGTTGTGATCATCTACCCGCTCATGAAGCGGATCACCTACTGGCCTCAAGCGGTTCTGGGCGTCGCATATAACTGGGGTGCCCTCCTGGGCTGGTCAGCAGTTAGCGGGATCGCAAACTGGACTGTCTGCCTTCCTCTATACGCAGGAGGAATCGCGTGGACTCTTGTTTATGATAGCATATACGCTCATCAAGACAAACGTGATGATGTTAGCGCTGGCATTCGTTCAACAGCACTGCTCTTTGGCGAAAATACAAAGCCGATTCTTGGTGCCCTGTCGGCGACATCTGTGTCTTTCCTTGCGCTTGCTGGGTACCTCAATGCCCAGAGCCTGCCGTTTTACGTTGGCGTATCGCTTGCTGCCATCCAACTTGGTCGCATTGTCTACCGGACAGATTACGAGTCAAGAGAGAGCTGTTGGAAGGGGTTTGTAGACTGTGGGTGGGCTGGGTTCACAGTTTGGATGGGTACTCTCGCGGACTACGCGTTTCTCATGCTTTCATGAAATGGTGCATGGACTTGCAGACGGTGCTGTGAACGATTTGACAGACCAATCCAATGGTGGAGCGCACTGCGAAGATGTAAGAGGCGCCAAGTCCCAGCCAGCCATAGAAATGAGTTAACTAGTTTGATGATCGCTTTTCAATGCATCTCCTTCACTTGTACAATTACCCTATATACCCATGCTAGTTAGGCTCGAACCAGCCTTACTTCCGGAATACCTACGGGCACCACATCTGTCCTCCCTCGTGCTCGTTGGGCTGGTTCGAGCCTACATGCTAGTCCATACAACTAATGACTTGTTCCGTTCATGGTCGGGGCAGCTACGGTCGATGCTATAGCTGCCCGAACTTTCTCTCTGATTGTCCGTTCAAATTCTGTACAATCAACCACCCTACCTTCTCTTCGACTTAATTCGGCTGCAAACACTGTAATATGGCTCTTGACGATCTCTTCAAGGGTCGTTCCCAGAGCATCTTGCCTCCCAGTTCGTACTGCTTGCACAAAAGCCCGAATGAGCCCCAAGTCACCGCCACCATGTCCGCCACCCTCGTTCAGAGGAGTGAATGACTTGCGCATCCCGGTGCGGAAATCATGGACGGTAAAACTCGTCATGTCTCCGACAATCTCGCCGTTGGTGAAGTGGAGACGGACTTGGCGGTCGCAGATAAGCGATGTGTAAGCGACCATGGTGAACGAGGCGGTAGAGCCATCTGAAAACTCGAGATTAACGACCTGGTGATCGCACACATCGTTTGGGCTTTCATAGACGCATTGCCCGTAAGGCCCATTGGTAAGTGCTTCCGTGACATTCTCGATGTCCGGTAGACCATCCACAATTGGCGATACGGGCCAACCGGTATTGCCTCGGGTTACAGCATCCAAGTAAACTGAGGGTAAAGAGGTAATTAGGACGGATAAAGCAGTTCGCTATCTCTTACTCTTCTTCGCACTGTAAGCACAGTCTTTCTCGATGGGACATTCGAGGCAACGAGTCGCAGAGCCAGCTTCTCGAGGTTTAGCTGATTTCCTAAAGTGTTGGAGTGACCCAAACGATGACACTCGTGCGGGAGTCGACGGCGTCATCCAGAAACAAATCAAGTCTATGTCGCTACATCCTCATGAGGCTAGGTGTGCGAACGAAACAAATACTTACTGGCAGCATTTGGTCATGAGCGAAAAAGAACTTGATTTTTCGGTTGCCCAATTTCCGCGAACATACGAGTGAGCGAAATGGAAGTAGCCAACTGGCTCGACTTGTACTATGTTGACTAGTTTACCCAGCGTCCCCGATTGAACGTAGTCAGTTATCTGGCGGCTGTATGGTGAATATCGCATGACTAGGACGGATGATTAGACTTGTGAAGTGTGGCGTCTGTGGTATTACCGTGGCCCATTCCAAATAGGATTCCAGCACGAGCAACAGCTTCCTCCATTTCGATTAGATCTTCAAGGTCGGTGGCCATCGGTTTCTCGCACAGAATATGGTAGCCTTGGGCGGCAAACGCAAGAACCACCTCCTTGTGCATTTGGTCTTGAACTGCAACAACGACAGCATCTGCCAATCGAGACCCGATTGTCTTTTGAGTTTCTTCAGATGCAGCATGGAGCTCTTGCCAGGTGTTGAATACGAGAGTGTTGTCTACATCGTAGGTTTGCTGGAAGCGACTGCGCGTTTTCGGACGTGGCTCTGCGATAGCTACAACCTTACAAAACTCTGGAGCTTGGAGGGCATAGTCTGCGTAGGCTCTCCCACGTTGCCCACATCCAATGACCGCGATTGTCACCGGAGAAGGTGGTGGGACAGACATGGCGGCTTTGCTTGACTTTCTGTGGAGGATATTCTTGGTGGTCGAAAGCAAGTAGGACATTATTACATCATGCCTCGCTTTCTTCCCCGACTTGCCAAGTTACCGCTGACCGGGAAGCTCATTATCCCTCCAAAGAAGCAACAACCCCCTTCGTTTGAACCGGTTTCACGCCCACCGCCCGTCGACCCCAGTCGCTCCCTCCTCCTCACACCAGGAAATGTAATAACCAACTCACGCGACTATGAACGACACAAAACGCGAGCTCCAGTTTTTCGCCTCCGCCGAACTAAAACCACACCTTCCGACCTACGAGAAATGACTTCGGAAGAGCGTCTTTTATGGTCCAATCCATATTGTATGCACCGACGTACTTTGACGCGTTGCTGATTTTTTTAGTGCGAATGCTGGGTAGTCCACTCCGACTTTGCACGCTCTCCAAGCGTGTCTTGCCGACAGGTAAACCAAATTTACCCACCCTGGAGGCGTTTAACACCTGCTAGACCTTATGATACGGATGGCAATAATGCGAGCCCCTCAGACTTTGCGCACTGTGAAGAAAAAGAGTAGTCGTATGCTCGTCCCGGATGGTGTCCTACACCCTGCATTCAAAAGCAAGAGATCTACGACGGCAAGCTATATGCTTTGCTCCCGTTCTGCATTTTCTGCGCTCCATCTACCAAGTATGTCTTTCCCCTGACGCGTCTCTTTCCTCATTATCAGTCAGGATGGGCCTTTCTATACGACGCCGTTGTGTCTCCGCGGCTACCAGAACAAATCTCACATCATCTCCGCCTGCGTGTTCTACAAGAGGTCGTTCTCCTCATTAAATCTTTGAGAGAATGCTCTGGCTCGCCCCTTCCAATACTTCGAAGGCTACGACGCAGTGAATGGGTACAACTCAAGGAAACTGGGATTCTACCCTTTCCAGGTGCTCTCGCTGTAGTGGTTCTACCACCCGTCAACCGCGATCCCGAGACCAAACAACGACAAAATAGTGAAGCGGCGATGAGTGCATCGCCTCTGGAGGAACTTCCTCGTGCAGACCCGAAACGCGAGCCGCTACCATTGAGTGTGCTTTATCCGACCTCTGCTCCCGTTCCATTGGGCGAATGGCCTACGTTTTTCCCTAGCACTTCCCCAGCCAATACAATGCCGCCGCCCCTGGCCGTCGAACAAGTACCGCTCTTCAACAGCGTTGCATTATTTCCCGGTCGCACTCATCGCGCCAAGTTGTACGAGTTGTTCACCGAGATTCTAGGACTTCAAGGCAAAAGCAGATCATCTGCGAAAATGACAACCAACAAGGGTGACAACAAAGCGAGCCACGCATTTCTGCTTTGCAGCTCAGATGAAGTGGACGTGGGGGCACTCGGAATTGCGCTGTGGCGAATTCGGATGTGGGAAACAAATTGATTTTGTTGGAGTCTACTCTACAGCCATCGGAACAACTTGTGGGTCGATGACCTTGCCTTTCGGTTGGGATAGTACTTCTGTGCCTGTCCAAAACTTGGGCAGTTCGTTGCCCGGCACAAACAAGCGCTCAACGCCATCCTCTGTTATAACACACATCCGGATTACGCCTCCAGATGAGCCATCACGGGCCATGGCCAATGCGAGTGCTTTGGTTGCCGTTAGAATGGAGTATTCGCGTGTTGATAGAGAACATACTGTTTTTGACGAATTCTACTGTTTCGTCGCGTCCCCAGCCTTCTCGGTATGTCGCGTCGCAATATCCATACACATATGTCGAGCCAGAGCCTCGTGAAGGGTGAGTTTTTTGAGATGTTTGGATCACTTGAAGCCTACCACCGATTGCCCATGGCTGACGGAACAGACCACCACCAAGAGGAATGTTGTAGACGCTAGGGCCAACTTCCTTGTCCCAACCCGCAACGATGATTCCAGCTGATAAATTGTCCTTGTTTTCGTAGCATAATTTCTGGAATAAGGAAGCAGCAGTATGGACGGGTGGGGGAGCGCCTGATGTTTGGCTGAATCAAGATCGTGAGCAACACGCTCGCAGGAAGAATATAGAGGCTACCTGTAGAGTTGCAGGTAGTAATGGACAATGTCAGCGACAGCTTGGGTGTCGGCAGCAGACCCCGAGCGACAGCAGTAAACACGATCGTGAACATGGGTAAGCTTGTCGGTTACCCTGTTGGCAATATAGCTGCCCGTTGTTGTTCGACTGTCTGCGCCAATAACTACGCCGTCTTTGAACTGAACCGCCATGATCGAGGTCTATTACCAGTGTCAGATATTCAGCTCGAAGGTGGGCTGTTTACTAACACCCAGGTTAACCTCGCCCGACTTGAGCTGCTGCATGTCGATTCGTTCCATGATTGAGGACAGAAGAGAGGCGCGAGCGATTACGCGTCGGTCACACAGGTCACGCAAGAACGCATGTCTCTCAAATCCCAATACACGGACCTCAAAGCTGCTTTTGCTGCTCAGGACCTTCCCAAGACCGGCAAGCTGCTCACGCAGCTAAAGGTGCTTGAATTTGGGTGATGCAATCTGGTGGCTGACGCGTCTCCAGCTTGGGCTGATCCAAGCTGGTCTTTTGCTTCCTCAAGGCGACCTCAATCCCTCTGACCTCTCTGTCGCACGTATGATAACCCTCGCAACTCAACTTGTACAAGGCGCTTAATCTTATTCCTCAGGCGATATCCTCGAAACCGGCGCTTTCTGGAGTATTCGCAGTCAAGATGTACCCTCATTCGACCGCTACTTCTCCCAACTCCAAACATTCTACACCGACTACTCGTAAATATCATGCGACTCCTTCAGAAGCTTCCTTTGACACGCTGCAGAAATCTCCCCCGCTCCAAAAACGAATTTGCCATTCGGGGCCTCCATCTCATCCGCCTGTTGACCCAAAATCGGATCGCGGACTTCCATACTGCATTGGAGAGTCTACCAGCGGACGCACTGGAGAGCCCATTTATTGCGCATCCGGTAAATCTTGAGCGATGGCTAATGGAAGGTAGCTACGCCAAAGTCTGGGGTGCTCGAGCGGAGGCGCCAGCTGCTGAATACGGCTATTTCGTGGACAGCTTAATGGGCACAATCCGGTCTGTGTCGCGGGAAACTGCGTCTCTTGGTCCTAATCTTTGTCTAGGAATGAAATTGCAAGCTGCGAAGAGGCCGCTTACGACAGCTTGCCTCTGAAAGACGCTTCCACCCTTCTTTTCTTCACCAACCAAAGTGAATTGCTTGTCTTTGCGCAAAAGGTTTTGTCTCGTGTTCATCGATACCTGCTGCTCTTGTACTAACGCGGCTACAGCGCGGGTGGCTAGTGGATCTATCGTCATCGACCATCACATTCGACAAGAAGGGCGAAGAGTCGACAGAAATTCCGAAAGAGAAACTCATTGCGGCTTCATTGATGTACGCTCGTGAATTAGAGCAGATTGTATAGAGGAAGAATCACACTGGTTTCTTGAACGAAGAGGCAATTTTATATTGGACTACTACTCGAAACCCGACGCGAGCTCTTCTTTTGCCTTGGTCTCGGCCTCATCAAAGAGGTCTTGAGGCACAGCAAGATGGAGACCATCCGTCTCCGGGCTTATCCATGACATTTCCAGCTCAAACTCCTTCTCTTTTGCATCCTCATGAACCAGATAAATGCTAATGGGGATTAATGGTAACGAAGCCTAATTGAAAAACGCGTACATTCGCGCGGCCTCGATGACTGCTTCACGTGCAGTGAGCTCAGAGAGTTTCAGTTTCTCGAGCTCGGTCTTGGCCAGCTGACGACCCTTTCCAACGGCAGCACCATGGTATCCCTGAATGGTTGTAAGGGTATAATTTCTGACAGAAGAGAAGGTATGCGCACATAAAATACCCCACTCGGTTCAATCACATAGAGCGATGGCCCATCCTTGTCGACTGCCCCAAGAATGGTGCTGGTTCCAAATGGCCGAACCGACGAATAAAGCGTGTAAACTTGAACGAACTGGCCTAACCGATCGGCAAGAGCCTAAGACCAGGTAAGGGCCATGGTTGCGATTTGACCAACACCCACTTTCAATGTTGGTGGCGAGCGATATGTCTCCCTGAAGTTGGCGGCTTCGTCACGCGCGCGGTTAGCAACAGTCCTTCCATCTGCTGGTAGCCCAGCTGCGGCCTGAACGATCTTCGTTAGCAAGGAATATAATCAGGTCAACCGATTATACCAGGCCAATGTGTCTGTCTATCGTTTGGATGCGCCGATTCGCGCCAGGAACTAGCAGCTTAGAGTGCACAAGTTTCTCGACAGCCAGAACAATGCCGTCCTTGACTTTGAGACCAATAGCAGTCCTGGAGATTACTTAGCAGCTAGTGAGGCATGATGGCTTGCACACCAACCCCGAGTTTTCGACAGCCTTGTTGGCGTATTCGACCTGAAATATGCGCCCGTCCGGAGAGTATGTGCTGGCAGAGAGATCGTAGCCCGTTCCGATGGAGGTCATGGCGAAGCGGAAAGAGGACGCGTACACGCGTAACGTGTGCGTCACAGCCAACCTCATCAGCCTCAGCTATGGCTGAATGGACAACACTTCTTGCCAACCATCCCATTTTTCGTCCCCCACCAAACTTTCCCTCCAATGAGCTCTCAGCTTCCACAAGCGCGAATCCCACTGGGCAACGGCAACTCATGGTCCTCAAAGACGCCGACCTCGTCGTTGCAGTTGGCGAAGAACTTCGTATTGCTTCTCTCGGCGCATCTGGCTCCAAAGGGTACAAGGTATATTTAACAAAAAAACATATTTTTCATCGCTAAACTAATCACCAGACTCTCCACACACCAAACCTGCAATTCGAGATTCGCCAACTCGCGCTCAATCCCAGCGGGAAGCTTCTGGCGGTAGCAGGGGAATGCCAAATAGGTGTTGTGGTGCTCCCGCGATCCGGCTACGCGCGTTTAGTCCCAGAAACCATCGACTGCAAGTAGGTGCAATAAACAATTCTCCATTTAGTCGCGCCTAATTCACCCATAGATCACTGCAAATAGGTCAATTCTATCATGCAGCCAAGGGCTCTCCCCCGATAGCCAAAATCCAGTGGCATCCATGGGGCGAAGCTGGGTCTACTCTGATGGTGATGACTGAGGATGGAAAACTGAGGTGCGTGAATGCCACATGGCTTTTGATTTATCGAGCTCAACAATTCGCCAGGGAATACGATATCTCAACAGACGCCGACGAGCCACAACAGGTCCTCTCATTCGTCCCAGAACGGAAAGGAAAGGCCTTTGTGGCAGAGGACGCGTCTGAACGTGAAGTCGCGTCTTTTTCCTTGGGCCAGGGGCAAGCAGACTGGGGTCCTCTCACCGTATATGCGGTCATGAAATCAGGGGACATATACGCTATGTGCCCTTATATGCCTAAAAACGCGTTAAGTCGTTTCGTGACTATTGGTTGTGTGATAGGCTAATGCAGTCTCAGCGCAATTCCATCGTCCTACGTCCACTCTTTGGAGTGCTTCATATCTGCAAAGCAGGAATTCCTCGCTCAATCAGAGGAACATGGGTCAACTTCTTCACGAAATCTCTCTGTCTTATACGACTACCAACGGAAATATATCTCCGCCCTCATCAAGCAACTACCCCCTGGAACGGTTTTCCCCGCCACATCTCGTTCCGTCTCAATGCACCCACCGACCACATTGAAAGCGAAAGTTGCACGACAGGGCCCTTTCCTCCTCCAGCCTGCTCCTCGAAGCATAGCCGGCAGCGAAGGTGGCGATGCAACAGACATGATATATCTTGCCTTCGGATCGAACGAGCAACCTGAAGCAGACAGCGAAGGTGGTGAAACTGGGCATCTTGGTGTCGTTCTTGTTGCCTACCAGGACGGCAAGGTCGACTTGTGCCTCGATGTAGAGAAGGTTGAAGCCCGTTGGGACACCGGCAGCGCGAAACGTGACGCGGGACTCCCAATGCTTGCTGTTTATGAAACCATAGACCTCGACCTGGTGACTATGCTTGCCGGGAAATTAAACCTCCTACAAGGCAATCGAGCAGTATTTCTGGCAGACCCTCTCCACGACGACACAATATACGTTTATCATGCATTTGGGGTGCATTCGCTTCATCTGGATCAGCTATTGCAGACCTTGAGGCTCGCTCTCAAAGCCGACGACGAAGCTCAATCGTTGACATCCGCATTACAAGAAGCTGTAGGATCGTCGGTGACGCCCATCGTGTCGACGTTTTCTGTTGAGCGAAGGTATCATTCAGTCAACTCGTAAAGGGCGTGCTGACAAATTCCAGTTGTTCCAATCCGGTGGTTGCCGTTCTGGTGCCAAACGACATCTTTGTCACCTACAGCATTCTCGTCCTCACATCTGCAATGCGCATTGTATCAATACCTCTCGACCTTCGATCTGCGCCGCCCGCCCCCAAAGCGCCGGTGATGCAGACCCCAGCATCACCCAGTCCGCAAAAACCGACGAGCAAATGGTTAATACCACGCGATGGGCCTCCCTCTTATATTTCGCTCTTGGGGAATACGCCGTATACTCCGCCAGAATGCTTAACACGAACCAATTCGGGGCTCCCCCTTAGCCCGCGACTGTCCTTGCCGCCTTCGCCCACCAAGGGAGCGAAAGATTTCATGTTGACCCCCGAAGTCCTTCGCTACCTGGGAAAAACGGTTGCGGACCTCACCGGCCAGATGCAGGAAGTCCAGCTCGCATTCCGCGCGGCAGACTCCCGTGTGTTGCTTCAACAAAATGAGCAAACGCGGCTGGCGCAAAAGTGCGAAGAGCTGAGCTCGATCATAGCTAGGTTGAAAGGCCCACAGCGTCAGAGAACGGAGGAGCGGCTTGCGCGGGTGCAAGAAGAGCAAAAGTCGCTGCATAGTCGTTTGGAGCGCTTATTGCGAGGTCTGATGGACCGGGCATCTCCAGAATTGAGCGAATATGAGACCAAGTGGTTCGCGGAACTCAAGAGGTTACAAGGGGAAGTGGTGGGAGCGAGCAAATATGACGAGACTTCATTGCTATCGAGGATGCAGGTGGTGCGTTTTTTATACTCTGGTGGTTGCGATGGACATGCTGATGTTTTGAACAGCTGGAGCGCGAGTACGAACGGTTGATGCCTGGCCTCAAAGCGCTGGTGGAGAAGGAAAGAATACGAAAAACACCACCACCGGCTTTAGGCGTCTCCCAAGCCTTCGAATTCGGCGCGCGTTCAAATATCGAGTATGTGGTATTGACTGGTATTTTATGGCACTCAATGTACACACCCTTGCAGGCACGCAAGAATATCGAAAATGGAGGACGAGTTAGTTCGGTTGGCAGGACAACTGAATCTGTCCTTGTCTCATCCACCGGAACGGGAATCATAGGTCATTCGATTTTTTTTTTGCATTATCGTTGTCTGTACATGATCGCTTCCGAATTTTGCAGCATAAGAGCTAATAAACGTATCGGACTATCGGAAGGCTGCATAAGCACGAACTCAGTCGCGTGAAGTGGGTCACTCACAATCCCGGTTCTCCCAGTCGGTAAGGTCATCAAAGCTAGTTGGATGATCAGATATTTCCTCAAGACGACAAGACATACGCACGCTTGTCTGTGTGAAATATGCTCGTTTGCTAGTTCACCATTTGCTTTGGACGGCTCAAGCGCCTGCTCGCGTCGCTTGAGAACGTTCAGGCGCATGAGGCGGAGTCTTAACACGACAATGGTGGCAAGCTGGAGGCCGTACATGACCAGATGAGCGATGAAGGCGCGGATATACCGGGGCTTGTCGTTGTCGCGGAACACTTGAGGCCCTCTGTTTTGGTGATGAGAAATATATCACGCCAAGCATTGGACTACCGACATCGCATTTCCTGTGGCCCACGCACTTGTTTGTGGATCAATGACTGAGAGAGAAGAGTTGGGGTTGCTCACATGAAAACCAGGCTCGAAGCAATGACCTGTTTACTCCGCTGAAATATAGTTAATCTAACGAGCACGAAAATCTTGAAGCCATACGCCGCCAATCTGCACAAGATAAGTTTCGATTAGATAAGATAAGATCGCTCACATTGTTTGACATGACCGCCAAGTTTAACACCGCGACTGCGCCGAAACCCTGCATGCAGCTTTTGTGCATGAGAATCCAAGTAATTGAAGCAGCAATCGACCTACTAGAACGCTAAAAGCAGGCCCACTTTCGTGTGAGCGGTGGTTTTGACGCAAATGAACACAATGGTGCCCGCGATGTTGGGCAGCGTGTATATCTAAAGCGATTCAGCTCTCCCACAAGGCCAGTGTACGACGCATACGAAGGCAAGGATGAGCTTCTGGTTGTAAACTTTGGCCAGGTATGTTGAACTAAACAGGAAGAGCATTATGATCGACCCTTGCGCAATAGCAAGCAGATAGGTCTGCAGCGTTGTGAAGCCCTGTCGATATTGGTTAGGATAAGCCCCACCCCCAAGAGGGTACGTACGAAGGCAACTAAAATCAGGTTAGAGAAAGCACCCAGTCCGCCGGTAGGCAAAGCATTTGTGAACGAAATCAGCGTCACGAGCCAGACGGTCGGGTCACGGAATGCCTCCCCTGCATAACAAAGGTTCAACGATATCAGAGGTACATATACCAGACGACGCACAAGCTTGATGGAGTTTGAAAATGCGGTTCTGAATTCCGGTTTCATTCTTTCGGACACGTTCAGCGATTAGAAGACGATCCTCAGCTATAACAGCGCTTATCAGATAGGCGCTCAGTTCGAGATCCGCCAGTGTTGCTTACGCGACCAGCAAGTAGCCCGCATAGGACTATCCGGGAGCCACCACAGAACGAATAGTCCCCATGCGAAGGTCAAGCATCCAAGAAGCTGAAAAAAATCAGGATTGGTATCAACTGCTCGCCGTAAACGCACTGTGAACAGAATCTGCCAGTTTTTCAGGCTTTGGTGCTGAATCTGCGAAATTCCGTAACCAATCAAGCCGCCAACACACTGTTGGAATCCGTTCATAGAGTAAAAGGAGCCGATGACGAGTGCTTGCTCAGCACGCGTGTAGTACATCGTGGAGCTGGATAGGGCAAAATCAGCCCTAGTCCACTCGACCGAAAGGTGGGACCCACAGGTACACAAATGCTGGTTGACAGACACACTCGAGCATGCCTAGTAAGGTTCGCACAATTACTAGACCGGTGAAGTTCTTGCAAATAGCGGTCATCGCGAGAACTAGGCCCCAACTGCTGATACAGAAGCCAAGATATTTGGCAATTGGCAGTCGCTGAATCAAGCGATTTGTGGGGAACTCCCAGAGGAGGCTGTTTTATTCGTCAGATGAAGTTGGCGCCTTGACGAGAAGAGTTTACATAGCAATATAAACTAAGTGTTACTAAGTCAAAGCTATTACGAAGCGGCTCGAAAGAATAACTCACCACAAGTCGTAAGCCAAGCATATTGTTGGCCATGGAGGTGGGTGTCCGGAATAATTCCTGTTGGGAGATTAAGGAGTGAATTGTTTGGAATTTAGTTACTTGCCCATGATACTGGCGAAGTTAAGAGTGCTGAGACCGATTCAGAGCTTATTTTCGGATTTTCTTTTGATAACCCACCCTTTGTCCAGTGTCTGGGCGACTTAAAGTTGTCAGTGGATCATGCAAAGCTGCGTCCAACATGCGACCAACAATATGTAATGACCATGACAGTCTTGAATTCCTTAGTCAAAATAGGATTCAACACAACCAAGATACTCACCAAGACTCGTTTGTGGACCATCCAGCGCAGGCGTATGTTAGTGGCTTCATCAATTACAACAGGCTCATCCCGTTGTGTCTGGGCGAAAAATTGCACTACTTCCGCATCGATACCGCCAGCGGGGACTTTGGACGGAAATTAAGTAGAGTGGAAAGCTTATAAAGGCACAACTAGCCTTGCGCTTCTCCACTACCGATGGAATACACCTCCTTTGCGTCCTCGATGCGGTCTTCATGGTTGGCTGGCTTGGACATGGTTGCAGAAGCGACTGGACGGAGCGCGTTGGCGCGCTACATTTTATACCGTTATCGAAGTATTCGGTCTGCTGACTTCCTCCGGTTTAATTGCAATCATTTGGTCTTTCCGAGTCGCCGTGGGGCCAGGAACGCAGGAAGTCGTGGCTGCTTACCAGGGTCGATTTTTTGCGAGTTTTAGAGGGAAGGACTGAGTGCATGAAAAGAAGCATTCAGACCCCAGGAAGAGGGCATGATTTATGGGACTGTAGGGAGACTGGAAGCCCACTCCATGCTTCTTCTTCAGTTCGCATGATGGCGGGAGTGAACAAGAGGCCCGTCCGGCCCGCGGTCCGGACTTTGATCTTCTACTTAAACCAGACAACAAGGTTCTCTCTATTCAATGTCGTCCACTCGCGAAAGCACGCTCAAGCTCATTCATAGTCTCATCCAATGTCTTGTTACCATCGAGGACAAAACCGGCGAATTTTTGCTCGAGCTTGAGGATGGTCGTGTTATTGATACCAAAGGATGGAATAACCCCAAGTATTCGTCATGGGAGTGGTCGCATGGTGTCGGCCTATACGGTCTCCTCAAACTTCACCAAATAACCGATGAAGCGGAGCCAATTCGAATAGCTGTCGAGTGGTTCCGCATCCAAGTCTTGGGGCTGGGTACCACGAAAAATATCAACACGATGGCGCCGTTTTTAGTTGGGGCTTATTTGCACGAAGCCAAACACGCCAACTACTTGGTTCATCTCGACTCATGGGCCGAATGGGTCATGCATGATCTCCCTCGCACAAACGAGGGCGGTTTTCAGCACATCACCTATAGTCACGCCAACTACCAGCAACTCTGGGA
Organism: Mycena indigotica; assembly: GCF_014461135.1. Taxonomy (NCBI): domain Eukaryota; kingdom Fungi; phylum Basidiomycota; class Agaricomycetes; order Agaricales; family Mycenaceae; genus Mycena; species Mycena indigotica. The sequence goes on from NW_023503005.1 coordinate 2,062,982, forward strand.
CGACACTCTCATGATGACCGTCCTACCTCTCACTAAGACCGGCCTTGTTTTAAAACGTCCGCATTATATCGAAGAAGCTAAGCGACAATTCATGCTCCAGTTAGTACTCGTCGTCAATGTTCAACCAGGGTTCAAGTTGCTCACCATGAAACAGCATCAAATACCTCCAAGATCTCAAAACTGGGTTGTGGTTCCACGGCTGGACGTTCGATGGAAATCACCACTTCGCCTCGGCTCGTTGGGGTCGGGGCAACTGTTGGGTCACGATCGCAATTCCCGACTTCATCGAGCTCTTGGATCTCCCTGAAACAGACGGCCTGAGATCGTTTCTCGTAACGAGCCTTGTTCGCCAGATAGATGCTCTAGTTACCTGCCAAGATCCCTCTTCTGGTCTTTGGCACACGATCCTCGACGATCCCAGTACTTATTTGGAAGCCTCAGCCACTGCCGGCTTCGCCTATGGCATTCTGAAGTCCCTGCGTATGCGGCTAATACCACGCGAGGAGAGGTACACCAAGGCAGCTGCTAGAGCTATCCAAGGTGTTATCGACAACATCACACCTGATGGTGAGCTGCTGCAGACGTCGTTTGGGACACCCGTATTTGATAACATCGGGGACTATAACAAGGTGAAACTGACCAGCATGCCTTACGGACAGAGTTTGGCGTTGCTGGCCCTGACAGAGCATCTAAGAACTCTCCTATAGCAAATGAACGTATGAGTAGGATTAATACACAATTATATATGGGTGAATAGCAAGCAGCCTAGCGTTGCTGCTCCGGTGAACTCGACACGCTTCCGTTGGTAGAGCTCCAAGGATTGAAACTTGGGTTGGCGACACTGTATCGCGCATTTCGGATGAGACTGTGACTCCGCCCATTCTGGGAACGGCTGTCTTCGCCAATATAACTGATGGCACGCCGTCGCTGCGAGCCTACCAGCGATCCAGTATGTGGGTCCCGCTCGATGTCTCTTAGTCTGTCGGGAATTTCCCGAGGTGGTGTATGGACCATAAGCAGAGGCTGATTCACAAGTTAACCGAATGACCGGAATAATAATTTTTGAAGAGAATAAACGAACCCTTGCAGGTGATAGAGCCATAATGCTGACCGCACTTGGCTTATGGAGCAGTTCGTGCTCCTCAAGGAAGCCATTTGGTAGGATGAGGGCTGGGCGCTTCTTCCTACTTGGAGTCCCTGGATGTGGCGACTCATCCTCGGACTCCGAAACATCCGTATCTTGGTCTTCGCCCTCGGTAGAAACCACTTCTTGCCGAGCTGGTTCGCGTTGAGGCTCCCAGGCGATGATGAAAACACCGGTAAAAGTCGCAGCACACCCGTAAAGGAATGTTACTAGCTGATGGAAGGTGGCCTTCTCGAAGTCTCCATAGAGAACCGCAGAGCCCACAATAGCAGAGATCGTAAAGAGGACGAACTGAATTGGGATGACGACCTGAGGGAGAGACGATTAAAATAAAATTATTGATCAAAAAGCAAGTACCTTGCCGTCAAATCTCATCAACGCTCTGTTGAGATAACGGATCTGGCCAACGCCAGTGAGGATAAGGACCTGGAAATGAATGAACAGTTAGAGTAGAGCTTCGAGGCTTGCATACTGCAATGGTTGGATATGTTATCCATTTGGTGAACATTTCCAGCCATTCCATGGTCAACAATGTCGACACGGCTTTGGTCGAAAGCACCGTAAAGCCACCTATTAGATCGGTAAGCCTAGTGTAAACCACCAACGATCACGAGCTCACCAAACAAGGCGCACAAACCTACATCCACAAATACCGACTGCTTTCCAACCTTGCTTTCTGAGAGAATCGAGAGGACGAATATACCGATGATATATGCACCAGTGTAGATGAGGAACGAGAGGCGCGACAAAGCCGCCAACAGCGCGTCAGGATCGAGACGAGTGTCTGATGCGTTCGAGGCGAGCACAACAGTCACAGCTCCGACTACCGCAATGAAGATGCCGAGAATATCACGTTTGCGGAATCGCTCATGGAGCATGAGTGGCGCAAAGACGCAATTGGCCATCAACGCAAACTATACTACGCGTGAGATAGTGCATTAGACTGAAAGAAGAACAGACCGTTCCAAGGGGTGCAACCACAGAGGCTGGCGCCCACGCATAAGATATAAAGTTTCCTGCCAATGATGAATGGACGGGGTTAAGAAAAAAGAAGAGACGTACCCATCTCGCCAACGTTCATAAGAGTAAAACCTAACCACCACAGTTTGGATTTCAGATAATCGCTTTCATTTCCAGTTTCAAGGTCATCTTCATCGTCCTCTGGTTTGCGATGATGAGTGGACTGGTTCACAATCTCCTCTTCGGGTATGACATCGACAGGTAGCAAGGTTGTCCGTTCAGAAGTTGGATGCTGGCGCTTTGACGGGAATAGACGAGAGACAAGAGTTTTCTTGGGTGTCGAAAGATGACTTGTGGATCCGTAATTCTGTTGAACGACAAGCACAGCTGGTGGTAATTCTGTCTGCTGCTCTGATTCACCATTACTTGGAGACGCCCTTTGAGAGGCCTCCGCTCGGACTTGCTCTCTGAGTTTGACACGCTCTGCTTCCCCTCGTTTGTGTGCCAACTTCTGGAGGTTGAGTGCAAGAGAGATTAGAACATTGCCGGTGATAGCCACTGTAATCCCTATTACAGTTCCGCTGGTCAGCTCTGGGAGTTTACTGCCAAGGTCTGGGGCGGTAAAGGCGAGAATTGGGTAGCAGGCCGCAATGGGCCCAGGGGCCATGTCGTTGGAGGCTTGCAAGCAGCAAGACGACAGCGATCAGATGTCTGACCAAAAACACTTGCTTCCGCACAATTATGCGTCCACAACACACACCTCATTCACTGGACACATTCCCTATATATTCCTCTGGCTTTCTGTCACCAACTCATTTCGTACTTGGTGGCGGTGGAGGCTCGTCAAGAACGGGTATCCTGAACAAATTGGTGAGACACCGTTGCTTGTAGCTGCGACCGTGAATTGACGCGGCAAAGCGAGTCTATAGCGTCGCAGATGATAGGTCTATTACTCTTGTCAACGAACTCGAGCTTGAGCGTGGCGAGGACGCCCCAATGAGCATTGCCACGAGCCCCGAGGTAAACGACTACGTGTTTACTATTCCACCTCAAACAAAGGTTGAATTAGACGGGAACTCTGGCTTGCGGCGTCAATAGTGCGCCAGAACAGCTTGCTAAAGGCGAAAATCAGAACTGTCGCGCGTACGCTTTCAAGGAAGAAAAGTCCGTGTCTGTGAAACCCATATGTTTTGACTTAAAACTTGAATCACAGGCTCGCGCTATTGGGTACCCATGGAACTCTTACATCTGGTGACTTGGACGACTACCAGGTGCGCATTTTATCCTATTTCCCAACAATAGAAGTGATATTGGTTCTAGAGGGTTACTGTCCTCTCACCCGACGGAAAAATGCTTGCTATTGGGGGTACAACCTCGGTATGCCGCCCAAACTATATCCAATCTCTCGCTCTTATGAATGGGCAGCTTCAAGTTGTTTCATATCCTTCCCTCACACCGTTGGCTCCCGCCATCAAGTCAGAAGCGGAAATCTATGATACTGCATTCTCCCAAAATACGGTATAAAGCATCAAGTTGAGCTGCCTCGGTGCTAAATTTCCTCGAAAAAGCTTGTCGTTACAACCACCCGTAATCTCTTGGTTTACGCGCTTCCTTCAGTGGACGGCACAGGCTCCCCTTCCAAGACCAAGAAGAAAGGAAAGCAAAAGGCCGGCGGTCCGGTCGAGCTAGAACTACTCCAAACGATCGAGGCTCCGGAAGCTATATCCAAGGTCTCTGCAAGTGACTTCCGTGCGGCAAGGTTTGCTTCAAACCAAACCAAACCGTTCTTCCACTCATCCCACCAGGTTCCACCCAGAAAATTCACAGATTCTCTACAGCATCAGCAACACCATTCCCGGACGTTCACGAAATCGCAAGCCTGCTCCTCGACAAGCTTATATATGCACATGGAATACGTCAACCTGGAAAACGGAGAAGGTTAAAAGGTTGGGCGATAAAAGTGTCACTTGTTTCATCGCAAGGTCTGTCTTGAATGCGTTGTTGGCCTATCCTGAATCTTCTCCAGTCCCAACGGAAAGTATCTCGCATTTGCTGACTCCGGCTGTCGGATTGGTTTACTCGATGCGACTTCTCTCGCTGTGGGTCTCTCCTCCCGTGTTCCTAATATCTATTGACCTGAACTTTGAAGCCTTTGGCCACGATCCTAACTGCTCACGAGTTCCCAGCGACCACTCTTGCATTTAATCCAACTTCGACGCTGCTCGTGTCTGGAAGCCCTGACAAGGTTGTACGTGTCATCAACATCCCATCTTCCGTCGGAAAGTCCTGTGAGTTGACGACTCCGTCCAAGTTGAACCAACCTCTCATCCACACTGCAGCCTGGACGATTGTCCTTATAATTCTCTTAACCCTTTTAATAGTGCTGCTGGCAATTGCAGCACAACAGCTTTTGTAAACCTCGCACATATACCGTATATAAACGCATTAATCGTAATCGTCGTCTTCCTCCAATTTTCGTTTGACCCCATTTGCTTGACCAAGTGAAGTCTGCACTTCTTCCATTGCGTCACTGTCATCGTCGTCCTCGCCACCTCCAAATAGTCCATCGTCCTCCTCTTCTGCATCGCTGCCTTGGTCGGGGGCAGGAGCCTGTGAACCGATTTGCGGACCAACAGAAGTGTTAATCGCGCTGATTGGAAACGGCGTCTCGTCAGCAATGGGCTCAGATGGTACGGGAGCGGGCGGAGGTTGTGTTTGTTGAGGTATTGGTGCTGGTTCCATCTCGTCGTCAGATTCAGACTCAGACTCAGATTCCTCTACTTCTTCGTATAATTTGACACCAGGAGGTGGTCGATTCGGGATGAGGTCAAAGTCGATAGACGTTAGACAGTCTGCAGCTGGAGGCATCCGTACACCAAACACTTCGGGGACAGCAGGAAGCGGTTGCGCGTTTACTTCAGTCGCGAGTGAAAGGATCGTCTGTGTTGCGAGGCTTTAACCTGAAGATCAAGCAAGCAGAGGGAGAAAGACCTCTTTCGGAACCCTCCCGCCGAATTCCCAGCCAACACGGGCTTGCACGGCCAGAATCACGTCGTCCATTTCTATTTTTCCAGTTCTTCCAGCGTATTCAGCATATACGTTGGCATCGGTGAGCACGTGAGCTGTATAGCGATGCGCAAAGTCGAGGAGTTGATGGAGAACTGCGGGCTGGACATCTTGTACTGAGGGAGTGGAAGAGAGAAGAAGGGCGATCGCGTTCGCGGTTGGGGGAAGGGAACTCATTGATGGGCACGTGCCGCGGGTGTCAATGGGGTGATGACGCGAGCAGCCGGCCGACCTCTTTTGCCTTTCTCCCACATGTTGCGCTCAGCCCTCTTCCGTTCAGTGGCCCGCCCTACTCTGCAGCGACCAGTCCTGGCACGCGCGTATCACGAGAAAGTCATTTCACATTATGAGCAGCCTAGAAATGTATGGACCTTTTTTCGGTGGTCTGGACCCCCCGACCCAGAAAAAACTAATCTGATTACCAGGTCGGCTCTCTCCCCAAAACCGACATCGATGTTGGCACCGGCCTCGTTGGTGCCCCTGCCTGTGGCGATGTCATGAAGCTCCAAATCCGGGTCGACGAGAATGGCATCATCTCGGACGTCAAATTCAAGACCTTTGGTTGCGGCAGCGCCATTGCCTCCAGCTCGTACCTCACAGAACGTGTCAAGGGTCTGTCTCTCGAGGAGGCAGGCCAAATAAAGAACACGGAGATTGCGAAAGAGCTTTGTCTGCCTCCCGTCAAACTCCACTGCTCTAGTATGGTGTCCTTGTGATGTCATGACCTCAAGTCTCATTCTCTTCATAGTGCTCGCTGAAGATGCCATCCGCTCTGCCATTCGTGACTACCGTTCCAAGCGAAGCTCATTAACACCAAAGCAACCCACTTTCATGGGTGTGTCGGCCTCAGAGGCTGCCGCTCCAACTCCCGCATGAATGAATACCACTTGACCCCTCCGCCGCATTACCTTACCAAAAATCGTCACAGCGTTAGTGTACAGTTTGTATATTAGGATTTTTTGTATGCCTAAATGGTCCCAAAAGTAGAGTCTAAGAGAAAGACGAGAAGGTTCCTGAGGCAAACCACCGCTCATTGGCTTCCTTAACCCGTTGAGCAGCGGCAGTCCTGTTGGTAAGCTCGAAGCCTGGGAACAATTTGGTCAGGCAGATTCAACTTCAAGGGAAAATGCGTACCCTGCGCTGGCGTTACACTCAATGATGTCGCTGTTCCCGATAAAGCCGATGATGATGACGGTTGAGTACCTCCCAAGAGTGCCGCACGATTAAGAGCAGCGGTTCGTAGCTTGTTGGCCTTGGACATTTTGGCTGTTGTCAATTGGTTGAGCCATGAACACAAGGAAATTTGGCAAGAGAAGCGGACCTCGGCTTTTAGAATCTCCCATACCCGCACGAACACTCCCAGACGATACACCTATCATACCCATGCCCTTGGTTTCATCAAACGAGCCGACTTCTTCCTCCGCTTCACCGAAGGCCATCCGGTTTTGCAGTTTGCGCAATTCTGTTTGGGCATACGCTTCTTTCGCCTTTCGAGCTCTGTAGGTAAAATTTACATTGACAAAATGAATTCAAACGGTGGACGGACCTTTTACCGCCACGACGTTTCTTGGGGCCATCACCTGGGATGGGCAAAGCCTTGACGACTTTGGAGGGGGGAGGAGCCGCAAGTCGGTCTATGTGCTTCTCAATCTTATCGCGAAGGCTCTCCCCGTAAGAACCTGACCAAAATTAGCCCTCGAAGAGAAGCACATCCAATAGATGGACTGACCGTCACGCCGTTGTCGCTCTAAATCCATACGTGCAGCCAATACAGCTTTGGCACCAATAGTGCGTTGAACTTTGAGCTGATACTCTGGCGGCGTTTGCGTCACTAGCTCTGACTGAAAGATGAATCCAGTATGTCGCTTTTGTGTGGCGGTTGAGAAGCCCGCGGTTATTTTACGTTGTGCACCGAGCAGCTGCCAAGTCCGAGTCAGTGCTTCTAAACCTTCAGATAGAAAGAGTTATGGACGGACGTGGACATTGCAGGCCGGCATCTTTGCGAGCGCACCGAGACCGCCGGCCACACCGAGAAGCTTGGCTGCTGTCGTGGTTCCGACAATGGCTGACAGATTGGGAGCGAGTACATTCATCCTTGAGCTGACGTACATGAATATCTGGATCAAAGTCAATCAGAGACACAAAACAAAGGACATGAACACACTTTCTTCCGCGCTTCCTCTAGGCGGTCAGCAAGGTCACATGCTCGCTGAACCGCTGTCCATTCGGCGTCGGATAACTGTTTGCCAGAAGAGGTTGTAGCTGTAACAACCACACTCATAATGATCGCAGGCGGTAACACGCTGGAAAGATCTACTTTTGTAGGATCCTGGTATCTTGTCAGCGAATATAAGAGTGAGAGCTGCGACTAATAACCTCTTCGTTCGCAAGTGTCCGTACTGAACGAATGTACATAGCAGGGTCGACAACAAGTTGTTCCAACTCCGGGAACTTGGTAGCATAATGGTCTCGAATGAACTAATTGATGTTAGCGGAGAAAAGAAGTCTCGTATCGCAATACAAACCTTATGGACAACCATGATTTCATTGTCGACGTCGACTGAAAGATTGTTGGCCTGTACAATGAGCGTGTATTCCGGATTAAGATGGGCAGGAAGGGCCATCGTGGCAGCTGTCGCAGGGTTCTCTTGATATTTTTGGATTTCCTATTCACAGGTTAACGTTGTGTTTTTGGGAGGGGTAAGTAGGCAACGCACCTGTAAAATGTCGGACATGCGTTTGCTTCCGTCAAGTTTCGCTATCGTGGAAATGTCTTGAACTGCGCCAAGTTCCATTTGCTGAACGTCATCTGCATCCAGCTCATCTGCCGGCTTTACACCACCAGGGAGGACAAGTCCTCCAATTTCTTGTTGGTCGTCGCCTTCTCCAGTTCCCTCCATTTCATCGTCAGAAGGATCACCTTCCGCTTTGCGTTTCAGGGTATTCGTGGAATGATTTCCGTTTTCTTCTTGCTGCTCGTATTCGTCTCCGTCGTCAGAGCCATCGAGATCTGCAAGGAGTTCGTCTGCTAAGCTCATTGCTGTGTTCGGAAAGTCGCGACTGTCACAGTCACGCCGAGACCTCACAGTCAGCAAAATTCATGACGTCAATGCAAACACCACTTCTGACCTCAACCACCACTACGTAGTTCGTCAGGCCACGGCTTGAACCCGCTCGCAACACCACGCATTCTCTTGAAATGCCAACTGCCGGTGTACTCGACTCATTTAAGAGTCGGTTGTCTCATATATATCGGCTACTCTCGTCTAATCCAACCAGATCTCCTCCGACACGGCAAACACCACAACCACGCAGCGCCTAAACAAGAAGCAGCCCCACCTCCCGCAACAACCCCAATCGAAGAGAAAATGGCCCGCGAAGCAGCAGAGCAAATCGTCAAGCAGGAGCGTGAACAGAAGAGCCAATTGCCATCATACAAGGGTCTCGAAAACTTTCAGATTGTCGAGAAGATGGGCGAGTAAGTCCATCCATTAACTTGCTTATTGTGTGTCTCAATCCCTCGCAGTGGCGCATTTTCCAACGTCTATCATGCCCTCGACCTCACCACCAACAAGAAAGTTGCAGGTTTGTGAACGGCATCAGCCACACTACTAAGCCGCTCAATCGCTCTCAGTCAAGGTCGTACGAAAGTATGAACTCAACTCATCCCAGGTCAGTACTGCCATGTCTTCCGTCCATTTCTCTAGACCATCTGATTTGCGCGCGGCAGGATGGAGACAAACATTTGAACCCTAAGTTCAAAAAGAAGCCGCGCGTAACAGAGGTGCTTTGGCTCTTCCTTTCTCTAATTGCTCGCTGTTCATATTCTGACGTCGCTCGTTCAGCGCGCCAATATTCTCAAGGGTGCGTCATCATCTGCTGAGCCGCTTGGTATTTGTTGCCCAGATTAACACTATCTTTCAGAGGTGCAAATTATGCGCGGAACTAACCATCCTTCCGTGGTCAAGTTAATATCCTTTTCTGAATCGGAGGAACACTATTTCCTCGTATTAGAACGTATGTTTGATATTGTTCTCAATTTAACTACTGATTTTCTGTCCAGTCATGGAAGGAGGAGAGCTATTCCACCAAATCGTCAAGCTCACCTACTTCAGCGAGAATTTGTCTCGGCACGTCATTCTACAAGTTGCTCACGGTATCCGCTATCTACACGAAGAACGAGGGGTGGTTCATCGGGACATCAAACCTGAGAACCTTCTTTTCCAAAGGATACCGATTGTGCCTTCCAAAGTTCCTGTGCATCGACCTTACGATGAAGAGAAGGAAGACGAAGGAGAATTCATCCCCGGAGTCGGTGGCGGTGGGATCGGCCGCGTCAAGATCGCTGATTTTGGGTTAAGCAAAGTGGTCTGGAACGAAGAAACAATGACGCCATGCGGAACAGTTGGTTATACGGCCCCTGAAATAGTGAAGGACGAACGGTACAGCAAGAGTGTCGATATGTGGGCGCTTGGCTGCGTGTTATATACGCTCCTTTGCGGTTTCCCGCCATTTTACGACGAAAGCATCAACGTTCTCACGGAAAAGGTAGCGCGAGGTTATTACACGTTCCTCAGCCCTTGGTGGGACGATATAAACCCTTCAGGTGAGGGTTCAGCTCTCTGATTCACTTATCTGACTCTCCACAGCCAAAGACTTGATTACCCATCTATTGTGTGTTGATCCAGCTCAACGTTACACTATCGACGAGTTTCTTGCCCACCCTTGGTGTAACGCTGCACCTGCTCCCCCACCACCCCCGACGCCTTATACTGGACACCCTATCGACTCTCCTCTTCTGTCTGCAGCTAAAGGCCGAATGGAAGGACGGAGTCCTGGAATTGCTACATTGAAAGAGGCATTCGATGTGACGTATGCTGTGCACCGAATGGAAGAGGAGGGAGCCCGGCGACGCAAATATAAGGGACGAGGAGGAGCGGGTGTTCGGGGTTTCCTCGGTGGACTAAACGAAGACGATGAAGAAGACTTTGATGAGCAACAAACGACCAAGAACCAGGCTGGTTATGCTGGCGGACGTGCCGGGCCGCGTGACCGTGGCCAGAATGCCACCAAATCAGCGGGTACTAAAGGGTTCGAACTCGATTTGGATGGTGCCACGCTGCTTGGTAGAAGGCATCGCGGCAAAGGAGCGGGTGGTACGGGTATCGGAACGCGTAGTCCGCTGGCGGATAACGTGACCTCAATGCAAGGCCTTCGATTGGACAACGACCTCGGTAGCCCAATGCAAATCGGTTGAGACTGGAACTTTATATTGCTTTGACTCTTCTGTATCGGTTGTAACATCCATTCATACTTATAGCTTAACGCCCAATACACGTATTGTAGTCCCCTCGATTACAACCTCCGCCGTCGATCGCGACCGTGGGAGGTTTTATTGGCACACTGTTGAGTCGGCCGATACCGCTCTGACTAGCCATATTATCTGGGCAGGAATTGACGCCCGAGGTGAAGAAAGCTCTGAAGGGATCTAGCTATCCGAGCTGGACCCATGTTTCCTCGGTTCATGCTAAGAAATCAGAGTTTCCGCAAAACTGAACCAGTCTGATGAGCTGGCTCATGTGCAGTTGACAGCCTCCGAGATGGATTTTCGATCAGAGGAAAAGACTGATTGACGTTTAGCATCAGCTGTAGCACACGCATGCGGGTTGGGTGTTGAAGATGAGCGTGCTGTGTCAGCAAGAGGAATCAAATGGGCTCGAGATGTATTCAGTTTGTCTATTGGGCGTGACGACGATGTGTGTGGGTCCGGCAAATGTCTGTTTTTTGATATTAGAATTCCTCGACAGTGGCACATCGGATGCTCGGCGATAACAGCTTTCAAACCGGGGTGCAATCTAATAACAACTGATTCAGATGCCCTCACCACGGAACTATACTTACTTACTTGCCTCTTTTTGTCACCATCTCCGCCTGCATCATCGGTAAGGACCTTTGGACTAGCGAGGAAGACTTGTTTCGACGGAGACGTCGTCGAAGACCGTAGAAGAGGAAGCATAGATATTTTGTGGCTATACGACTTCTGCGTGTCGTTCACTCACGGGACGGAGGCGGAGACGGTCCTCCCTTTTGTTGCTCAACATTGACATCGGAATTCTGTTGGAGCAAAAAGGTGTGGGTATAAGTGGCGTTTACCCTGATTACATTGTCCGAATGGCAAACGCTACACAAATACATATCAGAGAGTCCTGATAGAAAGTCAGTCCAGTCAGACCGACTCAGTCAGATGAGCTCACTTGCATTCGAGAACATCTCTTGAACCACAATGTCTGAATCTTCCCAGTGGCATACCATATCTGCCCTATAGTGATCGTTCATTTCATTCCAGTCCCCAACCAACGCCAGTTCCGCCTTACCGTCCGCCTTGCCCCAGATTCTCGTTGATCTGCGTCATGACGATGTACTTGCTACGCCGATAGATGTCGATTAAGCACATGAATAAGCTGCAACCAACTCACAACCCAGTCGGTCTTATTTCCAGCATTCGTGTCTTTACCCGCTCTCCAATCTCTTTCATCCACCCCTTGACCTTGTCTCTGTCCTTCGCATCCGGCCAGGCAGCCGTCTGAAGTGTCGTAGAAAGAAGAGCCTTTGTGTAGTTTTTGAGGAGGTCAGCATCAAATGAAGGTCGTGGTATTGGAGAGGCAGCTGCTGAGCGTGATGGAGAGCGGAGCGAAGCCATTCAGTTTTGGCCTGAACGCGACGCTGTGACAAACGTGACACCGCACTGCTGTGCCCGTATGTCGACTCTTGACTTTCCATCTCAGCATTCTGAAGCCCACAATGGCTTTTACAATGCCTATGACGCGAGCTCGTCCTTTCAAATGAACCCTCTTTCCTCTCATCCACCTCGAATATCCTCGACGGCTCCGATTTACCATGAGGCGAAACCAGAGGAAATTCCAGAAGAACCAGAGCTGGAACTGGAAGAGGCTACGCTGCAACGAGTGGAATCACACGTTAGGAAGGAGGAGGTCTGGCGTGAGATGTTTGTAACCAGCAATGGACGCGACAAAGCTTTTGTGTGTTTATCTGCTGTTCCTAACCCATTTTTGATGCTTATTATTCGCGTTGCTCAGAAAATTATCCAGTATTCGCTCAAGGTCTATCTGCTGTTCCATCTCTCGGTTGCCTCGAGTCGACTCTGGCGAAGAGCCACCCGCCCACCATGGGAGAAGGAGCTCGTTCGGCGGCTCAACTCAACAATAGACGGCTTCTCGTTTACACGGTGGGTCCAACGCCAACACGCGTCAAGCACGTGTTGACCTCGCATGCTTTCCAGAAAATGCCTTTTACTCTTCAATTGGCTCGCTCCATTGACAGCTATAATGGCGCAGGAATCAGTGCCATTCTCGACCGAAAAGTCAAGGTCTAAACAGACGCCATCGAAGCCTTTTCTACATACGGTCATGCACGCGCCACCCCCAGTCTTACTCGAACTAGTTCATGCCGCATCTGATGATGTCTTTACCTTTTCAAAATTAGGCCTTCTCAGCAGGAGGACAGGTGACCGAGCTGGACGATTTTCTGACTGGTGCTGGCTCCTAGCGACCCTCGTCGGTCTTGTCGAGAATGGGGTGGAAAGGCAAATGATAGGCAACCTCCAGAGTGAAGGTTAGCTGCTGCTGCTGTCCATTACGGTTTGCCATCTGACTCTAATGGTACCTCTAGTCGAGTCGCGGTTATACACTGACTCGATGGCTACCGCGTCCATAAAGTCAAAATCGGCCGGGTCGAAGCACGATGAGAAGGAATTGGGCCGACTTCAGAAGCAAGACTACTGGTTGCAAATAACGAGATGGAAGCTGCTTATGGATTTGGTTTTCGTGTGTATGTGCTCAAGGCTACTGGCTTGCCTCGTTTATAGGCTAATTGCTCCCAACTCAGCCTACGACGTCTTCAAGATCAAACGCGCTCGTGAATCCATCAAGACTTTCACTGGTTTGGTTGCTGCCCTTCTCAGGTACGAACCCCTTCATCTGCCTTTTGGTTCGGACCAACAGTCGTTTTCTCGCTAGCGCCGCGAAACTTTATGATCGCCATAAAGCAACGCTTCTCAAAGCTGCCAGCATGTCAATTTAGGTGTCGATGCTTAGACTTGTCTCTATCTCTCTCTCTCTACGTTAATGTGCAGTCTAGTTTGCTCAAGGGTACTAATTTTTACTGGCATTCTTTGCGAGCATGTCGACCTCGGCTTCAAGTTGTTTGAGACGCGCTGCTTGCTCTTCCATCGTCTTTTCATGGGACAATGAAAGCTGGGCAAAGAGGAGGCCCTGGTGGGAATGAGACTGGAAGTAAACAATGATGCATTTCCTCGCACAGTATATACGGCAGACGCTAAGAGAGCAATTGGAAACATTGACGGAAGTATGGTGGAATACCTGGAGTTATGTTTTCAGTTTCTCCACAGAACTATTCAGATAACACAGCCCTACCAATTACCCATAGGTGATTTGGGGTTAGACGCGTATTGACGGACCGCGCTTTGGAGGTCAGCAGACGGTGGAGTATCGCCGAGAAAACTTACCTTGCTCTCTTCAGGCCCACATTGTAGCTTTTTGCCCACAACCTCCTCCTTGCCATACTAGTCGCACCAGCCCACAAACCCTGCATTTTGTGGTCGACCCTGACGTTCGCGTCTAAAAGAGCGAGGTCACGCGAGGTCACGCATCGTCCTGTCACACACCTTTCTCTCTCTCCCATATTTCTCTTTCGATTTCCCTTTTGACCATTTGGCCTGGCATGGACCATCAGCGCCGCTCTCGTCCAGATCTCCTCACACTCTCTTCTCCTGCTCGACCTGTCTCCACAACACCCACACCGGCTGACTACCGACGACAGTCTCAATCGCCTTTCCGTTACGTTCAGTTTACTGAACTCTCAGAAAAGGCCTCCTCCTCTCATGTCGAGTTACCTCTCCACCGCGTCCCCTCATCTTCCTCTTCACGACAACATCCTTATTCAAGACCCGACACGCCAATCTCATTGACACCCTCATCGACGGTCACGCGCTCACGGCGTATCCGAGACCGTTTAAGGCCCTGGCTGCCCATTATCTTATATGTGCTCAGCAGCCTCATCTTTGTCGTCGCGATTGCTTTCTACAAGACAGAGGTCTTCACTTGTAAGCGGACTTCCAAGTTTGGTTAAGCCCGCTAACACAGCCCATGCTAGTCCTCGACAACCTTTCCGTCTGGTTACGCGCCGACGAGTATTTTGGGTATGCGGTACTATTCGCACTCATCTTTATCACCACTTTCCGTGAGTCAGCTTGCGACTCTCCATGCACCTGTGGCTGATCGGGTCTTACTTGCAGCGCCAGTACCAATGTATTCGACTTTAATTATATTGGCTGGCTACACATTCGGGTATCGCGCTCTTTCCCTAACTTCTGCCAAGACTCCCGCTCTAACACACATTCAGACCCTGGCTGGGAGCCGTAATATCATATCTAGCTGCCCTTTCCGGCGCAGTTGTAGTCTTCGCAATTTCGCGAACACTACTCCGCGACTGCATAACCCGATGGCTTAACTCAGCCTGCACTATCAAACGCGTCGTCCGCGCTGTAGAGAAGCGACCCAAGCTTCTCTTTCTAGTTCGTCTTGCGCCATATCCTTACAATGTCCGTTGGCTTCGATCGTGTTTTGCCTCCGTGGCTGATAATAACATCTCCAGGTCATGAACTGCCTCCTTGCGGCATCTCCTACTCTGACATTCAAGACCTATACGGTCTGCACTGCTGCCTCACTTCCCAAAGTGATCATACACACCAGCCTCGGCGCCTCGATCCACTCGTTTAAGGACTACCATTCTGGCGCTGACGGTGTTGCCGAAGACGACAGCGCCAACACAGTTGCGCGGTTATCCACAATCGGGGGTCTGATCCTCTGTGTGGCCATCTTCATCTACCTCTCTATCGTCGCCCGTAGGGCTGTTGATGAAGAGTTGGGTGACGACGAGAATGCGGACTCTGAGGAAACAGCTGGTTTCCTGGCCAATATGGACGCGGAGTCTGGTGCCCGTCCCATGGTCCAACTGAGGCGATAACCGTCACGGCAATCCTCCGCAGCAGCATATGCTTGGCCCTCCCTTGATCTGCCATATTTTTTCACGACCTTCATTTTTTTTTGCCTTGCTTCCCTTCTCCAGCTTTCTTCGTACGTTGACGCAGACGGACTGTTTTTCTTGCCTTGTACTCGCTTATTAATCCTCTATCGTATGTATTCTGGGGGTGGAATCGAAAGAAAGTTGAATTGGTGCATGTGGACCCAATATCAAGCGTCACAACGGAGCGAACATCTCATCAGACAATCGTATGACCGAGTCATGTTGACAGTTGTTTGGTTTGCAAGGGATACAGGGTGATGGTGACATGAATGGTATACGTGTTGTACAGCAGAGATAGCAAGAGAGAGTTATAAGGTCCAGAGCAACAGCAGCAGCGAAAACAATTCCAAGATGTGGTTGGCTGATCGTGAACAAAAAAAAATTGAGGGGGTCGTGTCGTCTTCCTTTCCAAGCAAGCAGTGTGGACAAAACGGAAAAAGCAACTCCCCACATCCATATGACACCCAAAAGATACTCCATCCGTCCTATTTTTTTCTTCTCTAGATCCGGTTCAGTCCTGCGACATTCCGCTGGGCGATTTGGCGTAATGCTGGTGCGACGGGAGGTGCTCGTTCATGGCGACATACCCAAAGTCCGGTGAGACTGGGGGAGAGTTTCGTTCAGTAAACCTGGTTTTCGAGGGACACTGCACGCGAGCAAGCATGCCACAATGAACAAAAGGACAGGACTGGTTGAACGCGGGGCTAACACTCACATCGATTGATATCCGTCTCTCCGTGGAAACCCTCTTGGACAGGAGGCGTGTTGGCCTGCGACGACGAGGTATGTGACGCGGCCGAAATAGACGAGGCAGCAGTGGACGGTCTGTTGTTATTGGGGCGCCAACTGTTGTTGCTATCGTCGTTGTTGCCAACCGGGCCGGAGACAGCAGAGTAGGCAAACTCTGCTTGACCACCGTTGTAATTGTTGTACGGATCAACAGCAGGGAGCTGTATCATGCTCCTTACCCTTGGTAGGTTGCTGTGATTGTCGTCGATCGGTTGCGGGGAAGAGGAGGGTCGTTGGTCTGGTGAGTGCTCATATGGACTTGGATAAGGACTCATGACCTGGCTGTGGCGACGAGGGCGACGGACGATCCCGAGTTGGCTGCTTGGATACGAGCCTTTCGAAGATGGCGGGCGCGATGGAGATAGGGGTCGGTGGTGGGACGAACTGGGGCGGGAGTAGTCGTCCTGATAAGCGGAAGAAACAGAGGACATCGAGTAGCCAGTTGTTGGACGACTGTCTGGTGACATTGAAGACGCACTGTGTTCCATGGGCATGGAAGAGAATGGGGAAGGGTAGGAAGTGTTGATGGTCGGTGCTGGCCGCGAATAACCGCCATTGCTGGGGTTCAAAAGAGAGGACAAGCTGCCGTTGTGGCTCGAGTAGTTGCCGTTATGTGATGGCCACTGGCCTTGCTCAGACGGATATGGGTACTGTGACGAGCCTGAGTAAGGCGGCATCGAGTTGAACGCGGGCGATGTCGGTGACTCGTCGCTTGGAGTGAGTGGATGGAGTGAATGTGTGGAATGGTGGTACATATTGCCGCTTCCATGGGCCATATGCGGAGATTCAGAGGGGACAGTCAAAGGAGGAAGAGCTGATCGCGCGTAACCACCCCCGTTCCACCCACTTGCACCAGAGCCTTGAATTATTGGTGGGAAGGCCCCAGGAGCAGAAAATCCCCGCGCACGTCCAATGTGGCCAGGTTTGTGAACAGAAGGACCAACAGTCGAAGGGACTGTCAGTGGCACTGGCCCCATTCCGATAGCAGAACGAGGCGGGGGAATCGACGAAGGGGAGTGCTCTGCATCACGTTTCCGTGGTTTTGGCAGTCGAGGAGGTACTCGACGCTTGAAATTGGCAACGACTTCGGGAGGCGAATGCCGATTCAGGGTTGGATGCGCTTAATCAGTAATGTCAGCGATCGAGGAAAAAACTGTTATAAAAAATAGAGCGTACACCACGTGCTAGCGTCGGGGTCGTCGATGGCGGGATCGACGTTGCGGAGGTTCACCTTTCGCATAAAACCATAGATCTGACAAGAAGTTTGTCAAAATTCGAAAGAAGCCTTCACACATACATTGAGTTGCCGGGAGAAGCTTGCGAAGCGGGACTGGCGATAAACATGGGGGAGAACATGCAAAGCAAGTTGCTCAGGTCGCTCTACAACGATATGTTCGCCTTGGGGGTCCCACCGAATCATGTGATGGTTTTCGGTGCGCTCAAGTAGCCTGGAAGGGGACAGAAAACGATAAACACTGGAGAAAGCGCGTAGAGACAGAGTGCTCACGCGTAGAGTTTTGTCAGAAATGTTGCTTGAGGCTTTGCTTCTGACTTTTGGGACTGCTCTGCTGATTTGCCAGCGCCTTCGTCTGTGTCGTGTACATCATCAGCAGACGAGTCGGAATGGTGATGTGGGTAGGAAGGAGGGTATTGGTCACGGGAGGGATAGGAAGGGTAAGGTCGAGAGGATTGGTCGACTCGCGGTGGAAAGAGGTCCATAATGGTTGGGTACAAGTTGGGCCGCGATGATGCTTTTGAGCAGACCCAAGATGTGTCACGTCGAGGTAACGCCGGCGGACTTCCTGGTCTGATCAAGCCAGATGCAATCGGCGTTGGCGCGTGGTTCGGGTGTCCGAGGACCGATTCGGATATTTACCCAACTTTGACTGGCTCGTGAGCTGGCTCGGCTCAACACTTTTTTTCCCACAGAAAACAAATCATTTTTTTCCCTGGGACGTAAAATGCCCCCATCCATCCACTCAGCTCTCAATTAACCGTGTAACACTGTTGAATGCAGAAAATGCTCCATCGTCCACCCCTCGACTCCGCCAGTTTCCATCGTCTCCATCTAGTTGTAGCGAATGGGACTCCTTCATATGTCGAAAGTTGACCGCATCTTGGCCGTTTGACGCGGTTGGAATGATCTGCAAAAAACACCACATGAGTCCTCTCTTGAGCTGCCGTCAGCGAAACCCAAACACACCGGCGGTCGGGTATTGCGTAGCAGTCCCCAGTTGATTTTCGCAAACCACTTGTGCTGCTTGACCTCGCTCGCACCACTCTTACTCCCTAACCGCGTCTTTTCCCGTTTGTCCAATAACCTTGTGATGCAATCCTTGCCAGCTCTAGTGATTTCTCGGTCTACCGTACGACAAAAAATAGTTAAACACACTCACGGTGAGACTTTGGGCGACTCCCTGAACTGGACCGCATTATCACGGATATTAGCAAACGTGTCATTACGCTCTGAGCCCTTGAATGGCGTCGTAGCGTACTTAAGAGTAACGTCAACAAATGCTCAAAAAGTCGATAGGCAAGACGTACTATCATCTCATAAATAAGGATGCCGAGGGTCCACCAGTCAACAGCCGCCGTGTGGCCTTGAGCAGCAATGACTTCCGGTGCAATATATTCTAGTCCGCGGTGGTCAACAACGTCAGTTTGACCCGACAACCCGCCACTAACCTTCCGTTCCAACGAATGAGTTTGTCCGAAAGTTGGCTGTACATGACATGGTATCCACGAGTGGGACCTGCAGGCAAAAACGAATCGTTAGCAATTCCGCCGTTAACGCACCTAAACGCCACACACACTCACCCCATTGGTCTCTGACTGTATCATCACAGGCATGCTACCAGGATCGTTCGACTGTTTCGCCAGATCAAAGTCGGACAGCATAATGTGGCCCGACTCGTGTAACAGGATGTCTACAAAACCTGATCAGTCCCCAACGAAAAATGAAAGGAAAAGAAAAAATCTCAGACTTTCTGGTTTGAGGTCCCGGTATATAAAACCCATGAGATGCAAATATTCCAATGCCGCTACGACCTCGGCCGCGTAAAACCGGGAAGCGTCCTCGGGCAAACATTTGCCGGGCCGTGTTTGAAGTGCGCGGAAGAACTCGCCTCCCATGCAATATTCCATGCAGAAAAACAGGTAGCCCTCGGACTGGAAAGAATGGTATAGCGTCACGATAAACGGATGATTTGTCGTCGCGAGAATCTCTTGTTCCGTCAATGCTCGCTTGATCTTCTTGCGCTCGATCATTTCCTTTTTCGAGAGCACTGTGGACCCATTTCAACACGCTCTGTCGACGGAACGGACGAGACGTACCTTTCATTGCGAAGAGTTTGTCTGTCTTCTTTTCTCTCACGAGATATACTTTGCCGACATCGCCCTTTCCAAGCATCTTAATCTTAACAAAGCTCGACGGCCCCACCTCGACCTGGACGAAGAGAATGAGATGCTGAAAGAATGCTGAGTCAGAGGAATCCGCCACACGTACCTGCCGGACTTTTATTGAGTTACTAGAATAAGTCCTCCGAAAAGCAACTTTGCCCGGACCCTCCAACATCCCATTGCTAACTCGCGGTGCGACAAGGTGATTCGGTCGACTTTGGCCGCGTGAGGAGCCAGAGGAGATTGTTTCGAGCGAATCGGTACCGTGTTCAAGAGAGCCGACATGGGGAACTGGGGGAACTATGTCGGCAGGTGCCAACATTCCGTTCTTGGTATTTGAACGGTGCCCAGAGAAGAGACCCTTGGCATTAGGAGCGGAGGCAACGCGACGTATGAAACGGGAGGCTGAAGCACCCATGGCCTTGGGGGAAAGAGGAGTGGCTCGGTTATTGGAAGGTGTAACGGTCCGTTTGTCGGGTTTTGACCGCTGTTTACCCAAAGCATCGACGGACTTTTGGTGGCGTGGTGGTCTTGGTCTGTCTGAGGAAGTAGAGTCGGATGAGGTTTCGTAGAAAGAGGCTGGGGTTGTTGTCGATGTTGTTGCTGAGGTAAGTGAAGGAGCAGGGGCAAGAGAGTGAGTATCTAGCGATAGTGTGGGCCCGCTGGGTTTACGAGGTATTCGGAATACGCTCTTCCAGGCTGGGGCTGAGTGAATTCGTGAAGAAGGGACATCGAGGGTGGACATGATTGGGAGTGGAAGGGATTGGTCACGCATCGGTTTCGCACGTCGGTCAAGACGGCGACCAGGAAAGACAGAAAGTTGCAGATTCAAGTTCAGTTTAAAGTGGCGCTGAAGAAGAATCCAAGCTGACACTGTCGATCTCGAGCTACGGCCAGTAGCGAGTTTCACTCCGTTCACACAGGGAACCCTGCTTTCCCTTTTCAAACATATAAAAAATCTCTCTCCCGCTATCAACGGAGCATTATAGGAATCGCGTCTATGCCTCTGTCACAGCACTCGTGCATTTCGCGACACCGCGCGTAATAAAAGCCGGTCCCGTTCGTTTCAAGAGAACGGCCATGTCTTCAGAAAACGACCCCCTATGCAAACCTTCTCCAGTCTCTTATAATGCCCTTGACGATTCCCCCCCTCCGTCTCCAGTCGTAGATCTTCCATCCCACCCCACAACAGACAAACTTTGGATTCTCGCTGGTCTTTATAGCGCCGTATTTTTGGGAGCGTTGGGTAACTTCACGGTCACGTCCTGTTAACCTTGATCTAACTATCTACAGACGGTAAGAAAAAAGGCATTCATGCGCGCTGGCAGACCACCAACATGCAACCAGGCACGATTGTGGCGACCCTTTTAACAGCGATTGGTTCTGACTTCAACAAATCGAACGAGGCCTCATATATCGGCACATCATACCTGCTATCTCTATGTTGCTTTACTCCTCTATACGGTCAGCCATTCTCTCTATCATGGGCTCATTTCAACGCATTGTAGGTCGTCTGGCCGATATTCTTGGCCGTAAGGGTGCGATGCTGCTTGCGCTATTCTTTTTCGGTAAGTATTATCATGGCCTTGTTGTGTAAACCCCTTAGGCCAAAACTATTAGGTTCCGGGACCATCTTTTGTGGCTTAGCCCCATCGATGGAAACGCTCATTCTGGCACGAGCAGTGGCCGGTATGGGCGGGGGTGGGTTAGTGTTTCCATCCTCCCTACTCTCGATTTTGACCATCTATTCAGTGTTATGACGGGTACGGTCGACTCATACTTGCGGCTGATAATCCTCATCGCCCTCCTTCTAGTGTCGACAATAGTAACTACCGACTTAATTCCTCTGTAAGTTTCCCTGACGATTTCTTCCTCCGACCTAACAGAGTCTTGTTAGCAAGCAACGTGGGCTATACCAAGGCCTCGCAAATATGTAAAAAAGCAGCCCCCCTCCAACCACCGTCTGCTCATCTCACTACGCAGATTGTTTGGTCTTGGTGCTGGGGTAGGCGGTCCTCTCGGAGGATGGGTTAATGACACATTTGGTTGGTCAGTCACCCCGTTTTGTTCTTGTCAGTCGGCTATCTCAACACATGTCCCAGGAGGTCGGCCTTCTACTTTCAGGTCGGTAAAGCTCTCCTTGTTCGGCGGACTCGACTAATGGGTTTTGCCACTAGGCCCCCCTGATGATTTTCAGCGCTACTTTGGTCGCCTGGAAGGTCAACATACAGCTGCCATCGGAAATCCAGGACCAACCACTTCATGAAAAACTGCGTCGTATCGACGTGCTGGGCTCCCTGACGCTCGTTGGCTTTGTCGGTTGCCTCCTCCTCGGTTTCAGCCTCAAATCAACCGAAGAACTCCCTTGGTCACATCCGCTCATTTATGGTCTATTTGCTTCCAGTGGTTCCTGCGGGGTCTTGTTCTTCCTAGTCGAAAAATATTGGGCATTTGCTCCGGTCATGCCGTTGCACCTCATAACGCAACGGACACCATTTGCCGTTTCTCTTTCCAATCTCTTTGCCAGTATGGCGGCGTTTTCGATGGCATGTCACTGACTCTTAATCTATGAACATTTGTTGACCGATGTTGCAGCTTTACAATGTTCCGCTGGTAATTATCATTTTGTCGTGTTGGCCCCTCGACTTATGCTTCTCAGTATCTTTCTGCAGTTAAATTGTACTCTTCAACCAGTGCCGGTGCGAGGTTCCGCTGTTTGGCAAACGTCTTGCTGAACTTTACTTGATGAGGCGCACACCTGATCCCACATTCGGTAAGCAACTCCTTCATTTCCCCAAGAGAGAATCGCTGAATGGAGTTTGCTAGATAGCTATACCTTGCGGGAGCGTGGCAGCCGGGTGGTCTGTCCATCTCCTTGCCGCGAAATAAAGATCAGCTCTCTCAAATGACTTCACAGGTTGATGCGGAGAACAGGGAAATTATATACGTTGACCATCGCGGCTGCTTCCTCCAGTCTCTTCGCCAACATCCTCGTGGTTTTCTGGAACGACCATACCGCGCCATGGCATCTGTGGGGAGATCTCGTGCCCCAAGCGCTGGGAATGGCTGCCTTCATAACCAGCACTCTTATCGTGCGCGCTCTTCTGCTTCTTTCTTCTCCTTCAAAAGTCCTGACCCTGTTTAGGCAATGATTGCTGGGGTAAATAGGGAGTAAGGACTCCCACCATCGTCTTTTTGCTTTCTTGATCTGATATGAATGCAGGGACATGCCTGTCGCGACTGGTATCACGTACCTCTTCAGAACAACTGGCCAAGCGCTAGGTGTTTCACTTTCAGGTACTCTTATGCAAACAGTGCTTTTGGAGAAACTCCGAGCAAGAATCCACGACGCCCACTCCGCCGAGGTCGGTTTTCCTGCCAATCAAAAAAAAAACACATCTGAACGTCATTCCTTCTCAGATTATCTATGAGATCCGGTAAGTACCTTCTTCAAGTCGAAACAGAGTTCAGAGCAATGACGGGTCGCTCTAACAGACATTCAGCCGCCAGCATACCAAATTTACCTCCCCAGTGGAGGCAAATCGCTGTAGACTCATATGGGGACGCCCTGCGGGTAGTCTTCATTTTCCAGGCGGCATTAGCACTGCTATGCCTGCTTGCTTGTATGCCCATCGAAGAAAATCCTTTGCCGTAAGGCCACAACTGGATTTTAAACGCAACGCTGACACATGCCGCAGCGGTTCCCCTCCGGCGTTACGGCCTTCCGAGAGTAGGACTAGTCTTGACGAACAGCCATAGCGTTTGAGCAGTAAACCGGATGTATTTGTATTGGGACAATGCGAAGATTTCCAAAACTCGATATCTATTCTTCCTGTTGATCATTTTGGTTGGGGCCGGACCTCCTCGATCCACCGCCTCGAAGGGTGTTTTGCGACCGTGATTTGAGCGGGAGCCAAACTGGCTGGTTTCTCAGGGTCATCGTCGTCTTCGGCGTGGCGGCCCTTGAGCGGCCGTGCAGGACACGGTAGAATGTTTGACGCGGACACGGTAAGCACGGCAGCAACAAAAGTCACGCCAAAAAGAGACGACACGAATTGGCGCTGTTGGGTAAATCGCAGAGCTCGGTACATTTATAGTAGCGGTGGTGGTGGTTTCTGTCAAGTGTTGGTTATCGACGGACAGAAACGCAAACCAGACGCAAACCCACCATGAGCGGAGGAAGAGAAGGAGCGTGACCGCCGTCGTCACACATCATCCCGACTTGACCCAAAATGTCGATGGCCAACGCGAACAAGGCTATGCGCAATGTGCGCATTATGCGAGACGTGAAAGCTCGCAAGGGCGTCCTCAACAACGAAGTCGCTCGGCGAGCTTATCTATATGTCGCTCGCAATACTACTCTCCCGCCACAAGTTCGCCACCAGGCGCAACTCCAACTGAATACTTTCGACAAGTACTCCCGTCCCACCACCGTCAAAAACCGCTGTTCAGAAACGGGTCGAGGGAGGGGTATCATCAGCGAATTCGCGTTATGTCGTGTGCGTTGTCCACTTTTCATCCTAAATTCAGGCTCACAAGACTCTAGTTCCAATTCCGATTACGAGCGTTACATGGTGAACTGAATGGTGTCCGCAAAGCTTGCTGTGTGTCTTTTTATCAATTGTCCAATAATACCGTCTCACAATTACCAGGGTAAACTAGACGCTCTTTTGTACAGACCAAGAGATACATTATGTGCCCCTCAAGTAGCTGCAGGAGTATTCTCCGCACTCGTAAGATCAGCAAGACGAAGCTCAAGCTCGGCCCGCTCTCTTCGCCAACGGTTGACAACGTTGAGTGTTGCAGGATCGACCAAGAATCTACCAACCGTCAGAACTGTAGGCACCCTGGGAAGCAAGACATCATACGCATATTGCCGAAGCCACTTCTCGCTGATTTCCCAGTTGGTGTGTGCAAGCACATCGTCTCCATGAATCGTGACAGCATTGCGGTAGTCCAGCAAGCAGTCGACAAGGTCGAAACGACCTATGGGACATAAGAATGACCTCAAATCGAACTGCTATGACATACCTCTGAGAAGAATCATGCGATCTCTGAGCTCAGGATGGAGAATTCGGTCAATCACACTTTCTAAGTTCACGATAAGAACGCAAAAAGCGACACTAAGCCATTCCGTACCATGCGGGACAGTACGTTGTACCAATGTCGGTCGCAACGAAGATGGTAAACAGTAATTGGTGTTGCGCTTGTAGTTATCCAGGTGATAACTGCCATATCATTCAGCAAGGCCATAGTAGAGACGACAAACACGCACTGAATGAGCTTATATGCCTCGCTCTTATTCGGATCGTCATCGTCTTCAACCTGTTCCGCCGACAACTGACTTGGGGTTGCTTGAGGCGGCGGCGGCTGAATAGGAGTTTGGGTTGTGGAGGTGGAGGAGAAATTCATGGGAGGGAGGTTCGTGTCAACGCCCATAGCGGGGAGGTACGATGACGGATAACCGGACTGAACTGGAGGCGCAAATGCTCCTGGTTGGTTGGAGGTTGGCGAGGGATTGCTGAATATGGGCGACCCATTCGAGCCGTTGCGCATCAGGTCAGTAAAGAGGTTGGGATTGTCAGCGCGACCATACATGGTGTTGGGGAGTGGGGTGTTCATAAGGTAACCATTTGGATCCGGGTCTTCTGGACGGGTCTTCTTGCGCGACGATGAACTTGGCTCGTCATCGGCTGTGCGCTTCTGTCCAATAGAGACAGGGTCGCTGACCTTTTTGCGACGCTGATAACCTTGCCAGGCGGTGTCTGTTTCTGACCTATTAATAAAATTGTTGAAGTCCTGAAGATCCCAGCCAAGTTTGGGGAGGAGGCCTCCAGCGCCCTCGCCAATGAATGCCCCAAGACTACGAAGCAGAGTGCGAAGCGTCTGGTTTTCTTCCATCAAGTCTTTGAGCATATTGCGCATTTCAGTTACAGCTTTGTCGGCGCCGCCTGAAAGAATTTCGACACGGGTCTCCAGATCGCGAATCTACGGTGGCCAGTCAGCAGGGGTCAAGGGAAAAGTGAGGCTACCTTTTGCTGCTTTCTCAGACGGAACTCGCGCTGTGCGATGCGGTTTTGGTCCCGCCTGGCTGCCTGGGAGCTGGACAGCGTAAGCATGGTTGACCTTGCGGTGACGAGGTGGGGATGACTCACTTTGGGTTCTTCTTGCGTCCTGGCTTTCCTGGCGCATTGACATCATCCATATCGCTGTCCTAGCCGATTTTAGTCCATTTACTGACGCCATACGGGAGGAGCGAGCCCACATTGTCGATGGAGAGGCTTCGCTCGGTCATGGCGATTGGTAAGACAGTTTAGGTCACTAACTGTGACGCAGATCATTGATCATCACGGGTCTGAGAAGTATTGATTATCTAAGGTTTTTCGGCGGTGAGGCAGCAACTTTACCAGGAGGAAGAGCTTGGGAAGGGCTATCTTAAGACGAGGACAGAAGTTGAGTTGGTGTCTCGAAGAAGCCGACACTCAGGAATTTCCTTCTTTGGGTTCTTGGCGAACTGAACCTGGAGCCAATCGATAGGATACAATCTTATCTACACGTGCGACAGAAATGCCCGGCTCATGCCGATGGTCATCTTATTTAGTTTATTGCCCCCAGAGTAGCGTGCCCAACATATCCTTGCCCATGAACACCACCGTCAGCCTCCATTTCCACTTCTACAAGCCTGACGAAATTCGTACTCTGCGCATTTCGAGACGTCTGATTGATGGCACAAGTGTCGAGATGTATGAGGTAACCCTCCGTCGTCTGGCTGTAATTAGAAATCTGAGTTGACAAGTTTTATCACTCGGATTTGGGCTATGGGACAGGGGGGACCACTTTCCAACGTAAAAACCTCGTTACGGACGTTTGGGAACCTGCAGGGGAGATATCTTGGACAGCACGCACCAACTGTAGGGTGTCACTTTTGACATTGTTGCCACGACTCATTTGAGCGATGAGCTAGGTATCGTCCAGTTTGGTATCGACGAGGCAAGAGTGGGTAGCTTGAAACGCCAGCTGATTGGTTACAGGTGCACATTCGAGATCTTAGAAAAGCCAAGAAATCAAGCAGCAAGTTGCGCGCTGCCAAAACGTTCAGGATCCCTTGCTGAAGCTTTGAACGTTGAACAGGTCAAGACGATTCAAGGTCGGTGGATCAGAGTACAAGTGGAAAATAGCAGCATCACAAGAGAGGGACCTGTTTGTGAGTTTACACCCTACATCTGTCGACGGGTTATTGAGGAGATGTGAGTGTGTTGACTCGCGGAGAAGGACGGTGGCAACATGGACGCATGATGAAACAACCTTACGCGTGGGCGCAGCCGTGGAAGAGATCCTCGATCGAGTAGTGGTGACATGTCTCCTGAATCTGTTTATCAGACAGCAAGGAATGTGGTGATACGAATTGGAAACAAATGTTTATGAGTCAACGAGCTTCAAATTGCACCACTGTTCAAGGTAAAAGTAAACAGCCAGCGAGACAAGATGATGGAGACCAACTTCGCTTAGTCCTTTTCTTGTACATGATACGATGACCACACTCGCGACAACGGATGGGTTCGCGCGATTTGATTTCGTTTGTTGCCCCACAGTCTAAAATCCCGTCAAAGATCAGCAACGACAAGTCAACAAACGACGGGGTGAGTAAACACCGGCGCAGTTGTACTCCATTTGTTCCTTCGGTGGAGCAAAAGTCCCCGTTGTGTAGTTACTGCTTTGTCCATGTGTTGCATTCTGCTGTTGTTGGCCGCTCATGGTCCCAGGTCAACGTTCAAGTTGTTGTGACATGATGGATGCGGTTTCGAAACAGGACCAAACTGTTGGCTGTGCTTAATGCTTGCTTGGTCCCCCACCACCCAATATTCTGGCTTTGTTATCGTCTCTAGGATTCAACGCGTCGTTATCTCTCAGTTTGGCTATTAGACCCTTGCCGAGATCTGTTTCCAGTCAATAATAACCGGAGTCTTTTTCTTTTCAAGGCACAAGAGAAATCAAAGGATTGCCTTGTCAACGCAACCGTGAGGCCCGTAACCATCTTGAGCCTTTATATATCTCGTAGACAGCTCAAGGGTCTTTCAAGGTCCGCTTCCTTCTCGATACCCTTTCAAGTCGTAGACATGGCTAACACCACTACACTTCCTTCCTTCGTCGAGCTCATGGCTTCCCTCGGTTTGGATCAGGCCCAGGACCGCTCCCCTTCATCGTCCCCTTCATCTTCACCTCGTGCTACACCACCTTCACCTTCAAAGTCTCGCTCAAATCCTTCTCTCCGCGACTCAGCTGCATCTCGTAACCGCCTTGCCCGCTATAACCCGTACTCCCCGGTATTTCATTTTTCTCAGTCTTATTTTGATCCACCTAACCGGATAACAGAAGCTGTCTGAACGCCGAGGCAGTCTGTCCTCATTATCCTCGTCTTCTTCATCTGACTACGAGCGCCCTATCGTACGGGTGCGTTGGATTAACCAATCAGTTGAAACTTTCCAAACCAATTTGTTTCCAGGCATATTCGACTTCACCACACCCACCTTCCTCTCCCCGTGCCCGCAGACGGCATGGCAACAAGCTCACTGTGAACGTTTTCGGCTCCAATTCAGACTTGGCTGCCAACACCCCCATCTCAAGTTATGTGCGCCGAAAGACCCCTGGCGCATCACCAACTTCGCCCACCTTCCCTCGGGAAGCGCTTGATTACTCTCCTTCATCGTCACCCATGCCTTTCAGCATACCCACTCTACCGACCCTTTTCCCTAGATCGGCGAGCTCAGAGTCCTTCCCACTCACTCCAAATTCGGACATCTCTTCGACCAACAACTCCCCGAACCCTGTCACCAAACCTCTTCCTGATGAAGAGCGGTTATATTTCCATCGCACCTACCATACCGGCGTACGAATCTCGTCGCCACCCATGTCAGAGGGTCGCTTTCCACGCGCCCAGTCATGATTGCACTACGGTGCAATCGGACTTGTACTTTTAGCCTACCCTTGTAAAACACCCACAATCCATTCGGACTACCACATTCGTTTATTCGCTTTCGCACTTAGGTTATTATTTTCCTGGTCGGGTCGTCCTTCCTTATAGTTGACTGCTGTATACCTCAAAGCCATCGTAAAAGCTGGCGTTCAGAATGGTACAAAAAGCGTTCTGATTCGAGAGCACAAAAATAAAGTCCCTAAACGAGGGTCCTAATCGTGGGCATCTTCACTCTCCCCAGGACATTGATTCCCTAGATCTTCTGCGTTCTCGTACCGGGTGCCGCACCAGAAGCAATAATAATAGTTATCTCGGAGGTAAGACAGAACCATCTCCAGCCTGTCGCTAGCCTAGACGGCGTCAACACATCAGGTTTAATATTAATGCGACGACGACTGACCTGGAGACGTAGAAAATGGGAGGTTTCTTCCAAGACTTCCGATGGAAACTCTTGTTCAATAGCTAGAGTAGGAGCTGAGTTGCCGTCGTCAGTCAGTTCCCCGAGCGGTTGAAGGGCATCAGCAGCCATCTGTCGTCGGAGTCTCGCCGCATCGATACGGTCAGTCTTGTTGCTGTCGGAGCCTTGTTTAGTTTCTGATGAGACTTCAAATGTCGTCGTGTATAAACTCAAGGCTTCAAATAGACCGGGCGGGAATGTGTCTGGCTCGCGCGGATTGACCCAGAGTGCATTAAACTGTCGGGATTATGTAACTTGACAATCAGTTGGAGGGGACAAACTCACGACTTTACCTGCCTTCTCATCAAGACTCACGCATGTACGTTGCGCAGGCACTAAAGGCGCGGGAGCGGTCAATGACATAAGCAGGACAGCAACAAAGGATATAATTTACCCAGTCGCCCTTCAGCGCGTCGCTCCTCATATTCTTGTCTAGCCCGATCTCGGAAGTCGCGATTTCGGGTGTCATCGGCCATTTTGGCCATTTTAGCGACGCGCTCTGCAAAAGAAGGAGATCTCGCGCGTTTCACTCCCAGTCCAATACCCCGCTTGCCTACAGACATATATTAGACCCTTTATGGATATTTCGAGGCTTATTCACCAGCCCATTCGTTTATTGGCAGTGGATCTGCTTTATTATGCCTCGTTTCCGTGTCGGGTTGATCAACGGGACTAGCTGGTCGCTCGGGTTGCGCGTCTGTTTGGTTGTCGTCCGGATTGCCCAGTGTTTGCCCAGGTTTGAAGCCCATCTTCATCATAATGGACAACGCTTTGTTACCCGAACTGAGACCAGCATCCTCGTCCTCTTTTGCACGCGTGAATAGACTCTTGTTGAGCCCCTCTTCACGCGATTCAGCCTCGCGTTGTCGCCGGCCCTTGACCCGATTCTGTTCATTCTTTGCTCTTGACTTTTTCTCTGCTTCTTTGCGGAGCTGCGAGTAGGATTTGGGCCCAGAGGAAGTGCTCGGTTCAACAAGAAATTTGTCAAGGTTTGCAAGGTAATCGTCTTCGTCGTCTGACATCAGTGCAATAAACCAAGAGCACGATCACGCGTCACAACTAATCCGTAAAAAAATTGTATCGTGATTGGTACCGAACAGCAACACGTTAACATACTTAAAGAAGCGTAAACAGGACGAAACGCATCAGTGTTTGCGATTTAGCGACAAGCACCGTCGAAATGAGAGCGAGAGGTATTGTGGGAGAATCATCAACATCATTAAGCGGTGGCGGGGGCAGTAGGCTTCTCCTCATCGTCGTCGTCGCGGGGAGTGTTGACTGCAATCTTGACGGCAATTGCGCGACCACCGACATCTTTTCCAGTAAGTGCCTCAATAGCCTTCTTCTGTTCCTCCTCGCCTCCGACATCGACAAAGCCATAACCTTTGCTCTTGCGAGGCTGGCCCCAGCGACGGCGGACAATACGGGCAGAAACAACTTTGATGCCGGCATCGGTGAAGAGGGCAGAAAGGCCGGCATCATCGATGTTGAATCCAAGGTTAGCAACGAAGAGCATGCTCTTAGATTGCTCGCCAACCGGGTCTTCACCAGCTGGACGGGGAACACGAGGAGTCTTGGGCTTGCGAGGACGGGGAGTCTTCTTGGCTTCAGTGGTGGCAGAAGCCTCACCCTCCGTTGGGGCGGCAGCAGCAGCAGCTTCAGTCTTGGGCTTTTTCTGAGTAGAAACAATGTTAGCGAAATGAAAGGAGTAAACAAATAACAACATACAGCGGCCTTCTTCTTCTTTTTCTTGGGCTTGGCCGCCTCGTCGGTCCCAGCAGCAGCTTCGGCCTTGGTTGCGTCGCCGTTTGCTTCTGCTTCTGAAACTTCGCCGGGGACAGCTTTGCTGCCTCGCCTGCCGGGCTTTCTCTTTGCCTTCTTCTCTTTCTTCTCCTTTTCTTTCTGTTCAGATGGCTTTGCGACCTCGACGATTACTTGACGACCGTCGAGCTCCTTCTTGTCCAAAGCCTCGACAGCCTTTTGAGCGGCCTCGGCAGTGGAGAGCGCGACAAAGCCGTAGCCTGCAGAACGAGGAGGGACGTTCTCCCGTCCACTGTTGCGGATGATGACTTGGACGGAGAGACTGGGGGGTCGTGTTAGCAAAAAAAAGATGGGATAGGCTGTGTATTTGATGCCACGTACATGTCGCTCTGAACTGGCGCAAAGAACGTCTTCAGCCCCTCTTCCGTAGTAGAGTACGCGAGGTTTCCAGCGAAGACCTAACAAGTGAGTTTTGAGTCATCCAAGTCGCCACACACACACAAAACGTGGTTGTCATGTCATGCCTACCTTGAAACCAGGGACTTCCTGCTTTTCCTGCGTGACGGGAGTAGCGCCGTTCTCGGTGACTGGGGCGGCGGAGGGGGCTTCCGACATATTAGGGGGGATGAACTGGGTTTGTTTGGGTGAGCTGAGGGAACCGGTTTTTTTGTCGTCAAACTTGGAGGTTAAGAAGAGACCCTGCCGAGTGATGGATGCCCTTTATAATGACGTGCCGTTTCCATGACAGGATCTCAGGCCGCCCTTGTTTTGCTTTCCCTGCTCGCGTGCAAGACGCTTTTCATCTCTTTGCGGTACCCACTTGCTCTTCCGCATTGGTTCATCCATTTTTTGTGTGGGGTTTAAACGCAAAGTTTATCTGGTTGCCAAGCTTCGACAAAAGCTTGGCTCGACATTTTGATGAGCAACTGTCACGTCATGTCACACTCACACCTTTCTGCCTCCAACCGCCATCCCTGGCCCGACACTCTTTTCTCATCCTCAATCCGACCTCTCAATGGCTCCCTCTAGCCTCCTTAGCATTGTTTCTGTGACCCTCCTCGCTGTTCTCAGCTCCACGGTCCCTTCATCAGTTAACGCTGTTTCGCTGCAATCCGGTAATGTCGTCAGGAGCCACCACGACATCGCTGTTGCCCGCTCTGTCCGCAAACGGGCTAGCAATGCCAAACGCTGCAAGCCCCGTGCAGCCTCGTCTGCATTAGAGAGCAAGCCTTCCACAGCGCCCAAGAAGGACGAGCCTGCCAAGCAACCCGCTCAGCAACCCTCCAACGACAACAAGAATAACAACAACAACAACGGCGGCAACAAGGGCAATAACAACAACAACAATAACAACAACAACAACAAACCCCCCAGCGGCGGCAGCAGCACGGGCCCCGTCACTGTCGGAAACGGTGTTCAGCTCCGCGGCAAGGCTTGCCTCGCATGGCCCAACTACAACTACAACAAGCTGTCTTCGTGGCAGGGTAAGAACGTTGGCCTGTGAGTAATTTTTTTCGACCATCAACCTGACATCGCCCTGAAACCCGATTTCCAGCATCTACAGTTGGGATGCAAGCAAAATCCCCGGCGCTGATGAGCTTGGCTTCACGTATGCACCCAGTACGGCCAACTTTCCCCTTTGATTCCGATCAGTCCTGATGCGCAGCAGTGTTGTGGGGCTGGAAGAATGCCGAAGACTTCAAGGCCAAGACTGTTCCCGGCTACGCGAAGATTGCTCTTGGCCCTAACGAACCTAACGAAGTCGGCCAGAGCAACATGGATGCCTGGAGTGGTATCCAGATCTGGAGGCAGTACATGCTCCCCCTTGCCTCCAAGGGCTACACCCTCCTCTCTCCTGCCATGTCGTCCCGCCCCAACGGCAAAGACTGGATGAAGACTTTCATGAACAACGTCCGTAGTATTTCCTTTTTCAGTGACTCCAGCTCATCGTTTCTAGTGCGGAAATGACTGTGCTGTCAGCGGTATCGCCACCCATTACTACGGCACCGACCTTCAGGAATTCAAGGCTGGTCACTCGTTTTTGCCATTGCTCTACATTTCAACGGTTATAGAACTACATTACTTACTGGCACGACACCTACAACCTCCCCGTCTACATTACCGAATACGCTGATCAGGTATGAAACTGTACCATCATCACTTCCGTTTACTCACTCGACCGAAGAACTTCAACGGTGGCAGACAAGCTACCATGGATGAGATCTGGGCATTCATGGTCGGGGCTACCGAGTTCGTCAACTCGAAGGATTGGATCAAAGCCCACTGCTGGTTCGGTATGTGTTGTGCCTACCTAGGCAGGCCTTTACTCATTCACGGGACATAGGCGCCATGGTGGGAATGGACAATGTCAACCCCCTCAACAAACTGATGAACAGTGCGGGCAATGGCCCTAACGACCTCGGTATGAACATTTCAACCATCTTGGCATAGTTACCGAGTCTTTTTGCAGGCTCTTACTTCATCAACAACTAAGTGGCCGTTCACTCGACGCTTGTGCATATGTTTGTTGTTCTTTTTCTCAAAAATTAGCTATCGTTGACCTTATCCACATCAGCCACTCTAACCGCATATCCTAATGGCCCTACCATCTATACCGAGCAATTGTTCTTACCTTTTCTTTCGCAACCAACGCTTGAGACCCGCGTTTTTCCTGGCCACGCCAGCTGTGGCCGTTTGTTCTCTGCCGTAGCAGGCTTATGGCTATCTACTCTCGAATGTACCCACCCGTAGAGTCTGGCAATCACATACTACTGTAGTTTTGTGTTTGGAACAAATGTTGACTGATGTCACTTCTTTACTTGGAACCATCATGGTCAAACATCTGCCGCCGACCATCAAACATCTGTTGACTCTGCGCAATCCGAATTCACTACCTCCACCATCGGCTTCCAAGCTACAAAGTGTATTGACGAGCTCCTACCGAAGCGCTCTAGATCGCAACGCCACTACAGCATGGCTCGTTCTGACGGTAGACCTTGACCCGCCATAATTTCGGTCCGAATCCCACTCGGTGTTGCAGGCATGTACTCTGACAACGGTAAATCGTCCGTCAACTATGGCCCAATTATACCGCTTCATTCGCCCAAGCGATGCTGCTTCGCGAAGCACTGGGGCCAGCTCGAGTCTGGGCGAGGCAATTAATAAAGCAGCTCTTGTCCGCGAAGCCGTCCTCAAGAGTGTCATTTTTGTTGGAGTCCCGCGCGTGAGGCAGATGCATATACTTCACAGAAAACTGCGGTCCTAATAGGAAGATACTAGGTCATTCTGTCGTTCGCCGCGTTCAATGAGGCTCTGGATGCCGATGTGAGAGCGGCCTTGCGGACAACTTCTCGCCGGTGAGAGTTTGTTTTACTCAGGCTGATTTCTGTCTTAGTTTGTTTGGTTTGGTCAGCGATGGCACTTCGAGGAATATCGACACGACCGTTGAACGCGGCAAGGCCTTATGGCGCTCCATTTACACGCCCCATGCAGAGAAATTGCACGACAAGCTAGGGTCTTATCACCCCGACTTTATCTGTGCGTGACCGATTTCTTTGTCAATCTGGCCTTCTAACACGAGGCCCCAGCTTTCATTATCCAGAGTTACGGCACAGTGCTTTCGCCTTTGCCAGGCGAGACGAGATCCGCAACAGATTTGAGTGGCCGCGACGATCCCGACCAAGGCAATCTTAGCCGTACAATGGGGTCGGTTGTCGGAATAGCCTGTCTCCGCGCCGAAGAGCGAGTTGTCCCCCAGCTTACGAGTCACGTTTTTGGGCTGCTCAAGGCACGCGAAATAGAAGGAAAGAGCGAGGAGGATAGCTGGTTAGCGAGCGACGAAGGCACCGAGTGGGTCATCCGCACGGTCGATGAGATCGTCGAAGTCGTCAAGTCAGAAGACAGTCTTGCCCAGGTGAAATTGTGACGAGTTTTTTTGCATCGTGTTGGCGGAAATTTCATTGTAATCTGATGTCTCGATCGCGATGGCCATTAGGTTGATAAGTACATGTGCTAAAAGTACAGAGAGTCGGGCATAAAATATATTCCTCCTACAGGCCCCAGGCAGAGCAGAAACGGTAGAGCATCGCGGTCACGGTCACCATGTCCATTATGGGAGGGTGCATCTAGGTAGAACTGGAGTTGGAACGCGTCAAACGCGAAAAAAAGCCAAGGCACGCACGACCGTTCCAGTTCCTGCTGAGCGGATAAAGTGTAGTTCTCCGTAAACATCGCCGATCTGGTATCTTGTTTGGCGTGTGGGGCGGAAGAATGCGACGATAGCGCCGTTAGCATCTTGCAACTGATCATACCCAATGAGTACTCAAAGAGAAGGGGAAAATTGCGTTGGTATGCTTACTACAATGTCGGTGTTGTTTGAGCTTGGCCTCCATCGATATTGGAGACCATCAGGTCCGATGAAGACACGAGAAGCCTATGGAACTGTGAATCCACAACACGAGTTGACTTGATTCAGGGCACTAACATGGATGCGTGGGTCTGCTCGGACTAGGTCCGCCATGGGCAACGTGTTCTGCTACACTCAGCGGGGGGCTTAGTTTGCCGCCAAACTGACCAACCTTTCCGATGATAACGCGTCCCAAGCCCCCATTCGCAGCCCACTCCAGTTTAGCCACACGATCTTCTTTGTTGGGTCGAATAACGCGGTATAATGTGGTGACGCTCTGTCCACTGGTTGTGACTGCAGTCTAATCGCGCGTCAGAACGCGTTTAGTCGCGTCGAAACAGAACATGGAACGGACCTGGAAGCGATAGACGATTCCCCAGTTATTGAAGAGAACGCTTTCGCGTGGGTCCTGGTTGGTCCAGTAGAGGATGTCGTTGTTCACGGGAGTGGCCATTGGGTAGAGGTAGACGAGTACAAGTTGCTGAGGATTATCCGCAATGGCGTCAGTTGCTCTTATAGGGGAGCTCGGCAAGAGAAATCGTACATCAGCATGTTTTGCGCGGTCTATATCGATCGAAAACGTGGAGATAAAGATGAATGTACGGGCAGGAAACGTGTGGACGAAGAAGAAAGCTTCACGTTGCGGCGTTGGCCAGTGGACCAAATTCAAGCAGACAGTCAACAGCTCAAGGTCAGGTAGGATCAAAGGAGCTGAACACGCGTTTGGTGAGAAGCCATTGCGATTCTCCTTTGCGACGTTTCGTTCATTCGAAAGGAAGGTCGGTTGACGCCGTGGCCACACAAAATTTCTGGCCGTCAAAGATTTTGACATTCTGCAAAACATAGAGTTTGATTTGTTGCAGCCACGAGGCAGTCTGAAAAAGGCATTTGCGTGGCGAAACATTGGCACCTCGATTTGGAAGACCGACGTGTACGCATAAGAGGTTCCGTAGGTTGGGCTGAGTCCACGCCTCCTCACTCCATCTTCTCGATCTGGGTGAGATGTTTCCGGACCTTGGGTAAATTCACAGAGGCGCCAGCTAACCCGACTGACATTACCCAGCTGGATAACAGACGGATTAGGCATGTCGCGTCCAGTTCACCAAATAGGAAGGAGGGGCGTCGAGGAGTGGCAAAGTTTATAACTTCGATTATCAGAACCGAGAAAATGATTTCATTATACTGAACTCTACGTTGTCTCGGTTCACCGGGCCATGATCCACTGTCAAGAACGGACCCACCCGTTCAGTGGATTCCAGCTTCTCCAGACGGTGATTGGGCCGAAAAAAACCTGAATGCTGTGTCAGTGTTGACTTGGGAGTCAACGGGAAGATAACACACGTCGAAAATCAGGGCACGACTTGTAACCCAAGCGATCTAGCGCTCCCCACAACCATCCTGGCGATGGACTCCATCGAGATGTGCCGCATATGCTCGTCGGTGGCCTTAATTTTCGCAATTTCGTACACGTGTTTCAAGCTGATGGTCCCAGTCGTCTCGTGCCCAGGTTTTGCGGCGCCTTTTTCAAGGCCTGCAGCTTGTTTCAAGAAATAGGTTGTTGGCGGAGTCTTCGTGATGAAGGTGAATGAGCGATCGGGTTGTACCGTGATCATAGTTGGTATTGGTACTCCAGGCTCAATATGAGCAGTTCTAGCGTTGAATTCCTTGCAAAAATCCATAGACTTGACACCACGAGCTCCCAAGGCAGGTCCAACGGGAGGGGTTGGGGCGGCTTTCCCCGCCGGCACAACAAGTCGCTGTCGAAAGTCAGATGTAGGAATTTAGTTGAAGCGAAACCTAATAGCATACCACCAACTGTGCTGCTGCCTTTGCGCTGGCTTTGGACATGAAGCGGATCAACGTTCGTCACGTCGGTGTGACGATTACGTGCCTCAGCCCTGCAAGCACAAGGTGGTTACGCGTTGCTTGCTCTCTACCATGAAGTACCTTGTTGGACTCGTCGCCCTAGCCTGTGTGGCTGCCAGTCCTCTGTCAGACCAAATTCCGCTGTTTAACACCCAGCTGGAATCCTCCCATCCTGATTTCCCCGACTTCGATCTCAATGCTCTCCGTCTCGTTCAAGTGAGTGCTCGGTTACCAAAACGCTACTGACTCCAATACCGCCCGCCAGTTGGAGGGTCAGACTACCCCAATCTACATGACTGAGTTGGAGAAGGAAGGTCTTCGTTGTTCGCCGAATCCAAGCCCTTCCTCATCGAGCGCTATAGATTCAAGCCAAGGCACGCGGCGTGATGTTCTTCGACGTCACAGACACCCCAGAGCTCGGAACCTCATCTCGCCTGCGAATTCAGTGTAAATCTTGATAACTTTGCTGCATGTCCAACTTACATGAGGCCGTCTTCAGCTTCTTTCCCGACACCAAACGCCACAGAGAAGGTAGGCAGGCATTCGTCGGACAATTCACGCTTTTCATACCGGCTACTGAACAGGTGATCCCAATTATCAAGACTCTTTCCACCAAGGGTCCCGAGG
This sequence comes from Mycena indigotica, assembly GCF_014461135.1. Lineage (NCBI taxonomy): Eukaryota > Fungi > Basidiomycota > Agaricomycetes > Agaricales > Mycenaceae > Mycena > Mycena indigotica. The sequence continues at coordinate 2,100,555 of NW_023503005.1, forward strand.
CAAACCTTAGGAAGTTTACCAGCTTCCGCACCAGACGTGAGGCACTCTGTTTATATTGCCGCCTATATTTTCATCTCTCTTCTATTTCAGACTATCGCAGTGACGTACGTTGATTTCTTTGCATCGTGTCCACGGCTCAAATAGCGTTAGACTGGAGCAAAGAGCCAGGCTTGGCTGAAGAGCAAGATACAGGAGGTACAGTCGCTCATGTTCCAGTGAAACCTCTCTGACTTGGATGTCAGATTACTTCAGAATGGGGCTCCAAATCACTTCAAGCAAAGATTTCTATTTCCGAGTTCACCCACTCTTGGGGCCAGAACTCTCTCGTGAGTACTCGTGTTATCTTTTTCGAGTGTGGCTCTTGACACCTCCAGATTGCTAGAATCAATGGTTCCTCGACCACCGACGATGGTGTTGTCATTATTGGTGCTCATCAGGACAGCACGCAAGTTTATCTCTCTGTTTTCGTCCCCCTCCCGAAGTGACTTTCTATTTTCTAGCAACATGTGGCCTTTCCTACCCGCTCCTGGTGCCGATGGTTAGTGCTTCCGTCTGCTCTCACGCCCAATCTGACATGGACATATTCAGACGATGGATCTGGGACAGTCACTATCTTGGAAAGTTATCGCGCTTTGCTTGCAGCTGACTTCCACCCTGAACGAGCCATTGGTACGACATATATTGGTGTTGGTCTTACATTACTGAGGCGGTCATAGAATTCCATTGGTATTCTGCCGAAGTCAGTGCTTGACAACCTCAACAGCTTTATTGACAATTTTTACAGGAGGGTGGCTTGCTTGGCTCTCAAGCTGTAGCTTCTGCATATGAAGCCAAGAATGTGAACGTCATTGCCATGAGTCAGGTGTGGAAGCTATCCTCTCAAACAATTCTTCTTGACCACATCATAGTTCGATATGACTGCGTGGGTCAAGGTGCGATAGTGCTCTTTTTTGGCAACAGCGGAATACTGAACGCGATTCAGCGCGGTACTAGGGAAGAAGTTGGCCTGATCAGTGACTTCGTTGACTCGCCGTACGTGTTTCGCACTGATTTAATCCGCAATCATCTCAATATTCTCAGTCTCACCGAGTTCAACAAAGCGCTCGTTGAGAAGTACCTGGATATTCCATGGGTTTCGGTGAGTCATTACTCATCGCAATTGTTTTCCTTTCCTAAGTCTTTTAGACCAAGGTGAGCCTTACCACGATCTACGATAACGCACGCATTAAAACAAAAACAGTGTGGCTACGCATGCTCGGACCAGTACGGAAATGTCTCTTAAATCCAAGACTAGTGTGCTTATCACTAATAACTAGCGCATCGTGGATGAAGGCAGGCTATCCTAGCTCATTCACCATCGGCAAGTTGATTTGTTCTTTTTTGTAACTGCTCGTTGACTTGTGTCAGAGAGCACATTTGAGAACTCCAACAAGAACATCCACTCGGCCAACGAGTAAGTTCTCAGCTTGAAGATGTGGTTTTACCTCACACTTTCTAGCCGAATCGATGTCTCTGATGAATTCAGTTTCTCTCATATGTTAGAGTTCTCCAAACTCGCAGTCGCTTTCGCAGTAGAGTTGGCTGGCTCCAAGTAATCTTATGAATACCATGTCACGCAATAGTCACATTTTACATAATTACCCCATTCTCAAACAGTCCCAAACTGGTGTTTGATGCCTGCTGAAGATGCACAACCAAACGAGCATCGTTCATTTCGCTCTAGGCTAAATGCCCCAATACCTCGCATTGCTCCGCCTCGCTATAACCCAACGAAGAAACGCCCTGCGCACAATTCGTTTGCTGGCAACCGTTCACCAGCTAAACGTCGACGCTTAGACCATGAGTTCCGTCAGGATATCATTCGCGAGCTTCCGGCCCACTGCCAGAACACATCCCATTTCCCAGGGGCACACAATCGACGCCAGGCTTTCGTAGCGCGTGAGATTGCAAACATTCAAGCCTCCCCTCTTGGTCTTCGTGTTGTCCACTACAACATTAATCCCACCAACGTCTCGTTTATCTGCGTCCAAACAGATATCACCAAGGTTTCACTTGCCCCCAAGTCGACTCTTGAAGCCAAAGTAGTCGAATCACTGCGTGTACGTTGGTCGTGGTTACGCGTCGCGTCTTTTTGTTGAATCTCATCAGCAACAGCCTGAGGCATTGAAGCCTCCAGTCGCAAGTTCCACTCCTTCTCCTGACTTGGCTTCTTTACCCACTGGCCCTGTTCGATCCTTCAGGTCCGGAAGATTATGCTTCCAAGTACCCACAAAGCTAGACTCGGGCACAAACCTTGTTCCAACTATGGACGACAACCGCGTTGCCGGTCTTTTATCTGTGGACAAGGCAGCACAACAGTCGCGGGAACCGTCTTTGCATGCTAAAGAATCTTCACCGGCAGTCTCCGCTGACCTCCCCACCCCAAGATCTCCCTCTCCGCGACCATCGCCGTCTATTCCTAGCTTAGACGAGCTTTCAGAACTATTACCCACAGTCATTCGCCGCTCCTTATCCCCATTGCCCTTTCGGCAGCTTGAATTCGTGCTTGATGGTGAACAACTCTGTTTTCCGATTCGACATCAACACGACAAGTTACGCCGGCTACTATTGGACCCTTTCGACCCATCCTCGTCCTTCACTCTATCTATGCACGGGTATCTACAGGATGTAGACATTGAATCACGCCGGTGCGGGTCAAGACCATGCTTCGTGTCTCTTGTTAACCTTTCGAAGACATTGGTCCGTTGACCCGGCCACTTCTCGGAGGGAATTCGTCGAAGACGCCTGTCTTCTGGTTAACGGTGATTGCTCGGTCACGATCGTCGGCCACGGGCGTGATGCACAACAGCTTTCGCTCATCCAGAACCGCCGAACAAAGGCGGCCGGGGTGCGTGTCTGTTTTACGAATAACAATCATCCATTCTCAATGCCAGTAGACTGTTACGTTCACTGACCTTGAAAGGCCATGGAATTCGCTCAAGAAGGGTGGAGTGAGTTGTGTAGCGCCCATCAAACAGCCTTCTTTGTTTGCCAGCGGAGGGTATGACCACAACATCCACCTATGGAAGCTGGACGATGATCTATCGACCGTTTCCTCACGCCACTCCCTGATGATCAGACACAACTCGCTTGTGCAATCTATTCTCGGAGTATCCGATACTAGCCACAAGCTTGCTTCAGCAGGAGCGGACTGTTGGTAAGTAATGGTGCTTGTTTTCTTGTTCTAAATCACCTCATACTGCGATCAGTGTCAATTTTTACGACCTTTCTTCACAAAGAGTTGTTAATACCCTTCGCACGTCCAACTCGGTATACCACCTGCATCCGACCACCTCAAGCTTTTGCACCCTGTTTGAGGTAATTATTCAGCCGATTTATCCCTTTGTTTCTCATCAACACGCAAGCTCGCGCATCGTGATTTCCAATTCGAAGTACACGATCATCGACTGGTGCCCTCTATACCCACGCTACGATTTGGCTATGCGAATCCTCAGGTCCATGGGAGATACTCAAAAGGCGCTTCGTTTTCGGATTACTTCGCATCTGGTGACAAAGAAGGCATCATTCGAGTGTGGGATCTCCGCAACTCCAACAAACCCTGCTGTCAGGTAAAGCTGCAACACACACTTAGGTTTTGGAAAGTATTCTCACTCAGCCTCAGATCGAATGCACGAAAGGACAACGGATTGCGCATATTGTATCAGAGTCGTCCCGACTATTAGTTTGTTCGGAAAACAACCAGATTAGCATAATTCACCGGAATAGCGATGTGTAAATTATAATTGCCTTTTATGGACACCTGGCGTTGACTTGTTTGTCGCTGTTTGGCCGCTATGACATCTCGTTCTCGGCTACGACAGGACGTCGATATAGCGCATGACATACAAACGACCTCTGGGATTCAAGTCGGTCGCAGAGCTAGAGACCTGACTTCGGGGCACTTATAACCACTTAGGGTGCTCTGCACGGCGCAGCAATCGGGTTAGGTTCAACAATAATTTTACACTACAGTTGGCCGTTTTTCAGGTCTGATACCGTGAATTGCTCCCTTCTAACTTTGACCCTTGCCATAGGCGCCAGACTTTTCCGTTCAAGGGCTTTATAGTCTGCACTTGTAAGCATGTCCCTGTTTTTTCGTCTTCCACACGTCTTACGTCATCGGGAGGTTCCGTATTCGGTCTGGTGTTAAGCGCTGAACGAGCACTCCAAGAATACGAAGCGTTCAGGCGCCTTGAAGAGAACTCAATCCGCAAAGAGGCGCGATATGAGCTGGCCCAGCAAGGGGTCATTCCCACAGAGACTGCTATAACTCAGTGGCGGAAAAGCAACAATAAAGACAAGTAGGTAGCGCGCTATATATTGATTTCGTGAAGACATTTTTGTGCTGGTCTAATATGTATGGATGTGTATGTGTGTGTGTGTGGTCATGACTTGGCGGTGCAAAGTTCGTTTCAAAGCAAGAGACAGAAAGAAAAATGGTCGTTCAGTTCCAGCTTTGGACTGAATATGAATGTTGAGGGGGAGGGGGAGGTGGCTGGTTCATCCATGCAGATCCATCAAGCTGACCAGGAGGCCGGGGTGGAGGTCCGGGGTAGTACGGTTGGCTTTGGTTGATGGCTGATGGAATGGGTGGCGGAGGAGGTACTGAGTAATCAATCGGAGGTGGCGGTGGGGGCGGTAATGGGTTTACATAAGTCGGCTGCTGGTGGTGGGTTGGTGGAGTTGGAAGACTGGACTGTCTTCGCGGAGAAACTCCGTTTGGCGGGGGAGGCGGTAAACCCGGTGAATGATATGGCACACTATGTTCGTATGGCTGGGGCGGGGGAGGCACATAGCTTTCATGGAATGCAGAGCTAGTTGGATGAGATGGACTGTACGACTCGTGGAAAGCCGATGGGCTCGGATGTGATGGACTATAAGACCCAGGAGGTTGCGAGTTGACAACACTTGGCTGGCTTGCGGGAGGAGAGAAGTATTGAGCGGGCGGAGGGGGAGGCAGGCTCTGGCTATGAACTGGTTGCTGAGGTAGTGGACGTGATCCAGGTCCAGTGCTCGATGAAAGGGAAGTGCTATGTGTCAACGGAGGATGGGTGGGAGAGGGTGGGTGAGTATAATTCTGTTGAGGCTGTGGAGGTGGAGGCGTGTTATACTGAACAGGTGGTGGCTGATATTGAGGATACCCATATGGTTGGCCAGGTGGGAGACCTTGGAAAGTGGATGGGGCAGGAGGGTATCCTGGTGCAGGCGTTTGACTTGGTGCAGGAGTATAAGAAGTGATGCCATTGATATGAGAAGGTGAATAATTCATCGGGGGAGCTGGAGTCGGTGGAAGAGTCGGTGCAAACCCAGTCGGCTCAGGTGTCAGTGGGGCAAAGCCAGATGATGTAGAACTGGACAGAGGCATGAAACCTGACGAAGTTGCCGGCATACTGTAGCGAGGACCCCTTGAGGGTGGCGTATTGTATGGGCCTGATCCAGAATCATAGGCCGGACGATATGGGGCAGCGGGAGGAGGAGCATAGTTGCCATAGGGAGGAGTAATCGGCCTCTCATAAGAATAACCCGGACCTGACTCTGGAACAGACGGTTCATATCCATGGAATCCTGATTGGGAATACGTTCCAAGAATGGTCGACTGGGGAGGCTGGAATGTAGCATTAGTCACGAGCACATCAAAGCCAAGGACAACATACGGGGAAGCTCTCTCTTCTCCGAGGATTGTCTCCGACACTCAAGTCTCCAAAATCATTCGTCAATGTGCTAAATGATGCGACCCTGCCTCTCGTATTTTGTGGTTGCTGCGGTTGATCATACGGTGGTTGATAATACTCGATTTGAGAGTTTGAATGAGATGCACGGATAGTCCCTGGTGGTGTAGAGTCCGATGGGCGCCGGGGATGGGCATAGCTGCTACTCGTCGATGCTATTCGAGTCGGCGGAAAGTTTGCGCCAGAGGGACCAGAGGGAAACTCTTCTGAAGCCGTGAAAGAACCAGGTCCGCTATATTCCCTATTATTTTGAGGCACAGCCGGTCGTGGCTTCGGTGCGGGTGGCTCCTCCTATGAGACCATTAGAATCGCGATGGACGATATAAATACAGCCACAAACGTTGGAGAAAAAGGTCAACTCGAGATATACTTTGCCAGCGAATTTGTCCTTGTTCATCAGCGTAAACCATTCTGAAGAAACGTTGAGAATGAGCAGAGAACTATGGGAGTACTCACCATCCGTCTCGCCCTTTGTGAGAACTTCTGTTAAATCTACATCTGCCTGCCCGATGAGGCCAGGTTCACGAGGATCGTCCGCAAAACACGACAACTTCATTATTGTGCCACCTTGAATTTTCCGTTTGCCGTCCTTGGGCGGAGGCGGTGGGGGTGTACCATTGGGACCAGTCGACTCGTCCTCCTCATACATGGTAAACCGCAGTTCTTCATCCCACTCTGGATGTTGACCACCACGCTTGATGACCTTTGTGCGTTGTTTGGTGCCGTTGAGTGACACAAGACAGTAGGGGTCCTGCTTGCCGATGTGGCTACAGACGATGGGTTGGTGAACATGCTTAACGGGTTGTTTCGTGTTTACCGTTTATTGGGAAGGTGATTCTAGCCACGATGAGCGCACCGTAGAGACAAGAAATGGTGGGCACGAACTGCTTTGAGTATCACGACTATTAGCGTGCCAATTGCTGTTGGCATTGTTGAAGATGACAGAAGAGGAAAAGGTGTCGCGATCATGAAACGTCTGCTCACGACCGTCATTGTACTTGTTCTCGGCGTTTTCCTCTTCCATTTGCGCAGTCCAAGTCCAACTTCTTCCGACGTAACTGCTGTGGTTTTAAACTGGGTCCGACTCCCAAATGTCGTGCAAATCGTCTCCTCACTATGCAGAGAACCAGTAATCCAGCAGATCATTGTTTGGAACAACTACAACCTCCGCCCCCTTACCCCAGAAGTGCCAATTCCCCAGCAAGAATATTCAAGTCTCACTCTTCCGAGCAGGACTTTACTGAGAGCCACTGCCCCAAACTAAGAATCTACAATTCCCCCAATAACGCGTATTTCCAGGCGCGTTTTCTTGCGTGTGCTAATGCGTCAACACCGTATTGCTTCATCCAGGTTCGTTCATGCCACAGAATATGCCATCCTAACTGGACAGTAGGATGACGACTATCTTGTTCAGCCTGAAGTTATTCGCAGTTTGCGAGCACGGGTTACCTCGCATGATATATTTCTTGCCCCACCAGACGAGTGGTTGGCCAGTCGACTACTTTCCATTGAATCGGCCAAGATCACGTTTGGCTTTGCGTGGCTCGGATATGGCAGTATGATCCTCAGAAACAACGCCCGCGACTTCCTGTCTTTATTAGGGAGGCTCGGACTTTCAGCAGAGCAATTGGAAATGGCAGACAACTATTATTCCATCCTTCGTAATCAATTCCCGGAAGTCTGGATAGCTCGTCCCCATGCTCTATATGGTGATGGCGCCTTTACAGTTGGAACTGAGGGACTTGAACGCAACCGTCGTCACATTGTAAGAGTTTGCTCTTGTAACGTTCTCCAGTGCTGATATATCTAGAGGCTCATGCCGTTACGTACTTGGATTCTAACGTCGGAAATGCTAGTCTTCCTTATCTCTCTCAAGCCGGGACAAGTTCGCGGCAAAACATCGAGTTGACTCCTTGCTTACAAAATGCTTGCGTTCTGGAGACCGCCGTCAGGTTGATGCCAGAGGTGTCTAGTAGTAAAAACTACAAAGCAGCACAGGACATCTTTGCTCACGAACAACTCTTTGTCTCTGCGCTGTCAAACGAGTTCACAACCAACACAATGGAGTTTTCGATATTCCATGCCGTAGACGGAAATTTGACGACAGCGTTTCGGAGTCCTTTCAGTAAGCTTCTCTTCATAGCAATGCTTTTAATGTTTCAACTGTCTAAAGTTGCTATTGCCGGCGACACATTCATGCTAGATATGCTTGCGGATGTTCGAATTAAAGCACCGATTTATTGGACCTGGCTTGTAGATTTGGGAACCGTCGAACTTCTCAAATCATCCTCGCTCTTCTACTCATCCGATAAGGCTGTCTGGGTATGCCCCACAAACTGTCGAATATTTAGTTGACCAGTCCACAGAAACAATTAGAAGAGCCACTGGTTTGTTCCGATTCCGAGACAGGGAAGTGTAGGGTTAGATTAAACCATTCTGCGAGATATTTGAAGCTGCGCTTGGATGCGTCTCGTCCAGAGCATTGGGTGGTCTTCGACACGCGAGTGGAATAGATTACGTCAGAGACCACGAATATACCGCGTGACCGTGACATGGATTCACTTGCTATCGACTTGCATGTTGCCTATATCCAAAATTTGGGCAAGGTACACTCCAGTAACAGTTTCCACGCTTTCGTGTAAACTTGGGTCCAGAGCACCGATGATCTGATGTACCACCTCACCGCCCACCTCCGGCTAAATGCGATTTACTGGGGCTTAACTGCGCTGTGTGTGATGGGCCACCCTGACGCGCTCGACAAGGACGATGTCATCAAGTTTGTTATGAGCTGTTGGGATGACGAGGTCGGCGGCTTTGGAGCGCATCCAGGTCATGATGCCCACATCCATCCTACTCTCAGCGCAATCCAAATTCTGGTCATCTACGACTCTTTGCACATCGTCGACGCTCCTCGCGTTACTGAATGTTAGTCAATGCACTTTTTTCTCTTGCCCTACTAAAGGTTATAGTCATATTATCCCTCCAGCAGCCCTCTGGAGTATTCGCTGGGGACTCATTTGGTGAAATAGACACGCGCTTCTCTTACATTGCGGTAAACGCTCTGTCCCTCCTCGGCGCTCTGGACCAACTTGACAAAGACAAGACGGTCGAGTATATAGTGCAATGCAAGAACTTCGATGGTGGGTTTGGCAACACCATCGGCGCAGAAAGCCATTCTGGACAGGGTTTGTGATCATTTGTGTGTCTACATCTACTGATGCCCTTTTCAACAGCCTTTGTCTGCTGCGCAGCGCTTGCTATACTTGACCGTCTCGACGTTATCGACAGCGAGACCCTGGGCTGGTGGTTGGCTGAACGTCAAGTCCCAGGCGGTGGCTTAAACGGGCGCCCAGAAAAGCTTCCCGATGTACATTTGTCTCCCACCTTGAAGCTGCCAGCTTAAATACCCCAGGTCTGCTATAGCTTCTGGGTACTTTTCCGCCCTGTCGATCCTGAACAAAGTATCATGGATCGACTGCGACCAATTAACTAATTTCATTCTATCTGCACAAGTGAGCGTCTCGTATGTCCGTGACCTCGTTGCTGACTCGTAGCTACCAGGATCTGGAGAAAGGCGGCATCGCAGACCGGCCTGATAATGTTACAGATGTCTTTCATACTCAATTCGGTGTAGCAGGTTAGTAGTATCGTGTTAAATGTCTACATGACGCTCGATCTTTCCAGGCCTCTCGATTCTAGGATACCCCGGATTGGTCGATCTTGACCCAGTTTACTGCCTGCCTGCCCCCATCATCGAAGCAAAGGGACTTCGAGTAGGCTGGAAGTCTTTGGAACGCCGGAAAGCCGCCTAATGGCTAATGTACCTGCTATCAACTTGAATGTCAATCCTTACTGAACCTGCGTGTGGAATAACTCGATAAGTGGACAAATCAGCGGGCATCCTTTTGTTCGACGCATGCTGACCTCTCGCATTTGAGAAGTAGTGTCACCGGTTTTGTAAAAGTTGGTGTGGAGACGACGCAGCTGCCGCTTCAAGTTATGCGGGAGAACACACAAAAAATCCGACGCGCCAAGTGTAATGAAAGCAAATCGCAGCGACCTTGGAATCAGGCATATCGTCGGCCAATCAGCCACTTTGGATAATTGCCGTGGAACCAAAAGGCCTGTCTAAAGCCAGGTTGTAGATACGTACTGCCCTCCACCACCGTACTGAACCTCGTTTCAGCCTGATCCAAGTTCCAAATCAGTATCTGCTCGACTAGAGAGCAAACTCAGGAACCAAGCACCATGTTATGGAGCAGTATAAAATCTCGAGACGCACCGTTATTCCCGGGGCTTCCTTTTCTGAAAATGCTTTGGCAAACGCTCTTTTTATCGCTGGCTGTTGCCGTCTCTGCGAAGCACATCTACAACGCGCATCCTGCCTGTGTGTACTTTGGTTGTCGACTGGAATCAGACCGAATCTAACCGCCATAGTCGTGAACACGGAGCGCATCCAACCTTGTATTTCAGTCAAGGAAAATGTGGATGGTGCACTTGCGACTATCACAGATTGCACTGAAGACGCCAACCAACCCAGGCCAGTGTACGACTGGGAGGTTGCTTTCTTCTTCGACGCCCCCGTTGGGACTACCTCGCAGCAAATCCAGCTCCGGGGGACAGACAAGACTGACGCAGCAAGACGGTGTTTGGAGGTTAAGGACGGTGTGGACGCCAGCGGAAACTGGGTCCAGATTCGGACTTGCAACAAGAACAACGCCGACCCAAACCAGCAGTGGACTTCGAACACCGACTCCACGCTACGCTGGGGTGTCAATGCTAACCAGTGCCTCGATCTGCATGACGGCAAGATCGTGAATGGCGCGCCACTTGTCGTGAGGAGTATTCTTGCCAATCCTAGAGTCGTCGTAATTCAAATTATTGTTGCAGATCAGGCCATGCAACACTCTGGTCGAAGCTAACTCTACGCAAGCATGGAACACTCGTGCCGTCACCCGCATAGTCGAGGATGCCCGCCTGATCATCGGTAACCGCCCGCTCAACGAGGCCAACTGCATGACTGCGTCTTCCAATAGCGTCAACGCGCGTATCGGCCTGGGTGTCTCATATTCCAAAATGTCTACCCACAAGGCAGCAACGTCTGGCGTCTCCCCTCCGTCGGCTTCACTGGTGTCATTTCTGTATTTGCTGACAAATGCATCACGGTTCCTCGCGGCGAACGGGCACGTGGTGTCCAGCTTGCACTCGAGCCGTGCCTCGCCATCCCGGCCAACCAGCGCTTCAGCGCGCTCCTCACCGGGCAGCTCCAGCTGGAGGGCACCGGCTTCTGCATAGAGGTGCTCAGCGATGAGCCGGGCGGCAGTAACTTTGTGCGCTCACCTCTCCCTTCTCTTTGTGGATGCTTTGCTCACTGTGATATGTAGATCCAACTCACAGAATGCATCAATATATCTAGCCAGAAGTGGTGGCGCACGGATCCTATGTAACGTGGGCCTTGAAGCCAATGCGTATTCCAGAAACTCATATATCAGTCCTGGTTGCTGCTTGTTGGCGGCACCTTGACTCCAACTTTGTAAAGTGAGTTAGGGAATATTTGAAGAGTTGCAATTCCTGTGCAGCATTGTGGAAGCAACAAGGACTTCGACATGGACAAACCATATGAAAAGGTGGTCCTCCCAGCAACGAAGTGAGAAGCTAGGCCTTAGTGGTTCATGAGTTGTCTGCTCTTCACCCTGATACAACAAACGGAAAAATCGACTACAAAGTTGTCTGTCCTTACTACTAGTCCCTATCCCATTCTTAACACTGTTTCAGAATGGCAGAGAATGGCTCACGGTGAAAGTCAACGTTCATGCTTGATTTCGCAGCTCCTGGATTAGCCGATCCTGACCGCGTCTATCGCATCCCCGAACCAACAAACTATCGGGAAGCCGCGACCTGAATGGCGAATGCCCTACGCTTATTAATGGCCTAAGTTATAAGATCAGCAGAAGACACTTTTTCTCTCTCATCAAATCATGCTCTCGCTAACCTTCCGCTTTGGCGCGCCAGCAGACGCCCCTTTCCTCGCCGACCTCGTCCGTAGGGCATACCGCGGAGAAGAGGGGTGGACGACCGAGGCTGCGATGCTCAACGACGAGCGAATTGACACCAAAACTGTGCTCGCAAAAATGCAAGATCCGATGACGCGAGTGTTGGTGGCGACAGACGAGCAAGGAAAAATTGTTGGCTGCTGCGAGATCATGCACAAGCCAGAGAATAACATCGCCTATTTTGGGATGTTTGCGGTCGAGCCAAAGCTACAAGCGGGCAGGGTTGGGCGCCAGTTGCTGAGCCACGCTGAAAAAATGGTGGTCGAGGTGTGGAATATCCATCTGATGGAGATGGTCGTGATCGCGCAACGGGAGGAACTGATTGGGTGGTACATCAGACGGGGGTATACCGACACGAAAGAACAACGGCCATTCCCCTTCGACAAACTGATAAACGGAGTGGCTCTCCGGGACGACTTGTATTTTACGGTGCTGGTGAAAACAGTTTAGCGTATTTACAGAGAATGTGCCAATATGATAAGTAGGAAAGCAGTCAAGTTACGAACGAATAGTCAGAATTCAGGGAAATGGCGAAGGGCGTTCACCGGGAGTTGCGTCTTCATTATCAGACAACAGATCGTCAGAGCTGCCAGGCAGGGGAATGCGTAATGGGTCAGAGGTGAATTTCGGAGTTGGCTGGGCGGGCTCGTCGATTGGTGACGTAGTAACAATGTCGCTTCGGTCGTCCCCTTCGTCAGATTTCTCGTACATGTAGTTCTCTCCACTGAGCCCTCCAGTGCGGATACTATTGGAGGTCCACAGACTACGCCCATCACGAGCGAGAGAAGGAGTGCCAGCCCCACCTTGTTGGACACGCGCACTCCATCTGCTAGCTTCGCTTTCCCAACTTCCACGCCTCGAACTGCGGGGCCTTAGAGCCCGGACACTGGCATCAACATCGTCGTCGCCAAGTAGGTAATGACTCGTGCTTTCTGCATCCGCGTACGTTATGCTGCCACCAAAATGAGACAGCGAGTCACCCAAGGCAGATGGCGGAGCTGAGCTCCAACCAGGCGTGTTGACGCCAGCACGAGTTGGCATCCCAAAGGCAGAAGACGCGAGAGTCAGAACAGAGGCATTGTCGAGGGGTGGGGAAGAGGGTCGCGGGTTATTTCGTGGATGGTGAGTTGTGTGAAGAGGAGCTTGGATAGGTGGGACGGGATGTGATTGAGTTGGTTGTTGTGTCTGACTTGTTGCTGTTGTTGTTGCTGCTGCGGGAACAGCGTTGAAAATACGAAGTGCAGTTTCAGTGTTTGTGATAGGTGAAGGAGGTAAGGCTGAAAATGAGACGCCAGCGCCGGTGGCTGTGGACGAGGAGCGAACATGCAAACGAGCAGCGGGTGCTTGAGCGATATGTGCCATGCCATTCCCATTCAGATCAATACTGAGAAGGGTCGTTGGCTTGGTGCTTGCCGCAGTACTCCTGAAGGTTCGTGGGTCTGAAACATATGAAGCAGAAGAAGGGGATGGTGAGGGAGGGGCGCTGGGTGGCAGTGGTCGCATTGAAGCATCTTCATCCGCTTCTGTAGGGGCCCACGAGTTGCGTTCAGAGGCAAGGTCGTTGGCATATAACTCTCCGTCATCCTCCTCATTCAGCGAAATCGTTTTCCGACGGGCAGCTTCTGACTTTTGTGGGCCTTTGTTGACCACCGGCGCTGAAGTAACGCGGTTGGTTGGCCGTAATGGAATCGATGTTGGTCGTCCTGGGCCCGGCAGTTGTTGGGTTTCCGCACGTTTGGGCTTCACAAGAGAGCTCCCACCAGCTAGTTTGCGCTGGAACCAGTTGATGATAGGTTTACCAGCCCGGTGCGAGGCCTTCTTTGGCTCGACTGTCTTGGAAACTGGCGCAGCACGTTTGGCTGGGACGACCGCCTTCACATTGGGTGTAGATTTCTCCATGATTTTGGCAGGAGCAGTTACAGTGGCGGAAGGAGGCATCGTGGTCAAGAGCAAGGTGGTGGTGGCATTCACGATCAAGCTCAGTTATTACCTAACAACTTTGTTGACTGGCTTCAGTTCTATTTCCTCCCCGGACGTACACACACTCGAGTACTAATATACTCGTACATTGAGTAGAACTCAATGGTTAAAGCTACCTGTCGTACAGAAATGGCAAAGTATGCCCCACACTGGCAGACCGCGCTTCTTCCAAGCTTTTAGCTGGGTCAATGGTCATCATCGAGATAAAAGCTACCCAATTCAGAGCTTGTCCGAAGTTACTTGTTAAATGCACTCACAAGACGTCCACTATGGTTCCTCTGCGGCCTTCTTGGTACGTACAACATGACCAGGTGCTACTTCCACTGAGCGGAAATTGGCGATCTTTGACCATCGTTTGGGGTCAATGCGAACTCTGTCGCGGTTTTCTTGCACTTCTGTAGCAAGATATATGTCCTGTTTACCTGCAACTCTACGGCCTAGACGCTGCTTTATGCGGTGGGTCGTCCGCGTCAGCATTTGCTCAACGTGATCGCGTAATTGGCTGAGCTCGCGAATATCTCGTTCCAAGATGCTGATGTGAAGGTCCAGGTCTAATTTTTTCGGAGCAGGAGGCAGCGGGAGTGGTGTCTCGCTGTTGATGTCGATGTCAAAAACATTGCCAATGTAGTCTGGCGCTCTCCATCTATCGCCGATCGCCAGAGGGGAGGCTGGTTCTGTTGGCGCTCTACGCAGAGTGGTGGTGTCTTTAACTTCAGAGCCATCATATGGCCAAAGTCCCCGCTGTTGACGAAGCGCACGGTATTTGAGGAAACCATCTAGATTCCCCTGTTTCCTCTTAATGACTGAAGGCATCTTTGAGAAAAGCCATCGCATTAATCCGGCATTTTTGTCGCGATTGCTTTCACCATAAACCGACAAGAAAGTACCTCGGTTGATGGAAAAGTGCGGCGAAAGCACATGCTGTAGCTGGCGACGACGATTCCCTAATTGCTTCCAAAGAAGATGTGACGTTTCTCGCTCTAACTTGATGGCCTGAATGAGATAGTGACGAGCAAGTGTAGCATGGCCTGCTTGCGAAAGATGTCGGATTAAGATGTTGTAGCTAGTTGTATTAGGCGAAGCAGAGGGAGTGGGCAATGGCAAAGAGGGTTGGTGGCGAATGCCAAAATCGTCCTCCTCCTCGTCATTGGCGGATGATGGGCGTTTGGGTAACGGGGTTGTGAGAACTTCGAACGCTTGAACTAGACGAGATATGTCTCTCAGACGTCCCAAGGTTTCGAGTGTCATATTCAACGCATCTGTTGAAAATGGCTGGGGAGGCGACGGATTCTTGCCTTCCAGATATTCGACAGGTGTACAGTCTGGATTTGCCAGGTCGATTCCATAAGCCCACTTCATAAGAAGCTCAAAGCCATCCATGTCGGTACTTTCTCGAAGTATCCTCATCGACAGGTCAAGGTTAGCGGATGTGAATGGGATGTTATGGGTCTTCATGGCGGTGATGAGGTCGGAAATCATGCGACGTGTTGTCTCGGTCCTCTCTCTCTTCTTCGCAGGATTGACGGGTAGGGTGAGACGATGGGCTATGGCTTGAAGACAGAGACCGAATGTTCTTGATCGCGGAACCACACCCAGAGATGTCAGTTCGCGGTAGACGTGCATAACACCGAAATGGTGGCCTACAGCTGCGAATTGCTCCAGTATGAAGTTGTAGTCTTCAAGGGTAGGGACATATCCAGCAGCACGCATATTCCGAATCACGGCAATGAAACGACCTTCGTAGACGTGTGGACTTTGGGGGACATTGCCGACCAATATTCGGCGAGTCGCGGAGGCTCTGAGTGTGCTGCTGGGAGGGGTGCATTTACGGAGGACTTGTTGGTGGACATGGAAAGGTAGTGGCTCTGAGCCTAGAAAGGAAACGAGATTCGTGTAATTAGCCCACACACGGGAGGGATTACCCTCCAACTCCAGAGACTCGCGGAGTAGGTCGAAATTTGTTTGGCGGACACGGTCTATCGGGGGAGCGGTGGAAACATTGGCGACTTGCAAGAGACGGAACAGAGGTCGTAGCCCCGTCAACCTTGCGGTCATCCACAACTTTTTTGAATCGGAGGACACGCGTGACAGCGTGACGGATCTCGCTTTACCATGTTCGCCACCCTGGGGATGTTCATCGTGGACGAGTTTGCTTTTGCGGACAAGAGCGGGAATCCCATAAGCAAGAATGTCCCGCCACAAGTATGAAAATGCAGTCCTTCTTGCTATCGCACCAAACATTTCCCCAGATTGGCGGTGGAGGTACATATGCTGCCATCGGAGCGCGTATTTGGCTTCCTCCAACACGCGTTGGTATGATAATTGACCGCGGAACCGACTTTCCGCAATCCATTCAGGCGACGTTGGACGAATTCGGCTCAGATATGTGGCATTATCGAGATCATCCTGGCAAAACAACTCGTGCTCTGAACTCTTATCGTGGCGACTTCAGAGAGTCTGGCATTTGCCTCCTTAATGCTCCTGAAGCTAACTGGGGACAGTTTCGAATATTTGACACCCCGAATTCGCCTCACCCCGCGCGATCTACAAGGAACGAGATTAGAACGCCCGAATTATCTTCATTTTATCTGCTCCCCTACACGTGCGTTTACCATCATGGACGAAGTACAGCAAGTGAGCGACTGGAACCCGACTGTGATATATGAGCCAATACCAGTAGGCACATCTCTCCCGACTTGTTGCTTATTGGAATGTACTTATTAGGACAGATGTGTCCCGGAAGAACTTGATGCTCTAGTCCAAGTCCTCCCGCGTATAAACATATTGAGGTGAGATTTCACAGGGTATCTCTCTCTCGACATGTTATTTAACCGCAACTCTCAAGTCCCAATGCCGATGAAGCATTTGGTCTCTTGTCGATGCCTTTGCCCGTCTCTCGTTCAGGCATAGAGGCTGCATGCCAACGCTTCCTTGCGTTCTCCCATCCACCTGCCGCTGTAATAATCAGAAGTGGAGCAATGGGTGCATGTGTTGCAGTTGTTGGTCAACCTATACGATGGGTGGACGCCTTCTGGTCCGAGTCGCATCCAGATAAGATTGTGGACGTGACAGGTGCATTTTTTTGGTGAATTGTGTGTTTTTGTTCATTGACCAAATGCGCAGGTGCCGGAAATAGTTTTCTTGGTGGTCTTGCTGCAGGTTTGTTACTGGAGAATGGCAATATTCTTCGAGGTGAGCTCTTGTCGAATAAGGGACAAGTGTTGCTGACCACAAACAGCTACGTACTATGCATCGGTTTCCGCCTCCTTTGTGATAGAACAACAAGGTTTACCAAAGCTCTCGGAGGCAGGGGATTGGAACGGCGACTCGCCGCAGCGAAGGTTAGAACAGCTGAATACAAGCAAAGTAGTAGTATAAAATTACAGTCGAGTTGTTACAAATGTGTTCGGTTATGTCGGTGCGGTTGTGTTTGACTGGAATTTTGCCCTGCTCGCAGCAAATAACTCCTCCTGCTTGGCTTGCAGCTCCTCCGGCGACAATCCGGACTGTTCCAGTTTGGATACTTTCTTCTCCCGATCCTATAGACCAACTTTTATGAACAGTCAAAGAGAAATGGACAGCTAACGCACCTTCTGTTGTTGTTTATGCTCTTTCAGAACGTCCTCTACCTCCCGAGTGAAGGAGTCAAAGCCCAAACGCTAGCAATGCGTCAGTTCGCAGTGAGAAGGGAGTCAGACGAAAGAACCTTGAGGGCAGAAATGATGTGCTCTGGGGCGATTGTCTTCTTGGACTCTTGCTCGCAGATTTCATTGGCTTCGGAGGATATCAAGTGGATAAATTCTTGCAAACGGTCTTTTGGTTGGTGCCTTTGATGAAACGAAGCTGCGATTTACCTACGCAGCATTCTATGACCAGGTCCCTCGTCTCTTTGGCGCATGTTACGTCGTTTGGAAGCAACTCTGAGAGATGAGTGCCGAATGAATGAGTCAAACCGAACATACCCGAAATCATCTTTGCAACGGTGGCTTTGGGGAGCGACAGGTCATCGTCGTTTGCGCCGCCACTTGGGCCTTCACGGTCTGACATTAGAACAGAAGTAGAGTTGAGTCGCGCTAACGTGACGACGGCCGTTACATACGGTCTTCTCAACTACCATGGCCAATGCAAGTTCATCATTGCAGTCTCTTTCGTTTGGGCTAATAAGACTATAGGTGAACCCCGTCAACCCGAAGCCATTCTTGCAAGAGCTCACGGGCAAGCCTGTGTTTGTTCGTTTAAAGTGGGGACTGGAATACAAAGGCTTCCTCGTCAGCACTGACGGGTTTATGAACCTCCAAGTCGTCAGGTTTCTGTTGCCTGAGAATCCACTGATGAATCTCTTAGCTTGCGAATACGGAAGGAATTCCAAGATGGCCAATCGAATGGGACTCTTGGAGAGGTCTTCATACGGTACGTGTGTTCTTTCTTTCTTTGGCGACTCTTATCGGTGTCTAGATGTAACAACGTGCTCTACATAATAAGTTCTCTTCTCCGATGCAGCGATCCCCGCCTAACCGTCGATTACAGGGAAGCACCTCCCGAATAAAATTGCGAACGCAAACTTGCTCTGCTTATCATGTTGTGTTGCCGTTTGTACATGTCTTAAATCGATATCAGTGCTATTTTCGTTGTTATTCCACTGCAAAGCTATGCGTTGCAGCCGGAGTGCGAGTCACCGACTCTTCAGGAATGTGTGTGACCGACTTTTTCGTGTGACATTCTCTCTTGACTCGCAACCACCACCACCCTTTGCCCATCCATACCCATGGCCAAATCACTCAGGAGCAAAGTCAAGCGCTCATTCCGAGCAAACAAACGCCAAGACAGTGTCTATGCCGCCACAGCAGCTGCACGTCTTGATCGCCTACATGCAAAACTCAGTGCCGTTGTTAACGCCGATGTGGAGAGAGATACGGAGGACAATATGGAACAAGATGGGGAAGAAGATGAAGCACCAGGTTGGTCCTGGTTTACAACTCTGGGTCTTTTAGACCCGCAAGACATCACCCCCGACCGCTTGTGGTCTATTGCGGATACTACACCCGATTCATTCAGGACCCCCAGATGGCTAACCCCATCATCGCATGGGAAACGTAGCCGCAAGGAGAATCTTGCTTCATGATTCATAATGGGTCATTGACGATATTTTCTTGTAGCTGCAGATGCCGACGACCAAACACTGGTCAACGGTTCGTTCTCACTTTTCTTTGTTATTCGTGTGTTGATTGAGTCGAATTCAGACACTATGCAAATTGACTCGAAAAGAGTATCGACTCACGGCCCTCGTGGTTCACGACGGGAAGAATGGCGTCTATCAAAAGGACTACCAGCGCGGCCGACTTCAAAAGGCATGAATCGTCAAGGTGGAATAGCAGCCAAACGGAAAGCAGGCCGATCGAAGCGTAGGCGGTAGATATATTCCGTGTCTTGCTTTCAAAATCATGTACTTTCGTTGCTCCCGTTTGTATCATTGCTGTTACAGCGTACCAATTTTCCAGTCAGTCCCACCATAATCGCCGCGTTCACAACGCTGGGTGAGTCTCCCTAGATTGAAATCCTATTTATAGGCTGATGGGATTATGTCAGCTAAGCTCTTTCTTCCTTGACCCCACTCCAGCGATGCCCAAACGAATCCCTACCCCCGAACCCGGTGACGACGAGCCGAAGTACTACACGGTCGTCCAACCATACCCGCTTAATGCCAACTGGGAGCTTCCCCATGATTACATAACCTGTGGGCGTTGGGTCGCGTCGTGCCTTGGCAGCCCTCAACCATTTTTTGCCTTGTTCTACAAACCGAGCGTCAGTATACATCTCACGCGTATATCCTAATGTCACTGCGCCTTCAGGCTCGTGGTCAAATCTTGCTCGAAATCAATCGCGACTATGCGTGCCCCGAAAAGCTCCTTGGCGAGCATCGCTGGAGCGAGTTTCTGCGTGGACCAACAGAGGAAGAAGCTGGTCGTGTCACTCAGATATTCTACTCGACGTATAGCCATGGGCGAGCTGCACAAAAGGATGGTCAGTGTTTTATTATTGGACAACGAAATGGGCTATAACTATTGTCAGGATGGAAGCGCATCAACGTCGCTGACTCGTGGTTCAAAAACTGGTCTTCCGAGAATCCGTTTGCTGCTCCCATAAACTCTTTCTTCTGGTACTGATTTTGCACGTCAGCGTTATGGCCTACCCTTATCCACCAACAAAATGGTGTCCACTTCCGCCAGAAGACAAGACCAACAAACCAATGTGCCGTCCGCTACCAGTCTCTCTCAAGCCTCCCCCACAGGCTTCAGCTCCTCCTCCTCCTCCCATCGGCACGTTACTCGCACTTTCTCTCCGTTCTACCATTGACAATTAACTCCAGTTCCCGGTTCCGCTGCTTGGCATGACAAGAAGACTGCCCCAACACCCAATTCACCTGCTATTCTTCGTGGCGCATGGGCAGCTAAGCAGATCGCGATCCAAAAAACCGCAAAGAACATCCCGAGCACTTCAACTGCTCCGTGTATGTTCTATCAGCTTCAAGTTCTTTTGCTTACATCGACTGCAGGGCATAAACCGACCGCACCCAAAGCAATCGACGTTGTTGCGCAACCTCCCGGCCTCGAAATGCCAACTCTTTCTAGTAGCAGCACAAGTACCGCCAGCTCGCATTCAAGTGAAAATCAGTATGATGTCGTGGTCACGGAGATGGCCACTATTTCTATGTCGCCCAGCCAGGAAGCACGCCTCTACAACGAAGCAAGTCCTGTGGTCGTTGAAGCCCACGAATATATTGCCGAATGGGAAAAGACGGCGCTCGTTACAACTTGGACGAGCAAGGCCACGCCGCTTGTTGCAACCCCAGAAGAAGAAGAAAATTTGTGGGGTGAGGAGGACGATATTGAGCAGAAGAAGAAGCAAACACAGGAGATTCTGTGCACTGTCCATGGGATCATATGCAAGAAGGGTATCTGCCAGGAGTATTCGCGCTTGTTGAAACAGAAGGAAAGAGAAGAAAGAAGCAAGAAGGGTGGGTGTTTGATTTGCACTTGGATCGCCAATTGACCGGTTACCAGCGAGCAGCAACAATAGAACCAACAACAACAACAAGGGTAGCTGGAAGAAGCATGCGTGGGACGACGACTCGGCATCGACTGGGAGCGAGAGTCAGTCCCGTTCGACAAGCAACGATGGATGGTCGACTGTTCGCAGTCGTCGTTAACTTTTTCCTCCTGGATCAGCAAAACTTTCTTGGTTTCTCGCAGCAACCTGTCCTTCTCAACGATAATTTCTTGTAGCCATTTTGTAGACCACCCACACCAACTTTCCTCCACGTGTAAATAGAGTTGTAGCGTTACAGACCCCAAACTGAGATTGTATCACCATTTCAAGGCACTTGGTTTCTGCCGCCACTTACTAGCGAGTAGAATTCACTCCAACGCCAACGCCACACCACGATGAGAAGACTGCTGCTATTTATGGCTTTGCCGCATGCCAAACTTGTTCTCGAGCCTGTTTAGCAGCTTTTCTTTCCCTTCTTTCACCTGACCACCACAACCTCGTCATCTCAGTCAACACCTTCTCAATCTGATGCCTAAACGTATACCAACACCTGAACCCGGGCCAGACGAGCCCAAATACTATACCGTCGTCCATCCTTATCCGCCACATCTCGACTGGCAGTTGGATGAAGATTGTCGCGAGTTTGGGCGGTGGATTGCGTGTTGCTTGGGTGGCGAGGGCAACGAGGCGTACTTCTTTGCGTTGTTTTGGAAGCCGAGTGTATGTTTCGCTACACCTTTTGCTGCCTGTAAAGCTGACTGGGACATCGGCAGGCGCGCGGGCAAGTGATCATTGAGATCGCACGCGACTTTGAATTCCCGGAACGGCTGCTGGGGGAGCACAGATGGGCTGGGTTCCTCAAGAAGCCAATGGGAGAAGAACATACCGGAAAGTCGGCGATATTCTATTCGACGTATAACTCTGGTCGGGCGGTACAGAAAGATGGTAACTTGCTGTCTTATCGGTTACGACTGGCTGACTAAATCGGATGGACAGGCTGGAGGAAAGTGGAAGTGAAGGATTCGTGGTTCCGCGCGTGGCGGCCTCAGAGCTGGTACGCTCTTTTATCGTGTTTCATGGCGCTCTTGCCCAACTCGACAGCAACATGGTCTTTCCTTACCCACTTCCTGTTTGGTGTCAGGTGCCCCCCGAAGACCGCACCACCAAGCCAATGTGTAGACCGCTGCCAGGAAGTGTTGTCACCCCGCCACTGCCTGTTGTCGTTCCCCCACCAGCACGAGCAGGTGGGTGTCCTTTACATAACCTGGATAACCTTGTACTAAAGATGAATCTAGTTCCAGGCTCTTCTGCTTGGCTGACACAAAGGGATACGCCTTCTGCAGGTGGACGCGGGCGAGGACGTAGCAATGGCGGCGCTCCACCACTTCAACAACGCAAAACGGAGAGGAATATTCCTGCTTCGTCAACAGCACCTTGTACGCCATTTCCTCTCAGCTGCAAATCCACTTTAATCAACGTATAGGGCACCACACAAACACCCCAACAACCCGTTCTATCCTTCCCAAAATTTCCCCGAGCGACGCCAGCATTCCGGCAGCGGTGCGTCACGTGTTGAGCCCACGTGAGTCGGACAATGCGTACATCGACGAGTTGTATAACCACGAAGACGAAAATGACCCCGATCTTTACGTCCCTGACTGGGAGCGCGCCACGTCGAGTAACCCGCTCCTGCCGGCCAACTCATCGCGACAACGGACCCCCAACTTGGACAATGATCCGCTGACTGCGATGTGTCCAGTCACTGGCCACGGGCGCACGTGCAAGAAGGGCATATGCACAGAGCGCGCCAAGATGGTCAGGAGGGTCCAGCACAGAGACGCCGAAGAGAAGCGGGCCAAGGAGCGGAAGGAGAAAGAGCACCGTTCGTCTTGGATTCAGCTTTTCTTCCCGATCTGATTAGATTGATCTAGAAAAACGAAGAGATAAGATACGCGCCGAATCGCAGGCTGCGGAAAGCAAGCTGCAAGAGGACCTGGATTACCAGCGATGGGATGAGAACACCGGGATTTCTGAGGAGCAAGCGAAATGGGAAAATGGAGATTGGGACGGAAATGGGTGGGGTGGGGACGACTCAAGTTGGCAACCAAAAGAGGCGGCTGACGGGCAGCAAGAGGAGACGGCCACTCCTAGCATTGATGAGGTGAAAGACGAGCCTGTGCCGCCTGCAGAAGAGCAGCCGGAACAGAAGGAGGAGACCACGAAAGTATGGTCGACCAAACGCAAATCTCGCAAGGCGAAAGTTACACCTGATAAGGGCACCGCTTCTCAGGCAGAAACTCCGAGCGAGACCATCCGCGAGCCAGAGACGATATCATCAGGCCCGGAAACTAACAAGCTGGATTGGGCGGATGATGTCGAGGCGATGTATACTCCAGAGACCAAGACGGACCAACCGAGCAATGCCACTGAACCAGCAACTAATGGAGAGGCTTCGAACAAGAAGAAAGGGAAGGGCGGATGGACGAGGCAGCGGGCGAGGAAGACTGCTGTCGTAAATGCGTGAAGGTCACGTTTGTTTTTTTGTCTTAGTGCTTAATAGTATTGGCTGACTATGGCGATGTTATCTACCAAGTCGGCACAAACATTTCTTGACTAGTCGCTCTTGATATAATGACAAGGTAGCGCCTGTTGCATGCTAGCAGAACTGTCATTCTAAGGACATCAATACGGCTACATATATGTACATTTTTTCTCCTCCCCAAGAAGCAATCCTACCTGCACGACTCAAATGTGCCATCTGGCGAGCTCGCATCGCGGCGGCTTAGACCGTGCTGATCCTCGCCCTCGACTTCGTATCGTTCAACGCTATGCTTATTAAGCGTCGGCAGGGGTGGTCTACGCCATTTGAAAAAAAAAGCACTGGAGGGTCAACACGCACTGGAATTCAAGTTCTGTCATGGTGATTTGTTGTCTCGTGACGAGCACACCTTCGGGTCGACTGCCACTGAGCGTGAACCGCGAGATTGGGCGGGAGGACAGGGAAAACGGCCCGCCGCTGTGGCGCGGGTTGCTTGTCGGGAGTGCGCCGAGTGAGTGGACATAGACATCAGAGTTGAAGTCGAGCAGGCGCATCACGGCCCGACAGGCTGCGATTGTTCTGTGGTTACTTGGGTTGAGCGCCGAGGAGGTCAATATTATTCGGGGAAAACATACGATACTGTTGCAGCAGGGATCTGGCGAATATCAACTAAAGGCAATAGTCAGGAGGAATGAACCCACAGTCCCGATACTAAAGGCCGTTCAAGACGTTTGTCGGATTCGAATATCGGTCACTCACACATTCATTGTCGCTGGTCGATTTGTATTTGTCAGAAAGGCGCGTAGATAAGACTGATAACAACTGCATACCGTTAAGGTTGATCAGGTTGAGAACCTGGGTCGCCTTGCATCAATGATCTCGAGGGCAGGTGTGACGCACTGCTGGAATACTGTTCATACTGAAGGTCAAGACGAAGTATACCAGGCCCTATCTAAATTAAGTTCATGGTTTATTCTTGAGGGTCGACACACACATCAGTGAAAAGCAACCTCCAAAGATCAGTTCTTTCCGAATGCCGTGACATGAGCGAGACCGCTGTTGTGCAGGTAATGACTGCGATCCCGACAGCAATTAATGCATCATATTCGTACAAGGGAACCGCCTCACCGAAATCAAATCCCATGGCTCAAAAAAGCTCAGTCACGGTTCAATTTGGACTCTGACAAAGCAACGCACTGTAGAAGAAAGTACACTTGAGGAGCGTGGGGTTTGTCGAAGCGACGATCTAGCCAGGAAATTAAGCTCGATCCCCAGGCGAGTTTGGAGCTTACACATGCAGAACCGTCCCAGACGGCATGGATGACGAACATAGTGCGATACAAGAGCCCCCAGTGCACCAAAGACAGCAAGCCGATCGGGACAACCACGGAGCGCTTTCGCTCCCACAAAGCGAAACTTGGGTGTTTTGCGAGTCAGCCGAGAAGTGGAAGCGGCGAGCCGCGGGATGGCTTACGTTCGGAGCATTAGCGACGTAGAGCAGCCCAGAATTGCCATGTTTCCTGTCCACTGCAGCGGGAGCGGGAAGATGAGTACTATGACGACACAAAAAATGATCGACGACGCATACGGAGTTGAAGGTAAACAGCGCCTGAAACGGGATTAGATTGTTAGTGGCCGCCTAAGGAAAATGTAGCTCACCCCGCAATTGATCTGCCGAGCGAATGGTAAGAAACCAGATATAGAGAGAGAGAACGAATAACGGACCGGATGGCGGACGGATAGCGAGATGATGAGTCCGATGAAGGAGAAGAGCATGCAGTATCTCGACAGAAAAAAGAATGCTGGAGGACATCGGTAGTTAGCGAGAAATTGAAGACATTGATTGGATGCACCCTGACAAACATGAGTGACAGCGGAAGGGTTACTGGCTGACTACCCACCAAGGGCCAACGAAATCGCCGTCGACCCGTCAGTAGTGATATTTCAAAGCTCAAAGTCGTGCCAATCTCCCAGATGTAGCAACCAAAACATGTGAAGATCAGTTTCTCAAAGGCATCTGTTGTGAAATGAGACCACGAACGAGCCCAACAAGCAGTACGCACAAGTATCCTTGGCGATTTCTGCAGAGGACAGCCAGGCCACCATGGCTAGTTGCTGGCAGGAGTGGGAGGGCGGCGCAAGCGATCGCGGTCAATGGGAGGAGCTATTTCAACGAAAATACTTCCGCCGCTCTGTGGCGTACAAATGCAAAACGCACTTCGCTTCCAGAAAAACTACGCCGTTCTAGACCAATTGAGGCTTTATGGTTGTGCACGTCTTCGTGACGCGTTCAAACCCTGGCGGGATGGCAGCAGCTGCCGGAGCTTAAGTGACCAGAATGAGAATCTGAACAAAGCCAGTTGTTATATTTCCACTGAGATTGCTGGGTAAGATGCGAGCGGGTAAACTAGAGAAAAGGATCAAGTCGTAGAATCGCGTGGAGGAGCCGCCTTATAGTGATGTTCCTGGTCGCGCGTTTCATGATAGGAAGTAAGTGCAAAAAGAACTCGGAATTTCCCGGACGTAGAATGAAAACCTGATACGGTCTCGGAAACAGAAGCCACGCGTGAAGACGCCGCTAGGGTCACTTAAAAATTAAGCGTCAAAAAGGCAAAAACTTGAGGAAAGATGATGTAATTATCGTTACGACACATTGCCTTGAAATCAACTGCACCAGACACTGGTAGCGCCATCAGCGCCTGCGCTGACGAGCCAAGGGTGACGAGAGCACCACTTGACATCGAGGACCCCAAGGCCATCTTTGATGGTGTGTCCCCGTAGAATTTTGAGTGGAACGATAAGAGGGTCCGTCATCAGGTCGTTGTAAACTCGTGAATGGAACACCTGAATCGCGCCGTCATCCGACGAGGACGCAAAAAGTGGGTACGTCGGATGGAATGCGAGTGAGCGAATCGCACGCGTGTGATACCTGCATCAAATTGGCTTTTGTCTGGGACATGCCTAGGTGAAAAGCTTACCTCAACACTTTATACGGTTTGGCACTCAGCTCCAGATCGAACCAGCAGAGCTTTCGGTCGTAGCCTCCAACAATGAGATGGTCACCGGAAGGGTGAATGTCCATTGATGAGATCCACTTGATTCCAGGCATCAATGTCTTCAACAACTTTTGCTCTGCTAGATTGTACAACCGGATATATTGCTGAGTCTAGAGCTCAAGTGTCAGTTAAGGATGACTGTACGGCGAATTGATTCTGACCGCGACAAAGAAATGAGGCTTTGAAGGGTGGAAGAGCACTAATTGCACCACGCCCCTGATCTTCTTGAACGGTGCTTGGGAGTGTCGGCGGGTAATTTGGTGCATCCAAACACCGCCGTGCACACCGCTGCCCGCTATACGAAATTATCAATGCAAAAAAAAAAAAAAAGAAGCAACTGCGCGCACAAACAGTGGCCATGTAATCGCCGCGACGATGCCATGAGATTTGCTTGGGTAGACCAGATGTCGGAGGCAGATGCACGCTCAGAGTCGGGTCATCGGGCGAGGATGTTGAAGAGACCCACTTGACAAGTGATGGGGTTTCTGGCAGTGGAGGGAGGGTAGGAGGAGCAAGAAGTGTCTTCGTGGCTTGGAATATTGATGTCGAAATATTTGGTGGTATGATGAAGTGCAAAGTCTCTTCGCTGAAAGGAAAATAAGAGAATGAACAAGTCAACGGTGAAAAACTTACATGGCAACCACAAAATAGTTGACATCAGACCGGGGACACCATCCCAAAGCACCAATTTTGCCCGAGAACTGCCATCGCTTGACCTCTTTTCCAACCATCACTTCCCACAGACTCACAACACCACTCTCATCGCCGCTTACGACCCATGAGCCATCTGGACTGATTGCCAAACATCGTGCTCGACCAGAGTGAGTGAAGTGAAGAGATTTGTAGTTGGGGAACGGTTTGAGACTCTGTGGACTGGGCAATTTGGGAATCAACGTGCTTGGGTCGATGTTGAGTTTAACCCTTTGTATTCGAGGAGCAAGATACAGGTCCAGTTGTCGGTTGAATCTCTCCTTGACAAATTGATCATATGCAGGGACGAGGCGTAAAGATGAGTATTTTTGGGGCAGATACTCGCGTTCTCTGTCTTCAGGGTCTTGCTTTTCCCATTCTTCTCGTTCAGCTCCGGTAGGGAGATATTCTTCTGGGGGATTGTAAGACTCGGAGTTGGTAGGAAGTCGCGGTTTTGGTGCAGGAAGAGGAGGCGGATGGGAGGAGGAGGGTTCGGACCAAATGGAATAAAAGTCGAGTTTTGCGGCGGTTTTTGGTTTTGATGGGAGAATGCGGCCCTGGCGAATGGCACGCACAATTTTCATGACCTAGAGAGCGTTCAAGTCGATTCCATCAACAGCTCATTTCCAAACCTTTTGCTTTTCCCATTTACTGGGAACCCAACGGCGTTTGGGTTCTGGAGCAGCGGACAATGGCATCACTTCCTCCTTGCCCTTGCCAGTGAACCACTCAGTCATGGGTTCATATGGGTCGTAACCCGCATCGGGGTTTTCGCTTGCATATAGTCTTCGGATAATGTCTAATTCTTCTGCTGATAGCGGTTTGTCGGACTGGGCAGTTTTGTCGAAAGCGGATGTCCTATAAAAAGACAATTGTAGCCTTGTTAAAACGGAAGGAGCGAATGTAAATACCAGGAATTTGGGTCCTCCACAGTCTCCAAAAATTTATCCAGTTCGTCTCCCCGTGCAGGACGTAGAACGCGTTTTCCGTCGATATCATAGCCGATATGCGGAAGATCGTCATACCAATGCATTGGAACGTCTCCCACACGGTTTTGAGTCTTGTAATTGTTTATTGGCATTAGTAAGAGAGAGCCAGAATAGGCACTCACATCCTCCGTAGAAGAATCAGAGTCATAGTCTGGCTCTATTTCAGGGTAAACGCGTTTTGGTTGGCCTGTAATGTCAGATATGATTGTTTTTGGCTTCGGAAAGATGTCTCTGTCCAATGAATCTTCTGAACCGTCGCTCTCCTCGAAGTAGTCCTCTTCTGTTTCCTCCGAGTCCTCCTCCTCGTCGCTTTCTTGGTCTATTTCAGGGAATTCGTCAACTTGGCCGTCGTCGGAGAGTGTTTCGTCGGCGTTCTCCTCATCGCTGAGCATTTCAAGGGTCTCTTCAGGCAGCGAGACCGGCGGCGGCGCATCTTCGATGTGCTTCCTCTTTGCCATGAACTTTTGATGCAAGGATTTTTCAGCGCGTGACGATCGCGTTACACCTTCTCTTCATCGCGTCCAAAATGGTCAACTATGGTGGAGGCGCGTCGATAACTGTTTCTTCGCGATGTTTGCTCATATACTCAACAACTAGACGAGGTCTCGGCTCTCGCGGTTGATATTGGCTCTTCCTCTGTTCGCGTTGGTTATGCTGGCGATGACACACCCAGAGCTGTAATCCCCTCCAGCTACGGCTACCATCAAACTCTTCCCGACACGGACACTACGATGCAAGACCCTGCTGAGGCCGCTAACACGTTCCAAAGGAAAGCAGCCAAAATGTATCTTGGGCAATTTGGACCTTCAGTCTGGCGGGAGGGCATGCAGGTTGGAAACCCAATCCAAGGCGGACTAAGTGCGATTTCCTTTACCCTTATCATCACTGAAACCTAACTTGGCGATAGTCTCCGACTTCGAACCAGTAACGGCTCTCATTCGACACGCGATTGAGGACGTTATGCGCTGCAATGCGACTGAGCATCCCATATTAGTCACTGAACCGGCATGGAACACCCCACAGAACAGGGAAAGAATGGCAGAGATCATGTTTGAAGAGTTCCAAGTCCCTGCCTTCTATATCGCCAACACTGGTGTCCTCAACGCGTCTGTAACTTGCTTGAATCCCTTAGTTCCTTGTTGATTCTGTTTATAGCTTTGCAGCTGGCAAGGGTTCTGCCCTGGTCATAGATATCGGCCAAAAGATGGCAAGCGTTACCCCCGTAGTGGATGGATTCGTCCTTCGTAAAGGTGAGAGCCGATTTACGTCCGTGTTACAATTTTCGTTGACGGGGCAATTTTAGGACTTGCGTACTCTGCGTTGCCCGAGCTAGTGCATTCTAATGCACATAGTCTTCTGAAGTCGCCGACCCAGCATCGTCCAGGGATCGACCTGTTTCCTCACCAACTCATAGCGGCCAAATCTGTATGCTGCTAATCACTGCCTATCTAAATGTACACTGACCTTGCTCAGTCTGTGGAGCCTGGTGCTGCCCCGATTTTCGCCCTGCGGGAAGATCGAGTTCGGGGGACCACTGACTCATGGCGAGCCTGGTACGAGGCGCGGGAGGTGGATGAATGGATTCAAAGCGTTGCAGGGGTTCTGGAGCAAGGTTGGAATGACCAGTAAGTTTTGTTCTTGCTCTCGCTTTGCCTACCAGCATCCCCTTTAGTCAAGTTTCTGCCCGGCCGCCAAAACAGTACGAATTCCCAACAGGGTACACTGGATGGTTCTCTGGGGAGCGGTATATTGTTGGGGAGCAATTCTTCCATCACTCGGCCAACATGGCGGTCTGTAAATTATCTGTCTTCAAGTCTTCACTTTTTAATTGGACTATTCAGGAAGCATGGGCACGGCAGATGAACGCTCCACCTCCCAAAACTATGCCAGCACTCATCTCAGATTCTCTGAGAGCATGCGACCCCGAACTTCGCCAGGTTCTTGCGGGTAATGTCGTTTTAACAGGCGGGGGTAGTTTATTCTCTGGCTTTGGGGAACGTTTATATACGGAGCTTCATCGCTCTTTTCCTCACGTAAGTCGGCAAATAACAGAAAGACAACGCTTACGTTTACCCCACCAGCTTAAAATCCACGCACCAGGAAATCCAGTCGAGCGTCGTTATGGAGCATGGCTTGGAGCGAGTGTCCTTGGTAGCTTGGGCACATTCCACCAACTGTGGATCAGCCAGGAAGAGTGGAAAGAGCACGGTCGCGCGATTGTTGGCCAAAGATGTAAATGAGAATTGCTTGTGTCGTCCACTTTGTCACGCAAAGCGGTTCATTTCGGATACAACAACAGCATGCGCGACTATGAGGAGTACAGTTACAGGAGGAATAAGAGTACACCAGAGCGCCATCTGACAGCCACCCTTCAGACATAAAAGACGGAAAAGAACGTATAGTGGTTTTTTTTTGCAAATCGTGGCAAATAATAACCTTGGGACTAATAAGCCTCGACCAACTCCACCTCGCGTCTTTCACGCGAGTTCATCAGCATTCCGAGCCCACCAATTGCCTTGCGACGGATACGAGTGGCAAAATTCTTGGGACCGAGTTCGTCTGCTCCAGATGGAGGGCCACGCGGCTGGCGAACAGGCTGACTCGCAGCCCGGGCCGGGACAACCGGTGGCTCTGCAACGACAGGACGACCGATGCCTAAGCCTTCATACAGCTTCTTCGAGGCCTCTTCGCGCGGCGAAAGGGGGACTCCATTGGTAGAAGGCGTGGTCGGGTCCGAGTTAGAGCCTGATTTCTCCGAGCTCGACGTCTCATGATCGTCATCTTCATTTTCTCCCTCGGTTATAGCGACGGCAGGCAGCACGGTGGCGGGAGCCGCGATGTTGAAACTGAGTGGCTGCGGGCGAGATTTGCTCAAGGCAACGGGACTTTCGCCGGGCGGGGGTGTGACTTTTACGCTTGGGGATCTGTTGTTGCCACTGAGCACCGAATTGTTGTTTCCTCCACGACGCCAATTGGACGAGTCAGATTTGGAAGGAGTGGTGTTGTTGACCAAAGCAGGACTACCCAGAGAGGTGCCACCGCTGATTACGGTGGTGGAGTTGGGAGAGTCATTGAATGAAATGCGACTGCCGAATTTGCCATCGAGACTGGCAGTCATTGGGACCACTTGTTCGTCCTGAAGAGGGACAGAATGACGCATTTGAGCGCTCATAGTCGCAGAACGTAAATCGAAAGATGTGTTGAGCGGGCCAGCGGTGGCTGGAGGGTTATAACTGGCGCGTCTGGGGGTCTGCATTTGTTGTTGCTGTTGCTGAATCTGGGCTTGGGCAATCATCTGAGCCTGGTATTGCTGTTGGGCCTGCATTTTCAACAGTTCGAGTTGCATCATCTGCATCTGGAAAGCCTGGGAGGCCTGAGCAGGTTGCTGAGCCATGAAGGGTGTGAATGGCGCGCTATTTGGATTCATGCCACGCCGCTGTTGTTGCTGTTGCTGCTGATGCATGAAGCCTGGGCCATCGACAGCAGCAGTCATGGGCATTCGAGGAGCGGAATGGGTGGCAAAGACAGATTCTTCTTCGTCTTCTTCAGGAAAAATGGATGAGTGGAGACCAGACGAAATTCTGGGTATGTTGAACGAGCCACCAGGGGCAGCAGTTTGGGGGACTGCAGCTGACCGAACTCCGCCAGTTCGGAGCCCAGAGAGAAGCGAGGCGCGGGGATTGGCGGCCGGGTTAGACATAGATTATTATGGACAAGATGTAAGTGGATGCTGGAAAAGAGGAGTTTCAGTGAAGCTTTTGGAGAGAGTGGCAAGGCGCACAAAGGAAAAACGAGAGGAAGAGAAGTGAAAAAGGGCTCCCAAGGTGAGAGTGCTTTGGAAAGCCGCAGCCCAGGCCATCAAACAGGGCAGATGTTCCGATGACTCTCCTCCTTCGAACATGTTTTACGCGACACACTCGCACCCCACTCCGTCTCCAATCTTACTCTAGGCGGGCTTACAACTCCCATCGCCGCCCGTTGTTCAGTTTTCTTGATGATATCCCTCAAAAGGCTGTCTTTTGGACCATTATTGGCCTGAATGGCGCCGTGTTTGGTCTCTCTTGGTGGGCGCGTCAAAAATTGCAGGTCGAGCGAGACCCGCGTTTGATGCTCTGGCTTCAAAAGAACTTTTATTTGAGCTGGAAAAATTTGGAGGCTGGTCGAGTGTTGGTCGATCATCTTGTTGCTCGTTCATGCTCTCAACCTGCGATGCAGATGGACACTAGTCACCAGCATGTTCACCCACAGCATGACAGACATAAGCCATATACTTTTCAACGGTTTCACGTCCGTACAATTCCTTCTCTTCGAGGATCATACCTAACCCCAGTCAAGTTTCTATTTCATGGCACCAATGACTATGAGCATCTTGGTAATTAAGACATAGCTCTCACACTTTTCTGAACGTCTTCAAGGGCAACAGACAATTTCTTCTGTTATATATTGGCGGTACAGTTTCCATCTAGTCATTGCAACATCAAGTCACCTCGTTTTAGGCGGCATTGCCGCAGATCTATGGGCCATGGCGTACAAGAAACTCTTCCAAAACGGCCGGGACCCATATACCGTCGGTGCTAGCGGTTAGAAGCTCGTCCAAGCTGCTAGGTCGCCGCTAACAGATGCACCCAATTAGCCGCTATATACTCGATGATGTCTTTCCTGGCGTGTGCAGCACCAAGAATGACCATCCTCGTCTATGGGATCATTCCCGTCCCGATTTGGCTTGCGGTAACTGGACTGTTCACCTACGAAAGCTCTAGGACTGCTTCAGACAAGGTTTGTCAATCCAAACTTCGTATATTCCGGAATCACCTTTTTCCAGGGCGGCACCACAGATACGCTCGGCCACATTGGCGGGATGCTTGCAGGGGCTGGCTATTTTCTAGCTAGACGCTTCCGAGTTCTATAGATAGTTTTCAGTTTCCTTGATCTGATTGTAACTCGCGTAATAAGGAAGCTGTAAACCTTCGTTCTTCTCTACTACTGCATCACAGCCTTTCAACAGCCATGTTACACGCCAGTCCATCTCGTCCTCTACCCTCAAAAGCGACGGAAACCTCGTACTCGTAACCTCTCTGCTGGGCCATGTCGCGAAATCTATTTCGTCAATCGACTTCCCATGTCGTCCTGTCCCTTGGGAGAACGGCACTTCAGATAACCGCTCAGTTCGCGCCCGTGCCAGCCATGGCACCGCTAGCGGAGGTCATCTGTGGTCTCATGGTGCTTTGTCAGAATGTGTCTCAAAATCGGCGCGTCGTTTTCAATGTTGTTTGCTGCACGAAGACTAAAAGATTGTGGCCAGGCATGCGGCACATCAGCTCCAAGAACGTTGTCATCGTCTGGCTCTTGCTGTATTTGACAGAGCAGTCGCCAACGACAACGTTGCGGCCGCTATCGCTGGAGTGCTACAGTCCGTCATATCGGGC
This sequence comes from Mycena indigotica, assembly GCF_014461135.1. Classification (NCBI taxonomy): domain Eukaryota; kingdom Fungi; phylum Basidiomycota; class Agaricomycetes; order Agaricales; family Mycenaceae; genus Mycena; species Mycena indigotica. Next base: position 2,134,103 of record NW_023503005.1, read on the forward strand.
CCCATCGACCGATAACTCATAAGTCTAGATGTCTCCAAGGGATCCAGCTAAGAATGCAGCAATGGACGTCATACGGAAACTTCAAAGCATTCGTCCGTCAAGATGAAATCGCCAAGGATATAGCGAATTGTCATGACCAACTATCGGACTGCTTTACAGCATTCCAGGTGGGTTGTTCTGCCTTGCCCAGATTTTGACTTATCCCAGACGACGATGTAGCTTGCCTCGCAGCTTGAAATCCACAACTGGCAAGCTCAATTCCAACAAGACAAGCAACGGGACTACAACGAGCTTCTTGGACATCTGACTAATCTCGAAAACTCACAAAGCCTCATTCACGAGGCCATGCAGGTCAAAAGTCTGCAGTGAATTGCGATCATGGCTGACTGCTCCAATAGGCGCAGCGCGAAGACACGCGGCAGCTCATGTCCATGATGCAGACTGTGCGTTGGAACATACATCTCGCTTTCCTACTCGCACAAATGACATTTTCCACAGCTCATGGGTCAAAACATCACGACTGCGGAGCACCAACACAGTGGACTCCCCAGCAATCTATTCGACTTGCAGACTCATAGCCAAGAACTTCTTCCCGACTTTCATCTTCGAAGAGGCGAAGTTATCCGTTTGGGACAGTTCCCAGTTAGCGGAACACCGGCGATGGATATATACGAGGGGCTCTATCTCCGGCGCCAAAAGGTCGCGATTAAGGTCGTCCGCGCTGTAAACTCAGACGAGCGAAGCTTACGTGTAAGTTGGCCCGACGATCTTGCGCTCATCTTTATTCAAGTTTTGTTCTAGCGCTTTAAACGCGAAGTTGAAATATGGAAGGAGCTGTGGAAGCGAGACCAAGGCAAACACGTCCTGCCCTTCTTTGGCTTTTGCCAGGAGGACGGACCATTTCCTTATATGGTCTCGCCGTGGATGGTACAGTATGTTTTTGGAGACTGTTTTTGTTAGTTAAAAGCTTTTCGTTTGCATAGCACAACGGGAATGCTTTGACTTATGTCAAGCAGCAAGACACGTCCATTGACTACGTTAAACTAGTGCAAGGAATTGCACAAGGCATCCATGTGCTCCATTCTATGTCTCCGGCGCCCGTTGTTCATGGCGACATCAAAGCGGTTTGTTACCATTCTCAGTTCGAAACCTTGATTGTTAATGGTCTTTCCCGCAGAACAACGTCATGGTAGATGGTCTAGGCAATCCATTGATTGCAGACTTTGGACTATCCAAGGTATAGCGATGTACGAAGGGTGCACACTCATCTCACCCGTGTTTCAGATAGTCGAGGATGTAACTGGGATTCCTTTTAGCCAAAGTCGTGGTGTGAGCGACTCGTATCGCTGGTTTGCGCCAGAGGTGTGCATTGGCCAAGGGGTATTGTCGCTTGGCTCAGATGTCTATGCGTATGGCATGACGGTTCTGGAGGTACGAGGAAATCAAGGCCAGCTGCTATATCTGATCATTGCTAGTTGTTTACACACGCCCAACCCTTCAGCGAGATCAAGCACACTACAGAGGTTTCTAGGCCTTCAGTTCCTTCGAGTCCTCTCATGCTCTCCACAGGTTGTGATTCGCACCTCTCAAGGCGTGCAGCCAACCAGGCCGCGTGAGCAAGCCGTGATCAATCGCGGTCTGAATGATGCTCTGTGGAATCTGCTCTGTCACTGTTGGGCCAAGGACCCGTTGCGGAGACCCCGTATTGATGAGATACTAGCCATGTTTTGAGTCAGGTTGGCTGGAAAGGAAATACTGATGCTGAGACTAAGCAGTCCAAAAACAAATAGTATCCAAACTTCCATACGGGATACTGGTTTCGCAAATGTCCAACTCGTCCTTGGCGGTCAACCAACAGTTCAAGGTGCAGGTAACGAGGAAAGTTTTCTGGTCCCAACACAAGTCCTGCGTAAATATGTGGGAAGGAGACTCGAGTTTGAACTTATTGAACAACAACCACTCGTAGAGACAATGGATTCCTTTCGGAGATGGTCGAACAACGACGTCGTTCAACACTCTGGTGTGACTAGCAGCAACGGAATAGAAAATAGATTTGAGCAATAGCGACGGTGTAACAAGAGAGTCCAATTAAATATTAATCCGATGTGGAAATGACTGAGCCTTCGTTCGCATGTTGGGCACCGAAGGGTCATGGGAGCCATTGGGAGGGTGTCTTGGAGTAAAAGCAGCTTCAAATGTCAACTCCTTCCTACAAAGCCTCGTTTGACTAGGATGAAGAGCCTTGACAGTTAGAGATGGAGGTCACGAGGTCTAACTTGATCGAGGCGTTAAGTTTAGGTTGGTAATTATTGCTGCTTGCTACCGCGAAATCACATTGGACTAGATTGGACTTGAACTTTGAGGCGTTTCAAGTGGGCAGAACTGCCACTGGAAGAGGCGCAAAATGATCAAATAATATTAAGAATAATGATAAAGCTAGGAAGAGTTCAAACGAGGTTATTCAGCCTTGAGACGCTCATTATTAGAGTGCTTTGCCTGCTCCTGCTGGGCACGAACTAGGACAATTAGCAAATGAGAGGTATGGAACAGTAGGTCCTACGATGAAGCTCCACGCACTAATGCCCGAAATATTTTGGGAACTTGAAAGGAATAACGGACAGCGTTGTATATGGTCTTGTATTTCTCTATTTCTTCCATCAACTTCGCCTTTTCTTCTGGAGAGGCTGACTGCATGCGGTCCTCGGCCTGTTGCCAACGTTCACGAATATCTATGCCATATAGTCTGATGCCTTCTGGATCGATGACGCTGAGAGAGAGAGGTGACTGCTCTTCAATGGCATTGGACATCCGGGTCGCGAATTGACTCAGGTGGTATTCCGCAGAACGCAAGTAGTATTCCAGGTGAGGGGGCCTCTCATCATTATAGATGGTACGATACGCCCAGGTTCCAATTTTGACGAGGTGGTCATTCACAGAACGCAAAAACCAACCCATGTGTGTGGGTTGAGAGTCGACTCAGGGGTTGAGGTTATGTAAGGAAGTAACTGACCTTGATTGAATATTTACACGAAAGTCAACCAAAAAAGGCTCGAATGTACGTTTGCAACACGTGATCTTCAGCTGAGATGCGAAATGCATCCATTTGCGTCGTACATTCTTCGCAGTTACTACAAAGCCACTGGCTGGAACGAAGATAACCTCTATGCCAACATCACACGCTCCTCGAATGGTTTGCCGCGTCGCTATTTCGAGATTTTGTTTTCCCTTATCCATCTTCACTAGCAATTCTGGACTTCACTGTCCCGAGAGGGCTTCACCTTTCCGTGTCGAAATCGCCCAACTCGCTGTTCAAGACGACCTACTCGATGAACGCCATGCCGTCGCTGAACGGCTCGATTGGGTACATCTTCACATCCTGTGAGCTAGACATCAAATCGTCAGGCAACGCCCGCTTCAAGGACATGCTGGAGCGATTTCGAGTCTACGACCAGCCCCGAAGACCGGAGCCGAAGGAAGAGGAGTTCTTTAACGGAGAGCGCGTCGACAAGCGCGGTATGCCTACGAAAACTCTTAACCTCGTTATTGACCCCACTTGTCCCTCAGATTACCTGCTCTATGGGCGGTTCTACCTCCCCACGGGCAGGTTAGACGCGCTGTACTCGACTCGTTTGTCCCCAACACTACAAGCTCTAGTCGCTGCGATATCATACCCCCCCTTCAAATATTCCACCAGAGGTCGCAGTGCGAGGTGGTAACGCGAGCAATCTAATATTCAACCTCCAGCACGATGTTGGGAAGTGGTGCACTGAGTACACTTGGAGTGCAGATGACGGTATGTGGGGAATACGGGTCCTTCACAATTTTGGGAAAATAGGTGTGCCGGCAGTTGACGCGTCGTCTGCCGAGCAAGAAAAAGTTCGCAGTCCTGGGATGAAGCGCGTTGACGAAGAAGACCCCATTGAAGGCGGCTTGAAAGGACGCGTATCAGCTGGCGCAGAAGTATATTTCAGTGCGAAAGAGCGAAGTGCAGGCAGTAAGTTTTTACTAATGGCCAGTAGATTTTATCTGAATCATCCTACAGTATCGACTGGTTTTCGATTCACTACCTTCCCTGACGCTACTCCGCCTTCCTTCCAGGCACCAGGCTCAGCCTCGTCTCCACTCGGCGCTAAAGGGCCACCCTCCCAACCCCCCACAACTATCACGGCTCTCTTCAACCCGATGTTGGGACACATTTCCAGCGCCTACTCAGCCCGCGTGTCCCGTGATCTGTCCATGTCCTCTCGTTTCGACTTCAATGTCTACAGCTATGAGAGCGAATGGACGCTGGGAACGGAGTGGTGGATGCGGTCTTCCGACGAAAGTGAGGATCCCTCAGCCAACCCCCGGGCCTCTTCTCCAAAGGGAGAAATACGAGGGGTTGTAAAGGCCCGCGCTTCCACGAAAAATGTGCGGGTCTCTTGCTCCAACTATTTCTTTCTCTAAAGTCAATTTTCAAGGACGTGTCATTGATGTGGGAGGGTCGAATTCGCAACATGCTTGTCAGCTTGGGCGTCGTCTCAGACTTTTCCAGTCGGACTAAACCTATCAAGGCAATAGGTCTCGAACTCTCCTACTTTAGTTCGGACCAATAACTATGCCTTGCTTGTCAAAATGCCTTTCCAGCCAAAAGCAAATAAACAAAAACAAAAATGTCCTTGATTTAATTGCCTACTAAGAATCTGCAGTAACCAAAACTAATATAATTGGTTCCACATATCGTAAAGACCCTTATACCGCAGCGCGCGACCATTTCTGGGACGGTCTGTCGCCGATGCATTCCCAGAGTTGGATCTGTAGGTATACTTGAGCAAAACAAGCAAAAATGGGAGGACGGAACGGACCAGTGCGCCATTCGTGATTTGAAGATCAGCCACGTCGACGCAAAAACGCGTGCCTTCTAACTGGAGCTGCCCGGTTGCCAAAGCAATGAAGCGCTGACTGGTCGGGGGGCCCGTGCCTCTGACGCAGGGGCCAATGGCGAGTTTGACGCCGTTTTCTTTCTTGTCTCCGGGAACGGTGAGACATTTGGGCTGCTCGAGACGGCTGGAGATGCGGTTGGTGAAGCCAAGGGAGGGGATGTACCACGCGTTGCTGCCCTTGGGGTAGACATCCTTGAAGCTGTTGCATTTGGCGAGTCCGATCGGCGCGTTGACATCCTCAGACGAAGCGGTTATGCAGTAGGAGTCCTCCGCCGAGTTCCCCCCCGTGTAGAGGCGGCCTTCGTCTAGTTTGCGGGTGATCGGGTAGCTGGCCCAGGTTTGAGTCGGAAGCCAAGAGGCAAGGGAGCATGGCTGAACCTGCAACAAGTGTCTAATACAATTGTGATTTGCGCAGCTGCGACTTACCACGAGAGGCGTCCCATTGACGGTCTTTCCATCGCGGAGGTCGAGGCATTGGTTGGGCTTACCACCCCAACGGAAAGTAGAGTCGCTGCTTGACGTCCATTGCTGGTTGGGGTTTGCGTTGCTCCCATCGCAAACACCAATTTGGACAGAGCTGCCATCTTTAACCTCGAGGCACTATATCATCGCGTCAAACTATTGACTGCATTAAACCGATACGCAAATCGCACCTTGTCGCCAAAGACTTTGATTTGCTGCAGAGTGGTCTGCGCGGAGGAGTCGGAAAAAAACGACAGATCCCACTCGTAAACCGCTTGGTCGCCGTTTGCACCGCAATTCTGGAGAGTCACGGCTGCCCCATCGACGTTATCCTTCACCGCGACACATGCCTGGATGTGGTCGTTGTTGACGACTATAATTCCAGTGGGCAATTAGTAATTTCAGCACCATATACGCACAGCCGGGATGTGCGTTATGGATCTGCCGTGCAGAAACGGCGACGACAAGGGCCAACAAGAGCGCTTGGGGAAGCATTCGGAATATAGGCGCTCCTCAAGGTTTTATAACGGCGCAAGTACTCCAAAGCGTTTCATGCAACGGCTCCTTGTTTCCTATGCACTACGCCTGAGTTTGCGGTTCAGTTTGCCCGATGACAGTCACGATATGCCTTTGAATTTTTCTTGACTTTGCCTAAGTTTCGCTCATGGTTGAGCGGTAGGCGTTGTGTTCGTGGCGGGAAGATCGGCCAATCCGAGCCGTAATGGGGCTTGAGTCAGGCTAAAACAAGGTTCGGCACGTCCAAGAGTGGGCACTTGGACGGTAATCTGCAACTTTGCAGGTATTTCAACTGCAGTGCTCTGTTTCGGTGGAGTCTATTATAAGTTAGCTATAGGCGTGAGTTTAAGCACAGCCGTCATGTTCATTGTCGTCGTTGCATGCAATTGGCTTGAGTGTTTTGGTGACTTTCACTGAGCATTGTGGCAGGTTTCAACAGCATCGGTGGCTGTGCAACAATTAGCCACTAGCACTTCGTTTGTGTACTTGAATGCTGACGGTACTACTTATACTAACGATAGTAGATTCAGACTACTCACTCTCCGTTAATTCACGACCCAGTGCGGCTCCATTTCTGGCTCGCTCTGTCGCCAGCGCATTCCCACAGTTGAATCTACAATGAATATCTTGAGCAGGACAACGACGAGGAAAAGGAATAATGAACGAGTGCTCCGTCTGCAAGCTTGGACCCGGCCACGTCGACGCAGAGGCCGGTGCCCTCTAGCTGCAGCTGCCCAGTCGCCAGAGCGGTAAAACGGGGACTGATCAGTTTGCCAGCGCGGGTGGAGCAGGGTCCAATCGCAAGCGTTACGCCGTTCTCCTTCATATCCCCGGAAACAACGAGACACTTTCCAGTAGTAGACTCTTTGACGCGGCTGGCGGAGATGCGATTGGTCAAGCCAAGCGCGGGCATATACCACCCGATGTTTCCCCAAGGGTAGATGTCCATGAAGCTGCTGCATTTTGCAAGGCCGATCGGCGCATTGATAGCTTCAGACGACGCAGTCATGCAGTATGAGTCCTCCACCGAGCTCCCTCCCGTGTAGAGGCGGCCTTCTTCGAGTTTGTGGGTGACGGGGCGACTGGCCCAGGTTTGCTTGGGATACCACTCGGGAGGAGCGCATGTTTGAACCTGCAACAGTTGTCTAGTGTAACTCCGCGCAGCTGCGACTTACCACAAGAGGCGTCCCATTGGCGGGCCAGGTCTGGCGATCACGGAGGCCGAGACATTGGTTCGGTTTACCACCCCAACGGAAAGTCGAATCGGTCTTTGACGTCCATTGCTGGTTGGGGTCCCTGTTATTTATGTCGCAGATCCCAATTTGCACCGAGCTGCCATCTTTGACCTCAAGACACTATATTGTCTCGTCAGACCACACACTCGACGAACCCCGCAAACCGCACTTTGTCGCCAAAGACCTTGATTTGCTGCGGGCCAGCGGGGTTGCGCGAGGGAGTCGGAAAAGAACGAGACATCCCAGTCGCAAACTACTTGGTCGCCCTTCAAACCACAGTTCTGGATGGTCACGGGGGCACCATCGACGTTCTCCTTCACCGAAACGCATGTTTGAATGTTGTTGTTAGCGACTATAAATTTGGGACGGTAATTAGATTTGTTATGAACCCGACCTGTAAACTAGATACGCACTACCAGGAGATACGTTGTGGATCTGTGTTGCGGAAGCGCCGAGAGCCAGCGACAAGAAGAGCGTTTGACAAAGCATTCTAAAGGAAGCCTAGGGGGGCGCTGATTTATAAATGATAACAACTCGAGTGTCCCAAATCATTTCAAGACTTTCGTATAGTGGTGTACTGGTACCTCCAAAACGTTTCGTGCCTCTCGTACAGTTGTGTGCTGAATTTCCGAGTCTGGTTTTCAGCGAGAAGGTCTGTGAGGTCAACCGAGGCCAACTGTGCCAATTCTGGGACGTGAATCTGGCAAAAATGAGGCTTAACACAAAGTTCGAGAGTACTCTGATGTTTGTACTCGCACTCCTCCAAAATGGTTCACGATTTGTCCTTGTTGCAAATCAGAATCGTTGTAGTGAGGTGAGAGACGGACAGGGTACCCACCTGCAACACCTAACCAAGGGCGGAAGACATCCCAGCCGGTCTGCAATACCGCGTCTCGCTTACAATATGAGCGATCTAGGGCTCAAACCATCACCGCAGCATAAATAAAAGCCAATTTGAGAAGCAGGGTAGAGGTACGCTGGCATTGGAAACCCCTAGAGTTGCTGACTAACGCGACGGTTTGGTGCAAAGCACAACCCGGGTCGGAATGTTTTTATGCGCCAACCCTCAAAATTGCGCAGTCGTCGTTCGACTATTTATCTTGGCTCTGTCCAGTTGCTTGTTTGTTGGTAATTTGATACGGTGAACGCAGGCGCCATACCAAGTTCCGATTCTTGAAAGTGCGTTGACGACGCGCAAAGGATTGCCATCCTAAGAATACTGGCCCCTCGGGTTGAACTTCAAAGCCGCCTGCCTCTTCATTCGGCGACCTACGACAAGCTTAACAACGTCCTCCTGGGGCGAGCGCGAGTCTTGAAGCCATCCATTAACAGAGCCCAGTCAACGTTGGAGCCCAGCCGACTTAGACTCAAGCCGAGTGATGAGGTGCATGTAGCAATTGGAATTGCTGACTTTGGCCATTGTTAACGTTGTCGCTGGAGGCAAGTTTGGAGGAGCTTGATGGTGGTCTGGATTCAAAAATTTGATCACTGGTCGTCTTACACTTGAAGTTCACTCGGTCGGCGTAAAACCATAGGCTATTGCATTTGACCATGACTATCCTACATATCCAGCATTATTTCTTCACAAACAGGGAGAACGAAATAGAAAAAAGACTACGAAGGTACACTAATAGAAAACAATGTGCAGAAAAACAAAGAAAAAATTTTTAGATAGCGCAGAGGGTATGTTGTCCGTTTGTCCGATTTTGGCAGTTGAGGTTAGTTAGTTGTTGGTAGTCGAAATGGGCTGGGCACGTGGCGGCGAGGGAGCTGCGATCGTGCGTGCGAGACGGGAAATGGCGTCTCCAGTTATGACAGGACGAGAGTGAGGCGTGCGATGGTTGCCCGCATTCGAAATTGGAGGGGAGGAGTGGGTTCTGGCATGTTGATTCCGTGGTGCATAACCACCTCTCGGCGTCGAGCTGCCTGACCGAGGGAATCGATTATTGAAGCCGCCAGGAGCCGAATGAGGGAAAGCACGGCCCACGGTTTGCGTTCGTTGGTGAGAAGGGCTGAATTCAGGAACATGTGGAGACAGCTTGCTTGACGAACTCGCTGGTTGATCAGCGTGCATAGACGCTGCGAGACCCACTTTTGGGTTTTGTGGGCTGGACGGTTCGGCTGCGGGTGATGTATTTTCAGTCGGAGCTTCAACAGCAGAGACTGGCTTGGGAGGTAGTGATGGATGGAGGGGGACAGCGACAGGTTTCTCCGTCTCTTTCGAAGCAAAAGGGGTTGTTTCTGGCTTTGCCTCTTCCGGCGGAGTCGGTGGTTTGACAACTGGGTCAGGCAATGGCGTTAGGCCATCGACAATGATTGGCGAGATCAACTCGTCCTGCTGCTTTTGAATATCAGCACTAGGCTTTACACCCCAGTCGTCGAGGTCAGGCAGACTCTCGTCGTCATCCCCGGCCCAATCAATATGACTAGCGCTTCCAGGAGTCACTGGTCGGTTTTCCATGGCCACAGCGCGAACCCGTTCAACTAAAGCATTGATATCACTCCTCATATCAAATTGGCCAGCAAGATGTGGGGGAGTGTCTTTGGAGGGTGGAGGGGCACTCTTCGGAACCGCTAGATGGCTGCCTTGCGGTGATCGCAGCGAGTTATTATCTAGTGGAGGGACATCAACTTTGAGATTGGCAACGTTAGGATTGGCTTTGGTAAGCTGCTGAGACCTCCTGCGTCTGTTACTTGGTCTGGGGGAGTTAGGATTCGCATTGCTGCTACCGCTGTTGTTGGCTGTTTCGGCCGAAGGTCCAGCAGGTTCCACAACAACGGCGGGTGTTTGACGAGGTGGTCGTCTACCCTTTGAACGACCAGACTTTTCCTTTGTCTCAGACGAGCCTGAAACAGAAGAAGGTGGGGGAGGCGGGTTAGGTTTTGACGGAGGCACGGGTGGTTGAACGGAGGGAGGCGCTTGCTTTGGAGGGTCTTGTTTTGTGCTGTTATCCGAGCGAGTGGAAATGTTGTTGGCATTGTTGCTGTTATTTCCCCTTCCCCTTGCGCCCCGTCCCCTGCCTCTCCCACCTCTGCCTCGAGCCGGAAACGGTGAGCTTGAACTTTCTGCACGCCAGCTTTCTCGTGGTCGGGAAGCAGCAGGAGGTAGTGGAGGTGCAGCAGTAGCCATTAATTAGCCACTGGGTGGTGCGTTTAAAGATATGAGAAGCTTGAGACAAGCTCGGTCGTGGCAGGAGGTAGAATACAGAAGGAAGACCCAAGCGATCAAAATCCAGTCACACTTCCGCTTCTTCGCATTCAACCACCATGTCCAAAGCAAGTCAGCCCGAACTAAAGAAGGTATTTCCTTGCTTTGCTTCATTTACCTTGAGAGCACGCGTGTTAACCCAGCCCTAGTTTATGGACAAAAAACTTTTCGTCCATCTGCAAGGCGGGCGGAAGGTTAGCGGAACTCTCCGCGGCTACGACCTTTTCCTCAATCTCGTCATCGACGATGCCGTCGAGGAAACAACCCCAGCACAAAAGCACCAGATTGGCACCGTCGTTCGTTGCAATGTCTTCTACCCGAGATTAACCTTCTGATGTCTTTCTTTTCATAGGTCATCCGTGGTAACAGTGTAACATCGATGGAGACGTTAGAATCGGTACGATAGTGTTTTAGTGAGGTACGTCTTGCCTGTAACGCGAGTGTAATTATCCTTTGTGAAACTTTGGCGTAGTGTGCTCGCAGTCATTCCCAATCAACTCGCGCACGGACCACCCTTCTGATCGCGCTCACGCTCACGCGTCTACTGTTGTCGTTGTAAAAAAAATCTTTGGCTTGTACACATGCAATCACTACCACTCCATCTTCTTACCGCTCTTTACCTTCGCTGGCGAGACTGGGATTCGGGCACCCTTGAATCCAAATCCATCTAGCCACGACCACGTCTCGCTCCTTCGTTTCTCAAACGCGCTGATTGCTTCCCCACGCTGCATTGTCAGTGCGATATCATCCAATCCATTGATCAGACAATGCCGCCTGAAAGGGTCCACTGTGAACGGAATTGATGGCTGGCCATTGGGTCGTCGGATCTCCTGCGCTTCGAGATCGACCTCCAATTCCAGTCCAGCTTCAGCATCAGCCGCCAGACTGCGACACTCTTCGACAGACAGCGCGACAGGCAGCATCCCATTCTGCATCGAGTTGTTCTTGAAAATGTCGGCGAAACTTGGTGCAATGATACAACGGATCCCAAAGTCATTCCTGAAAACTGTAAACAAAAATTGAACCCAAAAAAATTGCCCAATTGACTCACAAACTCCATGGTGCATGTTCACGGGAACTGCCGCAGCCAAAGTTCTTGCCCGTACAGAGGAGAATCTTGGCGCGATTATACGGCTCACGGTTGAGGACGAAGTCGGTATCCTTGCCCGTGTGAGGGTCCTTTCGGAGAGTGAAGAAGAGGGCATCGGCAAGGCCGGTGCGCTTCAAGGTTTTGAGGAATTGTTTGGGAATGATCATATCGGTGTCAACGTTTTCGATATGCAACGGCGCAGTGATGCCTTTTAAAACGGTGAATTTCTGAACGGTTGAGGGAGCATCTGAGGAAGGGAGGGTGGTGGGCACGGCTGGGGAGATGGCTAGTGGTTCTGGGGCAGGGAGAACAGGATCATCCAAAAAGTCGAAAGCACTCGCAACCTTCAGTTTCGGTGCGGCAGCAATATTGGCTTCAGCGACTGCTCCCATAAATTTGCGGACATCAGTGAGCTTGCCTGTCATCGCGGCGGCGGCTGCCATTGCTGGACTGAGCAGATGAGTTCGACCACCTGAACCTTGTCGACCCTCGAAGTTGCGGTTGCTGGTACTCGCGCAACGTTGACCAGGCAAAAGCTGATCAGGGTTCATACCCAGACACATCGAACAACCAGCCTCTCTCCAGTCGAAACCAGCGCGTTTAAAGAGCGAATCAAGTCCCTCTGCCTCGGCTTGCTTCTTGATCAGACCAGAGCCAGGGACAACCATAGCATCCACTCCAGAAGCAACCTGAGCATTGGGACCCGCAGCAAGGACGATTTTTGCGGCAGATCGCAAGTCTTCGATTCGGCTATTGGTACACGACCCAATGAAAACTTTGTCGACTTTGATATCCTCCATTCGAGTGTTGGGAGTGAGACCCATATACGTCAACGAACGCTCTGCCGAAGCCCGTTTGACAGAGTCCGCAATAGTTGCTGGATCAGGGACGGAGCCAGTAATGGGGACGGTGTCTTGAGGGGAGGTGCCCCAAGTCACAGTGGGAATAATGTCGGAGGCAGGGATGTTGACTTCGATGTCGAATTTCGCGCCATCGTCGGTTTTGAGAGAGCGCCAATAGGTTTCTGCGTGGTCCCAGGCTTCACCCTTTGGCGCCAATGGACGACTTCGGAGGTAATCAAAGGTGATTTCGTCTGGGGCGACCATGCCAGCGCGAGCACCAGCCTCTATACTCATGTTACAGACGCTCATGCGTGCCTCCATGGAGAATCCACGAAACACAGACCCAGCATACTCAATAACGCAGCCAGTTCCACCCGCAGTGCCGATCACCCCAATAATGTGGAGAATGACGTCTTTGGAGGTAACACCTTCAAGCAAGTCGCCGTCGACAGTAATGCGCATGTTTTTGGCTTTCTTTTGCAGGAGGGTCTGGGTAGCAAGCACATGTTCGACTTCCGATGTTCCAATACCAAATGCCAGAGAGCCGAAAGCGCCATGAGCTGCAGTAAAATTAGCTATAACTCGGAAGAGGAGTCGCGTGACGAACTGGATGTATGGGAGTCCCCGCATACACAGGTTATACCAGGCAGCGTGAAGCCCTGCTCGGGACCGATGACATGGACGATGCCTAGAAAAGGAATGAGAATTGCCTTACGTGAACGATAGACGTGCTTACCTTGTCGCTTATCCGTCATACCAAAATATGTGAGCCCGAACTCCTTCACGTTGTCCTCCAGGGCGGCACACTGGGCGCGTGACTCTGGCTCGTCAATGAAGGACTTTACGTCTTTGAAAGATTTCCGGTCGACAGTGGGAATGTTATGGTCGACGGTCGCAAGAGTGCAATCCGGGCGGCGCACAGGCCGGCCAGCATTTCTCAGCCCCTCGAATGCCTGTGGACTCGTGACTTCATGAACAAGGTGGCGGTCGATGTAGATTAGCGCGAGTCCATCGTCTTGGATGTCTCTGTGGAGCGTCAAAACCGTGCCAAAACTAGAGTCACAACAACTTACACGACATGGTCGTCCCAGATCTTGTCGTATAGCGTGCGGGGCGAGGCAGCGACGGGCATTTATAATTGCGCACCCGAGATACAAGTTGGAGGTTTAAGTAGAGAAAACTGTTCGGCCGATCGCTTTTGGCGAGCGGCTTTATCGGCGCTTCGGCGTTTCGGGATCGCTCGGCCAATCAGCTGGGGACAATTACTTCCAGCGAATACCTCCTATAAAATTGCCTAGAGAGCCGCAATCTCGTTGGAAAAGGTGTACAGCGGCAACTCGCAATAAATTGTACGGTGGAAGTCGGCTCTCGAATTTTTTTCTCTCATTTTTTCTTTCCATCCAAAGTGTGACGGATGTGACAGTCGTGACTGACTGACCAGCTCGTCTTGATCACAACTCCCATTAATCTCTATGGCCAAGTCAAAGAAGTGGGTCGACGGCCTCTCTCGTAGTGCTATCCTCTGACGATGTCCGCAGTCATACCAACCACAACCAAGTTCGTTCGGGATGATTCCGGCTCATTAAGTCCCGCTGAAATCGCTGCAGAACAAAAAGGCTCACCGTAACGGGATTAAGAGGCCATCGGCTGGCCGCACACGGTCTCTGAAGGGTGTACGTTGGAAAATGCCCACCATAAACGATGGCTAAGAGCAGCACAGGTAGACCCCAAATTCCGTCGCAACGCCAGACACGCACTTGCCGGCTCAGTGCGTCACATGTTCTCCCGATTTCCAAGGCTAACGAGCCTCCTCTCCAGAACGCTGCCCGTCGTGAAGCAAAAATGGCAGCCTAGAGTGCCATGGGCTATTTTGTATGGTGTCAGTCGCTATGTGTATGCTATCAACGAGAACAAAAAACAAGAAACTTTGGCAAAACACTCTAATCGGTACAAATATCTGCGCAAGTCAAGATCCAGAGACACTCCCACCTTTTTCATGACTCCTTTTCTTGAGGCTCCTTTGCTTGGGCTCGGTTTTGCTGCCGATTCTTGTCGAGCACTGCTTGCAAGCGTAATGCCTGGAGGAAATCAGTGATGCGCGTTATAATATAAGGGCGGGTGAATACCGCCGCGTCCTCGGGCCGTAGCGCGCCTTTCGCCATGTTGTGTTTGCCAAGTCTGAGACGGACAGTTCGTAGACTAGACAAGTCTTTAGCGTTTTTGGCCGACATCTTTTCTGTCGTGTTCAAGAGTTGTTGGCAGTCCTCGTCTGAGGCAACTAAGCCATCGAGTAGCGAAAAGAATTTGTGCCGCAGCACAATCTTGATGCGTTCCAGTGCTCTGTTAGAATACCACCCATCGCGTTCCTGTTGATTAAGCTAAGCATGGAAACCCGTCGACAAGTCTTCCTCACATCGCACTCTTCTCGCAAGTCCTCCTCGTCGTCAATCATCTCCTTGAGCATAGGGTCGATGATGTCGCATAGCTGGAATGCCGCTGTTTCTTTGGTCAACGTTTGACCATCGAAAATATGGGACTTTCTACGTGCATGTGTCATACTGAGGGCAACCGGGAAAATAAGAATGGAAACCAACCTCCGCTCCAGATCTCGTTCCGAACCATTTTCAATCGCTATCGCCCAATTGTCCATATTCGCAGCTGACCTGTCTTGCCGTCTCGACGTAACAGACGGCTTGACTATAGGATGATTCGCATTGCGAAAGTACAAGCGTTGGTAACTGATTGTCAATCGACTGCATCAACAGGGATTCGAGACGCGACTCACAAACGAGCAGAAGGGTCTGTGCGAGGATCGTAACCAAATTTGACGAGGGTGTCTCGCCATGGGCCATCGTTGAACACGTAGGATACGAACGCGAGTGGCAATTTTGAACTTGAAAACGGTCAGACTAACGCAGGAACACATATGGCTAACTTACTTCAGAGCATCCCGAGCTTCAACCGCTGTAATCTGACTGAAGAGCGCCGCACGTGTCCAGATCGGTCGCTCTTCGAAGAGCTAACAGCCATAGTCAGACAGCACGAGATGACGGCGGCAAGAAATAAGAACTTGCTGCGAGTAATTTTTGGTGAAACGCCTCACTAATCTGGTTTCGAGCATCTTGGACAAGCTTCAAGGGCTTTTCTGGAACCTGGAGGTGAGTTAGTCTCCCCCTCCAAAACTAGGTAGGAAAGCTGACAGTGCGATCCGAGAAGGAGATGGCTGCGGGGCCATATCCTTTCCATCGCATTCTGTTTATGAGTCGCTTTCTCTCTTCCCCTGTTTCTTCGTTTATGATGGAAGTCTCAATCGATGCAGGGTTGGCTTTAAAGCTACGATTACTTGAGTATAATGCGTTCAATGTTAATCAGTCAACTCAACTTGTAACTTTGAGGATAGCCTTGACGGCTGAAGAGGGGAGGTGGGAAAAGGCGCAGGTTACTTCGCATTGGTTGACTGTCCGGAGGCGCGGAATTTGGTGCTCCTGTCAAGGCTGGGTCGATGTTGACATCTATGCTCGTGGGCTCTGATATGGGAACCGTGTAGTCTGCCTTTTCTGGCGGCACTACATATGACCGGATAGCATCGACTGTTTAGAGCCAATTAGCTGGATAGTACTACAGACATATTGGAGTATTACCATCCAAATTGTCCATTGCGACTCGCAGTTTGCTCACGGGGTCGTTCATATCCGGTTGGTATTGAAAATCGGCCATGCCTGGATGATTTAGGGAGTAAAACACAAACACGAACCTTGGCACATACTGCGGAATCGGACGGTCTTAGAGGTTGTACCAATCACCTCCGCAGTGTACTCTCCAAGCTGCTCTCCATCGACCTGCATACGATTTTTGCGTTTGCGTTTCACCACTTTCAGGACGAGATTAGTGGTCGGCACTACTTCTCCCATAATGGGATGCGAGAATGGATTTCCAGGACGCAGATTCAGTTCAAGGATCGTCTGTGCTTCAGCTTTCGATGCTGTCCTTTTGAACGCGGTATCAAGCGCTGCTTGGCCACCCAGATTCTTGATGGCGATGGGGACAGACGACGACTGGACATAGCCTGGGTACTCGACAGAATAATACGGTGTCGTTGGGAGAGGTTTCTCTGGGGCAGGAATGGCCATCAAGGTAGACTTCAAGCAAGAAACGATCACGTTTGCACATGTAAGCAGCGAAACCTAGAATTTTGATCCAGTATCGAAGTACACAGGATATACGAAAGAGAAACAAAAGTGGGTTTGTACATATGGGCTACAGAGTTCGACTTACTTTTACAGCAATTAACGATACAGAAAGTTGGAATATCGAGCAGGATCTCACGGGTCGTAGGCAAACATGGCAGTCCAGGTGTTGGATCCCTCTGAGGAAGCCAAACCAGTAAAATAGTAGTTGCGTGGGCCAAAGCCTACAAGGTCAAGCACTTGCATGCCTTGCTTGCCGCCGCCAAAATTCCGGCGAGCATTATACGAGTCCATAGCGTGACGACGCCTGGCATCTCCCATGTCTTGTACTTGGTGACGGGAAATGGGAGTATGGAGATACTTATGGATGGCACACAAAACTTGCCAGATGGACGGGTTTGGTGCGTCGATGACGAGGTGTTCAGACTTGTGGGTGGTGAATCGAATCTTGATGCAGGTCTGGACGGGCGCAAACGCGGACTCGTCGAGTTTATAGTTGGCAAGTGTTTGAGGCACACTGATCATCTCGCGCCTAAATTCAGAAGAAGAAACAAGTGCTTTGATATTGTCTGGGCGAAGCAAAGGATGCGCAAATGCGACGAGGATAGGATCGAAAGAGGATGCAGAGGAGGCGGGGGGAAGCGGGAAGGGGGACTGGACCAATTTGGGGAGCGCCGGGGTAGTATAAAACGTTACGACCTTGAACGAGTTCCCCTGCACGGTGTTAGGACTGGTATGGTTGAGCTTAGTTGACCAACGAGGGAGGGGGTAATCAGGCGTTGGAACGTAAGGGCTGTCCCAGGTCACAGATTTCTTCTGGGGGGTACTGAAGTTAGATGGATACATGATTGGGGTTGGATTGGGGAGGGGTCGGATGGGCGGGCCATTATTTATACTCCCGACAAAGTCAACAACTTTTTGATGTCAGGTGCTGATGGCGGGCTGATTGATGGCGGGATGTCGGCGCGCACAATTCCTTGGCTTTGTTCCCGCTCGAACAATGACGTATCACTTGAGGTACAATGAAAAGGAGGCTCAATGGTTCGGACTGTTGAATGAGGTTGCATTATTATTTCTGATAGTTCTTGTAGAGTGATGTAGCGACATCCATGAATTCCTAGTAGGTGCAGTCAACATTATAGCCTGAGAACAGAAGGTTCGCGACGCACTTTCGACTTGACATCGATTCCAGCCTTCCCTAGCTCACTCTCAACCTCCCGGTACGCCTCGTGAAACTTGGGATTTTTTGCTAGCTTGAGCAACTGCATTGGACCAGGCATTTTCCCCGCCGTAACCGCGACTCCTACTTGTCATTAGGCCCACGTCGCGGGCGTTGGATGAACATACCTGATTCCTCCATGACTTTGGCAAACTTGACAATAGCCTCTACAGCTTCAGGCTTGTCCGCAAAAAGTTGTTGCGCTTGACGAGCAGTGTCTTCGAAGCGGGGACCTAATTGAGGTGTTGGAGGTTCAGGCTTCTCCCCGATTCCGAACAATGTCCGACGGTGAATGTGCAGCCGTGTTCGTGGTGCTGCGACTCGACGGAGTATAGTGGGCAAAATCATCGTGGCGGGGTCACAAGCGTGACCGACGTTGCGGCTTATGGAGGACGATTACTTTTCAATCGACGCGATTTTGGCTGAGAATCAGGTGTGCCCATTGTTTTTCGGTCCAATGCAGCCTCCTAATGGTCCAGAGAGTTGGATGTCGATTCAAAGTCGACATCCCGGACATGGGTCATCTTGGTGGTGGCGCTGACCGCGATGTTTGTGGCCTTGAACGCGTTTTCAGCCAACTAACGCGACCAAGATCAAGAAGGGCACCAATTTACAGCTGCCCATCTGGTTGATCTACACAGTAATATTATCGCATGCGTATTCCCTTGTTCTTTTCGTCTTTTCATGAGCTTTCAATCAGGGACTGGGCAGACATGATTATGCCACCAGCGTTTGGGGCCAAAGTGAGGAATGCACTCAACGCTGAACCCTGCAGCGTGCGTCTCTCTGGTCTTGTCGGTGCAGGAGGGTTGTGGTATGGCTTTGGAAAGACCATCATGGAATTGTGCGAACTGCGTCCAACCTTTGCTGAGCTACTCACAATCACATTCAGACTCGATAACAAGGCAGACATGTCGCAGTTGATGACGAATGTAGGTCTCAATGGCGTGGAATTGTCTAGCTGACGGTACAATAGACGTTTCGGCAACGGCTGATACAAGTAATTGACCAGGCTCAACATTTCAGCACGCTCGCCCAGACTGCAGGAGATGGCGCTCAGTCGTTCCGCGAAGGACTAGACGGCACGGAACGCGAATGTGAGTATAATCAAGAAGTTAAGGATACGACACACTGACTATTTCAAAGTGTTTGCAGCGGCACAAGAGGGTGCCAAACGAATGAAGCGATGGTATGAGGAAACCCGACGTTAAGACTCTTTCTTGGCCGTTTGTTTGAGCTCGTAGACAAACCTATTGTACTTTTAGCGTGTTGTACCGAGGGAGCTTTGATAGATGCATCGTGTACCATTTCACGGAAGCCCACAGCCCGAGTTCGATTGCAATGAGGACAAAGATGTGTAGGTTTCCTGACGTAAGGAACACGAGTGCAAAGAGGATGACAAGCAGGGTGGCAAATGCGCCATCAAGAACGGCAAGGAATTGCGGCTGAAGAGCAGAGCCTGGCTTGAGAATATTCGCAAAAAAGCCCTCGTCTTCGTTGTCGGCCATTGGAAGGAACCGCGATCAGATCAAACCCGGTCACGCTCAACACGTGCCACATTGGCGTTTGGTTGACCGAGCAACACTCTTCCTCAAACCACCATTTTCTAGGCGTCAGGCCATGATACCACAGCAAGCACAACATCCACCAACCTCCCGGCGCCACCCACTTGCGCCAGCCGATACCAATGCCCCGGCAGCCCCAGCATCCCCACCACTCCCTCGTCAAAACAGCAAGACAACGCCACCTTCTCCCCCAAAGATCATTGCAGACAAGTCAGGTAGACAAAAGTACCAGAGGGTTGGCTTTCTCGGAGAAGGTGGCTTTGCCCGTGTCTACGAGATAATGGACAGCTCAACCAAACGGCTTGCCTGCAAAGTCGTCACTATGAGTTCCCTCAAGACGAAGAAGGCCAAAACCAAGGTCCGTTCCCGCTTGAACTGCTTTCCTTCCACTACTCACTCTCAACCTCTAGCTCTATGCGGAAATTAAAATCCACCGTTCCCTTTCTCACCCCAACATCGTCAAGTTCATCGACTGTTTCGAGGGTGACGACAACGTCTACATCACGCTCGAGTTATGTACTTCTGGCTCACTCATGGACCTTCTCCGTCGCCGCAAACGCTTCACCGAACCCGAGGCCCGCTTTTTCATGGTGCAACTCATTGGCGCATGTCAGTATATGCACAACCAGTCGGTTATCCACCGCGACCTTAAACTCGGCAATCTTTTCCTCGATGGTCACATGAACGTCAAAGTTGGTGATTTCGGTCTCGCGGCTCTGATAGAGAGTCCTGGAGAGCGAAAGAAAACGATTTGCGGCACGCCCAACTATATCGCCCCCGAGGTGCTTTTCGACACAGCGAGCGGCCATAGCTTCGAGGTAGATACCTGGAGCATTGGTGTAATACTTTACACCCTCGTCGTAGGACGTCCCCCATTCCAAACCAAGGATGTCAAAGCTATCTATCAGTAAGCGTTGATTGTTTATTCGCCACAAAAGGATCACTGACTTGCCTTCCAGGAAAATTCGTAACAATGACTACAGTTTTCCTGCGGAACCCCCTGCAAGCCCGTCGATGCCTTCGCGTAAGCTTATTGGCGACATTCTCACTCAAGACCCTGCTCAGCGACCCACATTACAAGCAATTGTTTCCCATCAATGGTTCGCCATGGGCCCCGTTCCTCCTTACATCCCAACCAGTGCACACGACAGTCCCCCAGACTGGAGCCATATTACACGGGAACGCAGCGACTATAATTTTACCAAGCTCAAACGTCAGGTTGGGTTGGATGGTCACGAGGAAGTCGTTGCCCAGAGCAATGTTGACACCAAGAATACTGCGGCGACCGTGGCGCGTCAAGAGTATGAATTCCAGAAGGCAGTTCAACCAGGCTCTCCCATTTCAGCGCTATTGAGCTCGGCTAGACAGCCGCTCGTTAGAGGAGTTGGTGGAAGTCCGTTGGGTCAATCTCAAGGCCGTCCGCCAATTCCGGGTTATTCCAATCCTCCTGCGCAGAAGGAAGGCGGGCTGTATCGCAAACTCCAAGCAGCCAACGTCAAGTCGCCTTTGCGCAATTCTACGGCCGCTCATCGTGCATTGGATAACATTGTCGAGGAAGATGGTGGTCAGAACAAGCCTGTCAAGGATCGACGCAAAGCTAAGAACGAGACTGAACTCGAGAGCCAGAAAGCGCGGATTGTCGTCCAGATGGCGCCGACGGAGGAGAAGGTCGAGCATCGCGCCAAGGTCGAAGAACGCGTCAAGGTCCAGGATCGCGTCAAGCCAGTTGACACCCTCAAATCCACGTATAACCGCGTTCCTTTGAAAGAGCAACAAGAGAACCTCCCGCCTATTGGTGCTTTGCGCAAACCGAAACCTTTAATCAAAGAGGGTGAGTTGCTTCAGTTGTTCATTTGTGACCTTACTGATGGGTTGTAGTCCCAGTTGCCAAAATGCAGCGTCAGTCGCAAAGCTTTTGTCATACTCCTCTGTCTGATCCATCCATAGCACAATCCCCCTTCCTCGCCACCTACGAAACGTTGAACAATGCTTTCATAGCCTATTCTCGGGGTCAATTACCAGCCGCCCCTGAACATCAATTGCGAGATGAACGCGTGTTCATCGTATCCTGGGTCGATTACTGCAACAAGTATGGCATGGGCTACGCCTTGACTGACCGAAGCGTCGGCGTTTATTTCAACGACAGCACCACGTTGGTGTTGAGCGCGGACAAAGTGTATGTGTTGGAGTTGCCGAGACTGATCAACTTTAATGCTTTTTTCAGTCATTTTGAATACCTCACTCCGACTTCGAGCTCTGCAAATGCTTCTCCTTTGGCTGCTCCCAGCTCCCGCAGCGAATCCTACACTGTCGACCATTACCCTGCGGAGCTCGAGTCCAAGGTATATCTGCTCA
Organism: Mycena indigotica; assembly: GCF_014461135.1. Lineage (NCBI taxonomy): Eukaryota > Fungi > Basidiomycota > Agaricomycetes > Agaricales > Mycenaceae > Mycena > Mycena indigotica. The sequence goes on from NW_023503005.1 coordinate 2,155,704, forward strand.
AACACTTTGAGCGGTATATCATGGACCGGCTCTACGCGGACTACAACTATACTTATGAAGACACGGAGCGCACAAAGGGAATGGACTGGGTCGTCAAATACCTCCGCATGAAGCATGTCATGGTTTTCCTGATGAGCCATGGCGCACTGCAGGTACTTTCAATTTTCAACAGTCATCATGCTAGCGTCTAAGTTTGTTCTAGTACAACTTCTTTGATCATTCCAAGGTGATCATCTCGTCGAATGGCCACGCTATCACGCATATCGACAAGTACTACAACGTCACCAAGTGGTCGCTTCGTCAGCTGCTCAGAGCTGCGTTGACAGGGATGGCGGGAGTCGACAAAGAGGAGGCGAAACTAATCAATAGACTGGTTAGCCAACTGAAGTACTGCAAAGAGGTACTGTTAAGCATTCAGGTTGCTGGGGCAAAGGTGCAGGACGCTGGAATGCAGGGGGTAGAAGATGTGGCCGACTTCCAAGCGGACCTGATGCGCAAAGCTTCAAAGGGAGGTCTGCGTGTCTAAACCCGACGATGTCAGGTCGTCCTCAGCTATATTTAATTGGTCGCAGAAGGCGACCCCAACCAACATTTCAACCATTATTCATCATCGCATACTGTAGTACCATCATGTCCTCTTCGCATCTGGGCATTTTTCAATGTAAATTTGTGTTGGGAAGGTTTACTTTTTTTTTTCGGAAGCAAGAATGGTAATCATACAGTGAATGAGGTCATGGTACATATAAGGAAACTGTCATGTCTGAGGTCGTGCCGGCGTATTCGTTCTAATGTCTAGTCTCCGCATCTCCTTCTCCAGCCGGGATGCCCCCGTAGAGTTTCCCTCTGCACGTGCGCCGTGCTTCGAGAAGAGATATGTCAGCAAGTTCTTCTGACTGTCCTCCAGCCCGTCCAGTAACGTGAACAAATGCGTCTCGTCCCTCAGTGCTAGTTGAGCAGCAATGATAACAGTCGCGGCAGACTCTCGAGTGACGAGGGACGACTGGTTATTGAGTGCCTATTGTCATTCGTTTCAGTTCACTGCCCACAAATTCTGACCCCGAGTAGAATTCACCGAAATAAGAGTTGGCTTCAGCCGAGGCAGTTCCTCTTCAGCAACCTCTGCAGGGAGACGCAGAATAAACTTGCCGAGAGCGATGAGCCCGAATGCGTAGGTAGCAGTCTTGACCTCTTCTGCGATACCTGGAGGGCAAGCCTCGGCATGGAACGCCCGTAGACTCGCATGAATCGTCGTCAGACCATACACTGGCTCGATTCGCGTCACAAGCATGTCGCGAACTGTGTTTGTTGCCTCCAGAACCTGGATAGGGGGGTATAAACAGCCAGTTCAGTCAGGATCAAGATGTGAAAACCCACATTATGGTGGGTGCAGTAACGCATGCGGAGTAATAGCGAGAAAACCTCGCCTTCGCGACCCTCCACGTAGGTGGCTTGGTTCTCGAGTAATTCCCAAAGAGCAATCAGCCCATACTCGAGCTCTTCTTCGCTCTGCTAACAAGATGAGTAAAAATATAGGAAAGCTAGATGTCATTTGACCTTTTCAGGCTGCAAAAAGGCTAAGAGAGCATTGAACAGTCGATCGAAGTTTTTGTTCTTGGACCACATATCCGTGTGTAGTGAAGGCAGAGAATGTGATGCGTTGACGAACGGTGAAGGACTGGTGGGCAATGCGAACTCGGGACTTAGCGGTGAAGCTGCTGCATCGCTGACGGGGTTCTCGACTGCAAGAAGAGCGATCTTTTGGAGAGTATGGACATCGCCTGAATTCTCCAGCGCTTGAATGTAGCCTTGAAGCTCTTGGCTTCGGTCGCCTTCACCAATGGGTCTAAAGGGAGTGCTTTGAGTGATCACTATGTCATACTAGTTAGTGTGGTAGAGAAAAAAAAACCAAAACATGCATTTCTTCCGCTTCAACCACCAACCCGTCTGGTGATGTTGCTCTTCCAACACGTCCATCAGAGAGGTCGAGTTTTGCGCGCCGGCTGGGCTATTTTGGAATAGAGCCGCTTGCTTCATCACCGCCGCTGTTCTATTCAGCGGTGTAGCAGGCGCTTTGGCCTGGATTTGCTTGACAGGAAGCGGCGTCGGTTTTGACTTGGGCTTGGCGGCTGAAGTACCCACAAGGAGTGAGCTGGGAATCGTCGAATGATTCATGTTCTCGTCGTCGGAATCGACCAATTCCAGTAGTCTTTCCGCAGCGCTTTCGGCCTGCTCAGCACGTGCCCTCAATGCATCCTCTACGACAGGTTGTCCAGCGTTTGTGTCCATGGAGCCAGAGGACAACGCATTAGAAATTTCAGGCGATTTCTGTGATGCACTTTGTCGAGCTGGGGGAGAGCCGAATTTCTCAAACGCTGCGGAGAAAGATAGCAGATTCTGGTCCATACTCTCTGAATCGCTATCGCTGTGTGGGATTGGCACAGTCTGAGCCAGAAGCAAAGACTCATCGTCCAGGGAGGGTTGTGCAAACAGAGTAGAATGTCTGACGTTTACCGGGACAGCCGAATTCCGCGCAACACCGTTTCTGGGTGTCGAGGAAGTTGCATCAACGGGTGAGCCAGGTGATGTACCCCGTATTGCTTTACGAATGGTCGAAGCTCGTGCCGAAGCACCGACACCAGACGCCAAAGGAGACGAAGTCCTTCGACGGAAATTGCTGTCTGATGGAGAAGGAGGGGATGGAGGGCCAGATGTGGAACCGACAACAGCCTCCGCACTGATCGAACGCGAAATTCCGTTTGATACGATTCTGGATCGTTGCGGGGGAGGAGGGGAAGTACGAGGTGGCGAAGATGGTGATGACGTTGAAGTAGTTGACATTCGCAGGGGAGATGATGGACGCGCAACCATTGAATTTCTTGGTGAAACATTGGGAGAAACCGGCCTTCGAACAGGTCCAGTATGGGAAGTCGAAGTAGCCTGATGGCGGAGGGTTGGTGGTGCCGTTGCAATAGCCTTTGCCTTTGCACGACTCGCAGCGATAGCAGCTGCAACACTGCTCTTCTTTGCGGGTTTGGGAGTTGTTGGCGGAAGAACTTGTGCGGCAACATCGGGATTGGGGCAAGCCTTCTCCAGTTGTTTCCTTGCTGATGCATCCAGACTGCCTAGAATTAAAAGGCCACGATCCCGCCATATACCGTCGAAAACCCAAAAGCACAACCGCGCGGACTCTTTGACGCCGGGGTTGGCGTCACCCAGAGTCTTTTTCAGTGATTTCTCCAGAATGTCCAACCCACCCGAACTTTCAATGCCATGTTTCGACCGTTGGCCATGAAGTTCAAGATACTGTTTGAGATGTATGATGGCATATGACCTTGTCTGAACGGTTTTATCCTGAATGCATGTCCAAATGAGAGGCAAAAGGATGCGAGGCGGAGTTGATGTTTGTTCAATAAGAGAAGTAACCGCTGCTTGTGAATGCTGGGCAGTAAGTTTCTTCGTGTAGCCTGCCATCTTGAGCAGATTTGTGAACAGAAGATCGGAGAACGGATCGAGAGCAGAACCCAGGGCAGCAACGAGCTCCACGTACAGAGAGCAAGTGCTAACTGCCACTGTGGTGCGCAAACTGACCAACTGTAAGAGGCTGTCAGTGAGGCGTTCATTACTTGAACAGGATGGGATACCGTTTTCAGGGACATGGGCATGAACTCCTTCAAACCGGCCATAAATGCGTCGGCGAAGCGGACATGGACTTCGCCCTTAACCATACCTCGGACTCGTAAGACAGCGCGGTCTCGATCTGCCCAATTATGCTCCGTTTCTTTACCCTGCGAACGTATTGAGAATCCAAAATTGAGTAACAGAAATGATGAAAGAAGCGCACATCAAAAGGTTTGTGCATGGCGGCGAATTCATTTTCCAAGTCTCGGCTTGAGGCGATCTGCGAATGATTCAACATCATGAAAACTTGAGGGAGAAACCACGCACATAAACCGGTCTCACAGCCTCACTACCATCTGTTGTTGGCGTGGCAGCTCCGCTTGGGGACTCAACTGCGGCAGCGCGACTTGGAGGGCGAGAAATATTTGTTGAGTGGGTGCTGGCAGTCCGCGACGGCCCACTGACTGAATTGGCATTCGTCGGTCGCCGACCGGCCAAGGCCATACTGGGAGGAACGTATTCTTTGGGTTTCATTGTTGTATCGCCGTTTTCAGAGCCCTCTCGACTTTGTGGATTGCTTCCACTCACACTGCCGCCGAGACCCATGAGTTTGGAGAGCACACCGTCGACAATGGTTTTGCGGACGTTCTTTTTGGTCATTTCTTTCTTGAGATCGGCACGCGCTGCATCAGACACGCTAGGTCCCGAAAAAAGCTCAATAACAGATTGACGCGCACAATCACGGACGTGAGCATCAGTGTCTTCAAGCGTATCGACGAGTTGGGAGAGATAGACTCGAATGGGGAATTGAGGGTGAGCTCGTCGGATATGAACGAGAGTAAGCAGACACTGGATAGTATTGGGAAACGTGAAAAAAAGACGACGCAATAGCAACTCACTTGTTCACGGACCTTCCACACCTTACTCGCAAAGCCCAGTTCCCGTATGTGTCTCTCAAACATCATGAGTGGCGTTTCTGGCCCTTTGCTCCCCTTCGATTGGTTTGACGCGATTGAACTAGATGCTCCGGAGCGAAAGGCAAACCCTCCCAGAATAATCAGTGCCTCGCGTGCCTTTACTTGGGCTCGTTCCTTGTCTCCCAGCCGCTCAATCAGACCACCAGCAGGCAAAAACGCGACCAACACCTGACGAAGGGTGAATGAATCCACGACGGAGGCGGGCTGGCTGGAAGACGTGGAGAGTTGCGCATCTGCCAATGCTGGTGCAATGAGAATAGGCAGCAAAGGAGGAAGTGTCGCCAAAGTCGCGGTTGTGAGATGTTGGTTAGAGGTGCGTAGACAGGCTTTGAGTACTTGAACGAGACCGTCAGGGTCATTTATCTAGACTGGGTTAGCAAACAGACGCGTCAGAAGGGAGGGGAAAAGGACCTCAATGCCTGACTCGAGTTCTGCTTGGAGTTTAGTGAGAGCATCAACTTTGACATCCACGTCTGGTTATGGTGAGACGCGACGAGCTAAACTGGAGACAGCAGACCATTGCTTCGACACTGGTTGATGAGTGTTTCCAATCGGGAGTCGTCTGAGGCCATGGTGGGCAACAGCGACCACCTTGGTCAACGCGTGATGGCTCGGAAAGAAGTGATGCTACAAGATATAATTACAATTATGCACCCAAAATTTAATCGTCTACATCCATGCCTTCCAAAAAAGACTCCCCGCCCAACGTTTGTGCTCTCTGGTAGAGCTCCTCCCTTTTCGTTTCATCTTTTGTTAGGTTGGCCAAAGTTAGCAACGCTTCAGCCAGAAAAGCATGCATTTGCTGTTGTTCGTCTGGCATATCCTCCACTTCATCTCCAAACTCCCCTTTGGCACTACCCGCCGCCCGTTCAAAATATTCGATTGCGCGGTTTAGCCCTTCTCGAGCTTCTTCGGCATCTTCACTGTCCAAAACCTCTTCATCCCAACCACGATCCTCGGCTATGGCTTCGATGTCCTCCATTCTTGCAGTCCCGACAACTAACCAACACTCTCCCCTTGCCCTTGTTACTGGACCACGCCATTGCTCCCGATTTGTGTCACCCTCCATATCCATTTGTTGCAGGATGCCGTCCGCCCAAGTAGCCCAACGTAATCGCTCAGAGGCCGTAGGTAGTCGCTCTGCTAGTGCAAGGACTTCCCTAGCAATAGTGAACAGCTCGGTAGCACGGGAAAATGGTCGTGAAGTTTCAACGGGTGCTTCTTCAGAAGCATGGGCTGGATGTGGCATGTGGAAGATACCCCGGGTGAATTGGTCCATAGCAAGGAGGAGCAAGTCGTGAGGGGATGCACTCAAGGTTATGCGTCGACAAGCAGGTGGTCGCCGCAGAGCAATTGCTGCAAAGGGAGAGGCAGCAGGACTCGGCCATTTTGGTTCTGGGGGAGGTGGTGCGGTTTTACGGCCTTGTGATAAAGACAAAGCCTCGTCAGCAACGGCAAGCAGAGTCCTTCCCCAAACAATGGCCATTCTCCAGTCTTCAGGAGCGACACAGCCACGCCCACTCGTTCGACTGGGAAGGTTTTCGCCAGTTTCGAATACATCAAGTGCGGCTAACCAATAGGTCGCAGGATGAGTGGGCTCGTCATCTACGGCTAAAGAAGAGTCTTGAGAGATTAAGTTGCCGAACAAGAACAGCGCCGTTCCCAAAAGTGCGTGAAAGGCAGTCGGCGATTCAGCGCAAGTACTTGATTCAGCATCAGTCCAACAATTCAGTCGTTACGCTTCATACCCACCATTTCTTTGCTGGTTTTGCCGAAGGAGATATTGAGATGGGCTCTGGAGACGGTGTCCTCCGAGGTAGTCCGTTGTACAGACAACTGGGGTCGGTATATAATAGGAGCAACCGATGGCACTCATGGATAACACCGCGTAACAACGGCAAAGCCTCGCTTATATCGTCGTCTGTGAGAGTCGATAAGACTGCAAAAGCAATGAAGGAAGGGAGAGAAACGCACTATCATACATTTGAGTTGCTCGGAAAAAGAGCTCCTTCAAATCGTTCCACTCCTCTACCTTTTCGCTGTCTGGCGCAACCACCGGCTCGTTTTCCATTTCTGGCTCGTCTTCTGGCTCTGGAGAGCACTCTACAACGTAGAACACTTCTTCAGTGTCGCCGTCCTCAGTTGTTTCCTCGGAATCAAAACGGTGGCGTTTGGCTGGGCGATGGTTCGAAGCAAGGTTTGAACCACGTTGCTTATTGGCCCGACCCTTCCACAACCCTCGGGGGACGCGCAATTTCGAGTGTGGTTCCATAGGCAGAGGTGAGGGCGCTCGAAGAGAGGCGTGTGCGGGCCATGTTTTCGACAAGGCCCAGAGGGAGGTTCTGGACCGTACCCAATCACCGGTCTGATGAGATTTCGCTATGATTTGTTTTCAAAGTCTCCGAAAAACAATGCTAAATCTTTACATCTAAGCACATCCATGGCTCCAGAAAATGCGAGGAGTGTGGGGGGACTTACTGCGCATTATTCTAGGATAATTCCAGAGGTAGAAATGCTCAGGTTGGTTAATAGCAATGTAAATTGCTGTGGACCAATCAGGTCTAGAATCGTTGGTTAAACAAGCGAGGATACGCGAACCTCCATTGGCTCCCTACCATTGGCTCCTCCAAGGGCCTCGGCCTTTTGATGGAAGAGGCTCTCCGCATCAATTTGATCGGCGGTGAGGACACGACACGTCACAGTCGCAGTCACACCAACCACTCTTGACGCGAAGCTGTTCATGACGGGATTAGACGTCGCCATGTCCTCAGATGAACCCATACTTCCAACGGTTCACAGTGCGACTTGTTCACTAAGGTTTTTACGCGTCTTATCATTCGTACAGTCGAAGTTCGCCTCCAACCTCGTGCGACCGCCCGTTTTGAAACAATCCGCACTCGAATCCACGACTGGGTTCACACTTTCGATCGAATAAATCTCGAAGCTACATTAGACGGCTGGCAAGACATTCCAGAGCTCTCTGCCTCTGTTGAACGCGTGTTTGTGTGCGAGACCGGCAGTGTCCACACTTCCCTTCGGATTTCAGAGATTGCTCTGCAAATCCACGTATATCAGCCTGCGGATTCAGACTCATTCGAAGAATTTGCCAATGGATCTGGTGCAAAGGAAGACGACGGAGACATGGCAGCCAGTGTTTGCGAACTGCCCAATCGTTCGTGGGAGGGTCTATGGGACTCTCTTGTCTACGCTGAAGACATCAAAATGAAACTTCTGGACTACATCCATGCCACCCTTGTTCTCTCAGATGCCAACGTAGACTGTGGGTGGCACCGGAACCTCAGTTCATCTACTCATTTCCCTATAGTCAATCTCGTCTCTTGGAATCGCGTCGTACTGCTTCATGGCCCTCCTGGTACTGGCAAAACTTCTCTTTGCCGTGCTCTCGCCCAAAAGCTTTCCATACGATTATCACATAGGTGCAAGATCTTCAGCAATACCCATACCTAAGCTTAACTGTCATCATAGATACTCTCAAGCCCGCCTTTTAGAAATAAACTCGCATTCGCTCTTCTCAAAATGGTTTTCTGAATCAGGAAAACTTGTTCAGCGTCTCTTCACTAGCATCACAGAACTCGTAGACGAAGAAGATACGTTCCTCGTTGTGTTAATCGGTGTGTCGCTTCTTTCAACAATATTGCCTGGATTAAAAAAGATTAGATGAAGTGGAGTCCTTGACTGCCGCCCGAGCCGGTGCCATGGCCGGTACTGAACCTTCTGACGGTCTTAGAGTATGTGTTGTGTGCCTTTTCATTGGAAAACTCATCAGTACAGGTTGTCAACGCGCTCCTCACCCAATTAGACAAGCTCAAACATCGCAAAAACGTTTTAATCATGTCAACTAGTAACCTTGTCAAGGCCATAGGTCTGCCATCCTTTTTGTACTCGTCGCACTGCGCTCAGCAAAAACAGACAGCGCTTTCGTAGATCGCGCAGACATTATTCAATACGTAGACTTGCCCCCGCGTGAGGCAATCTACGAGATCTTGCGGACGTGTCTCTGCGAAATGATCGCCAGAGGCATCGTTTCCACTATGGCAAATCAACCGTCTTCTCTCTCTTGTTCCTTTGCTAACTTGGAACTTAGAACGTTCCCAGCCTCAAACAAGCACAAATGTACGAGCTGTCGGCAATGCACACTCCAGAAAGCGCGTTGGGAAGTCTATCGCTCACCGACCCACGAGAAAAATCCAAAAATCTCGCCCTGCGTCTGTTGTCCCTTGCGAGCCAATGCAGAGTATGATTTCTCTGTTCGTCGTGCCCTGCAGTATTCCTGATTGTCATCAGGCACAGGCCATGTCAGGTCGTGCCCTCCGACGACTTCCGGTCCTTGCTCTTGCGCGTTATATTGGCGTTGGCTATCTTTCGCTCCCAACGAAGAATTCTGGAACCCGTCAACAAACTGGAGCCGATGTTGATCTATGGCTCAGTGGAATGGAGAAAGTACTCAAAGACCAAGCCTCGGAAAAAGATAGACTCAAATAATTGCTGTGTCTTATGCTCTGAAACCACATTGTACAATAGCTTCATCAACGCTGTACTCGTAACTTGCTGCATCAATTAGAGAATGTCGATATTCTTTTCGATGATCAGGGTGATAAGCCGGCGTCGTGCTCTGGCCAGCGTGTCTAATCGGTTTGCAACCTCCCGTAGCTCCTCGGCATCCGCCTCTTCATCTATTGCCCGTTGCTCTAGCAAGCTTATGAACTCTTCCTCCAAGACACTAGGCGTATGATTTGTCGCTGGGGTAGACGAGCGAGACATGGCCGACGGGTCCTCGAATACTGAGTTGGTGGAACGTGACTCGAATGTGAAGGTGGGTTTCTTGATATGGTCGACACCCTTCATCTCGTCAATGACGCGTTGAAAGTGACGAACGGCAGCTGGAGAAACGAGATGGTTTGCCGCGGCGAGACGAGTGTTGGAGAAGTTGGCGGCTTTCCGTACTGAATCGGTTATGTCTTGCAGATGTCCAACATCTACCAGATCTGTGGGGGGAAGTAACTCTGAGAATGGGACACGAGTAGTTGGCGGAGGGGTCAAAGGGAGAGAAGAATCACTGATAGGCAAAACTACACTGCAAGACTCGTCCGACTGGTTTGGCGAAGACATGAGTAGATCGCTCGGCGGGATGCTTTCAGCGCTGTCATCGAAATCACGAACAGAGGGCGACCGTAGGAGGCCACGAAGGGTTGAAGGACTCAGCCTTGAGAAATATTTGGTACGCAAGGGTGTTGAGAGGAAGCTTGCAGAGTACAACTCGTCCATGTCATTGGCGTGGTCACAGCAGGAGAGTTCGTCAAGTGCGGTGGGCAAAGGGACGCAAGGCTCTTCATACAAGTCAAGATCGAATGGCTTGAAGAGCAGAGTTTGGGCGAGTTCTTCTGCTTCATCAACCGCAAGATTCAGGTCGTACAACAGCGTCGCCCGGCTTCTGATGAGGTCTTCAGCCCGCATTGTTGTGGTTTGTGTTGAGTTCGTCATACTGTTACCGTCACATCATGATGTTCCAGGTCGACGCTATCGTCTATGAGCCTGCACAGTTTCCTGACGAGGTATACCTTCAAAGAAGATAAATTCATCTCTTCCGATGTGCCCGCAGCTCTATCAGCAAGCTCTGAGCCTCCTTGATCTTGAGAGCTCTACCAGAATCAAGAAATTCTACAGACGCGAGGACGCTTGTCGTATGCTTTCTGGTTATTTTCATTCTCCGTTAGACCTCTGAGACTACGCTTCAGGAACTCTGATCGGTCGATTCTTGCCTCGAATGCTGCTTCATGCCCGCGGAGTCTCTCTGGGAGCCATGGAATTCTCGTCTACTGAAACGGGCAAGCCATTTATTGCTAGTCGACGCGGCATATGCCGTCCTACGCTCAACTGACGTGTCATCCCTTGCAGACAACACAGGGTATCGACCCTCCCATCGCCTTCAATGTGTCTCACGATAACGGTTTGGTGGTCATGGCTTCTTCCACCAATAGCAACATCGGCATCGATGTCATGAAGGTTAGTTTACCTGGCAGAGATACGTTTATCTCGTTCGTGGAAGCAATGGGGGACCAGGTCTGTGAGATTGTCCTACGTATTCGCCGCGGCTAACGTTAACTTGCAAGTTGACGGCACACGAACGCCAGCTGGTAGCTTCCGCCCTTAACCAAGCCCAAGCGCTGGAGCACTTCTTCTGGATGTGGACAGCGAAGGAGGCGTATACTAAAGCCCTGGGTATCGGCCTTGGCTTTAATTTTCGACGAGTCGAATTTGACCCAGTAAATAATATCTTACTGGTCGATGGGATGGTGCCGAAGGGGTGGAGATTCTCCAAATTTGTGGTCATTCAAGGTGACGAAAGATACCAAGGAGTGGTCGCGGAATCAGTCGGGGGAGAAGAAACGAGTATTTTGCCTGAAACTGGTCCACATGAATGGCTGGTGGTTCAAAAGGCCTCCAACTTCATCCGCGATGCTGTGCAGAAATTCGAGTGTTGAATTTATGGTTCTGGATCGAATGTTATAGTGCCTGCTACTAACCAGTCCCCATAGTATACGCATTCGCTCGCATTGACTGGAGCCCCCTCTTTACAGAAGTCAAAAGACGCGCATTGACTGCAGGGAGCTTCCGCCCAACCCATGTTTAGCTTTTCCTGTCGGACTGCCCTGTAGACAGACGCGCCACCATAGTCAAATGGCGAAGGAGAGCGTTTGACGGACTTTTTTCGACGACGGGAATTGTCATCGTCAGAGTCGCTCTCATACTTGACCTTTTTCTTCTTCTTCTTTTTACTGCTTTCCTCCTCGCTATCAGAGTCCGAATCGTCCAGTTTTTTGCCCTTTTTCTTTTTCTTCTTCTTGCTATCTCTCTCACTGTCGTCCTCATCGTCCGAATCAGCTGCTTTCGCCCTTCTTTTTCTTCTTTGGGGCATCCGAGTCGGAACCTGATGTACTGTCGTCGTGCTTTTTGCGCTTTAATTTTGATTTTTTACGAGAACGGCGGTCATCATCGCTATCAGTTTCGGTGTCACTGTCTGCCCGTTGTTTCTTCTTGTGCTTCCTCCTAGACGGGGCATCGTCAGAGTCAGATGAAGCCGCCCGCCGCCGCTTCTTTTTCTTGCGTGATTCTCGATCCTCCTCCTCTGAATCACCGTCGCTCACAGCATTAGAATCCCACAACGACGCGCCAAATGCAGGAAGCTGTAGTTCTATCAACAAACGAGTCAGACGGAGAAATATATCCAGCATACCTTCTCAATTTCCCCGTCGAGAACCAATACCTCCAGAAGGATTTCAATGTGTTCAACTGTCAGGTCCGTCTGCGTCAAGCGAGCCTGCTGCAGAGTCTTGTGAATTTGAGAGGCGGAGGGGTATTGGGGTGCATTCGATATAGAGTATATGGCGCCTTCTTGCGTTTTATTCCTGGGATAACTCTTTCAAATGCTCAAGTTCAACGATTTGAATGGTCAACAAAAATACGCACAATATCGCGGATGCATTTCAAGCAGGCCTGGCTGATGCTGGCTATGAAGTCTGTGTCGAGCTCATTCTCCGTGTACCATGGTCCACCGGTCAACGCAACAGAAGGCTCAACACCTTCAAGCATGTAGATCTTACGCGTTGGGTGCTTCAAAGTGGGTGAGCAACAAACTAGCGAGGGAAAGGCCACGGACTTGAACAGAGGCGACTTGTTTTATCAGCCTCTTTTGCACCAAGCTTTTCACGCATTTCTCTATAACAGTCTGGTGAAGATTGGTTTTGGCCTTGAGGTGCTTGATCCATATTCCTAGACGATTGAGATTCACATGAGAAGACAGTCGGCTGGACACACCTTCGTTTGTCGACGCTTTAATTGGGGCAAGAACCATGACTTCATCGCCAGTGAGATCTTTCGTTCTGTAGGTAACTGTTGAGCGGATAGAACTGCAAGCGAAACTGCCACATACTGGTCGTGCTCAACCTTGGTTACAGCACGGAACAGAGCATTATTTTTCGAGTCCTTCAGCGCCTTGAAGTACCCAACACCGAGCAGGAAGTTGAGGGCATTTTGCCGTGCTTTGGAATCAGGTATGAGTTTCTCAGCATCTTTCGGAGTGAGCTCCTAAGAAAGAGTCAAGCTTGACCGCGGAATGATGTTCTGTAAGCACTTGTCTAGGAGCAGCGAGTGCTGCTTGATGTAATTTTGTCTCGAGGGAATTCAAGGACCGACTCATGGTAAAAGGTAAGATGCGCGGTCACACTTTTTGACTCATTGATCAAGGGGATCCAGACGCGCGATTAGGATTAGTTACAGGAGTAAGAGTATGCTACACTTGGATTAACGCGATAAATCACCACAGGAAACCGAATTCGTCCATATCCTCTGGAGCGTCAAGCTCCTCGGCATGCAATGGCTGTGACTGCCAAACGCGTTTTTGCTCTTGCTGGTATACTTGGGACGGCCAATATATGCCTGACAACTCGAATGATTCGAGAATGGGAAATAGTGCGAGGGCATCCGCCACTTGCTCGTAAAATATCTGCACGCGAGGGTTAAGAAAACGGTGGTCCACATGGCCGCAATCAGAAACATACGGTCGTGGGAGGAGTAGCCAAGTCGCGAGTAGAATTTATTTGGAGATACCTTAACTGGGGCAGATGCCGGCCGAGACCGCCCAGAAGGGAGACAGGGAGGGAGTTGGTGGTTGTACTGAGGACGGAGAGTTGACTTGTTGATCTGGCCAAGACCGGGACAAGGTCCTCTGAAAGATCGCCAGAAGTGATGAAAACGCTCTCGATGGGTCTTCCTGGTACAATCGCAACAGCCGCTTTTGCAGATCCCGTAAACGTGGCAAGGCGCGGAAAAACACACGCGTCAACACAAAAGTCTACGGGTTCGGAAGCAAAATGGACCGTTTCTAGCGAAGGGGCCCCCGCGCAAAAGCCAGCAACATGAGGGTCGAATGGGATGGAGGTGCCAAGGTGTTCGAGTTGTGGTGACATGAGGCCGGTTGAGAAGATCCAACTCTCAACACCCTCAACCCAGATGTCAAGGGAAACGAGGGTAGCCGCCATGTTAGTCAGAGCAGCGGCAAGTTCGTGGGGGCATAAAGAGACATCGGCGACTGAAAATTTGCGCACGAAAGCGGCAATGTCGCGACGGTGGGCGAGAGTATGGACAATGGACTGAGTAGACGCGTCTGAGATGGTGATTTGGCGGTAAAGAGATCGCAGAGCAATTGGGTAGAGAGTAATGGAGCAGCGAGCAACCAGAGCTAAATCGCGCGTGGCGACAAAGCCACAAACGTAGTCAAGAAGCTCGGGCGGTAAGGACATGGGGTAAAGCAAGCATTCATGGCGGTGTTTGACTGAAAGGCTTATATGTGGTGTGACAGCCCACGGCTGCTTTGAAAGTTGCGGTCAACTCGCATGCGTATCCCTCGGCCACATTGTGGTAAATCAATTTTTTTTTTTTGTTTTTCATCTCCTTTTTCAGCTTCCCCCCACTAACCCTACACCCAAGGCCCCTTCCCTAAGCGAACCCACTCTTGTGGAGGACTCTCTGCTGCCGACATTGGATCCCGCGTCGTCCTAACTGGATGGCTCCTGCCTGAGCGGTGATTTATCATACCCCATCACAACTGGACACCAACTTAAACGCCGTTCAAGCAAGGGCGGAAAAAACTTGTCCTTTTTTCCACTTCGAGATTCGCTCGGCACAACCCAGTTGGTTGTGAATAATCAGCCCTCTTTCTCCGATGTCCCTATCGAATCCACGGTGCTCGTTCAAGGGACTGTAGTGGCTCGGCCAATGAATGCCAAACGACCTGTGAGTATCACTACTTGGTGGCACACTTCTCCTGACCACACTAGGGGCCTACCGGTGAAATAGATGTTGTCGTTGATAATTATATCCTGTTGAATCCCGCGGACGCCAATCTACCGTTTTATCCTTCCACCGCCCGAACTCTGGTTAGTGTGCTCCCACCAAAGCCTAATCGTTTGTTCTCACCTTCCCACCTCTAGGCTAACGAAGATCTTAGAGCTCGTTTTCGATTTCTCGACCTACGCCGCCCATCACTTGCTGCTAATTTGAGAACGCGTAGTCGTGTGGCGCATCTAGTCCGACAGATTCTCCACAAACGAGGTCCGGCTAACAAACCACCGTGTTATTTCCTGTTCTTCAATTCCCCTTCCCAGACTTCACCGAGGTAGAGACACCTGTTCTCTTACGATCCTCTCCAGAAGGCGCTCGCGAGTTCCTTGTCCCCACCCGCTCAGACGGACTCCCACGGTTTTATGCTCTTCCTCAATCTCCGCAACAGCCTAAGCAACTCCTGATCTGCTCTGGTGGTGTCGACAAGTACTTTCAGATCGCGAAATGCTTCCGAGACGAGGATGGGAGGAAGGACAGACAGCCAGAATTCACCCAAATAGACCTCGAAATGGCATTCGTGTCCTGGGGTGACCAACACGAATCTTCATGGAGGATAGGCGGCAGCGAAGTCCGCGATGTGACCGAGTCGCTTATTCGTGCCATCTGGAAGGATGTCCTCAATGTCGAGTTGCCAGCCCAGTTCAAGGTGATGACATATAATGAGGCCATGAAACTGGTGAGTCTGTGCCTTGCAGTGATGTCTGCCCGAAATCACCATTCGCGTAGTATGGCTCTGATAAGCCCGACACTCGATTCGATCTGAAGGTATTCTCGTTGGCTTCTGGGCACGACGCGCAACACTAATGGTATTCAAGATCAAGGACATAACACATCTTCTCCCCGAAAAGCAACGACTGACATTTGAACACCGCGGCGAAGTCCTGGAATGCATTCCCGTTCGCAAGCGACAAGAGTCTTCATTCATTGAGGTAGCTCGTGGATGCGAGTTCGATATGCTCGTCGTAAGTTGTCCTCCTCGGGATCAATTCCAGCTGAAACGATTATTTGGTGCAGGAACGCGTAGTCTTGTCCGAACAGAATCTATCCAACTGGCTCTCACAATGTGGCGTTGCAGCAAGCGAAGAACATCTCGACAATATCAACGCGCATCTTGATCTCAAGCCTGGTGATGTCCTCTGGCTTTCTCGAAGCCCCCGTCTCCCGCGAGTATGGCAAGAAGCCCCGCTTCGTGTCGTGTATGACTAATGGCTTGTCAGGGCGGTTCCTCGCCACTAGGCCAGCTGCGACTTCACTTGTCCAATTTGGCTCAAGCCGCAGGTCGGTGGCGCTGTTCCATTCGGATGTACCCACTAACGCTTTCCCGACTAGGAAAACTTACTCTTCCTACTGACCCCCATTTCCTATGGGTTACTGAATTCCCGTTGTTTACGCGCTCTGATGCGGACAAGGACTTTCTGGCCCATGGACGATGGAGCAGCACCCATCACCCTTTTACTGCTCCCATGTGGCAAGACATCGAAGCGCTGTACAGCGGTCAAGTCGAGACGGTTCGGCCGAATTCACTCTCGGAAGCCATGACTTACTTATTATTAGGTTCGCGGGCAACACTATGATCTCGTGCTCAATGGAGTAGAAATCGGGGGTGGTTCAGTGCGAATTCACGATGCGGACATGCAGGACCACATCTTCAGCAGTATCCTTCAGGTGCGTTGGTCTGGCAATCACCGAGCAAGAGATTGATTGGGTTATAGTTGGATGAAACGGAGAAGGCACCGTTTGCCCAACTACTGCAGGCTCTCCGGAGCGGGGCACCCCCTCACGGAGGCATAGCCTTAGGTAGCGCATTTATCTCCTTTGAAGGCATGCATTCTGATGACAAGCTTAGGCTTTGACCGACTTATGGCCATACTCGTCGACGCAACCTCCATTCGTGATGTCATCGCATTCCCCAAGACCAGTGTCGGGACCGACCTGTTGTTCAAAAGTCCGGCCGAGGTGGACGTCAAAATCCTTGAACAATATGGCATCCAGCCTAGATGGCCACCAAGTTCATGACAAAAGGGCAGGTAGACACAAAGCCTAGACGACAACGAAGTCCGTGAAAAAAAAACTACAAGTTTACATGCGGCACATAGCTGAGATAATAATATAGAAATCTGGGGGGGTTACACTAAGTAGCAATGGGGACCTTCATACTATCTCGTTCTCCAATGGAATCTGGTGGCGTTGTCACGCGAAATGTAGAGTGTGTTGGCGTCTTTGCGTCGTGCTCGTTCGACTCTTCGCTTGGGGAGGGCGGAGAACTGTAGCCAAATGACCACGGCTGGGCGTCTACCGGTGGTGGAGGACTAAATGCGCTCATTATCGAGGTTGGCCGAGCATCAGGGCTCTTCTGACGGGAATGGGCCTCGTCAATGGGTGACAGTGCATTGCGGAGTTTCGAGTCTGACTTTCGGGGGTGTCGATTTGAGGGACCGATGACATGCTTGCGGCCATTGGGAGGTGAAGTAGATCGCGGCGCCGTTTCGCGAGTAGGCGACCGTTCCCCGTCCCAAGTCGGTGAGGTTGAGGGAAATGTTACTGAGGAAGAGGAGGTCCATGAATGGTCACTCGGTAATCCGTCTATCGGGTCAAGTTCGGAGTGTGGTGTAGGCATAGGACTGGCCCGCGAGGGGGTTGAGGGCATGATGGAAAGAGGCGCAAGAATGCTGAAAATCTGGTCTTCCGATTGTGGAGGGCCGTAAGAGTCAAAGGGATCCGGTATTGACTGGAGCATAGGTTCAATAACGGGGTCTGAACTGCCAGAATGGTAAACGAGCGTTAGATAGGCCATAGAGTCACGCACGCTTTTGCTGTGAATTTGTCGAACACGTCCATCGTCGAGCGCACTGCGATGCAAATCTCGAAAGTATTGGAAGCTGGAAGAGTGGAAGAAACAGGTTACTACACACCTTTCCCTGTACCACGTCCCAAACCTCTTCTTCGTGGTCAACAATTTCTTGATAGTGTGCAACTTTGAGGTCATCCAGGTCATCTACCTGCCGTTGTAACACTGCAAGAGCTTCTCTGAAGCTTTGCAGATCTGAGGCCGTGAGAGGCGAGTAAGTAATTCGGAGTAGCAACTTACTGCGCTCTTTTCGGTTCATGCTCTGCATTTCCGTCGTCCGAATTACTTGACTCTTCTCCCTCAAAGCCCTCTCATAAGACGCAGACCTATCCGCCACCACACTCTTGTATGTCTCTAGATGCGACCGTAATGGTCGTTCGAATTTCTTGTCGAGAGTTTCGGCCTAACATCATGATAATTAGTGCCAATCGTCAGTGGACGACAACATACGCACTAGTACATGCCATTGATTGCCAACAAGGTGGTGAAGCCCAGAGGCGGCTATGAGCAAGATTTTGAGTTGAGGCTATCGTCTGATGGGATATGCGAACCTTGTAAGCGTGTAGCAGCTTCGTAAGAAGGACCTTCAGGTAACGGATATGAGACGGGGTTCGAAAGCAAGGAGAGGGAAGAGACCTTTCAAACTAGAGGAAACTTCAGGTCAGCGAATTGCTCAGCAATGACTGGTAAACATACGCGCTGGCTGTCTGCATGGCATTTGCGAAGGCGGCGGTGACGTTAGACAGGTTCAACAGTGCGGAACGATACATGGCGCTCGTGTTCATAAGCTAGACCGCTGCTCAGCATTGAAAAAGACAGAAGTGGGAGGCATTGCTGACGTCTTCATAGGCCTGGACGCTGGCTTTCAAATGAGCCCTCGTTATAATCTTTTCTGGGCCGTTCGCTAAATTCATCGCTGACGCATTCGTAGTGTCTGAGAAGGTTGGTGAGGGGCTTCGGGTCCGCGCCGAGTCCCGCCGGGATCGAAAGAAAGATCGAGCGGGCATGGCTGGTCGGAGGAAGAGCAAAGTGCCAACTGTTGGAGTCCATTTTCGGCTTTCCACGACGACTAAATTCATATCAATGTCACTTTCTCTCGCAGAACCACAACAACTATGGGTTCTAAAACTCCATCCACCGCCATAACCATGGCCAAATTTGACTTTTACCAAGTCGCGACGACCTCTACTTTGTTTGTGGAAAAGACCAGGCCAGAAGTCCAAGAGATGTGGAACCTACTGTATCAGCCAGCTCGATGGATTACTCCCCGGCCTCTCGATCATGCTGAATCTTAGTGTTGTAAGTAAGGCTGGCGTGACTTGAAAGCAGAAACTGGTCGTTGTTGCGCACAAGTCGATCATATTGCAAGCACTACCTTGGTAAACCCACACCCTCGAGAGACTGACTTTCAGCCACACTCGAGAGACTGACTTTCAGTCACAGTCGCCGCGCTCGCGTCACGCTTGACTTCTTGCTGGAACTCAATGAATCTGGAAAGCGAACACCAAACACTCTGGGACAACTTCTGGTCAAACGGACCCGAATACAGCTCTAATCATTCCGAGCCCCTGCACCTCGTCCAACATATCAAAACCATCGAAGTGAACGACAGTTGGCTTGCTCCAGCGTCGGCCATCAAAGTGCCTCCTGTGATGCAAGGCGATAAAAATGAAAGGCTAGAGAGCGAAGTTCTTGAGCAGCAAGACAAAATTCCAACGCAGCTCCGTTGTCTCGAACTTTCTCAGAAAATCCGGGACGCTCTTATCTCCCTTAATGCGAATTCGGTAACGAAGACCAATCCTGCGTTGATCATTCGGAAGGAATACATTGAGTTCTTCCAGTGTGCCCTGGACGGCATTGAAGCGGGGAAAAGGAATCGTTTTTTCGTGACAGGTCAGCCGGGCATTGGCAAGTGGTTATATTTTGAGCTAGATTTTGTGCTGAATCATTGTAGGCAAGACCTTCCTCTCCTATTACATCGTGTTACGACTTCTCGCATCAGGGACTCCATTCTTTCTCGTGAATGAAGCTTCCTCCGCTTACCACTTCTCAACGGATGGTGTCCAACGTTACAGCCTCATCGACCGCACAAGATCTTTGCACGAGAAACTAGTGACGAGCTGGGTCATTATTGACATTGACGCGGAATGGACCATACCCCCTCTGTTCATGAACCCGTTGTGTTTGGTTTGGACGTCATCGCCCGTCCATTCCCGCATGAAGCGTATGCGCAATCACTTTTCTGCGACCATTTGGTACATGCTCCCATGGGATACCACAGAAATTGTCGCGGCCACGTAAGCCGTCCACTTGATTCAAGCGCTTCCTCGATTTTGACAGTCTCCAAGGGAATTGCTTGGGTTAGAACCAAAGGTAATAACGAAAATGTACGCTATGTATGGTCCAGTCGCCCGAGATCTCTTCGACACAGCAGTAACAACGGAGAGAGAACGAATCGAGGCTGCTCAAATGCAGATCAATGAGATGATCACGGATGCCAGGCACTTTCTTTTGACGGAGGAGAACCTATCGGGTGTCCAGCCCAGTCATCAAATCTTCTTGATCCGACCTCGGCGAATGTTTGATGACGGACGACATTACTGGAGCAGAAGTCAATACGACGCTGAGTTTCGTTCAGAATTCATGGCACAGAAGTTCGCCGAGTGTGCACAACAGCACTTGGACTTATTGCAATTCAACATTGCAACGGCGTTCAACATGAGTTCGACGCGGGGTTTGGCTGGGAAGATGTTCGAAACACTCATTCACCGCGCCATCGTTTTCAACCAGACCCTTCTGCCCGACGTGTTCGGTCGTGTTTCCGCTCCAAGCATAAGCATCACAGGCTCTACAACAAAGTTTTCCCTTGCTTTCGATCCAGCAAGACAAGCGCTGCAGTTGCCTTTGTACCTGCATCCAACAGCTCATAATTTCGGGGCTGTTGACGCAATTATCGTCACCAATGCTTCGATTGGCTTGTTGCAAATTTCACTCAGCGCAACCTTCTATCGACGAGATTTTGGTGCGATGCTGGACATTCTCGACTGGATGAAAACTGGTGCGGTCTGTGATCAACCGATTTACTATTGTCTTGTTGGATTCAACATAGACAACATCCGACGTCTGATGTCCCAAGCATCCAAGTCGCTGGAAGAGGCGAAGGAGATGGATGCGGAAGAGCTCAGCAAGGCGTTTCCCACCCGAGATCAAGTTGTAGCTCACAAGCACCTGGCTAACTTCCAAGTTGTTGGGTATATTTTTAACAGACGGGAAGGATTCATCAGGGTATGAGCCATGGGAAGGTGTACTAGAACAAGAGCATAAGCAGTTGGGCTAAATCAGACTGCATTGGCTCGGAGCAGGAAAAGGAACATTGCAATGCGATGGACGCGAAAGTTGGCAGTTTCCTCTTCATGCCCGCTCGATCCTTCTTTCGATAAGTCCCTCACCAACCTTCTCAGACACCACGAACGCGTCAGCGATGAATTTAGTAACGATTCAAAAACCTTGCACGCTGACCGCCCACTGGGAAATAAGTATGCCTCCATACTGGTGCACGTTATCGGCATTCACATATAGTCTAACTGTGTATTACTGCAATGACGGTTGAGAAATGAAGCAGGTTCAATTCGGCGGCTCACTTTCACTGGAGTTTGATATTCCCCGCCAATGCACTCATCTTGTCTGGCGCGTCGCGCAGATAGTACAGCTTTGCTCTCCTCATCCGGCCCTTGGGTGGTCGTTGTAAGACCTTGATCTCCTTCAAATGTGGGGAGTTGGCGAAGAACTGCATTTCCACCCCTGTTCTCTGGACTATATTCCGAACAACAAAAGATGTGTCGACTCCTCGTCTTCGGATGGCCAATAGAACACCAGTGAAGGTTGTTGGCGCGTGGTCGAGGGTGACAGTGATGATTGAGCCAGGTTGTAGCTGACTACGAGACCGCCTCGAGAAGAAATGGCGTAGCAATTGTTGTTTTTCGGGTGTCGGGAGTGAAGTGGAAAGGTATGGCATCAGGCCTTTGCCTAACTTGAGTGCGGCAGACGGGGCTTCTGCAGGGTCGGGGAGAACCAAGGCGGTTTTCGAGAATGGGTAGGCCGCAGTGGACATCGACCTGCAAGCCCCGCGAAACAACGCGAACATGATGGCAAGAGTAAAAAGGTGCGCGTCACGGTGATTTGGATGTATTCAGTGTACACTACAAGAAAATAAAGCTACGTTTTGGCGGACGCAGGAAAAACATCAGTAGCCACGCCCTCTTCCTCTACCACGCCCTCCACGATATGGACTATAGCCGTTGAAGCCTGGCAAAAGTTCAAACTAAGTTGAAAAAAAAAACAAGACGACACACCGCCTCGGAAACCTCCACGATATCCACCACGGTAACCTCCTCTGCCTCGACCACGATTGAAGCCAGGAATGTTGGTCCGCTTCGCCGTTACCTAAAAAACTGTATGAGACTGAGAGAAAAAAGGGAATAAAAAGAATACCTTGATTAGGCGACCACGGAACAGCGAATTGTCCATAGTCAACGCTGTCTCTATATGTTCTGGCTCAGCAAATTCAACGTACGCAAACCTTGAATGGTATTAATGACTCGAACGGATTAGAGTGTGGGTACAGATACCCTTTTGGATGTCCAGTGAACTTGTCGCAGAGAATAGTAACCCTATTGATCGTGCCGCAAGCCTGGAAGTGGACCTGAATTTCCTCTGGCGTTGCCCCGTAGTCAACCTAAAGGCAGAGATGACTAGAACAAGACGCCGAAAAGAGTCGACTGACATTTCCAACATAGATACTTCGTCCATCTGCCAGGTTCTTGTCGTCCTCGGTTTCCATACGATTGTCTTCATCTCCGGTAGTGTCCATCGATGCAGCAGCCTGCAGTTCCCGCAGTTTTTTCGCCTCCTGCTCCATTTCGGCAACCCGTTGCTTCATTAACAAAATTTCCTAAATGAAAAGTAGGTTCAACGTGGAGAAAGGGTCGCGAAATATGATACAAACCTTGGAGTCTTCTTCGGCATCGTCGATGCCTTGGACAGCAGGATCGGTAGTCGCGGCAGCTTCAGAGCTCATGGTTGAGAGGCAAGATCGTCACGGTCACGCATTCACTTCACCAATAACTTGGACGACCGAAGATCGCGACCTGTGTGCTGTGCCTTGCTTGCGACGTCGAGCAACAATAAATGGTGGATTTATTTCTATGAGCGGCAATCCAACATGCTGTCCCTCTCTGTCGATGTCTAGTTTGAATCCCGTTGTTGTCTCCATTCCTGCTACATGCTGGCTGGCCACGTTCCCGCTAAAGTGGAGATTGAAACCATTTCCGACTGACCGACCCTACCCGTTGATTGGGAAGGGCGATGGCGGCGGTAAGTGGCAAAGCTTATGAGGCAGACGAATGCCCGAATGTGGGATGAATGCGGGTCAGGTGGGCGTCAGGTTTCGTGTGCAAATACAAATGAATCATAGAGTTGCCTTGTTTTGGCTCTTGTGTGAGAATGCGGTCCGACAGTCCTAAGCCCTCACGTGTGCTTCTTGTCTTCTTCCTCGATTTCGAATGGCCAACGGCCAGCCCAAGAAACGCACTGATAGTGACGCCGATACTCCAGACTCTAAACCCCTCCAACTGCAGCGCAGACGAGTCTGGCGGGCTTGTGAGAGTTGTCGTCGCAAAAAGGTCGATTTTTGTACCAAAATCTACGCGTAGTGTGCTAACACTAACCCCCCCAGATAAAATGCGATGGGGTCGAGCCTGAATGTAGTGGGTGTAAGGCATCTGGATCGCAATGTACTTGGTTACAGACCAAGGATAGGGCCGCATTGAGTCGCCAGTGTGTCCTGTCCTCTTCACCTACACTGAGCCCCTCTTACCCATCGACAGCTATGTTCAAGAGCTGGAAGCCAGATTGTTGCATATGGAGTCGCTTTTCACCCAGATTGCTCCCGTTCTTGAGAAGATTGGGCCGCTACCTGACGGCACCTCCATCGCCGACCTTACTTCAGCCGCTTCCTCTTCATCTACACTGCCTCCCCGTCCTGTTTCACAGAAAGAACGTTCAGCGGCGGTGCCAATAAAGGCCGAAGAAGACGACGTCAGCGAATCTTTTGGGCAGCTTGCTCTTGACGAGTATGGCCACATGCGTTGGATAGGCGGCTCCTCAACTATGTCGCTCATCCAGTCGTTTAAAGCTCTTACTTCGTCTCCTCTTCAACGCAGAATCTCCCCAATGGAGGAAGACCCGCTTGCCCCAGGCCCGAGCGTGAATAAGCTTTACTTGTGCGTCGACCACTTTTATTTCTGCTCTGCCTTCGAGCCTCTTTCCAGTCCTGCTTCAGTCTTTTTCGGAAAAGTGCGTGCTCTGCCTGGACCAGAAGAGGTAGAGTGGCCACCGAGAGATTTGGCCGATAAGCTGGTTTGTTCACCTTGCGTCATTCACTCGTCTCGCTCTGATCTCTAATGAAGGTCAACGCTTACTTTGCACGATATCACTTCCTCAATCCTGTTATTGACAAGCCGTCCTTCTTGCGCAGATATAACGAAATCATCATCAATCCCAGTGACCCCTCGGTCATTCAAGCAGAGACACCGTTCGTTGCTCTCATTTTTGCTGTCTTCGCCTGCGCGGCTGGGCTTGTTGAAGACAGCAGATTGTCAGCCAACGGCGCTGCTGATGCCGGCGGAATGGGAATGGTCTACTACGAACGGTTCGTAATCATCATTGCTGAACAATTTCGAGCGCAAACGTTGTTTGATTTAGTGCCCTTATCTTACAGTACATCAGCCACGCAAGCACTCAAGTCACCCATGTTCAATGCTTCCTCCTTCTCTCCTCATACCTGTGCTCTGTAAACTGTCTCCCACAAGCCTGGATTCTTGTGGGCCAAGCGGTTCGAATTGGCCAGGACTTGGGACTTCATGTGAATACGGCTGTTATTCGACTGTCTATTTTTCGCTCATTTCTGATAGCGGTCACCGAGACGCCTGACTGTCACTCCGATCGAGAAGGAAACTCGCCGCAAGATTTGGTGGGGCGTATATTGCATGGACCGCATGCTTGCTCTTGCCCTTGGCCGTCCCCTTGGCATCCTCGATGCAGATTGTGATGTTGAACTGCCAGTTCAAATCGACGACGAATTTTTGAACGACTACTTCAACGGCGCACCTTTACCGCAACGCCAGCCATCGTTGATGGCTGGCTCAGTCGCACTCGCCAGCTTATACAAGATCGCTGGCCGTGT
This sequence comes from Mycena indigotica, assembly GCF_014461135.1. Lineage (NCBI taxonomy): Eukaryota > Fungi > Basidiomycota > Agaricomycetes > Agaricales > Mycenaceae > Mycena > Mycena indigotica. The sequence goes on from NW_023503005.1 coordinate 2,180,311, forward strand.
TATGCGGGAAGTCTACGCCCTCGAAATATGCAAAGACAATCTAGAGCCCGAGATCAAAGCGGGTTTGCAGAACACCGTAGAAACTTTGGATGCCGAGCTCACCGAATGGTGCGACAATTTACCGCCCGTCTTCAAGAACGAGTCGGAAACAGAAGAGCAGGTATCGATGGGGGCGGTCCTTTGCAGCCATTATTACTCCGTGCTGACAACCCTACATCGGAACCTGCTTCCCGTCAAGCGGGACCAACCTGGCATGGCCAAGTCGACGGTGAAAGCAGTTTCTTCCGCTCGGTCTTGCATTCGCCTCGCGCCTTCTATGAAACATGTTGTGCCACCATCGCATCATCTGGCCTTCTTCATCCAGCAACTCTTCAGCTCCGCTGTGATCCTATTGTTGTACGCCATGCACTCCACCGAACGAAAGGCCGCATCGGCAGCGATGGAGGAAGCAACGAGTACACTTGGCGCCTTGGAGTCCTGGGAAGGAAGTTGGCCTGGCGCTCGCAAATGCAAAGAGCTACTTATGGAGCTTACGTCAACCGCGGCTGATGCAGTTGCACAGGCTGCTCATGAGCCTCCACCACAAAGTGTTTCCCCTCGAGAACAGGAACGAGAGAGAAGGAAATCGGTGACCATTGCCACTGGTTCAGGCTCGGGACGTGTCACGAAAAATCGGACGCGTCGGAATCAGTCTCGTGATCCAGGTACATCTTCGTCGCGGCGTTTGGCTGCGGTATCCCCATATCGAGTGGATAGTGAGTGATCTCTGACTTGATCAGAACCCGATCTGATGTGTTGTTTGTCAGGTGCTACCAGGGCACGGTCTTCTTCTCGCAGACGGGGCCTTGATGACGGAGAAGGGAATGACCGGGGATCCAAGGCGATCGGCGGCTACTATCAAAGTTTCGCCAGCCCAACCTCGACAAGTCCGCATAGTTCACCTGCCTCGGTGAATGTTCCCTCTCCCGTGCCAATACTGGACAAGAACTCGCCTCAACCTAGCCCCACTCTTGCATCTAGCTCAGCATACGGGTACCCACCATTGTCACCTACAACAGCCACCAATGGCCAGTTTGAATTTGATTACACCCTGCCCCCAAATCCGCTGCACAATGGACAACAGCATCAGCCACAGTGGAATGGATCTGGCGAGCAGCAGGGGATCGACCTCTACCCGACTGGCCTGTCGTACTCGTATAGCGGCTTCGATGGCCCCGACTACTCCTATGAAATGAACCCCGAGCTCTCCCAGTTTGCTGCCCAAGGCCTGCCCTTCCGTGGCCTCGAGTTCATTCGCAATTACGGGGCCACAACTGGGAACGGCGCAAATTACGAGATGGGAGAGCAGGACCTGTGGCACAGCTATGACCCTGGCGCGTTCCAGCTCAATCCAGACTTGCCTTTTACGCTGGGAGATGTTTTGTCGGAGGAGCACCAGCAGCAACACCGTAGATGATGAGACTAGCTTGGGTTTTATTTCTGCGAGAGACAGTATCTTACGGGGCGGTATATTTTCTGTGAGTTGTTGAAGAACAGTGTTGTACTTACATGAAGTGTATCATTAACTCTAATGACAATGTATGATTACACAAGCTGGCCCTTCTGCTGACATAATGTCAGTTAGTTTCGGAGTCTAGAGCGTGATGCCGGCATCCGGTGTTTGTGTCCCCGGAATTGCCGACGCTTTATAACTTACCACATAACCTGCAAGCGAATTAGCACCCATAATGTCCGTCCCGCACCCCATCGTCCAATACACGTCCTCCGCCTCATGGGCCATGGTTTGTGCTCCTAAAGCATTCTGTCTTCCGTAGACTGACGAAAATGCAGGTGGAGGACAAGTTTTCTCCTTTCGCAAAGGAGACGCTGGCCAACCTGGTTGACTTTTTCGAGAATGAGATCGCCCCCGCGCGCAAGCTTGCCCATGTCCAGCTCCCCACGGACCCTATCAAGCGCTGGCAGACGGTTGTGCCCGTTATCGAGGAGCTGAAGGTCAAGGCGAAAAAGCGGGGGCTGTGGAACTTGTTCTTGAGCAAGGCACACTATCCTGAGTACGGCGTGCCGCTGACCAATCTCGAGGTATGTTTTATCGAGTGAGGCTGGTGTGGTGTTAAACTCTCTGCAGTATGCGGTTATGGCTGAGCTGCTTGGCCGAGGGGGACATATTGCGTCACAGGTTGTCAACTGCTCTGCGCCAGACACGGGCAACATGGGCAAGTTCTGTAGCCGCCTTCCCGCCATCAATTAATACGTCTTGCAGAGGTCTTGGCCAAGTATGGCACGCCAGAACAGCAGAAGAAGTGGCTTATCCCGCTCCTTAACGGCGAGATACGGTCGGCCTTTTCGATGACAGAAAAGGGCGGTGCGTGTCATGGGTTTCGTAAATTCTCTGGGTTGACTGGTGCTTGCAGTTGCGTCTTCTGACGCGACCAATATCCGCACTTCGATTCGCCGGGAGGGCAACGAGATTGTGATTAACGGGCACAAATGGTGGGGAATGTCTGTCTCGAGCAACTCTCACTGAATTTCTTTACAGGTATATTAGCGGTGCTGGTGACCCCCGTACTAAGCTGCATATTGTCATGGGCAAGAGTGACCCCGGCAACAAAAGCGCCTACAACCAGCAAAGTGTTGTGCTCGTCCCGGCTGACGCGCCTGGCATAACAGTTGTGAGGCCCATGACTGTCATGGGCTACGACGACGCTCCAGAAGGCCACTGTGAGGTCATATACGACAATGTCCGTGTGCCACTCGGCAACTTGGTTCTCGGCTGGGGCAAGGGCTTTGAGGTGGGTCAATAGTTTGCCCCTCTTTCGCCAACTTAGTATTCGCAGATTATCCAAGGACGTCTGGGGTATGTTTGCTCGTGTTTTATGGACCCACAAAGTAATGTTGTTACAACAGCCCTGGTCGCATTCACCACTGCATGCGGAGTATTGGTGTTGCCTCAGAGGCGCTTGATACGATGCTCCGTCGTGTGACCGACCCGTCGCGCAAGACATTCGGCAAATACCTCTACGAGCATGGTCTGTTTTGGCCTTGCACGAATAGACCAGTCGCTGAAACAATTTCTAGGATCGGTCATCGCCGAAATTGCCCAGTCACGGGCAGAAATCGAGTCGGCTCGGATGCTCGTGCTCAGCGCCGCGCTCCAAATCGACACGTACCAGGCTAAAGGCGCGCTGAAGGAAATCGGGATCGCCAAAGTAAGTCTTGTTGTGTTCGGCCGATCTATTCTGACTTTTTCCAAGTTTGTTGTCCCGTCATTGGCGCTGGCCGTTGTTGACCGTGCGATGCAGGCGTTTGGCGCGGAGGGCCTTTCACAGGACCAGCACCTCGCAGAGATGTGGTCCAACTTGCGCACGCTCAGGATTGCGGATGTGAGTAGTGTTTTTTTCCCTTTTGCTGAAAGGCTCATTTTTGCAGGGCCCGGATGCAGTCCATCTCCAACAAGTCGGACAACGGGAGCTCAAACGGGCCCCAGAACTCCACAAACAGGCGGCGACACGTGCTAAGATGGAGGACGCGTTATTTACCAAAGCAGGAATTAAAAAGGCACATTTGTAGTTGAACTATGTAACTCTTCTATCATTCACTTGCTTGACCGCATAACCGTGACATTTCGTGACTGATCGCATCAATATGTTTTCAAGAACACTCTTCCGGGCAGTTGCAGCGGGACGAGCTGCCGCTGCACGACGCTCGCTGACGTCGACCGCGCTGCCGCCAGATAAAATGCGCGCGCTCATATCGATATACCACCAGTCCCAAACATTCGTCACGAAGGAAAACTTGGACGCGAAAATCGACGAGGCGTTTTTGGGCATTGGGTCGTTTGAGGAGCCGTTGAGTTATGAGGACCTTGAGATGATGCTTGAAGCACGGAAGGAGGAGTCGCCGGTGACAGAGTGGTACCCACAAGAGCGGCCCACTGCGCCAGAGGATGGCTGGAGTAACAGGGCGGCAGCAAGGGATGTCAAAGTTGTGGAGGCGTTATATGGCATAGATGCATTCAGGGCGACGGAGGCGGTTTTGGCTTATCCTGGCCTGGAGTCACTGGAGGACGAAAAAGTGGAAGAGAAGGAAGAGAGTACTCGGGGGTACCCCAAGGGTGATTTCTGACGACTGAAAGCGAGTATAATTATACCCATCTTGACCGTCCATCACGGCTGATGCATTGGTTTTTGTAGCTGGTCCCATCTAGAACGCGATGCGTATAACGGGTTATTAACCAACGCGGTGGTAGATTCCGTGGGCGTGGGAACTTTTGATGCGTGTATCTTATAAGATAATTTTTCCCTTTTCCCCACCACCACCCACTCCATGCCTTCCCCGCTATGAGTCTTAGAAGACTAAGGGCCCTCGTTTTGGGCGAGTCTGAACTTGAACCGCACAACATTCATACCTCCCTCTCCGCCTCAGGCATCCCAATAACCACCGTCGACTGTCGCAGCTGTTCAAATCCTTGTGAAGAAGGTGTGTTGTTTTACCCCCTTCCTCGCCTTGGCTGCATCTGTTTTCTCTTAGGCCACTCCGAGTACCCAAGGCGGTTCACCATCGACTACGACTCCACACTGCTCGGGTCAATGAAACCATTCCGACGTCAGGTACGCCAACACAAGCATCTCGCTTTACATTATTTCTGATTCCTCTCCAGATCGTTATATCCACCGGCAAGTCGGACTGGGACTTCAATATCACTGACACGCCCGACTCGCTCGCCGCGTCGATTGCCCTTTCCCAGCCACCCACACCCGCGCCGGAGCCTATTTCCATCGAGCTGGACGAAAAAGCGGCGGGCCAGTGCATACCCGGAGTTTTCACATCGTCAGATTCCACACGGCTGTCTATTCTGAATGGGAGCCACAAAACGCTTTCCGTCGAAGAAGAAGAGCACACAGTCTTAGTGCTGCCCGACTACACAATGGTCGTTGGCGTCCGCCCCGCCGACGCGCCCGAGCTCTGGCGGACTGTTTTAGACGCGTCATTACCGCGCCACGGAATGACGACCGAAAGAAGCGCTTTCTCGAGCTACGTGCTTCCTTTTGCTTGCGTAATCCTGCTGTGTGGGTTCTTCTTTACTCCCATCTTATCAGACAAGTGCCGAGCAATTCACAGGCTCCCACAAGCGCAGGGACAACCGCTGTGCGATTTCGGCGCCGAAACTCGAAAACGCATTCATTCGGTCGCTGGAAGGCAAAGGGTGGACAGCACATACCCAGCTAGAACACATCGTCGACCCCCCGCTAGAAAAATTCTCGGGGTCAGCGGAGGCGAAGGAGCGTCACATCGCAGACGAATTGCGCGCACTCCCGGCCACGCGAAAAGCACTAATTCTGAGGAATTCGCACATCGGCGGTCACAAGGTGCGTTTGAAAGCTTTGGGGAGCCTCTTCTGACAGCGGACCAACAGTTTTCGGGCAATTGCGTACTCTATCTCCCATCAGGGTCCTGCATCTGGTATGGGCGCGTGTCAACGCATGAAGTCGAATCGATCGTCGAAAACACCATCCTGGGTGGTTTGGTAGTGCTGCACCCTTGTTCCGGTTCCTTTTCTCACTAACCTTCTTTTTAGGTACTCCCCACTTTACTTAGAGGCGGGATGAATATCTCGCGGCCTGGATGCCCCACTTTGCATGACTGGTAGTGTAGCAGAACCTCTAATCACACAAAAAGTCTACATCTTTCAAGATATTACTACACTATTCTCTACGTTATGTGGTTAATTCCAGGTTTCGTGAAGCAACACACTATGGTACAGGCAAGCGATGTCCGTGGTGGTACAAATGGCGAGATATTAAAAAAAAGTCTCAAAATTCATCTTCGAGGCCAGTAAACCCCAGTCCTTGCCAACAAGTCAGATTTTTACCCAGCTAGAAAAAAAAGACACGGCACCTTTCCTACGCTTATGGGCATAGCGTCCAGCGGGCTTCGATGGGTCCTCAAACTCGTCCTCAGTATTATTTGTGCTGTCCTCGCCCGAGTCAGGTGTCTTGGTCGCTGCCCGCATGGCAAGAATACCCCCAGGCGCAGTCACGCTCTCCCCTCCTGAATACGTAAACCCACGGAAATTCTCCTGCACACTGTTGGTAAGCGGGCTCCCCGCCGCCTCCACCTTCTTCTTCTTGGGCTTGATGTCGATCCCCGCCGCCTTGGGCCGCGGCCCAGTTCCGTTCCCATTTCTATTCGTCGAACTCTGCCGCGATAGCGACGCTCCGTTTTGTCCCGGTGTCGGACTGGCAGACGCGGAATGTCCCTCCCGTTCGCTCCCGAGGGGCCCGTTTGGCTGATGGTGTTGGCTTAGCGACCCAGCGAGTACCCAGTCTTCAGAAGGGTCGTTCTCATCGATATCCATACCGTCAATGCCAACTTCGTGAAGATCAGCAGAGGTGAACGCTTCGTCAAAGTTGGCAGTCGATTCGTCTGACTCGACAATTGGCTTGAACGGGGGCGTGACCTGCTTCCGGGCAAGCGCGTCCCAGTCTAGAGAGGCAAAGAAAGGATGCTCTTTCAGTTCTTCGGCGTCACGCTGGGCACCTAAACGGAGCTTTGGATTACGGTTCAGAAGCTATGACAAAGCATGAGGAACCATGATTAAGCGATAACGGAGGAGACATACGCATTTCACGAACTGCTTCCCGTCCTCGTTAATCGCACCCTTCGGGAACCGGATCTTGCCGAAGCAGATGTTCTTGTACATCTGCTGCGTATCCTCAGCGTAGAATGGGCTCCAGCCACAACACATTTCGAATAGCAGCACACCCAGTGACCAGAAGTCGACGAGCTTGGAGTAGCCAAGCTCGTCGAGGAGCATTTCTGGAGCCAGATACTCTGTTGTGCCACAGAAAGTAGTCGTGAGTTGGTCGGACCGGAGATCGGCCTTAGATAAACCGAAATCACAGAGTGCAACATGACCCGTGGCGTCGAGGAGGATGTTTTCTGGTTTAAGATCGCTGTTAAAAATAAAAGAAGGAAGGTCAGCAGATTTAACAGCAGTCGGCTGTCACCGGGGCTTACCGATACACAATGTCATACTTGTGGAGATGCTCAAGGGCCAGAATGAGCTCAGCAATGTAGAACCGCGCACGCTCTTCCGTGAACCTCGTTTCCCGTTGCAAATGCCAGAACAACTCGCCTCCACTCTTAAAGTCGGTGATGAGGTACAAGTCTGTGTCCGTCTGGAAGCTAAATTTCAGCCCGACGAGGAAGGGTGATTCGAGGGACTTTTGTAGAATTTTGCGTTCGCCGATTGTGTGTGCAACCTCCTTTTTGGCGACAATTTCCTTCTTGGAAAGGACCTTCATGGCGTATATTCGTTTGGTATCGCGTTTCCTCACTTGGAAGACTTTCCCGAATGTTCCGCGGCCAATAAGCTTGAGGAATTCGAAATCCCGTGGGGTCAACGCTCGCTTGGTCTATAACCGACGGTCGTGAGTACATTGCGACAAGAAGCCAGCGCGTCGGATCACGCACTCGATTTTGCTCATATGTTATCTGGACACGCATCTCACCGCTTACAACCTCGTTTTCGAATGGGAGGAGCCTCCGCGAAAGTCAGGATCTCGGGCCGGAAAAAAATAGTTGGGGTGACGCACTTGTACCATTGGTCAACCGTGTGGTCGTGTATCAGAACAGGTTTGATTTGGACAGTCCCCAAGAAACCGTGCTCAAGGGCAGAGCGGTCGTAGACGTTGAAAGTGATTACAGATGCTTCGGAGGTAACATCGCTGTGGAGCAGTTAGCGCCACGTTGAATTGAGAGGGTAGATGGGTGCCCGCACAATGATACTTCATGCTTCCAGACTGGGTTGGTAGCAGAGATGGAGCCAAATAGGCCATTGGATAAGGTAGAGGTTGGTTTTACAGAAGATGCGGGCGAGGAGTTGTTACTTTTCGCACTGCCCCGACTTCCTCGCCTGTTAGCCTCGGCAGCAGCAGCCTTGGTCCCGATGTCGTTGAGAGCAGTCATGGCGGACGATGTGTTGAGGGAAGTAGGAGTGCCTTTGATCTCCTTGTCCGATTCTCCAGTCGGGTCGCGGCTGACAAACTCATTTTGCTCGAATTGGACAACGACATAGGGTTTGGCTGTCGAACGGACGTTGAGAGCCCGGGCCTGTATTAACTTGACGTGAATCTGGCCCTTGGATGACGAGCCAGAAGGGGAGGATGAAGTTGCGGAAGAAGAGGGAGCAACAGAGCGTTTGGCGGGTGGTGCTTTGGGCATTGAAAATATGGGGGCAGAGAGTGTAACGGAAGTGGTGGGCAGGGCCGAAACGAACCCGCTGTGCCTATATTAGATCTACAAAGTAAAGCAAAGAACATTGCCACTAACGTCGACGGAGATGCTATCGGTGTTTCTGCTCCTCCAGTGGGAGTCTTCAAAAGATGATGGTAGGCAGTAGGAGACCGAGGCGGGTGGTTAGGCATCACGTCAAACGGGTTTGTTTCTTGCGCTGACGCTCTAGGCGTCAGCTGGTCTAGCGGAGTGGAGGGCCAGAATTGTAGCATTCTGGGGAGGGCAGAACGAAGTGGACAACGATGACGATGGGAGGATAAGACAAGGAAAGTTCTGTCCATTGGGGCTCCACTCGTCTTGATCAGCTTTGGTCAGCAGCTATATACCGTATCGCATCCAAGAAACCCCCTCCCGCTAATCCTAACGCGATGCTCGACCTAACACCAGCTCCATCTAATCCGGACTTTAGTCAAACAGCAAAATTCACGCTTTTGCACTCACAAAGACCGCAAACAATACCGGCTGTGCCTACTCCGGCCCCAGTCATTGCAATTCTGCCCCAGCCCACTCTTTCCAGGCCCTCTTCAATAGTCACCCACCCCAGCGAGACCAGGCCAAGATACCCTCCGTCTCTCCCCGCGCCACGTAGAGCCCCTAGTATGACCCGATAATTTTTTGTTTTATGGTAGTAGTACCATCCTTTTTGCGTCGTTGGAGTTCGGTGTGCATTCTCCGCCAGGAACCTAAGCGAAGCCAGCTTGGCTCCTCGGTTTAATCCAATTATTGCCCCAACCGCAACAGCGCCCAATGGCACCGTATACCACCGCGACGATACCGACAGTCTGATGCTTTTCTTGTCCACCGCGGCGGTCATGTCAGAAGTAAGAAGTGTGATGCAGCAAGTAGCCTAAAATAAAATAACAAGTTGTGTGCGACTAAACACCACCACTACTCTGAGGCGTGCGTGGTGACTTTGGTGACCCCGGGATTCTCGATAACCTTCTCGACGCCCGCTTCCCTTGCATAGCGCCAAACACACTTAATCTACGGTCCGTCGGACTTCCCATTGCATCATACCCAGCCTCCCCGACCATTACGATCTTGTTCGTATAAGGGTCTATCCTGAATTTCTTATCCGCCAATGCTTGTCGGATTCCTTCGGGGTCTCGTTGTTGCGCGAGTAACTGGCCCATTCCAGTCTCAGCTCCAACAGCTACTGCGGACGCGATTGTTCCAGGTTGATGAACCAGATTGAGATCTGTCAAGTTTTAGTTGACTGTCCCGCGGCCGAGTAGACTCCAAGCTGACCTTGTCGTTCCCAACGGTGGAATACATGAATCACAGCGGCTACGATCGCGAGCAGGAAAAATAGTGCAGCCAGGGCATGCACTGCAAATTCGCTAAGGATTGTTCCAGCCTCAATAGTTCTTATCAAGCTGATAACACACCTCATCCATAGACGAAGCTCGAACGTCTTAATCTGGACCGAAACAGGTTCTCGATTATCCAAAAAGTAGACGGCTTTGGCAACAAGTGTGAGGTATTTTGACTATAACCGAGTCAGATAAGAAAGATCAGCATGGGTACACACCCACATAGACTGCATTGGACCATAGGACAAAGTTATCAGAGGCAAAGGTGCCCTGGACACCTTGCGAACTTTGAACGGCCGCCTGATAGACGGCTGCAGGCATCGTCAGTGCGATAGCGTTCATCCTCGCTAGAACCATTTTTAGTGAATGAATTTGAAAGCGGAAATCGGTACCTGTAACAAACTTGTCTGGATTATTGAGAGTGAAATTGATGCCATTATACGCCCGTCCGTTGAGTGGGTCGCCAGTGAGATTCCCAGCCAAAGAGCCGAATTTGGAGGTAGCCGCATTGAAAGGTCGCAACTCACGAACATTGGTAACATTTCCACTGCGAAGATCAAGAGTGACTAGCGCGTCAACTAATGAGATAGTTGGTGTGCAATATGTCGCCGATGATTTGGGAGATGGGACGTAAGAGAAGAACCAGAAGATCGTAGGAAGAAATTGTGGTGGCGTAGAACCCCCGCAATTAGCAGTGCTTGTTCCAAAAAGATCCTGTGCACTATGGTCGACAACGAAGGAAAAAGAGCAACCGCCCTGCGACAAGGTATTCGTCCAACCACTTCCGTCCGTGTGGTTGGTCATGGTCACGGGTACCGATACACAATTGGTGTTAGTTTTGACGACAGTGACATTGGCGAGTAAGGTGCCATTATTCGCAACGTTGTAAGGAATTTCGAAGGGGGTAACAGTATAATCCTCCCAGACAAACGGCGGTTCAGGAAGGTTATAACCAACACTGGCTGATGCATAGCCAGCAGCAGTAAGGAAAACTAACTGTAATATGAACAACAATAAATGACCCCGGACGGTTTACGCACTTGTCAGATCCTGAAACTCGGAACTCTGGTTCAAACCAACAGTCGCAACAGTGTTGACATTGAAAGGTTCAAGAGTGAACCAAGTATTCTTGACATTGAGTAAAGCTGAAGCAAGAGGCTGGAAAGCCAACGTCACAAGAACCATGACAGAGGCAGCCGTGACCTAAAAAATCCTCGACTGAGCATTGAGAACTGTTCCGGGAAAGCGATACGCACAACCCAATGCCTGTTGTACAGCGCGTGCGACCATACGAAGAAATTGCTGTGTCGCGTGTAATCCAAAAGAAGACTTTTTTTGGGGAGGGGCATCTCCGCGCGCCAGATCGACGTAGGGCTGCCGTAGTTGGAGAATGAAGCCATTGGTCAGGAAAGCGCCACATACCTGCATCTTCTTGATCTCAACATCGGTCCAAGTCCAGAGAGCCACGATCTATGTTTGGGTCAGTCTTTCCCAGTAACAATGATGTGGGAGACAGACCACAGCGGCAACGATCACAGGAGGAAGTGTCTATGGCCAATGTTAGCGAGAGGCGATTTGGCGAGGACTAGGCGTACATAGACATAATGCATCGGGCCAGTCACGTTGGTCGCATCCCCGCGTGTCTTCCAGCCGTTGTTCTTGTTAGTGAAGTGGAAGGCAATTTCCAAGGCAATGGCAAGGCAGACGAGGAGAACAATCAGTGCGATAGCATACCAGCCTCGCAACGGCGCTGGGGTCCAACCAGGCGGTAAATCGTCTCCCACCAGCGGTCTTGTTTTCTCGTCCGGGGTCGCTGGATAGCTGGCGAATTGAACATGGCCTGCCTCTGAATCGAGAAGTCGCTGAGAGGGAGTAGCAGGAGGACTGGGAGCCTGAGACGAATTCTGCATCATCAATATTCAGCAGACATAACTGGCAAGGAGAAAATAGGCATACGGCTGGTCGTTTCGGAGTGGGAGAAACTGGGGAGGATAGAGAGAGAGAAGGGATTGTTGAAGCCATGGCGCCTTTGGGTAGAGGAGGAGGGGAAGCGGTGGTGGTATTAGTACCGTCAGACATGTCGCATAAGAAGGATAGGAAGCAAATCCGTGAAAGTCAGGAGAGCCTCAGCGCCGTGAAAGAAGAAAGGGAGGAAACAAAGGGCGAAGGGTGCGTGTATGTCTCAGCTCATGGACATCATCAAGGGCGGGATGATCGCGGCGCCGGCAAATTCGGCGCATTTGGTTTTGGCTTGCTCGGGTTGCCTTACCCTTCATTTCGACAAGATTCACTTGGAGGAAGCCTGTTTACCTTGTCCTGGTATCACAGCAAATCTTCCCGCTACCTTGCTGAAGTTCATGATCATCTGCAGTACCTGCCAATGTTTGGGAGCTTGACTGTTGACAAAGTCCCCACCAAAGTCCGCACAAACGTGCCACTTGCTCCCACCCAACCTGTCTCTTATGACCATGTAGCTCTCTATCTATCTGCCAACTTCAGGCGCCATCTTTTGACATCCATCTTTCTTCTCGACTTTCCTTGTGAAGCCTATTGGCCGCCGAACTCGAAAACACAGCCATCGTATTCTCTACAAAGACTCGGCTAAACACGACCACCGTGGACGAGCAACTTTTTTCACTCCCCCATAACATTGGGCACTATGTCTGCCGCCCTTTTAAAAGCCGAAAACGATGCGGTTATCCAGCTCTACGCGACAAGCTTGGTGTGTTGCTCTCCTGCTCCCTCGCTCTCACGCGTCCCTAAAAGTTTCTGAAGATCGGGTTTGCGGTCGCGACGACGTAAGTTTACATTGTCCCTTTGTGGAGATTCGCTTAATCGTCAATCACTACTAGCATCTACGGAATCTCCGTGTTGCAAGGTCCGTCAGACACGCTCCCGCCCGTGCCTAGACTAACTTCTATTCGAAGTCTATCTCTACTATCGGGCGTACCCGAAGGACAGACTTGCTCTCAAGCTGACTGTAAGTCGCTCTATCGTCTTGCTCCAGCTCCTTCACCGGTTATCAGGTCGCATTGCTCTTGTAAATATCAAAATTGGAAAGCTTTCCCAACACTGATTATTCTAGTGCGGTTGATACCTGCGGCACCATGTTTGTTTGGTGTGTGCACTAAGCAGTAGCCATATCTCCTCACTGACGCTCTTTAGCCATTCGCTTTACACGTAGGAAACTGCATCAGCTTTCATATTATCCACTCATGCCCAAACAAGCTACCATGTCTTCAACTACTACACCCCATTGAAAAGTCTCGAAGTATGCGTCATTTTTTAAAACACAACGAGTACTTGCTTATCCTTGGCTAGATTCCATGGTGAGTATATCGAAACTTGGTTTTAAAAGTGCTTACCGCGCATTCAAGGAGTTTCGCGGTTCGTTGAACTAAAAAGCTCTTAGTATCAGTAGCCAATGTCTGCAACAGGTGGAAAAATTCTTGGTGACTTTTACGACCTTTGTGGCGCAATGCTTCTATGCCCACACCATCTACAAAGGTGTGTCGGTTGCAGCTAAATCCTCTCGTTCTCACAAGATTGCCAGCCACCTCTCACAGACTCACCTCCGCATTCATTGTACGTGGTTGATCATCTTTAACACACGACCTAAGACTACGTTTATAGATGGCTTTGGCTCTTGCTGCTCTCGCGCTTGGCTGTTGGACAACTGAACAGATTTTCGACAAACCTCTGGCTGTTGTCAGCACGCACAAATTCGCCGTCATCAGCGCCTGTGTGCAGAGTTTTGCCGCCCTCGACGATGTTGTCATCACCGCCAGTCTCTGTTATTACCTGCGACGCCGACGTGGGGATCTTCCTAGCACCAATGGCTTACTCGACACTCTCATGGTTTATGCTGTCAGTCGAGGGGCCCTCACCGCGTCCGTTATTGTCTTTGCCTTCTTGACGATCCTCTAACTCTTGAGCAGCATTGCCCAAATTCTTTTCTTGATTACAAATGTCGGGTTCCCCGGCCGGACTTATTGGCAACCGTTCCACCAGGTGGTCGGCAAACGTGGGTAATCTGTCTCCAGTTCGTTCATCTGCTCAACTGAACGCTCGCAGTCTATGTCAACTCCGTCCTTGCGACGTCAGGCCTCATTTAGCTTGACAATATTCTGGCTGATGGTTCACAGGCTCAATGTCCGAAGCACATTCGCAGTTCGCTCAGAGGTTCAACTTAACACCCTCAAGCTGACTGTTCCTGGGGGATCAGCTGCCATCGAGTCCCGAGCTGAAGACGGTCGCTTGAAGCCAATAACCTTCAAACATCCAATCACGTCAGCAACGACAGACTCCAGCACCGCTGGTGACGCGTCGGATAAAGCCGAGACGAGCTTCCCTTGATTTGCTTATGTTTATCTTGTGACTTGTAATTGTATGTCGATAGCAAAAGTTTGTACACCAGCAAAAACGCAGAATCATCTCTTGACAGTCTGAGCACGAACCCGCGGGTCGCCACGTTCATTCCTTTTGCGCAGCTTCTCCTGTCGTTTGCTAGTTGATTCCTGTGGAGTCGATTCTTCTGGTGGGGCCGAGGACCTTCCAAAGACCATAGGGGAGATGAATGATGTCCATAGCTTGAAGATAGCGTATAGTGGTATCTGAAATAGGAGGCATTCAACACATACCACCCACCCCCAAAATAGACAACCATACCACCATGTAGAACCACCAGAACCATTCGCCAAACGCGCCAGATCCAATTTGGCAAAGCCCTGCAGGAGAGAAGTCAGTAAATTTGAATACCACGCAGCACTTGACTTGCAGGTAATGTAGAGGACATCAAAGCACCATTCGATAACGCCAGGCTGGCTGAGATCTTCACCAAAAGATATTAATGTGCCTGTTGTGGGGTCCCGTCTTGTTGTGCCAATTTTGATGAGATAGTTAGATAGGAAGAAGGCAGGAAAGAATGTAGCCGTGTAGAGGAAGAGCGAGCCTTTGGAAGGCGGCAGAGACGATCTGCGAAAGAGGAAACGCAGAATGAGGGACAGAATAGTTGGCAAAAGCATCCCCAGTTTCAGGGTCTTTACAGTAGCCTCATTTTGGCTTGCTGAAAAAAGTGAGAACGCGTCGCGCGGCACAAGCAGAGCGGTCTGACCGATTTTTTTGGCCGCTGCGTTGGCCATTTTGGAGAAAGGAGGGAGTCACGGTCACGCCCCCGACATATGTCCGCGAAAGACCTTGCTGTCAACGCCCTCCATGCGAACCAACGACATCAGTATAATCTCGCGGCCCAGGCGAAACGTCTAGAGGATGAACTAGCTGAATTAGACAAACTTCTGGTGTGTTTTACCCCCACGTTTCGATTGGATCTGACCGACAGCAGCCTCAAATCGACATTCAAGAAGACGAAGAGAACCTGGATTGTGACTTCTACATCGCCGATTCCGCACCTCCAACCTGGCCCGTCAAAAACTTTCTTCATCCCGTAATTCTCCCAAGAACTATATGCTACCCCTCTAACTCACAGCAAGGACTCTCCGTTTCACGACGATGCAGCCAAACGAACGCGCTATCTGAATTTTACGACGCGACATCCTAGTACACAACGCAACTACATGTCTTTCCAGCTTTCTAACGAGGTCATTTAGTATCATCTGCCAAAGAGGTCGATGCATTGAGGACGGCGGTCGGCGTAGAGTGGAAACGAGTCGAACGGCTCGGAAAGTAAGTCCAAATGAAGAAACCTCTCCACTGCTCATGCGTAAGCTTAGCTCTTCGGGGACCTCTACGGTAGATAGCCTCAACTGGGCAGCTATCGCGGAAAAGGTAACTGCCCGCCCAACCAAATCTCTTCTGTAAATCAAACTTCGCAGGTTTCAGACTTATCCAGTACAACTCGAACAGCAATCGAATGTAAAATCAAGTGGATTGGCGAGTTTAGTCCCGAAGTTAGGCGTGAGCAGTGGAGCAGCTTTGAAGTCGCAGCCTTGGAAGGCATCCTGAAGAAAATACCAGGGAATGCAAAAATCGATTGGGTGCAAGTAGCAAAAGATCTTGGGGTTGGGCTTTATCTTCTTTCTGATGACTGCTTATCAAGTGTCAGACAAACCGTCTGCCGATAGACTGTCTTCGTCAGGGACTGCAACGTCCGCCCTTTTCCTGGACGGACGAAATGAACCAGAGAATGATTGACGCAGTCGGTCGCTATGGCCAATGCTGGGCGCTTGGTAAATTTTTAGAGAATTAGTACGAGCTTTCCAACTGACTGGCCTGTAGTCGCCAAACATGTTTCGCCAGCCGTAATGGCTTCACAGTGCTCTAGTCATTGGTATCGCGCTCTTGACCCTGCTTTGCACTCGGGAACATGGTCACCAGAAGAGGACAAGCGATTAAAAGCAGCCGTCCTTGGGTTCGGTAAATCGTGGGTTCAAGTCGCGACTGCAGTACCAGGAAGGAATAATGAACAATGCCGAGAACGTTGGATGAATGCATTCGAGAAAGGTTCAAAAGATACAGAGTGGTCAGAAGAAGACGATCAGAAACTGCTCGAGGCTATAGGGTTGCTGGGTAAGAAGTGGAAAGATATCGGTGTACAACTTGGGCGCCCGGCCAAACACGTCAGTCACTCGTCTTTTTTACTGTGAGGTTTGCTTAATATTTTTCAAGTGTCAACTTCGTGCCAAAGAGCTGCATAGCTCAGGTATTGGCCCTCAACAATCTCCTTCGCTTTCTGCCAATTCGAACGATGTCGTACAGCAAGCGCAGGACCCGGAACTCGAAGAAAGACCAACTGTTCCACTACCTCGTCGGGGGAGGAAAAACGTTATCACTACTGTTCAATCAGACGAGCAGGTGCCCAACCCTCCACCACCTAAAAAACCACGGGGTCGTTCCAAGAAAACGACAACAACGGATACCGCTTCTGTTGAAAACCCACCGGCATCGCGTCCTAAGCCTAAGCCTCTACGAAGAGGGACGAAAAGGGCAGCGCCCCCCGAATTCGAGTCTCAACCTGAACGGACAAGACCAGAGAGTGAACTCAGTGAAGTCGATCACGAGACCGCACTATTACCAGATTCTTCAAATGTGCCAGGACCTTCATAACGACGATCCAGGCATTTTGATAAGTAGTACACAATATATGATACAAAGAGCCCAAACGCGTCAACTAGCGATAGAAGTGCGAGGTCTGTTTCGAGACTTGCGGGAGGAAGATTGAGTCAACTTCCACCTCTTGCGCGGATGAATGGCCGTCTCTGAATTGACGATATGTCCAAGCAATTCTCCTTCTTCCTGGCCTTTCGCATCTGCCGTGGCCACCATTAGGTTTTTTAAAGAAGTTTGTACCAGGCCGGCCGTCTCCAACTTCTTTTCGAGGGTAGGTATGGCGGCTCGTTTTGGAGGTGAGGCCTGTTAGAAGTCTGTTGGCTTCGCAAAAGAATGTAACAAATTCATCACGCACCGGCGTTCGTAAGTAGGTGTGTTTGGGCGGAATCTTGGGGGTAGAGTGTGGCAATCCACGAAGGGTTACAGGTATTATCGGTGCGACTTCGTCATCTGAAGGCAGCCGTGTTGGAGAGGGGGATCGAGAGCGAGCTGGAAGCAGACTGGGGACGGCAGGTACTTCTGTTGTGAACATTAGCAGCTATGGTCAGGCTCACAATGACGCACCTTTGCTCTTCTTCTTGCGCTTCATTTTGGACCGCATCGGTCTGAGCTTCTCTGGGACGATGTCCAGCTCTTCACAGGCGAGTATCATGTCTGTCGCAATTGCCCCAGACCGGTTGGAGAGGTTTGCGTATTGGTGTGCCCGCTCGTATAGCCGTTGGATGACTAGAACGGGTTAAGTTATATGTCTTAACTAGAAAAGAACGCGGATTTACACGCAACAACATCGCGTTCCAGGCGGTCTAAGGCTTGCGCGTCTGATGAAGAGAAACCCGCATCGCTCAATTCCGAGACGAGCACTCGTCGGATTGTTTCTTTAGCGACCGCCGGAGTGATCGATGTCAAGTCTGGAGGCGCTGGTAGCTGGTCTTGCGGAGGAGGGGTGGGTGGTTTTGTGGGTTGGAGATTGTAAGCTGGAAAGTAGCTTTGTGGGTAACCGGGAATTTGTGGTGAATACGGTGGTTGAGGAGTATACTGTGCCGGTTGGGGCGTGTATGGAGCAAAAGAATTGTAAGGGACGGCTGCTGGAATGGGTGGTTGGTATGCATAGAAATTGGCCATGGTGGCCTGGAGTCAACACCACGAATCCAAAATAGGCAGGTCTCCCTCGGACCAAAAATAATCGGTCCGGTCGGAGAGGATGATTCAGCATTACCTTCACTTCCGCGTCCGTCGTTTCCAATGAGCACCGCCCAGGAAATTGCCCAGCTTCCTCAACGACCAGAGGCTCCTCAACAGACCAGTCAATTTCGACTTTCCAGGCCTCAGATCGTTGGGCCAGATGCTCCCGAATCACCATTCCCGATTCTGTTATCGGGACCCGTGCAAAAAGGTTTTGGGCGAGGTAGCAAAGATCTCGGTTGTCCCACTGGTAAGCGTGAGCTGTTGAAATCTAATAGCTCAATTTCTTCAAGCCAATCTACCCGACGAGTCATTCACCCCCATGAGTTCTGTAACCAAGACAGGCATCTACTATGGATATGCACAAGTCCTGCCTCAAACAGAGAGCAAGCTTAGTGCGGAAGACATAAAAGTACACCCAATGGTCATGAGTCTAGGCTGGAATCCTCATTACAACAACGAGAAACTCACGGCGGTGAGTCATAGCAATGTTAGCTGCGCCAACTCAAGCAATCATAGGAAATCCACATCATGCATGACTTTGCCTCGGATTTTTATGGCTATGAGATGAAGGCGGTTGTTCTCGGGTACATTCGACCCGAGTTACGCTACACATCGCGCGGTATGTCTCATTGCGGTCACAGTGTGGTTGGTGACATTGCTTCTCCAGAGGCGTTGATAGACGACATTGAAGTCGACAAACAGGTCGCGTTGAATTCGTTGGATAGACCCGGGTATAGTAAATTTAGTGAGGATGCGCATTTCAATTAGACATGGGTGGGTTTAGACTAGATTCTTGGAGAGATGAGACTAGGTCAACAGAGAGTAGAATGGCAGCATACCTATCTCCGCTTCATCTTTCTAGAACGCGTACCACCAATTTTAATGGGCGTTCGGTCGGTAATGGAAGTGATATAACGTCGAACATCGTCGCCTTGGGCAGTCGCAAGCGATTTGAGCAGCGCCTCGCGTCCTTGACCGAAGCCCTTCACAAACAGATCGACCCTGAAGTCTTTTTCTTTCGCTGCGTGGGTTTTTATTTTTTCGAACATGCGAATAGCACACTGGTAGCCAGCTTCGTATGTCGAGCGGTTGCGCTTTTTGAATCCGCAAGACCCACCAGAGAACCAAGCGATGATAGCACCATTGGCGTCAGTGAAGGTGTTTATGGTATTGGTTCGGGTTGAATGGCAGTGAAGTCGGTGGGCGGGAGCGGTGACTAGAGTTTCATGCGCGCCATACCTCCACTTTCCCAAAGCTCCCTCCCTATCTTCTTCTTCTCTTCCTTCATCCTCAGACTCCGACTCTGACTCCTCTAACATGTCCTCAACGACGGGTCCCATCATGTCCTGCAACGTCTCTGGTTGTTCCCATGAGTGACTTTGAATAGGGGAATTTTCAGGCGACCAGTTTGAGTATCTAGCACCCAAGATACGTTTCGACGTTAGCCGGGGACGTACCCTCCGCAACGAAGAGCGGAGTGCAGCAAACATAGAAAGAGAAGCGTTACAGCCGTGACACATCTTTCCACCCAACGCCATGTCGGTACGAAGTTCGAGTTCCCGTGTCTTTCCGATGGATAGCTCACAAGCGTACAGTTCTCGACTACCCTTTATAATACTTTCTTCCGGCGCAACAGTGCGTCTTAGAAGAGAACGCACCTCAGACTGATAATAAAACTAGGCGTGTTTGTAACCACTGTCTTTGCTGGAGCTGTCGTATTCGGCATTGGCTTTGACACAGGCGTCACCGCCTTTTACGACCGCTGGAATCGAGGCGTATGTTATCTTGCCGCTACTACCGGGGTTCTCGTAGCTTCATCTATCATTCGCAGAAACAATGGAAAGACATTCGCCATAAATACGTTCAAGCAGAGGAGGAGGAATAGACGGGTGCTGCCTAGATTCTGGCTCGAAAGTACTGTACACACCGTAATTAAGCAGCCACAAAAAGAAACTTGGTGGAACTGCATTCTGAGCGTGACTTGAGAAAAGCCTTTTCGTTCTGACCACCATGTCCACGCGCGGCAGATCCCTGTCGCCAGCCATGGATGTCGACAAAGCCGGCGCCAGAGTCGTCGTGGTCACCAATCTCACCCGAAACGTTGCTGAGACCCACCTTAAAACCATTTTTGGGTTCTATGGCGATATTGTCCAAATCGACCTGCCAACATTCGGGAAATGTGCGTTATCCAACAATGTCATTTGAACACACTCTCTGACGCGGATGTAGCCGGCCAAAATCGAGGCAAAGCTGCCTTGGAGTACAATGACTCTACTGCTGCAACAAAAGCGACCTCACATATGAACGGCGGGCAAATTGACGGTGCAGTCATAAAAGTCGAGCTTTCCGACCTCCCCGTTCGGCCTACTCGGAGGGTCAGATCGCCTTCGCGCTCTCGTTCTCGCTCTCGTTCTCCGGGCTTTCGCCGCCAGCCACCACCCCGGACTCGTGACTCGTATCGCGGACGACCATATCGTCGCGGTGGACCTCCTCCACGTGACACATATCGCCGTTCTCGCTCCCGGTCTCCAATTCGTCGTGGAGCACAAGACAGAGTTGGCCCTCGCAGACGCTCTCCAAGCTACTCTCGGGGAGGATATAACCGTCGTCGCTCTCCTTCTCGCAGTCGGTCACTGCGTTCAAGCAGGTCACGTTCTCGCTCCAGATCACGGTCCCGTTCTCGCTCTTATTCGTCTTATTCGCGGTACACAAGGAGCAGAAGTAGGAGTCGTAGCCGGAGTCGCTCTCGCTCAGTCAGTCGAGGGAGACGGAGTATGAGCGATATTAGAGACAGCAGGTCAAGATCAAGGTCGCGTGGCAAAGACTAAGTAAAGGCAGACACTGCAAATTTGTCTCTCGTCTTGTGATTATGGTATCGAGTTAGTAGTGTACATGTTTAGTCACTCGCTATTGAATCATCGTCAGCGAGGAAGGGACTAAACACCGTGTCAGTACTAGTGTAAGCAATTGAAGACACAGAATCTTACGCATATTCATAGTCGTTTCGAATAGCATTTGACATCCACTCTTCATCAGCCTCCTGCTGAGGGAATCCGGGCCCACCAGCTAAGCTTAAGACCACGGGTAGCAGAACCTTGAGAAGCGCTTAGTCGAATGGCTTGGTAGGAGGCTAAAAACGAACCAATCCATGCAGAGCACCCGATATAATCAGCGTCAGCCACATGCGGAAATAGTAGATCTGAATGGATGTCAACAAGCACGGCAATGGACGTGTATAGTGCACACCTCTAGCAGTCGAGATCGAGTTAATGCTAAGACTGACATCCCAATCAACTTCGTAAACGTGATTCCGGAAAGCACCTAGTTTAAAAGCATCAGAGAACAACAACAAGAGGGATAAATGTCCACGCACAGAAGGTCCAACATCTACCAACGCTGTCCACATCCGTTCATCGCGTTCTCGTTGACCCGCGGGGTGATCCATAGGCAACCCAGACCCAGCACTCATGAATGCACGAGCTATATGTGCACAGAACTCGACGGCGATGCCGAGGGAGATTACCAAGTTCACCAGACTTATGGCGTTGAGACTAATGCCCCATAAAGCCATTACTCCCATGACCGAGACTACTGTAAGCCCAACAACGGTAGTCACAATCGTTCCCGTCCGCCATGAGCCCAAGAAGATGGAGGTCACTAATAGCACAGCTCCAAGTCCAAGTCCAAGTACTTCTTGTGTTATGGCCACTATATGAGCGTACTGGTCGAAAAAGACATAGAAAATGGAGTATGGGAAGACGGAGGCACCGGTCCGTTCCGAAATATCATCGGCGATGCGATGAGCAGCAGCGAACGCGTTGATGAAATCAGACTGAGTCTTGAGTGGAGAGTGCATAGTCCGGAAGTGCGACGCAACGACTTGAGTTTTATCGTCATTTATGGTAACAGCAGTTCCAAACGATGCTTTGCCTCCAGCGGGACAAGCCTCGCTGGTCGGTGAAATTAACCACTGTTGTAGGTACCGCATAAATTCCGAATTTTCAGGGAATCCGTCCATAGTGATATTCCAAGGCGGCTGTCGATCCTCATAGCAAGGACGACATCGACTGTCAGGGTCGCGTTCGCCGCAAAACACGCTTTCGTTGGTTTTGCGGACGCGACAACACTTGTCCGCGTTGGGGTCTAGCCACGCAAAGAAATTGTCGATCCACGACGCAGTTGGCTCTGCGATGAAGGAGGACTGGGCTCGTTTCCGCTCCGCTTCTAACGTGTTTGCGATGGAAAGTTCGTCACAGGTTGTGTATCGACCACAAAGTGCTTGCTGCCCCAGTCTTTCCGTTACATCTATGTCACGTGACACAAAATAAACGGGAGGTCCAACGTCTAGATAGCGGTCCAGGTGATTGAAGTATGAGACAAGGTAGGATTCTGAAGGAAGGGCAAGCCTTTCATCTGTTGAAGTATTGAGCGCTGGTGGTGTGAGGGCCCAAGTACCTACCTAAGCCAAGCTCTATATGTTGCATTGAGATAATGGAGGCGACAAAAATTCCGCTGAAAAAGAGTAGCGTAACTCCTTTTACTATCGGCTTGAGTAAGAATGGCGCGTAATAGCGTCGGATAAACCGAGCAATGCGACCAAGCCCTCCTGCATAAACTGGGGCATCAAGGAGTTGAATTCGAGGCGGAAGCCTTATGAATGGGAAACAATCAACCCGACTGGCCTGAAAACTCGTAAGGAAAAGTTGAATCGTAATGTGATATTGATTACCTCGACCCGACGCAGATCCAGCAGTAATGCGCTGACGAAAACCGTCACTTGCAAGACGGCGTTTAGGAAAACACTGCCAGCGGCGTATAGGGCAAAATTGCGAACCGCGGGCATAGGTACAAGGGCACCCAGTCCAAAAGCAACAGTTTCGGTGATTGTACTCAGCAAGATTGAGGGTCCCATCTTGGCCAATGTCCTCGCAACCCTCTCTTCTGCAGACAGATAGAGCGGCATTGAGGCGGCGTCAACATCGACATCATCTTGAGTGGAATCGAAGGGGGACCTGTGTGAGTTGGAAGTAGGGGAGATTGGTGTCGCAAAACCAGGTCCATGCGTAGTGGGTGCTGCATTTGGGCCATGCAATAAGTTTTGACGATCAAGTTCGTGCACCAAGATGAAGACATTGTCGACACCGACAGCCAGAACAAGGAAAGGTATCACCTCTGCGATGATCAACGTGACCTTGACCCCCATAAAAGAGAAAAACCCAACGGATGAGGAGACTGACAAAATGACGAGCGCTATTCCGAAGAGTCCAAGCATGAACTTGGAGTCAATGAAAAGAGCGCGAGGTAGACGAGGAAAGAAACGAGGGATTGCGCGCGAGTCCATAGACACAGACGAAGATACCCCGCCTGCGCCTTTGAAAAGTCGAGGGAAGTTGTGTGCCCAATGGACAATGGATGCCACAAGCCCTTCGTCGTCTTTCCCTGCGGAACCACTTCCGAGGGTCACCGAGACATAGAAGAACATGGCAAGATATGATAGAACCACAATTCGAACGTCCATGTTGGCGCTCTTGTTAATCTCCTCCTCTAGCGATACTCCGGTGGAAAAGGCTATGCTAAGTTGTGCATCGGCAGCGGTCCGCTCACTGAGCTCTTGGAGATAATGACGAAGTGTCACCTCCCATTCCATTGCTTTGGCTTGAATACTTGGATCCAACGAATCGCTGACAACATATGTCACTACCATGGCTTTGGATTCCAGATACTTTTCAGTGTCGCCATCTTGGGGGACACCACCAAGAACGTATTGAGGAGCGAGGGGTTGATCATAATCAGGTCGACATTCTACCGGTTGTTTGGCGCACCCTTCGAGCCTGTCTTTCCACGTGGTTTCATTATAATCGCTCAGGTCATTGCCAAACCAAGCACCAACAGATTGAATGACGCATGCTCCTCGAGGACCGGCAGGTTTAAAGCAGACGTCCGTCAAACGATAGCCATTTGGAGATCGAAGAGCCCGAATTTCCTCTTCGATGTTGAACCAATAATGTAGACGATCATAGGAAAGCACTGGTTCTTCGTTCTCGGCCCCAGTTTCATCAACAGCGGTGATGAAAATCTGCTCTGCTCGGTAGAAGGGACCGAAGTGTTCGTCGAAATACTCTTTCTGAAGACGACTTTCGGAAGATGGCGCAACCCAAAGACGTACGGGATCCTTTTCTATGTCGAAATATTTCCACCCAACGTTAAGCAAGCCCATGACAAGGAAAACGATGGCAAATGTCAGCCAAGGTGAAGACGCAGTAGCCAAGCCGAGACGATAGAATCCTCGGCGGAGAAAGTTGTTGAGAGGATATTGTCGTGGTTGAACTGTCTCGATGGGGTCAACGAGAGATGCACCGCGGCCTAAATGGCGGGATTCGAACTGGGTAGCAGCAGAGTCGTCGTCAATATATTGAGCAAGGGATGCTGCACCAACTAGACCGCGAGTTGGTGATCGAGGAGAAGTTATGGAGGCAGTGTCGGCAGAGAGAGCCATGCGTTCGTATGTGAGCTCTCGTCGACGCCGAATAGTTGTTTGGATGAAATAACCAGCAAAAAAGCTAGCGACAGCAAGAGAGTAGGCGAGAATGAGGATGAATGAGAGACATGTTATAGCTCCGACATGACAGATTGGCTCTGAGCCAGGTGGGGGTAAATCTGGGAGAGCAGGACAAATAGAGGGACAGTCGATGCAAGGACACCTGCTGCTCAAGTCGCTGTCATAACAATTTCGCGCAATGGGATTAAGTGCGTCAATTTCGGGAGGACTGCCCATAGGGAAGTTCATTTGGAATGGGCTGCCAACGAGAGGTTTCTCGTCACCCATGAACTTGAGAAATGAGCTATAATTTTTGGCTCCGCCGCCAATGAGGTCCATCGCGTACGAGTTCGCAGCATCAAATTGAACGTTCTTGCAGCTATCAAAGAAACCTTCTCCATACTGCTGGCCGACAAAAAAGTCGAGGGATTTAACTGCGCTTTTTCCAGGCGTCGTTTGTTGGGTTCTGGTTACATTGACAAAGGTTGCTTGGTTTGGAGAGCAGGTAAATGAGCAAAAGAATGACCGGAAATTATTCCGACATGCAGGACAGGAGGAAATGACTCCTTCAACGAGTTTGAAGTTGTCTTCCAGGGCTTGGAGCTGGTCAGACGTGCAACAAACATTGCCTTCCGCAAATTCGGCGCCGCAAACATCAACAAGAAGCTCTCGGGCCTCAGCATCCTCTGGCTGCGTCTCTATGAGATATTGATTCCTCTAATTCGACTGATATACGCACCTCAAATGCTGGGCCGTCATAGACACAAGGAAGGGGTTTGAATCCGTTGCGACCACAAGAGGAGCGCATAGCGCAGTGACCCTGGCGAGAATCCGCCATGGCTGTCGGGTGAGAGCCGCGCAAGCTGGCACGTAAACTTGACGGGCACGCGTTTGAGAGAGAGCTAAACGCGCTCAGCTGTGACGGACAGTGACATCATGGCTTCATCTGACCCTCCAAATGCCGCCAAACCTCGGAGACGATATGTCGGCACAAAATCAGCGACACCGTCTCGTCCAGGCGTTCACACAATGACCAACCAGATACCACAAGAGTTGCTACAAGATGCTGACCTCAATGCGGCCATCACACAACTTCCAAGCAACTATTCACTGGAGATCCACAAAACGATATTCCAGATCCGAAAGAACAACGCAACCATGGTCGCTTTACAGATGCCAGAGGGTCTTCAAATGTTTGCCTGCACAATTGCTGATATAATCGAAAAGTTGGTGGTCGTCGCATTTCTGGTTCTGACCCCACCCGCGCTTCAGGTTCACTCCAGCGCTGACAGTCATTATGGGTGATGTCACCTATGGCGCTTGTTGCGTCGATGACTACACTGCAGTCGCTCTCGGATGCGATATGCTTATTCATTACGGACATAGTTGCCTGGGTGCGTAGCTTTTCGTCAATTACTTCGTGTCTCAACGGTCTTTTAGTGCCCATGGATCAGACGTCGATTAAAACACTCTATATCTTCGTCGAAATAGCTATAGACTCTGACCACCTTATTCAATCCATCCGTCTCAACTTCCCCGATGACCGGAACCGATTTTTCGAAGGTCTTGTGGCTGGGGAGGAAGAAAGAAGTCAACTCCCCGCTGGGAGCCAGATATCACCAGGCTCATATCTGCAAATTGAGGGACCATCCTCATCAGGTAGCGCAACTGAACCCGAGCCAACAAGACTGGCCTTAGTTTCTACCATCCAATTCGCCGCTGCCCTGCAACGTCTGAAGGACGACCTGTCATCGGAATACGATGGATCCACTTCCAATCTGTGGAAAGGGAAATACGCTGCAACTATTCCACGATCCAAGCCTCTTTCTCCAGGAGAAATTCTCGGCTGTACAGCACCACGTCTTGGCGATGTCGATGCGTTGGTGTACGAATTACTACATCTCAGTTATCATCATCTCTTAGCCTCCTTGCAGTTATCTTGGGGACGGTCGTTTCCACCTCGAGTCGATAATGATTGCAAATCCTTCTGTCCCTGCATTCCGCTACGACCCATACTCCAAAAAGCTGACTCGGGAGCGATACGACCATCAAGAGATGTACGGAATTCGCTCAAAAGCTGTTGAAACGGCTCGAAAGAGTATCAATCAGTTTGCTACCCACGACCCAATAATCGATGCTCCTCTCTGGGGCGTCATTCTTGGGACGCTTGGGCGACAAGGCAGCTTCAGGCAACTCCAGGCAAATCTTGTTATCTTCTCGGTTTTAGGCTTACTCATGTCTTCCTCAGGCCATTACTAGGCAATTGTCCGAATCCAAAACCAGTATTCCATTCATGCCGATTTTACTTTCGGAGTTGTCGCCCGCAAAACTGGCTCTCTTCAACCCACATATATCGACATTTGTTCAAACATCTTGTCCTCGACTCTCAATCGATTGGGGATACGCCTTTTCGCGGCCGTTGTTGAGTCCGTACGAAACGGCCGTCGCTGTAGGACAACCCGCGGGTTGGTTGGAGGGGAAGGGTGGCAGCTATCCTATGGACTTCTACGAAGCAGGCACTCCCTGGGCAATCTCTCGTCGTACTGCTGTATTCCCACCAAATAATATACCTGAGTGATGATCTGTGACAATGCGTGACATGTGACTTTATCGTTTTCTCTCCTGATCACCCATTCGATGGATCCTGCTTCCGTTTGTCGCGTTTTTACGCGTCATTATATTTCACTGATGTACAGTTTGCTTCTTCCCTGCTCGAGGGGCCGTGTTTTGGCGACATGCCCTCCTCGCAATCATCAACTGCTTCATCTCCCACTCAAGTCGCTGCAGTAACCAAGGCTATCGACCAGCAAGATATAGTGCGCACACTCTGGATACGCGTAGCCTTGCTCATACTATTCAGGCAGCCTCGACTCCAGAATTGTCATCGCTCTCAGTTCAACTTGCAATATTGCCTCAAGTTGTCCAAATTCTCCCTCCAGATTCTGAGAAACAGACAAATGTCGCTACGATGCCGCAGACACAATTTTTAGAAAACGTTGCTACCGAACCGGAACAATGCCAACCAGAACCTGCTCACAATGTAAAGTCCAACTTGAACCCGACGTAATGTCAAGCACGTCGAGACTTATCCTTCGCAGCTTGAATCTGAATTATTCATCCAGCAAGATAAAACATGCTTTGACACCGAAAACGCGCCTTCCTCGCCCTCTTATCCTTCGTTCGCTTTTACCCCAACTCACAGTCTCCAAGAGACACAACTCAATGACTCCTCATTCAACGCTGAACCTATCTTTCCGATCGAATCACAAACAATGCCCCCTTCTCGATCTATTAGCGAATCGACGTGCTCGCCTCCAGACTCCGCGCTGTGCGAAGAAACTGACGAATCACAGTCCAGAGGCGACTACACTTCCGCTCATGCTCCGAGTCGCACTTTAAATTTTCGACCAACCCAACTCGACGATGATTCGTTGTACAACCCTGAATATATTCTCTCAACCGAAACGCAAGCAATGCCTACTTCCAAGACTGCCAATGAATTGACATGCTCGTCACTGTGCGAAGAAACGGACGATCCTCAGTCCAGAGGCGACAACCCGTTGACATCATCGCCTCCAAGTTCTAGTCCCCCTGCACTATTTTCATCTTCGCCTCTCCAGATGTCTGATTCTTCAGTTTTTGAAGTTCCCGAAGAATGTGTTAATAGTCAAACATTTTCCCTTGAAGATGTTCGCTCGGATGAAGTATTGGATCTCAACTCTGAAGACCACTTGCAAGATTTACACGATGACGACGAGGGGACAACCACTCAAGTATGTGTTCGCATGCTTTTCCGAGTCTTTATGCATTGCGCTATAGAATGAATTTATTGATTTGCCGCCAAGCTCTAGTCCTTTCAGAAGTTCTAGTCCAGTCGCAGGCGTAGAGACTGACGATGATTTGAGTTTATCAACAGAAGCTAATGATTTGCCTTCAAAACTAGAGGCCCTTCTGCATAACCACCCAATGGAGGTAGGACTTTTCGAGTGGCAATTTCACTTGATCTTGATCGAAACAGGAAATACTCACTCAAGAAGAAAAACCTGAAGCTGCTGAGTTGAAAACTTCATCTGAATCAATTGCACCAACAGTGAGTTCGCGCCGGTTGCAACACATACAGATTGAAGCAAGATTCCAGCCTCCGCATACCAAGCGTCTCTCAGCAACATCACAAAAGTCACAGCGCAAGCTGTTAACTAAACCCTTCCGCCCGCTCACGATCATCAAGAAACCAAAAGTCTCCGAGCTGCCGCCGACTGTGCCACCAGCCAAACAAGAGCCTGTGCCTCAAGTGATGCCTGCTCAAGTGATGCCTGGAATGGACATGAAGAAACATCGAACCCAGAGAGCGTCTGCTCAGTTCAAATCGCCTCTCCCCTCATCTGTATCATCGTCATTGTCTTCGTCTGTTCGGCAAACACCGACAATTCAGCTTCTTGAGCGGCGATTGCAGGTATTGCGGCGTGCTGTGAAATTGCAACAAGACGGAGAAGAAGATATTTTGCAAGGTTTGGCTGCCAAGTGGACTGAGGCTGGGCGGGAAATCGCATGGGAGGTCTGGGGACTTGTGAAAGACAACGAAGCATCATCGTCGGAGAGCGGGAAGCGGAAGCTAGATGATTCGTGGGGTTGGGGTGATGACAATAACAGCAAGAAAGTCAAAGTCGAGGAACGAGAACGCAACTGGGGTTGGAGTACAACTCCTACTGAAGAGGAGCATCCCCCCGAATCCACCGAAATGGCCGACGCAGATGAGGATATTCAGCCAAAGGAAACGATGGGAAGTATGCTTTTGCGGATGGGAATTGCGCTGGAAACGCTCGGTTGGAATGAAGAAGAAGGTGAATTCGTAGACGATGACTAGATGTACAAGATTTGTCTTTCAACTGTTGCGTTTTGACCCCTTTAGCGCAAGTCTGCGCGGTATTGACTCGTGTAGTTCGTATGCAAGTCGGTATTTAGGCCGCAACTTCTGGACAGGTGGGTAAGGCGGTCTGTTGAGGTCCCCGTCAGCTTCTTGCGCTGTTTGTTGTAGTTGCTCCACTGGAATCATTCGACCAACAGGATAAGAAGTATTTCAAGGCACACACATGTTTTTATTCCAAATGTTGCGAGTTTCTTGTGCTCTTCTTCTGTCAAGACGTCCCATAAAGGCGAGGTGCTTTCTGTTGACAGCTTAATAGCGTTCAGACTGCGAAGAATGTTGCGTACTGTCCAAAGGCTTCGTTGGTGCGGTAGCTGACTCTTTAGGCATTTTTATAATCACATTTGAGCCAGAGGCTTGTCGAGCCTCTTCTTCCTTGGCTAGACGCGCTTTTGCCTGGTCGTACTGTGCCTGCAGTTGCTGAAGTAAAGTATCCTCGTCTTCTTGGGACATTGGGCGTGCCGCGCCACCGCGTGTACGAGCAGATCGCGTCTGCGCCAGGACGCGCGACCAGCGAGAGAAGTTCAGCATTGATTTGGTTTGGGATTCAAAGTTATGTAACGCGTCACATCCGAGAATCTCGGAAATCCCATAAACGGGCGACGGCGTTTGTTTGCGCTTGTTGCTGTCTTTTCCCACGCTTCATGACCGACAACCAAAAGACGGTCGCAGCCTTTGCGCTGCACAAGCTGCTCACCTCTGGCGCGGTATCCGCGCCAATTACCGCTACACAACTGCTGGTGAAGGTTATCACGACACCAATTCCTGAGGGCCTGTTGGCGAACACTTCCAGTCCACCACGGTTCCGTCTTACGGACCTGGCACTATTCGAGTCGATCCTCGAATCCTTTTCGCCCACTTGGGAGCATGGGACTCTTTCGCTCGCACGTGAGCATGGTACATTGACAGTCATGGATGTAACGCTCCAAGGAGCAACGCAAACCGCTCTCGGCGAAAGTCTGAATCCACGGAAACGGAAACGGGTTATCGACGACGAAGCGGACTCTGCTGCAGGAGATTCTGAGCCAGAAAATTCGTCATTCGATGCCCAGCTTCCCACTACGCTGGGAAGTTTGAGCAAAGAGTTGCAGGAGGTGTATGCCTTGATGCAAAAGGGGACGGCCAAGAGCCGTTTGTTATCAGAGCAGGTGCGCACAACAACAAATATCCGCTATTTGTGTTAACGCTATGATAGTTTAGGTCGCCCGACGAGTCGACCTTCGAGCCTATCTGCCCCCGGGTGACCAAAGACGAATGTGCCAAAGCGCGAATGCTTGAAACAGGAAACGCAACTATCTGCAATATGATCCATTTCCGACCTCTCATCCGCGCCCATACTGACCCAACTCTGGGGCATTGTTCTTATCTAAATACCTGCTACTCAGAACCGACGTACGCGCAATCTCCTTCAATACCTCCCTTTCCAGGCACCTCTCACAGCCATGGTCATGCCCCACCCAACTCTCGTGGCCCGCTTTCCTTGCCTTCTGGACTGGGTGCAGGAGGACGAGGAAAGGACAAGGCTCCCTGTCGATATTTACACTATGAGGTGGACTGGGACCCCAGTGATGGCGAGCGGACGCGCAGTACGAATGGGACAGAGAAGAAGAAGCACTCTCACAGGCTCGCGATCGGAATGGGTCCTACCGGCAAATTCACCCAACCGCTTCCGCCTCAGTGGATTAATTGCGATGTTCGCAGATTCGACTACTCTGTTCTTGGTAAATTCCATGTCATTATGGCGGATCCGCCATGGGACATCCATATGAGCGTAAGTGCTTGCCCGTCAAGGATACTTTCTCTGACGTTGAATAAGCTGCCCTACGGGACTATGACGGACGATGAAATGCGAGCAATGCCAATTCCGACACTGCAAGATGAAGGACTACTATTCTTATGGGTGACAGGGCGGGCTATGGAAGTTGGGCGCGAATGCTTGAAGTTCTGGGGCTACACGCGAGTGGACGAAGTGATCTGGGTCAAAACTAACCAAGTACGAGGAAAAAACAATCTCGTTTCAATTCTGCTGACCCACATTTCAGCTTCAACGAGTTATTCGCACCGGTCGCACAGGCCATTGGCTGAACCACACCAAGGAGCACATGCTGGTTGGCGTCAAGACGGTCGTTGACGCGGAAGGCAAACTCGTGATGCCTGCATGGGCCAATCGTGGCGTTGACACAGATGTCATTGTTTCTGAGGTCCGCGAAACCAGTCGCAAGCCTGACGAGGTGTACAACCTGATCGAACGCATGTGTCCTGGTGGTCGCAAAATTGAGATCTTTGGACGGAAGCACAATACGCGACCGGGTTGGATCACGCTGGGAAACCAGTTGGGAGCTGACCAGATTTACGAGGAAGATTTGGCAGCAAGAATCAAAGCCAAGTATCCTGAACGGCTTATTAACACTCCAACTACTGTCTGAATTCCTGTGGCATTAACTGTACTGTGCTCTATCTAATAAATGTACATTCCCTGATATAAAAAAAATAAACGAGTGAAGACGCCTCTATTATGGCCTGCGGTTGAGCTCCTTAAGCAGAAGACTGTTGACTGCTTTAGGGTTGTCTAGATATACGTGGTGACCAGCATCGCTGACGATGTATGACCGCGCATTGCCGTTGCCAGCCTTGCGAAGGTTTTCGACAGATTTCTCCCCGCCTTCTGGGTCCATCCAATCGTGATCGCCATCTGGAAGTAGATGAGGTTTGATCATGTGAAAGAACTGAGGAGATGACTTACAAACAAAGGTTATTGGCATTTTCAGTGCGGAAACGCGGTCTACCATCGGTCGGCGGGCATGGGCTCCGGGAGCCAGAAGATGGGATATGGAGTATTCGCCTGAGCCTTTGGCGAGGGTTATGTGGAGAATGTAGTCGTGCATGGCTCGGGTTTCTTCGTCAGTCAAGCCCGTGAATCGTCGTGATGAATACTAGCCATTTCGTCAGCAGAACTCAAAATATTCAAAGAACACACACCTTTCCAACGAGCATCGGCGCCCAGAAGTAGGTATTCCGAACAACTTGGAACGGACTCCAACCCTCATCCCACAAATACCGGAACAGACGCATGCCTCGTGAATATCGCGGTTTGTGGGCGGCTTGTTCAGCATGGATTTCCTGAACCTTTGCTTCGTTGGATAACTCTACTGAAGAATTTGACCCATGCGGGGCTGACTCGAGCTCACGCTCTGGAGCGGACGTCTCGTCGGGATCACGTGGGATGCCTGCAGGTGAGAGCAGGATGAGTTTGTTCACCCTGTCAGGGTATCTGAGGGCGTATGCGAGGCTGAGGTAGCCCCCAAGACTGTGGCCAACGAGGGTCATCTTCTCGATGCGTTGTTTTGCGCGCCATGACTCGAGTGAATCGATGAAGAATGATTCAGCCTCGGTTACACGGCCAGCAATGTCTTTGCGGTCTGACCGTATCCTAAATGGAACACGTGCAGAGCGGCCCATGCCCAGCCAGTCCACAGCGTAGAGTGAGGAACCGCGGTGGCCAGCCCACTAATTCATGGTGAATAAACGCCGGAGAAAGGTAGAGGACGAAACACGGACCTCGGCAACCACAGGGATGTTCTTCAAATAAAACCCAATCCCAGCTCCGTAGCCAGGCAACATCACGACTGGGGAGGGAGCATCGGGTTGGGGGTTGGTTGAGTGGATTGCGAGGGTGTTCAGGTACTGCTTTGGCTTATCGAGGGTTACGAGCGAGCTGGAGGCGACATAGGTCGGGTTTGGCTGTGGAGGTTGCAATATTGACTGGAAGAGCCTACTCTCTGCGACGGAAGATGTCTTGTCGTTTGTGGCCCACCAACTGCGTAGACTGGCCGAAAACGTTGTGGGGATTTCGCGGGCTTGAGGAAGGGTGGGGTTGGCGACAGCGGCCATAGCTCGGAGTGGCAGGCGGAAAGCAGACAGTCTGGAGGTGGTTTGAGAAAGATGAAGAGCACAGCTGCACCTGATGATTTTATGTATGAACGGGTTGCCGATGACGACTTTCAGCCGTCGGATCCGGCACGGCGGGCGCCTGGGGTGACCGTCGCTGACGTGACACTTTGTCATCACGATTGCGTCACCCAACCTCAACACTCATGTACAACGGAATCGGTCTGACCACTCCTCGTGGAAGCGGCACGAATGGCTATGTTGTCCGCAATCTCTCTACCTTGCGATCTCATCAGCCGGCCCAAGACCGTGCCAACGCCTGGGATGTCGCACCGCCAAAGCACAGGGAGCCTGATGAGGGCATTCTGGAGCACGAACGCAAGCGCAAAGTAGAGGTGAAGTGTTTGGAATTGCAGCTGCAGCTTGAGGATGAAGGGTGTGCAGTCATGATTATTGTTATATGGTTGGCGAGCTCATCATGACCGTAGGTTGGACGAAGAAAAAATCGAGGAGCAGGTTAGCGCGTTGCGCACTAAACTTCTTGCGAATCTTGAACGTGGGCCTGGTGGCCGCTACCGACCAACAGAAACTCACGCTATTGCTGCCGCAAAAAAGACAGAGTTGGCAAAGATGGCGAGTGCATTGGGGACAAGGGCAAACTATGTTGAAGGGGATGCATTCAACCGCGAAAAGCAGGAAGAGTTGAGACAACAGAGACTTATTGAACGAGAGGAAAGGGACAAACGGAGGGATGCTGAGAGAGCCAAAATGGAAGAGCAAAAGGCGAAATGGGAGTCGGAAAAGAGGGAACGGGACAGACTTAGAAGGCGAGAAGAAGACAGAGAACGACGACAGGATCGACGAGACATGCCTCCACCACCAAATAGTCGAGCAAGACCAATTTCGCGGTCTCCTTCACCGGTTGCTCGTTCTCGCCGTCGTTTCTATTCTCGTTCTCCTGGCAGACGTTCTCTCTCACCTCCTCGCCATAGACAACGGTCTAGGTCGCCCATAGCAAGGCGGTCAAGGAGTCCCCCAGCCAGACGATCCAGGTCACCGCTGGCTAGACGATCCAGATCACCACCCCCCGCTCGAAAAGAGTCTCCACCACGCAGAGCCCGTTCAGCATCAACTGGCTCTTCAATGTCGGTTAGCAGTCGCGGCAGTTCTTAGTTTCTTTGTCTTTGCGCAGCTTTTGCGGTGTATACGCTACTCGTATGATAAAATAGGTAGTGCTGTAGTAGCACTCATTGTCACTTCCCTCCTGCCTCC
Source organism: Mycena indigotica (assembly GCF_014461135.1). NCBI lineage: Eukaryota > Fungi > Basidiomycota > Agaricomycetes > Agaricales > Mycenaceae > Mycena > Mycena indigotica. The sequence continues at coordinate 2,214,791 of NW_023503005.1, forward strand.
ATGCATCGTGCTCCTCGTTTGGCGACTCGTCTGCGAAATGGCTCCAGAGCCATGGCCACTGCACCGAAAACACCACAACTACTGGGCCTGTCGTCAAAATATCTGCTACCAGTCTATGCGCGACCAGACTTTGTGCTTTCTCATGGAGAAGGGTCTTATGTCTACGATACTGAGGTAAATTCGACAACCAAGCAACTTGTAGAATTTATTTGTCTGGTAGGGTAGGCGCTACCTCGACTTCAGTGCAGGTATTGCTGTGAATGCGTTGGGACATGCTGATCCAGGCGTGGTTCAGGTAAAAAAAAAGATGACTCATCACTGGAATCCCGTATCTTATCTTCGGCCAACAGACAATCGCAGAGCAGGCGGGGAAACTACTGCACACCAGCAACGTCTACCACAACAAGTGGGCCCCAAGATTAGCAGAGCTTCTAGTCACACTCACCCAACGTGATGGCGGGCTTGGGTTTTCTCCAGGCACGTCCGGGGCCACTGCCAAAGTGTTTTTCTCAAACTCGGGAACGGAAGCCAATGAAGGCGCGTTGATTTCTTGCTTTTTTGTCTTGCAAATAACTTGGTGCACAGGCGCGCTGAAGATAGCGCGTAAGGTCGGCAAAGATCGTGGGACAGACAAGTCGCGGATTGTCTGCTTCGAGAATGGCTTCCATGGCCGGAGTATGGGGTCGTTGAGCGTGACAACCAACCCGAAATATCAGGCGCCGTTTCAGCCCTTGGTACCTGGCGTAGATGTTGGAGTGGTGAACGACATAAAAGCGCTGGATAGCCTCGTTACAGATGCTACATGCGCAGTCATCATTGAGCCCATTCAGGGCGAAGGGGGAGTCAATGCTGCCAACACTGAATGGCTGGTTGCATTGAGACGGCGATGCGACGAGGTCGGCGCGGTATTGATATTTGACGAGATCCAGGTAAGTTTTGTTTTGGTTGAAATGCAGGTCGCTGACAGACATGCAGTGTGGCTTATATCGAACTGGCCAACTGTGGGCGCACTCCAGCCTGCCTGTCGAGTGTCATCCTGATGTGGTCACGATGGCAAAGCCGCTCGCAAACGGCTATCCCATCGGTGCAGTGTTAATGCGGGACTCAATTGCGGAAACGATGACTGCCGGTGAGCAGACTGAGATTACTAAAAGCCTTTCACTCATTATCGTTAGGAAGTCACGGAACCACTTTCGGAGGCTCGCCGTTGGCATGTGCAGTGGGCCACCATGTCCTATCGCGGCTCTCAGACCCGCAAATGATGGCCCAAATTAATGCGACGAGCGTGTACCTCGAAGAACGGTTGACAGAGTTGCCGAAGAAATTCCCCGGGATCATTGAAGCCAAAATTCGTGGGCGTGGGCTCATCCGGGGCCTTGGGTTTCTGGACAGCACACAACCGGGCTCGGTTGTTGAGAAAGCTCGCTCCCGAGGAGTATTTCTCCTCACCGCTGGGAAAAATGCAGTCCGACTTGTTCCCAGTCTCAATGTCGGACGGGTAGAGGTTGATACGGTGATTGAAACACTGTCTGAGAGTATAGAGGAACTTTAGATAGGCATTGGCTGCGATCTATAAGTATACCGGTCTCGGGCTGGACACGGACAAGAATCACGTCAATGTGATATTTGCGGGCTCTTATTGGTTGTGAGACCGACCATCAATGGATCACGATCGGTCTACTTATAAAAGTTAACGACCTGATTTCTACTTGCTCCCCCTCACTCCCTCTCTTTCTCCCCCAAAACGATGGACAAATTGTCTACGTTGACCCGCTTCAAGGCGCACTGCCCGTTCCTGAAGACCACGCAAACTTCAGCCCTCCGCACTCTTTGCACCAGTGCCTCTCCTCGCTTCCCTTCCATCTCTGCCCTGACTGAGCGGGCAACCAAATGCCCGGTCATGGGCCCCGCTCTCAATGTCCGTGGACAAGAACTCGTAGCAGGCTACGCTAGTGTTGCTGGAGCTGGTGATGTTGCCCAAATCCACAAGGAAAAGGGTATTACAGTCCCAGCTGGCGCGACTGTCGAAATGTGCCCCCACGCTTCGGCGGCACGTGCTGCTGCTCGCACTGCTAGCGACCTGGCCGCGGCTGCTGTCAACAAGGCGGAGGCCAAAGGGTGCCCTTTCCACACTGCCGGAGCCCAGATGCCAGCAGACCACCCTAAAGTCCCCCAAGCTGCAGCCAAGCCGGCCCGTGTCGGTTTCAACTACGAGTCATTCTACGAGAACGAGTTGGACAAGAAGCACCAGGACAACTCGTACCGCTACTTCAACAACATCAACCGTTTGGCGGCAAAGTTCCCCGTCGCACATACCGGAAATGTGAAGGAAGAGGTACAGGTCTGGTGCTCCAACGACTATCTGGGCATGGGCAACAACCCAGTTGTCCTCGAGACAATGCAGTACGTTTCATTTTTACAGCCAATGTTACGCATCTCATCTAGTCTTATTTTAGTCGCACCCTGGACAAATATGGCCATGGCGCTGGAGGAACTCGCAATATAGCAGGAAATGGGGCCATGCATCTTGGTCTAGAGCAAGAACTGGCTTCGCTCCACCGCAAACAAGCAGCGCTCGTCTTCTCGTCGTGCTACGTGGCCAACGATGCGACCCTGTCCACTCTTGGCTCGAAACTGCCAGGCTGCATTCTCTTTTCGGATGCGATGAACCACGCCTCCATGATCCAAGGAATGCGCCACTCCGGGGCCAAACGGGTCATCTTCAAGCACAACGACCTTGCTGACCTCGAGAGCAAACTCGCGCAATACCCCAAAGAGACGCCCAAAATCATCGCCTTTGAGAGTGTCTACTCTATGTGTGGAAGTATCGGCCCGATTAAGGAAATTTGCGACTTGGCTGAACAGTATGGTGCTCTGACTTTCTTGGACGAGGTGAATTTGTTGTTCCATCTTCCCTTCATGCAGCCTTTCTCATCAAACCTAGGTACATGCTGTCGGTCTATACGGACCTCGGGGCGCCGGTGTCGCCGAGCATCTCGACTACGACGCACACAAGGCGGCTGGCAACTCACCTGAACCCATTCCTGGCTCCGTGATGGATCGCATTGATATCATCACCGGCACACTCGGCAAGGCATACGGCGCTGTTGGCGGCTACATCGCTGGCTCAGACGACCTCGTTGACATGATTCGTTCCTACGCACCCGGTTTTATCTTCACAACGTCTCTGCCCCCCGCAACGGTTGCTGGTGCCCGCGCCAGTGTTGTCTACCAGAAGGAGTATGTTGGCGACCGTCAACTGAAACAAGTCAACGTCCGTGAAGCCAAGCGCCGTTTTGCGGAGCTCGATATTCCTGTTGTACCCGGCCCCTCTCACATCGTCCCCGTCCTCGTTGGTGATGCTGCTCTTGCCAAAGCTGCCTCAGACAAGCTGCTTACGGACCACAACATCTACGTGCAGTCAATCAACTACCCAACTGTCGCCCGTGGCGAAGAACGACTGCGCATAACCGTAACACCACGTCACACGGTTGAGCAAATGGACAAACTCATCGCGGCCGTCGACCAGGTGTTCACTGACCTGAGCATCAACCGCTTACCAGATTGGGTCCGTGAGGGTGGCAGGGCTGGTGTTGGCATAGGCGCACCAGAACCAGAACCAATATGGAACGACAGTCAGCTTAGTTTGGGTACACCAACGGCACCTCAGACGTTGCACGATGGACAACGACCCGTGGTTGACACAAAAGCTGTCAATGCTGCTCGAAACCGGTTCAACATACTTCTCGGCCCCGTCAACAACAACAACACAGTCAACTCCACCCCCACCGCTAGCAAGGGCATCGATGGACCGGCACTTGCGAACATCAAGGTTCGCACCGGAGTTCCTCTTATCAAAGAGAAACTCGACATCCCTGTGCCCCCTCCCCCTTCTGCGGCTCTGGCTTAGAGGCTTTCGTTCGTTTTGTTCCACTGTCTGTACTCTGTTGTCGTTTATATGTTGGCAATATGAGAGTGTTGTGCAAATACTTTTTTTATTGGATGCGTTTGATATCGTGGACGAAGACAGTTTTCGTAGACTCGCCATGCCACCCCCGATTGCTGCTCGCGCTGACCAGAAAGCGGGCCGCAGGGTCGACCACTGACAAATCAATGAGTCAAAGGATTCTGAGGGAAGATTACTCACGCATTTGCGAGATATACCCTCCATGGTGGCCTGGGATGATCTTGAACTGGACACCACTGCTCTTGTGTTTGCCAAAGCCATCCATTTCAGCAGCTTCAGCCACGTTCCACAGTCGCAGATTGTCGATTGATGCGCTGATGGGGCAAGTGATCAGTCGAACAAACTGGATTGAAGGAAAACGCATACGTCGCGATATGCTTCCTGTCCGGAAACGCAACCACGCAAGACACCACACCGGAGCTTTGTGGGTTCCTGATGCTTTTCAGCAGCCTGGGCACGCTTCCAGGTCCAGCAACGCCCAGCTGCCTTGTGTCCCACACGTCAACTGTGCCATTTCTCCGTCCAGCGTAAATTTGCCCGCCATCCGCTGACCAGCAAGCCTAAGTAGTGTGAGTGTTTGTCGTGGGCGAAACGAAGCAGAATAATGTGCATACGGAGAGACACCATGGCGGCGTCTTATCGCTCATCCACAGTCTGCCCACACCAGTGCCGATTGTCTGAACACGGCGGTCCCAAAGCATGACCTGTCCGTCTATGGCTGCTGTGAGCAGGATGTCAGGTGACAATGTCGCATTGATCGAAGAGTCCAATAAAGGCGGCGCATTATGTGCTATCGCGCGGGCCGTGGGGAGTGCAGGAAGACTGGGCTTGACGGCCGCTTCTGCGGGTGTTTCGGGCTCATCGTCAAACAACGGGTCGAAAGACGCGTCGGATTTGGCGTCAGCGTCCATCGTTTGGCTTGCGGGGTTGGAGCTGTCGATGAGGGTAGTGTTGTTTGAGTCTTGCGAGGACCCAGTTACTGGTGCGAAAGAAGTACTAATTGGGCGAACAGCGACTGAGGTTAGTTGCGCGCCATGAGCTGTGAAGTTTCGGACCGCATATCCAGTGTTGAGGTCCCATTGCTGGAACATGCCTTCTTAGCCACGAAATATGGGAACAAAAGAGAACACAAACGATCGCATCGCCATCCCACCCAGCGCTGTAGTATCCTTTCTCCTCGTGATCCAAAGCTAGCGAAGAAACTGGCTGTTCTCGGTGGCCGGCCATAACATGGATACACCTCCCAGGTTCATGGCGCGTTGTAAATAGGTTGATTCTCCCCGTATTCGATCCAGCTAGTGTCCAAAGCGCATCTGAGTGCATCGCGAGACTGTACACAGGTAATGGTGTTGCTGCTTCTTCTGGCAGTACAGTCGGGTTCAGCTTGTGTGGATTGGGGTTCTCCCACCAAAAGCGTAGCTGCCCGGCTTTCATGATGCCCTCTACAACACCTGCGTGATGTCGCTGCGGCGCACTGAGAAAGTTCTTGCCATTGACTGCACCGAAAATGTCATAGTCGCGAATGTAACCGTCATCAGAGCCAGTTATCATGTGAGTCATACATGCTGAAGCGGCAAGAGCGTGAGTAGGTACTGGATGAGGTAAAGCACAGATGGCCTCGACAGTGTAAGACCGTGGCGAGGGGATTTGCGGAATAAGTGCGCGTTTTCGTATGCGAGCAGGCGATGGTGAACGTGACCGTTTTCGCGGCGGTGGGATAGTTGGCGGTGGTGTGGGTACTTGAAAGAGTCAGAAGAATTCGTATGGAACGCGTGTTGTTACCCTTCTGAGGTACAGCTGGTTGAGATGTTGTTGGCTGCGACGAGGTGTCGCTTGCGCTCGCTGGTGGCTCCAACTCATCCATAAGGGTCTCCCCAGGCTCAGAGGAGTCGTCTCCCTCATCTTCTGAGCCATCCTCGCTCTCATCACTTGAGTCCTGGGTAAATCCTTCAAAACACAACGCGTCAACAAACAAGTTGAAATTACATCATCCTGGTCCTCCGTGACATCGTCGGGTACGCCATCAGGCTCGTCGTCATCCTGCTCGTATTCTTCAGGGTCTTCCTCAACGTCTAGAGCATCGTCTTCTGGTTCAGAATCACTCGCCATGATGGTTGAGAGAAGAATGCAATCAGTACACGTAAGCGAGATAAGATAAGCCCGTGTCGATCCTTCGCAAAAGCTGGTTGTGACAAGGTGGGTGACCATTTCTTAGTGGCAGCTAGCCGGGGCGAGGAACGAGCCGCGGTTAGCGAGAGATAAGCTAGCTGGAGAGCACTCGGCGGCGGCCATCAGCTGATATGTCACACAGGTCACTCCCATTCATCCTTAGCTCGGCACCACCATCTAGCCTCGCCTTCAAGACTTTTCGCACGTTCTCTGGTTCTCTACCCTCTGTCTAGGTTACATCTCCCTCTCCTGAGTCCTTGTGACTCCTTTCTCTTTCTCTCTGTCCTTGAGACATGTCCTTGTGACATTTTATTTCCTTCTTTATATTGCTTCTGTTCCTTCTTCATTTCTTGGTCCTTGAGACCAGTCCTTGTGACATTTTAACATTTTCCTTCTCCTTTGTCCTTGTGACACTTCCCCTCTCTTGTCCTTGAGACACCTCCCCTTCTTTGTCCTTGAGACACCTCCCTTTCCTTTGTCCTTGTGACACATCCCCTTCTTTGTCCTTGTGACACCTTCCCCTCCTTGTCCTTGAGACATTTCCTTTTCTTGCTTACTGGCAGCACTATCTGGTCTTGCATCAAGCTCACCAACTCTTGGGTCTCTGTCACCTCAAGCACTGCTGGAGCCTCCTCTTAGGCTGAAGACAGCTGTCCCTGGGTTTTCCTAGGGTTGTGGTGCGCTTCTATCATCCTGTTCTTCCTTTCCTTTCTCTTCTCCCACTTCCCCCTTTCCTTTGTCGCAGCACTCCGGGTGGGGTGCCTGCTGCTGCCTTGCGTTTGCCGGCCGCGCTTCGCTTTGGAGCGCTGCTCCTTTGGGGGGCCGGCTGCTCGCTTCTGGCGTCGGTTCCCACCCAGTCGTGCGTCGTGCTGGCCGCAGGCTGCCTCGAGTTTGGTCTCCCGCCCAGAGCTGCCTTGTTGCGCTCTTGTGGCTGGGAGCGCCTCAGGTGAGCGTCGCCCATTCCCTGGAGTCGCCTCAGCGCACTCAGGGCTGGGGGCGCTTCATGTAGCCTGTGGCCGAGCCAGGCACATTTCCATCTATGTATAATGCGCCTATGCATTCATACATGAATTTTTGTCTTCCCCAGTCTCTTCGGAGATATTACTTATCATATTCCTTCTACCTACATCCTATATACTACCTACGTGATGCTAGCCGAGTGTGACCAGCTAGCTTATTCGTGACCACCGCTTCACTTCAAGTTCTAACGAGCCATATGAACGATCCATACGATTATGGAGTGATTGGGGTATGTCGTCGTAGTATCCAACTCAGCCGTGCTATAACACCATCGACAGGCTGACTGGGGCACACCATATGCAAAAGCTTTCACCGATGAAGTCAAAGCCCTCAATATCCATGGCACCCCGTACATATGTGTCCTTTGGGCCAACCTCGCAACCGCGCAATCGGGCTATTGGAACTTTCATCTTGCTCTTGCAACTGCACCACTGGAGCCCCTATCGTTGGATGCCCTCCAGGAAAAGAACATACACCTCCTCCAGAAGGGACCGCGCAGATGGTTCCGCGAAAAAGGAGATTGGGGTGTGTTTTCCTCTTTGCAGTGCTGCGAACAATACTTGATTCATATAAGGGTCGACGAAAACTTTATTTGCCGCTCCTGGCCATCGCATTGCTCTTGATATTGGCGGTTGCAGACACGAGGCTGGAGCATTTCCTGAAGCGCCTCAGGTAGACTATGGTTTAGAAAAGTTGAGTGAAGCATGGAGTGTCCTAGTCTAGAATATGCTGAATTATGATCTTTTTGGTTACTGAACCGAGTCAAAACAATCCATCACTTCAAGTTGTTCTGACACGCATAACTAGTACTGATTCAAGGCACACCCTTGAGCCATCCAAGGCGCGACCATTTCTGGGTTGTGGGCGTTGGTTGGCATTCCCAGAGTTGAACCTTGGGCGTTACTGAGTAAGATTTACAATAAAGGAGGGAGAGGAAACGCACAAGGTTGCCGCTCTTGGCCTCGGCGTTGGTCGGGTCACGATCAACACAAAAGTTCGTCCCCTCCAACTGAAGTTGTCCGCCCGGGAGAGAAGTGAAGCGCTGGTGCTGATTACTGGTGCTCCACTGTTTAGGGCAATCCTCGAGGACGAGTTTGACGCCATTTTCCTTCTTGTTGCCTGGAACCGTGAGACATTTGTTGTTCAAGACCCAGAGTTGATCGGTGAAGCCAATGGGGGGGACCAGCCACTTGATGCTTCCTTCTGGGTAGGTCTCCTTGAAGTCGGCGTCACGGTTGACACATTTGGCAAGGCCAACCTGCGCGCCGACGCGGTTAGACGACCCAGTCATGCAAAAAGTCCCGCCATTCGCCTCAAGGTAAAGGTGTTCAATTCGGTGATCGATAGCGCGATTAGACCAAACTTGCGTATCGGACCAAGAATTGGTACAAGGTCGAATCTATCATCATGTTATGCATGGCAATGACTTCCGTTTGGGCAAACGCGACTCACGACGAGAGGCGCTCCAACCGCGAGCTTGCCGTCACGGGTGTCGAGGCACTGCTTGAGGTCACCACCCCAGCGGAAACTGGAATCAGTATGCGAAGTCCATTGCTGGTTGGGACTGGCGTTGCAAGTGGAAATTTGAACTGGGGCTCCATTCGCGTTGTTGACTTCAAGACACTACGTTGTCTCTTTTAACCCACCAGGTAAACAAATATACCATAAAATAAATCGCACCTTGTCGCCGAACACCTTGATTTGCTGAGGCACAGGGGCCTTGAGGGACTCGAAGAAGAAGGTGAGATCCCACTTGAAATTTGCGTTGTCGCCATTCTTTGAGCAGTCCTCAATGGTCACAGGTGCACCATTCGCGTTTTCCTTCGCTGAGACACATGCTTGAGCGCGGTGGTCCTTGTTAACTGTAAAACATGACGGGGATTATTTTCTGATTAAAAGTTGAAAATCAGAACCATGCTCACAGCTGGGGTTTGCATTGTGAATCTGCGAGGCCGCAGAGGCGGCGACAACCAGTGATAAGAGACTGACGAGCCTCCGGGAAAGCATTATGAGAGAGCTTCAAGTCATAGTATCGCTTTATAAGGACCAATGAAACGTCTTGTTTGCGCCGATGACAGGAAATACTCCAAGCCGCGTGGAGCAATTAGTTGCTCAATTTTGATTTGCCCTAGTCGGAATTCATCATAAGTAGTTGCTTGAATTTTGCTCGTGACTGAATGGTGAACTTGAATGGCAGTAGCACGGCGCGCTGCTGGGAGTTACGAGAATCTCGAATCTCAGCTGGAGCTCGAGCTCTTTTTCGAGCTAGGAATGCAATAGGAATGTGACTGCACTGAGCTAAGTTAGGCCCCGGATTCCGGAAAGCTCCAGGCCCGAAGTTGTCGTAACTTGTTTTTGTCGATGGCCTCAACATAGGCTTTTGATGAGCCTTTGGCACAGTCCCACTGAAGTTTCGCGGGGGGTCTACTGTTCGGATCAAAGGGATAGTCCCTTTTCCACCAGGTAAAGGTTTGACCTTGCTTCTTGCCCCTTCCCGAAGTACCACCGTCGGCACCTTCATAGTCGTAGTTCGGGAAAAAGTAGTACACGTAAGCAAGATAACATAATACAACGAAAAAGCTATCCGACCAGCTTTCAGCCTTCGATTCTCCGAATCACTCGTCTGTCCCTCTCCCCGATGACCTTTACCAAGCCTTCGTTCTCCAATGTTGAGATAACAATAGCAAATTCTGATGAGTCGATCCTGACGCTGCTTTGCTCGCCCAATGCCTTGACCGCATCGCCCCATTTTATGCCCCGTTCCTTCGCTCCAGCAGTTGTGTCGAGCATGCTCAATATTCCACGTCGCATATCTTCTCTCAGACGCCGTTGGCCAGTCGCAGTCCCGGTGTTCAGCAGGCCCATATCGATCTTGCCTGTTCGTGGGTCCATTGCGCTAGTTCGAATTGCTTCTCGCATCAACCGACCAGCCTCCAGTACGTCTTCCAACTCGACAAATTCGCTCAGCCGCATCCGAGCGTGTGCCTCTGAGAGACGGATAAGGCTTTCCAGCTGACGCGTCGTCGCTGTTATCCGCTTTTCCGAAGCCCCCACGTCGGTACCCATGTTGCGCATCTCGACATAGGCTCGCACCAACTCGTCACTTGCGGCCTCCGTGATCACCGGATTGACACGGGCACGTGCATACGAAATATAGGCAGAAACCTCCGTCAAAGGCTGCAAATCGAAGATGATGAGTGAGGGACAAACCCAGGCAGAACGACATACCAAGTAATCTGTGACACCAGGCCGGTCAGGCGTGTCCTCAAGATACAATCCAACAAGATGCTGCGCTAATCGTCGGTCCAGACTCTCGTCAACCTGATCCAGCACCAGATAGAGCAAATCGAAACGCGAGATTAAAGTTGGGGGGAGGTCAATGTTTTTGGTGATGGGTTGATCGACGTCGTATTTTGAGCCCACGGGATTGGCACCAGCGAGAATAGATGTCCGAGCGTTGAGAGTAGTGATAATTCCCGCTTTCGCTATGGACACAGTTTGCTGCTCCTAAACAATTTTTAGAGCGTTGTCCCATTGCAAAACACGAAATTCGTACCATCACTTCATGCAAAACACTGCGAGTAGCATCGGACATTTTGTCGAACTCGTCGATGCAGCAGACTCCGCCGTCACTTAGCACCAATGCACCACTAGGAAAAGATGAATGTAAGAGGATTTCCAATCCACAGCTAATAAACACACCTTTCAAGCACAAGCTGCTTTGAGTCTGGGTCCCGAGTGACATATGCAGTCAGACCAACAGCAGACGAGCCCTTGCCAGACGTGTAGACACCTCGAGGTGCTATTTTATGGACATACTACGAAATGTAAGCTTGGACAAAGGATAAGAATCAAGCCACTCACGCCCAACATCTGGGATTTTGCTGTTCCAGGATCCCCGACCAACAACACATTTATATCACCACGATACCGGGGTCCACCTGCCCCGCCTCCACGCTCGATGCTCTTGTTTGTGCCACCGAATAACTGAAGCAAAATACCCTTCTTTACATCCTCCATTTGCCATATACTCGGAGCGAGTGAGCGAGATAATAGGTCGTAGATGTCTTCGCGACCACTAAGCTGGCGAATCTTATCCTCAAGTTCGAGGTTGCGGACCCTTTCGCCATCGCTGTCGAGTTCGCCGATTCCACTTTCCGTATCACCAACACCACCGATACCAGGGACCCGGTCGCCTGTTGTGCGCGTGGTCCGATCAAAGGCGAGGACACCGTCCTTGCCCCCCGCTCCCGCCGATAAGTCGGATATGGACAACATCGAGATATGTTTTGAAAAGACTTTTCAGAGTGCGTTGCCGCGGATTGACCCTAACAGCCACACTTCGGAAGATCCCGGTGACGACCAGGCGATCACCAGGCTTTGCAACATCGACCAGCTCATCGTAGACACTCAAGCTAACGGTATGAGGAGTTTGGCCATCGGGGACAGCATCCGGTGTTTCTTGGAGACGGATCACTTGACGGTCCGCGAAAGTGCAGCGGTTGTGAATGAGCGACATATTGCCTGGTGCGGCGCAAACATCACGAGGACAGACAGTTGGTTCGGCGATTTTGCCTCGATCTAGCTCGACCTGAGTGGTGTGGAGACACGTGAGGCAGCGGAAGAAAGCGTTCTTCATGTCAGGAATAATGGGCGTGGTCCTGATGACAAGCCCGTTAATAGCGACAAGTTTGTCAGTATCTGCACGTTGTCATTGTCAACGAAAAACTCAACAAGGTGAAGAATGCTTGCCTGTGGGATTAAGCTCTCGCATATTGACAGAAGGAAGTCCGAAAGGTCGAATTTTGTATATCTTGTTCATGATTTCTGATATTTCTTCCATCCCTTGCGCACCTTCCATCCCATCGACCCCAGCCCTTCGATCCTCTTCGGCAAGATCAAGCATGACATTTTTCAAAACCTGGTCCATAACGGGAACAATTTCTTGCGGATACTTGATCAGCTGGTTGTGAAGTTTTTTGGCTTGAGGATATGCCAGTAAGTTGACAACGTCTAAATTGAGATTCGTCTCGCCCGTTTGTCGCATTTGACGAAGATATGTTTCATATAGCAGAGCCTCCCCATCTGCAGGGTTGGCGAAGGGTTTTGTGGGAAGGTTCAAGGACCGAGCATATGCATGGCGATACTTTGGTTTGAATCCAATGAGAAAGTCACGAAAAAGCTTCATGGTCTCTGATAGATTGACTGTGGTACCCCATACGGCACGAATTTCGTCTGGCCCATCGGAGGTCACATTTGGTGCAGAAAGTGGTAGACCAGATCCAGGAGCTCCGATGGCTGAGGAGGGGGGACGACTTGCGGGCCCATCTGGGTTTGGACGTTGCCGCCGGTTGGCAGATGTTGGGGTGACAGAGAAAGATGAATGAATATCGCCACGACGATTCCTGGGAGTGACAGGTTTTGTAGGGCTCCTATTAGGGTTAGATGGAGAATGGACAGAAGGAGGGTTAATGACGAACGAAGGAAAATCAAGAGGATCGGAATCGAACGGCGCATCTGAACTGAAATTCGCCTTTCCACGTGCATTCTTGTTAGGAGAGGAGCTGGGAAACGCCAGTGGTGATGAGCTGCCGGCTGGCCAACGCGTCAAACGGTTGTCCTTTTTAATAATGAGAGGACTCGCCATTGAACAATGGTGTTCGTTTGGGTGTGTTCATTCCAAGCGCTCGTCTAGCAACTAGGCCTTGCGTTGGAGTTCCATCCGATCCACGTGGACGTGCTGGTGTACCCGCCACTGAGGGAGTGCCAGGGAAGAAGAGAGGACTTCTGGCAGGGGCATCGGGGAATGTCTCTCCGTCTTGGATCGAATCTTCATCTTGCATATCAACATCAGACGTGGGGAAGTCTACGCGTGGTGGACTCGACATCTTTTACGCGGCAAGGGGGACAAGATGAGTAGGAGCGAGAGTGGTGGTGGGAGAAAAGCGCGACGCGTAGTGTCACATAGTCACACTACCTACGATAAGGAGATGAAACATTCATTTTCAAGTTTGTGTATCGCTACTACTAGCTAGGAGAGCATCGAGGAGAGCTTGCGCACGAGGAAGCGATTGGCTTTCAGTACTCTCGTTAATTTTCTTTCGACATTCTTCCAGTAATTTCTGAAAGTAAAAAGTCAGTGATTGCTTGCGTGAAAAAGGAATTACGAACCTCTCTCACTCCCCCTTGCACATGAGACAAATATTGTACAGTAAGGGCACTGTGGTTATCGGGTATCTTTGCTGCGTAAGCCTCGATAAACAGGTATTCTGATGCTCACTGCACTCTCAGACCAATAATTGCGAATTAACCAATTCTGACGAGCCTTGGAGAACTTCCATTTCTTGGGTTTCCGGGCTTGCAAGAATGCATAGGACAATGCTAGGTAGATTTATCGCGTCGACTCTCGTAGGTTATACTCGAGAGGAGATCTACCTTTGCAAGCACCTTCAGACAAGGCAGCGTCCTCTGACGGATCGGGAAAGCCAGTTTTATTTCTCTTTTTCTTTTTCTGTCTTGTTTCGTCGGCTGGAGGACTGGCTGCATTTGTCGGTTCTGCGGTTGCTCCAGACTTTTTGCGTTTCTTTTTTCGTGGTTCGTTGGTTGATTCAATGTTTGTGTTTAATGTTTCTTCCCTGCGTCGCTTTCGCTTCGACTTGTCTGGAACAGATGATGTTTCTATCTGGGCCGTTGAGTCTTCCACTGTTGCCTTCGCCATTGACTCTGAGCTCGAGAAAGTGCAGTCACCCAATGTCACAAGTTTCTGTCTTGATCCCGACGACCACCAGCAGTTGACTTAGACTATTCTGGTCCTCAAGGACATAATATTCGCTCAACATGGCGTCCAAACCGAACAAATTGGCGTTCCTTTCAATGCCAGCACCGGCTTCCTATGTCGCTGGTCTCGGACGAGGGTGCGTTTGGTCACCTTTATGAATAAGGCGTCAACTAAGTATCTCTAGTGCTTCGGGATTTACGACCCGATCTGATATTGGTCCTGCGAGGGAGGGTCCTTCTGCGGAAGTGATTGCGTAAGTGCATCTGCTCAATATCCAAGGTGTAGCCTTTAATCTAACTTTAGCGAAGCCCAAGCTCGACGCGGTGAAGAGGCTGAGGTGGACCCAGAACAATTCCAGGATCCCGACAATGAATACGGTCTCTTTGCTGGGACAACGTACGAGCAAGATGACGAGGAGGCAGACAAGATATATCAGCAGGTTGACGATGCTATGGATGCAAGGCGAAAGGTCCGGCGGTGCGTTTTCGGTTAGTCCTCGCTTTTCATTGAATTACTCATTTCACACTTAACAGGGAGGCCCGTGAGGCAATCGAACTCGCACAACATCGAGCAGAGCGTCCCAAAATTCAACAACAGTTTGCGGATTTGAAACGAGGTCTCAGTGCTGTGACAGATGAAGAGTGGGAAAGCTTGCCAGAGGTCGGAAATTTGACTCGCAAGAAACGCCGAAAGCAAGAAAGGACTTTTGCGGTACCCGATAGCGTTTTGGTTGGCGACCGGGCCAAGGGAGAATTCGAAAATTCCCTTGACAGCAGGCAACAAGAGGTGAGTCATGCCAATATTGCTTCGCACGGCGCTCATTTCTTCCAGTATGGTGGTTTTGAGACACCAGCTGACTCCGGCACCATGACCAACTTCGTGGAAATCGGTCAAGCGCGAGACAAGATTCTCTCCCTCAAACTTGACCAGGTTTGTACAATGCATTGCTTCCGTTATATTTCTCACAGTACTCAGATTTCTGGCACTGCGACCTCTGGAACGAGTACCTCGGTGGACCCGAAAGGCTACCTGACGTCTTTGAACAGCGTCGTGCTGAAATCGGATGCTGAAATTGGCGACATCAAGCGAGCCAGGATGTTGTTCGACTCCTTGGTTAAATCAAATCCTAAGCACGCTCCGGGTTGGATTGCAGCCGCGTGCCTGGAAGAACATGCCGGTCGAATGGTCGCTGCTCGTAAATTGATCAATGCTGGTTGTGAGCAATGTCCCAAGAGCGAAGATGTGTGGCTAGAAGCTGCGAGGCTACATGTTAGTGTCATAAGTTTTTTTCTGGTGCCAGCAACTCACAAATCTGTAGAACAATTCCGATGCCAAAGTTATCCTGGCAAATGCGGTCCAACATGTTGCCCAGAGTGTAAAAATCTGGCTAGCCGCCGCAGATCTCGAACAGGACACAAAGGCCAAGAAACGAGTCTTGCGCAAAGGTAAGGGGTCCAATGCTTTTGTGAAGCCTTCTGATTCAACTCAATCTAGCTCTTGAACACATTCCCAACTCTGTTCGGTTATGGAAGGAAACTGTCAACCTTGAATCGTCCGCTGCTGATGCCCGGATCCTTCTATCTCGCGCAGTCGAAGTCATACCATCGTCTGTCGAACTCTGGCTTGCGCTTGCACGACTGGAAACCCCTGAAAACGTGAAGGGTGTCCTAAATAAAGCTCGCAAATCAATTCCAACGTCCCATGAAATTTGGATAGCTGCTGCGCGCCTCTTGGAACAAGAAGCTCAAACTAAAGCTGGCGCGGCTCGTGAGGAAAATATGGTTTTGGTAGACAAGACGATTCTTGGCGCGGTCAAGGAGCTTCGGAAGCACCAAGTCATGCTTACGCGTGAGCAATGGCTCAAAGAAGCTGAGCGTTGTGAGACGGACGGGTCCTTGAGAACCTGCGAGGCTATTGTAAAGGCCACTATTGGTATGGAGGTCGAAGAAGAAGATCGACTGGACACATGGGTCGGGGACGCGGAGGCTGCAGAAGCTAAAGGCATGGTGGGAACAGCTCGTGCAATATTGGCTGAAGCACTCCGTGTATTTCCTGGCCGGAAGTCGTTATGGATTCGTGCCGCCGAACTTGAAAAGGCTCATGGTAACAGGTGAGTGAGCATTTCGATCAAAATAGCTGTCGCTCATTGTTGTCCTAGTGAGAGTTTGAACGCCATCTTGGGTCGGGCCGTCGAGCATTGTCCGCAAGCTGAAGTTCTTTGGTTGATGGCCGCCAAAGAAAAGTGGATTGGCGGGGATGTCCCAGCTGCTCGCGATATTCTTGAACGAGCATTCGGCGCTAACAAGGAGAGCGAGGCCATATGGCTGGCTGCAGTTAAGCTTGAGGCAGAAAACAACGAATTGACGGTTGCAAGACAGCTCCTTGTCCGCGCGAGGGATGTGGCTGACACAGAACGAGTGATTTTTCTCCTCGATATTTGACGCCACGTTAACTGACTAATTTGTCAGATTTGGATGAAATCTGCTGTCTTCGAACGCCAACAGGGTCAACTTGATGCAGCTTTGGAAACTCTTGCGACTGCATTGAAAAAATTCCCCAAATTTGCCAAGCTTTATATGATCCAGGGCCAAATATTGCAATCACAAGGCAATTTTGTTGCCGCACGGGCTGCGTTCGCTGCTGGTGTCAAAGCATGTCCGAAGGAGCCAACGCTCTGGATTCTGGCTAGTCGATTGGAGGAAGTCGATAATAAGAGTATCAAGGCTCGCGCCGTTCTGGAGAAGGCGCGACAGGTGAATCCCGCCACCGACACTCTTTGGGCAGAAGCTGTTGGCGTGGAGGAAAGGTCCGGTGGTACTGCCCAAGCAAAAGCCATGCTTTCTCGCAGCTTGCAAGACTGCCCTACCTCGGGACTGCTTTGGTCAATGGCGATTTGGGCCGAACCAAGACCAACACGGAAGAGTCGCTCGGTCGATGCTTTGAAGAAGAGCGCAGACAATCCTCTCATCATCTGCACTGTTGCCCGTCTATTCTGGGCGGAACGTAAAATCGAAAAGGCCCGGCAATGGTTTGGACGAGCTGTTGCAACTGACCCCGATCTCGGTGATTCATGGGCTTGGTGGCTCAAGTTTGAACGACAGCATGGAACTGAGGTATGCTCGTATCTTATCATCCAATTCTCCCTCCACTCAAGCATCAACAGGAACATCGGGAGGAAGTCCGCAAGAAATGCGTGGCTGCCGAGCCGCACCATTCACCCAGGTGGCAATCGATAGCCAAAGACCTTGCTAACACGGGGAAAACTACGGCGCAGATTTTGGAACTAGTAGCTGATTCCCTCACTGAATGAGCTGGTGGTATATACTACTCTAATCATATGCTCGCAGCGGTACAGCAGTGCCGTCGGTATATAAAATAGCACAACCGCGTTTGTAAATGCGTGCTAGTAGCGGGGAGGCTGAGTGGCGGCGGACAAAGCTTTTTGTCGCGTCATGGAGATAGAGACGCGGGAAAGCCGGCCCAGAAAATAGGTCAAACTGAGTTGAACTAAAGTGTTGTTTAGTTGTGGCGCGAGGAAACCCCGACAGTACCTACACAACATGTTTCGGAGGGAACCACTCATCGGTGTTGATCTTCAGGCGAATTCGCCGTATCGATGGGTGCTGGCATGCTGAGAGTTCGGGGGCGCCCAGATGGTAGACTAGTTCTTCTAGGGCTGGGCACCTTGTAGCAGTTAAGTCACGAAGCTGCTTGCTTAATTTACACATTACCTCGAAAATATGCGTTGTAGTTGATCGGAAGAATAGATAATCTGAGGGGCAAAGGTAAACTCTAGCACACATAGATGCTGCCCGACAGTTGAAAGAAACGAGAGGGCCGCGCTTGGTAGACTGGCTTGTAGAATCAAGTGGGTCAAATTGGGCAGATGCGGGCGGGTGGTTGCAGCCTCTTTCATTTGACGGGAGGCATAGTGGGAACGGTTCAAGCGCAGCGTGCGGAGAGATGGCGTAGGAGAAATATTCGGAATCAGGTCCGCGCAAAGGGAGAGGTATTCGAGGTTTGGAGAGCGAAGTAATATTTCGGATAACCGCTGACCACTAGTTTCCCCGTGAATTCGGAAATCCAGGTCGCTTTCGCTAAGGGGGAGGTGGTCAAGATACTCGTAGGATAACCTATGTAGTTATGAATACGGACCTCCATTCCAGCCGCCTCAAATTTGAGTATATGGTTGGCTTTTTGTGAAGCGGCTCATGGATGAGCTCTCCCCAAAGTTGGCCGTCCCCTGCGTCAAGGCGTAATGGAGGTCGGACGAGAATTTGGACGCGCCAACAAAGCTGCAACAATTCTGCTAGCGAGGTAGCGATTTGCTGTAATGGATAAGCGGGCCGTGTTCTGAAATAGGCGTCCGGAAGTTCGAGCCGCCAGACGAAGCGACCAATGCCTCCCAGCCCATCTTGATCAGCAGAGCGTCGAAGTCCGCTGACAAAATTATGCAAAGCAGACGCGT
Source organism: Mycena indigotica (assembly GCF_014461135.1). Classification (NCBI taxonomy): domain Eukaryota; kingdom Fungi; phylum Basidiomycota; class Agaricomycetes; order Agaricales; family Mycenaceae; genus Mycena; species Mycena indigotica. Next base: position 2,233,193 of record NW_023503005.1, read on the forward strand.
TGTTGCTGAGCCTGACGTGATGGTAAAGGAACTCTTCGCCAATCGTTTTCCATGATCTACAGACGCGAATGAGAGCCAAACATATATTGAGTCGGCTTGATTCTTCCTAGACAATCATTAGAAGTTATGGCAATGGAAGAAAATGCACTGACCTCTAGGTAGCCTGATGTTTCCTCGTATTCTCTGCCACGTTGGAATGGCACATACTCGAGCACGAAGTGACTTTCAGGCGGAAGAGTGGCGAAGGAAAATATGACGCGCCAGATTTCTGGTGGAATCCAAATTGGACGGTGGGATGCCATAGACTCGTATCCTGCGAAAGCAACCTTTTAATAAACGAGTAGTGCCCCATGCGTTGCGGAAAGGGTGTAGCAGCTGACTAACAAATAGATACAGGTGTACTTGTGTGATGGAAGCTTGAGCCCTAGAATGCATTCTCAGACTTTCAGGGCCGGTTAAACTGAGACGGGAGGACGGCAATTAAGGGGTGAATAAATGGGATACCGACGAACAGAAACTACTTTTTTTGGATGGCGTTTACCAGCCTAGATGTCAATGGTCAGTTCCAAACAGTCAAAACGGTAAGTGAGAGAAACACCAATCTAATCCCTCCTCCAGTCCCTCCCCTTTTGTCGCACAGCTGCCTCGCACGCTCCACGGTCGTGTCTTCTCTCCACCCGCCAGTCCCAGCTGTTCACTTATTTCCTCCGGCTTTAGTGCACCCTCAACATCTTGCTTGTTGCAGAACACAAGCAAAGGCACGCCCTTGAGCTCCTCTTCCGATAACATTGTAAGCAGCTCCGTTCTTGACGTTGTTAGTCGTGAGTGGTCGGACGAGTCGATGACGTATATGATGGAAGAGGTGTTGGGGAAATAACACCGCCAGTATGGTCTTGGGAATGGGACGTTGAGTCGTGGGCTGGGGGGTGGAGAAAACACATACCGGATGCTCGATTGCCCGCCCAAGTCCCATACTTGAAATTTGATGTTCTTGTACTGTTCCAGGTGAGCAAGGTGAGATATGAGGAGAGCGACAAAGACTGACTTCGACCGTTTCTACATTGAACCCAATTGCTGGTGGAGGTTTAGCAAGACCAAGGTTAGTTGTGGAGCGCACTTGGAATAGTGGAAACGACTTCGCCAATCTATCAGTTGGAAATGAGTTCAGCAATAAACCTTTGGACACGAGGCTAACCTGTAATCTATACAGAATAGTAGTCTTTGGAGAGCAGTTGGTGAGGAGTTGCGAAGTATTGTGACCACAAACCAACCTTTCCGGCAGAGTCGAGCCCAAGCATTAGAATACGGACTTCCTGGTCCTTGCTCCAGCGGACCAGCGACGACAGAGACGAGAAGAGACTCGATATTGAGAGACCCATTATTATGAAGGAGGCAAGGAACAAATGATGTGATTAGTCAGGTCAAGTTACTCTATCTCGTCATTGACCCTTGGCCTCCACACACGAACGACCCCATCGTCCCAGGCTGTTGCGAGCATTCCATCTGCCCAATCAACTCCTCCACACTCTCCAGTGTACCCTTTGAGCTCGACACCAGGTTCAGCGATCTGTCCTCGTGTGGCATTGCTGACATCGAACATGAAGCCACTTCCGGGTATTCCGGCTCCTCCGCTGGCAAGCCACCGGCCACAAGGAGACGTAGAGAGTCCCACATAAAAGTTGGTTCTCAGATTCGTGTGGGTATACGTGTGTCCATATGCTGTCAATGAATCGCGGTCGAAAGTGTAGATACGAGCATCGGCCGCTAATGCGAAGATTAAACCGACCGATGGCCCGCAACCTTGAGCAAGACTGATGATTCCTCTCGGTCGTCGAGATGATGTCGTTTGAAGTGTGGCATCTTGCGGTGAAAAGAGAACACAAGCTGGCTCCTTCACTTTCTTCGTGGTTCGGAGATCCCAACAACGGAGAATTCTGTGTCACGGATCAAGCATCGGAAGAGAATCGGAAGGCAACACACCCATCTGCTGAACCACTGGTAATCAAGTGGAATTCATTCATGTCAGAATACGAGAGGCCCGTCACTGTCCTAGGCGCATTGGCATGTTTGCCCTTGGGTTCTTTGCGTTTCCCCGTCGGTCCGATATCTTCATGAGCAGCCAAAATAGTTTGTACCGCCAACAAAGCCGCGTCGCTCGATCGGGATTCGCCAGCACGAATGTCCCAAACACATATCATGCCTTCTCTGCCTCCGCTGCTGACGAGATTTGGATTTCGAGGGTTCCAAGACACGCATTTGAGAGTGCTAAAATGACCGCCAAGGGTGTGAATTGGGGTCGAGGTTTCTACATCGCAGACGCGTCCTGTTCTGTCCCCAGAGGCGGTGGCCAGAAGATTGTCTGTCGCATTCCACTTAACATCGAAGATGCCATTGTTATGAGGCTGGAGTGTCGTGTGCACAGGTTCTACAACCTCGTAAGCCAAATGACAGAATGGAGAGTAAATAGTCGCACCAGGATCCCAAGCCTTCCGCGCTTGCGTGTTGACGGTGTGGACTGTGCCTTGTTCCGTTGCGATAGCCAAGATTGGACTCCCGCCCGAACGGGCTCCTGTGCTCATTCAGGTCAAAACGGAAGTTGCCTTTCAGCAAGCAATATCACTTGCCGTGGGTGTATGAGCAAGCATACGGTGGAGCGAAGAAAGGCTCGTCCAAGACCGAGTGACAGCGAAAGACATCTGAATGCACTGATGACGCAAAAGAACGGAGGATAGGAAGTGTCGATACTATGCATCCTCAGTTTATGGAATCAAAGGGCTGGAGCAAGACGAACGAAATGGACGCGCCGCAATGGAGGCGACACGTGTAAATCTTCTTTGCTGGCATGGTTGAGCGTTATCGTCGTCGTCGCTGTCCCACTCAGACTCGGAAGAAGGGGGCGAGGCATCCAGTTTGACGCGCTTTCGAGACGGGGGTGTCAGCTAGTGTCGAGCTTGCAGGGCGTTTGAGCCACGATGTGAGCGTGGTTGGAGTGGCAAGTTTGAGGTTTGTACGCTCGGTCAGCGCGGTTTTCGGAGAGGTGGTCGCCATTGTTGGAGGGAATTGAGATTGGGTGGAATCACGGTCACGCTCGATCAACAAATTCACGTGGAGCGTGTCGTGTTGTCGGCCGATCAAATTCTCGGCCGTCAGTTTCTTTTCTACCTGCTCTCATGATGTTGCGAAAAGCTGCTGTGCGGTCTCTGTCGACTGCAAGAAACTCTTTGACTGTGGGGCTCATTCCTGCGGACGGTATTGGCAGGGAGGTCATCCCAGCCGCTCGTGACGCAATCGTTGCTGTCCAACAAGAGTTACCTCCCCTCAAATTCATCGACCTTCTGGCGGGCTGGGATACATTCACGCGGACAGGCACTGCGTTACCGTCGGAGACTGTTCGGTTCTGACTTTTTTTTCATCCTTACCCAGCTTATTGATCTGCGAAACAGCGCATTGAAGGATGAATGCGATTGCGCGTTATTTGGATCTGTGAGGTACGAGCCATACTCTCTATATATGCCATGTGTTTCATGAACTGCTAGCTCGCCTTCGCGTAAGGTCGCAGGCTACTCGTCTCCAATCGTGGCTTTGCGAAAGGAACTTGACCTTTACGCCAATATTCGTCCTGTTCGCTCGGTTTGTCGAGTCGTAGCGCCTCTCCATCAGACAAATCTAACTTCCACACAGGTATCAGCGGATGCGAGCACGCCTCCCACCACTGACCTCATCGTTGTCAGAGAAAACACAGAATGTCTGGTAGGCTATATTGCTTCTAATCGTGTTTCTGAGCGTTCATCGTCATTTTACAGTATGTCAAGGACGAAAAGCTTGTCAACACAGACAACGGAAAAGAAGCCCGCGCAATCCGTTTGATCACAGAACGCGCTTCAACACGGATAGGCAAGATTGCGTTCGAGCTTGCGAAAGCACGTCCGCGCAAGGCAGGTACTGGTTCCAATTGTTGTTACTTTTCTGACTTGCTGCAGCTTGTCACGATTATTCACAAGTCCAATGTGTTGTCTGTCACGGATGGGCTTTTCCGCGAGAGTGTCCGCGCGGTGCCCGTCGCAGCGAATGGCAAATTTGATGATGTCACGATTGAGGAACAATTGGTCGACAGTGCTGTCTACCGGCTGTTCCGCGAACCACAGTGGGTACCATTCTCTAGATTATCTTGCTTAGCTTCTGACTACGGGACAGAATTTACGATGTTATGGTTGCCCCTAACCTCTACGGCGACATCATTTCGTTCGTTGCCCGTATGTCTTGGGATCTAATCCGTTGACTGAACTGCAGAGATGCTGCCGCTGCTCTTGTTGGCTCTCTTGGTGTCATTCCATCGATCAACGCGGGCGATAATTTCGTTATGGGAGAACCGTGAGTAAACCTTCTCTCTGGTAGCTAATAATCGCAATAAAATTTCTTTAGGGTTCATGGCTCAGCTCCAGACATTGCTGGCAAAGGAATAGCAAACCCCGTCGCCTCGATAAGATCTGCAGCACTCATGCTGCGACATCTGGGTTACTCTTCACCAGCTGACAAAATTGACAAAGCAGTGAACGACACACTCGCCCCCGGAAAAGTCTTGACCGCGGATTTGGGTGGTTCAAGCTCAACATCAGAGGTTACGAAACATATCATGGGGCTTATAGAAGCACAATATCAGTAGAAAACATCGTAGTCAACCACAAAAAGCGTTGGAAAGGACGATAGCATGGAGAAAGTAACACTACTACACACCAAAGACATATTCAACTTCGTCCACGCCTCCTGCCCGCGTCTCCCGACCGACCGGCACCCCCTCACCTTCTGCATCATCGTCCTCTAGTGCATCCAATTCCACTGACACTGCATCGTCCAACCCAAATGGTAGTACAGGCCGCAACCCACCGCCATGACTTGATCGTCGCCCACCAGCTGGGGACTTTGGCAGCGCTGCCATTGTCTTCGGACTCATGTGCTCCCAATTATTTAAATTCTCGTCTTCCGTCGCTGCTCCATCCCGTGCTGCCTCCACATCCAGCCGCGCATCATCCCCAAGCTCCCCGATCGACACGATACTTTCGCTGTCGCTGATCCCATCAGGGATCTCTGATGGCAGTCGATGCCAGGCCGAAGTAGGGAGCGCGTCGCCCTCTCCACCCTGCTCACTGCCCCAATCCGACAGAAACTCCTCGTACTCCTCTTCAAATGCGCTGTCTTCCGTGATGTAGGGCAAAAAGATTGCTGGGTCTGGTGCACGTGCCCGCGTTGGTGGGAAAACGTCTGCCGCGTCAGTATTTGGTGTCCCCAGCGGTCGCAGCGCGCCAAGTTCTGCGCCTGCACCAGGGTACAGACTCTCGATGTGATGGGACATGCTGCCTGACCGCCGGTGTACCGGGCCGGCCTGTCCCGCCGCAGTACTCGGCCCGTACCGCCGGTTGTTGTAAAACTTGACCAAATGCCGCAGGGCGTGTTCCTGTGCCTGTGCATCGCTCGCATCGTCCACCTCATTCCCCGTCAGCCACTCATCGCGGAGGTCTGGTCGGCAGTTGAGGTAGATTGAGGTTATCACCTTCATGTTTGCTGAGAATTATAAGTATTAGTCTAATCAAGTGGTGAAGAAGGCCCACTCTGCCGCCATTTCCGCCCGCAAAACGGGACTTGACTCTTAATGAGCTTGAGCACGTGGAGCTGAAACACCGGGTGTTGCACTTTAAGCGCCCTTTTCAGCACAGGCGAGCTCTTGTATTGAATGAGCATCCAGATGCGGTGTGCGCGGCCCTTGCTCAGTTTCTGCATGATCTTAGCAAAGTTGATCGTCGCAAAAAAGTTGCGCCACGAGAACTCGGTAACCATGTCCACCTCCTCCTCGAGCCGCTCCCCGTTGGGCAGTACTCGTGACTTAGTCACGGTATGTCTAGGAGGCCGTTGTTGGCTGTCCGCGGGCAACATCGGCTGTGGGTTCTTCGCGAAGCGGAGCATACAGTATCGGAAGAAGCTGCAACACAGTCAGAATGATAAAAAATAGAAACTTGTTCGCACTTGTTTTCGGGCGAGTCCGCTTTGGACACGACGATGATGGAGAGATCCTGGAGGGAGAACATCTTGAGGATCAGTAGCAGACAGTTGGTATCGAGTAGGTGTTGGCCGAGGTGGTGGAACTTCATTACATCTGATTATTCTCCTTAACATTGTCCGATAAGTAGCACAATAGACACCCACGCGAGACTTTGAACCACTTGAGCACCAACAGCAGGATAGCGGAGACGGCCTTGGAAGTGATCTCGCGGTGGCGGGTTACATCAATCTCATCGGATGTCATGGGCGGTGGCGATGGCTGCTCTTGGGAGGGCACGCCTGGGGGAAAGACATTGGATGCAGACTGCGGGGGCTGCATATTTGTGCTTGCTGACACAGTGGCAAGCAGAAGCTTAAGCAGCACGAGGACCCAGTTGGAAAGCGCGGGGAGCACCGCGCTCTAGGTGAAGGTTAACGTAGTTTCTTTTTTTCTATAAAAAACTTGCATAAATATGTTCAACGCGCTTGAGGCGCATCAGGTCTTCTTTCCGTTCTTTCGCTTTGCGCTTTTCCGCGGGACTGTTACCTTGCTCCATGATCCTGGTCGCCTCCGCAATCTTGGCGTCCAAGAGTGCAATGTCAGGCAAGGGCTCGGTGACGTCAGGATCCTGCTTATGTAAGTATCAAGGATAGAGTTTGACCAGGGACAAACCTTTGGCGGGATGAACGTAGATGACTCTGCAGGCCCTTGGGAGCCGGGAATATGGTCGAGCCCGCTCTCTGCCTTCATGCAGTCCTCGCGTGTGCGCCACATTTGCCACAAAGCAACACTGACATACATATGCCGGTTGTACAATCGATCCGCCTCGTCAACCGCAAAGGGAACTAGGCGCGCATCTTTGTCGTAGCGGTTATTACGTGAAAAGGGAAACAGGAATGGTCGGCCCTGGTCAGTCTGGTATTGTTGTTTTTTCGGCTTGGGCGAGGGTGGAGGTGGGGTTGGCGCAGGCGTCGCAGGCTGGGGCGGTTGCTGTTGGGGTCGCACTCCGGGTTGCTGCGGCTGGAATTGTAGCGGCTGAGCGGAAGAGTCTTCATGGTGGTAATGATGTCGGATCGGGATTGGTGAATACGCCTGTGCCAATCGAGAGGTCGTCACAGGCACTGGCTTTGGCGCAACAATTTCAAGTGGCGGTTCAGTGAAAGTGGGGTACTTGACTGCGGTTTCTTGACGGAACATCTCGATGTCCAGAGGCGTGGACTTGACATAAGGCTCGCCTGCAATCAGTCAGCTTGGCTGCCCAAGAGACTAAAAGAGACTAAAAACCTCCGTCTACAACTGGCTGGAGTCCTGCGAGTTCTCGTGAAAGCTTTTTGACACGAGCGTAGTCACGGATACCACCACAACATGACAATAACGATTTCCACAAGACCAACAAGAGCTGGTCAACATGTCAACAGAAGAATGTCCCGGGTAGATATGTGGGTACCTTCTTGATTGGATAGCCTCTGGCACTCTTGTCCCGCAGTCCAGACACGACGTTGAATAGATAGACAGGTAACGGAGGATCGAAACTCACTGGTTCCGTGTCAGCGCCCGATTGCTAGTCAAACAACAACTTACTCAGTTCGTCCGCAAAGTCATCATGACCCTTGAATATCTCAACTAAATGGTAGAGCATTCCGAGATAGACCGAGATCTCAGTTGTGACTTCCTCAATAAAGTCGGTCTTTTCGGCGGCTGATATGTGGTATTGCTCAGCATCGGCATCGGAAAGTCCACTGTAGGCTGTTTGGTGAACATCACAATTCTTATTAATTGAACACACCATAAGAGGTCGTGTTTGGAGCTTGCAATCTTCATCGCTTCAATAATGGTGCTAACGCCATTTGCAGAGCGGACGATCTTGCAGTTTTCGAATATCCAGTGTAGCTGATGTTCGGGAGAAACGGTCTCCGCGAATGTCCCTGTTTCCGCTTTATTAAATGGCGATGCAGAAGGTAAAATGAAAAGCATACCCTGGAGGATATAGAATAACCGGCGCGCGTTTGTGAATCGAATCTCGGCATTCTTGTGCTCAAGGCTCTCCAGCAACACCTCAACGTGGGCTTTACGCGTCGCCAACGGGGCTTTTGTCCATTCTTAGCCAGAGTCAGCAAGGGGGTTTGGCAGGAACGCGGCAAACAACCGACCACCAGGAAAGGAGCCTTCCCAGGCTCGCAGATTCTCTGCTACCTGGGGCATCTCTACGTAGGAGTAGAATTCTTCGATCTCGTTCATGACTGTGTCTTCGTCGTCATACTTGTAGTCGTACCACCATTGCTACACACACACAAGTGAACTTGTAGTAAGGGCCAAACAATAAAACCAACTCTGTCTTTGGGCATGCTGGCTACGAGCTGCTTGAGCTGTCCCAACGAAATCGAATCTATCCCATTCTGTGTGGTGTTGTTGTTCTGGTTTTCTTGAGGCTGAGCTAGGAAGGCGGAAAACGCAGACATGTGGTGTTTCTGTTCGATCAACGGACCAACGTGTGAAAATCGCAAAAATCAAGCGACTCCTTTAGGCTCTCTTTTCTTCCTGCCACCACCCCCCAGCGTTGACTGAAGAGAGCTCGCCGCTGTCCCCGTCTACCTTAGACCAAAAGGCTCCGCCGCCTTTACTGGCCGTGCGTTTTGCCATCGCGGCTCCCGCTCTTTCTGCTTTCACGACTACATTTTACGACCCTCCTCGCTCAACAGAGCCTATTTCCCGGCCCCAAAGGCTAATGCCAGTCCCTGTCACCCGACTTGCAAAGCAGCCCGCCCACCCTGTCAAGAAAAAGAGCTTGACTTGCACCACCCTCCCCATCTGCCCACCAGGGCCCCCGCCATCATTTGGAACCCGTGAAGAGTGGATCAACTCCCTACCGACCTGGCGCCGCACTAAGCCTCGTCAAATCTGGGCAGAAGAGCCCCAGCAGGGTTTTTACAGTGGGTTGGCCGGTGCGCAAACAAGCGCCCCAGCCATTAAAGGGAACCGCGCTGAAGCGTGCCTCCCGCCCGTGTACTCCCTCTTTGACGGTGACGCTGACGACGAGATGAGCTCTGATTACTCGGCTTTGGACCGAGTTTCGGGCGACAACGATAGTCAATGGAGCAACAGTTCGCTCGAGATGGACATCGATTACCAGTCTCAATTGGACACTTCACCCACATCTGACCTTGTTCTACCTGACGACTACGAGCGTGGTGCATTCACCCCCCTCTTTGAGGACCAGTCACCCGGCGTTTACAGTGGCCCTGACGTAGGTTCAAGCCCTGTCGGACCTGTCACCCCTTTCGGCGAATTCGTTGACCGCGCTGTTGCCAGCGGAGAAGTCAAATCTCAAGATTACGGCCACTTGGTTCCGTACGATCAACACAAGCCGGCTCCGGTTCCGGAAGTTGTGACTCCCACTGCAACCCAGGGATACAGGAAACTCGCTGAGCCGTTGGCTGAATGGGTAGCCAACTACGTATGGAAGGCTTGCACGACAGGCTTCAGTCTGCCTGAAGTTTTCTCTCGTCCAAAGTACGTCTCGCACGTTTGCTCCCTTGATTTGCTAACACTTATCACTAGCAGTAACGTGGCAAAGCGTCGCTCTAGTTCCCCACCTAGCTATCTGCCAAGTGCCGTCCATTCTCTCTTGCTATCGACCCTTTTGCAGCCTTCTGCGGTATTCTTGGCCATTTGGTACATCGCCCGTTTGCCGGTCTATTATGACGCGATCACTCTCACCACTCAATACGCCAATGAGCTTCGTTTCCGTGCTGCATTACTAGGTAGCCCTGATCAAGAGGCAACCGAAGCAAGTGCACCTTTCCGGCTGATTGTCCTCGGATGCATGCTTGCCAACAAGTGGCTTGATGACCACACCTTCTCTAACAAAACTTGGTAAGGTTCCAACCCACAACCCTCGTGATTCATCACTGATCTTGTCAACAGGCATACCATCTCCAATGTGCCCATCCACACGCTGAACAAGCTGGAGTCCCTTGCGCTCGAGATCTTTACCTACGACCTATCTGTCTCGTCATTGGACTGGTCGCAATGGCTGGCACATTTGGTGTCTTACCATCAAATTGCTTCTTCTCCGCCTTCTCATCCACAGCCGATCTCACGACCATCGACTAATCCCCACGCGATTGTTCGCAAGGCGCTTGATGAGATTATCCAGGCACCAGCTGCAGCCAACTTCGATCCCAGTAGCCCGCAGCCGGTTTTCATGGGAGTCGAAGAACGTAAACGTGAACGCATGGAGAGAGAACAAGCTCGTTCCATTGACCTTTCGGAAATCGATCTTGACGAGGACGGTCCTCTTCGTGAAGAGTATCTGCCCAGGCGTCGCATCAGTGGGACCGAAGAGAACGCTCATTGGCTTGAGCGTAAGGTTGTTGTTGAGAAGGAGTTGCCCCCGCCTGCGAGATGGAGTCCTGCAGGCGATGAGCCTATTCTTCGAGAGAGAAACCGGGGCAGTGGTCATTATGTTGCTGTGCAGCCTCCGGCCATGATTCCCTACTCGATGGCGCCAGCAGCATATCCTGAGCTGGGTTACGCCAACCAGAACTGGCCTCCCGTCGGTGCATACTTGGCCATCAAGCCGCCTCCCGTGTTGGGCTATGTGTTTGACGCTCCGCCACTGCATGTTTCCCACTCGTCATATACCGGCTATCCCTTGGTCGCACTGTCTCACTCGCGCTCGCACTCCCTTTCTTATGATCCAGATAATTCGCACTCGCGTAATCGATTACGCTCATGTTCACAGTCGTTTGAGTACCACCACCAAGAAGCTCAGCCTGTGGTACCACCACCAGTCCAATATGGCTACGCGCCTCCAGCGTTTACTTGCCACGGATGGCTCAGAACTTGACTGTCCTCCCAACATAGATCGCATCGTCATTGACATATAATACTCCGGTCAACGCCATCACGTCTCTCTCTGGCCGCCTTGTACTATTGCTTCTTTCTGTGAATACTCTCGACTGCCTGTCTCTTCTCTCTCGTCTCTCTCGCCGGGGCTCCCGAAATACGACCTATCCATCCTGTCAATCGGGACAAAACGCCCCTTGATGAAGCCTTATCACCCATTTACCTCGTTGTATGTGCCTCGCTTGCTCGTCGACTCTGACGACCCGTTGGCCTCGTCGCTATGCATTTGGACTCTCCCGAGTATTGCTTCATCCCCCCGCCTCTCGCGCCTTCAAATTCGTCCCCCTTTGCTACCATTTCTTTTTGTGTCTGGTATTTATGACCCCACACATCCACACACTTATTCCCCTTTCTTTTTTCTTGCGTTTTTTTCATGCCCGGGCGTTGCCCACAAAAAAAAGCGCAAACAAATTTTAAAACCCACAAAAAACATTTTTTTCTTCTTCCTTGACCAGCGTTCTGTTGTTCCCCACCCTTACTGTACCTTCTCAGCCGCACTCCCACACACACACACACAATTCCTCCTACCCGCTTTTTAGCTATAGGTAAGTAGCTATGCATTGCACGTATAGTTAGTTGGTTGATGTTGTCGGGCACAAATGTCAAGAATACATTTTTGTTGCCCAATAAAAGCTCTGTTCTGGTAATACATCCGTTATGTTTTCTACGTGGGTACAGTTCAGATTTTCACAAGGATATAAGGGACCTAGAAGGCACAGTCAACGAAAAAGAAGGCTTTAGAGAGAACAACCAACCTCAACATCTTCGCCATCTTCGTCCGAGACCATCACCTCGGTGATGAGGTTCTTGGTGTGCGGGGGAATCGGCTTCTTGCTAACGGTCTCAACAAGCTTGCTGAATTTCAGCGGCAGCCGCTCTTTGCTCTGCAAAAATCCGTCAATTCGCCGCGTAAAAACGATTTCATGAGAAATACCGACCTTCTTCGGGTTGACAAAGGAGCTCCAGAGCATGCTGACGCCCTGGCTGACCATCGTGACATCGAGCTTGTGCGTCGTCTTGAACCAGTCGACGATTTCCTGGAGAGTAGGGTCGTTTTCAAACTCGAAGCGGTCCCACAAAGTCCATTCCGTGTCGTTGTACTTGTGCTTGGCAGCAGCGATCGGCTCTGAGAAGCCAAAGAAGGGGAGCGCGATGTTCACGAAGCCGTTCTTGTAGTCCTCAAGCTTGGTCTTGCCATCGATGATCTATAAAATGCTTGAACACACTGCGTTGGTTCTCTTTCTTCCTTTGGAAATACCTTGTACAATTCTAGGCATGACAAGCCCGTGACGAGAGCAGTCGTCGTTGCAATGGCAGGGATGATTTTCCCTGCGATTTGCTTCGTTGAGTGGCGATCGGCAACGGGAATATTGTAGTTGGTCGCGCGCAAGTTGGAAGCTGCGGTGATAAAGTCGATATGGTGGTTGGTGTCATCGTCTTTCTCAAAGTCGACGGGGTTCAGTCGGTAGCCCGCTAATGAGGCCGGTGAAGGAAGTTTGGCGAGCAGGTCAGGCAGTATGTCATCTGGAGTGAGGTGAACACATCGCATCAAGACTAATCAAGCGACTGACCTCCGCCCGCAGGAGCATCCTGCTGTACTGGCTCATTTTCGTTGACCTGGATCTTCACACTTGCGCTGGGCGTGAATTCAGGCACAATCACGGAGTCTGCGACTTTGCGGAAAACAGCGGGATCAGTCTCTCCTTTCAAACCGTAGTTGAATGCACGGAGATTGGCGGCAGCGATGATATACCCAAGATGGAGAGGCTAGATCACGGTTAATCTGGCTCATCGAGTGATTCGAATGAACTCACGTCGTTTGAGTTGAACACCAAGGCATCTGGAGCCCGCTTCGGTGCGCTCCAAAACGGCTGACCGCTGGTAGTTACTGCGTCCTTGGGGAAACTGAACAGTAACTGTTTGATCTCGTTGGCGTATTTCTCCTCAAACCGCAAGCGCGCCCAAACAATGCACTCTTCAAACGTAAGAGGTTTGTTGGTCACAAGGTACGACAAAATTTGGTTGGTCTGCTCGACTTGTTGACCGGAGTATTTGAGGTTAGTCTCCAGATAATTCGGTTCTGACAGGTAAGCGTTGACTGCCTGGACCGGCTTGACGAAAAAGTCGTCGAAGTTTTCACGGCTCCACTGGAAGAATCAATTAATATGGTAGGATTGCTTTGGTTGATCGGGCTTTTACCTCAATCGTATGGTGAATAGTATGAGGGAAGTTCTTGACTGTGCAAGAGGGGGCTTGCTTCTCAGGTGGGTCTTGCGACGAGCCGTAGGATTCCGTAATGTTTGGAATTACCACCTGCACGTTTCCCTTAGTACCGAGCGTGCCAGAGTCGGTCAAAGGCTTCTTGTAAAAGACGCATCGTTGATCAACGTAGAGACCTTAACACCATTTTAACCAGATAAACTACAAGGTTGGGAAAAGAGGCTTACGGGCTTTCACATTGTCAAGAGCATTGGTGACACCGTCCAAACCAGCAAAGAAAGCCTCGTTGTAGATCTCTGAACCACCGTAGAGTCAAATTGTGATAGATCAAGTAATATTGCTCTACCTTCTGTCTCAGCTGCGACGATGTCTTGCCTTGAGTGAATTTTGCCCTTGAGATCCGGGTTCATTTCAGCGACGGCAGTTGCAGCCACCTCTGCTTTGAATTTGCCGAGGTCCTTAGCGCGGAAAAGGAATTGACGGTTTAAATTGCTCTTCTCAATGGTGTCAAGGTCTGCGACCTGAATGTCTCCCTTTGGTCCTGAGGACAAGCCCATCATACTCCAGTTCTTGAGCATCTCACAGCCAATGGCGCCTGACCCGACCAAGAACTGCCGGTGACTGGCAATCTTGTCTTGGAATTTCTTGCCAAATACGGCGATCTGCCCATCGTAGCGGCTGCCCGTAGGTTGGCAATCTGCTTCAGTTGGTACCTCGGAAGGAAGCGCTTCAAGTGCGTCGAAGTACATGTGTTGGACCATCGGGTGGAACTTGGAGCTGCAAGCTTTCAATACCTCCTGCGCTACAAAGCCGCCCAACACTGCCACCATGGGGGCAAGGTCTCCTCGCGCTTGATAGGCCAGCTCCGTCACGATCTTCTCATCAGCCTCCGCATCGAGTTTTTTGGCCAATGCGACAACGGCCGCTGCATCCTCGGCATTTCGTGGACGAGGAAGTCGTTTATGCTGTGCTTGGAATTCCGATAGCGCTTGGAAACCAGCGTGGAGGGCAGCAGGACAATCAAATTTGGCAAAGTCTGTTATGAAAAACTCGGGTGATGACAGCGACTCCTTGAGTGATTTCTAGAGAAAAATCTCAGTCAATGGACTAGAGAGAGGAGCACACGACTTACGAATTCGAGCGTTTTGGGCATCTTGACTTGAGTAAAAATACCTCCCCTCTTGTAGGACTGGAGGTTGGTCGTGTCGCCAATCGTGAACGTATATGGTCCCTTGACGGAGATTTTGCGGGGCTCGCAACCATTTAGCTCTTCCATGCCTTGAACTTCATTGAATGTGACGAAATCGCCATCCTCCAGACCATGCCTGGCCTCGTCCAAACAAGTGACTAGTCCATCGGCTGACTGCGATTTGGCTTAGGATGCTAGGAACGCGAATCGAAATCACGCATACCTGCTCAACGGACACAATCACACCTGAGAGCGCCTGCTCTCCAGTGGGGTCGACACACAGGAATTTGGGACCGAAGTCGTTGAAGACGGATCTGGATTATGGGCATGAACAAGTCGAAATTGTGATACGGTGAGACTGACCCAAAAAGGCCGCGAGTTTCAGCAGCGATGAAGAATACGCCATTCTCATGGGTCCATGTGTTGATCTCGACTTGCTTGCTCCATGAAGCATGACACAGAACAACAGCCTGTTATTTTGAGATCAGGGAAGAAAGACGCGTTATTTGACGCGCACCTGGAAGCCCTTGATCAAATCTACAGTGATCTCCTGTCCTGGAGAGCCTCCCAAATTGCGAACAGGTACATAGGCATTCAACTCGGCCAGACGAGCAACGGTGGCTTCTGCTCGAGTTTTGCCGATGTCTTCCTGTCGTAGGAAGAACTACTTGGATCTTAGTCACGTTCGGCAAGATTGGTGATTCTGACTGACCTGCGTGCTAAGGTCGTCGAGGGTGACCGGTGTCGTATCATATATGGTAACCGACTTGACGCCAGCCAGAACGATGTTCTTCGCTGTGAGCTGGGTTAGTTCGCGAGTCGGCGATGTCAGTGCAAATAGACGCGCCGATTTCAACACCCAAACCCTGCAGACCAACGATGAGGACATTGGATGCAGCCATCTTCTTCATGGCTACGAGAATATTGAGTCTCGAGATTGCTTGTCCGTGGCTCGAGCCCACCTTCATGGCCAAGCACATATCTGGTAATCAAGTCAGTCCCATTGCACCAAGGCTCTATAGCTTTCTTCCTCACAATTGACGCGAATACAAACCCTCGTCGATTGAGGGCTCATCAACATCCATCTTCACGTCAGCAGCGGCCATAATGTGTGTTAGAGTAAAGGTTGAGGTGGTGGAAGGAGGAAAAGTCGTAAGTAATCAGGCCGGTCACGCATCGGCGACCTTCGATGACATTCTATACTGGAGTGGCTATGGTGCTCAGAATGACTCTACGTGAATACGGACGAGATTACAAAGTAAACAACGCGCTATGAAAACGCGTCCATCACAACTACTTGCGATAGAACTGGCATCAAGTCAGCATCAAACTTGGGCGACATGAAGGAACTCTTACATTGCGTCTAAAACTGAACCAGAGCGAAAGACAGCCTCGGTCAAAGCTGCTCCTGAATCCTCTGTGAAGATAGTTAGTCGCGGACTCGTGGCGACTGTCTGCTGCCTTACCTCTTATGGGAAAACTCCCATTCGCGGTTCACGATTCTGAAAGCGATGTCCTCATATGGCGGGCCTGCGCTGAAATAAAGTAGCACAGTGTCCTCATTGCCGTCTTCCTTGACGATTTTATAGGTTGGCGCTTTCGATTTATCGATGAGATCCGGGTAGAATATGTTGAACTAGAAACATTGGCTCGACGATACTCAGGACACGTGATAACGCACTTTATATCCTTGGACAACCTTGGGAGGAGGGTTGTCGGTGCTGCAAAAAAAATGAGCAACAAGAATATTCGATCAGGGCCAACTTACTCGTAATGGGTCTGGTTATATTTGTTCCATTCGTAGCCAGTGTGGACCCTGTTGAAATAGCGGGGCTTTCTGGGCCGATATTTGTCTTCCCAGTTGTACGATGTCGGATTTGTGATGTTCTCTTCCATATTGAAAAGCTCCTCTTCTTCATCCAGGTCTTTTTCGGCTTCGGCTCGATATAGCGCCTCAGAGGCAAGGTCGGCATTGCTCGAGGGCTCTTCATAGATCGGTTCCACAACCTGCTGAACCGGTTTAGGAACGAATCGAGAGGCTGAAACAGCTCGTCGCTGGGCAATCTATTATAATGGCTGATGAGATTGGGACCATGTGGCCAAGCGATTAATGCATACCAAGGCTCGAAGGTGTTCTTTTGCCGTCAAGATATCCAGGCTTCGCTCTTCGGATGTTAGCTTGCCAAACTCAAGTGGAGGCGGGCTCATAGCGCGATGGTATTCAATCAGTTCTTCAGGCGTCAACTCTTCTTGTTGCTGCTCTGTTATCTGGACTGCAGGTTCTGTACGCTGCGAAGCTGATTTAGCAACGCCAGCTAACAGCTCCTCTTGAGCTTGAATTGCTTCGTCACGTTGCCGTCTGCGTAGTTGTTCAAGACGATTACGCACGACGACTTCATGCACGCTTTTCAATTTGGCCTATGCATTGTTTAGAAAACGTGAAACTAAAACGCTGAATGCTAGCCTTGGACTTCCACACAAGCAATTTCTTGAGCAAATTCTCCCAATAATCAACATCCACGGGTTCTCCGCTTGTGAGCTTGTCCTGGATCTGTCTTTGTAGAGCGACAAGTTGATCATAGGACTTTGTAGATAAGAGCGCTGAAATGTCGGACTCCACCGCAGCAGCGGCTTCTACGCCCATTCGTTGACTTAGTTGGATCCTTTCCAGACGATCTTTGCATATAACCATCATATTCTGGTAGATTGAGTGTGAGTCACAAATGTTTGGGCTAGAGGTACCTACCGTCCAGAAGTCCAAGTTGGTTTTCGACTGCTCCAGAGTAAGATAGCGTTGAATATCATCATGTAGTTCTTCAACTTGGGCTGAGGTCAAATTCTAGGATATCAAGGTCAGCATCCAACAAAAAGAAAAAAGGAATATTGGACCAACATCGAAGATATTGTAGGGCTCGTCAAGGTCGATTTCCAGTCCGGCATCCTCCTCCTCTTGGTCTTCATCGGCTGGTGGATTGACATATTTGAGGTTGAGCGCAAGAAAGTCAATCGCTTTCGCGCGTTTTTCCTTGATTCGAATGGCAGCTCGGCGGCGCTCCTGTTCAAGTTGGAAATCGCCTTCTTTGGCCAACCATTCGGACATTTGGGCTGACTCTTGCAGCCTTGCCATCCGAAGCTCCTCCTCCTCACGTAGACGTTGATCAACTTCTCTTTCCGCCCGACGCTTGTTCAACCTATCCAGCTCCTCCTTGGCTTCCGCTCTCCGAATGGCGTCCTTCCTCTGAGCATCCGCCAATGATATACCCTGTTTTCTTTCCTTTTCGTTCTTCTTGTGCCAGCGAAATTGTTGTCCCAAATTCGCATCGTGGAACGGGTTATCCGTCGCGCTATACACACTGAGTTCTGCAACTTGGCGAGCCTCCTCTTCTTCTTTGGCGCGTTTCTTCTCAGCTTTGCGGGCCTTTCTCTCTTCAGACTTGTCGCGTTTCCGCCTGTGAGTTGTTGCTGAGTTTCTGAAAGGTTTAAAATGGGGTAAAATGTGTACTTTTTGTCCCGTCGGTCGCCCTCTCTGCTTCGACTTCTTTCGCGTTTCCGTCTTTCGCGACTACGACTACGTCTGCGCTGGTCGTCTAGACCACGAGATAAGTCTCTCTCATCGTCGCGATACCTTCCATTGTCTCGATCATCGTACCTTCGGCGTGGCGAAGGCGAGCGGCCGCCCATAGTAGTGGTTGGTGCTAAGAGTGTGACCGCGGTGTCACATAACCAAAATCGGTCTTGTCCCGACAAGATGCTATTACCTCGCCGGGGGCTTGCACTCCGCCCTCCTCGATTTAGTCGGGGACTACGGGCACAAGCTCAACACTCGAATGGTCCAGAGGGCCCGCATGAACGCGCTTTTCCTCGGCAAACAGGACTGCATTCACCTCCCCTGGCTATGGCTACCCCGAGGCAACTTTCCCAGTACCTCGATCAGTTCGTTGTAGGTCAAGACTATGCAAAGAAAGTCCTCAGCGTTGCGTGAGTGTCACTTAGCAATCATGTCATTTGGAAAACCGACATAATCAGGGTGTTTAACCACTACCAACGAATTCACACTCATATGGCGGCACTAGAAGCCAATGCATATCTTGAAGAGCGGCGCAACTTCCCGCAGCCCCCTTATCCTTCGACCGATCCGGCTGCGTCAGTTTCGACAGCTCACATACGACCACTTCGCAAGCCACAAACACTACCTCCCTTGCCCACACAACTTTTCGATAAGAGCAATGTGTTAATAATGTGCGTTATCAAATTCAAACTCTTTTACCCCGCTAATATGTATTCTCCCAAGTGGTCCAACAGGATCTGGTCTTCGTTCCGTTGCACATCAGAATCATTTCTAATCAGCCTGCAGGTAAAACTTTACTTGTTAGGACATTAGCCAAAATTTTGGATGTTCCGTTCTCTGTCAGCGATGCAACTTCCTTTACGCAGGTACTTTGGGCTCTTCACTGGACAATGAACCTCGGAACTCACTATCTCGTAGGCCGGTTATGTTGGAGACGACGTCGATGTTTGCATCCAACGGCTTGTGAGTAAACACCCACTTTTATCAAGTTGTGTTGATACCTTTCAAGGTCACTTCTGCCAATGGAGACCCAGTTCGAGCAAGGTGGGTCAAATGTTCGACGCCCTTTCCGTCAATTCACCTCTGACCAGCATGGGCATCGTTTACATTGACGAAGTCGACAAGATTGCCAAGAAATCTGGAACGGATGGAACTCGGGACGTAGGAGGTGAAGGAGTGCAACAGTCCCTTCTTCGGATGATGGAGGGCTCTACCGTTACTGTCGCTGGTAAAGGCGGGGATGCGCTGGGCGGAAAGTCTGATTCGCAGTATCATGTTGATACGACGAATGTGCTCTTCGTCCTCAGTGGGGCATTTGTCGGCTTGGACAACGTGGTCAAGACCCGACTAACAGAGAATCGCGGAGCAGTAAGTTGATGCACCCATGTTTACCGACCCGGACTAATCCGGGGCAGATGGGATTCTCATCTGGCAACTTCTTCACTTCCACAAAAGTTCTGGACTACAGCATAGATCCCAGTGGTGTGTCCATAAAACAATGTCTTCGTCTATTCACCCATCGATTTGCAGACCTCGTCAAATACGGGTAAGATGGTGTGATATCGTGTTTTTTCCTCTAACCGCAAGCAGGTTTATTCCCGAGTTTATCTCTCGCGTGCCTTCTATAGCGACGCTTTCGCCACTCACAATTGCCGACATGCGACGAATACTCACCGAAGTCAAAGGATCACTGATATCTCAATATCAAGCCCAGTTCGGGAGCATTGGGGTCGAGATCAAGTTTACCAGTGCCGCTCTTGATGAGGTCTGTAGGAAAGCTCTTGAGCGGGGTGGCGGTGCTCGAGCTTTACGCGGTATCCTGGTCCGTTCCATCTAGACGCGGGATTGTCAGCTTACTTTCTTCTAGGAGCGGGTATTATTAGAACCAATGCACGATGTGCCGTGAGTTTTCAAGCATTTTCTCTCTCTCTGTTCGCGCTCATTTTTTCTCAGTGGATCGGTAAGTGGCTGGCTGGCTACAGAAGAAACTTTGACCAACCGACGTGGGTAGCATATTCGTCATGTCCTGATCACAGACCGGACGATCCGTGGTGAGGGACCTGCGCAATGCTGGCCTCAAGGTGATGCCACACTTTCATTCTGGGAGGCATGGGCGGCTGAGGAGAGGGAGTATCGGGAGCAGGAGGACCACAAGGACTAAGCTAGACACACACACACATTGACATTGGCATTTTCTGGTTGTTGTACTCATCACATATAATCGCATTCATTCGTACAAAGTTAATGGTGTGGTCTCCTGTATGTACTATAGAGAAAGGAAAAGGTATGCGTTGGTTGGTTACTCTCCGCCAGCGTCAGCAGCAGCAGCAGCAGAGGCGTCAGCGCCAGAATCAGCGGCAGGGGCGTCTCCATCTTTGGCATCGGCACTTTTGGCCTCGTCACCCTTGGCATCGGGGGCAACAGTAGTAGCCTCAGCGGGGTGGGATGTTGCTTCTTCTGCTGGGCCAGGAGCAGTGCTCGTCAGACTCGCGTTTTTCTTTTGTCCGTCCTCAAAAGCAGTCTTGAACTGACCCGCATCTGAAAGATTAAACGCGTCAAGCCACAAAGAAAATTCACAGGTAGCGCACTCACTGTCCGAGTTGGCGAATCGGATAGCAAGCGTCTCAGCGGTGGGGGGATTCTCTGAGTAATCGGCAGCGACCTTCCACACCCAGGAGCGATCAGAACCGATGTTGGGCTGAAGGCGCATATCGGACGTGACTGTAGTCGGGGGGGTTGAGCACCATTTTTTTTTTCATAAAACGGGGTTTATACTCACTAACATGGTTGGCGCAGACTTTGAGAGTCTTATCCCGCCGCATCACCAGCCTGACCTTGTGGGTCTCCTTGTGCTCGAGGAGACGGACATCTCCAGTGCCACGCTCTTTCCATTCAGCAGCATCACTGTCGAATCGGAACAATTTGGCGCGCCTACAAAAGTCAGAGGAGCCGAGATCGCGTAAAAGTAGACGGACATCTTGAAAAGCACATCCTCATCCTCCTCGTGGGTTTTGGTATCGACTTGTTCTGTGAGTTTGATCACAGGCTCGAATTGTGGGTCATGTTCCTCCTCCTGCCAAGACAATCAACGCCAGATAAACAGTGGCCCAATCGACTGGCGTACCCGGGGAGCGAGTGCGTTGTCTGCATCGGCCATGGCTATTTGTTGGAGATGGGTTGCAGAAGAAACAAGAAAGATCACGAAGAACTAAAAGCTGGTCACACGCTTCCTCATGCTTTCGATGACACTCCGACTGGCCGCAAGCTGGCTCGCGCTTTTCCTTCTTCTGCCCGCCCTCCTCCACGCCCACATTATAGATGTCGAGGCCGGCAAAAAAGACTGCTTCTTTGAGGACCTCCACAAGCACGACAAAGTCAGTTACCGCCACGTTGATGCTTCCCCCTACAACTCAGAAATGTTCTTTCCAGATGACTGTAACGTACCAAGTCGGCGGGGGCGGCCACCTCGACATAGACTTCTGGGTTCGCCACCTCGTCAACGCTTTCTTGTCTCCCGTTCACCAAATCCCACAGCTCTCTGATCCTGATGCGCGTCTGCTGGGCAAGCAAATACGACAGTCAACCGGCACGCTGGCCATAACCGCCGAGAAAGACGGCCGACACGAATACTGCTTCTCCAACCAGATGAGCGCCATCGCGGACAAAATTGTCAGCTTCAACGTCCACGGAGTAATTTATGTCGGGGACGACTGTATGTCCCATGAAGTTTTTCTTTTGGAGACTTTGTCTGACTTGCTCGCAGCTGACATTGTTGCGCCTATTGAACGTGAAATCAGGACTTTCTCTAATGGTCTGCAGTCGGTCAAGGACGAGCAGGAGTACATTGTTGTGAGGGAACGGACGCATCGAAACACAGCCGAGTCGACGAATTCGCGAGTGAAATGGTGGTCTGTGCTACAAGCCATTGTGCTGTTTTCTGTCGTCGCCTGGCAAGTCTACTATCTTAAGGTGAGCAGGGTTCCTTCCGTCCTAAAACTTGCGTTGACCAACCTGTCAAAGTCTTTCTTCGAAGTGAAGCGTGTAATATAGCGGAAATGGATCCTCTTTCTGCTGGGTATATCTAGTACAAAGCTGGCTGCATATGGTAATACCGAATGTGGCATGAGCGTGATAATCGTGAATGGGATGCTAATACATATTACAAGGACACACAAGAACAAAAAAAAATAATCAAGTTCAGCGCCATGTTGGTTTAGATTGGGCAGCGCCCTTATTCATGCTCAAATCAGCGCTGATATTATTGGGATCTGGCGCAAGTGCAGCGAGGTTGGCCATCAGAGACGTTCTGCCTGTCGAAAGCTTGGGCATCTTGGTCAGCGACACCCGCTTCGTTCGTTTGGCCGGGCTCGCCAGCAAAACCCGTTTGAGCTTCGGTTCACCGTTCGAGGGCGAAAGCTGCGGAATCAGGCTCGACCTTCTCCGCCCTTTCTCGTTGCGCGAAGTACCAATGGCTGAACGTCTTCTGCCACCCGTACTCCTCCCCAACGGATTCCCGTTTTTGGCTTGTGTATGCCTCTTCGAAGGGCTTGCGAGTTCGGGATTGTCTAATTGGTTCATAACGTCGGAAAGTATCCGCTGGGGCTTCTCGGGGCTGCTGCTAGATTCGTCGTCTTCCGCAAGGCTACCCAAAGCTGTTCGCTTGGTCTTCGATTTGAGGAAACCTGGGTCAAGTCGACTGGGCCTGGAGCGTTTAGCGCCTGCTACGCCAAGGGAGCCATATGACCGTGCTGGTGGTGCAGAAGCCGAATTCAGACTGTCGTCTGTTTTTTCGTCTTCCCATTCACTTTCTGAGCCACCCAAAGACGTACTGCGTTGCGGCAAAGAGCTGTCGTCCATGGACCATGATGAGGATGTATCTGCCGGAATGAACGAAATGGCATTCAAGTCGCCCTGTCCGGCCTCGTCCCTCCATTGCACACTCTTTTTCTCCTTGTCAGCGACACGTCGGTAGGGCTGAGCACTTGATCGCAGCGACTTGCGAGGTGCTCGATATGTCCTTCTCGGTGAGCCTGCAGATGTATTGGAAACGGAGGTATTGGCGGTCGAGGGGCGAGAGCCATAAGATGATGAGCGTCTAGAGCTAACCACAGCAGTTGTCGTCGAGGTTTGTTGCAACGCAGCAGGACCAGAGCTAATCCGACGGGTATATCCAGCATCGGCATATCCCGTGAAATCATCAGTCAAACCAGCGCTGTTGTTGTAAGAAGCAGTAGAGTGGCCAACCAATTTGGTGAAGGCTTCATCGTTCTTTTCGCGCATTGTACCCAAGATTGCTGCTACCCTGGGGACATCATCAGGCCCACCAGAACTGCCCAGCGACGTTGCCGCATCACCCAGCAACACGGTACAGCGACTCAGCATCCCAACCAAGTGGACCAAGGTTTGCGACATATCTTGGACAGCCTCCTTCAACGAGTCGCGCTCTCCTTCTGCTTTGAGCTTCTCCATCTCCGCTTTGCTGCATCTAGCTTCGAGTTTGACATTCTCCCCACTCACATCATCCAACCTTTCTGACCGTCTTTCTGAGACTGCGCGCATAGTGGCATCAAACATAGCGCTCGAGTTGGACGATCTCTTCAGACGAGCGGTAAGGGGCGAGTCGGATTGAGTGGTTTGCTCTTCTGGACCAGCCAGAGCTTGCAAGAGAGCCTTCTCAGCCTCCAGATCGGGCGACAGCGGACCTGAGGCATTGATTTGCCTCAGGCGAGCGTTTATCGCGTCTAGTTTGCTCTTGGCGACAGAGAGTTTACCAGTGCAAATAGCACCATCGACAATCGAGGCAGTAGTTTGCTCGAATTTGAGCCGGACATCCTTGCGAGAGCGCTCTACTTCGGCCGCTGCCTCCGCCTTCTTTCTTCGCTGGATGTCGTTTTCTGCTTGATTCTTTCCCGCGAGTTTCGCTTTAAGCTCCTCCACCTCTACATTGAGACGGTTAATGGCCTCGACGTATCTTCCCACGTGCCGGTCCACATTGAGAATGTTGCGGGTAACGACCTTGGTTTTAATCTTGGTTGCACGGTCGGCGTAGACAAGTGTGTTATGGGTGTCATCGAAGTGGTTGGAGGTAGGTGCGATGCAAACAATCATGACGGTTTTGCAATTGCCGCCCAAGGAGAATTTGAGGAGACGGGTAAGCTTGCTGTTCCGGTAAGGGACATGACGAACTGCCCCACCACTCTCGCACAATGCATTGATGCAGTTCCCCAACGCGAGAAGTGATTTGTTGATGTTGGCGCCCTCTACCATCCGTTGGCCCATATTCGTTGTCGCAGCAGCGCGTTCGCTACCCGCCAGATCGATGATGGACAGCGTTGCCATCGTGCGTTCTTCAGAAAGAGACGCCGTTCTGGGACTTTGGGTGATATGGACTTGGAGAACAGCATGTGACCGCGAACTCGTGGCATTGGCCAGTGTTGGGCTCTGTGTCCGACGCGTATTTCCAAGAAGGACAATCTCTTTGACCTCCTCTGCCGAGTTTGGCCTTAGTTCAACCAGTCCTGAGACCTTCACAGTCTTGTCTTCTCGAATGCAAAGTCCACCACGAGGTGATGGCGTGCTGGGGTCGGCGAGTAGATCGCGAATTTCCTCGTTGTAAATTTCGAGGAACGTGACCATGACCTCCACCGTCCACTCGTCACGTCTGTCATCGATGCGCTGGAAAAGGTCCGCCATGGTCAGGTAGATGATACCAGGGTCTGTCTCGGTGCCACTGATAGTATGGGTTTTGCCACAACCCGTTGCCTGTTGCCAGGATTAGCGAGCACATTTTTTAGTCAAACTGAGCACGCACCCCATAAGCAAACACGGTCGCATTGTAGCCATCGAGGACTCCTTGGAGCAGCGGTTGCGCTGTGGCTTGATAGACGTCTTGTTGCTGGGCTTCGTCGTTGAAGACCCGGTCAAACATGAACCGCTTGTCTTTGTACCGCTTCGTTCCTGGTGGGAGAAATCCGCGCTCTAGGAAAGCCTTTGACGGGTCCGTCTCGGCGGGATCGAAGGTAAGGATGCGGTCGTCGATGATTTGGACCACTTCGCGAAGGGAGGAAGTATTGGCAGTCGTTGTCCGTGGAGTAGAAAGGGCACCCTCGCCTCGAATTGTAGTATCGTAGCATGGCTCTGGTAGCCTGGCAGCCTCCCAGGAGTTGGGCGGGCGAACACGCACTACTTGGATTGAGAATGCAGAAACGAGTTGCAAAAGACAACTGACCTGCGACCGTGATTGACCCGGCGCTAGCGACCATCTTCGAAAGGTCGTTTAGAGTAGTTGGCGTGGATTTGGATCGGGAGGGGGACGCAAGAGTGGATGCGGGGTTGTCGTCCAAGTTTGTTGAAAGTGAACCGCGAAAGAGTGGTAGCCACGTGATCGTCTTCGGACTTAGTCTTTGCAGATGACGAACACGATAAGAGTACCTGCGCCAGCCGACTTCCATGTCCACCTCCGCCAGGAGGAAATGGCGCGTCTGGTTGTGCCCCATGTCCGGAAAGGCGGCTTCTCTCTCGCCTATGTCATGGTGCATAGCGCGCTCGACCTTGCTTTTTGTATTCAATCTCTATCCAGCCCAACTTGAAGCCCCCGATTACCACTGCCGCTCTTGCTCTGGAATATAAGGCACAACTTCAAGCCATCGACCCATCCGTAGAATATCTCATGACGCTATACTTGTCGCCCGATCTTACCCCGGACGACATTATAAAAGCAAAAGAAGCTGGGATAGTGGGAGTAAAGTCATACCCTCGTGGGGTCACCACAAACTCCGATGGCGGGATAGAGTCCTACGAGATCTACTATCCTGTCTTCGAAGCTATGCAACGCGTCGATATGGTGCTTAATCTTCACGGCGAAATACCCTCTGACCCTCTCACTGTGAGCATTCATGTTTTCGTTATTCTCTCGTTGAGTCCCATCCAGAATACTTGTGTTTTAAACGCCGAGCCGCATTTTCTACCACATCTTCACTCTCTCCACAAAGCTTTCCCCCGCTTACGAATCGTTTTGGAACACGCAACTACGCGTGCCGCTGTCGAAGCAGTCAAGGCTTGTGGGCCTACCGTCGCTTGCACTATCACAGCGCACCATCTGGATTTAACTGTAGACGACTGGGCCGGCCAGTCATTTCATTTCTGCAAACCTGTGGCCAAGTATCCAGACGATCGTCAAGCCTTGCGAGAAGTTATCCTAGAAGGTTCATACTTCGTCTCTTTCTTCCGTTACTAATACTCCCCAGGTCACCCTCGCTTCTTCTTGGGCTCAGATTCGGCCCCACACCCCATCGATTCGAAAGCTATAAGCACTGCAAGCCATGGTTGTGCTGCTGGAGTTTATACCGCGCCGATACTCCTGCCTCTATTAGCCCATCTCTTAGAATCTTTTGGAGCATTGGACAGACTCGAAGGCTTTGTCAGCACATTCGGAAGACGTTTTTATCAACGCGAACTAGATGCAACCGATCCTGAGGTTATCATTCTGCAACGAGCTGACGCGTTTGTTGTCGAGGACAAGTACGAAGCTGAACAAGTAGACGTGATCCCATTCTGGGCAGGCAAACGCCTCGGTTGGCAGATATCATCCCAGTGATTACATTAAGGCTAGGCTACAAAGTGGTTGTACAACATTAGAGATTAAACAGTAGATCTAAGCATCACCCTTAGTTGGAAACATTGACATCTCCTAGACTGGAAACCACGGCCAGCGGAGCATGGAGTCGATCCCAATTGTACCAGAAGAAGACACCGTTGAGTGTGAACCAGACTAGTAAAACGATTGTGGTGTTGCGGGCGAGGTTTGGCCATTCGCCCTGCTTGTATAGTCGACTTTGGAGTTTTTCTTCAGAGAGTTCCCGAGTGACTCTCTGAAATTCGGCCAGCGCTTCTGTGGCGGTCGGTCTGTCTGTCGGATTATCTTGTCGTAGTCGTGATATCCATGGCTCAATGAATTCGAGCCCTCGATAGAGCCCGACGTAGTCTCGGGTTAACATTTCGCCAATTTGTCTATGAGGATTAGCTGAGGCGAGGGGCAACAACGTGGCACAAACCTAATGTCCAGGGGGAAAGGATCGTAAGCAACCTCCTCGGAAAGTTCCGGAATATTTTTATGCTGGCCACAGATCCCCTTGACCAAGCCACGTTCCTCAAATGTTGGATAGGAGCAGGCCAACCCGAAATCAATGAACCAATACTTCCGTTGTGTCTTGGGCTTGTCTTTGAAGAGACGTGAAACAAGCGAAGGTTTCGGTCCGGGGCGGTTGTCGTCAGGAATGATATCAGGTCGGTCGTCCCATACGATGTTTGTTCGTGCCACATCGCTGTTGATTTCGGTTAGCATGGATCCAAAGGCAGGAACAACACCTCACGTATGGGCCACATTGTAACGATGCATGAAGCAGACGCCCTTCTAGATGTGAACAAGCGACCACTTGGAGGAATAGATGACAGACCTCAAGAACTTGAGTGATGAAATCCACCAGGTCTTTGAAGGTGTCCAAATGGGAATAGCGACAGTCGGTTAGTCGGGGAGTGACGATGATGCACCACTGGAATTCAGAGTCCGGTTCCTCGGGGAAGGTAATAAGGTCGTAAAACGGAATCGTGTGGTTGTCGGGGTCAGGAATTGAAGCGAGATGTTCTGATATTGCGGCTTCCCAGAGGTCCGTTCGAGATAGTTTAAGCATTACAGGTCGTTTGTCCCATACCCGGAGACCTTCCAGCAAATGTGGGTACTGTAACAAGTCAAAATGAGCAAGAAAAAGCGAAAGGCAACGGCAACGACGAACGAGTGGATCGGGAGGTGGACTTCTCGGTCGCACTTTCCAGTCGTCTATGCGGTCTGGGTGCATTTCTTTAGGTATCCGATAGCCACGAGCCTCAACAAGGGGCTGCAGCCGGCACCACCGCCGCTTGTGGCTTAGAAGGCGGTCCCATTCCTCGTCGCTGAGTTTTATTTCGGCGTCGTCGAACCCAAAGCCATCCGAGTTGTTCATCGACTCGCGCACGAAGTCGGGCGGGCCTGCGGCGAGGAGGGGTGGAGGTCGGAGGTCAACGTTTCAACCGTTGAGGCAAATCTCTGTTCCGTTTTAAAAAGACATTGACTAGGTAAGCAACATTGACAGATCCTTTCAAGCTGACATCATAACTTCCAGACATCTCTTGAAGTGTAGCCCAGCTCTTTCAGCACACCACCAACCTCTCCCTGGGAGAAATTCCTTCCGTGAGGGCCAGCGAGAGCCGCTATCATCCTAAATAATCTCGTTGAAACCAGTTTCTCGAAACGGAAATGCACTGACGGCTCAGGCCCACAGACCAAAAACAAAGTCCTTTCCAACGGAGGTTTGCGGAACCAGAACCAGTTGCTGATACCGAGACAATTCTGAATATCTTTCTTTCCTATACGTCCCAGTCGCAACCCAGTATGGGCTGCTCTATCCCCACCATCCACAAATAGATGCAGGGCAAAGTTATCTGGATGAGAGGCTGCATATTTGCCCAAAGGCTCCAGTATTTCTGGCGGCGGTAGCTCTTCAGGTGTTCGTGATGAATGCAGCAATGTGAATCGCTTGTTTGTCGACGTAGCAGTAAACGCGGAGTGCAACAGTTGAAAAAACGGTGTTATTCCAGTCCCACCAGAGATCTAGGTAGTCTCTTTTACCAATGAATACGAAGACAACACACTACATACCATCACAATGTGGTCCCAGTCGTCTTCTTTCCAAGCCCAAGTAGTTAGTGGACCACGAAACTCTACTTGTTCGCCGACAGTTTTCGAATTGAGCCAACGCCCGACCTCTCCTTTCGGGTACTGCTTAACCCAGAATAACATTCTGCCGTCGTCGTCGATGCCTTGTAGAGGCGTGTATGGCCTCTCGACTTGAATGTCATCGTCTTTTATGAATACCGACCAGATCGGCGCAAGATGACCTGGCCTCTGTTGCTTAGAGAAGCCGGGGACAGTAAGCACTAGGAGTTTTGTGTCTGGGCCGCTTGTTTTGCTGGAAGTCAGGACTGAACGGGTGAAATGAGAAGGCGACAATGACGCGTCGTTTACAGTCGGAGCTGAGCGTGATTTGTCTGGAATCAGCAAGTATGCTGCTGTCGCTGTTGCAAAGGCGCCAGCAAGAGTAGAAGCGACCAGAACACGCCGCGGTAATGGCATGAAAGGGGCAAAAATCACGCTCACGTGGGCCACCAGAGCCGGACTTTTCGGACGACGTCGCAGGTAGATCGGTTCATGTCCAAAAGAAAGATGGCGCGTAGTACAAGGGTTCATTTTCTTTATTGTAGTTTCCCACCACAAACATCACAAGTAATCTACCTTCAACTACGTGCACACCACCTTGCTGAACCCTGCCTTCGGGTTGAAGACATATCCGGCAACAGAGAAGTTCGCCAGACGGCGGACTTATTTTCGATCCCGTCAATTGCCCAGCGTCCAACTCTTTCAAAGCCCTCGATGCCTGCTCAACTAAACGTCAAACATCTTCATTTTTCATTCCAATGAGACAACAAATGATTCTGCGATTGCCCACATGAATTCTTGCACCGTATCTCATTTTGGCCAGAATGCGTAGCATGGTCTGGGGTGCAAGTAAAACGGAAGCTTGCATGAAGTCTTATCCGAATCAAAATTGAAAAAGAGTGTCGTCGCCTGGCCAATAATGTTGAGGGCAGTCGGTGGGGTATTACCAAAATATCGGGGAGGCGCATCCGATTCAACAGATACTGCTGTGGATTATGGTCTCGAATAGCTTGCCAGCTATCAATCGACTCGCAGACGTGTTGTAAACGGCGGCGAAGTTCTCCTCCCAATGGTTTTGCGCTTCCTCAGCAAACAACTGCGCGATACGGTCGGAACGGAATTCTGCCTCGTAGTTGCTTCTTTCCCAAAAACACTTCTTGTCCTTCAATAGCTGCTGGGGTTGAATGAGAAAGAGTTCATGACTGTCCTCCGTTATCGCGAAACGATTGCGTTGAGCTATGATATTTCGAATTTGATTCTTGATGGCTCTGATCTGTACTTCTTCTGGTTGTTTATCCACTTCTTCGATCCGAAGCAGGTCGCGAGCGACTGGACCATAGAGTTCGTATGCCTCGAAAACGGCAGCGTGATTCAACCCACGCAACGTGCTTTAAGATCACAACTTTTGAGCTTCTTATCAAAAGGACCTACGTATACGTACGTAGCAGCTGCAATTTCTGGTGTGCTCCATGCTCTCATGTACCAGACATCTGCGGCGAATTTTTTCTCCATATAGTCCATTCGACTTTTGCGGGGCGGAGAAGTCCAAATGAGACAACGGGGGTTGCTCAGCACTTCAGGCAATGTCCATTCAGGTTCGAAATCGACGACTACCCAACTGGATTCCAGCAAGTCTTCTATTGATGCGTCCAGGTCAACAAGGCTGTACTTTTTGACGCCCTCTGACGAGAAGTAATACGCAAAGGGCGGCTCTTTGATGAGGAAGACAGAGATGCCGGTTGCGACCACCCGACAAATGGTGTAGTAGGAAAAGTAGGTTTTCCCTACTGCGATAAGACGAAATCCAAGTCAAGAAGGTTACCACTGACCTATGCCAGGCTGTCCAGTCACGAAATAACGCCTCCTTTTCCCAGCTTTGGCAGATTTGAGTGCGTGCTCGAAAAACTCGACATATTCTTCCCGCACGATGAACGCAGGTTTCGTTTCGGGCGTTGTCAGATCCATACTCAAATGACGAAAAGCGGTCTGGATGGTATTGGAGAGGTCGATATAGCGAATTTTATGTGTGCTCGCAGGTGCTTCGTCTTCATCTCCATCGGCCGCTGCCGCTGCCGCATCCTCGCCGGGCAATAGGGGCAAAGGCGATGGAGTGTTTGACTCAAGCCCAGTCAGCCAACTATCGTTCACTTCGATGGTTTTGATGTGCTTGGCTAGATTGGAGGGTTCGGGGTTGATAGAATCGTATTGAGGTTCGTCGGACCAGAAGGTCTTCCACAGTTGGGCGTATCGAACTTCTCCAGTCATCGTCATGGCTGTACAAACGAACGAACGAACAAACCCCCTTTATAGTTCACACTGGCAAACAGAAGCAAACAGTTTAAGAGCTGACTCATCAGTCTCGTGATCTTCAAGTTCCTTTTTTGATACAGTCAGAATTAAGATAAATACAGCTCTAATAAACTAAGTGTCAATTTAGTGTATACAACAGCAAAGCAGACGCTATGGGCGCCATATCGAAGTGCGGTTAGCAGCAGCAGGCGTAGTAGAGATAGTTCGTGACCGCGCATGTGACTTTGAAGGACTAGGAGTTGGCAATGGCAGAGTCTCCGGCTCTGCTCTCCGCATAAACTGAAGCGGGGTCAAAGGCGAGCCGCCTTTTGTCGAGGGTGAGGATTTGAGCGAATGCGGACTATGACCGCTGGGAGTCATCAAGGAAAAAGTCGGTAGAATCTGTGGTTCAGGAGTTCGTGGCGATTGTGGAGGAGTTTCATGTTCTGCAGCTTCAATAAGAGTGGCTGAGCTAATCCATTTGGGCTCCGCCCCACCAGGCCGAGGAGGAGATTCTTCGAATAAACGGAAACTGTCAGCAAAATGACCCTGGATAAATCTGTGAAGCCAACTTCAGTTTTGTGTTGGGTAAAATTCAGAGTACGCCTTACCTTGATAATTCTTGCCAACCACCACCGACTCGGACCATGACTGTTTGGGAACGGAGGATACGGCAGAAACAAAGTTTTGGGTCTTGGTCGCCGATCCAATACTTCCCACTTTGATCCTTCCAGCTATCAGAAACTCCTTCGATGCTGATACCGACAGGTAGTTTGTTTACAACCTCTCCAACAGCGACATCTAGTTTGCTTTTCGGGTTGGGAATATATTTCTTTCGGGGAGGAGGTGCAGCTTTACGCTGCGGCGTAGCATTTTTAGGCAAACTTGGCAACGAATATCTTGGTGTTCGCGACCACGTTGATGTCGACGTTGATGATGCCCTTGAGGGACTTAAGACCGATCGGGAGTATGAGGAAGCTTCAGATGTTGTCGGAGAAGCCGTGCGGTGGATATGGGAAGTGCCCGAAACACGGCGAGGAGGCTCTTGCTTTCCCCGAGTCAAACTAGTTGTCCGCTGGCGTGACGCAAAAGTTGTGCCATGCATGATGGGTCCAGAGGTTGAGCGACTTGAAGACACATTAGACAGTTGGCTTGGTGGTCGACTCCGTTCGGTGCCATAAGTTGATCGACGTGAGCCATTTGCAGGTTGGGGAGGAACCAGACGACTTCTGGTCCGTTGCGATGAAGATGCAGTCGGAGATCCAACGGAGAGGGCAGAGTATGAAGAGGACTTGGTAGGTGATTTCCTGAGGGACGCACTACTGTTTCTTCCAGAACTGCTGACGCTTGGTGGCCGCGACCGTCTGCCATGAATACGGTCCTTCGCCATTTCCTCGAGCTCAACCCATGTTTGTTGGATACGATCGTGCTCTCCGATGGCCCGTTGGTCATGTTGCACCGCGCCAAACGCAGCCGTTACCAGAGCGATGGAAGAAGTAGTGAACTCAAGCCGTGCTTTGAGTTGATCTTCAGCAGAGAGATGCACAGGATTTTGAAAGCTGCTTGAAGAGGTGAGAGGAGGGCTGGGATATGTGTCTACGTGCTCCAGAAGGTCACTGAGAGCAGCATCACAGGCTTTGAGTTCTGCCATAAACTTGACCAGGTTTTGTAGATGCCCAACAAGCTGTGACGCTTTTGCAACTTCCGCCCTTAGGGAAGCAAGCTCCATCTCGACAGAAGGGTCCTCCGCATTTTGAGGAAGAGAAGAGATTTCATCGTTGAGCAGCAGGAAGCTGTTTATGACCTGGGAGGTTTCGTCCCCAGATGGGAGGTACGAAGTCGAGGTGGCGAATCCTTCAATGCTGAGCGCACGAAGACGTTTTCGTAAGGCAAATATGCGGTTCTGCAATTCGTTCATTTCAGCTGATTGGAATTGAGTTCCATTGGACGACACAGCGCGCAACGTTAACCCAAAGACATCTAACAGAGCAGTCAGACCAACGAATAACACTGTCCGAAAACAAAAGCTTACCATGATCCATAGGCTCAGCCCTTGCCTTGCCCTTTTTCTTCGCCTCGCGATCAACTTCTGCGGCGAGCTCGGTATTAAGAGCGCGCTCTGTTGCAAGCTGCTCCTCAATGGACTTGAGTTTGACTTCCATCTCATGACGCTGTCGCGATTCGCGCTCTAATTCCTCTTTTTCCAGAGCTGCTTGTCGATCCCTCTCCTCTTGAAGCCTCTTTTCTTGCTCCAGTCGTTCCCTTTCCGCTGCCTCCCTCACTTGTTGATCATGCAGCTCCTTTTCGGCCTGCAGTCTTCTCTCCTCCGCAAGTTGCTCTTGCGCAAGCTTCAGCTTGATCTCCATATCTAGCCTCTCCCGCTCTAACCGGGCGCGTTCAGCCTCTTCGGCAGCCAATCGCTCCTGTTCAGCTTGTAGTCGTCGCTCTTCCTCCAGTCTGAGTAACTCGGCCTTCCGACGCTCTTCCTCCTCAGCCTCTTGTTGTGCAATCAACGCCTTTTCGGCCTCCTCCACTGCAATTCTCGCACGCTCAGCCTCTTGTCGTCGCTGTTCAGCTAATTGCTCTTCTCTGATTCGTTCAGCTTCCTCTTTCTCCAACCGTTCACGTTCCAAACGAGCCCGTTCAGCCTCTTCAGTGGCAAGGCGTAGACGCTCAGCTTCAAGACGCTGTTCTTCAGCACGTCTGGCTTCCTCGATCTGGGTCGACAGAGCTGTCATATTTTCGAGCCATCCTTGGAATCGCAGTTCAACATCGTTTAGTGAATGCAAACGAGCTAGATATAAGCTTTCGTGCACAGACGGATCATTGACCCCCGGAGAAGCCTCCATATCTTTCAATAGCTCGCGGATGGGTGAGAGAGCGCGGCTAATGGTAATGCGATATTCCGAAGTCACGTGCTCGGCGCGGGTGGAGAGATCTGAGAGAGGTTGGGAGATGTCAGACTGGGATTGAATGGTGTGAAGTGAGTTTTTGAGAGCAGCGAGTTGGGAAACGGCTTTATTGGTGTTACTAATAACTCCAGCAAGAGCCATATCCACCTCTTTCGTTTTAATAGCAAGACGGAAGTGATTTGCTTGCTGATCTAATACGTCCAAATCACCCCCAAGCTTCATCACATAAGAGTTCGAGTCCGTGCGAACTGCATCGTCGAGATTGTGGAGATCAAAGGGAAGTTCGACTGTGGATGAATTGTCGAACGCGACTAGTTTGAGGTCGGTTGACGAAAAACGACGTTTTACGAAAGACGTTGTGCGCGTGCGTGTTCCAATTGATACCAAAGGGACTCGCTGGGATAGCCCGTTCTGGAAGGCCTTGATATCGGAATGAGCGACTTTAATGTCCGTGCCGAGCTGCAGATCAAAATCTTTCAGTTGCGGGTCGACAAGTTGTGAAGCCAGAACGTCCTGGATCCCGGCATCGACACGAGCCTTGAGTTCATCAAGTCTGGTTTGCAGTCCATGGTAATCGTCGCGAACAACACCCATGACGGTGGCTTGATTCTTTACCGATTCAAGCAAGCCGGCCATCTGTCGAACTTGTTGGAGGAATTGCTTTAACCCAGAGGAGCCACGCAAAAGTCGTTCATTCAAAGGAGCTTCCAACGTCTTGGCTAGGCTGGCCAGGGGGGCATCGACTTCCTGAACAAGTTTCCCGTCCAACTCATCTAGGCGCTTGACTGATTCTGCTGGTGGGTTATCAGAAGGGAGCGGCGCGGAGAAACTTTCTGGTGTCGGTGGGAAACTGTTGGTATTAAGGTCTTGCTGCCAGCGATGACGCTCCATAGCTTCTCCAAGCTCTCGTCGGATAACCTCGAGTTCACTGAGATTGTCCTCCATAATATTCCAGATGCGTCTTGCCTCGCGAAGACGACCAACTCGCGCAACTACATCGTCGCGGGTCCATTGAGCCTGCCCACGCAGCCCAGACAGCTTTTGGAATTCAGCGGCTGCGCTACTTTTGAATGCAGGATCTATGCCCGGGCGATCAAGACTAAGAAGAGCCCCTCGAGAGTTGCGTAACACTTGGACTGCCGTTTCCGTGGTGGTCTCGGACTCTTTAATGATAGACGGCAAGAGCGCAAGAAAAGCAGCATGGCGCGTTGGCTCCAGACAGGCGTCTGACATGAGATTCGGAGGCGTCCCATCTCCATCGGTAGTCGAAACACCTTTTTCAAGTCGTTCGATTATGGAGGTAAAGGTGCTGGATGCAGCAGCAGCGGTTTCCACCAAAGTTTCAACACGGTGGACAGCTTCGTAATTGAGACGATACTCCTTTGCGCTGGTCTCTGCTTTGCGCACAAGTTCAAGCGCAGTCGCAATTTCGGACGAAAGTGTTTGAACCACGTCCTCGTTTGCAGACGCGTATTCCGGGAAAAGAACATGTGCTGGGCGGGGAAATGCACTCGAGGGAGAAGCCGGATCACCGCGAAGAACGAGTCGTTTCAACAAGGCCTCGGCACGGGTAGCGAAGGACGCGCTTTGTCGAGCCGTGGGGTGTTGGAATTTTGCCGCCTCGATCTCATCCCACAATGCCTGCGCGGCAACCTGGTCTTTCATGGACTCGACGTAGATTTCATCAGCCCTGGCAGCAATTGTTGAGATGCTAGTCGCAACAGAAGAACACACGTCGACTTACTTTCTCCATTGCATCACCGCACTCATAACAAATTTACCCACATTTTCGAGGTCGGAAATTCCCTTTTCTTCGAGACGATCCTGTTCGTCTAATATTTCCTCGGGCACGGGTTTTCTGCTGGAGTCTATTAACTTATCAAGGACCTTGCCTGCAGAAGCGATTTTGTTGTGTCTGAGGGACGTTATTCGGGCAGAGAATTGCGCTGCATCTCGAGAAAGCACTTCTGCTAACTTGAAACGCGCACTTCGCGAGAAGCCATTGGAGGATAATGAAGACTCGGAAGCGACTGAGGAAGCGAGGGAGGTAAGAGAGCCGCGTCGGTTGGAGGTTGAAGGGGGTGGTGATGTGGGTGTTGCTTCTTCATAAACGGAAGGTGTCCAATGTGCGCGTATGTCCAAAAATGTTTTGAGGTCAGAAATAATGGTACGCCGGTCAACCCAGGCCGCTGAGCGGAACTCTTCCCATCTCAGACGCTGGTTGAGAAGCTCAAAGTTCTCTGAACGGTCGCGCAGTAAATGTAGCAGTTTGTCGAGGTCGTAAATAGTCGTCAGCGTCAGTTCAATCAGGTCAGTGTCTGCGGGGGATAGATTTCTTTGCGTCGCGGCTTGGGTACAGTCAGTGGTTAAGCTGAAGGAGGAATTGAAACATACCTTTCGTGAATTTCCTGATAGTCTGCAATTCCCCCTTGTCGAAAACCTCCGTCTCCTTCTCGATTGCGTCATGCTCGACAAGCCATTGTTCGAGTTGTTGGCGCGTAGGTAGTCCAGGCACGACTTCGGCAGACTCCTTTATAGCGTCCATGCCGACGAAAACCTCAACCGGGGGCATTTGTTCCAGTAACTAGAGACGTAAAAGTTGATTAGGCAAGGTATAGAGTAGCAAGTTAAACAACTACCACTTGCCTTAATCTTGTCTTCAATCCAATTCTTCCGCTCGCTAAAAGCCTTGAGCTCGATGACTTTGCTCCATTCGAGCGCCTCGTCTTCGCCGTTGGCTGGAGGTGGCGGGGTTGGTATGTCTGAGGACGCCGTGCCGGCCGACGAATTCTCTGGGGTTGCTGACATTTATTTGCGGAAAAATATAGAAGGCGGTGGGCGGTGCGTGAAGGGAGAAGGAGTGCAGCCGACCCCAGACATGCAGGTCGACAACGAGGTGAAGGGAAAACAGGGAACTATCGCACACGTGCCACATATTTACCGCGTTGCAACGGGAGACTTGTTCGGCTACAATTTGGGTCTTACAACAGTTAGAGTACATATTTACTTCTACATTCAGTGACTACTTCTGCTCCTCTTGCATCCGAAGAGCGAGTATTCGTAGTCTTTCGACAGGGTCATATGCGGTTCGCTCATGGCCCAGCTCAATCTCGACTCTTTGTAACAAGGCAGCCACATCTCCAAGCGAGGATCCGATCGAGGCAAAGTGCCCGCTGTGCAGGTGTCAAACAAGTGTGTCCACCCATTGACAAATGCAATCTTACCGAGCAACACGGGCCTCCTCTAGCAATCGGTGAAGTTCAGCGTTCTTCACCGCCTGGGGGCCCGACTGCAACGTCCGCATCTCGTCAGACAGCTTGAACAGTTGGCTCTGCAAGGATTCCTGCTGTCCCTCCACCTGTCGCAGTGCCTCGTTGACCCTGTTCACCTCCACTGCGCTAAACTGCTCCCGAAGTGAATGCAGTTCGCCTCTCATATCTCCCAGTTCGTCGTTGATAGTAGATAACAACTTGGAACGGTCAGACTTGCTGAGCTCCAATTGATGGTGCAGCCTGGCCAGCTCTGACCGGGGAATCGCGGCGTTCTTGTGGTGTGCCTGTAGTAATGTAGTTTCGGCACCGAGCTCGTCGACTTGCCGTCGCAAACGTAAAAGCTGCCTCCGAGTAATTATGTAGGGTATAAAGGCAATCGGGGTCAGGAGTAGCGAGAGAAGAGCAACATGACCAAGGACTGATCCACGCTTTCGAGTCGCAACAGGCTCGACGACAGTCGAATTAGAGTCTAAGGAAGGTGGGCTGAGTTCAGAGGTATCAGAGTTCATCGTCGTCGTAGTCAGAGATCGGTAATGAACCCAAAATGGAAATGCTCCAGATAAGCCTCCTGGAAACAAACAAGGGCCTCCGGCGCTAGCGCCCGAGTCTGAGACCTTGCTTTAGTCAGCCTCGCTGACGTCATGCTCTTCACATTCCACCAATTTACGTGCCTCTCATCAGCAACTACGACATTTTTCATCTTCAGTGCTCTTTGTACCATACTCCCAAATCTACCGTCTCTTTCACAGGTGTTGCGAAACCGTCTAACGATGTCCGACACCGGCAATGTTGTTGACTGGCCACAGTTGAACGCGATGACCTTGTTGAATACACTGCGATACGCATGCAAAATATGCCAAAGCCTTGATAGAGGATCAGCAAAGCGCAGAGAAAGACAGGCACTGTTGAGAGACCTCTGGGAAGTAGCGTTGTCCAGGCGCCACGGCAAAAGCCAAGGGATTCTCCACAGCACCAAACACGGGGTGGTTGAGTCGGGCTCAGGCAGCTCGTCTGCGGTCAAAGGGAACACCTCCAGCACCGGAACGGTTAGCTGCAAATCGAGAGCGTTGGCACGCAATATCGCGTCTGCTTGCAAAAAAAAAGTGTAAGGCAGGATCAAAGGTAAGCAAACGACTGGAGTGTCGCCCTGCAGGAACTCTGCCCAAGTTGTCGTTGCAATCAAGTGCCGCAATGGGGTGCTGTTGCGCAAAGGAGGAAATAGAGGACTGAACGCGTATCGCCTTGTGTTTTCCCAAGTGCTACGGATTCGAGTTAGCTTGCGCACATCTAACCGTTTGAAAGTCGGGGTCGCGAGAAGCGGTACACTCATAATCTAGGTATGTTGAGCAGATTCCTGTGAACATCGTTAATGAGGTTGCCACCTACACCGTTAGTGTGGTATAAAGGTGCGCAAATTCTATCTTTGTTAGTGTCTTCCACATAGAAGGTAAGAAGTCTCACCGAATCTGGCGTTCCAACGCCCACGTTATGAACACAACATGTCGAAGGAAAGTGGACCATGACTCCAAATACGCGGTGGGCAGGTAACCAAATTGGGCCGACTCAACCCAAGCGGGAGCTCCGAGCTCAAATTGCCGAACAGAGCCGTACTTTTGCAAAATGCTGGTTATATATCGCTTTTGTTCAGCCATTTCATGCCGCAACTTTGCTCGATAGACCGAAGCCAATTGCGATTCCCGGCCATAGGTCATAGCCAGGTCACTGTCTGTCAAATGAATTCCGAAACCCTAAAGACGTTAACCGAGCGAAACGCCCACCAGGGAAATCTTACTTGGAATGACAAGGATATAAGCCTGAGAGTCGTTAGCACATGCCTTAATACATCGAGTTTAAGTGAGACCAATACTTACTCCAGCCTCGGGTCTTTCCCCACAGAAAGATTGTCGATTTCTCAAAATAGTTTGTCCGCGTATTCTGTTTTTGGAGGCTATTCCACGAGTTAAAATATAACATAAGCCTACCGTTAGAAGTAGCGCATTACCTTCGATTGCTCGCAGAGCTACGGGACTAGCTAGTACCTGAGTACCGTCCCATACAACACCCAGGACATCAATGGACTCCTCCAAAAGCCATTGAGCTGGCAGCGTGTACTCCCTCTGTATAATGTCGATCCGTGGGCCGTAGTCGCTAACGATGGATAAAGACGAAGCCCCGCGCCAAAGCCATACCTCATGAGAGATGTTAGCAGTGAAGCACTGAAAAATACGCTGTAGTCGATCCTCGATCGAAAGGGTGCAGTCTTGGTGTAAGATAAGCGTTATGGGTCCATGGCGCCAATCCTCAATCCAAAATGGGCCTATCTCGCAAGGGTTCAGCATACTAAACAATACACACTCCCCCACAGCTGCAATTCCAGACCACGATAAGTTGCGCAGTGCATTCTTAGTTAGTTCTTGGAAGCGTTCCTCGAACTTGGCGTCACTTGTTGTTACGCAGCGCCACTTGGGTTTAAAGGCATCGAGAAGGTCGTAACCGGCGGAGGAGTCACTTGTCTCGAACGTGAGTGTATCGGCACAGGCTTCTGTAGCGACGAAACATTGATTTAAGTCAGATAGTCGAAGCATAAATCGGTGCGAGGCGGCCAACGGCATATTTTTCAGTTCATGCATGTGACGGTCCATCCTGTGGGGGACAGTCAGCGCCGACTGCACTTCCACGACTTGCCAGTGGGTTTGGCGTCGTGATTTACCATTGATCTAAGGGGGCACCGACTCCAGTCAGTCGGCGTGCAAGCGGGTACCGCAAGAGCGGATGGAGATGGTCAGGAACGTCGATGAGATCCTCTGCTGCAAGGTCTGAGGGCAATGCGGCAATAGCCAGATGCAGCAGAGTTGGTAGTGTTCTTATTGCGTTGCGGGGTTCGACGTCAATGTTCGAAGTTGCGTGGAGTAGGTCCCAGGCTTGAATGCGCGGTCAGCAAGGTTGTTGTGTTCTGATGAAATCAGTACGTATGTGCGTCCAGGCAGGGTTATTTAGGGAGGCGTGGCTGAAGCGTGACGCCGAAGACATGGAGGAGAAGGAGAGGCAGGTCAACCACCTTAGATATAGGCGCACCAAATGCTTTTATACCTAGTAGGTAGCTTCAATACTGCCTAGGAGTCAAGCAGCCATGGAAATCAAGTCAATGACTCGCTCTCGCTGACAAGTACGCAATTGGGCGCTTCCGAGCACTAGTTCCCACGCTGTCCCTCTCAGCTTGGGAAAAGCGTCTTATAGGTCTCTTCTCAAGATTGTCTTCCTTATCTGCGCCGGCTGCGGAGTATGAATCGGTTTTTGGTAGTACATGCTCAGCAGACTCTGTACTCCATCGTTTTCTCCGCCGATGGGAAAGGGACGGCTTCATATTAACCCAGCTACGTATCACAGGCTGTCTGAGCTGAGAAGTTAACAATTACTACAGAAAGCGAACCGGTTCAACACTGGTCTTTGCCATATTGGAGGGTCAAGCTGTGAACCACTTTAAGAACCAGGGAGATTTCCAGTCTCTGCACGACCATGGATCCAGCCCTATCATTTGGGATTCCCCTTCCACCTCTGTCGTCGGGGTCTTACCCGGAGCTTGCCCTGGACCACTCGTCCGTTACTCGCACTGGAGTATCCGAAGTCCGCTACGCCGTGGACGTTGGCGCCAATATCACCGAACCCTTTCTGCTCAGCGCGATAGGCACCGTTGTCTATATGGGGCAAGAAACCTGCGGGCGAAAATCCAAGGGTGCAATGCGTGCCCCAATAAATGCTGATAACTGAGTTCCATAGGTGCTAATGTTAGCACGCCCTCCTGGCGTATTCAGTGAAACATTTGAGTGCACCGTGCACGCAATCGATGACCTGATCGAGGCGCCGGAGTCCGCAGTACATGTAAGTGGCTCGTAAACTGCAAATGAGAAAACTGACAACTGTACCCAGACTGCGAAATGTATCCATCTATGCGCTCTTCCTAGTTTAGACGAAGAGAGTGGATATCTGTTTGTCGTTTATGCTGACGATGAGGTTCTTAAGGTTAGAAAAGACAGCACTACTGATGAAAACCATGCTCACAGAGAACCAGACCAAAGTAGACTATAATTCGTCGAAATTTATCCCAGTGGCGAAGACAGAATGCCCTCATCTCGAAGTAGGCGCGCTGGTCCATTTCGAAGGTTTGGTGCTGCGTGAAGACCGGGCGGTGTTGGGTGGAGCTGCATGGGAAACCGTAAGAAATAGTCAGCCATACGAGTCATCTTTAGCAGCTCACCTTAGCATTGGACCATACGCGCCAAGCTACTCAGCAGACTTTTCTGCTCCAAGCCGTATCCACTGTGATAAAATGCGCAGTGAAGTATTTCGTTGATTGTCTGTCATATGTCATGTCACCCGTAGGAAAGTAATCGCAGAAAGCGTGCGAGGTTGATTGTGTGAGGGGGATGCTCTGCTCTACATAAAGCGTGAAAGGGATCCTACGAGGCTTGAGTTCCATGGCGACATTCCTCAGCGATAACGAACCTGGTACGTTCCGCGCGAGGAATCTCTTGATGTTCAGCGACGCAGTGTTGGCGCCCGGACTCGGACCACGAGTTGCGAAGAGTGCTCGAAGGGGGCGGAAGACCACAAACTTTTGTCCTCACTTTTTTCGCGAACGTAGTGGAGGTGTTTGTCAGGGGAACCTCCCTTTCGGCCCCTCGGAGACGCCTCCGATTCCGGTCCGACTCCGGTTCCGTCTCCGGTCCGGCCCTCCATCTCGCCCGCACAATCACCGATCCGTCAACGCCCTCCCGACGGTCGCCCTGGGACCTCGCCTGCGACGCCGCCCAAGCCTTCTGTGCCCGACAGCGGCAGCTACGGACAAGCAGTATATAGTCAGCTACCTAGCAGGCGGACCCTTAGAGTTTCTTCTCTTTGGATCCTCTCCCCTGCTAGGTCAGCTTCATTTGTATTCGCTTACCAATGTTCACGCTTTGGATCCTCCCCTGCTAGGACCTTGATCTCAGGCCTCCGGGGTTGCCCTTACAGCAGAAGAAACTCTCTACGGGATCAACCGGACAAGATTGCCAGGTTCGGCGCTGACTCAGGCTCGAGTACGAGTCCGTTCCGCCCTCGTCACCGCCCCTGCCACTTGTCCCCTCCTCCTCTACTCCTGTGGTCCCCGCACCCGTCATGCCGTCCGGAGTCACTCCTACCGCAGACGCCCGGCTGGACTCACTCGAGGCGAAAATCGATAGCCTAACTGAGGCCCTTGCTTTACTCACCAACCAGGCTTCCGCTGCCGCTGCCGCCGCTAATAATGCTGGCGGACCCCAAACACCATCGCCGGAGACGTCGATTCCGACTCCGACTCCGGTCCAGGGCGACTCGAAGCCCTTTTTGGCGACATCAACCTCGCCTCAAAATTGGTCTTGCGACCAAACCCCCCGTTCACCTTCAACGGCGACCGGAAACGCGGCCGCGCGTTCCTCTACGCGGGTCGCACCTCGCCCGCCTTGCCCCTGAGGCCTTCGTGGTCAACGGAGAGGCGGCGAGAAAAGGCTGTCCGCTATGCCATGTCGTTTATGGCAGAAGGACCCGCTCAGCAATGGGCGGAGCGCCATGGAAGCAAAGCCCCGTTTCCGTTTCCGTCCTGGGGCTCGTTCGTTTCCGAGTTTCGACTCCGGTTCGTCGAGGAGAATGAGCAAGATCACGCTCTCTCCAAGCTGGAGACTTCCGCCTATCACATGGGTACAAAGGATGTCTACCAGTACACCGACGACTTCGAGGACCTGATGGACCTCGCCGGATTCGAAGACGCGCTGGTCAAGGTGACCAAGTTCCGCCACGGACTTGACCCCCTGATCAATAACGGAATCACGTCCTCGAACGACCCCCCGGACCTCCGGGATTACCTTAGCTGGCGCACCCGGGCCTTCCGTCAATACGAGGCCCTGGTCCGGGCCAAGCTGATCAAGTCAGCCGCCCCCAAGACGCCTGGCGGTTTGATTCGGACTCCGTTTC
The DNA here is from genome assembly GCF_014461135.1 of Mycena indigotica. NCBI lineage: Eukaryota > Fungi > Basidiomycota > Agaricomycetes > Agaricales > Mycenaceae > Mycena > Mycena indigotica. The sequence continues at coordinate 2,276,320 of NW_023503005.1, forward strand.
CGGTCAACCGCATCCCGGCTCCGGCCCCTTTCCGCCCGGTGGCTCCGGTCGTGCCACCCCGCGGCCCGCGCCCCGCTCCGGCGCCTCCAGCTCCCGTCCCTATGGAGTTGGATCGCACCCGGGCTCGGGGTGCCCCTCGTCGCGCCTGCTTCAGGTGCGGCGACCCAAACCATCTCGCCGAGATTGCCCCCTCCCCGCGGATGTCCGCTCAATGGACATCCTCGACGAGGTGATCCAACAACTCGGTGACGAGATGTTAGCGGAGTTGATCGCCCGTTACACGGACACAGCTGCCCTGCCGGAGACGGCAGCGGAGTCGATGGCCAGAGAGGATTTTGTCCCCGCGACGAGTGACTGGTGTGCCCTCGTTCGCGTCTATAAATCGTTTTGCCTCTTTGTATGATGAATGCAGTTCCTTGCCCTACAATGAGCCCGAAACGAAAGACACACCCTCTCTTGCCCCCGTCTCGACTCCGTCTCCGACTCCGCCCGCGACTCCGGTCATCGTCCTCCGCCGCCTCACTGCCTGGGAAAAGAAACTGCCCAAGCAGTACACCGTTGCCGCTGCCCCTGGGGCGAACTCCCTCCACCTCCCGTTAGAGCTCGAGTCCACCACCAGGCGCTGAAGCTCTCACTCTCTGGGCTTGTCGACTGTGGTGCCACCTCCGACTTCATTGACACGAACTATGTTGCTCGGAATGGCATTCCGGTCCGCCCCTCGATCAGCCGATTCCGGTTTTCAATGTCGATGGCACCCCCAATGACGCTGGGTCCATCAAACAGATCGCGGACTTGGTCCTGCGCTACAAGGGCCATGCCGAACGAGTTCAGCTGGCCGTCACCCATCTTGGCAAGCAAGACCTCATCCTGGGGTATTCCTGGTTGCGGAAACATAACCCAGAGATCAATTGGGAAACCAAGGAGGTCAAGATGACACGGTGCCCCCGCAATTGCTCGACCTGCCGTGAGGAAGAGCGGGTCGAACGGACTGAGTTGCGGCGACTCCGGTCGCTTCAGAAGCGTCTCCGCTCCGGCCCGTTGATAAGCCGCATTCTGGAACACACATAGGAAACCACTATTTTTGTTCGTTTCATGGTTACAGCGCACGTCTAGGAACTGGCATGAGTCCCGAATGGCCAGTTAGGGAGATATCTGCGAAGAGGCGTTTCGATTCGACCGTTGTTGATAGCAACTGGCCGTTCAGAACGACTCTTACAACAACCAAAAACAACAGCAGAGCCCAACCAACATAGAGGATCCATCCAATCCTTTATATATACCAAAAGGGAGTGTAAACCAAAAGGCATATTCGGTCGACACGCTGGGACTCGAACTCAGAACGCTCCGACGAAGGTTCAACCAGGCTTCGAACGGATCAGTCCCTGACAGCATTGGAACGCGGTTTCGGAACTTACGCAAGGATAAGGACATGTGGAGGTGCGGTTAAACGGGAGGCATGACTCAGTGGAAACGAGGGCTTGGCTGCAGATCGCGGCGACCTTAACCCGCAACCGTCCAACCGAACAACTTCGACAACAGATTGCGATTATCTCGTTAAGAGATTTGCCTAACGGTGTCTGGCGGTTAACCTCAAGTCATGGATATCGATGGAAAGCTAGGAAGTGGAGCAACACGACGATAACAACAACGGTTAGCGGACCGTTCACAAAAACGCATAGACGGTCGCAATAAAGGAGGATTTACAAAGGTCATTGACACCAAACACACGCTACCGGTCATCTAGACCTGGATTTTCGACTCTGGGCCTTATGGCGAAACGATACCTTACAAATTATGCACATGGACCATCATTCTGTTGTGGCGATTTACCTGATCTTATCATTTTCTGTTTTAGTATTTATATCTCTGTCCTGTATTTGAGCGATTCACGGATTGCCCAGCGTTACTAGGTGCATCTGGGGATCTAGCTTGTCAATATCATCCTGCTAGCTCTTTCATTCAAGTAAAAAGGCGTTGTGATCAAAGAGTAGAGGGTCCGGTTGCCGTATAAGAGAGTTTCGGTTGGCGTACACTTGGTTTCGGTTGGCGGTTGAGAGTTTAAGGCAGTTAGTTCCTGACTTGAGACGACTCCTTGGGTTTAAGGCAGTTAGTTCCTGATCCAAACGAGTATAAACGGTTCTGGGCATCGTATTGGCGCTTTCCTATTGCTGGATTTCGTCGATAGTACGCTTAAGGACAACCACAAAACAAATCTTTAACAAGATTTCATTCGATCTACCCTACAACCTTGCACACCCGTGTACAGGCTCTGTTCCCAGGGTTCTGCACTCGTATTAGGAGACGGTTATTGGTGGTTGTTGGACGTTTGGAACGGTGTTATACGGTTATCGCTCAGACAGAACGACTATTTGTTGTTTTGTTGTTGAGTTTTAGTTGTGTAGTGTCGGTCTCATCTCCGGTCTCCCCACCCGTCATCCACCCTCATCATCTGGAGCCCACCGCGAGGGGTGATCGAGTGTTATATTGCAAAGAACTCTGTTTAGTGCAAAAACAGCTGTGACAAGAAAGAAGACAAGCAAGCGCCCACACGCTTGGATCAAAGTACAAAATTCCACCAAAAGGGAAACAGAAAGATCTCACTGATTCCCAACCAAACGACTTCCCTGGATTGTTAAGAGGCGTTGGAGAACTGCGACCAACACCACTTTTCGTTCCCAAATTAACGAAGAAACCAACACCGAGAACCACGCTCAACTCACAAGGAGCTCGGAACAGAGAAGCACCACAAAAATCGACGAAACCTCAAGCATCTTCGTCAGGAAACCGATTCAAGCATCGAGCAAAAAGCGCTTACCAACAAAACCAGCTACAAAGCGCAAAACAACCGAAAGGAACACTACAGTCGAAGAAGAACAGCAATCGTCGACACCATCTTCGCCTTTAACGGACCTATCTGAAGGTGAACACAACACAAATCGGATTAACGAACAACCGATTGAACAAAACAACAACATGGGGGATAACGGAAACGTAAATAATGGAGGTCTGGGAGGAGCGGCTGCGTTTTAAAGTACCGGAAACCTGGGATTGGGTCGTCCGAGTTTCGATGGGAAGACTCCTGGCAAGTTGGAGAAATTCCTAGACGAATGCGATCGCATTATCGACCAGGCAAGTATTACTGAAGCGGCGGAAAAGAAGGAGACGGTGTTGCGGTATTTGGATACTCGATATGTGAAGGAAGCGTGGAAGAACTTGACGCCATATGGAGGAGGAACGTTCGAAGAGTGGAAAACGGCGATAAAGTCGATGTATCCAGAGTTGGATGAGGTGAACGAAGGGTCGAGGAGGCGTTTGAGAGAGATTTGCGCGGAAGCCAAGGGGCGAGTCGAGAGGATTTGGGGTTGGTTCTCGTTTTTGTGCGTTCTTCGTACCAGAAGCAGAGAAACTACTCCTGCCTCCCTCGTTGGTCACGAACAAAGAGTTGGTGTCCTTGATCTTGAATACGTTGCGTAGCGATTTCGCGTCAGCAGTCGAAGCGGCGCTGAACCAGCCAAATATCGCGAATATTCTAGGGCCAAACGCAAATGCAAATCAGAACGCAGCAAACACTCGTAGAGGGGATCGTTGGAGCTACAAGGAGGTTCTCAAGGTGGTGGCATGGCTTGCGAACAACTGGTCGGGCAGAGAAGCGGATGCGGTATCGAGGGATGATGCTAAACCATCGATCTCGATGTCGAATCTCAGTGGAGGACCGTTAACCTCGGATACGAGGGTCAAGTCGGAGTTTAGAGACCAAATGGAGAGTTTTGCGCTGGAAATAAATGCGTTAAAGGACGTCATGGCCGTGCGGGATAAGCAGTTGATTGAGACTATGAAGCAGATGCATGTAGCAACTGAATCTAGATCGAAGGAAACAGCGACTCACCAGCACCAAGGGCAGCCTCAACGAGAATATCGCCAGGGTGGAGAGCGAAACTATGGTGGAATGCAAGGAAATGAACAGTGTCATTTCTGCGAAGAGACTGGGCATATGGTGCGGGATTGTCCGAAAAAGAGGGCGTTATTGGACCAAGGAAAGATCGTTATGGAGAATGGGGGTTTGCGATTACCTGGTGGATATTATATCCCCAAGTATCCTGAGAACGTGTCACGTTATCAACGAGTGTTGGATTGGTATAGCAAGGGAGGAGGAGCTGGAACGACTGGGAACGCAAGTGAACTATCAATCGTCGTTCTTCAACGAGTATACTCCGAACGAGCAATACAATCTCTTGTATGACACAAGCGAAGACGAAATCCGTTCGTTACGGGCCCAGATGGCGGCTATGGCGAAGCAAGTGCAAGCCAATAGCATGTCGACTGGTGGCCAACAGCAGCGTTTTCAAGTCCTCAAGCACCAGTGCAGACCTATCCACAGATCCTTCAACGGGAACCCATGGTGCAAAACGGAAGTGGTGGAAGAACGCAGCAGCGAATGGGGGGAGAGTGGAGTTGGGAACGAAGCTTATCCTTCCTTCATTCAAGCGCCCGTTCAACCGGGCTTGCCGGCAGGGGATTCGAACTTTCAACAGTTCTTGACGATATATAACATGGTTCAGGCAATGCAGAATTCGCCGGGGTCGGGTTCGCAATCGGGAGGACAGTCGATGGAGTCGCAGTACGCGAACACACGTTCGCAGAAAGACAACTCGGCTGGCGGAAACCAAAATTTTTAGATAGTTCGAGGATGGAGACCGGAAGCAAACGAAAGAAGGCTTCCGAGGCAACGAAGTCTCTTGAGAACCGATCTAAAGTTGCGAAGGAAACGTCAAAACGGAGGCAGGACCGAAGAGAACTGGAGGAGGAGTCGAATTCGGATAGTGGAGAAGAAACAGAACCCGAAGTGTTGGAAAAAGAGGATGTGCCGAAGAAGAGACGAAAGGCGCGTTTCAGAGGAGAAGACTCGGAAGATGAGAAATTGGAATACGCAGCGAGGATGGCTCCTCATTCCGGAATCTCCAGGGCGAGAAACGGGGAAACGCAAGAACGGCGAGGAACGGGCGTATAAATTGGCTACCAAGTTCGATGACCCAAAATATTATTAAGCGTATTGTTGAGAAAACGGAGAGTACAGTCGTACGATATTACCGTGGGCGATTTGATCTCGCTTTCGCCAGAATATGCCAAAGCTATGAGGAAGTCAACGAATCGAACGAGGCAACCGATAAAGCCAGTGTTACTTAACGGAAAACTTGACGAAGGATCGGAATATCCATTCATGGAGGACGAGGGTGTCGGCTCGACTCCAAAATGATGCTGTGGATATAGATGAACTACCAATGGTTGATTCGTTCTATATCTCGACTGAGGAAGATCGTCAATACGGGATAAAGGAAGGGTGTTATGTTAGCACCGACCCTTATCTGCAGTATGTCGCCGTTATCCCCAGGAGAACCGCCTAAACAAGTGTTTTCGGGAAAGGACTCTGCGTCGTTTACGAGTTGTATGGCCGTTAATCGCAGCAAGGGAACATGTGGAATGCGTTATAGACAGTGGCTCTCAGATAGTCTCGATGGCGTTATCGGTAGCTGAGCGGTTGGGAATCCCTTGGGATCCAGATCTGCAAATCTACATGCAGAGCGCGAACGGGCAACTGAAGAAGTCGGCTGGATTAGCGCGGAACGTTTGTTTCTTGTTTGGGGACATACCCGTGTATCTGCAAGTCCACGTTATCGACCAAGTAGCGTATGAGGTGTTGTTGGGACGACCGTTCGACATCGTTACCGAGTCAAAATTGGAAAACCTTGGAAATGGGAATCAAATGCTCACCATTCGCGACCCTAACAAGGAGCGACGATGTGTCATTCCAACCCAAGCGCGGGGAACGTTTTCATCGACAACCAATTCGAAGAGGATTGAGAATGCGCAGAAAGAATCGCCAGGGCCAAAAGGAGAACCGAGACCATCGAGTTAAAGTCGAAGCGGAGTCGGATTTTCAGAGCTCGTCCAGGAACTAGTGGAGGACTGGGGAGGCGAGGAACTGTGTATTAGGGTAGGAGTGGACGAGTCTGGAGAGTTGAGAGTGGAAGGATATATGGAACCTGAGGATGGGCGTTGTTTCTCGGATGATGAATTACGAATGGCGTACTTAACAGCAAGTATGGACTCCAAAGCGTGCGGAAGGACCAGAAAGCAAAGGAGCTGTTGCAGGATTTCGTTAGAGAAAGGTCTTCAGATTCAAAAACGGAGAAATATGTGGTGGAAACCCGAGTTGTAGCAGAGGAAAATAGGGAAGACGAAGGTCAAGACGAAGAGCGTAGAGCGGAAATAGAAGCATCTTATCTGGGACATGTCCACAGACACGATCCGTTGATACCGTGTCTTAGATGTGCGGATATGGCTTTCGATAAGGAGAAGAACGGGACTGCAGTGGAACCAGGAGTCGAAATCTTTGAGACATTCGCAGGCAAGAAGTATAAGCCAGTAGCCTTAAAAACGAGACCGGTTTATGGCGAATTGCCAGAGCGTTATCGTATCAAACGTGAGATAATCGGTGATCCACTCGCAGAACTACCCTCGTTATCAGCTAAGCCAGTGGACTTCGTTCCAACCGAACGATACACGCAGGAGAGGATGGAATTCATTGACAAGGTTCATAATACTGGATTCTTGTGGGACGAGGAGTTGAAAGTTATTCATAATTTTATGATGCTTCAATGGCCTGCGTTCGCCTGGAACGATGAAGAACGGGGGACCTTGCGACATGATTTCTTTCCGCCTGTTGAGATTCCGACCGTGGAGCATAAGGTGTGGATTGAGAAGAGCATTCCGATTCCAAGGGGACAACTGGAAGAGTTCTGTAAAGTTATCAAGAAGAAATTGGACAGGGAGTGTACGAACCATCGAACGCATCCTATCGCTCCAAGTTCTTCGGAGTCCTCAAGAAAGATGGGAAGAGTATTCGCTTGGTGCACGCTTTGGAACCATTGAACGCGGTAACGATCGCACATTCGGGTATACCCCCAGCAACGGAGGAACTTGCAGACCATTTTTCGGGAAGAGCCTGTGGAGGAGTGTTGGATCTCTATTCTGGATACGATCATAGGGACTTAGCGGAAACCTCAAGGGATTATACTACGTTCCAATCGCCCTTCGGAGCGTTGCGACTGGTAAAACTGCCTCAGGGATGGACGAACTTCGGTTCCGATCTTTCATGACGACGTGAATTACGTCCTGAGGGAAGAAGTACCGCACGTTTCGATGCCATACATCGACGACGTACCTATTCGTGGACCTGCAACCCGATATGAAGATGAGAAGGGAGTGGCGGAAACGATTCCAGAGAACAAGGGGATCAGGAGATTCTTCTGGGAACACATGCAGAACGTAAACCGAGTCGTTCAGCGATTGAAGTACTCTGGTTTAACGGTTTCTGGGATGAAGGCGGTGTTGTGTGCGGACGAGTTCGTAGTTGTTGGGCATACCTGTTCGTATGAAGGCAGAAGGCCATCGACGGATCGAGTAGGGGTCATTACCAGATGGCCTCCTCTCAAGAATGTGTCGGAGATTCGACAGTTCCTAGGAGTCCTCACCTATATCAAGCATTTCATTCAAGACTTTCACATAATGAGCAAACCGCTCACGGATCTGCTGAAGAAAGGAGTGGAATTCGAATGGGGAGAATTGCAAGAGGCATCCATGGCGATTATAAAGAAGGCTGTCAGGAATGTCCTGCGATCCGTCCTTTGAACTATTCAGAGGATTGGACGACAGTCATTCAGATCGACAGTTCCTACAAAGGAATCGGCATTGTAATCTATCAATATCAAGAAGGGAACTCGAAGAAACGATACTATTCGCGGTTTTCGTCCATTCCGTTGGATGAGCGACAGGCAAGGTTTTCGCAGGCGAAGAAGAGAGTTGTTTGGAATCAAGAGGGGGCTTGAGCATATGCAATATTGGATACTGGGATGTCGAAATTTGGTTCTGGAAACGGATGCGTCGTACATAAAGGGAATGCTAGATACCCTGGCATGGGCCCGAATGCTACGATTAACCGTTGGATAGAACAGATCTTGATGTTTCATTTCGAATTGAAGCATGTTGTGGGCAAGACCTTCACGCCAGACGGACTGTCTCGACGAGACAAGGTTCCAGGAGACGAGGAATACGACTATGTTGACGACGGACCGGAGATAAACAAGCCTGGGGTTCATGAAGACTGGGATTACTCGATCCCTCAGCCAAGGGAGTTCGATGATTTCAAGTCTGAAATCGATACTCGGGGTGGATATTATTTCGGAGCGCTGGATCTTGACGATGATGACGAGATGGAAAGCGAAACGTGGAGAAAACATGGCCAGCTGTGTCTCGACACTTACATGGAGTCTATCGACGAAGCGGAGGTCATTCGAAACGCTTATCAACGAGAAGGAACGGAGTTGCCTCAGTATATTTCGAGTTTTGTTCGGGAACCTGAGAAGTTGCTGCCTAATTCGGCTTTCAAATGGGACGCACGCAAGCGCGAACCATACCCCTGAAGAGCATCGAAACGTAGAAGCGATCCGGGCTGATGAAAAACTGGAGTTGGTGGAGAAATGGTTGAGGGATCCAAAGAAGAGACCGAGTGGTTTTACGGATAGGGCGTTCGACGCGTTAATGCAGTACGCGCGGAAGTTCTTTCTGAGTGAAAAGGGTCGACTCTTCAGGAGGGATAACAATGGAATGCACAAAGTAGTGGTTAAGAAGGAACATCGGATGTATGCAATGCGTTCAGCACATGACAGTCTGGGACATCGGGGCGCTTATGCTACGAAATCCTTGATAGAAGTCAGGCTGTGGTGGCCCCAAATGGATCGGGACGTGTCGTGGTACGTTAAAACGTGCCACATGTGTCAGGTTCGGCAGAGTACACTGTTGCGCATACCTCCTATTCCAACGAAAACACCAAGTTTATTCCAGAAAATCCACACGGACGTTATGGTGATGGGGGCTGCTTCGAACGGACACAAGCTCGTTATCGCAGCAAGGGATTCGTTGAGCAGATGGCTGGAAGCGAAGGGACTTAGGTCTGATACAGCAGCCGCGGTGGCATGTTTTTGTTGGAAAACGTTATCTGTCGTTGGGGATGTCCTGCGGAAATCGTTACAGATAACGCTCCTCAGTTCATCGCAGCGTTGGATTGGTTGGAAAACAAGTATGGAATCAAAGGCATTCGGATATCGCCCTATAACTCTAAAGCAAACGGACCAGTAGAGAGTGGACACCGGGATGTGAGGCAGTCTATAGTGAAAGCCTGTGCAGGGAACCCTAACAAGTGGTTTTACTTCTTACCGCAAGTTGTTTGGTCAGATAGGATAACGATCCGACGGGGATTAGGCTGTTCTCCGTATTATGCGGCGACAGGCTGTCATCCGATCTTACCGTTTGACATTGTGGAAGCGACTTGGCTAGTGGAATACCCGGGGCAGATCATTAGTACCGCGGAATTGATCGGTTATCGAGCACGTGCCTTGGTGAAACATAGGAACCACATAAAGGAGATGCGGGAACGAGTAACTAAGGAGAAGTTGGAAGCTGTTAGGAGATACGAGCGGATACACGCGGCAACGATAAAGGATTACGATTTCAAGCCGGGGGACATAGTCCTCGTTCGGAACACCAGGATTGAGAAGAGTCTCGATAAGAAAGCGAAACTGAGGTACCTAGGCCCAATGGTCGTCGTTAGACGAACAACTGGTGGATCGTACCTCGTTTGCGAACTGAACGGAGCAATGGTTCCGGGAAAAGTGGGCGCTTTCAGGGTTATTCCTTATGAAGCAAGGAAACGTGTTTCGTTCTCGAAAGACATTGAGAAACTCATTGATATGTCAAAAGAAGAACTGGATTCGTTGGCCTTGAGTCGAGAGGATGACGAAGGGACAGACTTGCAGTTTGGGAATCTGGATCTGGATGACGAAGAAACGTCCGATAACGAGGGATCGTCCGACGAGGACTGAAGAGTTCTTAGGAAACGAACCGAGTTAAAGAGGAATCGCGGCATCAAGATACAAACGCCTTGAGGCGCGAGTACACAATACAATCCGAGTAACGACAGTAACGGCTAGGGAAAGTGGCCTTGTAAACGAGCGTGGGGGTATATAGTATTGTGGGAGAAGGGGAAAACGCTGGAAAGTGTTTCCCTGCGGTTGTGGGACGGACCATTGGGAGTTGCGAGTCGAGCGTTTCCTCGAATAACGGCCAGATACTGCGATGGATCACTGGGGAGCCTTCAGCACTAGACACGATGACGAGACGGAAGGGTTACGGACGGAAGTTTGCTTTCAACCTTCATTCCGCGGTCCTTTGCAAGGTCGAAGAGTGTTTGGTACCGACGAGCAACAACCTCGTAGGTGTCGGGGAGTACGCCATTCGTTGCACGGCGAGAAGGACTTGTTGTTGAGCGAGTTCGAGACAAGCGAAAATTTGCTTGTTCGTAACGCGGACTTCACCACCTTGTGCGAGTGGTCGAGGAGCTCTTGAACGGTCTTAAACTCAAGATCGGCGGGTGCGGAATCATCGACAGTGTAGGGATTAGTCAGAATCTGCAAACGGGTTAACGATTTAACGGAAGTCGATTTTGAAATGAACGCAGACGATGCCAGCGACAGCAGACGGGAATCTTGAGTAGAGATGGTCAGATCGAGTTTTGAGCTAACGAGGAACGCTGACCACGGGAACGTCTTTGGAATCCTTCTTCTTGGAAAACGAAGGATACGCTGCGGATTTGGCACGAGTTTCATCTATCAACTCGGGGAAGTCGCTTTAGTGCGCTTCTTTTTGGAAGGACTCTTATCAGTGTCGCCCAAGTGACCTGTGAACGAGGCGAGACAGGAAGATTAACGATGGGAACGGGGTCCTCTGAATCGTAAAACAAACGACGGACCTCTTCTTCTTCGTCTTCTGGATCGGTCGAACGCTGGCGCTGCAGTCGATAAACGCGGGGATTGTGTGGATCGAGAGCTTACCTTGTTGGATTGCGCTGCGCTGGTCGAACGAGTGTTCTGAAACGAGCTTGAGTTGCGAAGGAAACTATCAATAGTAACAAGAGGAACCGGGGTGGACTTGGAGGAGGTGGCCTGTCATTGATAAGATAAGCGTTTCAAACGGGAATTGTTCTTGCCTTTTTGGTCTCAGGGGCCTTTTTCTTCGCTTCTTGGCGGCCTTGCGTTGTGCTGCGTACGCACGAGCGGATGCATCGATATGATTGAAGTGGGCAATACAAGCGTTCGTGTCGCGAAGATGCTGGTCCTGTTTGGCAGCCCAGGTTGATTCGTTGCGAATGTTGTTCTGGATAGCGTGGAGCTTTTGAAGGCAGTGAGGAATGTCCTTGTAAATGAGCCGGGCTGGCCGCGAGGCGTTCGCGAACAGCTTCGTCTTTGAGTTGGGGCAACTGTAAACGGTCTCAGATGGTTGTGAAACGGTCGATGGCCGCAGGCACGGACCAGATAACGGTACAGCTGGTGGATCTTGCGAACGTTTTCATCGTTGGTCCGAATACGCAGGTCCTGGATGGTTGTAATGAACTCGTGAACGTCGGTTTCGAGCTCTTCTGAGACTCCCTCAGAGGGTTCTCGAGGCGCGTGTTCGGAGTCAGCCATGGATTCGTCACTGGAGGACGACTGGAAGCTCGTTAACGCAAGTATTCGGGTCGCTAGATCGATGGACCGTACTTTTGGGAAAAGATATGGAGCGAATGTTCTGGGGTAGAGAGCGGAGAGGAACTGGAATGGGTTGTCTAACCACGGCATCCTAAATAGGTGGGCTACATTGCTGGGACAGCAAGATGTTAAAAATGGGGGAGATGGGCACAACGTGGTCCGGATGGAGCGCAGCGTGGCCGTTTGACGAGGAAAGCATGGTTGTGGGTCGCAATTGAATTAATCGCACCAACGGCGATGCTCTTAAAACGACTAACATCATGTTTTCACCCTCAAAACGCCTTACTACCGGTGAAGGGACCAACTATGGTGTGAAATAACGTGGAGAACGATATATCCGGAGCTCGACCGTATGCTCTATCGCTGAAAGGAGTTTCGATCGTAATATCCGGAAACCAAGATCTTCAAAAAGTACCTTATCAACGAGATTTTGTTGGGCCAGAACAAAGGAAATCAAGGCACAACGCATCCTTGGCATTTCAAAACGCTACTGTAACGACAGGAATGCTTGTTTTTGACGGTAACGACAGACTACGAGTTGGACTAGGGAGAGCTTCGTGGAGGATGATCAAGGGAGACGTTCGGTAGGGCAGGAACCGAAGGAGTGTGAGCTACCTGGAGCGCAGGAGACGCAGGGGGCATCGGTGGCACCCATAGGAACCTTACGGATAACGGTCTGGTGAATGACAGGGGATACCGCCTCGAGGTCAGGAAGACTGGTGAGCGACGAACTGCTGGAAGACGCGATATCGGCGATGTTCATGATCGTTGTGTGTCCGTACTCTGTGAGGAAGTCGTTATCTTGTACGAAACCATGAAGGGAAGCCTGGAAAACGGAATGAGAACCGAAAGAAAACAGAGACATCGGGAGGAATAACCTGAGAATGAGCAGAATCGAGCCGAGCGAGCAACTCGCAGGCAGCGTAATACTCCGTTTTCAGAGATTGGATCTTCTTGCGGATCTGGTCACGACGGATCTCAGCTTTGTCTTCGAGGAGAATGCGAGAATAGTGGGCGAGTTTGGAGAGTCGCTGGGTGCTGGGGCTCCCTTCGAGACAGGACTCAAGGCCTTGGAGAGAATCGTTATCGAGAGTGCCGAAAATGCTTTGGATGCCGCATTCGAGCGTTTTCTGGACCTTGACGCGCATAGAGTCCAGAAATGTTTCGAGATGCTCACTGGAACGAAGCTCATCCCAGTTGCGGAGTAGAGCGACGGTTTTAGCAATCTTCTCCTCGTCGTTTTTGGTATCGTCGTGATCTGAAAAACGGTCAACCGAAACAAGAAAACGGGAGTTAGAACGAACCAAGGAACGCCAAATGCGATTCACGGTTGAAGGAGTAGAGAACGGAGAAGCCTTCAAGGGTGGAATAGTCGCAGGAATCATTGCGCGACAGACCGCAAGGGAGACATGGAATTCCTGCCATGATGTGAACGCAATCACGGTTGAGAACTTTGCAAGAACTGCAAGGATCGAGAATCTGTGTTCTATATCAGGGAAACGCTCGAAAAACGGAGTAAAACGATAGGACGTACATCGAGGCTTGCACACATTTTGAAGATAGCAGGATAGGGTTCTTTCGAGAAGAGACCAGTATAGAGGATTGGAACCATAGGCTCGTTGACATACTTGGGGATGCCGTTGTCAGTCATGTCGAACGACTAGGGAACGCTGGATAATAGAGGATGGAATGACTTATATTCGTTTTTGGGAGTTACAAATTCGTTGTGGAAACATCAGAACGAGAGTGTGTGGGCGACCGATCACGAATATTGTCAAGATGATGGAATGTCGAATGAAGGGCTGATGGAGTAAGGTGGAACAGGGAATCCTCATCACAGATTGATGAGATGTCGCATTAACGGAACAAAGAACGAAGAGTCGGACAAACGAACGATAACGTCTGCGTTTTCTGGACTTTTCTCGATTGTTTAGATCTGTTATTTTCAGACTTAATCACGCGAGAAAGGAAAGGCAAATGATTACTATTGATTATTTTGTCGACGCAGTAGTACAAGCAAAATACTACTACGCCGACCGACGCATTGTTCGATATACAAAATTTTAAGGTCCGTAGACCGTGGACACCCCGCGCAAGCCACCGGAACGAGTTGAAGAGCGTGGCGTACTCCAGACCAGAGTGGAACCTCACTTGGAGGGACCAGCACCGTTGGAGTCGACGTCGGGAACGATAGAACGGTGACCAGTACCCAGATCGTTGGGAGGGACCGTTTCCTTTTCATCCTCGTCCTTCCTCTTCTTGATGTTCTCGTCGGCATCGTCATCCGTCGCCCATTCGGAGTCTGGAGGTTGTGAAAACGAAGTAAAAGGAAGGAACAAGAAAACGAACCGTTGTTGCTAGCGAACCTAGCAGAGGCCGAAGTCAAGAGATGGTTGAGGATCGAGGTGGCAGATGGGTCGAGAGGGTCGAGCCGGAAGCGCTGCTCGAGACCTTCGGTTCCGCTGACTTCGACAACACGTTGAAGGTGTTTCTGGAAACTGCGCAAGGAACGACGAGCTCCGCGCATGGCAAGACGGTGAGCTTCGCCAGTACTGTTGGCTAGCTCCATCGTGTACTTCATCCGTAGAATGGCCGTTTGGGTGTCGCGGGCGGACGACTCGACGAGTGGGAGAAGGTGATCGATGACCCTGTACACCTCCGTTGTGAACGCTCGTGATCGCACAAGCTACCCTTGGTTGGATCGTCGTGGCAGCCGTTGCAAGGGATTCCGTAGCCGGCAGGGACGCATTCGCGCTGGTAAAGCATACAGAGAAAGCACGGCCATTCGGGCATCGGTGCTTCCTCTGCAATGACTTGCTTCACGTAGCGGATCGGAATGGGAGCGTTGGGCTCGTAGTAGGACTCGAAAACGGGAGTTTTGGTCTTCGACCTGGGAGTTTGGGTTGGAACTCGTCAGCGAGGGCCGTGAGGTTCGGGGAGAACGTTTTGGAAACGTCGGTGAGGACGATCTGAACGCGGTTGTTTGGGGCCAAAGTAACGACGTCGCGCATGTTGCCAGTCGTGCCCTGCATCAACTTGATTAAGCTGCGATTGAGGCGATGTGTGCGCGGGGACCCCAGCGTTGAACGCAACCTTGTCGTTGGGAGCGCGATAGTGGAAATAACATGGCGTCAGGAATGAGCTCGGGATCCATTCCACCCAAGGCGGCAACAGTCAGGACGGACTGTTCGTCGTCGTCATCCTCGTCGTCGTTGGTCTCGGCCTTAATCTTGGGTTTCTTGGGGGCAGGTTTGCCTGGAAGAAAACGATTAGGAAAAAGGGTGAAAGAGAGGTGAAAACAAGGAGCATACCTTTGCCCTTGCGATCCTTCCGGTCCTCTTCGGACTCGGGCTCTTCTGCCTCCAACTCGTCGTTTTCGTCGGAATCATCAGAGGGAGGGCCGCGTTTGCCTTGAGAGCTGCGCAAACGACCTTTCTCCTTCTTTGGGGTTATGGAGGTGGAACCAAAATCGATTTCACTGAGTTCACCGTCGTCAGATGGAGCCTGGTGAATGTCTGACAACGAGGGTTTTTCGAGGAGTCTAGAGGTAGAACCGTGCAAAGAAGGGTTGTGGTGGGAGACTTGTTTCTGGTTCTTGAAAATGCTCGTTGGGAAACCCCGAACGATTTTCAAGAAAGAAGGGGCCAAATCCTAACGAAACAAAGAAAACAGCGTTAGTGAGTGGAAGGAAAAGCAGAACGGGGGTGTACGAACCTTGATAGCTGCGTGCTCGAGTGTCATGTTCGGCCAGTCATAGTGAAGACGAGTGGGAGGAAACGAATCCCGGACTTGGATGGCTAATTCGACGAGCAAAACGATGTCCTTCGTGGCGTAGGTGGGCTCGCTTTTGGACAAGCAGGCGGTGCGAGAGAAAATATAGCGCTGGGGAACGGATAAGTGGAATGGTCAATGAAGGAGAGAGACCAGCGCACGAAGTGGAAGAGGGTTTTGTCGAAGGCATTGGCCATATCTTCGGCCGGAATTACGCTGCACGGAAAACGGGGTCGTCACTAGTAGCGTGTCGAAGATAACGCAGAAAAGAGCGCCGGGGTCGGCGAAAGCCCCCACAAGGGGTTGTTGGAGTCCGGATATACCAAGTCAGGGCCGGAGGAGGAAGGGCCAGGGGTCGAAGCCTCAGTCTTCTTGGGAGCGGTGGTGAGTTTACGAGGGGGAGGGCGACGAGCAGCCATGGAGGAAAGAGGAGAGGAAGAAAGAAAATTAAAGGAGCAGAAAAACCACGGGCCGTCTTATATGGTCGACGACGCAGTTGAAGAAAAAGAACGCTGAGGAAGAAAACGTGACTGTAATGAAGCTTCTGAAGCTTAATTTTGAATGCCGAACCGGACTTGGGGAAAATTAGCTCAAGGACACTGCCGCGGAAAAACACGAGCTCTATTCAGTCGTGTCGACGTTGTTTGGAAAAGACGATTGGAAAATGATGGTTCCCCGGACACGCAGGGTCGAGCCACTGTGAGACTAAACGGAAGCAATTCATTGTTCGAGCGAGGATCAAGGATCTGCGGAAACGCCTTTGCTTGGCAGGCATGAGGTTGTGACGTGAGAAGCGAAATTTGGTTCCGTGACGAGAACGAAAGAGTTCCCGTTCCGAACAACAGAACAGAGGAGAGTGATGGGCTAGAAGGAACCAGCGATGTAGCCGAACGCGAGTATTGCCAAAGCGACTGGGGACAGTCGGGATTTAAAAATGGGGGAGATGATAAGCCGCATTCTGGAACACACATAGGAAACCACTATTTTTGTTCGTTTCATGGTTACAGCGCACGTCTAGGAACTGGCATGAGTCCCGAATGGCCAGTTAGGGAGATATCTGCGAAGAGGCGTTTCGATTCGACCGTTGTTGATAGCAACTGGCCGTTCAGAACGACTCTTACAACAACCAAAAACAACAGCAGAGCCCAACCAACATAGAGGATCCATCCAATCCTTTATATATACCAAAAGGGAGTGTAAACCAAAAGGCATATTCGGTCTGGCACCGCTGGGACTCGAACTCAGAACGCTCCGACGAAGGTTCAACCAGGCTTCGAACGGATCAGTCCCTGACAGCATTGGAAGCGGTTTCGGAACTTACGCAAGGATAAGGACATGTGGAGGTGCGGTTAAACGGGAGGTATGACTCAGTGGAAACGAGGGCTTGGCTGCAGATCGCGGCGACCTTAACCCGCA
Organism: Mycena indigotica; assembly: GCF_014461135.1. Taxonomy (NCBI): domain Eukaryota; kingdom Fungi; phylum Basidiomycota; class Agaricomycetes; order Agaricales; family Mycenaceae; genus Mycena; species Mycena indigotica. The sequence continues at coordinate 2,293,146 of NW_023503005.1, forward strand.
ACCGTCCAACCGAACAACTCGACAACAGATTGCGATTATCTCGTTAAGAGATTTGCCTAACGGTGTCTGGCGGTTAACCTCAAGTCATGGATATCGATGGAAAGCTAGGAAGTGGAGCAACACGACGATAACAACAACGGTTAGCGGACCGTTCACAAAAACGCATAGACGGTCGCAATAAAGGAGGATTTACAAAGGTCATTGACACCAAACACGCTACCGGTCATCTAGACCTGGATTTTCGACTCTGGGCCTTATGGCGAAACGATACCTTACAAATTATGCACATGGACCATCATTCTGTTGTGGCGATTTACCTGATCTTATCATTTTCTGTTTTAGTATTTATATCTCTGTCCTGTATTTGAGCGATTCACGGATTGCCCCGCGTTACTAGGTGCATCTGGGGATCTAGCTTGTCAATATCATCCTGCTAGCTCTTTCATTCAAGTAAAAAGGCGTTGTGATCAAAGAGTAGAGGGTTCCGGTTGCCGTATAAGAGAGTTTCGGTTGGCGTACACTTGGTTTCGGTTGGCGGTTGAGAGTTTAAGGCAGTTAGTTCCTGACTTGAGACGACTCCTTGGGTTTAAGGCAGTTAGTTCCTGATCCAAACGAGTATAAACGGTTCTGGGCATCGTATTGGCGCTTTCCTATTGCTGGATTTCGTCGATAGTACGCTTAAGGACAACCACAAAACAAATCTTTAACAAGATTTCATTCGATCTACCCTACAACCTTGCACACCCGTGTACAGGCTCTGTTCCCAGGGTTCTGCACTCGTATTAGGAGACGGTTATTGGTGGTTGTTGGACGTTTGGAACGGTGTTATACGGTTATCGCTCAGACAGAACGACTATTTGTTGTTTTGTTGTTGAGTTTTAGTTGTGTAGTGTCGGTCTCATCTCCGGTCTCCCCACCCGTCATCCACCCTCATCACCGTTCCCCTCGGTCTGCGCCATGGACCTTTCTGGGTCTGATGACGGAGACGATTCCGTCTCCGGTGACGACTCCGGCCTGCCTGATCTGACGCCGGACTCCGACGACGACGATGACGATGGTCAGCTTGAAGATGGTGACCGCATCTTCTACACCTCGTTCCGCCCCTCGGAGGAGATACGCGCTGGCAGTACTGTCTCGCAACGCCTGGCCGAAGCCTTCGCCAGGAACTCCGCCCCTCCGCCCTCCGAGATCCCGGACTGGGCTAAGGAGTTCCAGGACGTCTTCAACAAGGAGTCCTTCGACACGCTACCGGAGCGGAGAGCCTGGGACCACGCCATTGAACTCGTCCCCGACGCTAAGCCCACCAACTGCAAGGTGTACCCCATCTCGCCCCTCGAGCAACGCGAGCTCGACGCGTTCATCGAGGAAGGGCTTTCGACGGGCCGGATTCGCCCCTCCAAGTCTCCGATGGCGTCTCCGGTCTTCTTCGTCAAGAAGAAGGACGGCGGACTCCGCTTCGTCCAGGACTACCGTGCTCTCAATGCGATGACTGTCAAAAACCGGTACCCCCTTCCGCTGATCAACGACCTCATCAACCGGCTCAAAGGCGCTCGTTACTTCACCAAACTTCGATGTCCGTTGGGGCTTTAACAACGTCCGGATCAAGGAAGGTGACGAGTGGAAAGCGGCTTTCCGGACTAACCGAGGCCTGTTCGAGCCCTTGGTGATGTATTTCGGCCTGACAAACTCTCCCGCGACGTTCCAAACGATGATGAATGACATTTTCCAGGACCTCATCCTCTCCGGAGACGTCATGATCTACCTTGACGACATCTTGATCGCCCATTCCGACCTCCGGAAACACCGGCAGATTGTCCAGGAGGTCTTACGGCGACTCCGGGAGCACAAGTTGTACCTTCGAGCGGAGAAGTGCGACTTTGAAAAATCGTCAATCGAGTACCGGAGTCATCATCTCCCACAACCACGTCGAAATGGACCCCGTCAAGGTCGCAGGCGTCTCCGCTTGGCCGACTCCGGAAAACAAGAAGGACATTCAGCAGTTCCTTGGGTTCGCTAACTTCTACCGCAGGTTCATTCGGGACTTCTCGACCCTTGCGCGCCCTCTCTTCGTGCTCACCAAGAAGGACCAGCAATGGACTTGGGGCGACGCGGAGGCCTCCGCGTTCCAAGCGATCAAGGACGCGGTCACCTCGGAACCGGTCCTGGCGATTCCGGACGACACACGGCCTTTCCGACTCGAGGCGGACAGCTCTGATTATGCGACGGGGCGGTTCTTTCACAATCCGCCCCGGACGGGAAGTGGCACCCTGTAGCATTCTATTCCAAAAGCTTAAATGATGTCCAGCGCAACTACGAAATCCACGACAAGGAGATGCTCACGATCATCCGCGCACTCGAGGAGTATAGACACTTCCGAGGGCGCCGCGCACCCTGTCGAGATTTGGACTGACCATAAGAATTTGGAGTACTTCAGGAAGACGCAACACCTCAACCGGAGACAGGCCCGGTGGTCTCTGTACCTCTCCCGGTTCGACTTCACGCTGCACCACAAGCCTGGCCGCGATATGGGTCGGCCTGACGCCCTCTCCCGGAGACCCGACCACGGAGTCGATTCCGACAACTCCGACGTCGTCCTTCTGCGGCCTGAACTCTTCCATGTGTCCGCACTCGAGGGCGTTTCCGTTTCCGGTCCCGGCTCTGAACTCCTCCGTGACATCCGTGATGCCCTCTCCGGTGAGCCTGACCTGGAGGAGCCCGTCGCACTAGCGGCCCGGCAACTTCTTAAGGTTCAAGGTCAAGCTCGAGGCCCCCCGCTCCTCACGTTCTGACGAGTGGGCTGTCTCCGGCGGTCTTCTCCATTTCCGAGGAAAGATCGTCGTACCAAAAGACAAGGACCTCCGGAGACGCATCATCGAGCTCTGCCATGACACCCGAGTCGCCGGACACGCAGGTCGTTTCAAGACCTTGGAGTTGGTCTCCCGGAACTACTGGTGGCCTCAGATGTCTCGCCATATCGGCCGGTATGTTGCGACCTGTGACTTGTGCTGTCGCACCAAGGCACTCCGGAGACTGCCCCACGGAGAGCTGCACCCCACGGAAACGCCCCGGAACGCTGGCATACCGTCTCCGTCGACTTCATCGTAGAGCTTCCCGAAGCCCATGGGTACGACGCGATCATGGTCGTCGTTGACACCCTCGGAAAGCGCGCCCACTTCTCAGAGTGTCATACGACGGTCGATGCAGTAGGGGCAGCCCGCCTCTACTACCGGAATGTCTGGCGGCACCATGGGACTCCGGAGAAGTACGTCTCCGACCGCGGCTCGCAGTTCATCGCGGACTTCACCCGAGAACTTTGGCGTCTAATCGGCATCAAGCCCGCCACGTCCACCGCGTACCACCCGCAGACAGACGGTCAGACAGAGCGCGTCAACCAGGAGCTGGAGCAGTACTTGCGGATCTTCACCAACTACCAGCAGGACGACTGGGATGAGCTGATTCCGGCCGCGGAGTTCGCCTACAACAACCACGTTCACTCCTCCACGCAGCAGGTCCCCTTCATGACGGACACGGGACGGCTCCCGCGCATGGGCTTCGAACCCGGAGTCCGTTCCGCCATGGAGTCAGTGAACGAGTTCCGCGACCGGATCGCCACTGGTGTTGCTGAAGCCAAGGCCGCTCACTAAGGCCAAAGAGGAGTACAAGCGCTACTACGACCGGAGACGGACTCCGTCTCCGGAGTTTAAGGTTGGCGACCGTGTTTGGCTGGATGCCTCTGACATCCGGACAACTCGCCCCTCGGAAAAGTTCTCCCATCGCCGCCTTGGACCGTTCAAGATAGTCGGAGATCAGCAAAGGTGCCTACAAGCTCGACCTCCCTCCGCGCTACTCGAAACTCCACCCGGTCTTCCCCGTCGTCAAGCTCGAGCTCGCTCAGGACGACCCCCTTCGACGGACGCCCGGCTACGACCAGCCCCCTCCGGACCTCGAGGACGGAGTCCCGGAGTGGGAAGTAGAGGAAATCCTGGACGCAAGGGTGAGGTATAAGCGGCTGAACTACTGCGTCAGATGGAAAGGCTACGACGCATCGCACGACCAATGGGTCCGCTTCGACCGCGTCTTCGCCCGGAGAAAATTGCGGAGTTCTATCGTAAGTACCCTGGCAAGCCACGCACACATCGCCTCCGCGACCTTCGACTCGATTCCGTTCCGGTCTATGCGTCGGGACGCCGCATTCAAAGGGGGGTGATGTCAGGGGAACCTCCCTTTCGGCCCCTCGGAGACGCCTCCGATTCCGGTCCGACTCGGTTCCGTCTCCGGTCCGGCCCTCCATCTCGCCCGCACAATCACCGATCCGTCAACGCCCTCCCGACGGTCGCCCTGGGACCTCGCCGCCTGCGACGCCGCCCAAGCCTTCTGTGCCCGACAGCGGCAGCTACGGACAAGCAGTATATAGTCAGCTACCTAGCAGGCGGACCCTTAGAGTTTCTTCTCTTTGGATCCTCCCCTGCTAGGTCAGCTTCATTTGTATTCGCTTACCAATGTTCACGCTTTGGATCCTCCCCTGCTAGGACCTTGATCTCAGGCCTCCGGGGTTGCCCTTACAGTGTTTCACAGAGGTGAAAGACGTCACGTAGGTTATCAGAATCCTTTAAAGCTGTCCTTGAGGCCTTCAATGCAGGTGTTGTTACTTTCTGCCCCCAGCGGATATTTCGCCGAACAATTCAAGAGGACTGCCGCCTTTCTGCATGACATGCAAAAAGAGTGGCACAGCAGCGTACATGTAAGAAACTGTGACGGACCTTTCAGGCTCTCATCAGCAGCAGCTTCCCTTCCAAGTTTTTTCCTGCGTGCAGTATGATCAGACAATCAACGGCAACAACAACCTGATTTTGGTTCACCTTGACCGACAAACAATCACTGTACGACCCTCCTCCGTCACTCATTGCTTCCTAATCTTGTTAGGGTTGCGGTCCGTGGATATCCTCCCGGGGCACCGTTGGAGGCGACGACAGCGGTGCCATTCGCTGCACAGCCTCTTGATGCCATGCAACCTGGCGCTTTCGTTAGATGTGATGTCTCCATTTTCAGGGAAGACACACGGGATATGCGCGGGCGAGTTTGGAATGCCGTGAGTCTGTGTTATTCCTGGGCACTTCTCTGACTGCACAGTAGTCGTGGATTTTGGGAGCCGATAGGGTGTTCAGGTATTTCAGGTTGAGAGGGCCGGGTGAAGTAGTGCAACGGCGGCCCCATCCACGTCGTCGACGTCTTCGAGTCAAACCCTCTATCGCGAATAACCTCAAGAGTTCGAAAAAAACAGAGAGTGCGGAAGAATGTCAAGCAACAGGGTCACAAATCATGACGAGTGTTGATGCGTAACAAATCAATGTTGTACGTAATGTAGGGTTGATCCTTTTTTGGCTTATAACTTCATCGTCCTCTTCACTGGTCCGATTGTACTGTTATCACCTCATTCTCGGCAAGCGACGGACAAGCGCTAGAATGTCTCTCAACCTCCAATACTCTACGTGCGACAGTTGTCGACGTTCACACAGACCTTGCGACGGCGTCAGCCCATGTGAACGTTGTCTCGCGCGGGGGGAGTCTGACCAGTGCAAGTTTGAGATAGTCAAGTCAAGGGGACCACGAGTAAGTCACGGTTGGGCGTGAAAGAAAATACTCGCAGTGCTCAACTGCGTTGTCAGCGGCGGCGCACATTTGCACGGACTCAACGTAAACAAGTTCAAACCAGTTGCGAGGAAACCAAAGGTCAGAAGACCATGAAACCAACAGTCTATCGGCGGCAGTACTATAGCTAACTGCGAGAACAGAAGTTATAACTTCGGACGCGGAGCTGAAAGTCGCTCGTCCTCACCGACCACGGAACGCCTTCATCCTCTTCAGGTGTCTTTTTCTTTCGTTGACACGTGTTCGACCCCGCGTTTCTCACGGGAGCTCACCCACAGATCCGAATGTTTAACGCATATTGAAGGGCTACATGACTATTCTCAATGCCATAAATCTCAAGTCATCGGAAAGCTCTGGAGAGCCCTCAGTCGAGACCAACAAGAAGTGTACTTCGAGCAAGCAAGGGGAAGTCAAGCGGATCCATTTGGAAATGTACCCCGAATACAAGTACTCGCCACGAAGACGAGGAACGAACGGCATCAGTCGACGCGGGTCGAAACCCACGGTTTGAGCACGCAACCTTCGTGAGAGCGGACAAGGCTACGAGCATAGAAGGCTATGTGCTTAGTACCTCACGCGATGGGGTAGCTGGACATGGTTAGTGATGGAGCCAAAATTTTCAAAAACTCAAGACGTCACTAGCTGCGTACACATCCAGTGCAAACGATTGTAGTAAGCAATCTGAGAGCCAAGTCATGGGGACTCAGGCGGTGAGTTCCTTATGACCTCGCGCTGATATTCTTGACTTCATTGCAGACGTGGTGTACCTTCGGCTTTGGGTGCGAGGTCGCATGACTGGGTCACTACACCTGACGGTTCTACGCAACAGAGCGGATCTTCCCAGCTATTAAGGGCGTTCGCCAACAGCTTGGTGCGGTGGCTATTGAACGTTTTGTCGTTTACGTCGGCGCGCCGGACAAATCTTTCTTAAAGACTGTTCTTATTTAGACTAGGTAATACGTATTAGACAATTGCCTGTGACCTAAGTTGTGCCACTCCACCCTAAAAGGGTAGAGTAAGGAGAGGGAACATAGGTCGAGTTCGTGGCTTCATCCGTGTACACGGAACCCACGGAAAACTCAGTGTCAGTGGCGTCCAGCCAAGACCAATTGGAGACGTCGGTGTCACCTTGATTGGAATTCTGCTGCATGTGGTGCTCGGGAGGGTCTTGTATCTGGCCCCCATAATTCATGAAAGGTTGAAAATAGTCAAAGCCTCCTGATGACGCCTGGGCTTCGTCCGGCGTGAGACGTGCTGCATCAGGGAGCCACTGAGTCACCGGTGAATACTGTACCCTTCCATTTGATCCGACGACTCACCTCAATGCTGCTGGGTGGCTCGAATGACACGCTGGAGGCGTTGAAATCATAATGTATCGATGTTGCCCCGCTGAAATCAACAGATTTTCCCTTGAGAGAACTATTGAGGCCATCCTCTTCATCGGTGGTTCCGCAAGTAAGCATTGTGCTGTCGCGGCTGTGGGCCCAAAATTGTGTAGTTGTCCTTCTCGCAACTGCATCCTGTATTGCTTTGAGCTCGCCGAGGCCCGAGGGGCGGCATTAAAAGACATACATTTGGGTATAAACCCTCAGGCATCGAAGGGAGATATTTGCTGCGGTCGTCTGTGTTGCGAGGGAAGTGGTACGTAACTACACCGCGTACGGCGGTGCTTGGAGGTCCGAGGATCCCAGCAACCTAAGTTTGTACTGTACGGTCTAATCTGTTTTACTCAGCACAAATTTCTACAACGTGAAATGGACATCTTACCCGTAAATCGGTCGACTAACTGATCACGGAATCGCTTGGGAAGGGTGGGTGCATTGTAGCGCCAGTAGCGGGCACCATCGGGACCAACAGTGGAGCCTTCGGCGTGCATATTCACGCCTGATATGACAAGCTCCATTCTGCCCGGCAAGTCACTCCTCGCGATATACAACCCCCACACTTCGACGCGATAGGGAGAGAGTATCTTCAAGCTACGCCGGAAGGGATCTCTCTCGGTCGTCTGCGAGGAAACAGAGCAAGGCGACAGCACCAGAACATCTGGCGTGCTGCTGTTGGCCCACAGGCGTGTTACCGTCAAGTCGAAAAGAAGCGTGTGATATTGCAGCTGTGCGGGCAAGGAGCAAGGCACCATGCCATTCAGATATGGCCTCTTGAACTTCAGAAGCCACGATGGGATGCCAGCATTTGAGCCACTCCAGTTGGATGTCACTGTTCGATCGACCAGGGCTCTCACTGAGAGTAGTTAGCAGGCTTCGCATCATCACTGTCGTTGACGCACTCCACGGTGTAGTAGCGGAAGCCTCCAGCTTGGTGATGGCGGCGGCCACCGAACTGGAGCTACGTGACTCGTTGAGCCCGCTTTGCAAGTAACTTGCCACGAAGATATGGCGCGTCATATAGCGCTGACGAGTTTGTGACTCCCAGAGAGTTGAAGCCTCTTTGTGGGAGATAAGCCCTAGCGTTCATTTCTAATTCAGCTCAGTAAAAGTAAAAGCCGCATTGACTACCTTGGACTAGCGCTATACACCTAAGAACCACGTTATTGAGAGCTTGAGTATAGGGCCTAACACGTACGAAAGCAAGGACCAAGGTGAAGAAGAGTTAACGCCAGTTGTCAGCAGTCTCATGGCGGTCGATCCGAAGGCCTCTTGAAATTCCCGTGTCTGTGCCCTGTCAGCCACTCGCCAAACGTGAGGAAAAACACATACCTGTTTCTTGGTGTACAAGTCCGAAAGTACCACTGGGCTATGACCGTTGTCAGGCGGCGCGACGACACTTTCGAGGCCGGAGTGAGCCATGCTCTATGGGGGATCGGAGCAGAAAGCAGGCGATACACACCACCAAACAAATAACACAGCCAGAAGACGTCGAAAGTGTGATCAGCTCATTCATAACTTCGCTTCCCAACACCATCTCAGACTGAGGAAGTCAAAACACAAAATATCTTATCCTTCCCTGCGTCAAGTGAGAGAAGGCGAGGATGCGAGACAAACAGTGTTCCCACGGCACTTCGATAACCATTGAAAAGCTTTGTGCCCATCAAAATTTTGCTGCCACAAGGGAGCAATGAAGCCACCTATTTATAAGTGGAAAGCATCGCCCCAAACACGGCTTACCGTCATGTATGAGGTACATACAGTGTTGCACGCTATTTGTTAACATCCTCTGTAGTTGCGCAGCTGCATTGTTTTGTGAGCGAGCTGTGGACATGTGAGGAGGTAAGTATTGTACGCAACCTGCTTTCAACTTGCGCAGCGACTTTCTAAACTGCAGGTGAACGTGACAGGGCGGTATCCTGAACCGCAACCCACCTATATACGAGAGTAACACAGTAGATGTAGGTCGGAGCCTTATGCTTTGTGAAGGACATGTTACGACGGTCAAGGAAGTTCCTACCTTTCAAAAAAAAAATCGTTGTTAGAATGCTTACCAATGGACTAAGAAATCTTCCCATCCTTGAGGGCGCCATAACAAGAGATAACACGGCATTGGGCATAGGAACAGATGGATGTCGTTACGTCACACATGTCAATCAAACATGGCCAGAAAATCAAACGCAGATTGTGCTACCGAGTACGTGCTTTGGTACTAGTAACATCGTTAGGGCATTAAACTATAATTTCTTCTGCCCCTCCAATAATTTCAAAGCCCCCGTTGTCGAAACCATGAGAGTCTTGATCAACAACACCCTCAAGAGCACCCGGATAGCATCCTTCCGCATCCAAACCTTGAACGGGCGAGTCTTGTGGAGCGTTCACCTTCACACGTTTCACTAACTCTAAGTTCAGTGTACGTATAATGCCCCTCATGTCACTCACTAGGGGGTTCACCAGAAGCCAAAGCGGTGGGGGCTCCCGGAGTTCCGTCTTCTTTGGGAACTTCACTATCCACGCTACCAGGTGCCGCACCACCGCGCACAGTAGATGCCTTGAGTGTCATTAGAATTTCAGCGGCGTCCGTGTCCTCCTTCGTCATCTCGCGCATGTCACCCGCAGTTACAAAGTCGCAGAGTTCCTCGGCAGTACCCCTTTGCAGGAGAGTGATGGATACAACCGTCGCTGGCACAGCAAGTTAGAAACGAGACACTAGCATCATCGTACTTACAACTAAAACAGTCGTAAGTTTGCACCGGCGACGATTGGGGAATCTTCAAAGAGTAATGCTTGAGCACAAAATTGACTTCTACCAGGCTGCCCACGATCGCATCGCGGACGTCGTCACCAGCGATAGGGGCATTATTCTCGTCAAAAACCTGCATAGGGCGGATGTGGTAGTGCTTGCAGGCAGCTTCGAACGCGTCCTCGCAGACCTCAGGAACCGTCCAGTAGCGAGGGTTCACGAGAACTAGTTGGCCATTGAATATTGAAAAAAACTCGGCATTGATCCTACCTGGTTCGCCCTCGCGTTTCTTCTCGAAAATGGGCTTTGTAAACCGAAGGAGAGTGCCCGAAGGATCCTCCAGAAGGAAGTGGCGAGACTTCGTATTATCGCAGATACTCGACTGGATGCGATTGACGCTATCCAGCTGACGGTCCCAGTCCTTCGCATAATTGGTCCCTTCTAAGTTAACATGGTCAGCGATCAATCTTGATGCGGGCGGAGGTCGCACCAGCTCTTTCGAGAAGGAAAGAGAATTTAGATTTCTCGATGGAATCGTTGAAAGCTGGGCGCCACCACCCGCCTACGCCGTCAACATTGGCCTGAGAATCGGAAACTCTGCCAACAGCGGACAACACCGCGACCTTTCCGCGCTTGCCCTCTTCAATAACACACACGATGTGGCCGTTGTCTTTGCGTCTCCATGCGTACTGCAGGTTCTTGGATGCGAGGTACAATGGAGAGTCGAGCATGCGTTTCTGCAGTTCAGCCAAAGCTGCATCGATTGAGCGCTGTGGTGACAGTAAACTGGGTTTAAGGCTCACTAGACATCGTCGCAAAGCTTCAAGGAAAGGCAACAGACAATTCCCTACTGCAGGGCTGACATGGTGATGGCTTTTATATGGGGAGAGGATGGGACGAGGATGTGGGAGGAGGAAAGACGACGTGAGAAAAAGAAACTATATTTGCAGTCTCCTTTGACTAATAGCTGACAAACATTTCATGACTCATGAACGACTACTCCACAGCCTTCTCTCCCGCCCCCTCTTTCTTAAATAACTTGGAGATTTTCTTCGCCTTGATGATCCACTTCTATGACGCATGGAAATCAGAACAGCAGCAAATTTACGCAGTTTTCTTACCACACGCCAGCTATGGCAACCAAAAGAGTACTTTTCTTCAAGCGCCTCGACGCGCATGAGTTCTGCTACAACAGCGAAGACACTTAGAGGTTTCAAATATAGGTCTTCTTTATGGAGTACAGGAATCTCCTCCTTGTGTGCCAGGTGCTGATGCAGTTCAGTGTGAGAATCCCAATCGACCATGTTCTGCGAGCTCATCATACATCGACAGAAGCACAAGAGGAAAACACACCCAAAGAGTATCTTTATCGCACTGCACCATGATGATGCCAGCGTTAAAACTAGTCGACAAGTTGCACCATTTCTCGGACGTCATATAGAGCTAGCTAGTCAGTGAATAAACAACGAAGGTACTAATGTGAAAGGCACACACCACGTCAGGGCCGAACTCCCATTTAGCGATGAAACCAAGCGTGTTCAAGGTGGTTTCAAAAATCTCGCGCAGCACAGGTGCGTCCACCCCAGGGTTACTTAGGATAAGAGTCTGCTCATAGATGAGTGTAAGACCGGCTTTCAAACAAAACCCTACGTAGTTTCCCTTGTCGTCGGACTTGAAGTCGGCGAGGCGGCCGGGAAAGACGACACGGAGCGTGGAGTCATCCCCCATAGACAAATAGTGGCGGGTGAATGAAGGCCCTTCTCCCGCAACCGGGGGACCGAGGTAGAAATCTTCGTGGAGGGTCAATTGAGGGAGGTAATAGGACATGTTGGTCTGCGTGACTGCCAGTGAAGCAATGGCTGACACTATTTAAGCGATAGAACTATCACTATTGGCAGAGCAGCGCAGCAGGCGTGCGACCCGCGCAGTTAACGTGGGTGTGTCAGTTTCCGCGGCGTGACAAGGCTAGCTTCGCAACGACTCGCTTGTCCGCTAAAGAAAGCCCTTGCATACAGGAGTAACGGCTCAGGGAGAGAAGCGCTGAAGCCGGGTAAAAGTTATTGTTCACATGATGGCAACTCCAAAAAACCACTTCTTCGTTGGGTGTAACGATCCATTGGAAATCAGCACAGTTTATTTTTGTCAGGTACAGTACTGAAAGCGGCCAAAAGAAGCACCAGAAGATATTTCATTTGTCATCCATCAATTTACCACGTCACAACAGTAGGTTGCGTTTCACCACTCGACCAGACGAAGTGGCCCACCAGCTAAGCGTGAGTAAAGCATCAGCGTCATGTAAGTTTTTCACAATGCAGACTCGCCTTTTCAGGAAGATCGCAAAGTCCTCAATATTGTCAACTACTGCGGAAGGGTCCACGAAGTAGCCTGAGCGCTGACAAACGACAAGGACATCGCCAGTAATGACGGGTTGGATAGAAGGGTCCCGAATGAACCGGGCCTTATCCATCAGCAACAAGTTTCTCGTGTCGCCCTGGTCGGTGGAGTTGAAAAAGAGGCCGACCACCACATCAGGGAACTTTGCGAGTGGTTGGGGGAAAGGGGAGCGCAACAGAACGAACTTGTCGTATGTCACGGACCCGAGGTAAGCAAACCTTGAGCCGTGAAGGGTCGTGGAGTTGTGCTGCTCCCCCCCTGCTCGCCGGTCAAGCCACATGTCGGGCATCAAGTCTTCAAAGTTCCTCGAACGAGCCAAAGGACCATTCACAGGGACGCGCACTGCGTGCGGTCGGACGCATTGAGTTGCGAACAACACCCCTACTACAAAACGCTGATGGAATACCTAGCGTAAGTCATTCAAAAAAAGAGGCAACTCTCGCAAGGGAGACAAAAACCTTGGCAATGAGGTAGTCAACGTTCCGCGCGATGGCCGTAATTTTGCGTCTCTCGTAAGTTCGATGACGACCACAAGTGACTATGGCTAAGATTAGCCATTCTACGGATCAGCACTTTATTTAGGCAGTTCCGACGATCGCACAAGTCAAAAGTGCTGCGAATAGCAAACACACCGTCGGGACAACCCAACTCAAACTGGCCCCCGAGTGCATCTGGTTCTTCAGACAAGCAGGAGAACCCAACAACAAGACGGAAGCGGTCGAACTGCAAGTTTCGGAACTGCAGCGGGCAATATTCAGGTCGGCAGTCAAGAGGGGGTTGGTGCGGTGGACGGTGACTGCTGACAAGAACTCTAGATCCCCGCCTGATCATCTCTTCCCTGAAGTTTCGGAGGTCGAATGCACCAGAAGTCATGGTGGCGCCGTCCCGAACTCGGGTGACACCATCGCGGATATCTTTAGGATACTGAATGACGATGGTGGAAGGGGTCACCAATATCGCCTGGCCGGTATGTAGCGCCGTTCCCAACCAGAGCTCCATAGGAACTTCTTGGTTACTCTCGCTGACCGTGTACCCAAACGAAGCGGGGGGTTGACTGTAATCAACTTCTTCGGCAGCGAAAGAGCTGAGCTCCTCAGTGTCGACAGAGCTGTTGTCATCCTCTGCCACAGTGGGTGGCTCAGGCGCAGCCGTCGTCTCCTTCTCCCCTGGCACGCTCTGTTCGGCCGCAGCCACACTGACCCCGGATTCCTCGAAGTAGACCAGGTCGAAGTTTCAGAATAAGCGGGCAAGAACATGTTGGAATACGTAGCGTGAAGGTACGGGGTCCAAGCCGTCAACTCCTTGGGTTTACAGCCCAGTTTAGAGAGCGCGGCCGAGAGCGGTTCCATCCCTCCCCTCCCAATGACAAGGTTCAAGTCTCGGGGATACCACTGATTGTCAGCGTCCATCACCTCTTCATCCATCAAACGCATCCCTACGGAACCCACAACGCCTCCATTATAGGTGGCCAGGGCGTCCAACACGGGTATCAGTTGGTCGCCCAGGTAAGATCTCAACGTGTAGAAAACGCGGTCGCGAGTGTACTTTTTTGCACTTGGACGCGCAGCACGGAGTTGCACTGAGACAAGTTGAGGAGGTCGAAAAATTTCAGATGACGATGGATCATGCGCCAGATTTCGGGAGGAAGTCCTATATCCAACGAGGACGGGAGGCCGCTCGACGTTTCGCGCTTCAAAGGAGCGCGCCCGTTCAGCACGAGCGAAGCGATCGTCTGCCAAAAGTAAACAGCTAAGTAACCGAATTCAACTGTGGAGTAGCGGCGACTTACACTGGGAAGGGGACCACTCTTCATGTTCTACTACAAAATTCGACTCAGCGGTGACAGCAAGGATAAACGGCGATCCCACCTGCGTTAAAAGGGGGAGACAGTGAGGTGTCCGACTCCGCTTCAACGGGCACCGCGAAACGGTGATGGTTGTCGCGAATCAAGACAAATAGCCTCTCAGTCACTTCGTCGAAGATCAGTTCTTCTTCGTCCTCGCTGTCGAAAGAGGAGTACGTCCAGGTCGGGGATGGAGGGGCGATGGTCGATAGATGGGTGACGGGAGGGTGCGCAATGGGGGGGGCTATTGGAAGGAATAGGTAGCAACGTGAGCAAACTACTACTGGACGATCAAGAGCAAGACCTACTTAACTCCGTTTCATCTAGATCTGGATTGTATTCGACTGTAGCAAGCAACACGACAATTAGCACAAGTGCCTCGGTTTACAATATATTACAAACCCAACCGCGCGGCTCCTTCATCGGCGGCTTCAATCAACTCGGACAACAACATAGCACTCTCCAATATGCCGTCTCCTTCACCTTTGTCTTTTTGAAGTGGATCGATAGCGTCGCTCATAGCAAGGAAGGGAAAGCGGTGGAAAGTCGAGCTTGAGCGAAGATGCAACGATAGGCGACGTGCTCGGTAGAGGGATCCACAAGGTAGGCACAAAGCTCGTCAAGTTCTACAAGCGGTGGTCTGTTTTATGCCGCAACGAACGAGACGTCAGGTGGCTCACCTTGTTCCCAGCTCAAACCCAACATGACAGCCGTCTCATCGCTCACATACGCTTGCATGACGAAAAAGGGAACCCAGAGACTGCCCGTCCACGGACCAACTCGAATGGCTGCGTGAGACTCGCGGGAATCGCTGAAACTTCGTTGGCTGAACTGCGCTTTCGTCCAAAGCGGGAGTCACGGCGTCGATGTCGGCGTGGCCAATGGTCGCAAACAGATTGTGAACTGAACGAGCGCACTGGCTCGCGATAGCGTCGCATGAGTCGCATTGAATGGTCTGACAAGCCCGCGCAACTTCCACCGAAGCCAACCCCTCCACTCTGTCCCATGCTCTCTTTCTCGAAGGTGGAATCCATTCTAATCTCTTGAGAACGACGGTCGGGCTTTTTGAACTTTCTTCTGAAGGAACTGCTGCGGCCCAGGGTAGCGGCTTTCAAGGGTGGGGGGAAGGGCAGAAATGATTGTGGGTGCGGTGTTGGAGTGCAACAACGATTCCCACAAATGACAGGCGTGGGGCCGAGGCTCTCGCAGCATTCTGGGCATATCCATCACACGTCATGTTCTTAATATGGTAACAAACGTAAGATTCGCGCTTCCCATGCAGGGTCTCGACAAAGCAAGAAGTTAATTTCAGAGTTTCCGCAGCTACATGGTACTATCTGCGCACGATTCCACCGCGATAAGGGCACTTCTCGTTCTCGCACACCCCTGAGAGTAGCCAGTCGAACTCAGTATCTTGCTCAAGAACACGAGTCGCTGCATCCGCCTGGAACTCTATTTTATAGACACCGCGCAAAGAACCCCAAGTCCGAATCAGACGCGGACATTCCTGACCACATGAGCAGCCGAGTGCATGAGAACTGGGCAAGATTTTGATCCACGGGAACAAAGGCCCAACGTGGTGCGCCACGTACTCCAGGTACCAGAGCCAGGAAGCGACGGGAGCCCAGCCAGGCATTGCACGACGCTCTTTGGTGAGACGCGGGTACGGACATACGAGGTAGAAGCCCGCCAAAAAATTCATTTGTGAGGTGAAGCGGCAGGAGAGGATCAGAGGGAGAACCAAAATGCCAGGCGCAATGAGTAGGTAGGTGATGTTGTTCTGAGCGCCAGTCAGATGAGAGACGGGCAGCGTATACGGTCTCTTACATGATTAGGATGAGCAAACGCGTAGCACTCTTGTGCTCTGCCGTCATATTCATCCCGATGTATCCCATTGACATGACTGAGTGCAGTGTAAGCGAGGATGGTGGCGGAAAAAAAAACGTACCGAGTAAAACCCAAGATGTTCTCGAAGAAGTGGCACCAGGTGTCGACAGCAGATTGGACGCACACCAACTCCATGCAACTGATGTTGGCGTCTACATCTTCTTCCGCCGAGAAAGTCATCAATGCCAACGGTATACTCGACACGACTGCTGACTCTGTTTTGTTCAAGAGGTGCAGGAAATAGTCAACAAGTGCCTTGCGGGGAAATGACTTGCTGAGCGCCAGGTCCACCACGGCGTCCGCCCTGGAGGAAGGGGGCGACACGGTGCTCAACGCGTTCAAGTAGGAGTTCGCGTGAGACATTTCTTGCAAGGACGTTACACTGAGCGAGCGCGCAGAATGTTGGCCATGGGGCCCACCGCAGGACGGCAGAAGTGCACTCGGTGGACGCAAAAACTTGGGAGGAGAAGGAAGTCATGCAATTGAAACTCAACAACTGAAGGAGCACTATTTAAGTACATTACGTCGCCAAAATGTCGTGACCAATCAAATTCTCTCGAATCAACGTGGAAAGATTTCAGCGAACTAGATGGCGTCTGCGAACGAGAGGGGCTAACATTTTCACAATGGCCCTTGCAGTCATTACATCCATGTTAGTCATATCTCCCACACCGTCTTGGTGGGGGTGCGTCCCATCGTTGGTCAGAGTGCGCACCACCAACACGTTCCCAAACCAAGGGAAGGGAGAGCGAGGAAGCAACGCCTCCACCATCTGGTTGGCTGGCTGGTCTTGATCTGGATTAATGAGTGGGTCTGCCGGTTGTGGCAAGCAGAAGACGGCGTAGGCGTAACCCAAGGGGTCGGGATCATCCAAAGGCCAATGACGGATGACCGCCATGGAAGAGGGAACGTCCACAACAGTTGCGTTTTGCTCATAAGTGGGAGGAATCCACCAAACTACATCGAGGTCGCGTGGTTGATGAGGAGTTGGAATGCTGATTTTTGTAGGGACATGCACCAAGAAAGGACGTGTGTAGCCCGTAGGGAACAGGAGAGCTACTGCTGTCCCGGACCCTGGTCCTCTCTGGCAGGAGAGCAGTCAATGGAACAGAAGGAAAGGACGATGTCGATTACACACTGGTGCGATGCGCTGGATAGTGCGCTGTCGTTCGGCAACAACTCCCTTAGTATAAAGTGGAATGGAGTTGGGCATTTGTGTAAGGGCAACCCCGGAGGCCTGAGATCAAGGTCCTAGCAGGGGAGGATCCAAAGAGTGAATAGAAGTAAGCAAATACAAGTGAGGCTGACCTAGCAGGGGAGGATCCAAAGAGAAGAAACTCTAAGGGTCCGCCTGCTAGGTAGCGGAACTATATACTGCGCTCTTGACGCGCCAAGGTTGATCGTTGCTCCGTGCAGTATGCCTGCGCCATGTCGCAGGCCAGGTCCCAGGGGGATCGCCAGGCGGGGGGCGGCGTCGCCTGACGGAGGCGGTGATGCGATCACCGGAGTCGGAACCGAGTCGGACCGGAATCGGGATCGTCTCCGAGGGGCCGAAAGGGGGTTCCCCTGACATCACCCCCCCTTTGAATGCGGCGTCCCGACGCATAGACCGGAACGGAATCGAGTCGAAGGTTGCGGAGGCGATGTGCCGTGGTTTGCCAGGGTACTTACGGTAGAACTCCGCGATTTTGTCCGGGGCGAAGACGCGGTCGAAGCGGACCCACTGGTCGTGCGCGACGCGTCGTAGCCTTTCCATCTGACGGTAATTCAGCCGTTTATACCTCACCCTTGCGTCCAAGATCTCCTCTACTTCCCCACTCCGGGACTCCGTCCTCGAGGTCCGGAGGGGGCTGGTCGTAGCCGGGGCGTCCGTCGAAGGGGGTCGTCTTGGGCGAGCTCAAGCTTGACGACGGGGAAGACCGGGTGGAGCTTCGAGTAGCGCGGAGGGAGGTCGAGCTTGTAGGCACCTTTGCTGATCTCCGTGACTATCTTGAACGGACCGAGGCGGCGGTGGGAGAACTTCTCCGAGGGGCGAGTCGTCCTGATGTCAGAGGCATCCAGCCAAACACGGTCGCCAACCTTGAACTCCGGAGACGGAGTGCGTCTCCGGTCGTAGTAGCGCTTATACTCTTCCTTGGCCTTAGTGAGCGGCCTTGGCCCGGCAACCCCAGTGGCAATTCGGTCGCGGAACTCGTTCACAGACTCCATAGCGGAACGGGCTCCGGGTTCAAAGCCCATGCGCGGAAGCCGTCCCGTGTCCGTCATGAAGGGGACTTGCTGCGTGGATGAGTGGACGTGGTTGTTGTTATGCGAACTCCGCGGCCGGAATCAGCTCATCCCAGTCGTCCTGCTGATAGTTGGTGAAGATCCGCAGGTACTGCTCCAACTCCTGGTTGACGCGCTCTGTCTGACCGTCCGTTTGCGGATGATACGCGGTGGACGTGGCTGGCTTGATGCCGATTAGACGCCAGAGTTCTCGGGTGAAGTCCGCGATGAACTGTGAGCCACGGTCGGAGACGTACTTCTCCGGAGTCCCGTGATGGCGCCAGACATTCCGGTAGTAGAGGCGGGCTGCTCCTACTGCGTCGACCGTGGTATGGCACTCGGAGAAGTGGGCTCGCTTCCCAAGGGTGTCCACGACGACCATGATCGTCGTACCCATGGGCCTCGGGGAGCTCGACAATGAAGTCGACGGAGACGGTATGCCAGCGCTCCGGGGGTGTTTCCGTCGGGTGTAGCTCTCCGTGGGGCAGTCTCCGGAGCGCCTTGGTGCGACAGCACAAGTCGCAGGTCGCGACGCACCGGCCGATATGGCGAGACATCTGAGGCCACCAGTAGTTCCGGGAGACCAACTCCAAGGTCTTGAAACGACCTGCGTGTCCGGCGACTCGGGTGTCATGGCAGAGCTCGATGATGCGTCTCCGGAGGTCCTTGTCTTTTTTGGTACGACGATCTTTCCTCGGAAATGGAGAAGACCGCCGGAGACAGCCCACTCGTCAGAACGTGAGGAGGGGGGCCTCGAGCTTGACCTTGAACCTTAAGAAGTTGCCGGGCCGCTAGTGCGACGGGCTCCTCCAGGTCAGGCTCACCGGAGAGGGCATCACGGATGTCACGGAGGAGTTCAGAGCCGGGACCGGAAACGGAAACGCCCTCGAGTGCGCGGACATGGAAGAGTTCAGGCCGCAGAAGGACGACGCCGGAGTTGTCGGAATCGACTCCGTGGTCGGGTCTCCGGGGAGAGGCGTCAGGCCGACCCATATCGCGGCCAGGCTTGTGGTGCAGCGTGAAGTCGAACCGGGAGAGGTACAGAGACCACCGGGCCTGTCTCCGGTTGAGGTGTTGCGTCTTCCTGAAGTACTCCAAATTCTTATGGTCAGTCCAAATCTCGACAGGGTGCGGCGCCCTCGAGGAAGTGTCTATACTCCTCGAGTGCGCGGATGATCGCGAGCATCTCCTTGTCGTGGATTTCGTGAGTTGCGCTGGACATCATTTAAGCTTTTGGAATAGAATGCTACAGGGTGCCACTTCCCGTCCGGGGCGGATTGTGAAAGAACCGCCCCGTCGCATAATCAGAGCTGTCCGCCTCGAGTCGGAAAGGCCGTGTGTCGTCCGGAATCGCCAGGACCGGTTCCGAGGTGACCGCGTCCTTGATCGCTTGGAACGCGGAGGCCTCCCGTCGCCCCAAGTCCATTGCTGGTCCTTCTTGGTGAGCACGAAGAGAGGGCGCGCAAGGGTCGAGAAGTCCCGAATGAACCTGCGGTAGAAGTTAGCGAACCCAAGGAACTGCTGAATGTCCTTCTTGTTTTCCGGAGTCGGCCAAGCGGAGACGCCTGCGACCTTGACGGGGTCCATTTCGACGTGGTTGTGGGAGATGATGACTCCGAGGTATTCGATTGACGATTTTTCAAGTCGCACTTCTCCGCTCGGAGGTACAACTTATGCTCTCGGAGTCGGGCGCAAGACCTCCTGGACGATCTGTCGGTGTTCCGGAGGTCGGAATGGGCGATCAGGATGTCGTCCAGGTAGATCATGACGTCTCCGGAAAGGATGAGGTCCTGGAAAATGTCATTCATCATCGTTTGGAACGTCGCGGGAGAGTTTGTCAGGCCGAAGTACATCACCAAGGGCTCGACAGGCCTCGGTTAGTCCGGAAAGCTGCCTTCCACTCATCACCTTCTTTGATCCGGACGTTGTTGAAGCCCCAACGAACGCCGAGTTTGGTGAAGTAACGAGCGCCTTTGAGCCGGTTGATGAGGTCGTTGATCAGCGGAAGGGGGTACCGGTTTTTGACGGTCATCAGCGTTGAGGGCCCGATAGTCCTGGACAAAGCGGAGTCCGCCGTCCTTCTTCTTGACGAAGAAGACCGGAGACGCCATCGGAGACTTGGAGGGGCAAATCCGGCCCGTCGACAGCCCTTCCTCGATGAACGCGTCGAGCTCGCGTTGCTCAAGGGGCGAGATGGGGTACACCTTGCAGTTGGCCGGCTTAGCGTCGGGGACGAGTTCGATGGCGTGGTCCCAGGTTCTCCGTCCGGGAGCGTGTCGAAAGACTCCTTGTTGAAGACGTCCTGGAACTCTTTAGCCCAGTCCGGGATCTCGGAGGGCGGGGGGAGCGGAGTTCCTGGCGAAGGCTTCAGCCAGGCGCTGCGAGACAGTACTGCCAGCCGTATCTCCTCCGAGGGACGGAACGAGGTGTAGAAGATGCGGTCACCATCTTCAAGCTGACCATCGTCTCATCGTCGTCGTCAGAGTCCGGCGTCAGATCAGGCAGGCCGGAGTCGTCGCCGGAGACGGAATCGTCTCCGTCATCAGACCCAGAAAGGTCCATGGCGCAGACCGAGGGGAACGGGCCGGAGCGGAGTCGCTTCTGGAGCAGCCGGAGTCGCCGTAGCTCAGTCCGTTCAACGCGTTCTTCCTCGCGGCAAGTGGAGCAGCCAGGGGGCACCGCGTCATCTTGACCTCCTTGGTTTCCCAATCGATCTCTGGGTTATGCTTCCGCAGCCAAGAGTACCCCAGGATGAGGTCTTGTTTACCGAGATGGGTGACGGCGAGTTGAACGCGCTCGGAATGGCCTTTGTAGCGTAGGACCAAGTCTGCGATCTGGTTGATGGAGCCAGCATCATTCGGAGTGCCATCGACGTTGAAGACCGGAATCGGCTGTGCCAGGGTGCGGACCGGAATGCCATTCCGGCGACGTAGTTCGTGTCGATGAAGTCGGAGGTGGCACCACAGTCAACAAGCCCAGAAAGGGAGAGCTTCAACGCACTGGTGGTGGACTCTAGCTCCAACGGGAGGTGGAGGGAGTTTACTCCAGGGGAGGCAGCGACAGTGTACTGCTTGGGCAATTTCTTTTCCCAGGCAGTGAGGCGGCGAAGGACGACAACCGGAGTCGCGGGCGGAGTCGGAGACGGAGTCGAAATGGGGACAGGGGAGGGTATGTCTTTCGTTTCAGGCTCGTTGTAGGGCAAAGGAATTGATTCGTCATACAAACAAGCGAAACGATTTATGGACGCGAACGAGGGCACACCAGTCACTCGTCGGGGGACAAAATCCTCTCCGGCCATCGACTCCGCAGCCGTCTCCGGCAGCGCAGCTGTGTCCGAGTAGCGGGCGATCAACTCCGCTAACATCTCGTCACCGAGTTGTTGGATCACCTCGTCGAGGATGTCCATTGAGCGGACGTCCGCGGGGAGGGGGCAATCCCGGGCGAGATGGTTTGGGTCGCCGCACCTGAAGCAGGCGCGACGAGGGGCACCCCGAGCCCTAGTGCGATCCAACTCCATGGGGACGGGAGCTGGAGGCGCCGGAGCGGGGCGCGGGCCGCGGGTGGCACGACCGGAGCCACCGGGCGGAAAGGGGCCGGAGCCGGGATGCGGTTGACCGGAAACGGAGTCCGAATCAAACCGCCAGGCGTCTTGGGGGCGGCTGACTTGATCAGCTTGGCCCGGACCAGGGCCTCGTATTGACGGAAGGCCCGGGTGCGCCAGCTAAGGTAGTCCCGGAGGTCCGGGGGTCGTTCGAGGACGTGATTCCGTTGTTGATCAAGGGGTCAAGTCCGTGGCGGAACTTGGTCACCTTGACCAACGCGTCTTCGAATCCGGCGAGGTCCATCAGGTCCTCGAAGTCGTCGGTGTACTGGTAGACATCCTTTGTGCCCATGTGATAGGCGGAAGTCTCCAGTTTGGAGAGAGCATGATCTTGCTCGTTCTCCTCGACGAACCGGAGTCGAAACTCGGAAACGAACGAGCCCCAGGACGGAAACGGAAACGGGGCTTTGCTTCCGTGGCGCTCCGCCCATTGCTGAGCGGGTCCTTCTGCCATAAACGACATGGCATAGCGGACGGCCTTTTCCTCACTCGCCTCTCCGTTGACCACAAAGGCCTCAGGGGCAAGGCGGGCGTAGGTGCGGACCGCGTAAAGGGAACGCGGCCGCGTTTCCGATCGCCGTTGAAGGTGAACGGAGGGTTTGGTCGCAAGACCAATTTTGAGGCGAGGTTGATGTCGCCAAAGAGGGCTTCGGAATCGCCCTGAACCGGAGTCGGAGTCGGAATCGACGTCTCCGGGGGTGGTGTTGTTTGGTATCCGCCAGCAGTATTAGCGGCGGCAGCGGCAGCGGAAGCCTGGGTGGTGAGAAGAGTAAGGGCCTCAGTTAGGCGGTCGATTTTTCGCCTCGAGTGCATCCAGCCGAGTGTCAGCGTCAGGAGTAGCTCCGGAAGGCATGACAGGTGCGGGGACGACAGGAGTGACAGAGGAGGAGGGGACAAGTGGTAGGGGTGGTGACGAGGGCGGAACGGACTCGTATTCCGAGCCTGAGTCAGCGCCGAACCTAGCAATCTTGTCCGGTTGATCCCGTAGAGAGTTTCTTCTGCTGTAAGGGCACCCGGAGGCCTGAGATCAAGGTCCTAGCAGGGGAGGATCCAAAGAGTGAATAGAAGTAAGCAAATACAAGTGAGGCTGACCTAGCAGGGGAGGATCCAAAGAGAAGAAACTCTAAGGGTCCGCCTGCTAGGTAGCGGAACTATATACTGCGCTCTTGACGCGCCAAGGTTGATCGTTGCTCCGTGCAGTATGCCTGCGCCATGTCGCAGGCCAGGTCCCAGGGGGATCGCCAGGCGGGGGCGGCGATGCGCCTGACGGAGGCGGTGATGCGATCACCGGAGTCGGAACCGGAGTCGGACCGGAATCGGGATCGTCTCCGAGGGGCCGAAAGGGGGGTTCCCCTGACAATTTGGACATCCATGACGCAAGAAAGCAGTGAGAAGAATGCTTTTATACCGTTTGCTGCCTACTGAAGAAGGAAAGGAAAACATGGCGGTGACTGATGAAAGCGTGAGTATACGTGACCGCAGTCGTCACGAGGCCACACGACTTGTTTATCTCCTTCTCCTAAAGCGCTCATTATAGACTGAACTCTGGCAGAGTGTCCACTAGCGGCAGGGAATCCCACACAACTATCAATAGACCACAGCAGTAATGAAAGTACAACACGAGAACAAACTTGTGCTACACATCACCCGCCAGTTCGTCAACTTCCCCCGAATCTGAGCTGCTGGATGACGCTGGCTCCAAACCCGGCGTGCTTCCACGGGAGGAGCTGACCAACGAGCTGACAGTCATGAAATCATCATCGTCAAAGTTCGTCTTGTCTGCCTGTCGTGCATTAAACGATACGGTGGTCATCCTAGAAAACAAACTCACCGAAGAGGAGTCTCGAACACGGGGCCGAACAAACTTGATGGTCTTTGCTCGTACCTTGTACGTCTGACCCAAAACGTCAGTATTCCACTCGCAATTGAAAGGTAGCTGAACGTACCAACTCAGTTTCAACGCCAGCTGCTATCACATGCATGTCAGTCCGGCGCGACAATTCACATTCGAGCACGACAGTATCGCCCGAGGTGAGGGGAAATTTAGCTGGTCCTTCCCGCGCACGATAAAGCTCATAGGCCCAGTCATTGACAGGGACCAGAATACGGGGAAAAGCATCTCCAGCTTCCGCATGGATTATGATTCTATCCTCCGCACACCAGCTTCTAGAGTTCAACACCTGCAGGTTTCGATTGTCAGTTTCATCAATCCAATGACGAGAGTACTCACGTTGGAGCTCAACTGAAGGGCACGGCGATCGGTCGATACGACCTCACGCAACGTATGCAATTGCGAGTCCCATGACTCAGCAAAAGAGAATATGCCCCAGCCAGCTGCACTCCAATCCGGTAAGGCAAGAGCGAAGCACATGCCCTGGTCGCGACGTATGGAAGAAGGCAAATCGACCAGTTCTCCCATGAGTACGCAGGAGAAGCTATCCGTCACGAGTGTGCCATCTCGCGTCATCACGAAACTGTTGTTGTTGCTATTATTTGGAGTCGGAGGGTGAAAATCCAAGTGGTAGCGGGAGTTGGCGATGTATCGTTCGCCGTGCCCATTCAAAGAGGAAATGAGATGGATTGGTTTCAAAGTGCAATCGGGGGTGAGGACTTGTGACACAGGGTCAGCGCTGCGGCGAGTAGTCGCCATCCATCACAACGGCAAGGGCGAGGGCAGGGTCAGCGAAATCGAGCATGTCGCGGCACGAAAGCGCAGCGGTTGGCTAGCAGCATTTATAGGGCCAACGACGCCTGAAGATAACCACTTACCCAGCTCGCACCGCAACTCCTTTGGGAGAGCAGTGACTGACCGGACGGATCCATGGAACAAGCGCTGAGCACGCATACGCTACCTTCTGCTTTCCAACTTCTCAGCCAATTTTGCCAAGTATCCGGACGCGCGAAGGTGTCGTGGAAAGCTTTATTGGAATACCTCCAAACCCTTGAACCAACGCTTCAACACGAGATCATTGAAGCGGCAAAAAGCAACCCCGGTTCAAAAAGGAAGCGTGGACCAGCAGTTATCCGAAAGGCGCAGCCCAACAAGCGTGCGAGGACGGAGGAAAGCAGCAGAGTAGAAGTGGCTACTGAACCTTCTGTTGAGTTTCTGAAGGTGCCCGACGAATCCGTTATCCGCGATTGCATTGCCAGGTGACCCATGTGCGATGACTTCGCTCCAACTTCACTGATGATACCCAGGTTCATAGACCGTACCGGAAACACTGCGCTGAAGAAGAAGACGTGCATTGTATGCGCTCGAACTCTCTTTGCTTCTGGCATGCAACGACTTACTATGTCACAAATACCCAATAAGTATCTTCTCGTACCGACACACCCACATCCCGCCCAGGGTCTCATCGATGGAGCTCTTTTCCACACCACCACTGAAGCAACGGCGCCTAACGACGTGTGTGATAGCTGCATACGATCCCTCGTCAATGCAGAACGACCCCGATTGTCTTTATCCAACAATCTGTGGTTGGGCGAAGTGCCATTTCAGCTTCAGGTGCTGACGCTGCCAGAGCAGCTCCTTGTATCACTGTACTTTGCCACCGCATACATCGTAAAAGTGTATCCCAAAAACATCAAAGGTGGCATAGGTCCTCACGGTGGCGAATCTATTCCAATAACAAACAACAAGTTGAGAGGGAATGTGTCAACCTTTCGTTTACCAACCTCAGAAATCGCCGACATGGTAACGGGAAACATTCTCCCTCGACCTTCGATCTTGTTAGCAGCTACCATTGGCGTAACTTTTATTGGTGTTGGAAGGAAGGCCGTATCGTGTATGACTGGGTTGTTTCGAGTCCGAAGACAGCGAGTTCTCGATGCTCTCATATGGCTGAAGGCCAACAACCGACTCTACCACGATGTTGTTATTTCCCAACAGCGCTTGGATATGCTACCTGAAGATGAAGTCTCCACGGAGATAACTCAGTCAGTCCGATTTTCCAACGACATCGATTCTGTAGGCCGGGAACACGCCGGCTACGCGCCACAAGATCAAGGAGAAGAGGACAGCTATGAACATGAGAATGCGAACGCGGACTCTTTGAGCATGGCTGCGGAAACGGATGAACCAGCTCAAAGAGAAGACATCTGGCCAGCCAACGACGAAGTGGAATACGTGGACAATTTGGATGTGCCAGAGATGGTGCATGAACTAGAAGGTAAGCCATTCTGTGGGGACTTGCGACGTGCTAACGATAAGAAGATCCTCTAGATTCTTACGACGAGACAGACAACAATAGAGGGTCTGTAGACGGAAGGGGAGCCGAGCGCTCTGCTCAGAACGGTAAGACGACCTCACTCCGTTCATTTGCCACTTGCTTGAAAAAATGGGCTTCCCTTGGTCAACCAGCTCGCCTGCGAACCTGGCAACAACTCTGTCGTTTCAAGGCTAACTGTCAGGGGAAACCCTGATGCCGTCACTTGATCCCATCAAGCGCCGCGTCTCCGCTCGCGTCTCCACGTCTCCGCTCGTGTTTCCGTGTCTCCACACCCTGACGCTCTCCCTCCACTGCCCGCACCACATCCCACATCCAGTAATCCCTAGTCTTCGACTTCCCTGGCCACCCCTTTCCGGGAGCCTCTCCGGAGTCACCATCAGGGATCACTAATGCCATCGGAGACCTCTCCGGATGTGGATGCACCACTTCCCTCTAGACCTTGAGCCTATGGCCTGCCAGCCTCTCTGGGCTGTCACTTATCAAGGTCTCCCTACTGTCACGGATAAGACCCGGCCCGTCCGCTCCGGCGCTGGTGTCGGGCCATTGCGGGCCCGTAACACGCAGCACGTGACGACGGGGAACATGCGCCCCAGTAGGAGGAACGCACACGTGGGAAGCACGTGACCGAGAACGACGCGTCGAGCCGTCGCCGAGCCCAACTTCGACACCAGGGGAATGGGGAGGAGTGCTAGGAGGTCAGGAGTAGCGCCTGGCCCGCAAGGGATGTGCGATCGTCCCCTCTGCGGCCAGGAACGGGAGCGAGGAGGAGGAGGAGAGGCCAGGGTGTCCGATCACCCCCTTTGCGGGGCCCGCGGATATAATGCGCGATAGTGTACCCTGTACTCTATCGCTTAGATCGTCTGAAGAACTACCTTACTCCGTGCGAGGAGACGCTATCGACTCATCGGGCCCGACACGACCCGATTCGAACCTTCGACCACCGACTACGGCAGGGGACCGAGTTCACGGGCCCTTTCGGTTTCGATCTACCCCGCCCGCCGACTTGCGGGCCCGACTATCCGTCTGTTCTGTTCCCGGGCGCGTTCTTAGGAGAAGTCCTTGCACGGCCCGACCCGCAGTCTGACAGAATCTAAGCGATCCCCCTACACACCCGCAACAGAATGGACACTACCACCGTCATCGCACTCCCGGCGTGGGCCACGATAGTGGCTATCGTCATCGCCTCCCTTGCCTACCTATACGGACGCACCCTCGAAGCCCAGCCCGTGGTCTTCAACCGCGTCCTCTACGGGAGAAAGGAGCCCGCCCTGAAGTGGGGCACCCCTAGGCGGGTCTCCTTGGACGAACACCATCGGCACATGGAACACGCTTGCCCGGCCCATGGCGCCGGGCCCGCCGCAAAGCGCCGACGCCTCAACAACTCCCCGCTCCTCCCCGCGTACGGCCGAACCCCGATCCGAATCGTCTCGGACCGCCCCGGGCCACCGGCACACTCTGCCTGACGAAATGGGACACACCTCCCTCCGCACGAAGGCCCTGGGGGCCCGTTCTTATCTCTCTCGTAATCTGCTCTACTTAATCTGCGGCGGGGCCTCTGCCCCTAATAATAAATCTCTTTCTTCAACCCATCACACAACGGACGAGCGCAAGACGAATTGATCGATTACAAAACAGCCAAAATACAAAAAAAGGGGGAAAACACGCAGACAAAAAACACGATACGGTCCGAACCATCACGGGGGCGCCCTACGGGGAGCCATAGCTGTAATATATATCAAACATGACCCGGCAGCTGTCAGGCCATTCAATTACAAAGCTTCTGCGAGCAGCCAGGCTCTGGCAGCTGCCAAATAGGTGATATATCACTCCGTCACCAGCGCAATCACACGGACCACGGGTGCCAGTCAGGCGATCACAGTTAATCAAATTGTGTTTGTTGGTCCCAATCTCTTACCCTTTAGGTCACTTCTGATGTTACAAACAATAGTCGAGCATGCCCAACGACTGCCATGATCATTCTTATTCTTCGTCTAAAAAATTGACTACCTTTGATTTGAATCGCGAATTCGACAGAGCAGAAACAATTTAAATCAGTCCCAGTAAAACATGACGAATTCTTTCAAAACAAACAAACTCGACATTCTTACTATTTACACACAACTACAGTTTACGACAGAGCAGAAACAATTTAAATCAGTCCCAGTAAAAAAAACAAGTTTGACGAATTCTTTCACAACTTGACTCGACATTCTCACTATTTACACAACCCGCGACTACACTACAGTTTACGTTTTCCCTTCTTGCCTTGTCCATTAGCTTCCTGCTGCTGCCAGTCAGCACGGAGTCGGATAATCTCTGTTGGAGCATCTTTGACAAGATTTTCCAGCACCCAGGTCACCTCCGCAGTTGCCTCCTCCCACAACCTCGACAAGGGCAGCTTAGCTAAACTAAGCTCATGTCCCCACCACCCAAGGGTTGCAACGATGACTGACATTCCGCTCTTGCCTGGCAACGCAAGATCTCCCCAACTTCGACCATCCGATGCCACCCGCAAAAGTTCTCCGGCGGGTCCCTTGCGCCAGGTGGGCTGGCGTCGAGTCCACCACGCTCGCCATTGGGTCGCAAAAGCAGCCACATCCTTAATACGAATGTCATCGTTGGCCGCCGTCCACTTCCGAGCTCGTTTGAACCAAGCCGCAACCTGGCTAGGTCGATCAACATTAGACAGTGATGCTTGTTTGTCTATCCAGCCATAGGCCCTTTCTAGTTGCCCCAGCAGTCGCAACATGTGGTGATATTGCGGGCCCGCTTCCATCCTAATCAACTCGTTGTGTAGATCGTGGAACCATGCCGGCGCATCAGTTGGGGGAAGAGGTTGATTTCCAACGGGAGGATGCGGTTGCGAGCCGACAGGAGGAATTGGAGGCGGCGGAGGAACAACAACGGGAGGAATTGGGGGCGGTTGCGAGCCGACAGGAGGAATTGGAGGCGGCGGTTGCATGCCAATAGGAGGAGGAACAACAACGGGAGGAATTGGGGGCGGTTGCGAGCCGACAGGAGGACTTGGAGGCGGCGGTTGCATGCCAATAGGAGGAGGAACAACAACGGGAGGAATTGGAGGCGGTTGCGAGCCGACAGGAGGAATTGGAGGCGGCGGTTGCATGCCAATAGGAGGAGGAACAACAACGGGAGGAATTGGGGGCGGTTGCGAGCCGACAGGAGGACTTGGAGGCGGCGGTTGCATGCCAATAGGAGGAGGAACAACAACGGGAGGAATTGGAGGCGGTTGCGAATCCGGCATCATAGATTTCCCCTTTTTCTTCTCCCTCCGAGCTCTATTAGCAGCCAACGATTGCGACGACTCGATGTCTGAACCTTCAGAGGTCTCGATATCACTACCTGACTGCTGTCGTTTCCTTTTCTTGGAAGTAGTGGCTGATTTGACCTGGGCCTCGCCCAGCGATGCCGCGCTTTTGTTGGCTTTCTTGACAGTTGGCGCCTTCCTCGAGGTTGAAGCTTTGGCTTTTGTCGAGGGTGTTGGCTTCTCTTGAGCCTTCTCCTTTGCCTTCTCCTTTGCCTTCTCCTTCCCCTTCCCCTCCTTTGCCTTCTCCTTCCCCTTCCCCTTCTCCTTTGCCTTGACATCGAGCTTTTTACGAAGGCTGGACGTGACTTCGTCATCACCACTGTCAACGCTGCCCTCATCATCGCTGCTGCTACCGTCGCTGTCGCTGTCGGACCCGTCCAAGTCCGACTCGGTAACTTGGAGGAAGTCGACATGCTGGGTTTCGTCATTCATAGAGATCAACCCATCTAATCCGTCTGTCTTCTTCGGCAGAGCGGCATCGGCCTTTTGCTCTTCAGCTGCATTACAATTTTAACACTAACTCAACCACGATGAAGCCAAACTCACTGAAGGCTGTCTCCAGATACTCCATCCAAAAGTCGATCATTTTTTGGAATCGCTCCTTGTCCCAAGCAGGCCACGGCACTGGGGAAGGTGCCTGGTTCGCACCGAAGTAGGTCCTGGTATAATCAGTCATAATTTTATCAGACCGATCACACAACTCACGACTTCGTCCATATACGGCCCCCGAGCGAGGGCCTGGGTCCACCGATCATGCAAAAGACATGACATCCGGTGAACTCGGCAAGTCGCATAGCAATCCCCCAAAAGAAGTTTTTGGAATTCCTCAATACACCTGTCCTTCATTAGAACTAATAGACTCGCACGTATGAAAGGCTCACCGCTCGCGGAACTCGGGCGTCGTGGGCACTCCGTCCTTCTTAAACTTGGCGAATTCTTTTTTCTTCTCTGCGACGTCTGCCTGGGCTCGATCCTTCAATGCTTGTATTGCTTCTTCAACCATTTCGGCAAGAATGGGTTTCACCACTTTCGCTCGAAACGGGCGCGTCGATGGTCACCTTACGGCCAGTTGCCGCCTCTTCTTTGGCTTTCTCTTCTTCATATTTGGGCCGCAACTCTTCTTTGTTTTCGTGCATGTATTGCTGAGCAGCTGAGCGCGCTTTCGCTGGTTTCGGGGCGCAGTCCATCTTGTAAAAGAGCCGGGTATAAGGGCTATCAATGTCGGGATGTGAGTATTTGCCATGGAGATTCCTCGCGTGGTATTTTAGATACCGCGAGATACGCTATACAACAGCATCAACTAGACTGGACAAGCTGATAGAACGACGCGGCAAACCTTGTTGTCAGATTTAATCTTCTCCTGCATTAACTGGGTGTCTTCGGTTGACAATTTCTCGACAGGATGTGGAGCAAGAGGATTGAAAGGCGGTAAGGGATCCGGAAGGTCAGGCTCTTCGTGGTCCTCCAGCCGCCAGTGGATGCGGGCGTGATACTCGTTGCAGACTTGCTGAATGAAGTCGCGATTTTTCCTCCAGTCTAGTGACAGTGCCAGCGCATAGCGCTGAACGTGAGGTTGTAGAATACGCTCGGACGGCCTCCGCCCAAAATTTCTTGTTTTTGCGGTCTTTCTTGTTCATGCGCTTAAACTTATTATTCGTCTTTGTGACGGTCATCTAACAAGCAGGTTAGGATACTCTCGTGAGCAAGTTGTTGGCATACCGCTCGCAGACAAGGACTGGAAGAAGCAAGCAAGGTTGTTGTTTTTTGCAAGATGCCGATTTCTGGCACCTGCCACTAGCAAACATCAACAAACATCTGCAAATAATGCAATCGTCGTCAAGATGACCAACTGGCTGCCGCTTGTTGTGAAAAGCGAATCAATCCTTGAGCCCTACGACTACTTCTCGGTATGTATTTGCGCAGTAGCTAGGGACGGTCGCCAGGAAAGCACGTCGTAAAGAATAAGAGCAAACGTTGATCAAGAACCTCGCCACGGCTGCCGGTAGAACGGCTGACCGAAACAGACGCGAACTAACAGTCAGAACACAAAGTAGTTGCGAAGTAACCAACGACCAACTAGGGACGGTCGCCGGTAAACCTCGCCAAAGCTGCCGGTAGAACGGCTGGCCACCGCTCGGTATCTATTTGCGACCACCGTCTAGCTGAGTCAACCTCGCCAGAGTCAACCTCGCTACGGCTGCCGGTACAACGGCTAGCCACTCATTGTGTAACGAATGCAAGAGGTGGTAACAGAATCGAATCGAAAGATCGAATCTGTGACCATGTTACAGTGTGACCATGTACCTCTGAGCAACCTTAAGTCGCTTTTGGGCCGTGGCAGCACCCACTGTCTGGCAGCTCCCACACCGTCCACCAAGTCAGCTGTTGCAACAGTGAAAACCCTGACAGCACCCACTGTATGGCAGCTCCCACACCGTCCAAGTCAGCTGTTGCAACAGCGACCGGCTAACCGTGGACGGCACCCATAGCAGCTCCAACCTGACAGCACCCACAGTCTGGCAGCTCCCACGGCCTTGACAAAGTCAGCTGTAGCAACGGCGACAACCGTGAAAGCCCTGACAGCACCCACGGTCTGGCAGCTCCCACAGCCTTGACAAAGTCAGCTGTTGCAACAGTAGCGACAACCGTGGAAGTCCTGGCAGCCAATCAGCTGGAGGTGACAGCAGCCAGTCTCTGGCTCTGGTCATTGCACCAACGAACCAACGACGTTGCTCGTCTCTGTGATCCACAGCTATGACAGCGATCAAACATACGCTGACTCATGCCCTCCAAAACTTCCATCCCGCGTCCTCTTTCGACGATTCTGGCTCGCCGTCGAGCTAGCGCCAGGTACAGAACCAGGTGCGTAGGGCAACAAACATCTCCGCTTCAACTTAATGTCGAAAAGGAATCCTGAACTTGTTCGGCAGAGGACACGGGAGAGGATGGCTCGGTGGGTTCCTATCTCTAACCTTTTCGTGCACTCAGCATATGCAGTCGACGATCAGAGCGCACTGCTAGCGAACGCGTAGCAGACCGCGAAAGGGCCAAGCTCACTGGCCAAAATTACCGAGCCTTGTCCGTCTGACTCCGTCAAAAGCATCCAAGCGTGCAAATTCCTAACTATTCTAGACACCGAGAGAATATCACTAAAAAGCAGCGGGCTGCCAGGCTAAGGTGAACAACGAATCACAGATTGCTCCACACCAATACCTCTTCAGACGAGACGAGGCCAGATGCGGAGCGACATCGTGGAAACCGAGCTGCGACTGAGACGGAGAATATCGCTTACAAGCAACAGACTGCAACTCTTCTTCAGACAACTCAGATAATGTATTTGTTTCTATCGATAGACTCTTTTTATAGGAACATATATTTGTATCGTATAATTGGCTAAACTCAATAGCTACTCTGCCAATGCCTCGATGGCCATGCTCAAAAACATCAACTCGAAGCCCTTCATTCCGTTGTCCCCGCCCAACAACCGCTTCAATGCATTATCGAGGCGCTTTGCGTCCTTCCAGCCCGCCATAACTCGGAAACCTTCCATGTTAGTGAGTCCCACCGCCCGGAGAAGCGGAATATGGTGGGTGAGATCGTAACCAACAATGTCAGCGACGAAGGATCGGACTTGAGCATCGACAGTGTCGGAACCGGATGTAGTATCGTTGCCTCGTGAAGCTGCCGGGGTTTGGGATGATGCAGACGGTGGCGAAACATGATTCGCTAATGGGTTGAACCGCTGAATGACATTCGGGAAATTCTGTTGACGTCTGACGTCTCTTTGCGTGTTGTCAGAACTGGTAGTATCGTTGCCTTGTGAAGCTGCCGGGGTTTGGGATGATGCAGACGGTGGCGAAACATGATTCGCTAATGGGTGGAACCGCTCAATGACATTCGGGAAATTCTGTTGATCTCTTTGCGTGTTGTCGGAACTGGTGGTCGCGAGAGCTTTCTCAGTGGTGACAACGTTGGCATCTCCGCGACTCTGCAGATCCCCCTGAGAGTTTTTCTGTTGGAATGGTTTGTTCTATTCTTTCAATTTCCTATGGCACTTACTGTTGGCGGAAATGCTGCCCTCCATGCGTCGCTGTTGTCCAAGCATCCATAATCTTCGTTCAGGTCATCAGCCGGCTTGTACTGATTCCTAACCGCCATGAGAATCTGAATGGGGTTCACACCCATGATGCGCGCAAGTCTGCGGTAAGGGTATGACCCGCGATCGCTGCCGTGAGACGATGCGGACGATTGCGCGGTTTTGGCGATCCAGCCATGGTAAGCTTTTAAGGACTTCAACGGGTTTTTTGTGTAGGCCCTCACTACTCACATCTTGCCGGTTTCACTTTTGCCATTTGGTCTGAGTAGCTTGCCCGTTTTGCGGGTTTGAACGTGGTTGACTGTCGGATGCCAGTCTGCTGGTGCCAATTTATTTTCTGGAATCTTCTGGCGGTGTGATTCCCTTTCCCGCCCGTTCTCGCGTAGACTTTCCCCTCCCAGTCCCCTTGTCTTCGGCGTTGTCGTCCTTTCCTTCGTGCTTCACCTTAGCGGACTTATTCATCTGACGAATGGCGAACTCGATGAACTGTGCATACACGTGACTTTCGCAAAGAATTATACTCGTCGTATTTATACTTCAATATACATATTAAGCAAACTACGCACAATGATTTTCTTTCGCAAAAGAATGACACGACAGATGTTTATTGCGATGCATTTTGGTCTATTGGGCTGGTCGGGGTCCAGTTGTCCTCGTAATTGGCCCATTCGTCAATGTCGTTCGGCTGTGTCTCGCAATGAACGGTCTTGGCATCGGAATTCGCCCACTCCGCGGCCGATGCTCCGATTTGGGCTGGGAGAACTGGTGCAGCATCTTCAAGTTTTACAGGGGTATGGCACGTTGTCTCGGTGTCAGAATGGTCGTGAATGAGGTCAACGACAGCCTGCGTCGTTGGAGATTCGACAGTTTGGCCTTCCTGTTGCGGCTCGAGTGATAATTCTCGTGTGAGGTCAATGATCGGCGAAGATTGCACAGGACCATCGGGAATCAGAATGGCGGACGAGGAACTAGTGCCCGGCGCTGGCTAAAAAACGTTGAGAATCCGGAACTACCTGTCCACAGAAATTGACCTTGCAGACTTGACAGAACCAGCGGAGGACATGATGACGATCTGACCGTTGTGCTTTTTTATCCCAAGCCCTTAATAATTCACGGAATTCCGCCGGTGTAACAGCTGGAACCGCACATACTAAGGCAGTCAATAAGTATTAAGTCGCGGAGAAGACGATGAACTTACGAGCATGACAGCGTCTAATGCAACCGTTGCATTGGAAAAGGAAATTGGTCATGAGAAAGTTGCTGCTCCCACAAACGTAGCACGACATGGTGCGAATGAGAAAGAAATGTCACGCCGTGACCGTTTGACCGTCGATCAATTCTGGCAACGACCTGGAGGCTCAAATAAGACTCCGAAGAGGAACTATTGCGGCCGTGTGGGCGCGCTGAAAACTCTTATGATTATTTTGTAGTCTATGTAAACGAAGAAACAAAAAAAAGACATCACGTGTCCCTTCTACCTCGTCAACATGCAGCCACTGTCAAGGAACGTCTGCCACCCACATTTCTTTGCTCCTCAAGAGCTCCAGCATCTCACGCGTAATCGCCAGACCTCTGTCCAATTCTGGGTAGTTTTGGATGGACAATGGTCTGGCGATACGCCTCTCGGTATGTGAGCATCCTTGGATGGGTCCACTCTAACCCATTGCTTCCAGTGCACTTGTCAGCGACCGACACGAAGGACAGCCAATATTCTACCATCAGTTAACTGCAGGAGATAGGACTTTCCGCCTACCCCACGAGTGAGTCAACTTGCATCAAAGGTATTCGAGCTCACTCGACTTCAGAACACCTATTGCTTTGGGAATGACAACGCCGTATATCCCCTGCTACGAAATAGTCAGCTGGCAGGAGGTCCTGCGCCTATGGGCTGCCAATTACGTCTTTCACCACGAACATCGAGACAACAATCAGCACTGGGCCGACAGTTTCATGCAGATAACGATTCGCAAACCAATTCCACACCCATTGCATGCAGCGGAAGACTGTCCGGGCTGCAATACACCCTCTAGTCCAATGGAAGGCGATTATGGGCCATCGATTGAGCGATTCTACCATTCCCTACCTCCAAAATCGTCTTCTAATCAACCACCATCCCCGTGTAACTCAGAAACTGCATCCTTTGAAGCACTGTCCCACACCACATTCTCTCCGTTACCATCTCCCTTACCCTCTCTGCGCTCGCCACCAATATGGGAGGACTTGTCACCTATCGTTCAGATGGACAGAACGACGACAGCAGGGGCAACTACTTCGTCGTCTCACGCCTTTCCTAACGCTTCAACGACGTTTATTGATGGGCCGAGAGCAATGGATTCACCGTGCAATACGCCTGAAGAGACTGTGTACGAAGTGAAAACACGCCAGATGTTGGGTACATGGTATGTCTCCCAGTTCTATTTGATTTGATATTGAAGGAAGCACCAGGGGCCGTTGTAGAATATCTCGGCGCGATGAGAAGAACTTGGCCCAGGAAATAACTCTACGAAAGATTGTAGTAGATGAACGATGAATGCTCGTCTAAAGTGAAATTTCCTAAGTATGCCAAGCGCTGCAGGAAAACTCGCGCTTTAACAACACCGACTGATATCTTCGCCTCGAATACGACAATCAGGATGAACAATTCTGCCCTCAAGACATGCAGAATCTGAGAACGGCAAGGGCTTGGAGGGCACAACACCAGACGGAGCAATAAAATTTTCGAGACGCCGGTGAAACGGCTGCCTGCGACATCCAGAGCCTAAAACGCTTTGGGCACGGCGACGCTCGCTGGTTCCTGTTGAGGCATTGACTTCGAGCTCGAAGGGGGAAAACTATGTCAGGCAGGTGCTTCAACGAAGAGGAATCACCGATTTAATTAGCTGAATTCAGGGAGCTGGGAGACCGAGAAGCGGCTGGCTGGCCTAGCTTTTGCTGTTGCGTCGACTTCAGGCGCTGGTGTAACGGCTGGCTGAATTCAGGGAGCTGGGAGACCGAGAAGCGGCTGGCCTGGCTTTTGCTGTTGCGTCGACTTCAGGCGCTGGTGTAACGGCTGCCTTCTCATAAGAGTCAAGGTTCCTGTGGAGGCATTGACTTTGAGCGGGCAAAAACTATGTCAGGCAGGTGGTACTTTGCTTCAACAAAAGGAATCACCGATTCAATTAGCTGAATTCAGAAAGCTGGCTTTTGCTGTTGCGTCGAATTCAGGCGCTGGTGTGACGGCTACCTGCTAATAAGAGTCAAGGACATCTTTTTGGGACGAACTTCAAGAGAAGGAGCACAAATGATGTGTGACGTCGACGAGTGACTGGCTGTTGCTGCAGACTGTTCATCGAACCGGCCATAAAGCTTGTATTTTTTCCCTCACATACACACCAAAGTAAAAAAAACGTGCAAATCGCACTTTCTAAGTTTTTTGTAGACTACTCTGACTCAGTCATAGGGTATAATACATCATGTCTCCAATTTTCGATGACTTTGATCTTGACTTCGCTGAGATACTTTCCAGACAGTATGGGATGTCTATTCCATCGCTCCATGTCGCGAGTCGTTGGCGGTGTCCCTGTAATCCATACATTGTTCAATACCCAGACCCGCATTTGACCATATTGTACTGGAGAAACTGAAAGTTCTCCGAGCTTTGCCCACTGCTGCTGCTGCTGTGTCGTGAGTGGTGCAACACCCGGGGGAAATCGGCTGAACGCTCTCATTAGGTCGTCCATAACGTTCGGGGTAAAGAATTTAGCCCAGTGAGCTCGGGATGAGGCTTTGAAGTTACGCCAGCGACGCCGCGCCACCCTATAGCTGCACAGGTCGTCAGTAAGCATACAACCAGCGACAAGAACCATCCTACTCTTCTGCGATGACAGTTCTGTGCACAGGAACAATATCCAAGCCAACCCCGTCTCCGCAGCAACGACCATACTCCACACGCATCCCCAGCCCACCAAAAGACTCAATCGTCGTTGCCGATTGATTCGACTCGGACGCGGAGTCTGTCTTTGAGTGTTTCCTATTCGACTTGAAGATAGTAACATCATCATAACATTCAGAATCGGCAAAGGGCACGACCTCCTGGTAACTGAAAATCGAAACAGTGCGATATCCCAGTCTGCAAAACATTAGTACACGTCCAGCAGGATCATCAGGTCTTGGTACCGCGGCTTGCTAGTGGGATTTTGACTCGGATGGTCCACTGAAGGTAGAAGTTGAACTGGTTGCGACTCGGAGTCTGAGATACTAGTAGGAGTCGATTGAGGTGCATTGTATGCTACAGATTTTCGTGCAGCCAGTGGTAATGTGTGAGAGGCACTCGCCGGGGCTTCCGATATCGGAGGTAATGGGTCTAGCAAATCAGACATGTTGTCCGCTAGTTGTGAGGGATCGAAGTTGTTTGCAGCTTTTAGACTCGGAGCAACAGGAAGTTGAACTTGAAGTTCAAAATGCGGGGCACTGGGATTATGCAACTTGAACGCGTCCTGAGCTACTAGTCGGCCACGATCGGCCTCCGATGTAGTAGGTTCAACCGATGAGTCTGGCAGGTCAGAGATTGGCGAGTCGGGAAGCAACTCGCTAGGCCATGTCGCTGCCAGTGGGACGGTCTCCGTCGAAGTCGTAGTTTGAAGAATTTGTGGCGGGCATTGACTCGGACGTCGGCCCAGCGGAAGTTTGCGCTCGTTACGCAGTGCCTTTGCCTTGCCGCGCTGATGGGAGTGAGTGAACAGTGGTCGCTTTATTTCCAAGCAATATTACCGGGCATTTGCCTTGCGAATTCTATCCCGTTCACGAATCGCATCCCCGTGACTAGAGGCCGTCGTTAGTTGTCAGGTTTGCAGCGTTAGTTGGATCCGTACCGCAAATGATAGTTTTTGTGTTTACTACTAGGACTACTTGTCTTCACTGGTGGTGGTTCCCACTCCAAATCGTCAGACGCTAATAAAGTCAAGTGGTTGGAGGCATAACATGGAAGCCCACCGTCACGCTGTTTAGCTCGTTTCTTCAAGTTCCTGCCAGTGGCCAATGGGTGTGACATGGAAGTCAAAACGAACGTTGGTTCAGTCATCATGATCAGTAGTATGCTTGTTCGAGTCAGCAATAAGGAAACGCAGTAATTAACACGGTTCTGTTGCGCTTGGAAATCACAGTCTGTCGTCGTGTTCCCGGAGGCTTGTGAAGCTGTTAGACGATCCGGGTGAGGAATTCATTTTGTCCGCGACCCACAGAACCGTCCTCCCTACCGCTTTTTAAACAATTGTTATTTACCCAAGGGCATGCTGCGCTTGGAAATCCAAACCTGTCTTCGTGTTCCCGGCGGCTTGTGAAGCTGTTAGACGATCCGAGTAAGGAATTTGTTTTGTCCGCGACCCACGAGATCGTCCTCCCTACCGCCTTTTGAACAGTTGTTATTTACCCAAGGGCATGTCGGTACCCAGTAAATGTCCCCCCGGTATTCTCTCTGGTAGGGACGCCCCGACCCTCTAAAGTTAGTACACCCAGATAGGCAATTTCTCATTAGTGCCTTCGCGCCATTTTGGTTATCGTCGTAAAATTTGACTACACATCCACACACTAGTCTTTATTAGACGAAGGCCGTATGCCGCCGAGATCCTTAAAGACGAAATTCGGTTTCTGCAGCCTTAGTAGATAAGTAACAACCTTCAAATTTGCATAGATATTCAAGGTCATCGCTGGTGAATGAACAGCTGGTGACCCATGCTAGCTACAGAGAGTTCGTGCAGGTTTTGATATAATGATATTCGAGGTCATCGCCGGTGAACAGCCTGAGCTGGTGACCACATGCTAGCTAGACAGAATGGCCTTCGGGTATAGTAGGTTTCGATATTTGAGGTCATCGCTGGTGAACAGCTGGTGAAATAGCTTTCAGGTAGGTTTCGATATTCATCGCTGGTGAACAGCTGGTGAAATAGCCTTTGGGTAGGTTTAGATATGACAAAGTGAGTCATCGCTGTAATCACACGAAAGTAATGTGACTGTCACGGCCGTCCCTTTCATCTGTCCAACATGCCGGATCCTCAAGGGAAAAGAGTGCAAAGGTAAGCTGTTTTTGCCTATTCCAACATCGCTCACAGCTGCTAGTGGCATTGAGCCTGAGGCGTTATTGGACCCAACGGACATCTACGCGCTGATATCCTTTCGCCAGCTACAGCACCAAGGCGACGAAGCAACACGGACTCGCTCTACAGTGGCAATCGTGGACCAATGTAAACCGTATTCCCCATGTTCCCGAAATAGAATCGCTCACAGCAAGTAGCATCAGTAAACCGTCCAGTCGTAGCGAGAGTCCAACCAAGGCCCAGAGGCTCATGCACAACCTGGAACCGAGCACTAGTGGGGGGCAAAAGAGGTCCCGTTCTCAGAGTACTGACTCTATGCCTCCTCCCGCAGTTCCCCAGATCGCGACTAGCGGCAGGTGCGCGAGGTTTTTTTCCCCTTCCTCAGCCATTGACTCCATTTACAAGTGCAACGGGGAGTAGTACGGTTGCGGCTAATAGTCCTTGGACCTCAATGACGACCGTCGTGTCGGACACAACCAGTGCACCTCCACATAAACGTCAAAAGGTCGTACCCCAAGTCCCTCAGGTGCACACAAGCAATGCTCCAGGAACGCCATGGTCAGTCGGTGGGCCTGCCGAAGATTCTAAGTCGCAACCTGTCGGCGAATCCCGCGCACCAGAAAACACAGGACACCCTTTCAAGCGTGCAGCCTGGAAGGTCCCCAATTATACCCACTCTCCGGCTTCTCCATCTCCATCTGCGGAATCCGGGCAAATCAATTTTGCAGTATCAGCAACTGACCCTTCCGAAGCCGATCGAGTCTCACCCAGCAACCACCAATCGGCATCGAGTCAATGCGCTGATAATCTCGCCGCGGCTCGGGATGTGCTTTCGGCTCCCGGGGTCTGCAATCTCTGCATGGGCCCTGCTCATCATAGAGTTGCCAATCCGTCTGGACAAATGGCCCATTGTCTTCCTGCCGCTGCCAAGGTCGCATACAAACTTCGAAGCCGTGCTGTCAGCGATCGTCTTATTGAGAGTGATAGCGAACTGTGCATAAAGGATGCCACGAAGAACGGCATGTGGCGTAGGTTTCACTTACTTAGGACGAATTCAATGTTGCTGAACTCAATCTTACAGTTTGTGGCACCTGTCATAACTCCTTCGACCAAGGCGATATGTCGCTCATACCCCGGAGCCGGTTCTTTGGCTTTTATATCAATATTGGGACCCGGAAACAGACACAGCGAAGGAGTTCATGGAGAGGGTCTTTGTCACCTCCCCTTTCCTCCGACACCTGTACCAACTCATTCACATTGGTCCAAAGCCCATCTCCCTTTCTGTCCGTGCCGGACGTGTTGTGAAAGTGGACCATTCAATTTTAACCTTCCCCGCTTGTCGATACATCGTGCACAGTTACCGCGATCGTATTTGTGCACTTCCAACCTCGGAGCATACAAAGGACGTTCCAGCTGTGGAGATAATGGCCAAGCAGGATCGGATGGTGACCGACTACAATTTGAAACCGCCTTTCACACGAGCACAATCCAGGTCCTCCATTTTCAAGGGACTGAATCCAACCTGCAGAAGCACGCCTGGTACTTAGACTATGTGCAGCCCATCAATGCGCTCACTTATGCTCTCTATTCTACCGACTTCGACCGCACGGTCGGCGATTTCTCCTACGAGATGTTGTTCCTCCTTCAGGGCATTCGCCAGAAGATCGTGTGCTCCTCGCAATTTGCTCGCGAAGCAGTATTTCGACGAGATATATAGCGATGGGCTGGCCCAAAAAAAGTCGCACGCGATTATACGTATCCGATGGAACGGCTGGTTTGGCAGAAAGAAGAAGATGAGAGGGCAAGGGCAAAGCAGTCTCGTTAGTGGCATCATCCGTTCAAATGTACAATTTACATACTAGTTGATATGCAGACTTTTTCGTCGACGAATGACTCTCTGGACTGCGACAGCGAAATGCGACAAAGAATCCACCAGTGGCGGGCAGACATTGTCTGAATTACGAATAACGGCATTTTTTTATTTGGGACATTTACAATTAGGTAAAATTAACGCAACTCTTAAGAGTTGAAAACAAGTCGTGGTCACAATAAATATTTCTTGGAATTTTATGACAACTTTTTGGGCGACAATCTGCTGACTAAGTACTGCGATGATGGTCTACACTACACTGCGCGTCGCGCGTATGTCACCGGGCCATCCAACGTTTGTACAACAATTCGATTATGAGCGTTGATCCTAGTGTTGGCTTTGTCCAACGTGTGTGCCAATCGACCCTCGTGGATGTATCGCGTACCCTCGTCGTCGACCAGAGTGTACAACTCCTCAAAAACCGAGCGACGAAGTAGGGATGAGGCATTTTGTGATCCGAGGTAATAATACTCGAGATGGGCCAGAGAAGGGTTCGAGGGCATGTTGAGAGTCCGCAGTTGGCGACGGCCGCGAGATGCAGGGCTTGAAGCCCATGCTGTCTCGATAGCTTCCCCTTCGACAAGGCGTTGACGCTCGGATTGCATGTGAGGCACGAGTTCAGCCGGTACATTCGGGACAAAACGATCCACGTTGAAACGAGGAGGGCCACTGCGAGTAGGGGAAATGGCTGGCGGGCCGTGGCGAGGGAGACGGCCAGCAGCCCGAGCCCGTTGCTCGGCGAGCTCAACCTCGACGTCTACTGCAATAAGTTGTCGCATAATGTCGGAATCGCGAAGGGCGTAGTAAGCACCGCCAGCTTTGAAACGATTTAGCCAGCTTCGAGGGACAAAACGAGGCCTTACACTGGTGGGCATTGTCCTCAGACGCACGGCTTGAATCGTCTTCAGACGCACCGCTTGAATCGTCTTCAAGTTCATCGTCCATACAGTCGTCTGTGCCTCAATTTAGTCAATTTAAGGACTTGAAGTAGTAGGAGATAGACCTGAATCGAAACTTATGGGAGAAGAGGAGGATGGCGGGGCGTTGGAGGTGTGGAGGAACGTGTTAGTCTCGAAGGAGAGACGAGAATCGTCCAAGTTTTCAGCAGGGGGATCCGAGTCCATGGTGGTGGAACGAAATTTTTTTTTGCGTGACTGGGAAAGTTACGGGCCCAATTCTCATTTGGAATAGCGCGCGGGGGTTTGGATCTATCAGCGTAGCCGGTGTCGGTCGCGTCAGCATCAAATGTTATGCTTCACTCATTTCAAGTCCGTCTTTTTTTCACTTCCTCAACCTATTTCTTCCATGCGAGAGCAGTCCTACGACGCCCCCTCGTGGAGAAGATGAGGGACATATAACCGTTCCTTCGACTCCTCGCAAGATATCCTCACACTTCCAGCCTCCATCAAAACCGCAAAAGCCTCCGTCGTCTGGTCGTAAGGACATCCAGCAGTCGTCTTAAAAGTCTTGGTCGTTGACTTGTCTAGGCTTCGCTTCTCCAGCAATCATTCAAGTAAAAAAACCTACGCACGGCCAAGTCCCAGACCTTTGACTGGTCAAGGTACGCTCTGCTTGACGTCGACGCATCTCTGACTCTCTTTCAGACAAAGCGGAGATTCGCCAAAGGCAGCGAGAGCGACGAGAACGATTGAATACTCGACGCAAAGCACTTCAAACCCTTATTAGCCAGATACAAGCCTTAGCTGGAGATTTTGACCTCGTCAAACAGAAACGAGATTTGAGTGGTCAATATCATGGCATGGTTATTCGAGCCAACCAAAGCGTGGCGGACTGGTGCGAAGAAGTCGGGCATCATGTGAAGGCGAATCAACACCATCGAAATCGCGTACCACCTAGCTCGAGCTAAGATGGCCAAGAAGGAGGAGAAGGATGCGTTCAATGCATACTGGGCCTTGTTTCACGTTGAAGTTCGCATGCGCCGTGAAAGCGACATTCTCAAAGACGAAATTGAGTCCTTGTTGCCTTGGTAGATAGTATATATTGCCATGAATGATGAGCACAATCGACGAGACCTATTCAAGATCATCGCTGGTGAACAGCTGGTGATATTCATGAAAGAGCAAGAGTAGGAAACGAGGTCATCGCTGGCGAGCAGCTGGTGACAGTGCATCAGACAAGTCATCGTTGTGACACTCATGACTTGTCACATTGTTGGCTGCGCGAGGCACGAGCGCGGTCAGTAGGAAATAAGTCGGCGACCGAGTGGGTAGCACTGGCAGCTCTGTAGTACTGCATTACACATTTCTGCTTTCGATGTATTAATTACTGAATAAGGCGTTGTCCATCAATATCTGAATCGAAATCGGAACCAAATTCGCCAGCTGCAGCTATCTTTGCTTCTAGTTGCGGATTGCACCAGAGCCAATCATGCACGACTTCCAGCATATCGTCCAAGTCCCCTGCTTCGCCCCAGCCGTAGTGTACGCTCCATTGAGACTCCGCCAACCCGACCGCACGGAGGTGTCCCCATCCCTCGTTAACAGCCCTGCTTCGGGCATGAGATTGTGAGATCATCGCATTCCAGCATGCTTTCTCCCATGGCAGGCTATCCCGATCTTCGGAAGGATTAAACCAGGACGGGGAGGATTTTTGCGCAATCTGCTTCGCTTTTCTCATTGATATTTTCTTGTCGGATATAGTCCTACCCATTATTCGAATCCGCTGTTGGTCCGCCGGAGAAAACTTGCTCGGCTTTTACTATCGCATTGCGAGCAAAGTGCTCGTCGATCCCATAATTAGTCGGCTCGAACCACATCAGCGTATGCGGAGGAGGAGGGTGCGAGGACAATTCCTCTATCGCGACTGCCATAGATTCGCTGGCAACCACCAAATTCTGCAAACGGCCATAGACGATATGATGGAAGAGCGATCGGATGTTTTCAGGCTCTGAGCAGCAGCATAAGAGGAACAGTGTGTCGAGAGCGGGCAAATGAACCTGGGTGGCTTCAAGGTCGGATTGACTGCGGCACACAGCCCATTTCAGGTGCCGAAGGTTTGGTAGAAAATTCAACATCGCGACAAGGTCGGCCTCAAGCTCGTTGGGACGATGAGTATCGTTGATGCACAGCACCGTAAGATTGGAAGGAGCCAGTGTTGGTTGATGAGCGAAAAAACAGGAGTGAGTCAGTTGGCTGGGCGAAGTCGAGATTAAGGACGCCTTCCCCCAGAA
Source organism: Mycena indigotica (assembly GCF_014461135.1). Lineage (NCBI taxonomy): Eukaryota > Fungi > Basidiomycota > Agaricomycetes > Agaricales > Mycenaceae > Mycena > Mycena indigotica. Next base: position 2,337,691 of record NW_023503005.1, read on the forward strand.
CAGTCAACTCCTTCAACCTTGGGGCGGGTCCGTCGAATCGAGAGAGCAGCTCGGCAGGCAATTCCAAGCAGAGAGATTTCCATCGCATTCGGATGGCGCAAATTGCGTTTATTGCATCGATGAAGTGGTCGTGAATTGGAACGAGAGGCCGAGGGCGGATAACGTATGTGAGGAGTTGTTGGCCAGAACGGTCGGCCCAAAGCCTAACTAGCTGAGGTAAACCTGGGTTATCCACCCGCTGGAAGCGCAAGGAGGCCCATAGCCGAGAGTTGTGGAGGACAATTTCCCTCCAACGTCTACAGACCGACGCTAAGAGCGTAGGTGTTCCTTCTCCTTCGAAACCCGCAGGGTTGGTAACGTAGTGCTCAAAAATGATATTGAGAACTTCCACGGGAGCAGAGTTTGTGTCGAATACGATACCACCCAATCGGTCGCTGACTCCTTTGTTGGTCGCAACCTGGAATTGCAGTAGACGTCTCCATTTATTGGCGTGGGCTTCAATTGCTTGCAACTTGGAGCGGATTATGGCTTCGGTAGCTTGCCCACTGGAGAGCTCAGCGCGCAGGGCCTGGTTTTGCGATGGAGGCGTGCATCAAGAGTCAAATACATAAGCGCTTATTCTCTTCCTTTGTGACCAATGTTGCTTTTTTGTTTTCTTTACTTGTAATCAATGACTGTGGCTTGTGGGAGAATGTCGACATATGAGAGACAAACGGTAGCTAGCTGGGCATCGATCTTGGAAGAAACAGAGAAGAAACAAAGGACAAAAAAATATATTAAGATGAATTGCTGCCGTTGAATACAGCGGACACTAGCCAGGACAACGAATAGGCAAGGGCGCCCATCACTACTGCCGGTGAATACGGCGGGCAGTCGCAAACCAGCTGGCAGACTCTCGTTCGTGACTCACAACCAATCTGGAAGCGGGTCAGAGCAGGACAACGATTACTGAGATAAGACTGACCCATCGTCCCTGACAAGTCGTTTTACGGCCATTCGGGAAGCGGGTCAGAACCGGCAGGACAAGGCATAGGACAAGGCGCCCATCGCTGCTGCCGGTGAATACGGCGGACAGTCGCAAACCAGCTGGCACAGACTCTCACAACCAATCTGGAAGCGGGTCAGAGCAGGACAACGATTACTGAAATAAGACTGACCCATCGTCCCTGTCGTTTTACGGCCATTCGGGAAGCGGGTCAGAACCGGCAGGACAAGGCGCCCATTGCTGCTGCCGGTGAATATGGCGGACAGTCGCAAACCAAAGCTGGCAAGTCATCAAGTCCCATCGACCACTGCTGCCGGTGAACACGGCGGACAGTCGCAAACCAAAGCTGGCAAGTCATCAAGTCCCATCGACCACTGCTGCCGGTGAACACGGCGGACAGTCGCAAACCAAAGCCCGCAACGCTCGCAGAAGCGCGTGGTCATTGGTTGAAAGGAGGATGAGAGTGACGTGACCCGTGACATCAGAATCATCAGCATCATCAGAATAACGCTGTTTGAATGATTGGAAGAATTCTTAAGATTTATAAGCCTGTACATACAAAGCAGTGGTTTACAATCGAGATGAAAGGTATTCTTGGCATAACAGATCCTGATGTTCGTAAATGTGGTGGGCCTTCTGAAAGTATTTAATATTTCGTCGCCATTTTGTGTGAGTCCACATCCGGCCACCACCCGACTCCATCTCATTCAATATCTTCCGGAAGAAGTGCTCGCAATTAGGCGTCCACCATCCAACATTAAGACCTGATTTGAAGAATGCTGCGGGCTGAGGCCACCATGATAATCTGGCTGTGGATGTTTGCTGACCGCCCACTCGGACGTGACGACTATGTTCCAGGTGGTCTAATAACATACTGAATGGATGATAGTCATGGAAATAATCTGGATACACCCACTTATTTCGACCAAGTACACACCACAAATGAGGTCCTCTTCCTGCGGGGTGAGGCGATGGTAATAGTACGCGTGGTCGGCGAACTTTGGATCCACAATCTCCGCGTCAGCCCGCAAGATGTCGACTGAGTTCCAACGTATTCTGTGTAGAGGATCATCGAGAACATGACGTGCGATACGGCTGATGATGCCACCGGAATATAGCGCAAGCACACCTCGTGGAGAGTGAAGGAATCGGTCTCGGTGGGCCACATAGGACAAGAAATCGAGTCGAGATGGCCGATAACCCTCTTGACGAACCCCAAGACCAACCCATCTCATGTATCTAGGAGCATATGGGATTCTGGAATTCGCCAGTATGATATGGAATGGGCAACCAAGATGAACAAGTTCCGACAATAGATCTTCCCAGTCTTGAAATCTCAGTCGAATGAGGTGCAAAACAGTGGTCGCACTGAAAAGCAGAATCTTTTCGCCATGGTCGCTGTTCCTTCCCAGGGGGTTATCACGAAAACGCGGCTCTCGTGGACCGGAGCGTCTTGTTGTCGGAAATAAACAACGTTAATCCCCCGATCTTTCCAGAGGTGCGTCTCTTCTTCCGCCTGGGCCAAATCAAGCAACACTGCTGGGATTTCGGCTAGGGGTTTTGCATTTGCAATCTCCTGGAATAGAACTCGAGTCGAATTTGACACTAGGTACGATGAACGGAGGTCTCCGAGCACATTTAAACAGTTCTCGGATGAGATAACCTCAGGTCCTGGAGCGTCGAAGGATTGATTTTCTATATGACCAAAGCATTCTGCTAAGACGACACCGCAATCATCCCAATTTGTCAGAGACTCCAGTTGCGTTGTCTCAAAGTCCATTCTTTCAGACTCGTAGAAAGCGACGACATTGGCGGAGGCTCCACCTCCATCGTTCAGCAACAACGACATGTTATCCGGAAGATTTACGGGAAGATTTGGGAAGGCAGGTCGACCACTGGCATCCACAGTCGTCGGCAACATCACTGACACTGGCTATCCCAACCGTGTTCGACTCGAAGTCGCTCACTTGAGACTCGATGTCGTCAGGCTCCAGCTTGTCGTCAGGCTCCAGCTTGTCGTCAGGCTCCAGCTTGTCGTCAGGCTCCAGCTGAACATCATCCCCGACACCATTCGCTACAGACTCGCTGTCGAAAGTCACCGGATGGGATTCAAGTTGAGAGTTTGGAATTTCCAGCTGGCCCGAATTAGACTCGGAGTCATCGGACTGATCATCAGAACTTTGACCCGATTCGAGAGTTTTTGCTTGGCCCGGAGCAGAGTTCTGACTGGTTCTCGTCCTCGCCGGATCATCTGCGATTGTCGTCAAAGCCGTGCTCTCTTCCCAAGTCCTGATTCCAGGACAGAGGTCCCATTGATTCGAGCCCACATCATAGACACGTTGATAGGGCTCATAATCTTTCCACACACTGACAGCAAATGAATGTGTTATCGGTCTGCGTATCAAAAAGCCGTCATAAGCATTCCACATGAAAACCTGTGTGTTCTTCGAACTCGGACCCAGTCCTTGCATCTTCGTGACACGCTCTTGTCGTTTTTTAAGCTGTGCCTTCTCCTCCTCCGCGGAATTGATCGCCGTGTTGTGTCTGGTGCGCCAGAGAAAAAATCTTGATAACTCTCGCCGAATCTTTGGCCGCTATTCGGATCAACCGGCGGCATTTCCCGCGGCGGCTTCTTTGGCAGTTCCTCAGCTTGAGCGCACGTTGCATAGAAATCAGCATTGCGGAATACTCCAAATCGGCGCCTAGCGTTGTCGATGAATGTCCATTCCATGATTGCATCTTGGCCACTAAGATTGCGAACTTTCTGTATGTGCTCTGATTGGACAGAAAGGTGGTAACATCGCATGGAGGGAAGAGCATTGAACAACGGGATCGGTGCTGTTCAAGAAGAAATACAAGGGTACACGAATGTCATTCTTCAATATCATGGAGAATAGCCAATCCAGAGACCGAGCTTTCTCGATTGCTGCTGGGCTTGAAAAGTCTAAGATACCTCCAATGGGTCCGCGGCAATCTGGAAAACGACTTCTTCTAGTTCGTCCCACAGTGCCGCATCCACTTGACTCTCCTTGATATAGCGTTCGCGCCATCCTGGCATTTTAATGTCATCGAGAACTAGAGTCAATAATGTGATAGCCCCAAGCAGCGGGCGAAAAGCATGGAGAGATTGCAAGACAGCTTTGTGTAGATCTTGTGGGGATTCAAGGTCAAAGTGTTGTGTATACCCGAATGTTGATGGTAGAGAGTGCCACGGACGAACGTTAGATTTGAGTTCCGTCGGAGCCTTTGGCGCTTTCATAACATTTTGATCTAACCAAGTCAAGGTCGTTCGCAAAAAACCCTCGAGTCGGAGCCATTGATCACGCAAGTCACCTTTCATACCCCTAACTCGAACGTGCTGCGCACCACGAAAATGCGGGACAACAAGCTCCTCTTGCGGGGTTGCACCGATCTGAAAGTCCAGCGGCTTCAATAGAGTATTGTGCAAGATGTGGAAACGAGGCATAAATAACAAGTGAGGTAGGTCCATATTAAGCCAGGCCGTTTTGGCCATCTCGCCGTTAAGCGTTTTGTTCGAGGAAGTGGGAGGGGCTTGCCGCTGACTGGGGATGGAGTAAATGACAGCCCGATCGCCGTTGAACACGAAAAAAAATTGCGGGCTTATTTCGCACAAGACCAGTATAATGTTTGGGGAGGTCTTGATAACAGAGGTTAACGTCGAGTACCGGTTTGGTGGGAGCTAAGTTACCTTTGGTCGCTCCTCCTCCTCATCAAGCGCTGAGAGGTAGCAGCCGCACAAATGAATTTCCGGACGTCGACATTTCGCATGACGCCATGAATGGTTGTTACCCGGACGTCTTAGCGTCTGAGCTAGTCTTGAGATCTGAGAAACGGCCCGACCCGACGTCTTAGCGTCTAAGCCAGCAACAAGAGAGGAAGGAAGAGAGTATCCAGCAACAAGAAAGAGAGTGTTCAATGTCGTCGTGCCGCCGCTCGCACAACTTGAGCACGGTGAGAATGTGCTTGCTGCCAACTGTCAGACATGAGAAACGAACAGTGTTCAGCGTGTACCTTCGCAACACGATCCAGACTGAGAAAATGGCAGAATCGTGACCTTGGTGCGATGAAGTCTGATGAGGTGTGACGATAGGTGACGATGTGACGACTCGGAAGCGGTCCCTTCCGATTGTTAGTTCGTTCCTTGACACTGCGAGCTGTTGGCGAGCTGTATCCACCAGCCGTGACGGTTTACACACTTTAAAGCCCTTTCGCGAAACTTTCGGACGTTGCGAGCTGTATCCACCAGCCGTGACGGTTTACACAGTACTTTAAAGCCCTTTCGCGAAACTCTCGGACGTTGCGAGCTGTATCCACCAGCCGTGACGGTTTACACTGTACTTCAGACGCCGCGAGGTGCCCCCCTTCCGACCAACTTCTTTGAAACGATGCGAATCTACCAGCCGCAGTCGCATGTCCTGCACAAGATCCACGAAACACCAAGAAACCTTCAACTTGGAGAGCGGCAAGTTCTTGGCTTATGGGAGCAATGCGATCCTCATTTTTGGACAGTTATGAAAATGTGGATTGGACTGCGGGATGGGCCTTGTCCGATGAGACGGGCAGTCTCTATGACTGCCATTATCTTCACATAGCGCCGACGCGGGAGGTCAAGGAATCAACCCGACCTGAACTTCCCCCAACTTCGCCAGCCAAGGTTGACGCAGAGTAGCCTGTAATTACTTATGGACCAAAAGAAATAATTGTCGTGAAATAAATGGACAGCGCATCAAGTTGATGCCTCCATCTTTTCGCATGCCTCGACTCCCCAACGTTGTGCGACACACATATTTTGACGACGCCGCTGAGGAGGAATTCAACCACCTACAAGTTCATTATTCTCTGGATGGACAGCGCGTGCTGAGCCAGCAGACAAATCCATCGCCTAAAAAAAAGGCTCGCCTTAATCAAGAGGTCATTGAAACTCAACCTGAACTCGCTGACTGGATGCCATTCCCAGATGCGCAACTGGAGGACGTAAGAGAGCTGGTGGATACTGTGTCGTCGTTGGAGATTCAACTGGAAGAAGAATCGACATTGAAGAGAAAACGTTATGCATCGGTCGGTTGATACTACGACTTTATACAGAAGCTCATTCCCTTAGGACGATCCTATGGCAATGTGGCAACCACTGACGGCTCTCTTTCTGGAGGAAATGCTACGAAGAGACGGTCTCGGAAACCCTAACGCATGCCAAGAATGTGTGAATTGTCAAGCCAATCATATGGAGGAGACGGGGCTCCGTTTTTTTCGCTGCAAGCAATGTGGGGACGGACTCCATTGTGAGACCTGTGTGGAAGCCGCTCATCAGAAATTGCCGCTCCATGAATTGCAGGTATTTATTTCTTCACCGATTTTGTTACTTGTTTACCTAGCTTGTTTAGGAATGGACGGGTCACTTCTGGACGAAGGCCTCCTTGTTTTATGCCGGACCCATCCAGCATGGAGCTCGTGGTTTGGCGGGCTGTTATCAACTTGGTCATGACGGTGCCCCATGCCCATTCCCCAGTAACCGTCGACCGTTGGTGGTCATCGATGTCAATGGCATTTTTACTTTGGACGTGCAGTACTGTGGCTGCGTGAATCCGTTCGGATTCGACCCCGTCAGACAATTGCTTCGAAATGCGTGGTATCCGGCCACGACAACAAACCCTGCGACCTGTGCAACCTTCAACGTTTTGGAGACATTTCGCTTCCCTGCGCTCCATCGCAAACATCAATGTCCAAGACTATGTGCGCACGTTGGAGAAGTTGACGGATTCAACCGGACTGGAAAAGGTCCCAGATCGTCGCGTTGCTTTCGGTCGAATGGCTCGACAATACAGCTATCTTAAAATGATGAAGCGTGGAGGTCGCGGGCATGAAGCCAATGGAATTGTAACTACGCCGCCAGGGGCGTTGGCTGTGCGTTGCTGGGCATGCCCAGATGCTTCTCGTAACTTGCCTTCCGGATGGGACAAGGTTCCGGAGTCGAAGGCGTGAGTAGCTATTTAATCAAACTATTCTTGACCAACAAATGTGCAGATACTTGTATAAGCTCATGTTGGCATTCGATGCCAATTTCCGCCTGAAGAACAAGCTTCGTGCTGGAGAACGCATGGATCCGGCGTTGACCGATGGCTTGGGATACTTCGTGACGATCTGGACCATATAAAGAACATATCAAAACGCTCGTTGACGAAAAAGATGTCAGTGCGCTCTAGTCGAATCTATTCCATGTTAATGCGATACTTCAGGTCCAGGCTTGTGCTGCGTTTGCTGCTCTTTTGCAGAAGGAGACCAAATTGACCACTGGCCTGAGAGTTTCTGGCGTAGTTGGTTGTGTCTGTGCAGCACGGCCGGCCTAGACGTCGTCGAGGGATGGGAGACCTTCAACGTGGAGAACGGCAAGTTGCTTGATGCCAGGAACAACTTGGATACTAACTCTTTGTGCCAGCTATGGAAACGTGGATTGGACCGTGCTATCAACTCTGTCAGACGAGGAAGTTCTGTGGGTCTTGCTTGCATACGACATCGTATGTCACTGGCAAGATATACTTTCCTGAGCGTCGCACGAATGAAGACAACGGGCGTGGATATCGAAGAGATATTCACCGAATTGGACCGTATTCGCCTGCAATACGGACTGCCGGTCTGGCATGCTGAAGCTCATGACCCCAAATGTCGAATTCAGTTTGCGCTTAGGTACTTGTTGGGTGTTGGAAAGACGGATGGGGAAAGCACCGGCGTTTGTGGAGCCTACTCAATCCCGCAAGTTGGTCGACAAAGGAAATGGGAGAAGGCGCCCGTCATGATGTCCTGGAGGACAAGATCGACCTGATTAATTTTGAGAAAAACAGGAGCATGGGTCAGTTAAGGTTTCTTTGAGAGTTTAAGCTCACTATTTGCAAGGGCGGACACTTGCAAGACGTTTGATTGTCGCTGTAGCAGAGCGTCAAAGGCAGGGCATTGAATTCCAGGAGCTGGACGACAGCGTTCCTAAAAAAAAAACGACGTGAATGGGCCAAGATGATGGATGCCTGGTATAAGGATAACACCCAGACGAATCCATTTGAAGTCCAGGGTGGGAAGCTCGGTATGCATGACGTTGAATACCTGTTGTAGCATTGATGACCTGTCTCGACAGCCGGGCCTAGTGAACGCGAAATAAGTGAAGAGTTGAAACGAGCTGAGGTGGAAGATGCACGAGCCGGAATCAAACCTTTGCTGGAAGGTAAAATGACCATAACAGCGTTCATCAGAGCGGGTATGCAGCTTCAGGCCATCCAGTATGTCAAAGTCTTCATTCCACACACTCTATTCACTATCCCCAGGCGTCGTATACGGACTGCTCTGAAGGCAAAAAAGTCAGCAGATCAAGCGAGCCAGATACAAGAATTACGTCTATCTCTGATCAAACAAATGCGCACCTTCGAAAAACTTCAACTAACTTACATGCCTGGGGTTCAGGGTCTTCGACGCAGCGCGGTATAAATTGGACGCGGAGGACGCGCAACCGGAAAACGCAAAGCTTTATCTTCCGTCACAGTTAACCGCGGAAGAGTGTCGACAAGTCAGCATGGCGGACTTGATTGAGACCGAAGCGAAATTGCGTCGGGGACAGTGTGCAGATGCACTGGCTGCCTTACGAGGGAGGCTTCATTCGGCAACACATGATTTGGTTTCTGGGGAAAACATGGTGGGGCAACGTGCAAGAAACGCTCCGTCACTCTAATGGCTCGGATGGAAGAAGGTGTAACGAAGGCCGCTGCCAAATATACTGAAGGCTACGAGGCTCTCGTTCACCTCAAAGGCAAACGTTACGCTCCCGAAGTTTCAAAAATTGGACAAGGCCCATTTGAACACTCGTATCGAAATCGAGAGTGACGAAGATGCAGCAAGAAGCTTACGAACAGCAGACGGATCGCGACCTACGAGAGAGGAGACTGCTGCAAAAAAGAAGAAAACCAAGACGGCGCCAATTTCCTGGATTTGGGCAGCAGGCGGGCAGGCCGACGGGGTTGAACTTCATGACTGTGAGTAACTATGGCTTGTTGACCATTTGCTTTCGGTTGAACGTGGTATCATAGCTATGTGTGTCGAGTGGGCAAAAGCACATGCACGGAAGGAACGCTGGAACGAGGAGGTTGAATTGTTGCGAGAGGAGATGAAGCGGGTCATGCGATCATTGAAGTGGGAGGCTTCAGAATGGCAAAAACGAGCCGACGAAGTTCGTTCAGACGTTGATGGAACGACGGCGGCTGGAATCCGAGCTTATGCGCTGCGTAACGTGTACCTGCATACTGAATTTATAGTGCGCTTTCGAGAGGAGTGGGACAAAACAATGGGAGCTGCTGTCCGTCATTGGGCAGCAGAGGAGGAGCGGGAAATATTAGAGGGAACATTTATGGCAGAGGGAATGTAGAGAACAATGTTAAAATTGTATGATTCGGACGAAATCAGTCGTAATGATGATATCAAAGCTGCAGGATAAAGCGGAGTTCGGAGATCAGCGGCAAGGAAGCACGGAAACGGGTGGGGTTCGAGTGTTGTCAGAGACCTGGCAACACACAGGGATGATGGAATCGGATTTTCTGGCAGTTCCCGGGGATGATTGAAACAGGCTACAGCCACGGGTGCTACGGGAGAGGGCCGACTGGACAGGGCGCGCGAACAATGACAGTAAACAAAAAGGGATGAGGATACCCGAACGCCGAGGCCCGAGTAGACGGGGAATCCCGGTTGATGTCGCGAAGAACGACCAACGAGTCGCCGAAGCCTAATCCAGGTCCATCATGTCGAAGCTCAGGCCGTCCTGACGGCACACGTTCGCATACACCTCTCGTTCAGCGGCCCGACGCTCTAAACCCTCCGGCGTTTCCCAGAATCCCGACCTCTCTCCTTCGGACCGGTGGATAGCCAGAAGAATGGCGCCCAGATAGCGGCATACGTCGGCGACGTCCCGCGAGGCGGTCAGGGACTCCAGCGAGTTCACCAACCGGAGGTCTGCGTCCAGGGAACGCATCGACGACAACTCCGCGAGTGCGCGGGTCCGAGCATCCGGGAAGCCCCCGTCGGCCGAATGAACCGCCCACTGTTGCAGCAACAGCACGCCCAACGGCGACAAGCGCTGATCGGCGGGTACCGACGGGTCCCCATGCAACCGGCGAGACTCGGCAATGGCCCGATCCAAGTCCCATCCCTCCCGAACCACAGGGAGACTCGAGGGAACGAAGGCACCTGGAAACCCATGGTGGGATAAGAAGGAGGGTGGGTCTTACCCGCAGGAACGGATGGCGGGGACGATGCCTCTCCTAATGAGCGATCCGCGACAGGGGAGGCCGGCCGGCGGAAAGTGGGGCGAGGCCTCGGCGGGGGGCCGACTTGACGATGGTGGGGGAGACGGCGAGCGGGTGCGAACTCGTTTTCGCACGGGGGACGGGGAGGAGTCCCGAGAAGACGCTGACGAAAGGACGACCGGGCGGCGACGACGGCCCGAAGAAGGCCCGACCGTCGGGGTCGGGCTCCGCCCGAACCGATCCTCGTTTGAACGGGGCAAATAGGAGAACAAGAAGGATCGGTACGGGACCGATGCGGACAGCCCGACTAGATCAGCGAAGCGGGGATCGGGACGGAGCAGCGCAAACTCGCCATCCTCGACTTGACGCTCCCAAAACTCGAAGGAAAAATTGTGCAGATCCGCGGGAGCGAGCCTTGTACGCATCTGCAAAAGACCGCCAACGCAGACAGGCACGGTGGAGCGGGCTGCACGCGTCACAAGCCCGACGCACGGGACCAGGGAGTTTCTGGGGAGAACTATCTGGGACGCCCCACACGGTGCACAAACGATCATGAGCGATGCAATACTCGCAGCGAGGGGAAAGGGATCGGATCACTGTTCCCGGTTGACGAGGGGGCTCCCCTCGGAAAAGCGCCAGCTGTCCAGTAGATTCAAGACGAGGGGCCAAGGGGTGCCGAAATCCCGTTGCAACGGGGCAGGCGACACGGCTGGGGAGAAGGAAGGGTCGAGGGCATCCGTAGCCGACTCGTGTTCAGAGGCGTCGATCCCCACCGAAGACAAACGACGAGGGCCGGCGATCACCTCCACCTCCGAATCCGAACCCGAGTCGGAAGGTAGGAAAAGCAGGGTCGAAACCGGGGGGCACCATCCCGTTCCACGTCAACCTCCATCGAAGACGAAGACCGCGCCCGAACCACCGGAGTAGGGGGAACGCGCTTCATAACCGGGGCCGTCGACTCGGAACCCTCCGGATCACTCTCGGGGCTCGGAAATTGATCATCCAACCAGGCCGCCAACGGGAGGAAGCTGAACGAAACACCCGCTTCCGCCTCATCCAACGAGGGGCCGCCCGAGAAGGCAAACTCCTCCCGAGGATCAGGCAAGGAAACCACCCGGATGAAGGACGACCACCGGTCGGCATGAAGGAACGGCGGCACGAGAGATGGAGGGAGAGGACCCAGTAGTCGGGCCAGCGTATCGGGCCGAGCTACGTTCTCTTCGGGAAACACGCGAAAAGCGGCCACGTGGGCTAGGACGAGGAATCGGTCTGAGACGAGGGGGGAGGCCGACGGAAGCGGCGCAAGACAAGGCGTGAAGGATGAGGCGCTGAACGGAGCCAGTCAGCCACGCGGCCGAAAGCGCACAGAGAAGGAGACATACCACCCATCGCCACAGACGGGGAAAAAACGAATCACTGGGCGAAGCAGCGTCGGCAGCGAGGAGGTGCGCAAGGAGGCCACGGCCCAGTTGTCCAAACAAAGGGCGAACATCCTGAAGAGAGCCGTCCTCGCGACGCCAGACGAAGGAGGAGGGGAACGCATCGAACAGAACACCGAAATAGAGGTGATGGGGCCCGAAGACAAGCGGCTGCCACAGACCGGCCTTCATTAGGCGGTCGAATTCGCACTGCCACAAGATTCGGCGGGAAGACGACAGCTGCGGGGGCGCTGCGGGGGGGACTGGGAGAGCGGGAGCTCGATGTGAACGGACTACGGGGGCCAACAGAGGGAGCAGCTTGGAGGAATAGTCGTCGGCTTGAGACGGGGGCAGGTCCTCCAACAGGCGCAGGGGCTCGAACGACTCCCGGTACGACGGGTCTCGCCCCTTGCGCGATGGGCCAGGAAGCAGGAAACTCGACGAGAGACATAGAGGCGAAGCGGACGAACAGACGACCCGGCTCTGAGGACGGGGGAACCATCTGAGAGCTGAGAGGGGGCAATAACCCGGAGCAGTACAAGTTGGGGGACGACATAAAGAGGATTAGAAGGGGAAGCCCCGGCTTATATGGGGGAACGAACGCGCTCTATATCGAACTCGACCGAGGCGCGCAGCACAGCCTACTCGCAAGCAATACGAACAAAGGACGCGCAACTGAATTGAAAAAGACCTACGCTATACCGCACGTGACCGCGGTGAAACACATGATGGACAGGAAGAATCGATCTGCGGACGCCACAAGGCGCCAGAAGCCGCGGGAGATTAAAATGCGCAGCCGAAGCTTAGCTTAAGCTTATGGGCTGGATGGAATTTACGATTGGAAGGACGAGCTAGAGTCAAAATTAAAAACCCGAGAAACCGGGGCGACCGAGCCACGCCGACTCGAGACGAGTCGTTCCTAGGGAGGGGGTGATGTCACGGATAAGACCCGGCCCGTCCGCTCCGGCGCTGGTGTCGGGCCATTGCGGGCCCGTAACACGCAGCACGTGACGACGGGAACATGCGCCCCAGTAGGAGGGAACCACACGTGGGAAGCACGTGACCGAGAACGACGCGTCGAGCCGTCGCCCGAGCCCAACTCGACACCAGGGGAATGAGGAGGAGTGCTAGGAGGTCAGGAGTAGCGCCTGGCCCGCAAGGGATGTGCGATCGTCCCCTCTGCGGCCAGGAACGGGAGCGAGGAGGAGGAGGAGAGGCCAGGGTGTCCGATCACCCCCTTTGCGGGCCCGCGTATATAATGCGCGATAGTGTACCCTGTACTCTATCGCTTAGATCGTCTGAAGAACTACCTTACTCCGTGCGAGGAGACGCTATCGACTCATCGGGCCCGACACGACCCGATTCGAACCTTCGACCACCGACTACGGCAGGGGACCGAGTTCACGGGCCCTTTCGGTTTCGATCTACCCCGCCCCGCCGTACTTGCGGGCCCGACTATCCGTCTGTTCTGTTCCGGGCGCGCGTTCTTAGGAGAAGTCCTTGCACGGCCCGACCCGCAGTCTGACACCTACGATCTCTACCTGCTGGACCTCTTAGGTGTCTCCAACCTATGTCAGCGTTCGGGCTTACGTTCGGATGGCTGAGCCTCGCCATGGCTCCGCTTCCCACTCCGCCACCACGGCCCCCGTCATCGGGTCTCCCTTTGGGTGAGGCCTACTGCCGTTAAGGCTCGTGCCTACCGCAGTGCCCCAGGCTGCACGCCCTCACACCCACCTCTCTGGAGACGTCCGGGGACGTCTCCGAGTGACCCTCCTGTCGCTACCCTCCAGTGGTCATGGCTGGCCGCCATTCCCATTGGTCCTCTCCGACACTCCCGGCCCTTGGGCTAGACCAGACTCCTTCCCTTTCCGCTCCACGCCTTCCCTCTCCGTTTCCGGCCATCACGTCACGGTCACACACCCGGAGTCGATTCCGATTCCGGTTCCGATTCCGGTTGTCACGGTCACGGTCACAAGCGGAGACGCTCAGAGGCAGCCTGGACCTCCCGAAGCCCTTCTTAGGCCTTCTAAGGATGCCTGGGCTCCTCCCTTGGCATCACGGTCCCAAACCTGCCTCTCCGGAGCTTCGAGGGCTACTCGACACTCACCTAGGGTCCATTAGCGACACCTGACTTCTCCTATGCGTCATTCGTCGCTATGCAGTCACTCTATCATTACTCCGGTCACTAGTATATAGTAGTGCACCTGAGCAGAGGGCTCCTTGGCTTGTTCTCTAAGGATTCCCCCTCTGCTCAGGTGAGTCTGTAGCGTCCCTTCCTGTTGTAGTAGTTCACTAAGGATTCCCCCTCTGCTCAGGACTCTGATTTCGAGCCTCGCGAGGTTGCCCTTACAGCAGAACAAGCCCACAAATACGGACCTCCCAACTCCCTGCCAGGGCCCGCAGTCTCTGACGCCCCCCTGCCGGTAACCTGGAGGTGGCCTCCGGAGGGGCTGCATGCAGGAGGATTCTTGGTGGATTGCGACAGATGGCTCCGTCCCGGCCCCACCCGACCTTGCGCTGCACAGCCCCAGCCCCCCTTCGCACCCTATATAGCTCATTCTTTGCAAAAGATGTGGGCTGAGCTGCAAGACTCTAATGCAAAAGATGTGAAACAGGGTTTAATTATTGAATTTCTCAATGGAATTGAAAGATATGACTAAGCTAAAAATTGATATAGTCATATAAATCACCTTTTCTTCAGGCCGAATACTCGTAGGGTAATACTTTGGACTTATGTGGCAGAAATAAGAAAATAAATTCAGAGATTAAGTAAGACTGATGTGGCATCACCTGGTCATTAGATCTAGTGATGGCAATCAAAAATCGTTCCACATTAGGTAATATTATCTAAATGTACTGATCCCATCAATCAAAACCCGCCAGAGGGCTTATAAGTAATTATTTTATTGCTTGTAAGTTTTTCTTTGGGCACTTGCCCTCATCTTTTGCATTACAGCCTTGCAGCTCAGCCCTCATCTTTTGCAAAGATACAGCTATATGAGCTGCCCTTCGAACACTTTGGTCCTCGTGAGGCCTCAATACTTCCTCCTGCCCGGCCCTTGGTGTTCTCCTCCGGCCGTGGTTTAGCTTTCCCATGCCCCGCGCCCTATGGCCCCGGGCTGTCCTGAACCACTTCCGGACCCCCTTCCCCCCCGATTCCGACCGTGGCCCCGCCTTCCTTCCCTCCACCCATGGCTAATGCTGGCTTCTCCGGCCACCGCTGGTCTGTCCCTAGCCGTTCCTGCTGCCAGCCACCTGTCGGAATGGGCTTCCCCTGCCATGCGGAGCGCCCTGATGGCATCAAAACGACTCCGGATTCCGATTCCGATTCCGATTCCGATTCCGATTCCGATTCCGCTTTCCCGCGGTTGTCGCTGCGATGGCCATTACCTCTGCATGCTCCCCACTCTTACTGCCAAAGATGCTGACCATAGTGTCTTTGCTGGTGTGATGACCTTCTCTTCTGCACCTTCTGCCATCACCACACACCTCGCCTCTGTCTCTTGCTCAAACCGCACCCCCCACCACGACATCATGTGACCACCCAGATTTTGGCAGACATGTGACAACTCCACCAGAATTTGGGCAGCACATGATCCCTGGAGCGATTCCGGGGGCACCTCCGGAGACCTTTCCGCTGATGCTGTCATTGTGGCTTTGACATGAGATCGCTCACACCCCGAGCAAGGCTCGGCTTCCTTGGAAGGCAAGTCTCCCACACTCCATCACCCGTGTTCCCCTACGCACGTGTCTCCGCGGGCTTCACAACCCGGCCCCAATTCTCATCGGACCACCCGGGTGACCTTCCCTACGTGTCCGGCTCGACGCGTCCAGTTCGACTCTGGACCTTGGGATAACCGCGAGATGGCTGATCCCTTTGATCGGCTTGCGACACCTTGGCATGACACCACTCGTTGCCGCCCCACTAGGTTCTGGGCGTGGCCTACTGCCGTATAGGCCCGTGCCAGATGTGAGACGACGAGTCCGCTCGCCTGGGGCCGCCCTACTAGGCCACGAGTGGCAGGTGCTGAGTCGGAGTGCCGACTTTCCCCCTCACTCTCCGGAGACGGACTCCACCCCATAATGTCATTCACATGGCATCGGAGTTCATCTAGCACACCCCCGGAGACGTCTCATACGTCTCTGGTGTCAACATAGCTGCCCCGGAGGGTACCCTTGCCTTAGAGGATCCACCATGGTGTTACCTAGGCAGTCACTGCAGTTCAGGGCTCTGCAGGTGCCCCTTCCGTTCATGGAACCCTCTCCGCTTTCCGCCCGTCACGTCACGGTCACGCGCTCGGAATCGCGTTTCCGTTTCCGGTAGTCACGTCACGGTCACGTCACAAGCGGAGATGCTCAAAGGGTCCCATTGTACAGCCGGACCCCGAACAATGGAATCGCTTCTGGAATGCCTACGTCAACCCGCCTCTGCCGCACAACTAGGATGGGTCGAGCTGTTGCCACCCAGTCCGCAACACTAGGCTTAGTGCCCCGGCTGACAGCGCACTGTCCGGAGTCACACTGCAATTCCTTTCCCCCCCCAACCTGACATCTGGGTGCAGTAAAAGTGAGCTCGCCACTTGCTATGCTATCACCCCATGGCAAGTCATCTGCCGCCCAACGATCTCCAACAACCCAGTAGAGATGGACGGAATCGCCCCTGTGACGTCACAGGCGTTTCCGGTCACGCTCGGAGACGTTTCCGGTCACGCTCGGAGACGTTTCCGGTCACAAACGGAGACGTTTCCGGAGGTGTACTTGGTGCTTCTGCTAAGCGCAGACCCCCCCTTTTTTTTTCTGTGGTGCGTCGGGGGCGCCGCACTCTTGAAGGGGGGATGGAGAGGGTATAGGAGGGGACTCGCAGAGGACCCTCCTGGAGCAACATGCGACCAGAGCGCAAGCGGGCGCACACCGAAGCTACGCAAAGGTGTAGTTGCACCATCTCTTGGAGAGGCACCGGGACCGCAGGTCTCCGGGGCGTCTCCGAATATGGGCGCGCAACCAGTGGAGAACGCAAGTACTCCATGGGTTGACCTTGGCAACAGCAATCACTGGAGCAACGCCAAGGTACCGTCACACTGGCTCTTGGAGATGGACAGTCTCTGGACATCGACGGAGACAGGAGCTTGGCCACTGGAGGACAAGGGACTCCGGAGGACGAGCTCAGTGACCCCCGATTTTTTTTCCTGCATCGGGCGACGCAGCTTGAAGGGGGATGATGTCAGGGGAAACCCTGATGCCGTCACTTGATCCCATCAAGCGCCGCGTCTCCGCTGCGTCTCCACGTCTCCGCTCGTGTTTCCGTGTCTCCACACCCTGACGCTCCCTCCACTGCCCGCACCACATCCCACATCCAGTAATCCCTAGTCTTCGACTTCCCTGGCCACCCCTTTCTGGGAGCCTCTCCGGAGTCACCATCAGGGATCACTAATGCCATCGGAGACCTCTCCGGATGTGGATGCACCACTTCCCTCTAGACCTTGAGCCTATGGCCTGCCAGCCTCTCTGGGCTGTCACTTATCAAGGTCTCCCTACGATCTCTACCTGCTGGACCTCTTAGGTGTCTCCAACCTATGTCAGCGTTCGGGCTTACGTTCGGATGGCTGAGCCTCGCCATGGCTCCGCTTCCCACTCCGCCACCACGCCCCCGCCATCGGGTCTCCCTTTGGGTGAGGCCTACTGCCGTTAAGGCTCGTGCCTACCGCAGTGCCCCAGGCTGCACGCCCTCACACCCACCTCTCTGGAGACGTCCGGGGACGTCTCCGAGTGACCCTCCTGTCGCTACCCTCCAGTGGTCATGGCTGGCCGCCATTCCCATTGGTCCTCTCCGACACTCCCGGCCCTTGGGCTAGACCAGACTCCTTCCCTTTCCGCTCCACGCCTTCCCTCTCCGTTTCCGGCCGTCACGTCACGGTCACACACCCGGAGTCGATTCCGATTCCGGTTGTCACAGTCACGGTCACAAGCGGAGACGCTCAGAGGCAGCCTGGACCTCCCGAAGCCCTTCTTATGCCTTCTAAGGATGCCTGGGCTCCTCCCTTGGCATCACGGTCCCAAACCTGCCTCTCCGGAGCTTCGAGGGCTACTCGACACTCACCTAGGGTCCATTAGCGACACCTGACTTCTCCCACGTCGTCATTCGTCGCTATGCAGTCACTCTATCATTACTCCGGTCACTAGTATATAGTAGTGCACCTGAGCAGAGGGCTCCTTGGCTTGTTCTCTAAGGATTCCCCCTCTGCTCAGGTGAGTCTGTAGCGTCCCTTCCTGTTGTAGTAGTTCACTAAGGATTCCCCCTCTGCTCAGGACTCTGATTTCGAGCCTCGCGAGGTTGCCCTTACACTAACAGTTTATAGATCCGGACGTGTTTCCCTTGCAAACACACGGCATTATAGACGTGGGGGGAGATAATATTCCCGAATCTACGCTCTTTTCCCATGCAGTGGAAAACCTGATTCCTTCCGTCGTCGCTCTCGATTACGGCGTAAGAAAGGGGAGCGCCTTTGTCAACGAGTTTGCTCGCCGCGATGACAACAAGGAACGGTACGACGGAGGACCTGCAAATCCTAACCACCTGTTGGGAGCCTTCCCCGTGCTCTTTCCTTATGGGTTAGGCGGCTTCGAAGTAGATAGGGTCATCAAGGTTTCGTATGAGGAGCAGGTCAAGTGGGCTCTGCAACACTCATCGGGCCGGTTCAGACGACATCCTTCTTTCATATTCCAAGTGTTTGGCGTGTTGTGGAAGAGGCAGGTTTGTCGATCCGCTGCTCTCCACATAGACCACGACAAATTCATCGCCAACTACGCTGACTTCATACGGTTGAAACCCAGTGATATTCTCAAAGCGAGCGAAGAGGAAAATCACCAGGTTAAGATATCGAACCCCGCCGTGCGCCTGCTTCGCAAACATATCACCACCGTCAGAGCGAAGGTAATGGGCACCGATGAGAATCGCGTAGCTATCCGAGCGCAAATCTGGGGGATGACCCTGAAATTCAATCCGCCAAGCATCTGGGCAACGATTAACTTATCGGACACGAAGCGATCCCATCGCCCAAGTACTGGCCGGTCGTGAAATCAATCTAGACGAATTCGTGGTGGCGAAGGTGGGGCCTAACGCGACTGAAAGAGCTCAAACGATAGTGGCCGACCCCTTCGCTGCTGCTGAGTATTTCCATCTCGTGGTGCGCTTGTTGTTATCGGAAATGGTAGGACTTGACGCGGGTGGGAGAGGCACCATCAACCGGAGAGAGGGGATATTTGGTCTCGTGAACGGTTATATAGGCACCGTGGAGGCACAAGCAAGGGGATCCCTACATCTCCATATTTTATTCTGGCTCCGCGGGGCACCCACAGCGGCCGAAATGCAGCACGCACTGCAAAGCGAAGAATTCCGAGCGAGAATCAGACACTTCATTCGCCATAATATCCGTGCTGATGTACCGAACGTGGACAGGAGAAAGCAACGAGGCCTGACATCCAGCATCGCCTTTTCCCGCCCAGAAGACCCACGGCTACCTAACTATGCCGAACGTCAGCGAGAAGTGGAAACTTCGAAATGCTGCGGTACTGCAGGCGCATGATTGCACCATTTACTACTGCCTCAAAAACAAAAATGGGAAGTTAATCTGCAAACGCGGTCATCCTTGGCCCATATATGCAGAAGACTGGGTTGACAGTGACGGCAACTGGGGTCCCAAGCGCCGTTTTAGTTTCCTCAACCCATGGAACCCGCCCCTATTCGCTGTAACGCGCTCCAACATGGACATTAAGCTCATGACAAACTCATGGGAAACTAAGGATATAGCCTTTTACATCACCCTCTACATCGCCAAAAAGCAAGTGCAGGCAGCGAACGCTTCAGCGATTCTGGCCACTAGTCACGCGTTCCAAGAAGATCGACCCGTCGTCTCACCTGAGAACCCTATAGAGAAGGTCAACAAACGACTATTGCAGCAATGTGCAAACACTTTGAGCAGACAATATGAGCTGAGCGGTCCCGAGGTGATCAGTTACCTGATGGGGTGGGGAGACCGATATATTTCTCATACATTCGTGATGGTATACTGGGACATTATTACGGCTACTCTGTGTCGAGCATACCCTGAGCTACTGAAGAGGTGAGTAGTCAGGCACCACACACGGCTGTCCCTCATTGACATGGCGTAGCTCCGATAAAACGGAGTCCGACGCCCGTGTAAATTACGTCAGTGACAGCTGAACCGGATCACTACTGCAACTAACATGGCAACAGCAAGCACGTTTGCACATGGAGAATGGCCAAGTGGCCATTCAAGACCAACTCGGACAATACACCGAACGCGGAGAGGGATTAGCGACGATGAACCTATACGACTTTTTTACCAAAACTTATCACGACTCACGGTCAAAGGGACGACACCGAGCGACAACTTGAGCGAGAGGAGCTGAGAGCCAGGGGTGTCAAACTGCGAGGAAGGCCCCCAAGCGAGCGGTTTCCCTACCTCAGCATCTCTGATCGGAAAGGAGCGCGTATAATTCGGGGAGTCAAACAAGAAACAGCGCTCCACATAGTAGGTCGTTGGGTACCCAGCAGAGAAAGCGCTAACCAAGAATACTACTCGGCGCAAATACTGCTTTTGTTAAAACCTTGGAGGACCTGGCAAGACTTACTAGGCGATCATCACACCTTCACCGAAGCACGTTTGTCATTCGAAGCTGAAGCCTTACCCGACATTCATAGAATAATCATGAATCTTGAGTACTACCACGAGTGCTCTTCCAGCGCAAAACGTCGTCGCTCACGTGAGGGAGGTGCGACCGAGGACGACACCGAACTGCACGACGATACACCCACAGAGGGTGTTGGCCAGGGACCACCGAGAACCTACACTGAAGAGGACGTTATCAAAGCACGGTCACTGAAGTTCAGCGCTGCCCGAACAACTCTACGGCTGGCAAGCCATGGACGTAGCCTACACCTCGGGTATTTTCTCAAAACACGTGCCGCGCGTCGCAGAGCTTCCACTCCTACAGCCAATATCACCGGAAGAATCTACACGCTATCGTGAGTGGGAAGCTAAGGTGAACGGCATGCAACGCGCCGACTCTCGACGAGCAGAGCAGCTCAGTCAAGATCAACAAGCACGCCGTTTTCAAAACCCAGGAGGTGTTAACCAGCTCAGCGATGCGCCCCTCAACGCGCCCCTAAACAACATCAGAGCAGGGCCCGGAGTAACGCCATTGAGCGATGGGAATCCTAGGATACGGTCCCCGCAACAGCAACATCAGCTCGAGAAGCTTAACACTGAGCAGCGAAGAGCGCATAACATTATCGAAAACCACCTGACGAGCTATTTGCGAGGCGAATCTCCGCCACAACTGCTTATGATCGTGCAGGGAGAGGGGGGGACAGGAAAAAGTGTGTTGCTTGGAACTGTGACCGACACTTTCGAATTTCACGGCGTGCGCAATCTGCTGGCCAAAACGGGTACCACGGGAATATCAGCCAGCTTGATCGCAGGACAAACCATACATCAATGGGCAGGAATACCGGTTGCCGTGGCCGACAAAGAAGACTGGGTCAAGAGTACGTTACACGCTTGGCGTCAAAAGCGATGACTCATCCAGATCAAAGGAGGCAGTCCCAAAATACAAGAGCGACGAAAACGAAATATCCTACCCGTCCGGTACCTCGTAATTGACGAGTACTCCATGCTCACCAAAAGGACATTAGCACAACTCTCTCAGATTTTAGGATACGTGAAAGCCAGGCAAGGGGAAGCTCCCCCCTTCACAACCCTTCGGCAACATCAGCGTTATCCTCGTCGGGGATCCTCATCAATTCCCACCGGTAGGTAACACGAAAGCGGCACTTTACAACCCTCAGTGCGATCACTCAATTCTGTCGCCATTGGGCCTGGCTTTCTACCGACAATTTTCTATTGTTGTGACTTTAACGGAACAAAACCGCGTCTGTCAGACTGCGGGTCGGGCCGTGCAAGGACTTCTCCTAAGAACGCGCGCCCGGAACAGAACAGACGAATAGTCGGGCCCGCAAGTATGGCGGGCGGGGTAGATCGAAACCGAAAGGGCCCGTGAACTCGGTCCCTTGCCGTAGTCGGTGGTCGAAGGTTCGAATCGGGTCGTGTCGGGCCCGATGAGTCGATAGCGTCTCCTCGCACGGAGTAAGGTAGTTCTTCAGACGATCTAAGCGATAGAGTACAGGGTACACTATCGCGCATTATATACGCGGGCCCGCAAAGGGGGTGATCGGACACCCTGGCCTCTCCTCCTCCTCCTCGCTCCCGTTCCTGGCCGCAGAGGGGACGATCGCACATCCCTTGCGGGCCAGGCGCTACTCCTGACCTCCTAGCACTCCTCCCCATTCCCCTGGTGTCGAGTTGGGCTCGGCGACGGCTCGACGCGTCGTTCTCGGTCACGTGCTTCCCACGTGTGCGTTCCTCCTACTGGGGCGCATGTTCCCCGTCGTCACGTGCTGCGTGTTGCGGGCCCGCAATGGCCCGACACCAGCGCCGGAGCGGACGGGCCGGGTCTTATCCGTGACAGCGTCAAAGACGTTGGTTGGAACAAGTTACTGCGTCGCCTTCGTGAAGGAGAATGCACAGTCGAAGACATGTCCATGCTGAAGTCATTGACCGTAACAGAAAACAAAAACATGCGGTGGGACCGACCACCTTGGATAGACGCAGTGCTCGTAACACCTCGGCACGCAGCACGAACGCTATGGAATGCGGCCGCTCTGGATCGTCACAGGGCTTCCACCGGAAATGCAATATACGTTTCCCCGCGCTGAAGATACGACAGGTCGCAATACTAGAGCGCTCACCTTGGAAGAACGAGTCATAATTGCCGGAATCAACGACCAAAAGCCGGGCAAGCTTGCCGAATTTGTGGACCTCGCAATAGGCATGAGAGTAATGGTGCTCTGGAACATATCAACGGAGGCTGACCTCGCCAATGGCACTCGGGGTACCGTTGTCGACGTAAAGCTAGACTGCAGAGAGCAAACTCCTTTACGGCGAGCTGCTGACGGCAAAATCCTACTCTGCTACCCGCCATGCACGGTGCTCATCAAACTAGATCAATACTCCTTCGACCGATTCGAGGACCTCGAGCCGGGGGTACTGCCTGTATCGCCAACGTCCAGCTCTTTTACCATTACCAAAGCGGGAGCAGTCACAGTTACCATAACCCGCAAACAATTTGCCATAACAGCAGGCTATGCGTTTACGGATTACAAGTCACAAGGGCAAACTATTGCATATGTGGTGGTTGATTTAGCGCAGCCACCTCACGGCAGACTGAGCCCTTTCAACGCATATGTGGCACTCTCACGCAGTCACGGTAGGGATAACATTCGACTGCTGCGGGGACTTGACCCAAGTATTTTTACTACACATCCTTCTGAAAGCCTGCGAGAAGAAGATCGACGGTTAGCGAAACTCACGATGTCCACACGCGAACAACACCCGTTACAGCCAAACTCCCATACAAATGAACCGGTCCCACGTCGATAGAAAGCCTGTATCACTCAACAAGTCGCATATATAAGCAGTTCAAAGGTGTACATGATGAGCATTGAGCAACATGCCTCTCGCCTCCCTTCTGACGCAGTGGACGACCAGGTGCTCTGCTTGCGGACACAAGAACCCGAAACGTTGTTGCTCTGCCTGCAAAGTAAACCGTTACTGCGACGTAGCCTGCCAGAAAAAAGATTGGCCGAGCCACAGAAGTGCCTGCAAACAGCATTCAACCAGCCTCGATCAAATTGGTGATCCCTTGACCGCCAGCATAGTCCAATTCTTTGCCAACTTTGTGGACGACCTGGAGGAAGTCTTTCGCACAATGGGCGCTATTCGAGGCGGACATCGCTAACCAAGCCCCTGATTTCTTGGAGACTCATTTGTACGCCCCTCTTGTCGCTTGCAACTAACCACCTGCCAAACTGATGCGCTTCTGAGCAGCTTCGCTATCGTGCTGGAGCCCTCTGAAGACCCCTTGAGAACTACAAGACGTTCCTCTTTCGACGTGCGTCATTCTTACCATTGCAAGGTCTGTTCCCAGTCGTAACCTCCAGCGCAGGTAATCGAGGCTTCCATGATGGAGAACCACACATTTATCAGCGTCCTTCCAAACCAGGCGCTGAAATCTAAGGACGTTGAGAAGAACAAGGAAGAATTTGAAGAAGGTTTTCGAAAGCTAGGCACAGATAAAAAAACTCTGCGCATAGTCGTGACGTCGTCAATCGTGTGCACGATGTACTCGGTACCGGTGGACGCTGTTTTCCCTCCAGAAGTGCAAGGCTGGACATCAAACAAAGAAATTAGTGCATTCATGCACACCGTGTTCGCCAAAGAGTTTAAAGGTTCCGTTGCGTCCGGAAAAGGTGCAACACATAGTTTACGGATTTCTTACACGCACTAACTGAATTTCAGTCCACAGACCGCTTCTCCGGGTAGTAGAGTTGTTCGTTTACGTCCTCACCGGCAAAGTTTTGTACGTTCCCCGAAGACGAGTAGTTGAGAGTTGAATGCAGAAGTTTCCCAATGCGTGACAAATCATGGATTGTACAAGTCGCGGCCCGCCACCCCAAAAATCCAGATCAGTGATGGTGATCGGACGCTAATCAATCAGCTTTGTGCTCAACGACGCTCACGAATTTAGCGACCCATTCATGAACGGCATAGTATGCTTCCGACCCGTCAGTAAACCGTCGTCCTCGCCAGCGACAAAACAGTTGCTACTGGGGCACGCACTGTCACGCAACCCATGCAGACGTCAAGTCGACACGACATTCTCCTCAAACCTACCCAACCGTTTAAGTGGGGGAGAACAGCGCGTGATCATTATTGCATTCCCGCTGCACAGCTTGTGCTGCTAGTAGACAACGAAGCTTGGTATGCTACTACTGTGGACGTCCACTCTTGCCTCCGACCCCCCTGCGCAGAGCACTATGACATCCAACTAGTTTCCTGCCGGCTCCATCGCGTCGAAATGCAGCCTAGCACACTGCAAATGGTGGTGGAGGGGTCGGGACCGCTGACGCGAACAGAGATCTGTCAATGGGAAGAGATTCAAGGACATTGCGCTTGGGACATACATTGCTCCAGCGATGGTCCCATGCTAGTCGCGGGATGTCGTGTCTCCGTGCCAGCGTCGGTCCTGCAAGGAGCCGGCCCTGGGAGTGGTGTCATCGTGGACGCTGATGTCAAAGGGGCATGTTGGGTGCGACGGAGCAACAATGGAATTCCTCTGGACATGACGAAAACGACGCTAATCGACGATCTGTTACTGACAGCTGAAGACCCACGAGACGAAATTCTTCTGGACCGCAGCTGCATTAGACCGCACTTCATCAACGGCCCCATTGACATCAAACTTGGAGACCGAGTTGTCATCATGAACGGTCATCACCACAAACGGGTGGCAAGGGTAGAACGCATCCACAGCGCACGACAACCTCCCATGCTAACACTGTTGGACGACAGAATACCAATCCACAGCGTGGCGCTGTGTAATGTGGCACGATTATTTCTACCTGGTGACCCCGTAAAGCTAAATTACGGGGCATATGCTGGTGCGCGAGGCAAAGTAGAAGGGACGTTTGCTCTCAGACAGCTGCAAGAAGGCCTACATCAATTTCCCCACGGTGGACTCCGCATTCTAGTACGGAGCTCTCAGACACATCCAAGAACCTTCTCACGATACCTCAGCTTAACGACGGAACGAAAGTAAGAAACGACAATCATGCCTCGAGGAACACCAAAATAATGACAAACAGGTCGATGTGCCAACGCAATTCGCACAACTTGACGTAAAAATACTCGTATCCAGTAACCCCGCAATACCCATACGAGTGGAAGATCACTGGCTCAGCCACCCCTCTTTGAGCGGCGTACAACTACACGTACGCATAGCACCGATACTCAGAGGCAGGATCTCGGAGACGTTGGCGCGTGCGATCGGTAAAGAGGGAGTCACGGTGCTCACTGAACCTCTCACCCCCTACAACTTCAGCACTCCGCTCACGGTTTCAATAAATGAAACCTCAAGGAAGATCCGGGTAGCAGCGGAATGGCTGCTCCCTGTACATGAGCCAACAAACAACGAGAGAGGAGACCAAATAGCAGTGGTAATAGGCGAAACCAGCGAAGGCAATAAGATGTACATTGGACGCCACGTCATCGTCGTTAGTGCAGATGCGGAAGGGCGAAAAGAGGTTCTTTTACTGGACGAAGATATGGACAAAGGCACAACCATAGAGTTCCCTCACACCTCCCTTTGCGGCACCCCAACGGCAACTACTTGAACACTGAGCTCTTTTAATAATTACCACATAAGATATAATGTCTTTGTTTGCATTTATTTGTCTTTCTTGTTTACCTCTATTTGGCCTCTATTTTTTCACATACAGGACCTTACTAAAGCAAGGTAACAAACAAAGGATACAGCAGGTACGACAACAAGAAATAACGATACAGTAATGTAAGAATTCTACACAGTGATTCGAGCCCAGAAATTCAGCCAAAAATGTTCCACCATTTCTTCTTCTTCTTCTGTTTCTTCTCGTACGGTTCGTAAGGGTAGTACCCCTTGCCATAATCGTACTTTAACGCAGATTTGGCTGGGACTGCAGAGGACTTTGCCTTGGTGGCCTTCGAGTCACCCGCTTTCTTGTTGGGCAGTCTAAACAAGCTTCGGTCAAAATAAGTAACAGGAAAGGAATGAACAACCCACTCGTCTACGAGGACATAGTAATCCTTCTCCTTCCGAAGCCCGGCCAAAGCTAATCTACGCGAGTCTTCAGTGATCAAGAACGGAGATGTGACCACCACACACGATATTTCGCCTATCCGCGAAGTCCTGAGTGACGATCGAATGGGAATTTTGCGCCTCCACATCGCAAGACTGTTTCCACTCTTGGATGGCAGAAAGACGAAAACCAAGGTGGTCGCAGCCGGGTCGTATAAGGCAACGGACTCTTGCAAAATCTTGTCTCTCGAAGGTTGCAACTGGTCGAAAGTGAGCCAGTCAAACGCCGGTTCATCGGGATGGTTTGGAGGTCGATAGTCAGCATTGGCAATTAAAGCACCGCGTTCACGGCTCTGCAAGAAACGATGCAGCTGTGAAGGATTAGAAAACAGGAATCAAGTCTGCAGAAAAGGTACCCCGTAGGCTGCGATCTGATCCGACATTTGGGAAATCCAGATAAGTAGGGAAGCGACACGCTCGTCTTTGTTTGGTGGGAACATCCAATGGATTCGGTCCTTGGCTCTGCGGACGGTGTAGCCAAAAAGAGCTTGCTGGGCAGCAACGAGTGCGGCGCCTTTCGAGTCAATGAAATGAATGTCGAGGCCTTCGCCGATGTTGTCACGAGGAGGGCCAGCAAAGAGCGGCGTTGCGCCAGTCGTTCCCTGCTGGGCATGAGCAAGAGTTCTGGAAGGCATATGATACGTCGACTCGGGCTGGCTGCCTCCCCAAACGTTGGCCGTTATTGGAGTGAAATGAACGCGACGGTCGTCTTCAGAGTCTGATTCGTCGCTGTACATTTCTTCCTCTGGCACTCCCCAGTCGGCTGCTGCAGATGTACCCCAACCACCGTCGTCCCAGCCTCCACCTCCGCCCCAAGGATCCGCATGTTTGTCTTGCTTTTGCTTGCTCTTTTGTCCTTTCTTGCCTTGAGGTTGTTGGTAGTACTGCGATTGAGGTGGCTGTTGTTGTTGTTGTCCCTTCTTGCCACCTTTCTTGCCCTCGGATGCCTGGTATGGATTGTGACCATTGAGTAAGGCTTGCAAATAATCGCTTTGTTGTTGGGGTGATAGGACAGAAGTCACCTTTGGCTGTCGTTTCGCCTCCTCATGCCCCCAACCTTGTTGGCCCCAAGCACCGGCGCTACCCTTATCGTCGCCCCAGTCAGTATATTGCGTCGCAGCAGTTTCGCCCCATGCGCCTCCATTGTTATTTCCCCAACCACCCGCAGCACCCGCATTTGTGTTTCCCCAACCACCAGCGCTCCCATGTGCGTTTCCCCAGCCTGCAGCACTCGTATTTCCCCATCCTCCCGCGTTTGAAGTCGCTGCTCCGCTATGCACAGTCCCCCAAGGGTCACCCTTCGTCTGACTCTCTTTACCCCAGCTTTCCCAAGCCTGCTTTCCACCCTTGTCTTGTTTTTTCAGTTTCTGTTGTTGTTGGCCCCATCCGCTACCGCCCCCATTCCAATCACTTCCGGTTGCCTCGGCGCCCCAGCTTTGCCAGGCCGGAGCAGCTTTCTTGTCCGATTTCTTGCCTTTATTAGCAGATGCAGCAGCAGCAGCCATAGCAGCTGCCGCCGCCTGTTGGGCAGCCATTTGCGCTGGAGTCGGGATTGTAGTCGTCGTATTCCATCCGCCAGCAGCTGCATTGGTCGCAGAAGGTGCTGGGGTTTTACCCCAGCCGTCCCCACCAGTAGGTTTTCCCCAAGGATCAGCGGCGGGGGTAGCGGCAGGCTTACCGGTACCATAACCCCAAGCGTCGTTCCCAGCGGCATGCCCAGCGTTCCCCCACCCTGATTCTTCTTCTGTATTCGACATCATATCCGCTACATGTCCAAGTGAGTAAAAAACACTCGAAGAGCCCATTCTGACGCGCACCAAGCCCATAACCAGCAGCAGCAGCCTCAGCTTCCTCCTCCGCACTGTAATCGTAGTATTCGTCCTCTTCGTCTGGCTCGGAAACCTCCTTCACCTGCTCAAGCACCGTTGGCTTGGACATTGGAGGCTCCTGCCTTGGTGGTTCTGGCCTGGGAGGCTCGTGCCGCTGGGGCTCCTCGACGGGCGCGGGCGCTCCATTGGCCTTCTGTTTCCCGGTCTTCTTACCCATGATGGGCTGTGAAGAAACGCGTTCAAGAAGTAGTAGTACTTAAAGCTGCACAGCCACTATTCATCGTGTATCGGGGCACGTGTCGGTTCCGCGGAAATCGGCGCGGATTTTCCTGAGTACTTACTTCCAGTCGAGTGTGTTTTCTTGAAGCGGACGCCGCACAATATGCGGTTCGATGTGTTCAGTGACTTCCAATGTTGAGCTTGAACCCCCTCATTGACAAATCGCGATTTCCTGGCAAGCAGCGACGTGCTTTATCGATTTTGTCAGCTGGTGAAGAGTCGCCTAGATGTCGCAGCGGATCTTATCAAGGTAGCTGCACTCTTTCACATTGAGTTGCAAATATTTGTGTTATCAGCGCAGACTAGATTTCATCGGCCGTTTCATTGATTAGATCCCACGGAAGATAGAGCTAATGAACGGGGAGGACGAGTGGCTTGCAGCTGCAACTTTGCGCGAAGGCGAACAGAGAGCTCTGGAATTGAAATTACTCGTAGTCTGGTATGCCTAGATTTCACAACGTCGACCTCACATACTAGCTGTGAAAAGGTCAGGACTGCGTCCAGACAGAGTCCGAGGGCTATTTTTTAGGGAGGCTTGCTCAAGTCATCTCGCTCTTGAACGGGAGGTCAATCTCTTGAATTCTACGTGTTACATAAGACCAACTCCTACGGCCGTGTTGATGCTTGGATGATGGTGGGCGGGCAGTTTGGCCGTGTTATGCATGATCCCCTCGCGCACAACAAACAAAGGCAAAACAAAACAAACAACCCCGGCGACAAGAACAAACAAACAACCAAACAAACGGCGGTCTGCACTACGACGACGACCAAGCATGGGCCAGCGATGTTGTGGGCCCGCTCGCTGTTGTGGTCACCTGATACCCACCCCTTGACTCCCACCAACACCAACCACGAGCATGGCGGACGACACAGGCAGCAGCTTCTACCCGCCAGACGAGGTCGCTGGTGGGCTGCCCATTAACCTGGACTCGCTGCGCGACGGGCCACCAGGCACGAAGCCGTTCTACCCGTATTCAACCCTTATTCGGTTTGGTTAAATTCTCCGAGTTGCCAACGTTTGCCAACGCGCTGTAGCTACGCAATCAAGGGCTCGCCAAATCAACGGCTGCTACTGGAAGATATCTATTACGCCATTGAGTCGCGCTTTCCGTATTTTAGGACAGCACCTAATGGGTGGAAAGTGCGTCTCAGTGCCTTGTTTTCTCTCTCTCTAAATAACTGACAACGACCAGAACTCTGTCCGACACAACCTGTCGCTCAACCCATGTTTCCAAAAAGAGGCGCGGCCGCTGACTGACCGTGGGAAAGGGTCATACTGGATCGTAAACGACGAAGTGGACCCACGGACCGGCGTCCATCGAGTGCGCAAGAAGAAGGGCAAAGCATCAGCGCCCCCGCCAGAGTATGTCCAGCCCGTCGCCAGCGGCAGTGCCGGCCCGCTACCCGAAGAAGAGGTCAATCCCGAGCAGTACCCGCCCTTTACCGGCTTCGTCTCCCCAATGGCCGCTGCGATGATGAGCTTTGGCATTCCGCCACCGCTGTCGCTGATGACCCCGGAAGACCGTGTAGACGCAACGGAGAATGGCGATGTTGACTGGCGCGCGCTATGGCTCAAGGAGATTGAACACCTCCAAGAGATAACTGCCCAGCAAGACAAGCTTGGCGCACAACAGCAGTGGTACCAGATGATGTTGTTTAGGGTTCGCAGCGTGTTACTGGCGCCACTTGCACCACCAGAAGGTGAACTATATATGCAGCCACCACCTGAAGAAGAGGAAGGAGAGCCACAGGGGGAGCCAGTTATTGAGGAGCAGTAGTTTGTTTTGTACCCAGGAATTGTCCTAGATCTAGCCAAACAGTAGGGCTGAGCTATTTTGCAAAAAATTGGTATCCTTCTATCTAAGTAAACTACACTTTGCTTTGCTTGTAAATGATATAGTACAGGTACATTAGACATAGCATGTCGACTAGATGATCCATAATAAAAGACGAAGAAAAATGCGTCAACAACAAAAAATATAGTCGTGTTACTCCCGCCTAACCCGCCCGTTCTTCTCGTCCTCGAGGTACTGGCCAATCGCAAGCATGTCCTGGCCCGCACGGCGTAGGTAGCCTGCGAGAACCGACCGCTCTGCCTGGGGAA
Source organism: Mycena indigotica (assembly GCF_014461135.1). NCBI lineage: Eukaryota > Fungi > Basidiomycota > Agaricomycetes > Agaricales > Mycenaceae > Mycena > Mycena indigotica. The sequence continues at coordinate 2,368,416 of NW_023503005.1, forward strand.
GTAGATCGGACAGCTTGTCCACCTGGCTTTCGAACGCGCGGTCCCGTGACTCGGAGGACGAACTGGAGGTGGTGGGCGTGAACAGCGACGGGCGGCGCAGAGCAGCAGCATTAGACGATAACGGGGAGGGTGTGGGTGATATGCTCTGGGTCTTCTGGGCGCGATTAGGCGGGGCACGTGGCCCGCCGGGAACTGCCGGTGAGTTGGGGACCAGTAGCGGCCGCGAGACTGAGGGTGGGGGACTCTTCACGAGTCGGGTCGTCGTGGCAGAAAATGACATGTTCGGCTTGTCCTTCCTGCTCATGCTGGCCTTGCGCCCTAATGATGAGAAGAAATTGCCCTTGGCTGGACTGACGGCCAACATCCGCAGTGACGTGGGCGGGGACAGTGGTGCAGTCATCGAGCGTGGGGAAAGTGCAGGGTATGGTAATGATGGTGCGGTGGGCGCAATGTCGCTTGGCTTCGTGGCCAAGTCAGTAGCGACCATCGCGTCGGGCCGGCGCGGGAAAGTTGCCTGGGTTGCGTGTGACTTGATTGACGAGCGGGATACCTGCCGCGGCTTGGCTGTTATCGTTCCACGTTTGCCGCCACCTGCATCTAAAGACTGATAAAACAGTCGCTTTGAATTGAACCATGAAACGCACTATGGGTATGGGTGGCAACCAACCAGTCGCTCAAGCCACTATCATGGATATAGAGTTCGTTGATTTTCTGAGCATATAACGCGGTCCGATCGGTACTCTTCTTCAGTGATAGAATGTCAGCAGAGAACAACGCGGCTGGATACTGCTCTATAATCTTCGGAGGTCGTCGTATGGGAAGCGAGACTGGATGTGAAGCAGGCGGAGATCTCGATGTGGAAGATCTTGTCAAAGAGTTTCTCGACGGTGAACTCGTGCGTGGAATCGAAGAAATGCGGCGCAGTCCCTTGGTCAGGCTCGCCCTAAAGCTTTTTGGCGGTGGACTGGGAGTGAAGCCCTCCTGCGAAAACGACTCCCACGAAATCGCGTCCTGTGACGCATGGTCATCGGAAGACCGTGACGGCGTCCATTCCTCAGCAATTGTTGGCTGCGGAGGGGACACGACAACGGAAGCGTGTTGTTCATCTTTTGCTTCTTCAGCGATCATCCCGTTGATTGACCGGTTAACGTGCACAGTCGGGGGACTATATTCGGAAGGACTTGTGGAGATGACAGAGGGCGAAAACGCGCCTTCGCGGCGGTGGAGGGTGCTACTAAATATGAGCGGTTTATTTAGCATGAAACACCGTTCAACACTTACTCGTCATGTGGGGAATCGTCCCCGCTGCTGCCCAGAGGCCGTGCAGGTGACACAGATCGAGAATTAGAGGATGAAGGGGTGCTTGACCCGCTCGAGCTCAGCACGGCAGTAACACCCGGCAACTGTAATCCATCTTTCCGGTTGGTGGGAGGAGGTGAATGTAGACGGGGAGGCCGGGGCGGAGGGGGCGTAGAAGGGTTAATAGCGAATGTTGTGCGTGGAGGCGGTGGTAAAGGTCCAGCAGTCGAGTGTAGCCCTGTCAAAATAAGAGATTAAGTGACATGACACGACAGACAGACAAACGGACCCGGCTCATATTTGAGGTAAGCCGAGTAATCTCTCGCAATGCTAGGACTCAGCGAGGGGTCAAGACCGAGGTCGACAACTACGGGAGGCGCGACGGGGGCATCGATTTTCTTGGACTGGCCAAGCTCAGGAGTACGAATTGACAGGTCTGTTGACCGGCGTTTTGGGCCAGGGAGCGAATTAGGCGTCGCAGCGCGTGAGGGGTGTGGTTCCTGGAAAACAGGGGGCTGTAAAGAAGGAATTTCGATGCGAGGGAGGTCGGTGCTGGTGCCCACAATGCCAACGTCGCGTGAAGCTTTGTTGGAGACTTCAGAAGCGGACCGGTGATGGGATTTGTCGTGGATATATGCTGAAGATTTGGCGTCGGGAGGGGCAACCAACGCGATTCCGTCCAGATTAGGTGCCTTGGCTACTGGCTGGGAGTCCGTTTGAACAATTGCCAGCCTTCGACGGTCATTACCACCCTCAGATGGCAGACTTGGCCTGCGAGGAGGGGAGACAGAAGACTCGTCAGAAGAGTAGTCTGACGAGCTCGTGGATTCTCCGGACAAAGACTTGCGGTGGTTGTCGTAGCCAATACCAGCATCAGCCAGTGGCGACTGGTAATAACTGGCAAATAGCTCCGAGTCTTGACGCGAAGCACGCGCAAGCTTCGGGCGGGCGGTGGCGGTAGTCGGTTCTAGACGAATAAAAGTAAGCATAGACGGAGAAGCAAAGCAACGAAACGCGCCGACCCAGAGCGGGCATTATATGGTCATTGCACAAGTTGAAAAGATGATCACATCACCCCTCTTCATCTGGACTACAACGTGCTTGTGGTGTGAACTCGACAACCGCTCCATATGTCCTACTACGAGGTTGCCCTCTTCGGCGAGTTCTTCGCAAAGGACCTTAAACCCATAATTAACCGCATAACCCTGCACTCGTTTGTCTCGATCTACACAAAGTTGACTTATACAAAATCTGACATCATTTCTCAGCGAATCGTCGCGTGCCATGCATATCCGTGAAGTCGTCTATGAACCCATAGACGCGGCCCAGCAGCGTGACTCAGGCAGTGAACCGGCACTTCTTCGTGCCCGAAAAGACCTCACAGACCCAGATCAAGGCTGGGTACTCTATTCCTACCTAAAACCGGAGTCAGTTCGCGCGCACCCAGAAGCAACAGTCCGGCCGTGGGCTACCTGCGAAGTCATCGGAGACGCGTTGGGCTTCGCTTCTGCTCTTGGTTATGTCCGTCGCTCCCAAATATTCAAACGAGGCTATCTATTTCGTCGAGGACCACTTGTAATCCAGATGTTTCAGCAAGAACAGGTGCGTTATAATCTCAACACTAAACTAAGTTAGCTTGACGTGCACCCAGGTTGACCCTAGGACCCAGCAACCCATTCCAGCCCATGCAGACACACTTTGGGAAGTCGAAGTTAAAACTGCTTCCCCAACGCGAAATACACAGGAAACACCACTAAGCATCGCTGTGAACGCAGTTGTCGAAGTCCAACTGCTTATGAAAGGGCTGCTCGATTTGCGACGCCAGGATTCCTAGTCATCGCCCCAGTCAATTGCTTCATCTTCTTGTTCCTCCATATCGGGTGTCCAATTCGCGTCTCCTCTTGCCTGCCTCATCAACTCAAGCAATGCGGCTGGCTCAAGTTGAATATCCTCCTCGTCTTCGCTTCCCGAATAACCTCCAAGCATATCTAAACCGTCCAGCTTCTCTTCTTCATCGACTTGCTCTGAATCGTCGCTGCTGCTCCCATAACCGTCCAAGAGCCCCGCGATAGCCAGCCCACCCGCCTTCTTGTCTATTCTCCGCCGTTTGGCTGGCCGTTCAGCTTCCTGGGTGACCGCGCCAACCCCATCCACCACAGTGCCACGAAACTCGTCCCAAACTTCGATGGTCGGGTATTCAACGAAGCTTTTGTGTCGCAAAAGTGTCTTCAAATCTTGCGACACGTCGAATCGAAAGTATCCGGGGGTACCACGGGCACGCATCACGCATTGGGGCGGCACAAAATTTTCGGGCACGTCGGCGTCTGGACATACGAGGGTTTGTACCCATTCCGGCGTTTTCCGTCCGGAAACATGTTTTTGTAGTAACACGAGTAGCGGAGTAGACAGAGGATTCCGATGTGTAAGCAGAGTATACGGGGTTTCAGAGGGGAACACAAATTCTAACGTTAGCCCAGCAGAACGAGTGCTTGAAGTCGTTGAGTAGGATTTTGCACAAGAGAAAAAAAAACACTCACCCAGAGTCCCAATGAGACTGATTGTGCTTCGCACGCTCCATCCCAACAGGCAACAACTCCATCTCGATGTCCATAGTTTCCAACTCAGTTTTGAGAATTTCCCGCTTTGGCCTCGCGCCGCCTGCTGATCCGCCTCTGCCTCTGCCCCTTCCCCGACCTCTTGTCTTGAAGCTACCTCTCGCAATCTCGCTGCCCCAGTCACCAACTTTCCGCCCCACATCTTCTAAGTACGTATAATCGTCCATCATCGTCCCCCAGTTGTACTTGTTCATTGGCACATACGCGGCCTTGTTGCGCTCTCCAGAGCATTGCGTGTTTGTTTTGTGCGCTTTGGAGCAACCCAGGGAGCACGTGTGAGTGGCGCAGCGAGGGCAGGTGTATTTTGCAGGTTGGGGGCAGACGGCACATTGCGAGCTTGCCATCGCGGCTTGGAGGACTGAAAGTAGGTCGGACGGTAATGGTAGCACGTCACTGGATACGCAACGAACCAAAACTGAGGATGAAGTGAAGATTCAAAAACGAAGTCGGGAGCTGATGGCGCATCAAGCCGAGATCACCATTTCTCGGCATTGACCGACACGATTATCAGATTGTATTTTGTGGTCGGAAGCAGGTCCAGAATGCAAGGTTAGAATTGAAGAGAGAGAGATGCGATCACGCGACTAGACGCGACAGCCAGTTATGAAAGTACAGTGCATTAAATATCGTCCATCCCAAAGTCTATTTCCACCTTCTCGCCTGGCTTGAATGGCGGTAGCCCTGGATAATACCAACATTTAGCATCACGCTAACAAATGAACACGAAAAGAAAGACTTACCAAGATATGGGCAACTGGCGCATCTGAATGCATCCCCGAGGAAACAGCTCCCACAGCTACTTGTGGCCTTTGGCGCTGCCTTTGCTGCTGCTACCAGTCTCTGTCGTTCGTCCTGCGACACCTCTACTGCCTCCCCGTCGACTGACCCATCAAGGATAACAACCTTGCTCGCCCGCATTTCAGCCTCCTCTAGCTCCCGCAGCCCACACGAACAGTTTTTGCACGCTTTCTTCCGCCTTGGCACGCCTGCTTTGACAGGCTCACAGGTAGGCACCGGTCGAGCCCTGTCAGCGTCCGTGAGAAGGGCCTCAGCATCGACAAGCGGGGTATTCGGAGCAGGCGTCAGTGTCCACAACGCTTTTTTCGCAGCGGCATCCATCTTCTTGCGCTTGAGCGGAAGCGCAAGGGGTGTGGGGGCAATATTTTGTGCCGGCTTTTGTGCGATCAGGGCGGTGTTGTTGTCGGTAGAGAGGATCGTGAAGCCGGAAAGTGTCAGCTCAGATGTCAATGACTCAGATTTCGGGGCGTTGTGAATGTGAAGCGCCCCTAGCGGCTGGAGGCCGTCGCGGAGCTGGACAAGCAGAGGCTGTATTTTAGGGAGAAGAGAGTCATATTCGGCAGTGGAGAGTGTGATGTGAACAGTCGAGTATGAGGAAGCCTCTAGTGTGGTTGCTGAGGGGTATTGAGGGGTTGTGGGGACTGAAAACAGCATCGATGAACGCACCACCGTCGACTAGTCTGTCAAGCATCTGTCTATCCACCTTCCTGGTCGCCTCCAAATCCGCGATGAGGCCCTGATACTTCCCATCTTGCGCAGTGGCAAGGGAGCCGATAGCTAGTGCAGACCCCTTCGCTGGTGGAGGCGGGGCATCGTTCAGCGCGACTGGAGACATGAGCGAGTGGAACAGAAATCAGCAGTCGTACTAAGCGAGTCAACTCAATTGGTCATTCAGATCTTTCATCGGCCGAAGATTCGGACTCGCTCCAACAGGTGCTGACTAATGTGACGCGTGACATGATACATCTCGATTCTGAACGATGACCGACGCGTTGCGCGTTCCAGCTGAATATCGCGAGTTCGCAAAGATCGAGGACCCCGATATTATTGAGCGGCTGGAGAAATGGAAGAACAACTCTATTGAGACGCTTCAGCGGCTGCAAACGCGTGTCCAGCAAGCACAAACCTCACTGAGCATCAAAGAAACAGCAGACATCGTCGCTGCAGTGACTCCGCTCTCTGGCGCGGGCAACTGGGTGTCCGACGCATCGCATGCCTATGCTCACGGTAGACAAATTATTCGTCCATTTCCAGTGGTAACATATCTACTTTTTAGCCATTTTACAAGAGTTGAAGGTCCCGGAGCCAACACAGTCGCTAGTGGCACATATCTTGCTGCATAACGTAAAGCCTGTCTTCAGGGCGAATGCGCACCCCTCGATAAACCCGCAAACAGGGCGAAAGCTGCCAAGACCTGCTGGAGGGCCACAAGCAACACAGGACTTGTACGATTCACAGACGTGGAAAGACCATCCTGGCGTGGACCTCACGGTGCTTTGGTGTGTGCAGCATATTCCGGTAAGATTTTTTTGTTTTCACGAAATTTACTAATAAGCCGATATATAGACCAATGCATACGATGAGGTCTGGCACTTGGTTGTCCCGCCGCTGATGACGCTTCTGGACGACTACGAGGCGCAGTACAAATTGGCCGGCGTCAGAATAGCCGCCGCGATGCTTGACAGCGTACCAGGATCACTTCTGAAACGCACCGGTGTCGGCTCTCTCCTCCTCGAAGTAAGCAAATCAACTCTCTTAGTTCCAAAATAAAACAGAATCAGGCTCTCAACAGAAGCATCCTCGTACTAGACAGCCCAGAAACGCCTATCCTCCTCCCAGCTGCCGTCTCAGCATCGCTGGCACTCATTGAACTTACCACCACAGCCGGCTCTGAAGAGCGATTCGCGCAGCTCTGCGGGATATTGGGCGACAGCATTATTGGGAGCGTGTGGCCCTACTCAAGTAACCGCATCGACGCCCTTATCGCCTCAATCGACGCCCTTCCATCCATCTTCGCAGTTCTGAGTGTCGGGTGTGCGCGTTATTTCAAGGTCTCTTGCCTCAATAATGTCGAGATTTTATCATCTAAACTTGTCCAGGTTTTAATGGCCCAACTAGTCTACCCACTTGCTCCATTGGAACACCAACAGACCACAGTCGAGCTGCAAATAGCATCGCTCCGCGCGTTAACCGCGCTCTTCAGAGCGTGTCCGCAGCGTATAGCCGGCTGGAAGGGCACCATCCTGAATGGTGTCGCGCGATGCTGGGTGGACACCGTCGAAAGCCCCTCAGGTTAATCATTCTCCCTCATTTGTTGACTGATACTCAAAGCCCAACAGCAGAAAACGATCAAGTCAGGACAGAGCTGAAAACCGTCTGTCGCGACCTCGCGGCCGTCTGTCCAACTGTGCAACAGGTACACTCTATCAACATGGAGAATTGCTATTTCAACAATTTCAGGAGGAATACCCACAACTTCTGGCTCTTGACCAAACGCTATTCAGTGAATTAATACAAGACACCAAAATCTGAAGCTCAAACCCATTCAGCAAACCAGTCTGTTATATTGATGGTATAAGCTACAGTCGTCTAAGAATTGAGAAATACATGCACAGACAATTAAAGAAAATACACTAGATTACGTCGAAACCATGCCTGGGTCCTCGTCTGGTGCCCCGAAAATCTCGTCAAAAATTTCCTTGCCATCGGTGGACAGCGGCGGCAGTCGCGGCTCGTTATCTCCGCCCGCCTTGATCCGTCTGATGCGCTCGTTGTTCCATATCTGCTCCAACGTCGACGCCAGACTCCGCAGGCCAAACAGGAACCCGCGGTCGGCCTCCTCGGGGTAGTGTGGCGGAAAACGGGCGTAGATAAGCCCAGTCTCCGGGTCAACATCTGCCTGGTAGCCTTGGTTCTGCTGCGACTCGTGGGTCCGATTGTCGGTATAGGGTAACCAGTCACGGCCAGTTGTCGTATGAGCAAAGTCCACAATTCGCACATTGATTTCCCCGCGTCCCCGCCTGCTCCGCTTTCTCACGGGGCCGGCTAACAGGTCCTCGCTGTGGGTCCGGCGTAGCTGAGGCTTATCAGGACTTGGGCGCTCCAGCGACTCTCCGCGTTTGCTGACTGACGAAGGCTGCTCTTGCGTACAAGAGCGCAGGTGGTCCTGTAACTCTCGATCGCCATCATAGATAAGCAAAAGGCTACATCCATAAAAGCGATAACCTTTCAAGCGATGAAGGATGCGAGCAAGACCGTACAGCTTCTGGAGTAGGATCGGAATATGGTAGGCAAGTAAGCGCTCGCCATCGTGCAGAAAAGATGCCAAGACGTCTGCAAATTGTTCTGGGCGAACATCGCGACCCATATACTTGTCTTGTGAGACATATGCATTGGTCACGTGATTCCAGACCTAAGTTTAGCTCAGCAAACAGGGGGGAAATGCTCTCTTTGGCACTGACCTGCATACCACATACCCTGACCCCGAGACTTCTGCTCGTTGTTCGCTCACACTTCTTCCGCTGGCTCTTCTTCTTGACCGACGTCGCATCGAGACCATATTGACGTGTGCCCATTTTGAGATCCATGACACAAGGATGTTTCAGTCGTCCGGTGAGGTCCTCCATGAGGATAAAATGGTTTTGCCGGGTGACCGACGGGTCCATCTCGAGTAAAGATAATGATGGAGATTGTCTTGCCAGTGGCGGAGGAGGAGAGACACCGAGATTAAGTGAACGCGATCGACTGCGGCGTCGAGTAAATGAAGGGGAGAGATCAACATCCCGCCAGTCAGGCGAGGTCGAAGCACGGTGGTGGAAGCTTTTCATTCGAGGATGCTCGAAATCCATGTCAAAGACATCAATCATGTTTTTGCTTCGGTGCTCTTCCAACTCCAGTGCTTCCAGTTTACCAGGACTGGCGATGGTGGTCTCGCTGTGAACGCGTCGGATAGGCGGTATCGGGGGTTCAGCTGTTCGCAAGCGTTCAACCTGACTAATCAACGGTCGCATCTTGCCACTGCGTGTTCGACGAGGGCCAGGACGATAGCGTCCTCCTTCGTCAGTTTCGACATCAGCAATGTCGCCATCGTCGTCCGTGCGACTGTCTGCTGCTAATCTTCCTCCAGTTCGTCGCCGGAAGCGTCGCAACACAGTGCTGAACACGTGATCCTTCAATCGTGTATTCACTGTCGTTGACCCTAAGCCACCAAACCAAGGCGACTGAGGGAGCGGAGTCGAAGAAAACGACGGTAATATAGGCCTGTGGAGATTGTCGTCGTCTTCAGAGACATGGTTTGCGAGGAATGGGGGCGGAGCGACAGGTTTTCCTGCTAAACTCGATGGGAAAGCTCGGGTAGATTGACTGGGTGAATTGACAGGTGTTGGAGCATCCATATCGCTCGTGACGAATGGTGGATAACGTGTCAACGGGCTGGGGCGCGTCCGTGTAACATTCATCAGCGAAGGTACTCCAAGATCTGGACTCGAAACCGCGCCGCTACTCCAATGGGTCCGACGATCCATCCAAGGAAGAGTAGCATTTGACTGAGAAGAAGAGCGCCTTCGACCTCGTAACAGCCATTCAGGAATAATATGGCGATTGTGGTCTAATGCCACTTCTGGCATTTCTGCAGAATCAGTATCAGTGTCGCCATGTCCGTCTTGCTCGGCCTCTGTGATAACACCATCATCCCGATCGTTGGTAACACGACACGGAGTTGAGGTGTCATTGTTAGATGTCGGCGGAGAAGCGGGTGCTTTTGGAACCCGTCGATAGGTGACGAGCATAACACCCAGATAACGCGGAATATACCCGAGAAGGGGAGGCGCCTCTCGCTCTACAGACTCGTAAAACAGGTTCTCACGGGAGACCAGCGGCTGAACAAATGGTATTTTAATAACATTTTCCTCGAGGACCGAATACCATCACCTTGCAGACAGCCTGTTTAGTAAATTTGTAAATGGCGCTATGGCCGCCAACTTGATTCCGAAACGGCCGAAGGGGAATGTGTGGAAGTTGCTCGGTGAGATCAGCATCGAGGTCAAGCAATCCATGATATTTGGGCTTCTGTGTCGTTTCGTGTAATAATGGCGGTCGTTGAGGAGGATGGTAGTAGGATTGGGAAGGACCGGCTGAGGTTGTTGAGGTCGTGGTAGTTACGGAGGCAGTTTCCCATGCAGACTCGTCGTCAGTAGACCATGGAGAAAAACTGGATAAGTCGGTCGGCTGGGATGGGACGGTAAGTTCTGGATGAGGTGGCGACTTGGTGGGAGGCCGAGGAGGGGGGAAAGGAGCTTCGGGCGTTGGAGTATTGTTAAATGAGGCTTCACGAGGACTAGCCTCGTGTCGGAAACGGATTGAAGGGACACGGACTGAGCGTGAGGGAGAAGGTGAAGGAGGATAAGGTCGATGTGAAGGCTATAGCTCTGCTTAGTATCCACAATAAAAGTCGATATTGGCTGCTCCACGCACCTCGAAGTCAAACACCTGCTGTTCTTCTGTAGGTCTCTGTCGAGGTCGACCCCGGCTATTCTCCGGTGAATTCGAGACGTCTTCACGCCATGACATCACATCTTTCACGACCGAATCGCGAGCTGGAGAATTTGCGACGTCCTCTTGCACAACGCTCTCTCTTGTTTTAACACGGCGGAGAGCCGTCAAGCTCTTTTCCCGCCGAATCGCAGCCGCCTCTCTATCCGGCCACTCGGACCGTTTGAGGAACTCAAATTTTGCCTCGGCCACATCCTCAGCACGCTTCGACGAGCCAGCCCTCGAGCTGCCACTTTCCTTTGTCTCCTTGAATAGTTGTAGTGTCGCTGCAACCTTGCGGCGAATGCCAGCCGGGGGTGGCTGGGAAGGAAGGCGATCCGCTGAAGACGATGAACTTGAACTGGATGACGAGCGAGAGCGGGCGGAAAGAGGACGAGGGTCAAGATGACTGAGGGCAGTCATCGAGGAGGAAGTTGGTAGAGTGAGGGCCCGAGTTGCATTATTACGGGTTGCTCGGACAACCCTGCGTGGTGTAGAGCGTTCAGTGACATAGCCGTCCGAACTACTAGCTTCGCGGCGGTGGTTAGGCTTCTTGACTGATTTCGAGCGGGGGGAGGGTTGGAGGTAAAACATGTGGTGAGGATAGGGTCGAGGAAGAGCCGGAACTCGAGGGAGTCAGTGGGAAGTGGTATTGGCGTGGTTTGTGTTCCAGGTTCGATCCCATAGACGACGGTAGATGGAGGTCGTCCGAAAGCGGGAAGAGCGTCAAGTTTATCGGTTCTGATTAGGGACACGTGCGCCCCAGGCGACCACCAGAAGTCGAAAAGTTTCTTACCGCTAATATACTGCTGTCGACGCACGTTCTCTGAATACAAAATATAACCGTGGGTGTTTCCCGTCTGTAAAAAAACGCCAAATCATGACGTTACAGTCCACTACACTTATTTGCGGTATCTCCGCCTAAATCACACAGCATTGCATCACTGGGAAAACTCTCCGCGCTAGTTTAGACCAGACGTCGGCTTGTGGATGTGATGGACCCACGAATATTCGAGATTAGCCACGAAGCAAAATATGAGTCATAGCTTTCTTTGTTTTGACATGTGTGGTGCTGTTTATTTACTAAAAGCTGTGTTCCTGGGAATTGCTATATAAGCCCATCAAAAAACTCCCATACTCTTTGCATTTTTTCCAAGCACCCCCCACTATCATCACCCCTACCCCCCAAGTCTATCTCTCATTATGCAGGATTCTGAGGCAAGGATTTCAGCCTGTATATATCAAAAACTCACTAACAACCCTTTTCAGGAGAGAGATGTTGTTGTCCATAATACTGTTGATGTTGCCAGTAGTACTTTGGCCCAGAGGAATGGTGTTCATTCAGCTTCTCCCTTTTCGGCTTCCACTTTGAACCCAAGGCGAACTGGAAACATTTTCCAACAATTCGAAATCAAAAAGCATTCTGTTGAGCACTATCCATCTGAAAAGATGCATAATACACTATTGATGACCATTGCTGGTACCCTGGGTAGGAGAACTATTTGGCAGCAAACAAAGTCTAATAAAGATCTAGGCCAGACACCTCAAAGCATACTTGCTCTCAAAAATAAAAGATTGGCTGCTGCTGCCTTGTTGCAGAAATCCTCTATCAGACATACTCAAAAAGCAACTCGGAGTTTTGGCGACAATATTGCCAGTGGCAATGTCGTTGCAACCAACGGCGAGGAGGAGGAGGAGGAGTGTGACAATGACATAAGTCACAGCACCGCCTCACTTCATCAACTCCGTCTGTCACCCGGACCTTCTCCGGCCCGGAGACAATTGTCACCGGCCATCCAACAATCTCGATCTTCCCGGCCCCCGATCGCAACACTATTTTCCCCTGCCATCACGGACGAAGACAGCTCGAGTGAATACTCACTCTGGACTGGGTCCATCAGTGGTGACAGAGAGAGTCCAATCACAACCCCACCAACCTCTCCGACAATCAACTTCTCTGATGGGATTGCATTTGGACGCCGACTTTCAGACCCAGCCAGCGCATTGTTTAGCTCAAGCAATAATGCGTCTATACCACGTCGTGTCCCCGAAGAGCTGGCCCATCTGAAATATGGTCATCAGCGGAAGTTGATGCAAGGAACCAAAAACAAGCGCGGAGAATCACCCAAGTATCACACCTCTGCTGTGCTCAGTCGACAAGCCGCTTCTTCCTCGTCGAACAGCAATCCCACTTTGACAAACCGCACGAAACGTCAGCGCGAGCTGAACTCGGGCTACGAGAGACCACGGAAGAGACCCAACATCGAGCTGGTCCACACAAAGCCCGCACCAATGCTGCAAATAACGTGGGATAATGAACTGAAGCGAGCAGAACACATCCTATACGAAGGCAAACACAGCTACCAACAAATTGAAGTGTTAATGCCTCATCTGGACAACATGTGGAGGTACAAGAACATTCCCACTAGTTGGATTGAGGAACGACTTCGTCTTCGCCAAGTTGCTGGCCAGGATGAATTCAAGAATAAATTGGAGCTTCTTGAAAGATTGCTTGATGGTTTCGAGGAGATTTCGGGAGGGTTGTCTGAAGTATTCCAGGATCGAGCGAAGGAGCTTTGGAGGCGTTGGGACACGCAGCTCGGTCGGGGAGAGAGGTGAGGGAAGGAAGCAAGATGTTCATTCAAGTGCACAGCATCATTGTTCTCCATCATCACAGCGTGATCAGTATACCCTTTGAACACGTACATGATTATAATTACGCGGACTCTCGAATTAAATGAGAATCTACCCAAGAAATATAGCTATGATACGGTGGTCATCGAATCATCCAAACGTCTCCGCTTCACGTTTGGCTTCTCGTCTCCATCCGAGTCATCGATAATGACCAAAGGAGAGCCTGCTCGCCCCTCGCCTACTACAGCCACACTCTCCACTTGCTGTGGCTTAATAGGATCAGCCGGTGGTGCATTTGTCGACGACTTGGGAGTCCCGTGACCAATACCTGATTCTCGTCCTGGCCCTGGTCCTCGACCCCTTCCTCTTCCTCTGCCACGCCCTCTTGCAGCCCGTCTCTCCTTGAGTATCCGTACCATGTGACCGGCTAGAACAGCCAGGGCCTTTCGAGCACCCATAGCCTCTAATTCCTTCAGTGTGTCCGTTCCCAGTCCACTGAATACTCCAGGATCAAGAATAAGGGTTCGTTCGTGAAGAACCATATAGCCCTCCTTAGCTGAATTATTCGGATGTGAAGGAGAATAATCCGGATGTGTTGGTGGTATTGGCCCTAGAATGATCGGAATCGATACATCTGGTTGGCTCGCGGCAGGTGCTGCGACAGGTTGTTGAGGCACAGATATTAGCTGGGGTGTCACAGGTTTCGGCGGCAAAGACGGTGTGGGTTTATTCGCAGTCGGTTGCAGCTGGCGGGATGGAGGGACAGTCGAAAGTGATGTATATGCAAATACGCCAGAGGGCGGTGGCGGTCCGGTGACTGGCTTAAGTGCTGGGGCTGCGGAAGGGTGGGGTGGTAGAGCTGGTATGATGGGAGCCACTCGGGAATGGACGGGAGGATTCGGGACTGGAGGGATTCCGGTCGATGTCGAAGACGATTGAGCGGGCTTCTCACTTTCCACGGCCTTATCATTATTTCCGCTGTTGCTTGCTTTCCCTCCAGAAGTCGCTTTGCTAACGCTTGCCGCTACTGGCGCCACAGAAAAGCCCTCTTCATCAAGTGCCCAAAAGAAACCCCTTCCTCTCAGAGAATCGCCACACTTCTCCATCTTCTTGAATCGCTTGTCGGAAGTTAAGGAGAAACGAACGGATGCCTACAGTCGTGTTTAGCTAAGAATTAGACAGCGAAATAATCGTACCATCCACTGCTCATCAGTGTGTTTGTAGTACTCATAGCGGCTTGATATCCATGCACAAATCTCCTGCAATGTTGATTTGGCGCCAATACCTCGGAGAGCATCCTCGGCAAGCTGCGGAAGCGGAATGAGGGGTTTTCCGGAGGTCTTGGCTGAGATAATCTTCGATTTGGGCGTGGAATGTGCATCACTCTTTTTCCGTTTCTTAGAGTTCTTAGATAACTGAGGGTCCGGTAGTGGGGGTGCGGGTTTCAACTCCTTTGGAGGTGGCGAGTGGGATTGCGGTGTAGAGGGGGGCGATATGGAGGTGATATCTACAGACGGGGAGCGAAGTCTGAGATTGGAGGAATGCGAGCTTGGTGAAGGTGTGTCTTCCGGTGGGGCTGGTGGTGGCAGGACAAAATGGAACGTTCTCGAGGCAATTTGAATTTGAGAGCTAAGCGATATGAGTTGCGAAACAGAATTTAGCAAGACGCAAATGACGCACCGCTCGCCAAGTGGAGTTCGTGACCCTCTAGCAGACCAAACCCCGTCAACCCATGCGCCATTGCGACCAACGACAACGAGCATGAAGCGGTCTTGGTCCTCGTCATATTCTATCTTGGCGTGAAGGCGAGAAACGCTCTTGAGTGCCCCCAGGTCTACATCAACTTGGGTTGGGTCGGGAGCGGATGAGGTAGCGGCAGCATTCGGATTGGGAAGACAGCGGCGTCCGATAGTAACAGATAGAGTGCGAACATAGAAAGTTACGGTCGGAAACACTAGAGAGTAGTATGCAGAGATCTTCTCTGGGCCAGACGACGTCGACATGGTGGTCGTTCGCGGTCAGACTCTGTGACGTGTCACATGCCGAACGCCGAGCCGGCGCGTCAGTCTAAGGCTTGACACTAACCACCACTAGCAAGCATGTCTTCAATCACAGAAGTAGTCGAACAAGAAATAGAGAAGACAGCAGATGAACTAGCCCAGCAAGACGCGGACTCTACAGACTCCCAGATTCGCTATGCTGCTTATGGTGCTCGATTGAGAACGGCATTGCGGGCCAGCTCACGATATATAGCTTACACTTCGTGAGTTCGCGTTGTGGTCTTATGTTTCTACCTACAAAATGTCAGTGATGTTGGAGAAGCTTTTCGCCCTCTAGTCCCTCCAGCCGTCGTAACGGCATGCTATGGCATCTCTTGGTTATATCGTCAGTCTCCCCATCGCCATTGTTGCACCATCTAATTAGTGGGTGCAGTTCTGGGAGATGTTGGATTTCACAGCTACAAGACTCACCGAAATGGCCCTTCCGCTCTTGAAGCTGCCACTTTTACCGAATCGACACGGATTGCGTTTGCCGCTGCAGAACGCGCCACCTTCCAATCCATCGCTTCTATGGCCCTTCCTGCGTTCACCATCCATACCGCAGTCAAACAGGCCAAGAAGGTGTTTGACAAGTCACCCAACCCCCGACTGCGCGCTTGGGGACCGACAACAAGCGGCTTAGCGATCGTAAAAGAACATTCGTTGCACTTGTCTTTGCCTCTTAACTTGCTCCTAGGTTCCTATTCTTCCCTACCTGTTCGATCACCCAGTAGAACATGTCACTGAACGTGTCTTTGGATGGCTGAAGGTCAAGATCGCCCAACAACAACAATCAAGCACTCCAAAAGACGAGCTATGATATAATGTAGATTGATTAGACCCACAACTCTAGCTACAAGCACAACTGCATAGATGTCAAACACTTCCTCACCATCCACGGCCACGCCCTCGAGAACTATTATTATACCCTCCCCGCGGTTGGTTGTAATTGGCAGGAGGAGGCTGACCTAAGCCGTATCCACCATACCCTCCATAATTACCGGGCGGTGGTGGGGGAGGCTGTTGATAATTCGAGCCATACCCGCCGTAGTTGCTACCATAGCTGCTGGGAGGACCGCCATAGCCACCTCCGCCGTAGCCATTGCCATATGAATTGTAGTTTTGTTGAGGGGGCGGTGGCCCACCATAACCACGGTAATTATTCTGGGGTGGTTGACCGTACTGTGGTGCTGGTCTCGGGGGGTAGTTCGGTTGGGACTGTTGGTATGGATGGTTATTCTGTGGAGGTCTATTATTATATGCAGGCCCTCGGTCAAAGCCTCGTCTGTCATCGCGAGGTGCTGAATTCGGGCGAGAATGGAACATATCGTTCCTTCCGCGATCAAACCTTGCTCCATTATTTCCATTTCTGTCACCTCCCCCCCCCCCCACGATGACCACCGCGACCCCGTCCACCCCGTCTCACTGTTTCCAAGTCTCCTGCATTCAACGTACGAGGCGGTGCACGAGCGCGGGGGAGCAGCATAGAACGATGTGGTGTGTGTTGTTTCGGGAAAAAATAGTACACCGATAGCGATTGGTCATTCTTCACATCTGGCATCAACTCCGACAAAGAAGAGGGGTATGTCGAGCCAGGTATACAGTCAGGATTGGGAGCGACACTGCCGCTCATACCATAGCTGAGCTTCGTGTCGAGTGGTAAGGGCTAAACGGAACAAGTTTAATTCAAAACATCGTTCTGTGAAATGAACACGACATACGTCCTGTTTCTTGCGCTTCCCATAAAGCTGCTCGTAGAAAGGGTAGACGGGGTGGTCGTTGGACGCAAATATCACGTTATTTCCCCATGTGTTGCGCTTTCGCTCCTCGGGAGTCAGATAAATGGAATACGGCGGGTCATGAGCACCAGGCGCAGGCATATCTGGAGGCAAATGGAGAGCCGGACGATCTTCTTCCGCCAGAAAATCGAAAGGTTTTGCCATGTTCTCCAGGAGAGCACCCTCGTCAATGAATGGCAATAGCGCAACACCTTGCCACGCCATCCTCTTGCCATTCATATCGATCTGAAACTCCTCGGGGTAGAAATCGACAGATGGAACGTTTTCCTTGTTTGAGCCTCCCCTCAGCGGCGAAAGTGGGTTGGTCATCAACTCATGGAAAACAGCGGGTATTTGTTTACGACTATATTCTGGTCAATAGTTTCCTCTGCGTCTAACGGAGGCTTACCTGGCAGCAGGGAAGACGCCCATAAGCTGCTCGAAAGGCTTGAAGGGACGACCGATGTTGAAGCTAATTCCCATATCTTTGACATCGACGAAATCGGCCGCGAATGGGGCAAAATGATAGGGATAAAACCATTGCCAGGACGGAGTCTTGTTGATAATGAGAGAGCGGTGCAGTTGAAAACGAAGCGAAACTTACGCCCTGATAATAATAGTGGAGCACCCAGCACAGTCCCTCGATGTAAGCTTTCGTAATCCTGTGTTTTTCAAGTAAGCATACGATCAACCAAGACAGCCACCGATTATACCTTGTCTTTAGATTGGGATCCCCAACGTCATCTGGGAATTTTTGGGCATAATATCTTTCACGGTAACCTGGTTCCCAAAGTCTGCGAAATGTCTCAGTCTAAGTTCCAGGAATGACTGCAGAAATCTACTTGACGGTGTCTTCTTGATCGACAGTGCCATCCGCATTGACTTTCAGTTTGACGGACGTATTGGCAGGGACGTCACCGTCGTCATCTTCAGCAGCAAAAGTGTCCTCTACAGTCTCTTCTTCTTGCTCGACATCAGCTAGTTTGCGTTTTGGCCCACTATTAGGGGAGGCGTCGCCATTCATGGGTACATCGCTATCGGCCAAGTTATTGTCCAAGCTCGGCTCATCTATCATTTCGGTCATGGTTGACTCAGTGGCGACATGAGTCTCGACTGTTGTTGGAGAGCGAACAGTCCCAAGGCCGGGAACCCCTTCATCTTCGGGCTCAGTTGTGGAAGGAGGTGGGGGGATAGGAATGGGAATAGGAATGGGAATGGGACTGAGATCTGTGACAGGTTTTGGAGGCAGAGACAGATTAGGCTTGACAGGCACTGCTCCAGCGAGCTCGGCCTTAAGCATCTCAGCAGCACTCATATTAGCCATTCGAATGGCACGACGATTGGCGACAACATCATGGTTAGACCCCGCAAGGGCTTGGGCAGCAATAGGAGCATTTTGGGCGACAGTCTGAGTTGTGGCCGGGGCACCAAAGCCCATCGTATCGGCATTCGCAGCAAAATTAGGGCGAGCAGGCAGAGGATGATGAACAGGAGTAGGGGCAGTGGGTAGAGCAGTGAGGGACAATGAAGATGATGGCTTGATTCTCTTTCGACTATCTGCTTCCAACTTACGTCGCTTTGCATTTTCGTCTTGACGAGTCTCGGCTATAGGAACATCTTAGCAAAAAAAAAAATGCGGAAACAAGACCACTCACTTTCACGCCTCCGCCGGAAGATGTCATCTTCCCTTTGAGCAAGTCCTTCGAGAATGATTTGCGCGCGATCCAAAACCATATGCCCATGGTTGGTGATATAGCCGCCCATTCTAGGAAGTTCTTGCTTCCAAATCCTCAAAAGCGTGTCAATGGCGCCTTCACGAATCTCAAGAGAAGGGAGATGGGGGAGGAAGTCGTTGCCGACAAAGAATATGAGTAAGACCCAATCATCAACAGCTTGTTCGAAGTTAAAAGGGAAATAGATTTCTGGGACGTCCAGTTCAACTTCAAGATACTCTCGCAGAATAGCAATGTCGAGGAAAATAAATGGTTTTTTTGCGTCGGGGGTCTTCTTTATTTGCTCTACGGGCTCAGGGGCAGTACAGTTCGCTGCATAGTGTCCCTCTTGCCCACATTTGCGACAGGCCGTGCTGTTAGCGTCCGCGAATACGTCCTCACGCAACACCCAAAAGTTCGGCTCGTGGGTGGCTATGCCGAGCATGATAAGATCCGCATCCTAGTCTCGTGCATTAATATGAATGCTGGGAAAGTCAGTGAGCCACATACCAGTCCATATATAACGTGCTTTGTGTTGGGGTTGTAGTCAGGATTGATGCGTTGCCGTCGGATGAAGTCCATGATTTTGTGTTCTCCTTCTCCAGGTACTCCTGCGTCGGAAATTAAAACTTGAATCTAAGGAAAAGTCAGTCTACTGAAACGGTCAGACTAGTCCAACTTGCATTTTTCCAACCTGGGTCTGTATTCAGTTTATGAACCACCCAATAGCGCAAAGAGGCAGCCAAAAGGTCCATGAACGGTGTGCCAGGCGTGATAGCATTGGTATCCCAGCCTTGCTTTTCGTTGAAGTCGGTTATTTCCTTGCCCATTTCTGTGTGGAAGGTTATGCGAGTAGCAGAAAACCGATTTATGGCGCGCCTTTCCACAGCAGAATGGACTCCTGGCGCGCAATCTCCTTGTCTTTTGCATCTTGGGCAGCTCGGAAACGACGCGAGCGTTGTTGGTTCATTTTGGCTCGAGGAGCGACACCGTCTGAGGGAAATCAATGGGACGTGTCAGTCGATGAATGAGAAGACGCACCAATGGCCATGAAAAGCAGTTTCCGAGGCCGAACCATATTGACAACACGCTCAGTGTACTTGAAAATTTCAATCATCATCTCTTGTTCAGTTTCGGGAGCCGGCTGCAGTCAAGAGTCAGATAGCCTCGCAAAGCAGAACGTCGCCAACGCACTCTCCCTTCCGGGTGTGTACAAGGGTGGACCTGAGAGAGAGAGAGAGAGATTAGAAAATGTTGATTTTGATAAGAGGAGAAACCAACTCACAATACCGTTCATGTCGAGATATAAGTTATCGAATTCCTTTCCGTTTGGGTTGTTCATAGACATATTAACGGGTATGCTGGTGATAGCGCCATCCTCGCCGGGAACTTCAATTTCCTCCTCTTCGACAACGGGATAGACTGAACAAGTTCAAGAATGTGACGAAAACAGTTGCAACGCAGGACGCACTGATTTTAGGGTACTTTTTGCTGAGCCAGCGGAAAAGCGCTGGGACACCCTGAAAATAGCATGAGAGAAGACACCATAGAATGTTGAAGCGCACCATAGTTCGCTCTGGGTGGAGTCGTGAGTAGTCGTGGACAACAAGATGAATGTGTCACGCCAAACTGTCACGAAATTCGACTCATTTCCTCGAACACCATGGCCACACCTGCCGTTGAATCTGCGGCTCCAGTGGCATCCGGCTCTCATCCAAGTCAGAAATCTATGACAAAGGCCGAGCGTAGAGAACTACAGGAGCGCCAACGTGCTGCTAAACTTGCACAAAAGCAACAAACTCAGCCAGCCGACTCCGCTGCTAAAGCAAAGGCGAAACCCAAACCTGCCACGCCCAAGAAAGCTGCGGCAGGGGCAGAAGCAGCACCTACATCTGGCCCCGATACTTCAAGATCGCATGCCATAGCCAGCGCCGATCATGAAGCAGATAGCTCGAAGCGGAGTCTACGAATATTTTCACATTTTGGATTACCCAAGAATGGACCCGGCGCCAAAGGCGATATTCATCCTTGCATAATCAGACTCGCTCTCCAGTTTTCCGAGTTCAAGATCTGCGGTGCAAACGCGCGATGCATCGCTACTTTGACTGCATTCAAAACAGTGCGTTCTTGTTGTTCATTTGTGTCTTTTGGAGTCACATACGTTACGTGCTAGGTGATCCAAGACTACACAACTCCACCGAACAACACCCTTTCGAGGCATCTCATGACACATCTTTCGCCTCAGATAACGCATTTAGTTTCCGCACGACCCATGTCGGTCACGATGGGAAATGCTATCAGGCAACTCAAACTCGAGATCAGTGGCTCCGATATTGACCTTCCTGAGCAAGATGTTAGGTTGTCCTTGCAAGCTCACTATCTGCACTGACGCACACTTTCCAGGCCAAGGACCTTCTCTGTCAACAAATCGACGACTACATTCGAGATCGAATCATCGTGGCGGACGATGTCATCCAAGACTTTGCTCTGAAGAAAATCAAAGACGGTGACGTTATTCTCACCTTTGCAAGGCATGTCCCATCATCGAGCATCGTTTGCCATTAACTTGACTTGAAGATCGTCCATCGTTGAGAAGGTCTTGCTGCATGCACATTCCCGCGGCAAGCGATTTTCTGTCATAATAGTCGATTCACGACCATTACTAGAAGGTCAGATCACCCTTCGGCCGGAGATTTTGTCTGACTATCATCCAGGAAAGGCTCTTCTTCAAGCTCTCACTTCCTCATCCACGTCATGGACTCTTTCTGGCGGTGCTCTCCAGCCTCCCTTGCCCCCAATACCTTGCACATACGCTCTTCTACCCGCTCTCCCATCACTCATCACGGAAGCAACCACCGTTATCCTTGGCGCCCACTCCCTTCACTCAAACGGGGCTGTATTTTCCCGTGCTGGGACTGCTTTGGTCGCTATGATGGCGAAGCAGCACAGCGTTCCAGTACTCGTCTGTTGCGAGACATATAAATTCAGCGATGGCGTTATGCTGGATGGCTTTGGGAAGAACGAGCTCGGTTGGTCTCGTTTGAACTATATTCAACGCTTGTTCTTATTCTATTCCAGCACCCTCTCATCTCTTCCCGGCTTCTACACCGACTCCAAATCTTGAGGTGCTCAACCCTCTGTATGACCTAACTCCTCCCGCGTATATCACAGCAGTCGTTACTGAGGCTGGCCTTATTCCCCCGAGTAGCATCAGTTCAGTGAACATGGCCTTGGGTAGAAGCTCATTACCAGTGTAGAAAGTAGAACATGTTATAACCCAGAAAACATAATTACAAGTAGTAGTAATGACATGCTACATCCCATAAGCTCCAGCATGACTAGTCATTGGCATTCCACCAGTAACGGCACCTCCGTATGCGGCGGGGTTCATCGACACCCCACCAGTAACAGCACCCCCGTAAGCTGAAGGGTTCATTGGCATTCCCGCCATTGGATTTACTCCTGGCACAGCGCCGCCCATTCCAGGCTGAACACCGCCAGGAGGCACACAGGCGATATAAAGCGAGTATTTTTTCTCTCGAGCTCTCGCTTTTCGCCGAGCTCTCTTCTCTTTCCGCCGCTGCTTCTTCTCGGCCTTGATTTCGCGTCGTCGGCGTTTGCGCTCCATGATTTCGGTCATGCCCTGACCGGACTGTTGGTCATACATGTACATCTGGTTGTTGGTGAACCTCGGATCGTCAGAGTCCGAGTCTGAGTCGGAGGTTGAAGACGAAGACGAAGAACTGTCATCGCGGCTATCGAAAAGAGGAAGTTGGATGTCTTCCATGCCAGCCTGTGGACCAGAACGACGTTCACGGCCCTTATATAGGATCACCTAGCGCGAATGTTAGGTCTACAGCGATGGGTAAGCAATGGGAACGGACTAGCCTCGACACCGCGAGGAATGAAAAACGACATATTCCATAAATCCACCAGGTCAGCTGTTAACGTGGATTTCCGATTAGAGCGTCCTGGAGCTGGCAATCTTCCGGTCCAAGCAAGACATAAATCCTAAGAGTGGGAGGCTCAGTAATAGTTGTTCGGGCGTATCGACTAAATACGAACCTGCATGAAACGAGTCCCTATTTGAACCAGTCAGTATGGCTTGGTTCACGAAACCTAACAACCTACAATCGCCTCCTTGGACATCGTGTGCTTGAAGCACAACTGGCATACGAGGAGCACTAAGAACAAGTTCGTTCATGTCGTCAAGCCTCATTTTATCGAATGGCGTAAACGTTGTTATCGCGCTCACAGGACGAGAAAACCCGTCTGGAGCTGGCAATTGACCTTGATCGCCAGTATCTGTAGCAGGTACTGGCATAGACTGGTAGGCAGGCTGTCCAGAGGTAGATGCAACCAAGCCAGGAATGGGCGGTGTCGCACCAGCTGGAATTGGTTTCCCTGCTAGGACATGACCGGGAGGATAAACAGCCCCATTGTAGGGCGTCGACGGATGAGCCATGGCTGGTGTAGTCGAGGCACCAGCGGGATAATTGGCATTGACATAAGCAGACGCTGAGTAGGCTGCCTGAGGAGTCTCTGCCGGTCGCATGTTGGGTGAAGGGTTGCCGAAAACAGGGTATGCGGTCGTGGGGTATGCTGCACCATATGGTGCCTGTTGACCAAGATTATTGCTTAGCTTACGAGCGCGTTCAGCATCAGTTTGATATTGAAGTGGGCGTGCAGCTTGGTTGGTGAGATCCATCTCACGAAACTGTTGGTTGATGTCCCCCATATTGGCGCTATGCTTTCGCTCTCGTTGATCGTAGGCTCCAGCAGGAGGCATAGCATTATACCCAGCAGTATAAGGTGTGGTCGGATAACCGGCCGTACTAGGGAAAGGTTGAGGTTGTGTACTTTGATTAGCGCTTTTGCGGCGCTCTTTTTCAGTGACTATAGCGTCCCGTTCACGCGCCTTTCGAAGTTCAGCATCCGCAGAGTGTTGTTCCTTTTCTCGCTGGCGTCTGGCCGCCCTTTTCTTCTTTCTTTCTCCTCTTTTCTTCTTGCTGTTGCCTGAATTCGCTATTAGATCGGATACACCTATCGAATCGAATGCTACCATTCTCTCAGCGCTTTCTGCTCCTCCTTTGTTATCGGGCTATTAGACCAAGCTGCAGCGAAATTCTAATGAAATCAACGTTTATCGCCACGAAATGCGTTCGAACTGACCTCGTCGGCTGGACGCGCTCCCACTGGCGCCGTGAATGTTTCCTCGGCGGGCACCTTTGGATGTTTCAAAACACGAAAGCTTTGTGGACAAGACGACAATACCCATTGAATGCCAGATATCACACCGTTTTGTGTGGGATAACTTCAGACGGATCGATGACCACACAAGTTGGGGTAAGAAGCGATATACCTAGCGGCAACAGCTCTAAAAGAGTGGATTGAGTTGAAGAAAGGCACGACGGCGGGTGATAGCTACTTGAACGAGTGATAAATGACGCGACCATTGGGATCGTAAGAGGTTGTATAGGTAAGCTGACCAGGAACAACTTGAGGAGAAACAGGGTGCTGTTGCCCATAGGACGATGTAGTGGCGTACATCGTGGTGAAAGCCAAAGAAGATACGGTGCTTCGAATTCGATTCGCGTGATCTATGCCACGCCCAAAATAGCGATATTACTAAGAATCGAGAGGGTCTACACTAGTAGTACGTTCAAAAGAACCTCCAGTACAGGATAATAAGGAAAATAAAGGCCACAGCGCCTATGGGGGCGTATTGACGCAACATCGCATGCAGATTGATATTTCGTGCCGCCTTCCTGTACTTCTCAGACTCAGACCGCAGTGACGTAGACAAATGGGACATTCCTCGAAGAATTGTCAAAAGGATTTCCGGAGAGTGAACGGGAAAGGTAAACGCACTGTCAAGGGAGTCGCCTCGCCACAAAAGCTCCTCCATGTTTTTTGTCATTATCCTCGTTACGTCTTGGAGGTCGTCATTCAGCTTGTCAAGTCCAGAGCCTGTCGCTGCAGTTGCTGTTCGTGTGTCGCGGTACAGACGAGCCGTTTTGGACATAAACGTGTCTCAAGTAACCAGTTAGCCTTATGAGGGTGACACGAATACACGACACACCAAAGCCCACAAACGCATAAGGCTTTCTCACAGCGTCGACCTTGGCTCCATATGTTGTAGCAAACTCTTTCGAGAGTTCGTCAAGATACGAAAAGGCCAGTTTACGTGGATAGGATTTGTCGGCAATAGTTAGAAAGACAACATTCTCCGAGATGAGATAGCTGCATGGCTGTTGAGAATGTGAAGGAAGTAGAAGGCTCCACAAACTGTAGCGTATAATGACCGCTTTCGATAGAGCAGCGTGGTTCTGAGTTGGGGGTAATGCGACGGAATATCAGTTTCGACTGTTGTTTATGTTCTTGAAGGGCTTGTTCAGTCTGCGGGACCGGTAAATATGGGTTTGGCTAATGGGATTCAACCGCCCAACCTGTTCGTCATCCACACTGGCCGCCAAAGGAAGAGCGTCCGAAGCTCTCACTAATATAGTCGACAGGACCATTATATGGCAGGCTGGCCGCAGATGGGTTTTGAATGGAAGTCGGCCTGGAGTTGGTCGAACCTTGGTTTGTCTGGAATAGGTCGGACGTGGTCTGGAGGGAAGTCAGGGAGCACGCGCCTGATGTGATCAACCAGCTGCTTTCCACTATAAATGAAGACGATTTTCACATTCGAACATCCCTTCCCCTCCGATGTCCAAACTGTTTGACGTGCAAACCCAGCTCACCTTCTATGGTGCTTACCATTCGAACCGAATCAATGTCCTCATCCACATCGTCTGTGTGCCGATGATTCTTTGTTTGTCCGGTCTTCCTCTTACCGGCAATGCCTGACATGTTTTGTAGGGTACTTGAGACTTTTTTGCTCGTCGCCAGTTTCTCAATGCCTCCGTCTAGGTCTGCCTGGGTCATGGCGACAACGATTCCTATGCCGGACGCGATCCCGAAGATCCACTATGTCATTAACGACTACCTCGTGTTCGACCTTAACGCCTCCTCTATTGCGGCTGCCTTATACCTGGCCTACTATTATGCTCTTGAGCCTGTTGCTGCTGTGCGTGGAAACCGTATCAAACGAACAGATTGTTTACCGCAAATTTATTCCCAGCTTCTCTACACTCCTCAGATGGTTCTAGGATTGCTATCTGCTATCGCATATGCTCGCTCTCCCGCTCACATGACCAACGCAATAATACTCCATGGAATATGCTGGGTTGCACAGTTCCTCGGTCATGGTCTGGCTGAGAAACGGTCTCCAGCGCTTCTGGACAATCTGCTCGGCGGTAATTCAAAGCCATTTTCTTATCGCACTCCCTGCTAAACTGCGCCTCAGCCGTCGTCCTTGCCCCCTTCTTTGTCCATCTCGAGCTCTTGTTTGGCTTGGGCTATCGACCCGAGATGCATAAACGTCTGACGAACGAGATTGGCAAAGAAATCACCAAATTGCGCAAAGCTCAAGCAGACGCCCGTCGTGCCAAAACCAACTAGTTCAATCTCCAATTGTACCCACTCAACTATGTAGTACTTAATGTTCACTTAACGCTGTTTGACTGCCTAAATCAGACTTGCTGGAGGAGGCAAAACTGGCTCTCCCAGTGCTGTTACATAGGCGGAAGAAAGGCCACCGTCAACCTTGAAATCGGTACCCTAGAACGAGAACGGGTCAGGATATTCTTTCCAAGCTCTTCCACCTTACCGTCATGTAGCTGCTCTCGTCACTGGCCACTATGAGTGAGATTAGCGACCCAAGAACTGCTTCTATGGAAACGTGCGCACAGAAGAGGGCTGCTTTGGCAAGTTCCACCGCCTCGCCAAAACGACCCATTGGAAGGTGAATCAAACGCCGGTCGCGCTTTTCGGCCGTATTTAGGAAGTCCATGAGAAGAGCTAGCCACGTTTAAATAGATGGAATGCTGGAAACGAGAATCGCACGCGTCTTGAGCGGACCACTGACTAGGTATCAGCTAACGATGTATTCCCAAGGGGTAAAACGCACGGGCACAAAGAGTTGAGACGGATGCCTTCTCGAGCATGAACCATGGCGAGTTCTCTTGTCATGGCAAGTACCGCACCCTGACAGATTTAGCGGGAGAGATAGGAGAAGTTACAAGTAATTCACCTTCGATGCCGTATCTTACAGGTCGATTCAGGTTTCTTGACTACTATGTGCGTAAAATTGGCTTACAAGCAAGTTGGGGAGTTGCAGCACCCATCAACGCGACGAAGCTGGCGGTGTTGATTATGCTTCCGCCGACATGAAGGCCTTGGGATTCATCCGTAGGGTTGTTGCGCATAGCAAGAATAGCATACTTGCACCCCCACCAAACACCCTTGAGATTGATTGTCATAGTGAGGTCCCAGATACGCTCTTCCGTGTTGAGCGCATTGTCGTCCTCTGGATGCATGATACCTATCGACAATTCTCAAAGTCATGGTCCGCGAGAGAGGTCATTGGACAAACCAGCATTGTTGAACTACACTTGTCAGAATAATGGCCTTGGAGTTGAGTTGCATGCGCACCATTATGTCGAGACGACCAAATTCTTTAACGGCCAGATCGACAGCCGCTTTGATATCGTTCTCTTTGCCCACATCTGCCTTGGTCGCGATTGCCTTGACATTGGGAAATCGCTTCGCGATGAGGTCAGCGCCTTTCTGTGCGCCATCGAGGTTAATGTCGACAAGTAGAATGTTGGCCCCCTCTTCAGCGAACAAGAGCGACGATTCAAGGCCGATACCACTAATCGTTGTTCAGGCAGCAATTCCTCGCAAATATAATTCGACACACGAGCCGGCACCAGTGATAAGAGCAACCTGTGTTCCTATGAGGTGGATTGATGACAGAGAATAGACCACACTTTGTTCTGCAGACGACCAGGCATGATGAGGGTTAAGATAAAGATGCCAATTTGCCTCACGCGACCACGTGACAATTATTCAAATATACTATTGCGTGGCTTGCAAGGATTGGGGAAAGGACTGTGGATAACTCTCATCTCCAATCATATCGAAAAAGTCTGCAATCTCTTTGGGTAGCGAGCTTGGTTGTGAAACCGCGTCCTGATCGCACTTTTGAGCAACCTCTTGCCGCCCGACCGGAATATCATCATCGGACTCGGTTTCGGACTCGTCTAGCTTGTTGGAAGCATCGTGTGTCGGTAGAGGGTCGTCGTCGAACACATCGTTCAAGTCGACCAATGAGCTAAGTAACAGTGTTAGCATTGCATTGACAAAGTCAGTTTGTGGCCCAGCACACCTTATGGGAATAGCTTGATCTTGGTACTGGCTCTGAGAGCTTGGAATATCGTCTTTGTAGTCCGTTGAATATGAAGATAGTGGTGGCTGAGATTGAGATGTGGGTACATCTCCATCATCTCGTTCCGCGGGCGAAGGAGGGGGCGACGGTGAACGTAGTAAATCAAGAGTTTGTTTAGTTGGTAGATAATGGGGAGGTGGTGAAGCTGACAGCGAGAAATACTGTGACTGGGATGACGGTACCTCGTCAGGGTCGAGGTGTTGAAAAGTAGATGAGGGTGGAAAGTATTGTGACTGGGAAGAGGGCACCGTCTCTTCTAATTCTAGATCGTTGCCTAATGCCACTGAGGACTGCATTGGAGAAGCTGATTCCTTCTTTGGAGGCACTGGGTCGTCATCCAAAGTGAGGTCAATAGCAAACGCAACTGTCTTGCCCTTCTTCCGCTTCGAATTTACCACCTCCCCTTCCTTCTTTATTTGTATCGTTGGCTGAGGATGAGTTCCGGCCTGGGTATCACCACAAACATCTTTACTTGTGGACGCGCCAGAGTCTGATGGCAGTGGGTTGCTCAAACGCTTCCGTTTGGGTATAGGCTGCTTGGCTTTGGGGGGCGCAGCTTTCCGTTTTGGAATGCGTGCAAAGTAGTTAGTGATGGGGAGTTCGCTGAAGGTCATCTTTCAGGTGGCTGAATCATGGACGCGTTGAAAGCGCGAGTCACATTCGTCACGCCTGTGACTCGCGCGGTGCTTGCTTTCATGTCAGATATTCAACAAAAGAAACGCAAGATGGACGACGACGTCGACATACCTCTTGCACCCACGTCTAACCTCCTTATCAAGAGGCTTTCAGACAAGGCAAAGTTGCCCACAAGAGGTTCCCCATTGTCAGCGGGCTATGATCTGTACAGGTTGGTCTCGACGCGTTTTTTTATACCATCTACGCGTCTCATACTACTTAGTGCCGAGAAAAAAACTATTCCCGCTCGCGGAAAGGCTCTTGTAGACACCCAAATCTCAATTGCAGTTCCGGCAGGAACATATGGACGCGTCGCGCCGCGGAGTGGCCTGGGTGACCTTATATAGATGATCCCCTGCCTTCTCTGATACTTCTCCAGCATCAAAGTTCATGATAGACACTGGTGCAGGCGTTATTGATGCCGACTATCGTGGTGTTGTCTTTGTTCTTCTGTTCAACCTCTCCGACAAGGACTTCGAAGGTGCGCGCATTAGTCGTTCAGTAGAAGTACCCTTTAAACCCTTTTTCAGTGGAGGAAGGAGATCGCATTGCGCAACTTATCATCGAGCGCATCTATACGCCGGAGATTCTTGAAGTCCAGGTGCACGTGCTTCCCAACTGCGTCATTATCTGCTCACTGTCATCTTACTCAGGATCTGGATGAAACTCTGCGCGGGGCAGGCGGCTTTGGTTCAACTGGCGGCCATGGCTCACTCTAAACTCTCAAAACACCAGCCAAATGTTCTTGTACCAATGTACCATCTCTTCCAAAATTTACCCTGCTTTCTTGCTCTCCGAATCTTCCGCATTCTTATGACATCCACTTACGGCTTTGTTGCGGGCTCTCATGTGGAGCCATCACAGTGCTTCTGTTCTACTTAAACCCACCGGCTCTTTGGGTGTCAATGAAATCACCTTTTGGCCCCAGCTGCTATGTATTCGCCACCACCAACGACACCCCCACATTCCGAGAAACCGTCTGCAGACGCGAAGCCTGAAACGGAACACATCGACCATAGTTTCACTGATGTAGAATCCAGCCCTGGGTCAACAGTCAAGCCGGAGCAGAAGCTGGTTCGACAATTGAAGAACCGTGAGTCGCTCTTTCTGTGTGTGTGATTGAACGTTATGCCAACTTCTATAGGTCATGTTGCCATGATCAGGTACGCGGTTTTCTAAATTTGTTGAGTCGGTCTCTCAGCGAAAGTAGTATCGGCGGTATGTGATCTGCAATCGTCAAGTAAGCACATACTGACGAATCATAGGTGTTATTGGTACCGGCTTGTTTCTATCAACAGGTAAGCACTTTGCAATTTCCTTTATGTGCCTCTCACGCTGGTCGATCCAGCAAACGCACTCCGTTTCGGCGGTCCTGTGGGACTATTATTGGGCTACATATTTGTTGGAACAATTGTCTACTCGGTAATGTGCGATACCAACGTTGCTTTCTGCCCCCAAGGTTTACCCGTATTCCTACAGGATCTCCCTCGGCGAAATGATCAGCTATCTACCCATCCCTGGAGGGCATTTGACGCTCGCCAAGCGCTTTGTTGAGTTATCCGCTTGTTCCCTTCCAGACCATTGACATATTCATTTTAGGTAGATCCTGCATTCTCGTTCACCATGGGATGGAATTATTGGTATAACTGGTAGGTTTCGACTTCTTTGAATAGAAGACATTCTGAAGAGCTCTTCAGGACAATAATTCTACCGGCAGAGGTACACATACCTTCTTGATGTGACTAGAGCGCAAACCCTTGCAGATTTCTGCTGCTGCAATTCTAATAGACTTTTGGACGGAAAAAGTCAATAATGCTGTAAGTCTATCGAGACTCACTGATCATTGCTGAGTCAGTGTAGGTGTGGATGACGATCGTCATGGTTAGTGACATGGGTGCAGTACCCTGGCCTTTTCTCATCCGTCTTAGTTGGTTGTTATTGGGATCAACATGTGTGGTACGCTTCCGCATTACTATCTTGTTGCCTCTCCTTCAACCGATTTTCAGGAGCAGGTTGTGTCGATGATCCCTGCCGACGGAGCGCTGACAAGACCATCAGGATTTTACGGCGAGATGGAATTCATCTTCGCCTCCATTAAAGTCCTCACCATCACTGGACTTATAATCCTCGGTATTGTGTTGGATCTGGGTGGTGGCCCAAGCCACGATCGGTATTATGACCATATTTGCTCATCGCTTTACCGACTCACACGATCTACCTACTAGAATCGGTTTCCGCTACTGGAAAAACCCTGGTGGGTTGCCTTGATGCGATCAGATAAGATAATGCTGACAGATTTGAAGGTCCCTTCGTTCAGTATCACGACATCGCTGGAGTCAAAGGACGCTTCTTAGGCTCGTTTTCTGACGAACTGGGGTACTGTACTGACTATAGCTTTCAGGGTGGTGGGCTGTTATGACCCAAGCTGCCTTCTCGTATATGTAAGTTGAAGTTTAACGCAACACTGATGTCTGATTGCACCATAGTGGGACAGAGATAGTTGCTGTATGTGTGCTGCGCTGCAGTGACCTCTGCTGATGTGAATTTTCTCCAAGATCGCAGCAGGAGAAGCGAAAAATCCCCGGTAAAGTCACCAATGTTGATATGAACCACGCTAAATATGCAAAGGCGCAATCTTCCCAAAGCAATCCGTCGTGTTTACATCCGGTATGCATATTCCCACTCGACAATGAGTGCGACTGAAGTGAATCCACAGAATTTTGCTTTTTTATATTGGTAAGCGTCCCTCTGTCTCCCAATGCTCGAACGGCGGTTTAGCTTGTTATAGGTGGAGGTTTGGGCTCTTTTTATTTTCATTCCCCATTTCACACTCCTGAAGTCATCATCATCGGCCTGCTTGTTCCTTCAAACGAAGAAAAACTGAACCTCGCGGATGGCACTGCTGCTAGCTCTCCGTACTTTTTACCATCCTCTATGCGATTTTTGGCTGATCCTGTTGGCAGATTTGTCATTGCCATTGAACGGTACATTTTTTGAAAATTCCGTGTAACTCACGCTGAGCTCAACCAGCGCCGGAATCAAAGCGCTTCCATCGGTCCGTGCACTCTTTCTTTTGTGTCGACGCGACTTAATTTGGTCAGATTATCAATGCTTGCCGTAAGTCAACATTTCAGCATTTACGTCGCTGCTCAATGCTCATCGTCTCCAGTGCTCACCTCTGCCTGGAGTGCCGGTAGCAGTGATCTCTACACAAGCTCCCGAGCCCTTTGTGTGTGATTAATACTCTGGCGTATCAATTCTAACTTGTGTTTCCAGATGGATTAGCGGTTGCTGGCAACGCCCCGCGTATTTTCAGCAAAACTCTGCCCAATGGCCTTCCTATAGTATCACTCGCCTTCTGCTCGTTATTGTAAGAAGAATACCCGGAGAATCTTTAATATGTTTGAACCTTTCCAGTGCCTGTTTGGCCTATATGGGAGTTGGGTCTGGCTCAGGCAAAGTCTTCACTTGGCTATCCAACATGACATCGGTTGCTGGTCTGCTTACCTGGTTTGGTGAGTCCTCGCTACCTGGACGTAATTCGAGAATCAACTGAAGACGTCTAAAGGCATTTGTTTGACTTACCTCCGGTTCCACGCCGGAATGGCCGCGCAAGGGTTCAATCGGAAGGAGCTGCCGTTCTCCTCGCCGTTGCAGCCTTTCGCCGCCTGGTATGCCCTCGTCTTCACCGCCTTGATCTGTCTCGTATGCTCGACGTCTGCACTCCACCGCTCCAGTCTGACCCTCTAAACAGCTCAGCGGGTGGGCAGTCTTCCTCAAGGTAATAGTCTCGGGCCAACCCGTTTGAACCACAGCTGACAATCGCAGGGAAACTTTGATATCGCAACTCTTATCACCAACTATCTGCGTCGGTAGTTTTCTACACCATGGAAAGAATTCTGAAACAGCCTGCAGCTTTCGTCATGTTCCCGATTCTGTACTTCGGGGCAAAACTGTACTACTGGCGCAGAGGACATGCATTTGCGTGGCGGCCGGTCCACGAACTTGATTTCGTGACCGACATTGACCAAGTCGAGGCTGATTCGTAAGCCACGTTCAGTCAAGGCTTATCGTCACATTCTCAATTGGCATAGGTACGACGAGCCGCCGCCGAAAAACAGATACGAGGCATTCTGGAGATGGCTTGTTCGTCCTTGTTTTCGACACAAAAGTTGTGCGCTAACCCAAGTTTGTAGATGTAAACTGCAAAATGTTGTCCTCGATAATAATAATGTACACTAATGTTACCTTCTTCAAAACAATTCTCTTGCCGAATGATCAACGTAGGACACCATCTTGTCCCGCAGGAATGCGTCCACAGGTGTCGCGTCAATACTCGCTGACGTAAGATGCTCCGACTGCTCTGAGGCACCGATAATCCCAATCAAGAGCCCAGCCGTTCGGACGCCGTCAATCAAAGACGGCACTTGCAACTAAACAAGCACAGTCAGCACTGGGAAATCCACGAATGAGACGGTCATACTAGGAGATCAGCGTCAACAAAAACACCCAACAGATTATTTGCTCGTGCGAATTCGACAGCCGCGCCAACACTAGTTGTACGCCAGTCTTCCATGTCGTTCTCTCCATCCGGCCCTTGCTTCTTGCCACAATGTGAAGCGAAGAAAACTGGATCTACGAGATAGTCAACTGAGGGTTAACAACGTCGATGATGCAACACACAATTGGGCTGCTTCCAGTTGATGGCTGAACACACATCGGGTGAGAAGGAGGTGAAGACAATCCGGCGTCGTGGAAGGGGGCCGTAAATTGTTCGCAAGACAGAATCCACGAAAGTGTTGAGTTGCAAACGGTATCCTGCCGTTTGAGCCCGGACTGAACGCTGTGGATAAGCGAGCTCCATACAAATCCCTAAAGTAGGCGGGAGCATCTGAAATACCTTGAGAACTGTAGCATTGTAGAGAATGACTTTACTTTAAGCAAATGGGCAAGAGAAACCATCGAAGAGGGCACAGCTGTCCATTCGGATGCGTCAACATTAGTTGATGCGCGAGACGCGTCAAATATCCGACCACTTGCAACGGCCAACGATTCGAATTGAGCAAGTGTAATGTCCGCAACGGTCAAGTCGAAACTAGTTTGGGGAAGAAGAACATCCTCAAACACCACAGGGTGCAAATCACTGGTGACTTGAATGACAAGATAGAGATAACTCCCGCGAAGAGATGAGATGGTCGACGCTTGCGTGGGTCCAACATAGCTGCTTGCTACCGACCGGTTCGATGGCGATGTCGAGGCAGAGCCAATCAAATTGGACCGATGAGCCCAACGTGGCCCACGGTGCGGGATCGTATTGGTGGCAAGCGGCATTGCTAATGACTTCCAGTATGTCTCAACGTCGCCGCCAACCTCCAACGTGACCCCTTCGAAAGGCGTCACGATGTTCACCTCAAAGTCAACCTGGAGAACATCAGTAACTGGACTCAGATGATGTTGAATTAGATAGATACCTCGCCGATGACTTGAAGTCTTGTGTCCAAAATGGGAAGCGAGAAAGGCCTATTAGTTTCGAACTGTTGGAATAAAGTGGGCAATGCGACGGCTCGGCCGATAGTTTTAGTACCAAAGTTGGGATAGACAGAGAAAACCAAGGAGAGATTGTCCAGTGAGGGAATCTGGAATGTGTAGGTACCCAAGGCCACATCGTTTTGTATGAGTGGTAATGGCACACTATAAGGCCCCGAATTGATGTTAACATCGCGAGCTGTAGTCACCACCAACTTGAGTGGAGTTGAAGCGATGACCAGGTCGTTCTTGAACGCAGGACTGATCAAACGATGGTGAAGCCGTACTCCAGGACGCTCACTGTTGCGTCGCGACATGTGACCAATTGTAACCTGGACGAGATGGTTTTTGTCGAGATAGTTGTGCCCATAGACTCGATGAGGCATAATCGGGGGCGGCAGCGAAAGGGAAGGAATGAGGTCAATCTCCGATTCTGTCATGCCAATATCAGAAAGCGGCGAGTCTTTGGGAATTCTTCCAGTATCGACTCCGGAAGCCATTAGGGGAGTAGCGTTGAGCAGCGGGCTCAGACACTGATGGTGGCCATACCACATTGCATAATAAACGGCAAGATGCCCTAATTCGTCTGTGACGCGAACTCGGGCACCAGCATCCAACAAGACTCGGATGGATTCTGTTCGTCCATAGCGTGCGGCATGAAAAAGTGGCGTCCATTCGTGATATTTGTCAGGGGTGTCCCAACCATCTTGGAAAAGTAAAAGTCGACAAACATCAGAGTGACCTTCTCGAGCAGCAAGATGCATCGGGTATTCTCCGTTAGTATTCGGTAAACAGCGGGCACCACGTTCAAGCAAAAGCGTTACAACTTCGAGATGGCCGGATTGACTGGCCAACGACAAAGGCATCGGATCACCGTTTGGCGGGGTTTTTGCCTTGCCATCATCCAAAAGAACCTTGACACAATCCACACTTCCTTTGAGGGTCGCATAGACCAACGGGGTATAATTGTCCATGTCCTGAACATCACAAACCAGGTTTGTTTGCAAAAGGCGGCGACATATGGCAGCATGACCATTCATGGCTGCATAGTGCAGCGCAGTGCGGCCATACGCGTCGATTCGAGCAGCATCAACACCCCTTTCTATGCATATTTGAACCAGACGTGGAGCTCCAGCAATAGCGGCGCCATGCAGACACGTTCGTCCATTGATGTCATCAATGAACTGGAAATCGAATGGGGTGGAGAGCGAGGCCATGATCAAATTGGCGAGGTCAGGCGGCGCCTCAATAATGGCGTTCCACAAAATTCGCGTTATGTTGACTTTGCCTCGTTGTGAAAGAATTTCGGAGAAGTGGATCCATTCGGTGACGCCAGACGTGTCGTTGCTGTTGATTGCTTTGCGAAGATTGTTCTCCAGTTCTTGGAATGGTCCCATATGTTGGGTTCGCTCATTCATGATTTGTTGAGCAACGAGATCGGTTGAAGCAGCAGAGCCCTCGAATTTCAGCCCAGATGAAAGGTCTGTCAGGTCGAGGAGACACGCTGCGACGGTGTCGGACAGCTCCGAGATAAGTTGTCGGTTGAAAACGGGTTGAACATCAACCTGCCGAGCCAGATAGAGTTCTTTCGTGGTCGATTTGGATCGCTTATCATATTTCTTGAGGATTTTCCTGAAACCTGTGGCATTGATTTCGACAAATTGCTGAAAGGCGAGTTTGGATGGAAGAGAGGAAGAGTTGGAGTGGGTGTACCTGTAGTTTACCGAGATCTCTTTCGAGGTGTCTGAATCCCTCTTCGACCGCCGTCCACTCGACATTCTTCTGGCCAACATCGTCTGATGGGTCGGGGAAACCTCTCATCGCAGCAGCCCTTCTTTTCGACAGCAGAGTCTCCAATCGCAGTTTAAGCTCGGCCTCTTTTTGGAGATAGAATTCATTGATCTATAGGACAGATAAGCCTACCAATTGCAAACGTCGTGCATTCTCCACCTGCCTTTTCTAACTCTCGCTCCAATTTGAAGAAGAAGGCAGCCTTATGAGCACGAGAGTCATCATCCGGAGTTGCTGTGTCTGGAAAGAGAGGGGGGACAAGCTGAGTTGAAGAGGGTTGGGTCGACGATTCCGATATATCGCCTGGCCGCAATCCCAAAGCTAAGGCAGCAGCTTCTGAAGCAGGTCGGTGTTGGGTGAGGGACGATATGATCTTTTTCAGGAACTTGTAGTCGAGGTAATATGTAGACCATCCTGGCACCTGTTGCGCCTGGATCTGCTTGCCGAACTGTGGTGCATTTTAGTCCATGCTTTAAATAGAAGTGAGAGCTGTTATCGACCTTCATAGAACTTGGGAGTAGAGCAGATTGATTGTGAGGCGGAGTATGTGCAATTGCCAGCCCATGAGGGATGGACGAAAAGCGTCAAAGCACTCAGAAGTATCGGGAGTATGCGTGACTGTGACTTTGCGTGACTTGTCCAAGGTTCCCTCAAAAAAGTTGCGGCTGGTTGAAGACGCGACTTAATTGCAGCGTCTGAATACCCCTGGGCTTGTGGTGCGCTCACTCCATGGCTACTTTATCATTCTCACCATGAAGGGCAGGATGACTGCAGTTGATGCTCAGAGCCTTTTCGCGAGGCACTGTCCGCAATCCCACATGGCTTTCACAACTAAGAGTGAACAAGTCTACCAAGGCTCAGTCAGAAGACGCCGAGTCATCGCTCCCCGGGACAGTAAACGACCCTCAGAACTCATCGTTGGCCGGTGGTGTTACTGCCCACTCCCCCACACAATTGTCTGCTCATTTCTCCTCGCCGTTAGTAGAGCCAGCACCTACCTTTCGCATAGTCCAGAGCAGTCGCGGGTATCCGACTGGAAGGCCATGGCGGCCTCTTCCCGTTC
Organism: Mycena indigotica; assembly: GCF_014461135.1. Lineage (NCBI taxonomy): Eukaryota > Fungi > Basidiomycota > Agaricomycetes > Agaricales > Mycenaceae > Mycena > Mycena indigotica. Next base: position 2,405,209 of record NW_023503005.1, read on the forward strand.
CCATCATCCATCACCAAGTTTTCAAACATGGACGAGCAACTCTTCTCTCTCACAACGACGAAGACGCGTTCGAAGATTTGAATCTCACCATTCTATTCGACAAGGAGAAGTCCCTACAACAAGGTGTAGATCGTGTCAACTGGCGTCGCGACCTTTTGCGCATTCTGGGCAATACTCAGTCGCATTCCCAAGGGTGGAAGGCTTACGAGACATTAGTTTCTGTACCTTTCCCTATCCCCTACCCTCATCTGAATCGTCTTGTGCGGCTTATCTCCCTCCAGCGCCCCAAAACGCAGACGCTTTTCTCGCGGCTTTTACATGTGTTGACTATAATTCATCAGTCTGGCCGGAAACTCACGACCTACCAATGGAACGCGCTCATCGATAATGCCGGAAAAGGATTGCGAAATGCGCGTCCTGCCGACTTCCAAAACGCGTTCAACGCGTTTGTCGACTTTGTGTCTGCTCGACAGCCGGGCACAGCTATATTACCAAATGAAGCCGACTTTGACCCAGGCGCTTCATCCAATATTCTCCCCGACATCCGAACATATACGACCCTGATTAATCATGCTGTGGAGAGACGCGATAAAGTCGCACTTGAACAAACGACTTCACTGCTCAAGGCATCGGGAATGTCACCCAATCGAGTTTCGCACCTCGTACTACTGAAATACTACACCAAGAACGGCAAACTACGAGACATACGCACCGTCCTCGAACGAATGAGCCGCGAAGGGCAAGAACTGGGTCTCGATGGTGTCAACGCGTGCCTCTGGGCTTTTTCCTGCCACAACCGTTTCGATATGGTCATGAAGATCTATCGTTTGCTGCGCAACAACATGGTCCCCGAAACAGCTTTGGGGCCGAACGACATAGATTCTGTGTCGCGTTCGCTTGCTGACCAGCATATCACCATTAGATCAACCATGATTCCCAACAAAGTGACCTTTACTTTAACTGCGCAAGCAGCAGCTTATCATGGGCACCTCCGTGAGGCGCTCCAAGCGTTTACAGACATGCTTTCGTCGGAAAACGTGGAAATCGGCGCCCCCCTCTATCGTGTGGAAGACGGAAACATTGTACCTTCTCCGTATGAGCCAGACTTGGCGATGTTCAGAGCATTATTCCTGGGATTTTACCGACATGGTGTCCCTTCGGCCCCTGACCACCCAGGGCAGCACCCTTGGGTCCTCCCAGTGCTGAATGATATGTTGGATGTGTTCCTCGCGCTCCCCAAACACATCGAACCGTCACGGTCGACTATTTACTGGCTTCTCGTCGCTTTCGAGAAGACGAGCAACCAGGATATGGAGCTCTTAAAGACCGTCTGGGGGCGCATTCGTAGCCACTTCAGAGAGGAATGGGTAAACAGTCGCAACATTGATCAAGTCCAAAGTCGATTCTTCGAGTCCAAATTGCCATAACACAATTCTACCAATTAGGCAGCCTGTCTCTCCCTCCACTCGACATACTCGTCCCAGCCAACAGTGCATTTCCTGGACTGATACCGGCGCAACTTGATACTCCGTCGGAGATCTTCTGTGATCCTCCCACTCCAGCCTGCCTTCTGAATCGCGCTATCGACCGCGGCTATTCTGTCCCAACCTTGTTCGGGAATAACGTCAGGCAAATATGTCGCACTAAATGTTCGGCGCGAGTTGACCGGTGGGAGATGTGTGGCGGACGAAAGCGGAGAAGGAGCTCCTGACGAATTGGGCGATGCGAGCAGAGAAGGGTGGGCGAATTTGATGCTGATCCCGTGAACCCCAATCGTCCAGTCGAGGTAGGACTGAGCGTCTTCAAAATCGGTTAATAGCGACACCCTGTCATCGTCAAGGGCCAATAAGGCGAGTGAAAAGAAGCGGGGACTCACGCGCATTCGAGTGTTGGAAGTTCGCTACGGTCAATCTTGCGAAACCGGTCATCTCGGAATGCACTGAGGAGGGCAAATTCGGCCAACCCATCATGGAGGGTAAGTGGTTCAAAGCTGCCAAGACATCCACGCAATCGTGGTGAACGGCCTTCACGGCGCGTGTTCCAAGTCACAAAGAGAGGGCTGTAAGGTAGTTCAGAGCAGGGGACACACCATAATGTACATAGTCACTATTTGTCGTCAACAAATGTCGGGGCAATGGGTTTCGCAGATGTCAGAGCGCAGTAAAGGGCATCGAAGGCGTGAAAACAATGCTCGGGAGTGCAGTCTGACGATGTCTCAGGCACTTCTTTGTTGGGGTTCGGAGGAATGAGGGACATGAGTGAGTGAGTGTGGGCAGGTAACGACAACTGACATGTTAGTCATCAATGCGTTTTGAGTGGCTTGGTCATAAATGTTGAAAGTATATGTGCAATATAGTACTTGTAGTAGCAGACGCATAAACAACGAATAATGGGGAGATGCGATGGAGTCAGTTAGAGATGCAGTAAAAGAAACGGGGCGATTGCGTGGAGAGAGAGAGAGAAAAGGTCGTAAGATGGACTAGACACGAGATGTTACAATGAGAGATGCAGAAAAAAAAGGAAGGGACACTGAGCAAACCAGACAGTCAAAAGTACAAGGCGGCGTCCGGCGTCGCAGTCAAGTGGCGCAACAACTCCAACCTCTTGCTGCCCGTTCCCTTTCCGCCTTTTCGCGAGCTTCCTCCTCATCGGCCTGAGCACTCCATGTTGGGACAGCAACCGAACTAAGATATACGCTGTCTCGTTTCTTGAGTGCATTCTCTTTCTCAATCCGATCTTTGCGAGTGATGATGGCAGAAATCAGATGGTCGAACAAATTCTGAATGCCTAGACCCAGATGCGGTTAGTTCGGACCGGGAGATAAGGAGTAATCACGTACCGATGTCGTCTTTTGCAGACACCTCGAATAGTTCCATACCCTTGCTCAAGCCCCATTCTCCATCATCATCGGGGTCTTCTTGGCCGGCCTCGTCATCCTCATTCAGACTATTATCGCTCGAGTCCTGCAATTCGCTCCATCCTCCGACCTTGAGACCGAAGTGTGACCCAAATCGGGACTGCTGTCGGGCCGTGCTCGATACCGTAGTCCGGGAGGATCCTGCAGCGCTTAACTGGGGTCGGGTAGAGGTGCTAGTGTTACTCCGAGAGAGACCGGAAGAGCGGCCATTGGCTTGTAGGTCGAGGTAGGCATGAGTGTCGGGGGCAGGGTTTGGAGAAGGAGTAATGGGGGGAGACCGCAAGCCAGGGAATGATGTGAAACGGGGTCGGATGTAAGAAAGAGTTGAAACTTGCGGGATGGGAGTGGGAATGGGAGGTGGGGGCGGTTCAGGTGGAGGAAACCACCGGCTTAAGGAAAGACGTGCCAAGTCGGGGGTTACTTGGCGGAAAGAGGCAAGATCCGCTTTCGCCCCAACGATATAGATAATGAGGTCGGGCTGGCAGTTCTTCTTGAGTTCTGGAGGCGCATTAGCTTTATTGGGGCGCGATGAATAAAAAAACTTGCCTTCAAGCCACCCACGAATGTCGTTAAAGGTAGATGCATTGGTAATGTCATAGAGCAGGAGAGCCGCATTGGCGCCTAGAATCAAAGACATTCAGCGGTGAGAAGTGTGGATAGAGAGGCATAGGAACCTCGATAATACATGGGAGCCTAGTCAACTGTCAACAAGGACAAAACAAGGCGAGTAACCGAGACGCACCATACTCCGAAATCGCTCCTGACCAGCGGTATCCCACAGTTGCAAACGAACTCTGAGACCGTGTACATAAACCTGTTCAAACGTAAGAAGAAGGTAAACAAGCTCGTCTTGCGCAACCTCACCTTCTTCGTAACAAAAAAAGCACCAGCAGTTGATACATTATTGTTGGGCTCGAACTTATTCTACGCGCTATTTGAACAAAGTGAAATCGGATGCGGAGATGGGTGGCAAACCTGGGTATAGCGCTGAAGGAGGGAGGTTTTGCCAACGCCAGAGTTGCCCATGACGACTATCTTGCTGTCGATCCCTTGGTCATAACGAGAACGAGCATATGGGTCCATGGGTGGTGCAGAAAACTGCTCCATATGAAAAGAGTGGAGGCGCTGGGCGCCGTACAGCGCAGGGGCTGGATGAAGGAAGGGAACAGGAATTGAATCGGCGTCACAAACAGTCACACAATAGCTCAAGTCAAGTGGAGAGTCAAAACATGGACTAGCATAGCATGGAATTTACTGCATATCCTAACCAAACCTACTCTTGCGCAACTACAGGGAATTCGAAAACGACATCCTTGCCCGTGAGGCGGCGGTAAACGGACGAGAATGAATCGAGTTTGTACTCGAGGGAAGTCGCGTCTTTGGAGTCGAGGAAGCTGCAAATCGATGAGGAAATATATTGTCGTTATAGCAAAAAGCATACACTTTGAGGAGTTTTGAGCCGTCAACGGCAACACGGGTGCGTTTGCCAACAATCTCAGTGGGGAAAACAAGGTCCTCGAGAATCCGCTCATGGACATTGGTGAGAGTGCGGCTACGGGGGCGCTTTTGCTTGACACGGGAGGTACGAGTCGGCTTGCGGAGCATCCGGCGCTGGGCAACAAAGACGACATGACGGTCAGAGAACTTTTTCTCGAGTTCACGGGTCAGACTAAGTCAAGTCAATGATCCATGCGCCTAGATTACGAAGAAACACACCGCTGCTGGACCTTCCTGAATGCCTTGAGTTGAGGGACAGGCACGAAGATGACGATAGCCTTTTTGCCGCCACGGACATCCACTTCACGGGCGGCGGAGATTTGAAGGGGCCGGAGCTCAGTTTTGAGCTCAGGGACGTTGTTTTCGAGGTCAACGAGAGCCTGAGCAACGGAAATCTCAGTCTCGTCAGGAGCGGTCGTTGGCGCGTTGGCCGTGCGCAAAATCTTGTTGGCAGCAGACATCTAACGAGGATTTAAGCATCCACCCCATTTCAACTTTCTAGCCCGTCAAACGTCGCTCAAGCATTCATACGACGTTTAGGACCAGAATGAATGCTGAATGGACTCACCACAAGCAGCAGGTCTTGAGCTGCGTCGGCGTCGAGTGATGAGGGCGGAAAATGAGGGTGGCTGTACAAGCCTGAGAAATTGATTGCATCTTCAAGTTAGTTCTTCCTTGATCCTGGTACTTAGTACAGAATCAAATATCTATTGTGGTGTCCTTGAAAGCAGGTCTCCTGAAACAGACCTTCCTAAAGACTCTACTGCATGATGTAAAACACTCGTAATTTTACTCCGCATCCTTGCCATCTCTTCATCGCTCCCCTTCCTCGCATGAAGTAGACTTTTGATCTCCGTCAGATCTATTGGAGGCCCAAATGTTACGCTGAGTTGCTTTCCCCATCGTGGAAGATATTTGTACGGGAATTGACGACCTTCAGGCATTAAGTGGTCAAACCCGGTCAACCACATTGGAAGAATAACAGGGAGCGTCGAAGTTTCCATGAGCATTCGGCCGCTGTTGGTGGTGTTGAGAATCGGAGGAACATAGAACCGCATTAGACACACTCACACGCCCCATTTGAATCTAGGAAGCTGAGCGACGCCATCTAGTTGTAGATATGTGTTGGTCTGGTTGATTTTACCCTCACTGAACAAGTGGATCTGAAGAGGCGCATGAATTCGAATGTGATTTAGAGGTTTTGGGGAAGAACGAACCCATTGACCAGCGTCGAGTTTGGCAATGGCAGAATCCACGGCCGGCTGATCGATTCCCCCGCCTCGGAATGTTTCTATTACCTGTCCATGCCGGAAGAAGGTAGAGAAAAGACTAGGCTGGGCAGGTTTGTCGGAAAAGACGTGTTCAAGTCGGCGGCTTACGGATTTGTGAACATAACATCGGAGGCACCCAAAGTCCAGCGAGTGGTGCGAGAACGGAGGAAATATTTCGTCGGAAGTGCGCCCCAGAGAAGAGGGTCGTCGAGCCTAGTGAATTGAGACTGAAATGCCTTTTTTTTATAGCGTAGTAGTCCTCACGTCGAGATGTGATTTGAAACTGTTGGAGATGGTGAGTAGCACAAAAAAGACCGAGGAAAGAAGGTTTTACGCGTCAATAGACCATTTGTACGCGCTTTATTGAGGGCAGCTTCGAGATAAGGTTGGCCGTAGAGGGTACAGGAGGCGACTGAATTTAGAGCGGCTTTGCAAATCAGGTGGACGCTTAGTGGAAGAAACGGCATCAGCATTACGTTAGTCAAAAATCGTGAGATCAGCCGAGCCATTCGTTGGGGATTACTCTTGCAGACGACGACCACCCTCAAGGGAGCTCTCCACCTTCCGTCTGCCCAAACGGGGGCTGCGCCATGCTCCTTCAATTTGCGGCCATTATATTTTCACTCCTCCTCGTCTACCTGTCCATTCTTGCCGCCGACGATGTCGATGCTCATGACCAATCCCCAACGCTGGTTGCTTCTCGTCAGTTGTCTACCCCCCCTCTTCTACTTGGGAGTGCTCAAGTAAATCCCAGGCAACCCGTTCAGGGAAAATGCCCCTCCGGCCAACATGGCCAAGTTGCTCATGATGCGCCAAAAGGTTTGTTTACTCCTCTATCCAGCAGGTCACTGATAACGTTTCCAGATCCAAACTACGAATCGTCGACGGCGTAGTCCGTCTAATTCGCGTCCTCCACTTCGTCCTCTCAACCAGAACTTACCCCGGAAGCCTTCGCCGTGGACCCGTATAAGCAAGGCGTTTCGCAACAAACAGTACTACTAATTCGTCCATACCCCCATACCTTGGATTCTAACTTGTACCATCACCCTCATACCGCTTTCTTGTTTGGATGATATAGGTTAAGTTAACGGTTGTAAACCTTATACTAGATACAAATCGACTTTTCACAAAAATCGCGAGCTACGGTCTGTCGCTACAGTCGCCAAAACGCTCGCCTGGTGCTTGACTGGTCTCCGAGCATCACCAGGTTTCTTGACACCCGATGAAGTTGAGGCTGTTGGTTTGACACTCGGGCGATGGGCTGTGACTGCTGTGCTGCCTGAAGCACGTCCAGTTCCCGCGTTTCGCGACGAGCGAGCTTCATTCTTGTGCCATTTGCTCAGTCGCTCCTCATTGCGCGCGTCCGTGCTTGGCCGTTTTTGTGGCTAGAGATCGGTTCGTTAGCTAATGCGCATCACGAAATGAGATCAATCTTACCCTCCGCGCGATTGACACAATTTTAGTCTGTGTTTCCTCATCGTCCTCCAAGTGTCTGTCGATCCAAGAAATGTCCTCCGCATCCATTGAAGGCAGCTGACGCAAATTTTAAGCACACGAAACAGCTCACAATGGCAAAAAAAATTACCTCGTCAAATTCCCCATTCCGAGCCATCTCCTGGGCGCGTCTCCGGACTTCGGCTGTTGTTACAATTTCTTGCTCTTCTTCGCCCTCTCCTTCCTCCTCATAATTGGCCATCGGAATGTCTTCGGGAAGGGGCTGGGATTCTCCCTGCAATAAATAGGCAAATTCGGGTTCGTCACCATGCTTCAAATCGTCTGCATATACTTGGAAGAACGGCACAGTGGAAGGGTTGTTAGCTACAAAAAACGGTGAGCAATGAGGTATGCTCTTTCCCTCAAGTCCCAACTTACCGAGGTCTTTGATGTCGCCACGGTCGATACGAACTTCGCCCATACCTCGCCGCATTCGCTTCGCTCGGAAGTCCTCGATATCGTCGTCGTCGTCACTATCATCAAGCCCGACACCAATGCGCCGCTTTTTGCGCAATTGACCGTGAACTGCAGCCTGATGAAGCTTCTCGATTTCAAGGTCGTCTTGATGCTGATGCTCCTGGAACTTTTCGATAACAGCTGCTGTCGCCATGGTGTTTTCATCCATTTCCTGGTCGTCTACTAGTGTTTGCAGAGACTGGTCTTGGTCTTCATCGTCTTCCTCTTCTTCTCCATCCCCAGAGCGTCGAAATATTACTTCGTCATCATCAGATTCCTCTGCCTCACCCTCGATGAATTCTGACTTTTGCAGCGGTTTCTTCTCCTTGCGCGACGTGGTCTTTCCCTGAAGCACATCAAAGACATTGACCGAGGACTTCAATGTGGGACTGTCAGGTGGGCTGAATACAGGTCGTTGACCCTTGACCAGCCGCCTTCGAGGAGAAGGTACAGGAGATTCTGGACTTTCCAGGTCGCCAGGCTTGAGTGATAACGTTCTCAAGGGAATTCGCAGTGACGTCGGATCCTGTCTAGATGAAGAAGTGGAGCCTGGTTGTGTTTGAGGTTGAATGTGAGATAGAGATGGCGAAAGCTGAGCAGAGGAGTCCCAGACCGGCGATGAAGGTTGGTACAATTCTGGTTCCTCTTCACCGTCAGGTCGCGTCTGAGTGAGAAATCTGCCACTCATTTAGTGGGCAGAATTGGCAATATGAACAAATATTTACCCATTCTCATCCACGTATAATTGTGGCTGTCTGTTCTCCGTGTTCTTGTTGGCCGCTTGCAACAAATATTCCTGTTCCTTCGCAAAGATCGTGTCCGCTTTCTCTCGAAGACGGTCTCCGACCTCGAATGCAGGCTGCAACTCGACATCCTGAGTGAGACCGAACACTGCAGGTTTCCGAAGTTGATCAAACAGTGACTGGGAGACATTTGTCAGCGCATTGGTGATAAGATAACGTGATCCACAAACCTTATCTCGAAACGACGCTCCTCGACTTTCGCTTTGTCGTTGTGGCTGCTGCTCTGATCCAGCCTCGAACAAATCAGAGAAGCCTGGCTGTAACACCGTTGGTTTCGTCACTGAATCGTCATCTGAAAACTGCGAGAAGCCTTCAATCGACTTCAACTTCGCCCCAAACGGTTCTGGTTCCAATGTTGGGCGAAGAGTAAGTTCGGGTGTGCCAGGCTGAGTCGACGTTGGCGATGATCGTTTTAGGCGTTCCGCAAACTGCAAGTTGTGTGAAGCAGGCTCCGAAATAAACAGATCTTCGTCTGACGACAATCTGGTTAAAGCTCTCCTGTTATCCGGTCGCACATTCTCGGCGTTTTCGTTTTCGTCCTCAGCTACATCGCCAGGAGACATCGACATCCTCCGACTAAACCCTTCTTCAAGACCAAGTAATGAGCTTTGTCGGCCAACGAGTTTAGGTCGCAGCAATGAACCCAGAGGCTGTCGTCGGATACCTTCATTCTCCTTGTCGGCAGTTGGGTCAAACATGGACATTCCGTCGTTTTCTTTGTCTCCTTGATCATTCTCCTGCTCGTCGTCGGAGTCTATGACTAGTCGCTTGGATCGACCTTTGGCAGTTTGAATTGGTGCTTCGTCGTTGTCTTCTTCTTCTTCATTCTCTTCCACCATCGTAATGTCAGCATCGCCAGCGTCCTCCTGCCAGTCTTCATCGTCGCTATCGTCGTCATCTCCGTCATTTGGAGCGTGGTCAAGTTGCATCCTTGCCTCCCGAGCTTCAGCAGTGATCTTGCCCCTCTCTGCAATCGCTTTAATGGCTTCATCCATCATCACACTGTTCTGCACGGCACTAGCACCGGTAGTCATGACAGTCCCTCCACGCCTCGCCCACTCATCCTCTTTCTCGTTGACAATGCTTGCCGTATCTCGCTGAACTTGTCTCTTCAAGTCTTTCATCACTTGGTCCCGCATTTGAGTTATGCCTCTGCTGCCACTTGCACGTCCGAATTCGCCGATCAGCATTTGCCGTTTGCGAGCCTCACTCAGTCGTGGTTTCTTCTCCAACGACGACGACGACTTGGGTTTGGGCTGGACGATTAAATCGTCGTCATCGTCGTCCAGATGCTGAGGAGGAGGAGCGGTTCGTTGTTGCGCAACAAGCATTGCCTTCTTGTCTGCCAATTCCTGCTGTCTTTGAGCTCGTTCATATCCTTGCTTGGCTTCTGTCAGCAAAATAGACGCATCCGGGAGATCGTCATCTGAATCGTCCAATGGGGGCAAATCGCTTGACTTCCGTTGAGGCTCGGGCGCAAGGAAAGGAGGCGGCGCAACACTCTGGTCCTCATTGCGAGGAATAGGAATTGGGGGAGGCTGAGGAGATGAAGAAAAGTTGGTGATGGGATCGTCCAACGACGCAGTCCGCCTGAAAAAGTCTCAATACATCGCAGGCATAACGCACAACGCCACCTACCCAAGTGCGCTCAACCCTGGATTTGTCAGCCCCTGGAAAAGATTGCTCATGGTATAACGAGCAGGCTTCTCCACTCGTTGCAGACCAGTCTTAGTCTCGGCAGCAATGCGGCCACGTTCTCGTCTAGTTTCATCTAGCTCTTTCTTGGTTGGAGCCTAGAAAATCGTAAGCAACAAGGCCTGCAAAAATAAAACTGATTTACCTTGATTTTCGGCTTTTTGCTGCTTCCCTCCGGCGCAACTTTCCTTGTATCGGCTCTGAAGGCCAAAGGTGCGCGCGAATTTACCGGTTTGGCCTTGGGTTTCGGTTTTGAGCCAACGGATAAACGCTCAGGCAGTTCATCATCCGAAGTCGGTGGCGTTGAAGAGCGTCGAGATTTGGGCGTATGGATGGGGTGCTTTGCTGGTGACGTCTGGTTTTCCGCATCAGAGTCGTCATCAGAAAAGGCCACCCGATTTGAGGTGTCTCTGTGAAGGAAAGTGGAAGGGGGGGAATGTCGCTCGGGATTGGGAGAAGAGGCATGGGTATCCTGGATGGGAGAGGTGGTGGTGTCGTCTTTTTTCTCCACTACAGGTTGGGGCGCGGGCTGAGATTCTTCTTCGCTGTCGTACTGAGCGTCTATGGCCGCCAAAGCACTGCGTATACTGCTCCCTCCTCTGTACTTGAACAACGCGTCGCTGGCTCCGTCATCAGCTGGCGAGGGCGACCTGCGCCTCGTGAATCGATTCTAGTGGGGTATTAGACAAAAGTAGGACCTGGCGAGGAAGCTGCTCACCAGAGGAGGGGTCGAGGACCTAGTGGGAACAATAACTGTCTCTACTAGGGCAAGCTCCTTCGGCCTTCCATAGGTACGAATGACGCGTTTGGGGGGCGGTGGCGGGGCCATGGATGATGGAGGAGAAAGAGAGAGAAGAAGAAGGGAGTTCGCCACTGTCCACGTCCATTATGGGTCTAAAGGTGTTTGTTGTGGTGGGAGCACTGACTGACGCGTTGAGTCACACGCGTGACATACGCGATTGATCCGAATTCGGAAACCGGGCATTCATTTGTTAACCGCAGAATGAGCTTGTTTCCAAATAAAATACAGCTAGTAGTACAGAATGGGTCCGAGTGCTCATGAAAGACACAGTATCCAATAGTCAGGAGAGTCAACCGTCCGTTGTAGCCCGCAAAATTGCTGGTTTCCACCAAGAAGGTCGATTCGTCGCAGGGGTTCTGAGTCTGCAGCTATCCTGTCCATGCCACGGCAGCGAGAGTAATGTGTGAAGCGGGCAGCATCGAAATCTTCTGGTGATATTTCGGCCATTTCGTGCCTTGGGAGAGGCTGACACAGGTAACGATGGATTCCATGGAGGACATCGGCGACGGTGACGAAAGATGATTTCCTCGAAGATGGATGAATAGTGAGTCTGAAGCGGCTCACGAGGATGGTGACTGAGGGTAGCTGGACTGCGACTTCGGCCAGGATGCGAGGGTTGAGTGGGGGCAAAATATGTGCAGTTGGGTCGTTGAAGACATTGCATCGCAGTGATGACGCATTCTGGGCGTCGAGGGCCCAATGGAGAGTGCTCTCCTGAACGACGGGTAGTTGGGCATAACGCGTATAATTGAGAGGTGGTGGGGATGTGAATGGCAACACAGTTACAGGGTTGCTATACGCAGGCGAGCCGTAGTATGTTCGTGCTGGCATGATGTTGTTTGTCGTCGCGCTAAGAAGCGACGACGGTGAGGGAGTAGTGGTTGATTTCGAATGGGCAGAGGTTGGAGGTAAGTCATCTCAAAGTCGTTATCTTTATACCTTCTTTGGAACAAGGTCAATCTCGGCTGCGGGGTTGGTGACCGGCGTGACATGTCGTCAAGCTGACTCGAAAAGCAAAGAGAGCGGCAACTTGCTCGTTACTGACTGCGACACAACTGCGCACGCAGTAGGCTTGTTGTCCTAGTGGACATCTATCTCGTAGTTGGTTCTAGCAGGCTGCGGACTGTCGCTCTCTGCGTTCACCAACTCTGAGCGTCTATTTAAGCGCCTCTTACCCGAGTCATGCAACGTCAGGACAGACCTTGCTGGAACTTGGGAGAAGTTAATGAGGACACGTTGCCCATAATCAAGTATGACACGCATAAATTAGACTAGAAAGCTGACAGTAACCACAATATTACTCCACCGTCTCTGGCCCCAGCATAACAGTCTCAAGTACACTCTTGCAAGCTGTGCCCAATAAGAGGTGGACTTGCTCTTGTCCTGAATAGAACCACGTGCAGAGCGCAATCATAACTAGAGCCGTCGGTCAGGTATTGCTTTGAACGCATTTTGGATAAATCCACGTACAATAGAACGACAACATGGCAAACCCTTCCGCCCAGTTTGTCTTCGCATCGGCCGTGACATAATTCACAATGAAACATGCTCCAATGAGGAGTGCAACCTCGAAAAGGTCGAAGAGTAATGACATTGGTCGATCGGTCCACCAGCCCAAGAGTACGATGAAGGGCATCCAGAACAGAATGAATTGGATACTCAGGTCAATGGGACGAGCGTTCGCAAGTTGGCCCTGTGAAGAGTTCAACTGAAGATCGTGATCAGGCTAGACCGATACTCACAGGTGGGGCATGTATCCCACGGAAATACTGAATCCAGCTGCGGAGGAAGAAGAGAATTGCAAGGAAGCCGTCCCCAGAGAAGGAAACCAATGGCAAGACAACAAGACCAAAGAATCTGCAAGTTGATTAGCTTCTTGGGTTGACGATTCAGATGAGATTTGTGCGCACTCTTCTTGAATTCCACCCGCTTCTCGAACAAATTCGATACTATCGACCTTTGAATAGTTGTAAGAAGGTAGAGGCGGTTCAAGTGAGTAATACCAACCAGCCACTCGGCAGTTGCAGCCATGATACCAACAGTGATCGCAATGATCGCAATACACACATACTGGTTGACTTCCGGCTCTTGCTCTTCTCTCTCCTTTGCGCGATCGCGAAGCGCTTCGGGAGCGAGCTTGTGATCAGCCAAAGTGACATTTTCGCCTGGTGGATTGTGCAAGAAGATGCGGGAGCAGACATAACTAGAGCAGGGTAAGCGAATTAACAAGACTAGATGGGCGATGCTCACACTCCGAGGAGGATAAATGCGAGACCACGGCTCATTTGGAGTAGCATCCTGCGCGTCGTATCATTTACAAGGGACTCGGCAAGTTGTTCGGCGTTCACGGGGATAACGCCCCGATCAAGAGCCGCAAAGAAACTAGCGGGTAAGAGAAGTGTGAGGACGCTTGGGATCCCGATCAGACACTGGCCATAGAACTATAGAGAACCACATACCCGATAGTCAGTAAAGATTGATTTAGCTGCGTGATGTGCGGATGCAAGTCTTGCTCCACAATTCGTGCACCGCCAGTGACGAAAGCTACTCCGGGTACAAGCAGCAAATGTAACACAACGACTCCAATGATTGTGCTCTGCAGGAGACGAAGTTCGCATTTCTTGAGGAGGATAATAGCCAATGTTGCTTCCACAGTGCTGTAGGAATTAAATCGGCTGTCGTGAAGGTGCCGAAGCATTGACATACTTGTTGAGCGTGATGACTAGCAATTCCCCCAAATCTTCACCTAAATAAAAGGCCATTTGCTCGCCACCTGAGAGGACGTGGTCAGCGTAAGCAAGCAATACATAACCAAGGAGGAATCACAGTAGTCGAACAGTTTTTCGAGTGGTATGATCGCCAGGAAACACATAATGAAGGTGAGGACGTATGGAAAGGTCTCTTCTGGATGCTCTGGGTCTTTTTCGTTGTAGAAGTGGGCCACCCATGCTATGGGGATGAAGATAATGAGAATATTCAGCCCTATCGGTAACGGTGAGCGAACGCTAATAAGTGGGAGATAACGCGACGAACAGGATGAGAACGCGACAGCCTTCAGCGACTCAGAGATGCCGACTCGTCTTTTGCCTTTTCGTAGCCAACGGTCAACAAGGTTTGTCGGACTTTGCTTCAGGACCATCTCAGAGGCCACTGTGGACGTGTTCTGCTGCTCTTCATCACCAGTGCGAGTGCGGGAGAAACGTCGTAGAGCAATAGAAGCAGATTCAGCCATGGTGATTGACGGTCGGAGCCAAGGTCAAGCCTCGTGTGTGCCGCGAGCCGTGAAGAAAGTGAAGGGTGAACGAAAACGGGAGAGAAAGAGGACGGTGCTATATTAGATTCGCCAAGCCAAGTGCCCTGCCATCCCCTGATCACGGGCGCGTTTTGAACTGTTGGCTGGAATCAATGGAGTTGTCCACAGAACTTCTTATTTAGGACATTTTACCGCCATCACTTCCACTTTGGGGCAGTACTCGCCGTGAAAAGGCAAAAATACTGGCATAAGAAAAATTGACCTCGGTCGGCGCCGATCGTTAATCAAGCGTTCCAACGACTTGCCAACAACGTTGCGCGCGCCGACATGGCGCGCCGACACGCTCATTCTCATCCGCCGATGTAGCTACTCGACAAAGGCTCCCTTTCGGAAGTTTTGCTTTGGATCTTGGAACCTTGACTCCTACGGTACACCGAAAAAAAAGTAATATTCGCATTGCAAGATCGTCAGCATAAGCATCATTTATGTCGTCTTCTCAGCAACCTTGGTCTCTACGACCTCTGCGGGCTGCACGTGGCCCGCTTCGTCCATTCGAGCACTAAAAAAATCAGAACACGACCAGGTGACTAAAAGAAAACACGCGTACATGGCCTCGTCCGCGATATCTGTGGTGTCCTTGACCCGCAAATATATCATGGGGAGAGAAAACAGCATCCCTGCGGCACAGAGGGCCCAGGTAGATGCAAACATGTTCCTGAAACTGGAGCAGATGGTCAGTGCACGATACCACCCACTTCAGCGCTATTACTTACGGAACTTTAACAGCGTCTGCACGCCATGAGCCTGCAGAGCCTGCAGACTGGATAGCCTTGTCTAATCACCTTTATTGGTAAAGTGTTCGCAGGTAAATATCATAGACCCACAGAATCCAGTGAAGTACGCAAGCTTGCTGGGGTCGTTGGACATGGCACCCATCATCCAGTAGACGCAGGTTTGCCACATAGCGTCGAGTAGACCGAAAAAGATGTACAAGAAGCTAGGCAAGTCATGAGAAAGGTGGAAAAGACAAGCGATCCGCTTACACTCGGCCAACATATCGCTTCTCAGAGAAGTCAATGCGTTTAGTGGGATCAGTGACAATGGGAGAGTCGCGCTCATATTGACTGTGAACATATATAAGAGCGTTGTCTCTCCAAAAAGAGAATATGCTTACATCACGTAGTGGTATGACCATCCATGCACGACGAAGACCATGACGAAAACGATCGCCCAACCGATGAATGCACGAGTACGGCGGCTCACGCCTTTGCGGTCAAGGACGAAGGCCATGATTAAAGAGCCAACAATTTGCGATGACCAGTAAAGCATACTGTTCAATGAACGTGTGCGAATGTTGAATAAAGCACCTGGGTTACTGTAAGCGCACGATGCCGTTGAGCAGAGTATAGGAGACCGTTGAAATCATTGAATTGCCAGGCATAGAACCAGTTTGATGCGAAGAACATGGGGAAGAGTAGAATGATCATTGGGTCGGTCTTGAGAGCGACATAGAGACCAATGAACTCCACTTTCCATGACGGATTGAGGGGGATCGACAATCTAGTGCCATCGGTACGGATGACATTGCGAGGGTTGGTCATGAAGAAGGGAATCACGGCCCCGATCAAAGTCAAAATGAGGAAAGCAATCTGGTCTAGAAGTTAGATGTGGGTTGAGTATAGAATGAGAGGGCACACATATGTTCCATTGGTAACTGGGGTTAGACTGTCAGAACATGCATATGGCTTCAATCGTCAGACGCACCATTTCCGGCCTGAGGTGATAGTAAAATTAGATCATGCGCTGGCAAGACTGTTGCGGAACAACGCACCGGGTTGTGGAAGTTTGTGCCGAAGGCGATAGCAGCCCCGAGGACACCTCCAAGATTGAAGATAGCCCAAAATATGGCGATGAACTTGGCCTTTTCGCCCTCTGTTGGATACGCCAGCATAAGGGAACCCTGCGCTGTCCAAAGCAAGCCAGCGCAAACACCCAGAATGGCTCCAGTTGCAATGGCGAAGTCAGTAGCGCGTGTGCTATGAGGATGAATGTTGATGGTCCTGTTGTGTTCATGGCTCGCAACAATCTCTGCACAATATCGAGTTGACGTACAAGAAACCACCAATGTAGAGGCAGTAGCTTGTGAAACAGGTTCAAAATCGATATCAGGCCATGGAAACCCGACTCACCCGAGAGTGCCAAGTTGAAGGGTGCGGATAGCGCCGATTCTGTTGTTGATAGTGCTAACCGGAGTTTTAGCGACTGGAGTCTGGAACGGGAACGGGTAAAGCAAAAGTGTTTACCCGGCGAAGAACGACATAACCTACGGGTAAACGATCAGCGGGAATAGCATGGAGCAAGGAGACGTACAGCAAAAGTCGAGTACAGCGCGACATTGCTGTTATCGGCTGGAAGAGCATTAAGAGATTGGTTCAAAAGACGCACAATGAGAATTTTACCTGTCTTTGCATCTTCTTGACCACCACCGCCAATTCCACTCAGGGAATTGAAGAGACCAGGGCACATGAAGCAGACGAAGCCAACCATCGCTACCTGTGTTGCTGGGTGCGAGTAAAAGCCACGAAAACCCTTTGGACGCTCCGTATACTCGGGAGGAGCCGAGCCAGAGCCAGAGTCGCTGGTGGTGTAATCCTTCTCGATGTCAGACATTGTGGTCCTAGACGTGGTCGAGGGAGAGGTTGAGAGCCAACGCAGATCCGCCAGGACATATCGAGGTTTTAAAGGCAGAGTTTGGCCGACTCTCACGCGATTCACTCCATTGATCAAACTCATCAAAGAAGCAACAAAGAAGTCGATTCAACAATCTTTCACTCTGGCCACACGACTGCCTTCGAAGCACCAGAATTCTCCGTCAACCACTAGTAAGAAGAGGTCAAGGTAAGCAATAATGAATGCCCCCGGTGTCGTCCAACAGCGAAAGCGAAAAATGAGAAATTGCACCAAAAATACTGTACTAGTACTACAGGCACTTTAGTCACCGCTCCAACAGCAATATGATTTGGCCGCATGACTACGAGTACCATACAATTCGCCAAATCGAGCCGAGCTTCCGCAAGTTGGACACTGAGAAGGCCCAGAACAGAAAGACGCGTACCATGCGGGTGACTGCCTCGATAACGACTAAAAGTGAGGGTGTTGATCGTGTGCCTTTGGAACACATTGGTTTTTAATATGGACTTGCCCGGTAGAGTCTAGTTGCAATGCGGTTGGTTGACCACCGTTTTTGCGTGACATGTCACGATCACATTTTGATCCGTGACCTACACTGTGTGTACAAAACCAGAGTATGAGCAACGATGTGGTCCTCGCTGTTTTTGGTCATCTCAAGAGATGGTCTGCTGGAGGCGAAGCCGGTCTGTGCGTAATAGTTTTCTCTCCTTCTACTCCCATTCATAGCCCATAGCCGCACCCTCATTCTCACCCTACACTCCGAACCAAGAAGTGTTGACCGGCTCGAGTCCTGTTTTGAGACGCTTATAAATGCCGTTCTCAAGGCAGACTCGCCCAAGCATCCCATTTCTGCTTCCACTTTCGTATCTTTCGTCAAATCCGTTGTCGACGCACTTCCTTCCTCGTCCTCAAATACGTCACCCATAGCTGTCGCGTTTGGTACATTGGTGGTAGATACTCTTTGGTCGATCGACTCGAACCTGGAAGATAGGCTTTATGATATCAAAGCCGTCATTGCCAACTGCGGAGAAAGTCCAACAGGTCAATTGGCCACGACTCTCGCGCAGGCCAAAAGGGCAAAACAAGCGGTTGAAAGCGACAAGGAAATTATCGTCAACGTGGTCAGGCAACTAGTGGTGCGTCGCATCGCGACAGGCACATTATATTCTAACGCGTTCTCAATAGGAACTAGGCATCGCAGCGGGACCACAATGTGTACAAATGCTCGACACATCCGTTTCTTCCAGCGTCGGGTTTGTCGCGGACAAAAACTTCTTCGATAAGAAGGAGATCAGGACTCGTACTGGTTTATTGTGCGTCGTAGTCTTTCGACAAGAAGTGCTGGGTCTTCAACTATTTCTAGTTACAAGCAGAACAAGTTCAACTTGCTACGAGAACAATCCGAGGGTTACAGCAAGCTTACGGCTGAGCTTACCAGCAGTCTTGGGCCCGCTCACTCATCCATTACTGGCCTACCGATTGAATCTTATGAAGCCATTCACCAAAGAGCTCGTCCTGTTTGGGAGAAGGTCATCAGTCTTGTTGGCTACTTTGACTTAGATCCCAACCGAGCGTTGGATATTATCATCGACGTTCTTTCGGTGCATCTCGTCACACACCATACTTTCTTCTTGGCTTTACTTTCGTTTTCTCCATGGGCTGCTTCATACCAGCGACCCAGTGACGGAGAGGGACTTATGTCTGTTGATATTCCTCCGGGTGCTTTCAAAGGCAAGACTTTTGACGAAATTCTTTCTCTGGTGGACACGCAGCCAATTGAGTTGCATGCCAATGGACCGAGGGTGATGGCGCAAGTGATCGGGTTTAAATTTGCCTATTATCAGGTATTTTCTCGTCGTTGTTTCGTGATTATTAACTGACACTTGCAGGCCTCCGAAGCTACAGAAACAACGCCCAAGAACCTATATCTGACAGCTGCGATTCTCATCCGAGAAGGCTTCATAACATTGGAAGATCTCTATCCACATGTAAGAACTTCATCGTTCGAGGTTGACCGACCTGAAAGTATTTCAAGCTTTCTCCTAATGATGACAACATGGAAGAAGCTCACAAAGCCTATCTTGCGGACGTCGACATCAGAATTGCGAATAGGAAGTTGAATGCACTGGCCATGGCTGGTGCCCTTACTTCAGAAGGAGGACCGGCGAGCTCGCCGGCGAAACCAGATCCTTCTCCCGAGACCAAAAAAAGCAACGGAGACCAAACAAATTGTGAACCAAAAGGCTGGGCTCTTGTCGGCGCTTTTGGCCGTTGGCGCTTTGAAGCCTGCCGTCTCTCTGATGTCGAAATTCCCCTGGTTTATTGACGCACATCCTGAGATCGGCGATCTCATGTTGCGTATTCTCAACCTTTCTATTGGACCGCTCTACGACGCGCATCTCGCTGTAAAGGACAGAAACCGGAGTTTTACTCAGCCTCGAGCACGATATGGAACCAGCAGTGTTGTACTACCCCCTCCTCGCAAACCAATGCTCACCATGTGGGCTCCGACGCCACCTTGCACAAGCACTCACGATTTCGTCTTCTTCTTTCCGCAGTGGCGAGATCGTGTGCCCATTTGCTCCTCGCTCGATGACCTTGTTGATGTTATCGAGCCCATGGTGGCTTTCGTCGGAGTCCATCTCTCGCGCGATTCTCTTTTCATGACCAAGCTATTGAGGCTTGGCCGATTTCATGTCCTTTCAACGGTAATCCCATTTTCAAGAGAAGGCTTTCACCCTGAATATGTACTCAGATACCGACCGACCCTGACACGAAGCGAATCATTGCAGAAGCCGACCCAGAAGACCCGATTTTGAGGTTCTGGTTTACTATGCTTCGCAAGTTCCTACTCCCGGCATTGTCCCTTGTCAGAGGCAACGCCATATGCACAGTTGAAGTCTGGAATATCATGCGCCATTTCGAAACCACAGCGCGATGGCGACTCTACGGCGAATGGCGATCAACGACCTACACCTCACATCCTGAGCTTCGTATACGGCAGGCTCAAGTAGAGCGAGACTCGAGCGATGTCATGAAGCGTCTATCACTGCAAACCTTTGACGCTTTGTCGGGCACTGTTGCGAAGCTGGCCCATGCCAACCCCTGTCTCTTCTTCAAGGTTGCTGTTGGTCAAATCATGTCGTACGATAATATGGCCAATCCTCTCGTTCAAGCATTGCGTTATGTCACCAACATGGGCTTCGACGTGCTTGTATTCATCATACTCGACTTCCTTGCCAACCCTCATAAGGAGCGAGTCAAGTCAGATGGTGTCAATATCAGCGACTGGTTACAGAGTGAGTGTGATCCTCTCGACTTGATTATTAATACCCATCATTTCCAGGTCTTGCTTCGTTCACAGGCATGCTATTCAGGCGGTACAGTGCAGACCTCACTCCGGTCTTGAAATATATCGTCAATCAGCTGCACAATGGACAGACGAGTGAGATTGTGGTGTTGCGTGAACTAATCTGGAAAATGGCTGGCATCGAACCGCTGCCCAGTCTGTCGGAAAACCAGATTGTTTGCATGGGCGGTGGGCCCATCTTACGTATCGAGGCGATTGCTTCCTCCAC
Organism: Mycena indigotica; assembly: GCF_014461135.1. NCBI lineage: Eukaryota > Fungi > Basidiomycota > Agaricomycetes > Agaricales > Mycenaceae > Mycena > Mycena indigotica. The sequence continues at coordinate 2,425,666 of NW_023503005.1, forward strand.
TCGCGGAGCCAGACTGGATCCTGGTGAGGCAGTTTACAAAGGACCACAACGACTAGGCCGAACTCTACTGGAGTCCGACCTCGCTTTCCCTTTGCTTGTTCAAGTCGCACAGCAGCGTGATTCTTGCGTCTTCAAAGCCCCAGATGCCCACCTCAAGTCTTTGGCTAGTCTGTTTGATGCTGTGTGTATCTATGATTGCTCCTGACTAACTTGTTGATCCCTTTCTGTTAGACACATGGAGTTTTGCTACAATACATCGAACTACTCACGTCGGCTTCAGTAGTGGCTCCTCAGGACTACGCTAATAAAGTTGTGCCTTCCCTCGGCGATCTGGGAGAACTTTACGGAATATGCGCGCCAATATCTATGCATATAGTCCGCCCTGTCCTCAACGCCAAGTTACTCGTTCGTCTAGTTTTCAGTCGCTTTACATTGTTGGCTTAACTCGATTCGAGATTTCTGCGGAGTCGCAGCAAGAGCAAGAACGCATCGCTAATACCGAAGCCGAAAAGCGGCTTAAGGCAGCACTCACTGCCAAGAAACCACAGGCTTCGACTTCGCGCATGGCGTCACCCGGGGCTGGCACTCCGGTTCCTGACCCATCCACCGAAGCCAAACCTCAAGACGCCGGTCAAAAAGAAGATGTTTCAATGGAGATCGCAACGGCAGTACCGGAGGTAATAGTCGGAAATTCATTCACTGGGTTCGGGCTAAGTCCATACAGAGCCCTTGGCTTCCTGAGCTTGTCCCTTTGTTCGAGGATGTTAAACGGATTGCGCCAGCAAATGCCTACGACATCGTTGGGTGCGTATGAGTGCGAGGTAATTAACTGATTAATAATCGTGTTCTAGCCCTGCGTTCTATGTGTCTTTCTGGCAAATGTCATCATACGACATTGCCCCGCCAGTAACCAAATACGAAGAGCACAACAAAATTCTGAAAGAGCTCAGCGCCATGGAGGACACAAAATATAATCAGGCAGACCGTTCTCCAGACCGGAATATTCGGGTAACAGCTGCCTCCCATCGCCATCGGCGAGATCGCTACAACCAATTCCTCAATTCTTTGGCACAAGAGCTGAAGCAACAGACGTTGTTGCGTGCTTTTACCATCAAACGTTTGGCTCGTGAGAAGGCCCACTGGTTCGCTCATGGTATCTACTTTCAATGCAAGTCTCAACGTGCACTCAAATGCCTTCAGCGCCAAAGCCCACAGTCCTTGTGGGTGCGATCATCGAACACTGCATCCAACCAAGATGTCTCTTGTCGCCTATGGATGCAGACTACTGCTACCAGATCATTAAAATCCTGCACGTCCTTGGCACACCCGGTTTCTATACTCTCCAATGCTACAATAAGGTGGGGAGTAGCCTTTGTCCTGTGACAAAACTGAATCTTGTTCTAGATCCTGAGTGAACAGATTCGGGTGGTCCTCTTCTCTTGCAGCGAATACGAGGCTCGGAATTATGGTACGTCACTTCTTGACTTCATCTTTATCATCTTAGCTCTCCCAAGGTATATTTCTGCGCGGAGTCTTGTCCGATATCCACAAGTGGTATGGCGACGAGTCGCTTTACAACGCCGACAATCAGACAGTCACTCGAGGAACAGTCGTTTATAACCCAGGCTTCGTTCAAAAGTGGACTGGTGAAATCGCACCATTGGATCTCTTACCATGGGACAGCGGCTTCAGAAGGATCGTGAGAAAATGGCACACACGATTGGCGAAGGTGTGTTGCGTTTCAAAAACTTGACCGTTCTAATTGTTAGAACATGGCGGACTGCATCAAGACGGGAGAGTTCATGCGAATCTACAATGCCATTGTTATATTGAAGGAGATACTGAACGTCTTTCCGCTGGCCACTGTCTCAAGCGAGCCAGGTACGACGCTCATTCAAACAATGGAAAAGTTCTTGGAGACGGAGGAGAGGGACAACTTGAAGGTTCTAGGACGATCGTGAGTATCAACCTCTTTTCGGGTCTCTTCAATTGATCCATCCGTCATCAAGCTATCACGATCAGCTTAAAAAGCGAGAAGCATTGTGGTCCAAGGCTTCAGCAAAAACCTCTACAAAGGCTGCTGCAACTGAGAAGTCTAAATCAACAACCGCTTCGAATGCGACCGGGGGGGTCAACATCGAGATCGTCGACCGTATCCGCTCCGTCCGCCCCCCGCGCCCAACTCGCTTCAGTTGCAACACCACCTCCTGCTGCTGAGAAGCCGATTCCAACTGCGCCTTCAACCAACTCGGCTTTCGCCAAGTATGTTTACCATTTCCACCATTGTTTACTGCTTAGGTTACAATCTAGTATACAACGCCCGCCCGTTGTTAAACGCGTTCGTGATGCTGCTGGGTCCAACACAGATGATTCCACTCCCAAGTCCACCAACTCGCGATATAACAGCCCCGGAGCACCAGCGAACAATGCAAATAAGGACGTAACAATGGGACAAGCTATGGCCCCGCCTGTTGCTCCTAGTCAAACCCAGTCCGCCCAAGAGTTGCGCGAAACGGCGAAGCAGACAATGGGCAGAAAAGACGACGAGAAGGAAAAACGATCGCAAAATGGATCAAGAGCATCTTCTCCTCGGCGGAAATCGCTGTCTCCCTCTAGCCGACCAGGGACACGCAACCATAGCTCGGAAAGACGAGTGTCGACTACGGGTTCTGATGATAAGCAACACACCTCACCTTTAACGCGCCGAGACAGTCTTACCCATCGAGCTCGGGACCGAGACGAACGCGACAAGGATCGTCGACATGAACGTGACAGACGTGACGAACGTGATCGTCATCGACGGGATCCCCCAGCAGCGGAAGAAAAATCACTGCCGAATCGACCTGCAAGGACTAGTGATGATACTTTAGGTAAACGCCGTAGACCCACCGACGACGAGGTATGAGACTCTTTTCAACGAATGAAACTGAGATCAACACATCTGTGTAGTCCGATCGACCAGGGTCAAAACGCGCTGCTCGAAGGGACGGTCATCGCGATGACCGGACCCGCCGGCCCGGAGACAAGGAAGGTTATGACAGGCAGCCTGACCGTCGAAGGAGGGACCGTGAAGGGTCCGATAACGACTCGGTATCGGAATTTTCATGCGATTGATTCTAGGCTGACACTTTTTAGACAGGGGACAAACGAGGGTCAGATGGACCATCGTCGAAACCTTTACCTCTGTCAACACCTTCTGGACCACGTGCTATGTCGTCGAATGACCTTTCCAGGCCAACACCAGGCAAGAGCAATGAGGCACGCGAACGTATGTCCACCAGCGTGTCGGCACCCGGGTTCAACAATAAACCGCCGTCTCCAAGAGAACAGTTCAGTCGTGACTCCCTTCAATCACGGTTGTCAGAACCTCACCGGGGTGATCCAAGCTCAATGAGAAGGAATGATGATAGAGACAGCAGGAAAAGAGCCACGCCTGGTCAGTTGTGATTTCTCCATACTATAATAGTAGTTCATTGACGCTTTCCCTAAGACGGAGAAACCGATGGTGCAACGAATGAAGGAGCAGTCGTAGGCAAACGGCAGAGAGTGATGCGCAGTCGATATGGTGCGACCCATAGCGAGTTTGCCAAACGGACACTTCCGGTTGACCGAAAACGGGATCCATAAGTGAACGTGTCAGTCATTAGAGAAATCTGTCTACGGAGGACGGTTGCTACAATATCATCAGCGAGTTGAATCGCATTGATCCAAGTTCAGCGCCCTTTAACTAGAGTCAGGAATTCTTCGCGAGTCTTTTGCTGTGTTCTAAAGCAGCCCAGCATACAAGAGGTGACTGTGATAGAGCCCGGCTTTTGCACGCCTCGCATCGTCATGCAAAGATGGCTGGTCCAAGATAAGAAACGCGGTCACGGTCTATGACACAAGTACTCACGTCGCCTCCATTACCACCGCCACACCACGCGGCTGAATGGCTTCTTGAACCGCTATGGCAATTTGTTTGGTGAGTCGTTCTTGTACCTGAAGTCGGCGACTGAATGTCTCGGCAATACGAGCAAGTTTCGACAGCCCCAAGACAAGCTGATTATGACCGGGTATATAGGCGATGGCAATCTTAATGGAGTGTCAGTTGGGGACCAACAGTCAAAACACGGGACAGAACCTTTCCGGTGAATGGGACGAGGTGGTGCTCGCAAAGACTGGAGATGTCAATATCACGAACAAGAACCATTTCGTCGTGGTCCTCGGCAAAGACAGCGTTATTTAACACGTCTGAGACAAAGGAGTCAAAGGAAATGCGCTAATCGTAGCGCAGGCTGGCAGACCTGTGAGACGCTCTTCGTAGCCTTTTGTCATCCACATGACAGCTTGGGCATAGCGCTCTGGGGTTCGTTGCAAGCCCTCTCTGTCTGGATCTTCGCCGATGCATTCAAGTATTGTCCTGACTGCTGTAGCAATCTTCTTTTCGCGCTCAGCTCGCTCTTCGGGTGTGGCATTGAGCCGAGAGACTGTAGATTTGGCTGTGTCGCGTTAAGTGCTTGTTGCCGAAAAACCCCGTTTGGAGCGCACCCGGCCAACCCAGTCCATGTTCGTTCGGAGGAAGTGGTGAGCTTTGGGATGACCTTGGTTGAGGGGTAGATATGCCAGAGAGACCTTGAAAAGGAGTCGCCATTTTTGTGAAGCGAAAAGTGCCCGTGACTTCGCAACTGTCACGTCCAAAATCTTGGGACAGCTTGCCCAAATAGATGTCGTTTACATACCCTATGAGCTCTGTCCGTAACCGCCTCTTGCCCCACCCCCAATGCTCGCCCCGGAGCTGCGAGTAATGCGCCGACTCCTCAAGAGCAGTTTATTTCGCTTGACCTCCAAGTCGGTCCCCGTAAATTCAGCCTACGAAGTCTGGTCGGCCTCACGCTCGCTGCCCACCGGCGAAATTCTGGTCCCTGGGGCACACAGGACAGTCTCGTTGCTCAACATTAGACTTGCTGCCATAATTGTCTCGACGTGTGCTTTCGATTTCGTTCGTCGTCATCATACTTCTTCCCCCCCGACTTACGTCTTTTATAGTTTTCTCATATTTGGAGTCTCCATCCCCTCCGGACCACGCTCATGCTTTCGCTGAACGTGGTTCGGAGTGTTTTGCCTGCATTCCGGGGCTACTCCCAAGTGCGCACATTCATCTCCCAGTGCTTACAATAATCTCACCCATGCTATAGGCCCTCATAATCGACCAGTTGCAGCAGCTTGTGACCTCTGGCGACTTCACATGGTCCCGCTTAATAAACTTCCTTATGACGGACGTAGCTCGAGAGGTTGGTCGAAGGATATTGGAAGGAGTCTTGGAGACATACGCGTCGGTTTTTACCACTATCTCTACCCCCGCTTACATGAATCTCTGTAGAACTTCCAACGAAACAATCGTCATGGACTCCGCCAAATTTTTCGTTGAATATGCTCAGCTCGAACATCGAGTCCGCTTAGACATCCCGACGCTTCAAGACCCCCAAATCCGGGACTTATTGGCCGAATCGGACCTTTTCGCTCGTTCGTTTAGCGGAAGCGGAAGCTTCGGTTTATTGTCGCCTCTCGATTGCATTCACATCATCTCCCTGGCGACAGAGATTTTCTCTCATCTTCTCCTAATTCTCTCTCTCACCGGTGGACCGGTCCATTTTTGGGTCTTACTTCTTTCGCTCTTCTCCGTCACTCTACCCATCCTACTCACGTGGATTCGCTGCCCAGAAGTTCATTCGGATGACACTTTTACTCCCCGGGAAGCTCGTGCGGCCGACCGACAGGAGAAAATGAGAAATCTGGCGTATGATGAAGGTCATCGCCCTGAAATAGAACTCTTTGGTCTCGGCGACTGGATATTGAAGACCTGGGCAAGTGCAAGGAAGGTGGTTCTTGATTCCGAACACAGTCGACAACTGCAAGAATCCTCAATCCTTTCGAACCTCAATTTTTCTGATTTCTTCTTTGCGGTGCAAAATGTGGGTTTCCAAGGCTGCTGAGCTTAACCTTATGATTTTTTCCAAGATCCCTCTCGTTCTACTGCTCCAAACCTCTTCTGCATCGCTGGGTTCCTTGACTCTTTATCGAAGCTCGATACAGTCGGTGATTTTAGCCTCCAAAGGCTTAGTCGCGACGTGCCGCATGGTTTTCCAAGGCATATTTTTGATGTCTGCGTTCTGTGCAGCAAAGGATGTCAAGCCCCAACTGCAGCCCACCGAAGAAGATGCAGTTTGTTACCAGCCATGTCCTGAGGGTGCTCGGATTGAGGCTCGGTATGTGTCTAGTTAACAAAGCGATTTCTACTTGACGTAAACACAAAGTGGACTCTCGTATACGTATCCAGGGTGCCCAGAGCCTGCACTTAAGAACGTTAATTTCTCGCTTCGATCGGGAGAAACACTTGCCATCGTCGGTCACAACGGCTCTGGTGCGTTGGATTTGGGTTACAGGTCATGCTGTTTGTGAATTCACTTTAGGAAAATCAACACTGGCAAAGGTCCTCCTTCGAATTGGTATTTACTAATGCTCCAAACCAATCCGTTTCTGCTGATGATGATCCAAGTCGACTGCGAGGGGGACTTAATCGTCAACGGCACCTCCATCAGACGTTATGATCCATTCGATTTTCACCAGCATATGAGCGGCGTGTTCCAAAATTTTTCCAAGTTCAATTCAACGGTCAGGGAGAATGTGGGGTTCGGTCGCGTCGAAAAGATGAGCTCAAGGACCACTATTGAGTCTGCTATCCAGCTAGCAGAGGCGCAATCCCTCTTAAACTCCTTGCCGTATGGTCTTCGGACCGTTTTGGAGACACCGGGCTTCATGCAGTACACTGGATGCTCACCTGTCCGCCAACATGGCTTGTCTGGTGGCGAGGTAATATTATCTAATCTGATTTTTTACTTCCCAGCTGATGTGACGTTAATTAGTGGCAAAGGCTTTCGCTCGCCAGAGCGTTTATGAGGGCCAATGAACCACAAGTCGATTTATTGTTATTTGATGAGCCAGTAGGTGTTACTATACCGCTAGAAATAAAAATTAACTCGGGTTTTTTCTTTCTTGCAGACAGCTTCCCTCGATGCACTGGCTCAGAGTCTTATCTTTGATACGATTGACCGCATCTCCCGTTCTCCTACTACTGGGACCAGAACAAAGACCGTCATATTAATCACCCACCGCTTATCGCTGGCCCGGAGAGCGGACCGCGTGGCGCTGATGGAGAATGGGGTGCGCCAGTTTTAGGACATGTTGTCCTCGTCAACTAACTTGAAAACAGACCATCACCGAATTTGGATCCCACGAAGACTTACTCCAGAAGGACGGTGCATATGCCGCCTTGTACCGAGCCTCGCTCTAGATTTTGTAGAATTAAGTTAAGTCTAAGATTATTCTGTACATATTGATAATATTCACCGCATTGGTGTCCCTATCGATGAAGCTTGCTGGTCTGACCAATCCCGCGGATTCGGAACATACCGACCTATGAGTTCACACGATTGCCTGGTGAGCACACAACATTTCTCTCGTTCATAGATTCGAAGCACCATCTTACCTAAGGAAGTGCCTGAAGTACCTGTGCCTTGGTTTTGACACCGTTTTCACGAAAAAAAAAATACCTCAAACGCACTTCCCGTTTTGTGACGGGTGGGTGGGAGCTATATGATGACATGAATGTGGGTGCGCAAGAGTCACTGGCACGGACGACGATAAGGTCCCGTTATATATAGCTGCTTTATGGGGTATCGGCAGGATTCAGATGGCGATCTGGATGGAAGGAATGCTTCAAGCGACTAGCCGACATATTAGTCAGCGAGATTGTTGATAGTTGTCGATATCCACTTCTTCTCTCTGCTCCCTCACGTTCAGCGACAATGAGCGAGAAAGTTGACGGTAAAGAGTCGCCCAAGAGTCCTTCTCTGCAGGAATCTTTCCAGCACAACACCCCCGGGGACCTTTACCATGGCGAACACAAGCTGAAGCGCCAGCTAAAGAATCGTGGGTCCACTCAAGTTTGCACAAGCAATTCCTTTTTACCGTCCCTCGAGGCCATATTGCCATGATATCGATTGGCGGCGTAATCGGCACTGGTATTTCCTTTATTGTCAGCATCACCCAAGCCTTGGTTGACCATTTTTAGGGCTTTTCCTTGGCAGCGCCAATGGTTTGTTGCTTCAATCGCTTTCTCTGTGCAGGCAACTCACGATGCCTCAGCGTTGCGACACGGAGGTCCCGTTGGTATGTCTTGGGCCTCTAACCACGTCTATGAGTCTGAGGTTCTCTAGGCTTGGTACATTCTCCACGCGTTTGTTTCTTTCGGACTGTTTTAAAACTTTGCACTGGCAGTTACTTGGATATCTGGCTGTTGGCAGCATCACCTATTCTGGCACGTCGTCATTCAACTACGATCGTACCTGTTGACTTATGTCCTTCGCAGTCATGATCTCTCTCGGGGAAATGGTGGCCTACCTTCCCATCCCGGGTGCGTGATCGCGAGCATTTACTTCCGCTGTCGTGAATTGATTATCTTTAGGGGGTCATATCAAGCTTGCAGAGCGTTTCGTTGACCCGGCCTTGTCATTTACTATGGGATGGAATTACTGGTACAACTGGTCTGTATCCGGCCCATGATTTTGTTTTGTCGTCTGATCGTACTTTCAGGATTATTGTCTTGCCTGCAGAACTCAGCGCTGCCTCTGTTTTGATCGGCTACTGGTCAGATATCAATAGCGCGGTAGGTTTGAATTTTCTATGCGCTGATGGAGCTCAACGAGTCAATTACTAGGCCTGGATTACTATTATAATGGTATGGACGCTCTGGTGGTTCAAACCGCCACTCAACTCGCACAGGTCGTTGTGATTATCATTAACCTGTTTGGCGCCGCTGCATACGGCGAAGCCGAGTTCATATTCGCCTCTATTAAAGTCATCACTGTGTGTCTACCTAACCTTTTCACGAAACTTGCGCTCATCTTCCGTGTTAGATAACGGGCTTGATCATCCTCGGAATCGTGCTTGACCTCGGTGGAGGGCCGGACCACGATCGCTTGGGTTTCCGATTCTGGAAACATCCAGGTAGAGCATTATTGCCCCGCACTCCTCGTCTGACCCCCCTGAACCAGGACCCTTTGTCCAATATGATGGCATTGCTGGTGCTAAGGGTCGATTCCTCGGATGGTGGGCTGTAATGACGCAGGTCAGTCAGCTCACAAGTTTACTGCTGTTGTCATTAACAGTAACCTTGAACTTCAGGCCGCTTTCTCGTATATGTGAGTGGAACAATGATCTTGAACTCTCGATATGAACTCCTTGTTGTCCAGTGGTACCGAGATTGTCGCGGTGCGTTTATATGTTGCCAAATGCGGCCTATTTTCTCAACTTTGGTACAGATTGCTGCCGGTGAAGCCAAGAACCCCCGTCGCAATCTTCCCAAAGCCATCCGTCGGGTCTATATCCGGTAAGTAGCTTTCTCCATCATATGCATGACCTCCTCGCTTAAACAACAGCAGTATCCTCCTGTTCTACATTGGTAAAAAAAACGAAATATCTGACGTTGCTTAGGGCTCATTCCATTTAGGCGGAGGTGCGTTTGCTGCTCTAGCATTATATATTCATGATTCAAACCATCGTAGTCATCATCATTGGCCTTCTGGTACCCTCCAATGATCCGGGCCTCAACCTGTCGTCTGGAACTGCAGCCAGCTCTCCGTGAGCCCGTCTCTCACCGCCAGTCTAATAGTTAACTTGATACTGCTTCTTAGTTTCGTCATCGCTATCAAACGGTGAGCAGCTATTTGCAACTCAAAAATTATCTCAAACAGTGTAGTTCTGGTATCAAGGCGCTTCCATCGGTACGAGATTTGATGCTGGACGCGCCCACGTGACTCATATATGACATTCTTCAGATCATCAACGCTTGCTGTTTGCCCTCCATTTATCGCTCAATGGATTCACTCATCATCCTGCAGTGTTGACTTCGGCCTGGAGTGCTGGAAGCAGTGATCTTTACACCAGTTCTCGGGCTCTCTGTCCGTCTCAATAGCCTCCATCGACAGCATGACTGAGTTTTGTCTAGACGGTCTGGCTGCGTCTGGGAATGCCCCCAAGATTTTCTTGAAGACACTCCCTAATGGGCTTCCCATTGTCTCCATCATCTTCTGCTCCCTCTTGTAAGGCCAACCCACATTGCATTCTTGTCAACTCAAGAAATTCCAGCTCAACTCTGGCTTACATGGGTGTCACGAGTGGTTCTGGTAAAGTTTTTGGATGGTTCGCCAACATGACGTCTATCGCCGGATTGATGACATGGTTTGGGATCTCCCTAACCTACATTCGGTGTGTTTCTCCTTTCCCCAGGTAGTAGCAGCCTGAAGTCTCTAATGCCCCGCAGGTTCTACAAGGGAATGAAAGCGCAGGGAATGGACCGAAGCAACTTGGTATCGTCGTTCACACCTGTATTGGGACTTGTTTCATCCTGTCCACAGCCATATGCCAGTCGCTTGAATCCTTATGCGGCTTATTATGCCGCCGCATTCTGCTTGATCATTGCATTTGTTCGCCCAATTTCTTATCAGCAGTCTTTCTTCGACTCACGCTCGGATAGTTCTCGGGATGGGCCACTTTCCTCAAGGGCCATTGGAGCCAGGTACGCGACTTTTGGCAGGTTGCATAAAATTCTAAACTCACGTCCATTGAGGCTGACTTTTGGACGAATTATATTCCTCTAATCATATTCCCTGTCCTTTGTAAGACTGCTTGCATTCCTATTTTCATTACTGATATGACCACAAGACGGGAGCGCCAAATTATTCTACTGGAAGCGGGGCCAACCGCTCCCTTGGAAAGCTCCCCAGGAGGCACGTCCTCTTTGATCTTTCTCTTTATGTTAATAGTCACTCATCTCCGACTAGATGGACTTCGTATCAGACCTTGCTGAAATCGAGGCTGATTGGTGCGTGTTGAATGCTGATGTCCAGCAGGTGTTGAATCCTCCGCAGTTATGACGAACCCCCGCCGAAAAACGCTGTTGAACGCTTCTGGGCGTGGCTGGTACGGCAGATCACTCTACGCCTCCAATGCCCGTATTGAATTTGTTCACAGATGTAACGCGGGTACCATGAACGCAAACGGTGAAAGCGATGGTCGGGGGATTTTGTAGCCCTCAATATTAATGGTTTCTGTCAGTATTGACAACGTAAAACCCGTCCTTGGTTTGCTTCGCATGTTTCAATAATGCTCGTCCATCTTCTGCCGACTGAGGTTGTGGTTGTGGGTGTGTCGAGCTAATGGTTCCACGACGATATGGAGACACGCCGGTTGTATCGACAAGCTTGACGGCTTCCACCAAGCGAATGAGATCCTCCAGCTCCGATTTGAGTTTCGCATGCTCAGGAGAGTTTTCTTTAGGCGGAACCAAGGCAGATAGGTTATGGAGACGCGTTAGAGCGTGTGTAGAAAGTGTTGGTCGGGGATAGGAAGCCAGCAATTCGTTGACAGACCAGGTGGGACTGGTTGGAATGCCAGCTGTGTCGGTTGCGCGTGGAAGGGATGAATAGACCCGCCGTGCGAGACGTTGCAGGGAGGTCATCGTTATTGAGGCAAAGATTCAAGTACTCGTTTTTGGCATGAAGGCAGGAGGAGAAAGCCGCTGTCACTGACCTCCAACCTGCTTCCATGGCGAGCCTAACACAAACACTCCAAAGGCTACTGCCGTCGTCCCAGGCTCTCCCACCCATACTCAAGTCAAACCCTGCCAACCTATACGAAGTGCTCTCGCGGTCGCAGAATGTCGCAGGGAAGGAGGTGCATCAAGTCCGGTGGTCTGGAAAGCAGATCTCGGATTCATATTGGCGTGTAACACGAGCCCAGTTCAAGTGCAATGGGAAACATGGAAAAGCTTGGGGCCAACTGTACTGGAAAGGTGAGCTCCCGCGTTACCTCTCTCGCTTTCTTGACCAACACAAATCAAGGCAAACTGGTCACTGTCGGCCGAGACGAGCGGATTCGCGGCGCTCTCAAATACAAGTGGTGTGATGGACCGTCGGTTGCTTCTCAAGTCTGTCCTTAGCCCGTCCACCGCGTTCTGAGTGCTCAACCAGTTCTCTAGCCGTAGCATAACTGAGTTGTACCATATTTTACCATTTTCCTTTCTTTTTTTGTAAAAATTGCCGCGTGACAGTCGTGACCCGACTTGTCGCCAGATTTCACGTGTGCTTCCACCCGGCACTATCTCCCAGCCCTGGTGCACTGGGAGAGCCCAGTTCTGCACCAAATGGCCACTTCCAATGAGCTCATTGACGCTCAGTTCGACCGCGCTGTCGAAATTGTGCAGTCATTGCCCAAGAATGGTCCAATTCAAACTAGGTTTGTCTTTATTTTGCCTCGCATTCAACCGGTTCGCTGAGTTCTGTCCGTAGCTACGACGAAAAGCTTACTATGTACAGGTGAGAGAGAGCCTGCAGCTTTGTTTCCCTGTGACCTGACCTACTCAACAGCTTGTACAAGCAAGGTATAACTGGTGTGATCGTGTGCGAGGTCAAGAATTGAACCAAGACTCCAGCTACTGCCGGGAATGTTACCTCTCCACGACCTGGAATGTGGGATATGCTCGGGCGAGCAAAATGGTGCGTCGATTGCTACCAATTAGTGGCTTTCCTTGACTTGGTAGGGATGCTTGGGCCAAACACAAGGATCTCAACCCACACGAGGCGAAGTGGCTATATGTCGCTGCTCTCATGAAGGTAGACATCAGTCTCTTGCCTTGAAGCGCGAACCAACTCTTCTAGGTTCTCCGTAAATATTCAGACCGGACGGTCTCAGCAGACTTCATCCACGAACTTGAGTCTTATGGTGGCGACCCATCTAATTTGGTTATGAGTCGTGAGTAGTGGTTGTGGCATCAAGCCCGCGGTAATAACGCTCAGCAGGGACGCTCTCGGGCTCCAAATCTGACTCTTCAGGATCTACGGTTTCCGATGAAGATATTCCTCCGCCCCATTATACCCACGGCCAAATGCTCATAGAATTAGAGGCCTCCGGAGACGAAGATGATGACGATGACGAACCACTGCTGCATGCAGTCCCAGCTGTTAACGACCCGGGCGTCGTTCCGATTCATCGACCTCCCTCGTCTGTTTCATCAAACAGATACCGTACTCCAATGGCAGGCTCCTTGTTGGCCTCATCCCCACCACCCTCCACTCTTTCGCGAGTTCCCGAGACGCAGCCAATGCCAGGCTTCGAAACTCCTTCAGCTTTTGCTGAACCGATGGCGCCATCCTCTTATGTCCCCATCAGCAGCTCGTATGCGACGCATATGCCTCGCGCAAATATGACATCCCCTCCCAATGCCTACCGCGAGTCCGTTCCAACAGCGCCGTCGAATCGGACATATGGTGCCCCCCTCCCGCCCTGTTTCGCGGCCAACCATCGAGTATGCTATCGAGAATGTTCAGGCTCATCTTGCTGCTCTTTCTGAGCGCATGGAGTCATTAGAATCGCTTTCTGGACATCTTTCGCAGTCTCGCACCTCTATAAGCCCCAGAACAGGTGGCTCGCCGGCTTGGCGAGCTGGTCGCGGGTCACCTCACGGCTCCACCGCACCCCAATGGGACCTGGACGATTTGGGAATGTGGTCGCTTGTCGCACATCCCATTTCGAGGGGGATCGAATCTCTTAAAGAAGCTGCAACCTTCTTCAGCAGGGATGAGAATCGGTCCCCGACTATGATGATTGTCCGTCGCCTTTGCTTGGACATCAGTTTCGTACTCTGCGTTCTGGGGGTAATACGAGCGCTGTGGAGAAAGAGCGGCGTCAGGCGGCGAGAAGTGAAAGCCGCGCTAATCATTCTTTGGCGGGCTATTCTGGGGACCAAACCCAATCGTGTGATGGTAGATCGCGGAGTTTGAATGTATCTTTGCTAATATATACATGGTTAATCTTAAGCTTGCTTCGTGTTTCCTTTTCAAGCCATATCAACAACACAACGAATGCATTCTCCTTGCTAGTTTTTTTTGTTTGTCAGGAATAAAAGTTCACAGAGGGGTCACATACGTGCATATCATGGAACCCGTCGTTGATTTCCGCCAGTACGCGGTGGTGGGTGACATATTCATCGATTTTAACCTTTCCACCAAGATAGTCTTCAACGAGACCGGGAATTTCAGTTCTTCCCTTGACCCCACCAAATGCCGATCCTCGCCATGTACGGCCAGTTACGAGTTGGAAAGGCCGAGTGGAGATTTCTTGGCCAGCAGCAGCAACACCGATAACAGTCGACACGCCCCATCCTTTGTGGCATGCCTCGAGAGCGGCACGCATGACGTGAGTCTGAAAGGGAATGAGAAATACTAATGAGGGCGAGGAGGCGGAAAGCACTTGCATTGCCAGTACAATCAAAGGTGTAATCAAGACCACCGTCGGTGATCTCGACGAGGTAGTCCTGGATTTTGGTTCCCTCTTTGAGTTCAGACGGGTTTACGAATTCGGTGGCGCCAAATTTCTTAGCCCATGCTTCTTTCTTTGGGTTGGTGTCGATTGCGATGATGCGGCTGGCACCAACAAGAGCTGAAGTAGTGACAACACCCAGCTTTTATTGATTGAGCTGGTTGGAGAGAAAGAGAACAAGCCACGCACGCCGATAGCACCACATCCGAATACGGCAACAGACGAGTCCTCTGAGTATTCGTTAGCTTAGAAGTTGGGCGCAAATTCTTAGATTACTGATTCCCGGTTGTTTGACGACGGCGCCCCAGGCAGTGGTGATACCGCATCCCAAAAGGCATACTTTCTGGAGCGGCGCCTCTTTATCAACAGCGACAACAGAGACATCGGCAACCACAGTATACTGTGAGAAGGTTGACGTTCCCATCTAATCACGATTAGATAAGATGATCGAAGCTTATCCAGTGAGAACGAACGAAGTGGTGGATTGGTTGTCCGTTGATGCTGAAGCGACTTGTGTTGTCGGGCATGAGACCTTTCCCTTGTGTTGCTCGGACTGACAAATCATGGGCCAAATAACGCAGTTGTGATTTGTCAACTTGCCTTTGCCGCAGAGATTGGTTTTCCCGCTCTTGCAGAACTTGCATTCACGACATTCTAGAGCGAGCGTAAGTCCTTTGAATGACGCGAAGTTATAAGAGCATACCCGCCGTGTAGAGAGGAATTACATGGTCTCCAACCTTGACACTCGTAACACCCTCACCAACGGACTCGACCTGCCCCATCGATAAGATGAAAGTAGAACGGCAGGTGGGATGCCTACAATTCCGCCACCTTCGTGTCCCAGAATAACAGGGAAAAGACCCTGCAATAATCGTTTGGACAATCGAGGAGAAAAATAGTAAAATAACCTCGGGGTCTTTGCCGCTGCGAGTATACTCGTCGGTGTGGCAGATGCCTGGAGTTACGCATGAGTTGACATTGAAAGGAAGAGAGGAACAGTACGTTCCTGTGTGCAGAATGTGGATCCTGACTTCATGGGCTCGTGGGGGCGCAACATCGACCTCTTCGATCTTCAATGGTTCGCCTGCCCCCCAACAAACAGCGGCTTTGCAGCGAATGACTTTGCCCTCAGTAGACATTTGAGAGATGGTGGAGATGAGAGTAGTGGGTAAGAATGGCCTGCGAGAGAGGTCACCAGTTTAAGTTCAAGGGAATCCAAGGGAAGCCGTTCGGCTAAATCATCTACGCGCCTGGTCACACTTATCTCACTTGGCTCTCACCATGTCGTTCACCAACATGTATTACAAGCGCGTAAGGACAGCCACTGAAAATGAGAACTGGTGTGGCTCAACTCACAGACCGCAGGGACACCCAAGCCGTGCTTCATCTGCTATAAACCGACGACAACAGTTCTAGCGACGATCAATACTGTCGACTTTCTTTATACCTGCGAAACCCATCTCAAGGACCCAGGTTTTGCACAACTGAGCGCTACGCCAGCAGTTAGCGCAGAAGACGTGGGAAAGGCTGTTGCGGATTGGGAGGAGCGACAGAAGCTCAAGAAGGAAAAGGCCGATGAAAAGGATAAAGACAAGAAAGAGGATGACAAGAAGGACGATGGTGATAGCAAGAAGAAGAAAGAGGAGAATAAATCAGCATCGCCTCCCTCAAAGCCAGCAACTCCCACCCACGAGAAATACGTGTTGCATCGCGATATTTTTTCAAGTTGACTCATTCCTGCTTTCCCTTTTTTTTTTGAGCGCTTACATATTTTTAGTACGACTTTCTGAGCATCGCAAGAAACGACAGACTGCCGCGGCCAAGGATTTGGCTCCGAGATTTCCTGGCGCGCCTCGAGGAACTCTTTAGCTTTAGATTAGCGCGATTTGTATTATTATTAGTTGAACTGCACGCGTATGTCACGCCTGCGCGATTTTCTCTCTCGCCACCACAACATCCTCCTCCTCGAAGAGACCCTCGATTACCAGCGGCTCTACATGCGATGAACAAAAACCCTTTCGTGCCTCAGCCGCATTATCAACCGCCGTTACCACCTGGTCCTCCCCCTCCCCCACCCGGCCAAGCGGATTATACCGGTTATTGGGCTGCTGCTGCACAACAGCCAGCCTACAACCAGCAATGGACACCCCCCCAGCCACCACGGCCTCCAGCTGACCAAAGCTCGTTATATGCTAATTATGGCTACGGAAACAACTGGCGACAACAACAGCAGCAACAACAACAACAGCCAGCGCAACCCCCTCAAGCTCATTTTCACCCACCCCTTCCGGCCCAACCTCCTCCTCCTGGCTATAATCCATACCAACCAGCAGCTGGATACAGTCAGCCATATGTTCCACAGCCCCAACCCATTCCGTTCGTTCAACATCCGCCACAAGCACCATTTTTTGCTCCCCACCAAATGCCGCCTCAGCCAATGCAACAACAGCAGAGACCGCCCATCCATCACACTCCACCTCACCAGCTACCCCCAGCAAAACGGCAGCGCTTTGACGGTCCCAACCAAAGACCGCCACCGCCGCCACCGGCCCATCCACCACAATTTCAGCCGCCCTCTCAACCAGCTTTATTCCCTGGACCTCAACGTGGCGGTGCTCCCAATACTGGAGGTCGCGGAGGACAACCGAATCGAGGTCGAGGAGGCTCGTTTAATGCTAATCGTGGAGTCAGTGGCGGTGCCGCAATGTCTGGGAGAGGAAGAGGTGGTGGTAATATGGGAAATTTCGCTGCGGGAGGAATGCAAAATGGGCGTGGAGGCGGTCAGTTACGGGGCCATGGCTCACGCGGAAACTTTGGAAACAAGGACTTCCACAACAGGCGTGGTGGTGGGTCGTTCCAGAACTCAAATTCGTTCAGAGGGCGAAATCAAGGAAATTCCTCTCGGAACCGAAATGATGGCAATAATTTTGGGACCCGCGACGGGCCGTCTAATTCGAGCTACGGCTCTGGTAAGAAGGACGAAAACCGAAGGACGCTCACCGACTTTAAGCTGATTGGACTCGAGATTCCTGAGCTTACGTGGTCTTGGGGTGTCATACCTCTGCCCGTGAAAGCAGAGTCTGAAGAGGTTTCTCTGACTTCTGACGATGCAGAGCTCAAACCTGGCGATGTTGTGAAGCCTGTTTCTGAACCAGGTCCTCCGTCAAGGATGCGCATCTACTTCCACACTCCTGTGACTGCAGTTGATTCGCATCCAATTCCCGAACAACAGTTCTTTCTCTCTTGATTCTCTGCCCTCTGATTCTCGTAAAGGCAAGAGAAAAAAGATCGAGTCTGATGATGGGGATGACGAGGACCGTCGAGGCCCGCCACCGCCACCTGGTTTGAATGATGATCGTTCCAGTGTGGCTGCTAGCGTGGCTCCAAGCGTGGCGGAGACAGTCAGCGAAGGAGACTGGCTTATGGCTGCCATTTCTGCTGAAGGGGAAGACGAATCTCATGGGCCAGACGGCCATGATGATGGAACTGACGCTGGAGTTGAGGCAGACACCGATGGTGAGCCCCCACTCCCCAGCCACTTCTTTGTGTGCGCTTCTCTTGAGGAGCGGCACACTGATAATTTTTCCTTTAAAGGACATGTTGCTGAGACTATGTCTGTTCATGACGATGACACCGTTGACGAGCAGGAGCACGATGTTTCCGAAAGCGCACCGTCAACAGACTCTACCCTTGTTCCACTGGTCGAGGACATTGACGATTCTCTTTCTACCATGGTTTCCTCTTCTTTGGACGGATCACTGTTTCCATCCACCACGGATGAATCAGTTGCTCCAGTTTCTCATGACCAGGCTGCTTCAGCCGACGTTTCTTTGACCAAGCCTTTATCTGGTGCAGCAACACTTTTGAGTATCGATAATGCTGTTCCCCTTACTTCTCTTGTCCCGGAGCCAACTGTCATTATCGCTCATGACGCTCACGACAATGAACAGACACAGGATCTAGAAGCTACCCAAGTCGACGACCCTCCACCTTCTTCTGCTGCATCAACTACAAATGGCGACGTGCTACAGACAATCAAAATTGTAACCAAGGTTCCCGCGGCCAATCGATTGTCATTGTCCTACGAAGGTGGCAATCGTCGACTTATTTTGGATGCAGACATTGTTGAGGGAATGACGCTCTTTCGCCGTGAGGGCCGTGCAGAGGTTCGCATCAACCTCGTTTCGGAGGGTGATACTGGCATCAAGGGTGTTTACGTATGTTACTTTTTCCTGCTTTTGCTTCCCCTGCTCATAGTGAGAACAGATGGAGACTTTGTCAGACGTTACCAAGTCTTACCATCTCCTCGAAAACACCACCAACAATGGCGAATTCCCTCCATTTTCTCAAGCTACAACCCCACTGACAGTTACATTGATCATATATCTTGATACCGTTCGACCGTTGTCTGAACCGAAATGGGTCAAAACAGGCGACATACCTGAGTGGCTAAAGAGTCTGTTTGGACGCATGTTTTGGTTTGCTGGAGATGCTTCTGAAAGCTGGGAGAAGAAAATTGTTGTTTCCGACCCTGATCCGGTGAGATTTTTTTCACCTATCTACTTGAACCTTTTTGGCTAACGATTGCCTGCTGTAGCCTCCAACTCTAACGACTGTTCTAGAGGGATGGTCGTCTTCTTCTGGCGCTGGCAATCTCAGTGAACGCCAACGCTTCCTGAAGACCCATCTGAACGAAATGGACAATGTGCTTGAAATTCTTCTTCGACTCGTTCGCGGTAACCAGCCTACACCATTGGCCTCGCAAACCGGCAGTCCTTTGACTGGTCCTCTTCTTTCTTCGATTGCCCCGGGCTCAATCCATGGCGCTCAACAAACTCCCGTTTCCCTGGCTGTTTTGGCAATGTTCCGTATGACTCTAGATTATGCTACCCAAGCTGGAGGAGACAAGGCAAAGACAGATGCTGAAGAACGATTGGGGGAGATCATTCGGTGTCTGCCTCCAAGCCAGATCCACAAAAGTTTGGATGCCATCTTCAAGGAGTGGAAGAACTCGTCCCAAACAGACAAGAAAAGTAGATAAATACTGTATCCCGTACTCCCTAGTCAAGCTTGATTACGAGTACTTTAGTAATCGTCCATCACACCCCTCCCAGCGCAAATTTCAGCTCTCTTGTCACGCTCTAAAATTGTAATGCCGTAGCTAAAATGTAACAAATTTGAAACCCCTCGTCTTCAAATTCCATTAGATCATATTTGTAGTCTTTCAATACACTCAACCCTAACCCTAGTAGACATCTGCAAACATTCATAACGACCATTCCTCCACAAAATGTTCAAGCCTGAGGATACAACCTCAAATATCGAATCTGAATCATGATTTGGTCGCGGTGACCGTACTTAGTGGAGCCAAAGATTGAGTTCGGACGTGTTTGGGTTGTGGTCGCCGGTCGAGAGCCTTTTTTCACCTTCAAGTTAGGCTTCAGTTGTTTGCGGCCGACTACGAAAGCGCGGCTTGGATAGAAGTAAGGTATAGCAACTATGGCACTAAGTACATCAATCTATCGCGAGGAATTGTACTTACTATCGACTTTCCAAGGCTGTTCAAGCTCCCAGCGCCAGCCAACCTTTGAAATAGGAATGCTTGTTCTTGTCTGCTAAACGGTAAAGCGGCATTGGTGGGTGTCCAACTCACACTTGTTTGGAAGTGGTTGGACTGTCCAAGTCTGACGCATCGTCAGACATTTCAAGTTGCTTTTGTTTTGTTGTGCCGAGCTAGGGTTGGGTGTGTGGGTTGGGCTCGTACGCACCCTTTACTCATAGTATTGTGCAATTGAGTACTCGTATCCGCCGCGCACCGCGTCGGCCTTTCTCCCAAGTTATTTTGGTCTCCATAATAACCGTGACCGCGTTACAATGTCACGCTCACGGTCGACGCGCGTCGAATTGAACTCTCATGGTCAAGATTATCCATTACGACGCTGGCCTCTCTTTGACCCATATCTGCAGTTCAGGAACACCTACGACTCTGACAATACCGTTTTCTCCCCGCAAGGGCGATTACATCAAGTTGAATATGCTCTTGAAGCAGTGAAGCAAGGCTCCGCCGCTGTAGGTCTTCGCTCGAAGACACACGCTATCCTTCTTGCTCTGAAGGTATTTGTCAATGTCTAGGCTGCTTGGGACGCGTGCTTATACTGCTTTGTAGCGCTCAACGGGAGAGCTCGCGTCGTACCAACAGAAGATGTTTCGTATAGATGACCATGTTGGGATCGCTATCGCTGGTCTGACCTCTGATGCTCGTGTCTTAAGGTGCGATGCTTACAGCTGCATTTCTTTGTCTTGCTCACATTCTGCTATCCCAGCAACTTTATGCGACAGCAGGCCATGTCCTCCCGCATGATCTTCAACCGCCCCGTACCCGTTAACCGACTCGTGTCTGCCATCGCCGACAGTGCGTTACTCCACTATCTCGACTGCACTGCCTATTGATGCCCGTGGTTTTCGCAGAGGCCCAGGTAAACACGCAGGAATATGGTCGACGGCCTTATGGTGTAGGCTTCCTCGTCATCGGGCAGGATCAGTCTGGGCCCCACCTCTACGAATTCTCCCCTGCAGGAAACTCGTATGAATACTACGCGATGTCGATCGGTGCGCGGAGCCAGAGCGCCAAAACATACCTGGAAAAGCACTACAAGACCTTTGATGATTGTGAGTGCAAGCCCCAAAACTGGAGTCGGGTTAGTTATCTAATCTGCCCACAGGCTCTCTGGAGGATCTCGTCAGACACGGGCTGCATGCGTTGCGCGAGACACTCCAGCAAGACAAGGAGCTCAATATCAACAACACGTCCATCGGAATCCTCGGTCCCGCTGCTCCGCATGAAAAGGGCGTCTCTGGCGCTGGGTCGTTCCGCATTCTTGACGGGGAAAAAGTGGAGGTTTTCCTCCAGAGCATGGTACCCAAAGAACCCACTGAGGCCCCAGCGGCTCCAGCAGCTACTGACGACGATGTACAAATGGAAGGGTAGTTTTGGCAATGATTATAAATTTTGAATTACAAGGGTGAGTAGTGGTTTGCGGCAATGTCAACACAAGACTATGCGACTGGTGGTACTTTTGACGTCTTCCAAGTCCTCCAGGCACGTGCAGCTGCACCTGGCCTTCTCAGGGCTATAAGTAGTTGAAGCATCGCGCTTAACAACAATATACTCCCGCCTTGGTGGGCAGCGGCGAGGGGGACGGGCACCATATAGAGCAACGTGGTGATGCCCAAGAGTACTTGGACATTGGCCATCGCGAACGCTGCTCGTGCTGAAGTCAGAGCCAACGGTGGAATCACAGAACGCCAAGCTGGTCGCATAGTTTGAGCAAACAAGAACGCCATTCCAGCATAGGTCGATGTTGCCTTTCCGAAAAGAGTCAGAACGGACTGACACGATGTTTTCAGGGACATACCAGCATGCGGTGGTCGAACTGGACCAAACTCGGGTTGTCAAAGAAGTTGCGCCAGAGATCGCTCTTGTCTGGATTTTGCGCATATGTCGGGGACAAAAGCTCGTCGGCTGGCGGCGCCAATCCGCCCGCCATCAGAGGCCATTCGTTGTAGATCAATCCGGCGTCTAGACCGGCCACAAAGACACCTGGAAGAAGATAGATGAGGTGTCGCTCAATATTCCACTCGTTTGCTCACCAGAAAGCGCGGTCAACAATACGAGGCCCGTCAAAACCCACGAGAGGGACTTGAAGCGCTTAACGAGCGGGTTATTGAGAGCTTGGTCGAATGAGGCGAGGGGTAGACCCCCAGCTGAGCCGGTCCGGACAAAGCGCCAGTCCTTGATAATGGCCATTCCGGTGCTGAACATGCCAAGGTACAATGCGAATGCCATCGAAAGATGGGCTGCCAAACGGTAATGAGACACGCGGGGAACTGCGCCTGGAGTTTCCAGCAACGAATCCTCCAGTCCCGATCTGACCATGTACCACCCGAGGGCACCTTGTGCGCCGATTAATAGACCCAGACCACTCAATTTGAGTGCTAGCGGTTTAGAAATCTTCTTGGTTGCGGTGAAATATGCCAACGGGACAACGAATGTAAGCCCAATAAGACGCCCGAGTATTCTGTGGCCCCATTCCATGTAGAATATGCGTTTGAACTCGTCAACGGTCATGGAGTGATTCAGCCTTGGACATGAGACGGGAGAATAAACGGAAAGAGAGCGTGTCTGCGTACATTTTGAACTCCGGTGTGGCCTTGTACTTTTCGAATTCCTTGTCCCATGCCTCTTTCGACAGAGGCGGTACTACTCCCGTTATTGGCCGCCATTCAGTGATACTCAGCCCCGATTCGGTTAATCGGGTTATTCCGCCTACGACCACGACCACCAGCACAAGGACTGCGGAGGACATGAGCCAGATACCGACAGCGGGTGTCGGGGGAGGGAGTGGGGCACTGCTGGCATCCTCTTCAGTAGGCGGTGGAGGGAGTGTGTTTTGAGGCGGACTTTTTGAGGTCGGAGTTTTGGTTGCTGCGTCATTAAACGCGTCTTTCGCGAGTGCAGACGCGCCCTTGGTGACTAATGGTGGAGCATTCTTTTGCACGGACGCAGGAGTTGATTTTACTCTCTTCGGCGCTGTTGTTTGGGGGATGTCTGCAGCTTTCACCGAGGCGAAACGGGGTCGGAGGAGGTTGATTTTAGGAGTTGAAGCATGGAGACCTAGTCTCAGCTGAGAGCATAGAGTTGACGAGCGACAGACATTTCGAAGAGAATGGGGAAGGGAGGGAGAAAGAAACATACGTCAGGCCCAAGCCGAGGTCCATTGAGATCGGCGTGACCAATAATTTCTCTGCAATTTGCCATGATGTTGAATGCACTCAGGGCCTCGACGCGTCGCGGGCTGTCAGCACATCTTCGCCTATTGACCACCGCTACACCCGCAGAAAAAGAACAGCTCATCTACCAGAAACTCACAGAAAGGCAAGTGCAGGCAGTTTTCAATTCTATTTTCCTGACAAACACGCGTCATAAGGTTCTCTCCCTCGCGCCTTGCTATTGAAGACATATCGGGCGGTTGCGGGACTTTCTATGCCATATCCATTGCTAGTGAAGCATTCAAGGGCATCCCCATAGTAAAACAGCACCAACTCGTAACGAAAACGCTCAAGGTGGGCTGGTAATGCACTAATAACGAGGTCGCTCATTAAAAATCAGACGGAAATTGAGGAAATCCACGGTTTACAAGTGCGTCTGCTTTCCCTTGAACAACCCAAAAAATCATGTCAACCTAGATAAAAACCAGTACCGAATGAGACTCGTCCCGCTTTACAGCTTGTGCAATCGCAAAAGGGAGATGGCGTCTCGGGAGTAGGCCTCGCGGTCTGGGTCGTCGTCGACCTATATGTGTGCTGGTTATCATTCGGGCAAACTCGGAACGGCCCACACCTCTGTCCATCTAAATCGCTTCTTCAGCAACGTGAAGAAACGCTTGTCAGCCTGTATTTGGCAGTGAATCTTGTGGTAGAGAAGACGAAATGTGTGACCTTTCTCCGTTTCTTATAGCAGAATAATATCTCTTGCGGATTACTGGCGTCATTGTCCACAAGATCACAGAGTGTGTCAACTAGCAGTGGAAAAGCTGGCTCGAAGTAGACGCAATCGGCGGCCAAAATAACGTCCGCACGGGGTATTTTGGCTGGTATTGGTTCGCCCCTTGTCGGAATTCAAGCTCTGCAAACTCTTCGGCTGGGAACCGACCAGTTGAGTTCTGCGACGAGACATGACGACGACATTTGGTTCAGTTCTACGTTGTCTTGCATGACGGACAATAATGGTCTATGGCATCGCAAGGAGTTATGGGTGTTGAAAACAGAGTGAAGAGCCTACGCTTGGTCAGTCACGAACGCGGTTGCCCCCAGCTTTGCTGCCAGTAATCCACAGAGTCCAGTTCCACTTCCGAGGTCGATGACGGTCTTGCCATTGAGTGAATTCGTCCCGCGCCGCACCAAATAACGGCAAAGTACCTGTGTTTGTCAACACGAAGGTGACTACAACCGATGTCTATAATCTTTTACCTCTGCTGCTGGCCAGGCGATGCCGCCACACCCCCATTTCGGGTCAAGCTTGAGATCGATGTCGACCGACGCGAAAGAAAGATTGAGCACGCTGCCTTGCACGACCGGCGGCGGCTGAACGGGGACAATGGATTCATAATCGTGCTGCTCGAAAAAGTGTTCGTCCATCGTCTTGAGCAAGGCAATATCGCGTCACGTCACAGTCACATGGTCGTTCAAACCACATCATGCGGCTTTCTACCCTCCGGAATGTCCAGCCAGGATCTCTGACGCATACGCTCATCTTGGCACTGGAGGACTGTGGCATTCGCACCGAAATGGACCTCTTGTTTTCCACGACCACCGTTGAAATATTTCGTCAAATCCCGTCTGGCACAGCAAGCTTGGCTGAGATCGAGGAATTCAAGGCCTTGGTCGTTGAGAATGCTGCAGCCCCTGGCCAAACAGCGCAAGATATCTTAGACGCAGACAAACTTACAGAGAGTGTCGTCGAAATGCTCAGCGGTTCTCCCCGATTGGACAAATTCTTGAGTGGCTTGACCGGTCCTCGACGATTACTTGAAGTTTCTGGTGACAAAGGCGGAGGAAAGACTGTTCGTGGAAAGCTGACTACCGACGCCCCTCAGCCAACAATTTGCCTTAGTCGCTGGTGCTACAACTAATGTTGCGCCATCTCGTCTCTCAGCCGCATTCCAGTGTGCTCTGGATCGACACGACAAGCGACTTCCCGCTACCATGGGCCTCTGAGATGCTTGAAAGTATGGCTTCAGAGAACGTGGTATCAGTCAGACATTGTGTTTTGGCTATGCTGATTACTCGCAGGATGCTCTGGATAGACTGCAACTCGCACAAGCCTTCGATGTCGAAACTGTTTTTCGAGTGCTAGAAACTGTTCAATCTTCTAATAATGTGTGTTTTGGTCGATTTCGTGGTTTTTAAACTCATGCACATATAGGTTCCAACCAACATGAACATCCGAGCGATTGTTGTGGACGATCTCACTTCACTAATCTCGCCCCTATTGAGCCCCCTTTTCTCCGCAGGGCCATGCGATAATGAGTGGGTTTATGCGGCAATTGCGGGCGATGGCGCAAAACTTGTGCTTGACTATTTTCGTTCGTGTTCATGTCACTTCGGTGGGCAGTGGTCTAAAAGCCAATCTAGGTCATAAACAACTCGGTGGCTATTGACCCGGGCCAGCCGAACGTAAGAAAGCCGGCCTTAGGGCCTTCTTTCACTTTCATGACTGATGCGACGCTGTGGTGCAGTCCATTGAGTCCAGCAATGTTTGGTCTTCGCCTGTATCGGACGAAAATTACCGTGCGTGAGGCGATGGATATGGTTAGATCCTTGCACTCATAAACCCCATAGCCTCACAAGCCGCCTTGCAACTTCAGGATCAGAGAAGCAGTAATCGAGGATTGTGATGTGATGGAGGGAGACTGTGTGACAAATAAATAGAGCCAATCTTAGTCAGACCTCTTGACGCAATTTCTTATGGCCGACCTCCATGAAGTTGTTTTCCACTGGCCCAGTACCGAGGCAGAGCGTGTAGTCGGTGCGAAACCCCGAGGCTTCCCATCTCCTAGCTAACTCCCCCCATTCCAGTTACCGGCACATTTGACCAAGTAACTCAGCCTCCGAGAATCCCCCTCCGCTTCCGCTAACAAACTCACCACAGTGGTCTTCCTCGGTCAATCTCGAAAAAGACGCGACAGGGTTCTCTGGCACGGTCAAGGTTGACTGGGGCTCGAAGGTCCTGTGCGTATTGCTTCTGCTTCCACATTCTGAAGCTAAAAAAAATTGGCAGGTACAAATACATCGTCTTCAAGAGTGCGGGGAGTCGGGAATGGGCCTGCTCCCCTTTGGTGGCCACCGAAAAAGACGTTGCTGGCAATCTCAACAACGTCTACCAAGCCCCACCAAAGCCAGAGTCATCCCAAACGAAAGACACGACCTCGGAAACGACTACGAATGGATCATCTCTGGGCCAGGTGGTCTCCGATTTGGCTGAAACGGTAGTCGCTCGCGATGGCACGACTTCGGTTCTGGATTATGTCGCCTCTGGCCTTGGAGCTGCCGTGCAGTCCGCCATCGGGGTCGACCCCATCAACGGGTCCAAGGCAAGTCCGGCTTAGTTTTATTTTGGTTTGTATTGTGGATTTGTGCTCATTGAAGCCATAGGAGCCATACGAAACACCGGTGCCGACCAAGACTGAATTTACGATAGAAGAAACTGTTACGACTCCAAGCGAGACGTCTGTCGCACAACCGTCACCCGCGACAGTCGCTCCAAAGGTGCCCATCGCCATCGTCCCGGTTTATGCCGAGGAAATTAAGGCGGTCCCAAATGGCACCAGCCAGCCAGTTGTGGAAAACGAGGCGCTTTCGACGCATTCACCGCTTCCTGCGACCATTCCTTCTCCGCCGGTTCCCACTCCAGCGCCGGCTAAAGAACCGATATCAGCCACGGTGGAAGTTACGCAACCAACGCAAGTCGTGGCCGCTGAAAGCACAACCTCCGAACCAACAACAACAACGGAGGTCGATGCCACGCCTACGCCTGCAGTTGTTGAAGAACCAATACCTGCTCCACCGATAGCAGTCGAGCCATCAAAAGAGACTCCATTAGAGATAACTGCGCCAGAGGCCAAAGTCGAAACGCCTGTTGTTGCTACACCTCCACCGGCTGCTGAGTCACCAAAGCCCGTTGAGAACTCGAGCAGACCCGCGACGCCATCCAGCAGACCAACAACACCGTCCAAGAGAGGGAAGCATGCTTTCCCCTCTGAAGATTCCTCCTCCTCGGCACCGAACACACCAGTCTCCAGGTTTAGCACTGCAACTTCGACAAGGAAAAAGCGGCATAGCTTGTTCGGAAAACTGAAGCATCTCTTCGACAAGGACAAGGAAGAAAAAGAAAAGGAAAAGAAATGATTGGCGCTAGCGCTACACATGACTGGTATTAGACGATTTCTTCCTGGCCTTTCTTTCGTACATATCGTGTTTTCTGGATCTACATGCATCTATTCTTTCTGGGAGCCTCTTCAACTCACTATACTCATTACAACGCCTGTAGTTACTTTTTAGTTAGACCTTGGAATGGAAGAGCGTGGACACAAGTATACCTGCAGCGATTGTTTCTCCTTCTCTCCTGATCAAAATTCGTCCCATTGCCTTGTTGATAGCATAGGGCTCTACCGCGATTGGCCGGGCCGGCGTACCGACATTGAGTGGACGCAATGTGATCTGCACTTCCGCTGAAGATGCTTTCGAGAGAACTCTAGGATTCGTCTTGACCACTTTTCCCGTCGTCCTATCCAGTGTTGAGACGAGCTTGGAGATGGTGGCAGGTACATCGCGTGAATGATGGAAGAGTTCCACCTGGCTTAAAGTTAGGGACAACATGTGGATTAATTGGCTTCTATACCACAGCGCCGGCAATAATCGGGACCTGGATATCGAAGATGATGATGCGTGCAGTGAAAGAGGAAGAGAGCGGAACGGGGTCGGAGGGAGGGCAAAGGATGCTCCCAATCGTCAGCTGAATGGGATCGACTGATACCAACGATAGAGTCAGATTCGATCCAGCTGCAGCCCAAGAGACATTTTCCTCTTCAATTTCAATGGCTAAGAAGAAATGTTCATATACTTTACGGTAAAGTGGAACAACTCACTCTTGATTACCCCAGTTTCGTCACCCGGTAGTATGCGGACTCGTTCACCGACTTGGACAACTCCACTAAGAAGTCGACCAGAGACTGAAGTCCCGGAACCTTGCCCTTTGAAGATGTTTGCAATTGGTATCCTCATCGGTGAAGTTATGTCACGGGTAGGTGCCTCCAGCTCGTCTGGAAACAGTGAGTAGTTACAAGAGAAGCTTTGAGCAGATTCACCAAGAAGATCCACCAATGTCGGTCCCTCGTACCATAATGCAAGTTGTTTTGCATCCTCTCCTTCACGATTAACTAGATTGACTCCTCGCATCGCACCAACTGGCACGAATTTCGTTTTGGAGTGATGGAATCCGGATTGGGCGAGGAAAGGGCGAAGCAGCGCGCAAATCTCCTCATACCGGTCTTTCTCCCACTGCACCTGGTCTAGTTTGTTGATGGCCACAACAACCTGTGCGACACCCAAACTCCTTGCAAGGATCAAGTGTTCTCGTGTTTGGCCACCACGCTCGAAGCCAGATTCAAATTCTCCAGTTGAGGCATCGACAACGAGGACCGCGCAGTCAGCCTGAGCGGCACCGGAAATCATATTCGGAATGAATTCTTTGTGACCTGGCGCGTCAAGGACAGTGATTTGTCGGTGTGGAGTTGCAAAAGATTGCTGGGCAATATCCATCGTAATACCCCTGTGGGTGATGGGAAGCTGCGCAGACCATAAACGGCCAGCTCACCTCTCGCGTTCCTCTGTCGTGCCATCAAGACCCCAAGCCCAACTAAAGCTACTCTTTCCTATTTTGTTGCTGTTTCGTTCGTTGGCTATCTTGGTGCGTTCATCCATCTTTCCCGTCTCATACAGCAGTCGACCCATCAAGGTAGATTTGCCAGCATCCACGTGACCTGCACAATCAAGTATTATGGAAAAGAAATAGGTTGAGCAAGTTACCGATCACAACGATGCTGAGGGCCTTCTTGCCCTTTTCTTGGATTTCTAATGACGTTCGAACTTCTTGGAGTAGTTTATCGCGCGCAAAGGACGCTTTGGGAATCTCTTCATCTCCCAGCGGTTCGTCGTTGACCAAGTTAAGAGCCGACAAGTCAAGTTCCCTTTGGTCGACATTTCGGCCGGGCGTAGCCGATTTCGCTGGAGTTGTTGTTGGTTTAGGGCTCGTAGTGCTCGTTTTCTTGGGTCCTTTGGCAAGGCTCCCCATCGGGGAGGCCGCGCGCGACGAATTGGTCGATTTGGTATCATTGAGCTGCTTTTGGGCCAACAGTTTTTGCGCTTTCTCTCGTTCTCGAGCGGCTGAACAGAAAATAATCAATAACATTCCATACAAAAGCGAAACAAATCAAGATTTGGAAGTAAGCGGTCTCGAAGAAGCAGTTGATTTGGTCTGCCCCAAAGATGTGTCACGCCTCGCATTCATGACTATATCGTCCGGGCTCGGTCCGTCAAACGCAGAACCACTCGACGCGAATAGATCGGGAATTTTTGTAGGAGTAACTTGTCGCGACCGGCGTCGAGGGCCATCTTCTGAATGAGCAACAGAGGCGTCATCCAGAAGAAGAGTTGCAAACGCGGATGGTGAAGCACGTGTTCTGGTGGCTGTGACTGGCAAAAACATGGAAGGAACCGGTGGAGGTGGCGGCTCAGCGACAGTTGCCTGGGGCGGTGGTTTCTCTTGAGCCTTCTTTATCTTCATTGCCAATTTAGATTTTTTGGGCTCCCCAGCAGTAGATGACGGTCCAGATGGTAATGGTACAACGACCAGCCTCCCGCTGTCTGAGCGATTAGGGTTTGTGAGGGAGTAGAGCGACTGGTAGGAAGTTGTTATTGCTGTTGTTACTGTGGGACCATTGGCAACCGGCGTCAAGTATTGCGTGCGCTCGGGAGGTAGACGCGGGGGACCAGAGACAATTTCTGGAGTTGGATTACGAGAGACCTTGTTCGCCTGTGCCAGTTGAGCAAGTTTAGATGTCGGCCGAGAACTGGATACAGAAGCTGGTTTGTCTGGTACTTTGGACGGAGTGGGTGCTGATGGACGACTTGGTGCCGGTGTGGGACGACTGGGAGTAGGCGTTGGCGTTGGAGTACGCGAGTCAAGTGGCGGTGTTGCGGGAGCGTGATCGTGAACTTCCATTTGCAAAGCCGTCTCGATAGCGCGCCGAACATGAGAAGAAGTGGACGAAGGAGCATATTGCGATACCACCGACTCCGGTGCAATTGACTCGGCGCTTGGTCTAAGATTTGGATAGGTTTTCACAGAGCCAGATACATCCGTGCCCGCAGAACGAGAACTCTCACTCCGGATGCTACTTGTAGATGCTCTGCTCGACGCTAACATAGCCAACTTGGACTTTTTTGGAGGCTGTGACGTAGCTTGTGGTGGAACATTCCGGCTTGACTTGGAATTCAAGTCTGGAATATCGGGAATCGTGTCAATCGGAGGAACAGGTTCACTGGGGGGCTTTGGGAAAGTTTCGCTCTGATAGCTATCGCTCTCGGATGGTGGCAAGGATGGAGGAGGCTCGAAAAAAGACAGGCGTTGGATTGCTGAATCGGATGGAGAGACCGGGATGAGATTAGGGTTCAAGGAATTGATTGTGGTGTCCATTGGTGAGTCTTGGGCCATTCAGATCGAGTTATTAAAAGAACGAGTTTACATACCAACAGCTTGGCCATATGATGTTGTTATTGTGCTCGGAGGTCTTGGAATCTCAAGAGAAAGATACCTCTGGCGGGGTGGCCAGTTGGGTGAAGGCTCCGTTCGTTCAGTTCTCTCCGATATTGTGCTAAGGTTCCGTCTAATCCCAGATTCAGCGTCGAGCTGACTTTCATAAGGTTGTTGAGCTTGTTTGATGAGTGGAATGCGAGATCGACCATCATGCTCTTCTTCTTCCAGCACAGGCGGGCTATACTGGCCATAACCGAGGTCCGCCTCAGGTTCCTCAATGACACGTCGAAGACCAATCACAGGTGGCGCGTATTCGCCATAGCCAAGCTCTCTCTCAACAGGTAATGGGGGGAGGTCCTTCATTGTATGCGAGGGCGCTGAAGGCAGATTGAGTTCTACCGACACGGAAATAAGAGTGGTCGACGACAATCGCCTTACCGCAACGATCCGGCCAGAGACGATTGTTGAACGGAAGAAAGGAAGGGGTGGGAAGAAGTATAGTAACACACCTTTCCTTTGCTGAGCTTGAAGTATCCGTTCTTGCTCCTCTGGATTTAGGTGGTGAATGAGAGAGAGATCTTGAACTGAGTACCACATACCGATTGCCCACTGCACTGTCTCCTCGATGTCGAAATGACACTCCCACAACACATCCTTGATGGCTTTATCCGACAAACTAGACTGCGTCGCGTCGCCAATGATGTCTCTCACACGATCAAGGCCGTCATTAAGAAGGGCTGAAGGAAATTAGTGAGAAATAAGAGCTCCATGCATTATCTGGACCTTGGTGCTCTGGAGAGATAAATTCTTCGCCTCCATCAGACAGCGGATCGTCGTCCAATTGCTCTACTAGCTTTGAATAGACACATAAGGCCAATTGGATATCATACCATTGTAGTCCATATTGCTGAAGTTCCTATGTCGCGCAACCATGGCTGCTTGACTCTTGAGTCTCAAATCAAAATCACTCACGTGACACAACCTTCCTTGTCTTTTTTTCCACCATGTTTCGCGTCGCTACTTTCCGCCCCACCATTCGCGTTCGTTGCCCCCTGTTATGTAGTCGCAACTGCTCAGTCCTAACAGGCATTCTCCACGTCCGCGCGAACGAATGACCTCGCAAAATTGACCCTCATTGGGAATTTGGGGAAAGTTCCTGAACTGAAGACCACCAAAAACGAGAAGGAATATGTCTCATATGCTGTTGCCACAACTTCCTCGGCCCCTCCCTCTGCAGACGGAGGTGATGAGGCCTACGTTATATGCGTCCGTCCACTGATTTTGTTTTCAGAGCGCACCTTCAACACAACATGGCATCGTATCCATTCGTTTTCCCATGGCACCAACACCTACCTCCAAACACTCAAACAGGGCAGCAAAGTTTACGTTGAAGCCCACTACGAAATTCGTGAACCAGACCCCAATGCGGACCCGTCCACTCCCGCAGGGCCAACGCCAAATCTTCCTCCGCCATGGTCAGTCTCTCCCATTCTTCCGCAACCTAATGATTGTGAATGCTCGCCAGATACTATCCGGGTCATTGCGCCGCCTCGACCAAGGGAAACAGAGGAGCATTAATGGACCGTGTTCTGATATTTAGAATATAATTCTTTCTACCTAACTAATTGTCCCTGCGGGCAAGGTTGCGTCAACAGTAGACTCTGGCCCGCTTGGTGCATTCTCGTCAAGGTTGTCGTGCATTTTCCGCAGATAGTCCCTCACCGTCGTGGACACGAGCTGTAAACCACTGAGTTGATGATCAGGAGAACAACTTGAGACCATACACGATGATCTTCGTATGAAGAACCAGAATAACAAGCCGCAATGGCAATGGGACAACACGGTGCATTCTACGCCGGTTACTTGAGAGTTTAAGCACGCCAAAGCATGACGAACCTCTAGCCAGATAGGAAATGCTGTCGATACTTCATTGACCCTGGCTCACGAAAACTTTAGGGAGAGCGCACCTCCACCTGTGATTCGGAAATCCCCCTGAAGCTCCATTTGCTTTGGTGATTTGCCCATTGACGCAAGAGAGTTCTCGACATAGTAGCTCGAATGGCTGGTCCGTTTCACAATATTTATCATACCCTGCGACAGGTCAAGACGGAACCATCGTCAGGTCTTAACAAACCTCTAACGCGGACCACCCATCAAGACTGAGATCAGTAAGACCGGAGACATTGTCGGAATCCACTGTGCACGCGAAAAGAGGGTGGCCGGCGATCGTTTGGATTGAGATAATAAGTCCTTTGCCTTTCGCATGACGAGCTGATCCACGAAATCGTTTGCGCATAGAGAGTCCCAGGGTGACGGCATCTGCAGCAGAGAACGAGGGAAAGCGGTAGTTGCTTTCTTCCGCCAGAGTTTGGCTGGATGGATAAATCAGCCACATGCCATTGAGAACAACGGACTGAGTGCCTTGCAAGTTGGTTTGAAGAAGAATGCTCGCTGAACATGAGAAAGAAAGGGTTGGGCCACGCGTGCAAAATGGTCAAGCGAGTGACACGCAGTCAGAACAGGCCTCGAGGACGGAGCTACTTTGTTTCGAGACCATTGTGAAAGTCATGGGTGAAGAATCCCGCGCTTAGTCATGTTACTGACTTCAAGTTACCCTCGACCACGAGCACGAGATGGAATTCTTCCATGACGTTGGTTCAGACCCCCAAAAGCCCTCAATATTTGAGCTCGTTGCGCAAGAGCAGCTCCACCACCTTCTCCAGCCTGCATTGAAATATGTTTTAGCTGTATGCTTTCATAATCCAGTCCACCGGCCTTTTTTATAACCGACTCCAGGTATTCGCTCAACGATACCCTCGCTATCTTATACGAATTGTCAACCGACATGAGGAGTTCTATGCCGCGATCATGTTTTTTGTGGAACGGCATTACCTCCGCAAACACAGTGCGTATCCAGTTGGTTGGTGATAACGCGCAGCCCTTAATGCGCTGGTAGACGCGTCTTTCTCTGAAAACTTCTATGGTCTGAAGCGTCGGCGTCGGCCATTCATCGAAACCCCACGTGCACAAGCAGCAGTTGGTGGTGTACCACCAGGAGAGAAGCTGCGCAATCAAGAGATTTGGCCGTCCCTTCTGTTCCTTGTAAGCCTCGTTCGCCAATGTTTTCATGTTCTACAACATTGTTAGGTGGGAATTCCGTATCTGCGTGCAAAGGCGCAAGAGGGCGGAATTTCCTCCGATATAGAACACACCCAATCTAATCGGCTGAGGCAGCAAGTAAGGGCACCGCGTTTTCTGGGCTGAACTCACAACTTGACAGACGCTTGCCCATCGCTTTTATAAGAAGATTTACCCTTGGCTGAATACCTCCTTTGAATTGTGGCTGTTTTCGTCCAACATCGCATATCTGTTTGGCAAGACTGCCTACTACAGGCCTTGGTTATCTTGGATAGGTGTAGACCTGCGGCGTCTTGGTTTGGATGATTTCGTAAGCCTGGTCTCCCTGGGTTAATTCGTCCAAACTAACGTATCCGTGCAGCGAGAAGCGGCAATAAGACAAGGACAACCTTCTACTCAGCCAAAAACTCTCCTTAGTTGGATTCGCCACCTCATCTTTTCCTCTCCTCGAATCCTCCTCGACTCACTCAGGCTACTATTACCGACTGCCATCTTCTTTATCAAATTCTTAGAATGGTGGTACTCTCCAAATTCCCCCGCCCGATCCTTTTCCACATCTCCCATCGGTCCCGCTGTTCCGCCACCACGAATGCTTCCTCCGCATCCCCAGGGAGTTCCGTTCGACCCACAAAGCTACGGAAAATGTCCTCTTTGTCAGGATGACTTCAAAAATGCGACAGCGCTACCTTCCGGCTACGTATTTTGCTATCGTTGTGCACACGAACATGTAGAGAAACACGCAAAATGCCCAGTTACTTTACTACCCGTACAGATATGGCAGCTAAGGAAAGTGTTGATCTAATAGTACATAGGGTTCAATCTAGAATTGCAGTTGGAACCTCATTATATGCTGGGGGTTGTATTTCGGCGTCATAGCTTCCCGAGGCTGCTCCATTGGCATTATTTGACCCACGCAATTGGTTTTTGAGACGCTCAACTTCTCTCGCAAGTTGCCGGAACTCACGCCGCTGAGTTTCAAAACGCGTTCGGATAGTCTGGGCCTCCGTTTGTAATCTTTCGTTAGTTTGAGTCAGTTCCTCGTTTGCTCTTTGTTGGTCTGCTTGTCCCGATGTTGCCTGTGTAAGCTTGTCCTGAGACTCGCGACTTTCCAGCCGTAGACGAGCATTTTCGCGTGCCAAGTCCTCGTTGATGAGGGTTTGCAATTCTGAATCGCCACCAGACCACGGTAACTGCCAATTAATTTGTCAGACGACGCTGATAGATAGCTTGTTGTGAGGCTTGCCTGTGTGGTTGAGGCCCGCATCTCGTCAACTTGGCTACGGAGACGCTCGTTTTCTCTCCTGAGGTCATCAACCTCGATGCGATGAAGCTCCGCATCGGTATGGGACGTTTGAAGCTGCTTGACTTCAGTTACAGACAGCTCTAAAGCTTTCCGAAGTCCCTCGTTCTCCGCAGCGAGAACTTGATTGACTGCACGTGCACTAGCCAGATCATGGCTGGCGAGCTGGCATTGAAGTTCTTCAATCACGACCCGAAGCGAAACGTTTTCTTGCGTGATATTTGCCAATGAGACAGCTTGTTCGGTATTCGATAGTCGGAGTTGGTTGTACTTGGTTTGCATGTCTCCAATCCGATGTTCAAGTTGATGGATTATAACGTCTTGGGGATCTGGGTTTGTGGTCGATTGACGAGGAGAACTTTCAGTTAAGGGAGCTATGTCATATAATGAGGAAGATGCATGATATCTAGCGGTGCCACGAACCGAGCATTTTATTGTCTGGCGACCAGACGGAAGAGAACCGAACATGATTTGCATGCGCAGGTAACGTTGGGTAGACGACTGATGTCGCCCGTCTGCGGAAAGTGTCGGCAGGAGTAAAATTGTCATCGAAACTAGGTATCGAAAGTCTTGGTTGGGCTGGCCTCTCGAAAGACCGCGAGGACAGCGTATGTGGTTTGGCTGGTGGCGGTGGTGGTGGTGCACTCTTGGGAGGAAGAGGAGCTGGGCGTCGGATTGTCCCAGGCGCTTTGGGGGACTTTGGCGGAACTAATGGAGGTTTGATTCGTTCGACCTCGGGCTTGAGAGAAGGAGGAAGGGTGGGAGGGAGAATACGTCCCCGTAGTCTCTCATCCACTAGATATAGTGCAATGGCAAAACCCTCCCGCGTCAAGTTCCCGTCGTCATTGAGATCAGCCAGCGTCCTATAGTGATCTCAGAAAGACAATTGAAATTGAACGGAAGAACCAACCAGAGGTGGGCGAGATCTTCTGTAGACAACTTGGACTCCATTAGGAATGGCAGAGAAACATTGTCAGGAATGGAGCCGCTCTTGAGAGGATCAAGGGCATCGAATTCGCGGTTAGCCCTTGCTCTTAGATCATCGGGAATTTTCCAGTCTACAGAAGCCGATTTCTCATCATTTCGCGGAGAAGGAAGTGGAGAATATGAAGCTCGCCGAGAAGGGCCAGCGGCCGAATTCGGAGACAGCATAGGGCTCGAGGGAGAGGCAAGGACAGAACGGGAAATGCGTCGATCAAAGCCGCTCGAGTTAGATCCTGGGCTCAGCGATAGGCGAGGCGGGGAGGATGACGGTGATAACGGCTTGGGGACTATCAATGGCGATGATGGTCCAGACGCGGCTTGTTCGTACAGTCCTTTAGGTAGAGTTGTAGGAAGAACGACAGATGGGCCGTCCTTCGTTATCCATTGGATGAGATGCATGGCTATGGCAAAGTCGGTAATGTCCAAAGCTTCTCGCTGCTGAGTGTCTGCAAGCTTCCTTGTGTCTCGTTAGAAAGAGATGCTCGGTATCAAAAGAGAAGAGAAACACACCATATTCTCGAGACAATCTCTTCAGATGCTGTAAACTTTGCAAACATATTGCGTGCCTTTTCACCTGAAATCGAGAGTGAAAAATCACGAACTCAACTGACAGCATATACCCACTCCCAACAAGTCCATCCAGCTGGGTGCGACGAAACAAGCTGCGGTATTTTGCCTTGTCTTCTGGTGTCAACGCTGGAATCGTTGAGGCAACATCTGAGATGTCCGGAATATGGGCCGGTGGGCCGGCTGCATTGTTGAGACGATGCACGAGTCGAAGGACATAACGCACGTTGAGCAAGCAGTTCTGAATTAATAGGTTTCGCGCCAGACTGAGCCAAACCTATCAGTCGAACTGCAGCACCAGTTTGCTGCGGGGTAAGCCAGCCATGGCGGTCGGTATCCACAACGTTCCATATATCGCTGAGTGTCTGATAGTGAAGAGTCAGAATGAACCCCGTTGTCTAGTTGCGTATCTCACCTCAAGAGGAAGGTTGGTCTTGTTGAACAATTCGAGCGCTATATCTCCGGGAAGGATGCCTAGGTCGTGGAGCTCCTTCTGAGAGAATATTTTGTCCACTATGGCGCGTTCATTGGCGGTTGGGACGAACGAGGAGGCCATAGTGAGCCCGACTGCGCGGGAGGCAGTACTACAGTAATAGTTCTTGATGCCTGTTGCGGGGAAACGCTCGATGTTCGACACGCGTGGATTGCTTCCCGACAGAAATGTGACATCATCACATCACATCACTCTTTTTATCTGAACTTTTCGCTCATGGAATGGATTCAAGTTCCTGGCCGGCATTCTCTCGTGAAGGCCAAGATAAAATCTTTCACCCAGTCATTGAGCATGGTGCCGTGACCGCCACAACACTCGTAAACGACAACGGGCGGCTTGTTTGGTCTAACCTGCTGAATTCAGATTTGAAACGAGCACTGCGTGCAGGGCCGCCTACACTGGTTTATCCTGCGACGCGTCTTCCGCCAGTTTCAGAACATCAAATTGGCATTCGCCAGCAGGCAGAGCAAGGAGTAGTTGTATTTCACAATTTGTCGGCCATCGAAGCTGACGACTTCATCTAGGCGAATTTCTTGCGTATGGAGTTACCTGACGTTGATGTAGCTGCGGACCTCATAAGAGGCAAACTCACTGAAGCGGCAAAACTTCAGCAAGAGTGGGACATTTTCGATCCACTTGTGGGAAATCAACTCGATTGTGTTCACGGGCAAAATCTTGCCGTGCTTGCATTCCCTACTGGCGAACTTGGCCGCGACCTCAGTCAGTCATGACAATCTAGAACCGATTCTATTGTTTCCAACTTTTGATTAGATCTTTCGCCTCTAACCCGACAAACTGGCAAATGGGAATTCAAGCCGTTTGCGCAAGCAACACAGTCATACGACACCCCAATTCTTCAAATATCGGCCATTCGAACGGCGGAGTCAAAGCTTGGTTCGTATTCAACCTATCACCCTTGCAAATCTCTCAATATTCCTAAAGAGCCATATATCGCCGTTCGCACTTTTGGAGGAACCTCGTTATTAGAAATCGGCGTCGATAATGGCCAATTGTCGACCATGGAGTCAGATACCATCAGGTCGTCAAGCACTGGAGAGAAGCCTGTCGTCGATGTGCAGCTATATTCCCCTAGCCATGTCCATCTGGTCAACAGTAGCGGCATAGTCTATCAGTGGGACCCCAGCTTCGGCAGCACAACATCGTGAGTAGTAGTGTCAGCTCCCTTCCGCAAGTCGCTCAACAGGTTACAGAGAGATTTTCACCTCTGATCAGATCAAGTCCGATATCTGGCGCTTAGGGTTAACCAATGACCCTGATGTTTTTCTCTTGATGTCAAAGAGTAACCTGACGATGGTAGATTCAAGGGTACAACATACTGATACTATATCAAGGTGCTTACTTATCTTTTCGTCAGACTTTTCAAGTCGCCCAAACCGTCTACGATACCTCATCGAACGAAGTTTTGACTGCAATGGAAACACATTTTTCTGATGTTTTTCGAATTTGTACAAGCAATCAAGCTCTGTGGATAGACCGCCGTTATACTAAACGGCCACTCGTGGCGTTCAAGCATGGTAGAGCATTTGACCGCTCTATGGAACTGAATACTGTCTTAATGGATGATGGCCAGTTGTTCACCATCTTGATGCCTAATCGTGCTTATACTCAGCAGGGCCACTGACTATTCTTTCCTCTCGTAAACATGGCTTATTGACGGTGTACGATGTTGATGTATCTGGCAACACAATCAGAGAGGTTCATGCACCATATGC
This sequence comes from Mycena indigotica, assembly GCF_014461135.1. Lineage (NCBI taxonomy): Eukaryota > Fungi > Basidiomycota > Agaricomycetes > Agaricales > Mycenaceae > Mycena > Mycena indigotica. The sequence goes on from NW_023503005.1 coordinate 2,464,671, forward strand.
CTTGACGGCTTCTGCTGGTGGATATCAAAAAGGACATTTCTTTCTAGGCGACTCCACTACGGCAACATACTTCAGATTATCAGACACTGGCTCTATCCAGGCCTTCAACCTGTCTTTCGACGTTCCCACCAATGTTTCGTATACCTGGTCAGAGGATGTCACGCGGTTGCACTTGGACTCAGCCTACCTCAAGGATGAGTTCAGCGATCCTGCCCCACCTGCTGAGGAGACCATGCTCGACATGCGTCAGGTTTACAAACGTTGGCCTTTTCTTCTTTGCGTCGTCCTTTCATTCATATTGACAACAGGATTCCTACGAGAACCTCAAGAAACGAGATCTGAGGAAGAAATTGCAGAAAGTTTTTATGACCTCGTTGAGAGGGCGTCCTCCTTTTGGCAAGAAATGAACGAGCCTGTTGATCACATCCTTACATCGTTCGTACCTTCGTATACTCATCATACTTGCCTTAATCAGTCCTAGCTACGATATTCTTTTCCGTTCTGGCGAGGAGCCCAATCAGTCCAGCCGAGCCGATTTTTTGGCTGAAAGCGTGCTTAAAACTAAAAGAGGATTTCGTTCTTTCTCTCAGGGTCGGGTGTCGTCCAGCGCACTACAAAAAGACGCGCCATGGGTGCATGATCTCAGCCAAACCTTGAATAAACTGGACGGGGAATTCGGCCCTGATATTCGCTCACTTACTGAGGTCCACCTCAGTCGATTCGATCTGAAGGCTGACCCACAGCGGTCGATCGAATCGGAGCGACGTGAAACGACTGCACGCGAACAACTAGCCCTCGACCTCGAATTGTCGAGACATATATATTCTCCTCACGCATTTGCATCTCCTTCCAGCGATTTGGAGTCTATGGCCCAAACATTATCTCTCGAAGACAAGACTGAATTTGGATATTTACGTCCTATCTTAAAGGAAGAGGACAGTCTACGGCTCCCAAATGCGGTACGGCTTATTACACGGGACTGGGCTGTTGGGCAAGACCCTTCTCATTTTGTTTTCCGCGAACGCTCCGACATGGTGGACGAAGAGCATTCGCCTAAACAGCAGCGGGTGCGGATTGAGGATTTTAAAATCGAATCCCAAAAGCCGCCAACGCTTGTTGTCGCCTCTTCTCAGAGGCCCGCAGTTGCGGCTAGCCAGCCAGTACAACCTTCGATAATGTTTGGAAGTCAACCCAACATGGATATGGACTTTGGACTTGCGGGAGTTAGTCAGGATTTCATGGCGAGCACGCAGCCTATGCCTGGTGTGTACGGAGGACGACCAAAAAAGCCGGTTAAGAAACGAGTAGGAGGATTTTAGAACAAATGTACCTAGGCCGTGGCTAAATCGAGATGAATGTGACGCATCAAACGTGATGACTAGTTTACACGTGAGGATCTGATCTCATTTTTACACTCTCCTTCCCGCTCCCTCAAGATGAGCCACCGTAAGGTTGGTAGTAGTACACTTCTTATCTGTGTCACTCAACGTGTCTAGTACGAAGCCCCCCGTCATGGCTCCCTCGGTTTCCTCCCCAGAAAGCGGGCAGCCCGTCATCGGGGCAAAGTCAAATCCTTCCCTCGCGATGACCCCAAGAAGCGGGTCCACTTGACTGCGGTTTTGGGTTACAAGGCTGGCATGACCCATGTTGTTCGCGACCTCGACCGTCCTGGCTCCAGTGCGTAATTATTCATTCAAAGTTTCGATAAAATACTGAAATCCAATTTTTTCAGAGATGCACAAGAAGGAGGTGGTGGAGGCTGTCACGATTATCGAGACCCCGCCGATGATGGTGGTTGGTGTTGTTGGATATGTCGAGACTCCCCGTGGCCTGCGCACCCTCACGACTGTCTGGGCGAACCATCTCTCTGACGAAGTCAAGCGGAGATTCTACAAGAACTGGTATCGCTCCAAGAAGAAGGCGTTCACTCGCTACGCGAAGAAGGCTGCTGAGGAGAATGGCAAGTCCATCGCCCGCGAGCTGGAGCGCATCCGCAAATACTGCACTGTTGTCCGTGTCTTGGCCCACACGCAACTACGCAAGACTGGCCTGTCACAAAAGAAGGCCCACCTCATGGAAATCCAAGTCAACGGTGGCTCCGTTGCCGACAAAGTCGAATACGCCCATGGTCTGTTCGAAAAGCCAATCGAGGTTGGCACAGTCTTCGAGCAAGACGAGTGTGTCGATGTCATCGCTGTTACGAAGGGTCACGGGTTTGAGGGTGTTACCCACCGTTGGGGAACGAAGAAACTGCCGAGGAAGACACACAAGGGTCTCCGAAAGGTTGCTTGTATCGGTGCATGGCATCCATCCAAAGTCATGTTCTCGGTTGCCCGTGCTGGTCAAAGTACGTGTTTTCAACCTCCATTTCGCTGCCATATACTCAACTCTGTTTTATTTTAGACGGATACCACCACCGTACGGAGATTAACAAGAAGATCTACCGCATTGGCTCTGGCGCAGCTGATGACAATGCTTCAACCGAGTCTGATATTACCAAGAAGACCATCACACCCATGGGTGGCTTCCCCCATTATGGTATCGTCAAGAACGACTTCGTTATGCTCAAGGGCTCCATTCCGGGAACTAAGAAGCGTGTCATCACCATCCGCAAATCATTAATGGTTCACACCTCTCGTCGGGACCTCGAGAAGGTCCAACTAAAATTCATCGATACCTCGTCCAAGTTCGGCGTATGTTTGTTCACATTGAGCTGCTATTTTGGTGCTTATTTCCACTTAGCATGGTGCCTTCCAAACTTTCGAGGAGAAGGCTGCGTTCTTGGGTGTCCTCAAGGTCAAGGCCTAGTCATTTGTTTTTCTGTCGATGTTTGTACCGTATGCGTAGCCTATGTTTCCAAATGCATGCTATGAAGCTACTTTCGCGCTTTTTGTGACCATATGTGACCGACATTTGCTCTGAATTTTCGACCATGACCGTTCGTCCATGTTGTCGCGTTGCTTGGCTTGAACTCACTCATTCCAGAGCCGTTGCTCATCTGTTCTACGAACTGCAACGCGTCCGACATTTGTTGCAGGGTACGCTTCCACTTTCCTCCCGCAAGTTTCCGCAAAAACGCGTCTCATAGTTCCTCACGACATCCTATATCTCGACGATGGCTGGCAACTGAAGCTGTCTCGGTAAACTCCACCCCGCCCCCACCGCCGAGCAAGTCGGGCGACCAAACGGTGTCGCGCCTCGTAGATGACATTTCCCGTCTTACCCTACTGCAAGCCGCCGACCTCGTTACCCACCTCAAAGTGTGTCCCATATCTGGGCTTTCTGTTCATGACTCTGACTATGGCAGTCCCGGTTAAATATCCAAGAAGTCGCAATGCCTATGGCTTCTGCTGCTGCTGCCGCACCGGCGGCAGCTGCCTCTGAAGAAGTGGCTGCAGTGAGCAGCTCCTGCATGTGGAAAATATTCCCTCTGACCATTGGTATAGGAAAAGCCCAAGGAAAAGACGATATTCAATGTCATGCTCGAGTCTTTCGACGCTGGTTCCAAACCAAAAATTATCCGCGAGGTTAAAGCACTGGTGCCAAACCTGACTCTTATAGACGTGTGTTCGCAGTTGTTGTTCTCTTCACCCAATACTGAACCTCTTTGACTAGGCCAAGAAATTCGTCGAGTCTGTACCAAAAGTGCTCAAGGAGAATCTGCCCAAAGAGGAGGCCGAAAAACTCAAGGCCGCTTTCGAGGCACTGGGAGCGGTCGTCAAGTTGGATTAACGTGTGGTATCCAATTTGAAGTAAGGAATACACTAATAAGGTTGAAAATTATCATGGTCCTTGATTAGATAGTGTTGAGTTGTTTAATCCTCCGAAAGGTAGCGGTATTCGAAACGAAAGTCTGACTTCTTTCGCTGGCACCATGACCCTTCCCAGTCAAAGTAAACATAGACGCCTTGCTCGTATTCCTCAGTGATCGCCTGAGGTTCAGAGTGTCGCTGGAACCATGTCAAATATTTGACATGGAATCGCCACGACTGGCGCTTCAGCTCCTTGGCCGCAAGGTATCTGCCACAGACGAATAAATCAATAAGCCACAACAACCGGTAGACGCACTGCTGGTAGGTCCCAGGATGGAAATAAAAGACGTAAAAAAGTGTCTCCACATCAAGCTGAGAGAAGATGGCGGCGGTACTCAACAATGCAAGAGGTGCTTGAGGGTAATATGAAGCCGTGGGATACGGATTGCGAGGAACATAGTACTTCGGTCTACGAACCCGTTAAGAAGCGTGAACGCAACAGGTATAAACTTACTTCTCCGTATCTTGGGGCTGCGGGACATTCGAGTACCCACCTTCCAACATTTTATGTACTTGATCCAAGTTGTTCATTCGGTTGGCGGCTGGAAAGAAATAAGGCATATGTTGACTCCGATAATCGTGCTTGCCTTTCTGCTTGACGGTCTCGAAGGACACCACGAGATCAGAAAGAGAGCCTGGAAACGCGCTTGGATTTGTGCGCGGGGGAGTTGGTTGGGCCGCTGAGAGTGGTCGTGAGCTGGGTTGTGATACACCATCCACTGTTGATTGTTCCCCTTGAGGAACCTTGACCCCTGGCGGGAATTGGGGCTGGTCAAACTTTAGAATATCGACTGTGGGGGTAGAATATAGAATTTACTTGTTGGGACTGTGAAGAAGATGCTGCAGGCATTTGAGCCTGCGAGGCCCCAGATTCGAGCAGTTGCTAATGAACTTTTGAGACTGACAGTCGTAAAAGCGGACGGCACTTACAGAAACGCTCGGTGATTGGGAGCCGGCTCGCGGAGAGACCAAAACATCTAGCAATCGTGAGAATTTGGTTATTGGTGGGATCGAATAAACCTTTCCGCTGCATCGTCCTTGGTGGGGACGATGTGGCAGCTGGACCTCCCAGAGAGCTGGTAACTCCATCAGACAATAAGGGCGAGTCCTGACCAGAATAAAATGAGCCATCGGGTTGTTGCGAAACCGATGCCGCCGACGAGAGCATCGGACTTATTGTTGATGGATGCGTCAGGCTTGGCGAGGACATGGCTGGATCTGAAGGGGGTGGTATTGGAGGGGCAGTAGGTTGAGGGGGATTCGAGGGAGGTAACGTTGCTGATGGCGGTGGAGCCGCATGAGACGCATTGGTACCGCCCGCTGCAGCTACTGAATAGCGGACGGGCGGTAATGTTGCTGGGCGGGGAGCTGCGGAGGGAAGTCCGGCTTTCAAGATACTCGACATGGGCTGTTGGGCAAAGTTTGGATTGGGCGGAGGTTTCGATGTCGCTGCAAGAAGTCAGTATTCGGTGGACATCGACTTGGTGACCGACCATCTATCGATTGTTCTTGTGGAGAAAGGAGTCAGTTGAGTATTTTCAGATAGGAAGATGGCTGGTACTCCGTATTTGCAGGGCTGCTGCCGCTTTCTTTAATATCGGACTTTCTGCCGGCTTGCTGGAAGAGGCACTTTCTTCCTCGTGCTTCTTAACGTTGGGTCGGGGCAGTGGTGGAGGTTCTTTGAAGGGGTTAACGAGCACCTTATAGTCTCTTGGCTCACCTTCGCTGCCATTGTCAGAGCCATCCGATTCATCGTCATCTGCTGCGATACCGAATTTCTCCTCCTCTTCATCTAGGTTGAGGTCGTCATATATGCCTTCATCTTCGTCAAAGTCCTCTTCCTAAAAAGCCGCATTAGCTTGCTTGCTAGATTGGAGAACTACACGTGCCGTATTACTCTCAACGAAATATTGGACATCGTCTTTGAGAGCTGTAACACGATCCGCAGCTAAAGAACCATTGTTGAGGAGACGTAAGATGATTTCGAGGCGGCTGATATGCCACTTCCGGCGTTCATTCAAACCCTCCAGCTCCTCGAGACGCCCAGCGGTAGGACCCGACTTGCTTTTCTTCTTTCCAGCCAGTCCTTCGATCTCCGCCTCGGCCTGCTCCACTTGCATTTGTAACTCTTCAACTTGATTTTGCAGCCATATAGTGGCTTCCTCCTTCTCCTGTTCTTTCGGATCGAGTTTGGCAGCTTGGATGAGTCCTTCTTTGGAGAACGCTTTGGTTTTCATTTCCTTCTCCGTAGCTTTAAACTTCTCCATTTGCTGCAGACCATAAGTCGGCGTCATGATCTATGAAAAGAGTGGCCAACCGTTTCGATGAGCTTCCTGTTCTCCACCAGCTGCGACTTGTCTTTGATATCATTGCTGGCAACCCACGTCTTAATTTGGTCTCGTAGGCGCTGAAGTTTCTTGATTTGTGTCTTCAGTTCCAATTCAAGCTTCTCCTTCTGCGGCTGAACGGGTCAGTCAGCCGGACGCTAACACATAAAGGACGACGCACTTGGTTCGTTGAGGTTTGCATTTTGTCATATATACCCTCGAATAATTCGACTCCTAGGAATTACTCGGTATTTGTGGGTCATAATTTATTGGAGCAACCACACAGACCTTCGGAGACCTTCTTAAGGGTCCGGTCGATCTCAGCTGGAAATAGAGTCAGCGAAAGAATATACGAGGAACAAGGGGGAACGGACTCTGCAGCTTCCTGGCCGCCATTGCCGTAGAGGAGAGAAATGATGGAGAGGGCGTCACAATTTACTGGCCTCCATTGTCCAAGATTACTACAAAAAATTGACCATATGTTTTACATATGCCAGTTTGACGCGGTGGCAGGTTTAGCAGCCGAGTGAAAGTGCATGTGCATTGCCTCGAAACGCATTGATCGCGTTCAAGCTTGTCTTTTACCACCGTTATGAAGTCTCTTCGCAAGAGCTTAAACTCTAGCAAAGACGGTGGAAGCATTCGGGCCCAAATCTCGACCCCGTTGCCTGCCGTCAGCAAGGCACAATCGACAATCCAACCCCCTCAGAAAGTAATTCGCGCATTGGGCGACTATCGGCCTCAAGCGCCACAACAACTACCTTTCAAGAAAGGCGACTTCTTCCACGTCTTGCGCGATGTCGATATTGGCGGAGCTTGGTATGAGGCCCATAATCCAATGACTGGGGCGCGTGGGCTGGTCCCAAAAGACCATTTTGAGGAATTCAACAAGAATGCCGCTGCGTGTGTTTATTGTTCGCTATCGTTGACTCTTCTAAACTAATGCACTATTACTACCAGCCTTAGAGCCCTCAGCATGCCTGCCACACCATCGGGCCCACAATTCCTGGGACCGCCGCCAACACCGCAAACCCCGAACCCTCAATCACCCAAATCACCCAAAACACAAGTTTTCTACGCCATCGTCCAACACGACTTTTTGGCCGAGCGAGATGACGAACTCGATGCAAAGCGAGGAGATGCGATAACAGTTGTCGCTCAGTCTAATCGTGAATGGTTTGTGGCCAAACCAATCGGGCGAATAGGCCGCCCTGGACTAATCCCCGTCTCCTTCGTCGAAATTCATGACCCTGCCACCGGGCGCGCTATAACCGATGTGAATGCGCTCATGGACCGTGGAGACTTACCTCGAGTCGAGGATTGGAAGCGGGCTGTTTACAACTACAAGCAGAACAGCATCGCCCTCGGTGTTATTGATGGTCCTTCAGCCAGAGACTCTGTTCCCAACAGTCCATTCATCACCAACCAACCCCCTCCACAACTCGCCGCAGTGTTGGAGCCCGCCATCAGTGTCCAAGGTCCATCACCACAAGATCATAATTACTCTAATCCGCCCAACCCCCCTCCCTCCTCAGAGCCGGAAATCCAACCAGAAGGCATACTACTTTCCGCTAATGTGGTTTCTTTCCACTTCGAGATGGATGAATATTGGTTCCGTGTCGACGCAATATTCCAGCCCTACACCACTCCTGGTACCCCTCTCCCTCCCGCCAAATCCCTCATTCTCTTCAGAGTCTACAACGACTTCTACGACTTCCAAGTCTCTCTTCTAGATACGTTTCCCAGAGAAGCGGGCCGAGAACCACCACATCCCAGAATGCTACCATATATGCCTGGTCCAGCGCAGGACGTTGATGACGCGCTTACGGCGACACGGAGAACTGAACTGGACGAGTATGTGAATGGCCTGTGCGATTTGAGCAACGTTGGTGCCAAATACGTTTTGGAGCATGCTGTTGTGAGGGAATTTTTGGCCATCAAACCTGGCGACGTTGAGAACTCGATTCCTCCACGCACACAAGAGATTGATGCCTTATTCGGCGATGATGTTCAAGACTCATTTGGTCGGTTAACGGTGGACGACCGGCAGAGTCAGTATGATGATGAGAATGGTTATGTCTCTCCCGGGCAGCAAATCCAGCATCCTTACAACCAAACGGACCAACGACGACCATCGGCGGAGTCAAACCATCTCTATGCACCTGGACATCAGAGAAATGGGTCATCATCCTCCCGCTCACAGTCTCCGCCTGCTTCTGGGTGGAACGACCCCCCACCGATGACTTCTTCCCCTTCCACATCCTCCCGTGGCTCCAATCCTCCTTCGACACGGTCACGGTCTGATTCGGTTGCCAACATCAACTCTCCTTCCATTTCTGCTCAAAACCCTCAAACGGCGTTTGTGAAAATCAAGATCTTCGATCGTGTTGCTGACGATCTGATTGCTATCCGTGTCCATCCGCGAGTGACTCATATTGAATTGATGGACAAGGTGCAATCAAGGTTGGGCTCAGAGGTGGCCAACCTGAGGTATCGGGACAGCATGAGCAATGCTTTTGTGGGCCTCGACAGTGACCAGCAACTACGAGCGTGGATAGATGCCACCGACAAGCACGTGCTGTACGCGGATTGACTCAATTTCGACTCTGTGCAATATACTGTGGTTATATAATACCTTCCCTTTGGAGGGTTACTGGACCATTGGTTGTTAAATAACGTTGTTGTTGTCTTTACATGCTGTAATAGTATCTACCATGCCTGCCTTTCTCGAGTTCAACAGGGTCACAGTTTCACAGTTGTGACTGTGACCCGACTTTCCAACTTGCTTCAAGCCATGTGCGTCTCAGTCCGTCGAGGAGGTGAAACCGACCTCACTCACCGCTCCAACGGAAGGCAGATGGCACCCGCTGTTCCGCGGATGCGCTCAAGACATGCCCCTCCCCGAAATCTCTTAAATATGGTTTTAACACTAGAGAGTATTCAGCCTCTGGGCACCCTTTACGCCGTCCTAACGAAATTATGAAATCTGTTACGATCACGACTCTTTCTCTGTTATTGGCGGCCGTCGAAGCTTTGCCCCGGGACACCAACGCCCAGCGGCTAGCTCGTGGTCTGCCACCATTAGCACCGCGTCGGCGCGATCCAGGTATTTGCTAATATTCTGGTCGCTGCTAAATTTTATTGATATTTTTTTGTTTTCCGTAGCCGATGTGAATGCCAAAAGACATAAGCCTTCTTCTACCCCGTTCAACTGCGCCCCGAAGCAGACCTTCTGCTGCTCGGGCTATACATCTTCCAACAGCCAGCAAGGCCGCGACATCCTCAAGCAACTCGGCATCCGTGCGGATACCTGTGGTGAGACCCTCGGAACCGGTTGTGCTGCTCTTTCGGGTGGGGTTTGGTGAGTTAATCTGCAATCTAACGCTGCCCGTCTCCTCACTTAGGTTTCGTAGTTCTTCTGGGACACCCGCTAAATGTTGTGGAAACCTTGTTGGCGGTGATCATGGAATGGACTGTCAGAGAAGTGAGTCCCTTCGCATTTCCATTTTTGTTGTACTTTTGCTGACGGTTGCCGCAGTTGCTCAATCTACTTCCTCATCACGTGCTTCATCATCGTCGTCGTCGAGCTCTGTAAATTCGCGCTCATCTGTTCCCGTTTCGTCGTCGAAATCGAGTTCTTCCTCTGGTGCATCTAGTTCTAGTGCAAAATCATCGTCGTCCTCGAGCTCTGTTAGACCCAGTTCGCAATCCAGCTCCTCCTCTGTCCGGGCGTCGTCTAGTTCGATCCGGTCGAGCAGCGCCTCCAGCTCACGTGCTAGTTCAAGTTCGTCACAAAGCTCGTCCAAAGCTTCCAGCTCTTCTGCGCGATCATCGAGCTCTTCATCTGCCAGTTCAGCCAAAGGCAGCAGCTCTGCTGTCTCGTCATCGGCACGGCCTTCATCGTCATCCAGCTCGGCTAAAGTTAGTAGCTCAAGCTCGAGTCGGTCAAGTTCGGTTGCCTCCAGCTCCCGTCTCTCGTCTTCTTCCTCTCGGGCTAGCTCTTCGCAGTCATCATCATCAGCACGCCCTTCGAGCTCGTCCAGCTCAGTGAGAGTTAGTTCAAGTTCAAGTCGATCGAGTTCCGGAGTTTCATCATCGGCACGACCCTCTTCTTCTGCGTCCAGCTCGGCTAGAGTTAGCAGCTCCAGCTCAGCCCGGTCCAGTTCGGCTGCCTCGTCCAGCTCCCGTGCCAGCTCGTCGCAGTCCTCATCATCTGCGCGTGCTTCCAGCTCGTCCAGTTCAGTCCGAGTCAGCTCATCATCGGCCCGACCGTCATCTTCGTCTTCGTCTTCTAGTTCGGTTCGGTCCAGCTCGGCTGCATCATCCAGCTCGCGTGCCAGCTCGTCTTCATCGTCTGCACGCCCTTCAAGCTCGTCCAGTTCAGTCCGAGTCAGCTCATCATCGGCCCGACCGTCATCTTCGTCTTCGCCTTCTAGTTCGGTTCGGTCCAGCTCGGCTGCCTCGTCCAGCTCGCGTGCCAGCTCGTCTTCATCGTCTGCACGCCCTTCAAGTTCGTCCAGCTCGGTCAGAGTTAGCTCCAGTTCATCATCGGCACGGTCTTCTTCCTCCAGCTCGGCCCGGGCAAGTTCCAGCTCGGCCGCCTCGAGCTCCCGTGCCTCTTCGAGCTCGGCTTCTTCATCAAAAGCTTCGAGCTCAAGCCTCTCTCAGATCAAGCTCGGTTCCGTCCAGCTCACGTGCTAGCTCCTCTTCGTCCAAGGCCTCGAGTTCGAGCTCTGTTGCCTCCAGTTCGCGTGCATCATCTTCAGCGCGTTCTAGCTCATCACAGTCCTCTTCTTCGCGCCCTGTTTCACAGAGCTCCTCTTCGTCCAAGGCGTCGAGTGCTAGTTCGTCTATCCGCTCTTCGAGTTCTGGTAATTTTTCTTTTTGACTTGACTTTAATAATAATTGCTCATATCTTTCCAGTTCCGAGCTCCTCCAAAGCCAGCTCGAGTTCCAGCCGATCCAGCTCGGTTGGCTCCAGCTCACGTGCCTCGTCATCCTCTTCATCGAGTGCGCGTGCTAGCTCGTCGCAGTCCTCCCGGTCTTCTTCGCAGAGCTCGGTTTCGTCCAAGGCGTCCAGCTCTAGCGCCAGCTCTTCTGCACGTGCCTCCAGCTCGAGTTCCGTTCGCTCCAGCTCTGTCAGCCCCAGCTCTTCGTCATCCAAGGCTTCAAGCTCTAGCGTTGCCTCGTCATCGGCGCGGTCCTCCAGCTCGGCCAAATCCTCCTCGAGCTCAGCTGCTTCTAGCTCACGTGCTTCGTCCTCATCGAGCATCCGTGCCAGCTCTTCTTTGAGTTCATCTTCCAAGGCATCATCCAGCTCGTCAGCACGTTCCTCATCGGCCTCCAGCTCCGCCAAATCCAGCTCGGCTGTTTCTAGCTCACGTGCCTCATCTTCGTCCAGTGCGCGTGTCAGCTCTTCCAGCTCGTCAGCCCGCCCTTCGAGCTCTGCAGCTTCTAGCTCGGCCAAATCCAGTTCCAGCTCGATCCGATCAAGCTCGGCTTCTAGCTCACGTGCTTCGTCTTCTTCGTCCAGCGCGCGTGTCAGCTCCTCGCAGAGCTCTTCCTCCAAGGCGTCCAGCTCTTCAGCCCGTCCCTCGAGCTCCGCCTCTAGCTCTGTCAAATCCAGCTCTAGTGCCAGCTCGATCCGATCAAGCTCGGCTTCTAGCTCACGTGCCTCGTCGTCGAGTGTCCGGTCCAGCTCTGCCCAGAGCTCCTCGTCCAAGGCGTCGAGTTCCTCCGCCCGTTCCTCGAGTTCTGCGGTTTCCAGCTCGGCCAAATCCAGCTCTAGTTCTTCGATCCGATCAAGCTCGGCTGCTTCTTCTAGCTCGCGGGCGTCGTCTTCGGCTTCGTCCAGCGCCCGTGTCAGCAGCTCGTCCAGCTCGTCAGTCCGCCCATCGAGCTCCTCCGCCTCCAGCTCAGCTAAATCCAGCTCGAGTTCGATCCGATCAAGTTCGGCTGTTTCTTCTAGCTCACGTGCTTCCTCGTCCTCGGCTGCTGCTTCGTCGAGCATCCGCTCCAGCTCCAGTTCTGCGTCGAAAGCCTCGAGCTCCAGCTCGGTTTCGTCGCGCTCTTCGTCTGGTATGTCCATTGCTTTATTTTATTTCTATTTTAATGAACTTATTTTGTGTTGTTACAGCTTCGAGTTCTGCCCGCCCTTCGTCGTTGGTGTCCTCGTCCAGCGCGCGTTCCAGCTCATCGGCATCTAGCTCGGCCAAGTCCAGCTCGGCTGTCTCTAGCTCACGTGCTTCGTCCTCCGCATCATCGTCCAGCGCTCGTGCCAGCTCTTCCCAGAGTTCTTCGTCCAAGGCATCGAGCTCTTCAGCACGTTCCTCGAGCTCTTCAGCTTCTAGCTCTGCCAAATCTAGCTCCAGCTCCAGCTCTGCTAAATCGAGCTCCAGCTCTGTTGTCTCCAGCTCGCGCGCTTCCTCTTCATCCTCGAGTGTCCGCGCTTCCTCTTCATCTGCGTCCTCGAGCCGCACCAGCTCTTCGCAGAGCTCTGCTAAATCCAGCTCCAGCTCGATCCGATCAAGCTCGGCTATCTCCAGCTCACGTGCCTCCTCATCGGCCTCCTCTAGCGCTCGCGCCAGCTCTTCGCAGAGTTCATCCTCTGCACGCCCATCCAGCTCTTCGGCGTCCAGCTCTGTGAAATCGAGCGCTAGCTCTTCGGCCCGATCCAGCTCGGCGGTTTCGTCTAGCTCACGTGCCTCTTCTTCATCGGCATCGTCGAGCGCCCGCTCCAGCTCTGCACAAAGCTCGTCCTCCTCCAAGTCGTCTAGCTCGTCTGCGCGCCCGTCCAGCTCATCCAGCTCATCGGTCCGATCAAGCTCGGCGGTTTCCTCCAGCTCACGTGCCTCGTCCTCGGCATCGTCGAGCGCCCGCCCTTCCAGCTCTTCGGCGTCTAGCTCACGTGCTTCGTCGTCGTCGGCATCGTCCAGCGCGCGTGTCAGCTCGAGCTCCTCCTCTGCTCGCCCGTCCAGCTCCGCATCTAGTTCGGTCAAGTCCAGCTCTGCCGTCTCATCTAGCTCACGTGCCTCCTCTTCGTCGGCATCGAGCGCCCGTTCTAGCTCTGCGTCGAGCTCACGTGCCAGCTCTGCATCAAGCTCCTCCCGAATCTCCAGCTCTTCGGCGCGTCCTTCAAGCTCCTCCGCGTCTAGCTCGGTCAAGTCTAGCTCTGTCGGCTCTTCCAGCTCACGTGCCTCTTCTTCGGCATCGTCGGCATCGAGCGCCCGTGCTAGTTCCAGCTCCGCGTCCAAGTCCTCGAGTTCTAGCTCTGTCCGCTCCTCGTCTGGTATGATTTTTCAATCTTCTGTTGATTATTGTCTGATTTTTTGTCTTAGCTTCGAGTTCAGCGCGTAGCTCGTCTGCATCTAGTTCGGCCAAGTCCAGCTCTGCCGTCTCAAGTTCTCGTGCCTCCTCATCATCGTCGGCATCGAGCACCCGTTCTAGCTCTGCTTCCAGCTCCCGTGCCAGCTCCAGCTCGGCGTCGTCTGCCCGCTCTTCGTCTGGTATGGTTTTTTTTTTCAATTTTTTGTTGATTATTGTCTGATTTTTGTCGTAGCTTCGAGTTCAGCGCGTAGTTCCTCTGCATCTAGCTCGGCCAAGTCCAGCTCTGCCGTCTCAAGTTCTCGTGCCTCATCCTCGTCGGCATCGAGCATCCGTTCTAGCTCTGCATCCAGCTCCCGCGCCAGCTCCAGCTCTGTCTCTTCAGCGCGCTCCTCCAGCTCTGCTGCGTCTAGCTCCCGTGCCAGCTCTTCCGCTTCTAGCTCGGCTAAGTCCAGCTCTGCCGTCTCCAGTTCCCGTGCCTCCTCGTCGGCATCGAGCATCCGTTCTAGCTCTAGCGTTGCATCCAGCTCACGTGCTAGCTCCGCTTCGAGCTCTTCTTCCAGAGTCTCCAGCTCCTCAGCACGCCCGTCCAGCTCCTCCTCGTCTAGCTCGGCCAGGTCCAGCAGTTCTGCCGTGTCTAGCTCACGTGCCTCAAGCTCCAGCTCTGCCTCTTCCGCGCGCTCTTCCAGCTCCGGTGTGTTATCTTTTCTTCTCAAAATAATCAAAATACTTACTTTGTCTGCAGCTTCGAGCTCTGCCCGATCCAGCTCCGCGTCTAGTTCGGCCAGGTCAAGCAGCTCTGTCGTCTCCAGCTCACGTGCCTCCTCCTCGTCGGCATCGAGCGCCCGTTCTAGCTCCGCGTCCAGCTCTGTTCGCTCCAGCTCCAGCGTCAGCTCTTCGGCCCGTCCTTCAAGCTCGTCTGGTGAGATTTTCTTTTCTTATCATTATCGTTATCTGATCTAATCTTATCCAGTGTCGATCCGCTCCAGCTCTGCTTCTAGCTCCAGCGCTATCCGCTCCAGCTCCAGCTCTGCGCCTTCTAGCGCCCGCTCGTCGTCTGCTTCCTCCTCTTCGTCACGTGCCTCCAGCAGCTCCAGCTCTGCGCGTGCGTCATCGAGCAGCGCCTCTTCAGCGCGATCGTCCAGCGCGTCAGCGTCGTCTTCTGCTAGTCGTTCATCATCCGCATCATCGTCATCAGTCCGGTCGTCGTCCTCGGCCCGGCCGTCTAGCAGCCAGTCTTCGTCCTCTGCGCGCTCCAGCAGCTCCGCTTCCTCATCGGCCCGTTCCAGCAGTGCCTCGTCGTCACGTGCCTCTTCGAGCGCGCAATCCTCCTCCTCCGCTCGTTCTAGCAGCGCGTCGTCTTCCGCCCGCCCGTCGTCGAGCTCATCCTCTGCTCGCTCTAGCAGCAGCAGCAGCAGCTCCTCTGTCCGGCCATCATCTTCTTCGTCCGTGATCCGATCAAGCTCTGCTTCTTCGTCGGCCCGCTCTTCGTCGGCGTCGTCCTCTTCTGCCCGGCCTTCTAGCTCGTCGGCGTCCTCGGCCCGGCCCTCCTCGTCCTCGTCAGCGCGTTCGTCCAGCTCGTCCGCGGCTTCGTCCTCAGCCCGCTCGAGCAGCGCGTCGTCGTCCTCGGCTCGGTCATCCTCGGCCAGCTCTTCTGCCCGTTCTAGCAGCAGCAGCAGCTCCGCCCGCCCATCGAGCTCCGCATCATCATCATCCTCCGTGATCCGATCAAGCTCCTCGTCTTCTGCCAGATCTTCCTCGAGCTCTGCCCAGTCTTCGTCTGCGCGCTCCAGCAGCAGCTCCTCTGTCAGACCATCTAGCTCGTCGGCATCTTCGGCCCGGTCTTCATCAGCCTCCTCGTCGATCCGATCAAGCAGCAGCTCAGCTCAATCTTCCTCCGCCCGGTCGAGCAGCTCCGCCCAATCGTCCTCCGCTCGCTCTTCCAGCTCCGCGTCTGCTTCTTCGGCTCGTTCTAGCAGTGCTTCGTCCTCGGCCCGGTCGTCAAGCAGCTCTGGTGTGTCTCAATTTCTTTTGATGTATTTTTTCTTAATCACTTTTGAAAAGGTGTCTCAAGCTCCGCGCGCTCCAGCTCTGCCTCTTCTTCTGCCCGCTCGAGCTCCAGCAGTGCTTCTTCAGCCCGTCCTTCGTCTAGCAGCAGCTCCGCATCGTCACGTGCCTCCTCCAGCGCGTCATCCTCCGCTCGTTCCAGCAGCGTTTCCTCGTCGGCTCGCTCATCCAGCTCCGCGCAGTCGTCCTCTGCTCGTTCTAGCAGCGCATCCTCCTCGGCACGTTCGTCCAGCTCTGCCATTTCCTCATCACGTGCTTCGTCGAGTGTGCAGTCGTCCTCCGCTCGTTCTAGCAGCGCCTCGTCTTCATCCGCGCGCTCTAGCAGCTCTGCACCTTCGTCGTCACGTGCATCTTCCAGCAGCGCCTCCTCGTCTGCTCGCTCTAGCAGTGCCTCGTCGTCTGGTCGTTCATCATCCAGCTCCGCGCAGTCCTCTTCCGCTCGGTCTAGCAGCGCCTCTTCCTCGGCCCGTTCTAGCAGCAGCTCTGCGCCGTCATCGTCACGTGCATCTTCCAGCAGCGCTTCCTCCTCTGCCCGGTCGAGCAGCGCTTCTTCTTCCGCCCGCGCTTCGTCGAGCTCTGCCCTGTCTTCTTCGGCCCGCTCTAGCTCCGCATCATCCTCATCAGCGATCCGATCAAGCTCGTCGTTGTCGTCGTCGGCGCGTCCCTCGTCTAGCTCGTCTGCGCGTAGCTTGTCTGCATCGTCGTCGTCTGCCCGCTCCAGCAGCGCCTCTGCCTCTTCTGCTCGCTCCAGCAGCTCCGCGGTGTCATCATCACGTGTCTCGTCTAGCAGCGCGTCGTCTGCTCGTTCCAGCAGCGCGTCCTCTTCGTCTGCCCGGCCATCAAGCTCTAGCAGTGTCTCGTCACGTGCTTCGTCGTCATCCAGCTCCTCCTCGGCGCGTCCTTCGAGCTCGGCTTCTTCTGCCCGGTCAAGCAGCAGCGCCTCGTCCGCTCGCTCTAGCAGCAGTGTTTCTTCTGCCCGGTCTTCCAGCAGCTCGGGTATGTTTTGCTTTTTTGATAACTTTACAAATAGGCTAATGATTATGTTGCAGTTGTTTCCAGCTCGACCCGCTCTAGCTCGTCTTCCATCAGGCCCAGCAGCAGCGCCTCATCTGCCCGGCCTTCGAGCTCTAGCAGTGCTTCGTCACGTGCTTCGTCCAGCTCCTCCTCCTCGGCGCGTCCTTCTTCGTCGAGCAGCGCGTCGTCCTCAGCACGTCTGTCGAGCTTGAGTTCTTCCGCCCGCTCTAGCAGTGCTTCGTCTGCCCGGTCTTCGAGCAGCTCAGGTATGTTAATTTCTATTATTAATCTTAGATAAAATGCTGATTTGTGTGACAGGTGTCTCCAGCTCTGCGCGCTCTAGCTTGTCATCGTCTGTGATTCGCTCCAGCTCCAGCGCCAGCGCATCTTCCTCTGCGCGTTCGTCGTCCAGCTCGGCGTCGTCGGCCCGGCCCTCATCTTCTAGCTCTGCGAGCCGCTCCAGCAGCGCGTCCTCCTCGTCTGCACGCTCAGCATCGTCCAGCTCGGCCCCGTCATCCTCTGCTCGGGCCTCTAGCTCGTCGTCTGTGATCCGATCAAGCAGCTCGGCGTCGGCGTCATCGGCCCGGTCCTCTTCAGCGTCCTCCTCCTCTGCGCGGTCCAGCAGCGCATCGTCTTCTTCGGCCCGCTCTAGCAGCGCGTCATCGTCGTCTGCCCGCCCATCTAGCTCTTCGGCGTCCTCGGCCCGGCCTTCTAGCTCATCTGCGTCGTCAGCGTCCTCCGCCCGTTCGAGGTCATCCTCCGCCCGCTCCAGCAGCGCGTCGTCAGCGTCTTCGGCCCGGTCTTCGTCA
This sequence comes from Mycena indigotica, assembly GCF_014461135.1. Taxonomy (NCBI): domain Eukaryota; kingdom Fungi; phylum Basidiomycota; class Agaricomycetes; order Agaricales; family Mycenaceae; genus Mycena; species Mycena indigotica. The sequence goes on from NW_023503005.1 coordinate 2,482,023, forward strand.
AGTGCTAGTGCCAGCTCCAGCGCGCGCTCCAGCAGCAGCAGCAGCGCCTCGTCAGCCCGCTCCTCCAGCGCCGCTTCGTCATCGTCGGTGATCCGATCAAGCAGTTCGGCGTCCTCGGCCCGGCCTTCTAGCTCGTCGTCGTCCGCCCGTTCGAGCAGTGCTTCATCTTCGGCACGGTCGTCGAGCAGCTCTGGTATGTTTTTATTTCTAATGTTGATTGTTCTATCCAACTTACATTCTCTTAACAGGTGTCTCCAGCTCTGCGCGGTCTAGCTCGTCCTCCTCCGCGGCCCGCTCCAGCTCAAGCAGCAGTGCCTCCTCTGCCCGCCCGTCGAGCTCATCCAGCCAGTCGCGTTCGTCTAGCTCTGCATCTGCCAGCTCCTCGTCTGCGCGTTCCAGCAGTGCTGCGTCGTCGTCACGTGCCTCGTCTAGCTCTGCTTCCTCTTCGGCCCGGTCGTCTTCCAGCGCTGTTTCGTCGTCAGTCCGCAGCAGCAGCAGCTCCTCTTCTGCTAGACCGTCTAGCTCCAGCTCATCGGCCCGGTCTAGTAGCGTGTCCTCCTCAGCGCGGTCGTCTAGCTCAGCTGCATCTTCGTCGGCTCGTTCATCTAGCTCGGCATCTGCCCGTTCTAGCAGCAGCGCCAGCGCTTCATCTGCCCGTTCGAGCAGCTCGGCTCAATCTTCGTCCATCCGTTCCAGCAGCAGCGCATCGTCTGCCCGTTCGTCCAGCTCGGCTTCGGCTTCGTCAGCCCGTTCATCTAGCTCGGCTTCGGCCTCATCAGCCCGGTCGTCCAGCTCAGCGTCGTCTTCATCGGCCCGGCCATCAAGCTCCAGCTCGGCGCGCTCTAGCAGCAGCAGCAGTGTTTCGTCTGCCCGCTCTTCATCAAGTTCGGCTTCGTCTGCCCGCTCGTCAAGCTCTGCCCAATCTTCTTCCTCTGCTCGTTCCAGCAGCAGTGCCTCGTCTGCCCGCTCGTCATCATCAGTCCAGTCATCCTCGAGCAGGCAATCAAGCTCTTCTTCGGCACGCCCCTCTAGCAGCAGCAGCTCGGCCCGGTCGTCAAGCTCAGCTCCTTCTTCCGCTCGCTCCAGCAGCAGCGCCTCGTCCTCTGCCCGCCCAAGTAGCAGCTCAGGTATGACTAATGCATCTGATCGTATGCTTGATTAATTGAATTTATTGCAGGTGTTTCGAGTTCCGCGCGGTCTAGCTCGTCCTCTGCAATCCGCTCCAGCTCGAGCAGTGTCTCCTCTGCGCGTTCTTCGTCGAGCGCTGTGTCTTCCTCGATCCGCTCCAGCAGCAGCAGCGCCTCTTCGGCTCGTTCATCTTCCAGCTCGGCTCAGTCCAGCTCGGCTCGTTCTAGCAGCAGCGCGTCGTCCTCTGCGCGGTCTAGCTCCAGCGCGTCCGCTTCTTCGGCTCGTTCGTCGTCCAGCTCGGTTCAATCTTCCTCGGCCCGCTCGAGCAGCTCCTCCTCGGCGCGCCCCTCCTCAAGCTCTGTCCAGTCTTCGTCCGCTCGCTCCAGCAGCGCGTCGTCTTCTTCGGGCCGCCCATCAAGCTCTGCATCAGCCTCATCATCGATCCGATCAAGCAGCAGCGGCTCTTCTTCGGCTCGGTCTAGCAGCAGCTCCGCCCTGTCGTCTTCGTCTGCTCGCTCGTCCAGCGCGTCGCAGTCTTCATCCGTGCGCTCTAGCAGCTCGGCATCGTCTGCCCGCCCATCGAGCTCCAGCTCGGCACAGTCCTCGTCACGTGCTTCCTCCAGCGCCAGCCAATCGTCCCGCTCTAGCAGCAGCGCCTCCTCGGCACGTGCGTCGTCGAGCTCTGCCTCGTCTGCACGCTCTTCCTCGAGCTCGGTCCCTGGCTCTTCCTCCAGCCGCGCATCATCATCATCTTCGGTGATCCGACCAAGCAGCTCGGTGTCGTCGTCCGCGCGTCCATCTAGCTCGTCCGTGTCGTCATCTGCCCGATCGTCCAGCGCTTCATCCTCAGCCCGGTCTAGCAGCTCTGGTGTGTTATTTTCTCAATTATCATGTGTTTTGTCAGCTGACGTCATTGGATAGTTGTCTCAAGCTCGGCGCGGTCTAGCAGCAGCGCCTCCTCTGCTCGCTCGTCTAGTTCTGCTCAATCCAGCTCCGCTCGCTCTAGCTCCAGCGCTTCTGCCTCCTCGGCCCGGTCCAGCAGCAGCGCCTCCTCTTCTGCCCGCCCATCAAGCAGCAGCGTGTCGTCATCAGCCCGCTCATCTAGCTCGGCGCAATCTAGCTCGGCTCGTTCCAGCAGCAGCAGCGCTTCCGCATCTGCTCGTTCCAGCTCCAGTGCTTCTGCTTCATCGGCCCGTTCCAGCAGCAGTGCTTCGTCGTCTGCTCGTCCATCAAGCTCCAGCGCTTCGTCAGCCCGTTCATCTTCTAGCTCGGCGCAGTCCAGCTCGGCTCAATCCTCTTCTGCTCGTTCTAGCAGCAGCGCCTCTTCGTCGGCCCGCCCAAGCAGCAGCAGCAGCGCTTCCTCCGCTCGCTCCTCAAGCTCTGCCCAATCATCGTCGGCTCGCTCTAGCAGCAGCGCGTCTTCTTCCTCTGCTCGCCCATCAAGCTCAAGCCAGTCATCATCGGCCCGGTCTAGCAGCAGCGCTTCCTCCGCTCGCTCGTCTAGCTCGGCTCAATCGTCATCTGCCCGTTCAAGCAGTGCCTCGTCCTCTGCCCGCTCATCAAGTTCGGCCCCTGGTAGCAGCTCCTCATCTGCCCGGTCCAGCAGCAGTGCTTCCTCTGTCCGTCCTTCGTCCAGCTCAGTTCAGTCTTCGTCGGCCCGTTCATCCAGTAGCTCTGGTTTGTTTGCTTTCTTTATCATTATATCATCTTTGCTAATATTTGACTTTCAGTGACGTCAAGCTCCGCTCGCTCAAGCTCTGCCCAGTCCTCGTCTGCCCGCTCCAGCAGCAGCGCATCGGCATCTTCGGCTCGCTCTTCCAGCTCTGCTCAGTCCTCATCTGCTCGCTCTAGCAGCGTGTCCGCCTCCTCCTCTGCCCGCTCGTCCTCCAGCGCGGCCCAATCCTCCTCCGCACGCTCTAGCAGCAGCAGCGCCTCCTCCGCCAGACCCTCGAGCTCGGCATCATCTTCATCAGTGATCCGATCAAGCAGCGCATCGTCCTCCTCCTCTGCCCGCCCGTCGTCAAGCTCCTCTGCCTCGGCGCGGTCCAGCAGCGGCTCTGCTTCCTCGTCGTCACGTGCATCCTCCTCTAGCGCCTCTTCTGCGCGTTCAAGCAGCTCAGCCGCGTCGTCGTCTGCCCGCTCTAGCAGCAACGCGTCGTCCGCTCGCTCCAGCAGCTCAGCGGCATCTTCATCACGTGCTTCTTCTAGCTCTGCCTCTTCGGCTCGCTCTAGCAGCGCGTCTTCCTCTGCTCGCTCCAGCAGCTCGGCGGCATCTTCGTCACGTGCTTCCTCCAGCTCTGCCTCCTCAGCTCGCTCCAGTAGCGCATCCTCGTCGGCCCGCTCGTCGAGCTCTGTTCAGTCCTCGTCAGCCCGCTCAAGCAGCGCCTCGTCAATCCGCTCATCAAGCTCTGCCTCGTCTGCCCGTTCATCCAGCTCGGCTCAGTCTTCGTCAGCGCGTTCTTCGTCTAGCTCGGCATCACGTGCTTCTTCCAGCGCAAGCCAATCTTCGCGTTCAAGCAGCGCTTCCTCCGCCCGTTCATCCAGCTCGGCTCAATCTTCGTCGGCGCGTCCTTCGTCTAGCTCGGCGTCACGTGCCAGCTCTTCGTCAGCCCGTTCATCATCTGCCTCGTCCGCTCGCTCTAGCAGCAGCGTCTCGTCACGTTCTGGCAGCTCAAGCTCCCGCTCCGCCTCCTCCGCCTCGTCGCGCATCAGCAGCTCTGCCTCCCGGACTTCTTCGGCTTCTGCATCGCCATCAGTCACATCGGTCACCTGTCAAACGAAGGAGACCTACTGCTGCGACTCGCTCGAGGACCCGCGCGGTGGCTATGGTGGCGACTGCCTCAAGAATGAGGGCTTAAGCCCCAACTCGAACGTTGGTGACCAGATTGGTGTGGGATGTGCTGTTGCCACCAAGGACTCGAACGGCAACTTGTCTTGGTGAGTGTTTTTTTTTCGTTCTTGTCGTTTGGATCATGTTTCTGACCTCAATGTGCAGCCCCGCATCCAAGAAGCCGGCAAGCTGCTGTGGCAAGCGTCGCGGTAACGTTGCGTTCCACTGCTCGCCCGGTGAGTTGGCCCCCTTGCCCATTTCTTGTCAGTTCTGAACTATACTTGTCAGAAACCTTGTCCAGCGCTTCTTCGTCTCGCTCCTCTACCCGGTCGTCTAGCTCCGCCTCGTCGTCTGTCCGCCCCAGTTCCTCCAGCTCCAGCAGCTGTACGTCAATTTTCCCTTGATCTGATCCGTTTGCTCACGTGATTTACAGCGCGCCCGTCGTCCAGCTCGTCGGCCCGCTCCAGCAGCTCCGCCTCCTCCTCCTCGGCCCGTCCATCCAGCTCCGTGTCGTCACGTGCATCCTCCAGCGCGTCGTCGGCTCGCTCTAGCAGCTCGGTCCAGTCATCCTCCGCCCGCTCCTCCAGCTCCGCCTCGTCACGTGCCTCGTCAAGCGCTGCGTCCTCGTCTGCCCGCCCCAGCAGTGCTTCGTCGTCAGCTCGTTCGTCGAGTTCGGCTCAATCGTCATCGGCTCGGTCTAGCAGCTCTGTCCAATCCTCGTCTGCCCGCCCCTCGAGCTCTAGCCAGTCGTCACGTGCCTCGTCAAGCGTTGCCTCTTCCTCTGCCCGCTCCAGCAGCGCTTCGGCGTCCTCCGCTCGTCCATCAAGCAGCTCTGGTAAGTTTTATTCCCTCCTCTTTTACTGACATAGATGACTGATTGCCTCGTCAGGTGTCTCGAGCTCCGCGCGCTCTAGCTCAAGCAGCGCGTCGTCTGCCCGTCCATCGAGCTCCAATAGCGCCTCGTCACGTGCTTCGTCAAGCGCTGCATCCTCGTCTGCCCGCTCCAGCAGCGCTTCGTCGTCCGCTCGTTTGTCGAGTTCGGTTCAGTCTTCGTCGGCTCGGTCCAGCAGCTCCGCTCAATCCTCGTCTGCCCGCCCATCGAGCTCTGGCCAGTCCTCGTCGGCTCGTTCCTCCAGCTCAGTTCAGTCCTCATCACGTGCCTCGTCAAGCGCTGCGTCCTCGTCTGCCCGCTCCAGCAGCGCTTCGTCGTCGGCTCGTTCTTCGAGCTCGGTTCAGTCTTCATCACGTGCCTCGTCAAGCGCTGTCTCTTCCTCCTCCGCCCGCTCCAGCAGCGCTTCGTCGTCAGCCCGTCCTTCCAGCTCAGTTCAATCATCGTCGGCTCGGTCTAGCAGCTCAGTTCAATCATCATCGTCTGCCCGCCCCTCGAGCTCTAGCCAGTCGTCGTCACGTGCCTCGTCAAGCGCCGCCCAATCCTCGTCTGCCCGCTCCAGTAGTGCTTCGTCGTCGGCTCGTCCTTCGAGCTCGGTTCAATCATCGGCTCATTCCTCGAGTTCGGTTCAGTCTTCGTCGGCTCGGTCCAGCAGCTCCGCCCAATCTTCGTCTGCCCGCCCATCTAGCTCTGGTCAGTCCTCGTCGGCTCGTTCCTCGAGCTCAGCTCAGTCGTCATCACGTGCCTCTTCGAGTGCCCAGTCTTCGTCGGCTCGGTCGAGTAGCCAATCTTCGTCTGCCCGCTCCAGCTCCGTCCAGTCGTCGTCACGTGCCTCGTCCAGTGCGCAGTCCTCGTCGGCTCGCTCGTCTAGCTCTGTGCAATCGTCCTCGATTCGCTCCAGCAGCAGCAGCGTCCGCCCATCAAGCTCTGCTTCCTCATCAGTGATCCGATCAAGCTCGTCGGCCTCGTCAGCCCGCCCGTCGTCGAGCTCCTCCGCATCGGTTCGCTCTAGCAGCGCCTCCTCCTCGTCTGTCCGTCCGTCGAGCTCCAGCAGCGCTGCTTCGTCACGTGCTTCCTCAAGCAGCTCCTCGGTCCGGTCTTCGAGCGCAGGATCTTCGTCAGCTCGTTCATCCAGCTCGACTTCGTCGGCCCGTCCGTCGTCCAGCCAATCCTCTTCTGCTCGCCCTAGCAGCTCCTCTGCCCGTGTCAGCAGCTCTGCCTCTAGAGTCTCGTCTTCCGCCTCGCCCTCAGCGTCGTCGGTCACGTGCTCCTCCAAGGAGACTTACTGCTGCGACTCGCTCGAGGACCCCCGCAGCAACTACGGTGGGGAGTGCCTCAAGAACGCCGGTCTGAGCGAGAACTCCAGCGTCGGTGACAACATTGGTGTGGGATGTACCGCGGCAACCAAGGATGCGAACGGTAACCTGTCTTGGTGAGTTTATTTCCGAGCTTCATTGGTCTTGTTTTTCTGAAGTGATGTATAGCCCTGGAAACAAGAAGCCCGCGAACTGCTGTGGTGACCGCCGTGGAAACTACGCGTTCCACTGCTCGGCTGGTGAGTTGTATAAAAAATTTATGAGTCTTCAAAATGCTAACTTAAATGAATAGCCACTTTGTCCAGCGCTTCGCAATCCCGTTCGTCAACTTCGAGTCTCAGGGCGTCCAGCTCCTCGTCCGCCCGTGCCTCTTCTTCGTCCGCCGTCAGCTCTAGCGCCCGCGCTTCGTCTTCTTCCAGCGCTCAGCGCTCGTCAAGCTGTGAGTCAATTCTCCCAATGATGCCATCAATACTTACATAAATTTTAGCAGCTGCGGCAAGCTCAAGCAGTGTCCGGGCTTCTAGCTCGTCCTCTGCGCGTGCCTCCTCGTCGTCTGCCCAATCCTCGTCGGCCCGGTCTAGCAGTGCTGCATCCTCCTCCTCTGCCCGCTCCAGCAGCTCTGTTGCCTCATCGTCACGTGCCTCTTCGAGCGCTGCCCAATCTTCGTCTGCCCGCTCCAGCAGCGCCTCGTCGTCGGCTCGTGCTTCCAGCTCGCCCCAGTCCAGCTCGGCTCGTTCATCCAGCTCGGTCCAACAATCGTCGTCGGCTCGGTCTAGCTCTGCCCAATCTTCGTCTGCCCGCCCCTCCAGCAGCAGCTCTGCCCAGTCTTCGTCACGTGCCTCGTCAAGCGCTGTCCAATCCTCGTCTGCCCGCCCCAGCAGCGCTTCGTCGTCGGCTCGCGCGTCGAGTTCGGTTCAATCTTCGTCGGCTCGTTCCTCCAGCTCGGCTCAACAATCGTCGTCGGCGGCTCGGTCTAGCAGCTCGGTTCAATCTTCGTCTGCCCGCCCCTCGAGCAGCTCTGCCCAGTCGTCGTCACGTGCGTCTTCGAGCGCGGCTCAATCGTCGTCTGCCCGTGCAAGCTGTGCGTTTTTTTTTTTTGAAATCCTAGCAATATACTGATAATTTGAACAGCTTCTGCAGCGGCCTCTAGCTCATCGAGACCCGCTTCAAGCAGTGCAGCTCCGTCTTCTTCAGCCAGAGCCAGCTCTAGTCAGGCGGCTTCGTCTTCGTCAAGGCCCGCTTCTAGCAGCGCTGCCCCATCTTCTTCGGCCAGGCCCAGCTCGAGTTCACAGCAAGCACCTAGTTCATCACGTGCTCCCTCTAGCAGTGCTGCTCCGTCCTCCTCAGCCAGGCCCAGCTCGAGTTCGCAACAAGCACCTAGTTCATCACGTGCTCCCTCTAGCAGCGCTCCTGCTGCCGCCCCGAGTAGTTCAGCCAGGGCTGCCTCCTCGTCTGCACCTGCCCCCGCTGCCGCGCCATCATCAGCCGCCCCCGCTTCACGGCCATCGAGTGCGCAACAACAGCAACAGGCCCCCTCCAATGCAAACGCGGCCCCGCAACAACCCAGCGCCTCCAACAAGGCCCGTCGTGCTCAGGCGCCTAACGCGATGGGAACTTGTGCCAAGGATGAGGTCAAGTACTGTTGCGAGGAGTTGTCGCCCCCGACATACTCGCTCCTCTCCTCGCTCAAACTCAGCGCTGCTAAGGCTGGCGCTGCCCTCGGCATGAACTGCACTCCCGTAACAAAACTGCGTGGAAAGGAAGCTTGGTTAGTTTCTCTTTTTTGTCCTTCAATAAACATACGACTTACGCCTTCTCTTTTAGCTCCTCTACGCTCAAAGCCGTCGCCTGCTGTACTGGTCTGATTGGCTCCACCGGTCTTGACTGTATCTCCAGTGCGTCCCGGTTCTTCTCACCAACCCTGGCCTCTGACAATATTTCTTCAGCCGACTTGTTCACCCGTCTCTGATTCGGTTTTCTTTCTCTTTTTCCATTTCTCTCTAGATTGATTTCTCTCATCTCTCACCCCCCTCCCTCTTAGATCTGTATAACAGGAACTGTACCCCCTAGACTTCATGTACGAATTGTTTTTGTGGCTTTCTGTGGCTGGAATGCGTGGGTGGTGCCGCGTACGTCCGACCAGAGACTGCCTCAAAACGTTCACCTTTTCCCTCATGTAACAATGACTCGTCTTTTCCGCTTTCTCCGGCGACCGTCGTGGGGGTGTGCACCGCGCGGCCGAGCTTGGGATTGTGGGGGAGGCGTTTCATTATTTTCTTCGGTGGGTGCTTCTCGACTTTCTGCGACTGGGCCAGCGTAGGTGTGCACTATGTCTGGTTTGGCTCTCTGATTGTTGACCTCACTCATCGCGTCCTTTTTTCCATTGGTCTCTAGGCTTTCTTTGCAGCAGGCGGCGCAGGTGTGCACTGTGTCCGTTTGTCTCGGGATCGTCGACGGTGGAGCTGCTGAGGCAGCGTCCATAGCGTGACCGCGTAGCTTAGTCAGCACATCATCTGTATCCTTGCTACTTCCATATCGACTGCGTTTCCCGCCTAGACCGCCCTGCCATCCCCATGTGGTGACGAGAGTGCGTTTTGCACAACCCCGCATCCAACCCGAAGGATCGACCGTCGAGTGCTTGACGAGACACCGTGCTAGCAGCACGAGAAAAATTTTCACCGCAACTCAACCTGCGAGACCACACCATGGCCATCTACTACGGCTATGCCACCCCTTATGATGATGGATACAACCACACCTACAACTACGACGACTACCAGGAGGACATTGACTACAGTCCTTCAGCGAACTCGGGGCTAGATGACAACTTCGAGGACTACTACGACACTGAAGCGGCCCGGGAGGGTTTATTTCCGGGCGAAGTGGACATCTGGGAGGAGCAGTATGTGGAGGAGACAGACGAGGTAGAAGTTTCAGAGGCGTGGGGCAGTGATGACGAAGAACTCAGTCAGAGAGGACATTGGGAGGAGTACGACGAGGCCCGAGATATCTCGGAGGCGGACTACGGCGGCCGAGAAGACGGGTGCGAGTATGACCAGGGGAGCTTCGCAGTGGGGCGCTCTTTTGAGGAGCCGTATTCCGACGACACACATCCTGCCTTCGACTTCACCGGGTCTGACGACACCCGGTACGAAGAACTGTCGCTTGAGGAGCTCCAAGGCATTTACGACCGCCACGAAGTTGCGGAGGAGGACCGGGAGGCTTTCAGAGAGATGCTGCGGGAGCTTTACATGTGCGAGATCGAAGAATACCAGTTCATTCAAGATGGCTATGTGTGGGACAACAATACTGGCGAATACATTCACCCTGCAACAACCCAGGCAACAGACTCGGAGGGTCCCGCCATTGATGACCAGATTGCGCAACTTCGCCTCGTGGATACACCAGCACTGCAACCAAGTAAACCAGCCCCTAGTATCCTCTCGAGCAGTTATACTCCGGGTCGGGATATGTATGCACCTTCAGTTCGGCGGCCCAACCAACCACATAGACCTCCACGGGCTCCTCGCATATGCCCGCCGGGGTGGTCCTTGAACGCATTTGGCTACCCTGAACGACCAGCGCCACAACACCGTCGGAACCCATTGCCTCGACCAGTGCCGAAGGGCCAGAAAAACGTGGCACGGGCCAGAGAGCATCCCCCGCACCTGTCGGTCACTCCCAAAGGTGTTGGTGGGATGAGAGATGCTGCACCCAAAGCCACAGTTGCTATCGTTGCGGACAATAGCAACTGCACCTTGGCCACACCCTCTCTCCCCTCCACCAACACAACCACCCCTAAGCTCGGAGCAGCTATCACCACTTTATCAGTGCAAGCGCCGAGTGCCCAGATGGGCAGCGACAACGACGGCAGCAATACTGGCAAGGTCCCCCAGCGTGATATCGGACCGAGACGGACCCGTGGCCCACCAGACAAGCTGCCGAGTACTTCTTCAGCAAGAGAAGCTCGATCCCGCGCAACTCCCGCAGCTCATATTGACAAGATGAGCGCGCTAGCCCAACGGCGCAGGAATGCTCTGCGACGGATCGCTGCCAAGAAATGACTATTTTTTTTCTCTCCTGCTCGTCTTCATTTGCTCTCATACATTACAGTCTTTTAGTTCTTTTTTTTCTAGATAGGCTTTTTCCGGACGAGGGCGTCCGTTTACTCGGAGGGGGGAACCTGGAGCTGCTGAGGCAGCGTCCATAGCGTGACCGCGTAGCTTAGTCAGCACATCATCTGTATCCTTGCTACTTCCATATCGACTGCGTTTCCCGCCTAGACCGCCCTGCCATCCCCAACGGCATTTGGTAAACTGGACATTTCCACCCTCCCTTTTTTCACCCACTTCTCTCTTCGCATGTATTCGTTGTCGCTGGCCTTTCTGCGGGGGAAATGCGGAGGTGGCACTACGTACGTTCACCCGGAGACTGGCGAGCGGCGATGCAGTTTTGTACTCGCCTAGTTGTACTTTTATTCATGTATTTCGTTGCGGCTGGTTGAAGGCTGGGGTGTGCGCGGGTGGTACCGGGCACGTGTCTCGGCTGGAGATCGGTTTGTGGCGAGCTAGACTTTTTTGTATTCCGTATGCAATCTATTTGGGTTGGGGGTCTAATAACTTGGTGTTAGTTTTGAGTTTTTCCACATAAGCAAAAATAAAGAATTTAGAAGCGACAACGAGGACGTTCACGGAACTACTAGTAATATGCCTATACTTACTTATAGACACCTCCAATGGGATGTTAATCGTGCTCGAATATCGGGCAATCCTCCAGTAGGACCTCATCGTCTTCTTCGCGCTCGGCCTTTCTCTTGAAAGCCTGTGCGACGACCTGCATCAGCTGCAAAACATCCGGAGCGAAGGCGGCGATTCTCCACAATCGGGCACTGGCCAGACTTTCCACGCTCACGAGTTTATCCCAATCACAGAGAGTACTTCCGTCCATTTGGCATAGCCATTATCGGAAAACAGGCCCACAGATCCGAGCAGGTTTTTCACAGCCACCAGCGGTATTTTGGTCGTTTCGAGGAATTCCTCGAAATAGTGTCCCTGGACAGGGGCCATGCACGCCGCTTCGAGCCAGTGCCAATACGCGCCGTGTGGAATTGTGTCAGCAAGATTACGCGCGTCGAGCGGGGTGCCGAAAACGTGGCGCGAGAGAACGTAGGCGGTCATGAAGCAGTCGAGGCGGTGGGCGAGGATGTCGCCGGCCCGGTTTACGTCAGCCACGTCTCTGATGCGACACAGCCGCATTGCGATGGGGATCTCGCCTCGGCGCGTGATCCAAATGTGGCGAACGGCGTAGCACAAGTAGTCGGAGGGATGGTCCAGTTTTGAAGGGTCGATCGAGGCAATCAGCGCCTTCAGGTCAGCGACCAGCACCTTGGCAAAGTCAAGATCGGTCTGGGTGTACTTGAAGTATCGTGGAGCCTCGTCGACAAGCTTGGGCAGAAGGAACGCCTTGATGTTGAGAGGTTTGGCTTGGAGTAGACGGTCGTGAACCGGGGAGACCTTGTCGAGAACTGACCATGGCAGCCCTGGCACTGCCCAGCATGGGTCATTGCATTCTGGCATCCACAGTTTCACATTTGAGGAGGAGGAGGAGCGCTGGAGTGTTTGGGCTAGTTCTTCTAGCGAAATGCTGACCCCTTGACCAAGATGTACATGTCCTGCGTCGCAAGGGGCCAATATGGGAAGAAAGAGGGTGTCATCTGAACCGTCTCGCAAAAGCGCGACCGTCTTGCGGACATACGCCAGATACTGACGCTTCAGCTCTCCAGGGGACCGACGAATTCGAACGTATCGGTCCGGGGGGCCTGCGACGAAGACAAGGTCGGATTCATAGCTGCCCAGCACAAACGAGTAGCACCGTTTGCTGTATGACGGCAACTGCGAAATTGGCTGGTTTGCATAGACCACGAAGTGGTTGAGTGCCTGTCGGGCAAGAATAGACGGGAAGCTGCAGAAGACATAGGTGCATGCAGCGTTGATCGCCATGGAAGGCGAGGACGACGCCAAAAGAACGATTGTGTGGAACATGGGTGGTTGGAACAACTAGTGGAAATGTGGGCGATGAGTCAGCCACTCGTTTCTCTACAATCGTTTGGGTACATGAGCGGCTACTGGGTGCACCAGGTTAATACTGCGCGGGTTAGATGACCATGGATTTTTCGAAGAAAGTCAAGGTTTTGTGCACCATCCAAACTGGTAAACCAGGTGAATTAGCAGGACACCTGCATAATTGTGAAGACCTCACTGATATGACTTTTACTAGTCCACACGGAGAAAACATGTTATCTCGAACGTTCGGCATAAGTATTGTCAATGGTGGTGGTGGTTCTTTTAAGCAGCTTTGATTTCACTGTTGCCATCGGAATTTTCTACACCGCCGGGTCATTGGGAACAACGCGGCACCAGGTCATACACTCATCATAGTTGGATTCATTCTCCTGCTCACTCAAACCAAGATAACAAAATTAGAAGACATGCACTCGTGGGACCCATCCTGGGGATGGGGCATTCGCCACCTTGCCCATGCTACTCTCCACCCTCGCTGTTGTGACCAGCCTCAGCGAATCCACGTGACCGCCAGCCGCGTCCAGCGCCCACAACGACACCGCCAAAGTATTCTGGCCGTTGTAGTTCAGGATGCCCTGCGGCACGGGGAAGGACTTCTGCGGGCCAATGTTGTTGACTGTGAGCGGGACTTAATAGCCGTTTTTGAAAATGTTAAGATCTAAACCTACCGTATTTGCCAAATTGATAGCCGTTCACGAAGAGCTGGGCCCGGAAGGCGGCGGTGGTTGCGGTTGCGTTGGTGAACACGAGCGCCATGGGGTAGTCGACACCAGCCGGGATGTCCAAAGTAAAAGTTGTGCGATAGAACGCAACACCAGCATGGCGCAGTCCGGTCATAGGGCTCCCCTTCACCCAAGATGCGTCGTTGAAGCCGGGAAGATGCCAGCCTTGACGCTCGCCAAATAGCCCACCTTCATTCAACGCTCCGCGAGTTGTGTCAATATACTACAAAAGCGTCAATTTTTGCGATGGTGAGAGCTTGTCAGGCATACATCCTCTCCGCCCAGATTACCGGCAACCTTCCACACGCCGGACGCGGTTTTGTCGGTCCCCACAAACGAGTAGCTCAGAATTCCACGTGGTGTCTTGAACACTTCCCCTGCAGCCCACCAGTTTTCCTCGTTTCCCATGTGGTCTGCAATATAAATCAGGAAAGCATTAGAACTCGTTGAATGAACTACCTTGCAAAATTGTGAGCACATGCTGCGAGTCCTTAGACAACGTCGACGGGAATGAGAAGGTCCCATTGAAATTAGAAAGTGCCCCGTCGCCTTTCGAATAATCATGAATATTTGGACGAATTCACGATCAAGTCCGACGCACCTTTCCATGAACCAATGAAAGTCTGATCCAGCCAAACCGAAAATCCAAACGCAGCCCCACCCTGAACACCGACGTTGAAGCCCTTCTCGAGCCCCGAAGCAGCAAAATGATGGCGCCAGAGAATACTGCCCGTATGGAACCCATAATCGCCCGCGTAAAGGACAACAGTCGTGTTGGGCGGGGTTGGATTAACCGTGGTCTTGTGATCTGCGACTGTCCAAGAGGCATCAGAATATTGGGGCTGGATTTCAGGAAGGGAATCCGCTGTTTTCTGCGATTTACATTAGTCAGATCACATTTCGAGCCAAAATGGTTGAGTACCCATGGCAAGGAAGCGAGATTGGGTAGTGATATCGGGGGAAGGGAGCCCGCTCTTTGACCTGTGAGTGTGCCTTGCGGAGTTTTCGCAAGTGCGAGTTTGGCACCGTTGACGGAAACAGCTTGGAATAACTGTGGGGCGATAATCTCGAAAGTTACAGGCTGCGTTGTATTGAAGTCACCAGTGAGCTGAAGAGCCCCTGCAGACGCGGTAACCGAGCGCAAAAGATAACCGCCCTTGACAATGATAGGATTCTTCTGAGTCGAGTGTACGAAACTCTGTCCGAAAGCTGTTGCTGGATTCAGGACCCAAAAGTCATAAGCGTTGGCACGATCTTCACGAAATGTTAGTTGTTAAAAACTCAAATGACTTCAACCTCTTACCGAGAATGTACAAGAGAACATTCCCGACTCGGACAACCGTTTGGCCAGACGTTACATATTGTAATGCCAAGCCGCCATTTCCTAACAGTTTTGTCTTGATCTTGCCCGCACCAGAGACAACATTCGCTGTTGGGATAGCTGCACCGAACTTGAAAGCAGTTTCATGGAGCTCCCCCTTATTGCCATAAACCAAAATGACATCGGTCGAGTCAATAGTGGCCCTGGACAACAATAAGCAAGTGAGTTAACAGACTAAAGTATATTCACCATGTCAGTATTTCTCCCGTCGAGTAAAGCACAGTGGTTGAACCAGCACTGTAATCAACCACGTGGATTTTCGAATCTTTGCCATTGAGGGCAAGGGACCCGCCAATTGTTGGAATGGTTAGTTGTCCGATACTACATTGTAGTTGTTTCAGACGCAGAGCAAGTCAGAACAGGTTTCGCACCTTGTAGGAAGCGTCAAGCTGTAAGTCTGATCATCGTTTACCGAAGCATCGGTTTGTCTTTCCACAATTACCACAACGATCGAGTCAATCCCATCAGAAACTCACCGCACGACATAAAAAGCAGTTTTGTTGCCGACGAAATCAAGCAGTTGGGTTGTTTTGAGGGCCTGATTTCCAGTGAATGAGCCTTGAGTCGCAAATATGTTGGTTGGTTGTGAGGTGAGGAAGGCCGGTGATACGGAACGGAAGTAGGCTTGGAGTTTCAATTCGTATGCCTTTTCTCGTAAAGTGCGATCTTCAGCAATTGCAGAACCCTGCTGAGTGTTAGCCGCGCTTCAATTGGGTACAAAATATTCACGTAGTCATATGACGTATATACACCTTTTTTGGTCAAGTCACTTTTCTCAGCCAGATAATAAAACCTACCAGGATGCGCAATACCTAATTAGACAGATCAGAACGGGAAATATTCTTTCCAAGAGTATAATTTACCGCCCCAATTTGTCCCGCCATATAACATGTAAAAGTTCAAAACCGTCGAAGCCATGGCGAATTGATTTTTGTAGAAAACTGTCATAAACATCAACTCGTTGCATGTGGATCAGGCAAACAAACCTCTTTCGAAAGCTGGACCCAGAAGCTGCGCGCAACTTTCATATCCAAACCCGCCCCAGCTTTGACAATATTCAGTCAATGAGCAAATAACGCAGAAAAAGACTAACGGATCGAAAGCGCCACCCTGAAATTCGTAAACTGCATTTGGCGCTTGTGGATTGATTCCAAGGTGTGCTCCCCAGAAGTATTCGGGGACCGCATCGGAGAGCCAGACATCAGGGTGTGAACAGTCGAAACCATTAGGATACGAGTCATAGCCTGGATAGTTCGTGTTAGTCATAGTGCAAAAAGGCAGGCATGTCGAATGCAGACCATAGATGTCCACGTTCGTGTAGTGAGAGCCCGGCCACGCATCATTGACAGTGAGAGGCACGGTAACGCCGCTAGAGCGCTGGGAAAACGTTTGAGCTAAGACAGAGAAAAGTCATGAGCAGTAGCACCATGATAGATTTGAGGTTGGCTTCGTATTCGAAATCTTCAGTATATGGCGCTTGAAATCCGCTATACTCGTTTTCGACTTGAACGAGGATTATAGGGCCACCGTTCGTGATTTGGTTTTTTGCTAAAACCTTTCCGATTGAGGTCATATCTGGAAGAAGATTGGATTATGATTCGGACACAGGTTTTCACTCACAGTCGGTGTATGCTTCGACGTAGGATGCGTTGCTTGTTCGCCACAGACCCGAAGTATGGGTGCCCCATCCCGGAAAACCACCCCCCGTTACTTCAGCATTGATGTAAGGCCTAGAAATGTCTCAGTATCATTGACAAGAGTACCCACAAGAAAAAAAAAAAACCCTGGTCGAGCGATGACATATAATCCTGCCTTTTTGGCTGCATCAAAAAACGGTTGCAGGTCTCTGAATCCCTCGAATGAGATCCCAGCGCCGCGTTTAGGCTCATGCAGTCCCCAGAAAAAGTAGGCTGATATTGCAGAGAATCCGAGCGATTTGACTTTTTGCAGAACGTCGAGATAGAGGCTTGGAACAGGCAGCCTAAGGTAGCCATGAGAAATGTCTCTCTTGAGTTCGAGGGGCACATACCGGAATGGATGAATTTCTCCACTGAATACGTCGACTCGTGTCCCATTGATGATAAGTGAATATTGGTCCCAAGTAACCTTCAACAAATGTAGTGGTGAGTACGAGCCGAGAAACGTTAGATATCACGGACAATGTTTTGTAGCACATCGGTTTGGGATTGACGCGTCAGACGAGGACTACGTTGACCACCAGCAAGTGTGCCTAGCGCCGCTAAGAACGCTACGAATTTTGGAAGGAGCATGTTGTGGGACGTTGCTTGCCACTGGGTCGCATGTCTTTATGAACGACGTGGTTTTAAACGGCGGTCTTTCCTCGGGCTGTACCAGCTGACTGACGCGCCAAAGCCAGTCGGTAAGGCGCGTTTGCGACTACAGACAGTGTAATGTCGTCGTGACCTAATATCGATAAAGTGAGTAAAAAAGGTCTTGCGTGTGTCCCATCGGCGCATATTGAGCTCTATCGCACTGCACTTTTTTGCAAAATGACAGATGAAGGCCATCGGGATGTCGCGGACCGGCGACGACGTCTTTCAATGGTGTTTGAATTGAAGTGAGAACCCGAAATCAGTCCGGGGCAGGTAGAGACGATTAACATTCGATTTCATGCTTGTGTATCCCAGTTAACTTCTTCGCCTGAGGGTTCTGCTCAGTCTGATGTGGTTCTGAACGAACCAGAAACGTGTCAGAGAAAGATCAAGCGTGATCGTGACCGTGTGACCAGTTGGCTTTCTCGACTTGCCATCGTCGCTGCCGACTCAGTGCTAGGTCCACAGCACAGACCATTCTTTTGTCTCTTCCAATACCCTATCGAGGGAACCTCCACTCTTTCGTTCTTATTCCGACCCCTCAAAAGCCAATATGCAAGTAGACAACATCGCCAGGCAGCGGGCAAGTCCCTTTTTTGTGTGCCTTGTCCTGCCCCTCTAATTCTTCCTTTTTGTTCTCCCAGTTTGAGTCTTTCAAACTCGGAATGCCTTCGACCACTCCCCAGGCCGCTCCTGGGCATCGTCATGGCCGTTCTCACTCTCGCAACAACTCAATCTCTCTTC
The DNA here is from genome assembly GCF_014461135.1 of Mycena indigotica. NCBI lineage: Eukaryota > Fungi > Basidiomycota > Agaricomycetes > Agaricales > Mycenaceae > Mycena > Mycena indigotica. The sequence continues at coordinate 2,499,446 of NW_023503005.1, forward strand.
AATCTTTGCCAACTCCCATCTCGACGACCACCCACGAACCCACCACCTCCGCTTCTACGCAGTCCCTTCCTCCACCCCCCAAACGAAACTCCCACCATCGTCGCAGGTCATCGGTTTCTACTCGGCGCGAATCAGCAGATATGATGGGTGTTTCCATTCCGGACTCTGCCATCTCTCCTGCAGAAGATCCAGCAGAGCGGGATTCCGTTCGCCGCAATGCTCTTTGGGCTCTGGAAGGAAAACGTGACGCGTCATTTTCCAAGGTAGAAATTCCTGAGCTTGTGCCATTTGAATTTCGTAAGCAATCTCTCTTCTTTTAAGTCCAGTCTCGTTTAACTCCGATTCCCAGCGACCAAGCCATCTTTTCCACCAGGATCCGGTGCATTCGCGGTCAAGCGAGACTCATTCAAACCTGCGTCCAAAGACTCTTTGCATACTCTTGTTGAGGAGGAGGAGGAAGAAGATGAATCGGAAAAATCACGTGCCCCACCCACTCCCACAACACCGACATCTCTGTTCATGCGCAATATCACCGCTCGGCCACGACCTCCTCATCTTCGCCCCCTGTCGCTTACCCCAGACAGTCTTCCACTACATAATCTGCCCTCTCCTGCATCACCGAAGCGTTCCAGTCTGAAGATCCTTGCTCTGGCCCCCGATGCCGCCGTCTCACCTGCTACTACTCGACCGCGTCCGGTACTCAACCTAAAACTGTCACCGGAGGCTATATCACCGGAGGAAGCAGTGAATCGGCCAACACCACTACGCAAGAGTAGCATCTCGTACAAAACATCTACCTCCAATGCTGCAGGTTTACCGACACCCGAGTCGACTCCGACTTGCTCCGAACGCCGGTTTTCCACCTTCACCCACTCGTCCATCTCAAGTCGCGGTAGTCTAGGAAGCAATGCTAGCAGCACCCGACTCGAGGATGACATAATATCGGGCAGTCGTCCCCTCAGCGTCAGCGAGCAGCACTTTCTGTTCAAAAGTCATAATGCCCTCCTCGCCCGAATCACCGATTTGGAGCGAGCGTTGTCCTTTCGGAGTAACCGCGATTCGCGACCTTCTTCGGTTGCTTCTTCTCTTTCTGTTAATTCCCGTTCCGGTTCCTCCGACAATGAGGAGCCGCTAGACGAAATGGTTTCACTTGTGACAGACCTCAAGCTGGAACGAGATGAGCTTAAGCGGGACGTTGAAGGATGGAGGACACGCGTTTCAGATATGGAAAAGCAACTCACCGTGTTCACCAACCGCGTTGAAGTCGAGCGTCGGGAAGCCTGGGTCGCTCGTACGCAATTGGGGCTTGTCGAGGTCGAGAGGAACAGTCTTTCCAAGCGTGTTAGCGAACTCGAGGTCACCAACGACCAATTGATTCAAAGCCAAGAGGATCTCAAGCAGACAATTTCTCAACTCCTTGCCGAGAAAGAGAATATTGCCACCGAACTGCAAGCAGCGAAGAGCAAGGTTTACCCCGAGCTTGACCCGCTCAGCACTCCCCGCGCTTTCGATGGCCCCGTTGTTCCATTGCGCCCCGTCACTTTGTCCATGAAACGTGGTCTTGGTTTGACATCTTTCGACTCCGCAAGCTCGTTTGCTGAAGATGAGGCATCTCTCAAACTGCATTGTGTGGAAGAAGAGGAGGATGAACTGGCGGGTTATGAAGACGAGGATGAGAATGATGTTTTGCTTAGTCCCTCGTCATCCTTCGGTTCGCTTGACGACTTCAACCCATCAGTCGAAACTGCCCCTCAAGCTGCTCCGACACATGGCGCCAAGCTCTCGATTTCTAAATGGACGTTCCCCAAGAATGTCCTCCCCAAATCGGAGTCGCAAGAATCAGACGTCGATCGATTCTTCGGTTGCCTCGAAGATCTCGACGAGCCTCTTTCACCAGATTGCCCAAACTACGCTGAATACGACGAGCAAACAAGCAAGGGGTTGTTCGCCAAGGGATTTGACGTCGGTGATGCCAAATCTTGCTTTGTCTTGCCTGCGTCTGTGCTTGCGAGCGCAGAGGCTACTTTCGTTCTGGATTCAGTTGAGGAGGAGGATGAGACTGAAGCTGAAACCGTCGTTGAAGACGGAGAAGTTAACAATGGAATCAAGATCACATTTACACCTCCCATGGACGAAATTACTCCAGCGACAGCTTTGTCCTCCCCAAGTCCACAACCAGCGCTGGTTTTCACTGAAGAAGATGAGGATGACGAAGAGTCATTCACCTCTTTTAATCAGGTCTCGAGCTTTGGTCGAGTCCCATCAACTCCTCCCACTCTTGTTTCTCGCTATGATTCTCCTTCCTCCATTCCTCGTCTCGTTTCCAAACTACCGTCTTCCCCTCCATCACCAAGAGCCGTTTCTCCCCTCAACTCCTTCGTCACTCCGCCAACAAAGCGTGGAGGTGTTATGCCCTCATTCATCCCTCAGCCCTCAACACCTTCCCGCATCAACACCTCTTCGTCATTTTCCACCAATGCATCGACGAAGCCCAGTACGACTTTCATCCGTCAGCCACCTCGACAGCCTTTGCTGCCCAGCCGCAAGGCCGCGCAAACAAATGGTTCGGGCATCCCTCGTCTATCTTGTGCGTAGACTGATTTTAGTGTAGACGACACGACGCCTCATGTCCGCTCCAGATACACAGACGAATCAGTTGCCCATCAAGGTTCAGACATGAAAAGTGTTGATTTGTCGGAGCGCAATATACCAACGGGAGAAACGAGTACTGCATCCATCTCGCCTTCTACTCTTGCTTCTTCCATAATGTCTTCTCCCCTTGCAGGACGTCTCTCTTCTTTGATATCTTGGGGCATGGCTTCGAGTGATGCCACAGTGCATGACTCGCCACCTCTTGCTTCATCGGCTGCGCCAGTAAAGCGAGGTTATGTCTCCAAGCAGAGTCAGCTTGAACGTTTGAAGTCGCGGCTGGAACGAGAGACACTGCAAGGAAGTCGGGGTAGAAAGCAAGAGGATGAGGCGATATTTTTATGATGGTCAGTCGTCCTCGTTCTCTTTCGTTTAGAGGGTAAAGCTGACACTGAATTCAGTATCATACTTGAACTCTGATCTTGCCTCTGCTTTCGCGATGTACCCTTCTTATGCTTGATTTGTAAACATTCACGGTGTTTTTAATGGCACTGCAGCTTGAAGCTGCTCGTCATCGAAGGACGTTACTTGTAATTCTAGATATGCAATAAGACTCACGCTATGGAAACTTTGAAGCTTTTGGTAGTGGTGTGTCACGCTACATCAACACTCTTTTTACCCATCCATGGCGCCCCGAAGTAACTTCATGAAACACTGGTTTGCCGTTGAGGTAGAGTTTCCACTCGTTTGAATCAGCTACGTTGCTGACAAGCTCGACTATAGGCAATTCCAATGTGAGTCCATGGTTTGTTACCTGGCAGGCGGTTGGGTTCATGAGGTTTTCATAGCTATGTCGCTGTTGGTGGAGCATGCGTCGGGGCTTCCTGGTATCTTTACCGGCTCGCCACTGGTCCAACCGGTGTGTTATCCTCTCTCTCCCATGTTTCCATGACCTCATCACCCGTTGTAGTCGTCTGGACCAAGAACAACCCGCACCCCTTCCTCTCCATCGAGCAGGACCAAGGCACTAAGCTCTACGAGGTTAACCACAAGTTCGATAAGAGGTACGTTGCTCCCCATACCGTTGACCCCCCTCCCCAGAATACTGAATTTATCCTTCCTCTAGCTGGAAGCGCGAGAAGCTGTAGATGTTTATATCGTCTTTCCTGTTTCTGCCCAACGAAAAGACTTTTGCTTTCCCTCCTTCACCCGAGAGCTTGTGCTCGTCGTTGTTCTTGCCCAGCGGCCTCGTGATACCTGCTTGATCCGGCTATAACTTATTGCGTCTTCACCTCCCCCCTTCATGGCATCGACTGATCTCCTTGACGAACAACCAGTCGCTGGGCCATTAGTGGTTCGTGGTATCTTGAAAACGTTGTAAAAGCGATCGATTGCGTTTTTAGCCACGACTTGGTGTTCCGTTGGCTTTGCCCAGAATTGTATTTGGTGGAGGGGCACTTTCCCCGCAATACCAGACGGATGAACTGCTCAGTGGTGACTCGCCTCTAAGAACCGTTCAGCTCGCTCTTAGGTAGCAAGAGGATTGTTAGGTGGTTTCTATTCCGCTTATCTTACAGTCTAGGTATGGCATCAACGCTTTCGACACGTCGGTATATTACGGGCCGTCGGAAGTACTTTTTGGGTAAAGCCCTTGTAACGCTCAAAGACGAGTTTCCCCGCTCTTCTTACCAGTTGGTTCGTCTCCACCTTGACCCTAGCTGCTGAATTATACTATTTTTTTTAGATGACAAAGTGTGGGCGATATGGAACGTTTGACTTTGATTATACGCCTGCGACCATTAGGAACAGCGTAAAACAAAGTTTAGAGCGACTGCATGCGGACTACTTTGACGTTGTGCATCTGCATGATGTCGAGTTTGTCTGTGAAGAAGTTACGCCTCGACGAACTGGGAACCATCTATCCGCCTTGGATGACGACAAAGAGGCATATGGTCTCCAAGAGGGCGACGAAGGCAAAATACGAGGGCCAGGCGACCAGAAAATCCTCGACGCCATTGCAGAACTACGCAAAATGCAGGATGAAGGTCTCATCAAGCACATAGGAATAACTGGCAAGCACTACCTTAGACTCTGTCTCTAAGCTCATTGACTTTAGGCTATCCTCTTTACACGTTGCTGCGATTGGCGCTCCTTATTCTTCACAACCCACCTTTCAAACCTGTCGACGTGATTTTGTCCTATTCCAACCTTTCGCTCCAGAGTAGCACATTCCTCCAATTCGCACCACAGCTCACCGGTCGCGCCAAAGTTGGGCAATTACTGGCTGCTTCTCCCTTCAGTATGGGCCTCTTGACGGATGCCGGGCCGCCCAATTGGCATCCAGCATCACCTGAACTACGAAAAGCGACTATAAACGCGGCAACAGAGGTCAAAGAGCGCGGCCGCTCGTTGGCAGACCTCGCGACCGGGTATTGCATTCGAAACACCGGTGGTGCGATTCCGTTGGTTGTGGGATTGAGCACTCCGAGAGAAGTCCATGAATGTGTTCGAGTTTGGAGAGAAATCGAAGTTGGAGGGGGAGATGACGTGAGCAGAGTCGAGCAGGAGGATCTGGTGAAGAAGATATTCCGAGATATTGGCGTGTTGGATTGGGCCTGGGCGTCTCCTCCATAGATTCGATTATTTACGAGCACGTGATGTGTAGATCTTTGACCTGTACGACTATGGACCCTTCTTCCACGCTAATCCTTCTATGTGATCTTCAAGAGCGGTTTCGGCCCGCTATTTCTGGCTTTGACCATGTCGTGGCTACGACGAATAAGGTCCTCAAAATTGCGAAGGTGATGTCAGCTTAGAGGAATGTGAATGAACCCTTCAACTCAAACTATATTTAGGTGTTGGGTTGTGAAGTGCTAGTCACCACACAGAAGACCAAGGGTAGCTGCCAATAAAGCTCTCCAGAGCTAGGCTGACTAGAACAAGCCTTGGGACCAACCGACCCTGCTATCGCTTTGGAATCACTTGGGCCTCTGCACATCGGAACCTTCGACAAAACACTTTTCTCGATGCTAACCCCCGAGGTTCTCTCCCAAATCACAACGGTCTCTCCTGCTGTCTTCCCGACACATTCCGAAGGCTGACATCAGCGAGCAGCGTCCGCATATCAAGAATATCGTGTTGATTGGGATTGAAGTCTGTAGTTATTTCGGCTCTGACGCTCCTTCTTACCCTCGCCAGAGTCACATCTGCATCCTCCAAACGGCCCTCTCTCTTCTCGTCCACCCGAAGAAATACGCGGTTTATGTTCTCGCCGACGGGGTCTCGTCTTGTAACCCAGCCGAGGTTCCAATCGCACTGTTGGTCCCAGGTTGCCTGCTGTATCATTTGCCTCAACCTGTCTCCAGGGCCCAAATGCGTGCTTCCGGTGCTATTGTAGTCAGCAGCGAAAGCCTGGGCTATCAACTTGTTCGGGATGCGGCTATACCTGAATTCAAGGCGTTTGGCAATATCATCAAGGAAGAGAAGGAAACCACCTCCAAGACCGTAGACACCCTGCTCGGCAGGCTGTAGAAGTGTTGAAGTTAAGTACCTGACCAGCATCCTGTCATCGCACAGCAATATCTAGAGTGCTTTGACCGTTTTACTTCTTTGGCTGTGCATAAAACAAAGAGAGGTTGTTCTTTGGCACCGTAACCACGTGGCCATTTCATTTCGGCCTCATTGGGTTTCTTGGAAAGACCCTACTCGTGACTTCCGCCCCCCAAAAAACTGAGGCCTTTAGATACGAGGACCCGCTGAGCTCTGATTCAAGGTCTTGCAGAGCACGATTTTCAATTTCTCTTATCTGCCTAATTTTCCAGTTCAACATCTGTGCTTTGACTTCAAGTTCCACGTCAATCCCCAGCCTGTGTCCTCGAGGCCATCCTGAGAGCGACCTAACCTATACTCTGGCGGCCTCATTGTTGCCACCCACAATGCTATAAAAGCATCTGACTCGCACTTGCACGCCTGGCATTCCTGTCCCGCTCCCCCATCCGCAATTTTCGATGACTCATTTCCCTGCTCGCCCCCCTCTCGCGGCGTGCCTCAATGTCTTATGCACCGCAAATGGGAAATTACCAGTACCAAGACCGCGGCTATGAATATGACCAGGGGTACTCGCCGTACCATGATGACGGTTACCAGGACCAGGCGCTGGACATGCCGGTATGTGGCGATTTCTCTGCGTCTTCGTCGTTTAACATTGCTTTTTAGTATGGTCAGCATTACGGCCAACAATCATACGGTCAACACCAGTCGTACGGTCACCAGTCTCCTTACCACCAGAATCGACATGGACATTGTATTTCTTGCTCTCCCTTCCTTTTGAAAAGCACAGCTCACCCAGTTTTGTAGCCTACGATGACCTTTCGCTAGGGAGAACCGACCCGTACTATGCTGACGAGAACAATATGCAGCTGCAACTAGCGAGACCACACACGCCACTCCAGCCGCTTCAACATGGATATAGCCAGCATTCACTATACCCGACACGCCACCGCCGCCACTCGACTGTTTCCTATAGTGCTCTCCCACCGACCTATATCGACAACGGCACATTCCATCCCCCAAGCTCGCTCCACATCAAGTTCAAACGTAAGAATGCATTGTTGGGCGGCATCTCGCTCGAGGACGCCCAATCGACCCGCACCAAATTGTCTGGCAACGACAGGTACACGATGGGAGACTTGCACTCGGAGTACCGCCAGATCCGATTGAGGGTACAGTGGAATGGCTATGCTCCCCTGGTTTATCTCGTGCCACTCGAGTACCACCGCAACCACCATCGATGCATCGATATGCAGGTTTGTTTTCTTGTTTTGGCATCCTTATTTCCGCTCTTGCTTATGTCAACTCATAGGTCCTCGGGAGACGCGTCGCTAGAGCAGTGGACCACTATCTCAACGTGAGCATTACTTCGTCTCCCTTCCTTCTCTAGACATTGATGTGTTCTCGTCTAGACCAACGGAGTTCCGGTTCCGCCCCACCGCGTCCAACTACACCATCTTGAAGAGGTGAGCTATGGTGTTTGGCAGCCCATGCTGTCGACCCGTTAGCTTAGCTCGTCCTCTACGACTCGGTTTCCTACTCTCGAGTTCCCCTTTCTCTCATGACTGACGAAAATAATGACCGTACACCGACCCTTGACGACTTTACGACGATTCACGAACTTGTAGCCTAGTCAGTAACTACTTATTGGTATCCTTGTGGCGATATTTAATGCGGGCAAAAGAGGAATAAGCAGTTGTGATTATAGTATTAGAATTACAAAGTCTATACGTCTGCAGATGAATGCTATGAAGGTTGTGTCTCGGTGAATGGATTGCATTGGCAAACTGCCGCTCGGACGGCAAAGCTGCATATACTGCCGAGCATCAGTCCTGCAACCAGACAGAAGCTGGCAACAGTGGCCGCGACGTCGACATCTTCCCTACGCCCGGCAAGACGAGGGTTATGCTCTAATGACGGCGCAGCCATCATGCATAGACTTGATATCCAACCATTAGACAGGCCAAAGGCGAGCAGGAGGAGCATAAAGAAAAGGTCAGAATTGATGGCAGCCGTCGAGGGACCGTCTGAGCCGGGACGTTGCAGATTGCACATGAGGAATAAGGGAATGAACAGTGTGCGTGCCAGAGACAGGGTCAGGAGTCGTTTTGGGGACCAGACGAGGAACTTGGGGAACGAGCAGATGTATCGTCCTGCGAAGTCTCCACAGTTGAAAACGAGGAAGTGGACTGCACTGAAAAGTAACGGGTGTGTGTTCGGATTTGTTGGCTGGATTGAAGTTGTGATTGCGGGATAGACAGCCTATCTTCTGCTCGGTTCAGTGATATAAGGTTTCTCTCATCGACTCACCAGTGTAACAATGAAGACATAGGCCACGGCGACCTCGAAAATGACTAAAAAAAATCAGTTTCAATGTTTTCAATGTGGGTCAATGAGAAGCATACCATTAGTCTTGGCGACGCGAATAATCTGGCTTTTGGGGTCGGAGTTGGGTCGGTCAGAGACCAAACCGCGTATCTCATCTGAGCTCTCATCCATCTTTTGCCGTTCAAGCGACCTGGTGATGGACTTGTAGACGGGCATTGTGACAAGCCAACTCTGGGCTCCAGCAGCGAGTATTAAGAATACGGTCGAGAGGGTGAAGAATATAAAGGCAGAACGCTCTTCGGGCTCTCCACTGGTAAGGGTCTGTGCGATTTCTTCCTTGGAGCGACCCCAAACGGACGCAACAGCGCTGAAGACTTGAACACCAGACACGGCAACGGCAACAGCGGCTTGTCCAGACATGAGGGCTTGGACTGCGGTTGGCCCCAGTATAGAGGCAATTACGATGACTGCAGTTTGTAGGTAGGCGCCGAGGCCGGCTTGTGCAATCCCATTGAGAAGGACGAATGCGAAGAAGACGCCGGCATTGACTGTCACGAAGGTGCTGAACGTGAGGAGAGCAGTTAACACGCTCAGGGAGAAGAGGGTGACGAGGACTCGGCGCGATGGAGAGGACTAAGTTATTGGATTATGCTCAGTCGTGCATTTGGAAGGCGTGCGTACCGATTTGGCCGTCACAGTTGCGAGAGCAAGCCATAGAAAATTGCTCAACGTGAAAGAGCAGGCAAGCCATGACCCAAATGCAAGACTAGAATAGGACTTAGATGGTTGGAAAGAGATTGTCTCGACGACACACCGTAATGGGGAGCCGGCAAGTCTTGTGAAGAAATAAGGCATCGCTGTAATCATCACTATAAGACCGGGGTCAGTCATTGACAACGCTAGCAGTTAATAAGCTTTGGCTAACCATTCCAGGGTAACAGTATAGCGCAGCCAAGAACGAAATGGATCCATCTCACTGGACCGCTGACGGTTCTACATTTCATGAGCGCAAGACCGATGCTGGGGTGGAAATGAGAGACAAGACGGTTTCGTCGTGCATCTCTTCCTGATGTGTTGTTGCATTGTCCGGTATTGGTGTTTGAGGGATAGGTCGGTATTGCGAATCAGACATGGTGGTCGGACAGAGAGACGCGTCTTTATTTGGCTGACTTGCACGAGGCTTTGATTAGACACGACATAGGCTATAGCAAGAAATCTCTATTCTTATTCTACTCTATCGCGGCCAATTTTTGACCAGGTTCCGGGCCCAAATAATGACCTTGAACTCATCCTGATCAGGAGGTATATCAACCAGGGCCAAGTGCTCCAGGCTGTGAAGTAGTTTTGGAAGGTGATTCTAGGCAAGAAATTCAGATGATAGTGATGACAAAGTCAGTAGCAGGTAAGTACCTTGATCGTCTCTGCAGTAGTTGAGGACATATAGGCGATTTCATGCAACGATTCGGAGAGAATTCTCATGTCCTTCACATAAACTTGGTTCTGAGCTCGTAGCGATGAATAAGCAGACGCACCTCGCGCGTAAGCGTCTTTTTCCCTTTTGCCACCATCTGAATTTGAGATATCCATTGTTGAGCACGGTCATTCATTTCACGCTCCTTGTCTGGCTCGTCTGGCTTGTCGTCGGGCTCTTCTTCTCCGCGCAAGGGATCTCCCGGTCCGAACCAATCCTCCAACCTCTCCAAATACTCCGCTGCAGGGGTTCTTCGTGCTCGAACATATGGACGACCGAGTATCTCTTCAATTTTGGTTTGCCTTCCGGGCTGGGCACCCATCTGCTGAATCATGGTCTTCGCTCCATCCCGGTTCATTGATAGTCCACTGCGTATGGCGCCAATTGGTGCAGGTTCGACGCTGAGCAAGTCTTCTAATCCATGAGTTGAAGCTTCGCTCGATGTTTCCGCGCGGTCTTCAGTGAATTGTGGGAGTCGTTTAGTTCCGCCAAGGGTCTTCCGCGGCGATGATGGCAGTAATAGCTCGTCATCCGTCCCCGGAGTCAACCGTGCTCTCTTTGTTGCCCTCCCTGACGATAGTTCACCAGGCTCATTGTCATAACTAACAAGGCCGATACTGCTAGAGCGAGATGATCCATCCAGGTGCAAGAAACGGCTTGGTGTTGTGATACTAGAGGAGAACTCTTCCTTTATCGGCGTTGGAGAAGTTGTGACCGTGAATGTTGCTGTAGTTGATGGTGGTAGTCTGGGGGCATCGATGATATTTCCGATATCGGGGAGTGTTTGGCGGCGTGGCAGCACTTTGCCATTGACCACGTCGTATGAGGCATCGGGCAAGAGAAATAATCGTGACTGCGAACCACTGTGGCTAGACGGGACCAAATTGTCGTGGGGAAATTGATGGTGATCATCAGTCAGGTCACCCCACCTCCGATGTTTCATATCCAGCTCATTCTCTACCAGAGCTTGGATGAGAGAGATGTGAAAGGGGGAAAGCTTGGAGCTACCAGATGCAGAGTGGCCCATTCGCCAAGTGTGTCCTAAGATAATCAGCAGATGTCCATACGACTGTGACAAGACTCAGAAAAGGAAGAAAGTATGTAACCACACGTGCATCTGAAGTGCAACAGCAAGGCACCATGAAAGTGAAAGTTGAGATCCTTGTGTTCAAAAGGAGAGAGCACCAATATATGACCAAATTGCAGTATGAAAACCGCATACAAAACGAAAAGAAAGAGCAACAACAATAATAACAATACTCACACCTAAAATTATGGGAGTTGAACCAATATGAAGGATGGTGGTGGTGGTTGACAATAAAGGAGTGGCTAAGTGATGGCTCTTTTGATTGATGAAATCATCTGTCACTGGGAAAATGTCACATAATGTAACTTCTGTTTCATAAGTAAAGTAACCTGCACCATTGGCATGAGGATCTTAATCTAGATATACTCTAGCATCTTTGTTCGAAATCTCAAGTCACCTGTTCCTATAGCAGAATACTGTAGTATTTTACTCATTTTGAATGTCACACATCACACCCCCGCTGTTATATGATTTTTTCACATGTCACATGAGTTTCAGCAAAATCACATCCTAAAATGGTAATTTTCGACATTTTTTGAGCGCCTCTGGTGCCAAGAGTCGCCTAATTAGGTAATTATATGAATTCAAAATTTCATATGTGATGTCATATGTAAAATGCCAGTTGAATCAAGTAAAATACTTATATACTATACTATTTCAATCAAATAATCCTGTCATGGCCATTTTACATTCGGCACCTTGACCAGTCGCCTGTGACACACTAAAATATTTCAGCAACAGAGGGTTAGTGTGACGCGTGACCGCTGAATTGATTAAAATGTTACAGTACCTATGAATAGAATGTCAGGGGAACCCCCCAGATGCCTCCATCTCTGATCCGTCTCCGCTCCAATGCCCCTCTCACTCATGCTATCACAGATCTATTAATGCCCGCCTGACAGTTGCCCTAGGACCTGGTCTACAACACCATCCAGGCCTTTTGCACCTGACAGTAGTAGCAGCAGACAAGTAGTATATAGTTGGCTACCTAGCAAGCCAACCCTTAGAGTTTCTTCTCTTTGGATTCTCTCCTGCTAGAACCTTGAGCTCAGGGCTCTAGGGTTGCCTATACTTTGTCATTGATAAGACCTGGCCCATCTGCTCTGGCACTGGTGTCAGGCCTATAACACGCAGCACGTAACAATGGGGAACAGGCCTTTTGCAGGCAAAAAAGGGCCAACCCAGCCGAACCTGAGCCCTGGTTTGGTTTGAGATAGGTTTTGGCTGAACCTGGTCATTACTATGACAAATGATATAGTAGTATTATTATACCTCTGCTGAGCAATGTTTAGAGTTATTGTATTAGAGGCAGTTTTTCTAATATGAAAGCTCTACAATGAACAGATTATCTAAAACCATATGCCTTGAATAAGGTAAGAAACAGGTACCTGAATAAAGACTAGATATAGACCAGATTTTGGCTTACTATAGTATTTTATTCAATTCGGCAGATCACCGCTTTTTGATGGAATCAAAAGTCGCCCAAAGGAAAATTGAGAAGAAAAAATATTGTTAATGTTTCCGAAAATCAGGTGTGACTGTGACATGCTGAACTGATCGAAAAACTATATTATAGGCCAGCAGGAGGCTGTCTCCCAAGAATAGATCCTAGTCTGATATTAAGAACCTGGTTAGGCATGCTTACTGATAACTCCTTGAACAGATCAGTAAGTATGATATCAGTATATATCTTCCTGGGCAGTAGCCATTTCTCCCCTTTTCCTTACAGGAATGTTTTTTTAGATAATATCTACACTTTACACAACTGTGTGAGATAATTTTGTTATTTTCTATTATATACTACCAAAAAATAGATAATATAATTTTGAAGTTAACAATCTATAGGAACAGCATGTTTTGCTCTCTATCCTGTCTTGGGCAGTTTGTGATTACCATAGTATGTCTTAATTTGACTGTTCTCCAGCACATTAATTAGGCTTGTTATTTACTCTCTGAGATATCTCATTGCTCTCTCACATATTTCTATAGTTTTCAGATCTTATTCATTCCTTGCTTCCTCTCTTTTGCAAAGTAGTTGGCCACTTTAATTTTTTTAAATAATTAATGTTTTCTTTTTGAGATATCTGCCAAAATTGTGTAGTGTATCTATATTCTTTTGAAGCTATAATCTTATCTAGCTTACTGATAATCCTGATGACTTCGGGGTTAATGATTGCCGGTAGTCCTCGGCTAGATTTTGCCTCGTTGTCACTGTATTGAGTTCTCATAGAGCATCCACAATCCACAAGTCCATAAAGCAGTAGTAACTTGAACAAGTAGCGCATGAAAGATGTAGAATGGAAGAAGAGAAGCCAATCCGGCTCAGGAAACCGAACATCCGAGCGGTCTGGATCACTGACGCATCGGAGCGGTCCGGAAAGGGTCTAAGCTCTTTAAGTATCAACGTCAACACCATTTCTTCCCCACACGTCCATCATCACTCCTTTTGAGCGACCTCCTCGTTGCCGCCTGCGTTCATCCTTCGGAGCTTATCGGGACACCCCTCCCCCATAGAGTCTTATCGTGTGGTGGCTGCAGCGATGAGTTTGACTGTAGAGGACCTTTGCGCTTCGCTATCGTCTAGTCATGTCGGCCAGGAAGCGATCGACCTTGCTGCTCTACAGGTGCTTACTACGATGTGTAAACAGCTTCGTGCAACATACCCACAATACTTCTTTCGTTAGGTTCAACTTTCGCAAACATTGTTTTGCGAGCCGCTCGCTTCCACTCCCTCAGCACGACCCAACGATTATGCGCAACCCTGCAACACTCCAACTGGACGGACACCTTCCAGCAGCTTCAGTTGGAGTCCTATGATGGACTTGTCGCAGCAGCCTAACGCTCACTCGAAGAAAGACACTCTGATGTCTGACGAGATGGATGAGGACGAGCGTATGGTCGAAGATATCCTTATTCCCCACCACTCTGCGGCTGCGACACCACAATCACTCAACCAAACGAGCGTCCCATTAGACCTGTCAATGTCCTCCTCATCATTCACCTCTACCGATCCCTTCTACATCGCTGAGCTCCAGGCTGCTGCCATGCCCCACCATTCTGTGTTTGCCCAAGCTGCGTTCCCAACAACACAGTCCCCATTCTTTGCCCAACGACTTGCTCATGCCCAACCTCCTCTCTCCATGGACCCGCAGTCGATATTGGTGGGCAATACCTCTCGATAGATCGAACGCCACATCACATCACCATTCCCTCCGATTCTCTCGTCGTCCAAAAAACGAACTTGGACAATTCGCGACGTATAGCCTCCGACGAAATTCGTTGTGTAATTCCCATCCTTTGATTGTGACACCCCCATTCCGTCTCTCATATGCATTCGATACCTCGCACATAGAAAGTTTTACTGTACTCATTCTGCAGTTGTAGTCCTTTGTGTCAAGTACCTCAAATCAATCTTAATCACTTGCTCGTGGGAATACAGAGTTTTGCCATTAGTTTCTTTTCGATACAAAACCTTCACCGAATACGCAGTAATCAAAAGAGAATGAGCCACATGTATCAGCGGGAGGGAAAGGTGAGGAGGGTATACGAGAGAGTCCGTCAAAATAAGTCTTCTAATGTCATTTGCTTGACAATGTCCTACTTGTTATCAGAGACGACCAAACTGCGAACCGAATAGCAAGTGTCTCTCACCGTATTCGACACCATCTGCGAGAACTCCTCGAAGCTTAGCTTGCCATCTCCATCCTGATCAGCCTCCATGATTGTCTTGTCGACTATTTGCTGCAGTTGCTGGTCCTGCAGGGCCCGTCGGTGGCTGATGCTAATGCTGAAGAAGAAGCAAACCTTGAGGTTGTTGCCCACCATCATCTTCAGAACCAGAAAGAGCTCCCCATTGGAAATATAGCCGTCCCGATCCACATCGTATACCTTGAATGCAACTATGACCCTGTGTTAGCGGACGGTTCAAGCAGAAAGTAAAGCGCGGGATGAAACGCACAGCGTAATTTCTCCTCCCGACCCCCTCGACTGCTAAAAGCGCTTAAGCCCCCCACAAACTCTTGGAAGTCAACAGTGCCTCCTCCACTGCATAGAAATGAGAACCGGAAGGACCCATGATATTGATTAGAATGCGCACTCTTCGTCAAAAATCGCAATCATGCGAGAGGCGAGGGGATTTGTTGCTATCTGTGGTAGTTGGAGGAATTCTTCTCGATCGATTGACCCAGAGCCGTCGCTTAGACACATTGACCAACTTCATCGTCGGAAGTAGTTCAAGAACCTACACATCTAGTTTCATAAACCGCTTCTTGAGGCGTTCCAGTTCTGGTTGTGTAACTGAACTATTGGTGAGATGTGATTGCTCGTGCGAGGCAAAAGAGCAACAGACAATTAGACCGCCTCTCCATATCCTCCATAAACGCTGCAGATGCTGCGAGACTTGAGTGCAAACCGCGGGGATCTCGACGTACTCACTAGTTTGACCCATTTTTGCTTCGAGTTGCAAGAAGACAGACAAGCTTGAATGCTCACGTGCCGCGCATTGTGATGGGCGTCATTGCTCCTCGTTTTCTTTGACTTGCTGTTGGTTGAAGCAATGCAATGCGCGGTCGCCACCGCTGTGCGACGGACCAGACATCTTACTTCATGCTTAAACTTTCCATCACGAATTTCTTTTCTCTCCGTCCATCAGCAACACCGCCTCGAACCTCGAAGATTCGTCCACGAATATATACCTCGACGCTCTGACGCGCAAAAAGCAACCATATATGCCCTGTCTACTCCTCCGGGGAAAGCCGGCATCGCTGTGGTACGCGTTTCTGGGCCAGACGCACTGCAAGTCTGGGAGAATGTCGTTCAGCGCTCTTCGCATTCTAACGTAGAGCCCTGGCGAATGGAGCGCTGCAGAATCGTGCACCCAGTCACCAAGAATATGCTCGATGATGGGCTCGCCGTGTATTTCAAAGGTAAGGATGCCAACGAGCAATAATGTGGCAGTTAATCGACGACAGCCCCGAAATCTTTCACAACGGAGGATGTTCTTGAGCTTCATATCCATTCTGGGCGAGCGGTTATTGCGTCTGTGCTAGATGCTCTGTCTCATCTGCCGTACTGTCGGCCTGCGGAGCCAGGCGAATTTACAAAACGAGCGTTCCTTGGTGGACGACTAGATCTTGCTCAAGTAGAAGGCCTTAAAGACCTAATAGATGCTGAAACAGAGAGTCAAAGGCGACTAGCACTTGAAGCGGCCGGGGTAGGTGAGCTTCAACGTTTCTATGTGGGTCACAGCCAATCTGGTTTCAGGGCGCCACTAGTGCTCGCTTCGAAGAACTGAGGACTGGAATCATCCGCTGTCTAGCCAAAATCGAAGCGCTTATCGACTTTAGCGAAGGTGAAAATCTCGAAGAGGGTGTCTATGATGACGGTGATCAAACTTTTTGCGGTTCAAGCCCCGTCTCAACTGTTCACAGCCCGAAACAATGCTACCAAGTTGCTGACCACGATTCGATCGTATTTAAGTGATAATAGACGCGGAGAAATCATGCGAAGTGGGGTTCGACTGACAATCTTTGGGCCGCCAAACGCAGGCAAGAGTAGTTTGCTCAACTTCCTTGGTATGTACCTTCGGCCCTGCAGCCTTTGATGGTTAGTCTCACCAAATTTAGCCCGGCGAGAAGCAGCCATTGTAACCCCAGTTCCTGGAACTACTCGAGACATCCTCGAGTTATCGCTGGATATTGGAGGCATTCCGGTCATTATTTCGGATACTGCAGGCCTCAGAGCGACAGACGACTTAGTCGAACAGATTGGTGTCGAGCGTGCCCGCAAAGCGTAAGATTCCGTCCCAGCAATTTAATCGATCTGACCACCTACACTTGAAGAATCCAGGCAGCAGACATTGCATTATGTGTCGTCTCCTGCGAAGATTTGGGTGCTTCCTCCGAGTTGCCAAGTTCTGTGAGGGAACTTGTGACGAAGGACACCTTCATGGTGTTTAATAAAATGGACTTGCTCAAGAAGGACTCTTTCAGCGTCGAACATCCATACCGTTGGATGACAAGTCTGAAAACGGGCCAGGGCACGACGGAATTTCTTGCAGGCTTTGCCGAATCTCTCCGTTCCAAGTCTGTGTTTTGTCCTAATCTCCTTAAAATCCTGATAGAGGCAACAGATATGATCTCGACCAGGATGGCTCCTCGTCTGAAGCGCCGTTGATCACCCACGCAAGACACCGCATTCACCTTGAGTCGGCCGCAGGGTTTATCGAGGCATTTTTGGAAACAAGTTGAGTTGTGATTTCTGGCGTTGATCAAGACTAATTTAAGTCATTGTAGCGGCAGACGAGGTTGTTTTCGGTGCGGAAGAGCTTCGATATGCAGCGCAAGCTGTAGGCAAGGTTTCGGGACGCATAGATATTGAAGATATACTGGATTCTATTTTCAGGGACTTTTGTATAGGTAAATAGCCAATAGATTCATCGTCGAGCACGTTTCCCTCCCTAAAAAGTAAATCAATTGGCACTCTAAACTGGCATTCGAAGGAGCAGGCATACGTGACTATCATCGTTTTCCCGATCCCGTTTCCGGGAGTCCGGAGGCGGGGAATCGACCTCCATTGCGTCGTCTAACCCTGCAGAATCAAAGCTTGACGGTGCATTCCAAAGATTGATCTTGGAGTCTTCGCCGCCCGTGATAATGACGGAGTTCTAGTGAAATGTGAGTAGGAGAAATTGGCTTTATCGTTCAACCTTTTCATCCCAATAGAGAGAACGAACAACATCCGAATGACCATTGGACCACGAGTTCATTAGTCGCCAGGGTGCTCCTGGTTGCGATAGATCTCCATTCGAAAGTAAAGCGAAGTCTCCTCTAAACGTGTTTGAGAGATGCCGGAGATCGCCCCAAAAGAACTACCCACTGATTGGATCCCACGAAGACTTTCAAATCTGGCGAGGTCTTACTCGAATGACAATTGATCAGATAGTCGGTGTGCCATTCATATTGCGAATGGTTGTGCAAGGACGGGTCACGTATGTCCTGGCTTTGCCTCAAATCGAGCTGCAAGGAATCAGAAAGGATGAAGAGGACAGCAAGTTGAGAGGGAACCTCATCTGACCACGTGCTAAACGTCTCCATATCGCTATGCCCCCATATTTTGACACCGGTTGTCGTTGAAGAGTGGATCCAGCCGGCTTGGGAGACGCTGCAATTCCAGAACCCGACATGAACGACGGCTTCATCTTCGTCATCCTCAGTCGCGATGGAAGTACTGATAAGGCCGTCTGTAGAAGCAGAGAGCAAGAGGTTGGGGGTATCAGGACTGTATTGCAAGACCGTAACATTATCCGAATGGGTGGAAGTGTGCCTCCGTAAAGGCGCGGCAGGTTGCCTAGGGTCCCTATGCGAGAGAAATTTAAGTCCGGTCGCAAATTAAGAGAAGTATCCATACCAGTAGATGATCTGGGCCTCATCACCTTGCAGTTGTGTACCCCCTACTACCGTCATGCCGTCTTCAGAAACATCGCAGCATAGAATCCCTGTGCTTTGCCCGAGATCAGTCACTCTTGCACCATTAGTTTACTTTTCGGCAAGATCACAGACGCGTACTTTTAATGCTATAGGTGTTGGTTCTTTCGTCCCAGACTTGTATGCTACCATCTAAACCAGATGACACAAGACTCGGTTTGGAAATATTTGCTACGGCATTCACAACACGTAGAGATGTCGTGCCCGAGTCATGCCCGGACAAGCTGAGGATTGGACGAATAGTCGATGGGTCCAGCAGATGAATTTTATTTGACGGCGCGGAGGTGCAGGCAGCATAACTTCCAGGCAGGCGCGCAATCGAAAGAATGTAGGACGAGTCTGTTCCTAGATCTTGGGATTGAAGGGGGGCATCAGCTGCGACATAATTGGAGGATGCGTGCAACGCGGTCATTGCCGTTGTGGGCAAAAAAATAGATGAACACGTGATGCGGTGCCGTTCAAAATCTGGAAGAACTCGTTGATTTTAGGTGTCTGTAGACCGAGCTCCTGAGTCCTGCCTGGTTCAAGATTCTAACTGTTAAGTCCGCAAAAGCTGGAAAGATTTGACTTCTCATCCGAAGCTGTCATCATGTTTTGTCACAGAGGAGGTTACGATCAAGCCCTTGTCTTCTCTCCGCCACCAACAGCCCCCACTGCAGCGGTCTTCAACGACTGTTTCCTGGATTCTCGAGCCCGCCTCACATTCGTTTAATCACACTCTTTTCCCCCTGGTCTCTTCGGACTACATATTATGCCCTCACCCCGTTCTTGTATGTCTGTCTCCCCCAGCTTTTGCGCGTCACTCACAAGCCCAAAGCACCCAGACTTCACCGTTTCCCTCATCGCGTTGACTATACCTTGATACCAGCTCCTCTAGGTGGGTTCAAATCTCACCAATCTCTATGTAGTAATGGCCCTGATGATACGCATTTCCTCTTTTAGACCTCAGCCTCCCTTTCAAAGTCGAAAAAGACTGCTCGACCCCTGCTATCATCGTTACTCCCTCTTCTCCTTCATCGGCCAGAGACTTTTGCATTGCCTTCTATCCGAAGCCAACCCTCCGCGAACGCATTCGGTCCTATGCGCCTCCGCTTCAATATAAGGCTCGCACACTGTTGCTGCTTTTCCTCATCTTCTTCGTTCTTATCTGCCACGTCGTGACCCACCGTCTTGCCTCTCGTCGCCCGCACTTGGAGTTCTCAGTACAGACCGGTGGCGTCGCGTATGTCGAGCACTCGTTTGGCTCCTGGTTCATCCGGTCTCTCTGGGGAGAGGATAGTGAGCCTATTGGACGCGAATTCGTCGTGGACGACGTTCCAGCCTCCTAGAGCTGGACAACGATTGGATAGATGGATAGGAACAAAACAGCGCAAGCATTTGTTAGAGCTTTCGCTCAAGCCGTCATTGGGAGTGAGTCCCTGATATCGTTATTTTGTAACACCTCTTGCTATCAATCGTTTGTTTGCTCAAGCCGCGACTTGAAGTGATTTTTGCGATGGTGGACGAAGCTGACCAAGCCTTCGGTGATGCCTTGCTTGCTCCTCAGCACAAGACTTTGACAAGGCTCGAAGAAAACTTCAAGAAACCAAGTCCCACTGAGTTTGCTCATCTTTCAGCCACAATTTTTGAGAAAAAGGAGCCGTCGGGCTTGGCAAAGAGGCTGTTTCACTTTGACATGCTTACTCTTCCAGTGAAGTCATTGGAACCTCCTGTCTCGGTTCTATAAATCACAAGTGCCAGCGAGTGCTCATTCCCTCAACCTTACGACCTACCAATGCCCAAGCTGCCCATTGTCCCACTTTTACGACTCATTGCTCTCGGCACGTGCTCATCATCGCTCATTGACATTTTCGCTTCTTACCTACTTCTTCAGGCGTCGCGCTTTTGTTCGCGGTCATTGTGCTTGGCCTCGCCGCAGGGCTGACTGCGACCACGGAAAAGTATCTTGGGGGCTACTTCGAGGTGGGGCTTAATGATACCTCCCCCCCTTGCGGCATGCTTACATGCCTGCAGTTTGCTGCACTGGCTATCGCGACTGCGTCTATCACGATTGTCACGATACCCGTTATGATTGCGTTCGAATTCCTCCAACCGGGACGTGTATTCACGTCCAAGATTGCCGTGGAGATTTCATGGCTTTGTGCGTTCCCATTTTTTTACGGTTGGGCGCTGTCTTCTGACTCAGTACAGTTATTTTGTGGGTGCTCTGGCTCGCGACAGCGGCAGACGCGACCAACGCGGCTTCAGTCAACTTCATATCCCGCTGTGGCGACTACTTTAGTAGCAGGATCGAAAGTGCCTGCAGGCAAACGGCTGGTGTTCAAGCCTTTTCCTTCCTGAACTGGTTGATCCGTACGATCTCTCTTTCACGAGTTACATAATCTGAAGTCTTAAAGTTATGGCGTACACGGTATTCATCCTCGTTCTGGCCATCATCGCGCAGAGCCGCGGGCATGCGGGTGTGTGGCTAACAAGCGTTGCTGAAGCGCCATTCTTCGCGCCAAGCAATAATAAGCCGGAGGAGCACCGAGTCGATCGACGGGTACCGTCCCCCGGACTCCTTCGAGGAGGAGCGCGAGGGGGTGAACATGGAGCCATATCAGCCTCAACACATTCATGATCCTGGGGCTTCAGAGGGTGGAACTGGGCCTGCATCGGTCCAAGCGGGAGCTGTGCACCAGTCGGTGTAAAAATATTACTGTACTGTAATCTGGACGAGGAAACAAAGTTGGTGTGGACAGATCATGTGACATGCACCGAGTTTAGGGGCTTCTGCGTCTCCCATCGCTCCTTCCTTGCCACCCTGCTATGGAACAAAACCAGAGTGAGTGTCTTTGCTCTTGCTTGCGAGTACTGAGTGGTGGTTTGCGCAGAGAGAGCTGAATTGACGCCCGAATATCAAGACAAGAGTGAGTGATGTCCGTCTTGCTTGCGAGTAAGTACTGAATATGTTTCGCGCAGAGATTGTTGAATTGACGCCTGAAGAGCTCGAGGAGCTGGGGTACCTCAGCGATAGTGAGCCACTTTGGTCGTTCAAAGCGTCCATCTCTGAGGTTTTTTGATGCAGATGTTGCCCCTAACATTAAGGCAACGGTAGAGAAGGTGCTTGCCAACCCCAAATACCTGAGTGGTGCGTCTCTTTGCTACCCGACGTATGCTCTGACTTGGGTTGCAAGTGGTGACTGTGTTCATGATTGAGGTCGCCATTCGCCAGAACACTAAAGCCAACAGCCCTCATGGCGCTGCTCGTTTTTCACCTCCCCCCTCCCCTACGTCTCCTTCATCTCCCACTTCCACAGTCAGTGATGTCGACACGCTGTTCTCGCAATACAGCACCGCCCCAACCATTGTCACCCCCGATTCTACAAGGGGCCTTCGGCGTGATCGCCGTAGACTGGGACCTTGCTTTAAATGGGGCCATTTGACTCGATCGCGCCGTTAATTGTTTTTCATTCATCAAGTAAGGAAAGTGTCTGCTAATGAAACGACTGGGTTACTTTTTCCGCGTTCAATGTTTCCCACCAACTTTTCCCCATGGGTTCCTTCGAATAACGAGGAACTACATAATTGTAGTCGTTGTCTTGGCCGGCGATCTTGAGTATATCGAACGCGATGCGGTCTCCCATCCGCCGGTAGTGGGTAGTGATATCGCAACCTCCATAGTCGTCAAAGGTCCCGTCCAGTGCACACTCTTGTCCCGTTTTACAGATGACTCCAAAATTAGGCGAACGATAGTCGAAAACCAAGACGATGGTCGAATCGATTTCGTGGGTTAATATATCGATGACTCCATTTTTCAAGGTAGAGAACGAAGCCAACAGGTCTTCGTCCATGATATATCGTACGAACGCACGGGTTCGAGAGTCGAGTTTACAGACTAAGTATCAGTCAGAGTGATAAACACGTGGAAATGTATAACCAACTATGTTGCGAAAACCTGCGCACATGGCATTCTTCTCGATGCACAGGCCAATGGTCTTTTTGGCATGAAGGGTTGCAATAGTATGTTTCCTTGCAACCGCCACAACGCTTCAATTTACCGTCTTCTGAGATGCGACCGCACTGTAAGAAGTCAATACATCGCCGAGAGTGTTACCCAGTCGACTTACGGTCCAGCACATTCTGCGATTGACCTGGTCAGCGAACCCCTGGAGCTGTTGAAGTCGGCGATCAATGCAGCCAACAAAAGCGTCAACTAAGCCGCGATGTTCTTGGGTAACTATGGCTTCAGTAGGGCGGAGCAGATTACGGTCGAATTCATAGTGCGCAAAGGCGCGTAATAGCGAAATACGCCAGAGCCCTCGACCCAATGCTGCACATAGGACCATATCAGTAAGGCGCTGGGTCATCGTTGACCGGGTGCGTTGCATGACCGTCAAAGTTCCATCCAAACCTCCATTTGACAGCGCGAGCGACCAAGAACCGAATTCCCAATGATATTGGCTTGTTTTGAGCATCAGGATCAATAATTGAGTCACGGCGGAGTCTCGATCGTCGGAGAAGTCCAGATCCTTAGTTAGGGCGAACAAGGCCGATGCCATTTCTCCTAGCGCTCCGCATTTGATGAGTTGGGTTCGTAGAACTCGAGAGTCGAGTGTGTCGTCTAATGACCTCCAGAAGCAAGTGACCGATACTATGGCGAAGTCGGATATGATCGTATCATCTAGTTTTTCGCAAGACGGCGAAACTATCCTTGAAGAAGGAAGCCCTAGCCGAATGAGAGGCACCCGCGGCGTCAGAGACAATTGATATGTGAGAGGGAATGAGCGGAATCATTGGGCGCAGAATGTCGTATATCGCCAACAAACCTAGGCGACTCCAACGATTATCCCTCACTTCGACTTTGCAACAACGAGTCCATGCTTCGATATAAAGCAGAATCGCATCTGTCCCATACAGAATACGCGAGTGGACACCAGAGTGGCGAAGGAAACGAGCGGTGACCGCTAAACAGATTAGGGATGGATGAATTCCCGTCGAGTCGACAGCTTTTCTGCCTGGAGTATAGGGTTTGCGTTGCATGAATACAACCATCCAATGCCAAAGCCTCTCCCAAATTTCCTCCATATCTGACTGCATACCGGACAGCGTGTCAGCCTCGGCCACCTCCACCACTATTAGCCAGGCTATTTCGATAGCAATGCGCTCGTCGTAAGTGTATACGGACGGATTCGACGCGTTGGAAGGGATGCGGTCGGGATCGAGTAATTCAAAGATGATAGGCCAAACTTGACGCCAGTTGTTGTTGAGCGAGGCGTGAATGAACAGGACTGAACAATCACTTGGATGGCCAAGCGAGGAGGACAAGGATTCTGCAACTATCTATAGAATTGGTTGGTACGATGAATAAGACCATAGAACCGGGGGTACCTTAACGTGGGAAGGCAAAGATGCGAGGCTCCTTGCAGCGTCGCGAAGAGGAAATGTGTCGTCCATCTCGTGAAGGTCAACGGGGTATTACTGGGTGAGTAAACACGACACTGCTAGCTATAAATTCAGGACAGTGTGTGATATTGTACTTCGGATTCGATTAACGCTTGAAGTTGCATGGCCACACCGAAGACCAGACCAGCAAAGAAAAGACCAACGGACCCGAACGTCCGATTCCGCTTGGATATCAAATGTGCGACATCGGACATTCTCATGTCCTATACTTTCACACGAGAGAGCGTGGCATTGATTCGGAGTTCTGTTGCGGGTGATGGGAATGAACGCATTCGTTTGGATAGGGAAGGATTACTGTTTAAAAGGAAAAAAATAGCATCTGAAGAGGACAGATGGCGACCTTTCTCTCCAACCTGCGACCACTACACCTCCGTACCGAGCGAAAGCTCGAACTGGATCATAGTCTTTTCGTAGCGAGTTCTGGTACAGAACTTCGACGCCGTCGTGTCCGCCCGTAACGGACGCCGCCCGTTCTCTCTTGCTTTTTATGGGAAGATGGTCGGCCTCTTTCGCAACGGGCCAGCACAATACGTGAGTCGATATTCGTTGTAGGTTGCACTTCGACCTAACGATGCGATAGTCTTTGTTGTTATCCACTCCTAAAGGCAGCTTTGCCGAGGCATTTCAGCGAACTGTGGTCTTTCTCGATGACCTGGAGAAAAGTTGGCGCGATGAAACCCATGTAGGTGGCTTACCATATTCAAGAGACCAGTGTATTTGGAAGTATTGACAACCTTTATCAGACTGCCTTTCAAGTGTTGTCTTCGGTGCAGTTCGACCATCGTCGCGGCAAGGACCTCATACTAGTCAACCTCGATGTGACCACTGTCATAGTAAGCACTGAAAGTATAATGGATGAGGTACACTGACATCCTATCAGTGCCATACGTCTTGGAAATCGCGTCCGTCTCTGGAAAGGTACACGGAAAGCGTACCTGCCTTGTCCGAGGACAGCGAAGTTCTCGAACCAGGAGCACTTTTACGCTGCGGACGTGACGATTTACCGTGAGGACACTCCAGAGATGGCTGGCGTTGTGTGGAACACGGTAAGCGCTCATTACATAAGAGTGATGGGCCAGGGATGACTTGATCCGATAGGCGTGGATTTTAGGTGGCGATCGTGTTGCTCGGGTCGGAGTCGCGGATTCTGCTGGTTCGGATGACTCAGACAGCTCGGGAGGGAGCAAGTCAGATGATTCGGAACACAATGTTCCCGAGGACGATCTGCCGATGTCAGTGGATATGCCCATCAACAGTGAAGGCACTGAAGCCGAGGGAAACGATGAGAGTGGTGCAATGTAGCTAACTGGACAAGGCAGTGTATATATAAGAATCAATCTGCACATACTACTGTCAATACAAACTCGATTTTGCTTCCAAATTCGAGTATTTTCTTCGGCTTGTTGGCTGGCTGAAGCACGTGATCGTGGGGTTGGATGCACCTAGTGTTCTACCACGAATTCAACTCGAAGGTGTGTGGGTGTAAGATCACCACACCTCGTCGACCTGAACAGACCCGAAGCCAGTAGCAACGGGGGATGCATACGGTGACCCTCAATGCCAGCAAACCAAGTACCACTTGCCGGTGACGATGATACGACATTCGACCTATTCGATGCAATTCCCTTAGAGTCTCGACGCAATTGAAGATACAAGGAACATATTCAAGAATTAGGGTCCGATAAGCCTACATGCGAGGGGACACCAATCCTGTGTATGAATTCTTGTCGGCATTATATCTGGATTTGCTCTTTGTCAGGCTGACTTTGATCGGAACATACTTTTTGTTGTGGGGTCGGCTTGAGCAAAGTAACTCGGTCACACTCGTATCTGTTCAACCGCAACCACGATCTACCAAGCAACATGTACGTGGAATCTGCATTGAAATGATATTGGATGACCAGGCGACATAGGCGCAGTCACCCGACCACTATATGCAGCCCATGTCGAGCGGCCCACGTCATATGCAGCGGCGAAGGGCCGTGTCGACGATGTTCGTTGAAAGGATATGAATCCAAATGTGTTTTCGACGTTAAGGCGAGTGAATACGGTCGAAAGCTCGATATACTGAAGAATCTTGATATGCAGTACGAGACTACAGGCGCGCCCGCTATTAGTGCGAAGACTAGAAAGACTCCTGCCGTGCGAGGACCACGTAACCCATTTATTCTTTTCAGGTTAACTGCCTACGCTTACTTTCCCTTGTCGATTATACACACTAAACTTGATGAACAGAACTGAATGTCTTCAGTCTACGAAACATCTGTCTGAATCCTCTCAAGCCATCAAGACTAGGGCGATAGGAAAACTATGGAAAAGCATGTCTGACGACAGACGACGTCCTTATATCCAACGCGCCGCCAAAGAACGTGCCGTGCACAAAGAAACTTTCC
Organism: Mycena indigotica; assembly: GCF_014461135.1. Taxonomy (NCBI): domain Eukaryota; kingdom Fungi; phylum Basidiomycota; class Agaricomycetes; order Agaricales; family Mycenaceae; genus Mycena; species Mycena indigotica. Next base: position 2,525,792 of record NW_023503005.1, read on the forward strand.
CCAACTTCGTGGCTAGTCGTACCCGCCGATATTATGTTAAACAACGTCGCCCCAACATACCCGAATCGAGCCGCGATACTGAGTATGCTGAAGCTTTATTTACTGTCCTCGATGCCGCGAACCTTGGGAGTAGCGGAACAAGCGAGCAGGAGCCTCAGTGCGGGGTTCCATCTCAGAACGGTGAAGTGTCCGAGTCTCGACTAGGTAGCGATTAGCGACTGGTCCAGCAACATATTGACTAATTTCGTGTTACACAGACATCACTGAAGAAAGCATGGCTCCCTCCGATACATCCACCGAATCATCTACTGCCCAGTCTGTTCTCGTTACCACCAGTCATGGGAGTGACGGAACAGGTGAACAGGGACTTCAATACGGGGTACCCTCCCAAACAGGTAAGGTGTATCGACTATCCATGGGTCCGACAACGTATCAAATGCTACAGAAAACTTGAAAAATGAACATATGACTTTCTCCGACACGTCTACTGGTGTATCTGATGTCTGCGACAACGCGAAACCCGCAATTAGTGGAACAGACGCACAGCATAAGGAGCCTCAGTACAGGGCCACCCCCCAGACAGGTGAGGTGTTTTGGTTAGAACTGGGCCCGACTATGTAGATTTACGTTACACAGCAGCCACAGAAAAGGACGAGACTGTGAATCCATCCGACACATCTACCAATTATTCAGGATGTAATACTCAACCATTCAGTGGTTGGCCTGCAAGCGAACAACCCACAGCGCATAAAGTTACAGATGATGTCTTGACATTATCGCGCGCGACTCGATTAAGCGAGCCCTGGGCCTCATACATGGCAGTCTCCGGTGAGTATACAGACTTGGTTGGATGGACAATGCGACTCAATGCGCCCTCGTTGAAGCAATTCAGCAGCCTGTTGCATGCTTTCCACCGGTCTATCACTCGACTTGGAATATGCAGCTGGAGGACGCAGCACATGAGATGGATTTAATCGAGACTATGAATTTACTGTTTGTGAGTCCTATTTGCTTGTCCATATGAGACTGTCCGGTTGCTATCTTGCTCAAGCTAACGGTTTAAAATTAGTACGGTACACCTTATGCTCCTAAACACTCAGATTTCTAGGCGGTGAAGATGGACGGTGAATTGCATATAGGTCCTAACAACGGTTAGGTGATAGCCCCAGTGTTTATGCAAGTTTGTATGTCACTCTGTCGGTCGTTTCTGTATAAATGAACTCTTGTATGTATTCAGAAATCTCTTAGAACGAGTTCTACATGATTCAATCTAGTTACCAGGAGGAATTACCTCAAACCCGTCAGGGTGAATATCCTCTGCATCGAGAGAATCTCCAGACACGCGCTTACGAGTACTTGCCGCTCCTTTACGCTTCTCTCCATTCTCATCAGTCGAATCAGTTCGGGCGCTAGAACTGCCTGTAATTTTGTTAGAGGAAATCGAATATGATATACAGCCACCCACTTGCAATGTTAGTGCCGCCCGCGACGTCAGCGGAGGCGCCAACAAGAACAGTGGAACCATCCATAGTCGCTACTGTATCTTCGCGAATGGGAACCACAGATTCTTCTATCTTCGCAGCATAGCGCATGTCACGAGCGCTGACGAAGTCGCATAGATCGTCGGGAACACCGTTTTGAAGAACGGTGATCGTCACTACATTCGCTGTGGCGAGGCTGAGATCCAATTCATGACAAATGCAAGACATGGCTTACCAGTAAAGCAGTCAAAAACTGCCCCTTCCGCATCCTTCATCGCATAATGTTTGAGAGTAAACGTAACTTCGACCACGCTCCCAACCAGAGTGGACTTCATATCGTCTCCCGTAACAACAGAGTTATCCTCGTCGTATACTTCGAGAGGACGGATATGATGTTTCTTGCACACCTCGTTGAACATATCCTGGCAGTCGTCAGGGACGGTCCATTCCATTGCCCAGACGGTATCTGGTGAATCGGTAAGATTGATACACAGCTACCAACAGAGTCTTTATTCACCTGAACTTCCGTCTCGTTTCTGCTCAAATATCGCTTTGGAGAAACGAAGAACACTACCGGAGCCGTCGGTATGAACAAAATACCGCGACTTGTTGTTCTCGCAGATACCCCCTTGGACGCGATTGATAGTCTCGATCTGTCGCTCCCAATCAGGTTCGAATATGGTGTTTTCTACAGTCGAATCATAAGCACGATGCACATCCATAGCGAGATCACATACCTGGTTTCTCGAGTAAGAATGAAAATTTCGCCTTTTCTAGTTTGTCTTTAAAAGCAGAACGCCAAGATCCGACACCGTCCACGTAAGCCTGGGCCTCAGAGACGACGCCGACGACTGTCATCACCGCAACCTTGCCTCGCTTGCCGGCTTCGTCGATGAGGCAAACTACATGTCCGTTCTCTTTGCGCTTCCAAGAGAAATTGAGTTTCTTCGAGCCTAGGTAAAGAGGAGATTTGAGAAGGTTAGCTCGTAGGGCTGCAATATCTATGGTCGTTATGAGCCTCATTCGAGAGATTCCAGAGTACCGACCAAGCATATTGATGGATTGAGTTGGTTTACGAAGAGGTTCGTGGATTTGCAGGTCTATACAACGGCCTTAAGTAGCATCTCTCGACCTATCCTGCTTAAGGAACACAGCGAAGGCGCCTCCCACGAGAAAGAGTGCGAACCAGACTGTCGAGCAGGCTATGCAGAGCTCAATACCAACGAGAGCGGCCGAGAAGATGGAATGGTATCCACGAAAGAACGTGTGAACATAGCTGTCAGGACATTTGCCGAAAGGTCCCTCGGCCGGTTAACCCGACGGATGAGGGAAAATGTATACGCGGGGCTTGGTTTGCAGTGGTAATTCGCTGAGAACCCGAGGACGATATCGATTAGATTAAATCGCATATCTAACCCCGGTTGTCGCGTTCATCTAGATTCTCCTAAAGGAACGCTGAGGGACTCGGCCGACCACGATAGCAGAAGGTCAAGGTCAAATTCTCATACGCGCATTTTCTTGCTACGTGAATATACAGTCGACGGTGCTTTCTAGGTTCAGATAACTTGACTTTCAACCAATCGAATCAACTTGCACATCCTTTTCGCGAGCACTTGCCATTTCTTATGATATATCATCAGGAAAACGTACAAGGCGACGTCAGAGAGAGCTTACCACTGCCCACATCTGGGTACCATGAAAGCAAACGTCAGCCATTTGCTCGACCCGCCTGAGTTCAGCGACAACAGCATATACTCCTCCTTTGTCCATGTGAGACGGATGTGGGTTCGGATGGCCCCAAGGGATTTCTTGTTTCTGTTCTTCGCGTCCGGACAATGCCACATTCGACTCCCAGTCGATTGTATCCTGAAGATAGATGAGACAGAGTCAGGTGCGGATTCGAGGAATTGGCAGAACCCAAACAGTCTTGGAATCGCAGGTGATAAATATGCCGTCGGTCACAGTAGAGTGCATGCCAGAGGGCGAAATCCATGTCCACTTCACGGAGGTTTCATGCAACTAATACGGTCAGTTCCATACATCGTGACTTGTTCTTACCCTCACCGGAGCTGGGGCTGTTTCCCACTTCATAATAAAATTGAGAGAATTGAACGTGGCGTTGAATACGTTGCGAAGGTGTGAAGATCCCGAGGCAGGCGCATGAGTAGTCAGTCTCTAAGGGTGGTATTTTCACCCTGCAAGGAGCCCGATAAACCACTCACTACGCATCCGTCGACCATGTACGCGAACTCGTCGAGTTGGATTGGAAATATGATCTGAATAGGACGGTCGTCGCGCATATGAAGATAGGGTCGCGCGTAGCTATCTGGTCCAATAGGTCCAATAGGTCCCAGACGGAAGTCTTCGTGGAGAGTCAGGCTAGGCAGGTTGTAGAACATTTCACGATGAAAGAGGTGACATTTCATCGAACCCGAAACCAGCTCTTTTATATACCCGCAGAGAAGTCGAAGCTAGCTTGCCTAGAACCCCTTGCGAGTGAATGAGAGGGAAAAACAAGCATGATATTTGAGGTTATGTCTGGTTCGTCGACCAAAGAATTCAAAACAACGATGGAGCGTGGTAGTAGCTAGCAGAAATATACAAATCAATACATAGATGAACGAATCAGCGGTATTCGGTAAGCGAAATATGACTATAGATCAACAAGTCAGCGGTATTTGGTAAGCAGGATGCGACTAGGTAACAGTCGCTTTGGTTGGATGAGCCTGGTCGAAGTTCAGGTCCGGATTGGATTTCCACCAACTGGGACAGTAGTGAGACAGTTTTCGAAAGGAAGACCAGTGACTCACTTAATTAAGAACTGCGTGACCCCTGCGAGGCTTTGGAAGACAGCGCGAGGGTCGACTACAATCCCGTCTAGTGTGGCCAAAATCAGCACGTCGCCCGTGATAGACCTTACACGCAAAACCCCTTGAATATGGTCTCGCGGGTCGAGTAAGGCCTTGTTACGTGCGTCGTCTTGGTCGTCCGAGTTGAACATAACAGCAAGTTCGATGCCCTTGACTCGTAACAAGCTTGCGGGAGGGGGTAACATAGGCGATCATATATGCGCAGAAGGTCAGCCCGCCGATGAAGTGTAAAGCCGAACCGTATAGAACGACACCTCGATGCTCCTCCGTTTGCGCTGGCCTGTTAAGCCATAGGTCCGTCTGCAAAGACGATATAGTGACTTGGTCGCTCGGGACATCCCTAAGGACAGGGATGCGAACACAATGCGAAGACTTCGACTGACTCCCAAGATAGATCCCTACCCGGGAACGACCTCGATACATCTATAGCACAATCAAAAGGTATTCCAATGGGAACAACAAAAACTTACTTCTCGAGTGACAATCGCGATATTCCTCGCACGTGCAATAATCGACAGTTCTGGCAGGTCTGTTGTGCGCCACAGTAAACCATGATCCATGCTCGTGATCGAATACTTCATAGGCGCGTTAGGACAATTAATCGCATCGCATAGGTTGGAAGGAGGTGGAGAACGCGAACAAAGGAGACTTGAAATCCACACTTGCTTGGCGACCTATGAAGTCACGAGATAGTACCGCTTCGTCGAAGATCACTACAATGCGACCAGCGTCGTGGCCTTGAAATGGTCGGATTCGCATAGGACAGTCTTTCCCTGAACAGAGCTCGACCCGTTTCGTGTGCCCTGGACGAATAACCTTGATACCCCGTCGTTTGAGGTTGGCCGAGTAGCGGTGCATATCGAGACTCGGGCTCGTGCCCATACTACCCTCACGCATGTGAACTTCGTTGTTAAGCACATCGCGAGCGTTATTGTCGATGTAGGTCGACTCCGTCCAGATCCCAGAATGATATGTGTCGTTCGCGTGCACGCAGAGATCTTGAATATACAACACACCGGAACCTTGATGGACAAAGACGACGCGCCGGTCGGGTGCATTGTCATAATCGATATGACCGAAGATATCCTCGGCTCGCCAGACATGCTTGGGGTCTGTCATCTGACGATTCTTGTTGTTCTGAACAGGGGGTTTATTGCTGAATTCGATGATGCGAGAATCCCAGTAAGAGCCTTCGGGGTAAGCGGACACCATAACACAAGCCTGGGACGGAATAGACGCTTGGCGTGATTGGCTTGAATTCACGATATCGAACCAACCCAGCCGCATTCAACTTCGGTTCCAAGTCTGCCATAGCCCCAGCACCGACCCCGATTGTCAACGCCTGCAGATAAAAGAACCGCACAGGGTCAAAACGGGAGATTGTCAACCAACGCGCAGACTCTCCAGTGACACCCCCATGATAGGTCGTTATAATCGCAGCAATGTCGTATGCATGGAGACCGAAGAAATGGGCGAGTAGGTTCCGATAACGCGTGCGCAGGTAGAACTTCACCACATGATGAATGTATCGGGAACCCATTGAGGTCATGCGAACGAGCTGGGCAAGATCGAAATGTTCGAATATGTTGAGATAGATTTCGAGAGGGAAGCGCCCGTGATTATCAATCCCGCTACCGACTGTGATACGACAGACCACAGGAGTCGTTCGCTTTGGGCGGTATATCGAAGTCGGGCTCACTAGCTCCGTCGACACTGAATTTCCACTGGAATGCATCGATGCTAGAGGAACGCGAATTCAGATGTAACGCAAGATTCAACGAGCGAGGCAACGAACCTGAGGAAGTCCCTTGTCCGTCTTCGGGTTCATGGGCATTCAAATACGCCGTCTGTAGCGCGCGTGGTGGCTCGTCAAGGTCAATGACTGTACGCAGCATATAGTCGAGCTCTACAGCAGAAAGCACTCGATTGGCCGATTCAGGGGAACAGGAGCGATAGGTCATGGCGGGGGAAGGCTTTTTGGCTGCCAATTCGATGCTACTAGTGCCTTGTGGAGCCTTCGTTGACGTCGCAGCTGGTTGCTGTGGAGCTAGCTCGACTTCGAAGTCGCCTGCTAAGAGGTTAGACAAAAACTACATATAGGCTTGAAACTCGCTCGACTTACGTGGACCGATACTTGGAGGACTCGTCAAGAACGGTAACTGCGACGGAGCGATATGAGGCGGTTCAGATATCGCCTCCTTGACGGGTATAGACTGGGCGTCGATACGGAATATATCGACTTGCTGCGCGTTATCCGAGTCGGTTGCCATAACTTGTGTCGATATGAACCCCTGCGAAGAAGACGAGGGTACAGAAACGATAGAAGAGCACACTGAATTCGTCGACCGGCCCTTTTGAACTGCTGTCGCTGTTAAAAAGCGCGAAAAATACTCACTGAACCATATGTCATGCTAAAAGAGGAAAGGCAAACCTTGGTCGCTCGCCAGATCTAAGATGTCCCCTCTATTGAACGGGCACGAGCAGATCGAGCTGTTGATCGTCGAGCAAGTCCTCCCACGCGGGTCCTGGGTCGACCTTTGCTCGGGCCTTCTTCTTCTTTTTGGGTATCTTGGAACGAACCCCGCGGCTCAGAGACGACACTGCCCTTCGTGCGACGCCATCGCGCCTCGGCAGCGTCAAATCGTTATCCTTCTTAGAAGTGTCGTCTGAATTGTCAAGTACAGCCCAGAAGGCCCACAACATCTTCGGCCGTCGACCTGAATTCGCGACTCGTTGTCCCACCGACAAAAGCCGACTGAAGAACCGAACTCGTGGTCAAAAGACAAGAAAGAACCTCTAGATTGTGACAGGCCAGCAAACGGTCACAAAGGTACACAGTCGTGATGTCCAAAGTCACTCGCCTCTATTTGATGCAATCATTGCTGAGTAATACGGTCGGATATGGTGATTTGATAAGGCACCACAACCAATATAATATTTCGAATAGAACAAAAACCCGATTATATTCTGCGACAGAGTTTAGTCCCTCGTGTCGCAGTGCTTGTTGTTGCAGGCACCAGCCAGAATCCAATCAAAATCGATCCGACTCTTCAGCAAACGCGGTTCTGCTTCAGTACTACCCCCGAAATTAAATACGCGTACCCCTTTGAAGTCTCCCCATTGGCGGGAGAGGCGAGGACATTCGCGACCGCAGGGGCGACGAAGTCGGAAGCTTCCGGGAAGTAATTTGATCCACGGGAAGAGGGGACCTGAATTGCTTGACATGAAGTTGATATACCATGTCCAAGAACTGGGGTGTTTCCACCCGGGCAAAGCCAGGCGATCCGAAGTTAGGCGAGGGTAAGGACAGACGGCGTAGTACCCGCAGATGAAATTCATTTTGGAAGTGAAGCGAGCGGAGAATACGACCGGCAACACGCTATGAGATTGTGAAGCGTAAAGGTGAATCATAAACCTCTAAAGAAAAGGAAAAGGACAAGACCATAGCATTTAGTAATCTTATTCGCTATTCAAAAGGAGCACATACATGTTGTCGATGCGTGAATGTCATGCCTTGAGCGACGTGGTTCGTATAATCAGAGCGCTGACCCGTGTGTGGTACCCTATAAGAACTATCAGCATGCCTTTGGGTGACAACCCAGCGATACATACGATTCAAAACCTAGAATGACTTCGAAAAAGGTGCGCCACCGATTGACGGCCATCTGTGGGCAGACCATATCCAAGCAAGTGATAGAGAGCCTTTTGTCCTCGTCGGCAGAGAAAGTGAACAACGACAGAGGGACGGCGCCCATCACGACAGACTCCGTTTCCTCTAAGATGACCAGAAAGATATCGACCAGAGATCGATCGCTGGACCTATTACTTGCTAAACCACCGGAGAAGAAAGGCCCCAGGCGTTGGAGCATGCGTTCGCGGGTTACTTGCTTTGCGACCCGCATAGTAAGTCGAGTGCATTGCGCTAGACGGATGAACCGAGGCCATGGACAAGCCTGTAAGGTCCGTTTAACCAGATGTTCTGATTCGAAGAAAATGCTGGTGAGGTGGTCTCGCGACATCGAATAGGAACAGTCGATCGGATTGTGTGTTGTACGTTTATATACGCTACAAAGCTAAAACATCCTTTCCAATGAGATGCCCACGGAGAAGACTGGGAAAGCTGTGAGATTCACGCAATATATTCAGAACAAGGGCTTACTATTTCAAGATAGCCTTGATTGTCAGCAAATCGAGACGCGAAACATCGCCGATACCGTCCGAATCAGGCTTGGCACTATCATTGGTCGCGGTTCGGACGACCAGGATATTCCCGAACCAAGGTCGGCCGAGGTTAGGAATAAGGAACTCCACTGACTTGTTCTCATGTTGGACAGTGGAATCAGACAGCGCGTTCTCGATGGTTTGAGGGAGGCAATATACGACGTAGGCGTACTCGAGAGGATCGGGGTCGTCAAAGGGCCAAGTCCGAATCATCGCAGAAGAATTGACTCGTTCTAGGACGGTGGCATGCATCCCAGAAGCGCGAGGAACCCACATAGAGACGTTCAAGTCCCGCGTTGAAGTGGGAGGAGTATCAACATCGACTTTGAGAGGGACACGGACTAGCAAGGGTTGCTCGTGTCCAGTAGGAAAGAGCATTCCAATGAAAGATTTGACCGGAGTCTTAAAAGGTCAGAGCCTACTAACGCATGACTGTGAGTCGGTACCTTGCGATACTTTTCGACCTCGCGATTGAGGTCTGTTACGACCTTCCGAGTGAAGTCAGGAACACCTTGTTCAGTTGACATGGCTGCTAGGATTCGAATGGTTCCGACGATGAGGAAACGATAGAATGGGGCGGATTCGCCTATATACAAGTGAAAGAATGGTGGTCACAAGGGGTGACACCTCACGCGTGATCGTGCGAAACCCGATGAACGGACGAAGTCCGATTATCCGGCGAACAACAACCGTTATGGGCGAGTCACAATCAGTCACGGCCTGTGGACCGCTTTCATCCCTCAACGCCGTTGTTGCAAAGATGCACGTGTTCTGTTGTTACCTACCTACGATATACTAATGACACGACTACCAGGATTCATCTTTCATTCGATAAGCATGCTTGGACGGCCAAGTAAACAAGCCGGACCTGGTTCTCGTTACACTTATGAGGGATCACAACTTTGATCTTGAGAGCATTGACTGAGTAGCTCTGCCACTTCCTATTAGTATTACTGGGAGCAAACATTTCCAACGTACCCGCTCATTGTCGATGTTAGAGTTCGGGTCAGAAATGTCGTAACGACGCAAGTTACATTCCACCACTACTGTGTCCCCGTTTGCTAATGGGAGAGCGGTATTGGACTCATGTGGGAAGAAGACATGATAGGACCAAGCATTCAAGGGTACGTGGAACTCCGTTGACACTGCAGTTCCATCGACGTCTAACACGACACGGTCAGAGTCTATCCAGTCGTGGAATATCATTCGCTGGCGATAACCATGATTCTGTCAGTCTCAGTCGTCTGTTACGCCCTATGCACTCACCAACGCCCTATTACCCAGCCGCTCTCGATCGACCTTCGCTACATTCTTCAGTACATGCAGTTGAGACAACCACACATCTTCGAACTCGTTCCCCGTCCACCCATAGTCTGCCCAATTCGGTTTAACGAGATGGATCCGCAGGCTCTGTCCGAATATTGGGTTCAGCGGTAGACTGGAGACCGCTCCAATGAGCACACAGCCGAAGACCTCCGAAGTCGCATCGACACCCGACCCAGATAGGAATGTATTCAACATAACATGGGGGGAGAAATCGGGTGCATAGAAGTCGATCTGATACCGAGCATTGCCGATGAAACGACGACCATGGTTGTACATCGCGGACACAAGATGCACAGGTTTCAAAGGGGAATCCGGAGTTAAAGTCTGGGATATGCCTAGTATAGCGTCTCTCTCTTGGAGGGCGAGCAAGTTTGCGAAGCCAGTCGACGGGGTCCAGAAGGAATGCCATTGAAGGCGAGTACAACTGTCCAAGGCTTATAAAGCACGATTGCTGAGAACCTTATCAAGTTCTCCGCGCTATTTCGAGATGGCGTTCGCCAGATCGGATCCAATTCCTATATATTACGACCATACCTGTTTTCTGTCAACCTATCAAGTCCGCCGCGGCCACCGCACTACATGGACGCGGTTCTTCGCACGCATACGCTTCCTCAGGCGCTCGCACTTCTTGATAGTATATGCCGGGTTCCGTACCGAGCCAAGCGGACATGGAAAAACCTGTTGTCCTTCCTAGGCACCCTAGACCCTGAAACTCAGAAGACGATATACGACACGTTTACCGCTCGAGTAGGGTCAAAGCGTAAAGCGGTCACCCAAAAGGCTGGAGAGTCACGAGAAGCAAAAAAAGCAAGAGTCTTGCGACCAACGACAAGTCAGCCTGGGCCATCTCAACAACACAAGATACAAACAGTCGACGATCTAATCGAAGGTCCATTTCTTAGAACCCAGGACGAAGGGACAATCGAGCGCTGTATCACCAAGTATGACTCGTAACAAACAAATAACAATGAACCTCATGATTTGCACAGATTTATTGATCGCACCAATAACCAGACGCTACAGAAGAAGACCTGTGTTGTGTGTGCCCGTCGGCTATTTGCAAAAAACATACAGATTCTTGCTCTTACCGATATCCCCAACCGTCATGTACTCAAACCCACACACGGTCACCCATCTCATGTCCTCGTGGATGGTGCATTATTCCACTCTACTGTCGACATCAATGGCCTCAACCCCGTTTGCGACACGTGTGTCCGTGAACTCGTCAAATGCAACATGCCCAAGCTTTCACTCGCAAACAACATGTGGGTTGGCGACATACCCTTCCAGCTCTCTATCCTTACCTTACCTGAACAACTCCTCGTATCCCTTTATTTCCCGGTCGCGTATATTTTCAAGATTTACCCCAAAAATGTCAGGCCACGGGGTGACTATGAAGCCGACGCCACACTCCCGTTCACGACCGAAAAGTTGAGGGGGAATGTCTCGACATTCAGGCTACCAACGACGGAGATAGCACATATGGTGGCGGGACAACTAGTTCCTCGCCCATCTTTGTTGCTAGCTGCTGTGATTGGAGTAACATTCATAGGCGTCAACCGGACCGCATTGAAACATATGCCCGGTATGTTGCGCGTGCGTCGACAACGCGTGTTTGAAGCCATTATGTGGCTCAAGACCAACAACACTCTATACGCCAATGTCACCATTTCAGAAGAAAATCTTCGAAGCGTTACCAGAAGACGACATTCCGACCGAAATTCTGGAAAATATAAGTCTCTCGTCAGATGTCGACGCAGTCGGTCGGGAACACGCCGGCTATGTACCTAATCCTGATACGGACGGCGAAGAAGGGTCTGCAAACGACGAAGGTTTCTCAGATCCGACAGAGATCGACACCCAAGATGGGGACCCTCTCGACGATCATTCTCCTGACGAACCATTTACAAGTAAGGACATGATTTCCGGTCACGAGCGCTCAATCTTAGACCACTCATAGGTGCAAGTGAAGATGGTATGGATTAGCGAATAGACAACAAAATCGGATATTGACTAAAATAGGACCACCCGTATTTCCTCTACAAACTCACGGTGTTCTGGACATCGGAGGCGACAATATTCCAGATGACACGCTATTCTCCCATGCGGTAGAGAACGTTGTTCCCGACATCTATGCGCAGGATTACGGTGTTCGAAAAGGCCAAGCATTTGTCAACGAATACGCTCGCGTCGACGAAAAACCACGAACGATTTGATGGAGGGGCAACCAACCCAAACCATTTACTTGGTGCATTCCCCATGCTATTTCCCTACGGGTACGGCGGATTTGAAGTTGACCGCGAACGCAAAGTCACCTACGAAGAACACGTTAAATGGGCGCTGCAGTATCACGACCTTCGTTTTCGAAAACACACCTCATTCGCCTTCCAAGCCTTCGGGGTACTGCTAAAGCGACAAGTATGTCGTTCGGCCAAACTGCAAATGGATCGCAACCAGTTCCTGGCAAATCAAACAGCATTCAAGTTGCTTACTCCGAAAGACTTTCTGAAAGCCAACGAAGACGAACTTGCCGGTCGATCTATCTCGAATCCGACCATCCGTCTCTTGCGCAAGCATATATCGACAGTACGAGCGCGTGTCCAAGGTACAGACGAAAGTCGGGTATCAATCAGAGCGCAGATATGGGGTATGACAATCAAATATAACCCACCGACACTCTGGCTCACCATCAACCTGTCCGATACCAACGACCCCATCGCTCAAGTTCTCGCAGGCCAAGCAATCGACCTCGACAATTTTGTGGCCAAGACAGGGCCGAACGCCACGATGCGAGGAAATGTTATGAGCGCAGATCCTTTCGCTGCGGCAGAGTATTTTCATCTCGTCATCGGAATTCTACTCGACGAAATGATAGGGATTAACGTCGGGGTCCATGGTGCTATAAATCGAAAAGAAGGAATCTTCGGCCTGGTAAATGGATACATCGGAACAGTTGAAGCGCAAGCTCGAGGTTCGCTACACTTACACATTCTGTTCTGGCTGAAAGACGCCCCAACCTCGTCACTAATGCAACAAGCACTTCAAAGCGAGAAATTTAGATCGAAGATCAAAGCTTTCATCAAGAACAACATCCGTGCCGACGTTGCAGGCGATATCCTTCCCCAACAAGCTCGAACCCGCGGACGAGCAGGTGTTTCCTATTCGCGGCCAATAGACCCGCGCAAGGAAGGGTATCACGAAAAGATACTACGATCCGAATCCCACAACGCCGCGATCCTGCAAAGCCACGAATGTACGATATATTATTGCCTCAAATCGGTGAAAGGAGGTATCGCATGTAAGCGTGGCTATCCCTGGCTCACTTACCCCGACGATTGGGTAGACGCAGAAGGGAACTGGGGACCTCGTCGTCGTTATCCATTCCTTAACCCTTGGAACCCGCCTATATCCCGCGTCACCCGCTGCAACATGGACATTAAACTTCTCACCAATGCCTGCGAGACAAAGGATATCGGATTTTATATCACTCTTTACATCACCAAGAAACAAGTACAAGCCGCCAATGCATCAGCTGTCCTAGCGCAAAGCCGGGCGTTCTTACAAGACGACAAACCAGCGAATACAACCAGAACAATCGGGAACAAAGAAGAGTTGCGTAAGATCAACCTACGCCTGCTCGAACAATGCGCCAATACACTCAGTCGCCAGTACGAAATGAGTGGACCGGAGGTCATGAGTTACCTTATGGGATGGGGAGATCGTTATATCTCCCATACATTTATCAAAATTTACTGGGATTCGATGGTCGCCAGTCTCTATAGAGCCTTTCCTTCCCTCAAACTCATGTAGGTCAAGTTCGTTGTTCCCAATCTTGCATCTGCTTATAAATACAAGGGACCGTTCCGACGGAGATCCAACCGATCATCCGCAATCAGAGGTGAGACAACCGAAAATGTATTCCACACGCTAACTTTGCTAGTCGCGACCTATCGTATTAGAAAATGGGTCATTCACGCTCCAAGATCAGCTGGGACAATATGCGGATAGAGGGATAGAGCTCGAATCGATGAACCTCTACGATTTCTTTCTCTCCACATATCACGTGTCACCGACTACCGACATATCCGATCAACATCCACCCGCTGGTGGGAAAGGCCGGGTCGCTCATCAACGAATACAGTATATCGACGGGTCCGATAGGGAAGGGGCTCGAGTTATTCGAGGAGAGCGACAAGAAACGGCGCTTCATATCATGGGCAAGTGGCTCCCTCGTAACGATGATCTAAATCAAGAGAATTATTGCGCACAAGTCATGCTGATGTTCAGTCCTTGGAGAAAACTCAATGATCTGCTGGGCAACCATTCGTCTTTTCGTATCTGCCAACGCCGAGTTCTTGAAGGAATGCGACAAAGATATTCTCAGACTTTTAGAGAATATACAGTACTACCACGACAGCTCATCTCAAGCAAGGCGATCAAGAGAACGGAACGCGGATGTCGATGCAACGGTGGACGATATCATAGATTCCGATGACCACTATGAACCTAATTTGCCAGCGACGGAAATCACGATCGAAGACATAAATGACGCTCGACAAACAAAATTGACGGAGATGGATAGGAAATATGGGGCGGAAGGTCTTGCAATCGCGGAGAAAGCAGGCATATTTGCTGCCCAAGGAATCGCTCAAGCTCCGGGTTTACCCGTAGCATCGACTGCAACAGACGAAGAAATAATTCTATTCAAGCAATGGGAAGCCAAGGTCGCCTCTATCACCCGTGCCCAACGTGGACCCTTATCTCAACCAACCCCTGTACCGGATAAAGGTGGGATCGATTTCGGGCACGGAAACCGCGACGATCCTACTGGCGGTGTCCTTCCACTCGTCGGAGATGATACTAGGCAACGAACACCCGATCAACAACGATCATTGGACGTCCTTAATGTCGAACAGCGGCGCGCTCACGATATCATCGAGGCACACTTGAGAAACGAGCGCAACGGTGTTTCCCAGGAGCAGCTGCTCATGATAGTACAAGGAGAAGGTGGAACCGGAAAGACAGTTCTTCTCAACGCAGTCAGCCATACATTCGACTTCTTCGGTTCGACAAAGCTATTAGCGAAGACTGGAACCACCGGGATATCCGCAAGCCTAATCGAAGGACAGACTCTCCACCAATGGGCGGGAATTCCGGTTAGATCTGGGGAGAAAGATAATTGGCTAGGGAGTAAGTCATGGTTTCCTTTTTCCATGTATCGGAAGTTGACAGGGTACTAGAATCCAGTAAAAAAATCGAGGAAAGACGCAAACAGAACATCTTACCTGTGCATTACCTCGTCATCGACGAGTTTTCGATGCTCACCAAAAAAACTCTTGCGCAATTATCACAAATCATGGGCCATGTGAAAGCAAGCGCAGGGAGCGCCCCCGCCTCTCGTCCCTTCGGCAATGTAAACGTTATATTATTCGGAGATCCTCACCAGTTTCCTCCCGTAGGGAACCCCAGGGCAGCGCTTTACGACGTGGAAACAGGCACCAGTTTATTATCCCAGCTCGGATTGGCTTTTTATCGACAATTCAAGGTAGTCGTGACACTTATCGAACAAAATCGTGTCAAAGATGTCCGGTGGAACCAATTACTCAAACGACTGCGTCACGGCCAATGCACCGAAGAAGATATGAAAATGCTCAAGGAACTGCTGGTTACGAACGACCGGGTTGAAACACAATGGAACCGACCGCCTTGGCTCGACGCAGTTTTGGTCACCCCACGTCATTCTTGTCGCATGCTTTGGAACTCGGCTTCACTCTATCGACATAAACGCATCTCTGGTAACCACATATACCTAGCAAACTCGGAAGACACCGCAACTAGATCCCGTCGATCTCTTACTTCACGAGAACGCCTCATAGTTGCTGGGATGAACGATAAAGCCACTGGCAAATTACAAGACCAAGTCGAGATAGCCGTCGGAATGCGGGCAATGGTTTTATGGAACATTGCGACGGAAGCCGACCTCGCTAATGGCACTCGTGGATCCATCGTCGACTTCAGACTAGATCCACGGGAGAAACCTATACTCGAATGCGACAGACAAGGACATAACGTCCTAGAATATCCCCCCGTTGTCGTGTTCATTAAAGTCGACAACTTCAGTTTCCCCCCGTTCGAAGGTCTCCCGCCTGGGGTTTTGCCTATTAGCCCCACAAGTAGTTCGTTTACCATCAAGGTATCGCAAACTGAGAAGGTCACGATCCGACGGAGGCAATACGCGATAACGCCTGGGTATTCCTTCACGGATTATAAATCCCAGGGACAGACCATACCTTATGTGGTCGTGGATTTAGAAAGCCCTCCGCGTGGAGGACTGACTCCGTTCAACGCATACGTCGCTCTATCCAGAAGTCGAGGGCGCGACACCATTCGGATCTTACGGGGTTTCGATCCTAAATTATTCACAACACATCCCTCGGAAGCTTTACGTCAAGAAGACATTCGACTCGAAGAACTCACGCGTGAGACTCGTGCGATGTTCCCAACACCACAAACTCAAGAATCAACCCGACGGACGCGGGCAACGTAAACCCACGAACAGTCGGGTCGACGCAGAAATGACCGTCCGAAGTGTTCGTAGATCAGGGTACTGATAATAAATACTATGCAACTAACCCGGAACTCGATCAATCACCTTCTCGACTCTACATGGCCGACTTGACTGCAGCTGCTCGTGCTCATACTCGTTGCCACTATTGCGGGGCGGCGAAGCCTCCCAACACATGCTATGATTGCAAACTCTGTCGATACTGCGACGCTAAGTGTCAAAAAGCAGACTGGAAAGATCACAAAAAAATGTGTCGAACCCTTCAGACTCCGTCTCCTCTTCATATCAACCCCGAGATCGCCAACGTACTACAGTTCTTCATTAAGTACGTGGAAGAATGGCGCACTGCGTTAGGACAATGGGCTCTATTCGCTGCGAATTTCGCCAATGTCCCTGGCGGATACCTCCATCGGCATTTGTAAGTAGTTTAAGGTGGACGGGAAATTCTACTGAGCACGCCACAGCTTCTCGCTTTCACTGCAGCCGTCTCCTTTGCACGGCAAGTTAGTCCCAGCGACACGTCTAACGGTATTCACGGTAAGTGCTCGCATCTTTGGTATAAATATTATATCGACAATATCAACGACAGGTAGAAAAGGCAGCATTTTTCGAGGAGTCAGCCATTGCACATGTTGTCGAAGGCCAGGCAGCGACCGTGCGCTCGGGAGATGACCAAGCTGCTTATGTCAAGGAATTCCAGTCCTTGGATAAAGGGGATCGCATTCTTCGCGTCGTTGCATGCACGCAGGTGGCGTGTACCATGTTCTCTATTCCGGTAGATCGCGTCTTACCGAAGGAGATGATAAACTGGCTCGACGACCAGGTCGTGTGCAACTTTCTCCAATTGGTATTTCAAACCGAAGTTCCACGATGCGATTGCGCACGGCAAAGGTAACATCTGGTGGACAACCAAACACCCACTTACACTTGAATAGTGAAGCTTGCCCAGGTGCGGGCGAACGAGTTATTTGTGTTTATGAAGACGGGTAAAGTGGTTGACCTGGAAAAGGTAGACGTAGAAATCGACATATAAACGAGAATACCTCGACAACTGTGTGATTTGTTATATTTATACACCGTATGCCCGAGGTTTCGGGGTAGATGATGGCAAATCATACTATTTGATGGCCGGTCACACACTTCAGTCTAACCACCAACGACCTTTCCTTTCCACGCGACCACCGGTTCACACCTCTCGTCTAATTACCAGCACACGAACATCACCCCACCTCCTTTACCCGTCATATGTGCTGAGGCTCTATACCTCTCGCATGATCTCTATTCACATCGGTTTCTGTGTCCAATGTCCGACTCCAATAAATGGAGCTTAATCCACGGAAAAGATCCCATTGACGTAGAAGAAGAAAAGCATCAAGCGTGTTGGACTCGTTTATTGACTCCTTATGCTTGCATTCCTGCCGGACAACTAGTGCTAATACTTGATAACGAGCTTTGGCACGCAAGACCGCAACACAACGAAGAACGTGGGAATTGTACACTACATCACTCTATAACGGTCGGCCACCTCATACTCCATTGCGTCCCTCACGACTCTGTGATCTACAACACACCAGCCGAACTGTCGACGACGGAGACAGCCCTCTGGGAAGCAATCAACCAACAAGTCATATCGTCAGTTGCGAGCTCAGACGACTTTGCAATGTTAGTTGCAGGTAGTAGGGTCGACATACCGCATACAGGAAAAGGCGGCTTTATAACCCATGTTGACTGCTTCGGAAGCTGTCGAGTCCGAGTTGCTACAGACGGTCATCCCATCGACATATTATCATCCACCTTGACGACTCAACTCATGGCGCCTCTCAATTATTCCGACGACGAAATCACCATAGACAGGGAAATGTTGCGACCTCATTTTATAACAGGTCCAGTAAATATTAGATTAGGCCACCGAGTCGTCATACTCGAGGGACCTCACCGACTTAGCTTTGGCTACGTCGAACGAATACAGCGAATAACAAGGCCTTCTTCGTTGAACATAGTGTCTAACAACATACGCTTAAGCGATGTGGCACTACGCATCGTGGGATTACTCATCCTTCCTGGCGATGCCGTCCAAATAACACACGGGTATTATGCAGGTCGCGAAGGTATCGTACTGCGATCTTTCAACCTGAAACCCCTGCGAAATGCTCACCAGCAGTTTCCTCCTGGTGGTTTCCAAATACGACTGGTAAAATAAATCCCATCACACGGAACAATCTAATATCTTAACAGGACAGTTTGGATGCGCAGGTAATATGCTCTGTGTTGTAGACTACATACTCACAAGCTGACAAGGTCGTTGTTCCTTCCCAATTCATAACATTCAAAGGAAACCCAACCGACTCTATATTCTCGCATCAGGCAATAATTCGACCCAAGAGCGCCCATTGGATTACAAGAGCGAACTTCTCTGGTAAACGCTTGGACATCAAAATCAAAAGGATGGAGCGCGGTAGAATATCGCCTGCGCTGTTATCCGCTATTGGGAAAGAAGGATATATCGAGCCGTCGAAAACCCTAAACCAATCCGATATCCGTGACCATCTAGTCGTTACTCTGGATGCAGATTCTTCGAGGCTAAGAATCCTAATCGAATGGCTCGACCCAAACCACGATATACACCCTCCACCGCTACACATGGCGCCAGCACAACGTCAACTCAAGGAAAGTCGAGTTGTGATAATAGGACCCAATAGAGAGGGGAATTTAGACTATCTGGGACACTATGGGTTTGTATCGGACTCGGAGCTTCATACCGTCGTCAGAGTCACGGTGGTAACAGACACCGGTTTGGCTATACGATCATTATCGTTCGACACTACAAGTTTATGTCGATCCACAAACGCTAAAGGAGCAACAACCGACGTAACTGTCCCGCTATGCCATCCAACGAGCTAGACCAGACCATCATGGTCTGGATTTTCCAGCCCTGCATACCGACAAACAAAGCGGTATAGGTGCGTTGTAATACGCGACGCTTTACCGTTCATCTCACCGATACATCAGTGATCGGGATTCTAAAAGGCTTGCTGGCGAGACGCTTGAAATGGTCGTTGCAAGGTGTCAAACAAAAAAAAAAAAAAAAAAAAAAACGTCTATCCGAGATCGTCCATGGAATTAAGCAACAATGTATGACCCGAACTACAAATACACCCGCCTACCCAAGCCCTTCCTATTGGGCGTCTCTGCTCTCCCGTCTACATACTCGTGTCCGTTGTCTAAGAGGGACTGCGATGCACAGGGTTTATTATCCACTGTCATCTACCGCTCAAAGGACGTGTTCTGACGATCCATAGACTCTGGCACAACCGACGATGACCAGATGCGTTCTATGCGACGCAAACTCAACCCTTTTCAAGCGCGAAGAGCTGGAAGCCGTATGTCTCGATACCACTTCCGATTTACCCGCTGTAACCGAGAAAGCATGTCGAGAACTTTCACTTCAATTGCTCCACATGTAGACCAAGAGCTTCATTCAAGACCCAATCAGCGCTAGAGGACCACTACAAAGGGAAACCAACGCATCCCAATTGTACCAAGTGTGGTAAAGGGTTTCCTTAACCAAACGGCTGTTGCGGAGGAAAGTTCATGACTTAGGCGCTGCATAACTAACTGATCGAGTTGTACAGCATTTTGCGTCCCAGCATCCCAAGACAACATGCGTGTGCGGAATGCAGCTTTACGAGGAAGACCAGCCTGATCACTTATTCTTGTCTATCATGCACCCTACATGCGAACCGTGCGCACATGGTTTCTTGACACAGAAAGAATACACCGACGCAAGTGCACCGTGTCTCGCAGATCGCAATACTGACCATACGCAGCATTGTTTAGCACTCCACGAGGAATTTCACTGCGCAAAATGCCGAATGCAGACATTCTCACTAGAAGAGTTACAAGAGCATTGGACAAGCTCTGTCCTTCACCCCTCTTGTAATCGTTGTTCAACAGGGTTCAAAGACATAAGCACATTCAACTCGGTAAGATACACAGCTTTCTAATCGACTCACGTGTTAACCGACTCAATTAGCACGTTGCCAGTAAACATTCGCCTTGGTTAGACGACAAGACAATAGCGCCTGACCGCAACCCTGTCCCAAAAGGTCTTCCGCCTCCGGGGCAATCTGTTTACACTAGCTGGCATCGAACGGAGGTACTGTCATTCTTACCTCTCGTCGGGTTATACTGGTTGAATGATTATATAGAACCGCATCATGGGCAGTTCGAGCATCCCACCTTCGAAGCATATCCCTCAGGGAAAGCTATCGGTACGCTTACCCCAGTGTTCCTAGTGAAACTCGTTTATAGTACTCGCAGACAATGCGTGATACAGTCTATCCACATGCACAATCAATTGTACGCATTCACCCATACCGTCGACCACTTGATACCCATGAAACCTAGCACAAAGGAAATCCGATATATGGGCCGATCCCCAACACAGCCGCCGAACCCCGTCAGCTGCTTCCTATGGGAAACGTAGCACCACCTATACCCACAGCCAACATCGCATCTACCGCCCCAAACAAAGAACATCGCCTTCCCACTCCGACAGGTTATGCTAAACGGTACAGTCTGCTAACAATCTCCCGGATATACTAAAGTAAATCGATAGAACGGAGAACAGCCAGTTCAAATGTCCAGAGTGCAACACTAAGCTAGTAGCACTCCGTATCCCAGTTTAAATACAGAACTAGCTTATGAGTACGTCGAATTATGTGAACCCCAATGCGCTTCAATAATTTCCTATGTGATGCAAATAAACGTCCATTCCGGCTACACCGTGACCAAGCCCAAGATCAGATGTTATTTGTATGTATTTGCGAATCACAGAATCAAGAAGCAAGGGAATACAAGGATTCAGCGGCGATCAAAACACAGTTTATACTTGTTTGTAAATCACAGAATCAAGAAGCATTTCCAGTCTCAGGACCTTGTAAAGCAAGGTGATAACCCAATACGAGAGGGACCATTATTACCATGGCATCTCTGACAGCCCTCCCCCGCTGTTGTGGCGCTCAGACTTGGAGGAGAACCTATTCCCCACGCCCGCGCCTGGCGAGCGCTTCTTCTCCATCCCCGTCAAGACTGCGCACGACGCCAGCGGCACACCGCTCGCCCCCGTCTGGCCCATCGTCGCTCCCATGATCCTGGCAGTGCTCAAGGCTCGCGGCATCAAATACTCATCAATGATGCCAGTGCGTTTCTTAATCGAGCAGGACGGCAAAGACGCGTACATCGGCCCCATTGTCATCTGGATTGCGGTTCCGCCCAACTCATCCTCCGCCGCCATAGTTTGCGACGCGACACCTGACATCCTTGGCATCCTCGCCGACAAGCAGGTCACGGGCGTGGTCGTCGAGTGGTACATAGGGGAAGTCAAGAGGCTTGTCGACCCTAGATGACCTACAAGACTATTTATTTGCTGAACCTACAGTTCTGCTCCAGACTCGGGTCTCTTTCACAATCAACATTGTCAGGCTAAGGTAGTGTTACACCTAGACAGCCACTTGTCTTCTATCCTCTCGCAATGTAACTTCTCTCTATGGAAAGACGGTTTTGTTATACTCGAAATGTATGCCGTCAAATTTCAATGGTTTCGCGATGCATAGCTTGTAGACCCAATAACTATTGAAGGACACAAACAAGCGTGTCCTGCACTCGGCCATTGCCTATGGTCAAGAAGGACATACCCATGTCGCCTCCGCTACACCTGCCTACTATCTTGTTGAGCTCATCCGCGCCAAACATGCGTATGCCGAGTTCTGCAGCATCGCCACCAACTGAGCGCCTGTTTGCCTTTTGACCACATTATCACTCCCAACTCCCTTAGCAAGGACGGACCAAATGTAATTACTTAAGCTATTGCTTTCCAAAGAGACAGTGGCGCAGACAACAAAGAGAACCTAGAGACCAAAGAGCGTTGAGAGCCGGGCATTAGATCGTAGCCGTCTGTAGAGTAGTGATCTCGAATACCAATCATGATCATTGACAGTCTTTTACCAAATTCAGTATGCAACGTTCTTGAGCTCTGTCCGTCATCACCTTGAGCGCGTAGAGCCGAGTCCCCCACCAGTACGTTGAAGGCAAACACCTCTCCGTAAATCTCAAAGACGCCAGTCACAATGCTTGATCCATTCGAGGCCGCAGCAGACGTTTTTGGCGCGTCTGCCGACCAGGTCAAGCTCATTTTTTGCTTGCTTGTCACATACCCCCTCGGCTCTCTGTTTATCCGCATCCCGCCTACCCAGCCCGGCCTCAAGCACATATTCAACATCGTCATCACCATTATATTCTTCTTCCCGTTGCTCAGGCTCCAGGTCGCATTCTTCCAACTGCTGGCAAGCATCCTCGCCACGTTCTTTATCACCAAGTATGTTCGCTCGAAACAGATGCCCTGGATCGTGTTTGGGTGCGTGCTTTCGCGCCTGCTTGGACCCAGCTCAGTGTGGACAGTGTGGTTATGGGCCATTTGACAGTCAAGTTGGTGCTACTTCCTCACGTAGCCCCTTGCGCTCATCAATATTTTTTTTCAGCCACGTTATACGCTCGATGAACAACTTCAGCTACGAGACGCTCGAAGTCACCTCTCCTCAGATGGTGCTTGTAATGAAGCTCACCACCTTTGCGTGGAATGTGTACGATGGGAGACGAACTGAAGCAGTGTGTTATCTGTTCATGCTTTTTTCATCGCTTATCTACTACCAGGACATCGACGGAGACAAATGGCAACTTGCGAAACGCGTCGTCAAATTTCCATCCCTGCTCGAATTTCTTGGCTACTCATTTTACTTCCCGGGCATGTTGGTCGGGCCTTACCTTGACTTCGCCGGTTACATGGACCTGGTGAATGAGACGCAGTTCAAGGACCTCAAAATCAAGGGGAAGCGCGGTCGGAACATGCCTGATGGTCGCAAACGCGTCGCCTACCGCAAGATGGTCTATGGATTGATTTACCTTGGCGTATTTGTCGTATTTGGCCCCAACTGGTCGTTCCAGCTCACCAAAACGGACTGGTTCTTACACCAACCCCTTTATATCAGGTCTTTCCTTCCGCGTTTCCCTTGTTGATGAGCTACTACTCACAACTGATCCATAGGATTGCGGTTCATCAAATTTGTGGAACAACCGAGCGCATGAAGTACTACGCGCTTTGGATTCTTACTGAGGGCGCCAGCATTGTTACCGGCAACGGATTCTCTGGCATCAGCCCTACTGGACAAACTATGTGGGAAGGTGCCCGAAATGTTACTCCTCTGGAAGTTGAGCTGCCATCCAATTGGAAGACATCGCTCGACCACTGGAATACCAAGACAAGCATTTGGCTGCGCGAGACGGTTTACAAGCGCATCACACCCAAGGGCAAGAAGCCTGGGTTCTCTAGCAGCATGCTTACGTTCTTCACCAGCGCGTTTTGGGTGCGTCAATCTTCTGGTCAAGTCACCATCAATCTTACGCTTGTGATCAGCATGGGACTGCAGGAGGCTACTACTTATCTTTCCTGACCGGGGGTTTCATTACCACCATCGGGCGTCTTGCACGCGCCAACTTCCGCCCATTGGTTCTTCCCGCACCTGGAAAGCCGCCAACCATCGCCAAGCGGCTGTACGATATCGTTGGGACGTTCATCACAGTCCTCTTACTAAACTACACGGTTGCACCATTCATGCTGTTGACAACTGCATCATCGATGGCCACGTGGGCGCGTTTGTGGTTCTATGGGCATGCCATTATTGCTGGCACCCTCGTGTTCTTCTACGCGGGTGGGGCAAAGGCATGTCGCCGGTTGCAGAAGCGACAAGCGTTGAAGGAGGGTAGAGCCAAGAAGGAGGACGATGCTTCCACCGAAGTCGCAACACCAGCGGAGGAAAAGCTGCTGACTGTACCTCCGCCGTTGGATAGTATCGTACCCCCTCCAGGGCAGTAATAATTTCCCAAAAAAAGTAAATACACACTTTAGAGTGCTAGAGATCAAATGTCGGAAGAGGACTTCTCTGAACACGAGGCGGAACAGATTTGAGCAATAAAAGTGCTTTGCTTAGTCCGCTGCTTCTGATGGCGTCTCTTTCACCGCTTTCACCGACTTCACCCACGACTGACTTCCTCGATACCCCTTCACCCACCGACGAGCTCGAGTACTTTGAGGGGGAACAGGATGAGCCGAATGAAGCTTGGAAGGCACACACCAAGGAGCTCATTGCGGAGACATACCAGCCGATGATTATCGAGGCCAAGAGCCGGCTCGAGCAGATGGCGCAGAGTATCCGCGGGATGGACACCGAGAAAGAGGTCTATGCGCATTACGTCAGCGAATTCCAGGAGTGCATGGCTGTCCTCAAATCGCTGGCGAAGGAGGAGCTGGAGTGTGCGATCAAGAGGGAGCGATTGCACCGGAGGATAAGGCGCAGTTTACCGGTGCCGATGATGGAACTGGATCTGATGGACGAGGGGAACGCTGAGCTGATAAACCACGTGGATCTCGACCACCATGGCCAAGACACATTTCAGAGCCTCATTGAGCTTGACTTTACACCGTCAGCATTGCTAGAGCCGGAGCCGGAACCCGAGTCACCGCAAGAAGAGCGCGGAGAAGCAGATCCACAAGCTCTCGTTATCGACATCAGGCGGATACCGCCTGAAGAGAGAGTTTGGACGAGTGCTAGTAATGCGGCAAAGCAGCATCAAGAACGGATTAAACAGCAAAAAGCCGCGCTGAAAGCGGAGGCAGCGGGACCACCTCCGCCCCCACCAAAGAGGTGGGTTTCAGCTAGCGAGGCGGCATCGAGGTATCAGTGGTGAAAGAGATCACGCGGATGGTCATGGAGAGTTAGCATGGATGAGGGAAAAGACGAGCATACAATGGTTGTAATGTAACCTGGCATAACATGTAGCAAGTTCCCGCACGCCCACCAGATTTTGATTTGGCCATTTACACTTTGAAACCCTTCGACTTTCTGCGTCCACGAGCAGATTCGAACTAGGAGGGTCATCAATATGAAAGGGTAGGTAGGCTATGATGATAACGATACGCACTTTGCGACCCTTGGAAATCGTGTAGGGCTTCTTGTTCTTGTGAGGACCCATGCCAAAGTGCTTGTAGGCCTCCCTGGCCGTCTTTTTGCCGCGCAGCAGAATGGTGTTGGCACCAGTTGGCGCCCGAAGAGCCAGCTGATCAAAGGTGATGGCTTCACCTCCAGCATTGAGAATGCGCTCTTTGGCAGAACGGGTGAACCGGAGAGCAGCAATCGTCAGTTTGGGGACCTCAACCAAACGAACGTCGTCTGTGATCGTGCCGACCGAGACAATGATTTTCGAGTCGAGGTCGCCAGCGTTGGCAGTCTCCTTCACAATTCGTGACAACGACAAGGGTGCGCGGTTCGTTTTGGAAAGGAAGAGGCGGTGGAGGATGACTTTGTTGAAGCCCGAGTCGGTACGACGAGCAAGGAAACGGTAAAGCTGGAACAAAATAAGGAAGTCAAAAAGTAAAGCAAGAAAAGACGCACTTTGACGAGGAGGAGCAGATACGGGTCCTCACTCTTGGGGGCGGTCCTGGCACCCTTCTTGACGTGGTGGTGGGCGATGTCGATACCCTGGAGACGATGAGTTGAGCCTTCCACATTAACGACAAGCTCACCATGGCGGCTTGGAGATTTGAGGATGGTAACGGTGTCACATCACGGCTGCTCAGCAGTGTCATGTGAGAAGTACACAGCATTTGCGTCTCTTGTTTGGCTCTACCCCCACGTTGCTTCTGACTACCATGTCGGTTCAGTACAACGACAACCCGCCCTCTGTCGACCCATATGCTGACGAGTACGGCGCTTCGGCTCAGTCTCACGCTGAACCTGGTCGTGTTCGTTCTCGCAGCCCTGTCCCACGCTCTCGTGAAGGCTACCGTAGTCCTTACCGTCGTCGGTCTCCTCCCCCAGCCCGTCGTGCAGCTGCTGCCCCTCCAATTGTGCGGTCTTTTTTACTCTCACGATTTAGTCTTCTGACCTCAATGTCCAGGCGCCAACCCCTTCCAACGTGCTTGGTGTATTTGGCCTGAGTATTCGCACTCAAGAGCGTGACCTTGATGACGAGTTCAGTCGTTTTGGCCGCGTTGAAAAGGTCACTATTGTGTATGACCAGAGAGTTCGTGGTTGCGTTCACTTTTCATCTCAGTTATGAATCATTATTGCAGTCAGACCGCTCCCGCGGCTTTGGTTTCATCAAAATGTCGACCGTCGAAGAGGCTACTCGCTGCATTCAAGAGCTGAACGGGGTGGTATGTTTTTTCTTTTGGCTTGACAATGGTTTTTTCATCTATTTACTCTAGGAGCTCAACGGCCGCCGAATTCGTGTCGACTACTCTGTTACCGAACGTCCCCATGCTCCAACTCCAGGCGAATACATGGGCCATCGTCGTGCTACTCGTGACTCGTACGTGGGTGGACGTGACAGCCGCGACTCTCGAGACTCGTACCGCGAGCGCGACAGGGACCGCGACCGTGACTACCGTGACAGGGACCGTGACTCGCGCCGTGACACCAAGGACAGAGACCCATACGGTCGAGATGGCGGCAGGGGCGATTGGCGTGAGCGCCGTAGTCCGCCTCCGCAATCAAGGGGAAGGTACTCACCGGACAGACGCCGAAGGTCTTACAGCAGAAGCCCACCCAGAGGAAGCAGCCCTCGTCGTGAATATGATGCCCCTGCCGCAGCTGCCCCGGCCGACAGTCGTTGGTAAATCAGTCTACAAAAAAAAGGACGGGAAGAAGGCCGAAGAGCAAGGATCCCATTGAAGATCATTTCAATATCGGTTATAGCAAATGTGCCCCCACCCAAGTTTCAAGTTGTCGCAATGTTTTCTAGTACCTGCTCGCTGTCGTGTCTCCAATTTTGTTGCAAGTTACTACAAGTTAATCTCTCCCCCAAGTCACATCAGGAAGGCAGCATGAACGCGTCTTGAAGACCTTGTAAACAGCAAGTCGTTTTAGCGCCCAAGCGTCCATCTGAATCGGCTGTTGGTGATGGATGGTTACGTATGTCATTCTAAACGCTCGCCAACATTGTGGAGGAGTAGTTACTCATCGCAACGGTGTATGTAGCGCAGTACTCGCGTGGAATAAAAAGATTCTTTTTCCCAACTTGTTTTTAGCCTAAAGAAACTGAAGAGTGAGCCTCAACAATTATCATTATTAGTCCGATCAGATGGCTTCCAAAAAATTTGGACTGAACCACCATGCCTCGAATCCGCAAAAGTCAGCATCTCTCCTCTGCTTTCGATGTCTTAATCTCTATGTGAAAACAGAAACAAGCAACCGCACAAAGACCAATGATCGTCGGAAGGTGCAAAACAAAGTGCGCGAGAGCCGTAAGAAAAAAGCGAAGGCTGCAAAAAATAACACCCAGTGGAAGTCCAGTGCGTCCCGTCTTTTAATCGCGCTTCCTTTATAGCTAAATGCAATCTGTCGCAGAACATAAGAAGGACCCAGGCATCCCGAGCGCGTTTCCTTACAAGGAGCAGATTCTAGCGGAAATTGCGGACCAGAGGCGAGAGGTGCGTTTTTTTTTGTTGCTCGTCTGGATGTTGATCGACTGGCTGTAGGCAGCTGAGGAAAAACAACGAAGGAGGGATGAGAAGGCAAAGAAACGACAGGGCGAGCATGAGCACCAGGACGAGGATAGCGTTTTGGCGGAAGTGAAAGCGCGCGGACTTGACCAAGGATTCGAAGGCATTTCGAGTCTCAGCGCCAAACAGCTCAACGAGACCAAAGTCCAACAACGGCGGAAGGGTACTGTGCCCATGGAAGTTGACGATGACGATGAAGAGGACACTCCCATTCTCATCAATCGTGAACTTCCAAATCTCCAAGCTGTCTTGGACTCTGCGGATGTGGTCATTCAAATACTCGATGCACGCGACCCACTGGCGTTTCGCAGTGAGCATTTAGAAGAGCTTGCGGGTGAAAAGCATGTCCTTTTCGTGTTGAACAAAATCGGTGCGTATTTTTTCTGATTTTAGTGTCTGCTTGGTGACCGCGTTGATTACAGAGACCTGTCCCCGAGAATCGGTTTCAGGCTGGCTGACCCATTTGCGAGCCAGTCATCCCACAGTTGCGTTCCGCTCGGCCACAGGTCTATTGCCTGAAACCGTTAAAAGCGACGATAAAGGCAAGGGGAAGGCTAAGGCGTCTTATTCAGATGCGCTTGGTGCCGATGCCATCCTGGACATCCTCGGAGCGTGGGCCGAGGCCAAGAAGGGAGACACTCCGCTTTGTGTTGCCGTTGTCGGTGTAACAAATGTTTGTGAACCTCTGCTTATCCACTTCGCTTGTTGAAAATCATCACAGGTCGGCAAAACGTCCTTTGTCAACTCGTTGCTCCAAAAAGCTACATTGCCCATCTACACTCTTGCAACATCATCTCGGGGACCCACGACAACAGCCTATGCCCAAGAGGTCTCGCTCACCATCAAGTCTCGAACAATCCGACTCATTGATACTCCTGGCTTGACTTGGGAACAAACTGAGGAAAATGACCCAGAACAAATTCGCGCTCGGGATATTCTGCTAAGGAGTAAAGGCCGTATTGACAGGTTGAAGGACCCGGTCCTTCCAGGTGATCCGTTCTTACTATTCAGCTGTTTATCGGTGGTTAACATGTTGCGATAGTTCACCATCTCATTCCTCGCGCCAATGCTGAGGACTTGATGCTGTTCTACACCCTCCCTGCATTCACCACCGGCGACACTGACGCTTTCCTATCCTGTGTTGCGCGTGCAAACCAACTCGTCAAGAAGGTGGACAGATTTGGGTCTATTCCATTCTTGTTTCTGACCTTCCCCCAGAAAGGCGATCTCGATTTGACCGGAGCCGCGCGGATTGTGCTTCGAGATTGGAACTCGGGCAAATTTGCAAGGTATACCAGCCCACCACCCCCAACAGGGGGACAACCAGACGCTCTCTGCCGCGGACGAAGCAGTACTGGCTACATTACAAACACGTAAAGAGTTGCGCAAGTCTGGCGGCTTGGTCAAGCTCACAACAGAGGCTGTGGAAACACGAAGGGCAATCGTCGATGAATCTTGGGTTAATGAATCGGGAAGCGCTGACGAGAGCAGTGGAGATGAGGCAAATGAACCAACGGAGAGCGAGGAGAGCGGTGATGACGAGGATGAGGAATCAGAACCGGTGGATGAAGACGAACAAGATGATGAAGACCCGGAGCCAGTTGTGTCCGGTAAACAAAAACGCAAAAGGGCAGCCGAGCTCAAACCGGCCCCCCGCAAAAAAGTTTCGTTCGGACCCGACCCCAAATCATCCAAAAAGGCGCGTCTAGCGTCTGGTGCTAAGATGCCGGTTAAAACGAAAGCGGCACCATTGAAGAAGGTGGCCAATGCTCCGGTCAAGACAAAAGGCTCGCAAAAGGACGCTGGGGGCCCAGAGGCGTACAGTTTCAAGGATTTCTTCTGAGCATTGTCTGTCTGTAAGTAGGTTTGTTACATAGACAGCGTCATTCTAATGTGGGAGGGCTTCGATTCTTCGATTAGAAAGATATACGGCGGAGATGGCAGATGAGATGACGTCATCAGTTGAGAAGGACGTATTTAGACAACGTCGATGTTGCTCAGGCTTCTTGTTCTCCGACGCGGCGTTTCCTTCGCTTGCAACGCGTTGTAGCCCATGAAGTGACCATTGTACTAAAGCCTCTACTTATAGCCATACCCTTAATCTTCCAACGACCTCGAATGCCCTTTCCTTCATCTTCTTCTGCTCCGCCTTTTGTTCTCACTCGCTCTCTCAAGTCAACCACAAAAGTAGGAATAATATACTTTCCTCGCTTCTTAACCTCTCACACCCTCCTTAGGACGACCAACTGTTTGCTGCCTTTCCTGTTGAAATTCGCGTCGAGATATTCCGGCACTACATCGGAGAGCTCTTCCCTGTTGACAAGACCAATGCTGGTCCGCTGCTTCTCCTCCGTGTCTCTCGGGCATGGCGAAATTTGGTCTTGCACACGCCACAACTCTGGTCGTCGTTCTCGCTCGATGTTCAACGGGCCACAGTCCTCCACGGCCAACGCCTCATTTCAGCTCTGAAGTACTGGCTGAAGCAGTCCAGGCACGTGTCGCTGACATTCAAGCTGCGATACCCAGTCCTGGACACGGTATGCACCAAACTATTCCAAGAAATACTTTCGGCATCTTATCGTTGGCGCGACGCAACGCTTCACGCGCCGAGTGCCAGTCTGCTGTCACTTTGGGAGGCCAAGCAAGATAGCTTCCCCGCGCTGAGGTCGCTGAGCGTGGAAACAGTCGGACTCTCGCCATTCCTCATTCCTGATTTGGGTCTAAACTGGGCCCAGTTGGTCACACTCGACCTGTTCCTCATCACGATTCCCACCCTCGACGACTGTCTGCACATTCTCGAGCAAGGCGTCAATCTTACGGCATGCAGCTTGAACGCCGTCTGTGTTCTGGATACACGTGATCCCCAACGCGTAATTGTGTTGCCCAAGATGAAAGACCTCGAGTTGAAGCTCTACAACGGGGATCACATCTCGCCATCAGAGACCAGCCTCCACGCCTTTCTTGATAAACTGGACTGCCCTGCTCTTCGATCGTTCGGCGTCAGTTGGAACCTCATCGACCATTGGACACAGCCAGACAAGCTCTTCGCGTTCCTCAATCGGATAGGCGCCCATCTGGAGAGCCTGAATCTGGGGTACCTGCCCCTCACCACACCCCAGATCGTCCAAGCGCTTAAAGCAGTGCCCTTTTTACGCCACTTGAGCCTTGCACTGTCCCAGGCCGACCGAGAGAATGATTACATAAACAACGAGTTTTTTCGAGCACTGGAAGATACCGCCCTGGTGCCTCGCCTCCAAAGTGTCCACCTGAACTGTAACGGCGAGTCGTTCAAGAACTCCTCCCTGCTCTGCTTCATGGCGTCGCGGTGGAAATACCATGGCGGTGGTGGCCAACTGGAAGCGCTGGACATCGTTTCTCCGAAGAGGCAGGCGAAGTACCGGCCCAAGCGTTTCCAGGACTTGAAGGAGGGCAAGCTGGACGTCAGGGCCTCCCTCAAGTCCGAATCGAGCATGCTGCGTGTGGTCGCAGCTTACCTGAACAAAGACTCGTACGAAATGTTATGCTTTATGAACTCTGATTTCCCGTCGGACATTCGCTCCTTGCTGCATTTGTAATAGTTCAATTCCCTGTTGTACGAGTAAGTAGTGGCTCAGAAACGCAATGCCATGGTCATTTCATGTCGATTGAGTTGGGTGTGTGGTAGTATTACAAGTACAGTTTATGGCTACGATGCTCTACTGATCCCACTGATGTCTACTGCCTGAGAAGAGATGGACTAGCCCGACTGGGATCAGGTCGGCATCAACGGGCTCGAGAGAGCCGAACTTTTTGAGGATTTGGTCGCCATACATGGCAAGCACCCAGCGGTCATAAAAGTCCATCTGATTGGCCCTGGGTGTTTGGAGGCCGTTGGGTATAGTGAGTTGAGTGGGGTGTGCGGTATTCATCAGCGACTGATAGCGCACTTGCCAGGACCGCAGCCCGGTCTCGCGGTAGGACGCATACTCAGCAAAGGGCGGGAACGCTTTGCCAATCGGGTAGGAGGAGTAAGTTGGCTTCTCCGCCCAACTCTCCTGGAGGGTGTCATACGCCTCCTGGTCGGCCTTCATCTGCGCGAGGAATTGGCCCGCTGGGTCCTGAATAAAGGCATCGCGGACCGCGAGAAGTTCAATGAGCGGATTGCGCAACTCGAGGCCGCCACTGGAGATTGGGAAGTAGAAGTACCCGTCGGGCAGATCGGTGACGCCAAAACGCTGTTCGATGACCGCGCGAAGATGGTTGACTGCACCGAAACCAGACTCGGAGTGGAAGAGCTCGCGCTGGATGCGAGCCAACGTGTCGATCATGTCGTCGAGATGAGCCTGACCAAGACAAAGCGCGGGCCCAAACGACTTGGTTGGTCGCGCACCAAAGTTCCTGCTGAGGAAGGCGGCATACCGGTTCCAACAGTTGATCCACCCAAATGCAGACTTGGTTGCAGCCAGCTGGCGACGGAGTTCGACGATGTGGACATCAACCTCGGCTTGGTCAATTATGAATCGACCTTGCTCCGCATTGAACTTGAGGAAACCCCAGCGAATGTCGCCAACTGGAAGCTCTGGCGCAACAGAGGCACCAACACAGACGGCTCCCGTCTTTTTTTGGTTGATCGTCAAACCGGCCAACGACGAATAGTTCTGGATTTCTGCCCAGGCTTGCACGCATTTATTTGAGTCAGCGTTCCAAAGCCAGACGTCATCGTGGATGCGATGCAAAAACAAACCACCAGCCCGTTGATTAACAGCATAATCGAGCCCAAAGAGTACAACCTCGCCGAAGAATGCACTCAATGAGTATGAAAGGGGGGTGCCACATTGACGGATACGCGTTCCTTCACCAGGTTTGTCCTCTTTGAAGTATAGAGGCATCTCCAGGAATCTCCGGAAGAACTGAAGCCACTTGTCTGGGACTCCAAAGAAGGCAAGACATGTCGATATCGTGTCAAAGGAGAGCGATGGCCCAAACCACTCAAAGTCTGTCGCCACAACAGTGAAAGTATCATGGAGAGTGCGGTTGAGATACGACTCCGTAGCCACAAGATGAAGAAGCTCCTGCTTGACATGAGATGCAGGAATTTGAGTTTGGTCTGCAATGCCATCCTCATCGTAGACAGGCGTCGATTCGACTGAGGAAGCCAATTGACCGAGGAGGAAGTGATCTTTGCGTAGAGTTTGACGATGGGAATGGATAGATGCATTATTGGCATGTTCACCGAAAAAGCTCGAGCGGGACTGAGTTTGGGCATGAGTAAATGGCTGGAATTCCTGCTTCCATGCTTTCGAGGAAAACAACTCTGTGGCATCCTGCTTGAATTTGACTTGCCACATAATACCGATGTAATGAAGGAAGAGCGCATCAAGAACATCAGGGTCGGTGAAGAAGCGATATTTTCCATTGAGATGTCGGCGCATGTCAACTTGAGCCCCTTGAGTGGGCCACGTCCAAGCCTCCAAATTGGCAAGGCGCATGTTCATAACGGTCGCGATTTCGGATAGAACCGTAGGGTTTTGTGCAAACTCGCGGATTGTCTGACGCTTTGACTCAGCCATCTGATCTGAAGCAAGAAGAGACTTGATAATCCAAGTCATATCGTCGGCCGTGATTGTCTTTTTCTCGAGTTCCTGCGCAAACTCTAACATTCCTTCCCTCATCTTGTCAAGGATTTCAATGGAAGGGCCAACAAAGAGGGCGGAAAGGTAGTCGGTCAAAGCAGCAGTGTCGATGTTTTTGGTCTGGAAGATGAGAGACTTGAACCGCTCTTGTTGTTCGTACATCTCTTTGCGCCCCACCTCGACAAACGCTTCGGCAGTCGTATCTGTCGCCGGTGATGCATCAAGCGACGAACTTTTGGCGGTCACAGAATCGCCGCTGGCCAGCCATTCATTGAAGAGACCGCCAAACAGCTTCGCGAACTCGAAACGAGTGATTGAATGGCGGATATGCGCCTCCAACGTGTCAGCCCAGTCTCTAACGACTTCAGGGCTGAAGCCAGGGTCTTTGCGGGCTTGGAGCAGCCATAGGTCGATACTGGCTAGGTCGAGCTTGCCAGCGAGGATGGTGTGATAGTTGACAGCACCCGAGCCACGCCAAGAACGGACGGCGTTGAGGAGAAGCTCGACACGGCCGGGGAGGTCATTCGTCAAAGCGGCAGCTTTTTGGAGGACGGCAGAGTGTTCCATATAGGCAAGTCGCTGCTTTTCAAGTTCGGCCAGCTTGATTTCAGTGATGAACTGAAGGGTTTTGCCAAACGATGCAGAGACACTGGACAGAGCGATTAGTTCAAAACGACGAAAGAGTATCCAAAGACGAACTTGTTTCGTATCTGGCCTGCTCCAGCCGCGCTACCCCGTGCAGCTCGCCCTCGCCCTCGCCCACGCATAGCACCACGCATCCCGCGAATCAAACCAAAGTTGGTCATGACGGCTTCAAAGAAACAGAGTGAAAGGGGTGCCCTGTTTATATAGGTCTCGGCTGGTCCGTGCACGAGTCTTTCATCGCAGGCTGGAGTCAGGGAAACATCGGAACCGCATAGATTTGAGTGTTGACTGTCAAAGTTTTGAGATGAGTTGGGTTCTCCGAGTCCACGTGCCTGTTCAAAATCTCGGCGCCCAATCACT
This sequence comes from Mycena indigotica, assembly GCF_014461135.1. NCBI lineage: Eukaryota > Fungi > Basidiomycota > Agaricomycetes > Agaricales > Mycenaceae > Mycena > Mycena indigotica. Next base: position 2,560,489 of record NW_023503005.1, read on the forward strand.
ATGAGCGTCGCACTCTTCCAGTATTCTACACAAAAATATAAATTGCCTACCATACAGTGTGCGCTACCAGCTATTGCTAGGAAACAAAGGTCGATTCGCGGAATACTCTGCTTCGGTGGAAAATGACAAAAACAGCTTGAACCGATGTCCCAAATCTGAAAGACAAAATTGGTGAGTCTATCGTCTGGCTCGATCTACTTATGATCTCGTTGCACTGTGTAACAGTAGTCTGTGTTCACGTCCTTTCAGAAAGATGCAAGGTCAATCAAAGGGCGGAGGTCACGTGTAGATTTTCCTTTCCTCAGAGCTTCAGCACGGATGCCCAAAGAGCTTCGTAAACGAGGCAAGAAAAAGAAGGCACAACAAGCTGAACAACCCGAACATGTTCCTCAGCAACCTCAGAAAGTAGAACCGTCTTGGATTGTCCAACCCAAGGAAGAGACAACTCAAAACGACACTGAAGCACCGTTTGGCTACGTCGACGTCGACGTCAAGGCCTACTTTCGCACTGTTGATATCCAAATACGGGCCTGGCAGGATGCTGCGAGAGACCTTGAAGATGACGGACAAAGCGATCCCAACGAAGGTCAGTATTAACTATTGCAGTCATGGACTAACCTCAACTAAACCAAGAAAGAAGAATGTTCTTCGTTGCTGCGCTGAAGGAAATGGCCGGCAAAGAAAAGCAGCTCTCAACAGATCCGGATTGCTCAATTATTTTGGAGCGAATGCTATATTCCATGGATGATTTTGTCCGTCGCGTCTTCGTTGATAGTTTGGCGGGATCGTGCGTGCTACCTTCCACCTTGTTTTTGCTCCTTACTCTCTGAAGCTATGATGTTCTTGTCAAGCATCGCTTCGCCTCGCATGTTTGCCAGACCCTCTTCACGGTTGCAGGCCAAACCATAGCCAGAGAAGTACAAAGTATCCAAGGAGTTGGACCATCAGCTAATTTTCCTCCAGCAACGGGGTATACTTCCGGTCATTGCCACAAGTGAAGATAGCGGTGAACTCAGAACCATGACCGAACTGATCGTGGATGTTTGCGAGGTGCTTGCAGCATCTGTTGATATTGCATTCGTTATCTAACCACTACATGCAGGAACTTTTTGCGGTGTCCACTGTTCTGGTGATGGATGCATTCGGCTCTCATGTTATGCGCGCCCTTCTTCTTCTGCTCTCCCCCACTCTGGCCGCAAAGCAAGAAGCAGGTCGAGGCGACGTCCGTTCCAAAAAGAGTGCAAAATGGAAAGCCCGACAAGGACCCCTCAAGTCTGTTTTTGAAGAGGCTTCAAATGAGGACTCCATAGCCTATAGTCAGCCAGCCGCCTTCAAAAGCTCTGTGCAGAGATTTTTGCATGCCGTGCGGCAGGGATTGGATCCGAACGAGACCAGAGCTTTAGCGGCAAACAAAGTTGCCAGCCCTACACTGCAGGTTCGTCTTTTTGTCTCAATAAATTTGCCTCTGATTCCATTAGATTCTCCTCGCCGTCGAGTCCGAACAGCAAATGACGGAAGAAGAGGACTCTCTCATGGACAGAGTCCTCGTTGGTCTGGTATCTTCCTCACGTTCGTGATTTCCATCTGCGTAACATTTTTATACCACATCTGCACACAGGAAACAAGGCAAACTCTGACTTCCCCGTCTCTGATTATATCACAACCCTGCTTCGCGACCCGACATCCTCACATCTACTCGAAACTATTGTGACGGAGTGCCCTGCTAATGCCTTCTCCAATCTTTGGGCCATCTATTTCCGAGGGGCATTACCCAAGATTGCAAGCCATCCTGTCGCCAACTTCGTTTTAGCCAAAGCGTTCGAACGCGTTGACGTCGCTCAGCTTGTCGGGATTTTTACAGAGCTTAAAAATGTCTGGGAAAAAATGATACGTCAGTTTTTCCCGTCTTCAACTCTTGGCCACTGACATCATTTCCCCAGAAACCTCAAGAACCGGTGTTTTGAGAGCTGTCATCGACCGTGCAGCAGCGTTGAAATCATGCGGACCCGAAGTTACTGAGGTAAGAGTCTTCTGTTGTAGATGAGACCTCAGTCACAACGATAGGCTGTTTGGGCGTCGATTCGAGCAACAACTGCGGATGGCAAAAAACTGCTTGTGCCTTGTATGCTCCGATTGCAAACAGTTCAGGTATTCTGACGCCATCGGAGAAGACTTATGGTTAAAACATGACTTTTAGGACTATGAGAAACTTGGTCAACAGGAGGGTGACCAGAAACGCAAACGCGAATCTGATGACGATGCTCGGCAACCAAAAGTTCAAGGAGCAGTCCTTTTACAATCCCTTCTAAGAATGCCTGAACCGTTCAACGACTTGGTCATTCAAAGGTGGAGCAACTTTTTATTCAGCGTCTGATTGCTTGCTAACGCACGATGTAGCCTACAGAATTTCTCGATGGAAGAGGTGCTGGCACTTGCAAAGCACCCCATTTCATCTCGCGTCCTAGACGCTCTCCTTGATTCTTCAACTGTCCCGACGAAAGCCAAACGTCAATTTGTGCAATCATTAATAGGCCATTATCACACTCTCGTGGACGACCGCATAGGCAGTCGGGTTGGGGACCGATGTTGGGCCTTCTCCGATACCTATCTCAAGGTTAGTGCTTAGTTTCATCAAGCGGATGTTCAGAACCAACTTGTCCGTCTTCACAGGAGAAAATTGCAAGATCCCTGATCTCGCAGGAATCATTTCTTGCTGCCTCATATTACGGGAAATTCTTCGCCAGGAATCTCAACCTTTACCTTCTTCAACGAAGACCTGACGAATGGCGAACTGCACAAGCGAATCGAACCAAGTTCGCATCAGCCACTGAGGTCAAGCAAGATGCGAATCACACTCGGTCAGAGCTGCCTCTAACCAAAAAGCGGAAGCGAGATGCCAATCGAGCCAAGGACGAAATCGACGAGCTTTTCGCCGGTGCACTTGGTAAAAAGGTCAAAAGAACTGCATTGGAGGGTCTTCAAGAAACAGACACATCCACATTACTGGACTCTGGACTTGCTGATGTTATGGGGGCAATCAAGGCAGCACCTAGCGAAGGCAAGAAGCAGCGGAAAGGTCGTTCATAGGACATTGGCGCCAAAAGTAGTCTAGAGCTGTATGATAATTTTGGGATGATGATGTCAGCTGTCCGAACTTTGGCATGAACCACTGGGTAGCTTGCCAGTCTCCATGTCCATAATACGAGTCCTCCGTCGTCGTCGACCTTCCTCTTGCATGCGATGCTACTCCTCATACGCGGCCCCTCACCCCTACTCATTTCACATTGGCGTCAGCTTTGCACCCAAACCACCCATTCGCTACCCAGGAGAGCGACCTCGTGTACCCTTTCCCTCCGACGGCATCATTGGCTCGTGGCGAAACAAGATGCTCTCACGACCCAAGAAGGTCCAGACCAAAGAGTGTGGCGAGGATTTCTTCTTTCACAATTCAGTGGGTCCAGATTAGGCTCGTGAGATGACGCGACTTACTGAGTGACTGTGCGCGTTAGATGCGCAATGGCTCGGTGCGTGGATAACCTTGTTGGAACCTCATTTGACGCGTCGAAAGGGCATTTGTCTCGGGGTAGCAGACGGAGTAACTGGGTGGCTTGAGAGTGGTGTAGATCCTGCCATATTCTCCCAGGCACTCATGTATCACGCCCACCGTTATTCAAGAAGCGCTTGGGCCGGCGAACCCGAGGTGGATCCAGCCTTAGATTACGAGGAACGAGAACAAGTGGAGGGCTGGGAGCTAACACCATACGAGTGTCTCGACGTAAGAAGTGTTCATTCAGCACTTGAACAGTCTCTAACCTTCTCTCAGCTGGCATATGGGGGGGTTTTACGCGAAAAATTCGTTGAAGCTGGGTCCAGCACCGCCTGCATACTAAGCCTCAATGCCCAGAACGGCCTACTACGATCAGCAAAGTAAAGGGCTTGCTTTATCTGCGGCTTTTGGAGCTCATCTCTGGCAGTCTTGGCGACAGCGGTTTCTCGATAATACGCTCCTCCTCGATTCTGTACACTCAACCTGTTCAAACACACTTCTTTAACTGCCCAAAGTCATTTTCCCCGCGTATTCGTGGCTGCTATGTCGCTCAAGGATTTTTAGACAACTAACAAAATTGCCCCCACCCTCAGGGAAGCGTTTTACGCGTGCCTGTGTCGACTCCCCCCGCGAAGCTGAAACCCATCGAGCGCAACTCTGTGACGGAGACATCGTAGTTGCTTATGTGGGCATTCCATTTCGTTAGCTCTGCTCCAAGCTCAACCTTATTTTTTTTAGACAGATGGATTCTCAGACAATGTCTTTATGCATGAAATGGTCGAGATCTGCTCGTCCGATCCCGAGGTCGATGATTCGCATGACGCGCAAGCCCAGTCAATGGCAGATCGGCTGGTTATTCATGCCCGTGAGTGCATGGCTGCTAAGACGAGGGTTAGCCCGTTTGAACGTGGGTATTGCTCGCACGCTTTGAGAATGTCACTTATCAGGCTTGATATTATAGGCCAAGCTGCGCGTGAAGGCATGTTCTTTCCAGGCGGGGTACGTCTCGAGTACTTCTTTCCACAAAATAACGCACAATTGACCATTCAAGTGCAGAAACCGGACGAGTGAGCATTCGACTATTGCCTTTCATCCCCATTGAACCTTTTGATCTAGTGTCACGGTTGTGGTTGCTTTGGTCAGCGAAAACCAAGTCCAAGGGTGAGACCTATCTCGTAGAACGGAGTGGAATATACCTTACTGAGCTATGTATTGGATGTATCTGCCTAAATGTAATCCTTGATATCGTGGGAAATTCGCTTTCTCGAACTCTTTCTCAACCATCACGAATGCACAACTCTCTTCGATTTCCCTCCTTGTTAGGTCAGCAGGCCTTGCGGGCGGAGTCCCAGCTCGTCATGACGCCACTCCGCTACCGTATATAAGGTCTACGCTGCACTTTGAGCTTCAATTACCCACTATGATTCTACTTTTCATTCTCGCTGTTGCAGTCTGTTGTGTGACTGCCCAGCAGCAGCCGCTTGGGACACTGCACCGTAGAACGTATCTTTACGCCGGTCAGACCTATTTCCCTGGAGGCAATTCATCCCTTGCCGCAAATCAAATCTATGCCGAACGGCTTACCCCTGCGACGGTATCGCAGCCTTTCCCTCTGCTCATAATCCATGGGCAGGGTATGACCGGGTCCAACTTTCTCAACACCCCCGACGGACGACTCGGTTGGGCGGACCATTTCTTGAGCAAAGGGTACGAGCTGTACATCGTCGATCAACCTTCGAGAGGTCGTTCTGCGTGGCAACCCACCATAAACGGAGCCCTGCTTGCATTCGACACGTTAACCGTAGAGTCGCGGTTTACGGCTCCTGAAAAGCATCATCTCTGGCCTCAAGCAGCCTTGCATACGCAATGGCCAGGCAACGGCTCTATGGGCGATCCCGTTTTCGATGCTTTCTATGCCTCGACGGTGCCCTCGATCAACAACAACACAGAAGAATCCGTTCACGTCAAAACTGCGGGGAGCCAACTCCTCGATCTCATTGGGGTGAGTCCAATGTGTGGTTTATTCAACTTGTTGTCTCAAGTACTACTGTCTTAAATTTAGCCTGTTATTTTGATGACCCATTCCCAAGCTGGCGAGTATAGTTGGATACTGGGTGATTCCCGACCGAGTCAAGTGAAAGCCATTGTTGCTCTGGAGCCTCTGGGGCCACCATTCATCAACGCGATTTTTCCGCCCTTCACACCCGCTCGCGAGTTTGGGGTCTCGGACATCGCATTGACATATGATCCCCCCATAACCTCTTCCTCGGAACTGTCACGACGCGTTCTAAGGTACCTTTTCATGCAAGTCAAGACTCCTTGATTCAATTTTGGCAGCCAGATACCCAATGTGACCTGCTTCGAGCAAGCTGCTCCAGCCAGGAGGTTGACAAACCTCCTTCATATTCCCGTCTTGGTAGTGACCTCAGAAACTAGCTACCATGCGCAGTACGATAACTGTACAGTCAATTACCTTCGACAAGCAGGAGTTTCGGTTGAACATGTCCAGCTAGGCGAAGCGGGGATTCATGGTATGTTGCTCTCTTTGCGTTTGAGTTTGGAGGCTTGAATGATCCTCAGGAAATGGTCACATGTTCTTCATGGAGAAAAACAACCTTCAAGTTGTCGAACAAGTGGTTGAGCCATGGATTTCCAAGATTAGAGAGTAGCTACGTCATATCCACATCCATGTCTTCCCTTGGTGCGCCGCGAACTACAGAATTGACCAGCTCCCGCCGTATCTCGGGCCCAATCTGTGCATGGGGTGTGGCACGGACAACATCTAAAAGTGCATCCTTTTGGTCGGGCGTAAGGTCAGATGCATAGCTTGAAACTAGTCAACAGTCGACAACAAAGAATTGCTTGATTCCTTACCGTTGGGCAAAGACTAGCAAGCTTTGGTGCCATAGGACAGGAAGCTTCTCAGAGTCGCCGCGAGTCTTGGCCTTGTA